>NC_139435.1:13405145-16322645 GCF_905368555.1 Meleagris gallopavo | reverse complement strand
CAATAGTGCTTCATTCCTTCTAATTCCTTACTTTAGTCCCCCTAGCTATGTTTGTGCAGTTCTTTAATTTCAGCGTGAAAGAAATTATTCCAAACAATTATTTACTGAGTATCTGCACTCTTGAAGTAATATCTTGATCCCATGTACTATTGAGACTGTTTCGTAGTCCATTACTCAGAGTATCAAGACAATATTGTCTAATAAAAGAAGCAAAAGACGGGACCATTTGCATAGCTCAGTTGAACTTCACAGTTTGCATTTCTGAACAGGAAAAAAAGCCAAGACTCCATAAGGCATCTACTTATTTCAAATCTGGCATTTTTCCTATTCAGAAAGACAGATTGTGAAGTTCACTAGAGTTATTCAAATCAATCATTTTTTTTTTTTTCCTGAATACGTTAATAACAAGAACGTTTTGTGTTATTAATATACTATTCATGCACTATTTGCATATTAGGATACTAATTGAGTATATTCACCTACCTGCCATCTCCTTTTCTTGATACTCCAAGAAAAATCTCAGCAGTGCAGTTAAAGGAATAAGAATCATAGACAGGTTGATACATGTATGCCTTCACTAGAGAATTAAGATGACTGTGATGCACAACTCATTTGTGACTTTATTTCATTCCACCACTTGGAAGTTATACTAGCAACTCCTAGTCCATTTAAGTGAGAAGCTTCTCTCATTTGTCATATAAATCTGACTTGAACGCTCAGTCTCAGTGAATAAAATGGACTAAGGACTGTTCTTTGCTGCAAAAGCTCATAGAAATTGCAAGGTCTCTGTCTGTGTGTTTAACATGTCTTCCCATCTGACTATATGAGCCTTATTTGAACCACTTGCTGGAGATAACCCTTGGTCCATGTGAATCCCTGGAATATGACTTTAAATTGTGGCATAGCAGTAGCTGGCCTGAGTCAAAACTGTGCCAGAAACATGATAACAATTTCATGCTACACTTTCTCATCCATGCTCTAGCCCTGTTTAGCTTATCAGTACAGTGTTATCAGAAGATTTCACTGCATCCTTGCCTGCCTCAGGTTACTCTCCAGGATCCCTTTCCAGCTCAATAATCTAAGCCCCAGCAGAGTTGTCTGTACTGAGCCCAGTAGTGTACAAATATTTGCCTCCACAGAAGGTGTGGAAGGGCAAAAAATGCAACTTCCTTCCTTAAACAAGGCTTAATTATTGGGTTTCCCTTAACATGGGGAGAGAAAAGAAAAGCTGCACAAAGCAGTTAGTGTATCTAACCTCCCTCATGAAAATAAGCAATAGTTGGTTGAGCCGCTGTCCCTCTTGGTGGCTTTAAACAAAGATGTCATCTAAGATTTTCAGTTTCTGTGAAACCCAAGGAAGCTGTAAGAGTGCTGTGAACAGGATAGTGCAGACAGTTTGCCTGAGACAGACAGCACACATCAAGTGATTGTATGTGCAGGGATATGACATTTATTTGCTCTGAATATGCAAATAATATATGCAGGCTTTTTTCCCATGAGTTGTTGAAAACTCGACCTTAAATATTTTGCTTTTCATTAGAGAAGATAAAGATTTCACAGTGAGAGGCATATTCAACTTTTTGTTTTCTCTGGATCAGATATGTCAAAATACCATGTTGGAGTTGTTTTTTTTTTTTTTTTTTTTAATTAACATAATCACAACAAAGAGTGAGAACATAGGTTCTGGACTTGATACAAGCTGTTGACTATTTTACAAGACTGCAATTAAAGCTTATTTGATATGTTTCTCTATGATTTGCTACTGTAGTGAAAAGCACAGCTATTAAAACTTTATAAGCAGCTGTGGCTACTTGCAAATGCCAAATTTGTCAGCTTGGTTTCTGTGGTTCTTCAGAAAATACTGTATTCAAGTCTGGTCTATACTTAATTAGTTTTACTAGCATGATAATGTTTGCTAGCAATGCAATTTCTTTCATCTTCATAACTATGTTCCACAATGCCCTAGCATACATGTAAGTTTGCTGTTACTCCTGCTGAACATACGGTTCTTGCTTCACTGATCAGAAGTGGGATATATTTTTAAAAACAAATGTAAACTAGAATTACTGTTTCTAAGTTCGAACAATGATTGCCCACTGCAGGATTTATAAGAAGATGAAAGAAATCATGTCAAAATCATGTATTTCTGATTGCAGTCACTTAATGTAATATCAGAATCGTTACTTCCTTATTTCTCATGCTATATGTACGTTTATTCCAATCTCAATGTTCTTCTTAAGATGTTCAGTTGTTCTTAAGAGCAGGCAAGGCTTCAGTTTAATAGACATGGAATACTTATGAATAAATAAAGTCCTCTCTGCTTGGCAGGGTAGCCAGTCCTTCTGATTCTTATGACTTTATCACATTTTTCACTGTTTTTGTTTGTTTGTTTCTTGAAATCTTCATGTCCTTGCATAACATGAACGCATAGAAGTCTGAGCTTCATATTAGAATGCCTTTCTAACCTTAGTGATTGTGGAGAAAAAGATTGAAAATAATCTTAACAAATAGAAGTATCTCAAATTTGCAGCATTTTACAATTTTCTAAGTTTTCAATCAAATTAACTATTTCCCAGACATCCTCCTTTTAACACTACAGTTGTGATAATACTAACTTCTATGAACTTTATTTACCTGAGCTGATTTGAAATGTGTTGACCTCATGTATGTAAAGTTCAGGCAAAAATTTGGTTTAAAT
Organism: Meleagris gallopavo; assembly: GCF_905368555.1. Classification (NCBI taxonomy): domain Eukaryota; kingdom Metazoa; phylum Chordata; class Aves; order Galliformes; family Phasianidae; genus Meleagris; species Meleagris gallopavo. The sequence goes on along the minus strand of NC_139435.1, from coordinate 16,319,947 downwards.
TTTGGTTTTTAAAATGAATTGTATAAGTTATAAAAGTATGGAGATTCAGGAGCTTCTGTTTAAATTTGTTGTTGTTGTTGTTGTTTGCTATTTTGTTTTTTGAAACTACAGGTATATTTAACTTTTTAAGATATGCTTTATGAACTAAAACTCTGAAATAGAGCTCACTGTAGAATACTGGTTATTAACATTCTGAAATAAGGAGATTTGGAACAAATGTCACAAGCACAAGACATCCCATGACTTTGTTAAAATAAATAGTACCCACAAACGCCTTCAGATGTTGTACCAAGAAGAAGCTTTCTGCCTGTATGTGACTGTACACATCTGTTAATACAGAGATCTGAATGTGAAATCCATCACTGAGGGACACCAGGTGGATATCTGATACTCTCAGAGGAAACTGAGCTTCATAAACCATTGTGTGGATTATTCTCAGTGATGCACATATTTTCCCTGCTTGTGAGAGAAAAAATATGGATGAAATATTTGCATCAATAATTAATCCAGTATGAATCAATACAAGTTACTAATAAATGAGAAACAGACATACGTCACTCCCAAAAATTAGCTGTTAATGTCTCTTCGCTTACTGAAATGCCATCCTACATATCACAACAGTTCTATTAGTAATTACAAAATATTTCATTGAGTGTAAGTTAGGAACACACTCCAGTTCTACCATGAATTCTGCATTCATAGCACACTGTAACTTGAGATTGGAATAAATGTACATATAGCATGAGAAATAAGGAGCTAACGATTCTGATTCTACATTAAGTGACTGCAATCAGAAGTACATGATTCTGACACCTAATGGTTCAATTCACTTCTCCACACACGGCGATTTTGTACTGATTAAAATTCATTAGCGTATCCTAGGCTTCCTCATGAGGCTATCAAATACAGCACAAGGACTTCTGAGAAACTGTGTCCTTTGGGAAGAGCAGCTGGAAACCAACCAGGATATCTTAGGTGCCTGAAGTGGCAGTACATGAATGTATACTGGCAGCTGAACTTTAAACCTTCAAAGTCCACACTGATTTCTTATGATCTCTTCTTGAAGATGATATATGTGCTACTTCTTCTACAGAAAGAAGTAAGACTTAAGTCTTTTTGAGAATGGATATCTCTTTCCATTCACTATGCTCATTCAACATATTGACTCTTTCCTTAATGAAACACATTGATTCCCAAGTATGATTCAGGTAGTGACAGACAACCCCTACCTCTCATAGTGACAGTGTGGAGTTGGGCAAACAACCCTAAGCTTGACTACATCCATCAGTGATGCCCTGCTGGTAAGAGTACTCTCTTGAGAAATTTGCAGAGTTGAGTGTAATGTTTTTAAGACACTAGTCAGGGAAGAGTTCTAATCAATAGATTAGTGGAACTTTCTAAAGAGGATGATGGTTCTGTCCTTACAAGCCTGATCATCTTAAAGTGTAGTATGCAGAGTTTTGAATTTAATTCTCAAATCTCTCTTTAAGTACCCACAACCTGCGCTTGAATCTGGCAGTAAATCAGCCAGAAATGGGACTTAAATCTCCAAGAAATATAGGCACTGTTAAAATCTTATCCCTCAGCTGTAATTAAACTCACCATCCACGCAGGGGTCTCACCTAGTAGCACAACATCAGTGCTTTCCGAAGTTTTTCCTCAGCAACCCTACTTCCAGGGTCACAACCCCACTTTCATTTTCACTTCCAGGCTTGTGGGCCCCAAGTGGGGTCATGACCCTAACTTGGGAACTGCTCTATAACACATTGAAAAAATTAACATACCAGCTAGTAAATACATCAGCAAAACAAACGCATCCAGGCTATCCAAGACCCTGCGCAGTCTGCTGTCCCTAGAGGCCTTACCTATTAAATGTGGGTCAGAGTTTCAAAAGCATGTATCTACTTGCAAGCTCACACACTGCTTTGGATATGGGTTACCATTGTCTTGTAGCCTTCCTTTGTGCTATTTAGCTAAGTTGGGTGTTGACAAATATGTGCTAACACTTCTGAAAATATGACCCTCTTTTCCTTGCTCATTCATATGTTGGAGGTGCTGCTTAGATTTATTATTTGCACATAATAGAGTTCACAGTTATTGTGTGTCAGAAACAAGATCTGGAGAGTCTGCTGTTCCCACAGCTGGAGCAACACATGCACATCTGCTAAAACTGCAGTGTAAATTGCATTGTCCTTAGCAATTAATCACTTACAGTGCATTCTATCAACTCTCCTCCTATTTAACTCCTACTGGTCTTTACCCTCTTCTTTCTCTGCTCTCCTTTTCTTCTGTGCCTCCAACTTCATTTTTTAACCTTTTTTACTGGAGTGCCACATTTGACATGGAGATGAATGTCCAAGTGTTCTCAAATGTTCTTGCAGGACTTTCTACCATTAGATCTCAAGGAGATTGGCACAAGTCATGAAATCATAGAGATTATGAAATCTTAGTGTCTTCATTTTACAGTGGGGAGATTAGCATACTGTTCTGTCAAGGTGTTACTCAAAGTCTTCAAAAAATCAGAGGCAGATGAAAAGACGTTACTTGAGTTTCATGCGTCCCATGGTGGACTCCAAGGAGCACGGGAAGTTAATACAAGACATACCAGTAGATGGCACTTCAGAGTTCATTGCGCAGCCTTTACATCTGTGGGGCTGATAGTAATGGGATTTTTGTGTGTCATTCTTCAATTGTGATTTTTAATATGATTTTATTTCTCTTTGTTCTTGTGCTCTTTTCCTGGGAGCTTTATCTTGTCCTCTCTCTTTTCATTTTTCATTTTTCTTGCTAAGATGCTTTTCCGTTGCTTCTCCCTTTCTCCCTCTTTTTCCATATGGGATATCTCGTTGGGAAAAAAAAACATAGAAGAGAAAATCTTATAAAATGTAACTTCCTCACTGTTTTTGCTTTCCCAGAAAAGAATTATCTAGATCCTGACTCAGTAGTTAACAAGGAGACGAATTCTACTCCCAAGTATCTGTAAGGTCCTAAGTACATATCTGAATCTATGGCTCTAAAATTGCAATGTATTGAGCCTCTGCACTTTTTTTTTTTTTTTTTTTTTTTTTTTTTGCAGTTTAAGATAAGCAGTTACATACTAATTTGTGAAATTTGTAAAATGCATCCAAATGAAGATACTGCATGACCTCAAGCTTAGATGTTCTGCTACCTTTACCAGAACCTGGTTGCAGTTTAAACCTTCAGATCATGGCCAGTACTTTCCAGATAGGAAATGAGGTTTTTGATCGAGTTCTGTTGTGGGCCTTGGCTAGATTTCACTCCGTCAGCGCATGTGATGCTGTTTGCTAGGTTGCTGACAGTGGCAAGTGCCTTTCAATTTAAGACTAACATTCCAAGGAGCCCATAAGCGCAGAATGCTGAGGAGATTAATAAATTAACTGTCACAGCTTCCAGGCGTGCTGGGTTGGGAAGTACAACTCTCAAGTATGTGGGCTACTTAAACTTGGAGCTCTGTGTCTGTATCTTAACAGAGATGGGCAAAGTCATTTTTCCCTTCCCATAAAATGAATGAAAATTAATTTCTCTGAAGTTTGAGTCCAAATGTGGAAATAGTCAATATTTGTATATCTTTTATGCCAAGCATTTTAAGCTTTTCATAGTTTTGGTGGAGTCAGTATTTGAAAAAAAAAGATTTGAATCGCTCTAACTAAACCATCTGTATGTGGGAAAAGATTATGAGAAACATCCCTGCAGGGCTCTTTTTAGTTGCTCCAGTGGGCATTCTCCATTATTTTTGCAAGTGTCTTGCCTTGATTTTTTTTTTGTTTTTTTTTTTGCTTCCCTTGCTGTCTTGACCAATCTAGCTTGTACTCGTTATTGTGTCTTCTTGAAAATTGTTGTTGATCTAAAAAAATTGTTGCAGATCTGAACAATACAGTAGTTTAAAGTTGCACTTTAACTGCTTCACTCTTTCATCTTATTTACTTGTTTTCACTTAAAAATACAGGCAGAAACTTTTGTTTCTGCATTCTACTCCACATAAAATGAATATTCTACTGAATAGGTACAGCCTTCATTGCAGAAAGTTTCAGTAAAATCAATGGGAAAATAGCATTTATGAGGAATTTTAGGATCACTTAAGGATCATGTAAAGGAAAGACATATTAAAGAAGGAATAGCCTATGTTCCTCCTGACAATTGCTTCCAACAGCTGTGGTGATATGGTTCCATGGGTATTTCCTCAAGGAATTGTGTTGTTGTTGGTTTTTTTTCTTTAAACTGGACATTCCATTCTGGTTTTGGAGCCTGTAATTCTTAAAAATAAATGGACTTAACTCTACACAGGATCATAGGATAATTCAGATTGGAAGGAGAGTCAGGAGGCTATCTGCTTGATTCTCCTCATAGGGAAAGAGGCTTCCTTTATAGCTAGTATGATATTCTCTCGTTTCATCTCATGCCAGCTGTCTCTTGTTCTGTCACCATGCACTGCTCCATCTTGGCTCTACCTTCTCAGTGACCTTCTTGTAGATAGAATGTTGCTCCCAAATCTTCCCCTCTCTGGGAAGAAGCAGCCCTATTCAGACTGTATGGTTAAGTGAACAGTCTGAACAGTCCGGTTGGCCTCTGCTGGTTTCTCTTGTCATGTGTTACTTTTTTCTATGTTGTTTAAGGTCTTGTATAACTATGTGCTCTATTTATATGAATTGCCCTATGATTTCATAGCAATGCCTCTAAATCAAAAATCAAGTAGTAGAACGTACTTGTATCACATATGAATTTCTAACAAAGGGCACAGATCAACATCATCCTTGTAATTTAGGTGTCTCTTAAAATTAGAAGTGCTTGAAACTTAAAGTAAGAGTAAAAAATGTGATATACAGAAGAACATTCATAGGAACTGTGTTACTGGAATGGCACCATTCCAAACTACTAAATGATTGGAAATATTGAAACTTCTGAAAAGTGGTATTTTTTTTCATAAAAACATGCTGCTGAAGTTAATATTGATTTAAAAAAAAAAGAAAAATAAGCTGCATTTGTTGTGAACCACTAGCATGTCATAAAGAATTGTTCCAAGATTAATTTCAAAATAAAGCAATCTTTAGATCCAGGTGAGTAGAATTTAGTTCTTGAATGTGAATGCAATGATTTCAATTTTGGGGAGTTCTGAGTATCCATCGACCTCTCTGGAAGCCCTGGGGGGCTCTCATGCTGTTATTGTTTGGCACAGGTGGAAATTCAGGGGCTTTTATACATTCAGATCTGCGCTGGACCACCTTGATAAACTCATTATTCAGTAACTGTATCTGGAAAACCTGACGAGTAGTTATCAAAGTGTGAAGACCCTTCTCAGTTTTCTGATAAAATCAGTGCTCTTCAATCCCATGGCAAAGTTGAACAAATGCATTTAAAATTTAAGAGATCAAAATAAAGTATCAATAAATGAGCAGAAAATGAGCCATACGTGTAGTTTTAATTTCAAATCAGTCTCTGAACATGATGGTTCTCACCTTGCTTTCACACGATATTTCTCCACTGTATGGATAATTTCATTGGCTACATTACCTAGTTGTAATGAAGCTGAATTATACAGATAATCCCAAATGAACATCAGCAAAAACCATCCATTAATGGCCATTATTTATTTAAGTCTATCAGAAAAGCAAACAAATATAAAGTGTTAAAATTGTGACTTAACAAATTTTCATATACCTCCAAGTATATATGGTACCATATTGAGTCTGACATGCCTTGAAATTGTAGTAATATCAAACAAAAAAATGTTACTGCCTTATCTTTAGGGACTTATGAATTTAAAATCTGATACTTTGTGAACGTCTTGGTCTATGTGCAAATGCTTTGCTTCACCAGAAAGCATGGAATCCTCATTCTTCAAAGGGATAATATACAGATGTTTCTGTGCTGGTGATTCATTGTACAGTAAAATGTCATTGCCTAGAGAACAGTACGGTGTACTGAAATTTAATTTCACCTGATTCCCATTTGGAGGGAAAGAAGGAAACATTTTTATGTCATAAAAAAAAAAAGAAAGAAAAAGGAAAAAAAAAGGCAGCTGTTTGAAATTTGCTGTGGGGCTTGGAATGTAGTTTTAGTGAGGTGCATTAGAAGGCAGAAAGCAAGGAGAGAGGTAAAAGGTGCAAAAGAGTTTCATTATATTGCTCTTAAGTCTATCATGTGGACTTAGCAATCAGGAATGCTTTCGATTGTGATCAAAATTGTCAATGCTCACTTGTTTGTATTGCGTGGACAAATACATGTGGGATCCAAGGCTTTAGAAGCAATATTCTTATCATTCAAATGCCTCAAGCTGAGTCTCTTGGAATTGAGCTGATTTTATTTAAGTACCAGAGTATGGGTTTCTGTTTTCAAACATACAAGTTCCACTTCATGTTACTGGGCCTGATGTTTAAGTGCCTGCGTTTATGAGTGGAGTTCACAGGCCTGGTATTCAACAGGCCTGGTATTCAGTATCCAAGTACATGCCATGGTGAATGAGGATTTTCAGAAATGTGATTTACAGTAGGGAGAATACATATGCCAGCTGATAGAAAACACTGAAGAGAAGGGTATTTCTGAACATTTATTTCTCTTCTGATTTAGAAGCTTATGCAAGATGGCTTCAGAGCAAGAAATCACATTCATGCACCCTTTAAAAAAAAAAAAAAAAGACAGGAACTGGAAACAAAGATTCAGCACCTTACTAGGACTGAGGGAATGAAGATCAGATTTCCACACCCAGGAAGTGCCCTACATACAATTCTGGAAGAGAAGGAAGACAAAAGTAAAGCCTCTCCTGTTGTAGCTATGACTCAGTGTGTAGAAAGAGATGTGAGATTTGTAATCTTGATTTAAGCAGAGGGTTAAGCATGATTTCATAGCTCAAGGATGGAGGCAGTTACATACCGGGGGAAGGAAAAGGGGAGGCAACCTGGATTCTGGCCTCTGCTTCAAGCATTATTTATGTAGGTTACTCAATTACAAATGCAAAATGTGTAGGCAACCCCTGCGGCGAGAACTCAAGACTTCCTCTTCAAAAGGAGCACCCATTAGGGTTGCAAATTATCCTCTCTCAGTGAATCTTCCTTCCTTTCCAATAGAGAAGTATGGCTTCAGAAGGCATGACAGACAGTTCTCTGACTTCTCCCTGAGCTGATGGTGAATGTGGGAACGCACTCCTCAGGAAGACAGGCAATGAACCTGCATCTCCCGCTTCATCAGCATGCACCTTAACTCCAAGAATGATGTTAGGCAAAGCACTGGAAGTTGTGCTGCCATAACCCCTGGATATGTTTCTAGGAGAAGTCTCTGGGCTGCTTTGTGAGGTTGGTGCCTGTTAGGCGCGCTTCAAAGATGCTTGCCTGGTGAAGCCTCTCAAGAGAGACCTCACCAGTACAGTGCAGGCAGACTTGCTGCCAGTAGGTATTGAGATTTCAGCTGTATAAAACAGCAGCAGCAATGGAAAATGCTGTAGCAGAACTCTTAGACAATTTTATCAGCATAATCCTTATACAGATTTTTTGTGTCTGTTTAATATACATACATGTGTGCAAATATAGCTTCATAGCATTCTTGATGCAATTTTGAATTCTATCAGTGACTTTCTCCCAGTTATTTTGTGAGGCAAGGCATAAAGTTGCAACCCAGAAATCCTGCTCTGCTGCAGTCTTTCTTTAAGACATGTAAATTTATTTACAATTATAAGCAGTGTTTTAATATTGCCATTTTTTTTTTGGAAATGAAGTAGCTGGCACCTGTTTGAATTTGAGAAAAATCTCTTCTGATACTCACCACATCTATTAAGCATTTCATCTCTATTTCATTGTCATGAGTTCATTAGTTCCCCAAGAGATTTTCAGATAGGGTCTGTTTCTATCCCACTGTTCTCCCAGCCTTCATTCTCTTTTATTCTGGATTCCATTGCCCTCAGGAGACTAAAATCCTGCTCACTTTGCTCCTCTCATCATGCTCTTCCTTCCAAAGAGATTACTTGTCTAAATGAAGCAACAGGAAGAGGAAGGGCAGAATTTTGCTATCATTTTGAATATAATATTATGAATGCATGTCTGTAGTCTTCACAGATGAATAAATTATATTTGCTTTAGGTAATGCTAAACAACCCATAACAAATTACAGTTTACTGTATAGTGAAAAATACACAGAAGACTATAGCAGGAACATGATTTATATTCAAACAAAACGAGTAAGTGAATTTCTGCTTCAAACCTCAACTCAGCAAAGTGCTTAAACACTACTTACTACGGTGCTTAAGTAACTTCTTAAGTTCTGTGCAGCATGATAAGAGAAATTTTGACAAGTGGAGCCTTGTTTAAGAGAAAACTCTAACCCTGGGAACGTACAAAACGATTTTGATTTCTGCTGTGCTTATGGCTACTTTTCCTCTGAGTTCCCTGCAGCCGTATCCACTTTTAACAGTGCCTCCAATCTGAATATTGGTTCACTAAACAGAATTTCTGAATTGACCTTCCTCTCAAGAGTGATGAATTTCCAAGTGATAATGTGCTCTTTGATGTCTCTTTTTTTTTTTTTTTTGTCTGTTGTGGTAGTTGTTACACATCTTGAATTTGGGCAACGAGGCCATCATTTGCCCTTTCTATTAGTCATCTAAAATGATTATACAATTTCAAGCCCCCTAACATGGATCTGAATCTTAGCAAAATTTCAAGTGTCTGTTCAAAACCTCCTAGAAATGCACAAGTTAAAGATGCCCAAGAAGCAACACATATTTTATTCTCGGGATGGGGAGGGAAACAAAAATGCTGAATCTCTTCCTATCCATCAGAGTTCTTGGATTAAAAATGAAGCAGTATAAATAGACAGGAGACGTTTCTTCTGTCTGAAAAATGGGGTTTTGTGAATATAAGTAACTGGAAAGCTTACTTAGACTGCCTTAGTCAGTGCATTTTAGTGCTACATTAGGGAACCAGCTTCCATTCCCCTACTACTGGTAGATCCTCTTTGCACCAGAACCCCTTTAGAAGATAAAGTTGAAGACTGCATCTAGGGAAAATTCCATTTTTTATTTTTTCACTCATCACTTATTTACAAATACACATTATAACTTTTATATACAGTGCACATTTACATGGTAGAAAAGTACAAAACTATATATTTAAATGAATTTATATTTAACTCGCCATGTTTGAAAATATAAAATTGCATCAGAAAAAAAAAAGTATTATGAAAAGCAAGAAACTTGAACTGATAAAGCTTTGATATAACTTTTAGTGACACACTGATTGGGAAAACAAAACTTTGAAGGTTGTACTGCAAGACCATCTTAAAGGAAACACCTGATAAACACGCATGTTACAAAAGAGAAGAATAAAAATAAAATAAAACCTTTATTCTTATTACAGTGAGCCCTGTAGCTATTAACAACCTTCATAATCCGATTTCTTTGGGTCTGGAATTCTTATAGTACAGTATATATGCAGAACACATTGAGATCACATCAGGATATGATGTGATCAGAAGCAGAGAAAAGTGAAGTGGGAGAAGTTTCCTTAAAGATCGCCTCACTGCACCCTAGAAGTATATTTAAGTCATTTACAACGCCTTTTGGTCAGTCAAGATTCCTTGTAAACAAAAACCCGAGGGGTCTTTTATGTACAGAACCGGCAAGAAGAAAATCCAATAAATAAACATAACAGAAACCAACATGCAAGTTTTTTAAAGTGGAAAAAAGATAACCCCAATAAAACAAAAAGATGAAACCATCTTTTTAGGTAAGTTTTAAGGAATGGACTTTCATAGTTCACAAGAAAAAAGAAAAGCTTTACTTTACAAGCAAGAGACCTCACAATAAATAACACTGCTCTTCCCGTAACGAATAAACTTCTTCAAAAAACAAGGTGTACAGTCAACCAGACATTTTATGTATAAATTATAAAACATGACACAGTATAAATAAATGTCTACGAGACTCAACTATATGTATACTTTTTTTTTTTCTCCCCAAAATAAATAAGCATACACTTATTTACAGTATGGACATTGATTTCGTGCCCAATGGCTGTCCCCATAGTGATGGAAGTTTTACCACTCTAGAATGGAAGATATAGGAAAGCTGTAGTCCTGGTCTTCATCTTCCTCTTCTTCCTCTGGGTCTTCATTAATGGCTAGATGGGGAATACAGGGGAGCTGTTGTTTAAATAAGGACAACAACAGCGCAGAAGCAGCTCAGTGCATGTTTTCAAAGCCCTCTGAACAGCCATAATACAGCGTTGCATTTTATGCGACTTGTAGTGAGATGCTCTTTGGCATCTGCTGTTATGCAATAAGGGTTTTTATACATAATCTATGAAGTCATAACTGCAGAAAGTTCTGAAGAATCAATGGCTCAGGTTTTATTGGCAGATTCCTGAAATCAAATAAAAAGCGCTCTTGTGTTCTAGGTTTAACTACTTTTTGTCCTTCATTCAGAGTTAGTAGATGCAACTGTGCTAAACCAGATGCCCATGTGCTACCCTCAGTCTCATTCATTTGGACAGTTAAGAGTTTACCGAGTGTTAATAAAGCAATCAGCAAAGCACATGAGAGCAGACAAATTAGGAAAAAATCTCTAGAATTATGCTCCTAGGGCAACCCCTTTCTGATAAAATGACTTGTCCTCAGTAAAGACCCAACACCCCAACTTGAAGCACACTGGTTGTTGGAGATCTACTGTTTTTTATCAGTAACCAAAGTGTGCGCATGATACACCCATACTCACGTGGCACATGTACCACCTTGAATCTCTAAATCGAGCTTTCTTAGCTTTAACAACGTAAGTCTTTATTAAATAGGGATTGCCTTCAGAAGCCTTAGGTGTCTGAAGAGATAAAAATCTCACTTACAGTTGCAAGATCCAGAGTGCTTTACTTCTAGAAGCACGCCCATGGAGCAGGCTGCCTCTTTCATGGCACACTCGCTCGGATAAGTCGTGTTATCACTGGCACAGACTGCCTCGTCTGACTTGCTTTCAGGGCAGAGCTCATCACAGAGGGCACATCGACCTCTGCCAACCTTAAAATCCCACAAGCATTTCTTCCCAGCACTGCACTGAATATCTTCACAGGACTTTGCTTCTAAAAATGCATGTGGAATACTCAAGGTAAGTGAACAGACAAAGGAAACAAAGAAAAGCAAGCCCTACCAGCCCCAAACTCCTTTTCCCCCAATGAACTATGAATAGACAAAGCTAAAATGCAGTAGCTGGGATGATTCTTGCCCGTCTTAATCAAGCAGACCCTTGCACACACCATTGCCCGTCTGTACACTGGGGTTGAAGGAGAGCCGTGCCAATGGAGCTTGGCCCTAGCTGTACGGAATTACTTTTGCCTATTGCACAGGGTCTTCCTGCTCCATTTGCTGTCAGTGGAAATTCAGCTCACCAAATTAGTGATAAGTGGAGAATTTGTCAACGCATTCAGCATTTCCAGATCAATTATTTTTAAACTAACCCACATAAAGCTGCTGTCTACAGGACTGGAAAGGGAATTCACCTCAGGCTGTGCCAACCAAAAGCAGCCTGAGATTCCCAGCATCTCAATTTGGAGGGGCAGAGGTTGCCCTAATGTTGCTTCCTTTCAACATACTTCACTTTCTCTTTTTTCTCAAAATCACAGTGCAAAATGTCAGGATGCACAGAGGTTATTTTCCTATATTCACCCATTAACTGTCCCCAAACTCTGTAATATTTTTGAAGAGGAAAAAGTAATCAGATGTTTCCAATTACATTAATGGCAAGCTTTGTTAAGATCACTTGAAGACAATTATTTCCAGGAATCCAGATCCACTGAACATCATGACCTTGTTTTGCTGTAACCATATCATCATCTAGCTAATGCTGGATACTTCACTCTTAGACACTAATGTCAGCACCCACGCTGACAGCAAGAGAAGCAGGATCCAGCCCTCTACTCCCTTTTGCAGTTTTTTTTTTTTCTTTTTTTTCTTTTTTACCTAGAGCAACTCACTCTGGCTCTACTTTCTCCTGGAGGGGAAAACAAACCAAGGCTACTGGGAGTCTTACCTGCTCCAAAGCACAAACTTATTCTGTCCCTCCCTCCTTTCCTGACACCCTCTCCCTTCCAACAATCCATCCATCCATCCATCCATCCATCCATCCATCCATCCATCCATCCATCCATCCACTTCCACACGAGGTGATGAAACAGATGAGTCTGCAAGCTCCCCCTTCATTTATCCCTCCAACCGAGATACCTACTGATGCATCTTCCCTCGTAGGCTAATCCAATGGATCTGCCCAGCAGGCAGGTCGCTTTTCTCAGGTGGCACGCACTGGCATAAGTTATGCCATCATTCCCACAGAGATACTGCTCAGGGGAGGTAGGCTCAGGGCAAATTCGATTGCATGTCACACAGTAGGCGTTATTAGTTTGATCCACCACACACGTGGAGCTGCCTGGGCATAAAACATCCCTACAGGTCTCTGAAATAAAGATGGAAACAAAAAATGATTAATAGAAGATGTGGGCACTCTAGGGAGGAGTGCATGGGCGACACAAACAATCAGACAAAAACCTTCGGCAGCGGTCCTCGTTTAAGGGCCACTGGAGACCTTTCCATCTCAGGGTAGCATGAGGGACACAAGTTCTGCTAAACTGTGGATAACTCTCAATCAATCCACCCACATCCTGGTCTGTGAGCGTGGTTGGAACAACGCTCTGGTTACTGTGGAGAAGTATGTCAGCTCCTCCTCCCTACACTCAGACACACATCCTATGCCATTTGATGGAGACTGGATAAGATTTGCAAACCTACTTTTGCACTTGCCCTGATATTGGACTTCAAGTTCGGGCTGTTCTTTACATCTGGCTTTGAGAAGGGCACACTCGTTCCTGTAGGTTTTCCCATCTAAGCCACACACAGGGCCCTTCCAAGTGATATTAGAGCAATCCGGAGCACAAACACACCGAGGTTTGTTCTTCTTGTTCATTTTACATTTCTTCCCAGGTCCACAGTCCACGTTCTCACATGTTTCTGATGGAAGGAAAGAGGCACCACTTTAGTACCAAGTGTGCAGAAGAGACTTGGTGTCAAAAGTGCCCAAAGAAAAAAAGATACCGTGACCCCCAGGCATAAAAGCACTCCCCCTCTTCCCCCCCCCCCACACACACTGCTACCATGCAGGAAACTGACATAGACAGAAACCCTGGAGCCAGGAGGGCCACGCACAAAGAGCCTCCTCCCCATCTCACACTGACCTTCACAGATGAGAAGCAGCAGTCCCCCTATCCCTGGCGCTGCTTTGGGATAGCCCTCCAGCCTCGGTGGTGGGCAGCACGACGTCAGCGCTGCCGTCTGCAGGCCCTCATTTCCCACCCCAACCCCGAGCCACCCGCGGCTCCCGGCCCTCTCACCTTTGCACGGGATGCAGTTAGGGGCTCCCCCATTAAAAATCATCCACTTAAAGAGCGTGTTGTCGTTGACGTCCTCCTCCGTCCACGAGGTCGTCAGGCGGCCGCTCTTGCAGCACTCCTCTTTGCTGAGGTCGGTCTTGTAGAGGACCTGGCAGCGGCCGTTCCGCGCCTGCCGGAGCCAGCAGTTCCCAGCTGCGGGGGACAGGGGCGGACCGGGCCGGGTCAGTGCCGGGACCAGCAGCGGCACGGGCACCGCGCGCGCCTCACACGGACTTTTGCTGGACTGCTGGCTTTATTTGTCCCGTTCCACAACCCGCAGTTGGCCCGGCCCGCTTGGGTGAGATAACAATAATAATATATAAATCGGAAAGAAAAAAAGACCGGATCAGAACAGCACGAGGCAGTTTTCCGAGGTATTTACTCCATATGTAGAGCAGAAGGAGCACTGCCGGCACGTGACAGAGGCTTGAAAAGGATGTGCATTTAAAAGGGAATAAAAAGAAAGTCGCGCTTGTAGTTCCTCCCTCCTCCCCCTGCCCTCTCCGACGCGGCCGCCCGGCAGCATTGTGTTAGTGCCGCACGCACCCCAGCCCCAGCACGTTTTGCAATCCGCACCGACTGGGAACATTCGCTGTGAGCGAACTCTTTCGAAATCTCCACATTTCGCTGGTTCTATTAACAAACGTCTTCCCTTGGCTAAAATAAGTCAGCAGACCTCCGACAACAAAGACCAGAAAAAACAAAAATAAAGTGGGCGAAGTACACGAAACGGGAGGGCACCCCGAGGGAGAGTTCCCTGCGGAGTTTTTCAGAATCGATCAAGTTGGAAAAGTTGGAGGTGCTGTTTCTCCCGCGAGCGTTTCAGAGGAAAGCGCACTGTCCTCAAACCGGATAGAGTGTTTTTTTTTTTTTTTTTTTTTTTTTTCACTGGTATCCCTGTTATTCGTGGAGTCAAGCCAAGAACATGAGTCCAAGCAACCCCCCCCTCCCCCCTCCATTTTAGCTGTAGAGTTTGGGTTGGGATAAGCCTCTCGTGAATAACCAATGTGACTCCTCCAGCGACTCGATACCAATTGATTCTGGTGCCCATCCAGCGAGGGCTCTATCCTGCTCCTTCCTCCGACGGAGCGCACCGCACCAGGGCCGGACTTGGCCCGCCGGGGCGCCGCTGGGCGCGCGGAACACCTCCCTCCCCCCCCAAGCCTTCCCCCTTTCCCCCGGCTACAAAACATGGAACAAACAACGCCCTTAAAGAAAAAAAAAAAAAAAAGTTTTGCGTCTTACAGTTGCCTACATTAACTTTTGCTTTAGGTCGGGAGGGGTGAAGAAATGGGAAAAAAATGAAAACCCAGCAGCAGTCCGACATGCAGGTTGGGACACAGTCAATATCAGGTGAAAAAAAACCAAAAACACCCCAAACTGAAAATCAGTGTTTCCTAGTGTCGAAAGAGGGCTCTTAAGAATTGTCACTATCAGGTTCAAGATTGTTTTGTTCGCATGGGAAAGGATAATAAGAGTAAGCAAACTTATTTAGGCACACTCCTCATAGCAGGAGAATTTACAACACTTATTCCCACACACACACACACAAAGGGGGTGGGGGGAGGGAAGGAAATCCCAATATTGAGGGAATGCCCGGAAAATGACCACCACCGCTTTCTGAAAGTGTCAGCTGTGCGCCCAGGGCTCCACATCACCTCCCCTTCTGTCAGAAGGCGAGATAAAAATCTGAGCTAAATTACCGACAAACTTTGAGCACTCGTTCGGGACATGAGCGCAGGAAAAGTTCCCCGCGATGCTGCTCCTCATTCACGCTGCATAATCACGAGTGCCAAGAAACATCCTCCTGTGCCCTCCGTGCCCATGCGGAGCAGGGAAGGTCCGGTCCGAGGGGAACCTACGTGACACCTCTGCGCCCCGTCCCGAGCAGTCCCGCGTCCGCTGCTAACTTCTGTCCGGTTGGACCTTGGAGAGAGGCGTGTAACACCGCAGCGAAGTAAGCAGCGCACGAAAGACGGAAAATAAGAGTAATAATAACAACACTAATAATAAAACACACTCCCGAATAAACGCTGTGGTCTTACCCTGCGCTGTGTGATCCTCCATGAAGTGGTAGAGAAACATCAGGAGTACGAGCATGCCCGGGTGGATCCTCTGATTTAACATCCTCAACGTAGCAGGGAGTGAGAGAGAGACAGGAACAGCGTGAAGGGGAGTAGAGAGACGGAGCGAGCACCAGCCAGCCTGCTTATGATCGCTCTATTGAATGAACGTCAGGCTCTGAATGCAGTCTCTCTTTAAATCTATACGGGGGTCTTAGCTGTCTGCGGTGGGCGGTCTCCTAATGTGTGTGTGTGTCTGCTCGGGGGTGGGGAGATTTAAAAAGTTCAGTGTGAATCAGGTGACATTTTCCACCTTCTGGAAACCCTCTCCAATTATCTGCTGGAGGTGCACGCACACACGCGGGCGCGCTCCTCCGGGCGCGCACCCGCGGAGCCCCGCGCGGCGGCGGCACGGCACGGCACGGCACGGCCGGGGATCGCGCAGCCTCCGCGGCCGCAGAGCGCGGTCCCAGCGCGGGGGGCGCCGCGGGGCGCGGGGAGCGACGCGGCTCGGGAGCAGCTCCTGACCGGGGTTCGCCCCGCGGCGGTTCCGCGGCTGCCATCGGCGCGCGAAGCGGAGCGGAGCTGAGCAGGGCCGCCGCGGGCGGGAGGCGGCCGACGGTGGCGCGGTGGGGCTCGGCCCGCAGAAACCCGAGAGGGAGAGCGATCAGCCGAGCACCGAAATAAATAAATAAATAAATAAAAGGAACTAAAAAGTTCCCTTTTAAAGTTTAGTACGTAGGGCTCTGCCCAAGTGACGGCCTTTTCACTGGGAGCCCGGGAGGACGAGACGGGAACGGGGGCGATGTAGGCGGTCTCCTTTCAGAATCAGAAGAGATTGCAACATCGATAATGAACTTCTAGGGCACTAGTTTATTAAGCACAGTCTGGCATTATTCTCCTCTTAGAAAAGTTGGCGGTCGCTCATTTATAACATTTTTGGCACCGCTGAATGAAACTGAGTAGGCGATATTTCCTTTTATACAAAACGATTACTTAACGGAAAATGGTATTGTTTATTCAAAAGCTGCCTTTTAAATTTCGATTCTTTCGCTTTTCTGAGCCACCAAAGCACAACAGACTGCGAAGTATGCAGACAGGAATGCCCGGACAGTGCCGGGTCAGGGCCCGGTGCGCGCGGCCGCCCGCGCCTCCCCCGGCCCTCCCCGAGCCCTCCTCCGCGCCGCCCCCGCCGCCCGCCCCCTCCCCACAACTGCAAATAACTTAGCGATAACAGATTTTTTTCCACCAACTGCAGGAGATAGTGCTAATCTTTTAATAAAAGATCCCATTACAATGGGATCTGTCTGGACAGACTATAATAGATCCAGAAATACAGCCGTGCTAATATTAGAAGACAGTTGTTTGGGTGCCTCAGCCTGGGCCCGGGTCCCGCTTTGAAAGTGGGCATGAATCACAATGTCCCCGGTGCCACCTGCAGTCACACGCATTAAGCGGCAGACTGGTAAATGATTGACCTCGTCTCATTTCTTTCTTTCTTTCTTTCTTTTTTCCTTTTTTTTTTCCTTTTTCGATTGTTGTTGTTGTTTGTTATCATTACGACCACCGTCCCGCCTGGAGCCCAGGCATATCCAGCCCTTCGGAAGCTCCGCATCCTTTTAAATCTTTCCCCCGAATTGGTGCCGCTCTCTCGCTGTCCCTGCCTCTCCCTCCGAGCACGGAGCGCTGAATGCAGAGTTGCGCAGTGCCCTCTAATGGCAGATGGCATTAACAATTAACGCAGCAGCACCCCGGAGCCGCGAGGGAGACTTCTGAAGCCGCCTCTCCTTCCGGAGCGGACGGACAGAGTACCGCGCAGCGCCCGACGGCAGAAGCGCAGCGCCTCGAGCGGCCCGGCCCGGCCCTGGGCACCGCGCGGGCGGCACTGCGCCGCAATCCGCGCCCGCCGCCCGTCCCGAGCACGGAGCCGCTGGGACACAGGCTCACCTTTCTTTCTTCTTTTTTTTCCCCCCCTTTTCCCCCCCCTCCAAATTTATGTTTTGTTGTTGTTGTTGTTGTTTTGCTATTCTTTCTTTTTTTTTCCTCCTCCCTCCCTCCCTCCCTCCCTCCCTTCCTCCCTCCCTTCCTTCCTTCCTTCCTCCTTCCTTCCTTCCTTCCTTCCTTCCTTCCTTCCTTCCTTCCTTCCTTCCTTCCTTCCTTCCTTCCTCCCTCCCTCCCTCCCTCCCTCCCTCCCTCCCTCCCTCTTTTCTTTTCTTTTCTTTTCTTTTCTTTTCTTTTCTTTTCTTTTCTTTTCTTTTCTTTTCTTTTCTTTTCTTTTCTTTTCTTTTCTTTTCTTTTCTTTTCTTTTCTTTTCTTTTCTTTTCTTTCTTTCTCTCTCTTCTCTTCTCTTCTCTTCTTTTCCTTTTCTTTCTCTCTTTCTTTCTCTCTCTCTCTCTTTCTTTTCTCTCTTTCTTTCTCTCTTTTTCTTCCCCCAAAATTGGCCAATACGTGTTTATCCTGAAAATGTTTTCAACTATTAGAGAGGCATTTTCAGGCCATATTCCTGGAAATGAGATGCCGGATGGGTCAATAACGTTAGCACATGTGCTTCATGCGTGCATCATCGGGAGATCAATATGATTGCGCTGGTATGGAGATTTGTATCACACCTGTTCTCTGACATCACGTAGAAACAGCTGCTGTTTCTTTTATTGTTTTGTTTTGTTGTTTTTCTCCACGCCCATCTCCCCCTCCTTTTTTAAAAGCTAAATTTTGAGTTTGTGTGTAATGATGTGTCAAGGTTATATTGTACAACCAGAGCTTTCTTCTTTTTCACTGTATCCCTCCCTCTGGAACTTCCCCATCTCTTTCTCCTTTGCCAACGATCATATTTAAATTACCAAAAAAACAATAGAGTTGATTTGTAAATGAATTGTCAATTAATTGTCAGGCAGCACACAAAATGTGTTGTTCTCAGCCCTGCCAGGTTCTGAAACTTCTTTCTATCAAGAAGTGTATGCATTTTAATATATGTATTTGGATGTGAATCCATTCTCTGCAGCTGGCGCTGAACTTGGAATAATAAAGCTTTTTGAAATACCCGCATACGCTGAGATCTCAAACGTTTGGAGAGTTCAGATATAGCTCTCAATTTGTGTAAAATGTGCCTGGTTTTGTCCTATCTTTAATATAACTGTATCTACAGCAGACTCCATAATCCAAAATATTAAGTGGCTGATCTCTGAGGAAATTGCTGTAAAATACTGAGCAGGAGGAAGAATAATCCCCAAGTGCAACCTTGTGTAACATGCTATTAACACACATCCATGTATATGTGGAGTATTTGTTTCGTGATAAGTCAATATTCACTGTATAGATACGAGGCATTTTGTGTAGTCTGTCTTCCTTAAAGTACAATCTCTCAATTGTTGCCTGTGTCAAGAACGGATCACTTCAGGACCCTCTCTTTTACAAAAAAATATGTCTGTGTAAAATTTTTGTGAGTGTGGATGGATTGCAAGAAAAACCTGATTATTTGGAAAGGTTCTGGATTTGGAATGAGAAAATTTGGAAGCCTGTCCAGACACTTCCCTGCCTAAAACTCAAGAGAGATGAAGAAGCCTCTAGCACTCTCCCGTTGTCCTGGATGCATTTGTCATCCGAGCAGGTTTCTCACACAACTGGTTTCTTCCATGGAGCAGCAGCTCCAATAAAGGTAGAACATCCTGTTCTGGTAGCAGAGGAAACTTGCTAGCTTCACTTTATTGTCCAGATTGTTGCAAAAAGAAGGGCTGTTTCTGGAAAAGAGCATTTCTACAAAGGTTGTCCTATTTCACATCTGCAGTATCAGATTTAAGGGCATTTCTGAGCACCATTGCGTCATTTCAATCTGCAAGGATTTATTTCTTTTCAGCGTGAGGCAATTCAGTCCTTCAGCATCCTTCCCTGCTGCACTATTTTGACATGCTAGTTCTCAGAGTACCACAAGTTTGTTGATAAAACAAATCTTCTCAAACATATTAACTAAATGCTGTGTTCTTTGGGCAGTAGGTATGTGGGTGTTATGGTGAAATTATTTCTGCACTTGAATGAGATTCTCAAACTCAGAACATATATTGTATGCTATTAGTAAAAGTTGCACTAATGGGATGAATACAAAAACACTGAATTATTATTTTCTTCTTAAAGTTGACCTAAAAGTTGTCTGTTTTCACGTAGTGGACGATAGATTGAACTAAGAGGTAGTGCAGATTTCAGCTAATAAATACCACTGGAAAAAAATATTGCAAAAGAAAAGTAAGTTTAATTATCAGTAAATAGTTGGCAGTTAACATCTGAAGAGCTGTCGTCATCTTTAACCCAAACTGATGGAAACAGGTATGCTACTAGGAACTTGCTGTGGTTGAGTTGAAGGTAAACCATTCCTAATGTAGGTGTGGAATCTCTAGTTTTGATAATCCACTCTATGGTAAGCATTCAGACTGTCTCTAAGGCACCCTAAAGGTCTAGTTTTATTCACCGTGGCTTATGGGAAGTACAGGATGGAGAGAACTCTGATCTTACACATGGAAGTTTCTGGTAGCTCATGAAGGTTTCACTATTCAGTGTTTTTGACTTTTTTCAGATCATAAACTGTGTACGGGTGGCCTTCAAGTTTTAGGTCAGATAGAAAATAGATAAATGTGTGCTATTAGCCAAGCTAGTTCTCACTGGTGACTTGGGGGTAGCGATTGGATTGTTATGATGAGGGTCAGAATGGGTCGAGCTGTGTTAGACACTCCAAACACATTTTCTTCTCTTGTGTTCTCAGCACCATGAACCAGCATGGAGGAAGTGGAGAAGGCCTGATTACTCAGTATAAATTGTGAACAGGATGTGATGTAGTGAGGCAAAGTTTAATGCATAAGTGTAACAAAAACTGACAGTTTGTTAAGCAAGTCACAAAGCTTACCAGGATACTGGAAAGATGGACAGAAGTGCAAAGTTTCAGTGGAAAATGGAAGTAGAAAAATTGTAAGGGAAGCATTAAAACCATTGACTGAGTGAGGACAGATTATGAAGCATAATGGTCTATTGCTGTGCTGATTTGATCTGTTGATCAGGTACTTTTCTGTATAATTGCAGAGAATGGAAAAACAAATAGAAACACAGACTGTGGAACTTCTAGGGCAGAAATAGACCCTCCAGTTTCTGAGACTGCAATGCTCTCAGTAGTAGAAATTCCAACATTGTTTTTAACTGAGTTTTGAGAAATTAAGAAAAAGAAAAAAATTTAGTATTTGCTTGAAACCTGCTCTAAACATCCATGTAAGATGTTTTTGTTCTAGAGGAAAGTCTAAATACTGGAAAGGCATCACCAGCTCTATGCAGCCCATTTCCACAGAAAGGATTAAGAATTGCCATAGAGGGATGGAGCATGGAAAGAGCAAAGCTGTAAGTTAGAATGGCCCCCTGAAATTTCACCCTGAGCAGTATTAAAGGAATCTTTGGTGGTCCTAAATCATGTAGTAAGTGCAGAAGTGCTCTTGCTCAGCTTTTTGACTGGAAAATTGCCTTTTCTATTTCCACAGCTCTGCCAAGAGGAACTATGTCACAACTGGTGATGTAACATCTTTTTGAGTTAAAATTATAGATGAGGAACACGTTACTTTAGGAATGGTAGAGTTATATGTGGTTTATTGTACTTTTAAGGTCTGGAACATTTTCTATGGCAGACTTCAAAAGACATGTCAGTTGGCAATCAATTGCAGCTGGAAAAGGATTGGAGACTGAACCCAAGATTAAAGTGAGGACAGACATATTTGTAAATAACTACTGTGAAATTTCAATTAATTTTTTAATCTTACATTATTTTTCTTCTTGTTATTTTGATTCTATTAAAGATAATGCAGAAGGCATATCTGACTCAGTGAATATGTGGAATCATGTAATTTTCTAATCCAAAAAAGGCTTCATTTGACTGTAGATCCTTGCATGGAGCTTAAATGGAATAAAACTGTTGAGAGTACTACCCATAGCCAAATGTGACAAGCTTAATATAGCATGGCAAAAAGGGTAACAAATGGACAATTTCCATCTCACAGTCTGTATGTAGTGACGTACTGGATCTGGTTTCTACAGAGAGAGTAGGTACTTTAGTACCTCAAAGTTAAAGCCTTGTTAGGGACAGATCATTAACTTCTCATTGAGAGGTTTGTATTTACTTTATTGCCCATCAAGGAAGAGAATCAGTTTTAATGGTTTACTTTCAGAGATTAATGGAACCAAATGGATTTTAGAATGCTGTTTAGTCAGTTGCAGCTTACTGGAATATTATCAAAGCTGTCCTACAGTACTGGTGTTAAACTCCAAATGTCATTTTCTAGAACTGTTGGACATAGTAGAGAACATGTAGCATGTCAGAGAAGAAGTGAATTAAGAGCCCCCAGCAGTAATAATGATGTAAACTAGACTAAATCGTGACAAAGAATTTAAAGGTTAAGGTCATGGCTACGACGGAAGCTAAGAAAATATTTTTAGTCAACTGCTTTAGTTTTATGAGCAGAAAAGGAGTATCTCATGATTATCCTGATTCTTTCGAACTCTTATTTTGTAATAAAATATATGTATAAAAAGAACTGATTAAACATTTTCATTTCACTATCTACTTCAACTTCAGACAACACTTCCTCAGTCATCAAAATTTTCAGGCCATTAAAGAGCATTTCTGCTGTAACATAAACAGCAATGACTTCAAATGCACTCAAAATTACTTTTAAGTACAAATAAAATGTACTATATTAAGTAAGTGGAACTAGAAGTAACTCTGTACACATATCACAGTGCAAAACTCTGGTGTCTGTAGACATCATAAAGTGTTATTTTGGAATGAATGTTTTTATATGATAAGTAAGAATGAAAGTATTAGCTAATTGTAAGAGAACGAAGAAGATCTCATGGTAGTTTATGCTTTCTCCTGGCTATAGCATACTTTTTTTTTTTCTTCTTTTTTTTTTTTCTTTTTCAGGCCATGCATGGACTGCTGAAGATTTGTTAGCTTTACATGATGTGCTGTGAAAATTGTTGCCCTCCACTAGCTCAAAAACTGGTTTCTGTCTTGCTAATGTCCAAGAATGGGGTCCACGAGGAGTATTTTGTTCATTAATTTTGCCAGTTAATATTGGCTTTCTTCTACCTTTGAGGAGCCACCAGTTCTGAGTAGGAGAACTGGTATCCAGATTGCCAGTGCTTAGGATACAGTAAGTTCCTGTACTTAGATGACCAGGAGAAGAGTAGAAGGGACAGCTGTACATAGGACAGCTACTTCTGTCATGGGTTTGCAGGATGGGCCCAAATGTGTAGCTCTGCACTTCTGCTTTCTTGTTTCTGATCTGGCCCTTACCTCATACAAGGATCAACCAAATCCTTGGTTCTCCCCAGAATAGGGCTGATAACTGGGTTCTCAGAAGCTGCTAGTTCTTATCAGTTTCATTGTTCAGCACTGCTGTGAAAGGAGGAAGGGTAACCATGGAGATGATTTGTTTCTTGGGTGAGAGACTGAGGTACAGACAGTTGAAGGACTTTAGCCACTTTCCCACTCAATGTACTTTCTGGGACTCCGGCTGGTGCTCCAGATGTATATGTATGGCACAAATGTCCTATCACATCTTCCAGTTTTGTATGGTCTAGGGTACCCAGGTGACAAATAACATCAAACTATATCTATATCTAGATAGTCTAAGCAACTTTGAATCAAATTTGAAGTGATGTACCCAAAGGCAAAGGATTGATTGGTTCAATGCTTTAAAATGTGAAATGATAAAGAGGAGTTAATTATTGAAAGAGAAACTGTGTCAGAAATGCATCATAATGATTTTGCTTTCAGGTGGTTGGTTTTTATCTACATCTAATACATTTACTATCAAGTCTCTTGTTTTTGAAGACTTGCATGCCAATGCTCAAACAACCCTGAAGACCCAGGGGAATTATCTGAGATTTGCACATTAAGTTTGTTCCATTCGCTTTCACAATGGACAGCAGAAGAAAACAGGGTTTTGGCCCATCCTCCATTTACTCATTATTTCTAGCCTCACTGTTCGTATTCATTGCACAAACTCATAAAGTGTCTGCTTTGAAGTCCAAATTCTGTCTATTCAAACTTACTGACCTGATGATCTCATTGAGATTTTTGAGCATCATATATAATATCCAAAAGAAAGTGAAATGCTATGGTAGTAATGGTGAGAAGACAGCGTCATTTCATTTCCAGCTGTTACAAGACAGCTTTGTATGTAAAGAAGGCCATCTCTTCAAATGAGAAACTCACAAAGTAGTCCAAAATTGATCCATCAGCTCATTCAAATGCTTTTCAGGCAGAATGTTGTAATTATACTATACATTGCATGTGAGCAAAAACAAGTGTGACTGAGCTCTTACAGGAGCCTGTACCTATTTCTGTGTTAAGGCGCATGTGATATGTGATGATCTGAGTCAGCCAGCATGGCTTCACCAATGGCAGATCATGCTTGATCAATTTATGTCCTTCTATGAGTTAGTGACAACACTGAAAGGGCAAATGATGTCATCTACTTTGACTTCTGAAGGCTTTTTATGTGATTCTCCCATCCTTATCTCTAAGCTGGGGGGATATGAATTTAAAGAGTGGACTATTCAGTGGATAAGGAATTGGTTAGATGGTCGCAGTCAGAGGGTTGTGGTCAGTGGTTCTGTATCCAGGTAAAATCTGATGACAAGTGGTGTTGGCCATCTAGGGAACAGTGCTTTTTAACACCTTTATTAATGACATAGACAGTAGGATTGAGTGCACCCTCAGCAAGTTTGCAGACACTAAGCTGGGTGAGCAGCTGATATGATAGCAGTAAGGGATTGCCATTCACATGGACCTGGAAAAGCTTGAAAATGGGTTCACATGAACCTAATGAGGTTCAGCAAGGCCAACTGCATGGTGTTGCACTTGTGTTGAGGCAATCCCAGATATGTGTCCAGGCTGACAGATGACTTCATTGAGAGCAGTCCAGTGGAGGACTTGGGGATTCTGGTAAAAAACCTGACATGAGCCAGCAGTGTGCTCTTGCAGTCCAGAAGGTCAGCTGTACCCTGGGCTGCCACAAAAGAGGGGTGGGTGACTAGCAGGGCAAAGGAGGTGATTGTTCTCCTCTTCTCTGCCTTCCTGAGGCTGCATTTGTGCATCCAGATCTGGGGGTCCCAGCACAAAAAAGATTTGGAACTGATAGAGCAGGTCCAGAGGAGGCCACAAAGATGCTCAGAGGGTTGGAGCTCCTCTCCTATGAGGACAGGCTGAGGGAGCTGGACTTCTTTAGCTCAGAAGGGAGAAGGCTCTGGGGAGACCTGATTGTGGCCTTCCAGTACTTATGAGCAGGAGAGAGCTTATGAGCAGGAGAGGTACTAACTTACACAAAAGGACAAGGCAGAGTGGCTTTAAACTAAAAGAGCAGAGGTTTATACTTATATGTTAGGGGAAAATTCTTTACTCAGAGGGTAGTGAGTCACTGGCACAGGCTGCTTGAAGAAGATGTGGGTGCCCCATCCCTGGAAGTGTAAAGGCTGGGATGAATGCAGCCCTGCCTCCTAGCAGGGGCAGATGTTCTTTAAAGTCTCTTACAATATTTTATGATTTTCTCTAATGATAGAAGTAAGGGTTAAGTGAATAATGTCTTGTGTCATTTCTCTCACAAGAGATTTTTTCTGACCCTTGCTTTTCACGGCTTCTTGCCTCAGTGAGCTTACAATACTGCCAATGTCTTGTGTCCTGCATGTATGAATATAGTGAAGTTTTACTCAAAAAAAGTGGACTTAAATTGGTTGCTTTGGACTGTGTGTGGATTCCTACTTCCTGGTTTCATAGATGGCAATCACATTTTCAAACCTGCCTGCAAAACATTGGTAAATAATCTTTGAAAAATGGAGGCTGAGATTCTTGTATGATGTTTGGATTCCAATAGCTGGCATTTTTAGGTTAACAATTATGAAATAGATCCTTGATCAAAATACTAGAATTTCCAACTAGAAGATTGAGACCTGCAAGGAGTAGAGCTGTGATGGCCTTGGAAGACAGGAAAGCAGAATAGCAGAATAGCAGAACTGACTAATTTATAGAAATATTGTTGTCAGAGAAAGAGACTTTTCTTCATTTACAGAAACTTGAGAACTATTGGTAGAGGTATGTGTAGAAGGAAAGGGAAACGAAAATCTAGTCCTCCAGAGAGAACAGTAAAGTAAAGAATTTAAACAAACTTGTTTCTTTAGCTTTCCTTTAGCTTTTGATGTTCATAATATTTAAGATTTTTTTTTAATTAAGAAAACAATTAAGAAATTATTAAGAAAATATTATTGAAGAGGTAGGGAGGTTTTGAGAAAGAACTTGAAAATATGAAAATATATTTGTTTAAAGTAACTGCCACAAACTGATTTATGTCAAGAAGGAATTCATAAAATAAGAGAGACCTCTTGAGGACTAAGGATGAATTCCCGTAGCTCTGTTCTTAAATATCTTTGATGTCTGTGTAATGTGTCCACCTATTGGTAAAATAAAAGAGAATTATGGAAAGCATTCTTGAGATCTAAGTAAAAAATGATTTGATATTCTGGATAGAAATTACATGAATATCTGTTAGTCAAATGAACGCTTTATCCATAATATTCTGAAAAAAGGTTTAGTAGGCTGCTACTAGAAAAAACAGAAATCCGTAATAGAATTAATTCTGATATATCTCAGAGATGAAAATACAACAAATCTAGACAACAAGAGAGATATTTAAGCATCAGGCTTTGTGTGCTGCTTAGCTCAAACCATGATATTACCAACTTCAGTATTGCAGATGAGATATGAGTGTTCTGAGAAAAATAGGGTGTAAGAAATGTGACTTGCACAATCTAGTACTACTCTGAAATGAAATGAAAGGAAAGTAGTACTTTTACCCTTGTTTACTGTTGTCTTGTTGAAAGATGTACATAATTTTTAATATTTTCTTAAGGCCTCCTAAAGACTTCGTTTGCATATATGTTATCTTCATTCTACAACACAACAAAGGCAGGTAATTCTACTAAGAATACATATGGGGGTGTTGATTCTATTCATCTTAGTGAAAAAAGAAAAAAAAAAAAAAAGAAAAGAAAAAAGAGAAATTCCAAAATATACTTGGTACTTCTCAGAAATAAAATCATATTCTTTTCATGGAAAAGAGAGGTCAAATCCTGGGCAGGATCCAACCCCAAGTTAAAAAAAGAAACAACTCGACACAAAGATGAATGCTCACAGATAAAAGCACGTCTGCTTTTTGGGAGGGATGGTAGATAATTGTACTTGTTTTCTCATTATTATATTTCTAAATATTTTAATAATTTGTTTAAAGAAGTAAGGTGTTTGTGATTCAGTTTCAGCCATATACTTTTTTAGGGGCAGAATTAATATTATGTGGTCTCTTTTTCTGAGCATTCTGTTCAGACAAGATGTACATGTACAGTTGATGTCTACCATCAGACCAAGACCGATCTTTCTCCCATTACAAGGAACAGTTTGTTATGTCACCCAAAGTATTCTGCAACAATGCCTTTTCTATGGTATGACTTCTCTTTATTATTAAAAAAAAAATAAAGTAGATATTCTGTATGGTGGAAAAGAGATGACATTTGATGTCTTTTTTATCTTAATATTTTATAATCTGTCACGCATTCTTGTTCAATAGGTAGCAAAGTCAGACTGAGAAGGGAGTGTAGTGGGAGCCTTGATGGCTCAGAAGCTGGGGAAAGGATAACATTTCAGTTGCTTTTGCTTCATAAATTGCTTCTGCGAGAAGAACCAGTGGTGGGAAGTAGAGGCTGCAACCCTGCATTTGGAAATGACGATAAGCACTACACAGAGGTAGAGCCCATGGCCTGTCACTTAGTGCTGCTGCTCAGGCTTGTCCTTCAGCAACAACCCTCTAGTGGAACAGGGTGGGATTTCAGTTGCATGTGGGAAATGTCTTCAGTGTCTTCACATGGCGTGTCCCAAGGGATGCTTCTCTTAAGACCTCTCTGACTGCCCCTGAACTCTGCTGCCCTGAAACGCCATAAAGACAGATGTTTAGCATGCACCCATCCAGAATGACATTTCTTCTGTGTTCCTCAAGGAGTATTTCCACCACATCCATGTGAACCCCAGGGTCTGGAGTTTGTGAGGTGTGCTCCACTCCCAGTGTCATGCCTCTGTGCACTTCATTGATATCACATTGAAGATTACGTGTGACTGCTCTAGCTTCCCTCCTGCAGCCTCACCTGTTCTGCTGCTCGTTTCTGAGTTTCTGAGCTTTACTGGCCATTCTACTTCTGCGGAGAAAATAGGAAATAACTAGGAAATTTCTATAAATATGGATTCCTTGTAAAGAAAGCAAATAAAAATCATCTGCAGGGATCTGAAACAGAAAGGAAAATGGAATATTTATTTATTTATTTATTTATATTAGAGAGATGGGCGAAGGGACATCTGCAGACTGATCAATTAAATTGAGATTGTCGTTAGCTACTTTTATTGTTCCCTTCACTGGTATATTTCACTCGAGGACTTTTTCAAATTCTGATGACATCTTATTTTCCTCCTGGAGTGGCTTCCCTTTCCCAGATACCTGTACTAAGAAAGATGAAATTTGAGGCACAGACATCAGTTTCTTTCAAGAAATAATTGTTGCTCCCAACTGGGTATGCTAGCTGCTGCCAGATTTAAAGGGTTTATTCATCCCATCAGAAATAGTGGTGAACCAAAGAAACAGTTTTTATTTCTCCTAGAGTTTAGACTGTTGAGCATTTCACAATAATATTTTCAGGAATTCATTGCTAAGGAATAATGTATATAAATGGGCTGACAAGCGCACTGGTAAGGTTAATTTCCAGAGGAGAAAAATGTATTTGAGGTTAAAATAGAACACAGTAATTGGAGACTCACAAATGATCTTTCTTATTCTGAGAAATCATTTTTTTTCCCTAGGTCACTGTAAACTTAGAGTAATGATAATCAAACTACATGTTGTAGTCTAACTGCAATTATGAATGAATACACATTCCTGGGCTATTATGAAGCTCTGCTGCTAAAAGCAGAATGTTCACAGGTTGGAGTGATCTCCAGAGCTCATATTGCCTGCCTAATAACCTGAGTGCTCTGCATAGGAGGTGGGAGGGCAACCTGGCTTTGGGGAGGGAGAAATGTGTTTCTTCCTGCACTTTGGCACATCCTTTTAAGTTTGCTAGCACATGCTGAAGCAGGGCACAAAAAAATTCCTGTCTGTTCCCCTCCAATACTTGCCAAGCACAGAGAGAGCGGATGGGCAAGGAGGTTGGGATACCCATGCAGGTATCCCAGCAAAATACCAGCAAAATAAGTGAAGAAAAATAACTTGCTGGCCCTGAAATCCAGATAGATTGTGGTGATGCTATTGATACTTTTAGTCCCAAATGCTTTACTGCTCTAGCTGGTCGCTGTCTGTCTCCAGCCTGCTGTTCAATGCTGCATTCTTTACTCTTCAGTCGTATTCCTGGACTTGAGCTTTGTCTCTCAATCTACCTCGAGTCCATGTGATTATGTTTCCTTGGCACCTTGCAAAGTAGCCATACAGCTTGTTCTTCAAGTTGCAGTGGATGTGGAATGACAAATTCCCAGGACCTACTCTGTCAACTGTACACTGAGGCTTTACAGTGAATTTTCTGGCACAACCCACCCCTTTTTATTGGTAGGCCAGAAAATAAAAAAATACAAGACACTTGGTCAATGAATAGAATTTACAGGTGCAACTCACAGCAATGCATGACAGTTAAAATTAACATTTCACCAGGACCTATATATTTCATTAAGCAGAACTTGTAAAGGGCCTTGTGGAAGCACCATCTGCTGATGTGTAATAAAACTGCAAATACTGTGGAAAGTTTCTGCTATTTGTTCTGTGATGAAACGAGGTCCGTGCTAAATGCTGAACACAAGGTGCTTCCAGCTTGGATCCAGATTTGAATTGGAATGAATTGTTTATCTTGCTCCGCAGTTTGTGGATGCTTTTATTTCCTATGAAAGTTAGTGGAGAAAAACTACTACAACCTGAACTTCTCCTCTGCGCTTTCCAGACCATGTGACGTATCTTCTACAGGGTTGTTCCCGGTACTTTTAATAATGACTCTTCATGATATTTATAAACATTCTTGGAGATTCCACTTCCTGATTACTTACATGATAATTATCCAAAAAACAAACCACCTAGGTCTAGCACACGGCCAAGATACAGTATGCCAGCTG
Organism: Meleagris gallopavo; assembly: GCF_905368555.1. NCBI lineage: Eukaryota > Metazoa > Chordata > Aves > Galliformes > Phasianidae > Meleagris > Meleagris gallopavo. The sequence continues at coordinate 16,290,260 of NC_139435.1, read as the reverse complement.
AATACACTAGAGTCAAATGCAATGACTCATTTACAGACCTGTTTTCTACAGTCATTTATAAACAAACAAAAAAAAACATTGTCAGTGAAATAGTGGTTGAATGGATTTTCATAATATATTCTGTGTAGAACAAAAAGGGCTACATTAAACCAGAAAATGTAAAGGGGATGTGATATTTTGTATAATGAAACATATGTGAGAAGAATCCTATTGCATTATCAGATTTCTTTTTTCATGTGGATAATTGTCCTTCATCTCACGGGATTTATTCTGAACTGCTTGAGAGTGGGACATGCATTGTGCTTCAGACTTAGTAAGAATGCTGTGAGGTTTGGTGAGGGCTGCTTTATAACGCTGAGGAGTAATTTTACAGAGAAGGTAAACCGTGACCGTCTTCCTCAGACTAGTTGTATAAATACAATTTGTGGGACTACTCACATGAGTAAAGTGAGAAATATTTGACCCGTGATCTTGCATATCAAATATCTTTACATATTATTAACAATCTATAAAGTCAGACATAAAAATGTGACTTGTTAATGCCAAACTTATGTCATGTGGAAAAGGAAGAGAAAGAACAGAGTCTTTCCTATATGGTTTGTCAAGACCTTATTCAATAAACTTGTAAGTGGCCCATGGCCATAGGTACAGATTATAAATTAGCTTGGAGGCAGGTGTTTCCGTGGCTGTAAGGGAACTAGTGCCAACATGTATTCACAGACTGTATCCACAATATCCATACTAAAAGTATGTGCCAGCGCTTGCAATAGACAACAAATGAAAGTAAGCTTGTGATGCTGGAACAAATTTCCTACCTACTGAAACTAAAACTGGAGCCATAAATACTACAGCTGGAAGATTATTTTTGATCTCTGTCACTATTAAGATTCCCATCTCAAATATTTTGCTTGTAATAGTTCTGTTTCAAAATGTAAAATCATGAAAGTGATCTTCTTTTCTTTTTTTTTCTTTTTCTTTATATATATATATATATATATATATATATATATTTGGTATCACACACACATGCATACACAGAGGGTAAAAGAAAAGAGAGTAACTTTGGTGCTTTATCTGGGACACAGAATGACTGTAGCGGGTTGGTTTGTGCCAGTATACGCAGCAAAATATCTTTGAAAGAGATCACCTCCACCAGAAGCCTCTGGGGAGATACAAGAAACCCTAGAGTGGACAAATATGGAATAACATGACCAGAGGGAAGATTCTTCATTGCAGTAGTCAGTTAGTTTGCATCTGAAACGTGCATCTGTACGCTCGCTGTTACAGAAAAAGGGCCAGTCTGTCTTATGTAACAGCAGGAGTTTTGACCTGTCACAGTGCTTTGGCCTCTTGAATTGTACTAAATTCTCTGTCTTGGTTTTTATCTTGAAGCAATGAGTTTAGCACATAAGTAGAGCAGGTCTTTTCATCACTGTTAAAAATAATTCCTGTTCTGTTGGCAGTGTGAAATAGAAGAATATCACTCTGGTTTGCAGCAATCTAGATTCTTATCTCCAATCATTTTCAGTATTGAATTCTCCAGTAAGGAGCATGAGGAAATATGTGAGGTTCAGCACAAAAGTCTTGGTGTGCAAACTGGAGCTCCTTCTTTGAGTACTGCTGTTGTGTCCCAGTGGTGGCACATAGCATGGTAGATGGGGAGGCTGACATGGCATGTGAGAAGGCACATGTGTTATCCTCCTTGCCAGCACCTTGCTCTCGGATCCGTTTTACCCCAGGCTGAGCAGAGGATGTTTTCCAGGGCTGCATAAGCTTTTGCAGTTCATCACTTGGGCTATGGAAGGGGATCTTTCTTTAACATTTTAAAAGTGTTGTTTAATGTTTAAAAAGCCTTTCAAGTTTAATTGTCTTGTTTTAAGAGGACAAAGGGTAAATAAGATTATTATTGTTTGTTGTCGGATTGCCTGGTGACCATCTGCAAACCTCACTGTGGTAGCCGTGGTTCAAATTTAGAGTAATAGAGCGGCCCTAATTCTAATGTCTTAACTTTGAAATAGACCAGACAGATGAAGGGTAAGAAAAGTGACGGAAAATGCAAGAAAATAAGAATATTCAATTTACATCCCTCGTAACATTTTATTTCATGATGTAGGCATCACTGTGGCTGCCTCTTTCTTATTTATTTCAAAGACAAATTGTCCTAACATTTTAAGACTGTGGAATCCTTCTCATGGCTGTAACATGCCCCTCAGCTGTCTCCAGTCACTATTTCTGTTACATCCTTGCTTAGGTGGAGTAATCAGAACAGAGTGCAATATTCCACATGAGGGCATAACACTGATTTGCATAACAGCATTCAGATATTTTCAGTATTATTCTTTATTATTGCTGACCAAAACAATTGAAACTGATGTTACTCCTGAGCTGTACACAATGACATATAGATGTTTTTCATCAGTATGTAAGCAGCACAGAAATGGTTCAAATTGTGCTTTCTATCATACATTGCTTCCTGAATGAGTGTAGTAATATCATCTACTTACGCTCCGCAGAAAAAAATGAAGACATTTTTTCACAGTGGACTATGTAAACAGGGATGGCAGAAAGCTTTCCCCTCAGTGGGATTACAAAAATGGTGCCTTTCTGACAAATATATTTCTAAAACTGTTCTTTGCTGGATTTTTGGATGTGGAGAAGTTTCCAGTGTGAGGAATGGCTGCAGAGAGAGCCAGCACCTAACCAGCTATGTAATGACTACACTCTTCATCTTTCATAAGGCAGGCTTGTCTCTAGGCTTGAGCATGCATGCATTGGACACAGGCTCGTTAGCTGGCGTCTCCCCTTTCTCTTTTCTGGAGCTCTGCCCGAGGACAGTCAGTCATACTTTCTGTGCTGACTGCTAAGGGTGATTTTCTTCGGACCCAATTTTAAAAAGGCACTTTGGGTGGCTTTCCATTTAAATAATGCAACAGGCTTCAGCAAGCAGTTCCTATGGCTAGTGCAACCATAGCATTTTGTTTGTAAAATAACCCAGCCAAATGCATTCAGTCCTGTGGTTTTTGCTGTGACATACACATATGATTCAAAAGCCACTCTTGCACCCCAAAAAACAGCACATAACAAAACACTAGCTGACATATCCTTGTGGAATAGTTGTATCTGCAGAGATCTAGAATACAGTTTCCCAAGTAATATAGCACGGGTGCACCTGCACATACCCTTTATTTTATGTTTCGAGGCATGAAAAAGAACTCTGCGGAACCCCATATTGAGACGTATGGAGCTGGCTGCAAGGCAGTGCAGACCTGTATGAAATGAGAAAGTCTGAGGGCTTTGTGAATTTTTATAGAGGATCAGAAGAAAGCTGTTTGGCACAGGTGTTTCTGTAATTGTGATACACTGGAAAAATTCAGCATGTTCAAGGGCACTTATGCTGTGGCTACAGCTGTTCTAACTCATACTTCTGCACGGACGATGTGGTGTTTTAGTGTTAGCACACTTAGTTGTGCAATATAAAACAACTAGGAAAGTGAATATTAGTTAGATCAAGGTGGTGCTCTTTCTTTGTTTTTTGTTGTGTGATTTTTTATCCCCTCTCATAGAAGTAGCAAAAGCTGTGTCATTACAAGGTGGTTGGGCTGGGGGATGGCCAGGTATCTCCCACGACCTCTGCTTGCCCCAGCTATTCATCTTCACAAACCACTTGGTTTCCCTGAGATAGGAAACCTGAAGCACAAATGCAGAGGAAGAGGCTTGGTGATGGAATATTTTGTTGTTCTTTCCCCCCCATACTGAGGTGTGGTAGTAAATGTTATTCTTTTGCTCTCTGACTTGATACTTGCTTCAGTGCTTTTAAAAGAAAATGGATCTTGAACTCCAAGGTGATTGTATTGCACAGAAATAGTTCAAAGCTTGCAGGGCTGTAATGCATGCATCTGGCAATCCAAATTAATTTCAAAACTGCCACCAGCATTATCATTGCTGTTACTATCTCACATTTCTCTATATGTCAACAGGCTTATTTCACACAGAAAATGTGCGTATGGTTATTGCCCACTGGAGAGTCCTGTCTGTGCTGGAAAAGGCATCGATGCAGTCTAGCTTAGAGCTGCAGCCTGCTGCTACTGGGATGGCTGCTGGCTCAGGAAGATTTGACTGATCCTCCACCTGGCTGGCTTCTCTGGTTGATAGTGATGCTATTCCACACTGTATTGATCCTATCAAGAAATCCTGCATCTGTAGTCACTTAGGCATTTTCACAGTGGTTCAGGAGAAATTTAACAGTGGGTGGTACAGTTTACTCCTACTAGTTCTTCAGAACAGTGAAGCTACTGAAATACACTCCCTTATACAGAGTATTTTGTGGTTAGATTACCTAGTGTCTAAGACGATTGAGTCACACCACAGCCTTTTCAGAGATATTGATAGGGGCTATTTTTTTATTTCAGCTATCTGCTTTTGTGAAGCTTGTAAAAATTTAGGATTTCTGAGCATGACTCCACTCTGTCATGATGGCTAATGAAACAGGGTAACGACTTAGGAAACTTTGAAACTTTCACTCTTTGCTGAAAGAGACACACAAATGCAGATGCAGATGCACACATACGCACAGAAGTCACTGCAATTAGGCTAATAAGCTTAATTTTGCTGGAAAAAGAGGTTCAAAAGATAAAAAGAATGAGTAATGTGTTGAAAATAATGGGGCAAATTCTGTGGTGTAAACAAGAATTCCAAGCTTGAGTTAGATCTGATTCCTCTGATTCTTCTGGTTCTCTTTTTTTCATGAATCCTAATGCAGTTTTTTCATGAAACGATACAATAATTTTGGTGTCATTCATTATCTTATTCACACTGGTGTAAGTGAACAGTGAATCAGACCCAATGGAATGAGCAGAATGTCTTTCAGTAAGGCATTCTGCTGTTACAATCAGCAATGAGACATACAGGAAAGGTACATATTTAGACAGTTTTAATATAAAATCCATCATCATTTTGGAGGCCAAGCCTTTTGCAGGAACTTCAATGGAAGTATGCCAATTTATGCCAGACACTTAGCAATGGAGGATTTCTAACTTCCTGATGCTCCTAGTACTTACTCTGATTGTTTATTATACTTTAAGTGACACTTGACAGACTTCATATAATGGGTGGAATTAATAACGCCTCTTTTGGAAAAAAATTAGATGCTTAGTATAGGTTAGTTGGCTAGCCTACTGAGGAAGAGAAAGAGGAAGTGTGTAGGCATTTTTGTGATTGTGGAATGGAAGAAATTGTGCTTTGGAGGTAGCTTGATAGATAGCCTAGACTACTACTTGATACATCGCATTTGCATTGGTAATGTGAGGTAAGGTGAAAGTTACCTAGTGTCTCTGCAAGCACACATGGTCTATGTTGAAAAGGTCTTATCCAGAGATTACCATGCTTGAAACTTCTTACTATTTAGGAATAATCCACCTACTAGCATGTGCTTGGACATTTTATTCCTGGAGCATAGGAAGTTCCGCACAAATGTGCACAAGAACTTCTTTATGGTAAGGGTGACGGAGCACTGGAACAGGCTGCCCAGGGAGGTTGTGGAGTCTCCTTCTCTGGAGATATTCAAGACCTGTTTGGGCACCCACTTGTGCGACCTGGTGTAGGGAGCCTGCTTTTGCACGGGGTTGGACTTGATGATCTCTGGAGGTTCCTTCCAACCCCTATGATTCTGTGATTCTGTGATTCCTTTTCAAAGATTTGCAAGGTGCTGATGAAGGAAGAATTCCTATTGGTATTTGTTTCACTAGGAAAAGATCCATGTTGCTGATGTTATAGTTCTCATACGTGTAGCGGGTAAATTGAGTGATCACCTTTACAAGATATTCCTGTTATCCAAAGATTTCTAGACTTCTATCACATTATGGATATGAATAACCATTTATTATTTTTCCCAGAGAACAGTTCTTCAATGGGAAGACTTTGAGAAACTGTTTTGTTTGTCAGGGCATTGTATCTCCCTTGAAAAATGTTTCTCATTAGATGGCTCCATCAATCTTCTTATGGAAGAGTGATAATATCTTATCATCACACACAGAAGATAACATCCGTCTTCCATTTGTCTCATGATTCATACCATTTGTATTTGCTGTTTCAGTGTGGTTACAGGTTGACAGATATGCATTTCTCCTTTTTGAAAAAAGGCAGTGTGTCTTATTTATTGAAATGGTATAGAATGATATTATGTTCAATTAATGGACATTTGTTCTATAAGATTTCCCGTGTTTTGAATTAAAGGGTCATATGAATAATCAAATAAAATTGTAACTTGCTTTTACTTACACTAACAACAAAAGTTACTAATAATAGCATATCATTTATTAAGCCTGTAAAAACCATAGCAGACTGGTAATCTTACTGCTGATGATAAATTGAACTTTTCCATTTCCACCTTTACACAAATAAAGAAGGAGCTATTCTGTATGGGTTGAAAATTCTACCTTTTCCTGGACTGGAAATATGTTATTTTCTATTTTTATTCCTTTAGCAGACATGCATATAAAAAGGCTACCTCTTATTTTATGATCGTATGGTTGGTGCACACATCTGTTCATTTAGCTGTATTGTACTGTTGTTCTACAGCTGTCTTCAGGGCATTACATTAAGGTCAAATCAGTCTTGCAAAACCAAATTTCTCTCTTCCAGTTTTTCTCATCTTCTTATCTATCTTCTAGACTTACTGAATTACTTAATTTCATTCAAAGTTGTGATTTAATATCAAATATTCTTAGGGCACTCCACAATAAAAATATCCTTACATGCTTTACATGCATAAAAATGTGGAAAATAAATTAACATTTCATTTAGTCCTGGAAGGTTTTGTCTCACTATGCCTATAATAATCTCTTCCTAAAGAAAACCTTTTGGAACTTGAACTTAGTATCTTAATTCATATAGTGAAATCAAAACTACTCTGTGAGTTTGTGACAATACAGAAATCTATGTTGTAAGAACATAGATTTCTGTATTAGTGTTAGTAAGAACTGCTTAATGGTTACAGTAACACTAAGATATTTGCCCATGGATATTTAAAAGAGATGCAAATATGGCTGACCTTCCTATCTCCTCTTGTGTGATCTGACATAGAAGGAATATCCTAGAAGAATCGATGAAGTGAATGATAATGAAGTCAGAGCAGAAACCTGACCTCTGAGATGACAAGCATGCTATGAATGCTTTGATAGAAAGACAGAGAGGCAGGCAAAGCTCAGATATTAAGGTTTTGTGGAAGGAAGGCTGCAGGCAAAACTGAAAAGACAATCCAGAGAAGATAATTAGGAAGAAATGCTGTCAGCGTTGACACTGAGGTGGGACAGAAGGGAGAAGATGAGGAGCTACAGCTGTGTAGAGTGAAAGGGATAAAAAATCTTGATGTTGTGCACAAGATATTCAAAATAAGCTGTGAACTCTGAGTCATGTATGGAATAGATCTTGGATGTTTGGAGTCCTAGCAATTGCAGCAGTGTTAGGAGTTGTTGGCAGGTGTTTTTTTTCAAAGAGGCTGAAATGAAGAAAGACATAACTGAGGTGATTCTGCTATCAGTGGGGTTTTACTAGTAAGAAAAGAATTATTTGTTTTCAAGTGTATTATTGACAAAATATCAAAATGTTCAAACAGCAATTTTTGACTTGAGGAGTTTGGAGAAAGAGGAGTTGAAGATGTTATCTTCATCCTATTTAAAGATGAGTGACTGGAGGGCAAGTAACTTATTTTACAAATATTTTATGGAGCCAACAAAGAACAAAAGTGAGGGAAAACTCAAAAGGTCAAAAGCATGGCTGAAGTCAATGCTTCTAAAATAGAGTCAAAGAAGGAATAAATTTGATGGTTTGCCCATAAACTGACATAAAGGCTTGTAATATAAACTGGGGCCGGAGTAGGTATACTATCTGTGAGGCTGTAGATTTCCTTCCATTCATACGTTTACCTTGATTCCAAGCATTTGAGTCTTGAATCTTTGAAGTTCAGATTCATTCTGCCTAAACATCAGTAGGAAGTATTTGTGACAATGCCAAACTGAGGCTCGTAAGTCAGGGTTCCCATCTCTTCATGTTTTGTCTTTTTTCAGTCAAATTACACAAGAGATTGCCATTAATGGCAATGGAAATGGAGTAGATCCAAAATCTCAGTGCTGCATGGAGAGGGCATGGTTCCATTTATGGACAAGATGCGGGATCCTGCATCTGCTTGTCATACTTTATTTAAGTGAGATCTGGATGTTTAACTGCATCTTGTAGTGCAGTTTCACTACAATAACTGAGTTAGTTATATGATTTACTGTCACAGATTTTCCATTATATTCTTTAGAAATAACCCAAAGATAATATGTCACTTCCTAAGTCCATAAAGACTCGAAATTGTTTTATATTGAAATCAGTAAAAAAGAAGTGGGGAGGAAATGGAAAGAAAATATGGATGAATCTTTCACAGAGTGCTAAGAAACCAACTATCAGCCACATGGCCATCTCAGAAAAAAATCTGTCCAAAATGAATTACCAGGATCCTGCATTATTATTGAAGTCAAGGAAGAATATCTCTAATATTACAGAACACATTTGTTTTCACATGTGTAATTAGATTTTGTAGAAGTGGAAAAATAAAATGTTTTTATGGAACTACTATCAGTCTGTAACCCAAAACCTCTTTCAATATTTAAATGTTTTAATGTAAACCATTCATACTGGGCTAAGTAAAAAAATATGTACAAAATGGAAATAATCCAGATAATATGCTCTGCTTTCTTTTACAAGCTTCAAATAGCTTCCATTTTACTAACAGTTTTATATCTGTATAAATGTAGGTAGGAAATGTTTGAAACATAAAGATGTATGGTATAGCCATTTTTTACATTACTGATTGGGTTGTATGCCAGCAATATGTTAGGCACATTATACCTCAGTCTGACTGACTGTGGTGTTGATTTCTTTGTAGAGTCATTGGAGAGTTACAAACAGCCATCTTTTGAAAGCCATCAAGGACTACTTAGTCATCAGACCAGTTGGATCACATCTGGACTGCTTGTCATCAACTTGCTACAGTTGTTTATTGTGTTGTCACAAGTATAGACAACCTTTTCCGAGGTTTGGCCTTTAGCTGATTACACAGCATCCATTGTTAATCCAGAGGAAGATTGTGAGAAAGCCTGACGGGTAAGCAAATAAAGATTTGTTTTGAGGAGAACATCAAAAAGGTAAAGATGTACTATGCAAAAGTTTCGTAATACTCTGAAATGTCTTTGGAATCTCTCAAGTCACGGGCAAAATTTGTTTTTAAAATCAATTTAATTAATTCATCCCACATTGAACATTGTCTTATACTGAAAGTAGTTCCACTGAAAGGCATGACACTATTTATAGGGCTTTGAATTGTATCCTATGGTTGACACAATTGTACCACAGGCTGTGGCATGCATGTGAATTCACACTAGATCCTGTGCTTGGCATCCTGAGTAATATTTCAGAAATACTTCCTTCTCAGTTCAGACAGCATTTTTGTATGTTAAGTCATTTATCTGACTTTCTGGAAGAGGTCAGACTTGGTGAATCTTCAAAATGGATAGCTAGATTTTTTGTGTGTTTTGTTTAGAAATACAGCTATATTCTACTTGTCATGCATTCCCTGGACATATGCAAGGCAATCTTACAATCTTACAATACAGTCTTACAATCTTCCTGTCAGTTTGGATTGTCTTGATTATCCTTACAGGCCTACAACGAATACCAAGATTAACATCACAAAAATTTATTGTCTAAACCTCAGGCACTGTTCTGAGTCAGTGATTCTTTACCTTGCAAGATATCACAGCGGATGAGGAACTCCAGATGACAAAAAAAACAAACCATGTTAGATGGGAGAAGCTAAACCAGGCAAGGCAAGAGTACATGTGAAGAAAGAGATGCTTAATGAACACTCTATAGAAAGAACCTTCTGACTGCAGCCTTGACTGACTTCAGAGACTCTGATGGTGATCTCTGGCAGAAAGGCTCTCCAACAAGTGTACGTCCCACAGCAGTCCCAGGAGGACTGCTGTTGACCATGTAGATTGCAAATACGGAGAGCAGGAAAGCCATCCAAACCAGATCAAGGACTGTGACAAATGCTTTTTTATGATGCTAAACATGCCTCAGATCTTGCTTTGTCCAGATATTAGTACCTTCTCCCTTCTAAGCGTTTTTCCCTCTAAACCTAAATGCATCTAATGGCATATGTTAAATAACCTTATACGTAGTTAAACATGGGGAAAGGGCAACTTCTTCATTTATATAATAAATTTGAGTGTGGGTTGAAAGAACTCACAAGCTGGAAGGACATAGTTTACATTTCACTCCACAATGTTGTTAAAATCAGTTTGGAGGCAAAACTTACAGACCTCTACAGGAAACAATTTTTCTACTATTTAACTTACATTTACAACATCCTTTGAGATCTTCAGGGAAAAAAAAAACAAAAAAAAAAAAAAAAAAACCCCAAAACAAAATAAAAAAAAAAAACACACAAAATAACTATTCCAAATCATTTGAACTGTAAGGCATATTGTTACATTACTACTGTATTGGAAATATCTCAGGTGAGTAGGAATGTAAGTTGAGAAATACTCTTCATCTTGCAGTTTCAACTAGAAGATACGATTTTGTTGAACAGATTTCTTTAACTGCTATATATCTTTTATGTTTCCAATAAGGGAGGGCAGGAAGTCAGAAATGAATCATACTATTTTGGGATGAGCTGCTTTCTCTGACGACGTCTGATTACAAAGCCGGGCCCACTTGTTAGCAAGAACATCACAGAGGATGTTTTCAAGTCCATCCTCTTATTAATCACTTCTTAGTTCTTGTAAATAATCCACGCAAGTACATTCTTGATACGTCACAGGCACGCTAATGAATAATTGGCAGTTTAGCTGTGAGAAATGTAGCCCAGAAATTTTTATAAGTATTTTTTCAACATTGTGGACTTTTTATTTCCGTTCTATTTAACTCGTCTGAGGCAATTGTTTTGAATTTTAGGGCCTTGATTCCAAACAATTATTTTTTGCAGTTATTTTAAAATATATTTCCACCCCCAAAAAAGGGCCTTATTCCGGCAAGCAGGCTTTTAAAAATCAGGAAGCATGTATAAAAAGAAATCTATTGAAAAACATTTGTCTGGGTTCACATTGATATTTTTATTGCAATTTTTAAAAACTGTTGGTATTTTAATGAGTTTTCTTTTTTTCTTGTCCATCTGCTTCTTCCCCTTGATTTTGCAGAAAAAGATATAAATCCCGCATTTATGACATCACAGTTTGTTGCCATAGAATTTACTATGCTGTTACAAACACACTGTTGTGATTACATGACAGCTTCAAATCAGAGGATAAAATACTTTCCCAGTGAGAAAACACATCGTGGAATTAAGAAAATATGAGTAGGAGAAATAAATCACTCTTTTTAAGTGCTGAGCACCAGCCTGATGCTATACAGACATGGAATGAAGCATTTTTTAACTTCATGGAGCTCACAAGCTGATGTAGACAGAGGCATTACAGGGGAGTCTTGTAGTGTGCCTGGCAGGAATATAGACATGAAGCAGTTACGAGAATGACTGATGTTACAGTTGGGTTGCGGGAAGGGGCTGGTGAAATAATAAAAAAACACGAGAGAGTTTGAAGAGCCACTGGTTAGAGATCCTCTGTGCACTTCAGAAGCAAGAAGAGCTAAAAAGTAGGAGGGTGAATTATATTCAAAGGTGAAGTTGCTCCATAAGCATGAGCAAGGAAATGGAGCATGGATTGCATTTGCAGTCAGAGAGGGTGGTAAGCAGTCAGAGGAGTCTGGGCAGGGAAACACTCAAAGGGAGAGCTGGTGGATATTAGGGCAGAGGTTAACCACAACTCTGCTGTGCAGAATTTGAAGTGCTGCCTGCATCCTGGCACGGAAAAGGTAGTGAGGAATTCAGATGGGCAAGTGCTGAGTTCTTGAACAGGAAACGAGTCTGGACAAATGAGAACAAAGAGGATAAGGGATAAAGATTGTGGAGATTGGTATGAGGAGTGACTAAGGCATAAGGAAGGCTTTTAGTGGCAGAAATGAGAAAAAAAGGACAAATGCTGTAAGAACGTTAGGGAAAAACAACAGGAAACTGTATCAGTTTTTCCCTACGTAGAGAGGTCAGGTAGAGACAGAGAATGTGAAATTTCTCATGCAGAAGTAAGGAGAATAAGTGCCATAAACATACTGAAGGTTTGGCTTGTGCTTTTTAGTCAAACAATGTAGAAAGCTTTAGCCAGTGTGAATTACCTGCTTAAAGCCTCTGTCTTGTTTCAGAGTATACATTCCACTTTACAGTGCCAAACTTTCACAAACTTCATGTGATAGTGACAGTGCTACAGCCCATGGAGCCAGCTTTCTAGCTCCTGTGAAGTGGAGGTCCAGACTGGTTTTAGGAAGAATTTTTTTACAGAGAGGATGGTCAAGTATTGGAATGGGCAAGTGGTAGAGTCACCATTTCTGGAGGTTTTTAAGACACATGTGGATATGGAGGGACGCGAATTAGTAGTTTCACCCCTAGGTAGGTTGAGATGATAGCTGGACTTAATGATGTTGAAGGTCTTTTCCAATCTAGAAGATTCTGTGATTCTGTGAACTACTAGTTCACCAGCTGGTTCACCAACTTCAACTACAGTTGTGCGAAGTCATAACAGTAAAGAGCCATCTCTACTTTAACTATTTGTTTATGAGTTTCTGTGTTGAGACTCTGTGTATGCTGCCTCCAACAAGAAGCTCTTACACTGAGAAATGCATTTGTTCAGACAGTGATCTATTCTTTTAATGCAGCAACAAAATGTCATCCCGAAAACTTATTGAACAAGATTCACAAAATTAACTTGCCTGTCCTTTCCACCAAAGATGATAATACATGAAAAAGAGTTATGTGTTTTATCAGTAACAAAATGTGGATGTAAAGTTTTTAAGGTCTATTGAAATACTTTTTTTTTTTTTTTTAAAGCATTCATTATACTTGATCTCACGTTAGCAACTCACTAAAATGCTGGCACAAGTTATTATTAATTCCTGGCATTTTTGTAACAATGTTAAGCATAATGAATTCATTTGGTACCAATATGGATGTCATAAGTACTTTATCAGATTTCCTACTCAATTCATTACTAATTACCTTTACCATTATTTTAAGGAGTTACCCAGATGTGCTTATGATAGAATTGAGGTAAACAATGACTGATGCTCAGAGGTTATGATTAGAGCAGCTCTACACAATTTGACAAAACCTCATGTGCCTTTCAATATAAAGCACCTGCCAAGCCACATGTGCACCAGATTTCTCAAATTCCTTGTCACTCATTAATGCAGATGTAGTCCATATTTTAAAAGTCAGTGTGTAGAAAGGAGTTTTTTTTTTTTTTTTTTTTTTTTTTTAAACCAGGCAGGCTTCCTTTTCAAAACCCAGGAATTCTATAACTGAATTTTTTAGTGACCCACTTGTTTGCTGATTGAAATACTATTGTCATATCACCTACAAATTTTTTCCACCCACTTCAGCACAACACTTTGACGTAGAAATAACACATCTAAAAATGTATTTTCACAAAATGGTACAATTTAGGTATAAGAGAGGCCTATTATTACTTTAAACTACCCAACTTCCTGCCTTTGTCAGATTGTTTCTTACTTTAAATAGAGTTTGGTAGGGTTAGTCGATTCCAACTCTGAAACTCTCCAAGGAGTCTAACCACTTCCCCAGGGGAACTATTCCAAAACCTCATACGTCACAATGTCAGGACATAATTCAACCTAATTACTGCATATTTGCTGTTTACATCCTTTGGATATTTGAAAACATTTACCAGGGTTGTTCTGCTTGGAATTTTAATAAATTATTTAATAAATATTGGACAACTTTGTTTACAAACTATCCAGGGAACATCTGATACCTTTTGCTAACTACGTATTTGGGTTATGTAGTGGAAGAAAGCAGGAGGCAGAGAGAATACCACACAGTGGATTGACTGGTTTGCTGCATTCAAAAGGGTGTATCCAGCTCATCAAAGAGTGAAGGAGAAAAAGACAGCTTCTTTTTAATTTACCTTGGCCTTTAGTCCTTGATTTCAAAGGTGCAGGAAGTCTAGACTTTGCAAACTGTCTAACTTGAAAGGATTGTGAACACAGCTCATCTAGAAACCTGGCCATCATTTTTATTTGTGCTGCCATGCAACTTCCATTATGAGGAGGCAAACATAAGGAATGAAGTGTGGGTTTTTTTAACTAATAAAAGCCGATCATGTGAGATAGGAAAAAATTCCTCTGTTTAATAAAGACCACAGTCCTGACTGCTGCCGTGATTAATAGTCAGCAGGAGCTCATGCTGATCCAGGACTTTATTAGTGTTTTAATACATATTATTTCTGCTCACAAAATTATAATTTTGTTATTTCTTGCACCTACAATATTTAGCTTTAGAACCATAGGATCCATCTAGTTGCTTTGATATAATGTTGGGCCTGTATAAATTGTGGTTAATAATAGATGTAAGTACAAAAAATGAAAACAATATTTTCTATTCTATTCTATTCTATTCTATTCTATTCTATTCTATTCTATTCTATTCATATCCAGCACTTACGTGGCACCAAGATCAAAATATGCATTGGGCTTACATGCTTTCATGCTTTTGAAAATCTCATTGTCCTTTTATTTGAATTTTTAAAAGATTAAAAAAAAAAAAATCACCCTTTAATTAATAACCCACTAGTGTTTTTCACCCTTCCAAGCCAAGCCATTCCATTATTCTGTGTTTCTATGATTTTACGACATACAAATCTGTTTTGATCTTTCTCTTCTCAAATGAATTCCTCCTTTCTTTCTTTTGCAGTGGTTCATATGTGTTATTCTGGTAAGCCAGAATAAACACATATCATAGGAAGTACGTTGTTCTGAGGTTTTTGCTTATTGCATCTTTTAATGAGCCACTGTACTTAATACAGTACTTTATGAAAAGATATTTAGGGTGATTCATAACTGATTTATCTTATATTTTATCTTTCTAAGGGTAGGTTTCAAATACTGTGTCATCAGGACAGATCATGGCAATTGTAGTTCCTTCCTTCTACTCAGTTTTCTTGAGCAGTGTGTTATCAAAACTGGATCCAAACAATGACCCTTTCAGCAAATTGTCCTTGTGGGCAGTTCCAAAATCGGAACATAAACAGGACAACACTGGAGCAATCCAGGAAGTAATTAATAAGAAATGTTGTGACCTAGAATGGACTAAAGAAAAACCAATCTAACTGAACTCCTGAAAAATGAAATCCTGTATCATCGAGAGTTCTGGTGGAAAAGAATTGAGATTTGATTTTTAATTTTGCATGTATTTTACTTAACCATTTATAAAACTTAAGGAACCCCTGCACTGAAAGTTACATGGACATTTTGCATTCTGGACTTAAAGCCCCTGATGCATTCATATGTATTTTACCTCCATGTAACCACAGTTTAAGACTTTTAATGGGATAAGCATGAAAAGAATATTTGTTTCCAGTGATTCTTAGTGGTTGTACAAAACATGAGTTTCTTCAGTACTCTCTTTTGCTTACTATTTTTGAGAATGGGCATGTCTATCCTGAGACTTTGCAAATATAGAATGCTGAAGTTGGTATTTTGTATTCATCTCTGGTGTTAGAATGGAGCCATGGTGAGTTGTTATCTTCTTGCTCCTTTCTCACATAGTTCTGTGGGTACTGTGTTCTGTACTGGGACTGAATTGTTAAGATGTGGTTTGAGTTCTAGAACAGCGCCAGCTGCCTGGTCAGCTACCAGTAAACTCCTCATCATCCTGGCACCCACTTTGCTTATGAACCTCTAAGTACTTATATGGTCTGGATACAGAATACCTGAAGGACCAAAGGGTTCTGTCAGTCTGCTTGTTAGTGCTCTGCTGGGCAGGACTACACAAACTCAAGGCTTATACAGCTTTGGGTTTTAACATTCCACATCCCCTGCTCCCTTCCCACTTAGGAAACAGACCAGGTAACCTGGTTTTAAAGCTCCTTTACACAACATTATGTCTTGCTGTCTTCTCAGTCATTTTCATTAGTCTGTCTCTACTTTTTATTAAGCAAATGCTGTAAACTTTTTAAAATCAGAGATTGCAAACATCAGCACAACACAAGTGGCCCGAATGCCATGTTTCCTCTCCAACAGTTACCACTTCAGCTGTTCCTTAGCTTATACCAAAGATCTGGGAGGGTTAGGGCATGTTTTGTGCTCTGATGGAATGTAGTGCTAATTAACGACCAAAGGATGGTATGTGCTGGGACTTGTCCCACTGCTGATGTTTTAAAAGGGTAGCCAGCTGTTGAGCCTATCCACTGTTCCATCAGATTCAGATTTGGGCTTGGGGCATTTTATAGATGCCTTATCTCTTCTTCAACTAACTTGGTTAGCTGGAACAACAGCATCTAAAAAAGAATCTTCCTTAGATTTCTGAGTAATATACTTTTAAACACTCAGATCTGGTAATTTTTTTTTAAATTCTGTTGACAATGCAGTTTACTGATTTTTCACTGAGAATCTTTTACGCCAGTTCAAGAAATAAGATCATAATGATGAAGGGTACAAAGATCACCCATACAGTTTGCAGTGAGGTCTGGGCAGTTAAAGCAAATGGAAGCCTCTGACAATCCACATTCTCCCCTCTGAGGGTTACAGATGTACTAGAAAAACACTGTGATTGCTCTGTCTTACTACAGTTCTCTGACTGGCCCAGCTCCATCCAAGGTGGCTGACTGCCAGTGAGGTCTGTGATCTTTTGATTTTCTTCTCAGTGTGAACCATCTGCTCCTCGAGTCCTTGCTGCAACTCAACTTTTTTAGCAAGTTCAAAATTGGCTACATCTTTCTCAGTTTCCCTTATTTTCTAGGAAACCTTATGATCCACAACACTCAAATTGCTGATCACCTTTTTGATTCATTTTTAGTGCTAAATAATAGGTACATTGTTATTGGCCTTCCTAATGAATCTAGACAATCTGTGGCTGAGAAACAGAGGTGTTTTCCTCTTTCTTTTCCTTTTTTCCTTCCAAACTATTTTTGGGAAGTTTCCAGATATTGTTTTAATTTTTATTTATTTATTTATTTATTATTTTATTTTATTTTATTTTATTTTATTTTATTTTATTTTATTTTTTGTGAAGTTTCAGCCTCTCACTGGAAAGCATCTTTGGCTATCTTTGAATTTAGCATGCTCATCTGGAATCTTAGCTCACAATTTCTTCCCATGGGGATATCTTTTGTTTCCTCTTCAAAAAGGATTTCACTACTTACACCATTGTTTTTACAGAGCAGGTAGCCAACGTTCATGCTTTTGCACACTGTTTCAATTATGACAGAATATGTATATCTATATATACTTTTTTTTAATGTGATTATCTTTTTTCTACCAGGAGTACAAGTAACATTCTGCTTCCCTGAACTGGATATAGGTCAAACAAGATGAGACATTCCTCTGCTCACAAATATAAACATTCTGTTTTCAGTCAGTGCTCTGTCCCCCAGACTCCATGAGTTGGTTTTCTTTCAAAAATCAAGTACTTTTCTTGCTGGCTTTTTGACTTCTTTGCTTGCATTTGGCTGCTCCTGACCATAAACACAGGAGCATTTTTACCAAACAATATGAAGTTCAGATGAATTTATGGACATCTCCCAGCAAAAGTTCTTCATTGTGTAGCTCAACTTCTGATTAGGCTTGCATATGGACAAAGTTTTATGTAGATTCGTTTCAGCTGTCTTATGAGCCTTATTCTGAAAAGGACTTAAAATGCTTCCTCTGTTTGCCTTTTATGAGAAGGCTGGCTAGCAGTATCATGAAGTTTCATCAGCCTTCACAACGATACTGTCTGCGCTTCAAGAACACTAGATTATCCTGCAACACATCACAAAGGCTATAAAGCTGCACCACAATTTAATTTATGCCCTTGTCCATTTTCATATTAGTGGTTTCTCTGGAGCAGTGCTCAGAGGGGAAATTCTATGGCATTTAAGAGAAGAAAAAACTATTATGGCATCATTAAAGTTCACTATTTTCTTATTTTGCAAGACATATGTTAATTGACATAAGAATTTCTTCTTCAGTCAGTAGCTTGAGCAGTTGATGAGGAGAGACAATACCCAATAAACACAACTTGATGCTGGCATTTTTATGGACAGCATTTTTATTGATTATCATAACAATGTATATTTCAAAATGGTTATGTAGCTGTTAGCTATGAAAATGCATATATTCTTTTTCAAGGAATCTGTGCAGGCCATTCCTGAAATTTTACTAAAGCTTCTTTCCTTCTTTTCCTTCCCAAACCCACTAATTTATTTGTGATACTTACCTCTATCCCCCCTGCAACTTGGCTATCACTATGAAGAATTCAATTGCACAAGTTCAGTAAAAACATAAATGAATTTGCTCTGCAGATGGAATAGTTCTGAGAATGTCTTTATTCCTTGAGCTGAAACACTGGCCTATGTAATTTTTTGAATTAAGTTTGTTTACTTTTGCCTTAGCAGTTCTGGAACTTTTGTTCACGCCAAAACCAAAGTCAACCCCATTTAGGCCTTTTTTGTTTCATTTTCTGATGGTCCTGTAATAAAACAGAAAAGGCTTTTCAAAAATCTGTTTGTTATTACAGCTTGACCCTAATTCCTCCCATACAGAAGATGGATCTCAGTGTCCCAAAACAAAGAAAGTTCCTGAAGATCTCAAGGATTTAAAGGAATTAACACTCCTGTTTAAAATACCGAGCCAGCCTTTCTACAGAAGAAAAATAAAAATAAACAAAGTGCCTTAAGAAGTCTATACCAATAATAATCTTTTCTTTTACTTGTTCTTTCATCTAGATTTTATCCTGTCTTTTTTCCTGCTTGGTGCAAATCTGAGAAAGAGCTGGAAGAACGGCATGGAAAATATTTGTGTGTTACCTTAGTAAACTGCAAGCAACACAGCCAATCCACTTGCATAGAGCATGATACATGTAAGGCACAGGACAGCAGTGCAGTTGTGCTATCCTCTTTCTTATTGCTAAGGTAGTTTCCTGACTCTGCTTTCCCCATCTCATCTTGTGTGTTTTGAATACCCATAAAGAGTTTTGCCTCAAATTGAGACATACCAAGTAGACAGTCAGAAAATCTAGTATCATTGGATATCCACAGTATCACAGTTGTTTGGTTATCCATTTAAGGCACATATCTAGATATTATATGCTTCAGTCATCATGACAAACATAATTGAATGGAGGGCAGACAATTCAGACAGCCACTGTAGCGAGGAGACACAAGTAAGTTGATACTTCTGATACTGAGAAAAAAGCAATTAATTATTGGTGATATATAAATTATAATATACAATTAAATTGGTAATTTAAATTATTTTCTGTATGTAAGTTTATCATTAAAAAGAAAGTAGCATCCAAATTCTCAGTTGAACTGAGAATAGATAAACTTCACCTCTATTGCAGATAATAAAAAATCATGTTTTTCTATCAATCAATGTCTAGGTGATAAATTTAATGAACAGTTCCATGACAGTTCTGCAAGTTTCCCAGGTGCTATCTTCAGTTGTCCACATTTGCTCACATATATACAAATGACATAACAGTCCATGCTTAACTCTAACTTCACTTCCTGGGGCTCCGGAATGAAGGCTGCCTAGGTTTTCCCTACATAACAAATGGTAATCTGAACTGGCATTATGGATAATATCCATAAGAAAAATTATCTACATAAGATGGTCTAACAGGTTATTATTTTGCTGCCCTGATCCGGACAAGATGTGAACTATTGGAAAACATAGTAGTTTGGTTGCAATTCTCTTGCCCCTTCGGTCTAGACTGAATGGAAACATTTAGGATTGAAAAAAACCATAAGATCATCATGTCCAATCATTAACCTAGCACTGCTATGTCTACCATTAAACCATGTCCCTAAGCACCATATCTACATTTCTTTTAAATATCTCCACGGATGACAACTCAATTACTTACATGGGCAGCCTGTTCCAATGTCTCTCAACCCTTTCAGTGAATTTTTTTTCCTAATATCCATCCTAAATTTAAAGATATGAGGAACAAAAATAGGTTGAACAAATATTCAAACCTAAGAAGAGACTGAGGCTTTTAATATTTACTTCTAGCTGGATACTTCTGTTTTATCTTTGTGTATTCCATGTTTATCTATGAGGGGAGAGGCACTGTTCATTTTGACCCCTTATTTTTGTATTTCTTAGAAGTGAAGAAAGTATGCTTGAACTCGCTAGGTATGTGACTTTTCTGAGCCATGAAAGCTCTGACTCAAACCTCTTAGACTCAGTGGAAAACTAGACCTTTCAGACAGTCCTTCACTTGGCTGCAAATGGCTCTCTTAAAACTACATGCTAGCAATTTCTACATAACTTGTGGAGACAGAATTAGCTAAAGTAAATGGACTGAATCTCATACATCTTCAAGACTCCATCTTTTTCTCCATTGATGTTATAGTGATGGGGGCAATGTTATTAGGACAACACCTTTTCTAGAACTGAATGACTAAGCTGCATGCAATTATTCAGCCAGGCACTTATTGCTGAATATCACCCAGCAATAACAGCATTAATAGATCTGAGAGCAAACACTGCTTTTGCGGTATTTCAGTGTGACACGCTGGCTCATTGTCACCAAGTCACAAGTGGCAAGCTTTTAATGGAACCTTACAAAAATGTGCTTTTCAGCTTAGTACTGGCATAAGATAATTTTTAATAATTATTTAAATACTATCACTTTTTCATTAATTGTTTTTAAATATTAATTTCTTTATTTTCTTAATGAAGAAAATAGAAATGGAAAATTCACAGCAGGTTTTAGTACTGCCATTTTATCAGCTGAGAAGCTAGGAAGCCACAGTGCACGTGCTTCAAATGAGATAGGTTTTCCAATCTCTCTCTTGAAGGTGAGGATGGTGACTTAGCAATGAATGTATTTGGATCATCATTTGTCTGGTGGCGAGAACCCTTCCTTATGGTGTGCTATACACAACATGATGTGTTGTCATAGTATCTCCTGGCTTTGATCTTCCCTGGAAAACTGACTCCCTTATGGAGAATGCCTAGATCTGCTCATCCAGCCTCAAGCTGTGGATTTGAAAAATTCTTAATTAGGGCAAAATATTCCTGTGTGTTCACCTTGAATGATGCAGTTCTCACTGACGTGGGTAGGTATCTCCTCCACTACATTCCTGTTGCTGGTGAGTAAGGGCTGAAGGCCCAGCCCCTTTAGCAGATCCATGGACTGCTGTGTCACATGAATGGATTGACTCAGCTATACCTTGAACTTTCTGTGACCCTATGGCTCTCAGTCAGAAGGAAATGGTGAAGTAACAACTAAAACACAAACAAGTGTATCTGCTTACTATGTTATTTTTCCCAGATTTAGAGTACTTCAGAGCAATCAAATATTTTACTTCAACAGCAGAATACAAGTATAGTATTAAAATCACTAGCAAGTGATCCTCTCACAATTCAAACATGGCTGTTCCATAGCATTGACTGAAACACAGTCCGCAGAAGCATTAGTGCCTTACTGCAATTATCCTCAGGTTTGTTATGCAGATTTTTTAGTCTTTTTCAGGCACTTTATGTGGAGAGGTCAAGGGCTTCAGGTCCACATTTGCACCACTGAGTGCTGCCCACACTGCGTTTCAGACATGGGAGCTGAAGTAGTAGCAAACAAAAACATCCTGCGCAGCCAGGTAGGCAGCACATAGATGGGAATGGGACAGATGGTGTTACCAGACGACTGGATGGGAGGGTAGTTACTGTGTAAAGGAAATCACAATCTTAGGATCAAAGCATAGCATGTAACTTTTCTCCTGCAAAAAGAACTGCCCCCACTTCTAAGTTTACAGAACTTTCTTTGACAAAGATCAAATAAACAGTGGCTCTTCAAGGCAATGCCTATCCCTGAGATTAAGGTTTTCCTTTCCGAAAGGAAATGTATATGGCTGCAGCTCTGGACATTTTCTGTAAAATACATTTTCTGTTCATTCACACACTTATAAGATGCATCACTGCAGATCTTTCATGACCCTTGATTTACAGTGTGAAGCACTCGATAGCAGCTGACACTCCATGACACTGAGGTAGCCTTCCTTGAGCACAGAAAGATACAGTGGGGAACATCTCAGGAAATAAAAGGGTTTGTTTTAATTGTGATTTGGGCATTTAGCTACTTGCCTAAGCACCTCTGTCTCATTGCTTTCATATGAACTTAGGCATCTATTTGTGTTCTAGCAGCTGAAATACTGAAGGAAGTGGGAAAAGTCCTGCTGTGACAAGCAGGTTGCTTGTCTTCCTGAGCAGGATCCTCTGAAATCAGAAAAGCTTCATGTAGATGGAAGGACCGACTTGCTAGATGTGTCTACAGAATAAGGGCCTCTGAGGGGGAAGAGCTGAAGGAAAGGATTGGATACAGTAGAAGTAGGGAATCCTATCCCAGCTGCCAAATCTGCAAATCTGGAAGTGTTATTTGTGACTCAGAATTACTCATTATCCAGACGTTCTTCACATGTGCTGCATGTACTCCTAGGGTGGAGGTTTTAAAACGGGATAGGGAAACCTGAATGTTCACAAGGTTCAGTGGAAAAAAAATGTTATTAGCATTTTTATTTATTACTCTTGAATAATGCAGCTTTAGCTAAAATTTATCCCTGGAAGCACATTAAATACAAACAAAAAAATAAAAGGAAAAAAAAGGAGAGGAACATCTGAAAAAACTGTAAATCACTGCAGCTGTGTTGGAATCAGAATGGTTCGGTGATGAACTAATGAAAGATATGTGAATAATTTGTTTCATATTTATCTACTTTAAGGTCATGTACAACATCTATTATCATAACATTTGAGCTCCTCAGAGTCTCTGTTGTATCTTCACATCTCCCTTGTCAGATCCTATTATTTCCATCACACAGCTGAGCAATCAAATCAGCAAGCAACACTGTGAGGATTTATCCTGCTTTCATGCCATTTATAGCACCTAAGTCAGAAACTCAGATCTTATGAGGTTACCCTGTACTCTATAAGGAAGTAAGGCATTCTCAGAAGGTGCTTGAGATGTTCTTGGGTTCTCTCACCAGCCAGGGCAACCTATCTCTCGCCATCTCTCTGAATAATTTGGGGCAATTAGTCTCCAGGGAGACTGAAGAGCCATGAGTGGGATGACATAAATGGACATAAATGGAACCACAAAGATATGTCCATGATTGCACAAAGTCAGGAAAACAGCATACCCTTCTAAGCCTCATGCTTTAGTCTCGCTTTCTGCCTCTACTGTTTTCTGAGAGAAATATGTCCTTTCATAAAGCTCAGTGCAATCTGTAAGTATTATTAGCTTGCCCTGGTGCTTTTGAACTGGCACTGACACAGAGACAGGAGAACATAATAAACTGTGCTCCAGCTACCAGAATATATGCTATTGTCACTATATGTTATTCGGTACAATTGAGCACCTTAGTATGACTGGAATCCTTTTACTGGCATGCACATAGCTTGTGTCTTTTTAAAGGCAGATAAACTCAGAATTTATAAACATGTTTTCTTCTTCCCAGTTGAAATAAAAGCTGGCCAGAATTCAGGCTCACAGAGACATCAATTTCTGTCCCAAATACATCTTCAAGTTGTGTTTTTACATGCATGCTATCAGGAGCAGAATTTAGATTATTGTTTATTTCAATTTTCCCTTCCTTTACTGGTGGGAGTATATTAAAGCTTTCAAGAGTCATTCTTTGTTCCAGTTTTTTGGTATACCCATGGCAAGTTTTAATTTTTTATGTTTCATCCAATTGGAATGACAGTCACACAGTGTAGGATTTTTCCCCTTATTACACAAGCCTTCAGTATGTACTCTGCACAGAAATATCTGATCTTATATCAGGTGAGTAAAACTTTATGACTTGAAGTATAAGTCCCAACGTGTTTAGATTGATTCAAATCCCCTTTTTCCCATTCTGTTCTGGAATTCATGTACTCTGGCTTTGCCATTGCTTGTGACTTCCCAAAATTCCTCACGGGTCTTGCAAGGCTGGACTTTCCTGTTTGTACTGATGGATTTTGACAGATTAGGTTTTTGAAAATGAATATCCTTTGCATGCATATATCTCTTAAACATTTAATGTTCTTAGCTTAGAGTTTAAGTGACTTGCCTAAGGCAAAAGGAGGAGCTAGAGACAAAACTGGATTTGACAGAGAGTGTTTCTGGCTCATTGACTTAGGCTCACACCTCTGGACAAGGTTTTTCTTTCTAGAGCAGTAAAATTGTAAAAAGAAGTCCAGAACTTCCAAAAATTGCGAGCTGAGTTCATTGGGATTTGACATAGATTTTCCCAGGTGGTGATATGTAATAACATCATTTTTCCCTGTCCAGCACTTAGGTCTTATTTAATTTGTGTCTTTTCCTGTGATCTTCCTTGTTTTATATAATATAGGAAGACACAAAATTAATTGATTCATTTTGCTGAACTGTGGCTATTTTAATTAACATTATTACTGAAAACTTGTTCCTTATTTCCCCTCTGAATTTCTTTTATCTTTTAATACAACCTCTTCACTGGTATCTGTTAACTGGAGAGTAAGTGACTGGTGTTATTTTATAGATTTACAGAACATGACCAGACTGACTTAATCTTTTCTTGGTAAAGGAGAACAGCATTACTTCTATTCTTCTTCAATGTAACATAGATTTCTCAATTATGTATTCATTCTTACGTTTCCTTTTGGATTCTTCTGTGAAATATCCACTTTTTTCAGAATCAGAAAATACACAGGGCATGTGAGCAAACTCAAAAAAAGGGACTACTTACTCAAAGTTACCTATGCATCCTTGAAGAGAAAATATTTCCAGAACAGAATTAATCGGGTAGATTTCAGAAATCTTCCCTGAATGAATCACACTGTGAAGATGTGATTTCTCATTCATTACTACAAGGAAACCGAAGATGAATAACTCTGTATGGTTGACTTGAGATAGGTGATGAGGTCCTATTCAATACTCCAAAAAACAGGCACAGCCATTTTAGAAGAAATAACACGACTACCTTACACTTTCAGGAGATTCCTTTAGTTGTACACATGAGTATTAGACATTACATTCTGTCTTGCAGATGTTAACTGTAGGGAAAGGTGATGGCAGATAACCAGATCTAAATTATCCAAAGAAGGGCAATGGTCACAGTCCACTTAAGAAAGATTTGCTTACCCATCCCAAGAATTAGGACTTGCCAAATACTTCATAAGGAGGAATCTCAAGATAGAGATCTTTCCTCTGTGGCAGCCAGACCTTAAATGAGGCTTAGGGTGTGACAGAACCAGGTTATGCCCCTTCTGGTTGCACAGGTGAATTGCTTTCACCTCTGCTCCTAAGGCTGGCTATAATGTCCTTTCTCCAGGTTCTCAATTGTTGGTTCAGGCCATGATTTAGCAATTCCTATACATCAACCTACAGTTTGTCCAGTCTTTGTTGCCTTCTGAGATAATATCAGTTTCCATGGGAAATATTTCTCCAGACAGCACTGCTAATTGTAGGCTTGGCAGGCTGCACTGGCAGGATGGCAGAGTGGTCCCAAGTGCCAGCACTCATGGTGACCCTGAAATCACACAGTCATTAAATGCAGGGAAGCTGCACGTGGAGCAGCAGTTTTTAATGCTGTTTGGCATGAGTGCCTCAAGCTCTGCCATGAGTTCAGATGTCTGTCCAGAATGCCCTGAGTCTGCAAATGCCCTGTCTGCTTATCCTAGTCTACCTGTTGCACACATGTGCAGTCATGTTTGGCAGGTAAGTCTGCTGTTGCAGCATTTGTTTTCTATCATTCACAGAATTTGTGCAGCCTGCCCAGGCAGATAACTTGAAGGCTGCTGTCTATCCCAACAAGTGATTTTCTTCCAAGATCATTTCTAAATCTTTTCTAAAGTCATTTATTACCAAACTGGAGTCTCCATCACTTTAAATATGGCTTATGTTTTCTATTTATGATTTTTTATTCAGCTACATACACAGTTTGCTTGCCCACTTCAGATCAAATAATGTAGAATTTATTTACATCAACTACATGCTCCTAATGTAATGCCTCTGTAACAGTCAAAGTTGGTGATCTGTTCAGGTTCCAGGAAATCAAAAAGGATCATCCCTTTCCTATCCAAAACGACAGTGCACATCACTTTACCTGCTAAGGGCTGCATCTTGAACTTTTTCTTCAGTGAAGAATTCTCATGTTGCCCCTCCTTTGACTGCTGTTTTGACTCCAGTCTGCAGTGGTTACACCAACCCTCATGACCAGTAATTGAACTGCCACCTTTGAGCATTGATTCAATAACACCTGATAAACTTGCATGTTGTAGTCTTTCTGTTCCTGTATAAGCATTCATGGGACTTAACTGTCACAAACTTTGCAATATTAGTGTTTCAACCATCAGTTCCAACACATTGAGGCTGATATTCAGCTCCATACTCAGTTCCCTGGTTGTAATCTGCTGATTCACACAGATGAGCTGATAAAAATGCTCTTCGTTTTTTGGTTTGACAGCTGTGCATGGCTGTGAAAAATATGGCTTATCTTTCCCATTCTGTCAGCACTGCTGGAATGTACCACCTACTGCCTCAGTGTGCTCACATCCACTCTTTGGTCTCCATCAGCATTCCACAAGCATCAGTGAATGTCAGTGGGTGCCATTTTTTCTGCATGGGGGAATTAAATGATACACCTTTGCCACATATGCACTTCCATGTTTGACTGCCCCCCTGCTGCCATCTGTCACAGGGCAATAAAATGTAACAGAATATTGGCTGAAAGGTTCAACCTCTACTGCCAAACACCAACATCCTCTTTGTGGATTTCTTTAGAAGGCATTAGTCTTGGAGTAGCCCACGTAGACACAGGGAGAATAAGATGTCTTCAGACAAATTGTAACTCAGGCTTGTTCTTCATAAAAGACAACTCTGTTTCCTGTACCTCTAACTTTCATTGTCTGCAGTGTGAGTAAGTCAGAGTCCTCATAGACTTTCAGCTAGTGCTAAAACTTTCCGGAACCATGTCCTGTAAGCCTGTCTCCCATCTGTGCTGAACATTGAGCAGCTCACAGACATCTTTATTTTTGTAGAAGTTAAAATCTTCAAAAACTTCTTCTCTGTTCTTTTGCCTTCCTTATCAATACTGTAGTTGGCCGTTTTGTAAAAATCTCTAAATCTGGAAAAGTTATATATCCTACATGTAAAAGCATAACTCTACCATTTCTAATAATATTGGAACTAATATCTGAACATGATTAAACAGCACACACCATGGAATTTTTCATGCAGATTGGGAGACGGTTCAAAGCACTGTCAAAGTACAGCTACTGCTTCAAAAAAAGCAGATGGGAAATATATATTCAATTTCCACATGGATTGGAATGAGGAACCAAACCATCCATGGACCAGCCCTAAGCTGGAGGCAGGATCGATAGCACTGCACTTCCAGGTATGTCTGTCTGATTAGCTCCTGCTTCCCCTATCTCTCCTCCATCTGTAGTGAGAGTGCTAAGAAGTCTGGTATTATTTACAATGTGTTTGCTACACCTGTCATTGATTCAATGGAGATTTAATTCTAATGCAAGCCAGCACAGGTAGAATGTAAACAGGAGAGAAACATTAAAAGTGCTTCTTGGTGACAGACAGACTACAAGTGAATTTGGAAAGCTGTCCTAACCCCAGCCTAAGACGTAGGATCACGCTGGCAACGCATGCTGCTTAAGGAAGAAAGAAAAAGAGAAATCTGGTGTTTTATTTTCCTTTGTGCTCATCACATGAATGAACATTACTGGGCAGTTGTTAATCAACCTCAAAACTGGCTACGTGCAAGCCAGCATCACATCTTGTGAAGCTGACACATGGTTTCTCTGCGCAAAGACTCTGTAGAATCAAAAGCTCTCAACGTGGGAGACGGGTATAAAAATGAGTTAGTCATTTTTGGTCATTTGGTCATTTGGGCAGTGAGGACTCCATCTTCCTCTTATTCCTCATTCCCTAATTCTCTTTCCCTGGAGATTGCACAAATATATTCATCGTAGTGCTAATTTTGCATCTTTTGGCAGGATCTAGTATGATGCAGTCTACATTCCAGAAAAAGAAAAACACTGGTATTTATAATTGCAGTTTTGATGAGCTGTGTGGCAGCTAAAATCATTATGGATGAAATCTGATCTCAGCTTCCAGACCACAGAAATAATGTGTCTACATTTAAGTAGGGAGGGGAACACTGATTCACATAAAATACAGTTTGAATCATACAAGAATGAATACTTCTTGAAGGATTACATTGTTAGGTTAATTAATCGCTTTTAGTATGCATTTTGATTTCCCGCAGGGCTAGGAAAATGTAGAAATACTGTCCTAACCACAATAATACTTGTCTTCACCATGTTACTAGCCCACAGAAACACAAGAAATCCCCTAGAGAATCCTGATCCCACCAGACTTCCAGCCTTATTCTCACAGAGTAGAGGGCAGGTAACTTTCGGATAACTTTCAGCATTTGTATGTGTATCACAGCCAGCTGCAAAATAGACAGTGTAAATCAGCATAGTCCCACTGATCTAAACAGAGCTGTATCAACATTCACCAGCTGAGCATCTGGCTCCTCATCCCGACTCTTATCCCAAACATATGTTCACTAAATAGTTCACTGTATCTTTCTGACATTAATAAAGGTTTTCCTCTTATCCTGTCTCCCTCCACACTTTCTAAAGCAGCTCTCTGACATGTGTTTGTACTTTGCAACTGTAATTTCCATCTAATATCCATTATTTGTATTTTAACTATCATGCTTTTTTTAGGAGTACATAAGAGCAATTTAATTGAGTTGGGGGGAAAGAGCCACAGAAGACAGTGTTATTGCTTTTGACACTGATCTGGACCTCTAAGTTAAATTTTTGCTCTGCTTCCATGAAAAAAGTAGATCTTTCTTTTTCCTCCACAGAATATGAGAGTGTTTTCTTAAGATATATATAATTACAGCCTAATACAATTATATTTACCATCTGCTAGGCTTTGACACAGCAATAAGTAACTTTCCTTCAAAATGTCTTCACAGTTTTGAAACACACTTTTTCTCAGCTGGTCTTACCCCTGTGGAAGACTAACTCATCTCATTTCATACACTAGCTACAATACCCCCATTCTTAAGATCTGGATCCCAGAGTAGAGCTCTCACATTAATGTGAAGCATGTGGCTAAATCCCTTAAATGACTCTGAAAACTTCAACTATTTTTTTTCCTTTTCTTTTCTGGCTGAGCTTCTACTGTTAATCAGAAAATATGTGTGCGGTTCTTCTTTATTTTATTTATTTATTTATTTTAAGTATTCTTCCAGAAAACAAAGAGTAACTTGAAATCTAGTTGAGTGGTATTCCTCTGATAGTGTTCAGATCTATTTTTCCCAAATATCACTACCCCCTGTAGGACTTGAACATGTAATCACATCTGCACTACTGCTCCACTGCTGGCAGCCTATAAGCTAACCTGGTTAAAGCTAGTTCAGTTGGGATGACAAGCTTTAATATACTCCTTTAACTGTGTTGTAGACACACCCACAGTGTGGGAGAGGAAACAGAAGTAAAGCATTATACCCAAGATTACAGAGAAAGCCTGCTGCCAAGTCAGCGAGGAACCAGACTTGTGGCTTCAGGATCAGTGCCTTTTCTTCTCTTCCAGGAATCCGTAGGCTGTATTCTATCTTCCAAATTTCAAGCATAATAAGATATATAATTTTGAAATTTATGATATATTGTATTTTGATTCCTCTCATATTCTGCCCTTTATTTTTAAACCACAATTTGATTTGTGTTTTTATGCTTAGCTTCTTTTATTGTGAACTGGGGACACTGGATGCCTGCAGAATTTTTTTCATCATTTTTTTATTATATGTGAAGAACAAAATTTTTTCTCACTGATTTTTGTACTTGCTAGACCTGAGGCACTGGGGAACTACTGTAATTTCAGGAAGTAAATATTCCTTTCCTCCATTTTCTACCCTGATTTTTGAATTAGGCCCAGTGTTTATGTGCAATTAAAGAAAAAAAAAAAAAGCGATAAAAAGAAAACAATGTATAGTGGCTCTTGGGGCTAACAAGAAGAAGTAGTAAGGAATCATCCGCAGAGATTATTTTGGTGTGATGTAATTTTGCTGGTACTCAGGCACTCTGTGAAGGAAAACCTTGGAAATACTTAAATATAACGTTTCAATTGATTTCAAGAGAGATTGCGCATTAGGGTGGAATTTGGCCTTTCTAATTCACAGTGGTCTTATGATCAGACTCAGGCTGATTTCAGCTCCAGCTACACTCTCCCCCTCCAAAAGCTTACTGCCGTGATCCTTTCCAGGACTGCACAGGAGGGGCATTCATAATGCAGAGTGAGGCACTGTGCTGTGGTTTATTCCCGGAGCTGCCATTGTCTACCTGAATGATCTCAAACAAGTTGCTTTACCTTTTTCCATCTGTATGACACTTTCATATCTGGAGATGAGACATGCCATGTAAAAAGGAGGAATTATTAGTAATGTGACTTAATAAAGTTATTTGTTTGCGATTGGTTGCTTGTATTGCACAGTATGCTTATATTCCCCCTTTACACTTCACAGCAGTATTTTCACTCTCATCAGTCCAAAGAACAGGGAGGACGTGACTGGAAAGATGACTCATACAATCCTCTAGGATACAGAAATGATATCAATTATGCCTGCTAATCCTCATTATACCTGTCTCAGCCATCTGGGAAAGAAAACTCCTGTTTTAGTTGGTCTTTTCTTAAGCAGTGGGAATTTCCCCAGTAATGTTATTTAAATACCAGTTCTAAATAGCCATGCTAGTTCCCAAGATTGCCATTTGTTCTGAGGGTACAAACAGCACAGCACATGCATTTCAGTGGATCAAAGCAAAGAAGTGCCTAAAGGTTTAGTTTACTGGCATTACCTCGGTGGTTCTGACTCTCCAGTTTCCTTAGGGGGTTGTACTTGCAGTACACAGACAGCTTGGAAGAGTGCAGGATGTGGAAATACATACTGCAAAGTAATGCTATTGCTATACAACAGCAGACCTCTTTACATTTATTTAGGGATGCTGGATGGGAACAGATTTAGGAGGAAAAGTGTTCAGCTGTTTATTTACTTCCTATTTAACTCGCTCTGTGACCAGCGGAGCACTGGAAGAGACTCCACAAGCTGATGGATCTTATTGAAAAAGGGTATGTGGCTCAGCAACAAACAAGACCTTCATGAAATTATTTCATTTGGACCACCTACTAAATCTCAAAAATAGCTCATATTCCCAACTGCTTTTTTGGTCACTAAGATAATATCCAATCTTCTTTAAAGCTGTTCTCGCTAGGAGAATGGTTTTTCTCTCATCCAATGCAAAATGCCAATGATTGATAAAAAAATAAAACAATATAAATTTACAAAATTCATTGGAGTGTTATCTCTAACTTTGAAAATGTGGAAGGTTTACACTACAAAAATCATGAACATCTTTACTACAGAGACCATTTCACAGTCTGATACACCTCATTCTCATGTCCATCCTTCTTTACTTTTCTTAGTATTTTGGTTGTCCTAAAATAATTCCTTTCCTATTAGACAACTAAATATTTATCTATGTGGTCTTTTTTTTTTCCATTGAGCAAAATTGGACACTTAATGATACTTAATCTTACCATTAAAATCAATTCTCCTCCTCTATTTTTTTAAATTTCTTTCTCAGTATTCTCCAATGCATCATTTATTTCAGAAAATGTATTCCTAAAATGTTTTGGATGGCATGATACACACAGTGATTGGAAAAGGACTTTTGCAATCCTGTCCACCGAGGAAGCTACCCTTTCCTTTATAATTTGCAAATGGATTAGCATTTTGGATGCTGTATCCTGTTCCCAGTGCATGTCTAACTTTCTGTCCACTCTCACCTCTTGTCTTCTCTAAACTGACTGTTTTTCAAACTCTTTCATTAGCCTGAATGTGTTTTCCTTTACATTCATATGCCTGCTTAAAAACTGGCCCTTTGTTTCTTTTATCCTGTTCGTTTTTCAAATCTCTCTGGATTCACTATCTTATCTCTTCAATATTTTCATCACTTACTTCAGTATCATTTGGGCTACTATTGGGGTTCTGGTAGACATAAATGCTAATGATCGATAAAAAAATAAAACAATATAAATTTACAAAATTCATTGGAGTGTTACCTCTAACTTTGAAAATGTGGAAGGTTTACACTACAAAAATCATGAACATCTTTCTTTTTACTACAGACAGGAACACTGGTGTTCAGGAAGAAAATCCTTTGTGAAAGTGGTTTGAAGCAGAGATATTTTCCTGATGAATGCTTTCTAACTTCAGAGTGGTTTTGTGAACATGCAGCTCTTGTTAATCTTCTTGGGATACTTCTCAAGCTAAACACAGTGTGGTCAGAGAGTTGATATGTCAATTACATTCATATTGAGAGATTTTAGCTTCTGGTTATTTCCAACACATCCAAAACTGAGGAACAGTTCTGAAGTCTTTGTTAAAAAGGTTTGGGGAAAAGATCACATTGCATGGAGCAGCTGTTTGCGTGGATTACCTAGTCTAGCCATTTGTCAAGGCTAAAAAAAATACTGTCTGAATTGCAGGGAGAAAACAAGTCGCTGAAATATCAGTTAAAGTAAGACCATGTTACAAGCAGCATGGCTGGACTTCCTTATGGGTTGAGCTCCAGCTTGGACAAATAAGTGGGTCAACGCTAAACAAAGAGCTTGCTTGGCTGCCCTGTTTATAGGTATTTTAGTGTGAAGAAATTAGAAATATATATTTTATGGCTATGTAGACCCTTCAGATTTGTTGTCATGCCTTAGGGCTTCATTTTATGCAGTGCTAGGCTATGATCTTCCAGAACATTTCCTTCCTTCCTTCTTTCCTTCCTCCCTTGCCTTCTTCTTCAAAAAAATACAGCAAAAAGCTTCTTAGATGCTTGTTGATTTACCCTTCTGATATGTTTTTAATATGGCTAACTGTTCTAGAAGTCTTTGGCACTCTATCTTACTCTCAAGTATTCATTTTTCTTGAATCTCTGGCTGGCTCCCTCTCTAAGCATTGGATACTCTCATTTTCATGGGAAAAACAAACAAACAAACAAACAAAACTTTACAACCGATCACAGGATTTCTGTTGCATATCTAGACCGTCTGCAGTAATGAATCAAACATATATGCTGACAAAGCAATAATTAAACCATGCCCAGTGACAGTCTGTTGACCCTAGCTAAGACATTGGTGTCTCTGTGGAGCGTGTGGGAAAATTTTCCCTTTTATAGTTGTTAATTAGTCAGCAATACTTTCATCAAAATTAATATCCACTAATGAGGATTAAGATCAGATGACTGGTTTTGATTCAGACTGTTGTCTTTTAAGCTATTTATTTCCTTTTTCATTTTCCTATGGCATTACCTGTTTCATTCTGTATTGTTTGCAAACACCATAGTCTTTATTGGGATAATAGAGAGGCCATAGCTCCTTGGAAATCTGCATAGTTTAAAGCATTATTTACAACTCATTTTCTTCTTCAAATAGCTACCAAAATTCTAAAAAAACATCATTCATTAACTGAGGCCACTTGCTTCTCTTTACACATGAATCTGATTCATTCCCCACTGAGAAGATGCAAACACAACTCTCCACCTGATTCGTTTAGTACTATTTTTAAGTTGTCTGGAGGAAAGTAAAAAATTTGAGAGGCTTCTTCCATCAGAATGTGACTGCATGGTTTGTTGAAATGACAAACGTACCTGGTGACCCTCTGTAGCTTTCATGACATGGGGCCGATGGGGAACATTATCCGTGAAGCTGAGAACATCGTAGTTGAAGGAAAGAGCAGATATGGAGCTACTTCACTTGTCTTTTGCAAAGTTTGGTAAAAAGTGACTCCTATGTGCCACTTTCTAAACCTGAATGATCTCCAGAGCCTGAAAAATCCTGAACTGCAGCTCTAGAAGGAGTAGGAGCACTACCTTGTGCATTGAGGAAGAGCAGGAGCCAAGGGATCTGGCCTTCTTTCCCTTCCAAAGGGGGATGAGAAATTTTTACTGCTTTTCTTATGTGGGTGCAGCTAAGGTACACAAAGATTTTTCAGGTATTGACCAGCCTTTCATCTTTCTGAATTTGCAGTCTGCTGGAGATTTCCCCACAGACATTCAAATTCTTTGGAAAAAATCTATTAGTAGGTTTTAAAGTCACCTAGCAGCAGGTTTATTTTTCATATTTGCCTTTTGTGGACCCCTCCCTCTCTCCTAAGCATCCAAGAGACAACATGACAGGACGCAGAAAAATGTTAATTCTCACGCTGATTGTATCTGATTTTAGATGTTGGCATGATGTTCCCAGCTAAAACCAACACATTATTTTCCTTCTTGTCTAATCTTCAGCATTATACTCAGGAAATTTCATATGCCTATAAAAATGATTTTCTTGAACCACTGATGAGCTGTATGTACTGAATCAGTTATTTTCTTAGAGGTGCATTTTGATCAACTCCCTTCCTGAGGTTTTTGGGGCACAGATCATCGATGTCTCACTGGAACTGTCAGGACATGTATAGATTTCCCTCTTATTGTTCATTACAAGATAACATAACTCTAAATCGGGCTAATGACTCACCGCCCCCTGAGGGTCTGCAGTTATAAGAGAGTTAATTATTCACCTTTCATTCTGGAAATATTCCATGCAGCTGTTGGTGTTGGTCTGGCTTTTCTTTACCCAACCACACCTACTGAACATCAAGGAACCTACAGGCGAAAGGGGCTGAGGCTGGAATACTTTTTTTTTTTTTTTTAACTGACCAGGCAAGATCCTCATCTATATGTGACTCAATAATTCAACTATGAACTCAGGTTTCATGAATGTGGAGAAATCTCCCTGAACTTTCACTTACCTCCCTGAACTTATGCTCCCTCTCCCTCTGTTTTAGAAGAAACCAAACAAAACAAAACATACTTTGTACTGGACGTGGCTAACATTCTCTGATCTAATCTGATTTGCAGTTCACATTTTGAGTGAGAGGCATAGGTAACGCTAAGCTCCACTCTACAGGACATATCTCTATGCCTGTATATGCATGTGTTACTCCTTTTTACTTTTTGCTTGTTCTCTCTGCTAGCTGGCCGCCTAACAACTTTCCAAGCAGGAAAATAATTCCACAAGTGTTTCTCTGTTCTTGTTTGAAGAGACGAAGCCCCTGCATTCAGCCTCCAGTAGCACCACAGCAGTCCCAGCACAGGTAGTAATCCCACATATACACATATGCCTACCCTCTCCATGCCCCCTTATACATATAAGTACACACACACCCTACATTGTTTTCTTTTTCCTATTCCTGTCGTTGTTAGCTATGCCTGCTTTCACTCAGCACTTAACTCTTTCCCGATCGACACCAAATCTAATGATTGTTTAATGGCAAGTACAGAAAGAGGTCAAGGAGCAGAGGTCAAAATTGATGGCTTCCTCCTAGGCACAAGAGTGCAGAAACATGCTTTCTTTTGTACTCTGTCTATTGGTCTTAGACTCCTTCCAAGGCTATTATGCAACAGCAGTTCAACAATTTCCTTCACAGCAAGCTGGGATGTAGATCTAGATATTAAAGCATTGTGCAAATGTGATTGCAGTTACCAGCATCTTAAGAAAATGGATGAAAGAACCTGTTTGGGAGAAAGAGTCTTGCAGAATAAGGTTGCAATGTGAACAGAAGGGTCCTAGTCACAAGGCAAAGTATTTACTGTTTCCCACTGTCAGACCGCAGAGTATTTTCTGCAAACCGCATTTCTGGTACTTTGGTTTTCTCTTGGTCTGTACTGTCTGTCTAATTCTGCTCCTAGGACTTGCTGGGGTTGGGATGTACATTGCGATGTCTTTCACCTGGCCCATGATACTTGTGCATTAAACCTGAATGCCTAATTTGCATGGGAAGGTGTCAAAATCTTCTTTTTTCTCTTTTTTTTTTAATTGATTCCTTGAAGTCAGATTTTCAAAGGTATTGTGGTGTCTGAAGAAACAAATAGGTCTTTCAGAACCATCTGTTGGAATTCAGTGCTTTGTGAATCTCTTACAGGAATCACCTAAAGTAGCTAGTGATCAGAGAGTATTTCTGCAGCGCTAGAATATTTGTTGAATAATGTTTCTAAAGGCAGTTAATTCTTCAGCAGTGCATACACTGTTTTGTTTGAATGGGCCCTACACATGGCTTCTCACCTTTCCTGTTTTATTTGCTTTATTTATTGCTACTACCTTCTGTTTATAGTTCCAGCATAACCTGTGAGGAGAAGCTGAACAACCATCTAGACAGACTGTTCAATACTTAAGGGCACTTTACTACAGATCACCCTTATAAATTTACGTTATC
This sequence comes from Meleagris gallopavo, assembly GCF_905368555.1. Classification (NCBI taxonomy): domain Eukaryota; kingdom Metazoa; phylum Chordata; class Aves; order Galliformes; family Phasianidae; genus Meleagris; species Meleagris gallopavo. Next base: position 16,253,811 of record NC_139435.1, on the reverse strand, counting down.
TCAGGAGAGTATAAAGAACCATTTGGTAGCTTGCTGTTACACACAGAATCATTAAGGTTGGGAAAGATCTTCAAAATCATCAATCCCAACAATCTACCTAACAGTACAGATCCATTGCTAAACCATGTCTGTAAGTGCCACATCCACACATCCATCTTGTAAATAACCACCAGAGATGGTGACTTCACTCCTTCCCTGGGCAGCCTGCTACAATGCCCAACTGCCCTTTTTTTGAATAAATTCTTCCAGTCTAAACCTCTGCTAGCACAATTTGAAGCTGTTTCCTCAGGTTTGTCATATGAGAAAACAGATAAATACCCACCTTGAGATAATCTTCTTTCAGGTCACTGTAGAGAGCAATGAGGTCTCCCAGTACTGAGTAAAAAGGGAATGCTATGTCCCTAGTCCTGCTGGCCACCCTAGGTCAGGATGCCATTGACCTTCTTGGTCAACTTGGCACACTGTTGACTCGTGTTCAGCCATCTGTCAACTAACACCTCCAGGTCCTTTTCTGCTGGGCAACTTTCCAGCCAATGTGTGTACCTCTATATGCTGTTGTTGTGACCCAAATACATTTAGCCTTGCTGAATGCAGTACAGCTGGATGCTGCCCATCAAACCAACCCATCTAGATCCCTTTTGTAGGGCCTTCCTACCCTCAGGCAGATCAACACTCCCACCCAACTTGATGTTATCTGCAAACTTACTGAAGTTGCTCTCAGTTCTCTCATCTGTATCTGGCTTCAGTACTGAGCTCTCGGATACACCAGTTGTGATCAATCACCAACTAGATTTAACAAATTCACAAAAATCTGGTGATGCAGAATGCAATAAACAAAGAAGGAGAATAGCGTAAGTTGAGTATTCCCCAGAATGTGTCCAGAGAACTCAATAATCAGGTTGCCATGAAAAAAATGTACATTTAGCTTTAGTGCAATCTTATATTTTGTTCGACATGCATTGATAGTAGTGTACTTTTCTAAGCAAATAGAAATATATATATGTAACATGATCTGCTAGGAAATAAAAACAACAATCTACCTTATATATCTTTATTCATTTTATGCTTTCATTGAAAGTTTAAAACTCCAGAAAAATACTATGTAAAATGGAAAAAAAAAAAAAAATGAAAACTTTCTGCTTTCAGTGATAGCTGAGCATTCAGCTCTAAATGATTCTATTACCAATACTTTCATCATCTGTGCAAGGCTAGGGATTTGATTTATCAAAATACTTCAGCCCTTGACTTCTTTAACTGTGTGACTAATTCTTTTGACTCCTAAGGAGCAATTTGCAGTTATATATTTGTATATATAGATACATGTATCTGTATATACACACACATATATGTATGTATACCTATACTCAAATAAAAGGTATATACAGTAGACAAGTATACACACATTAAAAACAAAGAAAATTAATAATGAATTTAGAAAGGAGCAGTATTACTGATCCCTCAGAAGACAGAGATTCCCAAATATTTTAGACTAATTTTAAAAAGTTCACAATCTGCATTTTTTGTAGAGAACAGTCTTAATAGATGTACTGAGAAGTGACCTCCTTAAATTTAATTAGTCTTATTTTTCCACTCCATTGCCAGAAAAAAATACCAATCTAATAGTTTTTACTGTTTGATCGATTGTAACCATGATTGTCTATGAAATGCAATTTGGGAACCACCACTGTAAGGGCATTCAAACCTTTACAGAAGATCCACGTGACCTAGGGGAAATGCAATTTGTGCTACCAGACAATGTATGCAGACACTATCATCTGTTCTTCTAAATTTCTTCTGCTAGAACCACTTCTACAACAGTGCCAGTAAGAACTGAATTAGTTAATGATGTTCTGAGATGACTTTGAAAGCTAGCACTATTTTTTTCCCCACCATTTTTTATATTAATTATTGGGAAGTGCGGAATTTGTATACAAGAGTGCTACATTTGACTGCATTTGTTAAATTGTAGGAGTAGGCTGTGAAGACTGCACATAATAAACACTATTACAGTTTTACATAGCTGTCTTTATTATTATTTCCCAAATAGTAATCAGTCTTCAGTAATCATGCTAATCTTTCCAACAGGGTTTTGCTAATCTCTTCATCAGTAATAGTGCTAATCTCTCTAGTATGTTCCATCTATGGTTTAGGTGCTCATGCAGACCTTCTGATTTAACCTCTAGTTGACCTATGCAAAGGCCAGGGTCATAATCTGAAGAACTGGAGCACTGGCTTCTGATTCAAACCCTCCACCAAAGGAACAGCAACGGTCAGCATGGGACCTGCCTAAAGTGCTGTGTTTAACAATGAATAAACCCAAACTCAGCTTTCTTCAAAGAAACAAACGGAGATTCTGTACTATATCACTGCCTGGTCAATGCAAGAGTCTTTTACAAATTTTACCTGGTATAATCTTTCACAGATAAATATAATAATTGCAACTGTAACTAAACACCAAGAAATTATCTGCTAGAGACTTCTGTCCTGTTTCCTTTAGTTGCTGAATAACAGTTGTGTCTTTTATTCCTATCTTCTTACAATTGATACCAGGTTTTCTATAAATTGTCTGAAACTTTCCTTTCAAACTAGAAGTGAGATTTCTGTCTACAGTGATTCAGCCTTGATGTATCATTATAGAATAATGCTATAGTAGGTAATAATTACAATGTAGTGATAAGAGCATGCTGGATAATAATAAAGATAGAAGCAGTTGCAACAAAATAAGAAAAACCTCAATACCTCAATACATAATAAAGCACTAGGTCTGAAGTAATAATATTGCAGAAAACCTTATTTCCTTGAAAGAAACAGACAAGTAAACCAATCCATGGAAAGATTAGCATGTAGTGAAGCTGTACTGAAGAGAAGTACTTATTCAACTTCAAGACCAGAAGTGCTCACCCCAGAGTTATTCATGTCCCAAACAAACAGTAGAAGAACAGAAGACATTTATGCAGCCCTTAAAGCTTGCTTTTCATCATAAATTTTCATTTTAGCTCTGCGTTTGCATGAGAATACAGTGATACAGTATGTAAATGTACTAGGGCTGGCACCATAATACATACCTTTGTAGGATAGGATGATCAGTAATGCCCCAATATAGATGAACAAATGTGGATCCATGCTGTCATTCCAAGCAGCTGTAGGATCAAGCATAAGAACTATGATACTTCTGAGACAAAAGTTTGGGAAACTGTTTCAAAATACAAGTGGTAAGTTTCATGCATCTTTTCTCTGAATACCAGCAAACATAAATACTGGGCTAAATCCTAATTACGATGGTATATTTCCCCTTCACATATATTTATTTTAGTGTTATATATAAAAATGTATGAAATAGTCTCATATGTATTATTATTTTACTTTATTACTTTTAATTATTGTTTGAAGTTTGTAAGGAAAGCTTATTTAGGTATGATAGGTTAGATCAGAGGTATCACAAGGTCCTTCTCAGCTGTAGGAAATGGCAAGCAAACAAAATGATCTTTCTTGACATACAAGTAGGTCTTTATTGAAGTCAGGATACAGAGGATTTAAAAAATACATATGGAACCAAACCTAAATTAATCTGGTAAGTCATGAAGATGTGCTAATACAGACTTTAGCTTAGGCTATGCAAAACTAAGTCTTTCTGTGCTTACTTGAGTGGGTAAAATAACCTGAAATTAACGCTGCAGTGGTTTCACTGTTACTGATTCAAGCAGTACACACACAGTCTGTCAGCCAGGGCATGACAGGTTATGTATGAGGAGCATTGAGCCCAGTGATCCTCAGCTAGTACGAAAAGCCAGTTGGAAAACAGCACAGAAGCCCAAAGATAAACAGAGTTAAAAACACGAGCCATCAGTCCCAGGGACCAGGTGTGGACAAAAATGTATTGGACTTATTACTGCTTCCTCCCACTTCACAGCTGGTTCAATTAAAGTCTACAGTTCAAGAAATTTTGCTATAGAGCCTACACCGACTTTAAAGACACAATATCAAAGGACATTAAAGGTTGAGGTACATTATGTGAAATGCAGTCGTCAAAGCCTGATGCATGATTTTCTTCTGCCTTTTGTCTTCAACACTGTAAACTGGAAAACAGTGCAATGTTAAAAAACACAGTTATTGAAAACTGTGGCATGGAATTCATTTAGCAGGTTCTGGAATTGTGCATTCATGCTATTCATTGGAGGCAGATGAGAAAGTATCAGAAAATTTTCAGTTTTCATCAGAAGCTTTTCTTTTCCTTCCTTTTTGCTTCTCACTCATCCTGTTCTCTCTACGAGAGGCTCTCTAGCCTCTTTCTTCAACTTTCACAAGTTGTTTTTCTGCCCACATCAATTTTCTTGTTTTTAACCACAATATATATTTGCTGAAGCCCGGACAGTCCCAGTACACTTGAACATGGTAAACACGGCATTTCACAATGCTCGCTGCACTTGGATATAGAAAACATGATATTTCCTGAAAAGTCAGTTTCACTAAACTAAACTGTGTGGAGTAGGAAAAAAATAGATGCAGAAATGTAGGTCATGCTGAAAGTTTTTTCATTTTGTTTTTGGTGAAATTGTCCTTGCAAGAGACTGGTGCCATCCTGTTGAGTAAGAAGAGGGAAACCAGAAGTACAATAGCCAGCACATTACTGTTCTGTAGGGAATTTGGTATCCACACACATCTACAAGACAACTGTGAATCATGCGTTTATTAACAGGTTGTAAAAGATTTATCATGTTTTTAACTGGTGTTGTGTTCTCAGCAAGAATTTCAGAGACAGTTTTTCAAGATTGCTATGTTTTGGTTTGCTGGGGCTTGACATAAACATTTCCTTTCTAGTCTCTTGAGCTTTATTTTGGTTTTTGTGTTTGCTCAAAGTCATGCCAGCCAAAACCTGCTGGATTTGTCTAATATGAAACTGAACCACTGTGAAACCTCTGAGCTCTGCAGACTATCATGCTGGAAGGAAAGCTGGGCTGAGCAGCACATGCAGTTCAGTGCAGGCCGGTGCTCACCAGCCTTGTTTTGTTACTGAACTATGTGAGTCCTGTATCACATAGGCACCGAGAGTTTTTTTTTCCCTTGAGCATAGAGAGCACCATGTATTTGCAAACCTTTGTTACGAGTAATCTTCATCACATTGTGTGATTTTTGCTTTTTTTTACTGTTCTACAGAAGGAAATACATAAAAATGCCACTTTTCAAGGCTAGAGATGTTGCTATAAACTTTGTTAAATAAACTTAGATATTTAACAAAAAAAATTCCTTTCTACTTTTTTTTTTTTCCTTTTTTTAAAACAGGAAAAGGTGCAAAACTATTCATAGATGAATGTTTGCCTAATTAATAGTGGGAAATGATAAATACAGATGTGGTACAGGTTGTTCCATGTAGCCAATAGTCTCACTAAAGCAAGCAAAAGAGGTCTATATTTTAAAGAATGGAGCTCTAGAGATGTACCAGCATGCACATAAAGTAATAAGGAAATGAAGTATGTTCCAGGATATTTATGCGGCTATATTCTTCAGAAAAGTGAAAACTTGTATTCCTTTTCAAAATTAATTGTCCTCAGAAAATGTTCTCAAACAAATACTAAGTTTTCAAATCAGCAGTTTAAATGCATAAGAAATGAGGGAACATAAACCAAAATGAGTTCAATATGATGTATGAGTTCATATACGATATAGTCCATTTTGAAGACAGTTTCCGAAGAAGGTGGACTCTTGGATGCACCATGCTTTACTGCAGCTGGAGGTTTCCTGGACTGCACTGGAAGCCTGTGCATCCCTCCTCCTTTGTCTATTGTCTTTGTTTCAGCATTTTTCCAGTAAGAGGCAGACAGGCTGACAAAGGACATAAATACCTGTATCTGAAAAGAGCTCTTAGATGTTTTATGTTCTTCTTGCAGTACAATGGCATATATTTATTACTATCACATTTTATGTCATGAAGCTTTAATAATTGTTTACAAATCACACGTGCACTGGGTCTGGCTGAGATGGGGTCCACTTTTCCCCACACAGCGCTGAGCTCTGCACTTGCTGCTGGAGCAGTGCTGATGTCACACTGAAGTTTGGCTGAGGCTGAGCAGTGCAGGCACAGCACCAAGGCTCTCTCCAGCCCCAAAACCAGAGGCTGGGGGGGGGGCAGGAGGTGAGTAAGGAATACAGACCGGGCAGCTTCTCCCCAAAGGGATATCCCACACCATGCAGTGCACACGTAGCAATAAATCAGGGAAAAGAGAAGGACTAGGGTGGTCTTGTTATAGGAATGCCTGTCCTCCCAGTTAAGGTTCACAAGGTACAGCTGAACATCACTACCTGATTGGAAGTAGAGAATAATTATGTTTTCTCTCTTTGCTTTTTTTTTTTTCTTTCTTTTCTTTTTTTCTCTTTTTCCTTCAATTAATTTCCTTTTATTTCGTTTTTTCCTGTTTGAGGAGGAGGAGTGAGAGCGTGGTTTACTGGAGTTTAATTCCTGACTCCCCTTTTCCAAATTGCTTACCAGGCCTTATTTATTGACTAGAAGGCTGTAGTAATTATGCAAGAGTACAGCAGTAATATAGTAACCAATTGTTTAAAATATCAGAGAAAACAAAACAATGCATAACCAGGCAAAATTTCTGGGAATTCTCTGCTGTCAAGATATATGCTGTCAGGCTTTGCAGGAGGACCCAATTCAGCCCTGTCAGGAAGGACTGGGAGGTCCTAGCGGATGAGAGGTTGAACATGAGCCAGCACTGTGCTCTTGCAGCTCAAAGTCCTACAGCATCCTTGGCTGCATCAAGAGAGAGGTGGCCAGCAGGGAGAGGGAGGTGATTATCTCTTTCTGCTCTGCCTTTGTCAGACCACACTTGCAGTACTGCATCCAGGTCTGGGGTCTCCAGTGCAAGAACAATGTAGAGATGTTAGGATGGAGGGCCACAAAGATGATCAGAAGGCTGGAGCACCTCTCTAACGATGAAAGGTGAAAGGTTGAGATAGTTGGGCTTGTTTAGCTTACGGAAGAGAAGGCTCTGGGGAAACTTCATTGTGATCTTCTAGTACTTGAAAGTAACTTACTAGCAGGAGGAAGACCTTCTGTTTTCACAGGCAGACAGTGATAGGACAAGGCAGAATGGATTTAAACTGAAAGACGGGAGGTTTAGATTAGAAATTAGGAAAAAATTCTTCACTCAGAGGGTGCTGTGTCACTAGCACGGCTGCACAGAGAAGTTGTGGATGCCTCATCCCTGGAGACATTCAAGGCCAGGTTGGATGGATTCTTGGGCAGCCTGGTCTAGTAGCTGGCAACCCTGCCCAAGGCAGGGGGGTTGAAACTAGATGATCTCTGAGGTCCCTTCCAACTCAAACCACTCTGTGATTCTACAGTTTTATGAGCTGTGGCTAAACTGCTGACAATGCTCAAGACAGTACTATACAATGGGTAAAATGTATTATTTCAAGGTGAAATACGATATTTTTTTAAAATCCTCAAAGTCCACCTTGTCTCAGAGCAGAATCTTTTTACATATCTTTAACACAGCAATGTAGTCAAAGCCAACCCATTCAGATTCCACAGGTGCCAGCTTGAGAACGGAGGCTCAGAGCATGGGTGTCCAACCATTTGGTTTCCCTGGACCACACTTCCAAGTAAGTAACCATTTTGCCAGTGCCCATCTGCTGCCATCTGTCACATGGCAACAACATGTAACGGGATGTTGGCGGGACGGTTCAACCTCTACTGCTGTACCACCAACATCTGCCTCTGATACCTTGGGCCAATATACTAATGTAACAGGCACTACTTTTGGAGTAGCCCTCTTAAAATATATAACACAGTTCATGTATATAGGCAACAAATTTTTAGTCTTATTTTAGTCTTGAATATTTTTTATTTAAAAAAAAACAGAGCCAAAAAAGCACAGAACTAGTGGGATATTTGACCCTGCTTATGTGAAACCAACAAATCAGGCTGTTTCAGTGGCAGCGGCTGCAATTCTTTGTTAGCTCTCAAGGTGATTGTCAGAATGAAATTTTACTCTTCCTCTGCTTCATCCTTGAAAACAGTTGTTCACAAATGTGCATACTGCCAAAAAGTGGTGACATGAGTAAGGTGTGATTGTGAATGGAGGAGTGTTTTTTTCTGGTAAGACAGTGCTTACAAAAGTAAAGAGACATGGCCAGATTTTTGAATTGAATGCCTGATTGCAACTCTGTATGCTTCATTTGAAAATTTCCAGGTAATGTATTCATGCCAACTGAAAATGAAAAAAAAAAATTTTTTTTTTTTTCAATCTTGAAACCTGTTCTCAAATTCCTTTATCAAAACAGAAAGCACGGCTGCGCAATTGTTGCTGTCCACAGAAATGTGTTCAGCCAGCATATCAAAACGCACACAGTTATTTGCTACACCATGAGCAGAACTGCACCGCGCCCTCCCTGCGCCACCGCTGCAGCTCATGCAGGGTTCCCCGCTCACCGATGTTTGGCAGGGGCAGAGCGGCAGCTCCCAGAACCAGGCCAGCTGCTTGGCAAGCAGAGCTGTGGCAGCAGCGGGGAAGGTGGCATGGGGTGGGAGCCGGGCTGCAGTGCCAGCTGGGCCAGGCCACAGGTTGCACGTGCCTGGCTCACAGGAGAAGTTCAGGCTGGTGGAGTTTCCCAGCCTGAACTTCCAGGCAAATACAGAACCTCTGATCCCTTCCAGCCTGCAGAGCTGCTCAAGACCAATAAAAATGACTGTAACAGTTGGATTCTGGTAGCGCTTGGTACTTGGACCTTTGTAAGCACGAAACTGCACACAGATCGGCCCTGAGGCACTTGTAATTAAGACAAGGAAGGGAAAATTAAGCACTGTTAAGGAACCTACCATTAATTACTGGTAATCTGATGATCTCTCAGGTGAACATGGGAACACATGAAGTAAGAAGGGGATCAGAAGGACAGAGAAGGTGATAGCTTTGCAGACTCTTATTTTCCTCCTTGCTTAAAGAAGCTTAGCCTGGTAGAAAGAAGTGATATCTAAGTTTCAGCTTCTTTTCTCAGAAAGAAGGTAGGCTGTTCCTATTTTGGCAGTTCACAAGCTTTTCAAAAATAATCTACATCAAAGCCGATGTGACTAACTTCACAATGAAAGCAGATTGGGCTTTAGATTTGAGAAGTGAAAGAACTTGGAAAAGAGAAAGGAAAGAAAAATACTTCTATTGCCTCGTTGCCAATGTGCTCCTGGGGGTACACTTAATGAAGGTAAACAAGGATTTCCAAGATTGTACATTGTGCAGCTTTTGAGTCCATTGTGTTGAAAGTGTCTTGGCAACAAGAACCAACTGTGGGATAAGTTTTAACCTTTTCTTGGAAGAAAGTACAAATTAGAGCTAGAGCTGTACCAATGTATGCTTTGAAGGCAGAAGTGTTCCTGCCCTTTTGTGGCATATCTGTTTCTGGAGTCCTGCCTGGAGATGAAATCTCTTCTGGACTATCAGGGAGGGTACCTAGCGTACAATCTACAGTTCTTGCCAGAACCAATCTGTGCTTCCCAAGATATTAAGCCCAGTTCTGTTTCTTTGGAAATCTAAGAAATTCGTAATAATCTTCTGTATTTATCATTCTGATCTTCGTTACAGTTTCTTTGCCAAACATAATAAAGATTCACAGAGCAATAGGGTTAGCATTGGATGATAAATCTTTGTTGAGAATCATTTAACACATTGTTTCTTTGCAGATTTGGCCTCAGCCAGTTTAAACAACATATGCCTGATGAAGATCTTGGGAGACATAATAAGAAAACCTCTGGTTTAAAAAAAAAAAAAAAAAGGATTATTTTATCCAGGTTCTTTGGCAGCAAAAAATGTAGCTGAGAGACAGCAGGTAAGCAAAGATATGCTGAAAAATAGTGTTTATTCTATTTATTTATATATCTTTAAAGATAATCAAAATGGAAAATAGATTGATTTGGAAAAAAAAGAATTTCCAGAACTCACATGGGTAAGCTTTTATGATGTATTCTCACTAACATTTTTATGACAGTGGTGTAAAAAAAAGAAAGAATGAAATCCATATCCCTCACTCTGAAAACAGTTTATTTGCAGAGCTAGTGCTTTTCTTTCCAGAACAAGCTGGTAGAAAATAAGAAAACCAGGGTGACAAAGTTTAAAGCCTTTTAGCCAAACTTCCTCGTGCAAACATATATGTTTCATTTTAAATTCCTGAAAGACTAGTGGATTTAGCTATGTGTATAAGAAATGCCTGGCAAGTAGAGTATCTCAGTACGCATGCCAGGTGGAGGAAAGAAGCCCAGACTACAGAAAAGAAAGAAGAAAAATACTGAATTTTGGACAATGAGTGAGATCAGATTTCAAGAAATTCCTAACCTAATGGGCCTTGATCAATAATGGGAGCCCTGGCCACTTTTCTAAAGCAACCAGAAGTGATGTAGGAAAATAGAAGATGACAGGACTCTCACCACACGAAAGGATTAGGGCAGTCTGTTTCCATTGCTTGTAGGCTTTGTATCAACAGCGTGTAGGTTGTGATGTAAGCTTAATGACATACCAACTTACCTACACACACAGGACAGGGAGGTATAAAGACACTTGGCAACGTACTTTTTGGGTGGCCATCATTTTCTAATGAGGCAATCAGAACTTCATAGTAATGGTGAAAATATGTCAAAACCAACTCTGTGGGATACTATGTCTAGGCAAAGATCTTATATTGATTTTGCAGGGGGGAATTATTGAGTATGCCTAGCTGCAGTTAACGTTTATTCCAGACAGCCAAAGTTGTATGACAATGGTTTTGGCAGTTAGGACAGTAGAAAGCATACATGTCATAGATAATTTTGCATAGTGATATCAACTGGGATTATGATTTATTTGTGTTTTTTTTTTAATTTTTCTCCCTGAGGAATATTAGATTTTCCCTAAAGTTTACCACTGTGCACTACACATTAGCAAAACTCACATAAAGCTATTAACACAGAAATATGGTTAAAGCTCTTAACATACTACACAAATTCTCTGGTTTGCAGGTCAGTATAACAGCTCATTAGACAAAAAACATTGTCAGAGTAATTTTTAAATGACAATTTTAAGTGGTAGGGCAAGATGAATCTAAAAAAAAATTATACAATCAAACAATCAAAATCCAAAAAAAGCAAAACAAAAAAACAAGTAACAGTTTGAGAAAGTAAAAAAAATAAATTTCTCAGGGATAAGTGAAGTGCTATTACATTACGGACCTGGTATTACGAGGTAAAGACTCTCTTATCCTCATCTCAGACAGAGCTAACTTATGGTCCAGTTTAAGACTTAAGAGTGCTGCTGAACAGAAATACTGACATCAAGTGCATTACCCGGAAAAGTGTTATAGTGAAGATAACAATTGTATAAGAAATATATGAGTATTCAGATCAAAACAAACAGCTATGGACTAGTCTGTAAAGCTCCAAACAAATCACTTTTGCAGTCTCAGGTCCTTCAGTACCCATCACTATCCAATAAAGCTGTCATATCCTTCCTGGATGCTGTAGCACAAAGCTTGAAATCATGGACTCTGAGAGTGAATAATTCTCATTTCAGTAATTTGTTATGGAACTTCATACTGAAAGTGATCAGTCTAAACCCACTCTGAACTGAATATAGGATCATAGAATCACAGAATGGTTTGGGGAAGGGGATCTTTAAGATCATCTAGTTCCAATCTTCCTGTTATAGGTAGGGACACCTTCCACTACAGCAAGTTGCCCATCCAGCCTGGTGCTGAATGCTTCTGAGGAGGGGGCATTCACAGTGTCACTGGGCAACCTATTCCTGTGTCTCACCACCTTCACAGTAAAGAATTTCTTCCTGATATCTAGTCTAAATCTACACTTTCCCAATTTAGAGCCATTTCTCCTCATCCTGTTGCTACACGCCCATTTAAAAAGTCCCACCCCAGCTTTCCTGTAGGCCCTCTTTAGGTACTGGAAGGCTACTGTAAAGTCTTCTCGAAGCCTTCTCTACTTCAGGCTGAAGTGCCCAGATATCTCAGCCTGTTCTCATAGGGGTGATACTCCAGCCCTCTGAATGTTCTATCCTAGAAAGGATGTCTGTGAATAAATTCTTTCAAATTGAATACTACAGCATGTAATTGTTCATACATCTGTATGTATTGATAAAAACAAAGGTTACAGGTACATATGAAATGTGTGAAAACATTTTGAAAGTATTCAAACTGGGATAGATTACTTCCAAGCATCCTTTGATTTAAATATCCACACAAAATTGTTTTGTTTTGTTGTGTTTTTTTTTTAATTGTAATTAGATTTGTCTAGTAATTGTTATTATTAAAGATTTCTCACACTGCATTATCTGAATTAGTCCACAAGACTTAAAGACATACTTCATATCCTTCTCATTAGTTTCCTTCTTAAATACAAACAAAACTCATTTATTTTTGGGCCAGTCCAGGACTGCACACTAAATTTTGTGTTTAGCGTGAGTGAAAGCTGTCTGGTGATGTGATAAAGAAACATATGAAACTAAGCTCTCCATAACCACCAGACAGGTTTGCAGACAGACACTCCTTGCCAAGAGGAGTATCTTTCTTGTCTTTCTCTTCTCCTTTTCTCCCATAGGATTTGGGCTTGGCACTCCCATTAATCACTCCTAGGTAGCTTCATCTTTGCTGTAGAATCTCCATCCTTCTAGCTTGGACTTCCTGAACTCACACTTGGTTTCTACTGCTTTAGATTACAATGTGACTGCTTGTAAGTCAGTGCAGAATGAAGCTGTTATTAGAAAGAAATGCTCTTTCAATTCAGTATTACTCTAGCAAGTGGCTAAAAGCAGACAGTTAAATATGCAACAGATGAATGAATGTGTCTTTGGATAAAAATCTTATGAACTGGTAATCATCATCCTGTCTTTTCCAAACACCATTTCTATCTGCTTGTGGTGAACTCCCGTGGTTTGTGGGCAGCTGATTTGGTAGGAGTTATGAAAAGCTCCCAGATAAAGTTAGCATTTAATCTTCATTGCCTCGCAGCCTTTATACAGATGTTCAGTCTTACATATTGTATGTATATCTTCAGTGTTTAAGACCAAATGTCTATGTAAAGATTGCTGGGTAACGAAGATTATACTTTGAAAACAACTGACACATTAGAAACAAAGAATTGAAGGGTCTCAGACTTGCAAAGATGTCTGGAAATATAAAGTTGACAGATGCTTTTGCTTTTTCTATTCCAGTATTCTGGAAACTCAGAAACATTTTATTTTTAATAATGTTACTGTTTTGAGTATTTTTGTTCTTTCTTTTCCAATTGACTTGTTGAAGTTACAAGTCTCTACATGCCTTCAAGATGCTGTTTCTGCTGTTTCATGCTCTTCCATATTCTGATTTGTATAGAAAAAAATGCTTGAAATGGCATTTTCGGGAGTTTTTAGTTACTTACATTGCAAAACTATATCTAAGGATATTTTCAAAGGCTCTAAAAGTGTTTCTCCTTCTAGATGCTGAAATTCACTAGAACACACATACATTTTTCAATATTTGCCATTTGCTTGAATACACCATGGTTAGCCAGCATGCAGAGAAATTTGCAACAGAGCCAGCTTCATCATATACTTCCATGCATTGAGAGATTTAGTTTGTTTTTGACAGTAAAACTTTTTCTTAGGTGCCTAGAAAGAAAGATGGGAAAGTAGCAAGATAAACCACATAGTGTAATTACTTTGTTTATACAACACTAACCATAGATTCTCATTAATATGAAGTACATTATTAGGAGTTTATAGTATCAATATCAAATTATAAAATGATATTTTAATTATTCCAGTGACCAAAATAAATGAGGAAACTCATTAGCTAGCTTTACTTTTGGCCTACAAAATATAATTTGAGTTGTTTCACATGTTCTTTAATGAATAAAATTTTGTTAGAATGATTCTCTCATTGTTAGAATGATTCATTCTTAATACTTCGAATCGGTTCTGAGAAATGAATACTTCTGTAGTACTTTGTTATGAGACAAGGTATCAACGCTTGTTACGTCACATTAGTGATTCATTAGTCAGACTTCTGATGCTGAAGCCAATCTCGTGACATTTGTATGGAAAACTTCTTTGTTGGTACAGTAGCTCAGATAGGTCAGTACACTCTAGTTTTAATTTAACATAGAATTACTGACTCATGTGCCTTTTCAGTTTTAAGCCTGTTCATGAGGGATTTGTAAATGGTATTCTAACTTAGTAATTTGGTTTCTGTTTTCCCAGACAGTGGTTGTAGATTCCAACATGAGTGTCCAACATTACCTTGGAGAGAAACTCCCCATTTACCAACCTGTTTGCAATTGAGGTAGATCGGAGAGTCAGCAGCTCTAAGGCAGCAGTTTTCTACGTAGATGCTTGTGAAGAGCTTAATTACAGGATCGTAAGTATATTAAAACATATGTGCTCTAATAACAGTAAAGGCAAGCCAGGCAGTCATAAAGAAGATGAAAGTTCCTAACCTTCACAAGTCTGTTTGTTTCAGTATTCTTCATTCTGACAGCACATGGGTGCTCCTTTGTCTGTTTCTGAAGCATAAAGGGAGGGAGAAACAGATCAGTGCAAACACAGTGAAAGATATGAGGTATCTCATTAACTTAAAAGTCTCCAAAAATCAAGAAGCACTTGGTAATGCTGAAAAGAAATTACAGTTTTGGAGTAAGTGTATAAAAAATGCCAAGCATACTCAATAACATTTCACGTCAACTCATACAGAATTCTCTGTCTTATCATTTGGACTTCAGTAATTAGAAGTTTCAGATGTTAACGATTGCAGCTACCTCGCTAACCAGCTAACCAGCTAACTCGCAATTTTCACTCAAATCCCTCCAAAGAAAGAGAAAAGTCTAACACAGGATTTAAGTTACTTGTGGATCATATACAAGGAAAGGGGACATTGGTTTTGCCTTATATCTTTTTTTTTAGAATTTTTCAATAAGTAGTGTTAGAAGGTATGACACCTATATTTACAGATTTCATACTATCATTCCCTGTGGGCTATTAATTTTATTCTGACTGAAAATAATTATTGACAAAAAGATTCAATAATTCAACAGTTACTGTGAAAATTGGAAATGGAAAAGACTCAGAATAATTTGAGAAAAACGAAAATAAGAAGGTTTGTCCTCCAAAGTTTTCCAGACAAGGAACCAATAAACCTAGAAATTTAAATGCACTTTTTGTGCTTTCTCTGGCATTATATAAAACATAACACCAAATGTATTTTACATTATATAGTTCATCCAAAATATACCCTAAAGCAAGTCATAAAATGGAATGCACTTAGACACACCCAATTACACTATAAAAACAGAATGCTATATAGTAATTAATCCAAGGTAATTCATAAATCTAAGCAAAACCACTGAGAATAAAGTAAATTAAACATGATAATTTTGATTTGGCACTTAAACTGCAGTAAAAATCAAATATAAAACTCCAGGATCATATTTGAAAATCATCCTGTAGACTCATACTTGTAAATTAAAGAACAAAGTCACTGTGGTGAAAAAAGACTGTACTAAAATAAGTTCTGTCACAAATATGTTTCATCTGAATGTTTAACTACTGTGCTGTGCTGACATATGAAATACTTATATGTGTAAATAACATATTTTCAGGGGCTTTGTCTTTTAATGATTTCTGTCAGTAGGAAATCTCACTTTTTGACATTTATCTGTCTACGTTTGCATGCAGACCAGACACATCTGAAATCCCAGAGAACCCTGCGCTGGAGTTAAAGTCCATTGGAGTCAATGACCTTCTAGTCAGTGACTTTTACAGCCATCGGATCAGACCAGACGTGACCTAGATGGCAAGAGCAAGTCACTACAGGAGAGACTTGTCTTCTGCTGTAGACATGCTTGGTGGCTGTGCATAGCTGGCACATCTGTGCACACTTCCAAACATACTCAGACACCAGTAGAGTCATTTATGGCAGCAAACTCCTGCAGCAGTCCCAGTCACAGACCTGGCCCATGCACCGCATGCTCATTCCAGCTATCCCTAGGTACCATTCATGAGTTGGATGATCCAGGGACAGATTTCAATAGGCAGTATGCGTGCAGCCAACATGTTTTCAAGGAAAAGGCATATTAGTGTCATAGACTCAAGTCATTTGATCCCGGGTGGCTTTAGTGGCTGGAAGGTTCTCAGGCATGAGCATAGATGGGTCCAGAAGTGACTTTTGCTAAGTAACTTCTTAGCCAGTAGTGATAACCTGGTCCAAATCTTGCTGAGAACTATGTGTCTCAGGGCCTAAAGGCTAATTTCTCAGCAATCCTGACTAAATAAATAAAGTAAAACTTGCTGTGAACTGCTGTTGCCCTCGGTGCAAGAAATGCATCAAAAAGCATATTAAGAAATTGTGGAACATAACGTTGTAATATTGTATATTACAATATGAATAACAAGGGCTGTTGTATATTTCCAAATGAAGGATATGGAAAATTAGCATATAATAGTTTGTTGGTACACAATGCAGTGCATAAAGATAAGCAACTATGCAAAGCACACAGTGTCTGAGAAAACCTGATTATTATAAACCTGTTAAAAAATTTAGGGGGTAAGTCTTCCTGTATATTGCTGAATCAGCTACATTTTCACAATAAGAAACTTGTGACAGCAGCAAGCCAAACTTGCAGTAATCAAACCTAATTGCTGTGAACAATTGCATGCACAATAGCTCAGCATTAGCAAGCAAGAATATTGTTTTGTGAATATATGAACCACAAAGGACTATAATTCATTTATAATTCATTAGGATCTCTTATTTTCCTCTCTAGTGTCTATACATAGATAAAATAACCTTAAGATCAATGCAAGCAAACAGCAACATGGGCAAATTAACATGCTGTTTTGAATAGTAGCCAAAGAGACCTTTATGAGAGAGTACTCTGCTCACCTTCAGTGTAACTCAGGAGGAGGATGCTCTGCTTCAGCTGTTGGGGTGAGGAATGGGGTGATCTCACAGGCTGGCAGTGTCAGATCCTTCTGAACTCTGCAAAGGTAAGGTCAGCATTTCCATGCAGTGGGATCTATAATTGTTTTGGAGATAATGAGCCTGATAAGACAGATGCTGGAACATAACCATGGCATTTAGAGAACTTAGCACTTCAATATAAAAAAGTAAGGACTGGGTAGGATTGGCTTGCATGCAGGTAGCTCAGATACAGAATCAAATTTCCCAAATCAGATGTTACAGAATCACAGAATGGCAGGGGTTGGAAGGGGCCTCAAGAGATCAAGTCCAACCCCTCTTCCAAAGTATGTTGCCTGTAATAAGTTGCACAGATAGGCGTCCAGACAGGTCTTAAATATCTTCCTAGGAGAAGACTCTCCAACCTCTCCGGGAAGCCTGTTCCAGTGTTGCAACAGCCTTAACATAAAGAAGTTATTCTGCATGTGTGTATGGACCTTCCTATGTTCCATAGATTGCTTCTTCTCCTGTCACTACCCACCACCACCAAGTAACTAGTCTCATCCATTTGCCTCCCACCTCCCTTTAGAAATTTAATTGGATCCCCCATCAGTGTTCTTTTCCCCTGTGTCCCCCAGACACAGGTTACTCAGCTTTTCCTCATACAGGATACGCTCTAGGCCCTTAATCATCTTTGTGGTCTTCTTTTGGACTTCTGGGAGATCTCTGCCTTTTCCTAACTGGAGAGTCCAGAACTGGATGCGGTATTCTAAATGTGGCCTCACCAAGGCAAAGTAGAGAGGGAAGATCACTTTGGTCAAGATCCTGGATGCACTCTTTTTAATGCATCCCAGGATACCACTGGCCTTTTTGTACACAAGATCACACTGCTGGATCATGGCCAACCTGCTGCCCACCAGGATACTCAGGTTCTTCTTGGCAAAGCTCCTCTCCAGCAGGTTATCTTCTAACCTGTACTGATGTATGCAGTTACTCCTCAAGT
Source organism: Meleagris gallopavo (assembly GCF_905368555.1). Lineage (NCBI taxonomy): Eukaryota > Metazoa > Chordata > Aves > Galliformes > Phasianidae > Meleagris > Meleagris gallopavo. The sequence continues at coordinate 16,235,906 of NC_139435.1, read as the reverse complement.
GCAAGACTCTACTCTTGCTCTTGTTAAACCTTATCAGGTTCCTTTCTTCCCAACTCTCTGATCTTCCAGGTCTTGTTGAATGGTAGCATGGCCTGCCGGAGAGTCACCCAGTCCTCCCAGCTTTCAATCAACAGCAAACTTGCTGAGGGAGAACTCTTATCTCTTCATCCACATCATTGATGAAGACCAGACCCAACACTGACCCCTGGGGAGCAATGCAAGTTACAGGCCTCTAACCATACTATGTACAACTGAAGACAACCCTCTGAGCTCTGCCAGTCAGCCAGTTCTCACTTCACCTCACCATCTATCCTACTTTTTCTAAGTTTCATAAGAAGGGTGCTGTGGGAGATGGTGTCAGATGCCTTGCTGAAGTCAAGGTGCACAACATCCAGTGCCCCCCTCCATCTACCCAGCCGGCCAGGGCTACCATATTGGTTGAGCATGATTTCTCATTGCTGAATCCATGTTGACTACTCCTTCTTGTCTTCCAATTGTGTTGCGATGGCATCCAGAACAAGTTGTTCCATCATCTTTCCAGGGATGGAGGTGAGGTTGACTGGGCTGTAGCTTCCCATGTCCTCCTCCTTGCCCTTTTTGAAGACTAAAGTGACACTGGCTATCCTTCAGTCTTCAGGCACCTCTCCCATTTGCCAAGACCTTTCAAAGATGATAGAGAGTGGTTCAGCAATCATCTCTGCCAGCTCCCTCAATACAAGTGAGTGCATCCCATTAGGGCTCATGGATTTGTGTGTGTTGATTTTCGCTGGATGCTGACCATCCCCTTCTCAACCCTAGGGAAGCCTTCCATTCCTCAGACTTTATAACCTCCAGGGTCTAGGATTCTTGAGGGGCAGACTTTGTAGTAAAAAGACTGAAGTAAACAAGGCATTCAGAATCTCTGCTTTCTCAGCATCCCCTGTAACCAGGGCACCCATGTCATTTAATTGGGGACCCACATTTTCTGTAGTCTTTCTTTTACTATTGATATATATAAAAAAACCTTTCTTGTTATTCTTTACTTCCTTTGCCAGATTAAATTCCATGAGGGAATCCTTAGCCTTCCTCACTGCATCCCTACAGGCCCTGACAACATTCCTTTATTCTTCCCAAGTAGACAGGCCCTTTTCCACATTTTCACGAACCATCTTGTTTCCTTTTAGTTTATCCGTAAGTTCCTTGCTCATCCATGCAGGCCTCCTGCCACCTCTCTCTGATTTCTTACTCTTAGCGATGCTCTGATTTTATACTCAGAGTGGGGTTTAAGTGATAACCAGCTATAATGGAACTCGTTACCTTCTAACAGTCTAACTAGTCCGTGGGATACCTCCAAGTAGGTCTTTGAAGAGGGCAAAGTAGGCTCTCTTGAAGTCCAGAGTAGCAATTCTGCTTATTGCTTAGTTTCTTCCACACAATATTCTAAATTCTGTCATCTCGTGATCACTGCATCACAAACTGCCCTCAACCTTCACATCCCCAACCAGCTTTACCTTGTTAGTAAGAACAGCGTTTAGTAGCACACCCGTCCTTGTCAGCTCCACCACCACCTGCACAAGAAAGTTATTTTTTAACACTTTGCAGAAACCTCCTGGACAGTAATGTATGCCTGCCTATGTTGCTATCTAACAAATTTCAGGATGACTGAAGTCACCTATAAGAACCAGTACCTGAAATTGCAAGGCTACTTCCAGCTGGCTGTAGAAGGCCTCTTCAACTTCCTCATCCTGATCAGGTGGCTTGTATACATCCACAACAGAGTCACCTACGTTAGCTCACCCCTTAATTCTTACCCACAGGCTCTCCACTCGTTCATCTTTCACTCCCAGTTGGGGCTTGATACATTCTAATTTGTCTTTTACGTAGAGAGCAACTCCACCACCTCACCTTGTAGGCCTGTCTTTCCTGAAGAGGACATGGCTATCCATGACAGCATTGCAGTCATGTGAGCTGTCCCATCATGTCTCTGTGATCAGAATGAGATCATGGCTCTGTAACCGCACACAGGTTTCTCATTCTTCCTGTTTATTTCTCGTGCTGTGTGCAGTGGTGTACAGGTAGGGTACAGAGGGTGCAGGTATCCCTTAGAGGGATGAAAGAAGATTTCAGTTGGGCTATGGACAACGTTATCTTTTCTGAGTATAATAGGACAAAAGAGAGGTTTTTCCTAAAATGACAGCATTGCCTGGCTCTTCTCTGTCACAAAGAACTTCATCTCCTTACCCCATCGAATCTAGTTTAAAGCTGGATAATCAATCCAGCTGGCTTGTTCCAGAACACTTTTGCCCCACCTGCTCAGTTACATTCCATCTGACACCCACATACCCAGGCTCTCTAAGGCCTGCCTGAGATCACAGTGCGCAAAACCTTGATCCTGACACCATCCCCTCTGTCAGTAATTTACCTGACCCATTCGCCTTTCTTCTTTCCAGGTCCCAGCCATCAGCCAAAAGGACAGAGGAGAACAGTACTTGCACTCCTTATCCCTTCAGAGTCCTTCCAAGGGATGCAAAGTCCTTATTAATGTAATTTCCTTGTTGCAGCCTCCTGTGACTCCATCTGAATGATAGTGAGTGGGTAGTAGTCTTTTCATGAAATGTGGTAGAGTCCTCTTAACACCTCTGACATGTGCCCCTGAAGACAGCAAACCTCTCAGGAGAGGTTACCTGGGTGGCAAATGCGGGCCTTAGTGCCTCCCAGCAAGGAGTCCCCAGTTACTAAGACTCCTCACCCTTTTTTGTTTACGGAAGTCTTAATACAATTCCTTGGATGGCCTTGCTAAGTATGCTTGCTGTTTCCTGGGCTCTGTCTGCTATCCTGTCCCTCTTCTGTTTCCAACCCCAGATCCTTGTATCAGTTGCCCAGGGGGACTGCAGGGCTAGGCAGAAGATACCTCGTTCTGCTCAAGCAGATGAGGATCCATCCCCCTTCACTTTGAGTGTTATCATGTCCTTTATCTTCCTAATGGGAAAATGGTTTAGCTTCTACCCCAAGCAGAGACTTAGGAGGGAACTGCCAGTTGGCATGTATCAGTTCAGAATTACTTCTATCTGCCTCCCTCTCTGATTCCCATTTGCCTCTCATCCTGGTGATTTCTTCCTGCAGCCTGGCCAGCTGCTCAAGAAGTTTGTTGAGCAGGACACACCAACACCCATTACAGCCCTCTGCTCCTGCTCCTCCCTCAGGCCATGGAGGGACTTCCAGGTTCTGAAGCTCTCTGCAGCCAAAGGCCTGGGCAGCTCTCTCACTCCTTATGAGATCCGTCCAGGTGTGCATGTCAGCCCAGAGAGGTTGTGGGTCCCCTGTCTGCTTTTCTGCCTGTCTGTCTGCCACACCAGGTGGTCACCATGTTGGTATTGATGGAGATCTCTTTCCCTCATGGCCCCGGATGAGAAGAGCAGTACATCCATGCTCGTCAGCCCTGTGCAAAGTGCTGTGCCATTCCCTTCTGACATGCCAGGCCATGTTTGCCCGGCCTGTTTACCGCAGTCCTGGGTCACTGCGCTCCCTGCTGGCCACCCCTGTATGCTTGGGGTGCGTATTTCATGATTCCTCCACTTTAGATAGGATATCTAATTTAGATGACAAATTCTTTAGATAATTAAGATATAGGTCTAAAATAAAAATGTATTTCTTGGCGAGTGGGTGGACATGGGTAGAAAAACACCTGACTGACAATGCTGTGTTTATTTTGGAGAATGGTTCAAGAGCACCCTGCCAGAGACTGATGCTGGCTGACACTCAGATACAGAAGTGCCAAAATAAACTGAGAAAAAAAAAAAATTATATATATATATATATACTTTTTTGAATGTAAATGAGTCTTGGCAATAACTGGAGAAAGACAACACAATAAATTGCTTCTTAAATTGGAATGATCAACCCCATCTATTGCTCTTCTCAGCAATGATATCCTGAATATTCTGACCCGGAAATAGGATGAGAGGAGCTAGTAATGCTGTCAGAAATAAAAAATGAATATATGCTTTTCTGCATGAAAAGAGGTAGTATAGTATGTTTCCAGTAATTCCATGGCCATATAGATTTTAATTGTTACATATTTAAATTGTTACAACTCAATAAACTGTGGGTTCATTTAAAACTATTGCCTCCCTCCAGAGAGGGCAAAATCTTCTAAGATAATCATGAAGCACATAGGATCACCAGGACTGAAAAAGATCTCTAACATCATCTAGTCCAACCACCACCAATATTCCCCCACTGTTTTCCCTTAGTACCACATCTAAACATTTCTTGAAAACCTTTAGGGAGGTGACTCCAACACCTTCCTGGGCATCCCATTCCAGTACTTGCCCACTCTTTCAGAGAAGAAATTTATCCTAACACCCAACCTGAACCTCCCCTGCTATAACTTGAAGCCATTCCTCTTAGTCCTATTGCTAGAGACTGTAGCAAATTAGGGGATTGGAGGATTGTGGTTTCATAGGTGGCTATTTTAGCATAGGCATCAAGCTAATGTATTGATATCTTGTGCTTGACATTGGATTTCTTTGTCTTGGTGCCATGAAAATCTGGTGAAGTAGTCAAGTCATCCATGTTTCCAAAAGAAGGGTCAAAGGAGATAAGGCATTACTGGCATCTTAGTGATCTCAAATACTGTGTAATAGACACTAAATTTCATAGATAACCCCAGTGCTTTGGAGATAGCAAAACATCTAGCATTCCCATCTTTTCACAGAACTTTTGTCTTTCCACAAGCAGCATCTACCAGTATTGATTACTTGAAACCTATAATGCTTATTTTATATTTTATTTTGTGAGCAATTCATGAGCTGGTGATCTGCTAGTTAAGCACACAGATAAGGACAGCAAACCTAAGCTGTGACCAAAAATTCAGCTTAATCCTACATGATTTTAGTATTGTCTATCATTTTGTGCAGGCAAAATGTGAATTCACTAGGCTGTGCTGTGCTAATCTGATTTCCTCTCTGCCTTACACACAGTTGTACCACCAGCAATATGGAGACTTCATAGCTGCTCTTCAGCATATCTCCTTATTTAGAAGCAAGTAACCTCATGATAACTCTTTGTACTGTGGTGAACCTGAAGCTCTTCCATCTCTGCAGCAATGATGAGCACTCAGGGCTTTGTCAAGATAATAAAATAAGCAGTGAGAGATGTTCTGGAAGAGAAAAGCTGCAGCTCATCTCAGCAAAGAACCTTTGGTGGCCTGTGAGATTCTCTCCCCAAATTAGCAGTGTTATCTGCTTTTGTCAGAAAAGGTAAAATAAGGTCATATACCTTCCTTGCTTTTCTCTCTTCATTCCCTCACCCCCTAACAGAAGCTTTTGCCAGCCTCGATAGAGACTTATTTGGTAAAATGGAAACTATCATCTGGAAAGCAGATAATTGAATTTGACCTATTGTTCCCTTAAATGCTAAAATCAGACCCCGAGTATTTCATTTAGCTTTCTAAATGGTGTTTACTTTATATTGATTTTGCAGTGTGGCTTCAGGGTTCTTTATACATGCAGATCTCATTAACTTACTAACCAATACACAAAGAGGGGGAAACACTCTATGTTTTGGGTGTCCCTTTGACAGATATGCATACAACCTGCTGCAACCATCAAGAAGGACGACAGAACAAGCCAGGCTGTCTATCTTTGGTTTGTCTGTGGGGGATACCTTTCAAAAAATTCAGGAGATAACAGTGATAAGCATTTGTTGCAAGGAGGAAATAATGCAACAGGGAATAGAAAGCAGAAGCAAGCACAATGCCATTCAACAGTAATTCATCCTCTTTCTGTGTCTCATAGTGGCAGCAAGACCATGGGTCCAGTAACACAAACACTGTTGCAGAGTCCTAGTGAATACTTGCAATACAGATTTCACTGGATTCCTAGCTCTGTACCAAACCACTACCCTGTGTTTCTCCGAGATACAAATATTCAATGAATAAGCCAAGAAAGAGATAGAAGAATGGAGGACAGTGTAAAATTGCCTTGAAGCACACTGGGATTCTAAAGCGCATGTCTGTCATGAGTAAAGTTGAAGACCTGAATGTACGATCAGAATATGTAAAGGGAAGAAACTCAAATAAAAATTCTGGACCAGGCAGCTGGTAGGACTTGTAAATTTAGTCTGAACTAGTGGAGGGAATAACGGTGGAGAGGAACTTGTAAGCAGCAGGAAGAGTTCTATAGGAAATATGGGATCACAAGGTATGGAGGAAAGGGCTTGTCACAACATCCAGATGGAAATGCCTGTATGGAGACACATTCAAGTTGTGATTTACTTAAACACAAGTTATTGCGCTTAATACAAGGGTAACTGAATGAAATTTAATGGTCTGTGACATACAGGAGATGAATCTGGATGATCTAATGGTCCCCTTTGGCCCCAAAGCACTATGACTGAAAAAAGAAAAACCTGGAAAATTTTACATTTCTGCATAAACTTTTTTATTTGGAAGAATATCAAAAGTTTATATTAATCACAGTAATCATAATAGTTAGCCTTTAAGGTGTCCTGTGTTTTTAAAGCAGTATTTAAATGTGAAATCCAAAAGTGTGCTTGTTTTTGTGCGCTTGCATGTGTGTGTGCATCTGGAAGTACCAGTTACAAGCTAACCAAGCTATTAGGCATAATGCTCAACATTTGATTATCTTTCAAATAATGATCTCTAGTGATTTCAAAGTAGGCTAGACCTCTTTGTTGCATCTTGTCCAGATGAGATATGGTGCCTTAGGCATGCAACTATATGAGTGCTACGAGTGCTACAAAACATAAGTTCCTTACAGAATCATTTGACAGAATCAAATATGAGCAGATCTGTATAATACAGATATCTTGTATTTATTTGCAGTTCATATATACAGGCAACAGGAATTATTATGTATTTTTCCACCCCTTGCAATAAGATTGCAAGTCGCATTCTGAGGTGGCAATTGGAAAGAGGAACATGCAAAACAGAGATCTAGAAAGGGCTCAAAGGCAACCTAATGTTTGTTTAATTATTTTTGTAAAGAAGTATAAGCCAAGAAAATTTTCAGAGAAAATTTGAGAACTAAGTTATGTTGCCTGGGATTTCTCTTGAGTGTGCAGGCATCACAAATTATGATTGGTAATCTTGGAATCTGAAATATTAACAAAATAGGCATTGAAGAATGTTTGTAACTGGACCAACCTACTGAGAGCAGTTTCAATGAAAAAGTGCAAAACACCTGCCTTTTCCTCATGACATCAACAATACCCTATGGGCAGTAAGCTGAAATACTTATGTCAACCTGCACCTCTGTAATTGTGACATAAGATACCCATGACTTGAAAAATTAGAAAAATCTCTGCATTCCTGAATGCACAAGTTAAAAGTCTGGGTATATGAACAAAGTTCAACATAGAAAACAACTGCCATTTTATCTTATACACAGAAGCATAATGGAAATTACTCTCAAATTTACCATGATAAATGCTTGTCAAGGAATTATTTTTTAGGGAAAGCTCTTATGTATCCTCTTTATTGTGCCAAAGCTAATGCTGCAATTATTGGCTTGCTCTGACTAGGATGGGAATTCTGCTACTTTAAGCTTGCTACATACAATAAAGTATTCCTATATATAGTTCTTATTACACACTTCTTCAAGTATGAGGAGGAAAGAAACTAATCCAAACTAATATAGTATTGTACTGCACATTTATAGAAACCATATAAAGGGAGCTGGGCAAAGGACTGCACTATTGCATTAATTAACGAATGTGAAAATGAGTAATTAAGCTATATAGTCATTTAACAGGTCATTCTTCTTGGATATTATGAGCTGGAAAACAAAACTGTGTGATAGAAAAGTCAGTTTTATGTCCCTGTGAGCAACCAACCAGAAGAGAACTTTAAATATTGAATTATATGTTTGGTTGCCCTCTTATATTGATCTCAAAAAGTTCAGAATCTTCTCAAAGGTCTTTGTAGAGTCTTTTAAACTCCAAGCTATTATTTTCAATTAAATTTTCAGTTGCCCATTTTCAACTTTCTCCTGGCTACCTAGAAGATGAGCCCGGAACTGGATGAGGACACTTCATTCCTGTCAAGATTTTGCCAGTGGTTTGAGCACAAATAGTAATGTTCTCAACTAAGATTAAATGAAATGAAAGTAATTAAAGTAAGTAGTAGAAATTATTAAACATCAGGTATGTATTACTGAACTTGTATCTCTGTGTTAAATTGAGCAGGATGTAAACGTGTTACGGAAAAGATCTCCTCACAGGGCAGGTTCACCAAAAATTCAGTTCTGGACTCTGAAGGTGGAAAGGTTAGCACTGAAAGCCCACCAAAAACATACTTCAGCCATTCAGGACCTTCAGACTCAAGTCGCCTGACATTCAATACTATATCCGTGCAGGTGGCTTGACATAAATTACAGATAGAATTAATCAAGCTGTTGGAAGAAGGAAAATCATTGGCTGCCTGTCACAAAATGAAGGAGAAAGGAGCTTATGGTTGAGTGGGAAAGAGCATTGTCAAGTCAACTCAAAATACAATTCAAGGCTTAACTGAAAATAGCAGTAAGCTGTCTTTTTACTGTTTAACAAAGGATCATCGTTGGAAGAGCTGAGAATAGTGGAAACTCTGATGCACACAGTGACAGGGTCAAAATATGATTAAAGAAATCTGTGGCCAAATTTGAACTTTAAAAGATAGAAAACGCACTAATATTCATCATTCAAGTCTTTCTTATTTAAGTTATTTATTTTGGATGTAAAATTTTCACATACATATCTGGAACAAAAACTAATTCAGCAAACTGTGAGAGTCACTAGTGTTTTCTCAGATGTTAACAATGATTTGCAGTATTTTAGATTTAGTGTTACTGATAGAAAAGAAGTATGAATAGATTGCAGCATCTTTCTATTTTTTCTTGGCAGGTGTTCCTTACAGTATTTATTTATTTAACCAAGACTTACTTTTCTTTACTAAAACATGTTATATTCACATTTTTATAATGTTATAATTACATTTTTATTGCTCTTTAGAAGTACCAACTATTAGGCCAGCAATGATTTGGTGCAGAAGAGGATCAGGCTACAGGATGAAACTGAAGATGATTTATCTTAAACTGCATATAGAAGATTAAAGCAGCATGTGCTTTCAGCAACATGTGACCATATTTTCTTTATTCTCAGGAGTACAAAAAAAAAAAAAATCCAACAACTGTCAGATGCGGTATGATGCATAATGCATAATTTGAAAATGGTATTTTAGGACTTTCCTCTGTAAATATAGGCAGAACATTGTTATTTCTCTTGTCACTTCATAATTGTTTACTTGGTTTCATGTTTTGCACACAATTCTATTACAGAAAAATGCAGGGTTTTTGTTTTGTTTTGTTCTGTTTTGTTTACATTTAGTAGGAATGAGAGTATATACTAGCTTTAAGATAAAAAATATCATTGCAATATTTTTATCCAATAAATTGCTTTTAGTCAAGAAGTATTGCTGTCTGGAAGTCAGTGCATATTCTTTGTCTCTGTGCAATCGTAGCTGAAATTAAGTGGCCCTACAAAACTCAGTTGTAAAATGCTGTATTCATTCATGTGGGGAATTAGGTTTATCCATGTCCTGTCTGCATGTAGAATAAAAGCCATTGTAGGCTGTTTTCTTTAACTCAACAGATAACTCATGAATTGGTTATGTATGGTGGTTTTCTTTTCCCCTACAAACACAGGGACTTCAGAACCAAAAGCCTTCTACTTTTTCATTAAAGGTGTAAACTGATTTTTTGTGACAGTAACCTCATAAGGCTGGGGGTGGTACCCAAATTGTAAACTGGAAGAAGGAAAGAGAAGGGGAAAGCTATTAAATGAATAGCTTTGCTCAAAATCCTGTTGCATATACATTTGGCATCAAATATACTGGTGTGAACTGTAGAAGAAAGTTGAAAACATTTTTTAGTGCCTGTCATTTCGATGTTGCAGCACAGTTCTTTCCTTTAGCCCAGTCTTCAGGCCACTCTAAACTGAGAACTGGGTCTTGTCCAAGCAAAAAAAAACCAAAAACCAAAAAACAAAAAAACTATTTATGACTGCAATACAAAAGAACCGTAAGATCATATGTTAATGAGTTTAAGTGCAATTCATTTGCAACAGTTGTATTTCTTTAGCTGCAATGGAAGCATTAAAAAAAAATAAATTACTGTTTCATGGTTTTCAGTCCCTGTCTGAGAAGAAATAACAGAATGCTTCTTTTCACTCAGCTAGCAACATTCAGAGTGTATACAACCACATTACGTGTTATAAACGCTTCTTCATGTCATGAATCCAAAGACAGTTCTTACCTCTCAAAGGGAATAAGATATTAAAGAATATAGGCTACTCCAGTAGCATTTTTAAATGTGGCAGCTTTGACATTTAACTGTACACAGCTTTTCGGTGTTTTGTGTTGTTTTCAGAATTAATTTTAATCTATAAAAACTCCATTTAGATGATTTTTTTTTCTCATGGTTGTATTTGTCAGGCATTTTATTTCATTGTCAGTAGCAACTATGTATTTTTTCATGGTTCAAAATGGTGGTAACTCAATAATGGATATTGAGAGGTTCTGACATCACTAATTTGTTTGTTAAGCTCTTATGTCTCAATAGCAACAATTTCAAAACAAAACAAAAAGTCCAATAGGATGGCATATAAACTTACTTAAATTATTCAGAATAATTCTTCAGAAAGCTTCACCCAGACATTCTTCTTTTAAAGAAGGAACTAGGGAAAAACTGAAAGAAAGAAAAAGAAGTGTCTATACAGGGCTCTCCTGTTCTTAATTTTGGTTGAAACCATGCATACCCCTTTGAAGTACTGGCTTTAGTAATACACACCTTATCCCTCTGTGTGCCAGCCATATGAACCTATTTACATTGTAAGATTCAGCCAGAGGCCAGGAAAGAGATATGTACAGTAATTCCAAACACAGTCTATAAGGAAGTGCCTCAAAGATTTTCATAAAAGTCAATGACACCTATCAAATGGCATTAGAAACATGTAAGAAGGCATGGCCATGATTACCTCAAACTGACATGATAGTACCTGTCTCAAAGAAATTGCACTTTATTGAATTGTCTTTAAACATTTATATAAAGTAACAAAGCCAGCAAAGTAGTTTAAGCTTCCACCAAAACAGATGTCAAAGAGTGACTAGGCTTTGAAATATAAGTGAAGTCAAGGGTCTTCTGTTGCTTTTGAGTAAGACAAGCTGACTGAAAAGCAAAACAATTTAAATGGAAACCATTGTTTTTCTGTTGTGGTACTTCTAGCCATAACTATCTATCTGTCTGTCTGTCTGTCTGCCTATATAATAAAAGTAATGTGTGCTTCTAAAGGTAAAAAAAAAAGAGTGAAAATGACTCTAAAACCGCCTGTAGTACTTTGGCGTAACAGGAGACTTTATTTTCCATCACTGAATCCCTCATCAATACGAGTACTTCATACACATACAAGGAATTGCATACATTTCAGCAAAACTTACTCCACCACCAGTGAATGTTCCAGGTATGATGCTAAATATTTTGGAGATTACTTCGGCTATCTAGTTGTTAAGATTGACAGTCTGGTATATGTCATAAATCTACAGTAAATCATAAATCTGACATAAATTATCATAGTAGAAGGGAAATTGAGATAAAGCCATGCACACTGAGTGGTAACAGCTTTGGATCACCACATAACATATGTGTATGCTTGACTTTAAGTACTGAAACCATCTACATTCTTCAAGGGAGAGAAATATATGCTTGAGGGACTTTTACTTATATCACCAAACCTTTGGAAAACTGTTTTTCAGAATTTTCCAGGATTTAATTTTTTGGTAGATTTTTTTCACATCATACAATATTGACAGCATTTGTCACTCTGTCACTGTCAACAACTGATTGGACTTAGATCCCTGGATATGCACACTGCAGTGATTCTCTATTGTGATCTCAGTCTGTGTATGAGCATGTGCTGAACACATTAAAATGAATCATCAAAAGGCACCAGATGCATGAAGTGAACAGAGGCATACAAAAAAGCAAGAAAGTTGTAAGAGTTATCATGCCTTGTTTTCTGTGAAATAAACAATGTATTCCTGCACCATTCCATATTTATTATGGTTTATGGTTCATTTAGCTCTCATAGTAACCCAGACCATCCAAATGCCAAAGACTTTCATATACTCAGATGGGGGAGATAATGGACCTAACTTAGTAAGTGCTTAGTATCCACTGACTAATTTTGCTATGGGCTATATCTATAAGTGCTTTGCAACCTATTCTCAAGCTCCAGAATAATTTAATAGTATTTCTGCCACAATGCCTCCAATTAGCGTGATATTTTTGTTCTGGACCTTGACCCGTGGTATTCTGGGATATTTGGCTTTCCTCAGGTTCTGGCCATTGCCCAAATTCTGGCATTCCATAAAGTTCATATGGACATAAAAAAATATGCCAGATTTCAAATTCCAAACAGGAGCATCTCCTGCTCTTGCTCTGCACATGTGACTGGATCACCAAGAGATGTACAAGGTTCCTGGCTCCTTCTGTGGGTTTCCGTATCAGTTCAGCTTCAGCTTTGGTTCAGTCTGGGTGCTGATTACTTCATGTGGCTGCTTTGTGGATTCTCTGTAGCTGGATCTATGTCCCTCACAGATGCCCTCCCTTAAGTACCTCACCTGCTCTGATGCCAATGACCTATTACAGAGGCCAACAAAATTCTGAAGCCAAGCTCCTGGGAACAGACTGTTCTATCAGGCTCTGTGCTAACTCTGCCCCACCTGATAGGAACATAAATTCCATTCTTTATGCCAGAAGCTCTGTTTGTGGTTTGCCAATGCTTTGTTCTCAGTCTTCTTCTTGCCACCTCTAGCATTACTAAAATGCCTCAGATGCCTAATCAAAGTACAAATTAGAAATGCAAGATTAATTACTTTCTGAACTTTTTTATCCATGTGTAAACAGTAAATTGTCTGGCAGTGAACAGCAATTTGATGTTTCATTTGCATTACACTAATAAGAAAATCTGCCAAAAGTAACCAAAGAAAATGTGCAGTTGTTACTATCATAATTGCTTTAGAACTAGTGTTGTATTAGGGTATACCCTCTTCACTTCACTAGAGGTATAGTGAAATCTTCCATATATCTGCAAACTGACAGCAATAGTGAGACTCTTGTTGAAAAAAATCACAGATTCTCAGAATGGTTTAGGTTGAAAAGAACCTCTGGAGGTCAGGTAGTCCCACCCCCCTCCTGTTTCTTACTATTATTTCCATCAGCTGTTCCTGTTATTATTATTACTGTTAGTTCATTAACAGCTGATTCCATAATACCATCCAAGATTAGAACATCAGTATCAAAACTCATAAGGGGCCAACACGCTCCTGGAAATTCCCTCATATTCCCCAGCTTCAGCCCTCTGTACACGTACCACAGAGGAGCTGTGTTGGTGGTCTCCAGCCTAGGAGCAGCAGAATACTGTGGAACCCTTGCTGAAGAGATGGGCCACAAAAACCATTTGGGACACTCAAGAGTCAGCTTTTCCTATCAGGAACTCTCCTGGTGAATCCTGACTACATCACTCTTCCATTTCTTTTCAACTTTTTGCTGAAATATTGTCAATATAGTTCAGTTGCTGAGAAATATTTTGAAAGCACATTTTCTTTTCTAAAGAACACAAATGAAGCAAGTTGTCCTTCCCTAAAATAATAACACAGAAGTAGCAGCACATGTGACGATACCTGGAAGCACAGGAATTAGAAATCTTACCTTTCTGTTGGCAGGCTGCCATCAAGATCCCAGCCCTAGGGAAGGTAGGGCAGGGATCATTGCCCTGCTGCAGTAATAGCACTGCCAACTGCCTGCCAGCCTGCCAAGCTCCCTGTGCCTCATGCAACAGAAGGGTTTGGCAGTGCTCCCTTGTCTATTTGCACCTCCAGTGCAATATTGAAGGAGCGTAACTAACAGCCTTAGGGTGGAGGCAATGAGCAGAAAAAATAAGGATTGGGCTTTACCACTTCAAAAGGCTAATGGTAATCCTGTACGCTTCACAAACCATATTTTTGATACTGCTTTTTCACATTACTTCTGGAGGACAGTTGTTGCTCTGACGATTCTCTTCAGCCACATGTTGTACAAGATCTTCCACACAGCACCAGAGGAAGGTCCCAAGTATTATAGATCCACACCTCAACACCATTTGTTCTCAGAAGGTAGCAGCCAACTCTGAAGCTCTGCTCCAGTGCAAGTCAGCAGGCAGGCACTGAACTGAGACATCCCGATATGGAAAGAGTTTTCACCAACAGTTATGCAAACTAGCAGGGTGTTTCATGTATAACATCTGAAAGTGGGTGGATATCAAGGCAAAACGTCATCTTTTGTGGACTTCTATAGGGCTGTGTTCTGTGCTAGGCATCTTCAGAGCTGGAATATAGAGGACCAAGGGAAAAATATTTATAATCTGATAATGAACAATGAATAATAGACTGCAAATGTAATGAATGGCAGCATTTCCTCACGTCTAAATCCACTTTTTAAAAGCCTAAGTAAGTCTACAATCATAAAAATTAGCTCATTAAAAATGCCTTAAGAAACAGACATGGAACTGCACCAAACTGTGGCTGCTAAACTCTTTCACTGCATGCCTCCACCAGTTAGCAGGCAGAACTGAAGCAAGCTTGTTACAGCCCATTATTAAATGAATGAAGAGACAGAGTCTGGTTGCACCAGGGTGCACTTCAGAAAGTGAGAATGTGAAAAAAGTATTCTTTGGCAAATTTTGCTTAGACAGGCTTTAACAGAAATCTAGAGCATTCACTGCATGTCAGTAGCAGAAATACGAGAGTTGTATTCAATTGTACACCTCTCATTATATTTCTAACACTTCATTGTTTCTCACACAAAGCATTAGCATTTCTTTCACTTCTGTAATAATAAAACATGGTATTTATTACCAAGGGGTTGAGACTAGAGACAGAAGGTGGGAAGCTTCCATCCAGAGGACAAGACAAGTGCTCTGTAAGAGCATTACTTAATGTGAAGCCATGACTCACATGCAATGTTGTTTTAACAACTTTCTGTGTTTAATTTCTTTTTATTTAACCAGTAGCCCAAAACAGAAGTGTTCAGACTGTGGTCTGTGGACCACCAGTGGTTTGTGGGACTCTCCCAGGTGGTCTGGGGAATTAAACATTTTGGGAGCTACTCCATATTTGGGAGATCTTGGTGAAAGGATCTGAGTACGTCAGAAGGTGACTTTTTTGTTCTTTTCATGTGAACGGTCTCTGGAGAAAAAGAGTTGGTAAACCATTGAGTTGAGGAGTAATTTTATTTGTGTGGGGAAAAGAACTAATAGTTGATTTTTGGACACTAGCTTACATAATTAGTATCTGTAGGAGTCAGAGCTTTAAGCCTTTACAACACCAGGTAGAACAGAGCCACAGATGATGCAGAGGAGCACAGAAAAATGTTTCAGAAGAAGCTTGAAGCCCAAAGTTTTGTACATTGCACATTTTGGGGGAGATTCTGTGTAGTTGGATCCCATTATCTAAGAAAAATTTAAGATCGATTTTGCACATCTCGATTCCCTTGAAGTCCTGATATCCCAATGAGTAAACTTCCCTAGACTGTGGACAAGCTTCATTTCTTCTCCGCTGCTCCTCCAGATACCTTATTTGGCTGCTGGGAGGTGGGGAAGGGGAGCACCAACATCCATCAATGCTTGATAACAATGACATTGCCAGTGGGAAAGTGAAAGGATGCTTGCCACTATCTTCATGACTCTCATGGACCTCTAGTACCGAATAAGGTAACTTGAACTTTGGCTTATGTGTGAATTTATGTAGTTCCAGGCAGTGGTGTTATAGGGCATACCTAAAGGAAAGGGTGCCACCTACTGAACTGCACCATGATTTCTGTGGCACCCAGCTTCTGGGAGATGCTCTCCAGTAGGCATTGACCTGGCTTAACCCTGCTGTGGTATATGAGATCTGGTTAGTTCAGTGCCTAAGGGGCATGGACGCAGGCCAGATAAGAGAAATGTAATGCTTGAATAATGCATGTACTTCAGTGTTCAAAAATGCAACAGTCTGGAGAGGGTAGAGATTATGGGAAAAACTGGAAAGCACATTCAAAATTGGAACGTACACCAGAAACAGTAAAGAGGAAATATAACTAGTTTACAGTGAACAGTAAGTTTTGTTTAGCCTACATCTAGCAATGAAATAAGTCCTGGGAAATTTCTGTTACATCATGGTGGGCTGAATGATAATCCTTATAATCAAATAACTGCATTCAGAAGTGCAGCTGTGAAGGAGAATGCCATTGTTGTAAGGTTAGCTACATGATCTTCCCTTGCAGATCCTATACACAGAATCACACAGAATCACAGAATGCCAGGGTTGGAAGGGACCTCAAGGATCATGAATCTCCAACCCCCCTGCCACATGCAGGACCACCAACCTCCCCATTTAATACTAGTTTAATACAGGCTGCCCAGGGCCCCATACAACCTGGCCTTGAACACCTCTAGGGATGGGCATCCACAACCTCTCTGGGCAGCCTGTTCCAGCACTTCACCACTCTCATTGTAAAGAACTTCCCCCTGACATCCAACCTAAATCTTCCCCCCCTCAACTTAAAACCATTTTCCCTTGTTCTGCCTATACAATGGCACCTGATCACATGTTGGTCTACAGTTTTTCTAAGGTGTATCTCCACAGGTTTCTCAAGCTTGACCTCAAGTTTGAGATGTTCAGGTGTGTGCATTAGTTCCAAATACTCAAAAAGTCTGAGTAGATCATGCAGGTCCTCTACATTATAAAAAATAAAAAAGTAAACGTTAAATTATTTGGTCATTCAAGTCTGTTCAGTACAATCTAAACAATTTTGCTGTCCTTAAAAGCTGGATTGACCTCCTGGGCATCAGTTTGGGTGCTAGTGACTTCAGCTAGATTAAATGTAAGCCTTGTACAGCTATGACAAGGGCTTGTAATAGTCCTTGGAGCCTTATAATTGCCCAGTTTCTAGACTAGCATTCTAGACAGCATGACCATCACTTGCATTCTCACTCTTAGTTTGTCTCCCACCTCGTAGATGAGGAATGCTGGAGGTCAGAAGAAAGATGAAATGGGAGCTGCATCAGGCTACCATAAAGAAGATTTGTCTTTTTGAAAGGAAATATTCCTGCAAATTGTTACTTTGGATTAAAATACTTGGTATTTTGGACTTCTACGTTATATGAAGTCTGAGAGGAAAACTAAGGCTTCTTTCTCGTTTAGGGCTTAAATCTGATAATTGTTTTCAGTAGACACAAGTTCTATGTCTATTATGGGTATATCTTTCCTTGGAAACATTCACTGAAACAATAATTATACTTTCAAAAAGTATGTATTAATTACATTGTATCATTTCTCGAGAACATCTTTTTCCTTCCTTCAAAGGGACTAAAAAAGTAATGAAAAATGACTAAAAAGACCCCACAAGCAAGAACTGAGGGTCAACACGAAGAAAAAGCCTGTTCAGTTTAGGGATCTCACCAGAAGAAGAAAATGGACCTGTTTGAATGGGTCTAGAGAAGGGCCATGAGTATAAGCTGAGAGTTAAGGAATTCTCCTATGAAGAAAGGTTTAAGGATCTGGAGTTATTCAGCCTGGAGATGGGTCTTTAAGCAATCTAATCTAGTGGAAGGCGTCCTTTGTCCACTGCAGGGGGATTAGAACCAAATGGTCTTTAAGGTCCCTTTCAACCCAAACCATTCTGTGATTCATTGTATGATTAAAATAATTAAGTCTAAAAAAAAAAAAAAAAATCCTTAAAAAAACCAATTTTATTTATTTATTTATTTATTTATTTGTAATGGAGAGAGAAGACTTCATTCTTTCAAGTGTACTCTTTCAGTGAGGGTTGAGGATACTGAACATCTTACAAGATCATGCTCTGGAACCACTCCACTACAAGTCAGTGGAATGATATTAGAGAAAATCGGGCTAAAAAGAGGATCAGATATGTAATATACCCCAGGGACTCAGAAAGTTCCAATTTTCTTCATATATTCTTATATTATTTGCACTAGTACCAATGACATGAATGCCTTCAGGATTTCATTTTCTAACTGCAAGCTATTTCAATGCAGATATCACTTTTAAAAGAGTGTAAAACCAGGTGGAAGTAAATGCACGGTGTTCTACAGTCAGCAGATTAGAAGATAACCATCCAAGGAAACCTAAGTGTATTTCACATTTGGCTTCTGGGCTGAGAATTAATTTTTTGTGAGATTTCAAATGATTTTATTGCAGCTACTAAAACAATACATCAATAAGCCACCAAAATGATATTTTTGGAATGAACTGAACTTTCAGTAAAATTTGATACTTCCAAAATACTTTTTGTAATCGCTTGAGAGAGATTTTTATTTTTGTCTTTTTATTTTTTTTTCCTTGTGAAGTGAGAGGAATGTGCAAACCAGTATGGGCTAGTAAAGCATATGACACAAAGTTTGGCTCTACTGAAGCCGTAATTGGATGAGACTATGATCCACCCACAGAAATAACACAAATCCTTTAACAAGAGTCTTAAGAACAGTTAACTAAAGCCAACATAGCAACAAACTTCCCCTGAAAACACACCTTATCTCAGGAAGTAAAAACTATTCAGTGTCTAAATTTCAATTAACTTTGTCACGCTTTTCAGAATCACAGCAGTTGCAAGCTTGATTCACGTTATGATGACAGATAATTGCTTTTACAGGTCTGGCTTGGTGGAACTGTGGAAAAAGCCTTGCCAGACTGTATTACATGAGTGAAAAACATTAAATAGACAGCTAACATGTCTCATCTCTTCCTCTACCTCCTCTCTCTTTTTTTCTCTATCTTTTGTAACCTCCCATAGAGGTTTATGTGTGTGCATCTGTGTGTGTCTTTGTGTCTGTGTCAGTAAAAGCCCAAACATTAGATCACAAGTTCTTGTTTATATAAGCTTCAATTTACCCTTCAGGCAGAAACTTAGAGATTTCCAAACACACAGATGCTTGCCACTATCCAAATTCAATTTGAAATGCTCTGCACAACATCTCCTTTAACTTAGCTAACATTGTATTGTTTGAATACTTCACAACCTGTTTTGATTGCCAAACATCATTACTAACTTTGCCATTGTTAACAAAGCTAATTGAAACACAAATAAATGGAATTCCATAAAATGTCAAATCTTCTTTAAAAATGCATTCATTTTATTAAGCACATAAATCTGATTTCACAAAAGCTTATTAGGCAAGGTTATTACAAAAAAACTGTCACACAACCCACAGAAAATGTTGCTACCTGGTATGATCTAGACTGTAAAGAAGATCCTACAGGAGTCTGTAGGACTGGACCATAATCTGCCAAGAGTCTCAGGGCTATAATTTATTCACATAGTACAAAACCTAAGGAAGAGATACAGAAACCCCAGGAAACAAAGGAAAGTTTACTTAGGGAATTGACAAATTCCCTTTAGGGAAGATTTGGAAGTCTGTGGAATACAAGGATAGAAGCACCAAACTTTGCAGACTTTGGGGAATGTAAGATTTTTTTATTGTGACATGCTATGGTTTCTTTCAGTGGGCACACAGGGGAGGCAGAGGTTCTGTGCTCTAGAAATAACTTATATTAAAGAGATCTGGGAAGAGATAATCAGCGTCGCTAACTTTCCAATAATCTCATACAGTAAATAATTCTGAGGTTTTGGGATCTCACTCTGTATGAATTCATTTCAAGATGATTAATAAAGCAAAATACAACTTAGTAAGAGAAAAGGGAAACAGAAAGTTTGGCATTATTAATCTCATTTTACTTCTTTTAACCACTGTTTTTTTCTTTCAAGCAAAGCATGGTTTATGAAGAGGTAGCACACATCTTTCCTGAAAATCATGAAAATCTGAGTCTGTAGCAATATCATCATTAACTACATTGCTTGCTGAATCAGGAGATATTATTCTCTATGGAGGTTCTTCTGCAGCAAGTCCTTCTGCTCCTCTCTGAACCTTCTGTGCCTCCTAGAAAAGGGATGTGTGTTCCCTGTCTGTAATTTCCATTCTGTGGAATAGACATACATAAGTTGTTAAAAGTAATTAGCTGACCCATTTTAACTGTTGTTATTTTTTCACTAATGAGCTGGCTGCTGCAGGGTCAGCTGGAGTAAATTTGCAGCAGAGCATTCACTCTGTGACAGTGGACTATGGCACAGTATTGCCCTGCAATGTCCTCTACCAGAGATGATGCTGTTCACATTTCAGTGAAAGACTGACAGGATGATGTGGATGCAGCTGAGAGATGCAGCAGGTATCAGTGTGGGCATGGGATGCTGCCGCAAACAGCTGATACACTAAAAATTCACTTCCTAAAGTATCAAATAGTCACACACTTCTCTACCTATATGTTTTTGATATACATTGAAAATATGTTTTGCTGTGCCAACAGGATATCTTCATATCGTCCCTTTCTGGCACAACATAAATCTATGGCAGGAATTGTTGCATAGCTTGAAAAATATAGGCACAGTACATTCTCCAAGATTCATAGCAACATATGTCTGTGTATCTTGTTCAGAGCTGTGCCTGAAACATGTTAATGTATGTGTACAAGTAAAGACACGTAAAGGGGGTTTTGGTTTAGGCACATTTTATCACTGGATTTATATGGGCATGAGGTAACACCTACTTTTTTCTTCAAAGAGCTAATCCACATGTATAATCAAAGCAAGTCCTTATTCTGCTCACTAAATATATACCAGATGTATCTCTTATAAATGTTACATTTTGTAGCATGGTGGGATTTCCTAGTATTTGTGAGTTATGTCAACCTTGATGCAAAAGGAAATAAAAATGAAGAGCATTGTAGGGTATAGGGTGTCCTAGACATGGTCACAGACTAGTCTGTAAGTATAGTAAACAGCTACATTATCACCCTATTGATTTACTTTGTGCTACGTGATGGCTTGATTGTTGTAAACAGATCATGCCACTAAAATAACAAACAAAATTGATTGTACTGAAGCACACACATTGTAATTTCCACTGGCTTTTAGGTTTGTTTTGGTATACACTCACAGATCATAGGGTTATGATTAGCAGTTCTTCATGGTCTAACAAGGGAATAAAGATGTGAAAATGTGGTGAATACACTTTGTTGCATCCTTAAGAATGAAATTTAAGTGCTGGGTTGCTCACAGTTTGAAGGCATTTTAGAAAACTAATAGTCTGCGTATGCTTTAGCTTTTGCTAGCTAAACGCTTAGGCACTCCTTTCATAACCTTTCTTATACGCTAAGAGTCAGCCCTTTAAAAAGTTTTGATATGTTGCAGAAGAAGTTTCTTCTTTAGTTTCTGCAAATCTCATTTGTCTTTAAAGGATGTCAGATATATACCCTTTTCTCACCAGGCCCAGGTGACCCAATAAAAGGGCTTTATTCCCTTGCTTACCAGCAGAAAATCCTGCGTGTAGTCCAAGAGATACAAAACAAACTGGAGAGAAAAACATAACAGAGCTTCAAAGCTTTCTGAGATGTTTATCCTCTCATTTGTGTATCTGCTAGAAAGTCTCTGTTTTCACTTAATATATTAAAAAAAAAAAAAAGCAAAAATAGAAAAGCAACTCGTGAACCAATTACTAACAAGTAAAAGTATAACAGATGCAAACAACGAACTGCAATATTTTTTACCATATGTTTCCAATCAATCTTATTCCTTCATCAGTTGGAAACATAGCATAATGTTGTAGTTCTAACAGTAACTAACCTTGATTATCAAACCATGGAAGAACTAATAGTACTTTGACAAGACATTTGTTCTATTTATCATAAACAGTCAACAGGATTAAGTATGAGTCACCATTCATTTAGAATTATGTTATCTAATGATTCCCATTTCAGCTCCTTTTCTAATTGCCCTCTGGTGTTCATACATGCCTATTGCTCATTTGATAGTTTTTGCTCTGTTCAGATGGTATTTTGTTTAATAACCTTCAGTTTCACGCACACGGGTCTGGAGGTAAACGGGCAGTGATGGGGAAGAGGACCTGAGGCAAGGGCTCTGCAAGACTGGAGCTGCTTCCTGGGAGCACAACTGGTGTGGCTATAGTCCCTGAAGTCCTCCTGAGAAATCTACCCACACATGTAGACATCCACACAACATGGCATTTTTACTGTCTTTAAAACAAGTAATTCATCTTGAGGTTAATTGTTAAAAGCCCCACATATTTGGGTCTTCCTGAGAATCTCAACATGCTCTTGGAAATCAAAGACTCTCTTCTGGCTTCTCATTTCTTTCTCTTTTATTTTACACCTAAGCAGTATTCCACATCTTTGAGTTTGTCAGCAAGCAAGGTGCATGGGAGGATATTCAGAGTGAGGCATTGAAAAGAATCCCACAGTTTGAAGCTCCAGGTGGGAGGCAAGGCTGGATAATCTCCAGAGAGCCTTTCCAAGCACCTCTTCTATCACTCGTCCTTGCAGCTTCCTTCTAAATAAACAGAGACATGTCAGTAAGAGCTGCAAGTGCACTTGTCACCTGTTTGCACTGTGAACCTCAGAGGCTAATAAGGCACAAATCTCAGGAAAGGTGCTCTCAAAATGCTTGTTGGGGTTCTACCATTTCAAAACATGAATCTAAATGTCAGGATATTGATGCTGTGCTCATAGACACTCACAGGTTGCTTGAAGTGCAGCTCCCTGTGCATACAGCAGTGCAGGTAGTGCTAGCACTTTGAATGTGTATTTACATGCACACTGTGAATTGTTCAGACTCTGAGCTCCATCTTTCACTTTCCATCCAGCTTTCTGCACTAAGCACTGCTCAGACTGGTGTTTTGGGTGGTGAATATAATCTCTCTTGCTTTGAGGAGGTATGAACAGTAGAAATCTAGCACTGTAGGTCTGCCAGATTCTCAGCTCTGTGAACCACCTCATCTTGTATTTGCCAAACTTTCTTGAGTGTTGGCTTATTTTCATGAACTCAGTGAACTTTGAACTCAAAAGCAAGGTGAGAAAGCAGTGAGATTAAATGTAAATATGGTTTTCAGATCTAACTGTGACTTTGGGCCAGCTCCAAAAGAGGACTTAAGCACTTTATATGAAATCTAGTTGGAATTCAGGAACCTAAGTTCAAAACCCAACACTAGAAATACGTGCCTAACCCTGGAGGCACCTAGAATTATTTGGTGTTGACTTTTTTCTTTTTAACTTTTCTTTCAAAACTGTTCAGTTTGTGTATCTATATTCACCCATCTTGACATGGACAGTCAGGTTGAGTTCCCTCTTCATGAGGTTACTCAGAGCTTTTATCTCTTTGAGTGAAATGTTCTGACATCGGGCTATAAGTGTTCTGAGTAGAAGTGCTTCCCAGAAGTGCCACCACTACACTATCATGCTGAAAAGCCCTCAAGGTTTATGGAATGAGTCAGGAATTTAGTAGTGAAGTGGCTCAGCTTTATAAGAAAAGATCTGAGTTCTGTTTTTTGTTCTCAAGACAAAGTCTGCTCTTTATATAAAATAGGTAAAATACAGGAGTGGTCATGGAAACAGGCATCAGAACTGTGCTTCCTCACTATCAGTCTAGCCACTAGACTATACACTCATGCTCTGCCTCTCTCATTCTGTCTTTAGCATTTTCTGCACAGCAGCAGAGAGGAGTGATTTTGCAGCTCTCACACCAGCATATTTGGATTAGGTAACCTCCTAGTGATCCATCTTCTGGAAAGTTGGATAAGAGAGATTAAACTACTCTGAGATGAGGAAAGAATTAAGTCTGTTTCCCCCAAGTGCATTCACTACCTGCTGTACACAGGTTCTGGCTATGTTTTAAAAGAAAAAAATGAGTTCTGACTAGTTCATTAGAGACATAAACCTTCCAGTGAGGATCCTGCCTGTACACAGCAAGCACATAAAATAAATTTCTTGCAGCTCTGAGTAAAGGGTGAGATCTAAGACACACAAGAACCTTGGGGTCTCTTTTTTGGCTGGTTTCTGGCACCTGTATACTGACTGACATAAGTTAGCTCCTGGTTAGCTAGTTCTCGGTTTTTTGTTGCTGCTCAAAGATGCTTAAATTTTCATGGACAATTTATTAGGAACCAATTTGGGATGCTGAAGTTGGAAAGGTTTTGAAAACCCAGGCTGGGTATTTAAAATGTATCTAACCATGAGTATGGGCATACTGAAGTTTCTCTCTTCATATCTCCAGCTTTTCCTGCCCTTATCCTGCTGTGTACTAGGGGGATGGAGAATGTAGGCAAGGCTTTGGTTCCACAAGTGCCTTGCTTTCTGCTTCATTTCTTCTTCCCTTCTTTTTTTCTATTTCTCCACTTCATCATTTCCTCCCAGGGAGGGCAGTGCAGGTTCTGTCACCAGAGGACAATTCTTCTGCCTCCTCTCCTCTTTTGGGTTTATCTGCCTCACTAGTTAAAACACAGTGGATCCACAATGATGTGACCAAGAGGAGGCATGTAGAGGCTTCTCATGGACAATCACCTTGACTATTTCAGTATCAGACTTCTTGTGGCATTACAAGTTCATGCAAAGATGAATTTTCCGTCTCCTCTGTGGAAGAAATACCTGTGATTGCATGACCATTTCTTCTGCAGAGGAGGTAACAAAATCTTCTAAATATCAAATAATGTTTTAATTTTTTCTTCATCAAGGAAGTGCATGGATCTCGACTGGAAACAACTTCATCCTATTTCAGATTCTCTCTTGAGATTTGTATGTGCTATTACGAGATTTATCTGGTTTATGAGTGAATGAATAAAGGACATATATTCATATTTACAAAGTGAAGAGGTAAATAGGCAGATGGATTCAATATTCTTTACAGAAATAAAAGTGGTTAAAGCATGCATGTACAAGGAGAGATTAGATTACACACCTCCCCCCTTTTCTGTTCAGCGTCAAGCCATTATTAGCCAAATAAAATTCCAGTAAGAGCATCATGACTAATTATTAATTATAAAATAGGGCCATACTGAGCACTTTCTGGCTTTACTCCATGGTATCATCCCTGATCTGAGGCTCAATATCGTACTTTACAAAAATCCAAGCCAATAGTAGAAGTGAAGATCTTAGTATCTGGGCTTCTTTCCTCCTGCAGAAATAAAGAAGGTAGCACTACAATGCTTCCACATGTGACTGGGTGTAACTGCTTGCTTAGGCTGAAAATGGGGCATACGGTGCTCCTTCTCCCTTCTGCTGTAAGCGAGGACAGTGGGTCCCTCTCCAAGGAAAGAATATCAGAATTTAATCCCATGCCACTGCCTGTATGCTGCTATTGTCCATTTATTATGAATTATCACAGAAGGTTTGGGGTTGGAAGGAACTATTGGAGGCCATGTTGTCTGTGCCAGAGTTAGTATTTTAGACTCTTTTCTGTTTTGGTGAGATGTAACCAGGTTTCCAATACATAAGGTATGCTTTTGTCACAGCTGTGTATTTCCAGAAATATAACTCTCAATTTTAATACCATGTCTGGAGCTATTGTCTCTTTGTACTTCCTGCTCTTACTCTTTTCGGTAGGTAATTTTATAGACAGCTCACAAGACCATGCTGCTATCTGTGGATAACTAACTTTCCTTGATTCTGTCACTGTGGTCATTAATGTTGTTTTTAGAAAGTAAGAAAAGACATGAAGCTTTATAGTCAAAAGGGAGAACAGTTCAAGGTTCAAAATGTTTCTTTTTTTTTCTTTTTTCTTTTTTCTTTTTTTTTTTTCCACACAGAAGAATCTTGTGCATATAGAGGTTGACCATTTTATGATGGATGTGCTGTGCCACATGCTGTATCTTTCAAAGATGAAAATAAGACAAGAGGAATGAATACAATCAATCTGTTGTTTTTCGGACACAAAGGGAATTGGAGTTGCAAAATATACAGTGTCCCTGAGTACTGGATTTTGCATTTTGAGCTCTTCATATGCTTACACTCCTACTGAATATCTTACACTCCTACTGAATCAGAAGATAACTCACTTGTATCCATATGGGATACACTGTGCTCATGAAATATGCTGCTGACTCTGTATTGTGAGGAAGAAGTAGGTGGTGAGTAAGGGTAAAAGCCACAGATAATGGATCAGAACACTTCTTTTATCACAGAAATGTAACCACATGTAAAAGCATTGTGATGGGAGTTGTTTGAAGCAGAAATAGCAGTAGCAAACACAACTCTTTACAGCGTTGAACTCACGGAATCTTCTAATACCACGAGCAAGGACAAAGCAGAAGCAATGTAAGTAAGCCCAAATGGCTCCAACAAAGGTGAGAAGACTTGGATTTCCTGAAAACATATTTTTGCTTATTTTTGAAGCATTCCTCCAACGTTATAGTCAGTGATTTCTCTATAATTCAGCCAAGAATTTCTTCACCAAAGATACTTATGCCCTAACTCAGCACACAGTAGATACATGCTGGTATACCGATTCTCATTGAGAGTTTCACTGTTTTGAAAATCAGGGAGGTGGGCCTGCCTTTAAAACAAACAAAAAAACATACAAACAAAACACTACCAACAAAAAAAGCTATCATCACTTACACTGTTTCATCTGTAAGAAAAAGGTAAGAAATTGCCTTTTGTAAATTTTGTAAATGTAAATCTTTGCTTTACACTACTGCAAATGTGGAAAACAGATAAAAAGTGCTTCTTGATTACAAAAATTGATTTGTCCTTAACAGAAACACTATGACTACCACAATACAAGATCTTAGACACAGCATTTATAATTATCACAGAATCAGTAAATGTCCCAGAGTGGAAGGGACCCACAAGGATCACTGAGTCCAACTCCCAGCTCCATACAGGAAAATCCAACATTCAAACCCCATGTCTGAGAGCACTGTTCATGCGTTCCTTGAACTCTGGCACTTGGGGCGGTGACCAGTGCCCTACGCAGCCTGTTCCATGCCCACCACCCTCTGGTGAGACCCTGTCCCTAACCTCCAGCTGCCCCTCCCCTGCCACAGCTCCATGTCACTGTCAGAGAGAGCACAGCTCAGCGCTGTCCCTCTGCTCCTTGTAAGCCATGAGGCCTCCCCTCAGCTCCTCTGCTCTGGACTGAGCAAACAAAATACCTTCAGCTGCTCATCAGACATCTTCTACTTTAGATCCTTCACCATCTTCACAGCCCTCTTTTGGATGCTCTCTAATAGTTGCATTTTCTTCTTATATTGTGGTGCCAAAAACTGAACAGGGTGATTGAAGTGAGGCTGCACAAACCCTGAGTTTTCATACATTTGGGTAGGCTGTGTAGATAACAGGAAAATCTAGGGCTATGAGTAAGCCACCTCACACTGGAAACAGAAGCTGGGTTTTCTTTAGCACTATTTTACCTTACATTTGTTCTTCAGTCTTTCATTCTTGGAACATGAGCTAGATTGGTGTGGATACTATGCTGCTTGTGATAACTGTCTTGTTTCCGCTTTTCAGGAAATTCACTCCTTAGTGGGAGCAGGAGGAAGCTAATTTGTACTAGAAAGTGTGGTGGTTGAGGAATGACTATGGACTGGCCAAAATGATGCATGGCTCTTCGTCAGTGATCTTATGTGACAAAGTCCTGGTGTAGGTGAAATAAGAGAACCCACCTCTTTCCTAATCAGTCCAAAACAGCAACATCAAATGTTTATTTGCCTTACAGGTTGATTCTTCTGCATACACTTTATACACCATAAGCCCCTCTTTTGACAGAAGTACTTGCTTACTAAGAAATCAGATACCATCAGTTACAAACAATAACTCATTAAAACAATGCTTGCTATACTTCTTAACTTCCTTTTTTTGAGTCAAAATTGTAATCCGTAAGAAAATTTTCTCAGCTGGTGAAATCCTCTAATTTCAGCAGATAATGGAACAGCTGGAGGGTAAGAATGTGGCAAATCCTTCTCTTCTGTTGCAGAGATTTTCAGTGAAAATTCCCATCCTTCTCTGACTTACAGGGTCTTGGGTACTCTCACTGGTAGGAGTAACCACTTTCAGGAGGGACTGAGACTGCGTGTGCTGTTCATAAAGGTAAGCATGTCCAAATATCTAAGAAAATACTGACCAACTTTCAAGATTACCCAGTACCTTTAATTAAAACTGGGTTGTTACTGAAAAGGTATGTTTTAAACTGAATTCTGAAACTGGATGTAAAAGCAAGAAGGATACAGATGACATGACTCAGACTGCAGACTCCCACCTCAACGTTATGTTTATTTCTGTATTTCTGCCTATTGCATTGCACTGCAATATTTTTAATGCTCTTATTTCACTCCAGAACCTGAACATAAGTAGCAATGTTTGTCTATTGCTGAGAGGTGTTGTAAGGTTTTGTGGACGTTCTGTGCTGGGAAATACAAGCACCATAAAATATAGGAAACCAGACTGTCAAATGAGGACAATCAAACTGAACAGCCTGTTCTCCATTCAAGCATTTAATTGTGCTAACAGCTAATGGAAATGAATGTGCACCTGTGCTCTTGGTGAAAATAGAGGGAACTGTATGAGGTTGAGGCTATTAACGTGGGTGTCCATATATAGCAGTACGTTTTTTAAATTCATACAAACTAACTTGAAAGTTCATAGCTTATATTTTCTTTTTTAATATATCATTCTGTGAAAATATGTTCATATATGTTTATGTGCACGTGGCACATAATTTGTGTATGTATGTGATTTACAATTCTGTTCCCCTATGCCTGTATTAGGCAGTCTTTTGCTTTCAAGAATGATTTGTGAGTGGCTGAATCCTGTTCCAGAGCTAACAGTAACATTTTTGCAAGCTGAGTATGTGTTATCTAGTTGGAAACGGGACTATTGTACAAGTCCTGAAGCTCTATGTCCTTCTACGCTTCTATCCTGCCATTACCCTTGTAGGTTCCCTCTCTGGGCCCTTTCTAGGATCCTTTTCTTGTTTTAGTTTGTACTAATAAGCTTTTTTATAAACGAGTTTACTCTACTGCTGATGGTATTTGTCAACAGACAGAAACACTTCCCAAGAAGTACCATAGCTCAATAAATAAGTTCCAAAAGTATCTTAATGAAAATAAACAGTCAAATGAAATATTGCTTGGATCAAAACAGAGATTAGCAAGTATCAACTCCTATGTACACCATAACTGGCTCCTTTTCACTTCCTAATTTGATCTAGTACACAAATACAAAAAAATAGAAATTTGATTTCACAACTACATATATATATACATAAATATATATATACATTTTAATGAGACTTGGTAACTCAATCTCCCAACACTTGTGTTGCATTAAAAACAGGATATTGTGTCTCTCCAAACTGTACCAGATAAAACTGTTCCCTCCAAATGCAGAGTATTTTGCTTTGCAGGAGGGTGGTAATATACGCCTGTCACCATGGATAGCAGAGCATTTCTTGAGAAATCCTTTCTATGAGTCTTTTATATAGGTGGGATTTCTTCTTTGTATGCTTGCTATGAAGGGTAATTTTATTTAATTTGCCTTCACTGTATTTTTGCATATAAAGAATAAGGTAGTACTGGCAAACTGTTGACAATTCATAATAAGCATAATTCCTGTGAAAATATGCCATAGCTCCTTAGAAGAAAAAAATGTTGGAAGAAATAGCAAACTGTTTTATTTATGGATTAAAGCAGTACTATGGAAAGTATGTGAATATATCACCACACACATTTCTGCCGTATGAAGGTTCTATTTACTTGTTTGTATTGTAGGTGCTTTAAGAGTAGGCCTTCAACCTTTAGGAGTGAACACATTATACCAAGATTTGGCATCTGCATTTAATACACTCAAGAGGAGAGAACTTGAGATATAACTTTAGTGAATACCATTGCATCTTTGCAAAACTGAGTGACTGCAGCTAATGTGTACTGCCACCGCATGGTCTGATAAATGAAAAACACCACTTTCCCCCCTAGACTAGACAATGCAACCAGTATTCCCAGAAACAACTTATTTGAAAATCATGTTTTAATTCATGAAATAATAAATTTGGTACTCTACTTGGTATTTCAGGACTGTAAAGTAGGAAATTAGGTGTGTCTGATCCAGAGTGGAATTATTACTGGATTTAAAAAAAAAAAAGTTTAACCTTTTGAATCTCCTGTTCTCTCCTTCATTCTTTTTGTTCTAATGTGTACTACAGTGTTCCCTCACTGATCCTGGAGTATCTCCTGTCCTGTGATTTCACCTTTCATTGCGGCATGAAGGAGCTGTGTTTTCCCTTGTGTTTTTCCAGAGCTTTTGTTCCTCAAGCCTATTGGGGAACATTACCTTGCCAGGGATTTTCCTTCATTAGGGAAAAGAAAGGAAAACAAAACAAACCCAAACTAATCTTGGACCTCCCCTTCAGTTTGCGAGGGTTTGTTTACTAAATATGTCTTATCAAATTCAAGTGCTGCCTCACAGGCCTTGCTGTACATATGAAGCCTGCTGGGGTTGAATGCTGGCTAATGGCAGATGACAGGGCCGAACTGGGCCTTCCAATATCATAAACTCCCTGTAACTTCCTGTACATGATTTAGTGCTGGTTTTTTTAGTTTGCTTGTTTTTTCTTTTTTGTTTTTTGCCAGTCCACAACAACCAGTCACACAGATGCCTGTGTCACCTGTTTTATGTCCTTGCATTTGTTTGCTATATATTCTGTCTCCTAAATTATATTTTAAGTTCTGCAGAATAAAATTTGTGTCTTCTTATAAGTTCATATGGTGCACAGCATTAGACATCTGGGTACTATTACAAAACAAAAAATGAATCATGCCAATAATAAATAGGACTTAAAAAAAAAAATAGGCAGAAAACTTATGGTCAGATTTTGGCGTTTATAGCATGGGAATCTAAGAAGTCCATCTTCTTTCTCATGGTCTCATGCACAGACTGTCCTAATTTTGGTACTTGGGAAAAATTAAAAAACACACTGTAAAAAAGACTATTATTTGGGGTAAGCACATCTCTTGTGCAGTACTTATGTATTGCAAACAGTGCACAGGAGCTATAAGTGACTTCCAGGCATTTCCCCACTCCAGATATACCAACACTGGCTCAGACATCCATATAATGAGTAGAAGAAGTTTTGCTTCACCCAAGACACATCTCTGCAATAGACTCAAATGTTGACCATTTACAAATGGTAAAGGAAGAGTAGACGAAGAGCAAGATAAAGCACTGAGACAACTAAGGATTACACACAGGAGGTATATGAATGATTTAGTATAATGCTTTCTTTATTTTCTGGGACTGCTTTTCATAAAATAAAGCTATCATTGTAGTCCATGCATGTCAGCTTGAGGTAACAATGATAAGGAAGGATGAAGACACAGGAGAAAAAGATGTAAGTGACATCTGAGGCAAAGTGAAGAACTGTAGTTCTGAGACAAATGGGGCACTGTACTAAGAAATAAATTGCAGTGCAGTAACAATATATGTAGGTGCTCAGAAGATGATTAAATGGCAGCAACAGAAGAAAAAAGTAGCTATAAATCGCTTTTATCCTTGTTATGCACAGAATAATTTGTAAATATGAGGTTAATTTTGTTTTTATGAAAGGAAATTCTGCAATATAAATACCTGCGGCCAGAAGATGGGTTCTAGCATGCCAAAACCACACTCTAGTATACTGTTCCAGGCAGTTCAGTCACAAAACTAGACCTCAGTTAACATAAATGTTAATGCATACATTTAGGCATCTGAGCACACCTTGCATTTTGTAGACTTATAAAGGAAAGTTAATTCCTTTCAATTAAAGATAGTTATGAAAAATTATATCCTGGAGGGCAAGACATAACTAATACTGAGGTTTTATCCTGTACTTTTCTGTGGCAACAAAACAGAGTTTAAAAAAAAAAAAAAATCAAGTAAATGGGAAACTTTATGAAACCATGGAAAAATTAGTCTCAGTTCACAAATCCTCTGGAAAATTTGTGATTTTTCAGAACTAATTAGAGTTCTGATCCGTTCCTAAGATAGAAAGCCAAGTATCAGTCACAATAAAACAACAAGCATTGCATATAATGTCTTTACCTCAAGTACTCATAACTACTGCAATGTCCTGTCTTTTCTGGACCTTTGGTACCCATCCTGCTATTAACATAAACCTTCTGCAACTGTAGCTAATAACACTGTCTTTAGCATCAGAACCTCTTCCGTATTGATTTATGGGCCAAAGAAGCATTGCCTAAAAAGCTGAGGAAATAAAGCCTCCCAGAGAGGACAATAGGTTTTTTTCACAAAACATATGTGCTGAATTTCCATGTTTTTACTCTTTTCAATTGGTTTCACTCAAGACACATTGCAAGTTAATCACTTTCTCATTTTTCAAAAATGCATATAACTCCTCCTGGAAAATAATCACTTTTAGATTTTGTAAAATCACAAATTGATTTTGCTTTAGTCAGAGGAAAAAAAAAGAGAAAAATAATAGAAGGAAAAGAGAAAAAGAAGATCCCTTAGCAGAAAACGAAACAGTTGTGCCAGACAGACTGGATCTGCATTTGTAATACCCTTGCTTCAGGGTATCTGGATGTATCCTCAGATTTGATTCAGACCATTAGAGAGACAGAACCCAACTGTAAAATTCTAAGTAGATCTGAGCAGTGCTTGGAGTGTATTTGGATATAGAGTGTTGGCTGACCTATTTAAAGGATGATATTGTGCAAGAGATTACTCCATAATCTAGGCAAGTGCCAAGATATATTTAATAGGAAAAAGTAGCCAAGACCTAAAAGTTTTCTAATGTGTAAGATCTACTTCTTTCTTTCTCCTAAACTACTAATGGTCAATACACACACATAATGGAAATTAAATTCATTGAACAAAATTATGTGCTGTAAGTTAAGCAATTTCTCAAGCAAGTTCTCTGGAAGCTTTGTCCATTTGACTGCAAATGATTCCAAAGACGCATACATGCATATAACTTCTGATTTCCTTCGACCCTCAGGATGCTAATGTCTGAGTGCTTTACCATCTGTAGCATATTTATTCTCCTGAGACCACTGTGATGTAGAGAGAGAGTATTAAATCTATTTTAAGAGTGAAGATAAGAGACAGAACACTGGGATCAAATAGGTGATCTGTGCTTGAGCAGATCGAAGCCTTCCTGATCACAGGCTAAATCCTTAATTATTTCATTTCCCCCTATCCTCCCTTCAGAATAGTTTTTTCAAATGGAGGTGTTCTGTAGAGCTGGCAAAAAAAAAAAAAAAAAAAAAAAAAAAAAAAATTCTAGTTTTGTAATCCATAGAACATTTTCCCAGAATGGAACATTGGAAGGAGTTGAAGAGTGAGATCTGAGATACAGGGAATGTGATTACATCTATAATGTGAAGGTATTTTTTGTGGTATCAGTAAGGTAGAAATTCAAAGAAGCCTCAAGGAGGGAATGGACAGGAGACTTACCCTGTAGCATTGGTCAAAAAATCCATAGGAGTGATGTCTTTCACTTTGCAGATTATATCAAACTAAGGCACAGTAGGTAGCTATTACCTAGCACACTCAGCCCACCTTGTCAGCTCTTCAGATAGTTTTCATGATAGTTTTTCTGACTTTTAATTCTGACCCTGTTGCTTCTTTCAACCTTTTTATTCTCAGAGTGCTTCGCCCTGAAACATACCTTTAATTTAGGCACTAGGTTGCAGTGTTCATATCAAATCAGTTGTCCATTGTTTCTGTTTCTCATTTTTGCTAATTTCCAGTAATTCTAGACTCTCTAGTTATACTAGGTTGTTTTTTTTTGGGGGGGGGGGGGATTGGGGGGGGATTTCTGGATTTTTTTTTTTTTTTTCAGGCTGGAAATCCATATTCCTTACCTCTTAGTGTGGACTTTATAATTACTTCCATCCTCCTTCATGTTTGCTTCACTTCCCTGTGTTCTATCATCTGCAAACTTAATTGCTGTAGTTTTACTGTCTTCTTCCAATGAATCAATACTGACATGACTCATCCCTGTGACACTGCATGAATAATTTACCAGCAGCTTGATCTGCTGCCATTAACTGTTACTCTCTGTTTATAAACCTTCAAGTAGTGAATGCTCTGCTCATCTGCATTCCAATGTACATTAATTTTCCAGGTTTTCAAGAAGCACTGAACAAGTTGTTTTCTTATATCTGCCTAGATATATCCTATAAACAAGGCAGACTTATGGACTTATGGGCCTTACTAATTATCAATAAACAAAGGATGAACCATCTACCTCTCCTTTACTACTCTCATATGACTTATTTTTCAATAATTCTTTTCAGCAAGAGCATTTGATCAGGCTGCAAAGGGTTCAGTGCATCAAATGACCCCTCTCATGGGGGTCACTGTCAATCCATAAAGGAAAAGATTTAAGTTATTTTTAATGAGTTTGCTACTAGTAAAGGCCAGTAGACACAGTCAATAACCATGGCTCAGATGACTTATAACAACTTAACTGTATTTTTGAAATCAAGAGTGCTGAACCTATACTGTAAATGCACATAGCTCAGAGTTCCATTGCTTTTCACATTTCACTGTACCAATATGTGAACATGTATCCCACACCACAGAGAGCAAATAAAAAAACACTTTTACAAATGCCAGCTTTCATATTTCACTGAATGCCACCTTGACTCAGATTCAGATGTGATGAGATTTCACAATTGCCTTTTTAATAAATTACACCAGATAGAAGAATCAGGATTGTTTAGTACTTGGGAGAAAATGAACATTTTGAAGAAATGTTTTAGTGAATAACCAGCATTTTCTCCTCAGAGTGAATTTTGAATTAGCCCTTCAATAGATAACTTTGTTTCTTCTTCTTTTCTTTCCCGTGCTGCTGAAGGTATTGTTTCTGACAAAAGGCAAAATGAAATCTTGAGAAATGAAACACTTACATCCCTATTACTGATTCATGTATTTACAAGAAATCCTTTAAACACATAGACCAAATGCAAATGCTAGTAATTGGATCTGGTCTCCTTAAATATTCCCATTGTTTTTCTTAT
Organism: Meleagris gallopavo; assembly: GCF_905368555.1. Classification (NCBI taxonomy): domain Eukaryota; kingdom Metazoa; phylum Chordata; class Aves; order Galliformes; family Phasianidae; genus Meleagris; species Meleagris gallopavo. Next base: position 16,200,983 of record NC_139435.1, on the reverse strand, counting down.
GACACCATTTTTCTTAACTTCCTTTCTTCAAAAAAGCTGCTATTCATGGCATGGTCTGGTTTACCCTATTCCTCTCCAGCAGTAACTATATTTCAGTGGTGGGTAAAGAACGATTTTTATGTGTAGCCTGTAAAACTCTTTGGGATATGTCATGATGAAAGGTACTCTGTGTACAACACTATTATTAACTTATTATATTTCATCAGGTTATTCTATTTCATATCATGTCTCTCCACTGAAAGACCCTTGCCAAAAACAAAAGGAGTGCAATATCACTAATTGAAAAAACAGACTCTTTCGAGAGGGAATGTAGCATGCAGATAGCATGGAAGTCCCTGGGAATTCAGGCTGGCATGGCTGTAGCGTGGTGGGACATCTGTGCTGTCAGCATGCGTTATGTGTAAAACTGTAATGTTTTTTATTTTACATTAAAATTTTTAATGTACTGTGAGATGGAGATTAAGAAATAAATTAGATTGTGAAATATGCTTAATATATTAACTTTTGAGTTAATATCTCTTCAGAACTACTGGAAATGATAATTTATATTTTATTAGTTTATGCAGATGGATGTAATTTGGCAAATTCTAAAACAGTTTGTTAAGCATTTTAGCAGTCTTAATGAAAAACATCTGAGTCTTCTTAAGTGGAAAGCTTCTATTCAATTACTCATTACTTTAAGGGATAAAATAAAGCCATTTCTTATTTCCATTTATTTTGCTGGAAAGTCAGTGCTTATTAGCTTTATTAATATTTTTTTTCTTTTTCTTTTTTTCTAGCTAGTTCTTTTTAATGCTACAATGTACCATCTAATTTTTGTAAAATTTATGGGAGAGTGTTTCAGATAAATACAATGACAAATACAAGTTAGGATATGAATGGATTTTTTTGTAAGAATTTTAAACCTGACTCCAGAAACCCCAATCAAATTCTACCGGATCTGCTGGTTTTCTACATCTATTTCAAGACAGTTTATTTTAAAGGAGGAAACTATGAGGAAAATCTGAAAGTAATGCCTCCTATTTTCTGACTTTTGCTCAGAACATCAGAGGTGGGTGTTTGTTGTATGGCAGTAGAGGCTGAACCTTCCCACCAATATCCTATTACATTCTGTTGCCATGGCAGCAATAATGGCAGCAGAGGGGCAATCTGGCAGAATGACATCTGACATGGAAGTGCTTATGAAACAAAGATGTGTCACTGAATTCCTCCATGAGGAAAAATTGGCACCATTGACATTCATTGATACTTACTGAACATTGGTGGAGACCAAACAGTGGAAGTGAGCACACTGAGGTGGCTGTGTTTCAGCACTGATGACCGCAAGAGTGGACCACCTCTGCTGGTGCAGATCTTTATGAGAGTGACATTCAGGTTCTTGTTCATCAGTGGCAAAAATGCACAGCTAATGGTGGTGACTATGTTGAAAAATAGTGTTTTGTAGCTGAGAATTTGCTCTATCCAGTAGTGTTATTGTGCTCTTTGTATGAGTTGTCATTTCCATGGAAATAAATAGGAGGCATTACTTTCAGAGCAACCTATGTAGATTAAATTGAACAAGATTAAGTAAATTTTAGAATACAAAAAATCACATCAATACTTTATTATTTGTTTTGCAAATCTTCACACAAAGATATAAGTCTGCTGTGATTTATTTATTGCATTCCCAAAGCCTCATAAATCAACAGGACTTCTGTGACAAAATACTAACAAGTTTTGTTTTGAAGATTGTAATTAATACTCTAGCAAAGAAAGTTTCCTTTCCTTAAGGCTGAGACATGGATTATTTCCAAGCCTTAAGCAAGAGGTACTTCCAGAAAAGAGCAGGACTCTGCTTCTTGCCTTAAGAGCCACCTTCTGCTTTGGCCACTACAGTGATCTGAGGAGGCAGTGGTTTCACCAGGTCTCTGCCTCCTAGACTCTGCCAGTCTCCTTGCTTTGCATGTCTACAATTTCCAAGCTATCAGGTGGTCCTAAATTATTATCCTTCTTTTAACTGAAAGGAATGCTGGAATGGATCAGATTGTTAAATCATGCTGTTTTCGGCACAGGGGAATTAAAACTGAACAAAGGTGATCTGCCTTTTCACCTTTATAGTTCTGACCTATGTTTGAAAGCTGTATTTTTCTTAGTCCAGCTTATATCTGTTCCCAGGCTGCTCAAAATTACGTGAGACTCAAGTAGTTCTTTATAGGATTCTTCATGGGCAAAGAAGTAGCTAGTAAATGCACCTTGGCCAAAACCTCTGCAATAGCCAAGTCCTTACCAGTTCATCACCTTTATAGGGTTAAAAGTGGCACTTGGATTAAATTTATTAATACTACTGTGTGCTAAGTGGCATGTTGCACTCTCTTAACAGTTCTTCTTTAAATACATAATTATTACTGTTAGCATAGAAATAAAAACCTATGCTAAAATAACGTATATATTTAATTACAAAATAAGGTCTCCGATTTCAGCAACTGAAGCAGCTAGACCAAAATATTTTTACCATGGTTCTGTCAAAATTACATAGGGTATTATTCTCAGCCCCCTGTGGCTGTAAGCACAATGGGTGGACTGAGCATTCACTCTGCATATGCTGCTTGGCTTTAAGTCAGACTTCTTAACAGTATCTCTGCGGCATTTTCCCCAGGCCAATTCCTTTTGTTGTGTTTTTCTTTTACAGCAAAAATAAAATAAAATAAAATACATGTCACTGAAGAACCACATTAGCAACCATCTTAAAACTGTGACATATCCTTCATCTCGATGCAAATGCCCCCAGTGTTCCATCTTGATTAAAATTTTGTATCAAAATGTATCTTATAAGAAAATAAGCAAAAACTCAAAAAACAAAAAACAAACAAAACACTTGCTACACCAGAGTGAAGTATATTAAACACCAATTTTTCTGGAGTTTTAAATGTCTGATGAAAGACAAGAAAATCAGCAGATGCAAAGCAATAAAGAAGAAGATGAGGAGGCTCCAGCAAGAGGGAGAAGGAAGCTCTGAGCAGATGCTGCTGAACAGTCATATGTGCCAATGCCTTGTATGCTGGCAGTAAGACTGATTTTAAGACAGTTGTCCATTTATGCCCAGTAAAAGAAGTATCACATATGACCCATGTTAATTTCCAAAAATGCTGGGTTAAGCTAATCTACTGTAAACTTTTGCAGATTTCATTGACTGGCATTTGTTTGGTAAAAATTTTCAACTTATTCCTTATACAAGTAATAATAAAATCAATAAAATACATACATTAACTTTCATAGATCCTCTTTCCAAACTTGTTTGTACTTTTGGTTTAAGATTTGTTTACTTCAGTGTGTTACTTAAATAGTTTTAATCTTCAAATAATGGTCAGAAGTTTACTTTTTGTTTATGACAATTGCATGTTTTTTATGGGTCATGAAAGAGGCTTTAGGAAAAATGCTGGGATGGAAGAGAGAGGGAAGTGTTTTGAATGTTGTTGGAGAATTAATTCAGAACTAAGTTCTTCCAGGCTTTTAATGATGTTTTCTTTTTGGAAGGACATTAGAGATATTTCATTCATGTGACCCCAGTGGCATGGAGGACAATGCTTTGATTTTGATTTAAATTTTTTTTTTTCTTTACTATGCTATTTTTTTTTCCCTGTTATATTCAGAGGTCTTTGTTACATATTACATGTGATGTTTAAACTTTGCTGTAATTACCAACATTTTTTCTTTTTCTTTATCAATGTTGTTTCTCACATCATACTGTCTAAATATTTAGAGAGCTCCTTAGGGATTGATACAGGGCAATTAATATCTATTGTTGATATTCTCTTTTTCCTGTGCTCCTAGGATCTTATCTTTAATCTAGATTAAAGGGATGGGAGAAAGAGAGGAATTCAAGTATTTGGATCAAGATTGAGAATAAAACTGTCTTCAAAGTTGTGCTTGGCTGTTTTGGTTGAACCTTCTGCAGTGACAGACTATCTGAGGACTCTGAATTTGGATCCAGGTTTGGATTCTTTGGAAATAAGACTCTGAAACAGATAACGATAAACACAAAAACATATACACTAGTTCAAACTGGACTAGGCTCACCTCTGGTTGCATATTTATAAAACTAATTTAGTATCAGAGCACGGGTAATGGTGAAATAATTATGGACAATAATAGAGGCAAACTAGGAAGCGTCTAAGGCAAAAAGCTTCACACTACTGCTAGAATTGCTTCCTCTTCTACAAGCTATTTTGGCATAAAAAGTAACGGCATTAATTTCATGACATTTTGTAGATGAAGAAATACGTTTTCCAGAAAACATAAAAATTTAAAAAGCCAAAAGATGTTTTTGTGTTTCTAAAGAGAGACATGGTGTCCCTGAATTTGTGCAAAGCAGTTAAAAGGAATGCATCAGGTCCACTGAACTTGCGCAAAGGTTTCAGTGAGACAGGCAGACTCCCAAAGCACTACAGAGCTTACTTTGCAGCAATCCGGGGTCTTTTCTCCCCAGAAATATAAGCAATGCCTAATGAGTCTACTAGAAGTTACTGGAAGCTCTCTTTGACCCAAGCAGCATGGGATGCTAACAAGATGCACCTGTTATTTACTAGTAGACAATTATTACATACTGACAAAATGACAGTCAGGTACACGATACTGAAATTCTGAACCAAGAGAGGAAAAAGAAATTCCTATAGAATCCAGAAGAACACATCTGTTGCAGTTCCCCTTTCCTTTTCAGCGTGTTTTGCATTTCTTCCTTTGTAGCTTCTTCATGCTTCACTCTTTCTGAAATTCTATGCCAGTTTCTCTCGCAGTCATGGGGGGTGGTTGGGTCAAATCCCAATCAGGATGTGAATCTCACGAATCATTTCTGTAGAAATGCTGGACTTTATTCTTTAGCAGAGTGGAGGGGTCAGAGTAACAGACATTGTGTAGTACAGCTATTTGATGGCATGGACTCCTGTGGCACTCCAGATAGCTTGTTGTTCCTTCCACCTGTATGAAAAAGATGAGTTACTGTGGCTTGCACACTGCTAGCAAGTACAGTGTTGTTGGCATGTGACAGTTTAAAAACAGAAGAAAGGATAAATATGACAGGTCTGAGGGGTTCCTATGAAAATGAAGTTATTGCACAGATTGTTAAGGATTATGGTTGTCCCTATTAGCTTTTATACTATGGCTTGCTCTATATCACCTAATTCTAGGCAATTGGCCAGGTATCTTAATTAGGAATGTATTCATTGTTAGCTCACTCCCAAAAGAGAAAAGGGAAAAAGTTTCCAGAGCGTTATTCAGCTCCCTCCTAAATCCCCGTCTGAAAATGTCTCTCATTCTTTGAACAGACTATTAAGGTAGCGTAGGCTAAATGCGCTCCTATCTTAAGTCCCTCAGTTAAACTTGGTACATCAGGCCTTTGCCGTCAGCTTATGTCCCTCAAACCTAAACTTGGCATGCATAAATCTGAGAATGAATGAGAGGAAGAAAGAAAGTGTAGACCTGAAGGCTAGAAAGTGATGCAGCCGAATCCTATGTGATGCTTTTATTCAGTCAGTAGCATAGTGCATGTAGTTGCATGAGCTGGCACCATGCATTTGTGTGTTAGGACATATGGTAACCAGAGACGCCACAGTGCTGTTCAGCACTACAGGCAAAAAACGTGCTGGTCTTTGTTTCTCATATCCCCAGGGACTTAGCCAGCAAGAAATAAATCTTGAGAGGTCTGTGAGAAACCCACTAAAATGGGTCAAATAGTGGAACCAGGTCTCCTCCTCTACTCTCTGAGGAAGATGTGAAAATAAGGGTATTTTCTGCCTCTGAGTAGTTTGCAGTCTAATGGGCTGAGAAAAAATCCTGAACATTGGGATAGTTCCAGATGTGGATCAGCATTTTGTGGCCCAAGCCCAGTACCTGGACAAAATGCAAAAATCTAAACAATGCCTCAGCAGAAGAAAAATGTGAACTTGCTGTTTTCCCTGTCTCAGGGCTGATGGCAAATATTTAATAATGCTTGCCATGTGAAACTGCAGTCAGAAAAGCCAGCACACAGAAATATTCTGGAATTCAGACTATTAAGAATAGAATAGAAAAATAATTTGAGTTGGAAGGGATTGTTAAAGGTCATCACATCCAACTCCCCTGCAATGAACAGGGATACTAACAGCTAGATCACACTGCCCATAGCTCCATCCAGTTTGACCTTGAATGTCTCCAGGGCTGGGTTACCAACCATCTCTTTGGTCAACTTGTTCCATTGCTTCACTAAAGAAATGATGACCTCATTTTGATCTCAAGAAGTATAGATCAGTGTTAACCTCATTAATGACAATAATGCTAGACAGCAATAAAGGCAGTTTTTGTGAAAAAAAGTCTACCTTCTATTATTGGTGACCAAGACTATTCAGTTCTTACCTAGTTCCTGAGAAAGGTGTCCCACTTTTTAAATATCCACTTAATTTGTAATAATCCTTCGGCTCCTCATTTTCTCCTCCACAGTCAGCTATCTTATTTTACTCATTAATAAAGGTCTGGGTAGGGGCTGCCAAGTTTGAGGAATTAATAAATGTGGTTCTGAGCATGGGGATCCACGGGGAACTAACGTGTAAGATTTGAAGAAATGAGCATGTTCTGTGGAGGTCCTCAAAATAATAGATTCATAGGAGAATCTACATTGCAGGGGGTCTCCGGATATATAATTATAGAATCATTTAGGCTGGAAAAGTCTAACCGTCCACCTAACACTATCATGTCTATCATTAAACTGTGTGCCTAAGTGCACAGGCCTCATAAATGCTGCTAGGGATGGCAACTATACCACCTGTCTGAATAGCTCACTCCCATGCCTAATTAGCCTTTCTGTGGAAAAAATCTTCCTGATATTTAAACCTTGCCTAGAGCTACTTGAGGCCCTTACCTATTTTCTCATCATCCAGTCCAAGCAATTTTGGAGCAGAACTACTTTCAGGACAGGCAGCTCAGTGCTTTCCTCAGTCAAGTTTTAAATTTTCCAAGGATGGGGACTCCATATTCATTCTGGGCAACCAGTACCAGTGCTTGACTCACGGTGTTGTGAAAATATTTTCCTTACTATCTGCAACAGGTAATTCCCAGATCTTTTTTTTTTTCTTTTTCTTTTTTTAGAGGGGGAGAAGAATGGGTATTGCTCCAACTGTACAATTACCTTGAACCAACTTTAAGAAGACAAGCCTTTCTGCTTCAGAGACGCAGTGCTTGCTACCCAAATAAAAATAAAACAAAGTCCACCCTAGACCATTCTTAGTAGAGAGGAAAAAAAAAGACTTTTAAAATAGAAACTTAAGAAATGCACATAATGGAATTATTCTTCTCCAAATTACTCCTTGAGAAAGTTGCTTTCAAAATTGGTATAACTAGAAATTATGGATATAATACAGCAAAATTAAAATAAAAGAGGAAGGAAGCAGAGCTACTAAGATCTGTTTTATCTGCATAAATCTCTTGTAGCATAACCTGCAGTCTTGTGTTTTATACTCAGTATTGTGTATTGGAATTAGGACAACAAACATTAAAAGAGACGTCATTGCCATCCATGGTGTGTTGAAATTCTGGGAATATTTACTCAAAACAACTACACTGCTGGCAGTTCATTCTGTTTCAAGGTTGACAAAGTTTCCATGTCTCAAAAACAACAAGGAAAATAAATGATTATTTTAACAAGTCTTGGCTGCAGAGACTCAGAACCATGTAATCATAGGATATCCCAAGTTGGAAGGGATCCACAAAGATCAGTGAGTTCAACCCTTGGCTCCACACAGGAACACTCAAATTCAAACCCCATGTCTAAGAGTGTTGTCCAAATGCTACTTGAACAGGGCAGCCTGTTCCAGGTTCTAGCCACCCTCTGATGAAGAACCTTTTCCTAAACCCCAATCTGACCCTTCTCTGATGCAGCTCCATACTGCTCCCTCAGGTCCTGTCGTTGCCAGCGGGATAAAGATCAACACCTGCCACTCTATCCTGGGATAAGAACCAGTTGATTGTCAGGGTTAGTTTAAATCAATTCTGCCACTGATTCAGGAAACTGAAAGTATTTACAACTATTCTGTTCTTTCCCAGTGATTAAATGTAATATTGACATAATGGCCAATACCATTAAAGGCAAGAATTATCCAGCTACAAATTGTGCCAAGCAAAGGTACTGAACTTGAAATAGTTGCAAAAGGTATTGCATAATTTTATAAATTCCTACTATTTTCCTGTCAACAAATGTCTCTGTCCCATCAGAGGGACTCTGGTCACATGGGATTGCTCAGTGAAATAATGCTAGTATGCCTCATGGTCATGCCCAGCTCCAGGGAGTAGAAGTGATTTTCCAAAGGTATTTATGGATGATTTGTGTGAGTTCTGGGAGAGTTCTGCAGCAGGCATCAGTGATGAGCATACCTTGGTGACTATCTGTGCCGATTTCTCATCTGCAGACAGAATGGTGTTATGTTTGTGTTTTCTCTACGGAAATATACATGCTTTACTTAATGCTGTGGCCAAATGTATCAGATTTTTTTTTTTTTTCTCACAACACTTTTGGTAAGTTACTCTTTGGTTGCTCTCTTCATTGAGAGAGCGGTCAGGCACTGGAACAGGCTTTCCAGGGCAGAGGTCACAGCTCTAAGCTGCTGGAGTTCAAGAAAGGTTTGGACACTGGTCTAAGATATGGGGTTTGGATTTTGTGTGGTCCTTTATGAATCCAGGAGTTGGACTCAATGATCTTTGTGGGTCGTTTCCAACTTGGGACCTCCTATGTTTCCATTATTCTAATGCTAACAGAAGGCTTTGTTGCCTGGTACTCCTGTGGTCTCAGGCCCTCTTTCCAGCTTGATGTGTTATAATGTTTAAGGATACTGTGGTAATTAATAATAAGTAATAATAATTAAGTGATCTATTGCACTTTGGTCTGCATGAAAGTGTAATTATACAAACTGATCTTAAAACAGATACTTAACAGCATTATTTTATAGATTTTTATCATATTTCATCCTTCCTCTTAGCAGTATTGTACAAAAATCTCACGTGCTTGGAAAAACTAGTTTAAAAGATTGATACTCTTTTTGATATATATCAAATATACTGCTTTTGAACAGAACACAGTTCCTACAGAATGAAGTAAAACCTGCTCCTGCCAACTAACACTATTTTTTTCTGTTTGTATTCTGTAAGTTAAAGATAAGATACATTTCTCCACTCCATTTAGTAAACGGTAGCAATGGTTCTCAAGCCTCAGTAATCTGATTCTAACTGAAAAACATGCTTGACAGTGGTCAATATAGCTATATTATGCAGCAGTACAGATCTAGAAACAATAATACCGCAGTCTTTGGAAGAAACATGTTCTGCTTTTCCACCTCAGATCCTACTTTTTGGGTATATTGCCGTATCTTATCCATGCGCTGGTACTATGTCCCTTACAATTCTTTCAAATACTGGTCTTTGAATGTAAGAATATGAATTTTATTTCAGAGCTGCACTGTACTCTAATATCCTGGCCTTCTAAAGAAACCACAAGAAGGAGAATATATAGTTGAAAGAGAAAAAAAGACAAATCTCTCTTCAATCTCAAGGTTACAGTTCTTTACAATTTGTATGTATAGATAAAGTGATACTGTGATTTGCAACAAACACAAATTGCATCAAACTTTACATTTTCTCCATTACCACCTGATCACAGAGAGGGGATTCTGCAGATACAAAAACTAAAAATGCTGTAAAGCTAAAACAGATACCCAGGAGTTTACAAAAACAGGATTTCCATGCATCCAGAGAGTGAAAAATAGACAAGACAGTAGAAATGACTCCCAAACTACATTTCCTCACTGCACACTATCTATTTCCCACATAAGCTGTATGGTAAAACAATGCCACTGTGTTGAAGATAATTGAATAGGTGAACTTTTATTCTTTTGGAGAGAAAAATGCATGACTATATTAAGCAACAACTTTTTTTCAAAAAGAAATCACAGTCTGCTCCATCCTCTTTCTGTTCAAGTTCAAGTGAAAAATCCAAATAAAAATCTCAAGTTTACTAATGTTATTAGCTACAGGCTTCTACTAACCATGTTAATCCATATGTGGATGAGTGTGTGCATTATTCCAAGTTAGTTATAAAGAGGCTAGAACTGGAAATGGCCAGTTTTAAATTGGACTGATGCCAGAGCTAAATGAAACTGAGAAACTCCTGGGAATTCAGGAAGAGAGGACTAAAAAGGGGCATTTTCCCGCAGTCCTGAGAAGTCTTCCTAAGATGATTTTAGCAAAGGAGTAGGAGTTACAGAAGCACTGAAGAAAAGAATGATTACCTTGGGTTCACTAGAGGAGGCTGTATAGCTTTTGAGCCCATATTAGATTTGTTATAGATCACATTCATTTCCCAGGTCAGAGTTCTGAGTCCTGAGCCCATAGGAAATTCCATATCAATTTCTACTTTGGAGAATTAACTTTTACAGTGAAGGCTTTATTCCAGATTATTTGAATAATCCACAGGCCCTCACTTAATGGTAAGAGATTATTTGATATTCTAGAGATTTCTCCAAATTTTCTTCAAATATAATTTCTTTAGCTTAAAAATGTCACTTCTGAGTTTTTAATTTGAAAAGAAAAAAGGGAAAGGAAGGGAAGGGCAGGGAAGGGAAGAGAAGAATGGTCATAGAGTTTACACTTATTCTCATAGTAAAAGACAACATTACCTCAAAGACACCACCCCTTGGCCTTCCCAGAATGACAGTTCTGTATCTGGGTGTACAGGCACCCTGACTCATCAGCTCAGCTGATGATGAGCATGGACAGAAGATGAAATGCACTCAATGTCATTAAGTCACACCTTCATTTGTCTGATATCAGCATGCCATCTTTAGACACAAATTTTCAAACTTGTTTGATTTACTATTGAGAGAACAATTTCATTCTGATATTGGAAAACTAAAGTTCTGAAATCTAGGTTCACATTAATGTTATTAGATTTATGAGTTACTAACAAAATACTTTATCAGCATGAATTTCTACTTCCATATCAGCGTAATATTGGCAATCCTCAGTCAGTAGTCTCATGAGCAATTCATTTTGGCATGAACCCCAGACTGCTGCTGAAACAAATGATCCCACCTTCCCACTACTTGTTCCCACCCATACCTTGTCTGCTGAGTTGGCATCAACATCCATGCAGCTGCATGGTGAAGTGATACTCTCTGCTAAGCTTTTTTTGTCTGGGCCTAGAGGGTTTTCAGCAGCTACCACATTTGATGGTGAGGCTGGCAAAGCTAGCTGAAAGTGCTTACAGGATGAGAAACGCTATGTGTGCACAAACTACAATAGCAAATGCTTTCAGGAGCCTTTTAATACAAGATCACTAATTGTTAGCATTAAGTTGATTGGACTGTATCTGCTCATTTTAAAAACAAAAGGTTAGTGCTAAGCAGTTTTCTGCAATACTTGAAGAGTGTTATGAACTTTGACAAGACATGCAAATTCTTTCAAGAAGACTGTAAATGTCCTCATGACAGAAAACGCACATAGCTCTGTGAAACTCAAGCCCACTGCTCCTTGTATTAAGCAGACAGGGTGTGCTACAAAGTCCAGCCATTTTTACCTCTCACTGTTTAGGCAGACAGGCTTAAGAAGAAGACACAAGGCTAATTATCATCTATAAATTCTGACCAGCCGGGAAGCCTGAATTGCAGAAGTAGTGTTAACTCAAGTGCCATGTTTAACAGTAAGGATACATTTATTTATTTTAATCAATACTTAATCATTTTAATCAGCACTTTCCACCTGTATTGGTACTGCATAATACGACGGAAGGACATTAGCTCTTTAAAAAAAACCCAGGTTCACTATTCCCAGAACCTTATAATGTTAGGGTACACCAGTACAGAGTCTGCAAGGGTTGCTGCTCTCTTATCTTCAGACCAAACTTCAGCTGGGAACAAGCATGTCTACGTTCTGCTGCTGTCTGCGAAAACCGGCTGCAGTTCCCTTGTAGTGCATATAATAGTGAAAGCTGATCAGAACATGGAAGGAAAGAACAGAAATATGCCCTGGAGCCAGAATGTATAGAGGGAAAAATAACCAGTATATGCCCTGAGTAAAAAAAAGTCGCACTATAATTCTGCTTTACATAACATCTGGAAAACGTGCCATTGCTGCTGTTTGCCCTAATATCTTTATCAAATATATCACTATTCAATCTCCATTGTTGCAATATCTGGTGAGTCATCTGAGTTAATCCACAGACGACATTTTAATACTTCTGCTCATGGAAGGATTATTCTTTTAATATGCAAGATCTGTGTATTGTTTTGTTTTGATTTTATGTGTGTGTGTATGAGTATGTGTGTTTTTACTTTTTTTCTTTTTCTTTTACTACTGCCTCTGCTATTTTTTTTGAATAGCATTACTCCAAATACAGCACTGGAAAAGTAAAAACCTTTCAGAAAACTTTATGACTTGTATCACACAAATTTTGTGTTGACACATTTGGATTCAGTTTGTGGAATAGACAGTTTGAAACAATTTACTCCATTTATGATTTTAAGTGGTAAAAGAAACTCAATACATGCGAGATCCAAGCTCTCACTGAATATCTGTAGAAAGAGAGAACTGCAGAGGGAAATTTGACTTCTCTAGTTATGACTGTAACCATTTTAGAGAGTCAGCATTCTATACAGCAACCCTTGCTGTGTGTTCAATGTCTATATTATATGTTTGCACATGTATAACTAAGCATCTAGACTACTCCTCTATTTCATTGCTTTCTCATTATTTTTATTAGGATATCACTGATAAAATGCTGAACAGATTCAGGAGCTTCCAGAAGCCTGAGTAAGCAGACTTCCAGTTAGTTGGTCTTGTGGTACAGAGTGTTACAAGCTGAAAGGAGACAAAAAGTGTTAAGTGGTATTTAATCTAGTCATAAACTGAAGCTTCACAGTTGTCTCTAGATAGCAGATATTCTACTGAGAGTAAGTATAAAAGATAGGCTGGTGTGAAAGACCTGAACTATACTTGCTTCTGTCTCTTCACTAGCTATAGAAGACGACTAAGCACGAGCACTACCTAAATGACACTTGGACAGCTAAAATTAGGTGAAATGGCTGCCATTATTTGTGACAGGTCTTAATTCTGAAGCTAGCTAAAGAAACTGAAGCTACTGGCTTTGCCAACACCCCACACTCCAGTATCAATTTACATCCTTCTGTTTTTAACCCTTAGTACTAGCCTTGTGATGCCTTCAAAATCTCCCGAGAAATCACTTTGACTGTGACTCATATGCACCAAGTGGAGTCTGGCACATGGAGATATGCCAGCTTCACAATTACACTTGGTTGTCAGTACTCCTATAATACTTAGGCTAGTGCTTTGTTTGTTTTACTCAGCTATTTTTGCTGCATTAATTCTGCTGTCTTAATGCGCATGTTGAAAATCTCAGTTTCCGTGTTATCATTAGCTTTGTCATCTCTCAGGACATGGAAATTTTCATTATCAGCTATGTTAAACTGAAGTGATGCCTATGCTAATTTATAATCAATTCTAAAGTGACTTTAAACATCTTCTAGTATCTACAAGTGTGTTCTATCAAACTAAAATCTCTAATCTCTTCAATAAAGTGATACTACAGTGCATGGCCATCTTTGCTCTTCATCTTGGAGGTGCTGTTAATAGAAACTACATAGCAAGTTCTCCATTTGTTAAGCAGTGCAACAGTTTCAAACTCATTCTCATTTTTAATTGGTTTCAGAGGCAGCATATTGATAAAAAAAGCTTACCTCAATCAGCCAAGATGACAAATCACATTTGTCAACTGATGAATATATACTCACCTAACTTGATGTTCTAGATAGCTCAGCAGGTACTTTATGGTTCAACCAGAATTTCTTTTATTGTAATATTTAATGACTGCTGATTACTTCCGCTTAAAATTGTTTTTGAAAAAAAGCAATGCAAGAAGACAATCAAGTAAGTCTTACTCCACTCTTCCCTTCCTCTAACATACAGCAATCATTAAGAGTAAATTACTGTCCTTCCAGATAACCATTTTTTCTTAAAAAATCTAATTTAAAGATTCCTTAAAGTCACCACTCTGCATCAACACTTTCAGTAGCTTTACATAATCACAAATGTTTCATGTCCACTCCTGCTCTCAAGAAGTTTGTTCTCAAGCTATAAAATGTGCTTCTGCCTAAGTATCTGCTTTGAGGATAGTCCTCAGATCAAACTTTCTGAATTTTCTAATTCTTTGTCTTCTTGGGGATGCAAACATTTTCTGGATTCTTCACATTCCAGAAGTCTATTTTATATGATATTTCTAATCTTTAAATAGTAGTATTTTGTTTCCCTGCCACCAGGAGAGCACTCACAAAGATGAAAGTAAGCCCAGAGAGCCTAGTTTCTCCAGGCTACTCCAACAGTCAGTGGAGCAACAAGCTTTGGCCAGGAGTAAGCAAGTTATTTTAGCTCTTTAGAATGACTCTTCAGAAAAGTGCACGGGTTTCCATTTGAATAGAGTCTAGAGAGATCACTCTTACAATGTTAAGACAGATTTCCAAATAATTTCCAGAGTGTTTTTGAAGTTCTTGTCATTTTTTTTCTGTTTTTTAAAATGCTGCACAGTTGATTTTGAAGAAAAACATCCTCTGCTTGGTGTAACCTTTCCTATTTAACAAATACATTGTTATATCCTCCTCATAGTGTGCACTGTGCTGGCCTACTGAATAAAGTATCATGCCTCAGTACTTTTGATTGCCTGGCACATTTGGACTTGGAGAGGAAATGTGATTGTTCAGGTTCTGTGTTTATGTTGGTGGATGTTCTTGGAGTTCAGCAGGGAAAGGAAGGAGGCAGACTTGGTTCTGAATCCTCTGCCTAACCCAGAGTAGAGCAACAATAATTGCTCTCTGCTTTTTTTTTTTTTTTTTTTTAAATTGTATAACTTCTACAAATTGATTGGTTGTTGTCTGCGTATCTGTGTGGATTTAATAAAAATGAAGCGAAAATTTGGGATTTTTTTTCTCATTTCAAAGGTAAGAAATAATAAACATTACCAATTCTAATGAGAGTTTATTTCTGTCTCATTATGTAGCCAGGTTAAAAAGGGATTTTAATTTTATTTCATTAAATATCTTAACATCTTTCATCTCTATGTGATTAAAAGTTTTACTTTAATGTATCTGTTGAATGTAGGATGCAGGGAAATCCAAAAATATTTTTTATTGTCTTGGAATAAGAAAGAATAAAACAATATCTAGGAACTGTAATGTTTAAGATTTCAATCTTCTCTCTACCTTTGTAAGTATAGAGTGACCATTGATTGACATGTTTGTTTCAGAACCAGATTACACAATGGTCTAAGAATAAGATGTCTGCTGGTGCCCTCATGTGGATGTCTGTGCTTTCATATATGGAAGAAAAAACTTTTAAGACAATACAAAGGAACAGAAACTTTAGCGGCTTTGTTTTGTGCACAGAATTTGGATACCCATTAGGATAGCTTTCACCATTTTTCTGAATTGCAGGCAATCCCATATTGGATAATTGTAAGCAAAATTTCCTACTTGCATGTCAGGATATAATGTAGTTCATAAGCTAAATTTGAAATAAAAAATTCAACTCATTCTCAACTGCATAGTTACAATATCCCTCTCAAAAGCTACTGCTTCATATTAAAATGTCAAAGTTATCAAGTGGCTGGCTTTCAGAACTAATCAGACAACATTTTTCCAGGTTTAGGAAAAATTTCAACTGAATATTATATTTTCTGAAAAAATACTTTTCTGATCAACAAAGAAAGCATTCCAGATGTCAACCAACACAGGTAAGACTTGAATATGTATATGTATATAGACTGATGGAAATCATTCCTGTTTAATTAGCCTCCATAGATGTTATCAGTAATGATCTAGGTGTATTTTTCTGCTAATGTGCAAAACAGGTGAAGGAAAACAAAAAACTTCAATAAGAATACTGATCCAGTTTTCTGTACTGTTTGTATGATGATCAACATTTACAGACCATCAGAAAGGCTCTTATGTAGGCAGCAATGAGGCAGATTTGGGAACATGGCACATTCCACACTGAAGACAACCTGCTACAGTAAGGGCAGATCCACACCTGGTGTCTCTAGTCACCTGTGATAGGTATTGTCCATGAAGAACATCTGCTGCATCTTCAGAGAGCTTATAAAATTGTTTGCACTTTCGACTCTACTACATAAAAACTCTCAACCTGAAGTGTAAAATTAATCAAGACATCAGCATAGCACTCTATAGCATCAGCTGTATAACCTTTACACAGAAAGTGTAAAGAAAAGCTTAAAGGAAAAACAACTGGAATACTTTAAATGATATTGAAAGAATTAATCATGTGAGGGAATCAGAATCTAAAACTAAGACTGGCATTTGCAGAATGCCCTATCATGATTGCACTGTGGGCACTTCCAGAGGTAAGAAAAGAAACTGATGTTAAATACTGGATCAAGTTCAACAAAGTTTCAGTTTTCTAGCAAAGAATCTACAGTATATTACAGATTATAAATACTTCGTAGATAGAGTAGCTGCAACCTGTGATTTGATATGACAAGCGTCTACCTGAAAACTCATGTTACTGTTGTGTAAAGATATTGATTTTATTTTCACGAGTCAGCAATGGATTGAGGCAACTCCAGTGGAATTCCATTGGCTTCAGCAAATCTGTATTGTGAAATGTGCCTTACCTTGTTCTATGTTTCAGATTCTTGCACATTCTGATAAATGGAAGGCCAACAATTTAATCTTGGAATATAAACTAACACTGTATAAATAACCTGCAGTTGTCCCCATCATCAACATCTCTATGTGCTGGCTGATATGCAAAAGGAGACAGAAGAGCATACACGCCAAGTGAAATCCTATGGATGAGAGAAATTTTATCATTTTAAGTGCAATATCAGAGATATGATTTGTAGATTTGATAACACTCAAAATTCTTTGCCTTTTCCACCAGTTTGTTATGTGGACCTCTGTAGTCAGCAATGAATTTTTGACTTTTTTTTTTTTTTAAACAGTGACAAACAACACAGTTTTAAATATGTAGATTCTCCAGAACAGAGAATGAAGAGGTGCAGTTCTGTACCAGGCACTTTGAAAAACAAAGGTTCTTAGGGATAAAAATTTTGTTTTGCATTGAGATTAAAGACTGTGGAAAGAGTTATTACCTTGGCATCGTTACTAAGTACCCTAATGCTCTCTCCCATCATTGTTTAGAACAGTTGTTACACCACTTAATAGACACCCAAAACTCTATAGCTAGCTTGATTTAAATGATGCTGTGTGCATGCTGGTTTAATATTACCTTGAGGTACCCTTTGGGCAAAGGAGAGTTTGAAAATTAAAAAGCTCATATCTTTAGGAATACTTTAGCCATCAACAGAAAAGATTTTATACAAACCTCAAAGATTATGGATTTTTAAAATCTCATTTAAGAAGTTACATATTTTACTTACTGCTGTTCCTCAATGAAAATAAAAAAGAATTTCTTATAGAAAAAAAAAAATTGCTTTAAATGAGACAGTTGAACAGAAAGACTTGTGTGCCTATGAACTATGAAGCAGTTCCAGACTGCTTATACTCTGCCTTAAAGCTGTGTATTTTTCTCTGTACTTATGCAATGCATTTATATTGGAAAGCCCTCTTAAAACTGGGTGATCTATTGGTTTAGGGAGCTAAAGATTAATTCCAGATGTGGTCATGCTACTCTAGCCTTTCAGAAAGTAACTACTGCACCATCTGTTTTGTAATAGACAATTTCAAAGAGTGCCAAGGGGGATGTTAAAGACATTGGTCAAATGGCCACATATACCTCACACACAGGAATTCTAGAGGTCACAGTGCCTCAGAAAGATTCATATTTTCACTTCCCCACCCCTACCCATTCTTCCAACATGTAAACTGAAGGAACAGCTCTCTTTCCTCCAAAAATAGGAAGGAAATGTTTTCCAGATTATTAGTAGTGTTGACACATTTGAATCCAAATTCAGACCTAAATTCAGTGGAATGACTGGAATTCATGGTGACATATCTGTTATAGCTGCCTCTCTTTGGGATCCTTGTAAGTTATTCTGAACAGCTTTGTTTTGTTATAAATGAACTCAGTAGCAGGAGGTTAATGATAAACTGACTAAATCTGGCTGGGGGCCCAAGATAAATGAAGGGTACAACAAGTAATGAAGGGTTATTCCAGATCGTGATAATTCTCCCTGGTTACTTCAGGAAGCATGAAGTAAAGCAGTTGTGTGCATTTTTTTCAACTACAGTGTTACGCATCAATACCTAAATCTCTGGTATATACCACAGATGCACTCAGGTGTAGCAAAATTCATTATAACTGTAAAATAGGAATAAAAGTTGTTCTCTCAACACTTCCTAAGTATAGTTTTGAACTTAACAGCAGTAATTCATGATCTATACAAATAATCCTACAAAAAAGTCTAAAATGAAAACAAAATGAAACAGAAGATACACCATAAGTTACACAATTACAGTCTTGTGCAGTTCCAAAGAGTCACTTTTGTTGCAGTGACATTAAGTAAATAACTGGTAAAAAGAAGTTAATAAAATTAACAGTATGTGAACAGTTCATTCCTATTTGGTTTTCCCAACATGTCAAGCTAGGTTCTGTAACAAATTCTGTAATCAATTATTACAAAAATAGCTTAGGACTAGCAGACTAGTGTTCCTTCTTAAGTTTCATTCGCTCTGCTTTGTTTCTCTCAATTTAAAGCACAATGCAAAATTAGTACCTTAAACTGTAAGCCTTGTGCCTGGGTAAATTTCAAAGTAAGGCAGGTAAGAAATAAATTAATAGGAACAGCAGTTCCTTAGCATTAGCCCCTCCTGGATTTTATTTGAATTTGTAAGTCAGTTTCTATTGCAGTGCTATAGGGGAATTCTGTGCAGAAAGGTCTGCACTTTTTCAGTATTAAATGATACTAAACAAAGAACAGTTGGAAAATAGAATAGGAAAGAAATGTCTGCTTTGGAGGTCTTTATCACAGCCCTTAATATATCACCTTAAAGGATCACCTAAGATGCTAACATACATCTGGATGTGGAAGGATGCACACACATATGTTCACAAAAGCCAAAGACCACACCTTAGATTTAATTTAAAATATTAGCCTCAATAAATGACACTTAGAACCATCCATTACATTCTGCAGCTACTCAGGAAGAAAATGGCACCTGAAACAAGGATCCAAAATAGACAATATGTTAGGGGAAAAATGATGTGGATAGAGATTAAAGGATCATAAAGAAAAGACAGTTTTGAAATCCCAGCATTTACAGAGCTAATGTGTTTACTCCTGGTCTTTAGAAACATCTCTAATGTCATTTTACATAGATAGCTGTACTCACTATTAAAAAAAAAAAAAAAAAAAAAGCCAATCAAATGGGTAGCAATCTCAATAAAAGTCACTTTTCCAATCCAATAAACTGTTCCTGAGTCTGGTCTTCTTGGAAGAAAACAACTCCAGATCTAAGAGGTATTTATGGACAGTTTTTGTTGGATGATGATAATACACCTCAGTTTTTCTTAAAAACTGTTAACTTCTTTTGTTGATCCTAAAACACAGTGAACAATTTTAAGAGTCACATATGCTGTTATACTCCTGTGCAGCCTAGGCTAAATTTTGACTTGAGTCACACAACACAGAGCTAAGGACTGAGCCATACTTTCAAGCAAGCTCAAGAAGTGGCCCAAGTAAAATCAAGAAACTTGAAATCTGTAACTAACTGCTCTGTCCTTATTCCACAGTGGACCTCACTCCAAATACAACTCCAACTCTAAGAATAAATCTTTCAGAGCTTACTGTTTTGTGAACTGTGATGATAATTTGCTCCAGCTGAGCCCATCTATTCATCTGCTTGACTGTGAGGACATGACATCCATGACACATCTTTTGTACCGGAAAAATGTGCCAGCCACTTGCTAGCCATTGGCTAGGTCATCCACACTTCGTAAAAATTATCTATTTTGTTTAAGATGTAAAGATCCGACATTACGCAGCCCAGATAAAAGAGCAAGTTTTTATTTACTTGTCTTGAGTTCAATTTGTGGCAGTTAATCATTTACAAGCAAAAGAATAGTTTTAAAAAATAGCACATTTGTTCCTCACCACAGAGAATTAAAGACATGGTGTACTGTTTAAGAAGTACAAAATGCATACTCCATGGGTTCTGCAGCACATCTTTTTGAAAGTTTTTTGAAAAACTTTGTTATCACTGTAACTTTCACTGTACAATAGGAAACTGTGCTACTGCTCCCTCCTTATAAGTCAGTGCAAAGAATTATACATAGGAAGGCCTGTTTACATTCTCAGTGATCTTTTGGAATGACAGGATACTAGTCCTTATTTTGAAGGTTTTTTTTTTTCTTTTTTTTTTTTTTTTCTTTCCCATCTAGTCAGGATGCCACCACCTGCCCACACCGCAGTTTTGGCACACTGCAAGTTCCATGTCTCCACGAGCAGTTACGGATTTCCCTGTTCGGTGTGATGGGAGGAGCACAGCTGTGCTGGTAGCTATGCCAAGGTCTCCCTAGCATGTGTCCTGCTGTGCTGCCTTCACCACCAGCTCACGTTCCTCCCAGCAGAGCAGTGGCTGGAGGCCTGCAGCTGTCCATGGGGAGACAGGTGATGTGGGCAGACTGGCGATACCGTGCCACTGCAACCTTTATACTCCAGAAAGGTTTTCAACAATGTTTTAATAGATTCTGGGCTTTGAAATATTAGGTATACCTACGATAAATATATATGACAAATTCCGTGCACCGAACGCATAACATCTGCAACCACTTGCAGAGGCTGCACCCATCTCAAAATCTGCCTTTTAAGGTTCTATTCTGAGAATTACAGGCCGCTCCAAACCGGACGCCCCGAAACGCAGCCCGGCCCTGCCTAAAGCCCGGAACCGGGGCCGGGGCTGCGCCCGCAGGCCGCAAGGGGCGGGCCAGGCCCGGGCGCGGGGGCCGCCGGGAGGCCGAGGGCGCCCGGCTGGGGAGGGCGGCTCCATGAGCTGCCAGGTGAGTGCCGCCGGGCGGGCGCGAGTGGGCCCCGGGCACCCACCTGGTCTCCAGCGGGGGCCTTCTCGGTTCCCGCGGCAGAAGCGTCGGGCGGAGTCGCCTGCGGTAGGCGCGGATCTGCGGTCGCCTACAGAAACGTCCTTTTCCCCTGTCGTCCCCAGGTGACGGTGCTGTACTTTGCCAGGAGCGCGGAGCTGGTGGGGCTGCGCTCCGAGAGCGTGTCTGTGCCGCAGCGGATCACGTCCCTGCAGCTCTGGGAAGAGATCGTTAAGATTCATCCCAGGTATCGGGGAAAATGCCGCGTACAGGCGGTGCATTAAGCCTACCGTTCGTGGGGTGTAGGATTTGTTTTTGTTTTGTTTTAAGAAGTGGAAGTTCATCGTATAGGCTCGAGCTAGAGGCTGCAGCAGCACTTTGGCATTAGAACAGCAGTGAATTTCTCTTTGAAATAAATTCTAATAACCTCAAGTGAGTGTTTTGGCTGTGAGCCAGTAGCAAATACTGCAGCTTTACATCTACACTAAAAAGGCTAAATCTGATAAACATACCCCACAGATGGGTATTAGAGAGGTCTGAGGTCCTGATGTCTAGGAGAGCCTCTGCGAAGTCATTGCATAAAGACAGAAAGCATCACCTGTGGGAAAGCCAGGTGTCCCAGGAGGGCATGCAGCCCAGCCACAGCGATAAAATAAGAAGGTCTGCTCATAGGCAGGTGTTTTTGATCACTTACCTGTAGCTGTACTCTGAGTGTATGGCAGTTTCTGGAAGGCTGGTGAAGAAAGGAACTGAGGCCCTGGCCCAAGCTTCCTGCCAAACAACCCTTACACAAGAAATAGGGGAAAAAAAGGCATTCTTGATTGCATTTCACAGGGAGTCTTGTCCTGTTTTTTAGGGGTGGCAGCAAGAGTGCCTTAATTGGTTAAGGCTGAGTGTATTGGAGCCTACTAACAATAAATCAGATGCAGAAAAGTGTAGCATCATTTAGTGAAAAAGAGTAAAAGTATAGGGCATAACGCAGGTTAGGATTTAATGCACCAGAATTTCCATCATTTTAGCTCTAGGTTCCAAAGTCTTCCTTTGTGCTCAGTGCTTCTGTGCTCAAGCTCAGATGTTGTGAGAAAAAGAAT
The DNA here is from genome assembly GCF_905368555.1 of Meleagris gallopavo. Classification (NCBI taxonomy): domain Eukaryota; kingdom Metazoa; phylum Chordata; class Aves; order Galliformes; family Phasianidae; genus Meleagris; species Meleagris gallopavo. The sequence continues at coordinate 16,178,823 of NC_139435.1, read as the reverse complement.
AAAAGTTTAGCAATGCCAACTGTTTCTAAAGGAGAGGCTTCAACAGAGTTTTAGAGGAGGAAGGAATGGGTAGAATAAGATGCGTAACTAGAGTTTTAGAGTAAGGAATGGGTGTATTTTACTTTGCATGTGCACATGCCCTTCACAATGGCCTTCTTGGAAAATGCTTCTGTTCCTAGATTTTCTGGAAAAACTCAACATAATTGTAGGGCACTGACCACAGACTTCTATTCACGTTGCTAATGGATATTCAAACTGCAGCTTGAGCATACTTGACAGTCCTCTTCTGTTCCACACATTTTCCCCAATGAATTTACTTGGAAGTGACATTAATTAAAAACCATCCTTTTAATGGGCATTTCAGTTCCATAGTTGTAGTCTGTTCTTTAGTGGCTTGCTTTACTTTTGTACAGTCCCTCCCTTCAGTCTGTCCTCCAAGACAGCGCTACTGATTTTTTCTCAGACAGTGCCTTGCGTACTTTTGTCTAGCTGGCTGGTAGGAAAAAAGTTGAATTTTACATCTACCCTTTTGGCACGCTTGCTTGTTTCTAGGCAATGCAGCTCTTCACTGACTGTGCCAGATTCTGTACTCTCAAACAATACAGTTATTATGCTGCATCTGCTAAAGTAAAGTGTTGGCATGATTTTCTAGTGTCTCAATAGTGTTGTCCTCATACTCTCTGTGTGATTGTACTTTGTTGTGAAAGCAAACCCGTGTTTCATGGTATCCAGAGCTGTAGACTCTCCCACCAACATCTCACAGATGTGAAGGCCAACATATGTATACAGAATCTGCAGAAATCACAGAATCATACAGAATCATAGAATGGCCCAGATTGGAAGAGACCTCAATGATCATGAATCTCCAACCCCCCTGCCACAGTCAGGCCCATCAGTCTCCGCAATTAATACTAGACCAGGCCGCCCAGGGCCCCATCCAACCTGGCCTTGATCATCTCCAAGAAAAATGCGTTATGTCTGCCCTCTTAGCAATGTTGTCACCCTCATCAGTAGCAGACTTCAGATCTGTAAGTACAGAACCTTGTTGAGGTTACAGAACAAGAATAACAGTCTGACTACTGAATCTACATGAAATCTTGAAAAACAAAAAGTGTTGAGGGATGGTGTTCTTGACAAAAATTGCTGTGCAGTGCAGCCACACTGAATTGGGAGAGCATTTCCTTTTAATCCCAAATCAGATTGTATGTTCTTGAGTTACCTAGTTAATTAGAAGCTTCTAAAGCGAGTCTGGCTTACATTGGTTGATTTTTAATAAAATCCAGTGACAAACCCTGACTTTTGAAAATTGTCTTTAATTGGTTTCTTCCTAGCTCCAAGAAAAAAAAAAAATTAGCAAGAGGTGGATGCTTATAACGTATGCTATTTTTTTCTCTGGTAGCAGTGACAGGACCTGAAAGAATTGGCATGAAACTGTGACAGGGGAGGTTCGTATTGCATATTGGAAAAAAATTCTTCACAGAGAGGGTGGTTGGGTATTGGAGCAGGTTACCTAGTGAAGTTGTGGCTCTGAGCTTGCTGTAGTTCGAGAAGCATCTGGCCAATGCACTCAGTCATGTGGTCTGTTTTTTGGGTGATCTTACTTGGAACCAGGAGTTGGGCTTGATGATTCTTACGGGTCCCTTCCAAATCAAGATATTCCATGATTCTGTGATTTTTAGAAGTATATCGGAAGAGAATTGCCTAAATCTCAGCAGCATTTAGCTCAGCTGCCCTAGACTGTCTATCAGTTTGTTGTTTAATGAAATTTCATGGTTGAATGTAAACACTCTAATTAGGAACCTTTCTGTGTTCCTGCCAATCTCCTCAGGCTTGCTGTCATCCGGGATCAAGTGGTTTTCGCTGTTCGGCAGGAGTACGTGCTTCTTGGAGATCAGCTTCTGGTCCTGCAGACAGGAGACGAAGTTGCCATCATCCCACCAATTAGTGGAGGCTGAATCTGTGCAAGTTCTGTTAGGTAGGTATCACTTCTTGCTTCACATCCTGTGGAGGATCATCCTATATTAAAGTATCTGATGAGTTCTGTACAATCTTCCTCCAGTATTTTTCTGGCAAGATCCTGAGATTTGTTATGCAATTATCCCCATCTACATCTGGTACTCTGTGGAGAAAACGTAACTTTTGTTTCCTGCAGGAGAGAATTGCTGTGCTGACCAGAAACTATAAGCTGTTGCATGAATAAATGCTTAGCACACATAAGTAAATGGAATAAAATTGGCAATGAAGTCAGGCACTGTTCTGTTTTTGCTTTTAGGTCTTATTTTCTGTGGTAGTTTTTTTCTGGCTGTGAGTAGATATCCAGCTTGCATAAGTAAGATAATAATGGAAAATGTCCTGCCACTTTTTAACAGAAGGGATGATACAGAAGAAGAATTGATTGCTGATTAAAAAAATACTTTTTTTCTTTTTTGCTGTCAAAGGGTCAGGTGTCCCTGGCACAGATTCGTGCTTTCCAGTGTAGCTTATTCTACTGCTGCTACTCAGTCCACTTATATTCCTCCTCATCCTTATATGAACTGGTAACTGGTGTCTATACAAAGCATTTAGAAGTGGCACCAGTGTCATTGAAACAGGTTGATAGGATGAAAACTTGAATGTCCTGGAGAGCATATTAAACTTTGAATTAAATGCAAGTTTAAACTGTGATTGATTGGAGGATAAGACGGAATGGGCTGGCAGGCTTACCAGAAATTTGCTAACATACTGGTCTGTGCTAGTATATTGTACTGTTGAATTGAACTTTGAACTAGTTCTTGTTTTGTCCTACTGCACCAGACTTTCCTGCAAGGCAGGAGCCTATGTGCTTTAGAAAGAGATCTTCCCATGCTGTTTGCACTTACTGTTCTCTTAGCAAGTCTGCTGAGAAGTGAACTTGCCATGAAGACTGGTCTCTTGTGGTGAGTAAGAAGATGGTACATGTTTTCTGAATAAATTGGGGCATCAATATGATAAAAGGCAGTTGGCAAATGTTAGTATTGGCAGAAACAACTACAGAATCTGTTTGGTTTTAGCCCTTCTAGGGAGCCATGAATGAAAGAGAGGATGTGCCGAAAGATTTTATCAAGCTCAAGTCTGAAAAGCTGTCTGTAGATGAAGTGTCAGAACTGGTCATTTCACCATGTTGTGGGGCAGTGTCTCTTTTCATTGGTGAGTTTAATGTTTCAGAGCTGGATCTCTGGACGTGTTAATAGTCTAATAAATGGAACCCAGCTTCTCCCACACCCCAAACTCGTGCTACTCAAATAAATACATTTCTGGACTGAACCCAGGACATTTAGAAAACTCATTCTGAATTATTTAGACCATGACAACACAACAGTTGCATTGGGACTGAGTGGTGAGAAGCTTCCCTGCTGGTGTGCCGTTCTAGGACTGAACAGAACAGCAGTGCTGGAGAACAGTCCTGCTTATAAGTTACTCTGCTATTCCCCGGCACACAGTTTATTCAAAATGGAAAGTAGTGACTGTGCAATAAAACACAGGTACCCACCTGTGTGAAAACTGCTGCAATTCAGATCTTGGTTGAAGACAGAGTCTTGTTCTACCAATGGGCTGGTGCAGGTTGAATCTGCTGGCTCCATCCTGTTGTTTAAAATACATGGTATAGATCTTCAAACTCTTTTTTTGCTCAAGCTTGAGTACCTTTGGCTTCCAAGTACTAAGCACTTAAATAAAGTAACACAAAAGATGTTCCACCTTTGAGCATTACAGACTATTTTTGTAATCTGTAGGCTTATTCCTCGTATACTGAAGACTTCTTTTGTTTGAAGAATCTCTTTACATAGTCATAACTAGAGAAAGTCATTTATGTTTAAGTGCTGTCCTTGGCCTCAGCAGGAGATCCTGAGTTTTGCTCTGTTTTTTTTTTTCTGTTGCTTTCCTTTTATAACTGCATTTTTGTTTAGGTACTACGAGAAATAATTTTGAAGGGAAAAAAGTGATTCGCTTAGAGTATGAAGCATATACTTCAATGGCGGAGATGGAAATAAAGAAAATCTGCAGAGATGTTAGACAGAAGTGGCCATCAGTCAAACATATTGCAATGCATCATAGACTTGGGTATGTATGGATAGACCATATTCCTCTTCAGATGATATACTAATCCTTGTATGGTGCTTGCATACTTGAAGGTTGTGCAGGAGTCTGTAAAAGCTGTAATGCATCAAAGCTTGCTCTGGATCGTGCTGTCAGTAAGGAACTAGGTTTCAGAAATAAAGTCTTGTTTTTCAAACTATTTTTATTAGTAGTATTTGCCAGAATCCATATTTAGCTGTCAGGAACCTCAATCCTGCTGTAAGGAACCTCAATCCTGCTGTAATGGTTTGGGAGTGGAGAAAAGTGATCAAGATTTCCTTGCAGGAAAGAGCAGGCCATTATGTTTGTAAAGTTCTCTTCCACTGCTGCAAAGTGTCACTACTTTTTTCCTGTCAGATTTAAAATGTTAGAATATGAGGTTGAGAGAAAGGCATGGTAATTGTCAGTCATGCTTGTAAAAACATCTCCTGTTATTCCTTGCATTGGATACACGTTTTTTCTATTGGGTATAAACTATGGAATGGTTTAACATAGTCTAAGCCTTCACTGTTCATCAGATTGCTGGCTGAAATTAGCAGGATTTGCATTGTGTGTTGCAAATATTTGTTTCTGTTTTTTTTTTTTTTTTTTTCCCCCACAGGAAGAACTTAGAATGCGATCACAAAGGTTAATATTAACTCTGAGGGGTAGTTTCTTCAGATTTCTTCTACAAGAAGTCAACAGAGACAGGAATTAATTCTCTCTGAAGAGCAATTCAGAGTACTTAAGCATAGATTTTTTTCTGAGCTGTTTGCCAATGCAGTCTTGCTAAATAGGGAGGATTGGGAGGCTTTTGGGAATACTACCCTTATGAGGAGTAGTATAAAACCTTGTGCAACTTCTGTTAGCTTAGTTTGGTAAAAATGACCCACCAAATAGAAAAAGAAACATACTTTGAAGTCAACATTTGGCAAAACTGAAGTTATGCTGCAAAATCTGTGTACTTTGAGATACATAATACCTTTTTTTCACATATCATCTCAGTTTGCATAAGAATTTCTGATATTTTCAGTTAGCTTCCTGTTCCAGACCTGTTATTGTTCATTATTAAGCCCAGCTTCCAGAGAGTTTCCTTTGTTGCAAGATAGTAATTTTCATCTTTTAATTCTTATTTTTAAAAAAGAAGAAGGAATAGAGTATGAAGCTTATACTTCAAGCTTAGAGAAAAAAAACCTATGACTGGTAGTTCTATTTATTTTAAAGTGTGGAATTCCTGCAGCTGATGTTGATTTTGGTTGTGGTTTTCTTTCTGTTTAAATGTGCATAATCTTTTGGACGTGGCTTGACACTTGCTCAGTGTGAATGAGTCAGGAGTGCATGTGGTCAGAATACTGATGTGACATGGCTACAGCGTTTGGGTGCTCTAGATGTTAAGTATTAGCTAAAGCTTTGTTGTTCTTCTCTGTCTAGCGTGGTTCCAATAACAGAAGCAAGTGTAATTATTGCAGTCTCGTCTCCACACAGAGCAGAATCCCTTGAAGCTGTAACACATTGCATCAACACTTTAAAAGCATTTGTCCCAATATGGAAAAAGGTATGTTTGGTTCAGATTTGGTTCTAGCCTGTGCAAGGATCTTAGACAGCTGAACTGCTGCTGGCTCTTAGGGAAGGAGCTGTAGTGTTATGGGCAACAGTTGCTCCTGAAGAGATGCTTTTTTCTGGCACCACTGAATTTACTTTAATGCAACCAGGCCTGAATGTAGCGTTCAGGCACCAGGAAGACCCTCCCTTGCTTGTGCCTCACAGCTACTCTTCCTCTTAATGCCTTTGTGGGGTCAGAGTGAAGGATTCTTGAGCTCATCTCTTCTGAGTGGCAAAGTTCAGTTCTGCATATACTAGTGGAATAATTTAGAATGTGTTGTGTCTTGGATGGCATTGCAGTTTGCAAGTAAAAGTGGCATTTCTTCCTATTTTTCTCTCATCTCTATGACTATGGATAAGCACAAAGCATTAAGCAGCAGCACACATACACGTAGCAACAGCACACAATGAAAGAATATTCAGTGGTTCAGAAGCTAATATGGAGACACAACAGTGTGTGTAGACTGCAGCCTAAGTCTAGAAAGAGCCACATTGCATAACCACTGCATTGCATGCAATTAATGGATTATCTCTGCCTTCTCTTACATTCCAAAGTTGGCATGTAATAACAGTAGTTTCTTAAGTTGTAGAACACTATCTTCTCTATCACCACTTTTCTGACACCTCCTCCAGTAGACTGAAGTTTTATTATTCCAGAAAGAATAATTGGGTTCACAACCCTGCTGAATTTGCTATTTGGGACTAGACTGCTGTTGGGTAGTCCAGTCTATCCTGAAGATGTAATACTGTATTTTGAGTCTTTTGGTGTCTTTTTTTTTTTTTTTTTTAACACGTTTTCTGAACACTTAAATACTCTCATTCCTAAAAATGATGGTAGTGTTTAGGACACAAGTGCTATGTACTATACAGCTTCTGCATCCTTTCTTCTAGATCTCTTTCCTTAAGTGACTTCCGTATAGATGAAGCCTTCTAAATGTAATAGGTTCAGCTCCAGGTTCAGCATCTGCCCACATGTAAATCAGTGTTTTCTAAAGATGGTCCCCTCTTTTCTGTTTGCCAGCTAAGTGCAATGTAGTCCTGATGTGGTCAGCAAATAATAGCAAAATGGCTGTTGAATTGTTTGGCCTGGCTTGTGCAGGCCAAACAACTGTGATTGTATGTAGTGGACTCCCACAATATTTCTCATTCTTTCTTTGTATTCACAGGAGATTTATGAGGACGAGTATTCTTGGAAGGAAAACAAGGAATGCTTTTGGACAAATTCAGAAAAATAACTGTACTCTTTTATAAATAAAATGTTACTGCTTCTAATGAGCATTCTGTTTTAGTTTTGAGTTGTTCTTACATAGAATCTATGTGATTTTAAGCAGTTGTAATAGGTATTTCAATATGAATAATTTAATTAGGACTGTATGAAATTAATGAGCATTAGTTAGGATTTTCTTAAAGTGTTAAGTGTTCTTAAATCCTTTGAAATCGTCTCTGTATAGTTTTTAACACGGAGTCAGTTTTAAAAACTATCTTTCCTAAAATTCATGGTTGCAAGACATTTAGTCCTCTGTGATATATACTGCTTTAGTGCTTCTGTGTTTGTAGTCTTTGCTGTTTTCATAGGAGGTCGCAACAGGACAATTGGATACTAATCTCTGCCAGCAGCAAACTTGCATTAACAGTAGCACATAAACTTGTACTTATCTAATGATGTCTAGACATGATTGATTTTTGAAGGAGTTTTTTTGGATGTGTAATTTTGTGATGCTACAGGAAAAAAAAAATCCTTAAGAATAAGTTTAATTAGATCTAGTAGTTTGACCTTAGACAGGTTAGGATGCAAAGTCATCAGAATGGATTAGTTGTTCAAAGAAAAGTTAAATCTATTGCATATGTACAACATTGCAAGGAATTCATAGCTTATGTATGCCTTTAAATTCACATTTATGTTTTTAATAGTTTTTTCTCTTATGTTTTACCTAAGAGAAAAGGACAGACATAGTATGCCTGTTCTTCCACTGTAGACAGTAGGCTGCTTCTCTGATTAGGATAGCTTTCTTTATATTATTCTGTACCACAAAGTATGGTAGATGCTAAAAGTTCAAGGTGGCATTGTGTATGACATTTTTACTAATGACAAATGGCAGATTTATCTAATTGTTATCGATGTTGAGAAGATAGGTATTCTAAGAAAAGGGGAATGCAGTTAAGTAAAATCATTTGCTGAAGCTGATATATCATTTCATAACACAGTACTTAAGCCTCAGCTGTATAAATCTGTTTCATTGTGTCTGCAATAAAAACCTTCACAGCTGCTAGCAGCACAAAATGAAACTGAAAAAATAGGCAGTGATCGTTTTTCCCAGGGATGTCAGTCATTTTTAATGCTTAGTGATGTTACTGTACTGGGTTACATAAACCCCAGAAGAGCACACAACTTCAGGTAAAGGAGTGGTTAAACTGGGTAAAGCTTTAAAGCTTACTGCTGCACTTTTCCTCGGTGGAAGTGAATTCTTCCTCTGCAGGACAGCAGCTGCTCCTTGTATGCATGTGTATTCACAGTCTTCAAACCATGTGGGCTCTATTATCTAGGCAGAGCTGAACAAGTTGAAGGTTGCATGGATGTTGGAGAGAAGCCCTCTGTTAATTTGAGTGTCATTTTTGCTGAGAATTGTATGGAATCAATCAGATCACTTCTTCAGACAAGTAATTATTTTTGTTCTTAAAAAAAAACCTAAAAAACCTAAAAAAACAAAACAAAAACCCAAAAACCAATAAAAAACAATCAAAGACACAAACAGTTTCCAGTATTTTTGTGTTTTTGCACATTAATTTGTTTGTCGTTACCATGCAACTGATTAATTTCAAGCAAATGGCTAGCTTGCCTTGTGATGTAAGGTTTATGAAAGAAGTAAAGCCTGTACAATTCTTACATGCTCAAGCTGTGCTTTGATGCAGGAAGACTGATACATAGAAGAGTTAAATTGTACTTGGAGCTCTACAGATTCAGAACCCTGGGATGATCTAGGTTGGAAAAAACATTCAAGATCATCAAATCCAATGATTGAGGGCAATTCCTCTGTAATCACTCTGTTGCCTTAGTACTTCTCTGGTGCTGCAGTCTCTGAGGATTTGTCCAGAGTGACCTTAAGTGCACCTTCTCCTTCAGCAATGCAGCTGGAAGTAGGGTGCAGAAAAGAAGAGAAAGAATAGTGGTGTACTTCCCTGCAGTGACCAGGAACAATGAATGGAAGAGATGTTGTACTGAGTCATAGCTGAGTGCTACAATGTGTGTATGCTGCCATGGTCAAAACAATGAAATGTCATTTTGTGTCCCTGGCTGTGCATGAGGCAAGTACTGCTTTGTTCTGGAACAATGATGCATCAGTATTATGTAACTTTGGGTTCTGCTGGCATCTTAAAGCAAAATGGAAAAGCCCCTAGGAGCGATGATGTGCATAGAGGTAAAATGTATGTCACTGAAATATAAATACGTAACCTGAGCTCTTTGTTCAGGCTCCTTCTGTTGTGCTACACTCTCTGCTAGGAAGAAATTATTTTAAGTTGGCAAATTACTCTTCTCTAACATAGCTGCCTGAGGCTATGTCTAGAGCAACCCAGAACTGCTTCCAAATTTCCAGGCCTGGGGATGAACTTCAGCTGCTTAACTGCATGTCAGGGAAAGATGTGGCTGTACATGTCCTGGTTTCACAGAACTAGACTGCTGGTTGAAAACTACCTAGTGTTCTGATGACTGTGAGCTGAACAACAGAGCAGTATAAATGCAGACCTTGTTGTCTGGAATGAGTGCAGCTTTTTCTCTTATTTGGCTGTAAGTGAAGGTAAACCTACCTAATCATTGGTGCTCTTCCAGCTGTGTCACAGTAAGCTACAGAGATGGGTCTGTGGGGAGAGATGGATGTTCCTGGAAGCAGACATTGTAAACCAGAGGGTAAATCTGTGACTTGTGTAGTGACCTGCATGACAAAGGGTCATGCTGGGGGTGAAGAACGTGTCTTCAGAATGAGAATTTGTCGTTCTGAAATGTCTTGGATTTGACTGGTAGTATTTAAATAGACTGTTCCCTTTGTTTAAGTTTCCTGCATCAAAACCTTTCATTTTGTTCTGTTCACAAGAGAAGCTCAGGCGGACATTGTGAAAGCACAATGTGAAAATGCAACTGATGGACGAGACACCTACCCAGGAGATGGCAGCAGAGGGACAGATGTGTGTGCGGGCAGCCGCCTGGGAGCACAGCCGTGCTGTGCTGGGCTGCAAAATACAGGTGCTCACCTCTGTAATTCATGAAACTACCATGTTGTATTCAGTAATGAGGCCTTTAAGTTACTCAAGTTTAAAGTAAACTGGCTTTTCTTTCAGCTCACTTTGCCTGTAGCTTTCAGGGAATTTCTGCTTCACAGACTATCTAATCATAGAGTCATAAGAGGGCTTAGGTTGCAAGGGTCCTTAAAGACCCTCTAATTCGACCCCCCTGCCATGGGTGGGGTTCCCACCCACCTGATCAGGTTGCCCAGGGCCATCCAACTTCGGGCCCTGAACACTTCCTGAGACTTAACTTTTCTGTGTAGCCTGTGCTAGTGCCTCACTGTGCTCTGAGGACATAATTTCTGCCTAATGTCTGATCTAAATCTCCCCTCTTTTAAGCTATTTCCCTTTGTCCTATCACTATCCACGTAAAAAGTCAGTTTTCTTCCTGTTTATAAGCTCCCTTCAAGTACTACTAAAACTAAGTATTGATGGAGTATAATGAAAGTAACTGCCCTAAGCTCTGAAAACTCAGTTTTGGGCTTTTCCCTTAAGTGTTGCATGTGGTGCATGAAGAAAGAGTTAAAAATAGGTGGGTGACTATAAGTGAGAAGTGTTTCTTTTAGTATCTTAGGACTGTGATTTTCTTCGTCCAGATAATATGAATCATGTTATAAAAATTAGCATCCTTTTATATTTCAATAGTGATTCTATTTTAAAAGTTTGATTTCTGCTACTTTGAGGGAAAGAGGTAAATCATTTTTAAAACGACTAACACATCAAGGCCTGTGATTGCCTATGAAAAATGAATCATAAGGCACAGACGTTGATTGAACAGATAGGACTTGGCTTTTCTGAGGTTGTGTGAATTATGTATGCTTTATTATCTTTAAAGGCAACAATAAGTTGAGGTAGTTAACTATCGATTTCATATTTGTACCATTTCTTTAATGTGCAAGGTTTTGTTGCACTCTACTTTTGTATATAAGAGATAATACATGCAAGTTAGTAGATAAGGAAGCTGGTTTGCAATTCTCCTAAACACCAAGGCAGGGTGAATGACAGAATCTTGTGCCTTAAGATTAGAAACATTTGATTCTGTTTTATGGAAATTCTAAGATTTGTAGCCGTAAAGTATATAGACACAAAGCATGGGGCTGGCAGAATATGGTGTAATTTCAGATGCCACAGAAAATAATCATATGCATATAGGAAGTCCTGGCCCTGGTGCAGCTTCTTTGTATACTTCACAGAGTCATCACCTTAGGGTTTTTTGCTGTGTGCTACTGGAATAATGACATATTTGACCCATTTTATGCAGTGCTTTTTCAGTAGCATTTCTTCTCTTAAGGGTGCTGTATAAAAATAACTGAGTCTCTGTTCAGCAGTATTCTTGTTTTTATTATAATAATGCTATTAGACCTTCAGGTAGGCTTCACAGAGGTACAGTCCCTGCTCCCAGAGAGCTTACATACTAGTTTTCAGAAGTCTGTTTGCTTATACTCTCTTTTCCATCTAAATGTAGTCTCATGTGAAACTCTGAGTTTAGACTTGATTCTAGTACTTCCAGAAGTCAGCAGCTAGGTTCAAGACTATGATCAGATATACCTTGAGATTGTTGAAAGAGTTCCTGATTTCTCTGCTGCAAGCACAAACAGAAGCACATGCTGAAGTCCAACATTTTGAGTATTATTTCATTTGCAACATGCTATTTTTTTTTTAAAAAAAGTAAAACTAAAAAATCCATAATACAAAATATACATAATATTTCCAGCATTATTTGTGGCTGTGCCAACTTAACTTAAAAGTGCAGTGAAGTCACCCATAACAAAAACTGAACTAGCCGTGTAAGTATTAATCATAGAAGAAAAATAAAACTAGTAACTTGAAGTGGCTAGGATAGAAAACCTTGCACATTGCTATGCCTTACCTTTATTTCAGGGGAAGTATTATTCCCAGGATTGAGAGGACTCCTGTTGTCTGGGACAAAATAAAACCCAGTGTAGACTGGTGAACTGAATCATTGCTGTCCTATCTATGAACTATTAAATAACCAAGATGTTGGGTGTCAGATATTGACCTGTATTTCACACCTGTGGTTGAAGAAGGGAGTCTGGCTCACTGCCTACATCATTTCTTGTATGGCAGCATGAGAAATGACAGATGCTACAGTCTGCTTTGTTGTGAAACTCCTCCTATGGCCTTGATTATATGACCCTCACACATGTAGGTGTAGGATTTTGTTTTCTTCCTTACAACTTTATACAGTGATTGAGACAGACAAATTTTTATCTTTACTTTTAGACCATTTGCTTGCAGGGTTCATAACTATAAGTCAGGACCACATTCTTTAGGTTTGAATAATTGCCTTTTGAAAAAAATTTAAAATAATTATTTTGGTCACAAACTCAGCTCATGGCAACAATCTTGTCTGACAGTCAAGATCAGAGTCCAGATTGTTTTTCAAAATGTTAAAAAAAACCTGAACAAAAGTGTAACCTTCAATAGATACAAAATAAATCAAAAACACATACAATCATATTGAGAACAATCCAGCTGTCAATGCAAATGAAGCTGTTATTTGCCAAAGAAATAATTGGCTCATGACTGATTAATCTTTAGTGATTTAAAAAAACAGACTGAATAAAATTTCCAAACATGCTCAAATGTAATTTTTTAAACATCCCATAGAAAATAATTCTAAAAGTGCCTAACTGTATTTACAAACTAGTTTTTGGGGAAAGAAAACATAACTTCAGGTTTTGTGTCAGTTAGGCACATTTACATGTTTTACTCTTCAAGTAAATCGCATCAAGTCAGAAACAATCTTAGTTATGTGGCATTATCCATAAAGACAACACATGCATCTTCTGTCACAACTGCACTTAAGTAACCACCAGCTATGAAAGTGAAAGGCAGACAGAAGGCCAAATCCCCTGACTGTTACCAGTCTTACAGGGCCTTCTGACTGATCTATCATTAAAACTGGGCAGCACGTGATAAATTTGAGTGTGTAGCTTACACAAAGACCCAACTGTGCTCAGAGTTCTTGCAGAGCTTTACAGTACTTTATTATGTAAAATACAAGCTAACTTCTTCAAGACATGAAGACAACCAAATAAAAAAATGACAGGTATGTAGCTCACACTGAACTTTGGTCTCCTGGAGACCACTGAGATGCTTAAAAAAGCAAGTGCAGTGTGTAATTTATCATAGAATCACCAAGGTTGGAAAAGACCTACAAGATCTCTGTTTTCTGTCCTAACATGTGCATACGACCTCAGTCATATCCCCTTTTGCTCACCTCATGCTCTTACTATTGCAAAATCTTCCAGTACAGAATTAAGGGCAAGATTTTGACTCTGTTCTCTATTTATGCCAAAAGCTAAACTGATGTCAGGTGGCCTGTGCACATAAAGCCCAGCGTAACAGTATTGGTAGTTCTTCTCCAGATGAAATTTGAAAGCCAGTCATAACATGGCAGAGAACATGGTGTAAGTGATTACGAAATTCTTATTTTCTTTTCAGAGACAGCATTCAGAAGGCAGTTACATGTATCATTTGGCAGTTTTTTCCAAAAACAGTATACTTCAGTAATTTGTGACCTTAGTGCGAGGAAATGGTGACCTTTTGGAACAGCATGCCCATCCAGTTGCCCTGTAGCACACAGATAGATGTCTTCTTACATAGTTCTCATTTCATAGATTAGTTAAGACAAAGGTTTGCTTGTATAAATTTGTGTAAAACAATAAGGATGGAGCTAGTCAATGAAAAAATGAATTTTTTTCTCCCAGTCTGGAAGCAGTATTCACCACACATTCATCATCAGTGTAATAGAAAGTGTCCTTTACACATATGGTACTTGTCAACTGAATTACGAACTGATGCTGTTCCACAATAATCTGAAATAAGTTGTTCTGTTTCACTCTGCAGTGGATCAGGAGAAGTGTTGCTGGCACAATACGTTACTGTAAACTCCGGACCTGCCAGTTCTAAGGGCTAAGTTTGTTTGAAAGGCAAAAATATACAAGAAAAGGCACTATAAATCACTTTTGAAAAAGCAAAACCAACAAACTGTCCTGCAGTTACTCTTATAATAGAGCAGAATCTGTAAAATATTTTCATCTATTAAAAAAACCCCAACACTTTAATTAAAAATGTTTAAATGTTATTAAGCTTTAAGGCACTCCAGCTGAAGAACTGATTGGATCACAATTTCTATGGGTGGCTCAGATCTCCTCTCTTTATCCACATAATACATCTTCAGTCTTTGTATTTCGTGAGTTCTGTAATTTCATCAATATCTTCTATATCCTGTGTCATTTTTTCATACTGTCTCTTGAAGAAGCCAAACTGTGAGGAGTATGGAAATAACACCACATTACAATCAGTCATCAATACTTATTTTTCTAAGTTAAGCTAAATACTATGATGGAAGAAATGCATGATATGTGCATGCACACACTAAGAGTGTTTGATTTGTAGATGATTCCTAACTGTAGAGTGAAAGAAGCTGGGCCTTAATTTCCTGCCTAGGGCAACAAATGCCAAAGAGTAGTGCTGAGCAGCCAGTCTCCCTGTCAAGATATATGGATATCTAAGCTGTCTTAGTGTGCCAGGGTCCCCCAAGAACTCCCATGCTCTGGCATGAACAATACCAAGGTATCCTTTGTAAACCACTTTTTGCTGTCACCCTTCTCTGTTCTTTTTGCCTGTTCAGCATATATTCTCTCCTTGCTTCTATTCCCCAGATTTGCTCACTGGAAATATGGTTGGTGAGCCGTGGAGGTAGACAGGGAGGGACAAAAAATGCTGCTCTCATTTTAAGGCACTGGCAGCACATTTATCATTTTCACATTGCCCGTATCTATGGTGATTCACTTTAGAATTTTGATTTTAAAAGCTCCCATCAAGAGTGGAAAGCCAATGCAGTATTATTCTTATTACTAAACTGCGTATGCAGTTTTGTTCAGCACTAATGAAGAGAGGTTCCAAAGAAAACAGCCCACATGTACTTATCCCTTTCTGCTTTTCTTTTTAAGAATATAAACACCTACTTACTTTCCATAAAACAGCAACCAGTACTAACAGCAAGAGGAGTCCAGCCAAGATACTGCCAATCACAACACCAATTGGTATCTCAGCTTTCTCATCTGGCTTTATTATTGTAACTGGAATCTGAAAGCAGAGAGATGTGGTAGGGGTTAACATTTTAACAGCATGTAAAGCAGGATTTGTAAACCAAGTACTTATTAAGGATAGCTGTAGTGCACGTATGCCAAGATCAGTGACTGGAACATACCAGACAACAGCAATCTTTTCACTGGGGTCCACCGGCACCTGCTTGCACTACAGTAGCACTGGACATCAAAGATTAGGAACCCTCGTCATTCTTGGCCACATACAACAGGCATAGAAACAATCTCTTCATGTCAGCTTTCTGTCTTTTTGGTAACAAGGGTACTTTCACAGAGTTATCTCCCAGAGATGGATACCCTGCTACTAGGTAAACCAGAGATACTGACATTCAGGCTAGGAATAGCTGTGCTTACAACCCCATCTACTCAAAACAGACTTCAGCTGCATCAGCTAGAGAAGGACTACTTCCAACCGAGTCTTCAGACTCCATTCTCTGCAGTGGGCAGCCATAAGAAACAATATTAATTGTTAGATCTTCTGGTGTTAATCTGTGTTCTCCTGAGTTAGCTTCAAGAATTTGCAGTAAGACATAGGGGTCAAACAGAAGCCTCTAGGACATCTATGCTTCCCAAGAAATACCAGAGAGCTCACAGGACAGCATACAATGTCTGGAAGTTCATTTTCAGGTGATACCCTATCTAGTTGGATTGCATATGACCATCTATCTAGTTTCACATAATGTAGTGGCACACGGAGATACTGCTGTAATATTTATGAACTGTCAAATCTTTGGAATGACGTTCAGCATGAAGATTTTTTTTTCCTTCCTGAAACATGATAAAAGAAGTCATGTCAGTTTACTTTCTCAGGGTTGCTTGCTCAGTGCATTTGTCTGGTGTAATTTAATCTTAAGCTTTCTGGGAAACTTGCACTGAGCTGACATCTCAGTGATTTAAGTCATTTCTGCTGGAAAGCTCTACTGTTGTGTTAGGTGTGGCTTTATGTATTCATTTCACTGAGGCAGGCTGGCTTTATGTATTCTCCAACAGAGTAGCTGTAATGATGATTATAGCAGGTTAACATTCTGTCCTCCAGCTGGCAGTACTTCCCAATGTGGAAGGACTCTGAAAGCTTTTACGCAAAAGTATCAAGCAGTTTCTCCACATAACATCAAAAGGTAATATTAATTAATTTAACTATATGGCAATCCAACTCATCGTAATTTTAAAAAGCCAATCTCATTTCTACATGCAGTCTGGTTAGAATTCACCTCATCTATTGCTATACCTACAGGATAGCCATTGGCTTCCAATGGAAAAAGACAGGCCTTATTTTAGGGCATAATTCACCTTATCTATTTTTAGCAATCACCTTTAAAATGCAATTAACTGCATCTCAAATATACCTATTCTTTCTACTGCTAAGAGTTAATAGAAGTGCTAACTGTTGTATGGATTTCTAATGTAGACACTAAGTTGGATGAATCCTACCACTCTTGCTGTTTTTCTAAAATAACAGTATAAGTCAGAAACAAACTCAGATTGCCACTGCATGGTCCCATTCCAAAAAAAGAGTGAAGGGACAGAGAGTGGCCATCATTTCTGGCCTGCCATGCTATGTGTCCAGTTCTGGATGCTGGCTCCAACACTGAGGTGGCAAAGAGAACTGTTTTCCCTAGAAGAGTATATTGTCCACTGCCCTTTACCAGCTGGCACATTTGCCAAGTCTTCTCACAGGGCAAGAAACTATTAAGGATGGGACTAAACTTCACCAGAACATAATGTAGATAACTTTCATGGTCTGTTCATCCACTCTCTCAGAGCAGTAAAAGTCTCAGTTGCAGATATTTCAGTGGTTGGCTAAAAAAACTACCCTTTGTGTGTCAACTGACTTAAACAAGAGTCACTGAAATAGGTAAATTCTGAAATCACTGACAGTGATGCTGGAAATGCAAATTTGGTATTATCATGTTCCAGCTGTACAAGAATACACAGTCAAATGTAATCTATGAACTAGCTAGAAAGCCTGTACAATTAAGTGGAATGTTTGGATTGTATGTTAATGGGTTTCATCTTTTGGCAGAAATACTATGTCACCAAGCAGAGACACTCAGCAGACTTCAAATGCAAGTAATTTTTCTGCAAAATCATGGCATTATTTACAGACCTATATATATTTTTCCCTCCTTCAGGGATTTGAGGCTTCCTTGGTTACAAAGGGATCTATTTAGAGGTTCTTTGCAAAAACTGAATTATCCATGAGAAAATAATGACAAAAATAGTACTGAAATGTGGTCTCATCATCACTTTGAGATAGGTCAATCAGTTACTGTTTTGGTACATACTTAACTGAATATTCCATTGCCTATGAATGGATTATACTACATATTCTAGCAGATGTTTGACATCCTTAACAGCTTACACTTTGGTCTTCAAAGATCTGTCTGCAAACTTCAAACCTAGTACAGTTACGGAAGTAAGACTAAAAACCAGATTTGCTAAAACGTTTCCCAGAGCTTATTTATCTACAACAATTATTTCTATTTGAGAAAGAAGTTCAGTTTGATCTCTTCATGCAGAGGAAGCTGAATGAAATTCTTAAGTCTTTAACTGCATTTTGCTGATACTTCTACAATCTTTTTAAAATCTGAAGATTTTATCTCTGGTTTAGGTAGTAGTCAGATGAAATTAAAATGTTTTTGTAACTTATGGAAGTTTGTATGTAGCCAAAAGGATATATTAGTTCAACATATTTATATATCACAAGAGGCTGAAATTTGCTATGTACTTCTAAATATCACTGTAATATCATCAGTTTAAGTAAGAAAGATAATAAAAAATAATAATAATTATTCATCACTTACAGTTAGGGTATTTTCTCCAATTATAAATAAATCAGTATTGTGCACATTGATTTCTGCCTCAGCAAAGAGTTGCAATGTCTGGAAAGTGGACTGAAAGAGAAGATTAACAAAAATTGTAAAGCTCTGTTACAGGACAACTTACTTAGAATACAGATATCCTGAAGACTTGTTTTTAAATCTTCATAAGTTTTTCAGAACCATAAGAAAATCACAGTATTGAGAAAATTAAAGTGATCTTTATTTTTATTTCTCTCAAGATAGTGCATCTATGAAAGCAATTATGTAGTCCTGACAATTTCTTAATTTTTCTGTTTTAATTTATTAGCAGTAAAACTGCAGAACTCTCCCCCTTTTATCTTCTTTAACAGATCAAATGAAATAGAATAATAAGATTGTTTTTAGTTTTAGTAATAATAATTACTAAAGTAATTATACTTTAAAGTAATAAATAACTAATAATTACTAAGTAATAATTAGATTGTTTTAGTTATTTCAAGGCTATCGCTGCTGATAGCTGGGAAGAGATGAGAAAAATATAACAGCGAAAAAGGGAGAAATCTCTCTGGCTTTTGAAAGAAATGGAAACTGGATGTTCTCTCCCTTTTTTTCCTCATGACCTCTACCCAATTCTTCTCTCTTTTTCCCCCTTTATTTTTTTCCTACCACTGTCTGTTCCTCTCCACTGCTTAAATTCTGACATCATGTCCTCAGCTTAAACAAAGAAGACAAAAATCCAGGCCAGTTCCCATTTGAAAAGGGACCATGTGCCAGATACCACTTCCTCTGCAAAAGTATCCAGCTCAGTGCTGCTCTTATTCCCATGCCTCCTCCCATGTCCTGCTAGCATGCTGGTCCCAAATCCTGCAGTGTCACTGAAGGCAGCTTCTGGTTTATAAGACTACTTGCCAATCATCTCAGATGCAGTGAGCGCTTTGTCCTTTTGCCTCCTGAGCCATTTCTCTGGTTCTGAAAACCCTACTGCCACTGCAGGTTCAGGTATGGTAGGTTTGACGCTGGTAGTGTGAGCTACTGTGATCCCACAGCCATCAGTGTGCACTGAATGGACTGTCTGCAGCATACAACATGCCTGCACCATGGCAGGCTGTCCTGCAAATCAGGAAACTGGAAATCTGCCCAAGCATGTTTCAAAACACCTTCCCAATTCCTAAACACATCTTTCTTTGCTTTGTTTAGCAAGTAACATACCAGGAAATCTTCAGTCCTCATCCTGGACAAGTCTGATGACTTGCATTTTTGGCTGTTTGTAGGAGTATTGGCACTGAACATTCACAGTTAAATAGAGAACAACAAAATGGGAGATGAGAAGAAAACTGTCATTTTCCATCTTCCCTTCTCATCTCTGAGTGGTAAACAATTTGTTTCTAAGCACTGTCTTGTACAAGTAACAACCTTTTATCCTGGTCTCCACCTTCTGCACATCTGTCACCATTAACAAATGCTCTTGACCCAGCCAATTTGAAAAACACCATCTTTAAACATGGGCAGATGCTTTTCTTCACATACTTGCATAAGTATGTTACATTATCAGCCTGACCTTTTCCTTTTAATAGCTGAATGGTGAAGCTGACAGCAACCCTGCTGTTAAATGTCAGTACCTGCATCAGACTTGCTAGACAGGGTAATGAGACTGCGTCATGTTCTTGATGCTCTGTGCAAACCTGGGTCTCTAAGACAGCCTGGTTGGGTGCCTAGCTGAGAAGCCAACATGGTCTCTTTTCAAAAGTCTGGTAATTCAAGATGATTAATGTCCTGGAGGACACATGATGATTTAAAATGGGAAAGTCAAGGTATTATTGATGGGTATTTTTAAGCATCCTCTAGTTCTTTAAGCAAGGACAGTTTCCTTGATGCCAGCTCTAATAAAAACAGAAAGTCAATTAAAAGTTTTCCACGCTTTCTCTAACAAACTAACTGGCAGAGTTAATAGGCTTTTCCTATTTTGGTGTGACTTGAAATGATCACTATGTAGCCTATGATGTTCAAAAACTAGAAGCAATATTATTTTCTAGGCTATGACTACACTTTACTTTGCTCTCTTATGCTGAATTTTGTGGAGCTATAATTCCCCTTAAATTAATTTAACAGATGCAGAAAATGTTTTGTACAGCTGTGAAGATCTACATTATTGCTGCATTTTCCTAGATTATTTGCTGGAATGAAGGTTCCCAGCTCCATTATCTAGCCTTACTTCTTATTTTACTTCTTAGTTCAAGTTTTCAATGCAGGCAAACACAATAACATAACATTTTTAGACTGGAAAGTTCTCTTTAATGAACTTTGTAAAGCATCAGGAACTAGAAAATACTTGGGTCTCATCATGAATACACCAGTGGTACTCACAACAGCAAAGGTACTGTTCCAGATTCGGGTGGACACGTTCACAAAATACTCTCCCTTCAGCACGAGGTCTTCCAGTTTGCATGTGATGGTACTGCACTTTGCATTCTTACAGTTCTTTCAGGGAAAACAGCAAGGAGAGACAACAGCATGCATTACAAATTACACTTCAAGTAATGGTCCTTTAACATTTAGGTGAAAGTTTTACTGTCCTGTGCCCACACATTAAGTGTGTGCACACTGTGAAGAACACACAGTGCTTCTCTCGAAGGCAGATGCAGTGTGAGAACATCACTTCTG
This sequence comes from Meleagris gallopavo, assembly GCF_905368555.1. Lineage (NCBI taxonomy): Eukaryota > Metazoa > Chordata > Aves > Galliformes > Phasianidae > Meleagris > Meleagris gallopavo. The sequence continues at coordinate 16,158,272 of NC_139435.1, read as the reverse complement.
CACAGCAGGCGAGGAATGCCATGGCCATCACAGCGATCCCCACAGGTGCAGCAGAAAATGTCAGCCCTGCACCCATGTCCTGGCTCTTACTCACCAGCTCTTTCACAGCTCTGAGGTTTTCTTTCTTGAAAGATGCAGAGTAAGGTCTTTTTCCTATCTGCAGTGGATTTATCTGAACTTGACAAGTAACACCTCTGGCCTAGGAAATGAACAGCAGAATTAGAATTGGTTGGTATGCTCTGAAGTTTACAGTCATAATATCATATATTCCTGATGGCATGGTTGCTGTGAAATTATAGGTTGTGAATTATATAATACTGGATAATTTAGAAACCAATAGATAATACATTTTTTAGTCTGCTCTTCTGGTAATTTTTTTTCCTCCTAGATCATGCTGAAAGTTTTGTGCTGATCAAAAAATTCCATTTTTACTATATTCCTCTGAGGAGCTTGGAGAAGAACCTAGTTGAAGAGTTCCTGGGTGATATGAAAACTCAGCTGTGCACTGCACAGCTGGATCTGCCAAGGACTACCCTTAGTGTACTGCTGATGTTGTGGTCCTCCCACACACTTTCCCATTTGTGACTAAGAGACAAAAAGAAATCACAGCCACACTATGAAGGCTGATGTACATAGTGCTGGCTAACTCTCAAAACGTGGCAGCTTATATGGCTCAGTTCTTCACCTGATCTGTATCAACTGCAGTTATGTACATCAATGGGTTGTCTTTGCTGGTTAATTCGGGAAGATGGATTTTCACAGATGCCATCTTCACTGGAATACTTCCTGTTGTTACCTGCAAAACAAATAACTCATAATTAATTCAGGTAGCGATACTTATATACACATAAATTATTTGGTATATCAAAAGAAAACCAAAACAGGGATAATTAAGATAGAACGGGATTCCTTTTGCATCAGTACTTTTATGTTGATACATTTAATAGGGTAAATAATGACAGTATGCCCTAATGGAAAGTGTACTATGCTGTACACCTTCAGACTACCGTATATACAACATAGCTTTGGGTACCAGTCTGTTTCCTTAGCAAAGCTCTTATTAACTGGGTGAGATATTTTTTGAAAAACAAATACTTTACCACAGCCAATAAGCCTTTATAACAGCAGTTACAGGAATGTAAATGGAACATAATTTAAGTTTCTTCCACGTTGCATATGTGGATCTAGGGTTTCTTTAAGGCATGTAATAAATGTTGTGATCTGGCTAGTCCTTGCATCTGGTTTGAGTACTTAACCCTCGCCAAACTTAAATTTCAAAGTCCAAGCCTGCAAAGCCTTATTTTCCTTCGTCAAGTGAATAGAAGACAAATAAGCTCGGTGAACAAATAGTGTAAATTGGACTGAAGTTAAGCATTAACCGTCTTCCAAATACATAAACAATGCAGGACCAATCCCTCCCCAGCCTACTCATGCATTAAGTGCAAAGTTCATTCTTAAACTCATAAGCATTGACTGTAAGCATTTATCCTCCAGCTATTTGCCATTTTTTTTCCTATTTGACTGATCCAAAAGCATCAAAATCAGACAGTGAAACAGAACTGTTTTTTGAACTGTGTTTTAGGTCCCAGTTATAAGAGGAGGTAAAGTGGTTTCACAAACCAGAAATAGAAACATTTACTAACCTTCACTGAGAAGTTGAATGTGGGGCCAATATCTTCAAAATTATTCACAGTGGAAGGAATGTTATGACCAGAGTATACTTCATAGAAGTTGATGTTGGCAAGCCTAGGTAACAACCACAAAACAATACATTACAGTTGGCAGCTACTTTGAAAACATATGCAACTGAATCTGCTTTGGTTTGTTTTAAGTTTGTGATATGGGTCAAAAGTATAATGAGAAGAAAAATCAGTCACTTGTACGGGTCTTTGAATTTTACAAATTTGTTTAGGAAAAGAAGAGCTATACTGAAGCCCAAAGCCAAGAAAGCATGTGGAGCCAGCAGTGCAGCATCAGATGTGGGCTCTGCTCAGCCTCCTGCACCCTACAGTGCATTTGGCACTGTACTGCAGGCTCCTCTCCAAAGAACAAATGCTACTTTTGGCCCTAATGTGCTCTGTTCCACGTGGGTTTATTTCCTCACTGACTGGGTGTACACACACAGCACCCTGCACATGTGCTGACACATTCTTACACATTCTTACAGTACCCTGGGACACTTCTTTTTTCATTCAGAATTCCCACAAGAACATGAAAGTGGCTGCAGTCCAACATATCATGAAATGATGAGTGTCTGATGGAAGAACATGGTGGGAGGTCCTGTGGATGTTTCAGGGGTTCAACCAGGTGGGACTACGCTCAAAGACAAAAAAAAGCATCCCTGTGTAAGTAATTGCTTCCGCGTGCTGCTTGGGAGCAACCCTTCTGCTGAAACATCTCAGAATTTTATAGTCTTCATCCTAGAGAGGGGTTACTCAAGCAGTAGAATCTGGGAAGTGAGTTAGCAAGAAGAAGAAGCCATCAAGACTCCTTCCAGCTGATCTTTGTAGCACAAACTACAAATCCCTTCTGTTTAGAAGTGCAGCTCTATCCATTTATCTGGGTAACATCTATGCATACAATGCCAAATTAACATGTACAGCCTCAAAGAGGCACTTCCTGATGAGGTGCTCTTCCAACTGTGCCAGGGATCCTCTGTGATCCTCCATGCTTCTTCCCATGAGGCCTTTCCCTGCAGGGCCTCCTGACAGTAACTCGCAGGACAATCCATGTGGAGCTCTTTCTTATTGCTCAAATCTCCAATTCTTCTAGTTTGAAAGTATCAACTTCCTGTCCTTGCAGTTGTCACTGGTAAGATTGATTCCCACCTCTGAAAACTCAGAAGATTTTTTGCTAGAATAGATGCCCTTCAGCGAGATGACTTTTTTTCCTCAGTTCTTATTTAAAAAGTTTGTTACTTGCTAAAAATTACCTGTCAGAAGAGGAAACTATTTCCATATTGATATTTGCTAAGAGTTACTAAATCCAAGAGAAGCATTTAAAGTTATACATTGCCTTAATGTGTACTTCCTTCAGTTCTTTTAAGCTGTTTCATCTCCAAGAATAACTAAAAAACTTCTCTGACTGTACAGATTCCTTCATGCCTTGACTTGCATAGGTAATTACATTTTCTGATGGGGGTGCAGGTGAATTTGAAATCCTATTTTTCCTTGAGCAACTTTACTATAAACTCTGTGCTTGTTTTTGTGGGTTGTTTGTTTTTTGTTTGTCTGTAATCATTTCTCAGATAAAATAAATTTGCTGAATCAACTTTGCACCATTTGAAATTTCTACTGAGTTAGTCCTTAATTTGGTGTGATAGCCACCTACTCAAATCCTTCTGTAGTCTTTGTGCTCCTGCCAACTTGAATAACAAACACTCTTCTTCTACTGACGTCTCCTCTGACTTTCCCAGGGAGTTGAAAGAACTTGCATCGCTGGTCTAAATGCATGCTTTTCAGCAACTACAAAAATTGGAAAGATTCTGTCAGACCCTAGACCTGGTGGACTCAAGTGTGGTGAACCCAGGGCCTTAGAACAATGAAACTGCAATTGCAATGCATTTATTAAAATAAGCTTCTGTGCTATGATCCAGATTCAAGGTCAGGTCATAGCATGAATCTCTTGTGTTATGTGTCACAGTGGCTTTGGAATATTCATTTCCTAAATTCATCATTGCTGTGAATTTTTAAACAACTTTTTTATTTGCATACTTCTGTCATTGTTTGAATAACTGCCATTTCTTTTCTACCATTTTATGTTTATTGATTTTAGAATGCTTTGGGATGCTAAAGCATTTTTTTCCACCATTAGTTCGTGACTATGTGCATCAAGTATAGCTCCACAAATTTTATCTGAAAATTCAGCAGCTGGGAAAGATAACCTTTCTTTGATGGAAAGTAAAATAGCATATCTTAAACTGAGAGTCAAACTAGTGTATTTTCATTTCGTTTTTAATTTCAGTTAAACTTTAACTGGAATTATTCTTGTTTGCAACATTATCAGACTACTGTTTCAGTGCATTCCAAATCACTGAATGTTCCCGGGGCTGAAAAAAGAGGTTTCAAAGGCCTGAAGTCAAGATCACTCTTATGGGGACTTTTGTCTATCTCTCTCTCCCCTTGGCTAACTGGCTTTACTCACAGTCTGCATTTATCAGGATACTGCATCTGACACATACCAATCTCAGTTGCCTCCCAAGTGGAGGGACAGGCTCATGATCCTAACCCTGGGCATGTGTAGAGCAGGACGTGCTGCTTTTGCTGCCACAGTAGGTAGGGTGGGAGTGGAAAGAAAAGCCAAGAGAATTTCTTGTGACTTCCATAAGAACAGAACAAAGTTTCAGTATACTTTCAGTGGTCTTTCAAGAACTGCTTCTATATTTTAAGCCATTGAAAAAATGACAGTGACTCCTTCCATTATTCAGCATACCTTGTGAAGTGAATTTCTGCATCATACCGCAAAGGAATTGACAAGCTGATCTGGTTGTCCAGTTCTTGCTCTTCTTTACTTTCGCTGTTCATCAAAATACATTTTGATCAGGTGTTTTTATATTATTTTGTATAAATGTCCTACTAATACATAATTTGCTTTATAAAACACTTTACCTCAGTGCATGAAAACTTAGAACTGCCATATTCTGAAGATTCTTAAGGTTAAAATCAAAACTAATATCAAAAGACACCTATGGAAGAAACAAGGAACACAAAGTAAATGAATCGACGATACAACACCAAGAGAACTTAAAGGTCGCAACATAATTATTCATATGTACAAATATCACCCTCTGTAACTGATTTCTCCTGTTTCTGTGTAATATTTCAATAATCTCCTAATCCTTCAGAACTGCATTTTCTTTTCTTTCATGCACAAGTCAACTCTGTTATGTAAACATTAGCTATCTATATTTTTAAAAGATGTGTAACTTGCTTCAGGCTGCACAACGGGTCTTTAGATTGCTCCGGTTACATGTTTTTACATATTTAAACACCAGCACTCACATAGCCTTTTCAGTTTCTCTTTTCTTCTAGTCATTCCAACAGGTCTGCTTTGGCCAATGCAATTAACAATTAAAAAAAACCTGTTATATATCTAATGGGACTTCTTTGGCTTTGCAGAATGTCATGTTTATATTACTTCTGGAAAGGCTCTTATTCCTCCAACTGACTGTGCTAAAAGCTGGAAGCCTATTTCTGTTCTGCCTCAGAGGAATAAGAGATTAAGTTCCATAAAACCAGGGATATCCTGAGATTTATGGCATAAATGAGAAAAAGGATACATGATCTATCCCAGGCTCTCCTCTCCTCCATCTCTCCTCAGCACCACTTCCTTGCAGAACTGAGCTGGAGCAGCTGCCCAGGTTTGCTCAGTAGTGAGGGTTTGATGCACTGCACAGAGCCCCCAGGAGGCTGCGTGTGGCAGCTGGCTGCTCATCTCTTGTCTTCTCCCCAGCCTCTTAGGGTTACAAAGCTACAGAAGCATTTGGGTTGTAGGGCCAGAGAGAAGTGTGCTTTAGAGCATTTTTTTCCTTTAATCTAGAACACTGGTCATCACAGTCTAAGCTCTGAGTTGCTTCTCTCAGTGCCTCTGAAATCCAAGGGGAAGTTACCTATTGCCAGCCCTAAAATCTTCAACAACAGTGTATGCAGAATTAGGGGAAAACAAAAACAACAAAAATGCTTTGGTATGTCAGTTGAGGTTATTTAATTGTGCTAGCTGTACCTGTTGTCCTGTTCGGAAAACAGGATAGCTTATCTGGCAGATGACTGTAGTTTGAGATGTTCCTGTCTGACATGAGACTTCAGTCCCATCGCTCTGCAGAGGAAACAGAAAAGTCATCTTAATAGCAGTTTCTGATAAAAGACAGGAAATTCTCAGCCTGCCTCTTCCACATAAGCTGTGTTACCGTAAGAAGCAGTACCAGTAGGTGTTATAGCAATAATGCCTAGAGATGAGATGGATGGGAATTATAAGTAGGGCTAGAAGAGTGGCAGGAGAATGGTGGAATAAGGACTGATCCTATGTAATTTCTCTGGACTCTAATGATCTTACAGAAGCTTCATGCTGGGCTTGAAAGAAGGAAAAAAGACCATGGTGGATAGGCCTCCTACTTCATTAACACTTACTGCGGTTTTTAGAAACTTCTACAGTAATATTTGCATGGCCTGAGAGACGGTTAAATACTCTCACCATAGAAATTGGAGTGTGGAAGAGAAATCTTATCATGGTTTTTTTGTAGGAAAGTCTACAATGCTTAAGAGTTTATTTATTACTCTTTGGAAAATTTAGCATGTCAGCATTTCACATCAAAGGAAAGACAAATTCATAGACTATAGCCAGTTATCATCATGCTGAAAACAATAAAAAGTACTGCTTTTTGTAAAACACATCCCTACCAGATACTTACCATTCATGATTTATAGTCTGAAAAGAATATAAGCTTTGAACAAATAGCTTATAATATTTCAGCTTTAGAAAAGGCATGTTTTTTGGGGGAAAAAACTTCACTTGCAGCCTGGAATACTTCTAAACAAATGAGCTTTTAATGTGGAAGAAAAGCCTAGCTCCAGTGTGGTCCTTTGGTATGAATGGAGTGAGTAATTTTGCTGTGCAACAGGATGGGGAGGTAGAGGGGCACACTCAGCACAGTATTGAGTCCTGCCAATTCATTGTTCCAGAAAATGTGGCTCTAGGACAGTGACGAATGCTCCTATCCCTTCATTATTGCTCTGGACTTCACCTCTTGTATTATCACGCATCTCCCCAGTAGCAGCCTAGTGCATAAGGCCAACAACTGAAGTCTGGATTTCATCCTACATGAATTGTTTCAGAGAAACAGTTCAGTTTAAAGATCTACTGTATTCCCTAAAATAGTCTGTAAATTCCCTTATTTTCCCTTCTAAGACCAAATCTGTTAGGAGAGCTTCTGGTATAGCAATCATTTCAGTCTGATTAACTGTCTATAGCTGGAATACGTGGTGTTGGCAGTGAAACCACTTCTAGATCCAAAGTCTTTGCTTTAAAGTTGCATCTGTGCTGCGTGCTTTATCAAATATGAATTCCCAGCAACTGCACTCAGGCATGTTTTGTGAAGTCAGGCACGAGATGTGACAGCCAAAGCCTAAAGTGAGGAAAAGATGACTTGAAATACTGATGTGAGGTCAAACTCAATAGGTTGCCAACTTCTGTGCTGAGTTGGCAGTGTTTCTCCTTGACCTATATAAAACTGATATGCTGAAGGGAATAATTCTGGTAGCCAAGAAAATAAACTGAGAGAAAGATTTGCACACACATTCTCCTTTCTTGGGACAGACACTAATAGACAGAAAAATACATTTTTTCTGGAGTAGCTGGAAAATCGGTAGCAGTAACAGAAACAGTGAAGATGGGTACCACATACCGGTAAGGAGGAAGAAGCAAAAAACAAGTTGTCTGAAAACGTAGCCTGGATTCTGGTGTTATATGCATTTTCTTTTTTATTTTTCAATTTCATGTTGAATGTTAGTCTTTTGCTTTTGCTGCTGACAATGAACTGCTGTTTGCTGTTGGAAAATGAAGTTCAATGTTGTAAATAGAGGTAATGGAACAGCTGTGGATCGTGAAACTGTATCGTACTGTGTTGCCTCTAGCCAAGAAAGAATAACAAGCACAGCAAGACATTTCCTATTTTCTATTCATATAAATCTTCTGCTGTCTAAACCCTGTGACATGAGAAACTCTGTGATGATGTTTTTCAGAACCAATTGGAATTAATGTCATTGTTAAGTGCAGAACTCTGATCATGTACAGTCAAAGTCACTTTGGTGAACTTTCACAGTTTCCACCATGCTGGGAAAGGTAAGCGGAGAATGGGCAGCTGAGTCAGACGGCAGCTTCAGGAGGAGGCAGTTCTGTCTGTCTGCATACTGTAAATGTACGTGTGTGTCTGCATATGGATTTAGAGTACGTGCTTATACACTGATCTCCTTTCCCCAGCGGCACAGCCTCATGCAGGAACCTCTCTGTTCCTCACAGAAGAGTCTGAAACTCCTGCTGCAGCTGCTCTCCTAGAGCACTTCTGACACAGTCAGACATTGCTCTTCTGAGTTTTCAGTGTTTACTCACTCATATGGTATCAAAAAATTAGTTTTGCCTACACTGATAAAAATCCTGCTTCTGTATCTCTGTTCATATCACACCCCTTTTTCCTTGGCTAGTTATTTAGACAGAAATGCTATTCTTTTCTATTTTTTCCCCCTGCTATTTCTAAATAGATTTTGCACTGGAATGGTATTCTTATATAGAAATTCATTCAGAGTCTGAAGATAAGCCAATCCATGAAATCCACTAGGAAAATGTCCCCACCAATCCCACTTGTTGAGGTCTTACCCGTCATCTCCCTTCTGCTGTACGTTCAGAACAAGATCACAGATACAAAGCTCATCTTCACCACAGTCTTTAATAAAAGGAATCTACGAAAAACAAACAAACAAATAAATAAATCCTGAATGACAGTGTTTTACTTTAAAATTATCTAGGGACAGTAGAGTCTTAAACATCTTATAGAAAAAGAACATCCCTTCAAAGAACCTTAAGAATTCTGACACACGGAAAAGCTAACGCTGAGAAGCATGTTACTACACATCAGCTGATCCGTAAGAACAGTGCAGGCAGGATGTTGCTATCCTACAGCAAATCTGATGTAATCTGAAGGAATCCACATTTCCCAGTTACTCCTTTATTGTAGGCTAAATTGACTTAGATTACATCATGCTGCAATGCAACAGAAATTCACATGAATCAGGGTATAAAGCAACAGGAAGAATATGTGCAGGTGCCTGCTTTCAGTCCAGTGACTTAATTGAATACGAATTTTTACCTGTAGCTCCTGGGACAAACTCCTCAGTGATTCTGTAGGTCATGTTATGCAAAAGTATATAGCAATGCATTGTCCAACATTGAGGTTGTGTACTTACACTGTAGGCCACAGATGCAGGAGAAGATGTATCAAGTACAGGGCTGGTGCCTGGATTTGCTAGGAAAATGTCAATGCGCACATTAAGGGAATTGACTGCATCAGAAGGTTCCTGCAAAACACAGATGATAGCTCTCAGCACAACAAATAACATTAAAATGGTAATTCTGTTGTAAATTTATAATGCATAGTAAATTACTTCTCTAAACATGAAGTAACAATGTAAAACTCCATTTATTTACCAAAATACTTTTGAGAGATTGCCTAGCGTGGTATCCTCTTGCTAAACAGCTTTTATTCCCATGTCTGTGATAAAACTCCTTTTCCAAGTATTCCAAAAGACTCTACTCATCACATACAAAAGTGTAGACTTTGCATCTGCAGAAGCTAACCATCAAAAGCCAACAGCAGGTGACTTTCCTTCTCAAACTGCTGCAGGAATCAAATTCCTATTCCAGTCTGCTTAGGCAGCAATAAAACACTATATGCCTTGTATCTCTTTAGTTTCTTTGTTCTGAGTGGATACTTTTCTAGCTCATGGCTCCACGATGACAATAAATATGATCAACAAGTCAAAAATATTTTCCCTCACTGAATTTGGGTATACAATAAATAAAAGAAGGAAGAATCAGAAGGAGGGATGTGAAAACATTCCTATTTACTATTCAGCTCTAAGCCTGCTGGTTTTAAGTACTGCAAAGCAAAGCAGACTCAAAATTCTCAGACTTTCTAATATCAGACTTGGCACAATGCAGGGGGCTTACTGCAGGTCTTAGGGCAGTGTTTGGCCTTGATTCTAGAGAAAGATGGACACTTTATCCCAAATACAACTTGTGTATACTTAGGGTTAACATGCATGAAGTAGAAAAGTTCACCTCAAGCATTAATTTGAAATAAGACATTTGTATGTATTGTTACTGGTCAAGAATCTAAAATTGATTGAAACTAAATGGTAACTGATATCTATTGAAACTATGGACTATTTTTTTTCCAGAACTAAAATACATAGTTAAGAATGGCCTCTTCTGCCTTAAAAAGCTGTGATGAATAAGACAGCTGTTATTATTTTCTTTGGAACTGGCATCTTACTCCATGTTTTTCATTGGAGTAAGTTCATTGCTGAATTTAAGAAACTTAAATCCTGCATGAGGCAATGTACACAAGCTGGAACATACGAACTTCAATGCAAACATGAGGGAAAAACTCTTCACTGTGAGGGTGACAGAACACTGGGACAAGCTGCCCAATGAGTTTGTGGAGTCTCTCTCTCTGGAGGAATTCGAAACCGACCTGAAAGCTTTCCTACATGAATGCAATGTAGAGAAACTGCTTTGGCAGGGAAGTTTGACTCTATGATCTCCAGAGGCCTTTCTAGACCCTACAATTCTGTGATGGAATTCATCTTACAGACATAAAATTTATCAAGATCTTGTTCTGATCATTTTTGTTACAAGGCCCCTTACAATTGCACTTACCTGTACATTGAAGATGTCCTGAACACAATTCATGGAATGAGTCACCACAACATCCCTCTGCATATACCTTTCATTACTTTCTTTGAAAAGTCCTCTAGAAGTCACTCGGGAGGACTGGAGATCTGCATCCAGTGTTGCATTGCACTTTATAGCTACAAGAAAAATAACAGTACTTTTTTTTTTTTTTTTTTTGCTGAGCCGTACTGCCTGCGATCTCATTACTATGCTCAACACTGCAGAATGACCAGACTTTCCAAACCACAATAAATATTATACTTTTTTCATACTAATCACAGAACATTCTCAAAATGATAAAATTTTCTCTTTTGTTTTCCAAAGCAGTCAAACAGTTTTAAATCCTGAAATAAGTTCTCATCCACAGAGAGCACATTAAATGGCAAACCATCCAGTCTCCACTTCAGATGGCTGAGCCTGTATCTCAGGCAGGAAGCCAGTTAGCAGGGCCAGGATTATAGCAGATAAAGGGACACTGCAATCATATCCCCGAATTCTGAGACGACTATAAAAAATCTGCATCTTCTCTTCAATCACATCATAATTTCTGTCTTCTTCTCTTCATAGGATGACTAATACACCTTGAAAGTTCACTTTTATTTTATAGCTAACAATCACAAGTTCCAAAAGGCACTGTGTGTAGGACTGAAGCAGTCCAACTGGTGTTGGACTAAATGGCTTCATGAGAGATGACTGTTGATCTCAGAAATATTCTGCACTCTCCTGTTCTCTGAAAAGAAAAGGTTCTCTCCATGGACTTCTGCACTGATCTTATGGAAATTATTTTTGTGCTGAAGAGAGAAGAGTCTGAAGTCTGCTATTGAAACAGCAGCTCGCAAAGGCTCTGTCCCCAAACAAGCATCCTCCAGAGATACCCATTCACCCTTACTAAAGTGTGTTGCCATATGTGAGTGACATCAGCTAAAGGAAAACAACAGAACTGGTAAGCAAAGACTTAAAACATAAAGTAAAATGAAAAGCTTCTCAGTATCAACATTTTCTGGGTTTTGTCATACCAATTTTCTTTATATTGTTAATTCCTCACTTTTACAAAATTATGGAGCCAGTGATGACAGTAGATTTTAAAAACACTTCCTTAAGCACTTAAATTTGATAGTGATTTCACCTTTCTTGACATCTAATGCATTATTTCTTTAAAATTTCCACTACACATTTGAATAATGGATTTCTGAAGAAATTAATATAAAACAAGCCATTGAAATACTCTTACCCACTTGATTATCTCTCTTAGCAGGTCTAAATGTAGCCTGAAAACATATTTTGACAGTTATTTCAGTGTTCTTGTTCAGCAGACTGATTTTCTCAGGTATAAACGAGGCAATTATGGACACATTTGCAATGCTCTGTGACCTGTAAAACATTTTTAAAGGGTTATATGCGATTTTCAACAGCACTGGGTAACTGAGACACCATTCTCTGCTACTGTTTGTAAATGTAACATAAATCTTTGGGGTTCTCAATGGAAACATTGAGTATTTATGGCACTGGCAAAATTATTTTTATTTGCATATAAATGAGTCTGTTAATACAGCAGGTTTGAGAAATATAATTAAATAAGTAATGTATCATATCAAATTAACGGCTAATCAGTGTCTTTGTCCTAATGCCCTAATCAGTCCCTTATGAGAACAGAGAATGAAGCCCTTGCCCTGTTTTCTGAACACGAAACCTCTTCTGCTCCTTTTGGGAAGTCATGGAGTTCCTCTGGGAAGGTAAAGAAGGGTAATTCTTTTTTTTAATTATGCCTTTGTTTTTCAGAAAAACATCTTCCACGTAATTAGAACAGTTTCAAAGTAACCCCACTTGTAAAAACAAACACTTCAATCAAAAATGAAACTCATTAATCAGGCCAAATTCCAGAGTGAAAGAAAAACGAGCATTTTCATTAATCACATAGAAATAAATGCTGGTACTCCAAGGAGCATAATTTTCTTTAACGCAATCTCCGTCAGCACCAGCAGGAGTTCTCTTGTAGGTCAAGGGTCCAAACTGACCATTCATTTTGTAAACTCTTGCTTTATTATGAAATCAATAGCAATTCAGTGATGTTTTTCTTGTTACAATGGGGGCCCTCAGGCAAGAGGAAGGGTGACAAATTGGACAGCAAGCTACATTTTAACTTCGCTCCCCACAGAAGCAATGGAAAATACCCAGTATTTATGGAGGCACAAGGTTTGGGTTCTTGAAGACTTCCTTCTTTATTTTGTACAAGTACTCAGATTGTGTCAGTAAAGGCTACATGCTAGAAAATATGGGTTTCTGGTCAGAAGTAGATGCCAATTCAATGGCACTGCTTTCAGTTCATACCCAGCAGAATCACTCTTCCTTCATACAAGCCTATCAGCTCACAATGGCTCTGCAGGTTCTGTAGGAAGTAGCTTTGTCTCTCTCAGTACCAGAACTACCTTGTAGCTGTTGAAGCACCAAAGTTGCTGGGCATGTCCCACTCTCCTCTGCTACTCTTTCCTTCCAGACCATATGCCCACATGGGAGTGTTTCTTCCCCCCACCCTGTCTGTCACAGTCCTCACCATCCGACTTCCCCCTCTGCATCTTGGTTCCGCCGTCAGGCTGACTTGGCTTTTGGTAGTTTGATTGTAAGTACTTAGAAGAATCATAGAATGACTTGGGTTGAAAAGGACCACAATTATTACCAGCAGACCAGGCTGCCCAGAGCCATATCCAGCCTGACCTTGAATGCCTCCAGGGATGGGGCATCCACAACCTCCTTGGGCAACCTGTTCCAGTGCGTCATCACCCTCTGAGTGAAAAACTTCCTCCTAATATCTAACCTAAGCCTCCCCTGTCTCAGTTTAAAACCATTCCCCCTTGTCCTATCACTATCTACTCTCATAAACAGCCGTTCCCCCTCCTGTTATACATTCCCTTCAAGTACTTGAAGGCCACAATGAGTTCTCCCTGGAACCTTCCCTTCTCCAAGCTAAACAATCCCAGTTCCCTCAACCTTTCCTCATAGGAGAGGTGCTCCAGCCCTCTGATCATCTTAGTAGCCCTCCTCTGGACCTGCTCCAAGAGCTCCATGTCCTTCCTATACTGGGCGCCCCAGAAGTGTACTCTGAAGCTGTGTATTAGTAATGAAGCATTAAGTGTGTTAGCCCTCTGAACACATGGAATGAAAGAGCTTTATGATTTGTTTTACTGCTTAATTAACTAAATGCTCAACTTTCATCTGATTCATTAAGTACTGCTTTTCCAAAAGAGTTTACCGACCAAAGCAGAACCACGTTTCCATCTGCACCAACTGATACATCAGTAATGTCATTGTCATCTAAGTCTCCACGGCCATCTACTGATCTTCCAAAGAATTTGAGCCGTTTTCCAAAAGCAGAATCTGATCCTAAAATTTTCTGGGAAAGAAAGTTTGGTTACTAAGTTGCCATAGCAGTGCTTTAAGCATGTAGATATCAGCCCAAACAATGGATTTTTGCAGATTCTCTCTGTATATGTAACATATTGTTTAAACAAAAAAACTTTTGTGAATGTTCTCAAACATTCTCAAATGTGTGACTTTTCTCAAACGCTGTTAAGCACTTTTTCCTCCCCTGTTAGAGGAGACAATGAACTACAATTTTCTGTCTTGGTAGTAAATCAACTAGCTGACTGCTTTATGTCAGCCAGCACTTACTGGAAACTTTTTCCATTTTACATTGAGCAACTCAAAGAATAGGAAGCGAAACAGGACTTCTAACAAATAATTTCTGCAACCAGAAGGTCTGCACGGAAAGTGACATTAAAATTATTACTATTATATGAGCACACCAAATATGCAAATTTCTCTGAATTACTTTTCCTCAAATACATATTTTTAATTTATTTGAAATTTACAGTGTGGGGACTTATCTAATTTTCAGTGCTGCACAACAGCTTTAAAAACTTGAATTGCAAGTGTCAAAAAAGATAAAGGAAATGAGTTGACTTCATATGCATGCACCAAAATTATGAGAGGCTCTAACAGAGCATCCTGCAAGAACTTTTCCTCTGTACTTCAGCTGTAAGCACCACAACAGTATCACTCAGGATATGCTGACAGCTGAAGTATGGAGGGGGATAAAGCTTGAAATAAACCATGAAAATAACAATAGTAAGAGAATGAAATCATGGGCAATAAAAGGATAGAAAATCTTTCAGTTTTCCTCCAGCACATCTGAGTAGAACATTGCACAACACAGTTATTTACCTGAGAATATTTGGTACGTATAGTCTTTTGAAACCCATTGTAAATATAAATTGCTCCAGAGTTTTGATTTTCCAGTGGTGCACCTATTACAACATCATTAAAGCCATCCAAGTCAATGTCTGTAAGAGCTGCAATTGCTGATCCAAAGCGAGCATTTTCTGAACCTTGTGGGCCTTCCAAGAGCTCTTGTTGATCCAAAACTCCCTTTATAAAAGGAAAAAGAAGAAAAAGCCAAAACATAACTATGATGACTCCAGATTAGACATAGGAGCATTATCTATGTGCATTGTTTCTTGCTTTTTTTTTTTCCCCCCCAGTACATTCTCCTTGGACTGCTCAACCCTGAATTCCTTCCCCATTGTATTGCCCATTCAGTTTGCATTATGTCTCAGAGTCTTGGCAAGCATTACACAGCAAAATTAAAGCATGCTATGCAGAGTACTAATAGCAAATATAACCATATGTATAAAGCTTAAGTGCTCTCACTGTCCTCATCTGACTGTTCTGAAAGTTTCACAATACATTGAAAAATACAGTTTCCAGTTTTGGATTACCAGCTTTTATGCAGAGGGAATGGAAATTATGTAACTGGACATAATTCTTTGAAATAGAAATGGAATTTCCTAACTATACTAATGCAAAAAACATGTGTCCAAATGGTAAACTCCTGACCTCTCCAGTGCCAATGAGGAAAGAAAGGCTGGAGAACTTTAGAGTTAAATAATCACATTTATATTACCTTAAATCCAGCTCTTTGGCAAGTATCATCCTCATCTCTAACCTAAGTTATCACACTGCGCTCAAAATTTTATAAATACCAGCCAAGTTATTTGTTCAAAATGACTAGAAATATGTAATTTACGCAAGATAAACAGTTTCACAAATTCAGGTTTTGTTTTTTGTTGTTAAACCACTCTCTCACTATATTTAACTTTTAAATAATTTTAAATCCAATATTTGTCAAAGATTAAAATTTGTAAGGATAGCCTTTCAGTGTATTCATTTTCTGAAACATGAAAAAAAACACCATTCTTTTCTTCTGTATTTTTTGTCTCATTTCACAGTCACATTGACCAATGCCGGCTGCCAACAGTACTGCTTCCAGTACTTCATCGACCTTAAAATTGCCCCAGGGTACAGCTTCATCTTGCTCCAGTATAATTGGATTCTGAGCACTTCTAAAGAGGATGCTACTTCATCTCTGTTTATCTGATCGTAATTTACCTAGTAAAGTGCCATGTTTTCTAATAGCTGCCACTAATGGGAAAAATTTACTTTGTGTAAGTAAGACATCCATGACTGTTTGTGAGACTGTTCAGAATTACCAGATTTTTCAGGATGGTTAATATAAACATTCTGAAAACATGTACCACAGGTTCTGAGTAAAAAACAGTCAAGCATCGCATAAATAGCACAGCTATGCTGACAAAGGAGACAACATGAGTAATAGCAACCACCTATTGTACAGTCCATGAAACAATGCATTGGTGTTTATTAGAACTGTTTTAGGAATATTTTTTGGTGTTGAACAGATTTCCTAAAATTACACAGAAAATTAATTAGCGGAAGCTACAAGCTAAACTTTATAGAGAAACAGTCAACCTTGCATTGCATTCATATACTGTGCCCAGCAGAGTCCCTAAAACCAGGGCCAGGGAGGAGCGAGCTGCAGCAGCTAGCCCTTAATCACTAATACTGCTTAGCTATTAGCTTGCCTCGTGGCTCTCTTTCAGACTGCTCCAGCTGGCTTATTACCAGATTATGTCCATGAGTGGTTCTGGGGAGAGTTTGCACCTGCTTCTGAAAAGCAGGACAGGAAAGACTGTACTGGGAAGTGCTCCATGTGCATCCTCTGACCAAAAAGCCTTTGCATCACTTACCCTTGCCCTACACTACACCTCAGGCAAAGCACATGTTCTGTGTCTCTTAACAAAAACACCACTCTCAGCATCTCAAATGCTCGGAGAAAGATAAAATAGAGGCCCAGAAGAAGTCTGGAGCCAAGGGATTTTTTGCATAGCCGTGTCCAGTCTCTGCAAGAGGGTAGTGCTAAGCAGTGCTACCACTGGGGCCACGGATCACTCCTCTGATCGCTCTCTGATTTAATAGAACAGATGTTGTCACCAAGTACTTCTGATTGGACTGTCCTGACAAACTCTAATCCAGGGAAAAACAGTGAATCCTAGCTGAAAGTGAAAATGCCAGAACTTATTATGGAAGAATATGCAAGAAGCCAATTCCAGGTTTGCTTCATGTCCATTCTTACCTTTGTGATGGAAAACATATATACTCTCCCTTCCTCTTTCTTCAGGTCATTCATAAACATTGGTGCACCTACAAGCAACACGTCTGTCACAGAGTCCTTGTTAACATCCACTGAACACACCACACTGCCAAAATAGGAGCCAATCTGAAAACCAGTAAGAAACTTGAGTTTGTATGTGGATTTTGCAAAGCATAATGCTTTAACATCTGAACCAGAAAACTCTTATACCTGAAAAAGGCACAGTAGTAATGAAACTGCCCATTGGCATGAAACTATTATATAGTATACTCCAGTGTTTTATGAATCACAACCTTACTGTGTGTTCACTGTTTCTGCCTAGTAGTTGCTACCATGGCCTTACCACTAAACAATAAGAATGAAAACAGAGAACAAGGAATGGAAGGTATGCTTTTTATATTCAACTGTGCACATTACACTCTGCTATCTTTGTCTTACAAAGTAAAACAAAACAAACTGAAGCCATTTAAGCTTTCCATTCTTTCCCAAAATGAGAAAAAGAAAAAACTTCCAAATTTCTCCCTTGATGTCATCTACTTCACAGCTTCTCAGGCAGAGTGGAGCTCACCAAATCTCTCCCAGGTAGAAGTGCTGACAGAATTATACATTATGTGGCTTTGTATATTATCTTGTACCACTAGTAGAATGACATCATAAAATATGCTTTAGGAGTTACAGTTAACTTCACTGAAAAAGTCTAGTAGTAAAGAGAAATGCAAGTAGGATGCTAAGTGCACTGGAGAAAGGAATTTTTCAAGTACTGCGATCTAATCCTCTATCAATAGGAACAGACCTTCAAAATCTGCAGTCGTAAACAAAATATACTTGCCTGTTCACCTCTCTGGGACTGCACAATTGAGATATTACCTTGGTTGTCAACATAATAAACCACAACCCTGCCAGTATAGTTGGATCTTGGTGCACCCGCAACAAAATAGATGGAACTCTGAGTTGAGAGAACAGCAACTGAGTAACCTGGGGGAAGAAGACAGCATGTAACATGTGAGAGTCCGTGAACCTCAAGTTATCAGCTGGTCATCCATAACAGCACAGACGACTCAGTCTGGTGCATCAGTGGCAAAGGATGGTGTCTATAGATGGGAACTGAAGTTGTCCCATATGCATCAAAACTCTTCTGGAATGAACAGAGGCACAGAGATCAAGTCAAAGAATGTTTGCAGACCAGCATGGACAATAGCCTAGCCTAAACATAGACTATTAAAATGTCAGTTTTATGAAGGAGATAGGAAAAATTGCACAAAGAGTATCCTGGGAATGAAGAAATAAAGAGAAACTTGAGAAAACATTTGAGCCAGTGCTCCAACCAGGGAGAAACACCTAGCTTTCGCAAAGCCCTCATTGCATTTTCTCACAACTCACAAAACCACAGCCCAGTGTTTTGGCTGAACACAACAGACCATAATAGCCTGTCAGCTGAAGAGCTTAGTTGGTTGAATGTCTTTCAACATTTTAATCCTCATTCACATTATTCTAACATTTATTTGCTTTCAGGAAACATCTCTTAATGCCCACAAATATCTTAGAATGTATTAGCACTGTAAGGATAGTTTTACTACACATTTTACACTTCTGTGATTTAACTACACCAGATTTATTTTAACACGAGAAAACAAAATCACTCTTTCTAAAGTCTGTAACTAAACTGAGTAACAAAATCCCAGTGATTGGGCAGAGCAAGCAAGTCTTTAGCAAGCTGTAGTACAAAGCATGGAACACAGTCCAAAAGGATTATGCCTTGGTCATTACATTTATCAGTCTTATTCAGGTTTGTGTGCAGTTAATATGTGACTATGTTTTTTCAGGAAGAGAACATCACTGTAGGCTTAAATTTCAAAACAAGATTTTATTCCACAGCTTAAGGCCACAAGCTTCTAATTCAAACACACACAGCCACTTGAACTGAGAAGGTGCAGAGCAGAAAGGAGGCCAAGCTAGCAAGCTGTGATGAGCTAGCAAACCCTTTAGCATGGGCTCCTCACTGATACTGGAGGGATTCACTGGGGGACAGGAAGAGGGAAAGGAAGGAAATGAGAGTACGGCAACAGTACCAAAGGAGGAGTAAGAAAAGGAAGCAACATTGTTTGCTCCAAAAAGTGCAAGAATGATGCTCTAGACAATGTCTAGTGGAGAAGTGCTGCACAGAAATGACCTGACATTTTAAGGATTATTCTAACAAAAAGAAAAGTAAAAAATCTGAAGCTATCAGACATACAAAAAAGCTACTGCTTTTTAAACTATGTTTAATAATTTTATTGTGTCAGATAAAAATACTGCTAACTCATAGGGAAAAGTGTAAATATCAGCGGGAAAAATAGCACCTCTTTAATAACTTCACATATTAGAAAGCCATGATTGATAAACACAGTACTATTATTCAGGAATAAATTGCTAGCAAGCATATTGTAGCTTTGCAGAAAACATTTCAATGAACTGAGAAGACAAGCTGCCTGGCTTCACTGGGGCACAAAAGCATGTGTCAGAAAATAAATGGGAGTTATAAATAAGATCTCTGCTAAACTGTTGTATTATGCCTAAAACTATAAAATTGACTGGAAAAGGCCAAGAAATGAGAAAGCACAGATGAAACTACAGCAAGTCAATCAACGGCCATGTGCAACTGAGAATGTACATATAAATATTAAAAGAGAAGGTATCCACTACTACAAACTGGCCTTTTTTCAAATCTCATGATTTTTTTTGTTTTATGACAGAACCTTTTTTTTTCCCAGCTTGGCATTTTGATGGGAATAGAATTTTAAAAACACAATAAAAGACTTCATTCAATGTTCCAGGTTTTGCATGCAAAATTCTTTTCTTTGCAGATCATTTCTGAATAGGAATGAGAGACAAATTTTCCAAGTTATTCACCAGAAGCTTGATGCATTTCCAGATTTGCATTTTAGTCCTTTACCTAGATATGAACTATGATTTCGGTCCTGCAGAATTTTCTCAAACACATTGCTTGGAAAAGTAGTAACTCTGTTTGAAGACTCCTGAACTACTGTTCCACTCCAGTCATAAGCCCCAACAGCACCCAGTAACAGGACATCCTTTAAAAAGTAAAAATCAACACTTTAGAACTGCTTATTTCAGAAAAAGTGTAAACAACAACAACAACAAAACCAACACCAAAAAGCTAAAGTTACCATATCTAATTACATAAAACATCACTGTGTTTTGAGGTAACAATGTGCAGTCTAATGACTACAAGCAGTTGATGTGAGTTACTTAGTTTTCATTTGCATGCTGGACCTTACTACCCTATTTAAAAGAATTTCTACCCTTCTATTGCAAGAGGATAACTGACAGCTTTAGTTCCTGGGCACTGCAACCTAACTTTCCTATGCCTGGCTTCTCTAAAGCTGGTCTTGCTAAGCCTACACTTGTACAAACGCATGATCCTTGGAAGAGTATCAAAATTGATTTAATCAAGATAATCTTAAAATTGATTAGCATGAAGAATTGATCTGATTTATTAGACTAATTTCTAAATAAAATGTTATTTAAGCAAGTATTATTGATTTTATAAATATTGGAGAAATTATTTTCTAACTATTTATATAGAGGTCAGAGCCCAGAAATACACTATCATTACAGTACTGTTCCAATTCTTCTGAGTTATTCAGCTGCAGAATGTCAACTTCAGTGACTGAATTTCTCACGATAGGTGAACTCAAAAATTGATGAAAACATTAGATTAACTTTCTCAAAATCATTACACTGAAGTGGTATGAATACATGTAGCTGTCAGTTAGCTTCACTTATGAATAAATATTTTGTCTTTTTGGGAGAACACACCACGTGTTAGAAGTCAACTTTGTGTTTTTCTGATAAAAAGACAGAGGATAATTTGACATTCTCCTGGTTACAACAATCTTCAAAAAACTATCAATTTAAACTCTTACACTGTTGTGTTTCAAAGCAGTATATTTGTGAAATAAAACCTACTTATAATATTGAATAATTAAATTCATATACCTTTTTTTGTGAGAAATATGCGCTGAAGCCCACCTGTGACATTTCCATTTGGAACGTATCACCTTGATCTGTACCTGTTACAATAAATGTTCACATACAGTTAACCCTACAGAAGCACAGAGAGAGATCCAATCCTGCTGCTTACAAGTATAACTTTATAGAGTCCCTACGTAATTCCATCTTTTCTCCAATTCACCATTTCTGCTAAAACATTTGCAAATTGAAATCAGATAAATGTTACAATATTTTCATATTTTACTGTCAGCTGGCTAACAGTGTTGCATGTTACAAGACTTCTCCAAAAGAGGCAGATGATAAGGATGGCCTGGATCAGCCTGCATGGTACTGGCACTGTAGCTAATCAGCTTTTACGTTCTATAGGAAGCACTAGAAGTACACTACATCTAACAGCTTTAGTAAGTGGGTATTCACAACTTTCCAATTAAATTTGTTTTTTTGACAACTGTTGTAATTGCCTTCAAAATACTGTGACATACAGGAATGTTTCTTAAGCTAGTTGGGTGAGAGTCAAGTAACAAGAATTCAACAGAAATACTCAGCAAAACTCTAGAAAGTGAAGCCACTTGAATATCGTAACACTAAAGCTACAAAAAATTCTGTAGGATGAGCTGAGGTCAGGTCACAGGTCTCCTGAGTAAGGCGTAAATTTGACTTTAAAAAGCTGGGTGTCAGGAGGAAGTGTCTCTGGGCCACCACTGGCATACCCTAATCCAAAACACACATGGATGGTGCCAGGAATGGAGTCCAGCAGAAACCACATGGATTGCATTACCATAGCTTTTCAGCTTTGTAAAAAGTAACTCAATCTTTTGACTTGCATTTTATCTTTACTCTTGCTTAACATTAACAAACACAAGCAGAAAGATCCCTTTACTGTCCAGTGATAGCAGCTCTAAAAAGATTTGGATGCACATGGACAAACCCTTGGCTGATGCCAGAAAATGAGGACTCAAGTGAAATTTTCAGAAACTGAGGAACAATTCCCACTAATTTGCAGAAAAGTGAAACTCAGGCTTATTAGGGCTTTAGTAGCTTGTACAAACCACAGCCCTCCTGGGGAGCCTCAAGCAGCTTGCAGATCCAGCTGCTTCTCCTTTTGACACCAAGGTGAAGACAAACAAAATTCTCATTCCCCAGCTGGGAGAATCTTGTCTAATATTTCAGAGACATTGAGTATTTTACCTTCTATGCTAAAAATACGCTCTCCAAGTGTTCCTGCTTCTTCCAGTAGTGCAGCCTCAGATGACACATTAAAGAAATACTTCTCTGTTGGATGACTAGCAATTCCTTTGATTTCTTTAATTAAGTTTTTAGTATCAAGTTCATTCCTGATTAAGTATCCCAAAACCTTGAGGGGAGAGATGGGGGAGAAACAAAATAGAAAAGCAGGGGTTATCATGTCGTTACTTCATTTTCTTGCGTACCACTTGAGTAAGATTCCATATATGACAACAAAAATAAAACTAATTTCATTTATGTTAAAGAACTGCTAACGTTACTATACCTTTACAGTGGACCACTCAGACAGGAAAAATACATAAGCCAAAGCAAAGAAGAAAACCATTGATCGAATTAAAATAGTTCTGATTTTATAGCCAGTTAAAGAGGTCCTATATTTCACTAATTCATAAGATATATTTAACCAAACTTAAGGTACTGTGTTATTATACTATATAATTATTATATATAGAACATGCACCTTCATGTACACACAATAATACGATGTTTCCAAATCTGTCATACTATAAGTAATTATTACTTACAGCAATACCAAATCTTGTTATATTGTCTTCATTGCATCTACCTATCACAGTTTTCAAGTTGGAGCCGTCATGCGATTCACCGTCTGTCACAACAACCATTACTTTGGTGGCTGTAGGCCGTCCCCCTGACTCAGCTGAGAAGGCATGCTGTCTGTTACAAAACAGTGGGTTTACCAGATCGAAATTCAAAATGGATGGAATTATATACATATACACACTTCAATGAACACATCAACCACTGACATAGAAAAAGAAGCACCTATATTTTGTAATACCAGAATAGCTAGGAACTGCCTAAACTAATTTTAAATCAAAAGGGATAAATATTAAGAGTATGCAAATTTGGACTCCACTGAAGATTGATTCTTTCCCTAAGTAAGATTTTCAAAATCATTTAGACTTCCAGCCGCTTATGCCTACAGCCCTGTCCTAGATCCAATCACAAAATGGCACCTGCCTATTGAGAAACACACCTGGATTCTATGTGTGTCCAGAATTCACAGTATATCACTTAAATATTTTTCAATTTTTTCATGCTACTATTGATGCAGTGACAAACTGACAGCAGACAAAGGACTTCTTTTCCCTCTATTTAACAAACATGACCTTAAAACTCTTATGTTACCAATTCCATTAAATCTTTGGAAGTTTTTTACTACTTTCAATTAATTTAAATCTCTCCCAAAACTTTTTCAGTGGTGCTTGATGTGAGATATATCTATTGGGTACCAGAAATACTTGGAATCATAGAATCATAGAATTGCTTGGAGGGACCTTTAAGACCATCTAGTTCCAACCCTCTGCTATAGGCACCTGCCTCTAGATTAGGTTGCTCAAAGCCCCCTCCAGCTAGGCCTTGAATGCTTCCAGGGTGGAGGCGTCTGCCCTCAGCTTGATGCCATTTGCAAATCACAGAATCACAGAATGGCCAGGGTTGGAAGGGACCTCAATGATCATGAGTCTCCAACCCCTCTGCCACATGCAGGGCCACCAACCTCCCCATTCAATGCCCCATCCAGTCTGGCCTTGAACACCTCCAGGGACGGGGCATCTACAACCTCTCTGGGCAGCCTTTGCCAGCACCTCACCACTCTCTCTGTAAAGAATTTCCCCCTGACATCCAACCTAAATCTTCCCTCCTTCAACTTAAAACCATTTCCCCTTATCCTACAGTTATCAACCCTTTCAAAGAGTTGATTCCCCTCCTGCTTGTAGGCTCCCTTTAGGTACTGAAAGGCTGCAGTGAGGTCACCCCACAGCCTTCTTTTCTTCAGGCTGAACAAGCCCAGCTCCTCAGCCTGTCTTTGTAGGGAAGGTGTTCCAGTCCCCAGATCATCTTTGTGGCTCTCCTCTGGATCCTCTCCAACGGCTCTTTGTCTTTCTTGTACTGGGGTCTCCAGACCTGGACACAGCACTCCAGATGGGGCCTCACAAGGGCAGAGTAGAGAGGGACAATCACCTTCCTGTCCCTGTTGGCCACCCCTCTTCTGATGGAGCCCAGGATACCATTTGTCTTCCGAGCTGCAAGAGCACACTGCTGGCTCATGTTAAGCTTTTAATCTATCAAGACCCCCAGGTCCTTCTCTGAAGGGCTGCTCTCAAGGACTGCTCCTTCCAGTCTGTATGGATGCCTGGGATTCCTCCGGCCCAAGTGCAAAACTCTGCACTTTGCTGTGTTGAACCTCATCAAGTTCACCTGGGCCCACCTTTCTAGCCTGTCAAGGTCCCTCTGAATGGCATTCCCTCCTTCTACCGTGTCAACCACACCACTCAGCTTGGTGACATCAGCGAACTTGCTGAGGGTGCACTCAATTCTGTCATCGATATCATTGATAAAGGTGTTAAAGAGCACCTCAAGACAGACCCCTTGGGGATGCCGCTTGTTACCGGCCTCTACCTGGACATAGAGCCATTGATGACCACCCTCTGTCTGCAGCCTTTCAATCAATTTCTTATCCATCGAGTGGTCCACCCATCAAATCCACATCCCTCCAATTTGGAGATAAGGATGTGGTGGGGGACCATGTCAAAGGCCTTGCTCAAGTCCAGGAAAATGACATGGATCGCCTTTCCCTTGTCCACCAATGCCGTCACTCCATCATAGAAGGCCACCAGATTAGTCAAGCATGACCTTCCCCTGGTGAAGCCATGCTGGCTGTCTCTGATCATGCACTCATTCCTCACGTGATCAAGCATGTTATCCACAATGATCTTCTGTTCCACGATCTTCCCAGGCACAGAGGTGAGACTCACCAGCCTGTAGTTCCCAGGATCCTCCTTGCTCCTTTTGTTGTAAATGGAAGTGACGTGACCCTTCCTCCAGTCATCAGGAACCTCACCTGACAGCCATGACTTTTCAAATATGATGGAGAGCAGCTCAGCAACCATCTCAGCCAACTCCTTCAGAACCCCAGGATGCACGCTATGTGGCCCCATAGACTTGTACACATTCAGTCTCATGAGGCGGTCTCGGACCTGCTTTGTCCTCACAGCAGGGGGGGATTTACCACCCCCAGTTCCTAGAGGTTTAGGGATGCAGGGCTCAGGGATGTGAGAAGTACTGGAATCCTGGCCAGTGAAGACCAAGGCAAAGAACTCATTCAGTACCTCAGCCTTCTCTTTGTCAGTTGAAGCCAGTTCTCCTTTTACATTTACCAAAGGAGGTACACTCGCTTTGACCTGTCACTTCTGGCCAATTGAGTGCAGAGTTTAGCACAAAGTTTAAGGACTTGATTTCAGCAAGCTGAATTTACATATCCTTGCCTTGCATTGCAGGTTATGCTACATGTGTACCTGATGTACAGTTATTTGCATGTGCCTGTTTACAAATGCACCTCCTTGGAGACTCTCAGGACATGTGCTCTCAGAAGGAACCAAATTCAGGAAGTGCTCCTTGCCTTGTGAGGTAAGTTATGATAGAAATCATACCACAGTAATCAACACATTTTACCTTGCATAGTCGATGGCTTTGAAAGTATTAGTCAGGTCTCCTCCCTGTTGAAATGTTTTCTCTGTTGCATTAACAACATCATCCTTTGTTCGGTACTCATTCAACTTGAACACTACACGAGGATTATTTGCATACTGAATTAAACCCACCTATAAAATGAAAAAATTACATTAAATTATCATGTATTACAATCACTTACATGGTATCATGATGCATATCTATTTGTCAAGCAGGAGCAGAAGATCTGCAGATGCATACCATTTTCTTTCAACATATAAAACCAATTTATACTAACTAATTTGGAAAGCAAAAAAAACTAAATACTCTTGAATCTTACATCATTTATTATGGACTACAATATGTTAATGCAAAGAATCTGATTTAGTAGGCATTTAAATGTTTGGTTACTTCTGGAAGAGCTTAGGGACAGCAGTAACATGGTGAGCTATGCAAAAATCAGAAAATAGCACAAATTCTATGAGCTGACAGCGCCTCATTTTGATCTTCTCTAGGGAAGTCCTAAGGGTTAGTTTCTTGACAGCACTGCAAACCTTACTTACTTTCAATACAGGTGAATACTATGGAAATACGTTAAGATGTACATGTAACATGAAAGAAAAAGAGAAGGGAAGATGGTAAAGGTAAGGTTTAGAAAGGACTAATGACGCTGAGCAGGTAGCCTGACTTTTAAGCACCTCGCTTCCAAAGTAGCCCAATGAAGAAGGCAGCCTTTGGGAGAGAGATTTCCAATGCCCAGACTTTGTTCCCAGAATTGTATATGGAAAATGGACAGCTGCAAAGACAGAAAATGTTTAAAAACAGGAAACAAAATTTTCCTTACCATCATCAGAATAAAATGAGAAAAGAACTCAAAGATCAGACAACAATCAAGTGGGGAAAAACTCCTATTTTTAAAGATACAGCAGTTGGAAAGTAAAAGCCATATGAAAACCTCCCACAAAAAATACCCAGAACACACACACACACACATACACACATACACACAAACTTACTTATACCACATTTCCACAGACTACATTTTAATTATTTGTATCTATCATATTATCTTATATACGTAAAAGAGATCTGTATCCATTATACATAATCTAGACTTCTATTTAAGTTGGTCTGCATTTTGAATCAAATTACTAGTCACTTTTGGAATAAATTAGGTGTGAGGTTAAAAAACAATCAACAAACAAAATACCCAGTACTGAAAAATAAAGGACAATTGCATTATCTATGGCCTTGGGGGAGTTACTATTGTTAAGCTAAAACAAACGTGGTTTCCTTTAAAATTGCCAGAATTTGCTAATATAATCCACTGCTTCCTTCCCATGACCCTTCTCCCACAGTTGCATTTTACTTACCTGGGTTTTGTTAATGCCTATATCTAAACCTTGGACAAATTTCTTCAAAAATGCCCGCACAGCATCCCAGGGATAAATGCTGTTTGACTCATCACAAACTACAACAATATCTATGACGGAAGAACACTCTAAAAAAAGAAAAAAAAAAAATGGACATCACTCTGAATTTACTTACAAGTCTTTGGTGAAATCAAGAGGAACATATCTAGGTCTCACATAGGCAGCACTTCAGATAAGGAAGGTTTCATCTGAATGAAGACTCAATAATATCACATGCAGATTTTGGGTCAGTATCAATTTGCACTGCTCCACTGCAGTGCCTCTGAATTCAGAAGAGTGAATCCAGATTCTTACCAGAATTAGATCAGTATCTGTGAATCTTCATTTGTGTCAGAAAGACTTATTTTAAGACTTCATACACACATTTTTAAAAATCCCAAATTAAAGTGTCCCCAACACAATATATCTTAATTTTACTTGATCCATTTTTTTTACTGAATCTGTTTTACAAATGTTGTCTTACTTTGAATAGCAGGAGAAAAGCTTCTTAGAATCTGGAAACTTGGGCTGATTTCAGAACAGACTCCTGTTGCATAGTACTGGCTTCCACACTGCTGTGCCCACAAGGGGCCACAAGTCTTTAAAAGTAATAACAAGAAGAAATTATAAAATAACAAGTACTGGTCTCACTGTATCCATATACAAAAGCAAAATAAGCTGGATGAAAGGAAGATGGGATAAGATGAGCCCCCATAGGTTACCAGGCTGAGTCTCCTGCTATCACAACAATATCAGACAATCCTCTTTGTGTACATTCTCATGAAAACAACTCTCTATTTATGGCCATCCTGAAGCCTTTGCAAGCTCCTTCCTACAGAGCATTCACACCTATAATTTCTAGTGTGATACAGTCTGCCAGGAACCTGTGCTGCTTTAATCCACCTGCTCTACAAACTATCAGTGTAAAACTAGAGTTCATATTTCCAAGTTACTTTCAACCATGTGGTGAAGTTCTTCTATTAAACCAGGAGGTGGCATTATATCCACGAGCATCTCCAGACAGCATGCTCTAAGCCCACACACTGACGGGACTGACAAGCCTTGTGATCACTGCATCTGCACATGGATTTATTAATTTGAGAAGACTTGTTCCCAAGGGAAATTAACTTTGCCAAAATATGTGTGAGTTGAATTTCTTCATAGTCTCCCAGTATATACAATCTGAACTTAGCTGCAGGCTGCCGCTACAAGGATAAGTTTGGCCCCTGCCTTCCTCAGAAGCTTGCTCTGCTGAAAATGATCTCTACATAAAGAAGATTTTTCAGCTAATCGCATAAAAGTGAGAACTCTGATCGTAGAAGGATTTCTACAAAAGCAACTAGATGAAAAGACAAATACAGAGACGGTACTTTATCATCAGGATATTTAGGAGGTTCTTATTGAAAGCAAATTATATTAGGAACACAGGGAGAAAACATATGACCTCTGTCAACAGTTCTGAAAGAAACTGTGTCCAGTTCTGGGCTCCCTGGTACAAAAAAGACGGATCTCCTGGAGAGTGTCCAGGAGCCACAAAGATGATAAAAGGCCTTGGAGCATCTCTTCTATGAGGAATGGCTGACAGACCTGGATCTGTTCAGCCTTGAGAAGAGAAGGCTCAGAGGGGTTCTGATCAACGTCCGTAAATATCTAAAGTGCAGGAGGCAAAGGGATGAAGCCAGACTTTTCAGCAGCACATTGTGGTAGGACAAGGGGAAATGGCCACAAACTGAAGCATAGGAAGTTCTGCATAAATGAGCGTAAGAACTTCTTCACAGTGAGGATGACAGAGCACTGGAACAGGCTGCCAAGGGGGGCTGTGGAGTCTCCTCTGGAGATATTCAAGACCTGCCTGGATGCCTACCTGTACAGCCTGCTGTAGGGAGCCTGCTTAGCAAGGGGTTGGACTCAATGATCTTTGGAGGCCCCTTCCAGCCCCTACAGTTCCATGATTCTGTGATTCTGTGAAATTATAGCTCCCATGCAAATACTTTCTGATTCATCTATCAATTCTGTCAGTCAGAAGAGTCTGGATAACAGAAAATGCACCATCTCCATGTCAGATGTGAAAGGAGAGCAATAGCAGCATTACGCTTTTGACAAGAATACTGAAAAGAAAAAAAAGGAATTAAAGGCAGAAATTAATAAAAAATGACATAAATGTCAGACAGGATTATCAGTGGCAGATGGCATCAAAATATTCTAATATATTTCATATGATGGCAATATTTCTAGTCAAAAGAAACTAACTATACCTATAGCTAAGTTCAAGCGTTCTGGTGTGGTTACAGTCAGAGAAGCAAGATGCACCACTAGTGCAGTGGAAAACTGGTAGATAAGATAAGTAGAACTGATGAGCTTGGAAAATGAAATATCAGAAAGGGGCATAGATTTGTCCTTAAGAACTGATCCTAAGAACTCTGAATGCAAACTGGGAGCTGTCTGGATGGAAGAAACCTTGGAGCAGATGGATCACGCACTGTCTGATTACAAGGTGGCATACAAAGGCAAATGTGACACGAATGGCCTGGAGGTATGTAACAAGAAGCACCTGCAGCTGAGACAGGGAAGTACTAAATACACCGCGCTGCGTCCAGGAAAGATTCATGTGGAATACAGCATGCATTTGGTTTGTAACATTCAAGACAGATATATTTTAAAAATCTCATTTCATCCAAAAACCTGTTTGACCAGCAAAGAAAAGGATAAAAGAGAATGCTGTATTAAATATTGATGTGAGATTTTATGTCCTGGGGATTGGTGGGAGCTCCTTCAAATTACTGAACAGCAGTGTCCCAAGAACAAACTGCTAGGAACGTAATCTGGAAGTTAAAAAAATAAAAAATTGTTAGCCATCAGAGGAATGAAACTCTTAAACACTATTCAGCAGGACTAAGCATTCCTACAAAAAAATGTAACAAGCATGTGCAAATGACTGCCCTGTTGTTAGGTTACTGTGGGAAGCAATCACATGACATCAAAAAGCTGAACACACAGAGCCCTCAGGCTGCAACACAGACATGCCAGGAGCTGAGCAGTCTGGAAAGAGCTCTGAAGAGGAGCAGATATGGGCACAAAAATTTGGAGCCTGGGAGAGAAGCAGCCACGGGAGGATGAGCATGAGCTGGGTGGGAAGTCCTGAGCATGGTACAGAGAGCCCATTGCAGAGCCCAGCTCCCAGAGATGTGTCCCAGAGTGAAGCCCTGGTTGGCAGCAACGTGCAATTAGGAGCAAAGATAGTCTCCACTTATTGATCAGTGCTAGGTGCATGTAAATGACAGGGCTTTTGAAATTCAAGGCAGCTGAGACACAGATAAGCACCCATCTCTAATACTCACTCTTTCATAAAGAACTTCCTTTCCCAAAGATGTGGCAAATAGTTCACATCTTAGCATTCCACTTTTTTCCTGTGTGTTTTGCTTTGCCTTGCTACTTCATGAAGTTTAGATAATCATCAATGCCACATGAATCAGGAAATTCTTTTTAACTGAAAAAGTTCATGTATTGCTAGGAAATGCATTTTTTCCTTCGTGAGATGTTTTATACTGCCTCAGTCACTGATACTGATTAAAGTAGTTATGCAGGGGACAGTGTTAATTTTAATTAGAGATATTACTCAAGAGATTGGATCACACAGTCTATCCTCAAACCAGCAATCAAGAAGAGAACTGTTGCTGTATTCTGAGCTTATGATCCATCTAAATAACACTAATAGAACTCCTGGAAAGCTTGTAATTAAATCTGTATCTATCGTAGTACTTCAGTGAACCAGTGAACTGGGTTATATGGTGGTGAACATAAGCAGTTGAATAATTTCATGATTGGAAGATGCAACTGAAAAATAACAAGCTTAGAGGGACTTTCAAATCTCATTTTCCTATACTCTTTCACTTGGTTACTGTATCATGTATACATCACAAACTGGTACGTATCTACTTTTCACGAGTTTTCAAGTCTATGGCAAAGACCGTAAAACTGTGTACAAAACAGGCCTGAACTTACTCACAGTTACTACATCCCAATTATACAGAATTCTAGGAGTAGTTTTCAGAATATACACATAAAAATCCACTCTCTCTACTTCACTAACCAAATAAACCATACTGCTAAAGCAAAGAGCAGTCCCATAGGACTGGAAATCCCAACATCTCAGGAGAGTAGTCACTGTGCAAGTGCTTAATGCAGAGGAGAGGTCTCATTTGTCTTCTGAAAGCATAACCAAAGCTATATGAGACTACCTTACAGATGTCCATTGTGGAAATGATCCTGTAAATGTTTTCTGAACTAAATTACAAAATCTTTAATTATTTGTTTGGTGGCTTTCTTCCGTATGGTGTTTTGATAAATGTGGAAGACAACCTTCATGGATCTTAGAAAATGAGAGCTTGACTTTAAATCATCCAAAATATGTATTTATCAAGGCTGCATAATGAAACACGTCTGGCTCAGGCTTAACCAAAAACTGTGGAAATTCTAGTTTCTTCATTGTCTTCATGAATTTCTGTATCTATTGACTGTATCCTCAATACATACCAAAAATCCTCCTGTTTTTGAGTTCTGTATCAGTGTCAAGCCAAGGTTCATGTCTTCCTTTATCTCAGTTACATTTGGAATATTTATTAAAGCTGAAATAAAAAGAAAAAAAAATTGGCAAAACAGTAGCTGAGGAACAGAAGCAATTCAGTAAGTTAGAGTTCCTTCATGTCTCAGAATCTAACATGCTTCTTCCAAACACTTGCATAATATTTTGAGACAAAAGAAATGAAAACTAATCTTTGTCATAAATTTGCTAGCTAGTAATAGACATTAATTAAGTAGGGCCATTTAAAGTAGCTGCTCCCAAGAGAGCAAAGGCACAAGAGAGGAAGAAATTGTCTTCCTTCCAATTAAGCATTTTTGGCTGGCTTCATAGATGCAGCTGAGCGGCTCCTGTTACATTTCTAAGGATACTAGGGCTGCCCTTATCCAGTAGCACACTTCGGACAAAAATGTGAAAGAAACAGTGGAGAACAGATATGTCACCACAATTAAACATGATGTACACATCTAAACTTCACTGTATCTAAAAGGGAATCTCATTTTATACTTCATCTATAAACACACAAAGCAGAAAAGGCTTCATATGATATATATTGACCAAATGAGATTCGAAATGAGAATGTAACAAGAATCCCCTGTTTATGGCTGTTTATGAGGGTGGATAGTGATAGGACAAGGGGGAATAGTTCAAACTGAGACAGGTGAAGTTTCGGTTAGATATTAGGAGGAAGTTTTTCACACAGAGGGTGGTGACACACTGGAACAGGTTGCCTAAGGAGGTTGTGGATGCCCCATCCCTGGAGGCATTCAAGGCCAGGCTGGCTGTGGCTCTGGGCAGCCTGGTCTGGTGGTTGGTGACCCTGCACATAGCAGAGGGGATGAAACCAGATGGTCTTTGAGTTCCTTTTCAACCCAGGCCATTCTACGATTCTATGATTATTAATTAAAAATACTTGAAATAAATGACAGAAAGGTTAAAAAAAAAAGTTCACATCAGTATCATAAGGTCAATTGTAAAAAATATGCATAAACATTCACCAGCAGTTAATTTTAGAACTCAGAAACAGTCAAGTGAAAAAGACAAGAGAAAAATATTTTTATTTTTCAAGGAGTCTGAGACCACTGAATACTGAACTTGTGATTGAAAAGGAAATTCCTGTGAATTCCTCTTCAGCAACATTCATGCTTACACTGCTGTTACATGCTGTTGCTACTGGTCTTGGTAGCTTCCAACTATTTCATTAGATAGATGGGTCTGGTACAAAAATGAGGAAATCCTGAATAATTGCAATGAGGCATTATTCACTATAACTTACCTTGCAAGTTTAATTTTTTACATGTGGTTTTGGGTGTACCAACAGGACATGCATAGATATCTCCGGTTCTATTTGCTGGATAACCACTCCAGGGTGAGCCAACCAATAACCTGTAACAACAGGAATGTCTTTTACCATCCCAAAAGGGCCAGCAGTATTGATGCAATTAAATCTGAGGGGATCAGGTAAGGAGACTTCTACCAAATATTGCACCTAAGACTTTCAAGAGTTCTCTCCAGAGTTGTTTGGAAGCTGCATTTTATTTTACTTTACTTATGTTATGTTAACACAGTTGAGTGATGACAGGCAACCCTGACAGGAATGCCTCTAGGAGCATACTGCCCCAAGCACTTATCCCATGGGTGTCCAACCTTTTGGCTAGTATGCACTGCAGTGAGTGAAGAGGAATTTAGTTTGCTCCAAAAGTAAAGCCTCCTCTTTATTTCCACAGAAACTACAACAGATTCAAAGAGCACAGTTGCACTATTTGATAGAGCAAATTGTCAACCAGGAAGTTCTGTTTTTCAACATAGTCACCAGTGTTAGCTATGCAATTTAGCCAGCTGCACTCAAAGCAATTTGCATCAGTGAAGGTGATCCACTGTGGTTGTCGCCTCTGCTGAAACATACCTCCACATTGCCTCATGCTCACATTCACTGACTGGCAGACTGCCCTTCTGCTGCCATTTGTCACATGGCAACAAAATGTAATAGGATATTGGTGGGAAGGTTTAATTTCTAATGACTTAACACCAACATCCACCTCTGACATTGTGGTCCAACATCCTAAAGTAAGAGACGTTGCTTTCAGAGCA
The DNA here is from genome assembly GCF_905368555.1 of Meleagris gallopavo. Lineage (NCBI taxonomy): Eukaryota > Metazoa > Chordata > Aves > Galliformes > Phasianidae > Meleagris > Meleagris gallopavo. The sequence continues at coordinate 16,124,515 of NC_139435.1, read as the reverse complement.
GCCCTCATAAAATATATAATGTAGTCAATGTATATAAGTATCAAAAAAGATTTTGATTAAAAAAATTTTTTTTATTAAAATCTAAAAAAGGAAAGCAGCAAAAATCATAAAATTGGTGGGCTATTTGATCCTGTTTTTGTGAAACTATTGCATCAGTCTTCTTCAATGGCAGCTTGAGCTGGCACTGTGCTGCACCCCATGTCCTGGTTTCAGCATCGATAGGATTAATAGTGCACCAATGTTCCAGTGGTGCTGAGAGAGAGCTTTGAGCCCAGGCTGGACAGCAGGTGGCTGCAATGCAGGGTGTGCAGGGCCACATGGAGCCTGTGGGACTCTGGTTGAACCTGCCTGACTTGTACTGTTGCACTTGTGACACTATGTCACCATCAGAAGAAATAAAGCACAGATGTTAATGTACACCAGTGCATACAAATTTAGAAATACATGCATTGTGGAAGGAGAGACAAAGAATTTGATCCTCCCGTCAGGTAACAGTTAACTGCTTCCTTTTAAGTTATTCTTTTAACCGATAAGAAGCACTTCCTACAGGCTCAGCACAGCAACAGTACGGTTCTTATGTCTGAACTTGAAAGCTGCCACACCTTGACAACACTGAGTAAGAAAGAAAATACTGCAGGTGATAACAGACTGCTGCGTGAAGTATTTAATCCTGAACAAGAAAGTTAAGACTTCAGTAATTTATGGTAGTAACATGAAATGATTCACTCTCCCCAGCACTTTTCTTCATCTGCAGTTAACATTCCCTCTCCAGTGCCTATTCCTCAAAACACTTCTCACATTTTGTCTGAAAGCATTCACAAAACCAACAAATTCAACCTGTGGAAATGCTGCTGAAGAACACCTGTCTTCCAGCACTACCCTCTGAGAGAGTGAGACCAACAGGCAGCATAGGGTAGTGGAGTTCTGGGGAAAGACAATTATTTACAGAGTTTAATGTGCAACAAAATGAGGCTAAGGCAAAATACGACTATAGGAACATATCTCTACAAACACAAACCAACAACAAATAGATGATTAGAGAGCAGCAATATGACTTTCCTTTCATGCAGCATAGTCTATGGTAATAATTAATGCCTCTGTGGGACAGTAAAAAGGACAAACAGTACATTTTTTTTAGTTCACCAATATATTGCTAGAGTGTTAGCTGCCATTCCCTAAAATTTTACAGGTAGGTGATGTAAATACTTTGCACTGTAAAATAAATTATTTTAGGAAATAATTATGCTTTGAAGCAGCTTTCTTGAATGATGATATGTTACTAACTTTTGGAAGACTACCTGATTTTATTGCTCCAATTTTGTAACTAATTCAAGTAAAATTGCTTTGATGAAAAGACATAGTTTTAGATGCAAGAACAAAAGTTTGAGTCCTTCAAGTCTCCACAAGGCTCTCAGAAACAGAGTCTGATTTTTGAGTGAGTGGTCCAGTGTGGAGCCAGGGGTTGGAATGGATGATCCTTCTGGGTCCCTTCCAATTCAGGAAATTCTATGATTCCATAATTGAGATTTCTTAAAGGAAATACTGCTAACTGTATTTTTTAGTTTATTTCACATCAGCCAAATGCAAACCTAATCACACGAATAATGTTCTTCTCTTTTATTAGCTCAGTTGCCATTGTGTAGGAATATTTTAAAAGTACCTGTCCACTTCTCAATTATCTTGTAGAAAGACAGCAATTGTTTTATTGTGCAGATCAAAGAAGAAAAACGAAGCTAAAAAAGTAAGCTCCTCTAATTCTGTGCTCAAAACAATATCTATGCAAACTGTGCCTAAAGCAAATGTAATTTATAGCTTTTATTTAGTTTTCATTCTTCATAATGTTCTGGATGTTATTTTCATACCTTCCCTTTGCTGGAATTAGCCTTCAATACAGATCTGTAATCTCTGTAATCTCAACGCACAATTACACCATAAACAAAAAAATGCATCTATACACAGAATTTAACACTTAAAACTCATTATTACTGATACTCTGACTTTCAGAAATTAATTATTAAACATCTTTTCTTATTTGACTTAACTAAACTTTCATCAATATTTTCTTGAGAAAAAATTATTAAACAATTTCTGCCATGCCTAGCCTACAGCGATTTTTTATTGTGTGTGTCTATATAAAGATCCTAGGAGATAACTTAATTAGGATTTCTTTTATATCCTGAGACTTACATGAGTTTAATACTAGTCTTCACCTTCTAAATCAGTAAATCCTCATTGTCTTTAAAAAGTAGGAGTAAAAGAAACCATTACGGTACACAGTTACACAACAGTGTTCTGGGAAAATGTGTATCTTTCAAAAAAATCAGCAATGAAGAAAGAGAATCTGACTAGCATCCTGCTAGCGACAAAAACATTTATTTACTTTGATTAAACAGGATGTAGACAAAACAGAGTGAAACAGAATGTATCAGGAAAGAATGCAAAAAATGATTACTAAAATACTTGAAAATACTTGTTTTAAAATAAATTGTATCATGCACAGAATATTAATTATGGGCCTTTTTCAGGCATGGGTTAAATATTTATTTTAACAAAACTTCATTATGTATCTTTGTAGAGTAGCTTTACATAATACCATTGTGATCACTGTGTAGTGTTGGCACAGATTTCGTTAGTCAGCTCTTTAATCAGTCTCCAACACTATACACAAAGCACGAAGTCAAGTAAAGTTCAGCAGCAACGCCATACCACACAGGCTGAAGGAAAGGCAGATCAAAGTGTAATGGGAATTATTTCTGTGAAATTACACCATGACAAAGCGAGTAACTGGCAAAGTGTGATGTTGCAAAAAAAATTAGAATTCAGGGTGAAGTGCTACATTCCCAGCTGTTGTCAAAGCAGTTTTTAAATTTAATGTTGCCTTGTTGACTTTTTAAAATGCATTTGTTCTTTAATGCAGTTTCTAAACAGAGAAGAGTAGCTGCAAATTGCAATAATAAAAGTAGGAAGGACCTCTTAAATCATCTGGTTCTTTTCCCTTCAACTACAGGAAGTGATGAATAGATACAAAGATCAGGAATCTTTTCGCTCTCATAGCTGCTTCTCTACACATTCTAAAGCCCTGATCAGCATCTAAAATTTCCAACTCTTTGAACACGATACTCAAAATCTCAAAAACTATAAATTATGGCAAGAATTCAGACTGATAGACTTAGAAGGCCATGAAGACAGAAGCTGGGAAAAGGCAAACTAGGTCAAGCAGTTGATAAAGCAAAAGGCTACGAATCCAGTGTTAGCAGTTGATCCTGACACTTAAGAGCAAGAGCTGTAACAATGGCAGCATTTTGTTAAAAAAAAAATTAAATTGGCCAAAATGCATTCTCTTAATTATTATATGGAAATGTATCAATTTACAGCAAAGGTGCTCCAGAAATGTGTGTTTTTGTCAAAATGTCTTTTTGGTTGAACAAGTCAGCAGATCAATAGATCTCCCTAAGAGAGAGGCTGCTATATTTTGATCAGTAATTAACATTTTGCAATCACATTTTTTACATCTGTTCAGTATTGCAACGAGTATGTGATGCTTCAGAAATGGTAGTCATGTCAAGGTATTTCATAATTGACACAATATTAAAGGCAACAAAAATATAAAAAAATGCAAAATCCATACTGTAAGTTGCAAAACAAAATTCAAAAATCAACAGAGTGGCTACAAGTTTATATCAAACATCACACTGAGATTTTAATCTATTAGCTCTATTGTGAAATGAACCTCACAGTATGTTAATGAAATAACAGAGAATTTAGTCTCAATTTAAGGCTTAAATGCAAATAATCTCATGACAAGAAGAGCCATATTATAAACTCAGTGATGTTTCTGTTCTGGTTTATTACTTGCATGGCTATCTGCCTCTTTTTTTTTCTATTTAACAAGTTTCTTCAGTGTTCATAATTTTACTAGACCTCATTAAAGAGTTCCTGTCTGAAAATTCCCACCAGACACTATGAAAAGCTTGAGCTTTGCATGGCTTGCAAATCTGTCCTTATTTACAAGCATCACATGCCATCAATGCACAGCAGATCAGTGTCCAATTATCCTGGATCTTCTGACTCTACACAAAAAGGGCTCCCTTGCTGGTTTGTGTCACAGCTTCCCTACATACAGTAGCCCCCACTATATTCAAAAGCAAAGTCTAGGAAGTGATGAAATCCTTGTGGATCTCAGATTCTGGACAATCTCTCCCTTGGAGAGAGATGCCACCTGTGGTTTTTGATGTGGAGAGAAACTCCACTGTGCCCAAATTGATTTTACAAGTGCATCACGCACTTGCTGCACAATGATGGTCTTGTCATAAAAGCACATGGTGATAAATGTTCCTTTCTGATACAAGGCAGCATCCCACCCTTGTGCAAGGCCTCAATTTGTCTACCTCCCTCCTATCTCAGACATGTCAGCTAGTGCTCCATACAAAGACTGCAGTCAGTGCATCACCTCTAGGAAAAATCAACTCTCAAACAGCTTGAGTGCTTTTAAATAATATGCAGAAGAAAATGTGCTATTGCACCAGTAAAAAGAAAATAGCCTAGAGAACAAGAGATAAACTATAAGTGATGTTTTTCCTGCATGTTTAATGGTTACTTGACAGGAAGACTGAAAAGAGCTTTTCTTCATTAAGAGTCTCTAACAAGCCATGGTTACTAAAACAGCTGCTAATAAAATTCTTCTGAGTTTTGGAATCATGGTCAGACATTACGCAGTGAATGAATAAGTGATGAAGAAGTGCCTATTTGCAGAAAACAGCCCCAAATTCATATACTCACATAGATGGGAGAACAGATAGGGAAAGTAAATCCAAATTTACTTTCTTTCCCAAATTCAGCATACCAGCCAGTAAATTTGTAGTGAAGGAGTTATTATATTGGAACTAATTACAAAACAGAGACAATAAAAGAACAAAAAATGTCTTAGTTGAGTCCTGAAGCTGGTGTTCCTGTTGTAAGCTTAGAGAGAAATTTATAAGGATAAAATGCATGACAATTTTTTCAGAAAATACCAAAGCACTTAATTGACTTTGGGCAAACATTCTTGCTCTCCTTCAATAGTTTCACACAGAAGAAAGAGTGCTCAGAACTATGGGTGACTAAACACATAATTAAGGCAGGCAGAAACACAGCAAGAAACTGCTACTGCAATCAGCAAGGAGCAGGGGAATTTCATGCCGAAAGGAGTGAGAGGAAACACTGAGCTTCTACTCGGGATACAGCTGTGCTCTCTTGCTTTGTCTCCTGGTCATCAGCAGTAGACAAGGTAATGCAAGACAAGCAGTGGGACCAAGGAAGTCTTACATTTTTCCATATGCAACAAACTGTGCCTTGCGCAGTGATTCTGTATAGTAAAGCATCCCCGGTAGCTTTTGCAGTTTTGTCTGGGCTTTTGCAGACATTGAGATCTTCATATGCATTTCCATCTTTCTTTTTACTGAAAAACAGTTTAGGTACTCACTATCTGTCCATCATCAGTTAAACATACCAGTTTGTTGCTCTTTGGTTCTGATATTGTTTCAATCTATAGAGAATGACACATCTAAAATATTATCTCAGCTTATGATAATATGTATAGCTTGTATGACTTTCCATTGGTCCCTGCCATAAAAGATGTCCTAAGCTCTGTGGTTGCTGAGACTGCAGAAGGAAAAAGTACAATGTGTTTAAATGTAGATGGTTTAATATTTTAAAGTTCTTTTTGGCACCAACATTACCAGAAAAAAATATTTTACTAATTACTCATTAAGCTGAATGTTATGGCAATAGTGGTCTTCACATGAAATTTTATGCTTGAGGAAATGCAGCAGACTTCCTTTGCTAAGATTATGTTATGATACACATCCAAATACGTTGCCCTTAAGAAGCAAACAATATTCTATCAGAAAAAGATGTACAAAGTTTAAGTTCAGTTAATTTTAATAACTGGAACTCCTTAGCCCTATTCATTTGTGTTAACTTTGCTAACATTAAAGTAGAAAATATCCTTAACATATACAGTGTGTAACAGGTATGTTATGGCTACAAGAGTGACTGAGATCAGAATTAAAATGCTACAAGTAATTGTGAGTCTGAGGAGAGTCATATAGTGGAAGGGAAATTAAAGATGAAAAGAGATAAAGACTTCAGATTACACTGAGTAGAAGAAAAAGAACCCGAGCATTCACATGAATGCATCTTCAGAACATTTTCACTTTTGTTTTAATAAAATCAGTATTTATTAGTAAAAAGATTAATATAAGAATGAACTAGTTGAAAGTCATTTAAATGAAATCTGGAATCATAAAATAAAAATGTTGCAGTAATTTTTGTTACCCATTTAGTTGGACATTTTCAAGGTATTCAAATTGCTTACCATTTGCCTTGCTCATTTATGAACTGTTGAACTGCATATCCAAACTGCTCTCTTGATGGACCAGAAAATATTTTTGCTTTAAGGAGCCCAACATTGTAGGCTTCACAGCAGTTATGAAGAAAACCTGTTAACAAAAAGATTATTTTTACCACAGAAGCAATTAAAGAATAATTTAGATGCTAGTGAAAATGTTTTTTCATCTGTGCCAACTGCCACAACAGAAGAAAAAAAAACATAGCCTTTGACACATGCAATAAAAGCCAGCCTATGGCACCCATCTGCCCTGCCATGTGTACTGCCTGTCTAGAATGATGCACAGGTGTTATAATACTGTAGGTTAATGACTCATTCACTGTTTTGCTCAGCAAATCTTGTGGCATTACTAATGAGAGCGTTTTAGCTGAAGTGAAGCAGGAAATGTGATTCAGAGGTTCTTCACATTAAGACATAAGCCTATGGCCCACCCAAATGCATCAGCTGCCTGCTGAAGTATACTGAAATGAAGGTTCACAGAAAGTAATTATTGATACTGTTTGTATTCTAGTGTCTCTCTGCAATTTAATGTTTGAAAGACTGGAACAAAATCAGATCACCTACTGCATCAGAGAACCTATGGTTTTGAACATTTCATTATCACACCATGTTTGTTTTCTGTCCAAACAGCCAGAATGGTTATCCAAACAGGAAAACTTAGAAATACAAGCATGGAAATTATCACAGCATTAATAAACTATGGAACTTAATACTGAAACCTCACTTTGCTGTGACCGTGATATTAATTACTTCGTGTTGGGAAGTGCAGGAATCCACTCCTCATTCGTAAAGGATCTGAGTTCTTTCTGATGAAGGCCTCTAAAAGGATGTTAAGAAGAATGCCTGCTACAGAAGTTGCAGGACTTTGTTTATTATTACACACTGTGTGTAATTAGAAATCACTAATTGCCATGAGTAGATTATTCCCCCCTCTAGACAGAAGGATTGAGACAATGGTGGGATCCCAAGAATAAGGTACAGCCCAGCTCATGGACACCTTAGTGCCCCAGGAAAGCCTCTGAAAATGACAGCAAAGGAAGAAATGGTGACCTCTGTTTGCACTGCTGAGGTTCCCAGGTGAGGTTAGTTCACAGAGTTGCACATTGGTTAAACAACATCACTCATGTTTTCCCTCCCTTCCTGTCTATCCAGACAGGAAGTGTTTTATCTATTCTTCACACAAAATATGTCTCATCATAGTTTTTCAGTACGAGTCATTCTGTAGTAAAGTAGGGGTCTTTATAACAATCCCTTATAACATTGATTCTTCAAGAAGATATGTACCAATCTTTTGCTCTTAAAAATCTCAAATTGTATTTCTCTAGCTTTGATATGTGGAGTGCTAATTGTTGGTTTTACACTCTTCCAGGTCCCTAAAACAGCTTCAATAGAGAGTTAATAAATTAAATTAAAATGGCATACAGCAGCCCATCACAGCAGCTTAGCTATGAAAGTAACAGCAATAACAACATCATAGTGATAACATCAAAATCACAACTGCAGGTTTGCATGCAAAGTTCACTACATGTAAAAAATTTCAATGACTTTCATATCATACCCATGGAATAGAAAGCACGAAGGTTATGCAAAAGACTAAATGCAACTCACACACTTACTACTTTTTGACCACAAATTCAAAACAGGAAATCATACATTAGTTATTTCAAACAACCACTATCTACAGCTGGCCTTTGGAAACCAAACAGTTGCCCTTTGCTAGAAATACAGTTCCTTGAGAAACATCATTAGAGAGAAAAAGTATTTTCTCAGCCATGTTATTTGAGACTGGAAAAGAGTGTGTACAGACACACCACTCTGCGTATTGCAATACTTTTGACAGTAATTACAACCACTTAAAGTTAGAGCTCAAATCTAGGTTTGGGGAATTAGAGAAAAGGAGAGAGACAGATATTGGCCATATGTAAATTAAGATTACTGTGGAAACTTTGCCACTAATTCTTTGGTGATCTAACATATTTGCATTTTATCAAAGTATTTTGCTTGTGTCCTGTCCTATTTATTTTTATTTTGGTGTCTATTGTTTTTGAGTTACATTACACTTGGTGAGAAATCACAGAATCATAGAATCACAGGATGGTTGAGGTCTGGAAATCTTCTGGTCCAAATCAAGTGTCATTTAGTAGTGACTCATTCTCAGAGGCCATGAGAGACTCTACCACAATGCTATTGTATATTTTAACTTCCTTGTGCAAATTCAGGGAAAGAATAACTCTACAAATCAGGTGATATAAATGCAAATAAAGCTTGGATTTGGAATGAAGGGCCAAAATATGTCGCTTAGAAGCATACTGTATGGCTTTCCAAGTCTGTATGCTCACCTCTGCATCCTTGCACTGAGTTACTGCGATCATGAGTTGCTGTACATGTGCTAGTAGGAAGCAGTGCAACATGTGGCTATGCCTTATCTGGATGGAATTGGGCACAGAGAATAGGGACAGCCCTACTTGTCTAATGGAAAATAAAAAGATTTTATCTTAAAATAAAGATTTTATCTTCTTGATGTCATCTACCAACACTGTAGCTATCCCAGATGATACTTGCAGCAGGAATAAGGTGCCAAAAGATAGACTTCCTTTTGTATGACTTGAGTGAATACATCTTAATATTGCTGCTGCTACTGCCCAGTTGTCACTGGGTAAAAGGGGGTACAATTATACTTTAATGCTCCTGTGTTTCAAAGATATATGTTATTTCTAGACTGCTAGCTGAATTGTTACTTAACTAAATATATTTTAAGTGCAACTTAGCCAACTTAGGTGCAAATGCATTGGAGATTCCTCCTCGTGTGTCCAAGACTATAGTATTATTAAATGCAAGAGTGAGGGCAAAAATTGCCAGAAGTCTATAAAACTGCAAACACCAGATGCCACAAATAACAGCCTGAAGAGAAATTCCTATGTTGACTGAATTTCATATAGGAAATGGTGTCGAATTAGATAGGGTTTGAGAAAACACCGGCTGGGTTGCACATTGCCTGTCCATCTCTCCCCTTGCTTCCTGTGAGCCCTGCAGTTCTCCTCAGACCAACCACATTTTAAAAAAATAAGATTAAGTTAAAAAAGAAACCAGGAAATGGAGTGTCTAGGGAGGCAGTGTCACCTGCAATATTCTTGTCTATCAGCTTTGCTTCTTACTACTTCTTACTACATGACTACTTGCAAAATCGAAGTAGAAAAGCGGGCAAATACATCTGCCTCACTTCTAACATTATTAAGGGAACCACAGTATAAACATATTTCAATGACAGTCATTTTATGCTCCATATTTTGATAATTTTTAGCAGATTTTTTATTTTAAATTTATGTCACACACATCAGGTAGTGTACATGCAAATAAACCTTGGCTTTGGAGCCAAAAGAATCCTATGGCTGCGGTAAGGTGTAAAGAAGAATAACATAGCAGGCATTTTTGTGCATTTTTCTCCATTTCATATTGTGCTTACAGTATAAAGACATATTTTATCCATTTTGTGTGTCTATCTATATACAGTATTCAGAACAAGAAATTCAAGCATTTGGAGCAAGAAAAAAAAAAAAGAAAAAAGAAAAAAAGAAAATACTGTTTGCTGCAAACCTATTTTAAGACTGTTCCAGAATAAGAAGGTCTCTTATGCATTAAAGGAATGTCAACTACTGAAGAATCAGAGTTCAAAGTACTGTATATTCTAGGCTGAAAGATTCAGTATCTGTTTCTCCCTTCAGGAAATGAACTTTGATAATCTGAGTATCTCAGAATGAAGAAAACTAATCCACTATCTGGATTTCAATAGCTTTTGGTGACAGAATATTACTTTATGACCTAACAATTGCAATGAGAAATTAGTTGGGCAAGGAAAAATCCACTTCCCAACTTCTGTCTGTAAATGACAACCTAATTACAGTCAAACAAACAGACTTCATGGAACAAACAAAGCCAGATGCAAGCCTGAAGTTTCTGAAGGGGCCTCTGAAGACTTCAGTGTGGTTTTTTTTTCCTCTTCACAGGCTGGATAGAGAACATAAACGCTTTGGTTCAAAGAGGACTGCTTCATCAGGCAATGCGGCTCCCAACAACATTTCAGAAAAAAATAGTAGTTAGGAAAAATTCCCTAATGGAATAGAAGAGACTGTAAGATATCTAATGAAACTCCAGCACCAATCTGCATTGTATTTTTTTCTGGGAATTACTGTGTTTCAATGATTATATTTTACTGTATACGAGAGATGCAGTATAGTAGTGCTGCTGCTTTTATACATCTGCACCTCTGTTTTCTTGCTTCTAGTAGGATGAAAAATAATACAAGTCCTGACTGAGCATCTTTAAGCCTGAACATGTGGGAATTCTTCTGTAACTATAAAAGGCATGTCTAGTAATGGCTATAACATCTTCGCTACTATTGTACTAATAAGTACAAGTTGAAGCAAGTTTTTTGAAGCAATGGCTTATATAAGGTACCCTGAGTTTGTAATTGTTTTGGTTCTGTAAGCAAAATACAGAGTTTTAAGGGAGCAAGTATAAAATACTGAGTAATCAATCATTTAATGTAGTGATTATAACAATAGTGGCTGCAACCCTTTCTTTATATTAAGGAGCAAAACAAAAAATAAAATTTAAATAATAAGATGAGAAGAAAAAAATATATATATGACTCTGTGTGTCTAACAGAGTCATAGAATCATAGAATCACTCAGGTTGGGAAAGATCTTCAAGATCATTGAGTCCAACCATGACCTAACCACACTGCCCTAATTCTAACAACCTTCTGCTAAATCATGTCCCTGAGCACCACATCCAAATGGTGTTTAAACGCATCCAGGGACGGTGACTCAACCACCTCCCTGGGGAGCCTATTCCAGTGTTTAACAACCCGTTCTGTAAAGAAGTTTTCCTGATATCCAACCTAAACTTACACTGGCACTACTTGAGGCCATTTCCCCTCATTCTGTCACCTGTCACTAGTGAGAAGACACCAACCCCGCTCTGCTGTAAGCACCTTTCACATATTGGAAGAGAGCAATAACGTCTCCCCTCAGCCTTCTCTTCCCCAGTTCCTTCAGTCTCTCCTTGTAGGGCATATTCTCCAAGCCCTTCACAAGCCTTGTTGCCCTGCTTTGGACCTTACCTTGGTTTGCCAGGTAAGTTTGTAATAGTTTTAAAAAATATAGAAAGAATCTTATTGGTCTGCATTTTGTTTCATACTGTCATAATAAACACATCATTTTAAGTCTGAATACTGAAACTGAATTTTCAGTCATCAGTACTACACTAAAAAGGTGATGCTGCTGTTTGAAATGGTGATAATACACAATAGAATCTCATAATCACACAGTATCATTTTTACTAAGTCTCAGCTCAGATATATAGTACAATAAAGGCATTTACTATTGTTTAGTTTATATTAAACAAGTCTTGCACTCACAGTATAAAGAAAAGGGAAGACTTGCAGGAACTTTATCACTGAATCTGTAAAGATCCGCTTCATACTAATCATTAGTATTAAATTTACCCAGTATTAACCTTGCCAGCAGAAAATACTCAAATGAAGCGAATTTCATCATCTTTTTCCTCAATTACACTGTAATTTGTTCAAAAAGCTAAAACACCAAAAAGCCAAAACACAAAAACCCACAACTGAAAAACTTCATTGCATAATCCAACTAAAGCTACGGGTAGTCTTTGTGCATGAGCCTCCATTCCATGAATGGTGTCAGGAGAGGAAACATTGTTGGCCCCTATGCGAAGTCCCACTCTGCCCTATGCACAGCCACAGCTACAGCTACACTGTGCAGCATCACAGCTTCAGAAACCCTCGCAGCACAGGGCAGCAGAACCTGGCAAACACAAATGCAGTGTAAACAGCACACCTCTGCCAGGTTTGTCACCAAACTGCAATGATGGTGAATTGAAAAAAAAAAAAAAAAAAAAAAAAAAACAACAAGCACAAAAAACCCACAGAACTGGCACAAGAGTTAACTTGGTTAACTCTATCTTACATAGTGGATACAAAATAGTATTACTGCCTACACCTACATACAAGCAAAAAGAAGAAAAAAAAAGACATTAAGAGTTCAGGAATAGAAGGACTATGCCTGTAGTCATTGAAGAAGATAAAGGTCGCAGTATAGCATTATAGTAAAAGCATGACAGCATTACACACGTTCCTGTGTGGTCTTTTAAGTCCATGATCTGCTTTGGAAAATAATATAAAAAAAAAGTCAATGGGTGACAATCACACTGGGTGATTGTCTGCTTCCTGAAGCAGTTTCATAGATTGGCAGCCAGTAAGATGTGTATAACCTACACTGCCTCAATTGCTTAGTCTAGCAGTTTTTAGATATCTAGTTTTTCCAGAAGTTTGATAGCCCTTTCACACTGGTCTTCTCCAGGAGAATCTCCACACCGAAGAAAATTCTACTAAGAGATTTTTCCCTTTGTTCTCAAAGATTTTTTCCGTCCTAAGAATACTCACCAGCAGTGCCCTGAAACCTGCTGGTCCCCAATGGGAGCAGAGAAAAAGAAAGGGGTGCAAGGCATTAGAGAACATGGTAACTCCTGTTTCTTCTGGCCTTACCTTTCCTGGACTGCACATTTTGGTGGATTTTGGAGACTGCAATTTTTCTGTATCTTTCTGTAATCTTTCTGAAGCAATTCTAGGTGCTCTTTCTGGGGTTGATATTCTGGCACTTTGTAATACGCAAGCTCATGTTGGATCTCTTTATTTGTTAGAAAACTAGTAAAGGCACTTTTGCCTCATCCCAATGCCAGCTGGTTATTGTTTTCATTCTGCTGCAAAGATAGCTGAATTTGGCTTCCAAAATTAGCAAGGGAGTACAGGCACCCACAGCTACTCCTCACACTATAATCACCTCCTGTCCTTGAAATACTGAGCAGAAAGGTGGAATGAAGGCAGGAAGAGAAAGTAATAAAGTTATGAAAGAGTGCAGTCAGGAAGTATTTGCTTCATTAAATATATTCAGTGTTATTTTATTACTTTTTCTTAAAAGGCATTTTGGTATAAAAATAAAGTTATTCTCTTACTATTCAGAACTTGTGCTATCACAGCAATAATCCAACTAAAAGTAGTCAACTGTTGTTGCAGAAAGAACCCATAATTTGAGCAGCTCTTATAGTGCATTATGTTTTTTAAGGTTTTACTGACAAGACTGTGAATACTTACAGAACAAAGCAACCATCATGCAATTACTTGATTCTGTTGAATTGCAGCACAGATATTCTTCACTGTGACTTCTACAAGCCACCAAGTAATTGTCTCTGCAATAAGCTTCTACAGAGAGCAAATTTGGCCAAAAATGAATCTTTTTTTTTTTTTCTCCTGATAACAAATTAGCTGTCAGCCTGATTTGCATTACTGTATTGCTATGTGCATTTTATGTATGCACAGGTAATGGCAGCAAACAAAGTTATTTTCATGTGAAGCAAGTAATTCTGTAGTGGATGCACTCATTTGGGCTTTTCTGAATGTAAATATGAAACACATTTTTTACATATCTTTATTGTACTCAGACAGTTGAACCCAGTCTGCATACAGCAGAGAAAATACTGGAAAGTTTTACTGATACTCACCTGCAAATGTCAAGATAACTGAAAAATAATTTCTCATTAGAGTTTTTCTGCTATTGTTTGTACTCTTTTCTCCAGTGTGCACAACCTGATAAGTATATATTTAAAGCAACACTTAGAAATCTTCAACTCATGCACTGAAACACCATTTTTATCATTATCGTTCATCAGTTTTATTTTAAATTAGGCATATCTCTCATTGAGAAAAACCATCTTAAAAAAAAAAAGCAAAAAGGAAATCAAGGAGAAAAGAAATCAAAAGGAGAAGAGGGATTTGAGGAAATCTAAAGGAGAAAAGAATGCAATTGGCAAGACGCTGTATTTTCTGTATTCAATTACTTTGTTGATATTTCATCATGTTTAAGTCTTAAAAGGTAAAACTTGATTATTTGAGCATTTCTTCTATTTGTTTATTTTTCTTTTTTATCTTGAGCCTTAATTATTCTTCCCATTAGCTACAATATCTCAAACTATTTAATAATTAACTGAGGTTAGAGTATAAACAAATTTGAAGCCACAACCAAAAGAAAAAAGGCTAAACAATGATTCATTTAGTTACAAATCCTCCCTCCCATCCCTATTCTTTCCCCTCCTTTTCCTCCCTCTGAAAAGTTTCCTTGGCTTCATTGGTGTTGTCCAACTGTGTTGTCCCGGAAGTAGGTCAGCCCTGAGCCTGAAAGCTTCTGTGTGTGTGAAAGTATGATTCACTGCCTTTGAATCACAACTGTTTATGAGAAACTGCACCAAAGGGTTACCAGTAACCTGCTATAAACGCAGACAGGATATAATTCAAGTTGTGAATGAAAGGCAGAAGAGCCTGGGAGAATGCTGCTGTCTCTTTAACTGCTTTGGAAGTAGTACAGAGTTGTTGTATGAGATCTACCTAAATCTACCCACAACTGCATTAATTACTCTTGGAAAGTCTGTCTTGATAGTTTCCTGTTTCTTGCCTACACATTGCTCTCCTCCATTCCCAGAATAGATCAGAGTGCTGCTCTTCAGCTGGAGCTAGGAAATCTCAACAACCTCCTGTACACAGAAGGATTGATTCCAAAGTCATGTTCAGTAGAAGCTCCTGCTGGACTGACAACTTCCTATGTGCTTCTAATAAAGACAGCAAGTACTTGGACAATGAATTATTATCCTGCCATACTTCCATCCTTAAATCCAGTGGGAATAGCTTTCTTCTACAGAGAACTCACAGGAATTGCATCTTTTCAAAATGACTTGCACTTTGTTTTCTTCTCTTCCTTGATCTGGGTACAACAGACAGGATTACACTGTCACAATTTGTTCTTACTAATACTACAAAGAGATTAAAAGTATACATGGCTAACAAGTTGTACACACAAATATGCTATATACACATTTATGCCAGTTGCTTCAAGAACACTGATCATGAAAAAATACTTCATGTGCTTCTCTATGATAAAAAAATGGCTTTTCACTCCAGCATATACTCTTTCCTCACACTCACATTATCAGCTTTGTTCAAGCCACCAATATTTCCTATTTCCAAATACAGAGTAGCATGAGCTGCTTAAGGACTGTAAGACAGGAAATGCATGTCATTACACAGAAACCAAGACTGTTATCTCTGTGCCCTATTCACTCAGCTGCTGTAGAGGTGTACTAACACACTGATGAACATGCATATTTGTACAGAGACACCAAGACCAAAAGATCTGTATTCTCCTGTGCACAACAGACCCTAGGTTACACGAAAATTTCAGTATATGATATAATACTTTATCATTTTATGCTATATCACTGTTAAATGGCACCTGAAAATGCTGAATTACAAAAAGCCTGAGGAACTTGCCACACAACAATTCCAGCATCACAGCTTGCAGTGTGAGGACTGCAGTGGCTTGAGAGCAATTCTGTTGGCACAGTCTTCAGGGCACCACATTTAGGACCCTGTTCCTCCATCTCAGCTTCTCAAGAGCAAGTCAGGAGCTCAGCTTTCTTGGCTACACACAAGAACTGAATCAGCTATTTGGTACGCTAGCTTCCTGCAACAAGAAAAACCCCAAAGCACCACAGGATATATATAATACAATAGTTGGAAGAGCTATAATTATCAGATCTTTTGTTTTTCTATAGTAGACATAATGACTCTATTTGTCTTCACTGGCTGGAAGGGGAGCTCACAGCCCAGCAGACTGAATGCTAGGTGGTCCCAGCCATGGACCTGAAATTCACCATAATGAACACTGAAGCCATCAATTTTGGCACCGGGCAGAATGTGATCTTATTAATGTCAGGAAAACAGCCCAAGAATCCCAGACTTCAGCAGCTGCCTAACCCAGACTGCACTAAAAATTATCTGTCACCTAGGTTTTGTAGTACAAATTCACGTACAATTTCAGGATATGATACAGATGCAGAAACACCCCTAACAGCAAGGTTCTCAAACTGAGATCCACTCTGCAGGCATGGCCAGGTGGCAGATTCCCAGATTAATAATTTCTGCCCTAAATAAATGAATTATTAAGCTAAACATTAATTTATTTTAATGCACTGCCTATTTACCAAAGGTAAATTGCATGAGTAGTCCAAAAGGGCCAGCCCAGAACTCCTTACAGCTCAGTGCTGCAGCCATTAGGCCAGAGGCAAGATGTGTCTTTGCATGTCTGCCTGCAAACAGAAATATCCATCCTGAGATGAACACAAAGCAGGTTTCAAAAGCAGAGGTTGAGAGTGCTTCTCTAACTGCTTTACTGCCTGGTAGAAAAGATGCTTCTTGAAAAGTGAGAGAGGAGAGTTCACATTCTACTAAGTCTCAAGGGAGAGCTAAGTGAGACTTAAGTAAGTAAGTAAGTAAAAGCCAAGTATTATCATAATTTATCAGGTACCTGCAGAGTAGGTACCTGCTCTCGAGAAAGAGCTCATCACCTAAATCCCTGCTCCAAAGAATTTTTCCCCTGCTTGTAACTCAAGGGAAGGAGACCCCTAATGCAGGTTTCCGAGAAGAGTGGAGTCCAACCACTTCTCAGCCCAGTGCTTGACTTGGAAGACCTTCCTATTTCACATGCAAATATTTTCTTTGCTGTTAAAAGTGCCTAAAAGTCTCCATTAATTCTGCCACTCTGATCCACAGCATCTAGGGTAGGGTAGGTGGATTTTGGGTGCTGTGAGGCAGCAGCGTGCACTGTTCCAGCCTTCAACTCATACACCGGAGTCTGGCATATCTAGCTGGTTGTGGTCAGGTGGGTGATGCTATCTTTGATCAGAGTTCAGGAAGTTCTTTATTTGTAAAGTGCAGACATGCTACAATATGGGAACAGAGAATGGGATCCATGCAGATTTAAGAAGAGTTTTCTGGAGATAATGCTCCCTTCCACTAAAGCAGAATGGTTGCTTTTTGTTGCCAGAGAAGGAAAGTCTATTGTAGTTTTAATCAACTTTGGCAAAAGAGAAATCCAGAGACTCACAGAGTATTTTCCACAGTGTATTTGTTCAATATGAACTGGCTCTGGGCAGTTTGGAAAAGAAACCAAAACAAACCAAAATAACACGAAAGGGACTGAATAGACATGGTGAAATGAAAGGGGATTTGCCTAGAGTCAGGCAAATCACTATAATTAGCAGAATTACTAACGGACTACTGATTTTTTTTTCTGTTTATTGTTTTCTCCATCTTAATAAAGGAGTTATTTTATTGTCAAGTCATCTCTACAGTTCTAAGTTTAACTTCTATGTATTTCAGACACATCTAAAAGTGAATGCTATTTGTTGGCATAGTTAAATGTAGCGTTGGGCCAGTTAATTTTTTTCCATTTACAAAAGGTCAACTAAATTCCAGCGAAATCTATTTATTATCTATAGATACTATAGATAAATCAGTTCAGTGTGCAATGGAAATAGTGTACATAGTGATAACTAAATTTTATACCAGAGATGAAAAGGAGGCATGGCGCTATAGTTTACTGCCTGTAACACAAACTTTTTAAAAATAGGGTGGTTTATAAAAAGGGAAAGGTAATTAAAGAAACTGCACATTCTCTAATTACTACCATTTCAGAATGATCTACAGTAAGATAGTCTTCTGTATCTTGCTTTTCATACAGGTATAATAATAGGCATTACAGCTGTATGAAAAGCTGATCTGTTTTTTAAGTATTTTTGTTCTGCATAATAAAGTAATTCTGCCCATTAATTCAGTTGCTGAAGGGAGATATTACTAGCTTTATACATAATGAAGGAAAGGTAGAGTGTCCAAAGGAGCGCTATGAAGACAGGAAGGAGTCCAAAGGAAAGACGCATGGGGAGCAGCTGAGGTCTCTGGGTTTGCTGGGCCAGGAGCAGAGGAGCTGAGGGGAGGCCTGATGGCAGCTGCAGCTCCTGACAGGGAGTGGAGGGCAGCGCTGAGCTCTGCTCTCTGTGACAGTGACAGGACCCGAGGGAACGGCACGGAGCTGTGATGGGGGGTGAGCGGGCAGGTTAGGTTGGGTGTTAGGAAAAGGTTCTTCACCAGAGTTCAAGGAGCATTTGGACAACGCTCTCAGACAAGGGGTTTGGATTGTGGGTGTTCATGCGTGGAGTTGGATTTGATGATCCTTGTGGGTCCCTTCCAACTCAGAATATTCAGTGATTCTATCCTTCTATGTACGCTGGATTAAATTGCTGTCTTGTTCATTATTAGAGCAGTACATGTATCGTCTCATTAGCATATTCAGTTAAAACAGTAGTATGGGTAAGATTGGTAAGTAATTTTATAAAAATCAATGTTAAAATGCTGTGCCTTTCTTCAACTTTATATCTACTGTTCTCCTTGAAATAGAAAGTTCAAATAAAGATACATGCATGGCAAAATTTTCCAATGTTCTTAAGTCTCATATATTGCAGCAATACTTTTTAACTGTGTAGGACACATGAACTGACTAGGGACAAGGCAGCCTACTTCTTTCTGTTTCAGACAGGCTTGTATGAAGGGGATTCCTTTTTTCTATAGAATAATGTAGCATAATGCTATTGAGAAACTAGACCACCACTTCTTGACATCAGCTCTCCTGATTCAGACACCTACAGATATTTACCGTACTGAGGCAGTAGCTTAAAGGAAATTTAGACTTAAAGTTCTTTAATTTACTGATTTGTTGTTTTAGCAATTATGCAATTCAGTTGAATTTCTTAGCGCGCTTTCACAGTTGAAAGGAGAACTGCAGTACGTATTGGCTACCACAACAGTCACAACACTGAGAAGTCAGAGGTGACTGCTGCATATTTGGAAAAGGTAGATACCTCATTAGCAACTCCACCTGGTTTAACTGTGGACAACATGGAGCACAGCACAACACTCTGAAAAGTGGAATCCATTCCTGTGGTAAGTTCACATAAACCAAGCACAGGCTGGTTATTCCTCAGTCAAATAAGAAATCATCTTGCAGTTGGCTGAGATCATTCTTAACTAGCTAATCCAGAGAATCAGACACTCAGGCATCTGTGGTCTTACCTCTACTGACTGCATGCAGTTTTGTGTTACAGTCTTAACTTACTCGTAGCATCAACTGTTGCCAGATTTCTTGCGGAATGTTAACATAGATAGATAAAAAGTAAAAACTCAACCCTTCTCCACCACCAGACTCATCATTAAGCTCCACTATTTCTGTAAGTATATCTACTCATTTTAAGAATGATCCCTTCACTGTGCAAATATGCTCCTTCCCAGATGTTTGTTGTGAACAGTAATTTTCCTCTGTTCCTCAGAAACAAACAACCATATTAGACAAGGAGATTTATGTTATTTATAAAAATATCCCGAACAAAGTAAAGAAAGAATGATAAACTTGGGTGCAGGATTAAAAGGGCAAAATAAATCAGGAATAAGGCAGGAGATTTCCACCAGGCTACCAGGCTATAGACAACTTGCAAGTCCTTCATCCTTGTCTGTCAGCGATTTGAAAGGGACGAAAGAATCTGTGACATTTATCATGTGTGACATTCAGCCACGCAGATGCCATTCAGTTATACACAAGATGTCTTTACTCATACAGTATTCAAAGAGATTGTGTTTACCTTACTTCTTTGCCTTTTAGGTCCTGAATAGCGTGCAAGTCTTATAGATTTTTGAATAATATGCATCTCCAGGAGAAAATAAAACTAACTTAGTCACTAAATAGCATTTCAGTATCCTCAAAGGATTAATTCAAAGTAACAGTTGCTTGCAGTCAGAATATTGAATTTATTTGCTAAATGGGAAATACCATCCTGATGTAGAATTGATGCAAGCGCTCAAACAGCTTATATCGACTCCTCTAGATGCTTTTAGCATCCACCACCTCCAAAAAATGAGTGCAGCATGAGCAGGAAGCGCATTATCTCATATTGCTTTATAGGCTTGCACACTCACACTCAGTTAATATAGACAGAAGGTGTCATAAATCCATTTATTCTTATTGCCCTTTTATCAGTGCCACGAAAAAGGAGTGTGTTCATACAACTATTTAGCACAAACATATGTCAGTCCTTCACTTAAATGATTTTTAAGAAAAACTTAAACTTGCTCTGTTACCCTTTTTAACAGAAATGAAAACTTAGGCCGAAACTGTTCTCTGATGTCCTTGAATACTCTGAACAGTACAAGTTTATTTAAACAAATGAAAAAAGAAAAGCTTGTTGATTCTCTTCCTTTCACTTTACAGGGTCTGAAATCCTAAGCTCTGCATAACTGGTCCAGGGTTCACTTTGTGAAGAAGTTCTAAACATGAACATTGCTAATGGAAATGTCCTAAAACAAGCAGATAACATGTGTTGGTATGCAAGTGCATGGCTACGCGGAGGAGAAGCCAGCCTATGTCCTGTCTGCATTTCAGCATGGTAACCATGGAAATGGGAACCAGCCTGCACAGAGTCTAACAAAGGAAACCTTGAAATGAAAATAGCAACAGTCGTGAGAGACCAGCCAAGATTTCTGAGGGGAAAATGACTGCTCTGAAGATGGATAAACTCGCTTTTACCTGCACTAACCCTAAGGGAAAGCATTTTATTCCCACTTAGCTGTTTGGACACTAATCCATTATACTGGTAGCTCCAGTTATTAGCATTCATGAAAATACATTACACAAAGTATACGAAAAAACTACTTTCATTCATTCAAAATTAACAATAGTGAAGAAAGACCACAATGAATAACATCTGTGTAGTCACTATGAAGCACAATGAAACCAAGAATTATCAGTCCTTTTACTTACTCCTTTGATCTCTTAAATGAAAATTCTGTGCAACTGAATTAAAATAAATAAATTGAAAAAATAAAGTACAACTAAAAAATTGTTGCAGAGTAAGAGAGCACATAGCTTATGAGCTCTTACTTACTTGTTGGTAAGATCTCATGTTTGCTTTGCACAAATTATGCACAAATAAACATTAGCTGTTAATGTGTTTAGGAGTGTGATGGTAATACCCTGTATGCTGTCTAAGATAAACATCATTTGTACAAAATACAGTCCTGTAACACAGCATGAATGAAAGGCAAAGTTCCAAGAATAATATATAATAACAGTTCTGCTACCTGACAAGCTCTCTGAAAGCAGTTCCAGAAATGAGAGATCCTAAGTCTCATTTAAAAAAAAAAAAAAAAAAAAAAAAAAAAAGATTGAGGTCCAAAGTACCCCTTTTGGATATCTAATGATTCAGCTAAAAACTGTATTTTTTCAGAAGACATTGCACATTCAAAATACAATTTCCATTGACTTCATTCACAGCTGTGAATACACAGCAGCCTTGCATGTTAAGATGCACTTTCACAACCAGCTCAAGCCAGTGGAAGTGTTGGCTACCAGTGAAAGAAACTCTTCCAGTTTCCCTCCCACCTCTGGCCACAAGTTCTGACTGTCCCTTGTGCCAGCGCTGACACCTAAATATTAACTGCTCAAGTGTACAGGATCAGGTTAGCTGATCTCCAAAACTAACCTGCCCCCCCTAAAAAAAAGGGAAAATATTACTGTCCCCAAACCAAGCCCCAGTGGCACCACAGGATACTAGTGGGAACGCACAGTCAGGAGTGGATGAAATGTCCTTGCAGCAGCAGCCTACATTCAGGGCAGCTTAGCCAGATTGTGAAAATGCAGCTACAGTTTTGAGAACCCCTGGCTGAGCAAAGAGAAAGAGAAGAAGACAAAGGCTCCAACCACGTGTCAAATATTTAATTTAAATGACTCGCCTGAAATTGCACTGGACTTTTGTGACCAAAAAAAAGCCAAAAGAAAAAAAAAAAAAACCCACAGTGAAAGAGCCCTATTCTGCAAAGAACATAATCATTTCTCTCCATCCTACCCTTCTTCACCATTCCTAGGGCATCTTCCAATTTCATCGGTAACAGAGGGAGAACTTCCAGCCCCTTTTCTGATCACACTACATCCACCTGTGCAGACAGCCACAGCAAAGCTGCAGACCTGAGTCCAAAAGATTGCATGATACACAGGTTTCAAAGGGGAAAAATCCAGAGTCACAGAATGGCTTTGTTTGGGCGGGATCTTAGGGATCATCTGGTTTCATCCCGTGCCTTGGAGAGGGATCAGGCTGCTGAGGGCCCCATCTGACCTGGCCTTGAAGGCTGCTAACTTAGGCACTTCCTAACTTTTTCACATTTGACTCACTTGTTTTATCACAGTTCATATTTCCTGGGACATAAACATAGCTAATCAGAAGAAAAAGATTTAGGTTAGTGGTGTCTTCCCCTGTATCACTGCACAGCTCTTCAGCCCATTGCCACCAAGGCTGAAGGACACTGCTGCTTCCTGGGACAATGTGATGCTTTGTGTCAGCAAGGGTGAGGTATGTACTGAACTACAGAAGAACACTTGGAAATTCTGGAGTCCATATGAAGTTTAAGAGAAAATCCCCCCTTCCTCATTTTGCATAAGACTGATTCCTCCTCCAATCCGACTGGGTCTAACAGGTTGAGGAGTTGGTGTCCTGAAGTGATACACCTGTGTCCTCAAAAACATACCCCTTATTTAGCTGGGATTTTTCAGTTCAGAGCAGAATGGTGTGAGGGTTACGTGTTTGAAAGAGTGGGGATTTTAAGAAATAGCACAAGAATACAAGGGAGACATTTGCAGATGTAAACATAGACCTCATAAAGAAACCTCCAGACCACTGCCACTGCAGTAGCAAATAAAGTCTGTCTGAGCTCCATACCAAGGACAGACAGGGTTTATGTTAAAATCGAGCCGATAAAAATAAATTTCTTTCCAGAGGAATGAAATTTTCCAAAGTTTTTTTCACTTGGACTAATTTAGGTAGATTTTCAAAACGATGCAAATAACATCTTCCTGCCAAATTTCAAATATCTGCTCTGAAGCATGAGGGCACAGGAGCTTTCCAAAGAAAATGTTACCAGCATTGAGCCCAGGAAAGGCACTGTGTTTTCCATTGGCTTTGCTCTCAGGAAGAGCTGGGGTATTTTGGCTCAGGCTTTTTTTTTTTTAAAGAACAGGCTAAGAAAGAATCAGCATCTCAAAAATGCAGATTTAAAGAATGACATTAACCTCTAATTTAAAGAAGTCAAAGATCTAAAGATTTGAAAAATTACAAGTACTTGAGATCTGCTCAAAACAGTCAATATGTTGCAACAGAAAGCATCATGCTTTGTTGTACAGGTTGTACTATTAAGTTCTCCACTTACTGTTATCCCCCTAACATAGTCTACTTCTATCATACTATACTTTTTTGGCCAATGAAAAACAACATTTCTATGTTAGCGAGGTTGTAATATCAAAATTATAGTTCTATTGTATTTTTATTTCCTTACCAATTGTGAAGTCTGAATGACTTTCAAACATAAAAATACACAACAAAAGTAAAAAATACACATCTTTACTAACTGTTGCATTACTTTTGGTTGAATCTGGGTATACAACAAGGCCCTTACGGGGTCTACTTAATATAGCTGATAATTTGGAAATGAATATACTTATATAAAATCAAATTTATTTTGTGCAAATTTATTTTCTTGCTGGACTGCCTAATTCAGCTATCACAGCTCCGTTATACTCAATAAGCCTTTGAAGGTTAAAGAGCTCATCAGAATTCCATCACCACAGTGGGACTCTAAATCGCCTCTCCCTTCTAGTTCTACAAGATCAAAAAAAGGCTTTAAAGTATTAACTCAGCAATTACACCTACTAACATCAAATGTCACGACACATTTGAAATCAAATGCACATGTCTGCTTTCAGCTGTATCACACAATCACAGAATCACAGAATGGCCAGGGTTGGAAGGGACCTCAAGGATCATGAATCTCCAACTGCCTGCCACATGCAGGGCCACCAACCTCCCCATTCAATACTAGACCAGGCTGCCCAGGGCCCCATCCAACCTGGCCTTGAACACCTCCAGAGACGGGGCATCCACCACCTCTCTGGGCAGCCTGTGCCAGCACCTCACCACTCTCTCTGTAAAGAACGTATAAATGTAGATGAACCACGGATAGTGCCTGAACAAAGCAGGCCTATCCCACTTCTGTCAGACTCATTGCCGGGGGAATCCTGCTCCCATAACCAGTCCTTATCTTCTGGTTTCTGCACTGCTTGACAAATCTCCTCAAGTCTTAGGACTTTTACCTTGGGACTTGTAACACTCCTGGTGTGCAGTAACTATAACAAGAGCATAAGAGATGGTTTAAACAAAAGGGCAGAGTGGGTGTTTTGCCCAATGATGCTTTTAAGAATTTTCATTTCTTAACAAAAAAAACCCAAACCATAAGGCTGTTTGTATACCATGTATCTCACCACAGGATAATATTTTTGCATTCTACTTCATACCCTGCAGCCGCACATTCCACTGCAGTATTTGCTACAGCTACTGAAAGAACAAGTCGGGACAACTCACATGTAGAAACTCATTCTTATGCCTCTTCTTCAGTCACTTACTAATTAAGGGTTTGAGCGAGCATACAGTAATATTACCACTCTGAAAGTTCTTGGGAATTTGCTTATGGCAAGTGAATATGATGGCGTACATTTCCCAGGAAAATATATGTAATGGTAATTAAGTAAGCCAAGAGAAGGAGGAGATGGTTCAAGTTTCCCAGTCCTTTTCCAAGCAGACATCTGCTGAGCAGGGTGGGATAGGACCTAAAGGATTCCTGTAATCAGGAGTGGCATTCCCAGCAAAGAGCATCACCTTCCCTTTTCGGACAGCACAATCCCCACAGAACCGCAAACGCCAACAAACGGCATCCATACCCCCGGCCTCCAGAACTACCATCACCACCATTTTACTGAATTCCCAACGCGGTGCCAGCCCAGGGCTCGAACCTGCCGCAGGAACGCACGCTCTCCGCTCGCGTCGGCCCAGACCCCCGCCCCGCTCCTCCCTCTGCCCCGTCCCCGGCGCCGCGGCGAGGGGCTCAGCGGCATCGCCCCGCTCCGCCCGGAGCCTTACCCAGCGCCAGCAGCAGCGCCGCGCTCGCAGAGGCCATGGCGCAGGGCGGTGCGGAGAGGTGCGGAGCAAGGAGCGCGGTGTGGTGCCGGCCGCGCGGCACTGAGCGCCACCTGCTCCTCGCCGCCACGAAATACCCCTCCTCCTCCTCTTCCTCCTCCTCCTGCCCGCCCACAACGTCCCGCGGGGTCCCTTCAGCGGGCCGGGAATTCCGGCCCTCCCCCGTTTCGTTCTCGGGAGGGGCGGATGGGTGAAAGCCCGCCGGTGCATGCCCGCTGCCGGCAGGATCTGCCGACGTCCGGCGTGAGAACCCCGAATTGTGAAGGGGTTCTGCTGAAACTAATGAAAATCAGGGTTTATTTCTCTCTCTCTTTTTTTTTTTTTCCCCCCCCTAGGAGCACGAAGTCTTCCTCGAGTATCACGATATTTTCTTCTCTATTGCCTTAAACCCACATCTTCTCCTTTAAGTGAAATTCCTGCAGACCATGCCCTCAGCTGTGAGAAGTGCAACAGGATGTGGGAGCCTTGCCATTCCACCGACTCCAGCACTAGCCATGACAGTAACAGTATATTGCTCATGCAAAATATTGCCGTAGGTGTCCGGCCAACATCCAGGGGCACAGTGTGAGTGAAAACCACAAATGATGTGATAGTAAGGGGTCCTACTTGGAAAGAAATCAGAAAGCAGTGCGAATTGCGGGATTATCTCTGTTCTGTGTAGTTTTCAGCCTATGTAGGCCTATTAGCACTGTTTGTACCCTACGTATTCATGGTATTTGATATACCTTCTTTTTCTCTCTCCCGCAGTTCTGGTGTATGAGACCTATTGAATACTGGATGATATTCTATTTTGCAGCAATGACTTTAGTGAACATATTGGAGCTTCCTGGCATGAACATAGTGGAGTGAAAAAGGCAGTTTGTCTGGAAACTTGAAATAGAAATGCTTCCTTCCTCCCCCTGTTCATCATCTTGTCATGTCCTTGTGGTGTGTCACAGACCTCAGTTTTTATTTCAGGAGCACTGTAAGAATACATGTGTTCTCTCACTATCATATTCCTTTCAAACACTTTGAATGTGAATTTTAAGTTAAAGCAGAGGCTGTTGACAGGTGGGATTGTCCAGCAGGTATTGATTGGTTCAGACAGTGGGTCTTTGGAAACTGTCAGGACATTCAGATCCTTGATGGAAGTATAGCAGAAACCCAGCACTAGACAATTCACAATGATCCCTTCCACATATTTACTCTTTCATGAAGTCATGCTGCTCAGCCTAGCCCATGAGCTTGCACAGGGACAGACTTCACAGGACATCCTTACTTCTGACCATTCCTTCTGAGTCAATCATTTACTGAGAATGACTCACGTGCAGTCCTTTCTTTGTGTCTTAACAGCCTTGCAGAATGTGCTTCAAGGGGGAGCTACCTGCAACAGGAACATCTGCTCCAGCAGCAGGTGTTGGAGCAGCTCTGGGCTTTCCTCTCCCTGTGCTGTGCGTGTAAGAATGCTTGCAGCTCTGGGGCAGGGAGGGAAATCTATGCTTCCATGAAGCAGAAAAAAGAACCACCAATTAATAGATGCTGTTGGAAGGACAATAATAAATGAAATCTACAGCAAAAGGAAAAAGAAATATTTCTTAGTTAATACATACACCTGGAATTACCCTCTATCCCACCTAAAAATAACCTTTGAAGACCAACATGTCGGTTTCCTAGGAAACAGTGCCTTTGATTCAGTTACATCATCCTTATTATGAACACACCCTCAGGATACGAAACTTTCTTCCTCATCCAGACACAATGTTGAAAAATAGTTTCATACGCACAAAGGCCGTTCCCAGACTGACATTTGTCTGTATCTGCAAATAATAGGTCGGAGGAGAATACCTACCATGTGAATTATTGCATCCTTTAACCTTTAGTTGAATACTTATGTTTCAAATAGCTTACAAAGCATTTGTACCCTGCTATATAATCCTGAACTGCCCATTGTGTGTTACAGAAAGCCAGGCTTTCTGTAGGGAGGGAGTGAGCCTTCTGACTTTTTCCCATCTACTTTATATGTATTATATGTGCACCTTGTGAAATTAGGGAAAGAATGAAAGAAAAATAAGGCAGTAATTCCTTAATTTATTTTGTCTAGAATAACAAAAAACTAATCCACCGAACAGCTTGGTTTGTGCTTGTTTCTTTTTTTGTTTGTTTGTTTTGTTTGTTTTTGTATGTAAGGGGGGGATTGATAAGCACCCTGTGCTCTCCATGACTTGGCTGTTTACTGGTGTGCTTCGTAGCACCCAGTTTTGTCTGCTCGTCATAGGGACACTTGCCAAAAATGCTTCATCTGCCTGAGCGTGTTTGTGAAGTTTCAGGCTTGGTTGTGCATAAATATTGATTTGTTGCACATGGAAAGAATCTATTTTCATTTGGAAATGACAAGTAAGCCTTTTTTTTTTTTTTTTTCCCCTGTGCTAAGGGAAGCAAGTAGCTTGGTAAGTTCCACTACAGAAAAGATCAGTATAATCTTTGTATTTTCAAGAGGAATGAAGAATTAAAGAGGAAAGAAACTGTGCTAATACTTGATTTTAAAAGATATCTGTTGTCTGCATAATAGTATGCTTTATTGTGGGATTTTACAACTAATATATAGTAATTTTAATGTGATGACATAAAAGAAACTTAATGCCAACCTTCTCAGACAAGCATTTGGGTATTTCCATTCTTTGTCATCTGTGAGGGGTGCCCATAGACTCAGAGTTTCTGTGCAGTGTACAACACTGGACTTCTTTGATAACGTAATTCTGGGAGGGGCTCTCACCAAGGTGATGCAATTTGCCTTTGGAGGCCAAGGTGTATGGCTCCAAGTCACAGAAACCTTTGATGTTTCTGAGGATGTCAGAGAAAATGGCCACCAAGCAGTTATTATTTTTGGCAGACACATGCTTGTAGCAAAAGCTTAAAAAAATAAAACCAAAACAAAAAGGGAAAAATAGCTGTCAGGATATAGTTTAGACCTTAGTAATAATTCAGTTTTTGTGATAAGTTGGAAAAGGTTGATTACTGCTCTCCCAGCTGAAATTAGGAATTGCTTAAGCAATTAGTAGAGTGTAACTTCACCATAATACAGTTTTAATGTTGTGAAATTTTGCTTCATTGATCTCAAAGTACCACAGTAGAGCTAGAAGGCTAATTAAGTAAGTGAGGTGTCCTAGTTTCAGTGGGGACAGAGTTGTTTTTTCCTTCCTAGAGTCTGGTGTGATGCTATATTTTGGCTTTAGGAGAATATGTAGATACCACACCAATGTTCTAGTTGTTTCTGAGTAGTGCTGCACAGAACCGAGGATATTTCAACTTCTTTCACTGTCCTGCCAGCAAGAGGCTAGGGGGCACAAAAAGCTTGGGAGGGGACCGAACGAGGGCAGATGATCTAGACTGGTCAAAGGGATATTCCAAACCATAAGACATCACGTGAGATAACTTGAAAACAGTAAGGAGTTGGGCAGGGAGGCATTCATTGCATGGGGCTGGCAATGTTAGTGGGTGGTGAGACATTGCATGTGCATCACTTGTTTCATAAAAATATATATATAAATATATATATATATATTACACTATTATCATTACTACTATTATCTTTTTTTTCCTCTTCTCTCTTAGTAATAGATTTTATCTCAACTCACAGGCTCTGGTTTGTTGCCTGTTTTTTTTGTTTGTTTGTTTTTGTTTTGTTTTGTTTTGTTTTCCAGATTCTCTCCCCCATCCCAGTGGAGGGAGTGAGCAAATGAGTGCATGGTGCTGTTGAATCACAACAAAGATGCTTACCTCCAGAAAAGGGATGTCTTAAAAGGAAATAGTGTATGTATAGTATTGGAAAGGGCATGAATGAGAGTGATGGGGTCAGTTGAATGCTGTCTTCTACAATTGGTAAATTAGGGCAGTCTGGTGTAGGTACCGCATATCAAGATGAGCACAGGCAAAAGAGGATGGATTTTCCATCTGTGTGCACTCAGGAAGACCTCAGTGCCACAGATTACTAGAAGTACTTAAAGCTAACCTGAGTTCCCAGTCATGACTGGGAAAGAAAAGTATGCCAAGGATTACTAAACATATTGAAATCTTCCCATCCTGTGAAGACTTTGTACTGCAAAAAGCATGGAGCCAAGAGTTTTTGTGGGAAGATGGTTTTGCCTTGGTCTTAGTTTTTTTTTCATAGGTATCTACTTTTAACATCAAAGGACATTACCTGACACTACATAGATGTTTATTATGAGCTCATATTAGTTCTTTCATGTGCTTTTGCTATTGGACTAATCTATAGCTTTCTGTAAAATTGATTTACCAAACAGAATTGATTATTTTTAGTATTTAGCTCATTTTATGATTTCATTGTTGAGACTATCATAGCTGTTTGGAATTTAATATTTTTATATTTTATATTTTCATGCTCTTAATATTTCTTTATTAATGATGTGAGCACTTTCAGGAGGGTATATTGTCTATCCCTTCTGGAAATCTGTAAGAAGGGGTAAGATTAGTCACAGATGAAATAGTCTATGGTCTCAGTCACCTTGGAAAGTTTCATCATGTAAAGAGCAGATAGCTGATTTCAGTGATGCCTGCACTGTTGAGTTAGAGGAAAATTCAGTAGGTGTGTCAGACACCTAAAGCGGTAAAGTAGTGTGTAAAGTAGTGTGTAAAGTAGAATCTTAGAATTACAGAATCATAGAATCTCTGAGGTTGGCGCAGACCTCTAAGATAATCCAGTCCAATGGTCCATATACCACCAACATTGCCCACTAAACCATGTCTTTCAGTACAACAGCTGAACGTTTATCGAACACCTCCAGGGTCAGTGATTCCACCACTTCCCTGGACAGCCTGTTCCAGGTCCTGACCTCTCTTTCAGAGAACAAGTATTCCTAATGTCCAACCTGAATCCATTCCCTCCAGTCCTATTGCTAGTTACATGGGAGAACCACAACCACCCTTC
The DNA here is from genome assembly GCF_905368555.1 of Meleagris gallopavo. Lineage (NCBI taxonomy): Eukaryota > Metazoa > Chordata > Aves > Galliformes > Phasianidae > Meleagris > Meleagris gallopavo. The sequence continues at coordinate 16,094,168 of NC_139435.1, read as the reverse complement.
AGGTAGTTATAGAGAGCAGTAAGGTCTCCCCTGAGCCGCCTCCAGACTAAACAATCCCAGTTGCCTCAGCCATTCCTCATAAGACTTGTGTTCCAGATCCCTCACCAGCTTCATTACCCTTCTCTGAACGCGCTCCAGGGCCTCAATGTCTTTCTTTTAGTGAGGGGCCCAAAACTGAACACAGTACACCAGTTGCAGCCTCACCAGTGCAGAGTACAGAGGGATGATCCATTCCTGGCTTCTGCTGGCAACACTGTTTCTGATCCAAGCCAGCACACCATTGGACTTCTTGGCCACCTGGGCACGCTGCTGGCTCACGTCTAGCCAAGCATTGACCCATACCTCCAGGTCTGTTTCCAACACGCAGTCTTCCAGCCACTGTGTCCCCAGCCTGTAGGGTTGCCTGGGGTTGTGGGGGCAAAGTGCGGGACACAGGTCTTGTTGAATTTCATCCAATTGACCTCAGCCCAGCTATCCAGCCTGCCCACATCTCTCTGTAGGGCCTTTCTACCCCCAGACAGATCAACACTTCCTCCCAACTTGACGTCGTCTGCCAATTTACCAAGGGTGCACTCAATGCCCTCATCCAGGTCTTTAGTAAAGATATTGAATGGGATGGGACCCCATGCCAACCCCTGGCGGCACCACTTGTGACTGGTCACCAGCTGGATGTGAACCCATTCACCACCACTCTCTGGGCCTGGCCATCCAGCCAGTTCTTTACCCAGTGGAAGTACTACAGGGAGCCCGTCTTCCGTGGCACACACACATGCACACCCACAAGAAAGCAAACTGGATATCACATTTAGAGCTGTTCCTAACTTCAGCGTTTTCTATTAGAAAGTCATGATCTAACATCTATGTGATTGCCATGATTAATCCTGACAGATGAGTTAATCCTGACAAATCGCACATCAGTGTAAAACATGTGGAGTTGCCTCCTTCATCTCCCCGTCCACCTCAGGTCCTCTGAGAATCATCCAAATCCACTTTGGAAAGAAGGTTTTCTTACATGGTGATTTAAGAGCAACAGATCTTGTTATACAATTTAACAAAGGGTAAACATTTTAAACCCAATGATCTGTTTTCCACTAAACCTTTTAGTGACAAACAGAAAAGGACTAATAGGGATAACAAAGTCTCACAGTAGATGTTGGCAAGATGTTTGAAAGTCCAACTGGGTCAGTATACACTTGCTTTCTTAGACGTGTAATATGAACCTCAGAGGAAGTAAAAGGGATTGAAAAGTGAAGTAAGGATTTCAAAGGAAAATTACAGGAGCTGGCAGAGAGAAGTAAAGATCTTTGATGTGAAGAGCAGACCTGCAGGAACAGTATTCACGTCCTTTAAAGCCAGACTGTCTTCTGAAAAAAAATATGAAATTGATATTCAAGTCAGAGTTCAAAGGAAAACTCTCTAAAGGCAGAGAGTGTGTGCATTGTGTCCTCAGCCAGAGGCTTTAGTACTCTCCAGTCCTGTTCCAGTCTATATATCTTAGCATACATTTACTGATTACATATTGTTTAGACTGAGCTGTATCCTAATTAACATAGAGTACATACATACTTTAAGAGATTCTCTGTCCAGATGAGCAAAATTTGTGCCTGATATATGGAAATTATCATAGATGCTCATGGGATGTATGGTAGATGGGGAAAACATATTCCCACTCATTTGTGATCCTCTAAATTGAGGTCCAATATGAAAGCCTGTAAATTTATGTAGTTTAATGCCTTCTAAAACAGCCAGTGAGCTTCAAACCATTTCTCAGAGCATTAATATTGATACAGCTCCAATATCCACTCCTAACAGCAGAGGTACCTTCTCCCAGATATTTATCAGACAGGAGTTATAGGTATGCAACAAAAAAAATGAGAAACTCTGCTAAAAAATATGCCTTTAACTCAAATTCTTGACAATTTTGCCTTAAAGGCATTGTGACTGTTTGGTTTGTGGAGTTAAAATTCATTGTTTCTTCCTTTTTATTTGTCTGTCACAAAGAGTTACTCAATCATTTGCTAGACATTTCTTTTCAAAACTGGCACCCTTAAGAACCCTGCTTAACCACATATGAATTGCAAATGGATGAGGTGAGGTGGATTTTAGTCTTAATACATGGTTTTGGTTTGCTATTTTTCTTATATTGTTTGCATATTGGGAAAAAGAAAAAAAAAAAAAAGCTTAGTCTCCAAGAGAATACTTATCATTACATTCATAACTGCTAAATTGGAGCTACTTTTGCTCAATTATTTTCCATTTGCTGCTGAACCTTGAGTTAAAGATGAAATATCAGACTAGGCTGTGGGGGATAAACTTGGTAACAGGATTAAATGTCACCTAGTTGATGAGATGCACAAAGCATTCCTGATCAGATTGCAAAAATCTTACCATCAAGAAAAAATTTTAGATGACAACCTGGCAAGCCAATGATGATTGAAACCTGAAGGTAGTGTATGAAGAGACAAACTGTATTGCAGCAGTGTCTTGGAATAATTGCTTTGCTTTCTAATTACATTTGTTGGGGCTTGTGTGTTGATATCTATTGGCATGTTTCCAAATGTTGGAAAAATGTTGCAAAGAAGGCCAGAGACTTTGAATGTATTTTCTAATCTAAGATCCTCAAAAGACAGATCCCTCACATAAACTGCAAAAACCCAACTAACAAGTTTCTGAAGTTCCTGAGAATCCCCAAAACCATAACACTAGTGTCATCAGAGCTTTTCCTTTTTTTTTTTTTTTTTTTCCTGACTAATGGTGCTGTGGGAAATTTTAAGCTGAAACCAAGAAGTTTGATGCATTATGGCATATGTTGTGACAGTGTAAAATAACTAAAACAAGAATAATAATCTCTTGACACCAGTGTTTGTGGGAAACAACAGACTGCACATCAGTGGCCATTAATATGGGCCCAGAGATGAGAACACTCAACAAGCAATGTTCATGTATATAATTCCCCTGTATTAATTGTATGTCATGGACAACATTGACTCTCACGATTGCAAAATTTTGCATGTGCTTTTAGGGCAAATTGATATCCTTCAACAAGATGCAAAGGCTGTATGATGGAAGATTACATTAAGGCAATGTTTATTATGGAGAATATCTCATTACTGCAGGAGGAATAACATTTAATGTGAAGCAACCTTAAGAATCTTAGAATCATTGAATGACTTGGGTTGGAAGGGACGTCAAAGGTCATCTAGTTCAACCCCTCACGATGGGCAGGGCTGCTAACTCTAGATCAAGCACCAGATCAGGATGCCCAAAGCCCCATCCAGCCTGGCCTTGAACACCTCCTGGGACAGGTCATCCCCAGCCTCTCTGGGAAACCTGTTCCAGAACCTCACCTCTCTCTGTGAAAAACTTCCCCCTGACGTGTAATCTAAATGTATCTTTCTTAAGTTTGAAAAGTTGATTTCCTTCCTGTTTATAATCTCCCTTTAAACACTGGCAGGTAATAATGAGGACTCCTCTGAGTCTTCTCCAGGCTGAACAAGCCCAGCTCCACAGCCTATCTTCACAGGAGAGGTGCTCCAGTCCTCTGATCACCTTTGTGACCCTCCCTTGGACCTGCTCCAACAGTTCCACAGCCTTTCTGTGTTGGGAACCCCAGTCTTGGACACAGTACTCCAGATGAGCAGAGCAGAGGGGAACAATCCCCTCCCTCTCCCTGCTGGCCACCTCTCTTCTGATATCACCGGGATAGTGTTGACCTTCCAGGCTGCAAACACTATAAGCTGGCTTACATGTAGCTTTTTATCCCCCATGACCTCCAAGTCCTTCTCTGCAGGGGTGTTCTCAATGAGTTATTCTCCCAGACTGTACTCGTACCTGTGATTGCCTTGACTCAAGAGCAACAACACCTTGTATCTGACCTTGTTGAACTTCATTCTGTTCATGTGGACCCACTTTTCAAGCCTGTTCAGATCCCTTTGCATGGCAACCCCTTCCTTCTATTATATCAACTGCACCACTCAGCTTGATGTCATCTGCAAATTTGCAGAAGGTACAATCCTCAATCCCATCATCTATGTCATTAATAAAAATGTTGAAGAGCATATGTTCCAAAATGGACCCTGGGGGACATCGCTTATCACCAACCTCCACCTGGATATAGAGCCATTTACCACAATGCTCTAGCTGTGATTTTCCTACCATTTCTGGACCCCTCAGTTCAAAAAAAAGACAGGGATCTCTTAGAAGGAGTCCAGCAGAGGGCCAGAAAGATGATTAAAGGCCTGAAACATCTCCCATGTGAGGAAAGGCTGAGTAACCTGAGTCTGTTCAGCCTGGGGAAAAGAAGTCTGAGAGGGGATCTGATCAATATCTCTAAATATCGAAAGGGATTTGGGAGGCAAATGCATGAGACCAGGCTCTTCTTGTTAGTGCGTAGCGACAGGACAAGGGGTAAATGTCCTAAAACTTGAACATAGAAAATTCTGTACCAGCATGTGGAAGAACTTCATGCTAAGAGTCATGGAGCACTGGAACAAGTTGCACAGAGAAGTGGTAGAGGCTCCTTCTATGGAAACATTCAAGACCCATCTAGGCGCCTACCTGTGTTACCTGTTGTAGGATACCCGCTTTAGCAGGGGGTTGGACTCAGTGATCTCTTGAGATCCATTCCAACCCACGTGATTCTGTGATTCTGTGATTCCTTATCCACTAAACAGTTCACCCTTCAAATCTATATCTCTACTATTTAGAGACAAGAATGTGGTGTGACACCATGTCTTTTGTATTCTTATGTTAGGAGGCACTAAAAAAATGAACAGTTGAGAAGTTACTGTCTTTTAATCTTACTGTGTTGCTGGAGGAGTTTTCTTCAGGGCAGATAGAATCATAGAATCACAGAATCACCAGGGTTTGAAAGGACCACGAAGATCATCTAGACTAACTGTACCACTAGTATTTCCCTAATAAATCATGTTCCTTAGTATAATATCTAGATGGTTATTGAATACCTCCAGGGATGATAAGCCAATCATAACCCTGTGCAGCCCATTCCGGCATCTGACCACTTTTTCAGAGAATAAATTTTTCCTAATACCCAACCTGAGCCTCCCTGTTGGAACTTAAAGACATTATCTCTAGTCCTATCATTAGTTACGTGGGAGAAGAGGCCAACATCCAGCTTGCTACAACCTCCTTTCAGTAGTTATAGAGAGCTATAAGGTCTCCCCTCTAAACAATCCCGGTTCCCTCAGCCGCTCCTCATAAGACTTGTGTTCTCGTCCTCTCACCAGCTTTGTTGTCCTCTGGACATGCTTCAGGGCCCTGATGTCTTTCTTGTAGTGAGGGGTCCAAAACTGAACACAGTGCACAAGGTGTGGCCCCACCAGGGCTGAGTACAGGAGGTGATCTTTGAATCATAGAATCATAGAATCCTTAGAGTTTGAAGTTTGAACCCTTTAAAGGTTATTTAGTCCAACTCCCCTGCAATGAAGTGCAACATCCACAGCTAGAATAGATCACTCAGAGCCTGGTTCAGCCTGGCCTTGAATGTCTTCAGAGAAAGGGCACCCACCACATCTTCAGGCAACCTGTTCCACCTCACTGTAAAGACTTTTTCCTTACATTCAATATAAATCTACCATGTCTAAGTTTGAAAAGATTACTGATTGTCCTATTACAACAGACCCTGCTAAAAACTCTAGCCCTTTCTTTCCTGTAGCTACTGTTTAGATACCGAAAGGCACTTCGGAACATTCTCTTCTCTAACCTGAAGAGATCCAGTTCTTTCAGCCTGCCCTCGTAGGGAGGTATTCCATCCCCTGGAACCTTTTCTTGGCCCTCCTCTGGACAGACTCAAATAGATCCATGTCTCTCCTTTACTGAGGACTCCACATCTGGACATAGTCCTTCAAGCAAGTCCTCAACAGTGCAGCGTAGTGGGGCAGGATCACTTCCCTTACTGTGCTGGCCCTGCTTCTTTTGATGTAGCCCTGTATATGGTTGATTTTCTCTGTGACTGTGACTGTGAGGGTATATTACTGGCTCATGACCAGCTCATCATACACCAGTACCCTGAAGTGTTTTTTGGCAGGGCTGCACTCAATCCTTTAATCCCCCAGCTTGTATTGGTAGTGGGGGCTTTTGCCTTGTCCATTCATGCAGTTACACCATCACAGAAGGCCGCTAGGTTGCTCGAGCAAGATTTTCCCTTGATGAAGCTATGTTGGTTCTCTTGTGCCATTTCCTTGCTTTCCGCATGCCTTAGCATAGCTTCCAGGAAGATCTGCTCCATGATCTTTCCCAGTATAGGGGTGATACTGACAGGCTGGTAGTTCCCAGGGTCATCCATTTTACCCTTCTTAAGAATGGGGAAGATGTTACCTTTTTTCCAGTCACCAGGGACTTCACCTGACTGCCATGACTTTTCAAATATCATGGAGAGTGTCTTGGTGATTGTATTGGTCACTTCTCTCAGGAGTCTGGGATGCATCTCATCAGGACCTATAGACTTGTGGATGTTCAAGTTCCTCAGGGGGCCGCAAACCTGATCTATGCTCACAATGGGAGAGACATTGTTCCCTGTGTGACGAGAAGTTATCAGAGAAGACGGAGGCAAAAAATTGCTGAGTACCTCAGTTTTCTCCTTGTCTATTGTTACCAGCTTGTCTGTGTCACTCATTTATCAGGGTACACCCTCTAGGGTGTAGGTACCTTTAGAAGCCCTTCTTGTTCATCTTGGCACCCCTTGACCAGTTTAGCTCAATCTGGGCCTTGGCTTTCCTGACCTCATCCCTACACAGCCTAGAAGCATCCTTATACTCTTCCCATGGTACCTGCCCCCATTTCCGCTCACTGTGTACTTTTTTCTTGTTCTTCAGTTTGACTAGCAGGTCACAGCTCAGCCATGCCAGTCTCTTGACTTCATTTCCTGACTTCTCTCACCTGAGGATCATCTCCCTGCTCCTGCTGGCAGCACAATTTCTGATATAAGCCAGGGTGTCATTGGCCCTCTTTGACGTGGGCACACACCTGGCTCATGTTTAGCTGAGCACTGACTAACACCCCCAGGTCCATTTCTTCCACACAGTCTTCCAGATACTCTTTCTCAAGTCTGTAGCATTGCCTTAAGTTGTTTTGGCCAAAGTGTAGGACTTGGTATTCAGGTATTCAGTATCTTTATCAAAATCTTGGCAGAGTGTTCAGTGACTGTCTGCCTGAAGCCGTGTTTCTTGTGATGTACATCACAGCTGGGAGGTGTCAATCAGCCTGAGGGCAGGAAGGTCCTACAGATAAGCCTGGACGGGCTGGTTTGAAGGGCTGATGCCAGCTGTATGAGGTTCAACAAGACCAAGTGCTGGGTCTTGTACTTTGGTCATAGCAATCCCAGGTAATCTTACAGGCTTAGGGCAGAGTGGCTGTAAGACTGCATAGAGGAAAGAAGATCCTGGGGAGTGGGTTGGCAGTTGGTTGAACATGAACTTTATGTTCCAACAGGGGAGATCATGTTGAATACTAGGAAACACTTATTCTCAGAACATGGTGAGGTATTGGAACAGACTGCACAGGGAGGTGGTGGAGCCACTGTCCTTAAAGATGTTCAGGAAAAGAATAGATATGCTACTGAATGACGTGGTATAGTGGGGATGATGGTGATGGGTTAATAGTTGGACCACAGCAGGCAAGTCCAACCCATGGCGTGGGACAGGCGTGGCACAGCCTGTCCTGCAGCTGCCCCCCTATCCTCTCTCCATCATGGCAGCAGCCCTTCCCTGCCAAGTGGCCCAATCTGGTGTCAGGTACATACCTTTTGCTCAGCAACAACCAAAAATTGATGTGCGATTGACACTGTCTGGACTGAAACAAGGGCATGAGCAGAGCACAGTGCAGTGCCAATGCATGCTACGCCAAATAATGTTATGCAATTTTATACATTGGTTAAACACAGTGCAGTGAACAATAAAAGACATGCAGACTTGCTTTCTGATAAAGAAATTTAAGAATAGGTTTCAAGATTCCTGGAAAAAACCATCAATTTTGTATATGTTTGTGACTTAATTTTTGGTTGATGTAAACGCATGGACTGCAAATTTCAAATGGAATATATAGAGTTGCAATCATATTTCAACTGAAAAATCTGATCATGTCTCTTATCAGACTTTTATAAGCCCTGACTTACCAGAGAAAAAATATTCCTTTCTTCACAATCACACCTTGTTTATGTCATCATTTTTTGGCAGTACATACATTTTTGAACAACTATTGTCAAGAACAAAGGAAAGGAAGAATAAAATTTAATGAAAAATCTCTGATGAACACCTTGAGAACTCGCCAAGAATCACAGCCACAGCAAACAAACCTGATGTATTAGTTTCACAAGAACAGGATTGAATACCCTTCCAGTTTTACTTTTTTTTGTTTGTTGTTTTTTTTTTTTTTTAATGCTTTAATAATAATAATAAAGTGAAGCAAGTTTTATTACTTGTATACTTCAACTATATCATATGTTTCATATGTGGCCCAAGACAATTCCTCTTCACTCAGTGTAGCATAGGTAAGCCAAAAAGTTGGACGCTCGTGGACTAGATGATCTTAATGGTCTTTTCCAAACTTAACGATTGTTTCAACAAACTTAATGATTCTTTGTTTCAACAAACTCGACCACCTTCAGTGCCAAATCAAGCTGTTCTGTAACTGAGCAGCCAGATTTTGCTGTGGTCACCTCTGAAAGTGAACCGATATAGTGCAGAAATTGGTGAGACAAATTATGCCAAGGTAACCAACATGCTAGATGTAAACGTGCAATATGTTTCAAATAATTCTCCTCCTTCTGTCATTTGTTGAGATATCTAGGAGGTGCAACATTCAGTAAGCTCTTCAGTAACGTCTGTCATTTATGAGAAGATTTGAGGCGAGGGAAAAGAGGGCAGAGTGGCTAGTGAAAGAGAGGAACAGCAGTCAAGGAGTACCATGTCCTATCTATGACAGAAGAAAAGCTTGAGGGTTACCCCTTTCCTTTTTTTTCCTTTTTTTTTTTTTTTTTTTTTTTCCCCAGAATGAGAAAAGTCAAACATCTCTAGTGTTGATATTTGCAATTGAAGTCAAGATTATATTGAAGACAGCTCACACTGTCACCCACTTCTTTAAAAAGAATTTAGCTGTGTGTTCTGAACAGACAGAAGTTACTAAAATTTCAGCAGCTCTGTAATCTTTTTTGAAGAGGTATTTTGTCCTTATAGGGCTCAAACCACACATGCTCCACGAACTACTATTGCTTTCAAAATCTGAAGCATCAGGGCTGCTTCTGCTAAATGCTATTAATTACAGTCTAGTTTTGTGCAAATTGAATGTAATATTGCACTCCTTGCCTCACAAAATGGATTTTAGCCTTTTTTTTTTTAATTGCCTTGAAAATTAATCTTAAAAAAAAAAAAAGGCTGATTTTAATTAAAAATACTTATATTTCCAGCAAACTCTAGATCATACATAGATCATACATAGTAGGACATTTGGTAAGCACTCCTCTGTGACTGGACAGGATGTTGGTATTACAGGATTGTGATTCACCATGAAATAGTCTCTGATAACAGTTAAGTCATTACAAGTTTTGTAATGGACCTTATATCACTGGAAAGCAAACAAACTACAAAAGATGTATATTAGATTTAAAAATTTTTAATCAATAAAACATATGGTATAATTTTACAGGAAAAACAGAATGCTGTGCAGAATGCTGTGATTTCTTTCTTAAAAAAATTCCATCTTAGTCATGCTTAGTGGTATAATTAATGAGCATACATTCTGAATCTCTTACTTTTTTTTTTTTTTTTTTTCTTTCTGGAATTGTATTGTTATCTATACAATAGTTAATCCAATGTATTAAAACAAAGAAACAATGTGAAAGTCATTAGATGATCGTGACCCTAACTCCAGCCTCTCTTTACTACGAGAAAAGTGCAAACCCTATTGGTTGCTATTGAAGGTGTGCTCAAACTCTGCAGGAGAATATTGTGCTCAAAACAGCTCAGCAGCACAGGAGCTGTACTGAAGGGCTCAGGTAAGGGTTCAGGATAGGTGGGTTGTGCCTGAGAGTGACAGGAACATAAGCAGAAACCAAGGGGACTGCTATAATATAGATGCTGTTTGACACGTCTTCATATAATAGACTGACAACCTATGCAACAGCCTCAGTTTGAAACAGGTGCGACTGCTTAAAGCTCTGTCTCCTTTTTCCAGCAAAGTGCAATGCTACAGAAATATAGCTTGTCCATTCTTTCTAACATTAGCTAGTTCAGTGCTGATATTAGGAGTGGACACGGGCCAGATTCCTTTGATAGCCTAAACTCTGGTTATACACCTAATTTATTATATTTTTTCATAGCCTGTTATCTGAATTAAAAAATGTTGCTAGTAGTTGGAACCATAATACTAGCCTAATGTGTCTTTTTAAAGAAATAGAACAGATTACATGTTCTACTGATTTTTCTTGACCTGCCAAATCTCAGTGAGATGCTTCTGATATTTGCAATATTGATTTCAGTAGGCTTTTTTGCTGCATAATGTGAAAAGCAGTAAAAATACTGCTTTTGCAGTGGAGCATGGAAAGATTCTGTGAATTAAAATAGTGATTTAACTATAATGTAGCCCATGCAAGAGGAATGTGATACAGTGCTATTCTCTTTACATACTTAAATAGATACTATAATTGAACATTTGATAGTAGGACAAAGGTGAAAACAGAGAAAGTATCAGAATAAACAGAGTAGCAGTGTGGTTACATGAAGCTTCCTACTGCTCTTACAGAGCAAAGTGAGGCTAAAAAAATGGAACATTGATCTCAAACGTACTTTGCATTGATAAAATATGTATTTTTGTGCATACTTCAGGGAAACTGCCCTACTGGCTATTTTAAATCAGGCTGATGCTTTAAAATATGACACAAAAAGTCATCAGAAAAAGTTAAAAGTTTTTGTTAGGAGATTACCATAACTAAAGAGTGAAACAAAAAGTGTGTTGCATAAAAATGACGTGTGAATTGCATAACTTGCAGTGATTAATTTTATGAAGCTAGGAAAAATGAGCTAATGGTTAACAAACTGGGTGAATAACAATAAACACAAGTATTTCCTTTATTACCATAGACTTTATATGTGTGCATAGACGAGTCACAGCTTCTTCATAACTTTTCCTTCACAAGACCATATTGGGGTATAGCACTGTTATGCCTTTACAGGGATATTACAAGGAATAAAAAGTGGTGATTCTGAGGCATTCAGATGCTGTGATGACAAATGCCATATAATTCTTTCAAACAAATTGGAAAAATCTTAATTTGTTAAAAACCAAACTTTCAACTCAGACTGTACTGAAAACATCTTTGCAAATGTTAGTTTGGACTTTTTTTTTTGCCTTCCTTTGAGGACTGTTTAGCTTGCATGATGAATGAAATAGGGATCCTACCCACAATTCTTCTGCCTTGCTTACATCTTCCATTTGGCACTCAGGACCAGGGCAGCACATCTTGTACCCAACCCCCGGGGACAGGCACACTATCAGGCATGCAGACGAGCCTGATGAGCAAGCCCACCAAGGCTGTGGATCTCTCACACTGTGCACTGCAGCCCACGGTGCTCCTGCAGAAGGCTTTGCCCTCTGCTCTGAGTCATGCACCATCAGCAGAACGTTGTTATGAAATCACCAACTTTCCCACAGGCAGACACAAATTCTTTCAAACTTTATCCTAGTTGCTGAATTCACACAAATCTCAGCCTTTCCCAATAGCTATTATTTAATTAAGGAAACAAATAGAAGACACTGAGGAGAGACAGCATCTTTTAAATAATGAAAAGTGCATTGCTGGAGTTGTACTTGCCAGAATGTTCAACTCAATCTGTGATCTTTTCTTAAAGAAAAAAAATGTGTTTATAAAATATATTATTGCTTTTTAAAGCTATTACTATAAAGTCAGCGGAACCTATCTCATAAGATAAGCCTTTTGAAAGCTGTGATGACTTTTTTTTTTTTTTTTTTTTTTTGTTCCAGTGAAATTTGTACCAAGCAGATGAATTTGCCTGGTTTCCTTGACAAGGTAAAGGTATTTCTGCAAATGAGTGCATCTTACAGAAGCACTCCTCAACATTTTCTGATCTATTGGGAATCAATACTAAATATTACCATGCTGAGGAAAAATTGCAGTTAGCCTGCATGCCTCCATTTCCTTCTTAGCTTTGTGTGACTGCAAGCAATGTAGGAAGCTTTGAAGGCCAACGTATAGATAGCCAAGAGCTGCAGGCAGGGATCATTGTGGAAGGAAAACAAGTGTGTGAAAGAAAAAGGGAGAAAGAAATTTCTTGCTAAGCTGAACACTCTAAATAGCTTGGGAGAAATCCTTTGCTATCTACATTTCAGTGTATACTTATATAAACTTAAAAACTTTTAATCTCTGACACAAAATAATTTGCTAAGTGCTTATTTAGTATGCAAATTCATCACTTTAAACTCCTAAGTAACAAAGATGAGGTGAGACTTACACTACCAGAAGAAGCTTACCAGTGCTAAGTTTCTTATCTGTGCTCTTTTGTTAATTATCAATTTATACACTTTAAACTCATTGGATTAAATAGCTACACAACAAATTTACAGTGAAAGTTTACGAAGCACCCTCTTGGCTACTCCAAGATATACAGCAAGTCAAACTTTCAGGGTACCTCTAAACATTTTCTGCATAAATACGAATATATCAATCTGCAGACACAACTGTTCCTTTGCTTATTTGAATAAAGCGTGCAATTACTTGGGCTTGAATATTTTGTGCATACATTTCCAGGTCTGCCAAAAATCCCCTTCAAGTTCAAACAGTTACATGAATTAATGGATATATCCCCAGTGATCCACTTGACAATAAAAATTTCTTGGAATATCAGCTGGACCCAGTAAAACAAGTCGAAAGAGAAGTTCAATGAGTTTCACAAATCATCATTCAAAGTTCTGCAGGTGCTTCTGTCTTTTGAAATGCCATTACCTCAGTTGCCATGTAGTACTTGGTTCATTTTCAAAGTTTGAATGTTCTGTAGCTGACAGTCCACTAAAAAGAGAAAATTTTGAATATGATATTTTCTCTTTGAAAATCAGACTGACAAAAAACTGGGAATGCTACATACAGATGTCTTGTTGCACAATTTGGGATAAAAAGGGATTCTGCATACATAGGCATATAAAAATATGATTAGGCATTTTCCATATTAAAAAACATTAGAATCTTTGAACTCAGTTACTCTCCAAAAATGAGTAACACTTGAAAACACATCCTTGAGTATCACAAAGTGACATAAGGCCATTTGTTCTTCCTTTGATTCATTCAGATGTGTGTTTAAATTTGATTGCTTGACGTTCTGATCTCTTTTTTTTTAATGCACTGGAGTTTAGAAAATATTGTGAGCGCTGCATGTTTATCTAAGTTTTTAATTGTAGAGTCACATTTTTGAGGCAGACCTGAGTAAAAAATTCTTTTTTTTGTTTTGTGTTGTTTTTTTTTTCTTCATTTCTCCATTTTCTTCTTTAGTGGCCTCTTGAAAAATCCAGCCTGCAGAAGAGAAATGAAGTGAATAAAGAACTACTTAAAGCTAACAGCCCATATTGGTAGCATTTATATGCTAAAGTCTTACCACTATTTTCATACTTGCAGAACAGTAAATAGTCATTTAATTTTTTATAAGTGAAGTACAACATTGCTTTTCCTGAAACGGAAAAACTAAGGAGACGTGTCACAAAAGCAGACAAAAAGTGATTGCTGAATCATTGTTATGTGCACATGCTGTCAATGATTAAAATGCTTAGTAATAGTGAGAAGTCAGATAAACAAGTCATTCTTAATGCTTTTCAAGATTTTTTCAAGAGATTATGCATGTTATAATTAAAAAACTACAGCCTTTAAACTTTAATGTAAACGGAATATTTAGCTTGGAGAAGAGTGCCCACTTGTGGCAATAATTACACCACAGGCTTATCTTGCACAAAGAAAACCTCGCTACACATAGGCAGCACAAAAGCAAAATAACCTTACAGTACTAAAATCTCTTTTTATTTTTTATTTTTTCATAATATACAGTTATGAATATATCAGTATGAGTGTCAATCATCAAGCATTGCATGTTACACCTCAGTAAAATGTTATTCTGTCGTTTCTCCAAGACCCATCCCAATTTACCTATTGGATAATTTTAGTGTCCAGGTTCTAATTATAAGGAGGATAGGAAATATAAGTTAAGCATATATATATTTTTTTATTTTCATGAAGACAAGGATGTGCAGCTTACCTTCCACAAAGCAAATATGAGCAGTGCAAGAATCAAGAGTCCAGCGAAGATACTCAGAAGGATAACCCATAAGGGGACTGAACCTGGAGGAAGTTCTTTGGAAATCTTAATCATGGTCTGCAAAGCGTTCAGAATGTAAGCAATAAATAAATTGTCCATTTAAAATATCATCAGAGCAGCATGACTGTTATTATATGCGCTGAGTTTTCAAGGTACTACTTCATTCTAAGTACAAGAATTTGCAGGAAGGAATGGAGCAAAAAGCATTAATAATAGGAATAGTAAAGAAAATACAATGTATAAAGTAGAATCACTTGTAAGTAACCCAGGAGGGCTTTGAAAATACTACCAATTCATTAAAAAGATCATTTTAATTACGCTTTTATCCACAGATACGGGAAGCACTTACACTGCAACAGGCAGAAGTAGTTCAGACACGTCCCAGGCACACGGCTTGGCTAATTCTGACATTTGGTTGAAATGTGAATTCACTTACTTGTATTTTGATTAGGATAGTACATTACAACAAATGGCAATCAATTCTCTAGTATTGAATGACAACAAATGATCCAGTAAAAGATACTCTGTGAAGAGTAAATCCATGAATTATCATGTTGTTACCTCTAGTTTTTGATGATCATTTCTCAAAATCAGTGATGAGTTTTCACTCCGAAGTAATGCTTTCACAACAAGGGTTAAGCTGTGAATACTTGCCTGGAAGAAGAAAGAAATGCCAATGGTTTATAGTAGGTATTTTGAAGTAGAAATCTTTGCAGAAATGAGAAGTTTGGAAGCAAAACTTAATGCTCAAGTTCTGGGAGAGATAATGAAAACTCAGTGTCAAAAACTGATCAAAAATCCCTTATAGATTCAAAAAATCTTTCCAGCTTAAAATTTACTTAAAAGTAATATGCTTCAGTATGTCCCTCCTTACATCTGCTGAATTAGAATTTGTGGATGGCTAACAAACTAGTGAAAAAAAAAAGTCGATACAGAAAAAGTAAGAGTTGCCTTTCTATCGTGTTTTGAATTTCCTTTTCAGTTCTAAATACTCTAAGGTGAATAAAACATGGAAATTAATTTGTAGAAATCTAAAAATAGGAAGAGAATCATTTTTTAACACTTGATGAATATGCAGACAAGAAAATTAAAGATATAATTTCAGTAAACATTACAAACACTGGCTTATTTTTTCCACTTTTTTTACTTACTTTTATGATGGTAGGTTTCCATACTCTTAAAGAAACATTCACTTGAGATATGTCAGATGGGGTCAGGGCACAATTAATAGATGCACAGCCGAATGTATCACATTCCTGTTTAAAAGCCAGCAACATGAACTAATAGTAGTAGATTTTTCACATTATTAAAATAAAAATGTGTAAACATACTACCCCTATAGATCACTGTCTTATTGTGATATTAATCCTCAAAGGATATTATTAATTTTTTTATTATTATTTTTTTAATGTAAAAACTACATCACAGTATGTAGAATGAGTTGAGATTCTCATGGTATGGCAGAACAGCCCCCTATGCAATCCCTTAGCCTGTAGAAACCTCAGTTACTATAGTTGTGCAGCAGAGTTCCCTGACAGAGGCATAGCCTGTAATTGCAAGATGTACTTTTCTGTCAGCACAGCCACAGCTTAAACATTCAAAATTGTGGGATATCTAAATTGAAGTAGGAGAATTCAGGTGTCTTTACTTATCAGCTGGGAGTACAGCAGACATGTCTGATAACTTGGAAACATGCTAGCCTGGATTGTTACCACTCCCATGAAGGATATATAATAAGCATGGCAAAACACTCATCTCTTGGCATGGTTTCATTTGTAACAGAAACTGAGCTTGTGCCACTTGCATCTCTCTGCTGAGTAGGTAGTATGATGTCTTTCCGCTCAATATGACAACATAACTATGTTAGCAAAATTATACTCAACAGCTCTTCTGTCTAAATGTGAGAAGCTAAACTTTTTCAAATTGCTCCAGCAACTACATTTTTACCAGTTGTACTTGAAAATATTTTTAACTGATCATCTGAAAAGTAGCAAAGGAAATGAGAATTATCAATATTATTTGACAATCACAGTGGGAAAGTGAAGGCGAGGTTTACTCGTCTGTCCAAAGTGCTGCCATAATTTACACATTTGTTGAATTAAAAGCCAAAAACCAAAAACCAAAACAAACAAAAAACATCAACAAAAAAAAAAACAAGCCTCAAATTCAGTTCTACACACAGTTTTGTAGCCAGAAATAACAAAAATATACAGCTAGTCCTACATGAAGATACCTTTCAAGGCTATTAAACAAAGTGATTTTTCAGAAGATGTAGTTTGACATAAGTTTTTATATATTAACTTCAGAAATGCTCAGCTCAATGTTAATAAATGTAAATCTAGGTTGAAAGTATATACCATAGGGAGGCTTACCATAATTGTATCCTTTGTAGGTTCTTTTATTTTTGGCAGCACAAATGATTTGCCAGAACCGATCTTTAAGTGATCTACAGGGTAACTCGATTTGCAGATAGCGTTCTGTTAGAAGAAATAAAAAAAATATACTTATTGCTTGAATATCCAACCTGTTACCATTAGAAGGTTTTTGAAACAAGACAACATTAATAACATTTTATATTTAATAACATCAACATTTGCTAATTGTAATAATGGTAAGCAACTAAATGCAATAATAAAAACAAACATTGCAAGAGGGCAGAAAAGCAAATTCAGATAGCACGGATATTTAAATATCATTACCTACTCTTTATGAGATAATGACTTAAATTTTATCCAGTTGCTTAAACATCTGTAGAAGCAAACCTCCTGGAAGATGACTGCCACATGATCCAGCAAGAGAGCTGGCTACTAAGAGAGCTAAATAGTTTTTGAATGGGATTCCACAGCTTTCTGCCTCAGCAAAAGACTAGGAGGTGAAGTGCAGGATTCAGGAGCCAGGGAGGATGGCTGGATCACTGCTGACACTTTGTGACTCCTGCAAGGGCTCCTGACAAACTGTTTAATATCTTCAGTGCAGAGGAAGAGTGCAGAGCTTTTACCTTTTGCTTTTTATTTATTTATTTATTTATTTATTTATTATTTAATTTTTATTTTTCTTTAGATCAATGATATTCACTTTCAGATTACCACAGTGAAGAGATACTGCAAATTTCCTGTACAGCATTTTGATTTGTGAATATATATGTAAATTTAGGTGGGTCAAACATGGTCATTGGTTAGAAATGACAACAATGGGGGAAGGAATTAAAGAACAGTCATAATTTCTTTCTACACTAAACTTAAAATATTCTGATTTATTTGTTTGTTTTAAAATGAACCTCAAAATTTCATTTCAATAATTTATTTTCTTTTTAATGGTGCAGCACATTACAACTAATTAAACTATGTGGGAAGAGATCTGTGAAAAAGATGAATGACAGAAAAGGTTCATGTTACCACTTGGTGATATTTGTTGAGCTATTCAATTAGTAAAATAGATCTAAATTTAACATCTACATCTAGAGTTGTGGGACTTGCTGGAATTGTGATCTCATCCAGCAGCTCCGAAGGAGTGAAATGGAAAAATTGATTTTCCTCAAATGAGGACTGAAGACATGGCTTATTACTCCTTCAATATGTCACAGTGCCCTAGACAAGGAAGAAGCCAGAGGATTGCCAGTGCCAGAGAACAGACATACAGGAATGCTAATTTCAGAACGAAGAATACTGAAGATGGCATGGTCATTGAGCTCTAGATTTAAATGCAGGGCTAGACTATTCATAAGAAGCACTGCTAATAGTGGAGACAATCAGAGGCTCAGTAGCCAGAACTAAGAAAGAAAGTTCTGCCCCTGGTATCCCAATCTGAACTTCTCAGCACTTGGCAATATACCAAATCAACATTTTTATATTGCAATTATTGTTCAAAGCTGTTTTAAACTTGTTTGTTTCCTTCTAATGATTCTTTTCTGTCTTCCTATGAAATATTCACATATTATTAAAACAAAAGCTTCTAATCAGACTAAAGAAATGTAGGCTATGATTCAATACATAGCCCCAAATATTTCTACTTTTTAACATGAATAAAAAAGTTTTAAACTTAATAGTAAAAATAATAGTAAAAATACAAACTGCATTCTTACTTGGGAATGTGACAATGCTGTAAGGTAGAGAAGAGTGTTTTTGGCTGTTGTTACATCAGGATACAAGATTTGCAGTGTAAGATTTGGCATTGGAAAATGTTCACCTTTTTCAATCTGTAAAAATGAAAAAGTATTTTGATTAGTACCTTCTTATTTTATTGGTATTTGATTGTATTTTTTTACTTTTCCCCCTTTAAGTAGTAAGTAGTACCCTTAAGTGGTAAGTTATGTTTATGAGACCACAAATGATATGTTCTGCAGTCCACCAGCTCTTTTACATTTCAAAATTCTTGCTTTTGAAATGAGATGAATGATATCTGAAAAAGCATCCACAAAAACTCAGAGTTACTGGATTTAAACTTGAAGAATAAGAGAAGTAATTGTGCAAAACACTGTAGGTGGCCTAAAAAACATAAAACATTTGCAACTGCTGCTTAGTTGAAGCAAGACCTTTTCCTGGGCTTGTGTTTTATAGACAAAGTTGATTCAGAGACTTTTGTCTGTGCAGAATCCTAGTTCAGCTTTGAATTTGACAGTGGGAAACAAGGATGCTGTCGTGATAACGCTAAATTCAACACTACTGCAACTTGAGGCTGGGCTTCTACTCCTGTATGTATATTTTTCCGAGAGATTTTGATTTGCAGTATGCATTCCATTAAGAAGACAATGTTCTTAGATCACAGCATTCACATTTTCCGAAAGCTGGCTGGATTTTGGAAATATCTATTCTAACTTGTAATGGCCAAAGACCAAGTTCTCATTTACTAGCATATGCAGTATCTCTAAAATACACTTGAATTATTCCACAGCAAATGAACCATTCTGAAAACTTCTTACTCACCTTATTCCAAAGCAAGCAAGAAAACAAGTGTTAAATATTGTCAAAAGTTTCACATACTCCATACCTTGAAGCTATCACTTTAAATGACCCAAATTAAATGAAAAAAAAATACAGTTTTATTTTTTCTTACCCTATAATGCAAAGTAACTTCATCTCCTATCTGCTCTGTTGTGTTAATAGCAGTAGGAATGGTTTCATTTGCAGCAATTATAACATGGTGCTCTTTGAAAACACTGCAGGTTAAAGAACAAAAACACACAGTAAGAACAAAAACTTCATAAAAACTCTAAGTGAGATAATCATATAGGAATTTTCATTATTTTGTTAATCCTCCAGGTCTAGTCTTGCAAATAAGAGTGTAATGCTGCTTCCACTGAAAACAACTCTTGCTTTTCTGAGTAGTGTCCTCCTGTTGTCTTGTACATTTCAAATGCTGTGCTCAGTAAAATCAATGAAGCAAACAAATATTGCCTGCACAATTCCTTATTGTAAGAGCCACGTGAAATGGGCAGTGTTCGCATAAAAGAGAGAACAAAGCATTCTTTTAAATTTGTCTAGAGAAGGATGGATTTGAACACTCAAAATGCACTCCAAATGAATAATTTAATTATTTACACATGTACATCATGTCTTGTATTCTACTGATAATACTGATGATGGACGGAATTTAACTGAATTCCAGCTGATTCTGAAAATATAGTATAAGATCTGCATTAAAGCTTATCTTAGAAGTGATAAAAACAATCCCCTGTAAATATAAAATTAAGGCTAATTTTTGAAACCAGAAATCAAACACTACACCTCACAATATTACAGTAATATGAACTTGTGTCTGTCCTTGTTTCCTTTCTTTTGTGCCTGAAATGTTTTTGAATGAGTACGGTAAGAACAAGAAGCATCAAAAGCTACAAACTGCAAATCAAATTTAAATTGATATAGAGGAGCTACAGCAAAATGCAGTAGTCACTGTCACTTATCACTTCACATGACTGCTCTTTTCAGTGAAGCTTGTGCTTCATTTTCATGAGACTGGAAGTTGTCATTTGTAGATACTGAGCACAGCTCAGAAACAAAAAAATGGTATATTCTATTTGAACACCTGTCATTTACTATGCTAATAAACAGAAGCACAGTGAAGCATGAATACCTTACAAATATTAATCCTACTTCGTATTTTACAGGAATTGTAACTTGTCCTCTGTTGTCTCTCAAGGTCTCAGGTGGTTCTTCACTGTCACTAAAATAAAACATATGCCACTCATGTCAGACTGTGATACTCATCTGCACATGTAAGAGGGCTACTGGGGGCAAGAGGTACAAAGAAACTGAAATACACACAGTTCTTGTTATGAAAACCTACCAACCATTTCCACTCAATTACTATCTTCTAAATAAAGTTCAAAAGACTATTTCCAGTAAAAAAAATTAAGTCCTGAACAAGACCAAGCTCAGAGATGCATCTTTGTTGAAATTACAGATTGCTGACTGGATGGAAATTGAACAAATAAGGACCATTATTTTCACCCATCTATGTATTTTGCAGGGAGAGCAAACACTGAGGGCATGTTCATCTCTTTGATTCATTCAGTTCTATCACGGAAAATATCCTCAATTTCCTTGCTCCTTGAGGGTGAGACATTTTTGATAAACTGCAATTTATGATAACACGTATGGTAAGTTTGTAAGAGAGTAAACCTTTTCTGAAGGTAAAACCACCACGGGTTCTGACTCACTTGTGGTTCACAGGATCAACAACTTTTTATTTGACTACTCAGTCTACTGCAGGACCAAGTACATCTTTAAAGCTGCTTTCTCTATAGGTTGTTCAGCCACTTCTACATTTCAAAAATACATCCTTGTTTTTCCATGAGAACAGTTAGTTGTAGAGCATTCTAAAAAAATCACAGTGTAAACAAGCAAAGATTGCAACTAACCTTGTAGCATATACATCAACAGTGGCATTTTCCAGGAGATATGATGCATTGAATTGGAATGATATTTTGAAGGAAATCTGTTTGGAGAAACATATTGCATGCATTTAAAGAAAAAAAAAAAAAAAAGAAAAGAAAAAAAAAGGAAAGAAATGCACATTAATGAAGTTTGGGCTGAAGAAAAATGAGTAAAATTATTCTACTTTTACCTATGGGATCCTTATTCATACCTTAATCTTTTCTATGAAGGAATTTTTTTTTTTGAATTTTCCTCCAACATAGGGAGAAATCTAGAACTTATCACCTATTAAACAGTAGCCTCAAAATTTTCAGAGCCAAGAAGCCTCAGCTAGTCTTATCCCACA
Organism: Meleagris gallopavo; assembly: GCF_905368555.1. Classification (NCBI taxonomy): domain Eukaryota; kingdom Metazoa; phylum Chordata; class Aves; order Galliformes; family Phasianidae; genus Meleagris; species Meleagris gallopavo. Next base: position 16,072,623 of record NC_139435.1, on the reverse strand, counting down.
GTGTATTAGAAAGACATAAGACAAGCTGTGAAGTTATATAAACTTCAGGAGAGCAAACTTCTGTCTTAAGGAATTACTGGATGATAGCCACTGGGAAACTGTCCTTAGGGATATAGGAACAGAACAGAGCTGGTAGTTTTTAAAGGAAACTTTTGTAAGAGTAAAAGAGCTCTCCACCTCCCAGTATAAGAAAACAAGCCGAGGAGGTAGGAAACCAGCATGGCTGAACAAGGACCTGCTGGTCAGGCTGAAAGATAAGAAGGAAAATTACAGGTAGTGGAAACAGGGACAAGTGGCCTGGGAGGAATACAAAGGCGCCACTGGACATGCAGAGATGGGATTAGGAAAGCGAAAAGCAAAAGAGAGTGCAGTTCCTCTGATAGATGAGAAGGGAGAACTGGCAACAACAGACATGGCAATAACAGGTAGAGGTACTCAATGAGTTCTGGCAATCAGCATTATCGCAATGCTCTTGTCCATGAACCCTTAGGTGATAAGGGGAGTACTGCAAGTCTAAGATAGCCACATGAGGCTGAATGTGTACAACTGCACAAACTGGGTTGAAGCCAGTGGGATGAAGTTCAACAAGACCAAGCCCTGGGTCCTGTATTTTGCTAAGAAAGCAAGTGTATACTGACCCAGTTGGACTTTCAAACATCTTGCCAACATCTATTGTGAGACTTTGTTATCCCTATTAGTCCTTTTCTGTTTGTCACTAAAAGGTTTAGTGGAAAACAGATCATTGGGTTTAAAATGTTTACCCTTTGTTAAATTGTATAACAAGATCTGTTGCTCTTAAATCACCATGTAAGAAAACCTTCTTTCCAAAGTGGATTTGAATGATTCTCAGAGGACCTGAGGTGGACGGGGAGATGAAGGAGGCAACTCCACATGTTTTACACTGATGTGCGATTTGTCAGGATTAACTCATCTGTCAGGATTAATCATGGCAATCACATAGATGTTAGATCATGACTTTCTAATAGAAAACGCTGAAGTTAGGAACAGCTCTAAATGTGATATCCAGTTTGCTTTCTTGTGGGTGTGCATATGTGTGTGCCAGGGAAGACGGGCTCCCTGTAGTACTTCCACTGGGTAAAGAACTGGCTGGATGGCCAGGCCCAGAGAGTGGTGGTGAATGGGTTCACATCCAGCTGGTGACCAGTCACAAGTGGTGCCGCCAGGGGTTGGCATGGGGTCCCGTCCCATTCAATATCTTTACTAAAGACCTGGATGAGGGCATTGAGTGCACCCTTGGTAAATTGGCAGACGACGTCAAGTTGGGAGGAAGTGTTGATCTGTCTGGGGGTAGAAAGGCCCTACAGAGAGATGTGGGCAGGCTGGATAGCTGGGCTGAGGTCAATTGGATGAAATTCAACAAGACCTGTGTCCCGCACTTTGCCCCCACAACCCCAGGCAACCCTACAGGCTGGGGACACAGTGGCTGGAAGACTGCGTGTTGGAAACAGACCTGGAGGTATGGGTCAATGCTTGGCTAGACGTGAGCCAGCAGCGTGCCCAGGTGGCCAAGAAGTCCAATGGTGTGCTGGCTTGGATCAGAAACAGTGTTGCCAGCAGAAGCCAGGAATGGATCATCCCTCTGTACTCTGCACTGGTGAGGCTGCAACTGGTGTACTGTGTTCAGTTTTGGGCCCCTCACTAAAAGAAAGACATTGAGGCCCTGGAGCGCGTTCAGAGAAGGGTAATGAAGCTGGTGAGGGATCTGGAGCACAAGTCTTATAAGGAATGGCTGAGGCAACTGGGATTGTTTAGTCTGGAGGCGGCTCAGGGGTGAATTTGTCATTCTCTACAGCCACCTGAAGGGAGGGTTGTGGAGAGGTGGGGGCTGGCCTCTTCTCATCTATCTATCTAATGACTAGAGGGAATGGTCTCAAGTTGCACTAGGGGAGATTCAGCTTGAATGTTAAGAAATACTTCTCTGAGAGAGTGGTTGATCGCTGGAATGGGCTGCCCAGGGAGGTGGTGAAGTCACTGACTCTGGAGCTGTTCAAGGAATGTTTAGATGTTGCTCTGAAGGATGTTGTTCAGTGGGAAATATTGGTGATAGGTGGACTGTTGAACTGGATGATCTTAAGTGTCTTTTGCAACCTTGGTGATTCTATGATTCTGATTGTATGCAGCTGGTAATGTAAATCCTGGGGTCATTAAAGACATGGTTGATAAGGTTACAAAGCCACTCTCCATCATATCAAAAAGGTCATAGCTGTAAGGTGAAGTCCTCCCTGGTGACTGGAAAATGGGAAAAATTACTCTCATTTTTAAGACAGGAAGAAATGAAGACCCAAGAAGCTACAGTCTGGTGATCCTTCTCTCTGTACCTAGGAAGACCATGGAGCAGATTCTCCTGAAAGACATGTTAAGGCACAGGTGAGATAAGGAGGTGTATTTGAGACAGCCAGCATGGCTTCAGTGAGGGCAGATTATGCCTGACCAATGTGGTGACCTTCTGTGATGGAGAGATGACACGAGTGGAAAAAGGAATAGCAACTGCTGTTGTCTACTTGGACTTGTGGAAAACCTTTGACATGGTCTCACACCACGTCTTCAAACTGGAGAAATATGGATTTGAGGGGTGGATTATCTGGTGGATAAAAGTTGACTGGATGGCTGTAGCCAGAGGGCTGTGGTCAACAGCTCTGTATCCAGGTGGAAGCTGGTAATGAGCGGTGGCTCCCAAGTGTACATCTTAGGATCAGTGCTCTTCAGTATTGTTATCATAGATCCCACATTGGCAGTGGAATTGAGTGTAACGTCAGCAGGTTTGCAGACAACACCAAGATAAGTGATGGAACTGACACAATAGAAAGAAGGGATTGCAATCCAAAGGAACCTGGACAGGCTTGAAAATTAGGTGCATGTAAACAGAATAAGATCCAACAAGGCCGACTGTAAGGTGTTGGACTTGGATAAAGGAGTAATCCCAGATATGAATACAGACTGTGGGAATAATTCATTGAGAGCACCCTTGCAGAGAAGGACTTGGGGGACATGGTGGATGAAAAGCTGGATGTAAGCCAGCTTACAGTTCTTGCAGCCTGGAAGGCCAACAGTATACTAGCCTGCATCAGAAGAAAGGAGGCCAGTAGGGAGAAGGAGGAGATTGTTCCTCCCTGTTCTGCCCTTATGAAGACTCATCTGGAGTATAGTGCCTAGGCTAGCACCACCAGCACAAAAAGGATGTGGAACTGTTGGAGCAGGTCCAGAGGAGGGCTGTGAAGATGATCAGAGAGCTGGAGCACCTCACCAATGAAGAAAGGTTGAGGGAACTGGAATTGTTTAGTTGTTTAGTTTGGAAAAGAGAAAGCTCTGGGAAGACCTCATTGTAGCCTTCCAGTACTTGAAAAGAGCTTATATGCAGGAGATGGGCCTACTTTTTACATGATCTGATAGTGATAGGACCAGGGAAAATGGCTTTAAACTAAGAGGTAAAACTAGGTTATATATTAGGAAGAAATTCTTTACAATGAGTGTGGTGAGGCAATGGAACAGGTTGTCCAGAGAAGCTGTGGGTGCCCGCCCCCATCCCTGGAGGTGCTCAGGGCCAGGTTGGATGGGGACCTAGGCAGTCTTAGCTTGTGGAGAGCAGCTCTGCTTAGAGCAGGGGGATTGGAACGAGATCATCTTAAAGATCCCTTCCAACTCAAACAACCCTATGATTCTATGATGATTCTATAACATCTGATTAGTGTATTTCTGATAACATACCCAAAGCAATATTCTATGTGTTTAGAAACAGACCTTTCTAGTCAAGTGTGCCACTTGCCTTCTGCTAGTATGACTGATGGAAGTGTATATACACTTTTTACATCATCACATACCACAGATGACTCTGCAGGTTCCAAAAATCTGATGTTTTCCTGTTTCTCTCAGTGCACTGATTTGCCCACAAGGGTGGGTAATGAGAAATTTACATTTGGGATAGCTTGGGATGGATTTACATTGGGGATAGCTTGGGTGTACTCCAGACAAAAAAAAAAGAAAAAAAAAGAAAAAAAATTCAAAACAAATGCCTGGGCCTTAGGACAACGTGAAAGAATTAAGTCTGTAAGGTAGGAAAACTATTTACCTCTTCTTCAGGTTTTAGAAATGGATATCCCACTTTACAGGTGATGTTGTGATTAGACTCACAACTATCTTTCTGTATATCCTAAATAAAGAAAAAAGTGAAATCATTATCATGCATAAACTCTTTAAATTCTGACTAAGCATATATATTCAAGGGCTGCTACAAAAGTAGAGGTTCTTATTTTATGATGTTGGCCATAGTGTTTGGATGGAATCGAAGTGGAGGTTGAACCTTCTGGCTAATATTCCATTGCATTTCGTTGCTGTGTGACAGATGGCAGCAGAGGGGCATGCAGAAACACAGCTGCTTTGGAGATGCTACCTGGGGCTGGACTAAGGAAGGCACTAATCTGCAAAGCTACAAAGAGAGTGCTTCTGTGTCAGAGGAGTATATTGGAGTGACAGGAGACATTCTGATAAATAATGAGGCATTTCTGCATAGATAAGTATATATTGTACATATATTACATATACATTCAGATAGATCTGAACCGGTGATTGATGGTTCTGGCATTTATCTGGGATGCAATCTGGGATTGTCAAAGTGGCACTGTGAAACCCATCAGCCATTTACAGATGGTACATCAAAGTTGGCTTAAGACAAAACAAATACATCACTACAGAAGTGTAAGCAAGGATAGTACTTCCAGTGAATATTTTTTAATCAATCAAGATGATGCTAGAGCAGTGAACTTAAGTCTTAATACAAAGGCTTCTTTAGATCTCCATAGCAATATAAATTATGATAAATGTGATGAATGTGAAAAACTCCTACCTCAATGCCAGCAAAAATAATATTTGGAGAATACTGAACCAAAGCTCTGGTATTATAGGCACTGTCTTTTTTGTTCTTGATAGAGAGCTGGATGGTGAACCTATCATTGCGTGACTTGACAATAAATGGAGAAGAACTGTAAAATAAAGTACGATTGTTGTACCTCTTAACTTTTGAATATACTCGTAAGAATAAAAAGAAATATCTTTTAAAGTGTCCAGACTCTATTGTTTCTGTTTTGGAAATCATGGCACAGTATTAAATTATCATACTAAAGATTTTATATTATACATTCAAATTTTGTACAGTTATCAAGCAATACAATAAACCCAGTGTAGTTACCTGTCTCCAGCTATGCTTGCTTTTACATTCAGAACAAGATCTGAAATGCATTTATTTTTGGCTCCACAATCTTTTGTGAAAGGAATCTGCAACAATAGTATTTTTATTCTCAATTTTATTATACTGATTATTAAAATCAAATATTTGCATTTTAAATCTTCATCTAACCTTATATGAGCTCTCCTGTCAGACATTCAAAAACGTATTCCCTAATATTAAACAGTTTAACATGTCAATATTAGCTTGGAAAAGAGAAGACTCTGCGGAGACTTCATTGCAGCATTCCAGTATTTGAAAGGAGCTAATAAACAGGAAGGGAATCAATTTTTTATATGATCTGAGAGTGATAGGAGCAGGGGAAATAGCTTTAAACTAAAAAAGGTAAGACTAATTATATATTAGGAAAAAATTCTTCACTGTGAGCAGGTGAAGTACTGGCACAGGCTGCCCAGGGAAGCAGTGGATGCCCCATTCGTGAAGGTGCTCAAGGCCAGGCTGGATGGGGCCCTAGGCAGCCTGAGCTGATATGGGGCAGCTCTGCTTAGAGCAGGGGGATTGGATCTAGATTATCTTCAAGATTTCCTCCAACCCAAGCCATTCTATGAATCTGTAATGATTCTTCAAAGTGTCAGGTGAAACATATAAGGGAATGATGAGGAAATTTAAGTGATTCATCTAAGTTAGAAAAATAGGCGAAAGAAAAGCATGAATGATGCCAAGAACACTAAGGTATACAGCTAATATTTCCCTGCCAAAAAAAAAAAAAAAAAAAAAAAAAAGACTGTACAATTACTCTGTATCTTCATTTAATTCCGGACAGCTTTAAAGCTAGGGATTCCTAGACTGGGTCCCAAGAACTCATTGAATTAAGTTCTTCACACTTAAGCAGATATTTAAAAGACACATCTATTGGATGGGCTTAAAAACTATCTCTTTGAACAATACTTTCAGGTCTTGTGTGGGATATGTGTTTCACCTTAAATATTTTGTTTATTAATACAGAATCTTGCTGACTTACAAATTCAGATACTGAATTTGGCAGGTTGCTGTCAAGAACAGGTCCACTCTCTGGATCAGAGAAATTGAACTCCAGCAAAACCTTTACAGAGTCCTGAAAGTCAGGTTTGTCCTACAAGATAAAAAAAAATAGTATTGCTGTTATGGACATTCAGTTTAATACCTAAGCTAGTTAAGGAGGATAGAAAAAAAAAAACCAACAAGCAAAAAGAAGGCTGAGATAAAATATTTTTCAGTCACAACGTAACCATCCTTGCTAGATAAATATTTGAATGCTTACAATTGATGATAATGCATTTAATGTGCAAGCCAATTCTTATAAATAATGACTAATGCTTCTGTGTATGTCATTATCATAAAAATGTCACACAGCAAGAGAGTTTCCACGACAGTTTCATTTAAGAATATCTCAGAAATGTCAGCTGGTAGACTTTCCTTTACAGTTGTGCTTAAAGGATCAGTAAGAGAAACAACACTGGTATCATCTTCGATGAAGTCAAATTGAGATTGCTGCTAAAAAATATACTGCATACTTAAGCAAATGTTAGCTGCCATTTATCATTAGTTTTGAATTACGCTACAGCTGTGAAGTTGCTAAACATTTAAAATGTTGGGAGCTTGTAATAAACACTCAATTCACTGTGCACATTAGTTATAATCTGGGCAATTTCATTCCTGTAGTTGCTAATTACATTTCTTCTTTTACAGTCAATTAGTATTCTCTATTCCCAAACCTAATTTGGGAGTTTTTGATTACAGTTTTATTAGAAGAAATTGTACCAATAATCAAATTAAACTTACAGCCTGTGTGCTCCAGCAGTTTTGAATGTGCCAAAACTATTAACTATGATAGTTGCTTAATTCAACTGATTGAATGAGCTGTGCTCTTTTCTAAGACAGAGCTATACCAAAGAGACAAATGTAAACAGAGCATTTAAAAAGTAAATAGTTTGCATCTATGTACATATACAAATATGTAAACAGTAAATGCATTTCATGCACAGTTTTAGGATTAAAAAGTCCAGTTTACAGTTAATGGAATACATCTAGATTATTACAGTATCAACTAGAGAAAAACATAGCCACTTTAAATGATTTACTTGCCAACATGTAGAAGTTATGTTTAATACATTCTGACCCTTTGATAGTTATATTTTTTTGCATTTTCCTCTCATGAGTTTCTGTGAACAAGCTTCGAGATATCTGTCTTTGTGCATCAAGAGTAACCCAGTACTGTAGACCTGCAAAGGAAGTTGAGATTAATATTCTCCGTGATTTTACCTTCAGACATTCTTTTTTACACTCTTTTAAAAAAGAGAGCTGTATCCAATTTTTGGAGAAACAAACTAATGTGTGCATAACATTTTTGTAACATATCTCAGAACTTTCCTACTTACTGGATTCAAATATATCTTCCTTTGACTTTAGTCTGGTCTTAAAACAAATTGTGGCATTTATGCATATTGTTTTTCTTTTGTTTATCTGACAGTTTTGCTGTTGGATATTGATACTTTTGGGCATAAACTGCATAGAAACATTTACTTCAGCCACATCACGAGACCTTAACAAAAATAAAACAAACAAACAAAAATGTTAGAGGAAGCATCTTGAAGACAATATCAGCAACTTATTTTTTTTAATTGTTAAGAATGAACATATAAAATTTACAACACTGAACACTGAAATACACACATATTATGGTCTAAATAATTAACTATACACTTATTACCTATTATCAGTAAGCAACATATTAAGGAGAAAATGGTCATAGGGTCTCTCCATAGTCTGTATTTGTTTCAGACTGATGAAAGGAAGTATCTCAAAAAAGCATTTAAGCAACTCTAAAGAGCTGATTACACTTCAAAAGAGACTGAAGACCCAGACTGATTCTTAGGGACAACCTCAGGCAAACAAATTATTACACAAGGGCTAGAGGCTAGTGTGTCATTTTTATGTTTTTGGGTAGATAAACAGGCAAGGGTTTACTATCTTTTTTTCCCACTTTTAACACCCCCATACGCCACTCCCCTGCAAACCTTTGCTTTGGATCTGTTTATTCTTGGCCTCAAGATGGAATATACCAGTTTAGTAAATTCAGGAGAAAATGGTAGAATAGCTTTTTTTCCCCCAGATTTATGATTTGACATGACAGTGAAGAAGCAGGTAAATCCCGTACCCAGAAAATGTAGGGGTGGCAAAAGTTGTATAAAAGGGCTAGGTGGCAGGAAGGAAAAGGCAGGAAGTATGGCCAGCAGGTCCCAGACCCTGGGAAGAGCAGTGTGGGCTGCAAGTTCTTGCTCTTACTTCCTCCCCATAGTCATCTCTTGCTAGACAAGCTCTGCCTTTCCTCTTCCCCATCCTGCATGCACCCTGGGTCACTTAAAACAACAAAAGCTTTGATGCAGCTGCATGGTGACCAGATTGAGGAGCAGGTCAAAGTTAAAAAATGAACAAGGAAAATAAAGGGTGAGAGGAGACTGGGTGACTTTTGTTCCAGCTGGATGAGATTCTCGGCTAGTTCACTGCACGGCTGCACAAACATTTGGGAGGAGAGCAGTGAGCAGTGGGACTGTTCAGCCAGTGCTACTCCTGCCCAAAGAGAAAGCCAAACTTCCATATGAAGAAGTATGCTAGTCACTCACACACTCACACATACTCTCCTATGTAGCAGCAGTATTAAGTGAAATGTGCATGAAAGAATTTTAAGAAAAATTTTGCTTTACCTCACACTTAACGATAGTTATAAGAACTGGCTAAGCACTGCTGACCTGTCTACGGAGCATTTATCACCCTGGACTATACAGCTCACTGAGAATAAGTGCAATTTATGTGGCATCCCTGTTCATCAAAAACATTTCAAGGAAGCTGTGGAAAAGAATTTTTTTATGTTCCCACACATAAACTTGTGAATTCAATCCAGTGCTGACAGAACAATAAATTACAGTAATATAAATAAACAAAAGCTGCTGTAAGCATTGAAGGCCAAATTGGAAGAGTGAAAGATTCTTTTAATACTGTCAAGACTTAGATTAGATATCCACTGCAACAAAATGATGACAAACTTACAGAATGTAGCAGTTCTCCCTAGGACAAATCTTTACTGTCTTAATGTGAATATTGGGTATTCTGTGTACTGTTGTAGAAAAGATCGGTTATGGAAGATTCCAGCTTTTATAAGAACAAAGATCTTAACAGATATAATCCTAGACAAAAGTTGGAAAATACCACCAAAATTGAAGACAGAAAATATTAATCATAAAATGTTATGATACCAAATATAACTTCTGATTTTGTTTTTCATGGGGTAATGTAGATCATAACTTTTAAAGTCTGAAGTTATACTATTATTGTAATTAATACTAATCATTGTATGCTGATACTACAAAGATTTTGATGCATTCTTTTCTGTACTGAAAGTTATCATATTAACTTTGCAGAACATTGGGGGAAGATAATACAACAGGGGAAAAGGCAGAGGAGGAATGGAGTGTAAAACAGTATAATTGAATGTGTTTAAAGAAGATTAAAAGTTTCTGTGATATTCTTCTATGTTAGGTTGCAAAAGTTAGAAGTCAGGAAAACAGAACCAGGAAAATGACTTTGCTAAGGAGTCTTCTGTAAGCTCTGAAATGAAAGAAATTCTCAGAAAATCTGTAGCTTTTAGTTGATTTGTGTTACATTCCAATGTTGTACACATTTTTGCTAAAAGGTGAAATAGCGGAGAAAGCCAGCAAAGATGCAGTCTGGTGACCCAGGGAGCTTTTATAAAGACAAATCAGCAGATGAATGCTAGGAAATCTGGCAGTTTGAGGATGGTAAGCAGGACCTGACAGATAGTTAGAGGGGCAACAGGACAGGGAGCTGGCCTAGGAATTGCCTTACCAGAGAAAGAATTATGAAGTAGCTTTAGCTGTGCTTTAGAAATGAGAGATTAAATATTATATCATTTATTTATATTACTGGTATTTTTCTCTTTTTCCTTCAATGTATGTTGCTTGTTATTCCGTTGTAATTGTGATCTTTTGTCAAACAAACAATTTCACTATTCACCAGATAGTTTTTTTTCTAAATTTCTTTTGTAAGGAGTCAAACTAGAATTTTATTAGTAGGAGGTCAAATGAGTTGGACCATCTTAGTGATGGTCCTTACATTTGAACCTATCCTTCAAATTGCTAATAAAACAGTACACAGTATAAAAGAAAATGCTTTCTCCCAACTCCCTTATTTTACTTTGTTCCACAGGTGGAATCAGTTTCTATTCTGAATATGACCTATGAGGATAGCAATCACCCTAAAACATTCCTATATCCATTAGTATTATCTAGAACATTTCATACTACTTCCAGAGATACATGAAAATATGAAAAGTCACATCCAGTATCAGAGTATGAGATGAAACCAGTACAAAATCAGTATTCTCAAAACAGTCCAAACTGTGGTCCAACCAAGTTATGTAGGTATCACAAGATAAATAAATGTTTGTTTTCTAGCCTGACAGCTGCTGTGAACATCCATACCAGAAGAGGGCAGCCCCACCAAGGCCTCCAATAGTGACATCAATCAGACCATCATCATTTAAATCCATTTCTCCATGCACAGACTGGCCAAAAAATTTCACTTTCTCCCCATCTCCACCAGATGCAATACGCTGTGAAAAGCATTAAGAGATTTATAAAGTGCAGGCTGATGGATTTCTTAGGAACATGCAACACGCATTTGTTCACAGTTAGATGGCTTTTAAACTCTTTAAATCTATTAAATTTTCTTTATAATACTCCTAAAAAGGTTACCATGGTGAGAAATATGCTATAAATATTTAGAATTACAAAATATATACTTTTCTGGCTGCACAGAATATACCAGGAGATTTCTAATAAAAACATGCAAATATATCTTCTAACAATATAGAGTCAAATTTGGTTAAATCAGACTGAATTTAAAAGTACTGAACATTTTAAAAAAGAAATTATCATGACAAGTGAAGTCACAATTTGATTCTATGTTGGAAAGACATGCGGAAATGAGAATTGTCCTACACAGACGTACAGAAGCTGCCAACCTGTAAAATTTTACTTCATACCTGTGTATATTTTTTACTGATTGTGTTGCCACGGCCATGATAAATATAAACAGCTCCTCGATGATCATCCTCTAAGGGAGATCCTATTACAATATCATTATACCCATCAAGGTTGAGGTCCTTCACTGCAGCAATTGCAGTCCCGAAGCGTGCTCCACAGGGTTCATTCTTAAGAACTTTGCAGGTGTCATGTTTTAATGGCGAGCAGCATGTTTGTTTTATAGGTTCAAGACTCATTTGATACTCAAACTTTGTCTGTGAAAGGACAGATTTAGAGTTAGTGGATTTCCACAAACATTTTACCAATGCGGGTTTTAGAAAGCTCCTGTACAGAAGACAAACTGGTTAAATGAAACAATTATATACTATTCATAATGACTGAGTGCACTGTAGAAACTGACTCTGTAACTACAACATTTTTAAGCAGGGAGTGTGAAAGAAAATCTCGCTTCCTCATTTCTGCATCTGCTTATGCTATACATATGCTTATGCTTTAATTATAGTTTTACAAGAAAGCAGAGTTTCATAGAAGTATTTAGATGTTACTGTAAGTAACTTCATTCTCAACACAATGAAAATATTTCTTTCAAAGACAGTCTTTTAATTTGAGAAGTAAGCCAAGCTTCATAGGAATCACAGATGGCAATACTGTTATGTCTTACATAGATTGAATTCTATCCTCAGCACACACAAACTCCACGCCCTCACACACGTACTCTTCTGGCCAACAGTGTCCAGTGTGCATGAATCCTAGACCAAAACCACACATACAGCATGATATATAGCCAATCCTTCCAAGAGATTAGCCCTAGGAATTTAATGATTAGTAAGAAAAAAGCCCTTGCTGCACCTCCTTTGTTTGAAGATGGATAAAAGTAACAACAGGAAAAACAAATTTCAAACACTTGTAATTAGAGGACTCTGAATTCCTGTTTTCTTGCCAGTGTTATTCACCATCAATCTGTTGTTGGCAGCACACATGAAGCAACTGGAAGAGCTATTTGTCAAGTAGATCCAGTCTCTTCAGGCCCTTCTCCTGCCATTGCATTTTAGGAGACCATTATTTCTAGGACTATTGTGATAACTGTTATAACAATATGCAGTAACGTTGGACTAAAGGGAAATGAAGAAAAAAGATATATATAGAAACTGGGAAGGAGGGACTTATCAAATGACTAAAATCATCTGAGGTACTCCTTAATTTAGCTGTGACATGCTAAAAGGTTGCTGAATGTATGGAACTTATATATAAGTTGGGGAGTCTCAAAAACATTGGAACAGACACTTTTAGGATGGATGAGCCCTACTTCTCCCTAGTGCATGACAACAGAAAGAAAATATGATAGAAAAATTAACCTTGTAAATTTCCATCTATATCTTGTTGCAGTTTAGAGAGTAGTGTTTATCTATGCAAAATACTCTACTAAAGTGAAAAACAAAAGTTTGAGAAGTATTCAAAAATAATCAGTAGTACACTCTCTGTTCTTAACATGTTTCTCTGCTTTTCAATATATCATTCTTCCCAGCTCAAATTATCACATTTCATTAACATAAGGATATGAAGACAGAAAGGAACGCAGTCTGTTGGTCAACAAATACAATCCTTACCTTATTCAGAGCATATACATACACTTTCCCTTGTTCTTCTTTTTCAGTTCCCATATATGTAGGAGCTCCAACAAGGAGAAGGTCTGTAAATGAGTCTCTGTTAATGTCAATTGTGGTAATAACACCCCCAAAGTATGAGCCAATCTGCAGGAATATAAAGGTATAAATCAGAGGTAGAGTCAGCAGCATCATGCAACAGTTCTGATTCCAAGATCTATTTTACTGCTGCTTACAACAATACCAAATGTCACCATTACAAAGACATTTTCTTTGTATCTAGAAGACCATTTTGGTCAGTTTGACTTAGAAGCTTGATTTCTGTCCAAATTTGTACTTGCCTCTCAGTAGAGAGAGTTTGAACAGAAGTGTCCTAGGGAAGCTAGTCACAACAGTAATAAATAGAAAGAGGACAACCAATATTTTTAGGCTTGCCAAGGGAAAAAAGTGGGATCACAGAATGATTTGGATTGGAAGAGACCTTAAAGATCACACAGTTCCAACCTCCTGCTGTGGGCAGGAGTGCCACCCACCAGATCAGATTGTCCAGGATGCCATCCAACCTAATTTTGAATGTCTCCTGAATGCAGCTTATTTCAGTGCCTCAGCATCTTCTGACTGAAAAAGCTCCTCCCAATATCTAACTTAAATCTCCTCTCTCTCCTCTCTTTTAGTTTAAAACCATTGTCCTTTGTTCCACCTGTTTCCAAAGTGATATGTTCATAGTCAAGGCACAAGGTGTGGGTTGAATCTAACATTACTCTACAGCTAAGCTAGACACTCTTTGTTTCCTTTACACTCAACATGAAAAGTGGTCCTTTTTACGCTGGATATTGGTCTCAGATGGGCCATATTACTCAAACCTTAAAAACACCTGCTTTTCTTCGTTAACTCTAAAAGTCTCCAAGACTGGTTAGCTGAGATGCAGATGTCAGCTACAGAACACAAAAATCACATAACCTGATTTGTCCTGATCAAAGATTGTACTGCAGCCTAGAGATACTAGAGTCGGCAGGTCTTTCAACTTGCTTAAGCATGACATTATACTACCTTCTCTAATTAAGTAATCACATGTTATTTTTTTCCTGAAGGAACAGCTGCTATTCTATATAATGATAAACTATTCAATATTTCATGCTATACCAACTGATTCTCCCCCACAGAATGTTGCTTATCACATCTGTTTCTTGCCAATAACATCTTTTCCAGGCAGTGGATAAAAAATTGCCAGTCCAGAAATGGCTATAACCACTTTCACATCAGCAAAGGTTTACCCCACATACAGAAGATATCCAAGAGTCTCTGACTCCTTTACTTCCTGCTACATAATAGACCAGAGCATTTACCTAACTTTTGTTTCTGATCTTGTAATCTTTCAGTTATAACTTACAGTTCTATCTGGTTCTTCTGCAATAGAGTTTTCTCATTTGAAATCATTATTTCTATTTGTCGTGCTATATTCATCTGATATGTTCATCAATCATGAATGCATACTTACTTGTTCTCCTTTTAACCTCTGAAGTACTTGCACCTCTCTTCCTTCCATTTTATAAATGATGACTTGACCAGTATGATTATATCGTGGCTGCCCTGCTATGTACAGCACACCTCCAGGCGTCGATGCTGAATTTACAGTATAGCCTATGAAGCAGAAAAGAATTCATGATGCAATACACACAGAATGCATCAGAAATACTTGCTGTGATTCAGATGCTTTCTAAGGCCTGGCTCTACAAACAGATGCTCACTGTTAATTATACTGAAGAACAATACCAGAGTCAAATGAAAGGGCTGAAGGTGTATTTGTCTACAGGCTCAGAGTCATGAGCATCAGTGTCATCAAACTTGTTCACAGGCTGGTAAGTCTAAACTTCAGCAGAATTTTTATAATGTACAGTTTGCTATCCTTGGGGAGAGTAAGAGGATGATGGTACAAATGAAATAGAATCATCATTATAGAATCATAGAATGGTTTGGGTTGAAAAGATCATCTAGTTTCAACCCCCGTGCTATGTGCAGGGTTGTCAACCACCAGACCAGGCTGCCCAGAGTCACATTCAGCCTGGCCTTGAATGCCTCCAGGGATGGGGCATCCACAACCTCCTTGGGCAACCTGTTTCAGTGTGTCACCACCCTCTGAGTGAAAAACGTCCTCCTAATATCTAACCTAAATCTCCCATGTATTAGTTTAAAACCATTCCCCCTTGTCTTATTGCTATCTACCCATGTAAACAGTTCATATGCTCCATATGCTGTTCATATGCTCTCTTCAAATACTGGTAGACCACAATGAGGTCTCCCCAGAGCCTTCTCTTCTCCAAGCTAAATAAGCCCAGTTCCCTCAGCCTTTCTTCACAGGAGAGATTCTCCAGCCCTTTGATCATCCCTGTAGCCCTCCTCTGGACCCATTCCATGAGCTCTGTATCTTTCCTGTGCTGGGTACCCCAGGCCTGGATGGGGATTTAGTCCATTTTTCTAGCAAAGAAACATGGGGCCTCACAAGAGCTGAGCAGAGGGGGACAATCACCTCCCTCTCCCTGCTGGCCACCCCTTTTTAAATGCAGCCCAGGATATAACTGGCCTTCTGGGCTGCAAGTGCACACTGCTGGCTCAAGTCCAGCTTCTCATCCACCAGGACCCCCAAGTCCATCTCTGCAGGGCTGCTCTCAAGGAGTTCTTCCTTCAGCCTGTATAAATACCTGGACTGCCCCAGCCCAAGTACAGCACCCTGCACTTGGCCTTGTTGAACCTCATTAGGTTCACATGGGCCCACTTCTCCAGCCTGTCCAGGTCCTTCTGGATGGCTTCCCTTTCCTCCAGTGTATGAACCACATCACTCAGCTTGGTGTCATCTGCAAACCTGCTGAGGGTGCACTCAATGCCATCGTCTGTGTCATTCATAAAGATGTTGAAGACTGACCATTGATAGACACTGCTTGCGACAGGCCTCTACCCAGACACAGAACCACTGATCACAATAGCTGGTTGAAAAGAACAGTTGTCATTGGCTGTCAAAATGATAGTGTCCTGGTCTGACACTGGTCAAAATGTTCTGGGAGCATTTGAATCCATCTGTCTTTAGTATTTGTGACAGTTTAACAATTTGATTGAAGACTAATAATATTTGTAGATAATAAAAATTGTAGTAAAATTACAAGTATTCTGGTGAATAGGTCTGAAATGGAGGTATTAAAAAAAGTTAATGGAAGTCTGTAAATAAGGAAAAAATGTGCTTAAGGGAAAAGATTAAATGATTCTTTTGGTGACTTTTCATTAGTGAAGATGTGGATGAAATGAGAGAAGGTATGAGAGAGCCAGGAGGTATAGGAAGAAGAACCCAGCAGAGTGCACAGGCAATGGAGATGCCTTTTGGTAGAAATGCCTAAAAGAAAAACAATAGCTTGTCAATATATAGTACATTATTATAAGAGGATGGTTTTAAGCTCTTGATATTGTACACCAAGTGATAGAAAACAGCTTAATTTTAAGCAAAGAAGATTTAGATGGAAATTATATAAAGCTTTTTATGAAGGCAGAGAAAAGCTTGAGAAGAGTGCAAGGGGAATCTTTGAGATCTCTGAACACATTAGAGACCTTTATTGGAGAAAAGTCCAGATGTAATTAGGGTTACAAGTGTTCAGATTAACTTTTTGGTTGATTGCTTCTTAAAGAATAAAAAAAATCATACACTAGACATGTCTATAAATTATAAAACTTGCCAGACTCTTAGAGTGTAAGATAATAGAGAATATTTGTAAGCGAGACTTGTGAGAGCTTTTATTAAAAATGTTACAATATGGGCTAATTTTCTTACCTAGATAGGCTGCAAGGGGTTCAATTTTTTCTGAATGTCTGTCACGAAAAGTGTCATTACTTGGTATTGAAATACCACTGTCCTTCACCATGACCACTGTGCCATTCCAGTCATATGCACCAACTGCTCCAAGCATAACCCAATCCTTGTGTAGAGAAAAACAAAAAGCCAATTCTCTATGTGAGCCTTTTTTCATCACAGTGCTTAGCTGGACAATACTTTCTGTATGCGCATCAGATTTAGTCCTGCTTTTCTTAAAATACATGGCCACCAAATTAGAGGATGTCTCACACTCTTTGATAAAAACACAAACAATTTAAAAAAACATTGACCATTCAGGAAAAGCGACAGATTGACATATATCTTCTTCAAGTTTAGCCACAAGATAGAAAGATGAAAGAAATTTAGCAAAGCTAGTCAGAAAGTACATCTAAATGCAGTCCAAAGATGAACTTTTAGAAAGATGAAATTTTCTCTGCTCTGCTGAACTTGTACTTAAAAAGCACCTTTTATCAAGAATAAATGCTTTGCCAGAAGGTAGGAATGCTATCTTTTGATAAAAGAGACATCAGATACCCTGAGTACTTCACACAAAAGAACTGAGGACCCACTACTGAAGTCAAGCTCTGATGACAGCAGTTCAGTTTTATGGAACTTCAAACATTCACTCTACCTAATAGACATCCTTAGAAATCTTCTCAAGGTTCTCTATAAGGATACTACCTGTATGTAAGGTGAAATACAGCATTTGAAGGATAATGTACAATCTCATAGCACACAGTGAAAATGGACACAGAGACTTCTGCAATGAAGTATTTATGTTAAATCCTGATGAAGGTCTGTTATTCTTTGTTTTACCAGTGATATACTGAGTTGCAAACAAAGCTGTATAGAAGGTTTTCCTATGGACGTCACTTTGACTCAAAGTCTGCTCAGTTAAATTATTTTCCTTTTGTGCTCTTTTCAACTCTCACTACTTTTTCACATCTTTAAAGTGTAACCCTTTTCAGTTTCTTTGATCTCATGCTAAATTTCCATTTAATTTGTGTACATCAAGCATAGGAATTTTCTGATTTTCAAAAATAAATAACATTTGCAGGAAGTGATTTCTTCTACTAACAAATATTCCCAGGGATTTTGACATCCCGTTTCGTAAGTATTTATCCCCTGAGAATTGAGGTATTCAATATATTAATAGAGCTAACAATGTACTGTGTTACTGATAATTCAGACCATATCTATTACAGAAATAGTCATTACATATGTATCTTCTGTTTAAAGTTCATCAAAACAATATAATAACAATTTGTATATTAATATTTATAGAGAACAGTTTTACAGTTAATATATAATATATTATAGAATATTTCCCCGGTAGAAAAATACTATGGGAGCATCACATTTAGAATTAGTGTGAATAAGACACTTATTTTCTCCCATTGTTTAAAATCCTTCTTCATGCACATTTTACAGAATACTGGGTTAAAGGAAACGTGGAAATATCCAACAGCAAATAAGTAGCAGAGCTGCAGTAGGAATTCTGAATGCTCATTCAAAACTTGTGACATTACCAACAAAAATCTACTTTGTAAACTAACTTCTCTTTTCAGACAGCTTGTTTACCTGGGAGTAGTGAGCACTGAAACCAGCCTGTGACATTTCCATTTCAAATGACGCTGCTTGCTGATCTGTTGTTGCTGTTAAACAAAAAAAGATACGTAATGAAAATGTTCGCATGATAGTAAAGGATAACATAATTAACAAGACTATTTTGTGAATATAACTTGCAACAGATTTTCACAGTAAATACAGAAATTAAGATTTGTGTTAAATGCTACCATTAAGTGAAAGAAACCATTTCCATTTTAAGATCGTGTCTCAGAACTTGTCCAAGTAATACTTCTGGGCTGAGATTTGACCTCAGGCTGATGTTAAATATGTTTGGAATGTTTGATTAATATGGTTAAGCCATTTTCCACTTGAGCTAAGCGAACAATAAAACACATCCATGTAACCCCAGCCTCGTATTCAAGCAACTAAAAATTTGTAGGCAGCTAGTAGAACTTTAAATGAAAAACATTTGATGTTTGTATGAACCTTTGTTAAAAACAAGTTAGGAAAATCTCAACATTCCAAGATTCATAAGTGAAGGGAAGGGCTTGGGAACAATAATTCTTCCCAGAAATTCAAATGAAAATGTTTCTATTTCTCTTAAGTGACTGAATAAAAAAAGGTATCATGTGATTTAGTAGTATTGTCGATATCTTTTCAGATAGTCACATGCCGCATACTAAACTGGCAGGCCTTCAGCAGAGTGCTTTGCTCTCAGGTACATGAGCATCACAAGTAAGGTGACTATATTCTGCATATTGATTCCTTCTTGAGAGCATGACATGGTAACAGGCATCAGAAAGGAACTATGATCTGTGTTCTGAGCCTTGTCCAAGAAGAACTGATAGTTTGCTACCAATTGAGCACTGAGGCAAACCTCAAACAGAGTGAATGAGACTGAGGCATAGAAAGATATGGCTGCACAAATTTCAGGCATCAGGACTACTAAATAAAACTGAACTTCTGCTACTCAGCAGCTAAACCACAAAGACTGCTCACTCGTGTATGTCTTTGCTAATTGCTGGGATTTATGACTAGCTATAGTAAGCAGACATGATCTCAAACACAAAATGTTCAACATACAAAAATGGGCCAGTGTGTTTCACAAGATGTAGCTGCTTTGCTAAGTCTGAGAAAAATTTGGTTCTTTTTGAGTATAAAGATTTTAAGTTGCCCATTTGCTGATAAACAATATTTTTCAGTGACAGCATTAATCATGCAACAAAGGATGCTTGTTAATGAGCTGAGAAAGACATGACTCTCACAGCTTCAGGAAGAAGACAATGCTAGTACTGTAAGTATATGTACTTCTGAATTCTGCTTAGATAATGGCCTCACTCTAACTTTCCACTGAGTTTCAAACTGCCAAGCATTAATAAAGGATGTTTTGTGAAAAAACATTTGTGCCTGCCTACAGATTGGATAAAACATAAAAATGCCGTTAAAATGAGAAGTACATGCCATGAGATACAGAGGCATGTGAAAAAGATTATGTGTAAACATCCACTGGCTGTCAAGTGTGATTTTTTTGTTAGATTTCATTACTCAGCTCTCTCCGAATTTTCCTTTGCAGTATTTTTAAAGACAAAGAAAACAAAACAAAAACAAGAAATCTACAAGAGGAAAAAATGAATCTAGTTTCCTCTGACCTCCACAATACATACAGAAATTAATTCAGCTACATTGTATAGGGTTAACACAATGAACACATCCAACGAACTACTCTGTCCCAAGAAAGCTGTGAGGGACAGAATTAATCTGCTTTTCTTCCCATTCACCACAATATATCCATGGACATGCAAACCTAGAATAGTTGCTGAAATGCTTTGGGTGGAGCAGGAAACCATGCCTAAACAACCATCAAAAATAGGCTTATAGCATCTTCTAGCTCCAGTCTTACAAACTCATTGAAACTCTTAATGACTGAATCTCATCACATTTTGGTATAAAGCTAAGATCTCATCTTAGTTTCCACTCTAGTTTGCCTTGCAGACAGAGGAAGCAATGTCTGAGATTTCTGCAGGTACAGGAGGGAGTATAAATTGTTTTCTGAAGTTCTAGTGAAGATTTGGAAATCAAAGAGGCTTTTGGGTATGAAGTTATCTAAAACTCATACAGGCTGAAAGAATTCAATTTTTAACCTTTTTTCTTGATGTTTGGATAAGTATATTTTTTCTAATACAGCCAAGTCTATCTGAAACGAAATTTGAAAATACGGCAAAAATATATCAAAGCACAAAAATACTAATAGTTCATAAGTTTCTGAATGCAAAGTTGTAATATTCAAGAAGCAGATATTTGTCTATTTCTGCATATTTTGCAGAAAATTAAAACTGAATTCAAGGAGTACTGCAGAACTTGCTGATACTTAGAAGAGGTATGCTGAAATATGCTGAAAATATCATTACTAAAGGAGATCTATTTATTATACAAACAGATAACATTTCTATTATTTAATCACATTGTTAGATTCCTCTTCATCTACATAACTGCAATTGTACCATTAGAGCACAAAACTTGTTTAAATGTTTTGTCTTTACCAATTTACTAATTTAATTTACTAATTAATAATGCCAGTGGCAGGGCTAGAGCCTGCTAAAGAAAGCATTCTTAACAGAAAGTTGAGGCCAGCACAATTTACTCTGCTATTTGTATAGGCTGGGGTTCCATGTGGTAGCTAGGCACTACCTGATGACTATAGACTGCTGAAAGGGATAAGGTGAAGTGTAACAAAATTACACCGTCTCTTCTGGGTACATCTGGTAGTTCAGTGGGTTGTACTATACGGTGAATCTTTGAATCTGAGTACTGAAAGCGTACCGATGTCCAGAAACTCAGTGTTCCTGTGTCTTATATCCTCTGTCCTGCCATGGACCAATAAAGCAGTTTATAACATTTTCATTAAAATTACATTATATATAATAGGGATGATTAACAGATTTCATTCTAATAATAAAAGACAATGATTTTTCTCATGTCTCAAAAACTCATGGCTAAGTTTTCAACTTCTCTTTGAATAACTGTTTTGCAACTGAAAGTGTATTCTTCCTATAAAACATAAACTTAACAAAAGAGCTTCTATCCCCTGAACTTTAAAGTACTGAGTAAGCTTCAGTAAGCTAAACTTAGGTCTTCAGAGAGTTAAATTAGTCTCAAGTAAATTTGTTTTATAAGTGAGGAAATAAAATCCTTCAGAAAGGGAAAAAATAAGAATATACAAAATGGAAAAAAAAATATTTAGTAGCAATCAACTGAGGACAAAAACATTTAACTCACATTAAATGATACACTACAAACATACCTAAATGTCTAAGAAACATTAACTCAAATTTAAAGACCTTTAAAATAATCTCTCATATTTGTATTATTATTATTATTTTTACATTCAACTCAACGTTATCTTTTGTTCCAGCTATAAACTACACAATTCTAGCTACTTGGAAAGCTGAAATGTTGAAAAAAATAAGCCCAAACAGATGGATGTTGTCTTTGTATGACACTAAGCCCTTCAGAGTTGGTCACTGTAATTTATAACTAATAAACTGCAGTCTTCAATTACCAGCACTGTACTTGAAACAGAGTTGGATGATGTTGCCTAATTTGGATGGAGAATGTGAGGAGACATGAGGAGATAACTTTTCTCTGCTAAAATCTGACAATCACAAACATTTCCAAAGGAAAAAATATATCTTGCCAACTCTATATACAAAATTCACATTAACTTGTACAGCAAACTAATATATTGTAGTTAATAACTAACCATAAAGAGTATTTAAAGGTAAAGGCAGACAAACACATGATCATGGGGCAGTCTAGGACACACTCTTGCAACACTCTTTTACATAAGAGAAGGCGAGTTCAAGTTCACCCAGGGGTAAAATGGTAGTGGTTACTATAGTGACCCTTCTTACTCTTCTAGGCTACTGTCTCCATCTACTCAAATCCATCTGAACATAATTCAAATTATTATCTATGTTTTTGATGTGTACTGTAAAATATCTTTATGATCAGCTGAAAAAATACTTGCATAACACATTTTATGCAGCATAACACACTGAAAAGGAAGATAAAAGCAAGTGGTCTTGTGTTTGCCTCAGCACTAATGCAGGCATAAAGTAAAATTTTAAATAATGTCCTACCTTCAAGGGCAAATATTCTCTCTCCAAGTGCTTCAACAATAGTTACAAGAGCCAATTCATCTGAGACATTGAAGAAATGCTTTTCAGTAGGCTTACTGGCAATTGATTTTATTTCCTCTACAAATTTCTCAGTACTTAAATTTCCTCTGCTGTAGCTGCCAAGAATCTAAAGAGAATTAAAAAAAAGAGAATCAAGGAAGGTTGTCAGAAAATATTGGAAAATCATATCTAACCTTCATTGTTCTATTAAAACCTCCCTCAGATTTATAGCCTTCATTGAATAAAAGCCATTGTTTTGTAACTAGAACAGAACTGTGAGAGCTCACTTTTTTCTTTTTTTCTGCAAGCACCAATAACAGCAAGCAAAGCAACCGCATGGTGTAATATACATTATCCTCAACTGCTGCTTTCATCCTTTCATCACAAAATTTTCATGATTTGTTGACATAGACCTTAATTTAGAAAACAACAAGCGAAAAAAAAACACCCTGTCCCAGACAGAATATATAATTGTACTGCCTTCTAAATATGTACCACCAGTTCTTCTCTCAACACAATATATGAACAATTAAGGACATACTTATTTAGGAACAGGATTGTTAGTTTTTGTAATGTATAACTTTGTCCTGTAAACACATCATGACATTGCATTCAGTATGATGGTACAAGACTTCAGATTCGGCTAATAGTTTCAAAATTGCTGCTGTAAAAATTCAGGATGCCTTGAAAAAAAAAGACTAATTTTTCCAATTCCCTGACCAATGCTTATTTTTTCTGGGGGGGAAAAAAAAATAAATCTGTGCACTTTCTTGCTTTGAGAGGGAAACCCCAAACACATTTCAATGTTCTAGCATTCCTGGACACTGAAGCAATTCAAATTTGGTTTTAGACAGGGATTTTAGCTAAAAATTACTGCATAATCAGCATGGACATTTTTCTTCAGTGCTCTCTAGCTTTATAAATGCAACTATTGAAAATGCCACCCGTATGTAACTGATCTTCAGTTCTATGATTTTATTTAATTTAAAGACAATTAATTTCTTAAAAATGTTTGATTCCCTATTATGTCATTGTATGGATACTCATGCAAGTAAAGTAAGCTTTTCGTCATCTGGTAACAGTGCCTCCAAGGGTCATTTTTTAAGGTATGAAGGGGAAATAAAAGATCTATACTTCATCAGTTTTTGGTGGTCGAGATTATTTGGTTCTGTTCTCAGAACCAGAGAGTATTAATAAGACAGGTTGTTCTTACTAGGAAAAAAAAAAAGAGAGAGAGACAGGAATAGAGACGACCCAATGTATCTTAAAAGTTAATGAGAAAAAAAACAATGATTCCAGCATAGAATATACAAATATAGCAGAGGTTACACCAAATCTATCATTAATTGTTCCGTAACACTCTGTATGAGTTAGCTTCCATCATATTCAACCTCTCATTCAGCTACTGAGATTGCTCAACATGAAAATGACAACTTCAGTATCCCAGCATACAGTGCATCCATAACACACCTTTGCTCTTATTGTTTGTTTCTAAGTGGATAACATGTCTATACAAATGTTCAGAAGATTTGAACTAATCTGCTTTGTTCAATATTCCTTTTAAGAAAAAAGATTATATTTTATACTGCCCTTTAAACTCTTTCTCTCTTTTATCTTCACAGAAAAACCAAGACAAAACAAATGAAGAACAAAAAAACAAAAAACAAAACAAGAAACCCCCCCCCAAAAAAACAACAAAAAAACCCTCCCCACACACAATAACAACCCAAACTAAACCCCTTCAGATAATTTTTTCTTACATGTTTTAAGATCAGAAAACAAAGCTAAATTTTTTATTTTATTTATTTATTTTTTTTGGTAAATCTCTGAAATGATTATATTTCCATCAAGATTCTGTGACATAAACATTTTAGACGGACATTTGAAAGGTGAAACATTTTTCAGACTCCTACTTTTATTCCCATTACTTTTCACTTACAGCAATTGCAAATCTCTGGATGTTTTCATCCTCACACTTATCAATCACTTCTTGTAATCTGTAGTTGTCATGTGATTCCCCATCAGTCACAATAACCATTACTTTTTGTACTCCTCTTCGTGCACCATGAGCCTCAGTAAATGCCTCTTCCCTAAAGGAAGTATAAAGGAAAAGAGAAATAAAAATTAACAAGGAACAAATACAAACAAGACCAATTGGAATTTAGATGACAGTTTACAGTCAGAGTTTCACAAGGATTCTTTCAACTGTGACAGAAGCCCAAGCACAATGTTGGATGGTGAATAATTATTTTCCTAACCAAATAAACTGTCATCTTAAAAACAGTCTTGGCAGCTTAAAAAATAAAACTCAATGTCAATCAAAACCCCTCCCCCAGAATCCACATCTGAAAAAAAAAAAATCTATTTCCATACTAAAGCAGCATTTTCAGTGGCCAGAAGTATTTCTTCAGTTACCAGCAAAACAGGATGTTGTAGACGTGGCAGAAGTAGGCTCCCAGTGAGTGATGGCAGGCGTGGGTGACTCAATGAATACCGCAGATGGGGAAAGGAACACTAAGAGGGTGTTCATGCAGGCTGGGCATGACATGGTTCTGTATGGAACCATAAAAGTAAACGGTGGATTAGGATTCTAGAGAAGATGGAAGCAAGGCTTCCTCTTTTTAGAAAAGTATCACCAAACTTAAAGACTGCCCACACAAATAAAAGCTAAAATTCATCTCAGATGACAACCAAAAATGGAAGTTAGGAGGGACTGCAAGAGCTAAGGAAACTTTGTAGATGCTTCCTGTACATACAAGCCTGTGATGGTTTGTGGTGCACAGGGACTTCCTGAACCACAGTTTCTCAGTATTTGCTAATTGATTCTGCATGAACTTGCTTGGGCTCCATTGAATCCTTACTTGTAACTAAGTATTCCTCTAATATTACTTGTGAAAAAGTAACTATGTTGTTGAGCTTAAGACATAGCATCAACAAATCATGAACTTAAATAGCTAATCAGTAAGATGTTGCAGATTTAAACTAGAAGAATATTTGGGAAGGGAGACATGCTATGTCATGGGATAAGTTAAACTGTCATGCTAGAAATAGGAGAAAAGGGAAAAAATATGAAAGGTTTAGCAATGCAGATTGTTGTTATACTTGTGTGTATGAATACAGTTCATTCTTGGGTAATCTTTTGTGCTAAAGCCACCTCAGATTCTGATCAGACAGCATGTGCAGAACAATCAGCATCAGGCCTAGCCAGCATGAAATCATATCAAACAGGTCCTGCTTCACCAAACCGATCTCTTTCTATCACCAGGTGACCCAGCTAGGAGGTTAAAGGAGATCCAGAGGAGGATCACAAGGATGATCACAGGGCAGGAGCACCTGAAACAGGCTGAGGCAGTTGGAATTCTTCAGTCTTGAGAACAGGCTCCAGGACACCTCACTGCAGTCGTTCATTGCTTAAAGGGAGTCTACAGGGTAGACTGGGAGGGACTTTTTTTTTTTTTTTTTTTTAAATCAGGGAGTGTAGTAGTAGGACAAGGTAGAATAGTTTTAAACCAAAACAGGACAAATTTTGATTAAATCTAAGGATTAATTCTTCACTGTGAGAATGGTGAAGTGCTGGATGGAACGGGCTGCCCAGAGAAGCCTGGATGCCTCAACAATGGAAGTGTTCAAGGCCAGGCTGAATGGAGCTTTGGGCAACCTGACCTAGAAAAAGGCATTCCTGACCAAGGCAGGGATGTTGGAATTAGATTTCTTTAAAGAACTCTCTAACCCAAACCATTCTAAGATTCTACAAGTTTTTATTTCCCCTCTGCTCTAGAAGATTTAAAGATTTCCGACATAAAATTTCTAGACTTGCTGACAAATGTGGACTTAAATCCCACAATAATATTAACCTCAGAAGAAAGAAATTAATACTAAAATTTCTATTTTTTCCCATTTTCTCTGAAAAACTTAATTTCATCTATCCCTCTGCATACACAGTTCCTACCTAACCTATACCCAAGTCCTTCAATTGCCTTTGCTTAGGACTACAAATTTATTCCACGTGTTTTCTCTTTCCCATTTCCTTCATTCAAGAAACAGCTGTCTTTTCAGGGTGCCACATGTAACTGTCATGGAGGTTGGACAGCTTTTTTATCCAGCCTCACCTTAAATCTCATTTATCTAGCTAAATGAAGTCACCCACATCCTATTTTTGATATCTTTTAAACTTGTTCCTGTCATATTCAATTATTTTGTGAAAATATTTTGTGAATTTACCTTGCTGTATCTATTCCAAGGGCTGTCATAGTTTGTGTGCCACCCCTCTGACGTATTCTCAGGGCTGCAGCCATCACTTCTTCTGTTGTTGAGTAGGTATTCAGGTAAAATTCATGGACTACAGTCTGCCCATACTGGACAATTCCAACCTGAAACACACCACTTATACTAAAAATCAACCATCATTAAAGAAAGTAGCTACATCTCTTGCAGTGAGGTAAATGCTCATCTGTACCTACAGCCAGGAGAAAAAAATTACATATACTCCATGTCTTTCCCCAAATATGAAGCACCTATAAGCATTTGAGAAATAGAAACTGGAAAACAGTTAATGTCAATGAAATCAAGTTTCTAAGTTGTTTCTTTATTACAAATAGGAACAAAGTAAAATGCAAGCTCAACTCCTTGTTCTTCCTGACACAGGGTCATTTGAAATGCAGATCCGTTCACTTTTAGGACAAGGCACTCAATGCCCTAACAAGCAGTCACAAGTTTTCAGAGGGATTTCTTTAAAGAATACGAGGCTGTACTTCACATATAACTCCTAATTCTGTCCAAACAAAGCTCTATAAATCAACAGACTATTTACTCTACACACAGCCTAGAAACAAAGCTCTGTTGATAAATTTAGGTCATTGGGGTTGAGAGAAAGACCTAAGCAACCGTATCTTTATGAAGACAAAAGAGCATAACCATTAGCACAAGAGGAGGTAAGAGCAGGTAATATCCCTGACAAGTGCCAGAGGAAAGAATACAAAATGGCAGCTCCTGGAATAAGGGAGTGATGAAAAGACTCAAAAAAACGCAACCACCTTGGACTGAAAACAAACACAAATGCTTGAGGGAACCTGCTGCAAAAACAAAATGTAAAATGAAAAGAAGATAAGCAATATCCTTAAATACTAATTAATTTCCCTCATTCATTTCTGTCACTTTTAATGTTTTGGCAGGTACTTGACAGCTTTTACTGGGAAGAATATACACAGTGTTCCATTAGCATATTTCAATTTTATGTTACATATGGCAATTTATAGGTATTATTTAGGATAATGCAGTATTACATGGCACATTTATGTCTCACTCATTTATTTTTAAAACCACTCTAGCATGTAGATACTAAGCATCACATTATTTTAGAGGTGGCTTAGTATGTCCTTTGCAATTGCTTTGTAAGTGTTTTCTGAGGTACTTTCATAGCCTCTCAGACCATGCACAATGTTTGATTGCTGGCATTCATTGCTTATATTTAAACAAAAAGGAGACTTGTAGTAGAAGAATAGATTTTGTCAAATATTTGGTACTAGATATTGATATCATGAACATTATGAAACGCTATCTACATAAAATTACTGAAGTGTAATGCAAAATCTATCCAGTCTCGGTAATTTTAGCATTTTCTCTCTAAGGCAACTTTTTGTGGCATCTATCTGTGAAAGTGACACTGAGACAACATGCTGTAATTGTTTCTGTTCTGTAGATAATACTACATTCATGACTGAGTTTCTTTTTTTTTTTTTTTTGTTTTTGTCATAGCAGTCAACAAACTACTTCTAATAATTATTTTATTTTGCTAAAGATTATTAGCAGGTTATTAGTCTCCTTCATGTAACCTAATCTGAAAAGGATGCTGCTGATCATTTAAAAAGATACCTATTGAATGATGAAAAGCAACAGGTTTTCATCATGCTTGGCCTCTTGGATCAGAACAAATATTTCAGGACCATGCACAAGAAACACAGCAAGAGACTTCTGTTTGTCAGTGAGACTGCTTCTATGGATTCAGACTCCTTCACTGAGGATTTTATTGACATCAAGGGTTAAATTGACCACTGACTTCTGCCAAGATCAGGATAATAAGTATTTGCCCATCTTTTACTGTGCTAGAGACTCATGCTGATGTTGTCTTTTTCCTAAAAAAGACACTGACTTGTCTCATTTCCTAGTTGAGAGGAAGCACTGTACATGATCACAGCAAGTAAACATTTTGAGCATTTCCTTCTCAGGAAGTGAATAGGAAGAACATCTGAGTCTGGAGAACTGTGTTACATTGCATAGCTTGTAAATCAGGAAGGAAAAGGGGCATGTGGTTATCTTGTGGGATACAATTGTTCTGTGAGACCCTTCCTTAGCAGTAGCGTTGAAAACACTAGTTATCACGTTCTACGTCTTTCATGGCATTACTGTTGAGCCACACCTCACAGAAGGTAACATAACTTCTCAGAATCGACAAAACAGTTCTAGGCTGCATGTCCTGGTCTCCTGCAGGATCATAAATTAAAGTT
Organism: Meleagris gallopavo; assembly: GCF_905368555.1. Classification (NCBI taxonomy): domain Eukaryota; kingdom Metazoa; phylum Chordata; class Aves; order Galliformes; family Phasianidae; genus Meleagris; species Meleagris gallopavo. Next base: position 16,043,612 of record NC_139435.1, on the reverse strand, counting down.
CAAGTTTCAAAATTAGAATTTTATTGTATGAGATAGTGATGAAGGTTCAAATCTAATAGAAAACCATTGATGAAATACCAATGCAGTGCAAACATCCCATTATGTGATAATAAACGTCTTCAAACTGCGTAGCTTCAGCAATCTAATTTAAATGAACTAATTATTTTAAATCTGGAAAATGCAGTAGTATTATGCTGATGAACATGAATTCTGCTCCACTTCAGAAAAAACTACATTTTTCCCAACATTATTGACCACAATCTACTGAACATCTTTTTAATTCCAAGTCTAAGTTCCGTAACCTAGCATACCATAGATCTATATTATACAAGAGAATAATTCTTTAATTGTCTCCAGTACCTATGAAAAAGGTGTTGCAAGAAAGAACAGGCAAGTGAAAAGACTGTTCTACTTTGGGACAAAACATTCTAAATTACAATAACTTCCTGTTGTTCCTTCTGTTAGTGAAAGCAGCCTCTTTTTTGGAGAGCATACTTTGGCTTTCCTAATCAATTACTAAACCATGTTGTACATGGAAATTACGTGATGGGATTCACATCAGAGGGATGTGGGAAGTACAGCCAAATCCAGCTACGATTTGTTTCCTCTACCATGCTCAAAAGGAGTCAGACACAAATTACCTTCAAGCCACTGAAGGTATCTTTCTCCATTCAATTTTTATTTTTTTTGATGCTTCTTTAAAACACTTCTGTTCTTCTGGATATAAGATATGACACAATATGATTTATTTGTCCACTGATACAATCCTTATGCACATAATAAGGATCAGGCTAAATACCTCTGGCTGGCTATCTCATGTGTTAATGGAGGAAAAAAAAAACATGTTTTAAAATTTCTGAGTGCCATTACGTTAGAGCTATGAAGTTAGAATTGAGCACATCAAAGTATTTTTTAAATATTCTTCTACGAGAAGGCTGTTCATATACTAAGGATTGAAAAAGTACATTCTCATATAAAAAAAAAAGTTGTCTCCATAGAATTTAAAAGAGAAAAATAAAAAATTTATTTCTTTGCAGTTGTATTAAAATGTGGAATAAGGCAAAGAGAAATATTTTTGTCCTCACATTATTTTTCTCATTTAATCCATATTCCATTTCCTCTTCTCTGTTGTCATGTTTTCTTTACAACTTCTATCCCTAAGCTTGAGATATGTAGCTTAACTATCAATAAGGCATTATTTTTCAGAGAATGGAAAACAGGAAAGAAAGGAAGCATTTCTGAAAAATATTATACTAAATTTGTGTTTTTGCATCTGAATCTCCTAGCTTTCAAATATGCCAAATGGGATACTGAGGAATTTCTGTTCTGACTTACCATAACCCTAATGGCTATTGTTCATGCACAGGGTAAATGAGAGTGGAAAATTATTCTTCTAACTCGGTAATCAAAACATAGTTTTGAACAAGTCACACCCAAGCTAAGAAGCTATTCTGTAATCACTTCATTCCTTTCCTGAATGAGAAGAAAACAATTTGAAGTCAGTGAAAGTACACTGGATTTCAATGAGATCAAAAATCCTAAGAAAATGAACACAGGAAAAAATGGTTAAATCAGAGAAAATAAAAAATTGCTCATTTATTTCTATTTTGTGTTTGTAGATGAAGGAGAAGAAACCAGTCTGCTCTGCTGCTTCTCCTCTTTCCTATTCAACAGTAGTTTAAACGCAGCCTCTGAGAAAGGAGACAGCATGGGTGCAAGAAGCAGAATAAACTTCCTACTGCTTGTGGCTATGAGTGCGTTCTTTGATAGGGAGCGGGGAGGAAAGGAGAAGGCTAGCTAGGATAAAATTCTTAGGAGGAAGGGAGAGGAAACAAGTTCTCCCAAAATTCTGTAAATATTTGCCTTCCATTTCCATTTTTTTCAATCTTTCTTTCCCTTTTCCCATTCATATCTGCCTCTCAAATGTTTCAACTCTTTAGTAACTAGATGCCAAAGCTGATGCTCTTGAGTGAATAAGCATACATGTGAGAAGAAAGAGTAGCTATGCCAAAACTTGGAAAGAATGGATTTTGCAGGTGGACTGACTGCTGGAATGTGAGCAGGAGATCAGCAAGAGAACCTTTTGTGCAGGACAAAGCAGGAGTCCAAAATCAAGTAGAAGAGGTGTGCCAATGAAAAAAATTTAGAATCTCAGGGTGAGGAACACAGCGAGGGTGCAGTATCATTGATTGCCCTACATACTCTTTGCATTAAGCCCTTTGGGCACAAGGTAGTAATGACTTTCATGCAGCCATTGATCTTTAAGTATTTTCTCAAGACACTATGTGTACTTCAATAATCACCACTTTAAGGACCAAGAGCACTTTTTTTTCCCTTCTGTTACATCTGACAGTGTTTTTCCCTCTTCCTCGCACTACCTGGGAAAGTGGCATGTATAAAATAACAGGACACAATTGTAAAGGTGACAGTTTATACGCAACAATTTACCAGTTGCGCTCAGCACAGCCAATAAGGGACTTGGATGTTAATCCTATTAACTTGGAAAATGATAGAGATATTATCTGTGGACAGTTGTATCCTTTACATCTGCAGGAGCTAATGAGAAATAGTAACAAGATTTTTGACCTATAGCACATCAAGTACCATAAAGGATCATAAAAAATCCTTTACTCTGGGAGAAGAGAGAGGATCAAGTGACAGGAGGTTCTTGCCAATCAAACTTTCTGTGTTAAAATATGTTTACCACTTCCTCCTTATATGGTCAAATTGCTGTTTGCATACTCTGTTGAAAACACTGTGAAACATATCACGTCCTCAACTGTGGTAATTGGTTGCAGCTTCATGAATTATGATGAAACTGCTCTGATTTACTGCAGCAGGGAATTTGGGCCTGTTTAGGAAGAAATGAAGTTCCTGCAATTAATGACATGCAGCTTTAAAGCCATTTGCTATTGTCATTTCAAATGTATATGCTTGATGCTCCACAGCACAAAATTTTGAACACCGCTCCAGATATCTTACAATCAAGGGTCTGAACTATGAATGTCTGTCTTAGAGGAGCAAAAATGTCCTTTGTACTATAAGGACAAGAAGGGACTGTGAAAAGGAAGGAAGCAGGAAAGGACAAAGCTCAAACTGCCTTACTTAAGACGCTTAACTTCTGTCACTCAGTTAGAAAATTGGTCTCTTCAAGCAGCCTGAATAGCGAGGGAAGAGAGAGCCTCCCTGACATCAATACTTAGCAGCATAGACAGACTCAGTTGTAGTTTTCAGCTACTTTGTTCTTGCACTCTATTACAGTATGGTGTTATAATTATAGAGGTTCCATAGATTATGCTCTTATCTCATTTCCTGTAAATTTTTTCTTTGTCCTGCAAGTTAAACAACAATAAAATTTCTATTATTTTACCTGTGTTTGCTGAGGACCTATATCCATGTTTCTCAGAAGACTGTTAAGAAAGGCTGTGACACTCTCCCATGGATAAATGCTATTGGACCCATCAAGGACTATGACGATGTCCAACTGGGTTTTACACTCTGCAACACAGATGGCCACATAATAATTGATTTAAATAAGGTTCAAATATATAATTGCAGGTAATTATTATAATTATAATAATTACTTCTATGATGTATTAATAAACATATATCCCTCTATAGTGGGTCCGAGCTGACATGCTTGATGCAAATTGTCATTCAACAAGTTTTCAATGGTAGTTTATGTGGTTTGGTATTCCTTTGAACAGCAAAGCACTTTCTTGCAAACTGATGTTTAAGAATGGGATTAGAAGATCACATAACTGGAATATTTACTGGTGAGCGTGCCTTATTAAATACTAATTCCTCTCTGATATTCCAAGGGACCAGGCCTTTAGGATTTTTATATTACTAAATTGGGTTTGAATTAAGTCTTAACAACATGCTGTCATTGTTTAACAAGAGTCTTTTGGCCTTAAGTAAAAAACATAAGCAACTATTTTTAGCAATTGTGTTTGGATGTTACATAGCCCTCTAATAATTGTTTATATGAAGATAAACTCCAAAATTAGAAAGAATTTAGGTTATATACTGACAATGAAAACATTTACTTAACTTGGTAATGCTACTAGCTAAGGAAAGGAGTTCGGACTTTTTGGTATGCCTGTGTGTATACATTCATCTTGTTTGGCACTTTGTATTTTCAGACACACAACAGAATTCCTGTGGCATGCATACCTTGTACAGATGGAGCAATCGCTTTCACAGTTTCAAAAGTGGAGCTGACATTGGAGCAGACTCCAGTTGTGTAATGCAAACGCCCACATTTATAAGCATAGAGTGGTCCACATGCCTTTAAAAGATGAAAACGGGTGAAATATTTGGTATGGTACCTAAGGAAAACACAGACTTCTTTTGAAATTGGCAAAAAGTTCTTTCTTACCAGAAAGCCTCCTTTCGGGTTAGTGACTAAGGTTGTTCCAAGAGTCATGTTTTCTTTTACTTCCATGACGTTAGGCACTGAAGTAGCGTCTATAAATAGATTAAAATGTTAAGTATTTCAGAATGTGAAAACAAAATGTTAAAGTATATATCTGCTACCAAAGGGCTTCCAGCTTCTAAAATAAAACACAGACTGACACTGATTCCATCAAATATTTTAGCACCCCTTCATCCTCCTCTTTCAGTTGCAATGAATGAGAAAAAATTTTGAGACTGGCTTTTATCCCAGAAAATTTGTCTGCGTTGCTGTCTCAAATAGTTTTCTTTAACTACAAAAATAATAAAGTAAAAATAAAAGCACTATAAAAGCAAAACATTATTGTTCACACAGTTTTGTCAAATAGAACACATTCCTTTTTTTTTTTTTCCTTGTCTTGCTATAATTGAGTAATAGCTTCTATGTTTGCAACTTTTTAGTTTTTCAAGGGAAAAGAATGAAAAAAATAGGGTGACAGGCATATTTAGGAGAATTCATATCAAGGGGAAATCTCTTTCTGTCTGCAGTGAGTATCTCTTGACACAAGACAAAGAAACAGATGAACATTTACCTGCACCTTATTTAGGTACTTCAGTCTTTGTAGTTAGGTGATTATCAAAATCTTACTGAATAGGCAATTGGAAGGCTCTCATTGGCCTCATGGAGCTTTGGAAAGGGTGGCTTATGAATCTATGCTCCTTGGTCTTTCTGCCAGAATTTCCAAACCACAGTCAATCAGTGCCAGTCATAACAATATTTGGATAACATAGCCAATGCCCATTCTACAAGTACAAGCATGTTTTCCAAAGGGCAATGAGAAGCTTTAAAATAAAAATGTTTTTGATATTACAAACAGAACTTCCTTCACATTTACTTCTGGAGTCAAAAGTAAATTTTCCCTATAAAAATAACACTTCTTAAATAAAATCTCTTAAGATTCAAACCTCCACATATCAGCTTCATTTGCTATCATACCTGGTAAATTCAGCTTTATGCAGGGGGATTGGTTGTCCCTTCCTACAGGGCATTTGTACACATCTCCTGTTCTTTTCTCCGGTTGGCCAACTAAAGGAGAACCAATAAGTACCCTGCAAATTAAATATGTTATCTGAAATTTCATCTTCCACTAAACGCATGAAAATTGGCAAATAAAATTTACATACAGAACACATCTGCAGCAAGCTCTTCACAAAGAATATAGGATGGAAGATAAGAAACGTATCTAATATTGCTCATTCACACGCGTTAAAAAGAAGTTCTTCTGTTTCCTCTTTAAAAAGGGACATGGAAAGGAAATATTCCTATATACCAAATATATATTTAAATAGTATCACTGGATGTATGAAACACATTGTGAGCAGTATGGAAAGAAAAATATGTTTTATTTGTATCATTCTTGATTGTTAATATATTTTAGGAGAAAAATTTCAGTGCTGAGCAGGGATCAAGTTCAAAAGGGGAGGTTCTCAAGCACCAAGAAGAATGTGAGTCAGCAGTTCAAAAAACATTACAGATGGCTTTTATTCTGTGCAATTAAATAAAAAAAAGATTATATGATAAAAAAATCTCCATTCTTGCATAATATTTTTAAGCACTAAAAATTAACATTCACTCCTAGATTCAGTATTTCAGCAGAAAATGCTTTTTAGAGGTGGATGCTGTTTTTGTTCTCACATCTTTGTCAGCCACATTACCCAGTGAATGGCTGACTCCATTAAGTGAAAGGAAGAATTCCAGTTAAAATGGAATCATAGCACATGATGGAAACAGAAACCCTGCCATTAAGAGTAACAGTTATGTAAGATTTGCTTCTGGACACTTAGGTGATTATGAATAGTTACTGTGAGAACTAATTTTGCCTTTAATCATAGATTAATGATTCCAGGCACAAGATATTTCAACCAACTACAAAATACAGGTAAGATGTTGTCTAGGAATTTTAAAAAGAAGCTGAAAGGAGAATTTAAACCCAGTACACCATCCAGCTTCCAAATGAATATACTGAAAGAGCTCATTGTGATTCAGTAAGATTTTTTAATATTTAAAAGCAAATTAAATGGTCTGAGCACATACTAGATCTGACTGATCTTTCAAGCTGAAAAAAGTACATTACAGCATACACCAAAACTTAGAAGCATGCACAACAACCTCTAGTGCATCTCTGACTTCCATTTAACTGCAGAAAAGCTGAGTATGCTTGACATTGCGCAAGAGGTGATCAATCTCAGTAGGACAATGCCTACATGTTGTGCTTTTTTTCAGAAAAAAAATAAATAAATAAAAGAAGAGCCCTGTGAATTGAGTTAAGTGGTTTAAAAAGCCACTTTATCTGTTGGCCCAGTGGACTCTACTCTTTCTTTGAGAAACAAGTGCAATCAGGTTTTAAGAACATCTGTTTCTGTTGAAAAACTCTACCTGGGGTATCTAGGTAGAGTTACTGCACTTGACAAAGCACCACAAAAGCTTTTTACATTTAAACTACCAGTCTGCAGCTTTCTTGCTCAGTATGTTGTTACACTGCAGGAAGCTGAAAGCTTGAAAACTTAACAACAACCTGGGAGTTCAATGTTCAGAGATGTTGACACTCACTGGCTTAGACTGTGGTCTTCCTTCAGCCAATGAGAGAGTAGTAACTTCTGGCTCATATAGCTTTTGCATGTACAAGGTTTCAGGACAGTCTGCGGCAATATTATTACTGTACAAAATACCTGCTCCTAGAATGGACGCCATCTCCTAAAAGTCTAAATTAGCTCAAAATAGGTCATTATTTGTCTTTCGTTATCTGAATGCAGATTGGTATTTAAACATCCTGCAACAAAGACGGTCAAGAACTAGCACTTCCAAAAGCAGGCTTTGCGATTTCGTTTCAGTGAGCACTTCCCATGCAGGGCAGACTCTCAGAACTGAGCAGGTCTGGTGTCTGAAGAAAGGATCCACTGAGGCACTGCGGAGCAGCGTGGCTGTCAAGCGGCCACATGTCCTTCGTCCCAGGCTGCCAGCAGGAGTCCCTGGGGTTTATCAAGAATGTCAGATTGCTGGCAAAGCTTGCGGAAAAACAGAGAAATCAGCTAACAACAATGCAGACCTCAGGGTTCCCAAACCTTTCACCATTCAATTGCTATTTCAGTCCTCCAACCCCATGATTTGCTTGTGATGTTAGTTCTTATGAGGCAAGAGCATAAACTGCTTATCAAAAGACTGACAAGTAATGATAATGGTAAGCACACCAAAACCAGATTTATAATTCAGGAGAATTATAACAAGGAAATGGCAGGTGAAGAAGGTAGCGCCAGGTCCCAACTGACAATATATTACCAACTGAGAGATACAATTAGACCTCCAAAAGAGAATCTAGGAATTGTATTACTAAACATTTTGACAGAGAAACCTTCTCACCACTGACACCAGAAACTCAGCTCAGATACCCATTGACAGAACACTTTAGGAAAAAATATGTAAAACAGGTTAGATACAGCAGGAGCAATTTCACTCGTAATACATTAATATTGGAAAAGATGAACAATTACTTCACTTGGTAAATGGATCTGACAGAACATAAAGCTCAGCTCTAACAAGGAGAGAATTTACCCAATTTATGAACTCATTCCTGTCTTTGAGGAAATCATGAAAGATACAAATTTTGACTTGGATCTTTTTTACCCAAACTCTGCATGCTTCTCTATGGCAGTTCATCAGTTTAAGAAATCTGATGAAGACTGACAAAAAGAGATCCTGCTTAAATATTGGGCATATTTAGAAACACAATACAGAACTTGAGTCACTGAATATCTGATAATTTGGAGTTTAAACTTAAGAAAAGCAGCTTACCATTTTCCTTCCTCATTTTCATACTGTTGAACAGTGTACCCAAACATGTCTTCAAGAGGCCCACTGAAGGTCATTGCATTTTTCACATCAACATTGGATGCACCGATGAGGTGAATGAGAGCTAAAAAAAAAAAAAAAAAAAAAAAAAAAGAGAGAGAAGTAATATGCATGAAAACCAAGACTTTTAGATAACAAGATTCAGTTACTGAGGGTAAATGACAAGAGTTGAAAATGGAATTTTAAGCATGTTTACCGTAGCTAGTGAGAGACTTAAAATGTACTTTCTCACACATACATACAGAGATATATTTAGAGATGGACTTCTGCAGCCAAAATCTATATGTTATTTTGAAAAGTCAAAATTACTGAATTACTAGTTAACATTCCCACTTGTACATAAAAATAAGGCTTTTTCTCTTTTCTATGTTCTTAAATTCTAGCAGTGATTTCTTCCACTCTCATTATGCTAAAGTCAATTTTAAATCGATTCATCTGCAGAGTGGTGCCTTTAATACAGAAGAATCAAAACTTAGTCAAATTTACAGAGCATTAAGATTAGTTGAACAACACAGTTATATACAGCTTTCATCTGAAATAAGCATTTCATGATCATTTGCTGAAATTTAACAGTTAATTAAAAATATCAAAATTTATAATGCTTGCTGCATGTCAAACCATTCAAATAATGACTAGTTACTAAAGTACTTCTGTTACTGACCTGATAATGTTCTCACAGAAAGCTTGTTACTATAATTAAGTTCCCAATGGTCAATACTAATCTGTCCCTCTCAGCATTTTATTTCCTGCTTAATGCAGTAAAATATCACAAAAAGACTACTTATCACTTAGTAGGTATTTCTGGTTTAACTGGACAGCAGAAAAAGGAAAAGTTAGTTTGTGTTATTTCAGCTTTATTTCCTCCAGTCAGTCAGGAAATACAAAATAGGGAACATACTAAAACAAATCTTATTTGCAAAAAAAAAAAAAAATTGCAAGAAAAGTAATTCATGCATCTTCTGCCTTTTCTAATCATTTAAGTATAATTTTTAAAAATGTTGCTATTTCTCTTTATGTGCAAAGGATATTTTTTTCTCTCTCTCAGTAATCAAAACATAACTAAATCAATAAAATATCCCTTTAAAAAAGTAATGAATTATCATTGTCTTAAATGTTTTTAATAGCATTTTGAGAATAAATATAATTGCTATTATTTTTTTTGACATAATGAGTAGGATGAGGACATCGTAACATAGATTGCCTACTGCAATGTCTATCACATAATCTTCACTTCATTCTGCCAACAGAGGAGTTTCTTCATAACAATACAGCTCAGAAAATTATTGTGATTTTTACAACATATTCATTATACACTTGGTCCATGAAGTTTTCTGAATCTGAGATGTGATTCACTCAACATTTTTAATTTTAAAGAATATATATTCTTTTCTATATTCCAATATAACAAAACCTGAAAATGTGAAATGCTAAACAAACAAAGTTGACATTTTCTTTTTGTCTTCTACTATTTGCTACTAACTCCCCAAAGCCTCCTAATTCTGAGAGAGGTCAAGTCAGAATCAGAAATAATAATAGTTTTAAGAAGTAGAGTTAGAAAAATTAAAAGTAGCTAGGAGGAGTCAGACTCGTCAGAATTAAAAAGGAGACTCCACAGAGCAGGGAACGGGTCTGTAGATCTTGTTGACAAAGTATGTTTTGTATGCTAAATGGCATATATTCAATGGATAACTAGGTTAATAGAAGATAAAACCGTAATTTACAAACCATATAGGAAGTGCATCTGGATCAGAAAACGCAGATTAAAAGACTGGAAGAGCGCACAGGAGGAGCAGGTATCTTTCCGTCTATCAACTTGCATTTACTCTTGAAGATAAAATGCTGTACTAAAGACTTGATTTGATTCAGTAAGGTTTTCATTTTCCTCAACTTGCAACTTCAGTTTAGCTAGAAATCAGATGTTCAGAAGTTTGATTTTATGTATACATTGTCTAGGCTATTTTCCTCTGCAAACATACAACACAACCTCCTGCGGCTTCCATGTTCATCACAATATACCATGAGTATACTGAATAAAAGTGTGCAGATGGCAAACTGAAAAGCGGAGTTAGCGGTGATCAATGTTACACTGCCAAATAAGAAAACTAAGAACAACTTCACTTTAATGGTTTTCAAGTTGTTTCATTTTTTTTCAGTGTAATGTTGTAAAAAATTGGCAATTCACAGGTTAGTAAAAAACTGAAATTGAGACTGTGAAAATGATGCTTTATAAGCACTACATAAGCAAATATACATATAACAGTATTTAGCTTGTATTCTTCCAGATTCGCAATTTCTCTCTAAGTTGTATGCATTCTCACCTGGTTCAAGAAAACTGATGCTGGAAAAGTAAAAGGAGTACTGGCAGAAGCAGTGGAAAAACAAAAACTATAGTGATGTTGGAGAGAATCTTGAAAGCTACATGGAACTAGGAAAAAAAAAAAACAAACAACCCTGCACTTTTTTGAGGCATATGGTGCTTGGCTACATACGTAGTCAAAATCATTGTAGATAAATTAAGATTTGGAATGATTCTGTGATGTGTTAACAGAATGACTAAGAAGGCAGGTCAAAGTACAGGTCAGAGATGCACAATATAAATGTTTATCAAAGGATAAAACTGAAGTTTAAGCTTCTATGTTCTCATTTTGTAACAAATGAGGCACTGTTGAAGAACTGGGACAAGGACTCTCTCACTGCTGATTTGAACAGAGTATGAAAACTTGCTAGTGCACATGGTATTCATAGTTGAGTACAGTCTGTACCTATGCATGAAAGGTTAACACTCAGTCACCAAGACAACAAGCCAAATATTATTGTAATAGAGTACTGCAAACCTAGAGTAGTAGCTCATACTTGTCCAGTAGCCACTAATAAGTTTTTTTCCTTTCTTCTGTTATACTTAACAGAAGTTTTAACCAGACTTTCATGCTGTCTGCCTGGTTGTTGTGTTAAACTAGACAAAAATGCTTAAAATAGATTTTCCCGGTACTCGTCTGGACCTCTAGCCTGTGCAGACAAAGAACTGCAAAAGAGGCACCCACATTTTCTCAGAATAGTTTAAAGTAAACATAACCAGAATGGCAGCACAAACCTTAACACCTGGTCTTGACTGCTGAAAAAAAACATCACCTCAAATCACTCACAATAAATGACACCATGGAAACTAACCAAACTGAGAGAAGAGAGCATCTTCAGTTTGGATATTTTGTCTCTGTATGGTCTGCAGCTAATAACAATTGCACCCTCTATAATCAGAGGTTATTCCTGGAAAGGACAAGTTTGTATATTACATTCAGCAGAGCTTACCATGCGGGCTGCACACACTTCTCTACATCAGAATTTGGTCAGAATCACCTAGACTTCACCAGAAGTCTAACACTTTGTGCTATAGCATTTTAAATGCCCTTATTAATTCCTCTGTAATTTGCTAGGAGAGATTTAAATAAAGCAAGTCTGAATGCAGCCATGAAAGAAAAAGTAGAAATGTCTTATGAAAGTATGCACAACTAGAAAATACTGGGGAAGTCCAAAAAAGGAAAGCCTGTAAAAGAAGAACAGTCTGCATCCACCCTTGGCAGTAAAATAGAAGTTTAAGACAAAAATTAAAATAACACTAAAATATTTTATGGACTTCTCTTAGGAAAAAAAAAAAAAAGAAAACTGACAAAAAAAGAAAATACTGCTTTGGTGTCTTGCAGTGATATTAGAATGGTATTTTAAATGATCTGTAAGCAATATAAGAGTGCAATGTGGAACAACAAATTGTAATGAAACCTAGCTGACATTAGGAAGGATGATCAAACTTATAAAGCTAAGATGCATGACAATTAGCCAAGGGAGCAGGACTGGGAATATTGCCTTGGCCTCCCACAAAAGCATAAAATGAAAACAACAGAAAATAATATCATCCTTCAAAATTAGACTGCCTCTGACTGGTAGAAAGGGAAGATTAGACATGTATTTGCTCACAAAGATAAAAAAAAAAAAAAAGTGTAGTATTTGTAACATGATGACTCTAGCATACAAAAGTAGATTATTTACAGATGCACTGAAGGGGAGAATCTTCATTTTACCTTTTACTTTACATGTAATAATGTCACTGCAGCACTATACACAACTTATGAAATAGAGATTCAGTCACTAACATCCCAAGTGGAAGAAAGTATGCCTGTGTGGTACAATCACCATCTGTGAGCTGGAAGGCCAAAGTGCTTTGGCCTTAGTGCTGAAGACCACAGAGGCTGCGGTAGGAGCCTGCACAGCATTCAGCTCTGGCTGACTATCATTGTATTTCAAATAAAGCTGTAGATTAAGAAAAAAAGAATGGAGAAAAATTTTAACTTCTGGAAATTTTTCAGTGGAGTTTAAATTGAGCTATTTATTTTTCAGGGCTACAAAGGAACCTTTGTTTAATTTTGCCTCCAGCTTTTTTCTTTAATCTTTAACCTTTGAAAAGCAAAAGACTTACTTTCTGGAGTAAGCCCATATTATTAAAAAAGACTTATCATTAAATGTAGATAAATATCCAAAAAAGACACAGAAATGCATGTTTGGAAATGGTTCCAGGTTCAGTAGCCACTTGCTTTTCAAAGCCAAATTTCAAACTCATTAAATAAAGCTTCCTCTGCCAGCTTTTGTACTGAATAACTTGTACTGGAAAATAGCTTTATAATGTGGTGTCAAGCCTGAAAATAAAATGAATCGAAGCTTTGTAACGTGATTCCGAATGAGTAACTCAATGCAACAGTTAAAACTTCTGTACATACAACAGCAGAAACCAAGGATATCTGCTCCACTCAACAGCCATCAGAATAAAACCATTTTGTCCAAAGCTTGGAACATTTAAAATCATGCCTCTCACTGGAACATTTCTTAGCATTTTGCAGTTTCTCACAGAAGGGAGAAAAAGTCTTAAAAATATGCAGTAGCTTACGAAAAATGTGAGGTCAGCTACAAGACATGTACAAATGTATACAGGCTTAGAAAATTCAGCAGCTTGCTGAAAGGCAAATAATTCCCAGAAAATGTTTGAGCTCATCTTCAGTGATGTTCAGGCCATCTTTTGGATATACTTGCTCCGTTAATACTTAACAATGTTCAAGAACATAAAGTCCTTGTGTCTGCCTCTAGCCACATTCTTCTTTGTTGTCAAAGACCATTTCTTCCCACCACATCTGGTTCTTAACATTTAACTACCTATCTGCTGAATTTTTTTTTTTTTTAGATTGAAGATATTTACAGTTATTTGCAATTAATTCAAATTTCAGACAAAAGCATGGTTAAAAGGTCATGTATATTATTTTCTGGAATGAAAATCAGAAGTTTAAAAAGGAGCAAAATATTAATTTTGTGCAAAAAAGTTAACTGAATGAACAAGGATTTGTTATCCTAAAAAAAAAAAAACAACACTAAAACATGTTCCTCACAACACTCTCTAAAATTACTAATTCATATTGTTAACTGGACTGCTAATAGGCTTATTTCCAATAAATTTTGTTTCTGTTATGCTAAATGAAAAGCCCAATTAGATTAAATAAGAATCTTACACTTTCTTCTATACAAGTATGCAGCTTTTGAGTATCCAGAGCCTTATTATCATGCTAAATAATTTCTAAATATTTCTAAATATTCTTTCCAGATTTCTAATGATATTAACTTCTGTAACATGTTTGGCAGGAGGAAGCAAATTCAATTTTTTTCAACTCAAACAAGGAGCTCCAATACCTCTTCTAGCTTATGTAATCAAAAAAATCACTTCAAGTAACAGATTCCCCAACATTATGCTTATGACTCAGTCTGAAGATGTAGCAACGACTGGGACTGTGGAACAACTACTTCAAGAAATGGTATGACAAACTTGACACAGGACTACTCCCTTACTACTCCCTTAAGTATCAGCCAGTTTACATACATTTTTGAATCAGAGAAGTACTTTACAACATATCAGAGTTGAAGTTCACACAAAAGACAATAGATACGTTATCAGAAATTCTGAGGCAGAGGTATTAATGTGTGTTCAACTGCAAGCATTATGAATACCTTTCCTTATATTTCTGATAATAAGCCACCCACAATAATTTTCATTGGTATACCTAGAACACTCATTTTCTTCATTTGTATCATTTTCTAGCAAAAGGAACTACTATGTTGCTCCATTTTCTGATGTTATGACTGCTTAAAAATAATAATTCCATGTTTTCCTGTTCAAAATATTTACTTTAGTGGAGACCTGAAAACTCTTAAGAGTCCTTAGCAAAAGGACTTTCATATCATTTTTTCAGACAAAGTTGCTGTATCAAGGACAGCTAACTATAAGTTGCAGTAGCAAAATGAAAAACAAGTCTATTTTTAAAACGCTAAACTCCATTTAAACTGCACAGGTTGATGCTATAGCAGCCTAATAGAGAAAACGCTTTTTCAAAACACTTATACAAATATCCTAGTCAGGTTCTTTTGTTCAAAACTTTCTACTGCTCATTGGTGAAAGGGAAGGCAAACCAAAGACAATATGATTTCTTATCCTATCTAAATAAGAAATCTTCCCTTGCACTGAATAGTTTAAAGAATATGAATCAGTGTTTCCTGTTTTCATAGTTTTAGAATTTTAACTGAGAAATCCAAGCTATGACCACAGTAGTCCTTAACTCCAACCATCCATGATCATGAATTATTTTCCTAATGTAGAAATGGACAAAGAAACCACCACCACCTGCCTGTCATGAAAGACACAGTACCCTAGAGAAAAACTGAAGATCACCAAAACAAAAGCTTGTTCATTGTTCTAAAGTCTGCTTTTGTAATTGCATGGAACCACCACAAAAACGACTGGTGCTGCACAGGCTAATTCATAAACTGCTGTTATGAACTTTTATTCACCTTACTGAAGCAGCATTACCCACTGCACGATCTAGGACAATCATAGAAACTTTTACAGACTCATTATTTTATATGTTGGTAGCTAAACTCCAGTTTATTTCTGAGGTGAACATAATTTACAAGCAACTGACGAAAACTAAACTTCTGCAAATGGAATAATGTACTAGTGTTTCAGACAGTGGCATGCAGTGCTTGCAAAAAAAAAAAAAATCTGATAAAGTAAAAAGGTCAACTTTGCATCTGTATCTCACCACTGAAACAAAAGCAATAAAACAATTTTTAAAACAGCAGTAACATTTTATGAAGAACAACATTATTACGTTCTGTGTTATATATTTGTAGTCACTATACCTTGTTCAATTAAAATTTTAAGAAATTATCTAAAAGCCAAGGATTAATAATACTGAGTAACAACATTGTGTAAACTTCATGAATAATAAGTGTCTCACAAATAATTTCTGCTATTTTTAAAAATAAGATAGTCTGCTAGCATAAAGTACATCACCACCTCTTTTGCTGAGCTGTTGGTGTAGGGATTTTATTAGCAAGCCAGCTGAAAGTGTCACAGAATTAATCCTAGTTCTTTTTACTGCAAATGTTCTTTTTTACTGATCAAAAAACAAATCGGGGAAATTTAGAATTAGCCATTCAGAGATTTTAAGAGGAAGGTTTGTGTCCCTTCCAAAAAAATTAAAGCTAGACCCCAAAGGGAGGAAAACAAACTGCATCTAAGTCACAATAGAGAGCTTTCTACATGCCTTACCGGAGCTCATAACTTATGTTTCCTACCTCCAATACATGAAATAAATCTCATTTTAAGATATCTGTCCAGCTCTGCCCTGTTCAGGAAAAGGTATTCAGGTTCCACAGGAGCTCCACAGAGTATCTTTTATTCTTACTTTGAAACATCTCCATCAACTTCATCCAAATACCATCAGAGTGAGGAAATTTTATTTTCTTGTGTAAATGCCACTTGTCCATTGTAAATAGAAGTTTGCAAAGATAAAGTCAGATATTCTGGTTCTGGTGATATTTAAGAATGAATCAGTTTCTGAAGCAAACAAGAACTGCAAGAGTTGAAAAAAGACCCCCTACAAAGGAAAAAGAACCTATTGCCACCAACTTCGGTACCACAGTTTTCCTAGCACTTGTTCAAGTACTTGCTACCCCACCGTAGATATATCATCAGCTGGTTTTCTATTAAATTAGAATCATAGAATACCCAAGCTGGAAGGGACCCACAAGGCCCACCAAGTCCAATTCCTGGCTCCACATGATATCATCCAAAATTCAAACCATATGTCTGAAAGCGCTGTACAAGTGCTCCTTGAATTCTGGCAGCTTGGGGCTGTGACCACTGGCCTGGTCATGAGTCTTTGGTCTACTGCTCTTTGGATACTATTGTTGCCTTCATCTACCATAGACATTTCTAAACTGTCCAGAGAAAAAGAGGATCAATTGTTAATATCTCAGCTCAGAGTCTTGAGGGAGATCATTGTTTCTGAAGGAAAAGTATTTAAAAATTAGTGAAATAAGCCTCATGTCTATTTGCAAACAAAATGCTCAAACACATTTTAAAGAAATCATTAGAGTTACTGGAAGGCACTGAACTGACAGACAGGCAAGTGCGCATTAAACCGCTATCAGGTACCTAATACAAGCATCTTCAAACCATCAGCTTAGGCATGGTTTGAGAAACAATTCCTCCTGCTCCCTCAATCCTGACAAGAGGCCAGTATTGTAAAAAGTCACAGATGTGGCACAAATGCACATTCTAAGTATTGTAGTCATATAAACAGGGCAACTCAAAATGCCACTAAAACAACAGCAGCAAGCACGCTGCTTCTATACAGACCATAGGAGTCCGGATTGTTGCATCCAATCTATTGCTGGCAGCTATATCATGTCCCTCATATAAGAATCTCTCTTAACAAGGTCCACGTTAAAGAGACCTTTTGCTCCGATTATTCTGTCTGAAAGATTATTCCGTCTTCTTACGTTCCAGTAGTAGAAATTTTCTGCTCTCTGACATACATTTACCTCTTGCTTGTTCTTTTGTCAAAATAAGAGTGCTTAAGCTAGAGAACCAGGCAGTTTTAAAAAGCATTCTAGAAATAAAACTGAAAACATTTGATTTCAAAATATGTTTCTCTAAAGCTCTAAACATTTTTTCAGTAACAGTTTCAATTGTGACCTGCTTGAAAAGAAAGACTTCAAAAAATTTTACAACCTATTTGGTCTAAAGCATGTCTTCAAAGTTCGGAAAGGTTAGACTTATTCTTGTCAGTATATATTGTCAACATTTAGTTTGTCATTTCTGAAATCTTAATAGGATTTTTGTGTCAAAATAGAAATAGTACAGGATCATGCAAGAAGATTTGCATGAAACATGTGGACAGGTTGCAATTGCCTAAGCAATCATAAATCTCTTATCAAGAGGTTTGTACTCTTGACTGGGCAACTAAATGACTGCCTATTATTATATTTGTAATAACTGATGCCTGAGATTTAAGTGAAAAAAGCATAAAGCCTTGCAATTTGGCCAACTTGATGTAATTGTCTGGTTAATAAAAAACACTGCTTCCACTGAAACATAAGTAGAAATATTTAATAAAAACACCTTTCAATATAGTAAGTTTTCTGACTTTTTCTAGCTGCTGCTTCTCAATGCATTCATCCTCAGAAACTCTGGAACGTTTATTTCAATCACGTTGATATTTTTTCATTAAAAATTGACTACAGACCATGCTGAATGCCTCTGTCTTTCACAAAACAAGAAATACTGCTTTTGTATTTGTCACACCACATGTGACATTTCTCTAGCCATCTCATCAGAAATTGTACTGACTACATAATGAAAGGATTAGCAAGTTCTCTTGAGCTCCCAGTATCACAATGCCTAGTCCCAGGCTTACGGCTCCTCTTCTTTGGATACAAGATTAACCATATTAGCTGGTGTGTTAGAATAGAAAAATTCAGTTGGAAGAAACTACAGATATTTCTAACATCCACTGCTGCTGTTTTCAAGGATGAAGAATCATACTCAACACAGCATCTCATACTTTTTGTTATACTGTAACTTTTCATTCTTTCTCACTGCTCTGGAATTTAGGAACTTTCCCTCAAGATGCAGCTGCTTCTTTTCTGCCTTTTACCACCACTGCCTGAAGTACCAGCTGAGAGTGAAGACAGCTGCTGCTGCCCCAGGTTTGGCAGGTCTGTCTGACAGCAGATGCTCTCCCAGTAACAGGTATGGAAAAAAAAAAAAATCTTTTTAAGCTCCTCCCCTCTTGCCTACCCTATACCAGTACAGCAATTTTGATTCAGGAGAGGAATAAATTATACAGGGATAAAATACTCATCTTTACAAAAGGAATGGAACTGGTTTCATAGCAACTATCTGAGTAAGATAAATGACAAACAATGTAATCAATAAATTTCTCATATGCAAATCTGAACACTTATACCAGTATTAAATATTTGAAGTCACCAGGCTGAACACTCAGGTCAATGAAAAAGATGATTATCTTCAGCAGAACCTATTGCAGGTTTCAAAACTTCAGAAGCCTTTGAAGGAAATGTTAGTGATGGCTGATAACCAACCATCAGACATCTCAAATGCAGCATTTGTTACCTAGCAACTCTAACTGAAATCTTGAGATCTGAAGATAAGGATCAAGCCTTTGTGGTAAAGTCACTGTTTCAGCTACAAAACACAACTATGAGTTAAGAGTCATTATCTTTGTCATGAAGACAGACTCATAAAATGGCTTGGGTTGGAAGGGATCTCAAGAATCATCAAGATAGTACATTCTTTGAGGATGTCACATTTTTGCACATACGGCTACTTGCTGTAACAAATTTCCAGTGTTTCATTTCATTTCATTCTAAAATTTTATCAGTAAAAAGACACCTATAATCAATTGTGCCTAGAAAAGTAAGGATTTGTTATAAAGTTTTATGAGGAATTAACTGTCTTCAAAAGTAAGGTTGGTTTGACTGCCATGAGATATCTTTTTTTTTTTTTTAAACACCAGACTCTATTCAGGATTATTTTCTGAATCGCAGAGACTCTAGTTGCAGTATGTTATGGAGGTACAGTCCCAGCTTTAAATCAGTTTTCTTTCCTATCAAGATCAAAAACCTAAAGATCATCCCCTACATGCCAAGAGATTCAGCACCCAAGTCAGTGTGGAACACTTCTGTAGTATATGGAACAGTGTTTCCCAGAAATGTTTACAAAAGAGGGAGCACTTTTAGCCTAGACCAACAACTTATCAGAAAAGAATCTTAAGCTTCATACCTTCCATTTCTGTATTACACCTGAACTCCTAGACTCTTTCCTTGCTATTCTAGGCTTGTCTTTGAGAAGGAATTGCATTTTGGACCAGAGAAAAAAACTTCCATATAGTTCGGTACATACATTCCTGAAAAGGACTGGTTTCAAGCAATTAACATTCCCTAATGGAAAAGCTACTTTGCCAGAGAATTCCTGATCATTTCTAATTCGACTTCGAGTAACTAATAAAGCAATATGAAAGTAATTACATTAGCTATGAATATAGCATTTCACAAACAGAAGGCAATTAGAAACTGCTGCAGGAAAGTCTGACAAAAGCTGGCAGTGTTTGAAAGTCCTGCTTCATATTGCATTTCCCAGGAGACATTGGTTATTTTCAAAAAACAATCAAGTATCGTTTCAGAGAACTTTCCATCACACTCCATTTTAGGTTAAAACATTTTATGACAATTTTTTGATGAAAACTATACTACATTTTTAATAAAGGCAAGTTCATAAGCTTACAGAGAATATGCACTAAACTTTGTATTCTGGATCACGAAAGCAGTTATTCACAAATCAAAGTCAATGCCCTACATGAGTCAAGTATAAAAAATAGTAAAACTAAGTATTGTGCTTATTAAGCAGTTCTTAGGGCAACTGTCACAAGAAGCTACACAGCCAATGTTTACTCTTTCCTCTACTGAAATAGCCCAGGCTTGACCCATGTCAGAGTCTGAATTAAGAACTGTAACAAAAACCACAAGATCCAAAAGGGTAGGGATTTTCTTAACTCTACACTAGCAGTACAGAAAGTCTGCAAAATATTCTCCCACAGTAAATTTGAACACAGTAGTCTCTAAATCCAGGCTGTGGCTATTAAAAGAGTACCAAAGACACAGCAAAATCAACTACTGCGATGACTTCGTTTTTACTTCATTCCCATCATCTTAAAGAAAAATCCTAAATCCCAAAAGCATTGAAGCACTTGTCCTAACATTTAACTTTTTAATAACTTGCAGACATTCTACAGGAACTGAGATGGAACAGAACACACACAGCTCTGTCGTTCTCCACATTAGCACAGTTTATGGCAGAAGAAATGTTAATAATCATCAACTTGAGCCATCTCAACAGCACCTAGCTCAGCATTTTAATACCTTCATTTCAAAATAAAAATTTTAACTGTATCTTGAAAAAAGGAAACATAAAAGCATCAGAGAAAAAACAAAGTCTAAAGCTTTGCTGTATTTAAGAAGGAAGAAAATAGATTTCTGAAGAAATTCCTTAATTTCTTTTTAATACAATTTGAAGGAATTCAAATTTTGAATTATAACAAGGATTCCTATTTGCTGACCCTCTAATTGCAGTTTCATGTTGTTAAAACTGCTTTCTTTGATGATCTGTAGAAGAAATAGACCACACACTGGACAAACATAGCTTCATATAAAACAATAGAGTGAACAGCTTTAGAAATTTTTTGTCCTGTAAAATAAGAAATGTGATCTCCCAAAACAAAAGAACCCTAAAAAAAAAAAAAAAAAAATCAAACACACAATTCCACTTATATTCCCAGCTTATCTTTATAAAACTTAGCATGTTTTCTGGATGGGTGATGCAGCATCCGGACAGCAATTAAAGCAGCTCAACTTATACGTAAGTCAGAGAAGGCAGCTATATACACTTTTATAGACAAATGCAAACAAGTGTCAGCAGCTGAGAATATAAATTAAGAAATGTTTAAAGGGAAAGTTATTATAATCAGGGCTACTTAACATTTGCAAAAATGATATAAAATGATGAAAATTACCCCAGATTATTACATGTCCTTAAAAGCATCAATGAAGTTACATCACAAATTCAGCTGAAGAGCTACTTGGCTGTTGTTATGATGAGAGCAATAAGGGAATGGTCATAAGCTCATTTGTAACCAGTTCTTAGCTCAAAGAGTGCAGTGGTGAACGCATAAGAAAGAAGACTTCCCTGAGCCAAATACTATTAAGTGGGGTGTAATTTCAATAAATATTTATCTTTTACTTAATAACTAGCAGGATTATTTTGGTCTTTCTATGGTAGCAACTTCATAGTTTGCAGTAGACTTTATCCTATAAGCAACGCCCTACATTGATATAATAACAACTGGATGAAAATGCCAAAGGTGACAGAATTAATAAATTGGGGTCTGATCTCAGTTAGTTTGCAAAAGATACTCTATGAAGAAAATAAATAGATTTATTATCAAGACAATTTCATGATATACTTTAAAGCTTTCTTCCCAGCAAACACAGTAAGTATTAAAAGTTCTGCAGTGTGTAATCACTTATTTTGAAAATTGAAAAATTAGAAGATAAAACAAGCTCCTTGCTCAAAGATTTATCTCACAACAACAGTACAAAACCCAAACTTACATACTGCTGAAATTAATAAATTATGGTGTAGAAAACCAACTTACATGTTGTGGACTGGTTTTATTTCATGCATATCTACCTCAAAAGAAAAGACTTGAGTAAGTGCTAACAGAACAGGAAAATATTTTTCCTCTGATTTGCAGATACCATGCATCTTCTGCGTGTTATCTAGACACAGACCTTAAACTGTTTGCCAAACAAAAAACTTTGTCAATCTAGACTTTTCAACTACTTAAAATACTTTTAATTTTAAAAGATACTAACATCCCTGGAACTGTGCCAGGTTAAGCATCTGCATGACTGAATATAGCCTACTTTCAAAACTAAGCCATTAAGCTGTTTCCTGAAACAGGATGCAGTTGTCTACAGAGTGCATGCATATTTATTTTACTATAAAAATGCTTATAAAACAAGAAATCCCACCCTTCCATACTTCGGACAACTGGATTTGTAATTCTTTGAGAGAGTTAATGACATGATAGCAGTAGCTAGAAAAACAAAAAAAAATATTTATAACTTGCAAATTCTGTGTAGAATTGCTATCTTAATTGAAAAAAAAAAATTAAAGAATCACTGAGAATGTATTTTTTGTTTTTATCAAATGCTTGCCTCTCCTCCTTTGTGCACACTACCATAACATAGGAGGTAAACACAGACTTAAAAAAACTGCCATTGTAACTTTCTTACAAAAGTATACAGTAAAAATTCTCCACAATTTCCTTTTTAAAAATGGAGTAACAGTCTTAAATTCGGTCTGAAAAAATACCAAACTATTCCATAGCTTGTCTTTTCACCTCTGAGGGCTTTCAACTCAGTACAACTTCCTATCAACAAGTTAGGGCTAGTGTTCTGGTTTATATGACTTAGCAATACTTAATATCAAAATCACAGAGCTGGCACAGGTCAGCACTGAGAGTGCCGTTACTTTCTTTTCCTATTTGATCCGGCATAAAACTTTCAGGTTTTTGTTATTTGTTCTGCGGTTTTTCCAAATGAAATTTATTTTTAGCCGGTCTCCAGTTACCTCCTCCACTGCTGTATTTAATCAAGGAAGGTCTATTTACACCCATCACCTTCATCACCACATACTGGTTTAAACTGAAAAAACAATATTCTAGGGTCAATTTCACACGCCTATGCACATCAGCATCTGAAAGCAGTCTGCGCTTCTTTACCCTAAGATCTTACTGTTAAAGTGAAGAAATAAAACTTACTGAGGCTTTCACTGAACAAATCAGATAATTGGAGAAGTAACTTTATTTTTACTGTTGTCATTGTCTTAAGCTAAAATTCTGTTTATAAGTCCGTAATTTTTATCTCCACATTGTAATGCATGTGTTTTTAAACAGGTAAAAGGTACCAGATTATGAAATTACTTCTATTGTTAGTTGTAAAAAAAAATCCTAATAAAAACTAGGGGCCTGTTTCTGTGAACCTTACTCATATATTCATATGGCTGTTTAGAACTGGGTACTAAATAGTTTCAGTGCCAATTCATCAGAACACCGTCAGTGGTAACACACATACAACTACTCTGTCTATCTCCTCCGGCACCCTCTCAAACAATTTCCCAAAGAGCATTTGGAAAGACTACTGAAACAGACATAGTGAGTTTTACAATCTGTCAGGCACCTACTGTCACATTAAAGAGAAAACTGTCCCTCTAATGAATCAGGTTTCTGAAAGATCGCTTCAAACATTTCACAGAAAGCCTCTCATAGATGATCCCATTTCTCAACCTTGCTTTTTAAGATATGGTAAATGAGTTCCTAAGAAGACCAAGTATAGTTTGGCTGTCTTACATGACGGATTTTCAATTTGTAATACTGTTTCCAAACATTTGAGCTAAAATAAAGAGTCTGACACAGTTTTCTGCTTCATAGTTTATTATCTTTTCATACACATTCCAAAACATTAAGCTGACAGTCTGCCTTAACATGAAGAATAAGCAGCTTTGGGGACTGAGATCTGTTTCTGGTAGTGCTGGAGATCCAGGGTGTAACTTGCAAAACCAGTCAGCTCTAGAGCTCAGCATTCCAATCATCTTTACCATAGAATAGACATCCATTCGTATGGTGAGAAGAAACACATAGTATAAGAAATACTATCAAAAACTTAAGTTACATATCATGGTACATCTGCACACATGATGTGGGATGACTTTTAATGTCATTTTGATGTCAGTTGGAAGAGATACTGTGAAATGAAGCCACTGTTGTCAATCCTCCTCAGAGCTAGACTCATCCTCCTGGTCAGAGAGCTCAGCAACAGGGAAGCGCAGGATAGCAGCTACCCCTGTCAGCTGTCCAAGCTGCTCCCCAGACACATGAAGGCTGGAGAAAATGCGCACTGTGCCCATGTTCTCCCGTACACTATCTACCAATTTAACATACCGGGCACGTGTAGCCACATCCTGGTGCCGGAAGAGCTCATCACTGATCAACAAAGTATCAATGGCCATGGCTTCATTGGCCTTTTCCACGTGTTTTAGGCCATAAAAAGCCCGGTCAGGCTCATGCTGCAACATTTTATAGAAGTCATCTAAGGCTTTGACCTCACCAGCAGCCTTAGTGTCAGAGAGACGGCTAGTTACAGCTGGGTCACAAAGTGCCTCCTTCAGTGCGTACTTATGTCCTGATGATGAATGCACCTGGAGTAAACAAAATCAGAGATTCTTTCTTTAATACAACATATAATTCTCTTGATTAGCCAATCACAAATAGCTTCCAGAATACATATTTATCCTGACAATAATCAACTCATCTCTTCCTTGAAGTCTACAACCCTTTTCTTAACTCTTTCCTTCTCCTACAATGCAAAGCTTAACCTAAATCTACAAACTGTATTTTAAGCGTATTAAAAAAAAAAAAAAAATCAACTTCTTCAGAAACTTCCCTGAATAAGCAAGCTGTCATTAACAGCACCTAAGGTAGGAGCATCTCAAAATACTGAGAAAACTTAACCCTCTTTATATTAAAATATACAAGAAGATGACCTCTTAAGATTGAAGACATCCAGCACAAAAGCATTAAGTCCAATGCACATGCATATTTCTATGCTTGCTTTCACACATTATCATCATTTTCCTGTATGTGCAAGAGCAGACTTATTAGTGTAATTTAGGACTACCAAACTTTATGACGACTAAGAATAGGACCCTCCCCATTCTGAAAGTACAGATTAGGCCTGTAACAACTCTGAAGTGATAAAAGAATCCTTATGAAAAAGGAAAAATTTATTTTTTCAATCTGACTTTGCCTATTTCAGTGAAAGGCAAAAATGAACAAGCAAACAAAAAAAAAAAACAACAACAAAAACCTCAACTATCTACTAGAATCAAAAATAGGAACAAATGTATTGGTCCGCACAATCTATACCTAACAGCAACATTAACTAACCAATACCACTTATCTTCCTCTTTTAAAACCTTAAGAAAGATGCAACTAAATTTACATGTTACACAGCATGGCTGATTAACACTACAGTTAAACTGCTTTTCAATTTGTACTTCACTTTTAATAGTTCATTAAATATATATTTAAAGCCAATATTTCCTCTACTTCATGCTAAATTACCCTAGGGAAAAAACATTAATACTGATTACAGAATCACAGAATCACCAAGGTTGGAAATGACCTACAAGATCATCCAAGTCCAACCATCCACCAATCACCAATAGTTCTGACTAAATTGTACACCTCAACACAAAATCCAAACATTCCTTGAACACCTCCAGGGTCAGTATCTCCACCACCTCCCCAGGCAGCCCATTCTACTGCCTGACCACTCTTTAGTTGTATTTCCTAATGTCCAGCCTAAATCTCCCCTGGTGTAGCTTGAAGCCATTCCCTCTAGTCTTATCACCAGTTACATGAGAGAAAAGGCCGACCTCCAGCTCACTACAACCTCCCTTCAGGTAGTTAGAGAGAGCAATAAGGTCTCCCCTGAACCTCTCTTCTCCAGACGGAACAATCCCAGCTTCTTCAGCCGCTTCTCATAAGGCCTGTGCTCCAGACCCCTCACCAGCTCTGTCGCCCTTCTTTGAACCCATTCCAGGGCCTCAATGTCTTTCTTGCAGTGAGGGGCCCAAAGTTGGACACTACTGTTTCTGTACTTCTGTGTGTGATTCTGCGTGAAGTTACCTGAGGAAAGAAAAATCCCTGAATGTTGCCTAACTACTTTGTAACTTATGATGCTGTAATAGAAAGTTATTTTCTCCAATAAGGGTATTATTTCCCCATACTCCTTGCATTTCTTTTCTGTTAACACAGATAACAGCTCTTAATCCACTTCTTAAACTTTTTAAAGATAGCGTATCTCCTTACCTGCAAAAACTTGGATCTGTTCTCCAGTAAAAGTTTGTTGTCAGTCTTGACTGCCTGCTGGAACATGTAATCACAGAACTGCTCTCGAACGAAGCCTGGGCTGGCCACCAGGACACACTTCACCACCTCAAAGTTGATGTGCCGCTGGATGGCCTGTACCACCTGTTCATAAAACCTCTCTAGGGCCCGGTCATGTTGGCTGCAGTTTCCTTTCCGTTTGCGGGGGATGTTCACTTCCACCTTGGCACGAGTGAGGGTCATGCTGGGGGTAACCAGGCAGACGTGAGCCAAGCCTTCCTGCATGACCACAGCTGCCACATCCGCACTCCATGCCGGGTCACAGGCTTGCTCAATGCGCTCCAGCACCACGCTGTCCCACTGCTTCTTTGCCAGCGTGAACTGCCGGTTGGGCTCCAGCTCGATGGTGTGGTAGGCCCCCATCTTGACGTACTCATTCTCCTGGATGTTGGTGCCTTTGACCCGCAGCTGGCAGGCCTGTGAGTCGAAGTCGATGGTCTCCACGCAGAGGGTGAGGGTGGTGCGGATGCGGTTGCTGCCCACGCTACCTGTGGACGACTCGGTCTGCACTTTGCGGATGGTGGAGGCCCGCAGGCTGTCACCCACCTGCAGCAGATTGTAGGTATGCCACATGTCCTCGGGCTCCTCGGGGATCAGCGTCACCTGCCCCGCATTATCCTTCTCCAGGTCTTTCCTCACCAGCTTCATCCTGCCGGCGCCGTTCCCCGCCTTCTCTTCAGCCGCGGCAGCAGCGGCCCAGCCGGTCTGCTCGCCCCGGGAGACCTAGCGGCGGGGCCGAGCGGGACGTACTCGCTACTAACCGGTCAGCCAGGGGCCTATCCCCAACCGCTGACGGAACGCGGCCCCGCGGTGAAACCCGGGCTCCTCGCAACAGCGGCGACCCAGCTCCTCCAGGCCCCTCAGCCACCACCTCGCCTCACAGCGTGCGCATGCGCAGTGCCTGCCACCAACCTCCCCAAGCGCGTGCGTCAAAGCCGTCCTACAGGGAGCTGGCGGTCCTTTTGCATGCCACGCATGCGCAACGTCTCCCACACGCCGCCAACTCAATCATTCAGAGCTGGCGCATGCGCAACGGCGGCAGCGCTCAGCCGCTCCCGTCTGGGGAGGTGGGGGCGGCTCCCGCCAGGTCGGGAGTGTTCCGATCTCTGTCAGAAAGCCTAAGGCGGGAGTAGGGCAGTCCTGGTGCTGCTCGGTGCTGTGAGGCGGGGGGGCCGACAGGCAACTAAGTAGTTCTACAGGCATGTACGTGAGGAAAGTCATGGGTACTGATAAAGGAGATGAGAAAAGTACAGCTAAATAGCTGATTTCCTTGCTGTGATAAGAGAACGCTGTGATACTTCAGAATCACATTGAACAGGCAATGGTATCTAACATCTGCTGAGGCACAAAAGAGGTGACTAGAGAGATCACGTTTACAGATCGCAATGAAAATCAGTTCAAAGTAACACTAAAAACTGAACTGTTAGTTTCACTTTACTCTTAGAAAGACCTTAAGGGTTTTGGTTGAACTGACACCATCTTTCTTTATACATCCTACCTTCAGTTATGCTCAAACACGCTCAAAAACTTGAGCTCCTTGCTGAATTTTCTGGTGACTGCAGTCAAAATGAGACAGCTCTGAGAACCATAATTCATAAAAAGCTTGATGTTTTGATATTGACAGCTCAGTTTGCAGCCTGGACAAGTTTAACAAAGCAGAAATAATATAAAAAACTTGATACTGTTGTGCAAATTCTCCTAATTTTGAAATAGTGCTGAACGCTGTTTTCAGAAGGAATGTTGCAAATTTATTAAGAATGAGAGAAAACTGAGAAGAATGGAGACTAAAAGGATGTTTTTGTATGAAGAAAAGATTGGAAAGTGAGAGTATTTGATAAGAGAGAAGTTATGTTTCTTTCTAAGCGTATCAGGACAACTGGAGCAGATAAAGTAAGTTTTGAATGTCCATACCTTAGCCATAACTGAAAAGCAAAAGATATCCTCTTAACAGTTTTAAATTTGCTGCCTTCCTCCTGGTTAAGAGGAACTTTCTGGTTTCCTTTAGTTTCTTAAGAAAATGTTCCTAACAAGAAAAATAATTGGACTGAAGGATTTAATGAGATACAAGATTAGAGTTAGCAAAAATCATATCTCCCATTATGTTGTTATTCATGTAAATCATAGGAATTTCTCTAAAGTATCTGGCACTGGCCACTGATTAGAACAGGACACTGAACTCATATCTGGCCCAGTGACATGCATTCAGTGTTCCTAATCTTGATATACTGATGTAAAAACAAGTTTATCAGATATTACATAACAGGATTTATTTATGAGACCTCAGACTCACTTCCTATGAGTACACATGCTTAACTGTTAACATGAGTACTTTCACAGAAGGAAACTGGACCACCCAAGGGAATAAAACATAAGCACACACATAACTATTTGTTTAATTTGGGCTTGTGCATACTCATAATTTGTATTAACGTTTTGTGGCTGCATTTAGCTTCTCAGGAATTCCTTTCATTTGTCTTTGCAAATGCTATACTTATGGTGAGTTTTCTTTACATTCTTTGCAGTTATGAAATTGCAAGAGTAGACCTCACACTATTCTGTCAGTAAAAATATCTAAAGGGTATATTAGCATTCCACATTAGTATTTATTTTTCTTCCTTCAATGCCTTGTTTTTACAAACTTTTTTCCACTTGTTGGTTCTAGATTAATTTTCACTAGCAACCTTACATCCTTAGATATGCTACAAATTTCAGAGAAAGTTTGCAAGTTGGAACTTAGTACCTGAAAAAATAAGTGTTCAGCTCATGGAAGCAGGTGACTTATTGCAAAGCACAAATGCTGCATAAAAGTAACAACCAAACCAATAAACACTCAATAAAGTTACCTCTCAAGATACTAATTTGTTGCTGTAGAGGCATTTTGAGATGTGCTTAAATACTTTCTCAAATAAATAATGAGATTCTATACAGTTGGGAACAATGTTCCACAAGTATTTAGTAGCAACTGTAAACTTAAATGGTGTTATCTAAAATTAGCAAGCCCATTGTCACTTACAAAGAAAAACATTTATTAGATGAGTATGCTCTGCCTACTCTGGTGAAAAGTAATTACTGAATATTGTTATTTGTTTGAATATTAGAGAAAAAGCAGCAGAAGAAAGACAACATCTCCAAAAGTTTAAGCACATATAACTAAATTCGTAAGCGCATACTAATTTTGTTCATGTTACAGAGAGCTATGAAGTTAACTTCCGTAGAGTCAAGTTTTAAATTTTATGGTGTGTTCCAGTCTTGTTGAAAAACTAAGTTGAGATGTCATATCTGAGTTCTTTCTGTTTATCACTTAAAAAAAAGTAATAACAGATAGTAGTAATTGCAGCAATTTATCATCCATTTTAACTGCCTTTCTGAGTGCAATGCAAAACAAGAATGGTGGCAAGCAAATACTTGTAGGAGTATTAATAAGGCAGTGAACACATTTAAGACGCACAATCCTGTATCTTCAAGTTTTGATCATCTACCTTATGAAGAAGGGATGTGTTTTAGACAGACAGGTGATGTTCCTATGACACCCAACTCGATCCACCACCTGCCCCCATGACTTCTATTATAGGTAGAATCATGCAAAAAACATTAAAATTCTGGACAAAAAGAGCTAGTGAGAAAGATTATCAAATACAGGGGGAACTTTGCTGAGAGATTTATGGATGCTATTGTTGTAAGAGCAAATGAAGATGCAAGTAGAGAGTAAAATTGGTAAAAAATCAGTTTTCATTCTTTTCCTTCATCCAAAGTCCTGCTTATGCAGTTTCAGGACTCCCTCCTTCTCTGTGGAAATGAGGTTCTACAACTATTTCTTTTTGATTACTGGTCTTTTGTATTATAAAGACAAGTATAGTACTCTTATTTAATACCGACAACATGATTATCACCAGTGAGGAGAGAAAAAAATCCAGAAAGTAGCAGGATAAGCATAAGAATATAACTGAAGAATTATCTAAAGTAAGGCAACTCCTCTGGCTAGGTTTCTTCCTTCATCTTCTTTTAATCAGAGCTTGCGGAAATTGCAGCAGATCCCTTCTGAAACCACATACACTGAAGCCAGGTGAAAAAAACCTTAATCAACCCTGAGAAGTATTAACCCAACTTCATAAAAACTTGAAGTGAAGGAGATTATGGAGGTGTTTTTTAAGTAATCTATTCTAGGAATTCTATCAATACCTGATGAATACTAAAATTCTTCTGAATATTTCTTTCTTTTTTTACCCAATAAGTTACCTTGTTCTTTGTTGGACATAGAAAACCAAGTACATAAACTCTTTATATTAGACTTTACATATTGAATACGTTGGTTTATAGAGCTACTGCTCTCATGAAAGAAAAGAAACACTGACATTTGGAAAAATATTCTTATATAGTAGTACTGTTGTAAAAACATAGATTTGAAACACTCAACAGCTTGCCATTTTCTCTCTCCTACATAAACAAGCCTAATTTGTTCAGTCTTTCTTCATTGATTGCAGTTCCTCAATTCTTATCACAGAACTGTACGGATTGGAAGGGACCTCTGGTGATCATCTAGTCCAATCCCCTCCTAAAGCAGATTCCGTACACAGGAAAGAGCCCAGGTGCATTTTGAATATCTCTACAGAAGGAGACACCACAACCTCTCTGGACAGCTGGTTCCAGTGTTCCATCACCCTCAAAATAAACAAGTTTTTTCTCATGTTTGCATGGAACTTCCTGTGTTGCAGTTTGTGCCTACTGCCCCTGGACCTGCACCACTGGAAAGAGCCTGGCTCTACCTGCTTGACACACACTCTAAATATCTATAAGGATTAATAACGTCTCCCATCAGTCTGCTCTTTTCCAGTCTGAACAGTCTCAGGTTTCACATCCTATCCACATAAGGCTGGAGTTATTCCAGGCCCCTAATCAGCTTTGTGGCCCTTCACTAGACTCTTTCTGTAAGTTTCTTGTCTATTTTGAAGCTCAGACCTGGACACAGTATTCTACATGTGGCCTCAAAGGGGCAAAATAGAGGGGGAGAAAACCCCGCCTCAACTTGCTGGTCATACTCCTTTAAATTCACCCTAGGGATACCCTTGGCCTTCTTGGCCACAAGGACACACTGCTGGCTCATGGTCAACCTGTTGTCTACTGGGATACCCAGGTCCTTCTCTACAGAGTCCCTTTCCAGCAGGTTGTCCTTGGTTGTCCTGAAACTTGTACAGATACACGCTGTTATTCCTCTCCAGGTAAAGGACTCCACACATCCCTTTGTTGAACCTCATAAAGTTTGTCCCTACCCAACTTTCCAGCCTGTGCAGGTCAAGCTAAGTGACAACATAGCCTTCTGGTGTATTAGCCATTCCTCCTACCTTCATATCATCAGCATACTTGCTGAGGATTCTCTTTCCTTTCATCCAGGTCAGGCTTGTGACTTCTCTGTGCATTCTTGTCTGTTTATTTGCATTTCTCTTACTTCCTTTACCTCTGGGTTTTTAGACTCCTGGCAAATACTGAGTTAACTAAAAGCAAAGTCAATGTGAATACACAAACATACACTTCTGTACTTTTCCTTTACTCTAGCATGGTTTTGACTTCTAGTGCATGCTGTAAAAATAAGGAATTGGCTGGAGGAACCGGAGGAACTCAGAGAGTTGTTGTCAGTGGCTCAGTGTCCAAGTGGAGACCAGTGATGAGTGGGGTACCTCAAGGATCGAAGTTCAAAGCAGTGTTATTTGTCATCTTTGTAGATGATATGGACAGTGGAATCAAGTGTACCCTCAGCAAGTGTGCAGACGACACCAAGCTGAGTGTTACAGTTCACATGCTGGAAGCAAGGGATGCCATCCAGAGGGACCTGAACAGGCTTGAGATATGGGCCCATACCAACCTTGTGAAGTTGAACAAGGCCAAATGCGAGGTCTTGCACCTGAGTAGGGGCAATCCTAAGCACAGATATTGTTGATGTTGATGAAAGACTCAACGTGAGCCAGCAGTGTATGCTTGCAGCCTAGAAGGCCAACCGTATCCTAAGTTGCATGAGGAGAAACATGAGCAGCCTGCTGGTTGAGAAAGGTGATTCTACCCTTCTATTTACTCTGTTTTTGTGGGACCCCTCTTAGAGTGCTGTGTCCAGTTCTGGAGCCCCAGCACAAGAAGGACATGGAGCTGTTGGAACAGGTCTAGAGGAAGGCCACAAAGATGATTAGTGGGTTGGAGCACCTCTCTATGAAGACAGCCTGGGAGAGCTGGGCTTTTCTGCCTGGAGAGGAGAAGGCTCCAAGGAGACCTTATAGCAACCTTCCAGTACCCAGGAAGGGACCTACAGGAAAGCTGGGGAGGGACTTTTTATAAAGGTAGGTAGCGACATGACAGAAAAATGGCTTTAAACTGGAAGATGGTAGATTTAGACTGGATATTAGATAGAGATTATTTATTGTGAGGGTGGTGAGACATTGGAACAGGCAAGGCTGTGGATGCCCCCTCTCTGAAGGCATTCAAGGCCAGGCTGGATGGGGCTTTGAGCAACCTGGTCTACTGGGAGGTGTCCTTGCCAATAGCAGGTGGTTGGAACTAGATGATCATAAAGGTCTCTTCCAACTCAAATCATTCAATGAATCTATGATAGTATTTGCTTTACTTTTCCCCTTCTAAGGAAAAGCATGTAATTAGTTTGCATATTATTCTGCTGTAATTTTAAATCCCCTTGTCTGCATCTTTCTGACATTGTTCCATTTATATATGACATTCTTTCTTACTTACCCTAGATGCTTTGAATCCTGTTCCTCTTATCTATAATGCCTTAGCTTTTTTATAAGTGTATTCTCTTTCACACCAACTACTAATGGAGTTGGTCAGGACCCATCCTTGAGATGCACTCCTATTTGACAATACACCTTTTTTTTTTTTTTTCCTTTATTAATTAAAGTTCTACTTTACTACTTTACTAAATTGTTCATTGGTATTACCAGTGGCAACTTTGAAAATCTGAAAAAGAAGTGGCACACTAAATTGTTGCCAGTGAGTAAAGCAGACCTCTTTAAAGAATGACAAACACATTTTGGTGAATATTGTTGTGTAGTACAAGCAGTAATGACATCTATGAACAGGAGCTAAATATTGCACAGTGCAGAACTATGTTCAGATTCCCACATGTTCACATACCAGTTATTTCTTGCACAATAAGCACAGTGAAGAGGAAAAAAACCTTGTCTTGCCTTTTCCCCACTAACTGCTGCCTGCATTTTGATTATTCTTTTGAAATGGATTTTTCCTCTGTACTGATTCAAGTTCACTGTGTTCTAGTTGCTAGCTCAAGAGCTGCTGGGGAGTTCTGTGTCAAAGTTTCTAAGCACATGAATCCCAGTATTGCCTTACACTCTTTCCCACACCTTGGATTTTCCTGATTCTAGTTCCAAAGCATTGCTACAGACATAATTACTGGGGGAGGGGGAAGAAATGTTTCTTGTCATACTTGTTTTACTGAAAAAGAAAGTAAATTCCTAACAATAAATGAAACCCTAAAAGGCAATATTACATATTTCAGTTCCGGATGAACTCATTTTTCCTCAAGTTAACTGGGTAGTTAACTGTTTCCTTACATTCCCCTTTACCATGCATGATATCTTTGAATCTAATAGGAGGAAAATAGAAAAGCTCTAAAAAAATAAAAATAAAAATGTTGCAGGGTGCATTTCTTTTCCCAAGCCAGTACCAATTACAGTATTTCTTCTTACCCATTCATCTTCATCTAGCAGCACTTTTCTTTCCCCCACACGACTGCATGATTGTTGTAAGAATCAAAGTTCCCAGACAAATAACCCGAAGTAGTACCTACGAACTCCTGCAGGAGGGCTAGATGGAGCAGAGCATTCCCGGGACAGGCAGGAAGGGAAAGACCGAAGGACCAGAGGCAGCGGGAACTCGATCTCTGGAGTGCCAGAACCCCACATTTTCTTCTCCCTCCCGAAGAAAGGAGGACTACTGCTCGGACCAGGGTTTTCAAAGTAAGAGAGGGGCTTTCCTCACCTGTCAGCATCCAGTAGGAGGCAGCCATGCCTGGGCTCCTGCGAGCCACGGGCCGAGAGCCCGGGGCCGAGACAGGAGCGATAGACGGGAGCGATCCTGCCGCCGGCACGCCCGGTAGTGGCTGTGCTGCGAGTGGAGTTCAGCGCTCTGCGCCTCCCGTCCGCCTCGCAGCCGAGTTAGGCATTTCCTGTTTGTTATTCAGTCTTTACGGCTTTTTTTTTTTTTTTTTTTTTTTTTTTTTTTTTTTTCCCCTTCACATCAAGAGGAATTTTGCTTCTCCCCCCACCAACGCCGCGCAAAACTTTCCTCCCACCTAAGCCACTAAAGACCTCTTAGCGTTGGAAACCACCCCCTACTCTTAACCCAGCGCTAAGATGTACAAATAAAGCCAATCCTATCCCCTTCTAAGTCTCCGGCTACAGCCGCTGGAGAGCAGAGCAGACCTTAAAGGGACATCTGCCGACTTTTAATTAATTAATAATGCTTCCCAATGGCCAACCCCCTCTCAGTAGGATAGGAGAGACCTGGGCATGCTTCATTGTCACCTCTGTCCCCTTCTCAGCAGAAGAAAAACATTTCTGAGTACAGGTCAAATTTATTCTTTTTCTTTTCTGCAGCTTTGGAGATGCAATAACTCTCCAGAGGACAATCTTCCCAAATCTTTGTGTCTCTCTATACTATGTACTAGGGAAATACCATGCAATTGCCTTTGTCCTTATCTAGTGGACATTTGCATGGCATTGCATTACTGCAATCTTCATTGGGAAGGGCTCTAGCCACACCACCCAAGTTGCAGAAAGCAATGGTAAGAATGTGGAGGAAGAAGACCTGCCCACTGTAACTGAAGATCAGGTTTGAGACCATCTAAATAAAGAATCTGAAGGTGCACAAATCCATGGGACCCAACGAGATCCATCCACAGGTTCTGAGGAGACTGGAAGACAAAGTTGCCAAGCCACTATCCACATTTGAAGTGTCATGACAGTCTGGTGAATGTCCAACTGATTGAAGAGAGGAAACATAACACCCATTTTCAGGAAGGGAAAAAAAGAAAATCCAGGGAACTACAGGCCAGTCAGTCTCATCTCTATGCCTGACAGGATCATGGAGCAGATCCTCCTGAAGACCTTGCTAAGGCACATGGAAAATAAAGATGAGGTGATTGGTGGTAACCAATGTGACTTTACCAAGGGCAAGTCATGCCTGACAAACTTGGTGGCATTTTTGATGGAGTTACAGAATCAGTGGTAAAGGAGGAGCAACTGACGTTGTCTGTATGGACTTGTGCAAAGCGTTTGATACACATGACATCCTTGTTGCAAAACTGGAGAAAAATGGATTTGATGGATGGACCACTCAGTGGACAAGGAATTGGCTGGATGATTGCACTTGGAGAGTTGTTGTCAACAGCTAAATGTCCGAGTGGAGATCGGTGATGAGTGGGGTACCTCAAGGATCGGGGTTCAAAGCAGTGTTATTTGTCATCTTTGTAAGTGACATGGACAGTGGAATCAAGTGTACCCTCAGCAAGTGTGCAGACGACACCAAGCTGAGTGTTACAGTTCACATGCTGGAAGCAAGGGATGCCATCCAGAGAGACCTGAACAGGCTTGAGATATGGGCCCATACCAACC
This sequence comes from Meleagris gallopavo, assembly GCF_905368555.1. Lineage (NCBI taxonomy): Eukaryota > Metazoa > Chordata > Aves > Galliformes > Phasianidae > Meleagris > Meleagris gallopavo. Next base: position 16,007,715 of record NC_139435.1, on the reverse strand, counting down.
TCGTGAAGTTGAACAAGCCCAAATGCGAGATCTTGCACCTGAGTAGGGGCAATCCTAAGCACAAATGTAGGCTGGACAGAGAATGGCTTGAAAGCAGCCCTGAGGAGAAGGATTTGGGAATATTGGTTGATGAAAGACTCAGTGTGAGCCAGCAGTGTGTGCTTGTAGCCCAGAAGGCCAACCGTATCCTAGGTTGCATCAGGAGAAACATGAGCAGCCTGCTGGTTGAGGGAGATGATTCTACCCTTCTATTTACTCTGTTTTCGTGGGACCCCTCTTAGAGTGCTGTGTCCAGTTCTGGAGTCCCCAGTACAAGAAGGACAAGAAGGACATGGAGCTGTTGGAACAGGTCTAGAGGAGAGCCACAAAGATGATTAGTGAGTTGGAGCACCTCTCTATGAAGACAGCCTGAGACAGCCAAGATAACTTTTTATAAGGCCAGTAGCAGCAGGATGAGGGGAGATGGCTTTAAACTGGAAGAAGGTAAATTTAGACTAGATATTAGGAAGAAATTCTTTATTGTGCGTATGGTGACACAGTGGAACAAGTTGCTCAGTGAAGCTGTCAGTGCCCCCTCCCTGAAAGCATTCAAGGCCAGGCTAGATGGGGCTTTGAGTGACCTGGTCTAGAGGGAGGTGTCCCTGCCTATAGCAGGGGGGTCAGTACTAGTTGTTCTTAAAGGTCCCTTCCACCCCAAACCATTCTATGATTCTATGCTTCTGTGATGTCCTCCCTTCTCTGCAGCTTGAATGACTTCACTAATAAATTACAAAGTTAATAATCAGTCAGGTTCCAGCCTGTGAGTAGGCGCTTCCAGGGTTCAATAAACACTCAGTAAAATATCACCTTGCAGGATTTTATTTTCATATTTACCAAATTATGCTCAGGTTACTTGACATTCCTTTATCAGTGTGTGAGTTCTTACGTTGGAGCTACTGAAAAATGACTTAATTGCTCATAGAACAAAACGAGCAATGGTCCCTCAATCAAGTGAAAGAGAAGTCAAAATACTCTGAGGATTTGGGGATCTTACTGCTACTAGAAACAACAGAGAACAGAGAGTTTGGTGAGTAAGTGGAAGGTAGTGGAATTTTTCTAAGTTCCTTGGAGACTCGTAAACTACAGCTGTTCATAATCACTACAATAGCTAAAGATGTCTTCCAACTTCTGTCTTACATTTTATGAGAACACATTGAATACACTTTTATTTGTAGTTTGTGGAAATCCAAATTTTAGAAAATAGTGCACAGTTTCAAAGCTGGATTTAAGAGCTAAGGTCCCAATTCAGGAATAATTTATGCATATGGTTGCCTTTACACATTAAAATAATATCTAATCCAATTACCACAGTGGGACTACTCAAAGTTAATGAAATTAGGCACATGCGTAACTTTTGCTGAATGAGTATGTTAGATATGTTGGCCTCAATTTAAGGAAGTAAACGCGTCTTTTTTAGTTGAAGTATTTAGGCATAAAACAAAAGGAAACCAAAGTGGAATTCAAACAAAAAGATGAGATTTTGAAAAAATCTGTCATTTTTTTTTTTAATCAAGTTATATTGCTACTTACAGTTTTAGACTGGTGTCAAAGAATAACATCTTGTACTGTTATTCTAAAATGAAATATTTGCATTCCTTCTGTGTCATTATACTTCAACTAAATGCATGTGGAGAAGTTGAGTTTGCTTCAAATCACTGTGAAAGATTTCTGTCTGCAATGCTGGTTAGCTACTCCAGTGGACAAACAGGGAGACTAAGTACTTGCACATGGATTAAATTATTCAGTTCAAACCTATTTGAACTAACTGTAAATGATAGTTGGTACATATGTAGGGAGTGTACACCATGGTGGAGGGTAAGGCTTCTTGAGATTAAAATCAAACATTCCTGATGTAAGATTGCATATAATTTCTTCTAAATTCTTCTTATTTTTTTTTATATTTCATTTTCTCATAAACATCTTGCATTAGGCAATGTCAAAAAGGAAGACAATAGAAGAGATGAACTGTTGGACTGAGCTAGAATTTCTTACTAACTGGAATACATTCAAGTAAATTACATTATAGACCATTGTTTATTTTTGAATATCAACTAATTCAGAATAAAACAAACTCCTATTGCTTGTAGAATAGCTACTGTCTCTGTGCGGAATACATATTTTTTTGCTTGAGTGCATTTGTTCAGACAGCTGTTCAGAATATACATGTAGATACTGAGTTCTAAGTTTTACACAAGGGCTGCTTCTCTAGCAGCTTCTAGGCAGTCTGTTCCAATGCCTCACTACACTCTCAGTGAAAATTTTCTGCATAACATCTAATCTGAATTTCCCCTCTTTTAGTTTAAAACCATTCCCCCTTGTCATATCACTGTCAGACCTTGCACAGTGTTGGTCTCCCTTCTGATTATGGGCTTCCTTTAACTAATGGGAGACTGCAATGAGCTCTACCCTGAACTCTCTCTTCTCCAGATTGAACAAGCTCAACTTTCACAGCCTGTTTTCACAGGAGAGATGCCCTAGCCCTTTGATCATCTTTGTGGTTTTCCTTTGGACCCAATGCAACAGTTCCAGTTCCTTCTTGTGCTGGGGGCCTCAGGCCTGGTTGCCATACTCCAGATATGGCCTCACAAGGACAGAGTAGAGGGATCAACCACCTCCCTTGTCCTGCTGGCCATCCCTTTTGGTGCAGCTCAGGATACTGTTGACCTTCTAGGCTGCAAATACACACTACTTTTTCATTCACCAGGACCACTGAGTCCTCTTGCAGTGCTGCTCTCAAGAAATTCTTCTCTCAATCTGTACACTTGTCTGGGATGGCTCCAGCCCAGATATAAATCCTTGCACTTGGCCTTGTTGAACCTCATTCTGTTCATGTGGACTCACTTTGTGAGCCTGTACAGGTCCCTCTGGATGTCATCCCTTCTGTTATATCAACTGCATTGCTCAGGTTGGTGTCATCTGTAAAGTTGCTGAAGGTGTGCTCCATCGCACTGCCTACATCACTGATAAATATGTTAAAGCATAATTGAGTGCAGTAGCAGTTCCATGGAATCCGATAGAAATATTTGTAATGTAAGATTAATTTAAAGGCTTTGAAGAATTGGACTGTGAAAAAACAGGGAAAAAAAATCAGGAAGACATACTTCTTTAACGGGGCGTCATTTCTATGAAAAAAAAGTGAAAATGCTCCTTGTCGTAAAGGTGAGAGACAAAGGAACTGGAACCAAAGCTTTAGAAACAGTGTTAGTGGTAGGCTCTCTTCTAAGTAATGTGACTGTAATGTACAGAGGACTAATTTTCTGTTGAAATTGTTCTACCATTTTCCTTTATTTTGATTGTTAGGTAAAAGACATCTGTAATCTGTAGCACAAGAGAGCAATGACTTTTGACTTCATATAGCCAAAAGTATGCTTAACTTACTTCCATTAAAGGAATAGTATGACAGAATCAATGAATATAAGAGAGATGTAACATGTTTCTGCAGTGTTCACTGTTATTTTTACAGGATATTATGCACTGCTTAAAAAATGGTGCAGAGCTTGTTCGTATAACTTCTAAGTGAAGATTTATCATTGAAAGCTCTTATTATCATCTTTGATAGTATACACTGTACTGTGGATTAGTGATATTTACATTTTAATTTTTTCTTACTTGCTTATTCACAGTTTCCAAGATGTCTTTCACCTTGATTGCTCTGATGTTCATTTTTAGTCTCCATTTTTTCCAACCTGATTCTACAACCATGTTAGAATTCACTTGGCAAAACTTGTAGGACTATAGTCTTGTTTTTATTATGTCTGATATATTCAAGGGCTCCTTTTTTAAGTACCAGGAGATGTTGTAGGATTTGGTATGGTTCCAGCAATACTCTATGCATAAATCTTTTCATGTTTTACAGCTCAGCTTTTAGCAGATACTTGATATTCTTGGAGAATGCCCATGTTTCTGCTGCATCTGTATTAACTAAAGGTAACAAATGTGCCAGGAATCCTTTTCTACTATACAAAGGGATCTTCATAAAATTTTTGTTTTGCAACTTGTGCTAGTTTAATTAATGTTGGTAGGAAACATGGAAGAAGCCTTTTGTGTTCTGTGTTAAATTTCTTCTCTACAGAACATTTTATGCCTTCTTAGTTTATCTTGTAGTATCTGTCAACAATCATAAAATATTCTTGAACAAAATTAGTATGCAGTCTGTATTCTTACCAAAATAATCTGACCTTTTTCCTTAGCAGATTTAAAGTATCTCACATCCTCAGTCACACTGCTTTACTTTTCTACATTTTCTCAGGGCACTTTTTAAACTCAATATTGATCCTCAGTTTGTAGAGCTTGTCTTGATCAAAACTGCTGTACCTTAATAATATAGGCATCTCAAATGTGAATTGTCTGCACATGTGAAGATTTTGGAACAATAAGGGATAAACTTATCTGGCATGTTTCACTTTATTCATTTATTTATCATTAACCTCTCCTCTTTCCATCACTTCCTGTGCTACTTCAACTTCCTTTGATTCATCTTCCTACAAAGAAAATATATTTAAATCCTGGTTCAGAGTTTTCTCTTGCAATGTGATTTTAATTTTCTGCTTGCTTATTTACTTATTATGCCAACAATGTATCTTTGAGCTCTGTAACAAATTACATACTTTACCATAAATTTTTTTTCTCCCCCCTTTTCACAGATGCATACACACACTCCTCTTCCATTTCTGTTATTTTGCTCAGTTATTTCAAAAACAACATTTAAATATAGAATATTGTCCATGTTTTCATTTAATCTTCATGATCTGGAAAAGAAATTTGCTTTTATGGGAATGTGAGCCTGGTCATGATGCCATTGTATGTTTTATTTCATAGAGTTAAAAAACAAACGGTCAATGAGAAAAATATTTCAGTAGTGCAGAAACTTCAAATCTTGTAATAATTGCTTTTTTATTTTTTAACTGTGTGATTTTAAGACAAATTATGAGTTTTCCGCAATCCTCTCTAACAAGCAACACATTGCTAGTTTTTTAATAGATGTTGCAAACCAGATGCCTGTAGGAATTCCACTTTCTGTAGATAACTGTAACTCTTTGTTTCAGAAGTACTATTGAGACCCATAATCTAAATCGCAGTACTCCACTTGCACTTTCATGTGAATAATTTGTCTGAAACCCTGTGATGGTTTTATCTTCATGGTTGTGTCACTCTGGTAAGGCATATAGTCCTGGCATTCATACAGAGGCCTTACTGGGTTTTATTATCCATTGTTGGGTTTTACAGAAGTAAGGTAATATCAAACACATGGGTAAGTCTGAAATCTTACTTCTTGAAACCTACATATTTTAGTTCATGACACAGACAGATAGGCATCTCTAGCTACCTTCAGGCCAGAGTCTGAAACCTTATGAATATGAATGATGTAGAAACAGTGGACTGCTGACAGAGAAGGTAATACACGTTATTTTGTTAGAAGTTAATGAGACACTCACTTTCAAATTCAGAGTTATAACTTGGTGTTCTTTTTTAGATAGAAAGTCTTTTCAAATCACATCTGCAGTCTCCAGAGTTACCTCAAAACTGGCAGACTTCTACCGGGATTCCTGCAGGTTTCTGTTGAAACTAATGCTTGTAGTTAAGGATTATGGCTTCTTCAGGCCAGAAGGGTTCAGAATGAAAGTATAATACAGCTGTTCAACTGGAAGCAATCTCCTGAGATCATCTAGTCTTAATTACAAACTCTGTAAGGAAGTAATACCTCCTATTTTATTAGAGAAGGAGGGGAACCTGGGTGTTAAAGTAGGCAGATGTTTCGCCAGGAGCTAGCATTGTGCCCTTGTGGCCAAGAAGACTAGTAGTATCCTAGAATGCACTGGAAAGAGCATGACCAGTGAGTTGAGAGAGGCGATCCTCCCCCTCTATTCTGCTCTGGTGGGGCCACATTTAGGACAGCATGTCCAGTTTTGTGCTCCCCAGTTTTAAAAAGACAGGGATCTCCTAGAAAGAGTCCAGTAGAGGGCCACAAAGATGGAGCATTTCCCTCATGAGGGAAGGCTGAGTAACCTGGGTCTGTTCAGTCTGAGGAAAAGAAGACTGAGAGGGAATTTTATTAATGTTTATAAATATCTAAAGGAAGGTGGGAGGCAAATGGATAAGGCCAGATTTTTCTTGATGATGTGTAGCAATAGGACAAAGAGTTGTGGCTTAAAACTTGAACATAGGAAGTTCCACACAGACATGCAGGAATTTTTACAGTAAAAGTCATGGAGCACTGGAATATGTTGCCCATAGAGGTTGTAGAGTCTCCTTCCATGGAAATATTCAAGACCTGTTTGGATGCCTACCTGTGCAACCTACTGTATGCTACCTGCTTTAGTGAGTGGGTTGGGTTCCATGATCTCTTGAGCTCCTTTCTAACTTCTGTGATTCTGTGATGTTTGTCTACAATGCCAGTAGTGGATGTTGGTATGGCAGTAGAGGCTGAAACTTCCCACCAATACTTCAGTACAAGTTGTTGCTGTATGACAGATGGCAGCAGAGGAGCAGTCTGACAAACTGGCATCTGTCATGGAAGTGCATATGAAGCAATGGTGTGCCATTGAATTCCTCCATGCAGAAAAAAATGCTACCCAATGACATTCATTGTTGTTTGCTAAATGTTTATGGAGACCAAATAGTGGATGTCAGCACAGTGAGACAGTGGGTGGTGCTTTTTAGCTGTGGCAAGAGTGACAATGGTGATGGATACTTTTGCTGGTGCAGATTTACTCAAGTGCTGCATGCAGGCTCTTGTTTGTGTCTGGTGAATATGCATACAGGTGGCATCTGTTGAAAAACCATGTTTTGTAGCTAAGACTTTGCTCTATTAAATAGTGCTATTGTGCTCTTTGTATCTGTTGTAGTTTCCATTGTAATAGATAGGAGACGTTACTTTTGGGGTAACCTAAGTACGCAGCACATAATGAATCATAGAATCATTGAAATTGGAAAGAACCAAGAACGTGATCTAGTCCAATCATCAACCCATCACCACCATGCCCACTAAACCACATCCCTCAGAGCCAAATCTACCCTTTTATTGAAAACCTCCAGGGATGGTGACTCCACCACTTTCCTGGACAGCCTGTTCCAATGCATCACCACTCTTTCTGAGAAGAAAGGAAGAGTAAAACTAGATAAGAAACCTGTGATGAGCACTTTGACAAATCACTAGGAATTGTCACTACTTCCATCAAACCAGACTCATGCATTAGTTTCACAAAAACAAGGTCAAATATTCTGCTAGTTTTACATCCTTTTTGTGTTTTAATAAAAGATTATTTATTACAGAACTTTTGTTGCTCATAAGCATTAACTATATTATGTATTTTATATGTGTCCAAAGGCAATTTCTCTTCAGTCATTGGGTCCATGCATGCGAAAAGTTAGACATCCATGGTCTAAACTACAAAGCAAACACAGCTTCTGTCTTAACTTAAAAAGAAAAATTTCTCACAGTATTTTAATTTTTCCTGATGCAAAAAGTAAGCAGCTGTGTTTCATTTCTGTAAAATAAGCCTTGGGTGTAGCAAATGTAACTTCAGCACTTCCTAGAAATTGTTTAAAGTATATAGTCACAATGAAAGAGGAAGTTCTGCTCTGACAATGGGAGTTTGCGATTAGTAGCTGTTAGTCTCAAAACTCATCGCCTGTGAAACAAAATAAAGTTGCACCTACTGCATTATTCTCCTTTCCAGTTTACCAGCCACAGAGCTAGAAATTAATAGAAGTTATGATACATGTGCGTGATTTCTTTAAGTATTTTTTGTTTGTTGTAAAAGTACAATCTTAAAAAAAGAGAACAGTGCAAAAACTTCTGTTAGCTGGCAGGAAATTGTAGCAGGTTTTAGCAACCAGAACTTACTTGAAACCTAAGAAGCAAGGAGAAGGAAATTCTCCAAACTGATGGTTACCACTGTCAAGAAGCAGTAACTTTATGGACAGATGCATGCTTGTTCTGCTGCAAGGTAATACTGACTCAGGTGATACAGTATTAAGAGAAGAAGCACCAAAGTTGCCTCTTTTGTAGATAAGTGAAAGATAGAAGAAATATTTTTTTACACGTTTGTCAATCTGAAGTCAATTTCTTTCATTCTCAAGATATTCCATAGTATAATAAGCATGGACGAATCATGTCTGTTTCTCCAGACAATATCATATTCTTTAGGAATAACTTGTGTCACCTTCCTCAAAGATGGTTTATTAGAATAAAGCTGAGTCAAAGAGCTGAGAGATCACACTAGGGTTGTTAAAATAACTAATGTATTTTCTAGAACCAGAATTAATTTCATTAATAACATTGTGTTCATTGGTAAGTTAGTGGATATGAGTGTTATGCCTGGATTAATTTGTGCTTACTGTCTTTGACATTTGTTTCTCAAATGGGGACAGGCTCAAAGCCAAGACTCTGGTTCAGATCAGCACCCTTTGCAGAACCTTTAAAGCTGTCTCAGCAATTCAAGTAAATTCTCATGGAGCAATTCAGGAGAACATTGCCCTCTGTGCTCAGCAGCCTTTTTGACCTTGGTCCAAACGGGTTGCAGCTTCTTCATTAACTCAGTCTGGCACCATTATCGAATACCTATGCACCTAAAAGGCAATTCTCTGCCTGAGATCTTCAACTTTTTTAAGAAACCTTTCAGACTCTAACACAAGGTTTTCTGTCTTCAGGACATAGTTTAATTGGGTCTGCTAGAAGAAAAGCATGTTTATTTTCATGAGTGCCTGTTTTAAGATAAAGTGAGTGATTATACCTGTTACCACATTTGTTCACATTCCCATTTCCTCTCCTATTTAGAGGCTTATGACCTTTTCTGAAAATATTTTACCTAGCCAGTGAGGAATACATGTCACACAGATGTGATAACTTTATTTCTTCCAGGAAGTATTGCCTCAGTTCTCAGCTAAATGATTCTGACTGCAGTAAAGCTGATTGAAAAATAGCTCATAACCAGAAGAAAAATGTCTTTGGTAGGTCTTTGCTGAGATTTTGAAATGGTATTGAAGTGATATTTTTTCCAGAGATGATCCAAAGCTAAAATTGCACCAGCTTGTCTACCTGACATTTGCATTACAAAGCTCCAGGAGATGCTATTTGTAGATTCAGGCATGGTTCCTGGGTTCCTGGATTATTAATCTGATAGGGAGATAAAAATCCCAGCTTCCAGGTTTACCATTTTTTATGTGACATGGATACTGATGTGTACAGATTCATAGTAATTAACCTGTTATGATGTTCTGTGATTCCATGATTCTGAAGTCAAGTCAGTCAGAGTACTGTCAGATGAGTTCGTTTGTGAAAATACTTTGTCTTGTTTTGTGGAGGAAGATAAGAACTGAGCAGTGAATCTGAGCAAACACTGTGCTGTAACCATTCCCATAATTCATGTTTGGCATTATTTTGTTAGTTGTATGTAGCTACACTGGTTTGTTCATGCCACACAGCCAGCTAGTACTTACAGCAGCATGTAGATTCTGCTAAAGTAGGACAATGAAAGGGCTGCAGAAAGAGGAGTTTAGAGTACAGCAATCACCACAGTGCTGTGCCTTGTAGACATAATACTTAGTTTACGATAAGACAGCCAGCTTAGCTGTAGGTATGGCAACAAGATTCATAGTGGTGATTACAATGCTGAATCAGCATTGTGTGCTTTATATGGGAAAGAGCAAACCTGTGGAGAAAAGAGTATTGAAAATTCACAGACTTGGTAATCATAAAAATCAACTAATCCAAACTGAAAAGTAAACTGTAATTAGAGACAAATTTTTTATACAGTTATTAGCCATATAGCCACATGGACAACATCAAGAAAGTTCTACAGTTAGGTACATAGTAGCAGCATAGATACAACATAAGATCTTCTAAATAGACTAAGCAAATTGAGAACTTTCTAAATAAACATAATTTACTCATTGCACATGGTCAGTGAACCGATAAAACAATGAGAATGAACATCAAGAACATTCCGTACTTGCTTATGTTGATTTTTTTACTGCTACCATCTTTTCCAAAATTTATCTGCATGCTGTGCTTGTTGGGCAAATTGGTAAGGGATTTCATGAATCAGACTGATGGTAAAGTCATTCATTTAGGGCAGTTAAAATGAGAATAAGTACTGAAATGGTATGTTATTTAGTGCTACAAATACTATAACATGATAACATTATATTATAAAAATGATTTATTATAATTTGATTTAACCCTTCATAATACATTATTTTTGTTACTCTCTTACATTTTTTTCTGTTCTACTTGGTCCTCAGAGACTATTTTTAGTGGGGAAAAAGAAGCTTATAATTCAGAGAAGTGATCAATTTTGTGCTTTTCATAAGGTATCGAAATCCAATAAAACATAATTTTCAGTCAGTTTGAATTAATATTTCACATGCCACTTGTCTTTGTGGTCTTGAGCTGTTATTTTGTGTTAAATAAGTAATTTTTTGCATGTCTTTCAAGATATTATATTGACTTTCTTCAAAATGTTAGGCCTGCAAAATGCTTAAGAAAACCTGTCACAGTGGAGGAATAGTATTTCCAGTGAGTTGGCCAAAATTTTTTTTCAGACTAAACAGATCTGAAGGCCAAGGGAATTGTTATGTTTGTTTAGTCTGAAAGACTGAAGAGCACAGTTTTGTTTTAATATACTGTTTTGGTAAATAAAAATGCATTTCTGCAGTACTAGAGAAAATAAAACATTGTCTGTTTAATAGACAAATTTTATTTCTTTTTTTTACAGATTTATTCAACCCACTGACTCCTGTTGTCTTCTCCAGCATAGCTGAGAATTTTCAAATGGGGCTTCAAATTCTTTAAACCAATAGCTTTGAAGCAGAACCCCCCCAAAAGAACAAAATTATTATGTTATGGAGCATTTGTACCCACTTCTCAAAATCCTTGAGCTGAACATTATCTAAGATTATCCTTGCCTTTTTTTTTTTTTTTTTTTTTCAATTTTTCATGGACTTCAGAAGAAAAGCATCAGAGTTTACGAGAGGAAATATATGCTCAAAAATATGACTGGGCATGATGCATTCTTCTTAAAACGTAGCTTCTAGCTTCTGTTCACATAAAATTACTGAAAGCAGTCCACAGACAAAATCACCAGATTTCATGCTATTAACAACCTCATTCACCCATGAATGTGTATTGGAATCATAGAACCATGGAATCGTTAAGGTTGGAAAAGACCACTAAAAGCGTTTAGTTCAACTTATCAACACTGTGCCTGTTTAGCTACGTCTCTCAGTGCTGAAGTCATAGCTTTGTTGCCATTCTTCAGACATGCTTTAGGGCCTCAAAGTGTTTTCTATAGTGAGGGGACCAGAGCTTTATAATCCATTAATTTTTTTTTTCACTGTGAAATAGAAATAATACACTACAAGAGAGAATGTGGAAATAAAGAATAAGTTTTAAATAGCATGATTTTTTTTTTTTTAATAATGACAATTTCAATTTGAGGAAGGTTTGTCAATAAAACACAAAATACCTCCCTAGAGTTATAATATGTATTTGCAGTTACTGAATCATAGCCATAGTTATGTAGTGTGGAGTGTTATATTTCTAACCTGTATTTCTGTACTACCTGCTTATCAAAAACAGATGATAAAGTAGCTCTGTAGAGTTAATTTTCAGACCCAGCCTAACAGCTACTCTCTCACATACTGACCAGGACTGAAGAAAAGCCAACACAATAGCAAGAAAGCAAAGATGTTATTTATATTTTTTATCACCAGCTTTTTTGGTTCATTTGTGGTCTATTTCCTGCTACAGAAATCAGTATGAAAACAGATGCTATAATAATTAATGAAGGATATTCTATGAAAGGCAATACCACAATAAGTTGTATCTGGAACAGAAACATCTGTGGGAAAACTGTATACTATATTTTGTAGTAAGCAAGAACACTGGTCAATGAATATTCCCAAAAGAACAGTGTTTAATAACAAGCAGAATGGATTTCAGAACTATAACAAAGCAAATTCCCTATAAACATAGCTCTCAGGAAATGTCGTATGCAAACTATCCACGCCTTTTCCTGACAATGCATTGTATGATATCTGAACTTCTTTATCCCAGGTCTAACACTTAAAAGGAGTTATCTTGAACAAATGGAGGGTCAAGGCTTAGTCTTTTTTAAATATATAAAAATTGCTGAGGAGGTTTATGTGAAAGATAGGTTGATTTTAAAAAACATGTTTAGACAAGTACATGGAGTGTATTGAAGTTTGGCATTTGTTTTCTTAAACAAATAATTGAGCAATCATTTAAATATTACATGCTCCTCATGTAGTTCAAGTTTACATCCTAACTAAAATATAAAAAACAGTTTCTTAAGTTCATATAGTATCTCTCACAAGAGATAGAATCAGCGCAATGAAATTTCTTTGGCTTTGTTTTCTATTTTTTTTACTGAGTCATATAACATTTTAAAAATCATACTACCCCAAAATGATATCTTAACATTCTTTTAAAAGGTTAAACAAATTTTTGCCTTTTAGGAATCTATTATCCATAAACTGTGCACAGTTTGGTTGTTATCAAGACTAGTCTAGGCTATTTTTTATCTGACAAGGTGAAACTTTTTGACAAAAAATAGAATTGGCATGCATAACAAGATGAAATAAAAAATGATCCTTTGAAGACTGGAAAAGGGGTATAAAATCTGACATGCAGGTGTAAGACTCCTTGAATAAAAACTGATGTATCGATATATACTAAATAGGAGGATTTTGATCATAATTTCTGTAGCTTTTCTATATTTCTGACTCTGAAATTCAATATTGAAGAGAATTCCTTAGTAAGTTACCTGACTATGTTTTGTGGTAAGATACGTCTTATGCAATTAAATTGTGACTGTCTAACCAAAGCCATTTGTCAAATATCTGCTAGTATCGAGTAGAACATAATTTGATATATATAGGCATTACTTTTTATTTCCTGTTTTCTCTTCTTTTAAATCTGTAGCTCTGGAACACCTTTCTTCTGCTATTCATATCCTTTGTTCATTATCAAAACATTGATTAATGTTTTCTCAGAAATTGTTCATAATTTTGGGCGTTTCTTTGTGCAAGATAATTAAATTGGAAGTGAAAATAAGAAAACAATACGTGACCTTGAATAAACTAACATAATTTTAACATAATGTGAGTGAACATTGCATCCAAAATAAACAATATAACAAGTTTTTGAAATGATACAACATACTCCATTAACCTTTGAAAAAGCAATGTGTGAATAACTGCACATCCGTTCATTCAGCATGAAAATGTTTCACACCTTTTCCCAGATGCTTCAACTCTGTGATGCAAAAATACATTAAATTTCTTGTCTTCCAGCAGGAGAGCAGCAGTAATTTACAGAATGAAAACAGAGCTTATACAGCAAATAGAGTGAAGATAAAATGAAATATGAAGTGTATGTATTGAAGTTTTGACTGCAACTATAATTTAATCCATGGTTGTTTAGAAGTTGGAATGCCCTAAAATAATGTACTGTAGAAAAGACAAAAAGAGATTTTCAAGCATCTGCACTAGAGATCCTGACTGGAACTAGAAGAATCTCCTCATGTAAAATAATAATTAAAAAAATAATTACAATATTGTAAAATATTGCAAAAACATCTGTTTTTGCACATCTCTGAATACCTGATATTGATATGCTAAAATACTACATTCTTTAAACCTGAAGTTCATTCAGCCTCAAACTGACTTTAGGATTTCATCTATATTGCATTAATTATATCCAATTTTTGACATCTGAGAATGAAATAAAAGCTGGTTGTTTATGCTTTCTATAGCTGAAGATGGAAGAGAGTTTGTTCAGGATGGATTCCTCCATCTTAAAATGCGTGTTATGAGTGACCCTGTAGAAGCTCTAGCTCTGAAGTGTATGTAGAAGGCATTTATCACATCACTCTGGAGTTTGAAGATTCATGGCTATCATGCACGTCATTCTAGTCTGTGAAATATCTTCTGAAATCAGTGTGCATGACCATATAAAAGGCATGTTTCAGAGATATAATATCTATCTGTGAGAGTTCTCATGCAATAGAGGAGAAAACTATGGTTCTTGAATACTTCTTCAGTCTTCATCTTCCATCTTCAAAGAAACATCTCCTTCAACTTCTAAATGTAATTTTCCATCTTCTGGGACAGAGCAATGCTGGAGGCCAAGGGGCTGGGAGCAGCACAGACAGACAGCAGGTCCAGTATGACCTGTGCCTCGGCAGCCAAGGGGCAAACTGCATTTTGAGGTGTGTTAAAATAGCATCAGCCAGCAAAAATGTAACGTTGGTATGGTATTACCTGAATATTGTATGCAGTTCTAGGCTCCACAACAGAAGAAGGATATCAAAGTGCTTGAAAGCATCCGGAAGAGGGCAACAAAGATGATGTCAGGGCTGGAAAGCATGTCTTTTGAAGAGAGGTTGAGGAGACCTGGATTGTTCAGTCTGGAGGAGTCAAGAGGCAACCTCATTGCTCTATTCATCTCTCTAAGGAGGGGAAACTGACTTGGAATGGCAGGATAGGAATGGCACAGAGCTGTGATGGAGGAGGTTCAGTCTGGGCATTTGGAAAAATTTCTTTATCACGAGGATGTTCAAACACTGGAACAGACTTACTGGGGAGGTGGTTGATGCTCCATGCCTTTAAGGTTTTTAGAGGCATTTGGATAATGCCTTCATTAATAAACTTTAACTTCTGTTTAGCCCTGATGTGATCAGGCAGTTAGACTAGATGATCTTTGAATGTCCCTTGCAATTGAACCATTCTATTCTGCTCTGTTCCATTCCATTCTGTTCTGTAGTAGGGGTTTAAGACTAGAATAACAGGTATTTTTTTCAGGAACTTTGCTTCCACTCTAACAACCAAGTTTGATCTGTGCCTGATATTTGGAAACAATGTCAGTGTCTGTAGTGATATTACTTCAAATAAGATCATCCTTTGTGCTTTACTTCAGTAGCCAATATTGGCTGTCACAGTTTTGGGTGGAATACCTTATAAAAGTAGGGTGAAAAGCATAAGGATCTGCTACATTTTGGATGATGGTTACCTGGTTTTTGTTTAGGTCTTGATAGGAAATTCCAATGGTTGTAAGGACCACTGCTATACTAAATATTGGGAATATTTACTTTTTGACTGTCTGTGGTGGAGTAGAAGTTTCTCGAGGACAAATACATTCAGTTTGACTGGAAAGCAAACAAGCAAACAACAACAATCAATCAAACAAAACAAAAAGATAAAAACTGCAAATGCACTTCAAGAAATCATTTTACTATACCTACCAGTATCACTAGTGGTCTGAAGATTAACTAATTGGACCACCAACCATCAGTCCTCCTGTTTAGTCACACCTTCAGCAGTATAGATATGCTAATAAAGATAGATTCTGTGTTAGCCTTGCTTTTCAGCACTATGTGAAGAAGTAGAGCACAAATAATTTTATGTTAGAGAATTTCTGCAACATTGAAAATAATGAGATTCTGCAAGAATAATAATGTGAAATTCCATATGCACTTTAAATGAAACAATTTTGCTGACTCCAGCATGATAATCCTTTCTGCTGACTCAAATAATGACCTCTAGTTTCCTTTTAAAGGGAAAGTTCATAATAAACCAAGGTAATTTTTGCAACGCTAATGTGGAAAAGACTATTTGGATTTCAAGCCTCCTTATCGCATAATTAACTATTTTATTTATTTATGTTCAGAGCACATATACTTGGAATAATTACTTCTTACCTGTACAAGCAGTTCTTTCAGACTAACTGGATTTAATCACATGAATACAATTTGTTTTGGTAATCAAAGAATACGAACCTGTTCTTAAAATTTATAATATTTTATTTCTTATTTTGGATCTATATAAGATATAAAACAAGCATTAGCTTATGATTATTGAAGCAACAGAACATTTTAAATTTCTGAAATTTAGAAGAGATGTTTTCGCTTTTCATTTTAATGTTTTGTATGCTTACAATAAAGGCTTTCCTGTACTATTACTTTCATCCAAAAGAAATGAAACAATTTACAATTTAACTTGATTCCTATTAACTTCATGAGATTATGTCCATATTTAAGGCAGAGGGCAACATTAATGCAATGTGATAAACCTTAACTCTTTTACTCAGGTAGCTGTATAGGCTACAGTGAAATTCTCCTGCACCGGGTGAAATTTAGATTTATATGGTGCTTAGTTATTATCACAAAGATTAATTTAATTGACTGTAATTTCAACAGAGAAGCTTATGGAGGAAGAAGTAGCAAAGATTTAACCAAATACTGTAATGAATCTCTTTTCAGAGTGTCATAGTTTTTTTTTTCTTAGACTCATATGCTATTTTCACGACTTGAATATTTATGCAAACTGGATTTATCCTCACCTTGTGACAGTTTATTTGATATTACCCCAAACCTCCACTTCTGTTTGGACTATTTTTATCGTACTTCTTTGCCAAGACATGCAAATGGATGGACTTTTTATCTTTGATTCTTGCTGTTGTCCACCTTGATCCCATTAAAACTTCAACAGTGGTGATAGAAGTAATTTGTTGATTGTTTGAAGTGTGAGTTCTGCGACAGTGCACAGTAGGAAACTGTATTCCCCAGATGCCTGTAATGAATCTCAGCTGGATTCAGGGAAAATATAATTCAGTATGGACAGAAGTATCTGTATGGAAAAACAACTTGAGAAACGTGTTATTTTTTGTTCTAACTGAAATTGTGTAGTTAGAGATCTGAATCAATACAGACTCTGCAATGGGAAAAAAAATAAAGGGAATAACAAATATCCTGGAATCAAAAGTGAGCCTTTCTGTCGTAAGAAACACTTGGGAGAGACAACAAAACAGAATGCAGCTTCTGTGCAGAAAAATGTAGGATGATCTTGGTCTGAGACTAGTTTCCTTTTGCTGAGAATACTGATGAAAACTAGGATGAAAAATCTGCAGTAGAAGTGTCAGAATGTATGAGATCTACGGAAGAGAATAACTTTCTTTTAAAAAAAAGTTTTCTAAAATCCATTCAGTAATCGGAATTTCACAAAAGATAAAAGCACTTCTATGGGCATGTTATTCCCTTCCCCCTTTTCTTCTTATTTCTTTCTTTTGTTGTGTGTTTTTTTTTTTGTTTTTTTTGTTTTTTTGTTTTTTTGGTTGCTTTATGGTAGATTTTTCTTGAGCATTTTTTTTGGGGGGGGAGGAGGAGGTGAGGGGAGTAAGGAGTGGGGGTGGGGGACATGTGTGGAATGTGCTTGTAATATTCATTGACATATTGATTTCATGCCCCCCCCATGGAGGGAGTTAAGGGTCTTCTTCTCTCCCCCAGTTTTTCCTTCTCTTGTGCTTTTTCCTTTTGTAGACTCTGCTCTCTGTTTAGCTTTGCTTTTAAGTTTAGAGATTGCTGCTATGGGAAACAGTAAGCATATGAAGGGTAGACAGAACCTTGAGGATGGTCAGATTTGTTATCCCCTTTCCAAACTCCTTGCATACATACACTTCCAGAATGTTATATCTGATCCCACCAACCTGGAACCTGAAGAAGTCAGGACAGAGCAGAAAGACCTTATAAATAAAACCTGTGTTAGACACAGGTGGTCCAGGAGCTGTGTACGAGCAGGGAAAGAGTAGGCTCCAGTCCCACAAGACCATGCCATTGATGTGCTTGCAAGAACTAAGCAAGGATGTACTTCTGATGCAGACACACAGCAAAGTTAGGCAGTCAGGGCTGAAGTAATGGAAATGAATATTTTCCTTGGGATGTATTCAGTGTTGGACTTCCAGCTCTGCTGCGTGCTGCAGGCACTGTCAACAAGAAGGAATCAGCAGGACAGCAGCAGGGATGGCAACTCCTCTAAGCAATCCAACTGATTGCTTTTGCTAGCTGTGCAGTCCTTTTTATTCTGAGTGTGTGCGCGTATGCGCGTATGTGTGAGAGAGAGAGAGAAAGAGAGAGAGAATAGTTTGCTAGTAATTATATTTGTTCCTTTAACATGCAATTTTATTTCTGGGCAGGCACTGGCAGAAATAACACAGCATTAGCTGGAATGGTGGAATATTTAATTAAAATAATTCTGAAATGAACTGCAAGAACAGACAGCATCACATTATTGAAAAATATATATATTATATCAAAAAATGTATAATGTACATTTATATTTACTTCTTAATGCTGTGAATGAGTTTGAAACAAAATAGTATTTTCTGTCTTCCTTAGACCATTTCTCATAGCTTTGTAAAACTTTTCAGATCTGAATACACAGCTCTAGATATTGCTATTGAAAAATCGAGGTCTATTTTAATCAGATGTCATAAATCTAGGATTTAGTTTCCAAGGAAGCACATTGGTAACTAAAGAACAAACAGACTGATTCTAATTTAACTAATTTAAAAGAAAATAATAATGTAAAGCCATTCTTTGTCCTTTGGCAGATGTGACTGAGAATATGTCAAGAAAATACCACTCCAAATGGAGTAAAGAGTATTTTCTCTTCTATAAGAAACAATACAGGTACCAACGTGAGAAGTCGCATTGTGCCAGCAGTAGTGGAAGCCAAGTTTCTTGCCTTTGGTTTCATGAGAAGAGCTATATCTGTACTTCCAAGTAGAGGTGTCAGGAAGGCTTTTTGTGCCCTCCATCTGACTTCTACAGCTCAGAGATGAAGTGTGATTTTTTCCTTTGCCCTTTAGCCTAAATTAATGTCACAGCTTAAAAAGTGACATGAGTTTCTATCTGATGTTGTGAAGCAGAGATATGAAGAAAGATGTCACTGTGTATGTTTACTGTGAACTGACAAGACAGTTATATCTAATGCCACAGTGAGGTCTCCCCAGGGCATTCTCTTCTCCAAGCTAAACATTCCCATCTCCCACAGCCTGTCTACATAAGGGAAATTTTCAAGCCCTTTGATCATCTTTGTGTCCATCTTCTGAACCACTCCGACTGTTCCATGTCCCTCTTATGCTGAGGGCCCCAGTCCTGGATGCAGTGCTACAGATGGGGCCTTACAAGGGCAGAGTAGAGGAGGACATCAGGTATTCTCAGACTTGCTTTTCTCTTACAGTGGGAGAAATTTTGTTCCCTCAACTCCTTCCTAGAGGTTCAGGAAAATGAGAAACTTGGGAAGCCTGACTCCTAATAAAGACTGAGCTGAAGAACTTGCTAAGTACCTCATTTTTCTCCATGTCTGTTGTTGCCAGTTCTCTCATTTAGGAGTAACACTCTCCTTTAACTTTCTCTTCCAACCAGTGTAGCTGTAGAATTCCTTCTTGTTACTTTTCACATCTCTTGCCAAATTTAGTTCCTTCTGTGCCTTTACATTCTCAATTCCATCTCTGTATCACTTCAGGGATAATCAGAAGTTAAAGCATATTACTGAGGACATTATCCAAAAACCTCTCGACAATGATAGGCGTGGGGGATCAACCACCTCTCCAGAAAATCTGTTTCAGTGTTAGACCATCCTCACTGTAAAGATATATTTTCCAGTGCCCAATTTGAACCTCCCCTGGCAGCATTATGCTGTTCTTATCCTGCCATAATTTCACAGAAGTAGAAGCTGGGAGCTTCCCCTTCTCCTGGAGCTGCAGAGAGTAGTGAGATCACCTCTCAGCCTCTTCTTCACTGTACTGGGACACTTTCCTCACAGGACATGCTTTTCAGCCCCGTGATCATCTTTGTTGTTCTCTTCTGGAAGCTTGAAGGACCTTAATGTTTATTATTTATTGTAATGTTTATTGTTACTTTTAGGAAGATCTCCTAAGCTGTTTGAAACTGACCCTTACTGCTGTCAGCTAAGCCCTTATACTTTTAACCTTCACTTGCCAACAGCATACCATCTTCCTTCTTTAAGAAACAGCCAGTAGCTATCTTAGAGTTGCTGACTTTGTATTTTGAGTTTGTTTATACAAAAAACAAGATGTAGCTTTCAGTGCTTTTATGTAAGTTAGAAAGAATGTTGTCTTCAAGAAAGAGAAAATATTCTCCACAGGTTCTTCCAGAAAAAAATGAGATCATTTTAAAATGAGTTCTGTAGGGCAACCCTTCCTACAACCAACAAGCTATCTGATTGTGAGAGGATTCAGCAAGAGAGCATTGTTCAGAAAGAGGAAACTGTGGGTTCGATTCTTCTCATGCAGCAGAAACAGCCCAAATTTGGTCTCATATGCCTTGGCTGAATGTCTTAAAAACATAATGCAGGGATGGGACACAACCCTACTTGGAACATTTGACCAGGAGTGCACAAATGTCATTTGAATTAGGTATGTTTGAAGAAAACAGTGGGGAAGAGAAAGCGTGAGTGACAGATGAAAAGAGAGAGTGCCCTTCAGTATGTTCCTTCTTTACTCTCTTACTCCCTGTGGTCAAATCTCACCCTGTCGTATCTGGCTGTATCATAATCTTAGAGAATATTATGTCAGCTACTGAAGATGATCCAAGCGTAGTTGACAAGAGCTGAAAACCAATCTTACTACCCTTTTTGAAATCTCCTTTTTAAAGTTGATATTGAGGCTATAATTGTTCTTATTCAACAACAACAAAAAAAATAGATTAATGGCCTCTTTCATTTTTTCTTGAATGCCAAGCAACATGGCATGTATCATAGTGACTTTTCTTGACTTTTTTTTTTAATGCTACAAATTATATTGCAAGTAATTCTCTGGCAATTCTTTAAACTAAAACAAGCAGGGAAATAAAAAAACCCCACACTTCAGATCACCACCACCACTACAAAAACAAAACAAAACAAAACAAAACAACAACAACAAAACTCCAGCCCCTAAAACAATAAAAATTTCTTATAGGAAGACATATAATGTAATGTAATGTAATGTAATGTAATGTAATATAATATAATATAATATAATATAATATAATGTGATGCAATGTAATATAATACAGTATAATACAATATTATTAGACCTTGCCTCACAAATCTTTAGTATAGAAAAAACAGACATTTAGTTTCAAGCCACTGCTGCTTTTTATAAATATTAAAAAATTATGACATAAAGATAAAAAAGTTACCAACAGACAATAACTCAGTGTTTCTTGCTCACAAATTAGAAACAGCAGTCAAGTAAGGAAAAGAAAGGTGAATCTAACCATCACTAAGGAAGTCTGTTAGTGGTAACAATGAGCTACGTTGTGCACTGTTTCCATGGGAAATCAGATTACTTCCTAGCACATAAAACTGTTCTTGTAATGTTCATTTTTTCTCAGATCGAATGCAGTAGCAATGCCAGAGTTATCAAAAATAAGGATTCTGTAGTGATTTTTCATTTAGTATATAGCAGAAGGCTGTAGAACAAGAAAAGCCTGGGGAAGGATTACAATGTAACAAATGAACTTTAGTTTTCCCCCCCCAATATGATTCATTTTCTAGAGCATCTGAATCATTTTTTCTGTCTTTAATATAATTAAATAACATTATTTCCTAGAAGCGTGTTTGGCAGTACTGTAACAATGTGATTCTCAAAAGTTTTTGCTGGCAGCAAATAATATGCATTCTAAATCACAAATATTTCTGCTCATGAAAAGGACAGTCAGTGGCACTGTGCTAACAGGCAACACAATGCTAAGTCAAATGTGTCAAATTTTTATCCAGAATGATGTGCATTTCTTTTAGGCATTGACTTGTCCTTAGTATCTACTCTGAATTGTTAAAATAATTGTTTTAAATTAGATCTACTGCGTGGTAAAATACACCTGTTTGAGAAATGAGTTCCAGTGTCATTAAGGCTGAAGAGCTGTACTGTAAATGTGAGGGGACACCCTCAGTAAGTTTGCAGATGACATGAAACTGGAAGGCAGATGAAGCACTACAGAGGGATTGGGATCAATGGACTAATTCAACTGATTGTGAGGTTCAACTAGATCAAGTGCTGAGTCCTTCACTTTGGTCACAACAACCCCATGCAGTGCTACAGGCTTAGGGCAGAGTAGCTGGATAGCTGCATGGTGGAAAAGGAATTGGTGGTGCTAGTCAACAGCCAGCTGAACATGAGCCAGCAGTGTGCCCAGGTAGCCAAAAAGGCCAGTGGTATCCCAGCATGTATCAGCTGGTATCCCAGCTGCACTAGGGATGCGATCATCACTCTGTACTTGGTGCTGATGAGGCTGGACCTTGAGCACTGTGCTCAGTTTTGAGTCCTTGAGTAGGAGAAAGACACTGAGATATTGAAGCATGTCCAAAGAAGGGCAGCAAACCTGGAGCACAAGTCTTATGAGGAGCAGCTAAAGGAACTGGGATTATTTAGTCTGGAAAAGAGGATACTCTTGGGAGATGTTATTGCTCTCTACAACTAACTGAAGGAAGGTTGTGGCAAGATGGATGTCAACATCTTTTCCCACATAACTAGTGACAGGATGAGAGACAATGGCCTCGAATTGCATCAGAGGAAGTTCAGGTTGCATACTAGGAAAACATTCTCAGAAGTAATGGTGAGATATTGGAACAGGCTGCCCAAGGAGGTGATGGAGTCACCAGCCCTGGAGGTGTTCAAGAAATGTGTAGATTAGGTGCTGGAGGACATGGTGAGTGGGCATAGTGGAGATGGGTTGGAATTGATGATCTTAGTGATCTTTTCCAATCTTAATGATTCTAGAAATAGTCAGGCCCAGTTAGTACTTTTCATGCCAGTTCCCCTAGAGTCAATAGCAGAAAAGAACATTCAGGAGAGTACAACAATTTTTATCAGCCTTTTTTTTTTTTTTTTTTTTTTTTTCCGTGCTTTATACCACAGAAACTGGTTGCAGCTAGAAGTTTTTGCTTTCTCTTCTCTACCTGTTGCAGGAGATTTTCTGGATTATAGATTTAAAAACAAAATCAAACAAAATCAAAAATGCCACTTCAGTGGTGTTGCATTACCCTAGAACAGCATTGAGGAAACTGCGGTCTCTTCTAAAACGTAAGCTGTGTATATTTAAATCTGTATATATCAGACTTGCTATCTCAATATTCTTCCCTTCTTTTCAAATAACTTCTGTGCTCCATTTGCAAGTAAAGTACTTAGAAATGAATTCATTTCCTGAGACTATGAAAATACACTAGGTATACACTACCTAGAAAACAGAAAGATTCTCCTCTCATATTTAAATGCCTTTATATTGATATATCTTCACTAGTATAAGGAGACCCTCACTGGCTGTGAATGTCTGTTCTTTGTTTCCCTACAAAATGTGCTACAGATATTTTTCCCTTTCCTACTTCCTGTACCTGTTATTACACACCAAGCTCTTGATGCAAACTGTAAGCAACAGCAGGTTTTCAGACTGGAAAGTTCGTAAGTCAGCTTGATAGAGAATTTTCAGTTACTGTTCTAGTGGTTTTCTTTGGTGTTTTTTTTTTTTTTTTTTTTCTCCTTTAAATAATATTTTTATTTTGTTCACTCATTATTTTGTTCAATCATACTCACTGTTCCTTCCTGGAAATATCAATCCAGGAAATGACAGATGTGACTCATTTACTTATTATTACTTATACTTATCGATTACTAGGCAACCTTTGCATGCTAACAACTTTAAATAGGGAACTAAAAACATCGTGACTATAAAAACACCTAGTACAGCTACTGAATATGTCTAGGTTTTATACTGAAGTGCAATGTACTTCAGTAATAGTCCTTTTTCATACTGGCATGAGTTTAAACACAGATTTGCTAGAATGAAGATTTTAGAATCTAACCAGAAACATCTCTTGCTGATCCAATGCCAATGTTAGATCATTGTTACTCTTTTTTATTATTATTTTTTTCATTTCTCAAAAAGCATTCCAATATTTCATAGATTCCATTTGATTCCTGTATTCTCTACATGAATCCTACTGTGCAGGAAAAATGACACTAATAAAATTATTTTTGAAATATTAGAAGCATTCCCTCGGGCTAGAGACCGAGGGGTGGACTTAACTATGGACGCTATTGCACAGGTTATTCATGACTGTGAAACATGTGCCATAATCAAACAAGCCAAAAGGATGAAACCACACTGGGGGGAAGGGCGATGGCTAAAGTATAAATACGGAGAGGCATGGCAGGTTGATTATATCACCATGCCACGATCTCGCAGTGGTAAATGTTATGTGCTTACTATGGTGGAGGCAACAACTGGGTGGCTTGAAACCTATGCAGTACCCCATGCTACCGCCCGAAATACCATATTAGGTCTTGAGAAACAAGTCCTGTGGCGACATGGTACCCCAGAAAGAATTGAGTCAGATAATGGGACTCATTTTAAAAATTCTCTTGTAAATACTTGGGCCAAAGATCATGGCATTGAGTGGATTTATCATATTCCCTACCATGCACCAGCCTCTGGTAAAATTGAACGATACAATGGGTTGTTAAAAACTATGCTGAAAGCAATGGGAGGCGGTACATTTAAACACTGGGAGAAGCATTTGGCAGAAGCCACCTGGTTAGTCAATACCAGAGGATCTATCAATCGTGATGGTCCTACCCAATCCAGCTCCCTACTTACTGTAGAAGGAGATAAAGTCCCTGTTGTACATGTAAAGAACATGTTGGGAAAAGCAGTTTGGGTTCTTCCAGCTTCTGGAAAGGGCAACCCACTCCGTGGTACTGTTTTTGCCCAGGGATCTGGGACCACTTGGTGGGTAATGCAAAAAAACGGGGATGTTCAATGTGTACCACAAGGAAACTTGATGCTGGGGGAGTGCAGTCGATAATTCTATGTATATGTATATAGACGTGTGTGTAATGCATTTTAATCATCTTTTTCGCTTATATATGTATATAAATTAAGCATGATGTAGTGATGTAGAATAAGGGGTGGAATGTCATGGTTTTATATTTTTTTTTGTTTTGGTTTGGTTCTCAGTATTCCGCATCAATACATCATGTAGTATACTGGGAGTTAAAGTGTTAATGCTCCAATTCCAGGCACCTATCCCTATACGTTACAGAAGTCATGGGATCTGGCCCTTCCGGGTGGGGAGGTCTCTTACTGCCTGGCAGTAGGTGCTGGAGGGTGCTTTCCTGGCCGTTCCAAGCTTTTCAGGTTTGAATCGGTATCGAGAACTCTCTCTCTCTCTCTCTCTCTCTCCTGTTTTATTTGATTTATTAGTCTCAATTTCAATCAGATTGTATTATATTGTGTTATCTTGCATTCCGATATCATAATTAGTAAAATAAGTTTTCCTCCATAGATTGTTGCCGCTGTTTTTTTTGGTTTTCCTCCCTTCCTTCCCATTTTGTGGGCTGGGAAGGGGAGGGCAGGGGGCCTACCGCCCCCTGTCACGGGTGTAGATTGATCTCGTTAACTCCGTGACACTGATTTGTCTTGTTATATGTCATTTTGTCTGTTCTTACAGTTCCTTGGATACTTCAACACATTTTTACTCCTGGCCTTTCTGTAAAAAAAAAAAAAAAAAAGGATGTGGGAACCATCACACTCCATCAGACCAGCGCTCCACTTAAAACATGATACTACACCTTGTTCAGAGTGCCATCCATAAAAACTCCAGAAGATTGTTGATGAAGACTGTACACATCTTCTCAACTACTAGAGTATGCCTGGACCTTAAAACTCACTAAGTGTTAGCTTTACTAGTCTTTGCTTTATGTCCAAAACTATACTACCCAGAGAGTGGTGATCAATGACTCAGTGTTCAGATGTAGATCAGTGACAGTGGTGTTCCCCCGGGGTCAGTGCTAGGATCTATACAAATGGCATCTGTTTGAACAGCTCTAGAGTTCAAATATGAGTACTGGGTATGTATACCACTACAATGCTGCACTGAAGTTGATATTTCTGGTCACCCTAAACTTGCATCGCAGTTCTTGCTTGGCCAAAAGGTAATATATATACCTTCAAAGAATGAAGCTGAAAATCAAATGAAGATAGTTTGTTCAGATACAAGGATCCATGTAATATTTCAAAAAGCAAATATATAGACAATATAGATCGTTTTGTCACTTACTGGTTTTCTTTTTCCTATGAACAAAAAACATTATTATTCTATGCTTTTTCTATGTAATAATTTTCAAAAGTTGTCACTATTACTCGGTCTATAACATATATTCAGTCTGGTCTATACAGTTCTGAAGTATTTTATTTTATACTATTATTGGTATAAACATAATGTGCCCTGCTAGTGAATTTAATATTAATTTCACTATTTTGTGTACTCACTTACAGTACTTCCTAGTTATCTTTAGAAGATTATTTCTTCAGAAACTTTGAAATGCACTTTTCTAACAGAAAATGGATTAGCAATTATGTAACATCAAATAATACAGTAGTAAACCTGCTTTCCATCCTGCTAAAATGATAATTTATGCAGTGTTCCGACTGTATGAATAGGCCTTAGAAGAGAGAGAAAGAAGGAGAGAGGAGGGAAAGAGAGCAGCCAAAGCCTATTCCAAACATCAGACAATAATTGCAGCTGCAGACAAGCACCTGATTTTTTTCCACAAAGGGAGAATAGTTTTGCCAGGAGCATTGCAATGGCCATTTGGCATTTCAGTTGTTGGTCCTGCAGCATATAATCACAGGGTATATTTAAATTCTTGAGCAATTGCAAGTCTACTAAAAACATCATGTTCTGACACCCATCAAGCTGAAGGAATGACAAGTAAAAAATACATACGAATATAAATTGTGTTCTTCCCGAGGGTGCTTTTTGTAATAAAAAAATGATTGAGCTTGCATCTGAGTGAGGTTTTTCATTCTTCTTTGTTGGATTCCTGGAATCACTTGGTAGCAATAACATAGTGTAATTATTTTATGAAGTTACTTTGAGTATTTAGCTTAATGATGACTACTTATGTACTCTAGGCAGACAGAGAAATTTTCTGCTGCTCCAGTACAAGAGTAACTGTTCTTTTGAGAAGTGCATGCCATTTCTCTCAACATGTCAAAGAGTTTCAGGGACAGATGTGATGGATTTGGAAATCACAGCTGTATTTTCCTGTTCCTTTGAAAAATACCACTACTGAGAGCAATAACCTCTTCTTCCTTCATGGGGTGACATTCCCAGAAGAAATATATTTTGTGCAACAGTTTCATAGAAAAGAGTCACTGAGTGGCCAAGACATGGAATAAAATATATAAAATACCAGTGTGGTGTTGACATAGCAGCAGTTAAACTCCATCTTACCTCTATTATTGTGTTCTGGTTGAAAGGTCATCTTCAGGATGAAATTCTGAAAAATTCTCCTTTGTCAACAATACTCTTCTTATCATACAAGCGTTTTCTGTTTGGGAATCTCAAATAGGTGGCACAGTACAAGCAGAATGTTGAGGGATAGAATAAAAAACATATTTTGAAGCTACTGAATCAGTAACATCCATTCCTCTGTAATCTGAAAAATGAGTATTCTCTTTCTTGTGGAAATACCTTCCCTGAAACATATTTTTCTTGGATCCATCTTAGTAGTGGGACAGAGAAAATTTGAAATTCATTCCTTAAGAATATTCTTTATTTCAATACTTTAAAAAGCACTGAATAAAGCAAAGCCATGCTGCACGTCAGTCTCCTATTTGTAACCATGTGGAAGCAGTTGAGTAGCAATGCTGGGAGCAGCCTAAACTCTGTAATGTATTAATTCTCAGGATGAGTATGTCACGTGTACATAGATGTAATAATATGAGTATATCTGCCCAGTATTTTATTGGGTATAGGATCTATAGTTCACAATGTTATATTTTAATTCCTTACTCAGATTGTTGAAAAGTGTGTCTAGATAAAATAATGACTTAAAAATAAATGCTCTGTATTTGGATTTGAACACTCATTTCAACAACACACAAACTCTCTGCCCCACCTGCAAACTGGATTCAACATTCCAGTCATTTAACTGAATTTGTAAGCAAATATACAGCTAAAATAATGTCTCCATATTAAACTACAGCTGCAAGCATTATGAGAATATTGGCATCAAAGCATGCCATAATAGTGACTCAAGACCATTCA
The DNA here is from genome assembly GCF_905368555.1 of Meleagris gallopavo. Taxonomy (NCBI): domain Eukaryota; kingdom Metazoa; phylum Chordata; class Aves; order Galliformes; family Phasianidae; genus Meleagris; species Meleagris gallopavo. The sequence goes on along the minus strand of NC_139435.1, from coordinate 15,979,761 downwards.
CTGTAATATTCTACTTAAAAGGCAAGCAGATAGAAGTGCCCAGCCTCAACTACACACTTTAAGATTTGTGTAATGAGAGGAGTTTTTGAAGGCTCAAAGGATTTGGGGATTAATTAAAGTGTGAATAAAAGAAGACACATCTTATGTCCTGAAGTGCATACAAGGTAGAGTTTGAGAGCAGTCACAAATATCACAGATTAAGACTGAGTCTAGGTTTTAAGCTTGACTACAGTAAGAGAAGTGTTATTTCAGTGTATCAGCTAGAAAATCTATACAAACAAGGCTTCAGTTGAGGCAGAAAAGGAATTTAAATCTACTTCCCTGATATATATACATATATATAAAAGAATACTGAAAGGAAGAGGACACTAAATGCAAGAAGACACATATATTCACACAATTCTGAGGAGGAAGTGGGAAATGAAAGCCCACATGAAGATATGCCCTGAAATTAATCTTCAAGCAAAAATCTGTGGTGACTGCTGATCTGACATAGTTTATTCCCCATCTCTAGCTGTTAAGTTTACAAATCTCAGCTGGGCCCATTTGGTATTTATCCTTTCTCTAGGGAGAGAAGGGAAAAAACAGTGTACAGGCTTCCCAGTCTTCGAAAGCCCAAAATAATAGCTGTTACACTTCACATTGGCTGACCTTTGCAAGTGAGGACATCCCTCCAACTGGCTCAACTATTTTCTCAGTAGAGATATCAGTGTGCTGCACATACTTCATGTTACTGGAGGAAACTTCAGGCATATCTTAATAACCAGGACTCCAGTGAAAGCAGCTTTCATTTTCATGAGAAGATTCCTTCCAAACTGCACCTGGCAAATTAAGATGATAAGTGAGGTTAGATTGTACGACACTGCTAAGCTTAAAAGATAGTATTACTTCATCGAGTAAACATGTTTTATTGCAGTAATGTTTCAAATATGATGCCCTAATGTGCCCTAAAAGCACTCAAAAATAATTACTTCAAGAATGAAAACACAAGAAAAACTGTTCTTTATAGTAAGTGCTGTAGAATTTATGACCAAGATTTTCACTGCATGTGGTGTAGCCATTTTCTGTGAGCTTCATAATTGTGACAACAAATGTGGCTTAAAAACTAAAATGGGTTTCTGTCATGACAACATGGAACCTCTGGTTGCTTAAGACCTCCTCTCTCCTTGATAGTGTCAGCCAGTATAGTAAAGACTGGGATCAAATTCAGTAAGGCTAAGAGAGAAAACTGCATTTGTAAAAGTGAAATTAGAATCAAAAGAGAAGTTTTTACTCCAAAATTCTCCTTTGCCTCAGCTATTTCAAAGAAAAAGGAAGGCAAACGAAAGGAGAATTGTACTTCTGTGCATGAGTCAGAAGATCTTAATATTTGAGCTTTAATTTTCCAAGAAAACAAAACTCTGAGACTTTCTGGAGCCCATAAGCTTGTAGATGGATTTCAATGGGGGGGATGCTTTAGTGGTAGGTTATATTTGAGGTCCCAATCTACACCAGTTTAGAAGAGGCCTGGGAGCTTCATCTACATGTGTGTGTAATATACCTGAATTCTAAATGGGAGGAGAATGAATTGAAGCCTCATGAAACTGGGAGTTTTTCTTGTCAATTTTATGTAGTTACTAATCAGAAGAATAAGTCTAGTTTGCAGCTGCCATATGGTCGCCACATACATTTTCAAGTCCTGACAGCAACTGGTGTAACACTCAAATTTATTTTTGTCCAAGGCCCTGTTCTGCGATTGAGATTTTAGAGACCAGAACTACGGATCAGTCAATTTTTTCTGTTCCAAGAATAGTGGAAGCTGAGAGCATGCAGTTTTGTTATTTTGGAGGTACAGCTGAAAGTTTTGTGGGAAATCTGTGCTTACACTATGACATGCCAGTATTATGCATATTAGAAATACAACTTTAATATTGTTCAGGAAATACTGTAAGAGGCCAGAAAACAAACAGCAGCCATTCCCCACAGTCAGCCATTTCATTAACTTTCTGATACTGTTATAGATGTTTTGCCTTAAGTCGGAGAGAAGGGAATCTGAGCACCCCTCCCACAGGAAAACCTACAGTGCAGCATAATGGGAAAGGAAATCTCTGCAAACTCTGTTAGAGGGTTCTTAACAGTCATTCCAAATGGGAAGCGAAGAAGGCAAGGTCTGCCTTTTTGTAAAGGGAACAACAAATTCCAGTGGAATCTGACTGCAGTCAGAGTGATTCCAGGCAATCAATTGCAGAACAAGCCACTCAGCCAAGGAGATATCTAACAGACTTTTGCACAAATTTCAGGGGAGAAGGCCCAGAAGTAAAACACATACTACTATTATGAGTCTTTGTAATCTTTAAAGGTTAAATGACTTCAAGAATACTATGCCACAAAACAAAACAAATCATAAGAGAGAAATTCCTTCTGATTGTTAGGAAATCTGAACAGTATTGCCAATTCAAATTCTTTAAAGCACATTTTTTTGAAAAAATTCATATGATACAACTCATTGGACAATGCCCTGCACAGAGTAAGCTGCTATTTAGCTTCTAATATTGGAGAAGAGGAAACACTATAACAAGAGCAGCTATAGCATTGCAGGTGTAAATTTTAGCGAAATAACTAAACCTTTGTGGATCTGTTATGCACAAAAACAAAATTTATTTTCTGGATTAAAAACCTGGAGAGGTGTGTAGATTCTGAAGACCTGTTACAGTTTCAGATTCACATGATGCCTGTGCACTGAAGATATTTCACTGTTAAGGAGCGGAATGCATAATGTTCATAACCAATCATGATTTCATCTGTATCAAGCAGGATGAAATTAATGTCTTTGAGTGAAATAATGGAATAAAAATGAAATAAAATGAAGTGAGTGAATACTTCCGGAATGAAATGAAAGATAATACAGTGTGACAGGCAGCTTGAAAACAAAAAGAAAACCTAAAAAGGCATATTAGAAAGGGTTTAAATGAGAAATGTGCAAAAAAGTGAAATGGAATATATTCTTCAGAAGGAAAAGGCTATTTGTTGAATCTTGTAGACTTTAAGGCTTTTTCAGCTAGCATCATAATATTCTTCTTTGTGTCTGTAATATAGAGATGAGGAATTCTGGCACTAATCAGAGCTCTTTGGAGCTTTAGCAAACAGCAACAGCTCCAAATAATAACAAAATACTCATGTGGCAGAACTACTGTTGTTGGATGACTAGACTTTAATTGAGAAGACAGTAAATATTTTTCCTAACCCTTTCTTTATTCTTTCTTTTGTAAATAAAATGAATGGTATTACCGATGTGAGTATATTAAAATAGCTGTGCTGAAAGCTTTTATAGCCAAATTCACATCACAGACATGAAGTTTAGGAGTTGCTTGAATCATTGTGAGAGAAAAAGCTAAATGGAAACTGTGTTTATTGTAATCAGTGAAATAGCTGGAATTGATGCAGGTACTCTTTAATGAGTGAGAAAGGAGATGAAGACAAAAAGGTGTAGTATAAACAAAGTATGTACAGAGGAAAGGAAAATTGTCTAAAGTATGAAAATGTTTCACAGAAAGAAAATTGTATTAAGTAATGAAACAGGCAACTTTCTGAAAACAAAAAAGCGAGGAGCTCTATAAGAAACAAAATCAGAAGGTAGAGCCTGTTAGACAGCAAATAAAATCAATCTTTAAAAATGATTTAGATGTTCATCTTTCAAAAGAGGACACTGAAATTGAATGAATTGGACATAGAGTACACTGCTAATCAATTGAAGAAAAAAAATGAGGATAACTAAAGTAATAATAGAGATTATTTAAAAATAAAAGACAATCAAATGTGTTTGCAAATAAAGAAAATGATAAAAACTTAAAAAAAGGTTCAATTCTTTATTCCTGTAGCTTATTATTAAAAATAAAAGAAACAAAGCAAGCATGTTTTACGGAACTGTTATCCAAAAAAATATTTTCAGTAGGTAAATGTAAAACTTGTACAAACCAAAACCTATTGATGGTATCTGAAGCACACCGACTAAGTATGAAATGTGTTACTCAAAGAACTGTTTTTCAGTACGATATTTGATTTCATGGAACATGGAACATTAAAATGCAATATTCAAGCACCCTCATTTGAAAGAATGTAATTGAGATATGATCTAGCATTTCTGTGACAGTTATTAATACATAAGAGGATCATAAAAACAGTGCTGATATTCTGCATCAGAATAAATCCAGTCAGTTCGAGAAGAATAGAACTAGAACAAGTATAAAGTAATGATTTCTCTGCATGGGTATGATAGTATGGATTCATTTACTGGCATAATAATGCTGCTTTATTCTTAGTTACTTTCCTAACTGTGTTTCTGTTTCATTTGGTTATAGATTTTATTTATTAATTTATAATTTTCTGTTGTACCACAGCCAATCAGTGAGTAGACAGTTTTCAGAGAATTTAATTTGATATTGTCTCCCTCTGCTCAGCTCTTGTGAGGCGCCATCTGCAGTACTGCATCCAGGCCTGGAGCCCCCAGTACAGGAAGGACATGGAGCTCTTGGAGCAGGTCCAGAGGAGGGCCACTAAGATGATCAGAGGGCTGGAGCATCTCTACTATGAGGAAAGGTTGAGGGAACTGGGCTTGTTTAGCTTGGAGAAGAGAAGGCTCTGGGGAAGCCTCATTGTGGCCTTCCAGTACTTGAAGGGAGCATATAAACAGGATGGGGAACAGCTGTTTACAGGTGTGGATAATGATAGGACAGGGGGGAATGGTTTTAACCGAGACAGGGGAGCTTTAGGTTAGGTATTTGCAGGATGTTTTTCACTTAGAGGGTGGTGACGCATTGAAACAGGTTGCCCAAGGAGGTTGTGGATGCCCCATCCCTGGAGGCATTCAAGGCCAGGCTGGATGTGGCTCTGGGCAGCCTCGTCTGGTGGTTGGTGACCCTGCACATAACAGGGGGTTGAAACTAGATGATTGTTGTGGTCCTTTTCAACACAGGTCATTCTATGATTCTACGATATGATTATATTTCTCTTTTTTGAATATCCTAAGGAAGAACTGGACAATGCCTAATAATAATATTAATAATAATTATACATAATTATATATTATATAATATATATAATATATATTTAATAATAATAAATTTAATATTAATTTAATAATAATTATTATTTAATAATAATATATTTAATAATATATAATAATATATAATTATAGAATAATAATAATAATATATTATTATTATATTTGGGGCTAATAAATAATATATTATTATTATTATTATTATATAACTATTATTATTAATCCCTTTGTATCTCTGTGAAATTTCTCAGAAAATACTCCCAACTCTTTTCCTTTGAGTGGCAAACCTTGTTAAAAGCGAGTTTGTGATAAAGGCTGAAAAAGTAGGAAGGAATGAATGCTGGCTTTGTTGCATAGAAGCTGTACTGTGTGTGGCTTAATGCTGACAGTATGGTGAAGTACTTTAGAATTTTATTTCATTTGGCCCTGCCTGTGGCAGTGGGGTTGGAGATTCATGATCCTTGAGGTCCCTTCCAACTCTGGCCATTCTGTGATTCTGTGATTCTGAGTAATTCTAGTCCCTTGTTGATTCCCTCTATGAGGCATCAGAAGAGAAGTATGCAGAGTTTGTGAAGTACTCCTGTGATGTGTCATGTAGTAACTATTCTCGCTTGCTTGATGAAACAGCTAAGGAGAACATGCTCCAATGAGTTTTACTCCTTTGCTCCCCAACCATAAATTTTCCAAGTGGAAATGTCAACAGAGCCTTGCAAATGGGCTATCATAGGTACAGAAATGTATTTACTAGTGCAAAGAAAAGTCGATATTTTAAATCAAAGTAATTTTTACATTTGTGCAGAGACAAATTGCTCCCAGTTATTTCTAAGGCTGAACCTTTTTGACCAGTTTAACACTGTACAAGGCCAAATTGGTTTTAGGCTGAGGTGGTCCCTTTTTTTTTTTTTTAACACCATTATTTAGAGGCTATTTTATAGCAGTCTTAAAGCAGAGGTTATAAATCTAGCTTTGTAATATTTGGGGCTAATAAAGCTGTAGTATTTCAATGTGATGAGTTATGAAAGAGGACAGAAGACCCTGAGTGAAGGAATAAATAGTAGATTATAAAAGCAAACGTACTGCATTTAGTAGCTATCAGTGAGGTGACGCACTGTAGCCAATGATTAACGTAGTACACGAGAGACTGGAACCACTTCAGTCACTAAAAAGAAAAAGTAATGAAGTGAAAAAGAAATATGCTGGATATAAGTGTGATGGAAGAAATACAAAAGATGTTAAAGACCAAGCATAAACAATTGTAGGAAAATTGGAAATGAAAGATGTTTGAGAAATAAGTGCCCAACTAAATAAAACTCATAATGGTCCTAGGAATAAAGATTAGTTAAAAGAGATGACAGAACCTAGGATGCTATTTACTGATAGAAAGAGGAATACATAACTAGACTTATCAAATGATTTAACTTTGGGCTTCCAAAAAAACATAGGGACAGTCATTTCCCAAGGGAAGAACATGAAATACTGAAGAATAATAAGAACTTGTCAACAGAGATGGTCAAAAAATTAGAATGTCTGAAGCCTGTGCGAATGTCAGGACATACAGATCCATTCCAGAACTCCCAAGAAAGCGGCAAGAGAGATAAGAAATGTTTTAGCAGATACATAATAGGGAAAGCCATTCTGAAAGAGACAGGGAACAAACCACTGGCTCTACTTAATATTTTAGAAGATATCAGTAAAGATTAAGATCACAACCAACCTCTGAAATTAAGTCAGCAGACTGTACAGCTGGAAGGCAGCAGTGGCCAAGATAAGTAGCACTCTGGATATTCAATTATCTCAGGGTTATAACAGCAAGTTTTTGTTAGGTAGTGGAAAATCTTTCATTTATGCACCAGTTTATACATTTAGAAGTTGAGATATTGACATTTATTGCAATGAATTTTAACTGCAGCTAATAAATTATTTACAACTTTATGTTATTTCTTAGGAAGAATGGAAATCTCCCATTAATGAGTGATCTATCATAATTTCATACGCTTTGGAGAATCCCAGCCTTTGCTCTGAACAGAAGTTCAGTAGTTGCAATCAACTTGAAATTAGTAAGGTTCAAGTACCCTGGAACTCAGCTCTGTTTAGTGTTATTGTCTTATGCAGTCCTGTTGTTTTCCAATGATTTAATACACAGGGGAAAGACTCCTCATTTTTTAATTAAGTACAAGATGGCTGTTGGTTATTCTATAACATTCAGTCAAACAGAACATACAAGACACTGACACCTCTTTCTAAAATTTAGCGTAGTCTATTTTTGGAGTCAAAAAGTGTAGGCCTCCTTGTCATGTTCTCTATTATTAGGATCACAGACTGTTATAATAAGATAAATTATTGATTGTTTTTTTTTTTTTGGTTCTAGGGATCAGTGGTGCCACAGAAAGCAGTTGGAATTCATACTGGAGTTGAGGGTTTCTAGAGAAACATTTCTGCTAATGAGTTGTGAATTTACTTCAATGTATAAAGGCAATGGGTGTATTGTGAAATCAACATGCATATCACTATTGCAATGGATCAGCATTATATATTTGCACAGCTTTCAAATTATCATAAAAATAAAGGAATGTAGTAGGCAACTGATGCCATCTACCTGGACTTCTGCTAGTCCTTTCATATGGTCCCATACCACATCCTTAAATTGGAGAGATCTGAATTTGAAGATTAGTCTATTCTGTGGATAAGAAATTAATTGGAAGGTCAGAGGTTTGTGGTAAATGGCTCTCTATCTAGGGAGAGACTGATGATGAACTGTGACTGTGTTGGGATGGTACTCTTTAAAATCTTTGTTAACTACATAGAGGATGGGATCAAGTGCACCCTCAGCAAGTTTGCTGATGACACCAAGCTGAGCGATATGGTTGTTACAGCTGAAGGAAGGGATGCCATCCAGTGGCACCTTGATAAACTCAAAGGGTGAGCCCAAGTAAACCTAATGAGGTTCAATAAAGCAAAGTGGACAGTTCTGCACTTGGGTCAGTGTAATCCCAGGTATGTATATAGACAGGGAGAGGAACTCCTAGTGATGATTTGCTTGCTGAGATAGACTTAAGGGTCCTTGAAGATGAAAAATTTAACATGAGCAAGCAGTGTGCCTTTGCAGCCTGGAAGGCCAATGGTATCCCAGGTTGCATCAGAAGAAGGGTGGCCAGCAGCGAGAGAAATGTGACTGTCCCCCTCAACTCTGCCTTCATAAGGCCTCATCTGGAGCACTGTGTATTGATCTGGAACTGCAATGCAGGAAAGGTGTTTGTCAATTAATAATGTCATTGACAGTGTTGAGCTTTTGGAGAGGGTCCAAAGGAGAGCCACAAAGATAATCATAGGGCTGGAGCACCTCTCTTATGAAGACAGGTTGAAGGAGCTGCGCTTGTTCAGTCTGGAGAAAAGAAAGTTGTGGGGAGACCTCATCATAGCTTTCAAGTATTTAAAAGGAGATTACAAACAGGAGAGAAATCAACATTTTACACAGGTAGATAGAGACAGAAAAGGAAGAAATCTTTTCAAATTAAAGGAGGGAAGATTTTGATTGGATGACATGAGGAAGCTTTTCACTGAGAGGGTGATGAGGTGCTGAACAGGGCTGCCCAGAGAGGTTGTGGGTGCCCCATCCCTGGAGGTGTTCAAGGCCAGTTTGAATGAGGCCCTCAGTAGCATGATCTAGTACTTAACCTAGTGGTTGGCATCTCTGCCTGTGGCAGAAGTGTTGGAACATGGTGATCTCTGAGGTCCCTTGCAACCCACATCATTCTTTGATTCTATGATTCTATAAATAATCTGAAATATGTCCTCATCCAAAACAATACGTGGTATATTATATGAGATTGGCTTGTTCAGAATACAGTAATAACTTATAACTTGAAATATCGTAGAATGGGAAATGGAGTTCTGAGAATAAATCTGTTCTTTCCATAGCTTTAGAAGGTTTCGGAGAGGATAGCAGAAATCTCATAGTGAGAGTAATTCATTAAAAAATAAAGTGAATAATAAGGAAAGACATAAAATATTCTGAGTGATACTAATCCTTGTTTCAAAAATGATGTCCTTTACAAACTGCTGAGAATTGTTTGCTTCTATCTCTGCAGAGAATTTAATTAGATTTCATTTTTAGAGACATTCTTCCAATCATGAAATCTGTGTTTGAGAACAGATTCCCAAGCTATTTGCCTAGGAGAAAAATATAACTCCAGCTGAATTTATTTGTGAGATCCCCATTGGCTTCAAGTGGGAGTTAGAGCAGGCTGAGTATAAGAAAGAAGCCTGTAATCTCTCTAGCAGACTAACTCATCTTTGCTGCTTTTTAAATAGTTTCCTAGCTCTGTCAGAAGAAACACAATTGCTACAATATGATAATGAAGTAAGAGATGTCTAAGTTGGATGATATAGAGCAAGAAAACCTGTTTTATTAATTAGGTATGCTGAGCAACATATAGTAAAACAAAGAAGTGTATGAAAAAAATTGAATAGTATCAATACAGAAGAAAAGTATTCTCAGTGCATGTCTTGCTCTATTGCAAATTACTTCCAAGAAGTTAAATATTGTTTTCTGTTTTTCTGGGTGGAAACTTTAGTTATGATCAAACAGTGAAGATGGTTTCACTGATGAGGTGTGAAAAACTGTTTCCTTTCTCTGCCTTCCCCCTCGGTTCTGGTGTATAATTCTGTTCTTTTCCCGCAAGCACTGTTATGCTCTTTTCTGGAATGAAAAGTGTCTGTATTTGCCGGCCTTCAGAACACTGGAGCATATATCTGAACATAAGGAAAATTATATAGCCAACACATTATGTAGTTGAAATTGACCTGATACAATTATTTGTTGTGCAAAAATACTGTAAAAATTTTGCAAATAGCAACATAAATTTATGAGGAAACAAAATGGTCATAAATCACTGGCTGGTACGCTGACTCAGTATGGTACTGTTTGAAGCATCCAGCCTCTTCAGTAGGTAGTGTATCAAACTCAAGTTCTTGATTTGGAGATTTTCCCACTTGACCACAGGAGGCAACACTAACATTAATTAGTGTCTTTCCAGCTTCTGTTTTGTACAGCGCTGTTCCTGTGAACAACTGAGATGGGGTAAGATAATGCACAAAATTGTTGTACTTTTGTATAATGTATTCAAAGATAGCATTTTATTTTATTTTTTTTAATATGTATATATACATGGAGAGGGATCAGAAGTCTTTCTGGCAAAAGGGATGTATAATTTCTTCACTGTAGTCGCGACAGATTATTGTGTACTCATAGATTAAGAAACTGACAGTTTTAGGGACAATTGCAATGTTCATATATTTATTTACATTGGCATAAAGTTTATCTATCTTGGTTTCTACCTCTTAAAGAAGAGGACATTTAAACCTTAATAGCTGACATGGATAATAAGATCCTGTGCTGCAGTTATGCTATTATCAATTCAGTTTTGATAATGCTGTGAACTAAGGATGTGGAAGGAAGAAGATAAAGTGATAATTAGATGGAACGAGTTTCAAAACAAGGTGGCAGTTCTTCACACACGAGGTAGCCGACCCCTTCAACTCCCTACCAAAGACATTGTGAATTGTAAAAATCTGTGGAGTTCCCAAAGACAATGGGAAAATTTAATGGAAGAGAAATTCTCTAAAAATTACTAAATATATAGAATCCATTTATAGGCTATGAAGAACAATACTTGAAATACTTGAAATCTGGCAGATTGTAGAGCAAGACACTGTAAATACTTGTCCTATTCTTACTCATATTAAGGCATATGATTGTGATTCTTTCTGGGTACCCAGCACTGGTCTTCACAGTCATTACTATCATCCAGAATGGCCTTCTAATGTTCTTGTTTTTGGGAATCAAAGTTAAATGTCAAATAAATACAGTAAATAATGTCCATTACCAGATGTTACATCAATAATATAAATATATACAATATTATTTACTTTAAAAAGAAATACATGCCAAAAATACACAATCTGCTCATTTTCTTCTCATTAAGTACTCCATGAAAGAATAGCAACATCATTGTATCCTGCTAGTCTTCCTATCAACCATATTTTAATTAACAGGAAAATTTAGACTGAAGGTGTTTAGAAACAGCACTGGATTCTAAATGTGGAAAAATGAAACCCCTCCACCTCCATCTAAATATTTTCCAAACACAAAACATGTGGTTAGCAATACATCATTTTGGATGCCTTTCTGATAGCATCCCATAACCCTGTTAGCAGTTTGCCTTGATATGTTAAACAGTACCATGCATTATAGAGTGAGAACTCCTTGATTTATAAGCATTTCAGAGCAGCAGTGTATACATATTCATTTGGCATATGCAAGAAGAGATTCTAGGAAAGCTCAATTGTCTTTTGATGTATTTTTTTTAATTATTATTTTATTCTGGTACATTACAAAATGTAATTTTATTATTTAAAACACAAGGAAAATAAACAGAATGTGGTTCTCAGTACTGAATTCTGGACCAAACTCCTTTAAATCAATAGAAAGCTTAGTTTGATTTGTATTGTTCTTGGATCAGCCTTTTCGTTCACCATAAAAAAAAAGAGGTTATATTATCACAAAACTTTGTATTCAACTCCGTACATTAAAATTATGTTGATCTCTTTAGAATTGTATTTTATCTTACTGTTTATTTTGCATGTTAAAATGGATTCCTTTTATTCTCCTTTCAGATGTTCATTCCTAATATTTATTAGGGCTCTGCTGTTTTATGACCCTAATTCCTCTGTTTATGATTTATTCTCTTCTTACAAATAGTTATTCTTTTTTTGTCCTTGTAATACCCTGCTCAAGTGTAGAAACATTTGTAGAAGACTGAAGTTATTTCACTGTAGCTTTTTTGCATGAAGAATTATGTGGCAATAAAGTAAATGATGAGTGGAAGGAGGTCATATCTTTACTCTTTTCCTCTTTAAAGCAGGATCCAGCGGGTGTGATTAGCAGCCACTTTTAGTTCAGCATCTGCATTTAATCAGAAGTTATTTCCCCATTTCCTAGACTGCTTATTGTAACACTTCACCACTTCATCTCTCTTCCCTGCCAACCAGGCAATAAAAGAAAGGTTTCAAACTTTCTCCTCTTTTTTTTTTTTTTTTTGTCTAGCCTTGATAAAACTTAAATATCTGATTTTTGTAAATAAATAAGTGTTAACATATGGAAAAAGTATGACTAGATAAATGTTTTCAAGGCTCTTCTGAAGGTTTTATACTTAACGTCTACATTAGCAGGAGTCCCTCAGAAATGGAGAATGGGGTTAAAATTTCTACATAATTACATATAATTTCAGCTTACTATAGATAGACAAGTAAAGAAAAAGTTTGTTTTCCTTTTTTTTTTCCTCCTTTTTTTTTTTTTTTTTTTTTTTGGCACATTAGAGATATTGTTGCCTATGTCTGGGCTCATAAGTTTGCATTAAAGAATTTTCCCCTCTCACCACTACACCATCTTCCTCCAAAAAGGAACTTAATTAATTATTTAATGTAAACTGTTAATCAAAAGTGATTTATATAACCAAGGTAAAACAATGATTTAATTGTATAAAGTTGAAAGAAATTTTTTCCTTCTTTTTTCAAGAGAAGAATCCTCTTTTCCCATGTAAGCCTTATAGCTGCAAAACCACTGGCATTCATTGTAGATAATTACAATGTGAAAATGACATTTTGTTGATATATACATATTTTTTAATCAGAAATCAGACATGAAATAAATGGTATTAAAATATTTTAAAATGATCTCTTTCATGAAAGTCTGCTACTAAGTTTCTTTAGTACTAGATAAAGAATTCTTTTACTTTTCTTTGAGCTATTCTCCATTTAAGATTCATTAAAAAATTCTGTCACCCTTATTTTCTTCCTTTGTCTTTGTTTGCCATAATGCCAAAATAGATTTCTATGCTATATACAATAAATATAAAATATCTTCATGGCAAACACCAGTTATGGCCTGAAGATGCAGATTATAAATAATCAGCAAAAAATCCCAGCAACTTTTACTTCCTACAGGTGACTCTTGTGACCTTATGCAGATTCATACCATACTGCAGATTCATACTGAAGATAATTGCTTATTCATTTCCAGATCATGGGAACGGAGGAAGATTCCAAGAAGTTATTGAAGTGTGGAAAGTAAATGAAGAAATTTACAAGTTAAAAGCTCACAATCAAGTATTATAATTTTAATTGATTGTTGCTGAACTGTACTCGGTCCATGAAAGTGAAGAATTTTAAAATGTTCTGCGTGGAGTCTAAAATCCATCTCAATACTTATAAAAGATAATTCTTCTCATCTTAGACCCTAATTACATCAAAACTTAATTTGTTCTGGAAGTTAACTTCCTTGAAGTTCAGTGCTGTGAAGTAAAATATAAACTAAAAAGGAAGAAACATCTTTTTCACTGTACGGTATAGATAGCAAGGCAGTTAATATACTTTAGAATGCGATTATATTGATAATGATAATGTTATTCAGTTCCTTTTTTTTTTTCTTTTTTCTCTTAGGAGTCTGAAGAAAGAAAAGGAAATGTAGTTCACAGGCTGTGAAATATAAATAGTCTTTTTCTTTAATGACATTATAGCACATAATTCAGATTTTCCCATCATTGAACTTCCAGGCATATTTCAGTGTTACCATTTACGTCATCAGGGAATGTCTGCGGGCAATTCATTAAGACTGAGAGGAGGCAACTATCTTTATATACATGTATGCATGCTTTTCTTGCATGTTTGCACATCTGTTACTTCATGCAAGTAGTTCAAATTAAAGTTACTCTGCTACCTTGTGGCTGTAGCTTGAAATACCATCTCCTTACTGGCTTAATTTATAAAGTTGTCTATTATTTATTGTGTTATTTATTCTACTTGGCACATATGAAATTGCATCCAGGATACTATGTTTAGTTTTAGAACTCTTCCCAGAGGAAGAGAGATCTTTGTTTTGCCAGATTGTGTTGCAGAGATGATGAAATGCTCCTTTGCCCTCATCCTGCTTCTGTTTCACTTTTCAAGCATAGAAGCAGAATATGGAAGAGAAATCTGCCCTGCTGCTGTTCATGTGCCTGTCCAAATGGCACACATTTGTGATAGTGGTCCATGAACAATGGAGGATGTTACATAGAATCCAGGAGAAATGAAAAAAAAAGACATTGTTAATGTTCAGAAGACTCAGAAACTGCATGCCTTCATGAAAAGAATTTTATGTACATCAGTATTATCTAGTACTAGCTTTATCGCATTGGATACCCATTTTTTCAATCTCTTCCTATTTTTCTTGAATGGCTCAAAATGTTATATATAGTGACACAATATCTTCTTAATAACATTAACTTTCTGGTCATATTCTAGAGCACATTAATTTGTGTTAATATTGATAACAGCTTTAATTAATTATAATGAATTTTTATGTTGACTACACAGAGAGTTCATTTCTTCACAGCCTTCAACCGTATTAAACAAAATCAGATTTCCTGAGTAAACTGGCTTCATCCATTATTTTTTATAAAAGCATGTTAACTAAGCTTCTCAATTTTTAATTTTTTTTTTTTTTTACATTAACAGATAACAAGTGTTATGCTAGATAAAAAGAGAGGTTTAGAAGTTCTTGGTTTCACATCAGAGAAATAATAGCACCTTTATTCATGAGTTATCAATTCAAAATACCAATGAAGCCCGAGATACTTATTTCATTATTTCCCTATTTTGAACTTTAAACCTTGTATTACTTTTTGCTTTTAAAACAGATAGAAAAGCTACCATCTCTGTAGACAGAAGCACATCTAGCACAGAAAGCAAGTACATATCTACCTCATCCACTAAGAAATTGGGGAAACACTACACAGCCAAATTTGTTTTTTGAAGTGTCTGGAGAAGCTGCCAATGGAGATACAGTGATGGAGATAGTGTGTGTCGTTGTCAGCTTATGTTTCAGGAGGAGCAGTCTTACCGTGCACACTATATAAAGTTTTCTCTCCTTCATGGCACTTGCCTTGTTATGTTCTGGGCTCTGTGTTCTTCACATTCCACTGCTTTGCTCCTCCTATGCTCACTTGAGTTGAGAGCTGTTGTGTAGTGTTCCAAGATGCTACCTGGTCCTTTTTTTACCCCCTTATACTTCATCATCACAACAGTGCTCCAGCTTGTCCAGATTGTCCAGGTAGGGCCTTATAGCCTCTTACGTTCTTACAAACCTTTATGGAGACCTGCATGAGAGTATGTAGAATATTTTGGTCTATTCTATTTTACTATTCAAACCTGCCAGGATGTGACAAAGTTGTGTCATAGACTACGAACAACATTCTTGACAGGAGCTAGAAAAGGATTACTAACTTGCTCTGTGCAATATATATGGATATAAATTTTTTTCCCACTGAACGAAATTTCACAGTATCAAAAATCATTTCCTTTGTGGGAAATTCTATGCTTAGTCTTGAGCAAAGTACTGGATTGCAGGATTTGCAGCAGTCTTGAAGTGCAAGTGGTGATTTTATTGAATTCCTGTTTGGGGAGACCTGAAATACAGTCAATTTTTACAAGCATTTTTAGAATTTAATGGATTTGTGACTTCAAGAATGTTTAACATTTATAAAGTTCCCAATAACAGTTGTATATGCATATATAGAGGTATGTGTATATATATATTCTATATTACTTCAGCAAATCAGTATGCAGCTGTTTCACAATAATTTCAAAAGACTGACTGCCTGGATTAGAACACTTTAGTCACATGTTTCTAACTTTGTTATGGCAATTTTAGTGTCAAGAAGAGAATTTTCAGTATTGTGGAATAAGCTCCTTAATGACAATTAATGAAAAAAAAGTCAAAGATCATATACTAATGAGAAACAAAATCATATAATTTTAGGGGTTGGAAGAGACCTCTAGAAATCATGTAGTTTTTGCTGAAGCAGGTTCACAGAATGGTTTGGATTTAAAGGAACATTTAAGATCACCTAGTTCCAACCCCTGCTGTAAGCAGAAACACCTGGTCTCTAGACCAGGTTGCTCACAGCCGCATCCAGTCTGGCCTTGAATGCCTCCACAGAGCAGGCATCCACAGCCTTGCTGGGCAATCTGTTCCTGTGTCTCAAGACCCTCACAATAAAGAATTTCTTCCTGATCATCTAGTCTAAATCTAACCTCTCCCAGTTTAAAGCCATTTCCTCTCATCCGGATGCAATCTGCTCTTATAAAAAGTCCCTCCCCAGCTTTCCTGTAGGCCCTTCAGGTACTGGAAGGCTACTATAAGGGCTCCTTGGAGCTTTCTCTTCTCCCAAGTGAAAATCCCCAGCTCACTCAGCCTGTCCTCGTAGGGGAGGTGCTCCAGCCCTCTGATCATCTTCATGGCCCTTTTCTGGACCTGCTCCAATAGATTGATGTCCTTCTTGTGTTGAAGGCTTCAGAACAGAACGCAGTACTCCATGTGGGGTCTCACAAGAGCAGAGCAGAGGGGCAAAATCACCTCCCTTAACCTGATGGTCATGCTTCTCTTGATGCAGCCCAGGTATGGTTTGCCTTCTGGGACACGAGTGCATATTGCTGGCTCATGTTGAATCTTTCATCAATCAGCACTCCCAAATCCTTCTCCTCAGGGCTGTCCTCAAGCCATTCTCTGCCCAACCTCTATCTGTGCTTGAGATTGCCCTGAGCCAGGTGCAGTAATTCGCACTTGTCTGTCCTTGGTCAACTTCATGAGGTTTGCATGGGCCCACCTCTCAAGTGACAGGTATCTCAGCCTTTCCACACAACGGAGATGCTCCAGACTTGCATGCATGCAGTTGTTCCTCTCCAGGAGTGGGACTTGTCATAGTGATACCCATCTATGAGAGGGGTCCGAAGAAGAATTCAGAGAGCTAGAGGCCTATCAGTCTGACCTTGCTATTTAGGAAGATTATGGAAGAGATCTTTTTGAATGTAATCACGCAACATGTGCAGGACAACTAAGGCATCATGGTTTCATGAAAGAAAGATCCTGCTTGACTGACCCAACCCACACCTATGTCCATGTGGTGTATAAAAGAAAGGCTGTGGATGTAGTCAGTAAAGCCTTGGACTATGTCTGTGACAGTATTCTATTGGATAAGCTGGCAGCCCATGGCTTTGACCAGTAAATTTCTGGCTGGGTAAAAGATAGACTGGATGTTTGGACCCAGAGAATGGTGGTGAGTAAAGTCCAGCTGGTGACCAGCCACGAGTGGTGCTTCCCAGAGGTCAGAACTGGAGCATGTCCCTTTCAGTATGTTTATTGATGATCTGGACAAGGGCACTGAATGTACCCTCAGTAAGTTTGCAGATGACACCAAGTTGAAGGGAAGTACTGATCTGTCTGAGCATGGGAAAGCCCTACAGAGGGATTTGGACAGGCTGGATTTTTTGGGCAGAGGCCAGTTGGATGAACTTTGGCAAGACCAAGTGCTGGATCCTACATTTTCATCACAACATTCCCATACAGAGCTACAGGCACTGGGCAGAATGACTGGAAAGAGGAACAGTGAAAAAGAGTCTGGGGATGTTAAACAATAAGTGGCTGAACATGAGCTACGAGTGTACCCAGGTAGCCATGAAGACCACTGGCATCTTGGCTTGTATCAGAAGTAGCATAGTCTGCAAAACTAGGGAGATGATTATAGTTTTGTGCTCAGTGCTGATAAGACTGCACCTCTAGTGCTGTGTTCAGTTTTGGGCTGCTAAGTAGCAGAAAGACGAAGGCACTGGAGTGTGTCCAGAGAAAGCCAACAAAGCTAGTAAAGGTTGTGGAGCACAAGTCTTAGGAGCAGCTGAGGGAATGGGGCTTGTTTAGTCTGGAAAAGAGGAGGCTCAGAGGAGACATTATTGCTGTCTACAACTACCTGAAAGGAAGTTGTGGCAAGGTGTGAGTCAGCCTCTTTTGAATAACTAGTGATAGGATAAGAGTTTATGACCTTAAAAGTTGTGTTAAGGGAGGTCTAGATTGGGTATTAGGGAAATTTCTGCTCAGAAAGAATGATCGTGCATTGGAACAGTCTGTGCAGGGAAATGGTCCTGGAGATTTTCAAGAAAAGGGTGAAAATAGTGCTTGGGGACATGGCTTAGGAGGCATAGTGGTGGTATGTTGATGGTTGGGGTTGATGATGTTAGACGTCTCTTCCAAACTGTTCTATGATTCCGTGATTCTATCACTCTACATTTATCTTTGTTGAACCTCATAGGGTTTCTCTCTGCCCAGTACTCTAGCCTGTCCAGATCTCACTGAATGGCAGCACAGCCTTCAGTGTATTGATATATAAGCTACTAAAATGGGAGACAAAGAAAATCTCATTCATATTTTCACATGCATCCTGTTTTAAATAACTGAACAAGTGCATTCAGACATGTAAGTCTCTTTTATATAAATCATGATCATCTTATCAAGTTAATTCCCATTCCTCAGCAGAGGAAAAACACAACTGCTACTGAAAATTCCCATGTTCTTCAGAAGGGCTCACTCTCATGGAAAATGAAGGAAATTGCTACTGAGTTCAGTTTCTTTGCCTGTAGAGGATAGACAACAGAAAAAAAATCATATTTGGAGAGATTTCATAGAAGCCTGTGGTAGAGAAGCATTCTGTGACTACTGTAGATGCAAACTCCTATTTTTATATCGTTTTTATAAATATGAGCATTTAGTTTCTGGAAGAAGGATGTATACTGTATACTTGAATTAGTGTACAGTATCAGTATATCCAGTTGGATTATAATTTTGCTTATTAAAAAGTCAGTATTTTTGGCTCTTGTTAAGCAGGATGGGGATTTCTTCCTTTGCCCTGGTACTATCAGTAGTCAAAAATAGGCCAACTTATTCTCTGCCAGAGAACATTTTTTTCTGTTGGGTGTAGAACTGCCACAAATATTTGAGTTTTGGTCATTATGTAACGCACTCTGAAAGTAATAAGTCTGACTACTGGAGGAAGTGAAGCTGTACTGATGAGCCTGGGACAAAGAAGAAATGAAGACTACCAGTCTGGAATATCCCACACTCAAGCGACAGGCTTTTCTAGATAATCCTGGAAATCTTTGGGAAACCCAGAACCCAGGCAGTGCTCTGAGATAAGAGGTGGGAAAGAAGCAGGAATCAGGAGCCAGCTAGACTGAAGCTGCCAAAGCAGTTGCTATCATAGGTTAAACAGACCTGAATAGATCTTAACAATGTTTTATAGAGTTCTAGCTAGTTCTGACTTTTTGCACAAAGGAGATCAGCTACACAATCTAGTCCCTTCATACTTTTCTCTCTTCTCAATTGTTTAGTCCAGTTTCATATTTGTTTAGGTTATGCTTTCTGTACCTAACCACGAAATTGAGAAGTGCATATGGAGTGTGCAGTATTACAGTGAATATAGCTTTTATTTTTTGATTGATTTGTTTCCAGCTTTTCACTCGTAATGTTTGTGGAGGTGAAGTTGTCATGATCAATGTGGATTGTCCTGTTCTTGTTCCTATTGCTGTAAATAGAATTAATAATGATGCAGAAATTAATGAGGTTGTTCACACTTGGCACAAGATTAGGAGAGTGCATACTGTAATTTTTCAGTTGAAGGGCTCAGTTAAGCAGCAAGAGAAACAAACTTTTAGTATACAACAATAGCACTATTGCCCAATTGAATAATGCAGAATTACTTAGTAAAAGATTAATATGATGTTCACTTGGATAATGGAAATTATTAACTATAATGTGAAGGGTATTAGCAGTTAAATTGTATTTCTTCTACAGTATAACGTTAATAGCATAACTCAGCAAACTGAAGGCCTTTTGGTATTCTGTACTTGTAGGATGGCATTGTGTCTTAATTTGCTGTTTATATGCACTCCCTATTGGTATCTATATTTTAAAAAGAGATATAATAGAAAGACATGCAATAAATTTTGAATATATGACCTCAGGAGCTGCTTAAGGCTGCAGACCATTCTATTGTTACAGATAACAGAAAACTTACTAATCTATAAAGAACAGCTATGTCCTAAAAGATCTATTAATTTGCCACATATGACAACTGGACAATATTTTTCCGATGGAAAGTCTTTCTATTGAAATTTTCATAAAAATCCATTTTTTTACATAAATACACTCATCTGACAAAAACTTAAAAAATGCTAGGAGATAGTTAAAACATTCTGGCTTTTTCTGGTGTTTCAATGTTTCTTAACTATATGAAAGGGAAATGTTCATCAGTTCTAATTACTTGTTAGTTGAAGTAAATGTCAGGCTATAAATACAGCTTGACTGACCCAAAAACTTCAAAAATTTCTGTTCCATAGCAGAATTGTTTTGTGTTCTGATTTCTAATGGTAAAAAGTTAATGGTCAGCATTTCTTTCAAGCTGTCTTTTACTGTGTTGTACAAATGCTAGAATTAAAATGAATATAATTTTTGTTTTGAGCCTATAAAAAAAACATTTAGGCCTTGGAGAGTGTTCAGTGAAGGGTAATAAAGGGTAATAAAGCCGGCAAGGGGTCTGTAACACAAGTCTTAAGAAAAACAGCTGAAGGAACTGGGATTGTTTGGTCTGGAGAAGAGGATACTCAGGTAAGACCTTATTGCTCTCCACAACTACCCAAAAGAAGGCTTTTGGGTGGCAAGGTGAAAGTCTCCGTGTAATTAATAATAGGATTAGAGGGAATGGTCTCAAATTGCACCAGATTCAGGTTGGACGTTAGGAAAATTTCTTCTCCAAAAGAATGTTCAGGCACTGGAATGGAGTGCCTAGTGAGGTGGTTGAGTCATCCCTGGAGGTGTTCAAGAAATACTTAGATGTGATACTAAGACAGATGCTTTAGTGAGAAAATACTGGTGGTAGGTGGACAGTTTGGACTGGATGATCTTGGAGCTCTTTTCCACCCTTGGTGATTCTGTGATTCCATGAAAAGAAAACTTATGCTGTCAACAGTTTGGTTCTATACTCAGGATTTGAAATTTCTAGCAAGTTTCAATCACATTTAAAGGAGGAAAGAAGTCTCAGCAATAACTCTGTTTCAGTAAATTTTACAACAGCTGGATCCCAGATGCTGAATAGAACTTAGATCACTGTGTCCCCAGAAAAGAGGAGACAGAATTCAGCTGCTACAAATTTAGTTTGGCAGTGGATGGCTGCCAACTAGGTCCTTCAGACAACCACATATCCCCTTTATTGAGAATGTGAAGGATGTTTATTGAATGATATGAGAGAGCAAAGAATGCATATTCTTTTGAAATAATACTTCCCAAGTTCCACTGACCACAAAAACAGCTTTTGGATTGTTAAGTTACTATTCTCAGTGTTGTATAGAATCACAAGGTTGGAAATGACGTACAAGATCATCTAGTCCAACCGTCCTCCCATTACCATTGCTACCACAAGCTACTAAGCCATATCTCGTAGCTCCTCATCCAGACGCTTCATGAACACTGCCAGGGACATTGATTTCACCACGTCCCTGGGCAGACCATTCCAGTGCCTGACCACTCCCTGAGAGAAAAAGTTTTTCCTTATGTCTAATCTAAACCTCCTCTGGTACAACTTGCGGCCATTTTCTCAGGGAATGCCTGGGAGAAGAGGCCAAACCCCTCCTCATCACAACCTCCCTTCAGGAAGTTGTAGAATGCAATGAGGTCTCCTCTGAGCCTCCTCCAGACTAAACAACTCCAGCTCCCTCACTGCTCCTCGTAAGACTTGTGCTCCAGATCCCTTACCAGTTTCATTGCCCTTCTCTGGATGTGCTCGAGGGCCTCAATGTCTTTCTTGTAGTGAGGGGCCCAAAACTGAACACAATACTGAAGGTGTGGCCTCACCATTGCTGAGTACAGGGGGATGACTGCCTCCCTGCTCCTGCTGGCCACACTATTTCTAATGCAGACCAGGGTGGCATTGGCCTTCTTGGCCACCTGGGCACACTGTCGGCTCATGTTCAATCGAGCATAACCAACATCTCCCGGTCTCTTTCTTCTTCAGCCACTCATCCCCAAGCTTATAATGTTGCATGGGGTTATTGTGGCCAAGATGCAGGACCTGGCACTTGGCCTTGTTGAACCTCATCCCATTCACCTCAGCCCAGCGATCCAGCTTATCTAGATCCCTTTGAAGGTTCTCCCTACCTTCAGAAAGATCGACACTACCTCCCTATTTGTAGTCAGCTAATAAATGACTAACCTCAGTTTACCTTTGTCATCTATCATACTGGAATAAGCTTATCACCTAAGCTTAATATGATAGATGACAAAGACTGAGACACAGTGTCTTGACCCACTCAGTATGTTTTGAGGGAGGTTGTCACGGTTTTATGATTTTTGGTTATCGGCATTCCACATCATAATATCACGTAGTGCACTGGGAGTTAAAGAATTAATGCTCCAGTTCTGGGTACCTTTCCCAGAAGAGAAGCACTACATGCCCCAGAGAACTTTGTGTTATTTGTGCTTCCATTTTCCATTCAGATGGAAAGATAAATTCCATTCACAGATCCTTCCGTCCTCTTTTTTGATCATGGCAGAGTGTGATCACCCCAGATCATCTTGCCTCAGCATGGGAGTAAGGCATTCGGCTTTTAGACACTCTCATTTTATTTATTGCCTTCAATTCTAATTCTATTGTATTATATTGTATTATAGTGTTATCTTGTGTTCCAACATCTTGTTTAGTAAATTAATTTGTTTCTCCACAGATCATTTCTGCTGTTCCCTTTTCCCTTTCCGAGGCCATGGGTCCCTGGGTTCCCCCGCCCCGCTAGTCATGGAACTGGACTGAACAAGTCCGTAAACCGTTGACAGAAGTGAATCTTTTTTTCTACGTCCTGAATCATGCCTCCTCCAGTAATCAAGAGGGTCTCTGCCATGATGGAGTCATCCAAGACTCAGAGGAATAATACACATCAATTTATTGAGAGCTTTCTTAGCAACAACTAATACTAGAGGTAAAATTGGCTAATTTGCTAAGTTATAAGCATTACAGGTAAGACAATATTAGGCAGAGGTTACTAGAAAGAGTAAAATGGTAGAAGAAGTTAAAGAGAAAAGATAGAAAATGGAAAGAGAGACAAACAGATGTACAAACACAGCAAAACAAAATGTTTCACCACTCCTCCATCCAGTGATATCTTGCTGATCTCCAGAAGTTGTGGGTCATCCAAAGTTGCACTTGTCAGTTGAGAACTAATGACAACAGTACAAACTCTTATAGCCCAAAGTGGTCAAGCCTGCTCTTTAGGAATATCAGTTTCTGGGTTTGGGAATCTCACCGGGAACTCCTTTTTTTCCTGTCTTTCAAGCCTTGCAAATTTAAGTCAGCAGATAAAAGGAAGCAGGGAGATACTAGCTTGTATCCTTCCTGGTAACATTTCTCAATCACCTCTATCAGTTTGGTTTCATTTCCTCCCAGGCCAAGTCTTCAGCCAATAGATACTCCTGGGCCCTCTCATTCAAATGCAAACAACTCCTAAGAAATGTTTTCAAATGTAAAACTGCATAAATAGAGTGATATTTGTTGCCTCATGTTGATTTGAGACATTCCTTACCAATCTCAGACTCAGAGTTGACTTTAAATATCTTACACGAGTCTACAAACTGCCACAGAAGCCATCCAAATTTAATTTATGGGTGCTGCATCTGTATTCGAGAAAAATCAATGACTTCTGTAAACAATGCTCCTAGATAAGACTTAATTCCTACTGTTTTTACAATATTTATTATAGAACTGTATCTAAGCTCCTAAAATATTCAGTCATAGAAAAGCTGAAGTGAAAGAAACTCTGCATGTCTTCTAATTCATCCTGTCACTCAATACAGGACTCCTGTGACTTCATGCTCTTCCTCAGCATAGAACAATGTTAGATGAGACTGCTTAGGAACTTGTCCAAAATGGACATTCCACATAATTTTCGGACAATCTGTTCCAGTGCGTCAGTCCTTTCCTGGAGAAGATTTTATTTTTTCATGTCTAATTATAATTTTTCTTGCTTCACATTCTGACCATTATCCCTTCTCCTTACACATCTCTCAGAAGAGAAGGCTAGAATGCACCATTCAGTAGTAGAATCAGTAGGTTAGGTCCCTTCTTCTTTAGGCAACCTAACAATTCCCTTAGATTCCCTCAGTACAATGTAAATTTAGCGGCTTTCTTTTAGATTCTCTCGAACCTTCCAGCATCTTGTACAGGGGATGTGTCCAAAAGTGACAACAGTTTTCTAGATGCACTCTCAAAAATGCTTAGTGCAGCAGTATAATCACTTCCATCACTTTATAGGTCTCATTGTTAAAGAGACCAGCAAGTGTCCAGTCTTCATACTGCAAGGGTGCACTCCTCCTTTGTTTAAAAAGGGTGAACATTCCTCATGCTCAGCTTGTTATTGAAACCAGTTTTCAGAAAGCATAGAATTTATAACTCAAAGTTAAACTCCCATTTGTCTACTCAAACTAAAACATACCCACCAATTGAAACACAGAAGTTGCTAATCCCTTCAGGATTTTTTGGCCTGTGTGCTTGCAAAGTAGTGTACAAGGGTTTAAGACATTGTTATTCTTGCTGATGTTCTTGTATTTACCTCCCCTTTTACAGTCTATGGATGCTACTTTTCATTCGTCACATACTGATATGCCCTGACCTTAGTCTTCAGTTACCTCATAACTTGACACTGCTTTGGGGGTCTAGTTTATGAACAAATTTGCTGGCAGAAAGCTCCGTTCTTATGACTAATTATAATTATTCGGTTAGGAATTTTAGATGAACATTTCTGTAGAAACATTTTTCCAGCAGACTTGTTAGGGAGCTGTTAAACCCCTTCTGAATGACAGTGGCTGTCTTTGAAAACACACTTAACGAATCTTCCACTTTGAAGCTCTGAACTTTGGCAGAGCTCGGATGGTTGTAATCAGCAGCAAAGAGCCCAGCTAGTGATGCTCCCCAGAGGTTTCTGGTACTGGGTCTAATCTTGTTTTATTCACCAGTGACCTTCATGAAGGAATAGAGTGCAACCTCAGCAAATGTGCTGAGGACACAAAGCTGGGAGGAGTAGATAGCACACCAGAAGTCTTTCCTGCCATATGGTGAAACCTGAACAGACTGGAGAATTTGGTGGAGAGAAACCTGGTGGGGTTCAACAAGGGCAAGTGTAGAGTCCTGCACCTGAGGAGGAATAACCTCATGCATCATGTCAGGCTAGGGACTGACTCACTGAAAAAAAGCTTCGTGGAGAAGGGAATAGGTGTCCTAATAGACAACAAGTTGACCATGAGTGTGGTCTGGTGGCCAAGAAGGCCAATGGTATCCTGGAGTGTCTGAAAAGGACTGTGGCTAGCAGGTTGAGGGAGGTTGTGCTTCCCCCCTACTCTGTCTTGGTGAGGCCATATCTGGAGTACTGTGTCCAGATCTGGGCTTCTCTGTTCAAGAAGGACTGGGAAGTACTGGGCATAGGACTGCAAAGATGATCAGGGGCCTGGAGTATCTCCCTCTCTTCTGAGAAAAGGCTGAGAGTCTTGGGACAGTTCAGCCTGGACAAGAAAAGACTGAAGGGGGATCTTATCAGTGCTTATGAATATCTAAAGGAAAAGTGTCCAGTGAATGGGTCCTCAGTCTTTTGAGTAGTGCCTGGTGACAGAACAGGGAGCAATGGACACAAGCTGGAACACAGGAAATTCCATTTGAACAGAAGAACCTGCTATAGTGGACTTGATGATCTTCAAATATCCTTTATAATCCCTATGATTTTCTAATTCTTAGGTTCTATGATTTTATGATCTACTATGTCTGTTGACCACTGAGCTTGATTAATATTATTACCCTTTTATTTTCAAGTAGTCCCAATCTTAAGTGAGTAGATTGGGCCTTGGTCTCTTTTCAATCACATGGGAGTTTAGATGAGAATAAAATATAGTGTATTAATCTTCCAGTTTCCATGAATAGATTCCATGTGATCTAGCATATTTACATGACATTCAAGCTTCCTTTAGGAGGCTTTTTCTTTCCATATTTGATTCTTCTCATTAAGATAATGCCTGATTCATCATCTCCATAATCATGTTATCATCCATTCTAACCTTATAACCATGCTTCCAGCTGTGTTTCCACTTCTGAAATTATATGCTTGGCACTTCCTGCGAATTGACTACATCCAAAAATTAAAGCAAATAGCTCTGTTACTGAAACCATTACAAATGACAGTGCCATTGTATTCCAAGCAACTTTCAGTCCTGAGGGACAGAAACACTCATACGTTGGTAGAGGCTTCATTATTATCACTATTTTTATTTGGTGATGATAATCTAGAATCAAGACACATTCTGTGTTAGGATCAGCCCCTGAAATGGTGGAGTTTATTCAGCAATGACTTGTTTAAGTGACTAGGATTCTTCGTATCTTACTTTTTGGATCTTTTAATAAGGAACATAAACCACATCCTTTTCATTTCAGCCTTATGAAGATAAAACATTTATACAAAAATCCATTTGGAAGACTTAGAAAAATAGATCTTTTATCCCTGCTTCTGAGGTTTGTAGAATAGTAGAAATCAGACTTACAGCAGTTACATCCGAATGCAATGTATGAACTTCTACTTTCTTCTCCACCACCAACTGCCAGTATTAGTTACTGCCCTCCGGTCTTTGGACTTCTAGCATATTCATTCCTTCATTCAGTAGTCATTTAATTAAATTTTGATATCCACATTTCTGCCAATTAGGATTTTGCTGAAGAAACACTGTGTGGTGTGGCATGAAAAATATCTGTTTCCTTCTCTAAAACCTCGGGAGCTCTAAGATACAAATTCAGTTATGATACAGAAGAAAAATCATATCTCTGTCAATTTTCGTTTAGAATCTGTCAACATAAAAATCTTATTTAACTATGTGCATTTTCTACATCAGCCGCAAGATGGGAGTATTGATCTTTAAAGTTCTTGTTCTGCTGTTTCTTTTTTTTTCTTCTTTTCCCTTTTTTTCTCTTGTGCTGTGCCACACAAGGACTTGAAGAACATGTTTTGTTCCCTTTGAACAAGTTCTGTGCAATGAATTAAATCAGTTTCTGGAAAATGTTAGTCAGCCTCTATCAGAATATGAATCCAAAGGGCAAATGTCATGCTCACGTTAAAAGAATTTCTTGTGACTAAGCATCACATTTCTCTGATACTAGCTCTGGAGCAGTTCTTTTTCAGTTTCTGCACTGACCTTTATATTTTCAAATAATGGTTTGCCCTTAACACCCTCACTGGGCTGTAAGGATAAGTGGAATAACAGATCAAAACACTTTCTGCTGTATTTGCAGGTCATTTGCAAGATTGGTAAAGCACAGCCTTCTTGCTAAAAATGACCAACTCTGAGTAATTTTTGAAATGAGAATTCATATTTAGGAGGTATTAATAAACTGCTCTATAGTTAGATTTTACTACATGGGGAACTGGAAGGCAACTCTTTCCACTTTTGAATTATTTCTGAAAGGTGTGGTCTTGTCCTGTTTGTCATGTGATGAATAGTGAAATGGTTCCTGTGAAGGCATGAAGAGAAAATGGACCAATCCCAAACTAGCGATCCCCAAATTTCTCAACATTGATGAAGTTTGTATAAGAACCTCCTTGACCTATAGTCAAAGCATTTATAACTTTTGGGAGGCCTTATCTTCCTACAAGCTTATGTGACTTATAACTCTCTTATGTCTGAAACACAGCATCATCTAAACTGCCTTTGTTGTTTGTTCAGTTTATTCAAAAAAGAGGGAATAATTTAACCATTACATGCTGTATGCAAGTATAAAAGCAAGAATATTCAGACAACATGTAATTTCCAGCTTGGAGATTAATTTTATAAGCAGGGGTTGATAAATGCTTTTGATAGGTAATATTCAAATACATATTTCAAAGCATTTGTCTCCTCTTTGATAGAGAAGAGGAAAAAGAAAGGTAGAAGCAGATTTTTTCAGAGCTCGAGTACTAGCTATTGAGAAATTTTTAAGTCAAACTACAGTGTGCATTGTTGTTGCTTTTCTTATGTAAAATGCTAAATTTTCATTCTATTTTGTTCTTTCCATGACGAAATCTTAAAACTATTCCTGAGTTTAAATAACTTATTGAATTTAGATGTAGAAAAAAAAAATGGATTAGCTATTGCATTTTTCATTTTTCTCGTTTTTTCCAGGCTTACCAACTATAGCTATTTGTAATATCTTAACCAACTTTTGGCTGCTTTTGAATGAAGTGAAAAACTGAATCTTCTTGCCCCTCTATCTCAGACATGCTGAAAAGGAAGGTTTTTTTCCTTCCAGAACGGAAAAGCTGGGTTGTCTTGGGGCAAACAGTAATAAAACAGATGGAAATGTATTTATGCTCCCCCTATGTGCTGGGGTCTCCTGTTAAACCTGAAACATTTTCTCCTCTTACTGTGGTCTTTGCTAGGAACTTGATGTTATGTCCTCTCCAAGGATAAAAGCGACTAGTCATAGATGTATACAAATGGCTAAGGAAATATGGCCTTTGGTAAAGCGTTGTATTTAAGGAAATAAACAGGAATCTCAGTAAGAGAAAGAAAATGAAGAATTCTCATGGAAAATATCTTGCTTTACCTTTGGCAGAAATGAGCGTGGAAAAAAAATACTTTCTGCTTCTGTTCACTATCTTTCTGTTTTCTCCCTAAAAGCAAATTGTAGATGAGAAATGGCTGATGACTTTTTGTACCATATTCTTATTTTTTCTGTACGTTCACAATCATCCTCAGTCAGCAAAACATTTTGTTTTGTTTTCTTTTTCTGCTAACAGTATAATTATATAGCTACATAAGAATTGTCTTGATGTCCATTCACGACAATTTACTTGCAGCCAATTTAATCCTTTAGAGCCTCATGCACCGCTTTAAGGTAGCTTTTGATGGAAGAGCCCAGAAACAATTGGTTTCCTGAATGAGTACTCAGAGCCTCCTGAATGTGACAGTGCAGCTCTTATGCAGCATAGCCTTTCATGCCTTCTTAAGGCGCTCCTAAGCCACCTGCTGCATTTCTTTTTTTTTCCTTCTTAATTAATGAGGAGAAGAAGGATTAACTCCCCAGTGGGAGGCATATGTAGCTCAAAGAGTACAGACAATTTTAAACTAATTGTATTATGGGTTACGTCCCTGGAAGGGAACTCCTGATGAAAAGTAGAGTTGGTTTACTTTTCTTTCCTGACATATTTTACTGGGATTGTTGAGTTTCTGAATGTTAAAGTGATAGAAAGGCAGCCAGTGAACTTTGCCACTGCTAAACTGTTTTCATGAAATGGAAACTCCTTTGATGTAAATGTAGAAACAATTAATCAAGCAATGCAATATTTTATTTTTTATTAATGTTACCTGATTGAAAGAACCACTTTATAATATCAGGCTGTGTTACTTCTGTGACAGTTTTAGTGGGTTTTAGTGGTTTTAGGATCTTTACATATAATGAAATTGAAGGTAATCATGAAAAATCATGCTTGTATTATGCCCTCAGGCCTGAAAAGCTGAACTCAAAACTATTATCCTCCTCAGAGATAAGATGAGAGCTAAAAGAAAGTCACAAGCTGGATAAAAGAGGAAGAATTCCAAGTCTCAATGCACTCCAATGTCTGGATCAATTAACAGCCATGAGAAGGTCCAGTGCACATCTCAGTCATTTGGAGATCTATTTAGATGTTTCTCACTCTCTCATAGGAGATATTCTACTGGATAAGTTTAGTTTTGTGGACTGTATTAGAAGGAAAACAATTCTACACAAGCATTTTTTTAGACGTCCCTAATCATCGGCCTCAGAAGGACCCTTATGAAATTATTTAGTGTTATGGCTCAGTCCCAAGCAAGCCAATGGCTTTTGTTACATGCATTTAGGTGCCTCCTCCTATTTATTTCCATGGAAATATAATAGATATAAAGAGCACAAGAATGCTATTTAATAGAGCAAATTCTCAGCTACAGAGCATCATTTTTCAACATAGTCACTATCATTAGCTGTGCGTTTTCACTGGTGATGAACAAGAGCTTGCATGCTGTACTTGTAACAATCTGCATTAGCTGAGATGACCCACTGCCGTTGTTCCCAGTGCTGAAATGTACTACCCACCACCTCACTGTACTCACATCCACTGCTTGGTTTCCATAAGCATTTAGGAAGCAATGAGTACCATGTTTTCCGTATGGAGGAATTCAGTGGCTCACCTTTGCTTCACACACATTTTCATGTCAGACACCGTTCTGTCCGACTGCCCCTCTGTTGCCATCTATCACAGTGCAACAAAACATAATGGAATGCTGGAGGAAGGTTCAACCTCCTACTGCCATACCATCAACATCCACCCCTGACACTGTGGGCTGACAAAATAAAATCACGAACGTTATTTTTGGAGCAGCCTTTGTACTTGTAAAACTAATGTCTGGAATACTTCTCTGTGTTCATTCCTCAGATCTTATTCAGATGAAATCTGTCATGTTATTTTAGAGATTACTTTGAAGAATTGTACAAATCCCCTCAGAAGTTTAATTTACCTGCTCTTATTTAGTTACCTCACTTTGAATTTAAGCATTTGTCTGTGGTTTTCTTTTCAGAACAGTGACAGAATACGTTAACAAAACAGTATCACATATGGGTGAAAAAGAGAAAATAATGCCATCAAAGTTCCAGAGGCATTTCAGCTTCTCATGTGCAACAACGATTAAAAAGTGGAAAAAGAATTTTCCTCAGAGCTCTGTCAGGAACTGGAGTAAAATACCATTAACATATTTAATTCACTGAAGGCTTTGGGAAAACAAAAACAATTCCCATACCTTGTGCAAGCTCCAAAATTATTGTGGAACAAATTTACACTGCTAATCTTGTAGAGATGGAACAGCAACCCGGTGCATTTATGATCTAAATATTTCTTTTGCAATGGTTTGTTTTATTTCAATGACCTTGATGTTGCAACCTGGATATGTTGCACTGCCCAGGAAAATGGTATGCATAGGGATTTTACATCTGTGTCAGGTGCAACATGGCCTGTCATCTCAGTATGATCCCTGGAAAATCCTAGGTAGAGTAGGAAGGAACAGGGATACATGGGGCTGGAGCGGCACTGGATTTCAGTCACAGCGCTGCAGAGTCAAACCTTGTCATAAAAACTGACCCGACAATTTTATTTTTAATGATCCCTATCTGAACTCTCTTTGATATTAAAGATGGGTTACTTTTATTCCCCTTCCCTGTCAAACTGTGGGCAAGCATCACTAAATCAAGCAGAGAGATGCAGACCTTTCAGGAAACCTGGACGTGGAGTGAACATTTTTTTCCAGCCCTTGAAAGTACATGGGATTGATCTGTTTGCTGTACAATCCCCAAGCCCCAGGCTAGGGATAAAATTTCTTAGAAGAGAGGCAAACTAAATCAATTCTCTTCTGTTGCTGGGGTAAAGTTGGTCAATAGCTAATATTTTAAAGCACCTCCATCAACAATTTATGAGATTTATTCAGTTTATGCGAAAGAGCACTCCATAATCATCACTACACAGTGATGGCCCAACAGGGTGTTGCTAACTGTATATCATTTAATAAAAGTTTTTCAAGTGCTCAGCATGCTTTCATCAGAGGGTGATTTTTGTTTTTATCTTTGTTTTGTATGAACATTAGGAGGTAATCAAGAAGTTATAAAAGTTGATGATTTATGAAGCTTTTGAAGTGGTGGGTGAAATTGTAAGCTAGATATAATGCTTATATTGATCACACTGTTGGTAAAAGCATGATAAGTCTGTTGACTAAAACTACTGTTAAAATGAATTTTATGACTGGATGTTAAATAGAGATTTAGTATTATTTTTATAACACGATTTTTCTTAATAGCGACCTTGGTCAACTCTGGTCAGTATAATGTTAATGAGGGAACAAGCCCCACAAATATTTACAGGACTGGTGAATAGTTTTAGAACATTTTCTAGCCACATAGTTCTCACATTACTCCTACAACTTCTCTTCAATATCTTGTCAGTATTCTTGTCTCATATAAAAGAAATTTCTGAAATTTTCTTCCATGATCAGGGCTTCATTCTAATCTCCTCTTTTGATATCTCTTCTTGATATTTTTATAAAATTTTCTGATTTTTCAGTCCTTTTGCTTTTCTTGTATTCTGATAATACACTGCTTATTACCTTTCTTGTTCTAGTTTCAAATGAACAAGGGAAAACAAAGTCATGATTTGTCTTTTTGCATATGTAATCTCAGACACATTGCCTACAATTTACAAGAATTTCAAAAACTTATTTCTAAAGTGTCATATATTTGTCATATATATTCCTCCTTTTTAGCTTTTTACTCTTTCCCTACTATGTTTTTTTGTTTTTAGCTACTTCTGTTTTGGAGAGAATCTGCACTTGATAGAATCACAGAATGATTCTAGAATCTTAGAGTGATCATAGATTCATAGATCATTCATGTGGATCATAAAATGAATCATAAATTGTGTGATCTGGATTCACAGAATCATGGAATGATGATCTGCACTTATTTTCCTCTTTCTGATAAATCATCATCGTATGATTTGTTTCTTGTTTCACAATGCTTTATATCTGCTTCCGTTATTTATATTCTGTTTCACTGCATCCACTATTCATATGAGTACCCTTTCAACCTGCTAGATTTTGGTTATGTGAATACAAGAATGCAACTATTAATTTTTGAAAGTCATCTTGTTCTTGCTTTTAGGACTATGCATCTTCCTTCTCCATAACTTTTGTCCATGTATTTTTCTTCCTTTATTTTTCTGATAATATTACTGACCGTATCTTTATTGCTACATTTATTTCCAACAGAGTTATATAATATACAGTATTTTTCAGATAAAAATACAAATTTGAATTTGGAATGAACTCTGGTTTCTTTGGCTGATTTAGTTTATACCACATCTACTTTGTAATCTAATGACAACATGAAAATGTCCAATGATATTATGAGAAAAATCCATTTTATTCTAATACGAAATAATGTTTTCAAAATATACAATAGTAAATGTGACATGAAAAATACTTGTCAAGTAACTCATCTGCCATAGTCAGCGTTTGTGGATGATCATGTGAATCCTCACCATACAGATATCTGCAGGATATCTATTGTGTTTCTCCTGAAGAATGATTTCCCTTGAATCTAATCCATACAAAGTACATTTCTTAATAAATGCTGCCAGATGCAAAAAGAAAAATTGAGATTACCTTTCTTCTTTCACATAAATAAATGGAATCAAAATCACTAGGATAAATTATCAGTATAATAAAACAAATCTGAAAAGGACTTATTTAATCATTTAAAGTTAAACTGAATATTTTGTTATTCTTTAGTCTTTTGACATAAAATAAAACTTACTTTGACTTTGTTTATCTCCAGAAGCACTTCAGAAGCAGAGATTCACTGATGTTAGTAATTCTTTTCAATTATAGTAGCTAAGTAAGAGCTTTAGGAACAAAATCACTCAAGAGACAAATCCTAATAGCTGGATGTTTTTTTCAAATTAATTTAGAAAACATTGCCAATAGTAGAGGTTTTATCTTTTTCCTCTATCCAAAACCACCAAGGCATCTATTCTCCCTGCCAAATTTGTAATTTTATTTCTTCTGAAAATATTATGAGAAATCCCTACAGTGTCTCTGAAGCTAGGAAGTTCTAGGATGCATTGGAAGTTCTTTCCAAATCAACAGGTGTTGGTAGTTTTTTTCTGGAAATTTTGGTTCCAAAAAAACCCAAAGAATATCAGATCTGAAGTACTTTATGTGACACTACAATAAATAAATAAATTGTATCCAATATTAAAATGAAATTTAGATAAAATTTATGGCTAAACAGTAAGAATAACATTTACATCTGATTCTGTTACACTGGAAACATATCATATAGTCCTTCCTGAAGCAGTAGTACAGAAATAAAGAAATAAATTATATTAGAAATGCTGTTGGACTATTTCTTCCACAAAATAAAAAATAATGAGCATTATTCCTTTGATTTATAAAATAAATTGAGATTGTAATGAACTTGGATTTATTTCTACCAAATGTAAAGTCATTCCTTCTTGAATAATGAAGAAATAATATTGAAGAAGAACTTAAATTGAAAATTCAGTAGATTTCTGGGGCTTATTATAAATCTAAAAAGAATACTTAAATCCTTGGTTTTACTGTGGGAACATTAACAAAGATAAAAAATAAATTGTAGACTTTAGACAAAAGTTATAAACTACAAGAAAGAAAAAAAAACAAAAATATAGGGAACATTAGTATTAGAATGACTTTCCTTAATATTCACATATACGAACGCGAAATGGCTGGCTGTATTTGTGGGTGTTAGACAAATGTACAATTCTGGAACAAATTATCTAAGCAATATGGAACTTCATGACAACATTCATTCATGATAATGTAAATAATAACAATATTGATAATTTAAATATTGAACAGAAAACTAGCAGAAAGTATTATGTTATTTTTCGATTTTTTTTTGTCTTAGCAATTAAGTGAATTATCCTTTACAAATCAGGTAACTGTTGCCTGCTGAAAAATTAGTTTAGATTGAATTTTTACAGGTAAAATGCCCCATTAGACAGTTACACCTCATTCTCCTCCTGAAGGCCCTTATTTTCACTTGAATAGATGTGAGAAAAATCTTTTATAGTGCATTAGAAAATTGGCACAAACTTTTATATGTTTATGCACTGGACACTGATGTTTTTTAGCATGGATTCCCACACGATACAAGTCAAAATAGCTCAGCTGAAGGCAGTGGAGCAAATCAATCAATACTGGCTAAGGGTTTTGTCCCCAGTCAGTGTTTTGATGGAAAGACAGAAAAGGGACACTTTATTGTCATGTACTGAAAAACATCGTGTGTCTTACTGGGTCAGGCTAAAGACTGCCCTTTGTAAAAGAAAATAAAATCACTGCCTCTTGGCGAAGCAAAAGAATTGTGCAGTTTTGAGTACAAACAATAGAGCCTTTGAACTAAAGATGTGCAGGCATGAAACTGTTTATTTATAGGGAAAAATGACCCACTTCTCTGGGAACATGACCCAATTTAATCTGTTAGAAAAAAAAATTGAAAAGCTATTCGACCTAAATTTTCTGAAGCAAAAAGGTGTGTGGCAAGCAGGGAACTGTCCATAGAGTTCATGAGGCAGCATCATTTACAGGTCACTTGCTCCATGAGTCAGGCAGGATTTTGTTTCTTTTAATAGGCTATGATTAGAAACGTTACCTGAAGAACTTCCACAGAGCTTTGATCTGTCATGTTACTCCTTTGGAGCTGTCTTAGGGATGCAACTACATTGTAAACACCAGTATCACTTAAGTTCAAA
This sequence comes from Meleagris gallopavo, assembly GCF_905368555.1. NCBI lineage: Eukaryota > Metazoa > Chordata > Aves > Galliformes > Phasianidae > Meleagris > Meleagris gallopavo. The sequence goes on along the minus strand of NC_139435.1, from coordinate 15,944,456 downwards.
CAGAATCTCAGAACTATCCAAGATACATTTGGTGATAATAAAGTGCCTTACTCAAACAGGTATGCAAAGACAAGAAGACTTCATTAAGAATTTAGTTTAGAGATTAATCTCAGCATGATCTTCTCAAGAGCTCCACCTACAATATCACAGTATTTAGAAATAGGCAGAAAAATTATAATTTCATTAGTTCATGTGATCATGAAGTGGAAATTTCATGGACTCACTAGGTCTGAAGAAATTCATGTTTTTGTTTTTTTTTTAATTCATTTTTTAATCTGTTTTGAGAAGAGACCTGCTTTGACTTTGACCTATTTCATGTTCTCTGTATGTACATTAACATACTGAATCATCAGAGACAGTCAAATCTGAGTCACTGCCGAAATATTTATTTGCAATACTTCAATGGCAAATCTTCCCGTGCACTCTCATGAATATCAGTGCTACAACGTTAGAATATGGGTGACATATAGACTTCAAAATATGTAGATATTTTTTGTCAAAAGCCCGGATATTTCCAAGTCTTTTCTTAGGTAAACCAAAAGTTAGATAAAGAAGGCTTGGTTGGACATCTCTATTTTCAGTGTACAGAACTGCAAATGCAGAATGAGTCATAGCTGCTTCCTGTTCTTTTGCTCCCAGAGTTATTCAGGGATAACGAATTTGGAACAAGGAACAGTACGAGCACACTGTCAGCCAAATTATCAGTAAAACTGAGTATGTTAAATAACAAAAGTGAAAAAAGGCAGGTTGAGGTAGTGACCATCATGTTGAGATCTATAAAATTTGATGGAGATGTATTCCTCATCTTGACCATTTTAGCATTTACCCAGTGATCATTTCTTCTTATAAACCTATGACAAATAACATTTTTTTTCTTTCTTAATTAATGTTTTTGATCATTATTTTAGAGACGCTTTGCATTATCTTGATTTGACGCTCCGCAGTGCATCTGGATGGGCAGTAAGTAGCCCTTTGGGAATTTGGGAAGTAACTATGGGAAAATATTGGAAAGTAAAGTAAGACTGAAGAATACCCTATAAGGACATGGTGGTCAGAGGTGTGTTGACTTTAAGCTTTTATTATCTCCCAGTAATTCTTCCTTTCTCAGCAGTTTACCTTGCTACATTTACCTTATGGTATCATAAAACTTCAGTTTTAACTGCTTGATTCAGTGGGTATTCACTGCAGTAACGTTATACAGAATAATAATCTCTTTTGTGGAAGGCATGTAATAAAATACAGCACCATGCTAGAAAACAACGGGTTTTCACTCTGCAGAAGTCTCAGTTTTCGTAGCTTTAACAGGAGATACACTGTGTGATTCATTCGGCCACTGAACATGACTTCAAATTATGAAAGTATAATTGTGTTTATGTGGAATATACATGGCCTAGGCTGGCTTTAGCAGTTAACTCCACTCTATAGTGAAGACATTCTTAGAAGTCTCATCAGCCTGTTGAGCAATCTGAGACATGCTTATTTATTCATATCTTTGAAAATTTGCAACACTGGCAGAGCAAGATTGCACTTATCTCAAACACAAAAATAGAGAAAAAGAACAAAATTCTTCTAGTCCAGGTATGCATGTCAAAATTAAAAAAGGACTTATGAATATCATCATATCAAATTCACTCCTTCCATTTGCAAAGATTTCCAGATACAAGATACCTTTCAGTATCTGTCCAACCTGTCCAGCTGTGATACTTGCTCATTCTGATGAGATAATTATCTAGCAGTATCAATTTTGACAGTAATTCTCAACAGTCAAATGGTCTATCACAGAATGATTTTTTTTTTCTTTTTTTTTTAGCACCTGTTGTGAATCTAAGATACTAATCTTCAGGTACAGGGTTTAATACTCCTAAAATAACCGCAGCTCTCCAACTATTTGAAGTTATTTGTTGTTTTCTTCACCTTACTCATCTTCAGATTTTACACTTTCAGTTTTGCCCTTGTACTAACTGTGATGCTAAGCACTACTTATATGTCATAGTGACAGATTTACAGCCTTGATTACCCGTAGCTTTCCTAGTCATCATCAGTGTGCATTTGAATATGAACCTTTCACAACAGACTCTTCTTATTTTCAGACAGCATGTGGCTTAACATGGCCTTTTTAATCTGAGGAATTTAACATTAGAAATTGAAGCTAATTAAGTAAAGATAAGAGCTCTGCTGGTTATTATACATTTGGAAATAAATGAGACTTATGAAATTAGTGTAATATCGGATTGTTGAAACTAAGATTTTAATTTTTTAAGTAAAGCAATACTTTAATAATATAGCCAATATAGTTGTTAAAAACGTGTTCAGAATTTCTGCTGGCAGACATTGTAAAAACTGAGAGCTTTGTGCTTTTAGAGAAGTTTCTTATCAAAGAGCAATCATTAGAAGTGTTTGGCTGACCAAAGCTTATATCTTCAAGGTCACCTCTAGCACCATTCCACACTGCTCTTCTGTCTCTGTGCAGGTAGTTCTGCTTTGAGTGCTGCTGCCATTGTAGTACCAGGACCTGCATCATCATTTGCTATCCGGAGTAATCCAAAATGCTGGACAAACATCTGAGTTTGAATTTGACTCTGAAATTTTATTTTATTAAAAATAGCTATTAGCAGTGAATGGGTGTCCGTTTCATTGAATATTATGTTTATTTGAAATTGGAATTATTTTTTATTGTTCATGATTTTTTTTCTTGTGAACAATCCTCCAGTACTTACATTTACAAAATCGGAATTCTGGATTTTATTTAAGGTGTGATTATTTTAAAATTATTAGTAAAAATAATTACTATTTTTTTCACCACAAAGAATACCTATGATCTATGCAGTATCAGTCAATAAAAGTCTTGCCCTTTGTATTATTCATTGTTTTTAAATATTTATTGTGTCAATCAGAAGATGAAGTCTCTTCCAAATACTGCCTGGCAGAATTTATTTAAATGTAACTTTTGTAACTGAAGCATAAAACGTTGTTTGTGTTTCAGAGGAAAATAAAAAAATATATATACTGAGTGCTTCTGGGATAGAGTTTGCAGATTCAGTTTCACCATGCTACAACATTTGTTACCGAGCTGTGATTCAGCCCTTGGCTTAGTAGTATGGAATTAAATAAAATTATGAATAAAAGGAGATTCTCCCTCTGTGTATAGAAAACATAAAAAATAAGTTAACATTTAGCATGTGTTCTAAATTGCCTTCTAGAATCTAATAATCTCCTTTATGATGTATCAGTATAATTACTTAATAGTACTTATTTTCTGTTATTACTTCAGTGTTCAGTTTTTGCTTAAATGCTGATTCCTGAACAGAATGCAGAGAACACTACTTGATTTGGAATTGTAGTAAGTACATTCCTGCTCTCATGTCTGGGAAGAGAAATACTGTAGTTGCAGGAATCTTATAGCAAGTTCCACTCATCTTATGGTTTGTGTCTTACTTGATTTGTCTTGGGCAATTTGCCCTTTATCCTGCTGAGTCCTGACTGTCTCCATTCTTCTGAAAATAATCACTTGTCTTATGGTAGTTAACTTACTTAGATTTTGTCCTGTCTGTCTTTGGAGCTACAGTCTCTTTGAGCATTGAATCATCAACAGCCATTCTTCATGACCTCCTTTTCTGTGCAGAGGTTTACCTCTTTATTCCAAAAACTCATGCCAAGTTTTTCCTCTCCAAAATTATTTTTGCCAAATCCTAGTTCTAGGACAGAGCCCAGAAAATCAACAATTCTGGCCATTGTTTATTGAGGAGGAAATGGAATCCTTTCTCCTGCTTCCATTTGGTAAGAGAGGTGCTGTTGGTTCCCCAGATTTCTTTTAATGAACATTCCAGCAGGTTCTATCCTCCACAGATTTTTCTCTCAGGGAGAAACTCATTTTATTTAACTGTCTTCCTCCTTTCCAATCGGCCTTACTGTTATCCTACTGTTTATAGTTTGGGCAGCTCTCCCAGAAGACTGGTCTGAAAGCAGAAAGAAACAAGCACCGATTCTCTGGTTTGCTGAAGAGACCAGGACTCATTGCATATATCATACAGCTGTGCTTTCTTGGCTATTTCTCTCACTTCCCCACTTAAATCCCACTCTTTTTTTCTCCATTTCGCTCATTTTTTCTCATCCATAGCACATATGGATTTCTAAGATGATCAAATCAAAGACTCATTGTACTCACTTGTTAAGATGGAATCAATACCAAAAATACACCCATATCTATTAAAAAAAATAAAAAAAAAATTAGTGAAAATGAAAAAAATCCTTGAGCACATATTTACAGAAAAACTATGGATTGTTTCTTGGTACAGGCCATCCTGACAGTGTGATGCACCAGAGAAAATACCCTTCTTCTGATTCAAACTGCGATTTCTATTCTGCTTTACTATGACTATATGAGAGAGTTTTACAAAATGTGGATGACAATTTCTTGGCCACCTTGCTGTAAAATGTTTTCTCCTCTGCAAAAAATCCCAATTAAAGTTCAGTTCATAAAATGCCCCAGAAGTGTCACCTAAATGGTTACTGCATGCAGCTGTATGTGTTAATAACTTATGAAATATAATACTTTAATGTTACATTTTTAATAAATCAAAACTTTATTGCAGCAGAAAAGAAACAATTGTCTTACTTTCATTTATAGTATGATACCCTACAAGACTTGGGAAGAAATATTTCTTGCATTGTGTAATTATGTAGTTACATTAGGGGTGAAAGGGGACTTGATTTCCACTGAAATCTCAGGTATTAGCCTCTTCTGGAAATATGATGATGACTAGATGAAGTAGCAGTCTGTGCAAGGATGTAGATAACAATTCTAAGAAACTATTCTAAGACCCAGAAGGGATAATTTAGTTTGACCTCCTCTATAACATAAGCATTATAATTTTATATTGCAGTACTTCTTCTGAGCCTCTAACACATCCCTGTGCAGTCCTGGAACAATTTTGATAAATTCTGAAGTTTTATTTTGGCACAGAACAGAAAGTGGAAGTTAGAAAGAGGGAAGATTACCAGTCCTTTCTCTGTCTCACTGAAATAAGTGACAATTTTGCCCAATAAATTACAGACAGAATATGATTTCACAGCCCAGCTCTATATAATATTCTGAAATCCTGAATGGTGTAGAAGGTATATGCAAAATATAAATATTATAATTTATTTTAAATTAGTGAGGGATGTTACGGAATATTATAGCTGAGACTCCTTGCAAGTGATTCAGTGACATTTTCTTTCTGCATCTGCTTCAGCACCATGAAGACAGTTAGAGCACACCTGATTTACTGGTAACATTCTACTTCTGCTCTAGATGTGTGCTTCTATTTAATATTATTTGTCTATGCCAGAGAATATCTTTTAGTGTACACGATGTCTCCAATATGTAATGATGACAGTTGATTCAGCTTATCTACTGGGTTAAGTTTCTCTTCATGAACCTTTTTTTTTTTTTGACTTCTCTCTCTTGCTTATTTCTCAGCTGTTAACTGACTTGAATTCATGCACTTGGGCCCAAGCATTCATACAGCTGGATTTTTGTTGTTTTCAATCTGTCTTCCTTTCCTCATTTCTTTTATCTTTATCCTGGGGCAGGGAGATGTTGGAAGAAAAGACTTGCAATAGAATCTGCAATGCAGGCAGACAAACAGCTTTATTCTGAGTACTTTTTTTCCTGATGAGTGACGAATACATCTGTCTTAGTTGCTCCAGGGACAGCATAAGCAGCCTGAAAGATAATTTAGACAGTTTCAGAGGAAGTATTGTTTGTATTCCTACCTCTCAGTCTTATCTTCCCTTCAGTAGAACCATTCCTCAAAGGCATTATCAACTACATTCAATATGCTACTTTGCTTTTAAATTTTCATAGAATGCGTCAAAACTGAACAGACAGAAGATTGTTGTGGCAAAAAGAAATTGGCTCATAAACTTCCCTAGGAAAATCTGTACGTGTCTATAATGTGTAGACTCAACTGGTGTTATTCTGACAGAGACCAGTGATGAAAAAGTTGTATGAACTATGATGCTCAGATGGGTCTGTGAATTCAATTAGATTTGGTATACTGCATCATTAGTCCCTAATATCTTCTCTTTGTTCTGCTGCTGCAGAGCTATCTGTGAAAAGTACAAGGGCAGTCTGTACCTCAACTTTATTCAAATATAAATAAAATTGAAGGAAGGTCTGGCAAATTGACACAGTACTGATGCTCATATTTCTCTAGCATAAAAATTTGTAGGTGTGGACAAGCTCCAGTGAGTGTGATTAGATTGTAGGCAGGCCAGCAGATAAGATGTTAGAGACTCAGTAATATTTGTAGATGATGGAAAGTTTCAAGAATTCTGAATGTACATTGTTTTAGAAATAGAACTACTCTTTGAAGAAGGGATTCTCATCTTAGAGGCTGTCCTTCAGGCAACTTGCCAGCGGAATACATCTGGTCTCTTTCTACTTCCAGAAGTATTTTTTTTTATTTTTTTTTCCCCCTGCAATATTTTGAGCTCTGAAGCATGCTACAAAGAAGATAACAGTGTTATTATCCTTCTCTTAATTACTATCTCTTCTGGACCATTTCTCTGCCCCTTTGCATTGTTATTCAAGCATAGAGTAAATAAAATGCATCTGAAATGTGCCATCCATCACTGGATAGACTAAATTCCTTCACTCACTAGACTAAATTTGGACACAGGCACAGAACTATGATCTGTGTAATATAAGAGAAGGACTTCTGAATAAGTCACAGAAGGGTGTGTGTGTTTTACTGATACCCACTACCATGTAATTACACCCTAACTTCGGTATGATTCTATTTGTTTCATAATTATTTGGGCTTTGCAAAAATTTATAAGCAGCATGAAATATAAAAAATGAAGAACCCAGAATCCTTCCTCAGTTTTTGCGGTTGCTCAAGGAAAGAGTGAAATGCAAAGTTGAGATATTTATGAAAACCCATCTTACAGGATTTAACTCAGAAGCATATTTAAACAGGATGTAGCAATTATTTGGAACTATAAATAATAAGTTTAAATCCTGTTTGCTCTTATACATCCTAATTCCTCTGCAATTAGTGTATGAGTATTAGGAATTATAGCTAGTTAAAGGGAAAAAAAAATAATAAAAAGTCCCCTAACCCCCACAGCCAAACTTTCCCAAGCATAAGAGAATGAATACCTAAAAATTAAACTCTAAAAAAAGAAGCAATCTTAATATTTAGATATCTCTAGGCCATTGCTTCAGAGAAGCATAGTTATGAGCCAAATAATTTCCCATTTTGTCCTCAGTCTTATAGTTAGTGCAGGGTTAGCTACCAAAAGGAAATACCAGTCTGCTGAGACAATGAAACTGAGGACAGCCTGTGTGAATACTGAGGATACTTCAAGATATTCCCTACATTTATGGCCTTTCTGTCACATTTTTTATCTCCCACTGATTCTTCTTATTTTGAATTGAAACAGTCAAAATTATGATTGCATAAAGGAGCACTGAGCTTCTTGAATAATGAGTAAGGTATCTTTATTTTTCTTATCTCTTTCATTTATCCCTCTCTAGGATGGGAAAAAAGCCATCTTCTGAGTGCCTAACTTGTCTCTGTATCCTGGATTTACTCTGAAAAATCATTGCTAGGGTAGCAGGTGGCTGGGGACCTTAAAACACGTGGTATGAGCTTTATGAAAAGCCAGTCTAGGCCAGAACAACAAAGGATAAATGTAATCACATTACAAATCATGACATTACTGAAAAACAAAGATGAATACAGTCTGTAAAATATAGGCACATTCTGATAGAAACTTAAAATATTTTATGGTTTCTTGAAAGTGGTTAGTGCAAGAATAAGGGAAAGTAGAATGGGAATTTAAGTCTTAAAATATAAAAAATAAACTAACAGAAGATTAAAAAAAATTCTTCTATGTTGATTAAACAATAAGAAAAAGTGTGCAGAAAAGTAGAAGATGCATCAGGTTTTAAAATTTTTTTTTTCTTCCCATTTCATTCAAAAGCAGTTTCCTCTTAACTAAATTGCATTTAGAAATCTAAAACTTTGCTAATAATATAACGTCCATATTCAAGCTACATGGTTCACCTTGTGCTGGGAAAAGGTGAATTTTAAATCATGAAGCATATTGTAAAATATCCTCATTTGTTTAATGTGTTTTTATCTCTTATGATCACATCATCTCTGATTCAATTAGCTCAATGGTGACTCCTGGGTTTTCTTCAGATTTACTGCACTAGGGTTTTTCTTTCTGGCATATCTGATATGCAGAGGAGTTGCCTCCTGTCATTACATTCAGAGACGGATGGAAATGCTAATTTTCTAGGGAGGAAATCTTTGTCTGCAGTTTTATTAGTAATATGACTCCCAATTATCTTACAGGTGTTTTTCAGTGGCGAGGTTAGACTCCATCTCAATCTGATAAGGCATTCCTAATAAGAGCAAATTAGGCCAGTACTCACAGGAAGAATAAAGTGCCATATGTCCTGACTTTTCATAGTGATCATTAAATCCTAGGAGAATATGTACACAGTGTATTCAGTTCTGAGGAAAACAAAGAAAGTCTTCATGAAGCAGTTACAGTTTTCTAACAAACAGCTAATTAGGATCAAGATATTAGGTAGTTTGGTTAATATAAGAAGAGAAAGAGTATGTCTGTAAGCAGAGAACTTTGTATACTGATCCCTGTTCTCAGTCTGGGAAGATTATTTTTACGCACAATCATAACAAAACATGGTCTATGTTGGTATATTCAGAAATACAATTTGGTGAAGAAAGAATAATAATTACATATCTTTTAATCACATCCCTCTGTTTATCAACAAGGATTTCTTTCCTTGTTTTGTTTTGCTTTACGCTGTTTGTAGATTGAAGCCTTCCCCATCATAGAGACCTTATTTACAAGCAACATGACAAAAGGCAGTTTAAGCTTGTGAGCCATCCATTATTGCTTAGAACAGAAATCTGAATGAAATATATATTCTAAGCATACTCTATAATTTCATAAACATGAAATTGTAAAGTACAAACACATTGGTGCTGCAGTTAAAGATGTAAAAATTTCTACCGGTTTTTAAGGACTCATAATTTGAGAGCAAATGCTGCTGCCCCTCAGTGGCTTATCTATGAAACAGAATTGCCTTTATCAAATGACTCCTGTACCAGAGCTTGTGTTTTGCTCAACTTTTCTTACATGTTAGAATTTTATTTTAAAAAATGAATAGAACATTCAACACGACAATTCAACCTATAATATACAAAAAATGGACAGAATATGGAAATATATTTTTGTTGGGGAGTTCTGTTCCATTTAGTTTTCTCAAGCAGAACAAACAGTAAATACTAGAAAATCTCTTAAAACAATTAAATGTAAAAACCTTGCAAACACTGGGAATATTTGTTCCTTTCAGGTTGCAGTGGAGCACAAGGACTGCAAAATGTGCTATAAATATAACTTAAGTAAAAGGTAAATGCAGGTTGCAAAAATCAATTACTTCAGTTTTCAGCAGGGGAGAAATTTACTAACGCAAGCATTAAAAGCAAATGTGCAATGGAATATATGCAGTAAGCTGGGCATAACACAGCTTTTGGAAGGCTGAGGACTAATGCAGACACTTAGAATCAGAGCACATTATTCAGAGGCACAGGAAAAATAGTGGTTTTCTGAATGAAAAGGCTTGCTTTCTTCTTGGAAAGCCTGTTTTTCTGCTTGGAAAAGAAAACACATATTTAAATGAAGGATGATGGTGCTATTTGTCTTTGATTTATTTTGTTATGAAAACATTATTCAAAAGGAGATTTATTAACAAAAGAATTGCATTTCTCCCCTAATTAACACTAGGGACAGATTAAAGCTTCATTTTATATCTTCCAGGAAAGTACAGCATATGTGAGTCAGTGTGATCGTGTGGTGCCATTATTGTTTTTATTTAGACCATTACTTCCATATACTTTCTAGTTAAGGGCCGAATTTTGAAAACTTGTTTAGAATCAGATGCGACATAGCTCAGTTTTCAGATGTTTTATATTCTAGGCAATATACCATGTTCTCCAGCACTGGAGTGCTTAATTTTAAATTTGAAGAAATGGGGGTTGTTTTTACACTTGTTGTAAGTGCTCTGTAAAAATGTCAGTTATGGACAAAGTCAGTATAGTGAAAGGAAGCAAATTAACTAAGAACTTTAGTTTTGAATGTGGTCTCTGACTGTGGCTCATTCCCAGAACTGTCTTTTGAGAATTTCAGCAATAGCTTTAGTTATACTTGATTCAGATGAGTACTCACCAACTTTCTGGGGTAACAGCATATGTTTTCAGCAAAGAAAGTATTGCTTTACATATTTGTTACATTTATTACATACGTTTATTACAACAGAGTACACTAGCAGTTGCTTGTCTGGAATGAATATAAAATTCTTGGCTAGTGAAGAGAGAATAAAAGACAAATTGGGAGTATATATTCTCAGTTAGATGAAGTTGTAGAGAAAAAAGATGTACTGCGGGAACATACTGATTCCTTAGGAAAACTAAGTGAAAACTTACAGTTCTCTTAAATTTCTCAAGCTTCTATCTTTCTGACAACTATGGAATGATCACTTTCTAAGCAATATTTTTTTCAGACTAAAACCAATGGGCGGTAAAGCGCAGTTTATTCATGTACTGGATAACTGAAGCCCAAAAATTACTGTCCATACCCTAGCCAAAAGATATGGTAGATTTACAGCTTTAAACATCTATTGCCCTGTTTTGGTGAAAATTATATCAGTGCTGACAGGACTACTAAATTCTCACCAAAGGCATTGCTCTGAACTCGGCTGTTGCTCTCTTTGCAACCCCTGTGGCATATTACTGGATGAACTTTCTCTGACAGTGAGCAATTTTTGCACTTTGGAACATACTGATGTGAGCCCCAGCTTCTGTCATTGATTTGAACTTAATCTACATGTTGCATCTTTATTGTACTGCCATGATTCATTTAAAAGCAAATGCTTTAGAGCATGGCTGGCTGGCGTTCACGATAGGGTGGGCAGCCCGAAAAAGAAAACACTCCAGTGCTGTTTTCTGGAGCTTATGTCTGGAAGGGAAAAAGGCTAAAAACATTATAATGTCTCCCTGCTATTCAGAGTTTTGACTTCTTTAGCTAGAGGGGCTGGATTCATGATCCATTTAATGTTTCCTGTCCAGCATCTAGTTGGTGCATTATGTTCCACGTCTCTTTCCATTAGCTGAGCCCTATATGATGTCAATTGAGAAAAGCAGTAGCTGTGCATTATAAAGTCCTTGTAATGGTATGACAATGGCAGTTATGGGGGCCCTTTTACCAATGTATAGTTTACTATTATATTTCATGCCTCTAGCTCAGCTTCAGTGATAGTAAAGAATTCAGTTATAGCCGAGTTAGTTTCAATTTTTTTTTCTCCCAAAAACATTACATAACGGAACACTTGATGGAAAATTCGTTCCCTCCTGTTTATTAAATGTAGGACAGTAACTCAATAGCAGATCTGACAACTTCATGAGTACTTCCCTTTGAAAGAAAAAAAATTAAAACTAAAATAATGTAGAAATTATATGTTGTCAGAATAATCTTTTTAATTAACAATGTCACCAAGAAAGCATTTCTGGTATTAGCAAATTAAAGATAGGAAAAAGTTAAGGAAATGAAACATAAGTCTTCTGAGAGACATGATTACTCTTGTATTTGGAAAATGTGTAATGTGATGTGGAAGAGTGAAAACGTAGTATCTCTTTTGGTAAGAATTGGATTTAATGAATTGGATTGCATATAGATTAAAAATGCACCAGAAACAGCAGTTCACTTTGCAATATTATTTGGTGCTCATATTTGTTAGTATGGATATAATGTGGATTTGTTGTACTAAGGAAACAATCACTGATGTAGTAGTTACTTTTAATAATCATAGCAAGTGATACAGAGAAATCTGAAAGAGAAGAAAAAATAACTTGGAGGAGATCTTAAAATCTATGCACACAGTATGACATACATTTGTGCAGACAAGGTAAAACATTATACATAGAGATGCCAGGCAGCTGTGATTCTGCTGGTGGAACCAGGTAAAATGCCTTAAAAGATACCACATTTCTCACCAGAGGAAACTAGAAACTAATTTTAAAATTATTTCACCTGAGATAGGAAAAACAGAAAATGTTTGTTCATGCTAGTTTTCAAAATGTCATGGAAATAATAAGAGAGATTTTTCTATTGATCAAATCCAAAGTACTTTTTGAAATATACTAGGGACGGACAATAGCAGTATCTGCTTAGAGTTAAAAAAATTTCCATTCTGAAAGGCTGATTTCAATTCACTGTCGTTTTGTCAATCCTTTATCTTGCAAGCTGATATTTTGTAGATTCATGTGCAGAAGGCAATAATTATTGCTCAAAAAAAGAAGCCAAAGGGGGCAGAAATATTGCTATATGAAACGGACCAAGCATTTATTAAAGAAAAAACATGTCACAAAGGTAGAAAGTCTAGGAGAAACAGATTTTCTGGAAGTATATATGTGAATAAGACGAAGGTGCTAGTAGGGCGTTCATAAAACATTGGACCACACTTCCTATTTTGCGTGCAAACATGCTATCCTCGGCACATTTGTAATTTTATGAAATATTGTGAGTCAAAAATGTCTCACACAAATCACTACAAAAGTTGCTTAGTTTATTGTCAGCAATAGTAAAATACTTTTTTCCAAAGAAGTTCGTGCAAAAAGTTATGTCAGGGAATTTTTAAAACTTTTTTATTTCTTCACTGCTTTTTATTTCAAAATAAAATGAGATTCCTATTGTCTCCAAATGGAATAGATGTATATATTTCATGACTGAATTTTTCTCCTCTGAAATTTCTTTATTTATAACTCCCTGCAGATTTGCATGATTATAGTAAAATAAAGCCTCCAATTAACTCTTCAGAGTTAGTAGGTTCTAATTTCACTGTTTTTTTATAGATTGGTCTCCCCTGTCCATCCCAAGTCCCCAGTTCTATAATAATGCTCTGCCTTTTTTTCTGAGCTGAAGCTCACATGAATCATACAAACAGCTGGAATTATTCTGAATTATTATGTAGATTATTAGCCTCTAAGGCTGTAGAAAAGAATCAGAAGAGAACTGTGCTGTTGCCAGGCTCTCCAGCTATTATCTTTGGTACTAGCTTTAGGACAGAAGCAGATTATTTTAGAAGGCAAAACTTCTAGTATCAGAAAAGACCCTGGAAGTCCAACAGGAAAATTTAAAATGCAGGTAAGAAATGAACAATACTATAGTATAATGAAGCCTTGAAAATCCCCAAAACTGTGAAACTGCTGTTGCTGTGGATCTTAAAGAACATTTATATCTGCTAGAATGTTTACTTTAAAAAAGAATATATTCCCATTTCATTATCAATTAAAAGGGATTATGCATTCCTTCTTTCCAGGTTTTTCTTGTGTCTTTAGTACGGAAGCACTCTCAGCCACACAGTATTTTGTAAAAATAGTGGACAAATGAAGATTTAAGAACGGTTAGCTGCCTTGTTGCCATGGTTACCATGAGTAATTGACACTGATTGCTGAATACGGTAAAATAGAAACACAATGTACCATTTTAAAGAGGGCATGTCTAGAATACTTAAAAATAAATTAACACTCAAAGAAAGAAAAACAACACAAGTTATTTTAGTTTGATTTCTTTACACAAGATTCTTCTTGCCAAAAAAGTATACTTTATAGATGATGAAAACATATAGGTGATAAAAAATAATTCTATCATTTTGAAGTGATTTTAAATAATGCATGTCTTCAGTACTTTAGCTGGAGGTGTGCATGCATGTGTGTGTATGTACAGTAGAGAAATAGTGTCCTCTATTCCAGATACTGATAATAGCATAGTATTTCATCTATACTCTGAGTGGTGAAATGGCTTGGTTATTATTCTGGATTATAGACAACTTATGAAGTCAGGTTATCTGTGTTCAAGAGTTCTGCACCATGCTGTCATTTCAGATGAAACATAAATAAGGTGATTTACTTAAATATAACAGAAGGAATTGTGTATGTTGATATAATTTGAATATCAAAAGCAACAATTTTTTGGTTTTGAGCAAGTAGAATGCAGAATGTGATTGAATTTTCAGAAGCACTTGTTTTTGCTGGTTTATTATTTCTTTAACATTTAGAAGTCTTAGACAGAGACTGAAGTAATTTTAAGCATTTTGCTCTCAAAATTGTGCTTAACCCTTACAATTTATGCATTAAGAACTAAGTTAGAATTTATTATTATTTAAGGCTGAGAGATGGGCAGGTATGATGGACTTGCACCTCATTTCTCTACGATTGCCTTCCTTTTTAAAAGGTTTTGCAAAAGGCATTTATCCCGCTTTACAAGCCAGACTGTAACGCCTCATTTAGGACCTCTTTTTCTAACGTGCCAAATTAATACACAATGCAGGTTCCACTGAGATTATTTTTGTACTTGGTTAGTGTAGAAGGTGGATTTCTGTAGCATAGTAATTTTTTATTAACTATTAACTTACTTGCAACTAAAAAATAATAAACAAATAATATCTGGTCCAATACTTCTACTGCGGGAGCTTGATTTTCTAAGCTCGTGTGACTGTTTTTCAGCATTCAATGTCTAAAAGTTCAGCTCCTGGTAATAAAAAAATATGATTTTTTTTTTTTTTTTTTTTTTTTTTTTAAAGAATGGAGCATGCTTGCTTTTGGATACTTGAAAAAATCCAGTTAACAAAAACAAAGCTACATCATTAGCAGATGTAAAAGTTAAATATTAAGAGTCTTATTAAATAAAAAGTATAATATAGACTCGCACTGAACTGTGCCATTTTCTCTTGTTATGTCATGCACTTATTTCAGTTGACAACCAAGTTAAAATGCAGTGTTGGCAAAATCTTTTTCAGTAAGAGAATTGAGCATAAAGTCATCATCGATGCAGGAGAAGAAGAATGAAGACTAATTACTGAAAGGCAGCCACTCAAAGCCAAAAAACAGCCAAAAAACTTAATCTTATTAAAATGGAAGATTTTACTAAGAACAGGGATGTTCATATGAGATATCAGTGAAACAATCAAGAAGAATTAATATGAGTTAATATTATGAATTGCCATGGCAGCAAATAAGAAATAAATATCTTTAAAGTATCTTTATAGTAGCAGTATTAACTTCTACTGGTTATAATTATATGTTAGAGGAAATTATGTGTTCAGAGGGAGGTGAGGCACTGGCACAGGATGCCCAGAGAAGCTTGGATGCCCCATTCCTGGAAATGTTCAGGGCCAGGTAGATGGTGTGCTGGGCAGCCTGATCTAGTTGCTGGCAACTCTGCTCATGTCAAGGGGCTGGAGCAAGATGGTCTTCAATGTCAGTTTCAACTTAAGCCATTCTATGATTCTGTGATAAAAATTTACTTACATCCTCAGTGGAATAGGATCTGAACTCTCAATCCCTCAACTGTAGTGACTATACAACTTTGAAAGCGAAAGCCTTCACTTTGTTTCTTGGCTTTCTATAGACCATGGATAGTTTTCACCACTCAGATTGGATCGTATCCATGCAATATTTTTGTGTAGGAGCCACCACTGTGACATATCTTGACTGCTTTTAGATTAGCATTGAAAGGACAGCTGGTTTTGCCTGTAAACCAGTTCTAGTGAAATAGTTTTCATAGTAAGAAAATACATCTGGCCTGATTCTTTTGAATTACAAGAAAGAAATTGTCACTTCTGAGCTGCTTTCCACAACATCTTTCTCTAGGCAAGTAGTACCTAATTAATAAATACAGGGAGATGAGAGTGAATCCTCTGAGGAAAATGGAAAATTCTCTTCTAGCTCTTCAGAGGCAAAGATGAATTGAACTGCTACAGTGACAGCTGCGTAGATAGAGCCTCAGCTGCTTTGAAGCCTGTGGGCTTCACAGTTCTATTTTGAAGTTCTGTGTATGTGGGCTTTTTTTTTTTTTTTTTTCCCCTTAGTACAGCAGATAGCATTTTCTTCCTATTGTTTTCCTGATTAAAATTGTATTTCTCTATCATGCTACTCAGTCATGTATCTAGAAAGTCATACTTCTTGTTTGAAAAAGAAACACTACAGTTGCTGATGAGTAAATCTGTATGGAGTGTCCTGTGGCAGTGGGTGTTTCATTCCAGATAAAAAAGCAATATGCACAGTCTAATTTTATTATTGCTTTTAGTTTTCTGCCAAAGATGCCTAATAAGAAAGGTCAAGGTATCATCAAAGCATAGACAGATTTTTGCTGAATGACATAAAACTGTCAGAGATGCTGAGCTTTGATGTTCCATTAAGTGATCGATGTAGATTACTGACTTTTGGCTAAATGCTGCTCAGCTCTGTAAGGTCAATATTTGTTAGTTCATTGGTAGAATAATTAATCAATCAATACAGGATACTTGAAGTCAGGATTTTTTTTTTTTTTTTTGCCTAGCCTGTATGTCTGGTACTACTAACTAAAATTATTTTACCACATCTTTGGATCCCTGTATACAGAATTTGTCTGTGACCGTCAGATTTCTAGTGGAAGGAAGAAAAAATAATAATCCAAGTGAAGAGCACTTCTTGTAACCTTGAGCTCCTGGAAGGAATAACCTCTAACAAGCAGAGTGCACATCATTAGTTCTTCCCTTTCACATCATCACATTAAGTTTGTGAAATAATTGCATGCAATTTTTCTATTTTACAGTTGGGCCACATGACACAGTGTTCTTCCTTCAGAGCTCCTACCCTAGTTCTCCCATTTTGTCTTTTATTGTAGTCTGTAGAGTTACCAGTAGCCTCTCAAATACCTCAATTGGAAGATTTTACAGTACTGCTTCTACACTGCCTTGCACAATGAGGCTCTCTACCATCAGCTGGGACTTTCAGACCACAGAGTACTGCAATATAATTAGGGATAAAAGGCTTCTGTAGATACTCTGGATATTTTCCAGATGTAATAGGTTTAAAATTTAAAATTCTTTTAGAATTTATACTCTAAAGCATTTTGCTTTCTCACCCACTTCAAACTTCCAAAAAGATTTCAAGCAGAGATTGAAAGGAAGACATTTTTGCTAGTGGATCACAGCAGGAAAAGTTTGTAGTGGAGGATTTTGAATAAAGAAAAAAAATGATATATATATATATTTATTTGAGCATGCCCAAATGTCATGTTTTCATGATAAAATTCTGCAGTCTCATACAGAGTAAAATCTCCTGAAGTGTGTGTTACGCTATAAAACAATGATTCATAAGGAAAAACTTGTTTTAAAATAATTGCATACAATAGATCGTTGCATTCAACAAAGGATATGACAGTTATGTCATTCTCATTTTTCTCATACAGTTATTTCTAATATATGTCAGTTGGCAAATATAATTTGATTGATTTTTAGGAGATACTGTATTACATAAATATTTATTTGTGATTTGCTATAATGGATCTCAGAAAAGATGGACTCAAAGATTTTCTTTCATGTTCTTTGTTAGATTGAAGGTTGTGCAAAGTCAATGTACAAGAAAATTTTCTGACTACTTCTCCAATCAAACAAAAGTTTCACACTTTCATTTTTCGATATATTAGGGTTTAATTTTTTTGGATGTTTATGTTCAATTTGAGGTATTCAATTCTTTTCAAATCCTTCAATAACATTTGCCTTCCACTGCCATTTATTCATTCTTTCAGATTGGGATGACTCAAGGAATCAGATGGTCTGAGCTTTACAGAAAATTTTAGGATCACTTAAGTTTCCCATATACTGTGTTTCACTGGATTTTACCACCTTACTGTGCCATTAATATACCTAAATTACATCACAACTAATATGTCATTACAGAAATAAGTCAGCGAGGACACAAGTTACTATGATGCTTAGATCCAGGAAATGCAAACCAGAAAACTAAGTGATTTTGAGATAAACATTATGCCTCAGTTTTTATTTCATTTTCACCAACAGTATTCTCACAGTGATTCTAGGACTGCTCCTCATTCAAAATGTCATCATGATCCAAACAGTGGTTCCAAGAAGGGTTTAAAAAGGTCTCTGAAATGGGATTCTCTGAGTAACAATGATTCAGAATCAAAAGTCTGAAAAGCAGTTTTCTTTCCCAATATGGGACTGCAAAAAAAGTATCTAAATTTATATGTTATTATTATTATGCACCCTGTTGTACTCCATCAGTATGCAAACGTCTTAATTCTAGTTGCTGTATACAAGCAAATACAGTCTGTAAATCAGAATGAATGTGTTGAAACGTGGAAGCATGTTGGTTCTATCGAAAGTCACAAAAGATGCTTTCAATGGGAATTGATAGGAAATTAATCAGGTTTTGATGACAATGTTACAACATAACAGTCACTTTACTATAAAGAAATGCTATAGAACTTTTCAAAGGAAGTAACAGTATTGTCTCAGTTTTACAGAAGAGAATAATGAACTGATTTGTTCAGTATGAGTGGCCAAGAGTAGACCACAGGCAATGCTAAAAGAGAGGTGAATAAATACTATTCTGTGTGATTCATGGAGTGTATGTTATATGTCTGCTGATTAAGGAGCTTTCCAAGGAATAACAGAATAGTTAACGTACTAAAAATCACCCAGATGAGTAACATGCTGAAAATCTGCTGCGTGTAGTCTACTACTTCTCAAAATATTTTTGAGGAGTATTCTTCAAATTGATGATATTGGTAAAGCGTTATACTGTTTTTGTGTGAGACCCACTAATGTAAACATGTTATATTTCAATGCTTCCACCATCATTTCCAATGCAATGAAGACAGCATTCATCTTCACGCACAGTTCCCCAGTTCTGCCAGTGTGCGAATCAAGATGCTCTTGATTTTGTGGTGTGACAGTTGTCCAAGGCTTGTTTTTCATGTTGCTGTCACCACTGTCTCACCATGCTCACATCCACTGTTTGGTCTCCATAACTGTACAGCAAGCATTGATTAATGTCAATGAGTGCCATTTTTTCTGCATGGAGGAATTCAATTCTACACCTTTGCTTCATATACACGTTTCATGTCAGATGTCGTTCTGTCAGAATGCCCCTCTGCTGCCATTTGTCACAAGGCAAAAAATGTAATGGAGTACTGGTGGGAAGGTTCAACCTCAAATACAGTACTACCAACCTCTGCCCCTTATGTGTGGGCCAGTGTAATAAAGTCGAGAACATGAATTTCAGCAGCACTTGTAGTATCTTGTAATATTCCTTAATACACTGGCACATATTTTTGAAGGTCAGATGTAGAAGAAAAGTTTGTATGAGAGCTGATGACATGGACATTTGCTAATAAACATTATAGCCAATAAGGAAATGTTGTACTGATGGAAGTGATAGGCAACCTCTATGTTATGAATTTTGATAGGAGGCACTAGACATAAATTTGTTCTGCTTTGGGCTATCTTAAGTGCTAAGCTTTTGATCTTACTGATAGCTTTAAACCCCTTAAGAAAACTAGAACTGAGAATAAAAATCTGTCAGCTGTGGTTCACCTCTCTCTGTCTCTCTTTGCCTTCCTATTATCCTAAACCCTTGAAGATCTCTGGAGAGAGATACAGCTCATATTGAATGTGTGATGAAACAGCACTCATCATGCGTCCCCTGCAAGTGAACTATGTATATCCTTTTTACTTCTGTTAGCCTACTGTGACTACTAACAGACACAAACCTCAAGATATGAAAACATTACTCAAAGAACTATGGTATGACAAGCTGTTAGGATATATGGTATCCTATTAATTATGAAATCCATACTATTTGCTGCTGAATGAAAATCAGGCAGCAAATAAATTTTTAAATAAATTGTGAGACCAACTAACCCATTTGAAAAAAAAAAAAAAAAAAAAAAGCCCAGAAAATCACAACAAAAAATATCTCTTGATAGGAGCAGGAAATTATTAAGAGCAGAATAAACAGAAAAACCCATAATTTTATAGCATAATAATTATTACATGTTGAAAATTTTTGAAGGTATATTTAGCCAGTACATGAACGAATATAAAATCTGAACATATCAGGTTAATAGTAAGTCTATCTTAGCTTCAGAAGCAGTTGTCATAATTACATCGTCCATAATCATGAATAATAGCCTGTTTCATGGAAACTCTAATATCACCTATATAAAATCTTTATCACAATCAGTACAGTTGAATAGATACATGGAGAATTTTTGAGACAGTAGAAGAGCCATTCCAGTGTTGGCCTTGAAGGACATTTGTCAGTGGTTTACAGGCTGGTTCGGCCTGGTTCCACAACGAGTGGGGCAGAGGGATTAACAAATCTGTGGCTCCAGAAAGGGATAAAGGAAAAAGGGTAGAGAGGGGACCCAAAGCAAAACAGCGGCAACGATCTGAAGAGAAACAAACTAATTTACTAAGTAAGATATTGGAACGCAATATAACACACTGTAATATACTATAATACAATATAATTAGAATAGTAGCTAATAAATCAAATATAACGAGAGAATATCTGAAAGCCGAAGGCCTTACACTAATGTTGAGGCTATGTGTGTAATCGGGACGAGCAGCAGGGAGGAGAGATCAATGATCAGGAAGCAAAAAAGGACATCAGGTGACCTTGCCAGGGGTTATATCTCCTCTCTGAATGCAACATCCTCTGGGGTATGTAGTTCTTCTCTTCTGGAACAGCACCTGGAACTGGAAAATTAACTCTTTAACTCCCAGTGCACTACATGATGTTATGATGTGGAATACCGATAACCAAAAATCATAAAACCATAACAACATTGTAAGAATCTATTGTCTTGTATCATCAGTGCTGTGGATCCTAAATCCTCTTTCCTTCATGCCACCTTTGAAGACATCATAGTTTATGGATGGCAGTGATTGATTACATGTTAGGAAGCAACACTGGCAGAAATTACAGTCCATTTATGATAGAGAGTTCAAATTTCTCTAATATAAGGGAAGTGGAATTAAAATAAAGTAAAATTATTCTCTACTCTGATAAATCTCTTCAGGGAAATTGTAATACTGGTTGCTGTCAGAGAAAGAAATCATTGCAGAACTTACTTAGTACAGGTTAGATTTCTTTATTGTAGGAAAAATTATTGTTTCCATCTCAAATTAGATTAGAATCTGTTGTTTTGTGGTAGATGATGTGCACTGTCTTTCTTGGTAGGATTAGACTAAAAGTACTTACTGATCATCTAAGACAGTAATAGAGATTTGTTTACTGTTCTCAGAATCCTCCTGTGAATAAACTGTTGTTGTAAGCAGATCTGTGCCCATATGGAGGCCAGTGAAGAGCGGTGTCTATTGTGGGTCTGTTTTGGAAACAGTGCTCTCTAACATCTTTATCAATGATATACACATTGGGATTAAGTGCACCCTCAGTAAGTTAGTAGATGACACCAAATTGA
Organism: Meleagris gallopavo; assembly: GCF_905368555.1. Lineage (NCBI taxonomy): Eukaryota > Metazoa > Chordata > Aves > Galliformes > Phasianidae > Meleagris > Meleagris gallopavo. The sequence continues at coordinate 15,923,102 of NC_139435.1, read as the reverse complement.
GTGGTGCAGTTGATATGAAGAAGGAAGGGATTATCATGCAAAGGGACCTAGACAAGCTTAAGAAGTGGGCTCACACGAACCTAAAAGGCCAAGTACAAGGGGCTGCACGTGGGACAATCCCAGATACGTGCACAACTAGCAGAAAAAATCCTTGAAAGCAGCCCTGTCAAGAAGGACTTGGGGGTCCTGGTGGTCAAAAAGCTTGATATGCACTTACTATGTGCACTTGCATCCAGTAAGGACAACAGTATCCTGAACTTCATCCAAAGAAGGCTAGCCAACAGGCAGAGGGAAGTAAGTGCCACACCTCAGCTCTTCCCTTGTGTGGCCCATCTGGAGCACTGCATGCAGGCCTGTGGCCCTCCACAAGCAAGATGTGGAGATGTTGGAGTCAGCCCAGAGAAGGGTCATGAAGATGATCAGAGAGCAGAAACACCTCTCTGTGGCTGGGGTGTTGGAAGGGAGTAGGCTTATAGACCCTTCTAACTCAACTCAAGACTCTGTGATTCCATGATTCTATGAATAATGAACATGATGCAAGTTACAGAATAAGCCAAAACTAGTATAATAAAAAATTACTCAGTCTGAAATAAATACTCTTTTTTTTTTTTGGAATAAAAATGAATCTCTGTTCATGAAGAAATTCTGCAGTGGATCTATGCTGGATGCCCTGTATCGGTTTTGTATAGTATATCTGGTACACTGGATTTTCTATACAAGCTTATTTACTGTTTTTTCAGAGATTTTCTCTATAAGTTTTCAGGACAGATCAGCGAGCATAATGGAAAAGCAGTGCAAGAATCCACTGATACTTTGTAGCCCTGAACTGCTGATGAACTTAGATATTTTGGTCAGAATTGTGCCTACTTGCATGAACACACTATCAGGGATAGCAAGTAGGCACAGTAAATAGTGATGCAGTGGGCATTAGAAACATTCTCCAAGTTTTCCAAAACAGAGTTGTAAGGATATTCTCAATTTGAAGACGCATTCAAATTAAATTAAATAAGTTTAGTTAGCTGAAAACAGCAAAGAAGACTGTGGGGGAAAAAAAAAAAAGACAAAAAGTGGAAAAGATGAATAGTTTCAAATATTTTAAGGTAGATTTAAAAACAAACAAACAACAACAACAACAACAAAAACTGCATTAATTCCACTTAGTCCAGAAAAATGTCAGAATAATTGTGTTGATCCAGCTCCTGGTTTTTTTTGTTTTTTTTTTTTTGAGCAAGGAGTGATATATTTTTACTGCAATAGTATGTAATGTATCACTTTAATTTTGTATTTCATGGCCAAGAATTTCTAAGACTGAAAGCTTACTAAACAGGCAAGTAATGGAAAGTGACTACTTCAGCACTGTGTACAATCCAAGCAAGACTAAAAAAGATTTAATACCTCAGTAGCTCCCTCTCTCTTCCTCTAGTTTTGTAAAGGAACTACACATCTGCTTTGCATAATTCTGATACCTAACTGAACTGGGTCTATGGAACAATTGCATTGAATGTGTCAAATTTATCTCCTCATAGTTATCTTTCAAAAGATCCACAGTCACTTGAAATCCTCTCCCCACGTGTCATATCATATTAATTAGATAAATAGTCTCAGTGACAGAAATCACGCCAAGAAATATACTGCATCCTAGGCTCTTACAGCCCAGTAAATTTACTCTTTAACTCCAAACAAGCCAGACCATACATGACTATCCAAATTTTAAAATTTCTCTCAGAGTGTAATTTAGGGTTTGACAGGCACTACATGAAATTCAAAATGCTCCTGCCTAAATGCGGAGAATACCAAGCTCAGGATCTCGTTTCAGGGTTGAAATATTTTAAGTATAATGAATTGATTTTAGTGTAATCTATTTAGGATTTGGTAAAAACTGAAATTGCCCTATTCTGTTTTTAACACATATCATGTCCATTAAAGCATTACATTCAAACAACTATCATGTATAGAAATGGTATAGGACAACATTTATTTGGAATTAAAATAGGCCATTTAATTTACTTGATGTTTTCCTGTCCACAAATTTAAAAGGCAGTGAAAATTGTATTTATCTTTTATACTAACCATTAAAAAAATATCCAGGGAAATACATTTGAACAAATTAAGCTATGTGTACTGTGATTGTTTGTAGTGTAAAGGGACCTTTCTTTGTGCATGCAATAATGTTATCTTTAGCAGCCTGTCCTGCTTAGCAGAATCACCTTAATTTAGAAATGTAACTGCTTCAAAACAGCTCTCCATGCTTTCTTTTCAAGCAACCATTTTTTTCCTTGTAGGTTTCTGATGACCTTGATGGGTACTATATACTGTTTCTATTGTTCTAGTGCCCCAGTTAGGCTCTCTGATAGTTTGCTGATGTTTTTTTTCTGAGCTGTGTTTATGTGTGATGAAAATTTTGATAAGTTACATATACTTCTACGGTATTACAGGTTAAAATTTTACAATACAACTCATTTAATTCTTTATTTGTTTTACTATTCATGATATGACTGGCTGGTCAAACTGAAGTCAGAATAAAAAAAGAAGAAATAATAAATAACAGTTATTGCTGATAAAGATATATTTTCACTCCTTACTAATTCTTCAATCTATTACACCTTAAAGAACTAGTCTATTAATTTAAAGGATTCTTAAAATTTAAAACTCTTGCATAAAATCCCTTTTATTAAAATTATCAGAAAAAAATATAAGTTATCTACTAAAAGAATTGATAAATTAGTAATTAAATGTATGTTTTTCTTACTCTCGAGGAACCTATCATCTCAATTTTTTTGTTCTGTAAAAGTTTCAGAGTCTAACACTACGATGAATTTCTAATTCAGTAGGCCAAGTAGCTGATTAAACATCATTGATTGCAAACAATGTGGCAAAGGGAAACATTTTATGAAATCAAAACATTAAATCATGTGCTGAATCTTCACTTATACACTCCAAAAGAGGGCAGCAAATGTCTGCCTATGTGGTGCTCTTCAGTTCTGGTCAGCAGTGGTCACTGACAGCAGCTGTGCAGACCTTTTCAATATCAATATTTTAAAAGGCTTGTTTGGTTAGAAAGGAATTTAGGGAAAGGGATGTAAACGGATTGACAAAATTGCAGTATAAAATATTAGGATGAGAAAGACAGTGTATGCTGGACTTCATTTTATTCCGCTCTGGCTCAGAATAGATAAAAAAATATTGAGTGCAATTCAGAATATTATTTCTCAAACACTGTTATGTCCGTATTATATTATGCCGTATTTCCTTCATCCTTTGGCTCCATTAGAACAGCGAAAACCTAGCATAAAAACAGTCAGTCCTTTCAAAGCAAAGATCTGTGCAAGAAGAAAAGAAAAAGGTATGTTTTGTAATATGGATTTGAATTTCTTACAGTATATAAAATGGGATGTAGAACAAATGTATAGCTTCAGAAAGGTTGCACAGAAAAAAAAAAGGATCAAATCAAAACGTTCTTCTGAAGAGTTTATACATTGAGATGAAAATGCTGCTTCTTCACAGAGGAAAACATGAAAAATAGCAGATACATAAAAACATTGTGGAAGATTTTACTGTTCACACTCCTCTTTCTGCTAAAGATAGTATGCTAACCCTCACCACCAAAAAACCAAAAAAATCAAAAACAAAAACTTGGATTTCTGGGAACCCTTGGATATTTTGGATTTTTATTTTTATTTTTATTTTCAAATGTAGAGTGATTTTTTTATAGTACAGTCTTTTGGAATTAATGACACAATATGTTGAAGATGTTTTACCTCACATTGATTGAGAGACATTTCATAGAAGTGTATAGAAATGGCTCACAAGGATAGAAGGTAATGTCAGAAGGCATATTGTGCATTATGAATAAAACACCTTGAAATGTGTACATGTTGGAAAAATCTTGTAGTGCTGAAGTGTTTGAATTCTATGCATTTGTTCAGTTGCCTGACAATTTATTTTACTACTGAACTGGAATATAGCCTAAAAAATGTCAAGGATGCTATGTTTAGTATGTTAGAAGGCTCTCAGCCTATCCATTTTTAGTCTGTTTTTCAGTGTATTCATATTATGTGTCTCCTGTAAAAGCATTTGGATTTTTTGAAAGTTAATTCACTTGTTATTTGGCTGAAGGTTTCTGGAATAACCTCAGATTTCTATCTAAAATGTTCAGAGTAAAGCTAAATTCAGACTTAAAGCAGGTCACTTGGGGCCTTATCCAGCTGAGATTTACAAACCCACAGAAATGGAGATTTCACAACATGTCTGGGCAACTCATCCAGTGTTGGGGAAGAATTGTCTGTATGTCTATCTAGGATTTTCCCTTACTAGATTTTTATCTATTTCTACTTCTTTCACTGTGCACTTCTCAGAATAGTCAGCTTATTGACTCCTCTTCGTGTCTCACGAATTCAAGTTATTTATTAAAGAAATCTGTGTTTTCTATGATCTAAAATGACGCCATGTAAAGGACATCTGTAATGACAAAAAAGATCTATAAGATTATTAGATATAATAGCAATGGAAAGTTTTGGCCTCATTTATGTTCAAGAGGAAAAAGAAAAATATTACTTCAAAAAACCGTAAACACTATGGTGTCTGATGATTTTCTGTCACTGATCCCCACTAAATATCAAGTACCTGCCAAGAACATGAATAGATAGGCTAAAACACTTGTCAAGTTCTTTATTTCATATCAATTTAACCTGAAATCTTTCAAGAGTTGGCTAGTGATTTGAGTGCTACTTAAGGTTAGAAAACCCAAGAAGGAAAATAAAGACTGTGCTGGAAAATTAGAAAAGTGAAAATATGGTGTCTGTATTTCTAAAACGAAAATGAGCTGATGGAGAATTATAGTCCTGAAATACTAACTCCAGTTCATAGGATATTCCTAGAACAAAAATTAATTGCAATGGATTACATGCATTTGGAAAAAAAAAAAAAAAGGCAACAGAGATAGTCTCTGGTTGGTCAAGAGCAAATTGTATCAAATTGGTGTTATGTTCTATTCCAGGATTAAAAGGGACCTGAAGAATGTAGAGAAGCCTACATATACCCTATATTCTGACTTTGGTGAAGCTTATGTTACATGCAGCTTCTCTATGTGCAGACTGGGAATCACAGGCAAAGTGAAAACAGTCAATAGCAGCAGCTTTCAGTTGAAATTAAAGCATTTTTGGGGATGGAAGAGCTTTCTAGAGTGTTAACATTAATTTTTAATTTATGAGCTGAATGATAAAATGGAAAGGATGGTGATCCCATTTGATTTTTTTTTCTGAGATCGGAAGACTTCAAGAATGCTAAATTAGGGAATTAAAATTCAAAGTCATCCTGAAAGATTGGATTAGAATATTATTCGGTAGAGAAAAAAAATTCCCAGGTGATCAGAAATGTTCAATTTCATGGAGAAAACCAGGTAGAAATTATTTCAAAAATTCCCAGGGGTTACTGTGAATCACTGGTTGAGTAGGAGTCAATAATATTATTTTGAGAAAAGACAAATACCATATGTAGATATGTAAAAAGATGTATGTATAGCATGAGAAAATCCTTCTGCTCTGTTTAGCTGCAATTAGACATCCAGGTAAGAAAACAGCACTTCAAGAGAATTGTGGACTATTCCAGTAGTGGCTGAAATGGACTCAAGAATTATAAAGCTGTAGAAAATTTGACCATTAAAAAAAGATTGAATGAACTGGGATTACTCAGTTTAATGAAATTTGAGAATGATGACCTTCAGATATACATAGACTAGGAAGAAATATGCTGTCTGTACCCATGATAAGCAGAAAAAGGAGATCATAGCCTAAACTGTAACAAGAGAGATCTAGTTTAGATATTAGGGAGACAAGTCAAGTAGTAATGAGGGTGAAGCACCTAAACCTTTCAAAAGACTGTGGAATCCATTAGAGGATTCGAATGGATTAGGCAAACATTTGGCAAGAAGGACATAGAGCTGAATGAGTATGCCCTGGGATAAGAAGATTTGGTGAAGAGCAGCAGGGAGAACATCCCCAGAGAGCAGTTATGGGACTAAAGGCATTTGTTTTCAGACTGATTCTCCAAATGATGGAAAACTTCAGATTTCTTTATATCATGTAACTCTTAGAGAGCTCTTTCTGATAAATGTTACTCTGAAATAAATTCACATATTAATTTATGCAGAGAAGAAGGTCAATTTTCTAATAAATAGGTTTAAGTTATTAGTGAAACTTCAGCTAAAACAAATGGACCCTCACCCTATTGTTTAGAAATTAAAATTGTTTTTTTTTATTCCTTAATTTTTCATTTATAAAATCATTGCTTTTAATATTTACTTCAATATTTTTTTAATTCTCATTGTGTAGCTAAATAAATGTAAACAAAATGCTTATGTTGCTACTGCAACTAATTGTAATATTAAATTGTCTCTGTGAATGGAATTTTATTTTCTTGGTGGTATTCTGTCAGCAATTTTCCTGCTGTTTAAAAGATCAGAGTCTAATGGGATTAAGGTAGATAATCAAATCTCAAACTGGAATCTGAGTATGAGGTTTAGATGCCTGCAGAGTACTTCCTTACTGAATATGAATTAAAGGTATAAAGTGCTTAGAGTAGGAAAAAAAAAAAATAGAAGATTTTTTTTCACACTGTGATGTTGCTTCAGACCTCTTAATAAGGAATTTGGATTTTTTTTTTTTTTAATTTTATTTGAGGCATTAGAAAACTGAATAAATCCAGCTTATTATACAGTGCCTGTGATTGAAATTCAAGGGATAAAACAGAACAGCATAAAATGGAATAGACAAGGAAAGGAAAGGAAAGGAAAGGAAAGGAAAGGAAAGGAAAGGAAAGGAAAGGAAAGGAAAGGAAAGGAAAGGAAAGGAAAGGAAAGGAAAGGAAAGGAAAGGAAAGGAAAGGAAAGGAAAGGAAAGGAAAGAGATGAAAAGAAAAGGAAAGGAAAGGAAAGGAAAGGAAAGGAAAGGAAAGAAAAGAAAAGAAAAGAAAAGAAAAGAAAAGAAAAGAAAAGAAAAGAAAAGAAAAGAAAAGAAAAGAAAAGAAAAGAAAAGAAAAGAAAAGAAAAGATACAAAAAGAAAAGAAAAGAAAAGATACGAAAAGAAAAGAAATGAATAATTCAGTTGCAGGGGAATTTCAGAATAATTCAGTTGCAAGGGACATTCAAAGACCATCTATTCCAACTGCCTGACCACTTCAGGGTTAACTGAAAGTTAACTTTTACTATGAGGGCCTTATGCAAATGCCTCTTTAACAGTGACAGGCATGGAGTATTAACCATCATTTCAGGAAGTCTGTTTTAGTTTTTGAACACCCTTGTGGTAAAGAAATGTTTCCAAACGTCCATCCAGAACCTCTTGTTGCACAGCTTTGAGCAGGTGCTGTTCCTGTGGGGAACAGGCCTGGCACCTCACTCTGCTTCCTGTACTCAGGTAGCTGCAGAGAACAGAGAGGTCACCTTTTATGCTTTTCTTCTCCAGATTGGTCAAATTAGGCATCTTCAGCCTCTTCACACAGAACATGACTTCCAGCCCAGCCCTACCAGCTTTGTTGTACTCCCATGGATGCTTTCAAGTGTCTCAGAATCCTTTTATGAACTACATACATAGTGTTCAAGGTGAGGTCACAGCAATGCTAAATACAGTGGCTCTTTTGGCCAACTAGTTGTGCTGTGTTCAGTGCACACCACAATGCATTTTGCCCTCCTGCCTGCTCACATATACTGGTGGCTCATGCTGAGCCTGCTGTCACCATCACATTCAGGTTCCTTCCTTCCACACTACTCCCCACACACTCACATCCCATCCACGCTTGTGTCTGCACTGATCTGTCCCAGGTGCAGCATCTGGCATTTTCCTTTGTTGCATTTCATGCTGTTTACGATTGTCCAACTTTATGGCAAAGAACATTATTCTGAGGATCATAGAATCATAGTCATAGAATCGCCAAGGTTGAAAAGACCCACAGGATCATCCAGTCCAATAGTCAACCTATCAATATGACGCAATCTGTTTGCACCCGAAATTCTTAAAATAGTATTGAATACTTTGCTGTATTCTTTTGATTACTGTTGATGGTTTTGACTCTCTCATCTAAAAGAGAATTCTAGGCTGTCAATCTTATCCTGTCAATCAATATCAGAACTGCTATCTGTACTGTTTGTCTGTAAACTGAAACACAGTGACAGACAGAAGACAAACTTTGGAGATTGTAGGCATCTGGAAATTGTCTTTTGTGCTCCATTTGGAATGCTCTTTAAGCAAGCCTTCTGTAATGCATCTTCCACGATTGCTTCACTGCTTTCTCCCAATAGAAATATCGTTTTCTTAAAATAAAAATATAAAAATAATTGCACTCATGTAAATGATTATTATCATATTTATAGTTAAGATCAGTAAAGGAGTAAAAGCCTTCCATAATTTTTATGGAGAGAAGCACATAGTATACTTGTTCTTCATTCTTTAAATACGTTTGATCCAGAATAGATTCACTCAATGTCATATTTTTATTCTCATAGATAGGAACCTTTATGAGCAAATCACTTGCCTTCAACTTGCTGCCTGATTACAATGCCTACGGGCCCAGGAGCACAACACAGAGTGAAGACTTAAGTCCATGCAGCATTTGAATACCTCCAAAGAATAGACTCCACAGTCTCTCTGGACAGCCTGTGCCACTGCACTGTTATGTGCACAGCAAAGTGCTTCCTGATACATTGATGGAACCTCTTTGTTCAGTTTGTTCCTGTTGTTTCTTGTCCTGGCACAAGGAGAAGAGTGTGGTTCTATCCACGTTGGTGTGATCCCTCTGAACCTCCTCCTAGCTGAACAATCCCAGCACTCAGCATTTCAGCACAGACAGAAATCAGTTAATGTAAAGTCTTCTGCAGATGTTCAATATGGTGAATCTGGTGTTTACTTAATTATTATCATGAAAGTAGACACTTTTACATTATTTCTATTCCCAGATCATCTCAATCATTATGAGGAGGATCAGGAGAATGGAGATCAAGCTTTTTCTTTTCTTTTTTCCCTGATCTTTTATTACCCTTTGTGCATGTAAGAGCCATTACTTTAGCAGCATCTATATGAGCAGACCATACTAAATGATCACTATGTGTACAGGCATTGGCTAAAATTTGGGATACAGTTTTGATGCTATGATACTATACTGGTTTTCTGGCTATGTACTTTATGTTTTATGCATTGTATAGCCTTTTGAAATTGCTTCTTTTGTTGTTATTGTTGTTTTCTAACTTCTCCATCAGGCTTACAATAAACTTCCTAACAGAAGCACGGGCTTGCTTTTCCCTTTACATGGCCTTTTATAACCTTTCAATTTTTCAGTTTCATCCCAAATATTGTGGAGATCAATTCAGTCTTCTTTTTATATTAATAATTTATTCATTACAACTTGTCTGACAGATGCAGGCTTTCAGCCTCTCCTCACAGGAGAGAACCTCTGGTCCCATCATTATCTTGTTGGCCCTCTGTTTTACTTTCCAGTATATTTTCATGTCTCTTTTACACTAGCAGGCCTAGAACTAAACAGTACTCTAGTCACAGACTCATCAATGCTGAGTAAAGTGAAAAGATCACCTCTCTTGACCTACTGGTGATACCATGCCTGAATTCCAGTCTTAGTATGGAGTAGCATAATGTATTTCAACTTCAGCATAGTTGTTCATAATTTCCAACTGATGTTCCTTTTGCAGCTGTTTAGTACTCACGTAACTTTTCCATAGCCATGACTTTTTGCCTGAGATGCACTGCTGTAAGAAAATACAGCGTAACAATCATAGAATATTGTTAAATATCATCTAGTTCCAACAGCCTTACCATGGGCAGGGTTGCCATTCACCAGATCAGGCTGCCCCAGGCCTCATCCAACCTGGCCTTCAGCACTTCTGGGGATGGGGCATCCACAGCTTCTAGGGGCAGCCTGTGCCTGTGCCTCACCACTGTGATGATTGATTGTTTCTTTTTTTCCAAAAAACATGATTTATTTTATCTGTCTAGTGGCCAAATAATATTCTTAGCATAAAGTACTCTTCTCAGTTCCTTTTTTTTTCAGCCCTGTCCCTGTGCCAATGCAGACTGCCTGACGTTCCTGTTTTCTTAATCAGGAGATAACATTTATCAATGAGAGAAGAAATACTTGCATTTATTTTCCAGAGAACATAACAGATGATCTTAACTTCTTTTACGTAAAAATATATACTCCATGCTAACAATAAGGTTTCTTCTCATGTTTCTCATTTTTCCTCTTGTGTCTTTAAGTTTTCGTACTGACTGGATGTAAGAACATATTACTAAATAAAAGTAAAGTTCACAGACAGAATTCACAGACAGATGTAGTGACTTATACTGAATCCCACAAAACTAAGTAGATATGGATAAAGCTTTGTTGTGGTGATTACATACTTAATCACTCAGATGTGAGCTCAGTTCTTACAAATCAAGAGAAACTTCACTGATACTCTCAGAGTGTTGTGTGTGCTCTTAAGATATGTCGTACAATGTAATTTGTACAATAATAGCACTGAGGCAGAAAAAAGGGAAGATCAAATCAATAACAGAAGTGGTAACTGTCAGGATTTAAAATGTGATTTAAGGTGGACTAGGCCTCAGGAGAAGAAAAACTGAGTAGAAAACTTATTCTGTCACCTTAGAAATAATGCTCCACGTAATTAAATTTTTGATTGATTAGTATTCTTTACCTTGTAGCTTTGTGACATATATAGAGCTATACTGATATTTTCTGAGGATTCATTCCATAGTTCAGCATCCGAAAACTGCAGACCCCATGCAGTATAATTGTGCAGGAGTATTTTTCACATCACCACATTCATAGAGTAAAAACTTTGCAGAAGGGGTAGAAGTGTTTGGCATCACTACTGTGTAAGGAGGAACAAAAGCTGCGTGATGGGATGCTGTCCTTGACACAAAATGTTGTGCTCTGTGTAATATATCTCTTCAGGATACATGTATACTGAGTACATGAGTTTACCAAAGTATGGGAAGGATAATGAATACAGACTCAATTTATATCTCATATTAATTAGTAAGTTCTTATACACAAAAAGCTAGAACTTAGAGATATAGATTAAAATTGTTTTAGAGGCACTGTACATTCAGGACCAGAAAGATTATGCTGTGCAGTGGCCTGAAAGCACAGACAGATATACTTAGTCTATCATTAAAAGAAACTGAAATCTAAATTCCAAAAATATGAAGTTGTTTATATCACACAGCAGTGTTATTCAGCTTTTCATCAGTTATCCCAATGCCACACGTGAATGGTAGCAGTTTATAAGAGTGTGCATCTTGTCCTGCCTGTTCTGCATTTTCTAACAGAGCATTTTACATTCAGTATCCTTTGGGTGCCTGTTGGGATTGCATATAACCATGCTGCAGTCGTGGTTTCTGTGAGCATTCCCCTGCTGATGTACACAAGCCAATTGATGACAACAGTCTTATTGCACCTTTTGTGGTGATATTACTGATTGGATGATCTCTTCCTGTTTTCTACCTCCACCTTTTCCCTCATCATTTTGCAGCCCTTTTCCCCCTTTCTGAGTTAAGTGTTCCCTGATTACAGATTAACTCTGGTGAGTCTTCTGGAACGTAGGCAATTTGCTCAACTTTGAATGTCATGTGTACAGATTTAAAGTTATGATGATGATTGCACATTTAGGTTGAAAGTATTTTGCACCTCCATTCATTGCTTATTCAAGTCTTATAAATAAGAAATTTTGAAATGCAGTTCTTCTCTTCTGCTGTTGATTGACTGAGCCCCCTGAGGCATAACTGTCTCCAGAGGACTTAATGAGATGACAGACTGTACGGTTGTAGCAGACACGTCGTGAACATCAGCACTGGGTGCATAGTTACAGTCCATAGATGCGATAACATTTACCATCTGTATGAAGAAGCAGTGTAATTTATTGAAACAATGCAGGTAACAAGGCATTGTAAGTATCGCTTTTCTCCCTTTCATTTGTCCCCTTTTAATGTTGATTGCAGGATTTCAACTAGCCATTGGGCCAACAGTAGGTCTGACACATGCTGTGTGTCCTTTTTAGGAAGATTGTTAATGATAGATCATAGCTATTTCTTCACCATGTTCTCAGTCCAACTTTTGTTTAGTGACTGACAAGTCTGCTGCTTTCATTGAGACAGATGGCAATATGGAAAGTCTCAGCAACTGAGTGAGATCTTTTGTTTCCTTGAAGGCTGCATTCCCAAAGACAATAATGCAAGTACGAGTGAGGGTCCTCTGATATTTATTTCTCTACAGAATCTGTACAGAAGAGTAAAACAAATGCAATACTCTCCCGGTGTGAGCCCTTTGCAAGGGATAGTCTGTGATGTTCTTGACATAGTCTTCATAATAGTCACACACACCTATTATGAGTTTTAATAAGATATACTATTAGAACCACTATTAAGGAGGACATTCAACTCTAGAAACTAGATATAACTAAGAGTTAATGTGGAAGACTGAGAAAGCTGCCATCAGCTGAAAATGAATCCTAATTGTGGTCAGTTTAACACAAATTCAAGCCAGAACTGACCAAGAGAGAGCACATGATGAAATGAGGAATTAGAATCATTGTGCACCAAAGAGTAGCAATGTATCCTCCTTGGAGGCACCACTTAAATATAGCAATATATTTTGATGATGGCTAAGTTTCTTTCTTACTTGATTATAAAAATCAATTATAAAGCTCAGTTTCATAAAGTGTTTAGAGATAAATTATGCTCTGTCATTGCAGTGCAAGTCATTAACAACATTAACTATCCTTACCACTCCAAAGCTATATTATTTTACATCAGTTACAGACAAAGAGCGAAACAGGGCATCAGGATAAACTAACACTTTAGACTCTAATACTAGTAGAGAAAGCTTTATGAAGACCTTTAGACTGAAGGACTTATTAGGCGTCATTTTAAGGAGGACATCCTTTAGAAGTCCCACAGATTGATGTTCTTCAGTTTGTAGCATCTCTTTTCTCACTCCTTCACCTCCATGAATGAGAAAAAGGAATAAAGTTTGGAAGATAATATCTCAGAGAATTATAATTTTTATATAGTTTTTATATTCTGAGATTCCATATTATAAAAATGCTACTTTTATAAGATTTAAAGAAAGGCAGCAAAAATTTCACTTCCTCTGAACTTTTTTTTTTTTTTTTATTTAATACATTCCATGAGATTATAAATCCTACAGGATATTTTGTACTTCAAGAACAGTTATTTAAGAAATCACAGCATGCATTTTTGTTTCAATGTAATTTATCTTTACCTTTGTGTCTTTGTTGATCTTTAATGATAATTTTTAATCTTCAACAATCTATCATTTTATTGAAGTGGAAAACAGAATTCTCTGCAGTGGTAAAACTCTTGATATGGAAAAGGATAATTTTTCAAAATCCCTAGGAATTTTGAAATCGAGCTTTACAGTGCTGTTCTCACTGATACTTTCATTAACACTAAACTGCTTCACTGAAAAACACTTTATTCTTTACTCCACCGTATAAGGAAAGGCTTACACTGACCAAAAGCTCTACATCCAGTTTAAAGTATTACGTATCCACATTTGCAGCTCAGTATTTATATTAATAAAACAAGAGTATGGATTATCTCAGAATAGAACAAATTCCTTTTACTTTTATGAACTAATATCAATAAGTGCAGTACTGGAAGAATTGATTCCTTCCACAATTGACTGCAATTTCAGTCTGTGTCATGGCCTATTTCACCTTTATTGCACAATATAATCTGACCCCAGCTGAATTTCTTCATCACTATTGGATTTACTGACTCCATTCTTTTTGTCAGGGTTTGCCATGTGTCCATTCTGTCTTGGAGAGTTTTTTTGTTGTGGATTACTTCTTATATATTTTTTTTCACTCTCTGCTTTGTCTTACCTGTTTGTGTTTTCGTCACAATTTTCCTCACGCCTTGGCACATGCTCCTCTCCTGACAGCCTGACAGTCTTCCAACTACATGGTATGCATCCTGGCAAGCTATAAGAGCTCCCACTATTCCATTTAAAAATGCTAGAGATTGCTTTTGTGATGTTCAAATCGCTTATTCAAAACCCAGATTTTTACCCACATCATGCAGTTTAATATCCAGCTCACTTGTGAAAATTTTGCAGATAAAAATTGTGGTGGAAAGGAGAAGTAAGCATCTCAAAAGAATACAGCATAACTCAAACTCTTAAAAACCCTATCAATTTGTGATAGAGAAAATATCAGTGATTTTTTTTTTTTTTTGGTGTAGCATGCAAGAAATTGCCAACTACTTATCTTAAAACTAGTCCTAAGATCATGAATGTGACTTAATAGCTGAAAAGTTTCACATTTTGCAAAATCTGAATACTTGTATAATATATGCTAAGGCTGCATATAGAATAACATTTTAAACTAAATCCAATTTGGAGAGAGTAAAAACAACTTCAGTTGCATACACTGCAGACAATGAAAAACTGATTGTATTCCCCATGGTGCTTGCACAATAAAGATGTTCCAGATCTTGTGAACAGCATCAGCTTTTCATCTGTCCACTCCTGCTTCTTTTCCATGCCCTTCACCCTGTACTCTGTTCAAAATTTTTTTTTGTTTCCATGAACCCTCTGGTGCTCTGAACACGGAGTGGGTAAGCTTGCTATCTATCAACTGGCATTTCAGTTTACAGACTAAATACATGCTTATGATTTTACACAGGATTTACATACTGGGTGTTTGATCTTGACCTCTCCTGAGTCCTGGCTCATGGCAACTATGTCACCTTTGTAACATACCTAGAACTAAGCTTGGGTTTGGTATTTCTTGAACTATCAACTGGCATTGCAGAACTCTGTGCAGGCTTAAACTGACTTTTTTAAACATGTTAATTAGTGATTATAATCTTCAAATTTATTTATTTATATATTAACATAAATTATTAAATGTACCTCTTTATTTATCAATTAAATCACATTATCACAGAACTGCAAGGGCTAGAAGGGACCTCTAGAGGTAATCCAGTCCAATCCCTTTGCCAAAGTGGGCTCCCTACAGCAGGCTGCACAGGTAGGCAACCAATCTTAAATACCTTCAGAGGAGACTTCACAACCCCCATGGGCAGCTGGCTCCAGTGTTCCGTCACCATTACTGTGAAGATATGGTTATGATTATTGGTATTGTAATACCTGAGACTTCCTTGTGATGAAGAAACTGTATAATTCTTACTAAAAGTCTATAATCTGAGGGGATATAGGGGATATCATCCAGATTCTTTTCGAGAAGGCAGTTGAATAGAGCTGCAGTATATCACATCAGGAAAAAGACTAGAATCCTGTGTCTATTATTTCCCCTTTTTCATCTAATGGCCTACTGACCCAAAAAAAAAAAAAAAAAAAAAAAAATTTATTCTTTTGAATGTCAAGCACAGCTAGATTAACTTCTAAAACACTGATTTTAAAATAGTAGTGTGGTTTCAAGACAAACAATTTTTTACACCTTTACTTTTTGTTCAGCATATTTAACCAGTCTACAGTTCAATTTCTCAGCCAAGCAAACAAATTTACATTGAAAAAAAAAAAAAAAAGCTGCTTTAGTGAAAATTAATTGGGGAACATTTATTCCCATCTTTCTGGAATAGACTTCTGATGAATTGCTATCCATTCTGGGTCACTTATAGAACCAATTCAGTTTAAAATGACCTTAGTTATTATTGCTATTGAAGATTTTAAGGTTACTAGTCAACTTGTTTCAGTATCTCATGGTTCTGTTACACTTGAACATCTGCATTTTAATATATAAAGGGAAGCAAAAGCATCATGTCACTTATAGAATCTTCTCAGTAGTGTTTTGCTGAACTTGCTTCCTAATTTTTTGATAAAGTGGTCCATTAATGCAGCCTCATAGAATTAACAAGCTGTGAAAAATTAAAAAAAATAATCAGGAATAAATATTTTTACTTCTGCCCCCGTAACCTCTGATTCATGATTTGCAGCCCCTACTAGCAGGTAATGAATGTTTTATTGTTGTTGTTGTTGTTGTTCTTTTTCCCAAAACAAAAAAGCACCGTCCTGGGCTCATATGATCTCACTCCAGATTCTGCATTCTCTAGATGGAACAATGAATATTCAGACTGCCCAAAAAATCAGGCCTCTTGTAAGTCTTATGTTGGATACCTAAAATCTAAAGCATTGAAAAATGATGACTGCTTCTGAAAAGTTTGTCTTCAATTGCCCTCATATATGAACGAAAGATTACTACTGTGAGTACTGTGAAGCCTTGGTCAAGTTTGTAAGGTGTTTTGATCATATGTGTAAAACAGTAAAACACCTAAAATCAACATTATAGTTCTAAGAACAACTCTTTTTTTTCTTTTTTTTTTTTCTTTCATTCAAATAGTGTAGAATCTTTTATTTCCTCAGATATTTCCCAGAATTAGTTGTTTATTTAAAAGGTATTTTTCTTCCAGTCCTTCACCTTTATTGTTAGGGAGTTTATAATATTAATGTAGTTTCTCTCTCATGTTTTTCTCATCTCTTATTTTACTAGTAACAAATTTTCCTTGGGAACGAAGCTTTAATGTCTTTTAAAGATGTGCCATTTACTGAAGAGTGCTCTGGTTGCAGCATATCCACTTCTGCTTTAATTAGAGCTGCTTTTCTGGGTTCCTTTTATCTTTTAAAATATATCTCGCCATTCTCTCTTTTTCCCTTGCATTTCCTTGTTCTGGCTTCTAATTTTCATGGGAGTTGAAGGGCTTGCCCACTTTTAATGTTATTTGGCTTCAGAGAGCTTGCCTTCTGGATCACAGAAAACAAGTACTGGTAACAAATGCACATGCACACTAAGCTCAGCTATTTGATTTCCCACAGAACAAAAGAATAAAGAAACGCAATAGCAATAAAGGAAAGATTCTTTATAATAAACCCAGAGAGAGATTTTGAATTAATTATATTTTTTAATTGGAGGCCCACTCATATCTACACTTACCTAAATTTTATCATATTTCTTTAACTCTAGTTAATAGTCTTGTACTACACCGTTAATGAGTTTCTCCACATTTTTCAGTGTGCTTTGAAGATAGTGTTTATGCTTATCTCCCAAGTGTCTGTTGATTAGGATCTTCATTTACTTGAGGACATCCAGAGTCACACTTTTCCATTTCTTTCATGTTCAAGATGAAGCATCTGCTGCCTGCCATCCTCATTATCATCACAAAGAACGAGAGCTAGAGGGCTAGCAAAAGTGTGCAGCATGCACTTGAGAGATAAGAGTCCTGAAAAACTTGCAACCCATGCATATATAGGCTTTTCTGCTTTATCCTTCCTTCTCCCTCCCTTCCCCCCCCTTTTTTTTTCTTTTTCTTTTTATTTCACAGTATTGGCTTTAGCAGTTGTATTTTATGACAGATCGGTGAATGATAAGCATATATATATGCATATATGGATATAGGAAATGAGATTTTTTATGCTATCTTTACTTTTTTAAAAATCAAAAGTCTCCAAGAGAGGAAGAGAGCAAGTGATTTCGAAGTTCCAGTTCTTCTTAATTGCAACTCTTGGCTATCCGGGAGAAAATCTTTATCATACACATTTCAACGATTGGTAGCATGTCTTAAGGTATTGATTTCACTTTGCAAATGAGAAGTGGCTGACTAAAGGAAGATTTGAGCAGTGGAAAGCATAACAGTTATAATCGCTTATACAACATTAATCAGAGGCTCATACTCAATTGAAAACATTTTACTCTAAACACATTCTTTTTTTGCAGCAGAATAGGAAAGATTTGACATCCACAGAACTGAAGGTTTTTACTTATTTGTAAATCTTTGATACATGATTAATCTCCATCTTTCTTCTTTTTAAAACATTGGTATAACTCTAAATTACTGGATTAAATGTGACAAATCTGGACAGCTGTGTGTGGTCTTTTGTCCACGACTTCAAAATGTTTTGTTAAAGTCATGAATTCATGACTTCAACTTTTTACAAACATAGACTAGGAGGTTATTTAGGAATAAACCGTTCCTGGGGAAAAAGATGAATGAAAGTAGACTTTGCTTCACACAAAGGATAATGAATCGGGATGTGATGTTGTACTTAGAATTATTCAGTCATTAACAAAAGAACACAGCAAAGTCATGCATCTCAGAAATACGAAGTGCGCTTCGAAGGAAAACAAAAACCTAAAGAGTGTAGCAGGCATAGCTTTTCTTGGGCCTTATGGAAAGGAAATTATATTCCAACACTCTTTCTCACTTTTTATCCTCTGGAATTCCAGAGAGAATTCTGCAAAATACCAGTATTTCACAACACAAATTTAATAACATTTAAGATTACTTTTAACCAATCTTTGGCCAGATATATATATATATTTAAATTGTTAAAACATTTTATAAAACAATTCCATCAATTTGGATAACAGTTTCGCAGATTCAACATCACAGCAGTTTGTTTCTGATAGGACACAAAGGAAGATTGTTGCTTTTTATATGCACTCTGTTTACAAAGTAGATAGCCATCTGAATTAAGGTGGATTCTGTCCCTAAATTTCAGTTTTATTTAGAAGATTGTCATGCTATTTTTTACATGTGAATTGGGTATGAGCAAATGTCTTCTTGAGCTTCATTTTGTATTATTATAGTGGCTTGCAGAGATCTTAAAAATCAGTCTATAAAATATTGGATTTTATAAAACTGTCTCGTCAGTGCTCTAGGTTCCAGTGGAATTTGGGATAACTTATTTAAAAAAAAGAAAAAATACATGATTAAATTAAAATTAGTATTTTGAATCCATATTGTTTTTGAAGTGTTAGCAAGTAGGTTGGAACTGAGTAGGAATTTGCTTATTTTACATAAAGGTATTGCATATACTTTCTAAAATATTTGAAAACTAGGAAATTCTTTTCAGCAAAAGCTGTTTTATATCAGTTGGAACATAGAACAACTACTTAGTGCATGTGCTATATTGTAGATTATTCCTGGTCAGAAAATTTCACTAACATAAGTCCATATCCAACGTTCAAATAAAGAAAACATATCCCTTCTGTCTTTTATATATTGTGTTCAGACAAAGAGCAAGAGCAAATTAAAATTAATGACATTAGTATAGCCTGCACAAGTAAGAATAAATGATAATTCCAATTGTGATGCATATATGTATTAGTAAACCAGACTTTGATTTGCAAGCGTACTTCTTTAAAAGTGCTGGATGACAGGATGAGTGCAGATGGCTCCGTATGAAATGTCCAATGTTCATTAGTCATATGTAATACAACCACTCAGTGACACACACTTTTATGGCAGCAGAATATTAATAACCAAATTCATGATTTTTTAACTAAATTAACACTTTTAATTTGGCTTCTCATGATTCAGGAATACTATCTCAAATGAAAAACCTCTGTAGTGGAATGGAGGGTAAAAGGAGTTCAGTTGCTACCACCAATACTGGCTGGTTTTATGTATTTGCTGGAGATTGCCCCATGATCAGCATAAGTCAGCTTAAAAATGTCGTCACCTCACATACACAGGCAATGTATTCCAGTGTAGTGAATCCAAGAAAAAGTATGCATTTCAGATACCCATTTTACTATTTGGATTGAAATATAGAGATTGGAAACAGCTGTGCATCTTCCTCTGTTTATAGTACATTAAAAATATCAAACAAGAAATGTCAAAATTTGGAAAGCAACATTCAATATTCTGGTGCACAAATTAATGTGCTACTCTTCTTATAAAGTGATATTTTAATAAACTGAAGATGACTTAGATAAATCTTAGATTCTTCGCTGACATAGATAAATGTTATAAAGAAGATGGGTGTTTCATTTTCATAGAGAATTTGAACAAAAAGAATTAGCTGCTGGGTCATCCATATAAAATATATATATAAAAAATAAAAGAAAGAGCATGTGTTAGAAAGTTTATCACAAAATGGCAGAATAATAGTTGCAGTTTCAACGAATTCTTTCTTGTTGTTTTTTCTCAGACCACTTTTTCTCATTTAGTGCCTACTTCCTGTATGTTCTCAGTCATGTCCCTACTCAAGAAATAATTAATTTACTAGCGCAAGAATGCCTATGAGAAAGTTAGTGCCTTGTCAAAAGGTTAATTTAAGGACTATGGTCCACATTTTTCCTTTCAGCAGACCTTCCAAAGAACTTGGTCAGATCTCCCATTTGTCTGATTTCTATGTAATGACATACATAATAGAACAGTTTGCAGAATTATTGAGTCATACTTTTCATCTATTTTGAGGGCCACTTGCCTGAAGGTCATTGTTTGCTTGCAGGGTTTTTAATCTTCATGCTGAGAAGGAAATTGAACCTGCTGCTACCCAAGTTGAAAATTTAAGCCCTTGGCTTGTGTTATACACTGCTATGGCCTTGGCTAAACTACAGCATAATCCTTCTTCCGAGCAATTCTTTAAGATGAAGACATGCAAGGGCAAAAGAAAGGGTCATTCATCTACACATCCTGAGAGACTGGGGTCTTCAGCTCAGAGGTGTTTTGCTGCCAAGGCTGAAACTTTAGAAAGTAAGACATAAAGTTGTACTCCCAGACTGTATATTTTGACTCTATTTTACTGCGTTAGGATTATATGGTAACTTGAAGATTTAAAATTTAAATAATTTGAGACCTATTTAGTTATTCATGATAATTAATTTATTAAAGACAAATGAAAGAAAGGAACAGGGAGAAGAGATTTTTCTAGGAGTGCCTTTGAATTCACAAGCTTTACTAAATAAAAGTAGAAATCTGTTTCTACATTTCACAATGTCTCTCTAGGGAACAGGTGCTTACATAAAGTGCTCGCATCAGAGGATGCTGTATACTCCTGAATGCATTTCTCTCCTCTCACAAATACCACTGGAGTGTGAACATCTTTTTTCTCACCCTTTCTTTCCCCCTGTTGTCTGTCAGTTTCTACATTCATATTTCATATCTCATTATCCTTCCTTTTCCTGACTACTCGATTGTTTATGTTTCTTTAAAAGCCCGGGGACTGAAATATGAAGGCAAAGTATCCTGCTTATGAGTGTGTGGTGTTCTCAAATAACCAGTATTGCATTTGTGAATAGAGCAATGGGAGACTTTGTCTTGTGTGTATGGACACACTAGACCTGTTAAATGTGTTATATGGTTATAACTCACAAATCTGAGGGATAAGCAGAAGCTAATTAGCTCATCATGTGTTACGAATCTCAATTTTATTTCCTCTAATGTAAATCTTTACAAAATGCCATATGACAGGCAGGCTTACTGGCAATGGAGCTTCAATCCATTGATCTCTTGCTAAAGGTTGTGAAAGCAAAACTAATGGAAGCATAAAAGGGCACAAAGGGAAACAGGTTTTTATTTCATGGATAGCTGAATGCAGTGGTAAGTTTCAGTGATTTCTGACTTACTCAAGGTTTGGAATGGCAAACTCAAGGGCAAAAAACAAACAAACAAAAACCCACCAAAAAATGGCAGAAAACTATGTACTACAGCAAATGTCAAAGTCCTGATGTAGCAGAAAAATTGATCTAGAAATCACACAGAAAATATACAAGAAAAGTATCTGTCAGAACTTTTGTACAGGGCATCGGCACTTCAGCTTGCAGCCTGCAACCATGGGAACTGTGGGATTCATCTCTTGAGTAGCAAGAGACTACAATCTTGCAGATGGTTTTTATGAGGAGTAGTTCTAATATGAATTGTCCCAACAGCTCATCAGAGACTGAGATGTTACTGAAAAAAGGATTCAGCTATCCTCCTTCCGCTGAGAAAACAGTTAACCACGTGCCCCTTGAATAACAGCTCAGAGCATTTTTGGCCAGTGAGAGAGAGCAATTGTGTTTTCTGTCCACTTGATAAATGTGGGTAAGATTGGGCAAAGAATCACCTTCAGTTTGGTGAAAGAGTAAGATCAAGGATGTATCCCTATTGTCTTTGCCATCTAAAAGGTGTCATGTGGGATGGCAGAAGATTTCTTATACTAGATCTGACCTCAGTGTTGACCAACAAAGTTACTTTTATACTACTAAGCTGGAAATACCTCATTTTACAGAAGCATGCTTATCATCCACACAGTGCCCGCTTCTCACTGAATGAGCTAAACAGTTACCTTGAATGAAAAACTGATGACTACATCTTATCCTACCAAACTCTACACTTCATTTAAAGTGAGAGGCAAGTGTCAGATCCAACATGTCATCCAGCCCACTGCAGTGAGAATCTTGACACCACTGGCAGAATGAGAGGTGACTGCAGTTTTGTGCTGTGCAGACTGACTTGGTAGCAGACATAAACAAGTTCAGCTGCAAGATAAGCATCAAGCAGACAGTTTTCTGAAGGTGCAGACTGTATGCCCAAGAAACAACCGGAAGGGTGCTGCTTCTGCCAAACTGTGAAATAATGTGAGCACTATGGCTGCTGTTCACAGGAGATACAGCACAGAAGGCATTCACAGTATATTCCGAAATTAGAAGGTTGAGACACACTCAAAAATCAGGTTGGACTGGGCTGTAACATCCTGTGACGTTAGTTCTGCCAAAGTGCACGCTTTTTTTTGTTCTTCTGGGGAACTATAGGCGCAGCCATTTTGAAATAACAATATAATTTCCTGGTAATGGTGATTCAATTCCAATTCAATTGCTAAAGAACCATGATTCCAAAGAGTTTCTCTAGCAAGCAAAACTGTACCTGTCATTCTAACTTCCAGAAAATTGATAACATTTATTAAATAATACGTTTTAAAAATCTAAAAGTAGTAGATTTTATAACTTGGATAAAATTGGAATTACCAATTTGTCAAGAATTATTAGAAAAGCAGAAAATAAAACCCAAATCCTTTAAGTGTAAAAGCAGTCCAATTAAGTACTGCATTGAATGTGAGGTTTTGGAAATCTTAATTGAAATATATTAATTTGAATTTTGGTTCCTGAATCTATTGTGCTACCTGAGATCCCTCATACAGTGAAGAATGCCACAGAGATTGAATAAATTAAGAATACCTCAGACACGCAGAGGGCACAGCTGACATAAACTGTTAATAATGAAAGTATGGACCAACAAAGGAAGCACACTGATGTAGTATGTCTGAAAGCGTATTGATTCTCCAGTACATTAATCCTTTACACTGAAGAATTACTGTCAAAGAATGAGTCACAAGACAAAATGCAAGACATATTTATCACTTTCTCATTTAAGATATTTTTTAAAAAGTGATTCATGTTTTTTTTTTTCTCATTTATCGTATTTTAATACATTTAAGTCCAAAATATATTATCTTTCTCAGAAAATACGTATCAACTGTGTGTATTCACTGTGATATTAAGTGTGAAACATCTAGTAAAATGTTTATTTTTATGTATGCATAGATATAAATACATATAGATAAAAGACAGAAAAGCAATAAACCTCCATCTAATTATTAGATGATGCAGATAAATTACAATTTCCTTTTAGAATATAGGCAATCAAAGAGTTGCCTAGAAAAGCAAGTAACTCTGTCTAACATGAACTATGTTTTAAATCAGAAAAAAGAAAAATATTGAGAAAGACTATACAGGCCTTCTGAGTTTATATCTTTCAGTTTTGCTGTTTTACTTACAAAATTAACTTGAAAAAAAAAAAAGGATTATTGTGAGGATTTACTCTTGGCTGCCCTTTGCAAAGATTTAATGAAAACTGCTAAGAGTCACAACTTACACCATTGCCATTCAGCCATGGAAAAAAGCTCTTTGCTGAATAACATTTAATGGAAATAACAGAAATGTAATTTGGCAGAAAAAATAAGTGTCATTATTTAAACAAACAGACAAACAAAATAAAGCACCTGCAAATGTAAAAGATGTTGGGATATGACAAAAATTCCCTTGAGATCTTTAGATATTCGAGCTCACTCCTCAAAGTCTTACTGCATTTCAGATATCCTTCCTGATTAACAGCATTGACCAAACACACTACTTTGATTTCAATGATGGTAGTTCTCCACAGGATTCAGAAAGCCAAAACTGGAAGATGTTCTAATATCTTTGACATGTTTTGAGGGGCCTAGATAATAAGTAGATTAAAGTATTGAGTGTGCAGTGTGCCCTCACAGCCCAGAAAGCCAACCACACCTTGGGCTGCATCAAAAGAAATGTGAACAGCAGGTCAAAGGAGGTTGATCCTGTCCTTCTACTCTGCAGAGTTGAGATCTCACCTGGAGTACTGTATCCAGATGTAGAGTCCTAAGTACAGAAGAGGTACGGACCTGTTTGAGTGCATCCAGAGGAGGGCCACAAAAACGATACAAGGCATGGAACACCTCTCCTACAGGGGTAGGTTAAGAGAACTGGTGCTGTTCAGTCTGGAGAAGAGAAAGGTCCAAGGTGACCTGGTAGTGGCCTTTCAGCATCGAAAGGGGAGCTACAGAAAAGAAGGGGACGGACTCTTTAGCAGATGGTGACAGAACAAGGGGAAATGTTTTCAAGCTCAGAAAGAGTAAATTTATGTTAGATATGAGGAAAAAGTTTTTTACAGTGAGTTTGGTAAGACATTGGAGCAGGTTGACCAGAGATGTGGTGGATGCCCCATCCCTGGAGACAAAAAAGGAAAGGCTGGATCAGGTCCTGGGGAACTTGATCTAGCTGTAGGTGTCCCTGTTCATTGCAAGGGAGTTGAACTAGATAACCTTTAAAGGTCCCTTTCAACTCTAGGGATTCTATGATTCCAGACATTCAGTTTCTAAATTCTATGTATATCATAAACTTTTCAAAGACCCTGAAATCTTGCTTAGGATTAAAAATTAGAAAGAAATATATAAAGAACATTACAGCCTGAAAAAAAAAAAAAAAAAAAAAAAAAAACCAGAAAAGTGTAAAAGCTTTATCTACCTTTGTCAGGTAAAAAAATTTCGCTCTCTGGTCCTTTATCCAGTGGTCCTGATTTTGACCTACAAACTCTGCTCAAGGACATCCCCAGGATAGTGTGTAGATTTTGAACATTTCTGGAGTCCATAGTAAGATATTCAGCCTGTAATTTCTTCCTTTTTTTGTCAGAATCAAATATTTTAACTGAACTGTGTGGAAATATAAAATGTGTCTCATCTAATCTCATGGTTCTCATAGTAGAAGGGTAGAATTCTTCCTGGCTGTAAACAGAGAGGAAGACGTTCAACTTTTGCATTGCAGCAGTGAGATAGTGGTAGGCTTACTCACCCTCCCTTGTCAGCCCAAGCATTTTCTTCTACTTAGGTGAAAAATGTTAATGTCTCCTGAAGCCAAGTAACACCCTGGCTGATACAAGGAGGGATTAGATTGCCTTTCATCACTTTTGTGACCAAGTTTAAGATTTTATAAAAGAGATGACAAAGAGCCCCAAAGTTGTACATTGGACGTTTTTAGACTTACATATAGCATCTTCAGAAACTGGTATTTCTCCTTCTGACTTTTTCTTGTCTGAAAATACATACTCAGCCTTTTAACCTCCTAAGCTTTACAGTCTTCAGCCACCTGCTCTGACTCTGAGGATGAGTCAAAGTAGTTATTCACACTGTCTGACAGTCTGCCATAGGACAGTGTCAAGATTATATACGAGTAAAGGTTCCCATTCCATAAACAATGTACAATAGTACTAGATATTTATGGTTATGATGTACATTAATTGATGTGGGCTGCAGAAATCATGTAAGTTAGTTATAAGTTTTTTAAAATAGTTTTTCAGCTGCAAATCAAAAAAGTGTTTTATACTGATAGTATATATTTTTGTATTTTGTGGTGATGGGAATGTCTGAATAAGTTGCTGCTTTTTCAGTCTATTTAATAGCTGTTAAGAAATACAACTCCTAGGTATACAACATCTTGGAATCTCACAATTCCCTCTTTATCTGTACTACATAAAATTAATTGGTTAGGTAAGGTAATGATACCCTAGCCATCTTATATGTATACAGTTTTTCTTCATCATGTTTGGATGAATAATTATTTAAGAAGCTAGTCACAAATCTTTGTAACTCTACATTTAACTGAATAGGGATTACTTTTAATTCCTGACTGGATTTTACACTTAAGTTTACACTTTTTTATAGGCTCACTGTAGTTATTATTGTATTTTGGTGGTCTCTCCAGCAGTAATGGATCTATTTATTAAATAATATACCATATTGTGCTCTTTCTTGGCTGAAGAAATATAAAAGATCCACAATCAATGATGAAAATGAACTCTTGAAACATTCAAGGTCAGGCTCGATGGGGCTCTGAGCAACCTGATGTAAATGTAGATGCTCTTGTTTGTTACAAGGGAGTTGAACTAAATGACCATTAAATCTGCCTTCCAAATAAAAAGATTTTATGATTCTGTGATTCTATGAACACATGGACTTTGTTAGAAGAAATCTGATTCAGATACATAAACAACCTAAGTGGCTTTTAACAAAATGTATGGAACCAAAAAGATCAAGATTTAACAAAACCAAAATTTTTAGATAAAAAATATGGTTTTGTCTCATGGTGCAAAGGGAAATTTTTTTTCAGCATTTTATACTTTGTTTACAGCATTGAACCTCAGAAAGACCATAGAAAACTGGGAAACGGGAAATTTTAACCTGTAACATTTACACTGCATTATTGAACATCCTGAGTTGGAAGTGACCCAGTATAATGGCTTTATAATTTTGGGCTATCGGTATTCCACATCATAACATCTTGTAGTGCACTGGGAGTAAAACAGTTGATGATCTACTTCCATGTACCTGTCCCAAAGAGAAGAAGAACTACATACCCCAGAGGACTTTGAGGAGATACAGCCCTTGGCAAGGTCACAAGACCGGGCTCTCCTCCCTGCTACTTGACCTGACCACATGTCTCACCTCAGCATTACAGTAAGGCCTGCAGTTTTTGGACACTCTTTCTCTCATTATATTTGATTTATTAACTCCAATTCTAATTATATTGTGTTGTACTGTATTATAGTATGTTATCTTGCATTCTGATATCTTATTTAATAAACTAGATTTTTTTTCTCCCCAGATTGTTACTGCTGTTATTTTTGGGGCCCATCTCTCTTTCCCTTTATTTTCCTCTTTCTGGAGGCATGGACCCACAGATTCCTCTAGTCTGCTAGTCATAGAATGAGGTCAAATCAGTCCACAAACAGTTAACACCCAGCAGGATCACTGAGTCCAATTCCTGGCTCTACACAGGACCATCCAAAATCCAAACTTTATGTCTGAGAACACTGTCCAAACATTTCTTGAACTCCAGCACCTTGGGTCTGTGATCATTCTCCTGAGGAGCCTGTTCAGGTGCAGAACCTTTCCCTAACACATCCTTGATCTGACACAGTGCCATTCCATTCTCTTGGGTCCTGTTGCTGTCATGAGAGAACAGATCTCCCTCCCCTCATGAGAAGCTTTAGGTTACCATGACTTCTCCCCTTAGCCTTCCCTTCTTTGGACTGAACAAAGGAAGGAACCTCAGCCTCTCCTCATGTGTCTTACCCTATGGACCCTTCAGCACCATCCTTTGGGTGCCCTCTAGTAGTTTTTTTGTCCTTCTTGTATTGTGGCATCCAAAAGAACATACAGTGTTTGAGATGAGGCTGCACAGTGTGAAGCAGAATCCAATAATCCCTTCCCTTACATGATGGTAGTGCTGAGCCTGATGCACCTATGATTATGGCTTGCCCTTTCGGCTGCCAAAGCAGACTGCTGATTCAAATTCAACTGATTGTCACTTAGAACTCCCAGATCCCTTTCTACAGGGGTGTTCTTCAAATGCTTGCCCTCTGGCTGTACTTATATCCAGGGCTGCTCCATTCCAGGTTTAAAATTCAGCACTTGCTCTTATTAATGTAGTTGGTGATTGTCCAGCCCTCCAATCTGTAAAGATCTCACTATAAGGCTTCTCTATCCTAGAGTGAATCAACAGCTCTTCTCAATTTACTACTGTCAACAAATTTACTTAACCTGCCTTCAAATGTTCAAGTAAGTGATTAAAATATTTTTAGTTTCTTAGATTGAGCTATGTAAAACCCCACCTGTGAATGGCCACCAGCCTGATGCAAATCCATTTACTATAACTCTTTGTGGCTAATCTGTCAGCCTAACTAATTATATTTTTGTCATCCTACCGTAAACTGAAAATTTTAACCTGAAGGATATTGTGAGAAACTGTACAAGTACTGAAAGCTTTGTTGAAATTCAAAAATAATATATTAACCGACTTCTCTTGGTCAAGTAGGAGGATATCAATGCACTAAACGGAGATTAAATTGGTTAAATGGGACCTTCCTCTCATAAGCCTGTGTTTGCTTTGACCAGTGACTGAATTGTCTTTCAGATGTTTTTCAGAAACTCCCAGAATTATCTTCTTAATAAGTACAATTTACATATTTTCAGTTATTGGATGATCTTAAAATGGTGGCTGCATTGAGAACAGAATTTTTTATTAAGAAGACATCATAAAGACACACACTGCTTAGCATAGGCTACTTTTAATGTCTTGAAACAGATTCTGCAGTGTGATTCTTTAACTGAAACAAGCATGTAGTTTCTTGCTGGGTCCTACAGATACCCTGAGTCTACAGCCCAGCTCAGCTGTCACTCTCCTCATAATATCTCCATCTTATTTTTATCTGTATGTCAAACGAGATCATGATAATGGCTTTTTGGGATCTTATCCAGAGTCTGTGCCTTCAAGCAGAAAATAAAGTTCATGTGATATACTTTGTTGCATGACTTACAGTGGTTTCATGGCTGAACAGGAGGGGTTGGCATGCCAGTTGAACAGAAATGGAGTCAGTGCTGTTTCTAAACAGTATCACATATTCTATGGCATTATCTAATACTTTCAGATATCCTTGATCTGCCTGAAATGTTCTCAACACAGAGTGAGTGATGTGGGAAAAGCTAGCAGTCCCACTTGTGGTGTGGAATTCTCAGAAATTCAGTGATTGAGTCATCATCAACACTGAAAAATGTATCGATTCCAAAAAGGATATTATTATTCTCCATTTTGCCCCTGGGAGATGAAGTTCTATAATGCCCAGATAATATCTTGGTTTTATATTTATGAGAAATAAAATCCAAACTGCATCCGGAAGTATCAGACAGCAATTTGCAAGTATTATAATATCTTTTTTATTTACAGATGCTGTAGGTAATAGGTACTTCAGGTTTAGCAAAGTGCATGACTGCTTTTTAAACTGAGCATTTCTTCATAATAATGCATTGTAAATAAATCATTATACTGTAAAGCATCACCACTCTCTCTAAAGTCCATAAAAGCACTCGCTCTTATTTGGTTTTTAAAAACTAGCTATTAATATTTACATTTGTGACTGTGCACAAATACATAAAATCATTGTATAAGCCAGAGGTTTAAGTGCCTGCCCTTCCACTCACCAGGTCAGAGAGAACTTTTAGATCTGTCTCAGAGGATTTCTTGCTATTACAAATATGAAAGTGGGATGTTAAAATGAAAAAGAAGCAAATTTAATAATAATAATAATAAATACTTGCAAGGGACAGTGCTCAGCTTGATGGCTCCAGAGAGTGGAAGGAGATTATGTTAAAGCATAAATGGAGTTTTAACATTTTTAAATCCAGAAGGTCTAATCTAATCTAATCCTTTTCAATCCAATTTTTTTAATGCAGCCTAGACATCAGATTAAAGCTTGCACTTTTTCTTTTCTAGGCCATTGCAAACAGAATCAGCATCTGTGCTATTTTTCCAATATTCAATGTTTCAAAATAGATTTAAAATGAATCAGTTGTAAAATAAATAAAGGAAAAGCTATATATTGGATGCTAGATAACGCATTTTTACTTCAAAGTGGAACAAATTATAATTCCTGCTGGTAAATATTTTTTTCTGTTAAAGTAATTAAAAAACAAACAAACAAAAAAAACCCCTAAAAAAGACTGTATTCCTGAACTCAGATAAATCAATAAATTCAATATCTGCAGAGAAATAATTTTTCTGTATAGTAATACATTTTTTTCCCCAATGATTTCATGCCAATAGCTCCATAAATAGTCTTCATTTCATTTGCTGAGTCTTCTAAGAATGATGCTAATGAAACATACTAACAAACAGATAGAAAGCTTTGCTTACTCTCCTTTGTTTATTCTGATTGATACATGTTGCTATATTATTACACATTTTGAATTTTAAGTGAATCTAAAGTTTTTCACAGTGCTATACAAAATTCTCTAGTTTACATTGTCCTATAGTGAACATAACCATAGTTTGTACTAGTCACATGGTGAAATACTCATTGCTGATGTAACAAATTTATCCTCCTTTAACATCGTATTTTCTCTAGAGAAAATTCATTATATTCTATAAGAACTTGTCAGTTCTTATATGTTAAGGGTAAAATTAAACGTGGCCAGAAAGGTGATCACAATGTATGTATATTGGAATATAATTCCAAAAGAACTCAGGGAAGTTAATGACAAAAATCACATGTGGTTTGTCTCCAGCAGGAAGTCAACACAGAATTTACTGAATATTTGAATATCCTATTCGTTAAGGTTTTCCTCCTATTCTGAGATTTGTGTACCCCCTAAAATTTCTAGTGGCAGAGCTGAATCATTTATAAATGCTGTGAGTGTAAACACGATTTTTATTTCTTTTTTAAACAATTTCAGTAGGTCTTCTAGAGATAATCCTTAGATTCCTTGCACAGTTCAAATCCAGACCTTGTCTTAATTCCACTGAGTAGGTCTACAAATTTGCTGAAAACAAGAAGGAATAACTCTAAGCTGTTTCTAATCTTTGTGGTATCATTTTTATTTTATTGCCACTACCTCAGACTAGTACTGTTTAGAGGAAGATCAACAGATCAACGATCTATGCCATATAGAGTCGTGAAAATGGCTTGTGTTCTTCTGAATTAGTGGATAAAAAAAAAAAAAGAGCACTAATGTGGACTCCAAGTGTAGATAAGGAAGTATGGATAAACACATTCAGAAGTGCCTGCATGATCTGAATGTATGCACTACATAGTAACATTAAGCATTAATGCTGTTGACAAAATAAATAAAATAATAATTGCAAACACAGTTTGGCATATTGTAAAACAGTTTATTTTACAGAGACCAAAAATTTAGATTATTTAGAATGGCGTTGTGGTGTCAAGAAGCTTGCTTTATGTCAAAATTTAGGACAATAACAAGTAATTAAAGCACACTATGGGTCACTACAAGCTACTGCACCTAATGACAGAACCTTCAGTGTCTAATTCCACAGAAAGTCTGGAACAGTCTTGATGACTACACAAAGTAGCCTTTATGTGAAGTGTTTGGAACTATTTAGAAGTGCACATATCACAATTAATCAGGATGTCTCATGTTCTGCATCCCTTTTTCGTACATAAAAAGGACTACTAATGAACAAAATTTAGCCTGTGTTTATATCATGGAGAGAAAATCTTTCTTACAAAATCTCAAAATTTATCCTCAAATTCTCTACAAAGATGACATTTTCACTTGATGACATCAGGTAGTTTTAGGTTTGTTTCATAAACTGATATTTTCTGTTATGCCCACGTGAAAGATGCAAACCTTTATAAGCAGAAGTAATGTAAAATCTATCAGTTACTGAAATTCTTAGTACTGACTGACTTATTCTAATGATATTGCTGGGCACAGGAGAGCATTTATAGCAAATAGTAATTTTAGACCTTCCTATATTTCAGTCCCTTTCTCTAACATAATATGTAATATTCAAGTACTATATGATAATTAATAATTAATATATAATAATTGATAACTATTGTGTAATATATAACATATAGAATGTATTTATAACTTATGTAATGTATATAACATATTGTATAACATATATCACATATTATATATTATACATATGTGTGAAATATCCACTATCCATTATAGCGTATCATAAGGTTCCCATTTCTCATCACTAATATTTGCATATTGGCCAAATTACAACTTGGAATGGAAGAAATGGAATTTGTGCACCACAACCTGCTTTAACTGAAAGAAGATCTGAGTAGACAGGGAAATAGAGACTGTACTGCATTTGAATTGATCCTCTGACTGGGGAAAATCAAATAACTAAGGATTTGGGCTTCACCTGAGAGCAGAAATCCATCCTACAGGGTAGACAAATCTCCTAAAAAGAAGACTGTAGTAATGCTATCATAGAAGCAAGGTTATTACTACTGAGGCTTGTCAAAAGCTAGCTCAAATAGAGTCTTCTCTTTCTGAGCTTATGCAATATGGTGTTTGTACAGGTATACTTTTAAAAATAGTGCAAATAAGCTCTAAACCACTAAGCCCAGAATGCTGCAAGTGCACACTGCTGGCTCAAGTCCAGCTTTTTATTCGCCAGTACTCCCAAGTCACTCTTGGCAGGACTGTTCTCAATTAGTTCTCCCGGTCTGTACTCATGTCTGGGATTGCTCCAACCAAAATTTCACATCTTGCATTTGGTCTAGTTGAATCTCATCACATGGGTTTGCTTTTCAAGCCTGTCCAGGTCCAATCTCTTCCTTCTGTTGTGTCAGCTGCACCACTCATCTTGATGTCATCATCAAACTTGCCCAGGGTGCACTCGATCTCACTGTCTGTGCTGTTGAATAAGATGATGAAGGGCACTGGTTCCAACACAGACTTCTGGGAGATGGCATTCATAACTGGCCTCCACTTAGACAAAGGGCTGTTTACCATAACACTCTGCAATCATCCAAATTATTCCTTACTCACCACATAGTCCAGCTTCCAAATCCATATTTGTCCAATTTAGAGATAGGGATGAGCTGTGGGTCCATGTCAAAGGCCTTGCAGAAGACCAGGCAGATTGTATCAGTTGCTCTTCCTTGCTCTGCTAATGCCATCACTCCACAGAAAGACATAGTATTGATTTTGTCATAAACAATCTGCTCTTGGTAAATATATGCAGCCTATCTCAAATCACCTCCTCATCTTGCATGTACCTTGACATATCTTCCATGAGTATCTGCTCCACAATCTTCTCAGGCACAGATCTGAGGCTCACCAGCCTGTACTTCTCTGGGTCTTCCTTTCTTCCTTTAATGAAAATGGGAATGATGCTTCCCTTTTTCCAGTCAACAAGGACTTTGCCTCCCAGTCACAACTTTTCAAATATTTTGGAGAGTTGTTAGGCAATTCCATGAGCCTGTTCCTTCAGGATCCTGGGATGCTGTCCATCTGTATAAACTTGTATACATTTAATTTCAGAGGAGGTCTTGGACTTGCTCTTCTCTTACAGTGAGAATGGTCTTGCCCAACTTCTTCCTAGAGGTTCAGGGATGTAATAGACCTGGGAATCTTGACAGCCAGTGAAGACTTAGGAAAAGGACTTGCTGAGTACCTCATCCTTTTCCATGTCTGTTGCTGGCAGTTCATTCTTCTCATTTATCAGTGGGCATGCTCTCCTTTGCCTCTATCCTCTGGCCACTGTACCTATACAATCTTCTTATTTTTCACATCTCTTGCCAAGTTCAGTTCCACGTATGCCTTGGTTTTCCTGATCCCATCTCTGTGTGTCCAGATGGTATCACCATGTTCTTCTCTGGCTGCATTTCCTTTCTTCCAATTATGATACATTTCACTCAGTTTGACCCACAGATCCTTGGTAATTCCTTTATGGATCAGTGTAAGCCCCTTCCAGCTGCCTTGCCCTTTCTGTGCACATCATCCAAGAATGTCTCCTTTTTAGTCTGAAGGCTTTGTGGCATAAGGAGAAATACAAATTGAGTTTCTTTCATCCAAACAAGCTATCAAGGTTTCATTCCAGACTAAAAAATGCACAAAATTTTCTGGATAACGTCCTCTGTTGCATACTAATGTACCCAAAGCATGGTTGAAACCTAAGCAATTATATAATTAATGAAAAACAAAATTTACTTAAGAATGTAGGCAGAATAAAAAAGTTTTCACGTTGTCTCTTTGTGACAGCTTTATTTCTCTACCTCTCCACTCATTCTGACTTTCTGTTGACATTGGTGCTGCTTATCTTTACCAGCCTCCCACACATATTGATTACCTCTCAAGATGATGCCCCCTTGACTTGCTGTTCTATCTAGATCTGTAACACTTGTACATTTTTAGTTACTTCTGTTTGTACACATGGGCCAAATTTATCCTTGGTTTATGGCCAAAGAATTACATCAGGTATAAATTTGTCTCTCTCAATCTGCCTTACTGCTTCTGAATTCGAGATCCCAAACACTGGGACTGGCTCCTAATGATAAAAAGAGGATTTACAGCATAGGGTTTGACCCTGCACACAGAAAGAAAAAAACAGGACCCTAATGGAAAATACAGCTTCTTCATAAGCACAAGCATATGATTTTATGTCTTTGTCAAATTCCCTCTTTTTGCCTTCACCTCTACATTTTATTCAGCTAACAGGCATAAGAGTATTAAAAGACTCTTGGGCTTACAAACATATTTCTGTGTAGCTTGCTAAAAAATTATGTTATGCCTATAGTTATCTATACATATATGTTAAAACTATACGTAAAAGTAGAATAAAACTTGTGAGAATCTTTCTATTTGGATCCTTTGAAATTTGGTTGTGTCCATCCTATGCTACAAAGTCAATCCTAAGACATTTGTAATCCAGTATGCAAACAAAAAGCCCATATTTTTTATTATTGTTCCATACTTTTATTTTATTTATTGTCATGATTAAAAAATTATTAAAAGGAATTCAAATGATAATCCATTTCTTAAAAGCAAAATTATCAAACATTTAAAATACGTTCATTTTATATGACTCTTTTTAAGAAAAAAAAAAAAGGAGAACACAACAGAAACATATATTTCTTATTTTTTTAAATATCTTAATCTTTTCTTCTGTAGGTGTTTCATTACAACTACCATTTTTTTTTTCACATTGAAGATTTCCTCCTGCCCTCTCCTGCTGTAAAGTCTTTCATTTCTCTGTGATGTGCGTCTACTTACAGCTGTTATCCTATCATATTTTTTTCACAAACATGAAATTTATGAAACTTGTAGGAGATCAATTTAAAGCAGACTAAACACTTTTTAGTACAGTAGCCTACAAATTTGTTGAGCTTACTGTGTCAGAGGTTGAGGAGATGAAGTTTAACAGAAAATTTAGAAAGAGTTTAGACAAATTTGTGATAATAGATTCTTAAAAAGACAACAAAAAACTAATCAGTGCTTATAATTTCTATAATTCCAGGACACTGGGGAATTATTAGGGGAATGGAATGGTGGGGCTCACATGCACGATTGAAGTGACCACCTGCTTGTCAGACTGAATACTGGGTTAGAAGAGGGAGTACTGCTTTGATCCAGCAGGATGTTTTTCTTTACGAGTATGATACCCCAGGATCTTTTCTGTTTGCATAAAGCATCTCTCCTTTAGCACATCTACTCTCAGTAGATAGCGTGTCACTACTGTGACATGTCACTACAGTAGAGATGCATGGGGACAAATGAGAGCTAAACATGGACTTCCACAACAGGAAGGAAATAGGTTGTTTGGATGTGTTCTGAGCAATTGATCTCAAACTGCCTTCACCTCCATACTAATGATCTTCTCAAGGCCTCAGCCCTTGTGAATGCAGGAATTCTTTGAATACTAAAAAGTTTCATGTCAGACAAATCCAAGGATTGTCACTGCCTAATTCTGCTGGCTTACACAAATATGTATTATTTTAGTGACAATTTCTTTCGTATTGATAAAGCTGTGCTCCTAATTCTTTGCTCACAAATTCCTGCAGTAAAGCTACCAAGCACATAGCTTCTGTTGTGTATAATTACAGTACTGTGTGCATACTTCTAAAACTGATTTGAAGCTCTCTTTGTGACCCCATGATCTTAAGCTGTCTGTATGCCACTAAGACCCTCAGCATGAGTTTGAGGAGGAGGATGTCCCCGGGGGACTGCCACAGCAGCTGAGAACTTTGTCATGTTCCAGCAGCACTTTAGCAGTGCCCTGCTTCTCCTGGGATCTATACGGAAACCTCTGTGACAGCTTTACACCGAGGTGAGTCTTCTGTGAGTACCCGGCAAGTGTCACATCCAAGTAACACATCTCTTGGGTCATAATGTAGTATAAGTGATAGAATAACATTTCATTTCAAACCACAATTCTTATTCTTCATATGCAGAAAATACAATAGTTCCTTTTAACAGAAGAAAAACAATTTGATAGCTCTCACTCTCTCGGAATGGAAAAATGCTGTTCAATTTGAAGTCATCTGAAACACAAGCAACAGTTTTCAAATGAGATATAATTAAAATGTTTTCTTATCTATTTATGCCTTCAATGTTTCATAGATTTTTCCTGACCTTTTCTTATTTGTAGGTAAGGCTAGCAGAAATGAACAAACTTTTAGTGAAGATTTTATCGTGGTTGAATGTCTTTCCTCTTCCTTTTTATACATGAGTTTTCTTCATGTTTTTAAAGCAAGAAAAACAAAACCCAGTCAAACAAAAACCTTCCAAACAGAACACAAGCTACTTTGTTTAGCTTATTATATTAGAAAAGAAATTTTAAAAGTCACTTCTCCAAAGCACTAGCAGATATAGTACATTCAATTAATTTAATTGTTTTATGCAGTTTCTTTGTTTTTGAAAGGTAAATACATAGAAATAGTGACTCAATCAATAATTGATGTTACAAATTCAGTAGGAGTTCTGT
This sequence comes from Meleagris gallopavo, assembly GCF_905368555.1. NCBI lineage: Eukaryota > Metazoa > Chordata > Aves > Galliformes > Phasianidae > Meleagris > Meleagris gallopavo. The sequence goes on along the minus strand of NC_139435.1, from coordinate 15,886,470 downwards.
TTCAATTAGATTGTACAACTAACATTGAAAACAGCTTACTAATGCCAGTATTTTTAAAATTGTGGAGTCTTTCTCCTCTCATTACCATATTTTTTACTGTGATGGAATTGTATCTTCTAGTTTCTTTTTCCCGAAGTAATCTATAGCAAATTTTATATAAGCAAAGTATTTCAATTATATAGTTATATAGTTACACTAAGGTTTGCATATGTTCTCAACTTCTTAATGTAAAGTTTGAAAACTAGGTCACAAGTGTGTGAAAATTTTGACTTTAATTTACATAATTCATGTTACAGTAATATATTCAGAGAATATTCAGTAATATAAACAGAAATATTTTCTCTGACCAGCAAGTGTATAGCAGGTAGAAAATAGAAATCACCTTTTAAAAACACCTCTAATACTAATGTGCAATAATCCAATTAAAATTTTGTTAATTTCTGGTGTAATAACCCATGATTGCTCCTTATTTTCCTTAGGAGATTTATTTTCATCATAAAACATGTTAATTGCAGATTCTTCATATTTATCTTGTATTTTCTCTTTTAAAAGTATTGCTACTGTAAAACTTTGTTTTCCTGAACCGTACGCTTTTAATGACATTTCAAATCTTTTTTATCAATAACTGTGAGAATCTGACTTCTATGTTCTTGAAAACTCTTGATTCCCAGAGCAGTTTTGAGACTAACAGTGATAAAAAAAAAATGTAGATAAGCAGCAGAACTTACTGAAAGTAGGACATTCTGGTACACACTGTAATATATTATATACTACAGATACTATTGGTAGTGGAACAATTGTACCTGTATGAGGGGAATATGTTTGATTTTCTATATTCATGTAACATTTAGCTGTTATTTTCCAAGCAACTGTGATTTTAATCTATTTTTGAAGTAAATTAACATACATATGAAGTGACTGTAATAGTAATGAGATGAGAAATAACAATATCTGAAAATTTGAATATTTGCAGACTTCTTTCTTTTTATAGCAGGAACTCAGAAAGATGTATATATTATATAGTCATAGTTCTTATTGTGTCTTTGGTAAACACTTGGCATTTATCTCATGCTCCACAAGCAAAGTCCCATTGTCAGCAGCTGACTACCATTTTAACATAAAGAATTGGAGCAAAGGGATGAAAAGTCTCGTCATCCAGCCTCCCTCGCCCATGTCTTGTCCTTGGGAAATACAGCACTAAAGACATTTCCTCTTGTCTCTCATTTTACTGAGCTTTAAGTTGCAATTTCCACTGCAATGGAATTACTTAAACAGTATGAAAGTATGGAAAGAAAATCCTCCTATTTATGTTTCTTTACTCACAAGCAAGGATATTTTCTTTACTATTCAAGTAAAATACCAATGTGATTAAAATTTGGTGAGCTTCGTAATATCGGTGTACTTTTCATTTAATGGAGAATAAAGTATTTGTATTACAGAAAAAGTTCATGGAAGTATAATCACGATAAACAATAGAAATTTGATGTGAAGCGTACAGCTCAGATATTAAACATTTCACTGTGCTGCTGTCCAGCTTGGTATCTACTGAGACTGTACAGTCCCTCTTCTACAAAAATTGAACTAATGCTTATTTTGAATGAAATACTCTGGAATAATACAGTGGAATAGTCAACATACAGAGGAGGAATTTTCTTAAAGTGCTTCTGAAATGAGACACAGAGGTTAACATCACCAATCCTGTTATGAGTATTTTCAGTCCTGAATGCCTAGGGAGCAAAAAGCCTTGGCTAGAATTCATATTCAAGCTCCTGTGATAGGAAATTTTACATTTAGAATTGATGGTACAAGAAACCCCAGGAATAATCATCATTGGATATGACTAAACACTTAAGATCTGCAATCTGCAGAAGAAAAAGCTGCAAGATAAAAGAAGCAGAAATACGTGTGAAAGAGTGAAAACCTCAGAAAATTGCAGGTTGCAGTGTGTTTCAGGAAAACACAGATTGAAAGCTTGAAGCCTCAACATACACAGAAACACAGAGAGAGAAGGAAGGAAGGAAATTTGCTGAGATCTTATGATTCTCTCCACCCGAAGTGTACAGTGAAATTAAAAAGAAATCTTCAGACTCTGTAAATATTTTAAAGCGTTGATAAATTTAAGCCTCCCTCTGGAAGAAGTGACATCTTCATGTTAATTCTAACAGTCCCGTAAGTATGAAATATTGAAAATAATCTGTCCACAGTAGGAAGAAAAAAATATTATGACCCTTGAAGTTCATTGTTCTATGCTTGTACCAAATCACTGGCAACCCTGCTGGCAGATTGACAGCAGTGTAAACTGAGATCTACTAATTAACACAGCTGTTGAATTCTCTCCGAAATTATTTCACACCTACCCCATCTTTTTCTACCTAAGTGTGAATTACAGTAATGTCTAAAGAATTAACTGACTGGTATTGTGTGCTATTGGACTTGGAATAAATCAGTTACAAATCATTTTATAGGGTTATGTGTTTGTTAGGCATATCTAAGGAAATGTTACTAGGTCTAAGTGCTAAATCTTGGACAGTGTTACAGGTGTTCTGGGCACTTGAGTCCCACTGAATTTCTATAGCACAGCTGTAAACAAGAATAAAGGCCCTGGATGGGGCTGTTGTGGGACGTGGACTGGATGAGAGTTTTGGGAGGCTGGTTGGGTCAGAGAAGGTTCAGTGATTCCCTCAGGTCATTCATGAGAGGATAAGTTAGAACTGTCCAGAATGTCATCAGTAATTTAGTCTCCCAAGGGGGATTTTTGTCTGCATTTAGACTGCCCATGGCCACCCAGCTTCTTTGTCCTTCAAGTCACAGTACTGTGCTCTTTCCTTCATGCTTTGCTAGTTCTTCTGCATGGTGTACAGTGACCACAGATTGTCTCCTTCTCCAAATTGGGATATACATCCCATATAATGTTCAGAACAATACAACTGTTTTTCTTAATACCTTATCTGTAGGAACTTTCTCAACAGCAGAACAGGAATTGGCAGAGTAAACACTGTTTTCCTTACATTCCCCATGCGGAACCTGCAACAGTGAGATGCTAAGAAGCTTGCTGAGGCTGTGGTTTCACAAACTGGATGTGTAGTGTACCTGGCACCAGATGTACCTGAAGGAGAGAATAGGTTTCTAAGGGACAAACTTGTTCTGCTGGTACAGTTATCAAACATCTATCTTGAACCCACATGCAGCATTTGTAACCACTCTTTCAGTCCCATCTGCTCTCTCAAAAAGAAGTGCCACCTTTAGAAGAGTGTCAGACCTCTACCAAATGACTAAGAAGATATTCATTTTTTTTTTTCTTGCTTGGTTACACAGCTTCCTTCTTAATCCAGCAAACCACTGTAGGTGTAGCAGGACAGACTTGGGGTGGTGGAGGATACGGGACTGGAAGTTTTGCATTTGCCATGAAGTTGCATGGAAGAAATGACAGAGTGGCATTTATAATCAAATTAGAAATGAGGGGAGATGAAGGGTTTCCTAGTGGAGAAGTGGTGGTCCTCTTTCCTATCTTCAGTAAGTATACATAGGGCAAATCAACTGATCCTGCAGAATCTACTGAGAAGCAGAAAACCCTGAAGACCTGTATTTTTCCTGCTGCCTGGGTAGGTGGTAGGTAGAGGAAAAATGAAAAATAAGAGACAAGATCCTTATGTTAAAGAAAGTTTATAGTCAAGATGTTAAATACAGAACGTGTGAAAATAATTAAACTTTCGTCATGGTTTTATAATTTTTGGTTCTATTCTACATCATCTACATCTACATTTGTTTCAATATTCTACATCATAATATCATGTAGAGCACTGGGAGTTAAAGACTTAATGGCCCAGTTCCAGAGACTGCTGATATTTCTGAGTTCCTGGGTCTGAGAACTATATACTCCAGTGGACTTTGTGTTTCTATTTTCTGTTCAGAAAGAAAGATAAAAACTATTTGCAGATCATGAGACCGTTACCAGCAGGGAGAGGGAGGTGATTGTCCCCTTCCTACTTGCTCTTGTGAGGCCTGATCTGCAGAACTGAGTCTAGACCTGGGGCCCCCAGTACAGGAAAGACATGGAGCTTTTGGAGTGGGTCCAGAAGAGGGCCACTAAGATGATCAGAGGGCTGGAGCACCTCTACTATGAAGAAAGGTTGAGGGAACTGGGATTGTTTAGCTTCGAGAAGAGAAGGCTCCGGGGAAACTCATTGTGACCTTCTAGTACTTGAAGGGAGCATATAGACAGGAGGGGGAATGGCTGTTTACAAGGGTGGATAAGGCAAGGGGGAATGCTTTTAAACTGAAATATAGGAGGTTTAAGTTCAATATTAGGAAGAAGTTTTATACTCAGAGGGTTGTGACACACTGGAACAAGTTGCCCAAGGAGGTTGTGGATGCCCCATCCCTGGAGGCATTCAAGGCCAGGCTGGATGTGGCTCTGGGCAGCCTGGTCTGGTGGTTGGTGACCCTGCACATAGCAGGGGGTTGAACTAGATGATCATTCCGTTCTTTTCAACCCAGAATGTTCTATGTTTCTACGACTCCTGCTCATTTCTGCAGGAATCCTTAGGTGTCTCACACTCAGCATTAGAGTGAGGCCTTCAGTTTTTGTACACTCTCTTTTTATTTGATTTATTAGCTTCAATTCCAATTATACTGTATTATATTGTGCTATCCTGCATTCCGATACCTTATTCAGTAAATTAACATTCCTCCTCAGATTACTGACACAGTTTTGATTTTAGGCCCATCTTCCTGCCCTTCCCCCTTTCCCTTTTTCCCTTTTCCCAGGACATGGATCTGTGAATCCCTCCACTCCATTAGTCACAGAACCAGGCTGAACCAGCCCATAAACCGTTGACTGTTTTGTGTGCATTACAATACCTGTTCAATGTATCACACCCCGTTAGAAGTGTTAGAATATATTAGCATTAGTTTAAGAAACTTATGATTGAACTATGAGGAAAAGCATGCTTCTGAAATATGGAAAACTCTAAAATCTATAGTGACGTATAGGCCAAGTAATATTTCATACTTAATTCTGTTTCCATCCTTTATCACTTCTGGTTGAAAAATATACAGCAGTAGTAGTAAAAAACAAAAATAAGAATAATAAAGAAATAAGCAATATATCACACAAAGCCAAACCAAACCAAACTAACTAAACCAAACCAAACCAAACCAAACCAAACCAAACAACAACAACAACAAAGAAACCAACGTAAAACAGCAATGAAAAGCATCAAATGAAGAGCTTTTTCCCCAAGGAAAGGTTTAATGGAAGAAAGACAAAATGTAGATACTAAAATAATGCAACTAAATAAATCTGTCACTCCAAGGAAAGACAAGTAACAGAATTCACTGTAACAATAATGCATCATTGAGCTGACTGAAATGCTCTCCTTAAGCATTGGAAACTGCTTGTAATTAATGATTTCTATCAAAACATTTGATACTTCATAGACAGGAGCAGGTAAATAGGTAAATGCCTAGTTTCAACAGCATTAAATGATGAACAATTGAGATTATTTTGTATGTTTCAATAATAGATCCAGTGTAAATAATTAAAAGTATAAAACTAGTGCAAAGATAGTGTAGTTGTACTGTGAATAAGAAGAGTATTGTGCAGCCATGTCTTTCCAGTACTACCAGATGGATGCTATCTTCTTGCCTCTCTTATTGATTCAACTGCAGAAACATGGAGAAGAAATGCACGCACAAAGCTGCGTAAACCAAAAAATCATGAAGAGAATAGAGAAGTTCAAAAGTTGATGAATTAAATATATTTTTTTCAGAATTCAGATATTCATGACAGAGACAAAAAAGAAAAAGGAGGGAGGAAGGCAGTCCAGTAGTTGGACACGTCTTTAGCACTTATTATTGAATTATCCATGCTCCAGTTTTGTCAAACAGGAGCATCCACAACACTCTGTATAACCCGTATTTAGATATCGTCCAATTTGACCAAATGATATAACAATATTTTTTGGTGAGAATAAGAAGTACTTAAGGAGACAAACAAATTTTTTGACAAAAAAAAGACAGATGACATGACAAAAAAAAAAAAAAGAAAGATGACATTTTTGTGAGATAATTGAAGATGGCAGGACCTGCAATTCATCCTTGGAGAGTTACTCTAGTGAGGAAGGAATGTCAGGACAAAAATTCCTTAGACTTTAAACCTTACCCGGAGCCTGCAGCTTCATTCTTTACACAAGTACAATATTCAAGCTGTTACTGGTGTTTGCAAAAGGGCCACAACCTATTTGTTTCTTCCAAACCTCTCATTTCCCTGTATTTGCCTTCACTAATGTGTGGTAGATGTGGCACGGTAAAAGCACATAGAACCTATAAAACATACTTCCTTTTTAGCTTGCGCATTTGTACTCTATAGAGAATTTAGGTGTTATCACCCACTCACTGGAGTCACACGTGAATGCACAGCAGAGATTTGTCATTTGGTTGACAATTAACTGCAAGACCTCATGAACCTGGACACCAAAATTTGTGGCTTTTACAACTTAGTCATCATCCACCTTGAAGGAAATGAGAGGACCTATAAATCACTCCAATTAATCACGCCCCTCCCCCTAAAAAATGTAGTTGAAGCACTCCAGAAATAAAGCCATATGGCACAATCATGTCAGATCTGTTTATATAAGCTGTTCCTAGAAACAGTGGTACCGTAATACCAGATTTCCATATACTGAATCAATATTTGAGTGTTTGAGACCAGATGTTTTATAAGATGCCATTAAGTGCACAGAGGACATTAACAGGTTCAAAACAGGCAACCCTGAGCAACCCTGTGATCCTGTGTCTCCACTTGCATTCCTCAGTCTCACAGCACCGACATACACTCTCCAAACTACTTTGATTGGATTCAGCAGACCTAAACAGATTGTGACTACCATGCCTTGTTTTTTCTTGAAGAGTTTTATACATTTAGGACCAGCAATAGCAAACTAATGAACTGCTTGTTTATTTGAACTACCGCTCCTGTTCGATGTGCTTGTTGGATTACACAATCTTTGAGAGGTCTCATTTTTGCATTGCATTGTTTCTAGGCTTCTATGCAATGATTTTAGCTGTACCTTAATGAACATCTGCATGGTCGGTGACGTTTCTCTGTCATTCTGCTTAAGACTGACAAGTATAGTATCTACTGGCTGGAATACAGTTTGTGCAAGCATAGAAGAAGGCATACGTTTTACCATATTTTTAATCAGTTTGGTGTTTAGCTTCTCTGGCAAGAATACATCAGATGTGGGCTTAAAATTATTCTGTGTGTTGTAACTCCATTATGTCACATTGTATATGACAATACATATTTTTGCATTAATCAGCATTTTAAGTCTCTATCTGAAAAACGGAATGTTTTATGGTCTACTGAGAATTATATATCTTCCTAAATTGTACTGTTTTGTGTGAATGAAATCCAAGTTACCTATACCCCTTCCATGTCCAAAAGGCTGAATTCATTGAGATAAAACAAATGATAATTCTTTGAATATTTTTCTGAGACAAAAGCAAATAGTGTATATCAGGAACTCTTTGAAACCTTTAGACTGATGGGTTGACAAATTACGTATGTATACCTTTCTGTGTTTTTTGTTGTTTTTTTTTTTAATTCTCTACTGCCTTCTCTCAAGTCAGCTGGTGCCTGCTGCCTCCAGATGAACATCAGTTTTTCTTGCTATTCAAGTGAATTAGCTACTCCCAGTATCTTCGATAATACACAATGTGAGTTCTGTGTATTATTAATCATATTTTATAACCTGTAAGTAATTTTAAATAAATTATCACTATGCTTACAACAACTTTCCTATGCAAAAAAGCAATGGCTTAAAAGGCAGTTTGTAGAGATCACAATATGGATTTGACTGGACAGTTACTCTAGTTTTGTTTTTGGTGTTTCTGTTTGGATAAATAATTTGAAATGTGGATGCCAAATGAAAACTCTTTGTAATTCATGACAAGTAGGCTGATTTTCTTTAGGCTTTAGTTGTAATTTGTGAAGACTACATCATTTACCCATCAAAACATTCTGAGGGAACTGGGTCTGGTTAGTCTTGTGGCAAGGAGGCTGAGTGGAGATGTCATAACTCTCTACAATTACAAACTTATCCTGCAATCAGGACCATCCAAAATTCAAACTCTATGTCTCAGAGAATTGTCCAAACATTTCCTGAACTCTAGCAGACTGGAGCTGTGACAGTGCCCTGGATAGCCCGTTCCAGGATCTGACCATCCTCTGGTGCAGAATCTTTCCCTAATTCCCACCTGATCCTCCCCACAACCCATGCTGTTCCCTTCAGCCCTGCTGTTACCACTAGAGAGCAGAACTCAGCACTGTGCTCCCCTTGAGGAGCTGCAGCTGCTATGAGGTCTTCCCTCAGTCTTCCCTGCTCTGGACTGAACCAACGTAGGGGCCTCAGCTGCTCCTCATGCACCTTGTCCTCCTGACCCTTCACCATCTCTGTAATCCTCATTTGGACACATTCCTAAGAGTTTTATATCCTTCTTACATTGTGGTTCCCCAAACTGCACACAGTACTTGAGGTGAGACTGCCTAAAAGAAGCTTGCTGTGCGGTGGGTGTCATCTCTTTTCTTAGTTGCCAAGCGACAGAATGTGAGCAAATGGCCTCAGTTTGTGTGAGGAGCATTTAAAAGATGCATGGATGTAGCACTCAGGGACATGTTGTAGTGGTGGACTTGGTAGTATTTGGTGATGGCTGAACTTGATGATTTTATGAGTCTTTTCCTATCTAAATGATTCTGTAATTCTAAGATCCAAATGAGAAATTGAATAGTATTTCAGCAGTAGCCAGTAGGCACTATTTATTAGAAACTTTTCCTGTAGATTTATCATGATAATCAAATATTTTTATTATTTTATACCATATTATAAACTGCTTGTGAAATCACTTACTATTTATTTCCTTTACAGATCTTTTAGGAGTGTTACTGAAGCAATGAATGAAAGTAAAATTTAATGCTTGTTGGTGCGTTTGGCATTCAGATGTCACAACAATAATGCTGTGAAAGTATTAGAATAAAACAAAATATGTGAACAGAAAAAAAATCCTTTCAGTGAATGAACAAGAATTATGCCTACTCACTTTGTTTTTAATAGATTTTAAAGTTTCAATGTTCAGATTTTAGGTTTTGGGAAAAAAAATCACACTGCTAACATAACTTATAATACACTATTATTCAGAGAAAACCATTTCAGTTTCAGGTAGACTTTGTTATTCAATCCACACTGAAGAAGTCATGTTTTGTATGTTTTACTACATTTCACTGCAGATCCTTGACAGAAATTCTGCTGGGATCTCGATACCAGTAAAATATTAGGGAATTGTTTTTATCTAAACATCAGTAGAAATGAGACCCTTTATTGGCTAACTATCAGCTATATGATAGTATGTTATGTAACAGTGTGATTATTATGGCTATTAGAAGAAAATACATTTTCAGCTTGGAAAATGCAGAATAAATTACAAAATGAACTATTTTATTTGTCTATATTTTACAATAATAAATCAAATACAAATATTCTAAATTGTTTTATAATGAAAACAAGGTATTTAATTTCAAGTCAGTTGAAATTTTAGACTCTACTGTGTAAAACAGCAAATGTAATATATTTCAACTATGCTCCCATTCTCTTCCAAGACCAATAATTCAAAATTAAATTAAGAAAGCACCAAGAACTCTTCTTTTAAAAAACTCATAAGGACTCTCATAAGGCTTCTACAACCACATTCAACCTTGGAAAGGATGATCCAGAAAGACTCTATATTTTAATAAGGAAATAGGATATTGTCACAGAGTTATCTAGATCAATCTGTATCCTGGCAGGGCAGTAGGTCTGCAGGCCACCAGCCCAAAATAAGGGAAAGTGAAAAGGGGGAGAGTAGGGAGATGGGAGCTGTGCCCAAAGTAAGAACAGCAGTAAGGATCTGAGGAGGAAAGCTAATTTTACTAAATATGATATCAGAATGCAATATAACACAATAGAATACAATATAATCGGAATTGAGGCTAATAAATCAAATAAAATGAGAGAGAGAGTGTCCAAAACAGAAGGCCTTACTTTGAATTGAAGGTGGAATGGCTGGGGAGCCACCCATACACTGCCAGGCAGTGAGAGAGAATCCCGTCACTTGTGGGTCTTATCTTCCCCTCTGAACACAGTGATGTCCTCTGGGGTATGTAGTTCTTCTCGTCTGAGAACCAGGTATCTGGAAGTCACTCCATGGAACTGGACTGAGTATTAACTCTTTAATTTCACAAGCTTTACAGGATGTTATGATGTGGAATATTGATAATAAAAATCATAAAACCATAACAGATATAAGGAGCCTGGACCAGATCCTAAGTAAAGGATTGCTTAAAAAATGAAAGACTAAGCATATGTTTTAATCACAATAAAATTATTCAATATTTTCAAAGTTATTTTGAAATTTAAACACACACATAGAAATCTTTATCTGTGAAATATTGGTAACTTATAGTCCCAAGTAGCTTTAAAGATCAATGTTTAAAGATGAGAATTACTCATGGTACAGAAATTCAAATATACATATTTAAATATTTACTAAATATTTACATATTTACTGTATATTTCATAGAATCATAGAATAATACAATGGTTTGAATTGGAAGAGACCTTTAAGATCATCTAGTTCCAACCCCTTGCTATAGGCAGGGACACCTCCCACTAGACCAATTTTCTCAAAGCCCCCTTCAGCCTGACCTTGAATGTTTCCAAGGAGGGGGCATTCACAGCCTCATTGGTTAACCCATTCCAGTGTCTCACCACTCACATAGTAAATAATTTCTTCCTAATATCTAGTCTAAATCAACTCTCTTCCAGTTTAAAACCATTTCCACTTGTCCTGTCACTACCTGCCCTTATTAAGTCCCTCTCCAGCTTTCCTGTAGGCCCCCTTCAGGTACTAGAAGGCTATAACGTCTCTCTCCCTGCAGCTTTCTCCCGGCTGAAGAGCCCCAGCTCCCTCAGCCTGTCCCCATATAAAGCAAATAGATATATATATAGTAATTTTAAGATATTTTACATTTTAGCAAATTCTTATTATATTTATATAATATATTATATAATATATATTATATATTATATTTAGTTAAGAAGTTGAGACTGTTGTTAATGTGGTATGTTGTGAGCCTAAGTAAGTACCAACATTTAACAAAAAATCATTGAATAACAGTCCTGTTGGTGTTTTCAACTTTTTTTCACTTATGACTAAATCATTCTTTCATGTATACTGGGTGCTGACAGAGCCAGGTCCGCCCTGCAGCCTGAGCCCCATTTGGTCGCATGTTGGCTGTGAAGCTCTGTCTGGGTGGCCACAGCAGTTTCTGTGGTTGCCACCAGGGATGTAGACACTGTGGCTCTGCTGGGTGGAGGCTGTGACAGAGTTCCTCTCTGTCCCTACTCGGCTTCTATGCCCAGAACTGAGGAACGGCTGTGTGTTCAGCCTGCCCTGGGCTGCCCCAGTGCTGGTCCCCTCCCCAGCACCGGGGACTGGGCTGGGCCCTCACTTTACAGGGCAGAATCGTTTCCACTGGGGAGAACGGGAGGGGACACGGGAGTCTCCAGGCAGACTGTCAAGTGCCAAAATGGAGAGGCATGGACTGGTTTTGCTATTTAAAAAAGTGCTTAGGTTTTTATTATTTTGTGTTGTCCTTTAAAACTGCTGAAATGTTGAAACAAAAGTCCTAATGGAGCAACTGGAATGGAACTTCTTGCTGCACTTCAGTCCTTCTTCCCATCCAAACCAAAGTCCTCTGGTTATCCAAAGGACAGCTGCCTCTGTAGCTTCTCTGTCACCGCCTGGAGGCTGCAGGGATCCCAGGACCATCTGCTGGGCTCCTCCTGCTGTCCCAGCACAGCAGCTCAGAGGATGCCAATCCCAGTCCTCTCCTTTTCCTCAGAACTCGGGAAAGAGGAAGTGAGAGGTCCTGGGGAAGGATGACGATGGAGAATGGGAAGAAAGGGCAGTAGGGTGCAGACACTGGCACAGGGGCTCTCTGGCAGATGGTGACTGCTCAGTGCCAAGATCTGAGAGCCACTGGGGTGCCACTGATAGATGAAGCAGTGTCTCCAGGTAGATATGATGTGGAGGTGCCTGCCCTGCCCGATGGAGGTGGATTCATCTCCATGAGCTCTTCCTCTGGAGGAATGTCCACCTCCATGGGCTTGATGCTGCTGTCAGGTGGATTGACATCCACTGGCTCCAGTTTGCTGCTGCTTCCCTGAAGCCTTGGCTTCTTTGGCGGAGGAGAATCCATCCTCCTCTACTAAGGACAACACAAATGGTGGGAAGGGACTTTCAAAATTGCTCCTGGAGCCACAAGCGTGCCACCAAGACACCAGTCAGTTAACAAGTGGTGTTCTGTTGTCAGGGAGCCCATATTTATAGTTGTTGTCAGGGATGTGGCTCATGACATCAGAAAGTCATGGTGGTGTGACCCTAAGAATATCCCATGATGGCCAATACATGGCTGTGCTGGGCATGGGGAGGTTGCAGCCTGAGACCTGACCTGTGTGCCGCTTTGGGTGTTCTTCAGGTCTCCTTTTTTGAACCAGTTCTCTCTAAAGTTTTCACTGGTGAACACCAGTGAAGATCGGAAAGCTATATCAAATTTGTGGATGGTGCTAAATTGGAAGGATTGTTGCCTCCCTTGAGGGTAGAGAGCCCTCACAACAAGGTCTTCACAAGCACAAATCACGAAGCAGAGCAAGTGCTGGGTTCTGCAGCTGGATGGGGAAGCTCTGGCTCTGTGTACAGGATGGGGAAGGAGAGACTGGAGAGTAGCCCCACTGAAAGGGACCTAGGGGGTTCTGGTTGATGTCAAGTTGCCCGTGAGTCACAGTGTGCCCTGGCAGCCAGAAGGGCCATTCATCTCATGGGGTGCATCAGGCCCATCGCTGCCAGCCAGGTGAGGGAAGAGGTTGTTCCACTGTGCTCTGCCTGCTGCAGCCTCCAGCACTTCTTGCGGATTTGAGCACCAGAATATAAGAAGGACATAAAACTATGAAAGAGTATCCAGAGGAGGGCCACAGAGATAGAACATTTTAAGGATATAAAGCTGAGAAACGATATACAGATATGCATGTGAGTATTTGCTTTTTCATGTATAACATTCTCATTTCAAACATACTTTTTGCTCAAACATGCTTTTAGGTATGTTTTTTTAAGGCAAAATAAACTAAAGATGAATGTATTCCTTTGCAAAAATCTTCTATGCTTTTATAATTAATTTTAGCATTATGTAGTAATTTAAACATGACTGCAAGATATATATAATGATTAATTTGCAACATTCTTTTAACCAAAATTTTACGGAATAAATATTATTGAAGCTTAAGTCTAAGTAGATTAAAATAAAATAAGTTATACCTGTGCTTAATTAAATAAAGGAATTTTATTTAAGAAAAATCCAAGATACTTCTCAGAGAATTCTATTCTTGAATGAGGGTGGAAAAGGGAGATCTTGATAAGATAATGTATGTCAAAATCCCACGGATATTTCAATAATCTGTAAAGGTGATGACATGCCAGCTTAAACCCAGTAGATAATGTTCAAATTGTGAATCCAGAGCTCTGTCTGCTATAGCAAATACTGGTTCAATGTCATCAGCTCAGCTGAAAAAAGAAAAACAAGTAACTTTAAAAACTCTAACGACTGGCTTGTCCTTCACAGCAAAATAATCACCAAAACAATTTAACTTTGAAGTGTGCTTGCCTTCATAGACAAACCAATTTTATAAACATTATGTGTCTGTATTCTGAAGTCAACATATCACAGTTCTGCTGTTTTTATTGGTAATAATATATAGACTTGCATTTCTTCACTGTAAATATAGTTTGCTTACCGAGTTAAAGATAGAGAAACAATTTACTGAGTACTGTCTTTACCACTCAATGTTAAAAAAATTATTTCCTCTCCTCTTCTTGACGAAAAGTATATTTTATGTTCATTATTACTGTGCTTTTGTTGGTGCCAAAATCTCCTATGAGCAGTACAGACATTTCTTTGTTAGTAGTTTACTTTCAAAAGCGAATATTACTTTAGAGCACTGTGGGAAACATCTTGAAATCTTTGACATATCTGATCCAGAAAATGAAACATGTGAAAGTGGTTTACCATTCATTTTCTCTGAGTTTTAAATTCATAAGAGTTTGACCAATGAATTTCATGTGATAGAATAATTCAGGTTGGAAGAGAGCTCTGGATGTCATTCTCTAAATATATTTACATATAAGTTGCTTGTGTTCAATTAGAAACAAAAAAACCAACACTTCAGAGTTCACTTCAGAGTTCAACATTTTACTGACTTCAGTAAAAGCTCCAGTTCAGAAAGAAAGTAGAAATTAAGCTGCTAATAGTTACCTAAGATGTTTGTGGGACAAACCATTCATCTCTAACCAACAATACAGTCTATCTATTCAGGTCAACAGAGTCAGCTAACGATGTAATAAGATTTTAATTTCATCTGTGCATTTGAAATGAGTATCTTTTGTACAGATACGTTAAACTTTATATTTTAAATAAAAATAAAGATATGTAAATACAATGTAAAGACAAAATACACCTAAATATTTGGGTTTGATTACTCACTTGGTGATTAGCTGCTTGCTAGTTACTATCAACTTTCTTTCTAAAAGTACAGCCAGAAAAAGTGTATTTTGATTGCTTTAAAATGCAATTATAACACAGGAAGACATTTCCCTTACCTCCGATATGATAATTTTTACTTCGTTCCTTTCTCTTTCTAAATAATAGGAATAGTAAACTAGTGCTTGTAGGTATATTTCATAGCTGGAAAAAGATATAGAGGAAAAAGACAATAGCAAGAGCAGAAGGGAAGACTTAATGAGGTCACTCTCCAGAAGATTTTAAGCATCTTACCGTCCAGTCTGCAGAAACTGCAGAATCTTTAGCTTAAAGATTTTTTGGTAGTTACTTTCTAAAAGTAGCTAAGAAGAGGACTCCTAAAAAATGAACATTCACCAGGATGTTAATAGTAGGTAGCCTTGAAAAATAGTGCCCCCCCAAGACTTACAAACCTCCAAATTAAACCCTGAGTTGCGTTGCGGAGTTTTCACTTCACCAACAATAACCAACAACTTAATCCTTATACCAACTACTAGGAAGAAAAAAAGAATGAGATTATTCAAGACTGGTGTTTTTGTTAGTTGATTGTTATTTTTTAATACAATAAAGCATGCTTAGAAAATCCTCTTGCTTGAACTGGAATAATATATATATATACACACACACATGTACCTATCTATATATTTATGAATGCTAATGCCATTCAGACATGCAGATATCTACATAGAAAATTGTACAAAAGTTCTATATTCAGTGTCCACTGATGTGTTAGAAACATCTGTCTAGGATGACATAGGAATATGTAATTCTACCTTTCGGTGAGGAGTGGACTAGATGAAATTCTGTAGTCTATTTATCCTTATATTTCCAAAATTCTGTTACATGAAGTCTCAACAACCTGCTCTATTCCTTCAGTACTCTTATTGCAAAAAACTTTTTCCTTAGGACCGGTCTAAATCTCCGGTCTTCAATCTGAAACCATTTCCCCTTGTCCTGTCATGGCACATCCTGCTAAACAGTCCATCCCCTTTCTTCTTATAGACTCCCTTCAGATACTGCAAGGCTTCTCTCAGATCTCCCTGGAGTCTTCTCTTCTCCAGGTTGAACATCCCCAGTTCTTTCAGCCTGTCTGTGTAGGAGACGTGTTCCATGCCTTGGATGATTCCTGTAGTCCTCCTCTGGACATGCTCCAACAGATTCACGCCTGTCCTGTATTGAGGACTCCACATCTGGATGCAGTACCCCAGGTGAGATTTCACCTCTACAGAGTAGAGGAGCAGGATTTCTTCCCTTGACCTGCTGGACATGCTCCTTTTAATGCAGCTCAGGGTACAGATTGACAGTATCAGTATGATCTCAGTATGATCCTTGTAGATTGACAGTATCAGTATGATCAGTATGATCCTTGTAGTATATTTCTTGTGATAATCCATAGCTGTTGGTAATTGGGCAATTTTGACATTTCCTGAAAGACTTCTTTGGAGTGCTGAAATGTCTTACTGAAAACTGGGAAGATTTTTTTTTAATAGTATTTTTATTCCTTTATATTCTATGTATATATGTAGCCATTTCACCACTTTAATGTGTGTGGTGCTACAATTGTCTTATACTGCAAAGCGATGATTCTTTGAGCTAGGAAATGCATTTCCATCAACTTGAAGTAGCAGCTGTTCAGTTGCAAGAAGTGATTTGATATGCTGCATTTATATCTTGGTCTGATCTGTAAATAGTATTGCCATAGTGTTTTCAGGCACTCAAGATCTTTTTAGAATTGCATGCCAACTGTAAAAAAGCTTGAGCCCACAGAACCATTGTAATTACTTAAGACAGAAAGCTGTCTGGCTGATTTTCAAAATACCTTCCTATGTGGCCTTTCGGTGAACATTTGATCTATGGTGAAGATAAATATTTCTTAAGTGATGAGTTCTGCTTTAGAGAGAAATATTTTAACAGATTCTAGATTGAGGCTCCAGTGCAGTTAATTCAGGGACTAAGCCAAAATTCTGACAGTGATTAAAGATGTTTTTCTGGGTTAGATTGTGGACAAACTCTTCCGCCACTTGAACACTGATTGTCATTTGGAAAAGTTTACAGAGACTGGGAGAAAGTTACTGCAGGTATCATAAGTAATCTGATGTACTAGCTTGGAGTGAAACAGGGAGAAAACTAAATTCATGATGTATATATATTTTTAGATCATCCTCTTAAAGCTCTTTTACATTCCACGTCACATTCTTAGCAGAAGGTCAGGATCCATTTGAAATGATCTTTTTTTTACACAATGGGAATTATAGACTGTGGAGTCTCCTGAAATGATATATATATATATATTTGGATTATTTGATAAGACTTTTACCAAATTACTTGTATTTCCACAAAGTCATGTTCACTATCATATCAGGGTTCCCTGTTCTCCTTTGCAGTATATACAAAGATGTCTCTTCAGATCTCAACTGTTAGTTTTCTTAGAATATCAGTGTTTTCAGTTCTATTTCTGTCACTCACACACAAGAATCCATATATTCTTATATATGATACAGAGCAATGTTTTGTTTTGAGTATATTTTTTCATTATTATAAGATGTATTCTGTCGTATCTACTCCTTTTAAAGCAATATTTACTCTGCAAATTTTCCTTTGAAGTTCTGTTTGCAGTTCAGACAAAAGTTCAGAAATAAATGTTAGGGCAGAAAGCTAAGGCATGTAGTCTATTTTAGGAAAAAATAATGGCACGTTAAAGTAAAAAATCTTCATAGTGTTATGTCATGAATTTTTATTCTATGCAGGGAAGAAAAACTCAGAATTTCAAAGCTTAATTTTTTTCTATACAGTTACTACTTGAAATACAATCTGCACATGATGTTCAATCAAATACATTCAAAGAGGTCATTTCTTCCTATTAAGAAAACACTCAAATATTTCTCTGTCTTGCTTCTTTAGAGGAACTCCTATTTGGAGTACTTCATGTGCTTGACACCAGTATAATCACATGCTCTCTCTTGCTTTCTATTGCTATATTCTCCTTGAAGGAAATGACTTATATAAAAACCTCTACTTCCTACAGAAGATTTTTATCAAAGGAGGCTGGAGTAGAAACACTTGAAGTCAGAAAACTTTTGTTTAAGTTTGTCTTGTACTTTAGTTCTTAATTAAGTATGACTTTAACTAAGAAAGAGCAACCTTCCCTTATATCCATGATTTTCTACGCCAATTCTTTACCTGAAAAACAAGAAAAGGATATGTACAAACTTGTGCCACTGCAGCTTGCATTCCTTTTATCAATTCTTTCCTGTTTGACTTCTATGTTAAACAAGAATTATTTATTTCAGGGATCCCTTTTGATATAAAGAAGCAGATATTCTGGAAAAATAACTTTCAGAAAAGGTGCTACTAATGCATATGGAAAATAAAGATGATGAGACTGGTGGTAACCAACATGGTTTCACCAAGGGGAAGTCATGCCTGACAAACTTGGGGGCATTTGTGTTGGTGTTAGTGTCAGTGGATAAAGGAAGAGCTACTGACATCATCAACCTGGACTTGTAGAAAGCATTTGACATTGTCCTGCATGACATCCGTGTTGCCAAACTGGAAAAAAAATAAATGGATTTGATGATTGGATTTCTCACTGGATAAGGCTTTGGCTGGATGGTTGCATTCAGAGAGTTGCAGTCAATGGCTCAACGTCCAATGGCTCAATGTCCAAGTGGAGAATGTTGACAAGTGACATCCCTCAGCAATTGATGTTGGGATCAGTGCTATTTAACATCTTTGTAGGCGACATGGACTGTGGGATTGAACACACAGTCAGCAAGTTTGCAGAAGACACCAAGCTGTGTGGTGCAGTTGACACACTAGAGGGAACAGATGCTAACCAGAGGGACATGGACAGGCTTGAGAGGAGGGCCCATGTCAACCACATGATGTTCAACAAAACCAAGTGTAAGGTCCTGCACCTTGGTCGGGGCAATGTCAAGCACAGATACAGAATGGGCAGAGAATGGATTTAGAACAGCTCACCTGAGGGGAAGGTTTTGGTAAATGAAAGATTAAACATTAGCTGGTTATGTGCAGTTGCTGTCCAGAAAGCCAACCATATCCTGTGTAGCATCAAGAGAAATGTCACCAGCACGTCAAGGGAGGTGATTCTGTCCCTCTGCTCTATAGCAGAGAGGTTGGAACTCATTGATCTTAAAGGTCCTTTCAACCCAAATCATTCTATGATTCTATCATTCTATCATTCTATGAAGGAAGGAAGGGAGAAAGGGAAGAGGGGAGGAAGGGAGGAAAAGGAAGGAAAATTAAAAATTAAATTGAACAGATGCAACAGTACTTTCTCTGTAACCATGTGGTTTTAGTTTTACAGAAATATTCAAATCGAGACGGGTGAATGACATGGAAAATTTTGTAGCCATAACCACAAAACTGAGTAATCTCTAATAATAAAGCCTGTGGCAGTTTCCATTGCAAAAACCTGTTTTCAGCCACCAAAGTTTGAAGAAGATACAAATCCAAAATACAGACTTTTATTTCAGTAACTGCTACTTAATCTTCTCTTTAGCCCTTCTTTACCCAAGTTCGAGAAATGTCTTACACATACTTCTTTTGAAGAGCTCTTTTATTTACTTAAACTGCATTGATAAACACATTTTTTTTCCCTCTATTGAAACTGTCTTTTTTTTTTTTTCCCAATAAATCTCATCATTTAATTCCTATAAATTTCTTTCCTTTTCTATTTTTTTCTTTATGAAAATTTGTTGTACTTCACTGTAGGTTGAGAAAGAAAACCAGATTCTTTGCATGCACAGATTGCCCTCTTTTTCTGCTCTAAACTGATACTAACTACTCCATAACGAGAGTCCAGACATTAGCAGACAATAAATTTACTTCTTTCTTTTTAGTTAGATTTTGTATCATATTCAGAACATATGGTGATTATTCCAAAAATGAGTTAAAAAAATGTTTGATTTAGTTGGTTTATTCACACTTCTCAGTTATTCACATGCAAAGTTATTGCCTATTTCTTTGCACAAAATTATTCTTAACAATCACTGGAATTCTTTAAAAACGAGAATACAGATACTTGGAACAGATCAGTTTGTCGTAGGTGCCAAAAAATTTCTGATGTATTTCACAGAGGCCTGGGGGAGATCAGAGCTGACAGTTCCTGTTAAGCTGCCAAGATCAGTGCTCATCTGTCAAAAATATCTCTGTAGGTATTTACTATATATTAAGACAACCTGAAAATGATCAGCAAACCAAGTTTAAGATAAAACAGTGATTTACAAGCATTATGTTTCTATTATTTCTCAGAGATCATATAAAACTATGTTGATACTTTCTTCCTGCTTCACAGTTTCCTCTTCCCACAATTTGCCTGGAAAGATGATTATTGAACAAGAGAACAAGAATAAAATTTAGCCATGCTTGTCAAAGAGGACAAGGTTTAGTTTATGTAAAGTCAGTTGAAGGTTAATGAAACTAAATTATTCTGGGGACCAATATATTGCAACGATCAGCAATATGGAAATGTCTATACAAATAATTAGAGAGCATTATGCATAATTCAGGAACATAGATGACATTTGTTTTAGAGGAGACCACTATTCTAAGGATAGATATGATCAAGAAATCTAGAAAGACAAATAGGTATTTTGATGAATGACCAAACTGTCCAACCCTCTTATGTGGTTACCCACTGTGAAACATGGTACTATTTATTGTAAAGAGCTTTTTATTCTTGGAATTCATTCTCTTGCTTCAGTGAAATATGTTAACCTCCAGGAATTGTTGCAAAGACAAAATTTATGTCCTCAGTCTACTGAAAAAGATTATCAAAGTCCTGAACACCTATAGTGAAAGAACTAAGCATCTCAGCAAACCAGTCTTGGTGTTTGTGCAACATTTACCTCTTGCATACATTCTTATGTGTCTTACACTGACTTCTTCATCGAACATCAGGATTAGTAGCTTTCTAAGTTAAACATCAGGTTTCTAAATTTTGTTATTAAAAATAAACTACATCTAGACCAGACTGTACAAGTCTAAATACCATACTTTTCTTTCATGTCCATAGATAATTTCTGCACAAAAAACAACAAAAAACCCCAGCCAAAAAATAACCAACCAATCAACCAAGAAAACAGGGAAGCAAACAAACAAACAAGCAAACAAACAAAAAGAAGACACAGAGATAAAAGAGATAGGAGTCAAATGATGCAGTCAGATGAGAGTACTTTTTGTCATCATATAACCTAAAAACAAGAAATAATGAGAAACAGCAAAATAAGATACACTGCTTACAAACTGTATACAAGGACTGCTGCAAAAGGAATGCCTCCTTTTTTTTATGTTGCCCCACTCTATAAGAGGTAGATACCAGTGGCATGGCAATAATGGTTGAACCTTCCTTCCAAAGTTCAATTTTCCATTGCATTTTGCTGCTGTGCAGCAAATGACAGGACAGAGTCAGTCTGACAGAATGACGTCTGACATGGAAGTACATACAAACCAAAGACACGGAACTGAAGTCCTCCATATGGAAAAAAATTGACATTAATCAATTATTACTGAATGTTTATGGATACCAAACAGCTGATGTGAGCACAGTGAAGCTCTGGGTGGTACAGTTCAGCGGTGGCAACAGTGACGTGAAAGACATGCCACATTCTGGATGGCCATACACAACTGTCAAACTGCAAAATGAAGTGTGTCTCAATCGGTTCATCCATGTGAAATGGTTCATTATGCCCAGGGAACTGTGTACGGAGCTGAACACTGGCTTCAATGTGCTGAAAACAGTAGAGACAATGTTGGAATATTGCAAAGTTTGCACCAGATACATCCCATGATTGCTCACACATGAATACAAGGCAGAAGATGGCAGATTCCTAGATTGCATTATTTTTCGTGATGAGACATTATGTAACCACTACGAACTGCAGTCCATGGAGAGGTGACGTGAATTTCCCATTGATAGTTCAAGACACAGCCCTCAGCAAGTCATGTGCACTTTCTTTTGGGGTATGAAATGAATGACCCTTATGGGTCTCCTGGAACCTGGGCAAACCATCAAATCTGAGTACTACCTAGTAATGCTGATTTAGCTGAGGTATTGAACTTCTGGTGTTTGGCCAGAGAAGACATTTTTTTTTAGCACCATAACAAAGCCAAACCTCATACCACTTTGGAGACTGTAGAAAACATTGCCTGTCTTGCCTGGGCTGTCCTCTCACTCCCATCGTACACTCCAGATTTGATTCCTTCTGTTTTCCAACTCTTTGGCCCAATGAAAAATGGACTGCATGGGCAACGTTTTCTAGCAACAATGCCTTCATAACAGCTGTGAGAGTGTATCATCTCAGCTGATGCAAAGTATTTCATACTCAGGCTCTTATTCATTGCTGATTAAAATAAATAGATAATAGGGATGACTATGTTGAAAAAATAGTGCTTTATAGCTGAAAATTTGTTTTATCAGTGTTCCTTTGCTCTGTAGTATTTTTCATAGAAATAAACAGGAGGCAGTATTTTCAGAACACTCCACATACTCCCTATAATTTATTTTCTCCTGAAGAAAAAGGAAGGAGTGAAAAGAAGTACAACATCATCTCGCACATGAATGTACAGCAGCAATTAGTACTAACGAGTGTGGGGGAATTACTCTCTCCTTAAGTTTTGCCTTTGGTGAACAAGTCTGTGTTCACTACAGAGCTCTTCAAATAAATGCAGCTGTTAAGAATGAAGCCTAGGATGCTAGCCAATCAAAATTACCCTGTAAACTATGATCATTTTCCTACTACTTTCAGACTAAAATAAAGTAAGCTTTTAAAGTTCAAATCAGTAGGAAAAAAGAAATACATGACATTAGAGAATTTTTCCATTTGCTTCTTCAGCTGAGCAACAAACATAAACAACATGAAGGAAGGAAGCCACATGGGTTGTATCACTAAATAGAAACATAATAGCAAAACTATAAACATCATATAGACACTGCAGATTTCCCAGTTCACTGATTTTGATGCTGATAGAGACAGACTTCTTTTGAAAGTGCAATGATCTGCATGCCTTTTGATCAATGTCTTGGGACAGTCTAATATTATTTCACTTTAGGGTAACAACTAGTCTTTGCATTTGTTTCTTTGTAGAATACTTGCACATAGGAGAACTGTCAAACAGATTAATATATGGGACGCTAATGAACTGTGAGTGAGACTGCATGAATGTACATGTCTGTATGTCACTAGGTGTGTTTACAAATACCCATGGGAGGAAGATTTTGTTTTTGTCCTAGGTCAACCCAGTCAGTCTTCAAAAGGTTTTTACAGAATAAATTCCTACCTTCAGAGACTATAGTATTGATGTTATGCTATGCTTTCCAGATTTGAAACTTAAAACAAACTAGCCAAGCGTGTCTGTTGCCTTCTGACTTATATGAGTGCATGTTTAAATTATGTGCAAGCTAAAAAATATGTCTACCTGTGCAGAACCACTCCTTACGTCTGGCAGAAGAAGCAAAAACTTTGATTAAAATATGTGGTATGCAAAATTATTTTTCTACGGAATGTGGTACCAAAACAATTGAGTATATATACAGAATGTATATATGAACCTGTATCATGAACCTGCAACTGGCATTTAATGATTAAACTTTTGTTATAGAAATTAGAGAAGAAAAAAGCATCTTTTGACTTAATCTAGTATAGAATTATGTTTGCACCACATTGCATCACCTGGGATGGCCACATTCTTATTTTTACCATGAGATTGATATAACATGACTGTGGCAACTCTATGACACCCTTGAATAGTCATAATCATGAAAAGTGTAAAACTTGTGGCTTGGTTATGAGACTTCTATTGCTAACTTTGAGAAATAAATCTGTAGCATCAGAGCTCGCAGAAAGAATGGAAAAATTAAGGCTTACTATTTCACTTAAAGAGCAAGATTTATTATGAAAGTGAGGAGGATTTGTTTATGTTTTCTTTTCTAAGAGTAAAGAGCTAGGGCTTTCTGTAGTGGGTTGACTACAGCAGTGGACAAAGGTGACTAAAGTCCTCTGCCTGGACTTCTGTAAAGCTTTTGACAAAAATACTTTTAATATTCTTGCCTTTAAATTGGAAAGTGGAGGATTTGATGGGTGGATTTATTCAATAAATAAGGAATTGGCTGGATAGCCACAGCCAAAGAGTTATAGTCAATGGCTCAGTGTCCGAATGGAAACCAGTAAGACATGGTGCTCCTTGAGGGTCCATCCTGGGAAATAATTCTGTTTCTGTCTTTATTAATGACATAGACAGTTGCATTGAGTACACTGGCAGCAAGTTTATTTTTGACCACAGGAAGGAGAGATATCAAATTGGAATAGTTAGGCTAAGACTGCCATTCTAGTTCAAAGTTTGAAGATATAACCTGCAACAGATTTTCTGGCAACCTGTCTTTTATGCTAGCTGGAAAACCTCTCTTTTGAAATAGTTTTCAGACTCAGTAGTTGTAGCTAGTGCTTATAACTTGTCTGAAAGGAAGAATGACATTTAGCTTTAGTTGAAGCTAAATATTAGATAGGGCTATAACAGTGCTTTAAAAGTCCAGAAAATAAACTTGTTATAAGAAAATAATGACATCTAAATAGAGGAATAGGGTAGAAAAGAATTCAAAGTATTTAAAGAAAGACAAGACTTGTACATCTTGACAGAACTGTAACAAACTATTTTGATTTTTTTTAATCTCTCTAGTCACATTGGAAATAAAGCAATACCCTATTTCTACCTGAAAGACTAGCAGAAAATTCAACTCACAGAAAAACTACAAGTGAGCACGTGAATTGTTCTTTGACTTCCTTTGTACAAATCTTATTCTTTTTTTATGAGAATAAAAAAGATATGGTAGTGAATTTAAAAGAGCAAAACTTTTGGGGAAATTGTAATTTAGACATAAGACAAAAAATATTTTTCACCAAATGAAATACATTTTGAAAAATAGGAAGTTAGAATGATCTTCCTTTGCAAAACATGAGTTTGTGTTTTTCATAAGCTAGGTAATTTTGAGGTAGTAATTCTGCTGGTGCAGTTTTTCTGTATTTTCTGTTCTGAACTGCTTTCTGTCATAAAACTTTGATTTCTTCCTTTGCAGATTTTGTATTTGTATCTCTAAGCAACATAAAATCATAGAACTGCTTGAGTTGGAAGGGACTTTTAAGGCTCATATATTCCAAATCCTCTGCAGTGAACAGAGACATCTACAGCTAGATCAGGTTGCTCAAATCTGGTCAAGGCTCATTTTGAATGTCTCCATGGATGGGGTATCGACCATCTCTCTGCACAAACTGTTCCAGTATCTCACCACTCTTACTGTAGAAAACCTGTTTCATGTGCCTCACTATAGTTACAAGTAGGATCTACTCCGTGATATTCCCCAACACAAAGGTGAGTCTGATAGGTCATTAGTCCCTTGCGTTGTCTTTTCTACCCATCTTAAAAATGGATGTGATGTTGCCTTTTTTCCAGTCACCAGGGCCTTCATTTGATTGCCATGAATTTTCAAATACTATTGAGAGTGGCTTGCTGACTTTTTTTCCTGTTACCTCAGGAATCTGGAATACAACTCATTGGGAACCATAGACTAAATGGATGTTCCTCTGGCAGTCACAAAACTGATCCTTACCTACAATAGGAGAGGAAATCCTCACTCAGTTCCCACCTTCTAAACCACCGTATATATAATATTCAACTAATTTTCATAAACCCATTCCTACAGTATAAAGTATCCTTTCATTTTAATGATCTGTAGATTTTGTCTCCTTGTAAAATACAACATTGCAAATTAAGCATTAGCAAAGTACAATTTTTTTGGTGAAAATGATGAAAATATTTCACTTATTCTTTTACAACAGCTATAGATCACTCTGCAAAGCTGTTGTCTTGGCAATAGTTAAAGCCACGTGGTATAGGAGCACATAGTTAATTTTTTTTGAGTTATTCTATTGAACTCAGAACTATGAAAAATGTCCAGTTATAGTTTTAAATCTATTTTATATAGGGATTATTAACAAGTAATGGAATAGCTCTTCAGCTTCAGTTTTTGCTTTGTACCTTAGATCTTTTACCTTACCTGCATCTATGTGGGTCACATACGGTTTTATTAATGCTGCTGACAGGCTGAAAGGAATGTGAGAGGCGTGTGAAGACACAGAACTTTGTTAGGGACTCTTTCACTTGCCCAAGCAACAAATATTTAACCAAAACGGCACATTTTTTCTATTGCAATAATTAGAAATGATTATTTCATTATTAACATTTATCTACTGTGGCTTTTACACCCTTGTATGAGATGTGCAAGCTGAAAGTGCTTGTTACTGAGAACTGCCATAGTTTTCAGTAAATACTACCACCTTTTAGCAAGGTTGTTTTTTTCCTTATTTCTATTAATGTGCAAACAGGAGAAAGTTCATACTAGAAAATATTTTTGCATGAAGCACATTGCAAGATGGCATACTTCCTTTATGCAGATAGTTTACAGAGACCTTCCTTCTTGTTTGGTGGGTACAATGAAATTACACATATATACTTTTATTATTGGAATGCTTGAATTTTTGTTAAATTTCTCTTTGTTAAAAAAGAAGCCACAAACTTAAGTTAAAACAATAAATTCTTATAGTTTTTAAAAATAAATATTCCTGTACAATATTCAAATAGCTGTACTTTAGTTCATCAGAATATTTGATTAAGAAATACTTATTAAAAGGCCAAATAGAGAATCAAAAATAAGTCTGACAATACCCAAGCAGGTGTGGGAGTTTTTACTAGAGATAGATTTCCAAATTCCAGACATGTTCTGGGCTGACTCTATGCAAGCTGCGTATTTTATTGGTAAGATTCTTGATTGATGATTATGTAGACCTTAGATTTCTGTGATAATTTGAGTCCAGCATTTAGAAATGAATCTGTAAAAAATAAGCAACACTGAACAGATTTTATTAAATGAAAATTTGAGGATTTCTGTAACTGCAAACAAACATAAAAAAGCAACTGTCACAGAAGTTAGTAATCACAGAATTATGGCATCACAACCTTGGCCAGTCTGTTTAAATGATGCTGGAAGGTCTTCTTTGGATTATATAAGGAAAAATTTCTTATTAATTCCAGAAGTTACAAAGATTCATTGCCAGTGAGCCAAAGATTTGCTTTCATTTATATATTTAATATGGGCTTACTAGTGCTTAAGTTCAAGACTTGTGTGATAGCATGGATGTTTCTTAAAGAGATTTTCTATTATGCTCTTACAGGAGTTTAGAAAATCTGTTATAGTCTAGCCTTTTCTTTTAAGAAAATAAATTCAGTGGGTAGTAAAATCACAGGTGAGATAAACGTTCAGTTCTTCTGAAGAAGAGTAATTGCACCCTGTCCTCATGTATGGAGTACAGCAATTTCACATGCTTTGCTGCCTGATGTTTCCAGAGATCTTGAAAAAATTCCAAGGCAGAGAAACGCAATGTTTGTAAGGTAGCATTACCTGTTCTTACATTGCTTTTCCAAGTACCTCTCACATGGGCTAATTAATACACTGCTTTTCTCTGCAAAATTAACATTTTACATATTTTTTACACATCCATTATAAGGAGCGAGAAATAAAAGCAATGTAAAGATTCAGTCCTGAAACAGAAGTCTGTTAGAGTTAGTTTCAATGTCTCTGAAAGGTCAGCTGGGGATGAGAGAGGATGAATCATAGAATCACAGAACCACAGAATGGCCAGGGTTGGAAAGGACTTCAAGGATCATGAATCTCCAACCCTCCTGCCACAGACAGGGCCAACAACCTCCCTAATATTAGACCAGGCTGCCCAGGGCCCCATCCAATCTGGCCTTCAACACCTCCAGGGACGGGGCATCCACAACCTCTCTGGGCAGCCTGTTCCAACACTCTCTCTGTAAAGAGCTTCCTGCTGACATTCAACCTAAATCTTTCCTCCCTCAACTTAGAACCATTTCCCCTTGTCCTGCTGTTATTTACCTTTCCAAAGAGTGGGAAATGGGGCAAGGGCCGAGCCAGCATTACTGACAGCAGGGTGGGGCTGATCAGTCACACCACATTAAGGCTGTCTAGTAGTGTTGGTGTGCTTGCTGGTTTGCAGTGGCTGCACCCCGGTGGTAGGCTGTCACCACAAAAAATGTGGAGGTACAGACAGAAGTCCCACGCTCACTGCAGCCAAAAAGAATGTGGAGATCCAAAGTGAGGTAAGATGCATGAAAGGAGAGCTGAAGCTAAGAAAAGTGTGGAGACTAAGACTGAGGCCCCAACACAAGATGCTAGTACACAGGTCACTGGTTGTGATGAGTACCAGAGCCTGGCCTTTGCAGTGCCAGGTGATGGACGCAGCACTTGTATAAGATGTGACAGCTAAATGACTTACTCAGCCTTGTGGTTAACCTGAAGGAGGAGGTGGAGAGGCTGAGGACCATAAAGGAATGTGAGAGGGAGATTCATTGGTGGCACCAGTCCCTATCAGCCCCAAGATCTTGGCACACAGCTGAAGCTCCACATGGGGCACATCATCCTCTGCTACCCTGCAAACAGATGGGAGAGGAGAACCAGCAGGCAGATGTTGCTGCAGTGAGCCCCCTGTCCTCTCCTCCCCCCAGCAACAATTTGTGAAAGGAGGAGGAGTGGAAATGGATACTGGCTCAGGGACCATCCTGACCATCCTCGGCTCCCCAGATGCCTCTGGGCAGTAGATTTAAGGCCCTGGAACTCAAAGGAGAGGTGAGTGGGGTGTGGAGGGAGATTCACACGTGAGGCTGCCTCGGGTGAAGCAGTCGACCCTACACTTCAAGACTGCCTTCATCCGGAAGAAGGGTGGTTGTCATAGGTGACTCCCTGCAGAGAGGAATGGAAGGCCCTATATGTCAGCCTGCCCCTACCGTAGGGAGGTGTGCTGCCTCCCTTGGGCACGGGTCAGGGATCATTTCTAGCAAACTTCCTGGAGTGATTTGCCCTTCTGATTATTACCCCTTATTGATAGTTCAGGCTGGCAGTGATGAAGTTGCTGAGAAAAGCCTGAAGACTATCAAGAAAGACTTCAGGAGACTGGGGCAGGTAGTTGATGGAGCAGGCTTGCAGGTGATTTTTTCTTCTATACCTTTAGTGGCAAGGAAAGAGACTGAGAGGATCCAAAAAAACTACCTCATAGGTAAGTAGGTTGCACCTCAATGGTGCAAACACAGGAATTTTGTTGTTTTTGACCATGGGGCAATTTACTCGGCACCTGGCATGATGGCTGCAGATGGAATTAGCCTATCTCTGAGGGGTAAGAGGATCTTAGCTGAGGAACTGGCGGCACTCATTGAAAAGTCTTTAAACTAGGTATGAAGGGGGAAGGGGACAAAACGAGGGCCACTGCGGTTGAGTGGGTTGTTCAAGGGCTCGTACCAAACTTGATGGGTGAAGAATGCAGAATATAAAGGATGGACTAGGGCAGGGGGATGCTGGAGATACTGCTGTTCTAAGGGATCCTAGATCCTCTATAAGGGCAGTGAGATGGAAAGTCCAGCTGAAGTTCCTTTACACCAATACAGGCACACAGCCTGGGAAATAAGCAGAATGAGATGGAAACCGTGATGCGCTTGGAAAGTTATGATCTTGTTACTATCATGAAAACAATGTGCAATGACTCCCATAACTGGAATACCACCATTGAGGAGTATTGGCTCTTTAGAAGGGATAGGTGAGGTAGGAAGGGTGGGGGAGTTGCCCTCTATGTCAGAGTGGATAGACTGTGAGGAGCTCCCTCTGAGAAACAGTCAGGAACAGGTTGAGAGCCTGTAGGTTAGAATTAGGGATGGGACTAACAAAGGCCAGCTCGTGATAGGGGTATACTACTGGCCACATGTTCAAGGAAAGTCTGCTGATGAGGCTTTCTTGCTTCAGATACAGACGGCATTGTGCTCACAGACTCTCTTCCTGGTGGAGCACTTGAACCATCCGGATATCGGTTGAAAAGACCACACAGCAAGCTGCAAGAAGTCCAGGAGACTCCTGGAATCCATTGATGATTACTTTCTGGTCCAGATATTGGACAGACCGACAAAAGATGAAGTGTTGCTGGGCCTACTGCTCACCAATGCAGAGGAGGTCATTAAAGACGTTAAGGTTGGAGGCAGCGTGGGCTGCAGTGACCATGCCCTGTGTCGAGTTGTACCCAAAGGGAGTCTACAAACAGGAGGGGAATCAACTCTTTGGAAAAGTAGATAACAGCAGGACAAAGGAAAACGGTTCTAAGTTGAGGGAGGAAAAATTTAGGTTGGATGTCTCTACAATGAGTGTGGTGAGGTGCTGGAACAGGCTGCCTGGAGAGGTTGTGCATGCTCCATCCCTAGAGGTGTTCAAGGCCAGATTGGATGGGGCCCTGGGCAGCCTGGTCTAGTACAAAATGGTGAGGTTGGTGGCCCTGCATGTGGCAGGGGAATTGGAGATTCATGATCCTTGAGGTCCCTTCCAACCCTGGCCATTCTGTGATTCTGTGATTCTGTGAGTGAAATTGAAAACTAAACACTAAACGTACTAAATTCATATTCCCATATTGGCAGATATCTTAGACAGTGGTCAATAAAAATAAACAAAAACAAATAAAATAAACAAATTGAAAAACTTAGGAATCTTGTGTTTTTCTCTGTTTAATAACCTTGCAAACTTAATCCACAAGGAGTCATTTATGTGACTTCAGATCTGAGCAGTTAAGGCATATGTAGATCTGATTTATACAATTGTATGGCTGAAACATCCCACATTCATTGGCAAATAATTCCTTTGGAAAATGTAGTTAAAAATAAAAATACTTTTTTAAAATATTTCTTGTCTTTGAGATCCGAGTTAGCTAGTACTTATTTTCTTGAAACTGTACAATTTGTTTTGTTCAAGAACAAAAGTTACACATCTAAGGATTCACTCTAAAAAGTAGAACTGAAGGTGAAGTGTTTCTTAGAGACATTTCACTCTTTAAAAGAATAAATAAAAACAAAACTTAATTCAAAGTTGGATGTTACTTTGTATGTACAATGCTAGATTCACTGGTCCTTACAATGCCATCTATATATTGTCCTTGCCTTCTCCTTTACCTCAAATGATGTGGTGTAATGTTTCTTTACACACTTTCAGAGCTGTGATTCTGCTAGGAAAACTGATAATGATCTATTTTTTAAATTTTTATGTCATGCATTTCTGCTTGAGGCCTCTTACATGATTTTTGAAGGCTGTATGATTGATTCCAGACTATGAATATTTCTTAGTAAATTCCACAGTGAATGATATTTTAGGATATTTTAGCAACACTCCTCAAAAAAATCTGAAAATTTTCAATATTTATTCTCAAGTAAGTTATTTTGACTTTATAATAAAACAGAACTAAAATATTACTAGTAATACAAATGAAAGATGGACTTCATGACTTTTCCTTTAAGGACCTTGTTATAGACCTAAAAATAAAAGTCTTTGCAAAGTAAAAGACATTTAGATCGTAGAAATGGATGCAATTAATAAGACATATTTGATAAATGTAAGTTTTTATATTAAAAACATTTTGATACTAGGCTATTATTCGCAGGTATAATCTGTCTGAGTCCTGTCTCCATAGCTTATAGGAACTTTCTTGTTACATTATTTTACTTACAGCTGAATACATTTGCATTTAGAGAAATTGACACTATATTTTGAAAGTACAAATGAAAAAGGAAACCTTAGATTTCCTAGGTGGTATGTTTCTTGAAGTTGTACAAATCACATATTTTTCCAAACTATTTAAACAGCTTTTGCTAATCTGTGTAATTAGCAGTGTTCAAAACAATGTAATGCAATCAGAAAAAAGGATCCTAATGAACAAAATCTCCCACAATTCAAAATTACTTGTCTCGGTACAAATGATGATGGTAGTATTTCTGAGGTTGTGATGACCATAAATTACATAATTTCTCTCTGACTTTCTACCAAAATGCACCTTCTCCCCAGACATTTAAAGTTATACTATAATCCCAGTACTTTTATGAGGTAGCAGAGAAAATAATCTTTTTAATCAATTTTATAATCAGAATCTTTATTTAAATTGAAACACTGATGCATTATGTTTGGAAATTCTCTTGTATTCAATTTTTTTTGTGGCTCCAGAATTACTCTAGAGTTAAAAAAAATTATTATGTGGATCTTGTGTTATTGAGCAGAGAAAATAAAGATGTATAAATATTTTTTGCAACATACAGTGATTCTATTGCTACAGGAAATGCATACATCTGATTGTAAATAGCACTTCTTTTTGCCATAATTATTTCAGAGAAAGATGAAGTTTTACCTATGTGAATCTGACAAATGAGAGAGGATTCTGGAAAGCTATAAGGGACACTGCTGATGTACATGATGAGTGCTTAACCCTGTTAACTTTCAAGGAGAGCTTGTTCAACCTTCAGCTGTAAAGCATCCATTTAGCTTCCTGCTCTTCTGAACCTGAATAATCAACATTACAAATTGAAGGATATGATTTTACATTTGTCTACATACTTGCAAATAAAAAGTTGTTCTACAACTTGCACTAGGTATCACAAGAAGTCTATCTTTCTGCTGAGTTGAGACATTGAAGTGTATCCCCCACTGAACTACTACCACAATTTTAGAGGAAAATTGAGTTTCTTCTCTTGAATCCAAAGAGAGTTTTTTTCCAGGATAAAAACTCTCATCTGCCATTCTCAGTGGCATTCCATTCACGGCTTGAATTTGTTTTAACTAGACTGAGGTACTTCTACAAAAACAAACAAACAAACCAAACCAAAAACAGTCAAACAAAACCAGAACCAAAACCAACTCATTGTGGCCTTCCAGTACTTCAAGGGAGCATATAAACAGAAGAAAGAACGGTTGTATATAAAGGTGGATAAAGATAGGACAAAGGGGAATGGTTGTAAACTGACACAGTGAATGTCTAGGTTAGATATTAGGAAGAAGTTTTTCACTCAGAGGGTGGTGATGCAAAGGAATGGGTTGCTCAAGGAGGTTGTGGACCCCCCATCCCTGAAGGCATTCAAGGCCAGGCTGGATGTGGCTCTGGCCAGCCGCAGCCTGGTGGCTTTAACTGTAAGACAAGGTCCATATACAATTTAAACCATTCCAGTCTCAGGTATTAAAATGAGCTTAAAAAAAAATCATAGAATCATAAAATATCTTGATCTAGAAGGACCTGTGAGGATCGCTGAGTCTAACTCCTGATTGCACACAGGGACACCCGCTCCTCTCTTACAAATCCATTTTCCCCAGATTTGTGATCATTCTAGCTGCCCTTGTCCAGATTCTTTCTATTTAAGCATGTTTGATTTTTATTCTTTTTTCTTTTTCTTTTTTCTTTTTCTTTTTTCTTTCTCTTTTTCTTTCTCTTTTTCTTTTTCTTTTTCTTTTTCTTTTTCTTTTTCTTTTTCTTTTTCTTTTTCTTTTTCTTTTTCTTTTTCTTTTTCTTTTTCTTTTTCTTTTTCTTTTTCTTTTTCTTTTTCTTTTTCTTTTTCTTTTTTTTCTTTTTCTTTTTCTTTTTCTTTTTCTTTTTCTTTTTCTTTTTCTTTTTCTTTTTCTTTTTCTTTTTCTTTTTCTTTTTCTTTTTTTTTCTTTTTCTTTTTCTTTTTCTTTTTCTTTTTATGTCTCTAAGCTTAGTATACTCAATTGCTTAGCTCAACGCATATGTTTTCTGCTGAAAGCCATAGTCACAGTTTACCATAGCAAGATTTTGTCTCTTTAGCAAAACCATGAAACTGTTTACTCACATTTATTTTGTCTACTAAGTCTTTTCTTGCAGATCTGATAAATAGCCAGTGATTTCTCAGTCTACTCTTGTGCCAAATACTGTTCATGCCAAATACACTGCCTCATTTACCTCCGATTGAATTAACTGTCTGTTCTTTAGTTAGTAGTGTAAATTAAAGACCATAATTTATATTTATAGTATACAGATACCAGTCTCTGTATCACCAACCTATAAGACTAGCATGGTGCTGCTACCCGACCATGGTCCTACAGCGAAAGGCTGGACTTTGCCTGGTATTTTCTGTCAATAGGATACTTCGAGGAATATTACAAAAAGAGGCCAATATTTTTTATTTCAATTAAGAACACTTTCTGTGTTGTAAGGAGTATTTAACTGTTGAAACATACAAGCAAGAGAAGCGGTCATTTCTGTCTTCTTGTGTCACAAATCAAGAGTTTTTATCCGGTAAAAGCAAATTTCCAGAAGAGAGCCAAGTAATTTGCTTTATACAAACATAAAGATTGATAAAAACTCTTCAATTTCAAGTGACACAATTTGATGATTCCAGATAGCATTGAAATAATCTTAAGGAATTTTTTTTTTTTTTTGATTGAAGTCTACATCCTTCACTTAATACAAAAACTAAAACATGCTTCAATCTAGATCTTATTATTTAGAGGGAGATTAAGTTTGGAGTATAGAATTTTATTTGCCTTAAGGAAATAGATCTGTTTTCCTTGCTTCTAGACTAAAACAGCTTTGTAAGAAGGTCTCCATTGGCTTTTCTTCACATATGTAAAATGTAGAAATATCAGAGAAACAAAGTAGGAGTGTCCTTCAAATTTATGCAGCAAATATGCTTTTGTCTATTCTTTTTTACAGATTTTGAGATGTGCAGCCCTATGTTTACTGCTCTATCAAGACTCAAACCTGTGACAATGGGCTGCATTTAATATTAAGTACAGTTAACTTGCTGTGTATAGTGCTCGATTTACCTAAAACTGTCAGCCAAGATCTAGGCTTGATCAAACTATTAGCCATGGGTTAATCCCAATAATTAGGAAAAGGTGGCTCCATTTTGAAGGATAAGAATTAAGTGATATAATATAGACTTCATACAGTATTTCACTAAATATAGATCATTGATTTCATCCCACTAAATCCAGAAGTGGTTTTTTATAGTGATACTGAGTAGAATTAGGAAGATATATAACCAACACTTAAAGAGTGCAAAACACTTTTGATTATTTATCCAGACTGAAATTAAGGATTGATTTGCCAGGAGCAGTGTCATGATTGCAAAGGGGGGAGGTCAAGGCAGAAAACTAGTAAAATGGAAGGGGAAGAGAAAGGGAAGCCCTCAGCCAAGCCTTTCACGAGCAGGCTAGATGTAACGACTTTTTATATGGTTTACAAATTAAAACCATCTTGCACAACATTGTGAATTCAAGTACAAGTATCTTGAAACAATATATTTCATCTTTTTTAAAATTTTTTTTACAAGATTGTTGGTTTTGATTCTGTAATAGCTAGGCACAGGTCCTCCAGTTCTTCCAACTGGAAACAGTCTTGGAATCTCACCTGTTCCTTAAGAGTGGTTAGTATCACTTTGCTTTAAAAACAAAATAAAAAGGAAAAGTTCTTTTGATATGCAAATTTCTGCAAAGTTATGCAGTATCATTTCTAAGCTTTTTATGATTGTCAGTAGTGTTTTAAATATATTTTGCATAATAATTAAATAGTTCTCTCCAACACCAAGAAGTCATAAACCTTTTGTCATCATTAGACAAAATCAGACTGAGTGTAAACACAGCCTAGTTTCCTCCATGTTTTTGTATTTGTATGCAGCAATTGTCAGCATGTCGGCAGTGGACGGTGATAAAGTGCATTTTTCTGCTTGGGTGGTTAGCCCTTTCATTTTTACAAGTGACAAAATAAAAATCTGTTGAAGAGTGAACATGCTGCTTTCACTGTGTCATCTTAGCCCTGCAGGTCATTTTATTATAAAAATGTAAAAATCTAGTCAATTTTATTTAATCAGCTGAAAAGGAAAAGTGTTTCCAGGTCATTAATCAAGTGCTCCTTCTCTGTGGGACTTGTCTCTTCAGAAACTGCCATCTGAATCATTAATAAAGCTGAAAAGATTTTGTGCCAGCAGGTTTTTGAGAAACCTAGATGTTATCAATATAACCAGAGTAAAGTAATTTGAGGTCAACAAATAAAGGTTTATATATTCATTGCTTCAAAAGCTGCATCATGTCTATTAAAAACAATTAGTTATTTATTTTAAAAAAAACATTTAATCGTTAGAAAACATACAACTGTTTAGAAGGTATGTGATTATATATTCCATAATTATATGTTTTCTTTAATGTTACCTAACCATATATTTACAGTAAACTTTTATTTGAATTGATCAAAACATAATGAGACGTAAGAAGAGATAATTACTACTGTATCTATAATAATAATGATAGTAATTAAACCACAGAGAATTACATTTGAAAAAATGTCAAGCTTGAGACTTAAACCCATATTAACAAAGACACTGAAAGCACTTACTGTGTTGTTAACACATTCAGCTCTGTGCACACCAGGATGCAGCAGTTCATAATACCTGTGACCAAGTATCTGCTTACCTTTCATGATAGGTGAGGAGAGCATACTTTTGCATGCTGTGAACATGTGAAATGAAATGTGTTTCTATTCCACATGATAAGCATATTGAAAACCTTGCAAGATGTTGGAACTGGCAGGATAAATGGAAAATAGGAAGAGTGCAGGGTAGAATAAGAACAAATACAGATATTACAGCACTCAAATGGTCTTTCATGTAGGCTTTGGGAAGATGAGCTCCAATTCCCTGTCTTTTCAGTTAGTATCAATTTCTGGAATCAGCAGAAGCAGTTTTGGAATAATGAATAAATAATCAAATGTGTAAGGTTTTGATTTTGATACTTTATATACGTTCTGGTATCTGCTTTTTGTCAGTTTGAATTCAGGCTCCCATTTGTTGCACTACCAGAACTGCAGAACTGTCCCCAAGACTTCAACTGAAAACTGCTCATTTGGGTTTTCAAAGATCTCAACATGTTCAGTGAAAAAAATCATTCTGCCATGAAGTTCTTTTTCAGTGTATTAATGGATAAACAGGTTTGCTTGCATTTACAGCAGAAGGCTTTGAAGTTAGGAAGAAGCCCATGTTGGATTTACAATTTTTGTTGCCACTTGGTCTGCATTGCATCTTTTCTAATATATTTGTTTGCCCCTAATTAGTTGATTTGCTAGCATTTGTAAGTTATTTCTTTCTTTTTTCTCCATAGATAAGAAATTAATGTTGTTTTTTGAAACTGTTAAAATTTTCACAAGAGGTACAGTCCCCATGCCCCTTTTTCTCTAATATTCTAGACATGGCTTTAGTGTCATACACAATATTATGCCTGAATTAAGATGTTGATTTCATGGGCTATTATACTGTAGTCCTGAATTTTCTTGTCTATTAATATAATTTGCACATGCTTTTTCATCTAAATAATGTACATATAACTAGCCACAGTCATCTGCATTACATATAGTACACTGAAAAGACTCCTCCTAGACTTCCCTATGGCCCTACAGTAAAACTGCAAGTACATTCTGTATAATGCACTGTATTTCCTTGCTTGCACTGGAGTTTCCTTCTCCAGATAACAATTATATTGTCTTAATACCATGAAACTTGGCACACAGGCTTACAACAGACCACCAAAGAACCAGAATCTAATCGCATTTACACTATTTCAGTTCACTTAGAGTTACTTGTTCCTAACTGTGTAACAAAGTGAAAAAGGGCCTGTAGGTCAACAGCCTGAGCTGAGGCCAGCACTTCATTTCACACAGTTGACCAGACAGTCATTGGATGGTAATGACATCTTGTCCCAAGCAACTCAGGCTATTCATAACAAGAACTTAGTACCAGTAGACTTCAGAGTCCATTTACCAATCCCCAAGACTGTGTGGCTCATGAGACCAGTGATGTGTTAGGAAGTCTCTCACCATCATAAAGTTACATTTTTTAACTCTCGTTGCGTGAGCCTGCATAGGCACACACATATGTTCTTCTTCTATCTCTGTAAAATACTGTCCAAGGAGTCCTTCTACCTTTGGGAAAGAGTGTCTTTACCCTGCTGTGACAATCTAAGAAGTGGCAGAATGTTGTGATTCAAAGAAGCATTTTTTTTTTTTTTCATATATTATTATTTAAAGCAATTTTTTAAAGACGTTTTACTTTTAATATAGTCTAATCACTATAATGACTATAAAAAAAGAGACATTTAAATAATCTAGTTTTATCACTTGATTTCTTCCAAACTCATCATTACTATGATTAGTCTATATTAAGAATAAATGCCTATGAATTTTTCCTTGAAGATAAACGAGTTCAGGAAAAAAAGCAGTCTTGACTCATGAAGCTCTCCCAGATATTAAATTATCACAGCAGGTATAAAGATGATATAACAGTGATAAAATAGATACAAAGAAAGCTCAGTTCCAGTACAAATAATTTTTTTTTTTCTGTAACAGATTAGTAATTTTTCAGTAGTTGTTATAAATTACTCTTGGCAAGAAAGTATCAACTATTATTCTTTACCAGTGTAAGATGCCATTAATATCAATCTTCCAGGATTCATTTTTATGTACATGTTTACTCTGCATATCAGAAAGCCAGAGACTTTCAGCTGTAGTGTAGATTAAGGATTAGAATACGTGGAACAACATCTACTTCCAA
This sequence comes from Meleagris gallopavo, assembly GCF_905368555.1. Lineage (NCBI taxonomy): Eukaryota > Metazoa > Chordata > Aves > Galliformes > Phasianidae > Meleagris > Meleagris gallopavo. The sequence goes on along the minus strand of NC_139435.1, from coordinate 15,848,312 downwards.
ATACAGAGATTTTCATGCTTTGCAGAGATAAACAAGTGTACTCTTTGGCATGTAAAACGGCCAGCTGACTGGTTTGACAGTAGTAACATTGAAGGAAATAATGAAAATAAGTTTATAAAGATTCTTATTCATAACTATAATCATTATACTTAAAAAAAAAAAAAAAGGCTGAAGATACTGTATATATCTATAATATGACAGGCTCTTATATGACTATTTTAATAGGCACCTAGATGCTGTTGTACTAAACAGCTACAAAGCTTACTGCTCCAGAAACTGACTTATTCAACAAAAATATTTTTGTACATTTTAAATCTGCGTTGTTCTTAATGTCAGTGTAAATCTATTTCTCTTCCATCTCATTCTCATTCGCCAAGATAAAATGTCATCTAATATCTTTACTTCATTTATTACAATTATCAGGATTCCCTTGTGACAGTGGATTGGTCTCAGTCAGTGTCTTATGGGCTGGTTCGGCCCAGTTCCGTGTCCAGGGGGCAGAGGGGTTTGTGAGAAAAAGAGGAAACGGGACCCCAAAACAATTAAAAACAGTGGCAATGATCTGAGGAGAAACAAACTAATCTACTCAATATGGTATTGGAATGCAAAACAACACACTGTAATACCACATACTACAGTGTAATTAGAATTGAAGTTAATAAATCAAATATAATGAGAGAAAGAATGTCTGAAATCTGCAGGCCTTACACTAATGCTGAGACAAGGCGTGAGGCCAGGATGAGCATCAGGGACGAAAGAGAGCCAAAAAAGTGCAGGTCAGGTGATCTACAAAAGCTTATATCCCTTCTCTAAATGCAAAGTCCTCTGGGGCATGTAGTTCTTCTCTTCTGGACAGGTGCCTGGAACTGGAACATTAACTCTTTAACTCCTGGTATGCTACATGATGTTATGATATACAATACTGATAACCAAAAATCATAAAACCATGACAGTCTCCTCTGGTCACTCTAGTCTGATCTCATACAACTGTGAGAAAACATTAAATTTTTTTGCCTTTATTGTCTTAGAATCATATATTTCTGAAGGCTTGATTTTTTTATGTTTTTAATATCTAAATATCTACCTGCATCTACAAAGCAATATACTGTCCAAAGAAGGACAATAAGGCTTGTGAAAGGCTTGAAGAATATGCTCTATGAGGAGAGACTGAAGGAACTGGGGCTGATTAGTCTGGGGAAGGGGAGGATGAAGGGAGACCTTACTGTTCTCTTCAAATACATTTAAGGTGACTTCAGTGAGACAGGGATTGGTTTCCTCTCATTGGTGTCAGGTGACAGGATGAGAGGAAGAGGAAATGGCATCAAATTGCACTGGGGTAAGTTTAGGTTGGATACCAGGAAAAACTTCTTTACAGAAAGGGTTGTTAAACACTGGAATAGGCTCCCCAGGGAGGTGGTTGAGTCACCATCCCTGGATGTGTTTAAAAACCATTTGGATGTGGTGCCTAGTGGAGGGTTGTTAGAGTTAGGGTAGTATGGTTAGGTTGCGGTTGGACTCAGTGATCTTGAAGGTCTTTTCCAAACTAAGCAATTCTATCATTCTAGGATTCTATGATTGTAGCTTAGTAATTTATTCTTCTAGCAGCTAAAAGATACTCAAATATTTTACTAACTTTCATTCTGCCAGGTGAAATAAGCTATACCATTGTTTCAGGTTTATGATATCATAAACTTACTTGACTGGAATGCTGGAATGGATGGCTCTTCAGGAGAATTATGCAGGGCATAAGAGAAGGTGGGCTAGCCTTCCCTATATTAGGGAAACTTTGTTATAGTGATGAAAGTAAGAGTCAGGGGAAGGGACAATGAAGATATTGTATAGAGATATTGTTTAGAACACTCAACCACGATGAAGAATCAGATATAGAAGTTTCATGATCAGCAGCGCTCATGGAAACTTCAACTTCCCTGATGTATGCTGGAAATACACGGTGAAGAACCAAACAGATTCCTGGAACTTATGGAGAATAATATCCTTATGCAGATGGTGAGTAAACTTACTAGGGACCTATCTGATGTGCTTTCTCCAGATATGGTGAAGAAGCAACACCTTATGTCTAGTCACCTCTGCTCATAGAGTACAAAGATAAGGGGAACACTACTTTCTCTCTTCTGGGTATCTGCAGCAGAAGCATAGTTGGTGTGGTGATGAAACCTTTATACTTTTATAGCAACAGACTATGTGCTAAGAAACTGTGAAGATGCCCATCAGTATATTTAATAAAATCTAAGTGTTTAATAACAAGAAAAGGAGAAAAAATCTTGAAGGTCAGTTATCATAGTTACATGTTGTCAGCTTGGGTAGAATCTCAATAATAGTCATCTGGAAGTAGGAATGCTGGGGATCAAATCCTCATCTGGGATATTATTCAAAAAATGGAAAGGCTCTCTTTTAGACTAGCTAAATATTAAACATCTAACAAATTCATTGTTATTGTTCATTCAGTTTAGATAGGTTAAGACCCAAAAACTAGTTGCCTATTTTTTCATAAATATATAAGGTGTTTTTCAGTGAACTGTGATACCTCATAAAGCAACAAAAATATAATAGAGTGCATACATAAGAATAATGTGATAGTTTTTCTTTTGCTAGAAGCTTTCCTGTTTACACATAGCAAGGACATGTTCAGGAAAATTTTTGATGACTTGCTGAGTTGTTAGTGATTTTAAAACTTTAGTTTTGAAAAATCCAATCACAAAAGGGAAGCGATAACTAGCAAATCATTAATATGTTTCTTTCTGTTTAGCTTTAAAGCCAATTGAGAATGGTTTAGAGAAATTATTCTTGTTTTCTTTATTGGACAAAGAAAATAAGAAAAAAGTCTTGCTTTTACAACAGAATTCCTTTTGCATGACAATTGTTTAAAATTAGAAATCATTTTATAAGAACTGAGAGAAACAAAATTTTGTGTGTTGTGATATACCACTCTATGATCTCAGTAGCATCTGATGAAATTGAATTACACCTGCAAAATGTTATTATCAAGTATATGATATGAATTCTGTCTATTTCAGTCCATTTTGTCTACTCTCCTTCAAATCAAGTACTTGATTAATTATTAATAATATTTGTTTATGTGTACTGTGTAGACTTTCTGCTCTTTATATTATTATTATTATTATTATTATTATTATTGTGATAAGTGTATCAGTGGCTTTGAGTAATCTTTTCCCTTTCTTGTATTTTGTCTCAAGAGTCATATTAATTCTCCCCTTATCTTTATTCCTTATTGAAACAAGCTTCTATAAACTCACCTCAAGCTTTAAATGTCTTCTCTAAATAGCTGCATTAAAAATAATAAGGTTATTGTGCAACTCAGGTAATGAGCATTGCATTTAAGTATAGTATTTACCATTACTACTAATTTCACACATCATTCTGACATAGAAATCATAGATTCTTAATCTATATTTGAAAGTGTGAAAGAAAACGTTTCATTTTGCAGGAATCAAAAGTAAATGAATAATGAATAGATCCTCTCCTGCAATCAAAAAGACACTAGATATCATAATTTGCAAACTTTTTTATTCAAAATGGATGTTGTGATAGAATTCCTAATGCTGTTTTTCTAAACTAATACAGACAAGACTACAGAAAAGTGGGATGTGACTTCATGATCTTGACTATAACTTGCTGTGTTTGAAAGAATGAGGTTCTGTTTTTCAGACTATTTTAAGGAAAACAAAATATTTTTGACTTACCAACGAAAGTGCTTAGAACCTTATCCAATTTATTTTCCAAAAAGATATTTTGTTTCCAAGTAAAATTTATTAGTATCTTTTTTAAGATGTACAAAGTTGTAAAGTTGTGGCTTCTGCACCTGGACAACTGTGTGATGTCTTATTCAGAAAGTTATTGAACAGCCTAAGCTTTTACAAAGTATGTGCATCTGAGGCGGGGGCATAACAGAGAATGTCTCTGACTTCAGTGCTCTTTAAACTATGGAAAGGCTCAGATAAACAAGAGGAAATAAAGCATATGCAGCCTATACTCCCTGCAGTAATGGTAAGTCAACATACCTTCTGAAATTCATTAGATATAATATGGGATAGTCTGGTCATATCTTAATTTAATATTCTTTATTTCTTCTAAGAGTATCATCCCATTTCAAACCCCTTTGATTTGTTACGTCACTTTCAGAAGAGTTACACTATCAGTGGTGCATTCCAAGGCTGGTCTGAGAATCTGCAAAATCTGTTTTAAGGAGTAGTGATGAGAATTTGGGAAAATTAGCCCAGTGGCAAACTCTCTTTTCTTACCAGCCACTATAAATTTACATGTTTATTTAATCCCAGCAGTAATGCTGTAAAAGCATACTGTCTGACATCCCATTAATAGACAAAAACTCCCTCTTGCCTGTCTCTGCTTATTTCAGATGATATTTTATTAAAACGTGTTTTGCAGTGATCCTCAACAGAAGTGTTTTGCAACTTTCTCTCTTGCCATACAGTAGATACTTGATTATCTAAATCATAATACTTTTTGCTAAATTTGAATCAGGAAAATCAGCTGCATTAGATCATCTCAGCTGTTCCACAGATTCAGACAATGTTTTAAAAAATATTTTGTGATGTTATTGTAGGGCAATTCTTGTGTGGGAATGGAAGTCAGGATGTTTTATTACTGACTTAATAATGTTGGAAATCTCTACAGCAAGAATTTTCACATGTATCAGATGAGATGAGATTCCCCAGACTGTTCTCAGCCCAGTTCATGAAACCTTGCTGTACAGTGGTCCTGCTTAGGTATGTACGTGATTTCTAGATACCAGATGCTATAAACTGTTCAAAAAGCATCTCATCATTTTAATCATGGACAAAATGCTGTGCTTTGTGATCCCTTCTCCAACTGACTTGAAAATTTTTACTGAATAATCACAAGTGTTATCTCTGGTTTTAGTTTGATCAGTTCCCACTGAGAGCCACCTGAGAAGCCTGTTTCATGTAAAAGATATATACTTTGAGAATGCACATTAACAGCATACAGAGGAATGATTTATTTGCTCCTTTAAATCAGATGTAGAATTTTATCTGTTTTTTTTTTTTTTGTTGTTGTCATTTCTTTTGTTTTTACACAACCTTGTTATTGTTTTTATTTCTTTTTGATTATCATTAGTTAGAATTTTAATACTGTAGGCTCTTCAGACTGATTATGCTGTGGACACCTTAGGATGTCGATCATCTCCTCAGGCAGTCTGGTGTATACCAGGGAGCGAAGAGGAAATACCTTGATTGTAAAGTTGTCTAGGTTATTTTCAAATAATTGCAAGAAAATAAAGCAGTGAAATGGTATTCTAAAATACAAAACAGGAATCTTATTGTTATACTGATTTACAAGTACACTTTATTGTTTAAGTCTTATTATTATGTTTGTTCTTTTTTAGACACATTTGTAATTCTTTCTGCGGCATTTTTCTTATGATGTAGATACTCACCCCTTCTCTGAAAATGTAAATATCATACTCTGTGCTCCTGTTACTATGTTGAAAAACGTATCTGAATGCAATAATATTTCTGTAAATTGATCTCACTGCTAATATATATAAAACAAACCAATTCAGCTATTATTAGGATATTTTTCATTCCCAGTGGAGTGGATTTAGGATTCTGTTATGAACCAGAGGTGCTCTAATTTTTCCAACGTTCCCCAAAGTTTCCTAAAATCCAATGCTAGTCAAGATTTTTAGAGGCTTCCAGTACATATCTTTTCCTAGATTTTAAATGAGGCAAATGAGAGTGGGAAGTAGATTGTAATATTAGGAATATAAACTGTGTGTATTTCCTTGCTTTTTATAGCTTTATTCTGAATTTTTTTTCTTCATTACAAAGGATAGTGTAAAGTATAATTTTTATATATATATATATTTATATAAAGTATTTGCTTAATAGTCTATCATTTAAGGGAGTCCCGTACATTTGCTTTACTTTGAGACAGTCATTGTGAAGAAAGGCAGGATAGCAAGGCAACAAGACATCCTCACATCAACCCACACTAATGATGTTCCTAGGTTATTATTCTGACTTGCACTGCATTCTGTGTGGCGCATATTAATCTATATTTATGATCTTCCAACATGTAACTGGAAAACAAATTATAAATTTTATATTAAAAGTTAGTTACATATTATTGACAGGAATAATTAAAGTATTTATTAATTCATTTAAAAGTACAGGTCTCTGAACATTTTAATTATTAAAAAATCAAAATAAATTGAAAAACTGGGTGAAAAATTGGGACCTACAGTCCTTACATTTCCTCTTCACATTAATTTGCTCAATCGCTCATATGATATGCATTTATTTTTCCAGCTATATATGGAACTATTAACAATGAAAACAAGCTTATTGGTAAGAAACTGGACTACAAATACATGGAGATGTTGACTAAGTGTTGTCCCAGAGCAGTGATTTAGAATCACAAAATCACAGAGTTCTGTGAGTTGAAAGTGACCTTCAAAGGTCATCCAGTTCAACTTACCTGCAATGAACAGGGATATCTATGGCTAAATCAGATTGCTCAGAGTCTGGTCCAGCCTGACCTGATGTTTCCAAGGATTGAACATCTACCATCTCTTTGGGCAACCAATTCCAGTGCCACACCACATTTATTATAAAAATCTTCTTCCTTACATCCAATCTAAATCTCCCCTCCTTTACTTTGAAATGATTTCCCCCTGTCCTATCACAACAGACCTTGCTAAAGAGTCTTTCCCCTTCTTTCCTCTAGTCCCTTTTAGATATTGAAAGGCTGTTCTCAGGTCACCTCTGAACCTTCACTTCTCCGGGCCAAACAGCCCCAGTTCTCTCAGCCTGTTCTCTTATGATTCCTTGGATAACTTCTGGAGTGCATCTCCTCTGGTTGCACTCCAACAGGTGCATGTCTTTCCTGTACTGAGGACTCCAAATCTGGACCTGGCATTCCAGGTGAGGTCTCACTAGCACAGAGTAGAGGGGCAGGATCACCTCCTTTGGCCTGCAGGCCATGCTTCTTCTGATGCAGCCCAGAATACGATTGGTTTGGACTGTGAGTACATGACTGACTCACGTTCAGCTTAACACCCACCAGTACTCCCAAGATATTTTTGGCAGGGTTGTGCTCCATCCTTTTATCCCTCAGCTTTTATTGGTTCTGAATTGCCTTTATTCAGGAACAAGATCTTGCCCTTGCATTTGTTGAACCTCATGAGGTCACCTGGGCTTACTGCTGTAGCCTGTCTTGGTCTCTCTGGATGGCATCCTGTCGCTTGGGCTGACCACACCATACAACTTGGTGTCATCAACAAACATGCTAAAGGTGTACTCAGCCCCATGTTGATGCTACTGATTAAGTCATTAAAGGCACTGACTCCTGAGGGACAGCACTCATCACTGATCTCCATTTGGACATTGACCACCACTCTCTGGGCTTGATACTGCAGCCAGTTCCCTGTCCAATGAAAAGTCCACCTGTCAAATGCATATCTTTTCAGTCTGGAGAGTAGGATGTTGTGGGGTATCATGTTAAAGACCTTACTGACATCCAGATAGATGACATCATTGGCTCTTGCCTCGTCCATTTATGCATTACATCATGATAGAAAGTCACTAGGTTTGTTACACAGGACATGCCCTTGATGAAGCCATGCTGATTCTCCTGTATCACCTCCCTCTCTCCTATGTGCCTTACAATGACTTCCAGGAGGATCTGCTCCATTATCTTTCTGACACAGAGATGAGACTGACAGGTTGGTAGTTCCCTGGGTCACTTCCTTTAAAAATGGAGGGTGACTTTTTTCAGTCATCTGGGACTTGACTGATCTGAAGTGTTTAACAATAGTATTTTCCAGTGAAGGACTAATTTCATCTGTAGTAAGAAACAAGTTTCACTAGGAAAATGAAGCAAATTAGACAGTTTTTAAATTAAATTTTGAAAACTTTAAATAGCTTATTTTTCAAATGAAAATCTCCCAGCTTTCTCAACTTAGTCATTTCATTTAAATCTAAAAACATTCCTTCACTAGAGCACATACATATGTACATGCTTGATTTCCATCTCATCACATCTCTTTCATGTGACAGAGGTATTTGAATCTTAAATGTCCATTTGTGGCACAATAATATGACATTTTGAAGACTTGAGTCACACAGTCTTCATTGTTGTAGCATGGTTAGCTTGCTAATTTACATCATATGCTGCTAATCTAGTGAAGTAAGAGCCAGATCCAAAGCCAAGTAAAATTTGGTGGCAGACTTGCAGCTGACTTGGATATATATTAGATCTGGCCTCAGTAAAATCCAAACTCAAATTAAAGTATGAATACCTGCAACCACTGACGTTTCTGTACGTGCATGAGAACTCAGTGAATGATAACACAACAGATTATAAGAGGCAAAAGATTTATATGTAGCTTTTTTCACCCCTAAATTAAAGAATTCAAAAGAGAAGCATTCATTACTATGTGTTTTTTTTTTCTGTTTATTTTTTTTTATTTTTATTTTTTAACTATAGAAGAACTGATAAAAACTGATGGAGGTGCAAATAGTGATTTTAATAATACAATATTGCTTGAAGGATTTTCCAGTGTTAACAAATAATAACAATATATTATATTTTTGTAATAGTTGTAACTGTATCTCTCCATCAACATAACAATAACTGGAAACATCCTATTCTCTTGTAAAATACAAGAATCTGTAGCAATAGGATACATATGTGAAAATGTGATTGTTAGGGGCAGAAAAAAAGAAAACACAGGTTGCTTAAGTTCATAGACTGTGGGTTCACAGGGAAGGGGGCTTGAGTTAAGGCATGAGGAAAGCCAAAAATCAGAATGCTTTGAGGGTCTCACACCAAGGTCAGATGCACTGAGTGTGTAATAAGTGGGAGGCAAAGAAGCAGCCATTATCTTCCCTCTGACAAGGGAGCAACTCACTGACCTGGCACGCTGACAAATGGAGAGGAAAACTCTGCAGTGAGATGTAAATTCCCCACATAGGTCCCTCATGAATATCTTGTCTCCAGAATTCAAGCCAGTGACCTGGAAAACAAGGTTCCTCCCCAATCAAAATGACAGGCAGAGCTGGTTTCCTGTTAGGAAGACTACTAGGTGTGTAAAAAACTATGATTTCTGAGGAGAAAAAAATGAGATGTCACACAGAGCAAAATATTACTTCCAAATGGTCCTCTGCAGCTCCCTTGAATGGCAGCTGTTAAGAATTCAATTGTGTGTGTGACATACTGCAATGCAGGATGGAAATTCTGTTGGGGAGAAAAATGAATAGAAATTTTCAATTCAAATACTCATTTCAGAATATTTGAATATCTGTCATTCTTTATAGCCTAAAGGTTAATTCTTGAAAAGAATTTCCATTAGTAACACAAATTGTAACCTTGTCAAATCCTCTTATGTAATGCATCAATGCTGAAAGACATACTCTGCAAAACTGTACTATTAAATGCATAACCTTGGTTCATGGTGAATTTATACTGTTGCAGTTTCCTTTATTTGTCAGTTATTTGTTTAAAAAAATGTATGGTTTTGTATATGTTCTTGTTTGAGCACACAGAGAACATTTTGTAAACGTTACTGCACTGGTTTTGTATATCTAAGTTTTATTGCTAAGACCTCTTTATTTTGTAGACAGTAACCTAAAAATTTGTATGATATCAGTGTCCTTGCAAAAGACAGGTGCTATTTAAGGAATCCTGTTCTTGTATACGAGATCGCTGTTTTGTTCAAATATGCCCACTTTATATCATAATACAAATATTTCCATACTTACACTTCTGTGTGTTCTGATTTCTTGTAGATGGGAAATGTACAATTATGATTTTTGTATCTGAATCAGAAGTTGTCTCTTAATTCACTAGAAGTCCCCAAACAAACCTATATGCATATTTTTATGTTATGAAGTTTTACATCAGGAATAGCCCAGATTTGCTCTATAAGCTTGTTGCATCATGAACATAAATTTCCACTTAATCATAAACATAAGAGGACAATAGCCTAAAGCTACTGTGGCTCTCCAGTTGACAATTCCAATTAATTATTTTTTTTTTTCCTTACAGTTAAAATTATACTAGATATCCACCTAACTTAAGTTTTTACTGCTGTGGCTGTTTTTTTTTTTTTTTTCCTTTGTTTGTTTGTTTTGTGAATACTTTAGAGAAGGGCATGAAGTGTTTTGCAGAAAAAAGTTGCTATTTATCACGATAATAAAATCATTTTCCTTTCTGTAAAATATTTTTAAAACATTTGACTGCATCTATTTAGGATTTCAAAAATAGTCTACATTTTTCTCTGTGCTCTCTCCCTGCATTACATTCTTAGTTGCGCCGTGTACTGATCTGATGTTCATGTTGTTTCTGCTGCCTGATACAATCTTAGTGTCAAAAAGCACGTTCTGTATTTGTATATGGAGCTTAGACAGAATGAATATGTTAATAAGCTCCAATGTGAGGTTGCACACTCAATTACTATCAATTGTGCATCCAATTTTTCCAAGCTATTTGTTCTGAAAATAAGTGCTTTCAATACAGTGTCGTGTATGAGTACAAAAGATGAACTTGCTCAAATATTTCCAAATGGAAATATTTGTGTGTGCAAATATGATACAATTCAATTACTCAGTGTACCCATGTTAGCAATTTAAAAACAGAGAGACAAAAAATTTATCATACTGGAGGTGGGACAGAAGCAGGCATCTGTGTCTGTGACCAATAGCACATTTATCTATTTCAGTTATTAAACATCAGACATCAGCAGGTCTTTTCAAGTCCCTTACACTGGATAGGCCTCTGAATAACAGCAGAAAAGAACTAGAAAAGCATTACTTTGACCTGGCTTAGTTAGGAGTACTGTTACTCATAGCTGCTGCTTATCCTCTTGCTGAAGGCTGTCTGGACACTCTTTTCAGCTCTCTTAGGAGATTACTGTGCTCAGAGTATACTACAGAAATTTATAAGAAAAAGCAAATAACTATATATTAAAAAGGCAAACCCACACTTTCAATAGAGTAAGAAATAAATGAGGGAGTTATGAGGAAGCCTTTGAAAAGATCAAACACAACAATAGCATAGAAAAATGTTTCTGTGGAAAACTACATCAGTTTGTACCTCACTTGAGAGAAGGAAAAGCAGCATTTTGGATACTCCTTGAGCAATGCCATCATGAGCTACTTATCTACATTGCCCAGACTGATATGATTTGACTATAAATTTGCAGATTATAACTTATTCCATCAGAAGAGGGGTGGCCAGCAGGGACAGGGAGGTGATTGTCCCTCTCTACTCTGCTCTTGTGAGGCCCCATATGCAGTACTGTGTCCAGGTCTGGAGCCCCCTGTACAGAGAGCTGTTGGAGAGGGTCCAGAGGAGAGTCACAAAGATGATAAGAGGACTGGAGCACCTCCCCTAGGAAGAGAGGCTGAGGGAGCTGGGCTTGTTCAGCCTGGAGAAAAGAAGGCTGCAGGGTGACCTCATTGCTGCCTTTCAGTACCTAAAGGGAGCCTACAAACAGAAGGGGAATCAACTCTTTGAAAGGTAGATAACAGCAGAACAAGGGGAAATGGTTCTAAGTTGAGGGAGGAAAGATTTAGGTTGGATGTCAGCAGGAAGCTCTTTACAGAGAGAGTGGTGAGATGCTGGAACAGGCTGCCCAGAGAGGTTGTGGATGGTCCGTCCCTGGAGGTGTTCAAGGCCAGATTGGATGGAGCCTTGGGCAGCCTGGTCTAGTATTAAATGGGGAGGTTGTTGGCCCTGCATGTGGCAGGGGGGTTGGAGACTCATGATCGTTGAGGTCCCTTTCAACCCTGGCCATTCTGTGATTCTGTGATAACTTCTTTTTTAAATGTAGATACTAGAACAAGTTCTCGTTGAAGATCTTCAAATATTGTCTGAAATCCAAACACGAATTAATTGCTGTCCATCTACTTGATCTCTTCCTGACGACAGTTTCTGAAGGTCAAGATGGCTTCTCAGTGAGGGTTGAAGTGACATGAGTTGTGGTTTCTGCTATGTGTCCAGTGTTCAACTTATGAATACAAGCCATGTATCTACACTGCAACTTTGAAGTTCTATAGCAACAGTTCTCATGGTGAAATTTCACTACACAGACAGAATGTGGTCCCCTCAATGAGGGATGATAGGTGTCTAGAACTCACAGTGGTTATGTAAAGATCTCTTGAAGACAAGATGGAAAGACAGTAAATTGGATCCTAAAATGTACGAAAATAGGCATAAAGCCAGGTATCATGCAAACACGCCAGTATCTGATATGAACAGAGCCAGTGGCAACTCCTGTTGATATGCACATAACTCACTTGAGATTTTCTGGCTAAGGAGAAAAGGTTTGTTCACAATATAGTGAACCTTGAAAGCGACATCGAACTTAAACAGCTTTCATTTTCTGACATATTATCGTAATATAATACATTCTTCTCTTTAAAAGTAGGGTCGTGAAAGAAAAGGAAAATTGTTATATTTTGGAAGCTGTAAATGTTAATGATTAAACATCAGCCATTTTAAAGTTGCCTACATTTATTAAGGTCAGTAAGTGTTTTTAATTATTTGAACAGAAAGAGACTTTCATTTATACCCTCAGAGAAATTCTGCCAAAGAGCATTTGCACAGGGAGACAAGCCTGATTTGTAACATCTAATTTTAGATTGGAGTTCCAGTTCCAAACCAGGGAGAAGGAAGTAGGATCTTCTTGCTGAGACAAGCATCTATAAAAGTCTGCATGGAGCTGAGTTTTCCAAAAATGCTTTCAATTTACTTACCCTCAATCGAACTACTACCAGCATAGCCCCGCCTGAACTTTTGGGAATGAAAATTCTATTCAAAACCAACTGTTAATAAATTCTGTTTTTATCATATGTTTTGATTTGCAAATGCAGGCTTAGAAAACAAGTTCTGATATGCAATTGTTGAGAACACAACATTTTCAGGAACTTTATAAATGGGACATAATTTGTATGGCAGTAACAAATTGTGAAGACATATTGAGGAGCGTTATTTTTCTTTTTTCCTTTTAGATAGTGATGCATTTTAAAGGAGAATGAAAATAAATATTTTCATGCACACAAAGGTTGATAACATTTTTTTAAAGAAGTCTGTTAACTAGATATTTATTTTAGGTGATGATCTGAAAGCCATAGGTAAAAGATATTGAATTACACCTGCAATTATTTTCATGTCAATCACCAGTTGGCCTCTACAGAAAGTTGTTGTGGGTTAAACTAGAGAATGCCACCAGGAATAATGTTTTACTGTAACTGAGAACTGAAAGGCTTACCTTACAGTTAGGGAGTGAGGCAGTGGCATAAGTTGTCCAGAGAAATTGTGTGTCTCCCTGGAGAACTTCAACACCAAACCGGATGGGAGCCTGGGCAATCCAGTGGGTAGCAACTAGCCCATGGCAGGAGAGTTAGAACTAGATGATTCAATCTAGGCCATTCTATGATTTTATGAAATAGGGCACAATTCATAAGCATATTGATGGCAAACTCACTTCAAAAATTTCTTTTAAATTTGAAAATAATATTGAAAACCACCTTGATTCATGTGTTTTAGTAAATAATTAGTAGTTTTAATTATTCCTTGTCGTGCTTATTTTAATTAAAAGTAGACATGTACTTAGTCTTGTGTCAGTGCTCAGTCGAGTTAGAGAGCTCTCACAGTTTCTTGTGGCATCCAAATAGTTCTCAGAATCATTCTGCTTTATTGCGTTCAACACACATCTTATATACCATTCACTTACAAACCAGAAATTCCTGTCCCTCTAATCAGGGCCCTAATTGGTCTACCTCCTCCCAAACAACAGTGATAAAGGATGAAAGGTTTCTTAAGTGTGGTAAGATTAACAGTGCATACAAACAGAATCTCCTGTTTAACCTTAGACTCAAACAGATACTGTTTGCTCTCTGTCTTACACTCTGGACTCTGGGTTTCACAGATAGGGTCTATCAAGGAGTCTGATAAACTCTTTGGTGATTTGCTCACAGTTACATCTTCCCCCACAGTCTTGCTCATTAAATTTATATACAGCATTTTCTAGAAAGGCACTGAAAGCACAGGCAGAGCATGCAAGTAAGTTTTCTTTGGAATCAACATGTGAAGTGGCTACTGAATTCCATTTATCCCATAGATCCATAACTTTTATTCAGTGAACTCAATACTTTTCTCTCCTTTTATGTTCTTTCATTTATACACTCACTCCAAAAATTCTGCTACTTAAATGTATTAATACATTTTCATATTATTACTTAATGGTTGGCCATGAGCTAGCAGTGCACTAAAAAAAGTTGACCAGCAGACTGAGGGTGGTTCTCCTCTTGCTTTACTGCAAATGGCCCTTCTGAGACCATATCTGGAATAGTGTGTCCACATTTGGGTTCCTCAGTTCAACAGACAGGGACCTCCTAGAAAGAGTCCAGCGAAGAATTACAAACACAATTAGGGGTCTGAAGGATCGCCCTTATGAAGGTAGGCTGCCAGAGACTGTTCACCCTTGGGATAAGTCTGAGAGGTGATCTTATAAACATTTACAACTACCTGAAGAGCATGAGTCCAGTGGATGGAGCCAGGCTCTATCACTGCTCAGAGACAGAACAATGGGCAATAGTAACTTCTGTAAGAGCATGAGGAAAATCTTCTTTACTTTGAAGGTGATAGAGCACTTCCCACAACAAGCTGGTTGCGGTGTCTCCTTCTTTGGAGATATTAAAAACCCACCTGGAAGCTTTCTTGTGTAACTAACTGTAAGAAACTTGCTTTAGCAGGGCGCTTGGACTAGGTTATCTCCAGATGTCCCTTCCAATCTCTGCAGTTCTATGACTTTGAGATTCTGTGATTTCTGCTTGGTACAAGTACATCATTGCTTGGTGTCACTGTCTAGATAGACTTATTCCAGAGGGCTGGAGAAATGAAACGAGGTGTCAAAAAAGTTAACAGGGTAATTTCCATACACAGTGGAACATTTCTTTTTTTTTCCTTTGCTTTCTGTCATGATATTCAAATAACATGGTAAAATTCTTTTTCAAAATTAACTGCCCGGGAGTTCTTTCAGTGATGCTGTAACTGCCTATGCTTAGCTGTATATAAAAATAAACGATTTAATGCAGTACTTATAATATTTTAACTACTTCCAAATCAAATTGGTTATTTTGTTTGTTTGTTTGTTTGTTTGTTTTTTTGTTTGGCCGAACCGAGAAGTGATTTGGAAGTGATTAAATATATATGGCTATATATGATGCTATAATTATATTTTTATGTATTTGATGCAATATGCCATTGTAGGTCTGAAACATTTATAAATTTTGAGTTCACCAGAAGTTATTTCATCCATAGAAATTCATAATCAAATAAGAAAAGAATAAACTATGTAAAACTGAAATATCTAAAATATCTTAACCCACAATACCTCCGATATTTGACTAAATAGAGCAATTGCTCAAGCTGCTGGATCCTCATTTTTTTCCTGATGTTTTTGAAAGACTATGAAGAAGATGAGGAAAACCCTATCAGATGTTTGAAGGTAATGCAAATAGGATTGAATCACTGCATATTTTCAGTAGTTAATATGTAGACAGAGCACTTTTATAGAATTAGTTTGGCTTCTGTTCAGAATCTAGCAATATCCATATTAAATTTCCCCTTAAATCTCTTGTACAGATGAATAAGTAGAGGATTAACATATTTTTGTACTCTGTTCTTAGTATTTATCTTGACAGTTGTCTTCTCTAAGTAGAAAGTAGAAGAACAGACTCCTCATTTGGGTCAAAAAAGAATTGTCATGTAGATAAATAACAGTACATTCAGTCTTAGAGATAAATATACTTACATTTTTCTAAATGTTTTCAAAACACATTTACGCAAAGGTTAAAGAGGAAAATTCACCGTATACAGAAGATTCATACATTTTTTGTTTCATGTTACTCTTTCTTAGGAAAGGCCAAAGATTTCTTCACAAACTGGCCAGCTGTCAAAGTAGCTAGGCTGCACTTTGTTTCTTTTCTCTCTGTTCTCCATGTATTTTTTAATATCACACAGTTAGAAAATTGGCAGAAAAACAAGATTTGGTTACACAGGATTTTCTTCCAGTCTCATACTGGAAAAGCAAATACTGAGATACTGGAAAATCATTACCTCATTTTCTGTCTTTAATTTATTTCACAAAGTGCAAAATATATTGATATCTCTCATACAGATATCATGCTGGAGAATTCTGCAACAAGCATAATTCTCTATTCTATTTAGTATCTATTTAATATGATAGTAAATTTTTTTAGGAATTAAGAATTTCATGACAGTTGACAAGATATTTCACTAAGGATCATTCAAAAGGTTTATTAATATTTATAAGCATAATTTTCAGAGCTCTACAGGAGACAACCAATGTTAGCTGTTTTCATATGAAGTTTGTATTTATTGTCGTTGTTTGATAGTTGTTTTGTTTTGCCTTTTCTCCCTTAAATTCTTTACTCTTTTTTACTGATATACTGAAAAAAAAATAGAGGAACTTCCTTTAGTATTTTAGAGGTTGCCAAATACCACTCACAATTAGAAAAACATCAGGCTGTTTGCAGACTACCCTCACCATCACAATGACAAAATAATTGTAGAACTCGTAAGATTAGACAAACTGCATGAGAACAGGACACTCAGCCTTTGACAGGCTGGTGGGCTATTAGGGAAGTAGCCAAGTAGCAGCATGCTGTTCTGACACTTTTTTTCTGCCATCGAGTACAGAGCGACTTCTCTGAGTGAATGCCAAGGCATCGTGATTAACATAATTAGAGCATACCTTTGTGGAACTGTTATACCTGTATGAAGTTCCAGTGAGCTAGGGTTGGTCACAATTGGTGATATGCCTCATTATTTAAATGTGCAACTTCTGAATTCAAAAGCTGTAGAGATAGAATAAAACTGCACTTTTCTTGCCCTTATTAAATATATATATATTTCTTTTTTTCTCATCCACCTAGAAGAAAAGTTGTACTTTGTGCTGAATTTGTGTATTGTTATAACAATTGAGCCATATAAAACATTTTTTTCTATGCAAAATTCCCCAAAGTGACAACTGCTTAAACAATAACATACATAAGAAAATCATATTAATTGCTGTGCTACTGCATGTCTAACTGAAGGGTCTGAGCACCTTTCAATGCAGAAACCATTGTGCCTTTGCAAATATACCAATATATTTAAGTCTGATGCAACATAGGTATAATGCCTAAAGCAGGAGACTTCGAAAGACCTCACTGGAAATTCTAATTAAATAAAAAAGGTATAATCCATTATATAATAACAAATGTTCTTTTCCTTCCAAAAATCATCTTTCACCATAGCTAAACAAGTTTTCTACTGATATCTTTACCTTTTACAGCTCCTACTGTTTTCAGTTCTCTCCTCCCAGCATCCCTGACAGATTCTCCATTGCACCTCCAACAAAAATTGACACAGAATGTTTTTCTTGAGCTGCAGATCTTCAGTTTATAATGCTGTTAAGTAGAATGAAATCTATACTGATAGAAGACTGCAGTAGGGAGTGGATATTGAGTTACTACTTGAAGGACCAGCCTGCTAAGAGAGACTTCAGCTGCAAACCTGTCAGGATGGTGCCCTAATAAGCTAATTCAGCTTGTTGTACACTGAAATAAACTGGTTATGGTCAGTCTATTGATTGAAGAGCACAACAGCACTGGATTAAACAGTCTTCAGTCTGAGGAAATACAAGTAGGCAAGATTCTCCTTTTTATCGTCTCCAAATTCTTGTGGTTGACAGCAATGCTTATCTTTGTTGCCATCTTCCACTTTGCTCCATATTATCCTTCAGGTCATGTACATAACATTTGTAGGAATTAAAATTTTTCTTCTTTTATCAGCACATTTAATACCTACTTTTCTATTCTGTGCTCTACTTTCGCAAAAAGGACAGGCTGAGAGAACTGGGGCTGTTGAGCCTGAAAAAAAGAAGGCTTCAAGGTGATCTGAGATCAGCCTTTCAGTATCTAATGAGGGACTATAAGAAAAAAGGCAATAGACTCTTTAACAGGGTCTGTTGTGATAGGACAATGGGAAATGGTTTCAAACTAAAGGAAGGGAGAAGATTTTTACAATAAGAGTAATGAGGCACTGGAAAATGTTTCTCTGAGAGATGGTGGATCCCCATCCCTGGAGACAATAAAGACCAGGTGGGAGCAGGCTCTAAGAAATCTGGTCAAGCTATAGATGTCCCTGTTCGTTGCAGAACGGTTGGACTGGTTTGCCTTTAAAGGTCCCTTCCAAAAGGTCTATTGTTCTATGGATCTAAATCAGTTATTCAGGAGAGAGATTATGTTCTTCAACATGTTGTAAAGGTTATGCATAACTTAATGATGCTGTTATATAACTTTCTGATCTCAAACTCATAAACAAACCCAGAAATCTGTCATTAGTTTTTCAAAAATTTTTAGTTTAAATTTTCCTTTTTTTTTTTATGGACCACAAGAATTCACTTTCATTTTTCGTGGTTGCTTTTTTTCTTTTTTTCTTTTTTTTTTTACTAATAATTTGTAATATTGCCTGCATTTTTTTCTTTTTCTTTTTTTTTTTTTTTAAAGTATTAATTTGTTGCAACAAATTGTCAACTGTTTGTACCTATATTGCTTGAAAAGTAATGAGTCCTATTGATTTCGGTGGAAGCTACAATAGATACAAAGAATACAATAACACTATTTCATAGAGCAATTCTCAGAAGCAAAACACTACTTTCATTTTGGTGGTTCATGATGTCAGAGATGGATGTTAGTGGTATAGCAACAGAGGTTGAATTTTCCTGCCAATATCCCAGTTTGTTGCTGTGCAACACATTGCAGCAGAGGGGCAATCTGACAAAAGGACATCTGAGATGGAAGTGTGTATGGAGCAAAAGTACAGAATTGAATTCCTCCATGAGGAAAATATGGCACCCACTGACATTCGTCAACACTTGCTGAATGTTTATGCAGACCAAACAATGAATGTGAGCACGGTGAAGCAGTGGTCAGCGTACAGCAGTGGTAACAGCAGCACTGCATCTCTGCTGATGCAGCTTTTCCTGAGTGCAGCATGTAGACTCTTGTTCATTATTGGTGAAAATGCATAGCTAATGGTGGTGAATGTGTAAAATGACAGTAGCTCTACCAAATAGCTTTATATTGCTCTTTATATCTGTTGTAGTTTTCATGTAAACAAATAGGAGGCTTTGCTTTCAGAGCAACCTACATAACATATGTGCAAGAACAAAAATGTTTTGTTCTAAGCATTTTCCTGTTTTGTAGAAAATAAATGCTCCTTTCTGGATGGTGTTCTTAGAAAAGGCATACTTCTAAATAAGATAATACAATTCAAAAATAATTCTTAAGTGAAGGAGATCCAAAAATATTTTAAATGATCATAAATTTTGCTAACTTAATGCATGGGAAAACAAGAGAAAATAAAAAGATGACATATTTTGTCCCTTTTCTAATTTTCATAAGGTCATGCTGATATTCCAGGCACAGTATGTTTAGAATATATTCTTCGAGTAAGATGAATTTAAAATACATGGTAATTGTAAGATTTCCAACCTGAAAGCTGTGCACAGCTTACATACTGCACTGAAGGACCAAGATCAGCCTAGAGAAAATCAGTTCAATATGCCAAATTTAATCATCTTTGTTAGAATACATTAGTCTTTCCATCTAACTTCACCATCCCAAAACATTATTGAACATGCTGATGCCATCAGGAAAATGATGCAACTAATTGGTGCCTTTACTTCTGAAGAGGTTCCAGACAAGTTAGTTTTGCTTTCACAGTAATAAACCTTGTCATAGCTTTCATCTGTACTCCAATGCAAAGATCACATAAACATTTCTACAGAGAATTATTCATGGCATTCTCCATTTTCCAGGGCTGGCCAGGACACTTTGTAAGTTGAGAGATGCTTAATAATGTTTGAAAAGGGCTGTTTCTCTGGGAGAAGACACACACTTTTATTAGATACATGTCTTTTGAACCAGACATCAACTTCACATTTGGCATAAACACAAGCTTAGTCTAAACACCCTAAACAACCTATTTATTTATCCTCACTAGATTTATAAATTATATGCTTGTACAACATTTAAGTATTCAAGGTTCAAAGTGGAGGTCAGATCAAACAGAATAAATTACACCTAAATCTTTTTGGTAATAAGACTAACAACTTGTAAAAAGACATTGTTGTAAACAGACACCTTTTTCATCAATTTGCCAAATACTTGAACAGGCAACTGGAAAAAAAAAATATCATGTGTAAGAATTTTTAATTTTATTTATTTATTTATTTCAAGGCTGGAGTGTATGAAATGCCTGATGTACTGGGGAGTGATTTTGAAGTGGAGGACCTGGTGCTGTGCCACTACTTGCACTTGGAGACCAGCTGTGCCAGTTGCTGTATTGGAAAAAATGCCCGCTGTGAATCTAGTCTGCATGTGTTACTTAATTTCCTGAATTATCATATTCTCCTAATCAGCTTCTGAGTTAAGGACTAAAATTGAGGATCCAGGTGAGCTGCAAGGATTTGATGTCTAGAATGATGTAGTTTATTTGGTTATTTTATTGTTGTACAATCTACTGGTACAGTTATTTCATGTATCTTGTCTCAGCCACTGAACAGTTCTTTTGATTCCACTTCATCTAATTGGTCTAAATGATATTTCACAAGCTCAAGAGACTTAAGCAGTTTTATAAGAATCAGATGAGGGCACATCTACCAGGGATATGCAAAATAAATAAATTTCTCAGCTTCAGTGAGCAGTGACAGTTGAATTGTTCAACATGAACAATAAATTTGCTGCTTTTGTCAGTATATGTACTGTCCTTGAATTAGCCGTGGCTGTTCTGATATATACATATATGTAACTGCTTTGAAAAATAGAACTTGATTTGGCAGTGCAAAATGATATTCACAGATTTTTTTGAGCACTGAATCAAAGCTGGATTAAGAAGACCTATAGGCTTTTACTTTTTAATGTGTTACATGTGCTATAGTATGTGCAAAGAGATTTAAGATTAATGTTGTAAGGTAGCTGACAAAATCCTGTAAATCTGTCCCTAACTATTCAGCTCAGTTTATGTGAAAAACTACAGAATAAAGAAATTGTGTGTCAAATCATGACATTTTCTATGCTTGAGGATCCCATGCTATACAATATTTTTATGGAAAATGATGAAGTGGTATATGAAATTATAATGGCTATGAACAAAATCTTGTTTATTACCTATGCACATCTGATAAGTGACAGTGAGAATCCACAAATATAAGGAATAAACAGTCTTTAAGTGGGGTTTGGATCACTGTATCTTTCTAATCAATAAATGGATCAAAATATGAGATGAGCATGAATGCTTGACAATTTAATTACTCCAGTCTGAATAGTGTAATAATACAAAAAACTGATACTACTTCCTGGCTCTACAAATGTTTTAAGTACTTCTGGTAATAGGCTGTAGCTGTAGTAGCGTACAGAAAATAATTTGAATGGTCTCTGATGTTATCTCAGATCTTTTAGAGGCACCCCTGCTGCTAAACAAATGTTATTTAAAGGATGACATCCACTGCCTGTCAGCACTAAGTGTCTACAAATTCTCCAGAACAGTTAGAAATGTATTGATACACAAATGCTTATTCATGACTGCTACAAACAAGTTTGACTGTGAGAATTTAGGTACAGTGTGTATGCATTCAATACATGTATGCTAAATCCCACGTTTCTCTGAGGTTGGATTATTTAATAAATTTCGTTTAGCAGAGGTACAGTATTCAGCTTTATGCAATATTGTCTTGCAGTATTGCTTGTGCATGGAATTGAGAAAGAAAGGGGTGCACACCTTATAAAAAAAAAATCCCCACAAATGCTGAAGGAGACAAATTAGCACAAGCTTAGTCTACACTTTGCTTTACTTTCTGTTCTCACTGATGCACCATGAATGAAAAAGAATGTTGAGAGAGTAATATTTTTACAGACTCTCTACTGGAGTAGTAAATTTCATCAGGAGAAGGACAACAGATCTGTTTGTTCAAACTGATAAATTTAATTATGCAGTAGTGCTACACTCATAGAATTTCTTTGGCTATATTTATCACTATAAGTTGCAAAAGAGGAGCAAGCAATCTGATTCCCAAGGAAAATAATGCAGAGCAGCTACACCATAGGATGATCTAAGGTGTTGATATATCGAAACTGCACCTTAAGTTGAGACTTTCTGTCTTTTGCCCTGAGATTCTCACATGGCAAACATATCATTTCCAAGGTAGAAATCAAATGTACAAAATAGAGATCCAGAGTTAGTGTGTTTGCAGTCAGTATGACGCTGAGCGTAAGGGCTTATGTCCTGGAGCACAGAGGCCTCCTGATATCAAGCAAAGACAAAAGTAAAACTTTGTACCGCATCTGTACCTCTTTTGCCCATGCTGCTGAGCAGGCTGGGCAATGGCAGGACAGAAATCAGCTTTGCAGAACCTGCTCTTGGAATCCCAGTGAGTGAACTGAACGTGCGTCAGGTCTGCATCTCTGCAGAAAAGAATGCTAAGTACAATTTGGCTTTATTGGCAAGAGCAGAATAAGAGAGTTGAGAGAATTCTTTACCTCTCTTCTGTAATTCTGAGATCACATCTACTGTACTCTATTCAGTTTTCCCATTTCCAGTACAGTAAGGATACTGCCATACTTAAGTGAGTCCAATGAAAGGCTGTGAAGGTAATTAATTAATTGGAGTGATATATGGGGTATCTGGATTTGTCAAAACAAGTAGGTTAAGAATCTTGCCTTTTTAATAAATTGACATTACTTTATAGAGAAGATGGAGACAGACTCTTCTCTAAGATGTACAGTGAGAAGTACAGAAATAATCACAAGACAATAATCACAAGTTTCAGTAATACAAATTCTGTTTAAAAATCAGGAAATGGGTTTTCTGGGTGTTCAAATATTTGGAGACTGCTCAGAGAAGCCTTGGAATCATGATTCTCAGAGATACTAACAACTCAGTTGAATAAATATTAATGATTTTGTTTCAAATCCTCCTTGATTTGAGCAGGGTTTTAAACTAGATGCCCTTCACCAATCCCTTCCAAAATATATTGTTTTCCTATGAATGAACACTAGCTAGTACAGCCAGACTAGCCATCCATCAGTGATGTTGTTTTCACTCAGAAAACTTGTACTGAATCTGTGTACGTTACATTACATGATCATTTGCTATTTGAGTTGCTGAAAAGGAGTGGGGATGTGTTTTCTCTTCTCTTCCTGAATTGATGTAGGTATCCTTCGAATGAAATGTCCAGTTGCATCCTGTTCCCCATGCAGTGGACAACTGAAAGCTCATCTCAGTATAGGTAGGATCATACTTACCTTCTCCATTTTTCCTCTTTATGTGAACAAATTAACTCCTACAAAGCTACTGCAGGATATTCTCTTTCAGTACAGTGAACAGTGCCATGAATCTCAGTGACCATGCTCAAAATATCCAAGTCCAATACAGAAAGCTTATGATATTCTGCTCCAGCAAATATGTGGTCAAACAGAAGTGGCTGTACGATGCTGATGATTATAAAGTAACACAGGCCTACTACCTTACTTACTGTGGCCCCTGAAATGAAGTAATTATTCACAATAGGACTCAAGAATCATGTGCCATCTGTAATCCTTCTTGTATTTACTATGCAAAGCATTTTGGCCAGAGATGCCCAGCTTTCCTCCTTCTGCCTCTTTTAATTGGCTTGGGTGAAGAGCCTAAAGCAATTTTCCTATTTTCAGTACAGAGACAATTGTCAAGGAAAATAGAACAGCTCTACTGAAAAATACAGCCACTAAAGAGAATATATTTTAGCCCTATGGGACGTAGTTAAGGAGAGGAGCGAACTTCAGTGGATTAACTCTGTGAGATTTGTTCAATTTATGTTTCGCTTAACCACCCATAGCACAGAAGCCCTTGCATAGCATTAAAGATTAACCCAGATGAAATTACCTGCTCACTGGAATTTTAGCAGCCTGCATGGTTTCTTTTGAACTATACCAGGGACATGCATGCATTTTGCTTTTTTAAAAAATTCTTGTTATCTTCCTTGGCCAATATATGCCTGTAATGAAGGAAGAACAGAGATTAAATAGCAACTGTTTACATACTCACTAGTTTGAATAACTGATGATGAATTTAAATGTAATTCTCTTATATGATCTGTTAGTATTAGGTAGAACAACAGGCTACTGGTACAATCAAGATCACTACAACTTCAAATTTTAAATTTTCCATTTGTTCAGTTTTTGCAAAAGTCATTTTATGAGGAAACTTGCAGTCTGCAAAACAATCCAGATTTTAAGTGTTAATAGTGTATTAACATAAATCAGCCTGAGTATTATTCCATTTAAAGTTTAATTTAATCTTCTTTGGTAATTGTTTCATGTCCTGTATGTCAGTATGATAAAATATTATTAAGTAATATTATCCAAGAAAAAAAGAATTTTTGGGAAGTGTAATTTATAATCATTCTAGAGAGCAGAATAAAAAAGGGGAAATGTATTTAATGAAAATGTTTACATATAAACCACTTATCTTTTCCGTGTTTTCCATGCATATCCTTGACATTTTGGTTAATTATGAGAGATGCTTTTATTTAAATCATTGTGTTACCCTCTTAGCCCAACTTGTCTTATTCCATCTCCTTCTCCAGTGTATCCAGAAATGAAGTCAAAATGCCAAGGTGTAAAATCTCTACAATTTCCATGGCAACAGAGGTATGATTTAGTGAATACAGCATTTTATTTTCCAGGGAAGATTAGGTGAATGAAAAAAAAAAAAACTTCCTTACTGAAATATTATTTCACTTTGTTTCAAGGTATGAAGTACAACATGAAGCTTCAGATTATGATATGATTGTATGAGATCTTGTTGGACAAAGCAAGGAAACAAGAGGATTGTTTGGTATCCAAATAGAAATTCTTGGAGAGACAAATATGCCTAAGCAAGATCAGTGACTTAGCAGACAATGTTTTTGTCTCTAGTGAAGCAATCGGACCCTTGTCCCTACAAGAGGATATGGTAGAAGGTATGCCATCTTGTATGCCATTTAAACCTATGATTTTATAAATATATAGATTGATGCACAGTAAAGTGAACAAGAGTTTTTGAAAACTGGAACATAAGTCTTTCTGTGGTAAATCCTTCCTGTGAGTCTTATTCAGTAAAGGGCTGAATCAAAAGCTAAAGTATTTTTAACATAATGCAATAGAGTTTTCCCAATATCTTGCAGCTGGGGAAAACACATGAACCTTGCAGGTCAATAAACTGAGATCATTATTGACCAAGTGGATAGGAAGTGAATTCCAAAGATGAGGCTATTTTAAGCTAATTAAAGGTCCCATCTACTATATGCAAAAGTAGGAACATCTGCTACTGTGTCCTACTCAAATTACAGGTTGGGTAATTACTTTCTGCCTAATTGAGCTCCTGATTAATTTTAACTGAATTTAAGTATTTGTCATGCCTTTTCATGTTTTGTTGTTGCTGACACTACAGTGGAGTGGACAATGGTAAGAGAAGGCTTATGTTGCTATACGAGCTATACATGGGTTACTGTTTTGCGGAGCATTTGGAAATTATGATAATGAATTTGTGCTTGATTTTTATAGCTAGTAGATGAAAGTGGAGCCTTAAGCACTTTAATTGAGAAAGACCTCTGTGCTATAAAAGGTCAACAGCAGCTCTAGAGATAAGCAAGAACTCTATGGAATTAATCTCTTCTGCCCCACTGCACTGCCTCTTCAAATCCTTCCCTCCGCCCCCCGCCCCCTCCCACTCTCCCCAGTCTGTTTGTATTATTTTTACTGTTTGTATTTATAAATACAACTTTGTTTGCTTTAAAAGGCAGGGATATTTACCAGATTATCTCCCAAAACAAAACATAAAATAAATTTGGCAATGTATCCGTATTTGTTTTCCACTTGTTTAGTACTCCAGTTTTAGATCTTCATCGACTCCTGGACAACTGGTTCATGACACGAGTTTTATAAAAATGCATGTAAGCATGTATTTATTTACATATTCATACAGATAAATGAATATATTTTAGAAGGAAAAAGGTGAAACCACTGTATGGTGTGATTGATAAACACATATTGGATTATGTGGGAAATGTGGTACAGTGACAAAATGCAAGTGATTTTGTGAGATCACTATACTCTTGATACTATCTTTAAGGGAACTTCTGTTGAGCTAAACTAAGTGAGTATCAGGTTTCACCAACTGTGCCTTACAATAGATTGTGGCTAGATCTGACAAGGCCCCTGGGAAAGAGTGCTGCCCTCTGTCACCATATGGCCTGGAAAGGGTTTTATACCTGTTACAATATCCTGAGCCGGGAGATTCATTGCTAAGTCTAGGCATGATCATTCCTAATCCCATGAAGCTCCTGATTTGTGAAGGATATCTTAAAGATGCTTATTGTGAATAAGCATGTTATTCAAATTGTCAGATGTAGGTTTTTTTCCTGGTATAAGTTTTTTGTTTTCCAATAATTGAACTCCTCCAGTGAGAATATATTATTGACAATAGTTTAAAGAATTGCTTGACATCTATTGTAATTCATAAATATCTGTTGAACCTAACTTTTTACTGACCTTTTAAGATGATTTGCTGTCATGATTTTGTGATTCTTTGTTATCGGTGTTCCATATCATGACATCATGTAGTGCACTGGGAGTTAGAGTTAATGGTCCCATTCCAGAGACTGCTGATACTTTTGGGTTCCTGGTTCTCAGAAGAAAAGAAGAACTACATACCCCACTGGACTTTGTGTTTCTGTTTTTTGCTCCAAGTGAAAGATAAAAACTGATCGCAGATCATGAGACGCTTCTCTCTTTTTTTCTTTCTGCTTATCCCGGCTAGATGTCTCACTTTCAGAATTAGAGTAAGGCCTTCATTTTTTTGGACACATTCTTTCTTATGGTATTTATTAGCTTCAATTGTATTATATTGTATTATGCTGTGTTATCTTGCATTCCAATATCTTTTTTTAGTAAATTAACTTTCCTCCTCAGATTGTTGCTGCTGTTTTCCTTTTTTCCCCTTTCCCAGTGTGTGGATTCGTGGGTCC
Source organism: Meleagris gallopavo (assembly GCF_905368555.1). NCBI lineage: Eukaryota > Metazoa > Chordata > Aves > Galliformes > Phasianidae > Meleagris > Meleagris gallopavo. The sequence continues at coordinate 15,821,173 of NC_139435.1, read as the reverse complement.
CTCCACCCCATTAGTCATGGAACCAGGCTGAACCAGCCCATGAACCACTGACACTTATGTATCACTCAGTAGATATGTCATTCATTCCCATGAAAAAAGCTCAAAATATATGGTTTCTTAAAAACAAACTTTCACATTTGTTGATGATGTTAGTATGATGCTGAGGTCCATTATTTTTGACCAAAAATTTCTCCTTAAAACAACTTCAATCTTGATCTCTGTTCCAAAATAACCTGCTTTTTCCTCATAATATACTGTAGAATTTCACTTAATGTAATGATCAGTTTTCAAGACACTTATGCTCTGTGACTTTGATATGTCTGAAGAAAATTGTTTATAATACACTCTTTTGTCTACACAGCAGTAGGCACCACTACCTTTTCACTTCTGCCCTTGCATCTAGAATAACATACACTTAAGCTATTATTCTATAAAGGTTTCATTTCATGCATATATTTGAACTGCAAGCTCATTCATATATATTGCCATAGCAGCACAAATGACAAAGTTCAGATATGAATTTATGAAAAATCCGATGGGATATTCAACTGCTTTCAACACATGTACTAACACTGCTCAACATTAAATCTCCACCTCCGCCCAGGAGACATCTCTGTATGTGTTTTCAGTCTCCAGAGTCCATGTCCCAGTTCCTCAATTCGTAAAGAACTTGAAAATCTACATCTGAAGATGAGAAAGCAAAATCTGGTTACTTCTCGCTTATTTTGATAGAGATGAACTCTGATTGGCACATGCTCTGCCTGAGTTGCCTTTAGAGCAACTTAAAGAACTGGAAATCTTACAGAAAAGAGTAGCTGAAGAATTTCAGTTTAAATGACCAAGAACATGAAAATCTTCAGATCATCTTGCCCATCAAATACTACTTGGTAACTGTTCCCTTTGCTTCCATTTTGAACACTTAGGAGTGCTTTGAATTTCTGGAGAAGGAACGGAAAAAAGGAAAGCCCAATGATCTGTATGGAAAGCATTATGTTCAATGAGATGAACCTCAAATATAGATAATCTTCTCAAGGCATTCAGGGAATCATCTATATGGAACCAATCACCTAATCAAGCAGTCAACCCCCCAGTCCCCCCCCCCCCCCCGCCCAAACAAACAAACAAAAAAAAAAAAACCCACACCAAAAAACCCACACCAAACACTAAGAAAAAAGAATGTTGCTGATTAAGATGACATATTTCTTGTCTTGATTTGTACTTGCTTATAGATTATACACACACACACACACATATATATATATAGTTTGAAAAAAAAAATTGTTGATGTACTATCTCAATATGTGTTTCTAGAGAACAATAAAAATGTGCTCATTACAATCTTTCGCTTTCATATGATAACGCCCCAGATGAGACTAACTGACCTAATGAGAAGTCCTAGATTGGTTTCAGTGGGAAATGACACAATTTGCCTAAAGCTTTACCTCCAAAAGTATCATACAGATGCCAAAAGCTGGGACATGAAGCAGAATCAAGAAAACATGATGGATTCCAGGAGCAGTTTTCTTCACTGGAATTTCAAATGTTTTAGGACAAATGACTGAGTAAAAAGAGCCAATCCATCAATCAAGTAATGAAAGAATTTATTTTCATAATGCCAATGCATTTTGCTTGTGGTGTGTGGAGCCCTACATTGCTGTGCTGTACAACTGTATGCTTATATCAAGGCAGGTACACAGTTGTCTAGGAGCCCAGGGCTGTTCTTGCACTAGAGAATCAAAACTGAGACTTCAGTTTCAGTGTTTTTCACCTCTGATGTTTTGAATCATTATTTTCTGCAGTCAAATAGATGACATTAGAATAACGCCAGCATTGAATGTATGGATGCCTTTGGTTTTCATTTCTTTTGTTCTCTCTCTTTTTTTTTTTTTTTTTTTTTTTCATTTGATCTAAATAGTCAGTGCTTTTCTTAACATGCTGCTGGAATATTGAGTACTTGAGTTCTTATTGCTTCATTTTTTTCTTCTGTTATTCTCATTACTCCAGGTTCTCCAGCTCCATCAGATACTACAGATATTATATTTCCCCTCTGAAAACTAAGCTTAGATATCAAACTATAAGGAGCCCTCTAGGTACAGTTTTTGGTATGCTGATGAAAAAAATATTGTCAGGTTAATTAAAAAACAAAGTCTATAATTTATTGTACTTTTTTGTTTATCAGAGAAAATTACAGATTTAATGTTATTGTAAAACTATAGGTAACTGCTAAATCATAGAATCATAGAACCATGAAGGTGAGAAAAGCTTTCCAAGATCATCCAGTCTTGCTGTCCATCTAACATCAACATTTACCCACTAAACCATCTAAACATCTAAACACAACATTTAAATACAACAATTAGATCTCTCTCCATGATGTTTACAAAAAAAACCCAGAAATGAACAACAAAGATTCAAGCACTTAAAGAAAGCAAAGCAAGTGGAGAAATCATATATACAGAACTAAAACTACTGTAAAAGGGCTATGTATACAAATGGTGGTGAAAGGAGACAGTGAGGCTAATTTTTGTGCAAGGAATAAAATTAGATTTTTCCCATACTCACAGAATTTTTATCAGACTTCTTTTTTGCATAACTTTTTTTTTTTTTTTTTTTTAAGTGCTCAGAACTAATTCATGAAGTAGACTGTAAACTCCAATTTTCTTTGATTGATTCTCAAACTCCATGGTTCATCAATTTCCAGATTGTTGTACAGTAGTTTCAGGTCTGGTTTTGGTTAAGAAATAATGCTGGTCATAATACTTCCTGGGTTTCTTGTAATCATCCAAGTATCATAAAATGTAAACTTTTAAATTATCCTTAGTAGTTTTGCAAGGGCATTAGACCTATCAAGAAGAATTTTTCTTCTTTGAAGTTTTGGCCATAAAGTTGAGCTAAGTTTTCCAGAAGTATGGGAGGATATGTTACAAGTGACTTTCATTTGCGATTTACACATGCCAGAAGGAGAATTTCCTTTTTACGGCTGTGTAAGTCCAAATATTCTACATTTCAGTTTATAAGTGAAGAGATTTTACAAAGGCCATGATTCTACGCATCAAAGTCTAACCTATTATTACTGTATTGTATCTTGGGATCTGCTTTTGTTTTTCTCAGGAGAATGATCTCTGTAGTCTCCCTTCCCTATCTTTCTCTACTCTATTCCTTATGATCTATTGTCTGTAGGAAAATATGTCAGTGTTTTCAGGAGTTTTTCTATTGCTTTTCCTCTGAATGTCTATAATTCCTAGATTTTTTGAAAGGACACTTATTTGCTCAAGTCACACCTCCAATATTTATTAGCTAGTCAAAATTATTTCTGAGATTGAGCTGAAGAATTAAGTACTTCTTTCATTAAGTAGAGTTTCTGACCTGGCAGTAAGTAATCATTTTCTCACCCATCTAGTTAATGTCATTCCAAAATAGTACGGAATATATTTGGGAAATTTCAGTCATTTAGATGATGCCTTTAAAAATACTGTGATAAATTATTCCTGGACAGAAATGCAGATGCAAAGTAGTGCATGCATGATCCAAAGGAAAGACTTGTAAAGCTCAGAGGTTACATTCTCTCTTTGATAACACCTGTTTGTCTAACTAGCCCATGTGTCACCATGAACTAGTCTCAGGATGTGGTACCACTTTTAGAAAAGCATTTTTGAGGCATTTTTGACAAATAGAAACAACTGGTATTTTGGTGGAAGAATGATTACTAAACATTTTCATCTGTTTAAGTAAAAGATAATCTGATCTATTCTGGATTTATATGACCACAAATGGAATCAGATTTTGGTCATTACACAGTCTGTATTATGCATGTGTCTGTATTGCATTTTGCAGTAAAGAAGTTATCCACAAATAACTCTCTTGGGGACCTTTATGTAACTTAAACAATGTTGTAGACAGCCGACTTATGAGTGACCAACATCAGCCTTAAGTGAAATCCTCTGGTCTGGGATAAATTAAACATGCTTTTTATTAACACTCCCTCGGGCAAGAGTCTGGGAACACAAATAAGCTTCTACCACAGCCATGAAGATAAACAGATGCACTTGCCACTATTTCCGCAGGGAAAGAATTTCAGAAGCTGTAGAACTTAACTGAAATATTGCAGATAATCTCATTTAAAGTTCATTAGTCCAATGTAGTTTAAGCACTTTTTCATTTGGAATTTTTACATAACCATGAATAGATATCCACCAAATCAAATGGTAGTTTAAGAATCCAAATACGTATTTTGAATGTTAATAGATAAAAGATCTGCATACAAGCTACTATCTGATTGTCTTCCTTCAAGTCCATTAGAATGAAATGGCAAAATAGAAGTTATGTACAGTGAAGTTAGCTTTTCTTCCCTCCCTCCGTCCCTCCCTCCCTCCGTCCCTCCCTCCCTCCGTCCCTCCCTCCGTCCCTCCCTCCGTCCCTCCGTCCGTCCCTCTGTCCGTCCCTCCCTCCCTCCGTCCGTCCCTCTCTTCCTTTCCCACTCTTCCTTCCTTCCTCCCTCCTTCCCTTCCTCCCTCTCTTCCTTTCCCACTCTCCCTCCCTCCCTCCCTCCCTCCCTCCCTCCCTCCCTTCTTCCCTCCTTGCCTCCTTCCCTCCCTCCCTCCCTCCCTTCCTTTCCCACTCTCCCTCCTTCCCTCCCTCCCTCCCTCCCTCCCTCCTCCTCCCTCCCTCCCTCCCTCCCTCCCTCCCTCCCTCCCTCCCTCCCTCCCTCCCTCCCTCCCTCCCTTCTTCCCTCCTTTCCTCCTTCCCTCCCTCCCTCCTCCCTGCCTTCCTTTCCTACTCTTCTTTCCTCTCTCCCTCCCTCCCTCCCTTCCTCCCTCCCTCCCTCCCTCCGTCCCTCCCTCCCTCTGTCCCTCCCTCCCTTTCTGTCCCTTCCTCCCTCCCTTCGTCCCTCCCTCCCTCCCTCCCTTCCTCCCTCCATCCCTCTGTCCCTCCGTCCCTCCCTCTGTTTCTGTCCCTCCCTCCCTCTGTCCCTCCCTCCCTCCGTCCCTCCGTCCCTCCCTCCCTCCCTCCCTTTCTTTCCCACTCTGCCTTCCTTCCTTCCTTCCTTCCTTCCTTCCTTCCTTCCTTCCTTCCTTCTCCTTCCTTCCTTCCTTCCTTCCTTTCCTTCCTTCCGAGTTTAAATTGTGTCTCTGGAAAATAAAAAGTGGAAAAAAATAAAGTAATTGTTAATGGCTGGAGAATAATAAAATAAGAGTTATCATAGAGTCTTATGTGAGGGTTATGCAATGTTCTCTGTACACACATCAGATCTTCAGCAGTCAAGGAAATCTTAGACTGGTTCCAAATGCTGGTATTCGAGTACTCTAAAAATACGGACTGATGATTGTAGTTAAGATGGGTTTCATGGGATTATAACCTAACCATATCTCCATTAAGTGCTCTCTGCATTTCTTTAATGAAATAGAAAAGGAACCTGCTAAGACTTTAGATACTGCAAAAATAAAAGTGTTATTTATGTTAAGAAAGTATTAGTATTCCAAATGATTTTGACAAACTGGAAAAATGATGAGATGCATTTCAGAAAAGTATGGAATGTTACACTTAGGTGGGAATAATCAGCTGCAGAAATACAAGATGCCAGCAATCTGATAGCAGGTTTTCAGAAAAATATCTGAGAGTTGTGAAAAATCACAGGCAAAGTATAAGTAACTATGACATTTTGGAAAAGGTAGAGCCACAGCAGTGTGTGCAGGAGCTCCTCTCGCTTGGCTCTGCATTTCTGAGGGCTCACATGGAATATCATATGTCCTTCAGAGGCTGCATTTCAGAAAGATATGGAAGAAACAAAGAAGACCCAGAGGAGAATTAAGAGAATAATCAGCCAAGTAAACATGACCTTTGAGGAAAAATATGATTGGCTTGTGTTCATAAAAATGAGAGATTTAGAAGAAGGGGATGATTGAAGTCTTTAAGGTTATGAAACATCTTTATCTTTATAAAGGGAATAATTAATTGTTCATTTCTATAGCAGATAGAAGCAGAGGAAATAAGTTCAAATTGCAAAGTGGAATACTCGTCTTAGGCAGTGAAAAACTTTTAAAGGAGTAGGATAGTGCAGCACTGGAATGGATTTTATGGGGATGTTGAGAAATCCCTTCAACAAATAAATCAAACAAGCAACTACCTGCAGTAACATGGCTTCAGCTGATCCTACTTCAAAGGAAGAGAATTAAACTGGTTTATTTCCTGAAGTGCTTTCCATATGTGCCTGTGTCAGATTCTGTGATAGATGTTAGCTTTCTCCAAACATCACCATAACATACTTAACATCATAGTATGTTTCTGTAATTTTTAGCACTGCTTAGGAAGCTTTTACATTAGAAAGATGTCTTTTAGTAAGAAAGATTCAAATGACAAGATTTAAATGTTTTCAGAATGACTGTGAACATTTCTTGACGTGTTAACTTGAGAAAAAATTGAAGGATGGAAGTAACAAATTAGGCATGATTCAATTGTATGCACATGTGTATTTATTCTCTGCAATGATGATATGATCTAGATGGGGTGAAGAGTATTTATGGGAAAAAAAATCTTGGCATAGAAGAAAAGTTGAATAAAAAGCATGTTGTTAACAGAATTTGTACTGGGAAAATATTTACCAGGAAAGATTTTGAGATTCAAAGGTTTTGTATCATCACCTGCACCTACAACACGTTTAGGGAGACAGGTAATCACATGCATTTTTTATTCAATTTGTTTTTACCAGCATAATGTCATAATGTACTGCTAGAAATATGCCACTGGCAGCAATACAGGGAATTGAATTTAATGAGAATATCATTTTAACTCTAAAGAATTTCCTAAGAATTGATGATACAACTTTGAAATTCTTATAGATTTGAAATATTACAGAAAAGAAAGATGCAACAACAAAACAGACCAGAGGACAAGTTTGAAAACTGCAATTTTATTAGCTTCTTGTTTGGAGAAGGACTGCACAGAATCAATCCTAATATAAATTAATTCAGTCGTGGTTTCAGGTATTAATATTTGCAAGTGACCTTAGATAATCTCTGAGAAATATAAGTACTATCTTTCCTTTTTCTTTTGGACTTGAATATCTCTTTAAATGATAGCATACATTTTTCCAGTGGTTTTCCTGCCTCAATCACTAGCCATTGAACTGTGATCAGCAGAAGAGTCGTGTCATATTTTGGAGAAAGGTAAGGGTAACAGCAGCTCTCTGGCAGAGATGAGTGTAGACCTTAACAAGTCATGAGAGTATGCAAACTTCTTAACCTGAATTTATTTTTTCTTACTGACACCCCATTTTTCTTATTTCACTCATGGAACGTTACGTGCTTCGCACAGAATTCTTTACACCAAAATTTCCTCATCTGATCACAGACTCACATAGGTCCAAAGAGCACAACACTACTATTTAATGCCTAACTGGAAAGATTATGTGGCATTAAGGAGATTCAGGGTCATGTAATAATGGGGACACTGCTAGAAAAAAGGGAACCACACCAAAAAGAAAATATTTCATCTGATCCTTTACAGAATTGGGCTATGTTAATAAAATGAGGAAAACTGTGAGTGATCTTCTAAGCTCTGAATGAGGGAAAAAATACAGCAGTGGAAAAGTACACAGTTCAAGGAGCTGCCTCTGGTATTGATGCAGCTATAAGTTCTTCTTTCCAGGATGAATTGAAGACTGCAAATTACTCAAACAGGTAATACAAAAAGAAGAACCAGTTAAAATAAGATTCCAGGAAAAGTACAAGTGCTTTTAAAAGAATGATAGAAATTTAAGAAATAAGAGAATAGGGACATCACTGTAAAGACAGCAAAAATTTGGTGAAGAGTGGCAACCAATGAAAACCAGCAATACTGGAATTTGAAGTAAATAGACAATGCAATGTAGGCCATGATGGGAATGGATTAGTACCATGTGATAAAAAATCACAGAACCAAATGATGCTAAAAAATTAATGGCCTGAATAAGGAAGGCAGAAACTGAGTAGTGAAATGGAGAGTTTAGCTGTTAAATGTCAAGGGATTCAAAGGAGGTTACAAAGCAACTCCGGGGCAAGGCTTGCATCCATGATGGCTGGGCAAACGTCCAAGTAAGACACAAGATATCATTTCAAGTGGATGACAATACACACCATGGTCATTTCATGGAACAGCTGATTAGGAAGTTTGTGATGAAAAAGGCAACGCTTTATGTGGTACTTAATATCATGGAGGATCTCATTACAGATCAAAATTCAAAATTAATGTTAATTTGCCCTCTGTAAAAAAAAAAATTAAAATTAAAAAATCCTTTCTTACCTTCTGAAAGTATAAGCAAGATAGGCAGCAGAGTCATAAACTTGATATAGTCTCTCCAGAGTTCCAAAATATTTTTTACAAAGCCTCTCATCAAAGGGTTTTAAGAAAAGTAAGAAATTATAAGATAAGTAGGAAAGTCCAGGTCTTGATAATTAAAAAAATAGGAAGCAGGACATATGTAGATTGATTCCTCCTACTTACTTCCATGCAAACTACACGGGATAAAAAGAAACAAATAATACTATTAATAGAAGAACTACTCAGCTACAAAACACTGTTTTACAGCATAGTCACAACCATTAGGTATGCATTTTCACCTGCAATCAAGAAGAGCTTACATGCCATGTAAACCTAGCAGAGGTGATTCATTGCTACTGTCAACACTGCTGAGTGCACCATTCCCCACCTCACTGTGTTCCCATTCACTGCTTAATCTCCAGCAACATTCAGCAAGCATCAGTGAATGCCAATGGGTGCCATTTTTGGTATTCCTTTTGGTGGAATTAAGTGACACATCTTTGCTTCATCTGCACTTCCATGTCAGACGCCATCTTGTCAGACTACCCCTCTGCTACCATCTGTAGCATGGCAGCAAAACTAACAGGATATTCACAGGAGGATTCAGCCTCTACTGCCATACTACCCATATCTGACTTTGAGGACCAACATAATAAATTTGGAGTCATTACTTTTGAAGCAGCCCTTATATAAGAAAATACTTTTCATACTGGAGAAAACAGCAATCTCCATGAGGATCTGTGGTGGTCAATGCATGAATATTAATTGGAATGAGTAAGAGAATCAAAACTCCCACAGAATATTCATACCACAAAGGAAAAATCATGCTTTCTTATTTCCTTTCTTTTCTTACTCTGTATCTTCTTCAACTCATCTACTCATGTAACCTTGAATTATGCTGTAAACAATTTTCATGAGTATAAAATATATAGACCAGACTGCCACATTCAACCTGGTCTTGAATATTTCCACATACAGGACATCCACAACTTTTCTGAGAAACCTGTTCTAGTGCTTCATCACCCTCTGAGGAAAGAATTTCCTCATAATATCTAACATAATTCTCACTTCTTTTAGTTTTAAATTAAATAAAATAATGCTATATCACTATAAGACTGTAAAAAGTCTGAATCTTTTGTATAAGATCCTTTTAAGTTCTGAAAGTCCACAGTGATGTCTATCTGGAGCCTACTTAAAGTTGAACGAGTCGAACTCCCTCAGGCTTTCTTTGTAGGAGAGGGGCTACAGCTCACTGTTTGTCTTCATGGTCTTCCTTTGGACTCACTCCAATAGCTCCACACATGAATCTTGTAGTAAGAACTTTCAGTTGTTTCAAATCTTCATCATGTTGAGCTCTAAAAAGGACTGATCATCTTTCCAGTATAACCATTGGATCCTGAGCTAGATTTGAAGCATGACTTATGTTAATGAATTTACCAAAAGTTAACAAGTAACCTGTATGGTGATGTTTCCAACAATATTTTTTTTCTGTGAAATCATAGCTAAATATCTATGCAAAGACAAATTTATCCTATGCAAAGACATAATAAACACAGTAACAAATTATGAATCATTTACTCCAGAAGTATAAATAGATAATTCCTGCAACCATAACGAAAAATGTAATTTATCCTAATCAAATGGTAATATAAATTGTGTGTTACAGGAAAAAATATTCAGTGTTTATTTCACTTTCTAATGCAATCGCACATAGATTAACCTATTTTTTCTTTCCAAATTTCTTAGTACTCAAGTTTTAATTAGATATTCTTATTTGGTGCAATGCATTAATGATTCCATATATTTTGAATTAATTTTATCAATATATTTAAAAGTTCTGTACTACATTTTTTGTTAGGTCCTATATACAATCCTTAGAATGCTTAAAATGATCAGTATCACAGCAAGTATTTCATGAGCAAATTGTTAAGGCAACAGTATTTAACAAGATAAAATGTTATGTCAAATTAAACAACTTTAGGAAATAATGAATCACATAAAACATTACATGAGGGATTTGTAGTAGTTTAATGACATCGGTGTTAAAAAGAATCAACTAAATGAGCAGAAACTTTCTGCAATAGCTTGTTACAAACTAAACTTAGAAAATAGGTTTTACTTGATTTTGTTTTGTTTTGAATTCCTACATCACTCATTTTCTCTTCTATTTATACTCTGATAAAAGCAAAGACTCAAGCAAAGCCTCCAGAAAGATTATTAAAGGAATATATAGTCTTGTTTTGAGATAAAAGCATGTTTTTGGTGGGCATGCAGGATGATACTGCAGGAAACTGCACCTCAGTAAAAAACTGTAGAAGTTATTATGAATACTTTTACAAGCACTTTTATGAGGCCCATTGATTTACATGAGAAATGCTTCTATCAGATCTCACAAATTCCCTTCCATTTGTAAAACTGTTATTTTCTACACTGTAACAAGAGCAGGTGCCCTGTGAGACCTGCACAGCATTGGTATGTGTTTTGGCAGGTACAGTGAGCAGTACTCTATCATGAAAGATTACCTCCTGACTAATGATGATTATTGTAAACAGTTGGGTTCTATTTGACTGCGTGGATGGCGGTCCCACCTAGCTGACAGACCATGCATATGTTTTATCTCACACTGCCTTTTAAACCATGCATGGAGTTAGACAGAGAGTTGGAAGAAAGTTATGATGAAAGAAAAGATGGATAGTGAGCTATTAAATGTTACTGCACAAATAAAGCATAAATACAGGTCTTTATCATCATTTGAGTTTATCTATCGCAGAAAAGACCTTTTTGAAGCTGTATTTAGGAGCTAAAAAATGAACTACCTGACACATAAAGATAACAAGAGGCTTCATCCAGATTCCCATTCTTTGCCCTTTGAGACTGCACTGAAAGATCTAGCTAAAATCTTAAAAGGTGTCGCAAAAGATTCTGAGTATAATTTTTCAGTATTTTCACCTGTATACAACAGATTGTGTGCAAAAAATTTGCATACTTAGCTATACTGAGAATTCTGAAACAAAATTAGCTTTTTGCATTTTCTTCTAGACCACTGAGAATGGGACAACCCATAACTTTAATTTCTACCATTTTTAGGAAATTCTATCTTTACAGTTTCAACCAGACTGATTGCTTAGGCAAAATATTCAGAAGTGCAAAAAATAATAATTATTTATTATTTTTCTTCTTCTTGTATCATTTGATTACATTTGATTACAATAATCCACGTCATTTGCATCCTTGAGACAAAGTATTAGAGCAAATATTATCTGTTTATTAGAATCAGTGCTTTTCTACTTCGGGCAGAGCCTTTTCATTCTTCAGTCCATACTACTCCTTTACATATTTTCTCCATGGACTGCGTGATACTCTAGCAATCATCTTTGTGTAAACTACCACCGTCATTGTTACTGACAAAGAACTACAGTTTCCAAGAGTCAAATCCAACAGTTCTGACAACATCTCAAATGCTTTGGTCTACATTCTTTTTTTTCTAAATAAATATCTGTAAGAGATTATTCTTTTACATCATTGTCTCAAAGCTTGCTGGGGACACAGATGAACAAGTCCAAGCAAGTTCCTGGGCAAGGGTTGAGAAATCCTTTGTCTAAGGGACACAGATGGACAAGGCCAGAGGCAACGAGAGAGAGAGATAAATTGCAGATTAATGGCCAGGAAGCAGTCTTTTGTGTGGGCTTATCTCAAGGAAGATGGCCATCTGAGGAGGTGCTGGACATGACTCTTACCCAAGCGCCCAGGAATGCCATGTTGTGAGAAGGATAAAAAGGGGACCTACAACCATGATGTTATATTTTCTGGCAACAGATTCCTCATGAAGAAGAAGAGGTTTCTGATATGAGAAGCTGGATCCTGGTGGTGACTATCCCCACTTTATGCAATTCTTGCTTCTTTCCTATCTTTTCTATCGCCCTCCTTCCCTCCCCATCACTGTAATTTGTAATAGTCACCGTTCTTCCCTTCCTCGACTCCCTGATCAGTATTTATAATAAACTGGTCAGACCAACATTTGAACTGTTGTTTCTTAATCTCACGCTGGGTATGCATATATCAAAGAACCTCCTCTCCCTCCTATAAGTTGGACAGAGATAATACCAAATACAAATTTTCTGAGTATTTTTCATTGTAATTGTTCAAATTGATGTTGCTGTATTTTGTTTGTTCGTTGTTTTTCTACTGAAAAAAATTATTTAAGTACCAGGTTTGTGCAAAAGTAGAAGTTATCTTTGTGGTTGATGTTGAGTTTTTATCTAATCCATTAGACAGTTATTAGAGTTGATCGTTATCTCATGATAACCTAGTAGTACTTTACATTATTAAAAGAAGGTACCTTAATGAAAAGTCAAATAATGAATTTCAAGTAGAATGTTTTGATAGACTTTAAATATTACAGGGCACTCTCTAGGCCTATTATATGAAGTGGGAAAAGTAAATTCTTTATTGATTGACTTGATTAAGAGATTTGACTTTATATATGCAAGGGTAATTTTTTTTTCTTTTAAACAAATAAGATTAATTTTTCCTATGTAGGTCTTTTTAGTAAAGAAAAACAAATGTGAAAAAAAATCTAATTTCATTTCCTGATCTCCAATAGGTGTCACTGCCAGTTTTACACATTAGCACATTCACAGATATTAAATGTTCATTCTGTCTTTCTTGCTTTCTTTCTTGCATGCTTTCTTGCTTCTTTCTTTCTCCCTCTTTCTTTCTTTTTTTCCTTGTGGATTCAGGAAAGACCTTGGTGTAATAATCTTTTTAGGTTATATATGCATCTCTGCAACTACACTGATTTTGTGGCTCCTTTTATTTCCCACCGTTCAATGGCATTATTATCCTCGTTTCTTTTGAACTCAAGCTAAATTTGAGAGTAAATTTCATTTGCAGTATCACAAACAAAACAAAACAATCGAAAGGCAAAAATCTTGAAAATTTTAAAATCTCATTGCTTTTTTCTAGCAGTACTATACTACACATGTAGGAGGAGTAAGTACCAAAAATATGAATACACATACATATCCTTCCTGAAGTTAATGTTTTTTTCATGTAGATTATTGACTATTGATTTGAAGCTTTTTGCTCTTTGACTTTCACTGTTTTTCTTCCATCTATCAGAAGACTAAACAAACAAACAAACAAGCAAACAACCCATCTTTCAATTATTTCATACACACATACATAAATAGAAGAATCTGCCCTGTATTCCAGGTGCTCTTGAACAAATTATGGAAGTAGAGTATAAGGCATTGCTGAAATTATTTCCAACAGAAATAAAGTGTTTCAAATATTTAAGTCTGAAATCTATTTTTAACAAACTGAAATTTGAAAAAGAGGTCCAACCTGAAACTTACAGAGGTGGGCCTTTTTGCATACACACTTCTGTCATGTCATTCTCATCTTCCCAGCACCCCACAGAGCTGTGCAAAAGCGTAAATGTACCATCAGTATCACTCACAGAGAGCTGAGCAGAATTCTATGACGCCTAACATATGGCTGTTCTTGATCTTTGGGGAGTTTCTTGCTAATGGATCTGAAGTTCAGTAATGAGTGCTTGGAATGCTCTTTAAGAAAGTTTTTACACTGGAAAGCTGCATTTTATCATGTTCAATATTTTGGGATGTCTTGCATGATTCAAACACAAATATAATATAATTTTGTTGTAGTTGTTTTTTTTTATTATTATTATTATTTTCCTTTTAGGAGAATACAAGGTTTTTCAGAAGCATACAAAAAGTGAGCAATTTTCAATTAAAAAAAGGCATTTCCTATAGCTTTTCATGGAAAAGTACTATACTGTGCGCATAGACTTCTCTCCTTAAAAATTATGAGCCTGTCTCGCAGAGATCTGATAATGTAACACTGTTTAATGCTAAAGTGCATCAGAGAGTGTAAGCTTTAAATATTGAGGTTTCTGTTTGGTATTTCCAAAGATAGTAGCCATACAATGACACTATTATGACTTCTTTAGAAGTAGATAAACTTCAGCAGGAAAAAAAACAAAAAACAACATCAAAATATCATTGATACACCAGGTTAAAATTCTGAGTTGATTTTGAGGAGATGCAACTAACTTAAAAGTTGTCATTGGATTGATCTCCTCACTATTTAGGTCACCTTTGATACTAAGAGTAATGCAGAAGCAAATAGGTCTCATTTTCTCTTGGATGAAATTATATCAATACACTCAATAGTAAACTTTACAAACATTTGCTATAATGATGATTTCATATATCACAGTACTGATAGTAACCATGATACGCAGTCATTCATAATTTTCTTGCCTGTGTTTATTTATTTATTTTTATAGAGAGCATAATCAGTTTTGATAATCAAACCTGTTAATTAATTTGAAAATATGTATGCTTTTTAAAGCACTTCCAAACACTGTCTGGAAGCAGCAGTAATGACTAGAAACGTTAACTCAGCTCCTCAAATAATAATAATAATTATTATTCTTTATTTTGACATTGTAAGCACCTAAATGTGGAAAAGCTAGAACTCTGCTTTGAAACGCAGTTTGAATTATATTGTTTCAAATGAATATAGACATGTAAAGAGGCTTATCTGTACAGGTGGTTTATGTACAGGAAGCAGAATTATACACAGTTTCACGAAAGGTCACAAAGGAATAAATGCAATTCTTTTTGAACTTGACAATAATTTATTAGAGTTTTGCTTATTTTAAGCAACAAAATGATACACTAAATCTTCAGAATTCTCTTTTGTTTACATTCATTTCACCATCTCAACTCAGTCCGAGAATAAGATTTCCATATTAAAAAAAAAAATTAGAGTTGAAACATAGCTAGTTAACCCTTTGTGCAAAGATTTGAGGTGAAATCACAAGTACTGATGATTTATTGTGTTCTTTGTATCTTTCTTTCTCTTTTTAAACTAAAATCCCTATAAGAAAATCTATACATGCTTTGGTCCACGCTGAAAATCTTGTAATTTATGTTCTAGCGGCATATTGAAAATAATCCAATAGGAAGAAAGTACTGTACTTGCCCTGGTACCAAAGTCAGGCTGACAGGTCTGTAATTCCCTGGATCCTCCTTACAGCCCTTCTTGTAGATGGGAGTCACATCGGCAAGCCTCCAATTCTCTCGGACCTCTCCAGACAACCAGGAGCGCTGATAGATGGCTGAGAGTGTCTCAGCAATCACCCCCGCCAGCTCCCTCAGTACCCTAGGATGGAGACCATCCAGTCCCATGGACTTATGACAGTCCAGATGGAGGATGAGATCTCTAACCATCTCCACCTGGATCACCAGGGGTGTATTCTGCATACCATCCCAGACTTCCAGATTAGGGTGTAAAGGGCCCTGAGGATAACTGATCTGCCCATTAAAGGCAGATGTAAAGAAGATGTTGAGGACCTCAGCCTTCTTTTAATCCTCAGTGGTCACATTCCCCGCTGCATCAAGTAAAAGATGGAAATTCTCCTTGGTTCTTCTCTTACCATTGATCTATTTGTAAAAGGAAATCTTACTCTCTTTTACTGCAGTGGCCAATTTGAGATCAAGTTGTGCTTTTGCCTTTCTAACTTCCTCCCTGCATACCTTAGCAACTTCCTTATAATCTCCCCAAGTAGCCTGTTCCTTCTTCCAGAGTATCTGGAAGTTACTGGTTCATCCACACCACTCCTCTTCCCCTACGGTTTGCCTTCAGGAATAGCCTGTTCTTGTGCCTTTAAGATTTCCATCTTCAGTGTCAGGCTTCCTGGACCCCTTTACCCTTAAAGAGTGACTCCCAAGGGACTCTGCAACAAGTGTCCTTGAGGGAAATGTTGAGGAAGATCACACAGCATGTGAGGGACAACCTAAAGATCAGGTCTAGCCAGCATGGGCTCATGAAAGGCAGGTCCTGCTTGACCAACCTGAACTTCTGTAAGTGACCCACCTGGTGAATGAGGGAAAGGCTGCTGACATAGTCTACCTAGACTTCATCAAAGCCTCTGACACTGTCTTCCACAGTATTCTCCTGGGAAAGCTGGCAGCGTGTGGCTTGGACAGATACACTCTTTGCTGGGTAAAGAACCAGCTGCACCAGGGAAGATTCAGGTTGGATATTAGGAAATACTTCTTGGAGAGAGTGGTCAAGCACCAAAACTGGTTGCCCAGGGAGGTGGTGAAGTCACTGATAATGGAAATGTTCAAGAAATGTTCAGATGTTGTTCTGAGGAACATGATTTAGGGGAAATAAGTGAACAGTTGGACTGGGTGATCTTAGAGATGTTTTCCAACTTCGGTGATTCTATGATTCTATGATAATATTATTACAATATTATTGTATGGGAACTGCCTGAACCTCTGACTGACCACCTGAGGTGAGCAATGAGTCAGCCCTGGGAGCACAGGTGAAGGCAGTTCACCTGTGCTACCAGAAGGGGTGGAGCCTTACTTCACCTCTTCTAGACCCCATTTAAGAGCTGGCTGCCACTGGGGAAGGATCTCTTTTTGGAGATTGCTCCTCTTGGAGTCTTCTCAGCAAGCCTAGGGTGAGGGTAGCCTTCCGTCCATTCTTCTGTAGTGTGATAATCTGTTTAGCCTAACTTTCTTGTATATTTTTTAATTATAACATCCACATATTCATTCATTGATTATCTCTTTTTTTTTCTCTCTGAAATGCCCTCCCAGCCTACTTCCTCTAGTTTTATAACTTTTTGCATGATGCCATGTAGTATGGAATATCCCTTTAGCCATTTTAGGTGCTGGTTTTGTCCTGTCCCCACTCCTTGTGTTCCCTTAGCCAACTTGATGGCACAACAGTACAAGAAGCTAAGAAAGTTTGGCTTTGTAAAGCACTGCTCAGTAACAACTAAAACATCAGTGTGTTATCAACAGTTTTTCTTCTAAAGCCAAAAAATGGTATTATGCCAGACACAATAAGAAAAATCAATTCTGTCCCAGCTGAGACCAGGACACAGCTGAAGGAGCAACTGTGCATTAGCCAGCCATGATCCCAAGCTGGGCCAGCTTAAAACACTAAATGCAGGTTCTTGTTTTTCTCATTGCAGGGATCACAGATTCTTGCAGAGAGTCTGTGAAAATGATGGAAATTTCAGGTTCAGATGTAGCATTTTTTAGCCTGTTCCAAAAAAACAGTGTGCCAAAATATTTTGGAAAATTTGCTTACTAGTTCCCAGAAGGAAAGGCAATGGCATGCACTCATTGGAAGCCATGCCCATCTAATGATTTAGCAGTTTGACATCATTGATGTAATTTTAAGAGAACTTTGGAGCCATGTGATTTTTCTGCACCTTTATTATTGTTATGCAGCATATATCATATGATAGGAACCCAACTGGTCTGTACTATTAACCTTTTCCTTTGATCATTTAAGTGCTACATTTCCTATCTTTCAGCCAGCTCTTTATCTATAAAGGGAGATGAAAATATAATTTCTTTTGAGAATCTTGGTTATGAGACTTTTCCAAAAGCTGCTTGGATATTCAAAATTTGATTATAAATTTTCTGCTGTGACAATAGATTACCTTCTGTTATCTTTAGGCTCCATACACTCTCTGGTGAACATCCCACATCTGAAGAATTTGAAACATCACTTGAGTAGTTCCTCAAAATTTGGTTTGACAAACATCACGGAATTTTTATATTTGATTCACCAGACTTAATTTCCATTCCTTTTCTGTTTTGACAGAATTTCTTCTTTTTGAAGACTTCTACAATTTATTAGTTCTAGCTACCTCCTTCATTTTACTTCAATCACATCACCTCCTTTTTGTTGCTAACTCTTTTAGGCATGTGAAAGAAACCACTTTGACAACAATTACTTTGATTATCAAATATGGTGTACTTAAATAAATAATTTAAAAAAAAAGGACTGTCATCTGAAAGCATTTTATAGTTTTTACTAATTTCTTTGTATTTCTTTTGGAAAAAAATTAACTGTTCTTTCTGTAGCTGATGGAAACATAGTGAAATATTTTATTTCCTGCCCTTCATGGCTTTCTGGGTAGCTTTCTCCTGCAGTTTGTCTTGGTAAGAGGTGAGGAAAAAGGACTTCTTGTATCACCCTGTGCTAAAACCTGAGACTTTTTTCCATCTTCACTTAAGAAATTCCCCTCCTTAAACTAATCCATGACGTATTCATGGATTGTTGGTGCATGGTCTGTTTGTAACTGTGGATAGCATCTTGACAACTTTCCTGGGCATCTTCCAGAACTTGATGAAAATATGATGCTGACCTTTGGACAATTTGAGTTACTACCTATCTGCTATAAGAAAGCAGAGTGACCATACTGGAATGCTACTAATTAAATGAATTATACTTTTTACAGTCTATTTTTTTTCACTCATGGAGTCTTAATGTGTGAGAACACAGAGGTAGATTGAACATGTGTTACAGCATGGAATATATACATCCTTTAAAAATATACTGACCCTAAGGCATGCAAGAGCATACTGGAAGCACAGAACCCATGGATAACACCCTCTGGGATATGCTGCCATTCACAGTGTAAGAAGCCAGGAAAGTAAAACATCGGGAAAAATCTTTCAGCAAAATTTTTACTCAAAGCTCATCCAATTGTACATAAAAATACTTTTTTTTCAGATAGTGTCTACACGTGAGCTTGCCATTAAGTCTGAATATCTGTCCAGAAAAGGAGTTTCTGATTATTGAAATATCAAGAAGATAGCAGCTTTGTTGTTAGGGAAAAGAGTAATCTACTGGAAATGTACTCCAGAATGCAGACTGTTGAAAGCTTATTGGGGAAAAAACAGCACTGGATGTGAGCACAGTGAGAGGGTGCATGGTCTATTTAAGCAGTGGTACAGTGACAGTGGGTCACTTCCACTGGTGCAGATTGTTGTGAGCATGGTATGTGGGCTCTTGTTAATTGTTGGTGAAAATGCATAGCTAATTTTGGTGACAGTGTTGAAGAACTATGTTTTGTAGCTGACAATTTTCTCTATAAATAGTATTATTCTCTTTGTTGTAGTTTCTAAGGAAATTAATTAGGAAGCATTGCATTCAAAGCAAACTACATATACGAATTTTTGTATTTCTCTTTGTATTTCCTCTCTGCAGTCTTTTGTATTTCTCCAGTGGGCAAGGTGTGTCTTGTCTCTGACAGGTCCAGGTGGTCTCCTGGTAGCAGAAATGATTCACCTGATAGAAGCAAGAAGGGAGTGGGTATGAATTTTTATATACCACAAAACTATTGAGCTGAGAAACTCCTTTTGGCTAGTGTCAGTGAGGAAAGAAAACTTTTCTGAAAAAGTCACACCAATTGCAATTCACCTGAACTCTTTTGCTTTTTCTTCTTTGCCGTTTCCCTCTTGTTGCCCATTTATTTATTTTTAACCTTCTTTCCTCTCTTTCCCTCTACTCTGTGTTCTGCAACTCTGTCACTGTAACAAAACTGTTTTGTTTCTCTGGGCACTGATTTTTTGACTGGGTGTCTGGGTACATCTTTGATGTTATGCTTGCTCTCTATCTGAGCCAATCAGCTATCACACAGAGCTGTGATAATTACAAGGTTTTATGATATGTTTCTGAAAAATAGACTGAAGGCAATGAAATATCGCTTGCACAAGCACTATACTTTGTTTAGGAATCACCAAAATGTTGTGAGTTTGCTTTAAATTTTTAATTAATAAGTAGTTATAGTGGTCTCTGAGAATGTGTATAAAAACATGTTGCTGAGTTGCATTTTTATTGTAAGTTTCTTTTGGTTCATTCATAGATTAGATATCCTTCCTCCTGGAAAATTTCAAGCACAGTGGGACTTCACAGAATGCTTATCATGATTATCATGAACATGATAGGTAGGTGCAGAGTCTTCATGCAATGACTCACAAAGACAGCTGGGGAAAGAAAATACAGCATGGTGTTCATGTACAGTATCTATAACGAGATCATCTTTCCATAGAGACATTCCTCCTGGTGAAAAAATCATACATGACTAAGTCTGAATGTTGTTTATTTCACAGATTGCCTCAGGACTAACACGAGCTTCACTTTGCCTCAGTGGTGTTGGAAAACACCACTTTTTCCAGTCTACAAAACAGTTTCTCATTTGATCTAAATTTGCTGATTGGCTCATAAGTGGGACTATTTGACAGTCTGACACTCTAGTGGTGGTTTTCTTCAGTGATTTGCTAAAAACTTTCAGAATGTTCTTAGCTCTTCTTTACCTTTTAAAATGATTAACTTCTGCATGGAAGGGAGCATTCAAACCTTTACTCAACACTTCTGTTAAAGAGTCTTCAACAAAAAAATCCAAGTGTAAGGAGTCCCTCCATGTCCATCTCCCTCTTCACACTAGATGTGGGGCTGCTCCCTAACCATCTGCTGTTCCAGTAACTGCATGGTGTCCAGGAACTCTTCCTTGCACTGACAGCATCATGGATGGTTTTAGCTAAATCATGTTTAAACTGGTTCAGGCCAAGATTAGCTCATTGCCTTTGCTCAAAGTATGAAAATGAGCATCCAGGGGTGAAGGGAACCATGCTTCTGCTTCCAACCAGGGAAACACTTATGACACCACAATCTCACCATAAGATTTAATTATTTCAAAGTGAGTAATTTGGCCATACAAATATTGTAATAGACTGCTAATCAACTTAAAGAATTAATCAAGTAATGCTGAAGAAACTATCTAAATATAATATATTAGTATTAAGCAATTTTTGAGTAGGAAGATGAATATATAAAGTAAGAAGTCAAGTCTTACTTTAAAGTAAGAAGTCCATCTTACAAAGAAAAAAGATGTAAAAATGAAAATGACTTGTAGACAACAAAAAGTGATCCCTAGTTCCTAAATGCATTTTTATTAATTACATTTTGTATTTATGCATGCTATAAAGTTAAAACAGAATTACAATCTGCTTTAGCTCTTTTAATAATTTTATATCCACAAATCCTTGCAATAATCTAAGTTAGATGATGATTAAAATGATTTAATTGGAAACATACAGTTTAGTATGTATGATTAAAACTGAAACTGTAAAATCCATTCTTTCTGCATGGCTGTGGGTTACTGCTTACCAGTGTTTTGTGGGTTACTGCTAACCAGTGTTTTGTGGGTGATACAGTTGAAGGGATCTAACTATGTGTGAACAGAAGAGGGTGGTGTTACCTCAGCTTGTGCAAGATTCTGTACTTCCAAAAAAAGGAACAATCTCTAACTTGATTAGCTCCACTGAGAGGAGAATAAAATACCTAGGAAAAAGAAATGAACTGATATTGTTTACACTAAATGATATTTCCAACATATTTTATTGTCATGTTATATATGTATATATATATTGGCGTTAGCTGATTTACAAAAGACACAGACATGTTAAATGGATGAAGATATTTAGAATATAATTCTACAGCATCACTACACAACAGTTTTTCATTTATTCATTTATTTTCAGAAAAAAAGCATTTTCTGAATTGCACAATGCCATAACACACATAATTTGGGATTGAGAAGACCCTCTTTCCACCTTGCTGAAATGAGTCAGGTGGAAAGTGAGAAAAGATGAGGTAATGCCCCCCAAATCTGCAGAGAGAAAACAGTTGGGTACCTTGTGGATATGTCCATGCTATTGTCAGGCTGCATTTTTTCCAGGATAAGCATACTGGAGCATGTCCATTGAGACTAGCAGTATGGTGGGAGCTGCTGTGAAGGAAGACCACGCCACAAAGGCTTTCTGATAATTATGTGTGTGTGTGTGTGTGAGAGAGAGAGAGAAAGAGAGAGAAAGAAAGAAAGACAGACAGAGAGAGAAACCTAATTCTTTGGCAAAGTAGCAATTTAGTTATGATGACTGGTTATACAGTAAAATACTATAGCTTGTTGACACAACAGACAAAACTTATTGCATAAATGAATAGAATAACAGCTAGATTTGAAAATCATGGACAAGAGTGCATGGGATAAATGTGTTCTGCTACAAAAAAAAAAAACCCTGCTATTTCATGTCAGCTGAGAACACATTTAAGAATGACATGATAAAGATCTACTGCATTCAAACAACTTTGTACAGAGTCTAGCTGGAATTGTTAATCTGAGGAATAATATCTTGGAGGCTGACTCAAAAAGTATATACCACACTGCCATATCTTAAAGTAGTGGACAAATAGACTCTTGTCTAAAAACTTCCTCTGATGAGGAAAAACAGCTTTCTAAAGCAATTATTTCTCAGAAAGATTTGCTTGTAATTTTCTGTCTGTTTCTGCACTGTTGATAATTTTGATTCACAAGAACGTCAAGCATTTAAAAGGTTGTATTTCTTTCTAAAGGTAAAGCTAAGTGTTTCTAGCATCATCCAAAGTGGTCTAAGGAGGAGAGAGAGTTTTGAAAACATGCACTTATGACACTTTGAAACTGTGATAACCACTCGGAGACTTCATAGTATATCATCACTGACCTTTTTTGTGAGCACTCGTAATTGTAGAGAGATTAATTAATTAGGTCTTGCTAAAATGTTTTGAAGATGTGAGATTCCACATACTGTAGGTATTATAGGAAAACTTATATTTTGCCTGCTTAACTCCAGGACAGTCTGCTTAATGGAAAATGTGCACACAGTAGAATACCGCAAACTCCAAAATCATGGTAACGATACAAGATCTTGAGGTAGGAAGGGAAATGTAAAATCAGTGATACATTTATTGATAGAAATCTTCAACTATGCAATCATGGTTTTTAGATACACTGCTTTGATAACTACTACTAGTTACCAACTAGTACTACTACTGATAACTAACTACTTATTTTCTTTTTCTCACTGGCATCCAAGGAGGAAAGTGCCTAGAGAAAAGTCCATAGCCATTGCAAAAAAAAAAAAAAAAAAAAAGTTTTGTAAGCTCATATGGACTCATTTTGTTTATCAAAAAAAACCCTCAGCTTTGGTTAGTATTGCATTGTAAAATGGCAAAACGTTATCTTATTAGCCAAATCACACTAATCACACTATTGGATTAGGAATGTATCTTATTCTAGCAGTGAAATTAAGCGTGTGCTTAAAATTAAGCACATGTGTAAATCCCATTGAAATCAATAGGATTTATGCCCATATTTAAGTGCTTTGCTGAACTGGGGCCAGTAAAGAAATATGACTAATCTCATGAATAAAGGAAATAGGAGTTACTCCAAGTTACTTAATCACAAACAGTCTGTTTACGGGGAAATAGCTGTGCTTTTTATGTCTTCACTGTCTTACACTTCAAAAAATAAATATACGTCAGAGAGTTAAATTTAACTTTCTGTAACACGATGATACTTTAACTTGCACAGTAACACCTTCAGGTCTGTTCTTTTGATTATTTGAGCTACTGACACTTCCCAGCTCCCAGTAAATATGTTCTCAGCTTGGCAATCACTTTTAACTTCGTTGTCTTTCTCTCTCACCCCCCAGTAAATCTGTTCTATTTTGAGCTTGGCAAAATTAGTGCTGAATAATCAGTACAAAGGAAAAAGGTAATTTGAGAATTTTACGGCTGAGTTCCTAACTGATTTGAATCCTTACATCTCAACAGCAGTGACTGAAGAAACAAGAGTTGTGTGCTGGTTGAGGTTTGACCTTAGTTTTGTGGATTATTTTTTTTTTCCTCTTTGTAGGCTGTCTAGAGAAGAATTAAAGCAATTTTCATAAATTTACTATTAAAGAACCGTCTAGTCCTCAGTTTTTCTTTTTTTTTTTCCTGCCACGAAGATTGCTAAAATACATATAAAATTGATAATCTGCAAGTGAGTAGTTGTGATTTGGCCTTACTAGCATGATGTTTTTTTATGGGCTTGTGTGCATTTCTCAAAAAATTAATGATGAAACAGCACAGAAAGCAAATACAGGGAGAACATTCTCAGTAAGAAATAATTTTGTTGATGTTAGTGGCTGTAGATTTTGTCTAGATGTACTAAAAAAACACCTACAGTCCTTCAACTTGGAAAATTCAGGTAATATAAATCATTATGGAACAATGAAGTCAATTATGAGATTTATTTTGTGTGTGCAACCCCCCCTCAGAACTCAATAAGTAAGGAAAAAGATCACAAAAAAGCAAGGATATTGCCAAGGAATACAAAACAAGGTAGTAAAAAGAAAAGTCTTATCTAAAAGGAAAAGATGACTTATCTAAAAGAAAAGACTGAGGCAAACTGTATAACAACTAAAATCCATCTTTAATCTTAACCTCTTTAAACTTCTCTGTTGCTAAAAATTTTGTGCATACAACAATTTGCCAGAGATTTATAGGAGTTGATAATTTAAGTTGCCTATTTTCAATTTCAAATGCGTTTCATTTCTAAGATGTGATAAGGGCAAAATTTAATACTATGCTTTCTTCTAAATGATGCTGCTCCCTTTCTCTTACCTACCTGAGCCTACCTGAGAAAAGAAGACTTGATTACTGCTTTTCAGCATGATTTTCCATAGTTGTTTATGACCTTTAAGTAAAAGTAAAATGATTAATACAATAGACTATCACAGCAATTTATGTTCTTTTATTTACATAGTTAAAAATCTAATTTATGTTGGGATGCTAACTGTCCCTTTTATTTTACACTCTGCCTGTGTTTGTTGCCATACTCTGGGATGCTATGGATGTAATTGGACATAATTTCTGAAGCTTTATGTTTACTCACCCTTCTTGGAGAAGTCTTAGAGAAAGAATCAAGAGGTTATCAAGGAGGAGCAACATATTGACTCTAGTAAACACCTTTTTCTCTGCTGTCCTTTTCGTATGTGAATTTGGCTGAATTAATTGCAGTCCTGCTCATGGCACAAAAATTAACCAGCTGCTAGCACTTCTATTGCAAGCCTACAGTTTCAATAATCTATAAATTAGATGTAAATTTTTCTCTGAATTGGTATGTGCAGGATAACCTACGTAAAGCATTGTCCTTCTTAGTAACTCTGAATAGAAAATAGGTTCACAATCTTCTGCAGCAACCAACAAATAAAGAATTTTGTGCTGTCCATTTTTATCATAAGCAGAAATACATCTTGTGTTGAGAACATCAGAAGGACAAAATAAGAGGATGCTCTGCCATAAATTCAGCTTATTATTACCTAAATGCACCAGGAAGAATGCTATTCCAAGGATCTCCTGAATTTTCTTGTTGACTAGGAAATCACAGTAGGATATATTCCAGAAGTTATGGAATTGATAACCTAAGGTAAGATGGAGGGGAGCAATATAAAAAGCTTACTTTTTGAAACTTTTAAACTACATCAACAGAAAGACTTTGGTCTGGTAAACTTTCTTCTAATCATACCTTAAAAAAGAGAGGGGGGGAGAGAGAGAGGCAGGGAAGTCTTGCAGCTGTTTTATAAATGACATCAGGAATGTCTGTAGTAGGTCAAGTTAGCTGCTGAACTGACTCCTGAGATGTAGATTAGTTTAAATGCTCCTAAAGTCTTCAGGAAGACAGGCTGGCACTTAAATCAGTGTGCTGTATTTTCAATTGGTGATACAGGAGCCTTTGAGCTTGTGGCTCCCATTTATGAGTGATATTGTTTTTGCAGCATGTATAGCCTAGATTGATGGTAAATATGGATGGAATTGGTCTTGATGAAAACAATAAAATACTTTTTTTTTTTTTTTTTTTCCTTTCAACAAAACACTAACATTGGCTTATGTATCCTTTCAGTTTTTCCAACTTGGTACACAGGATACACAGATCCCAAAGTAGTGGTTCTTTCATGAATAGTATAGAAATGAAAACTATGCTATAGGTTCAGTTTTGCTCTTCTTGTCAACAGGAAGAGATTCAGAGAGCTCTCTCCCATGACTGATTGTCTAGTGCCTGCCCGATGTGTTGAACACAAGCTGCAGGATCTCCCTCAGTGAGGACTGATTTGTGTCTTTTTGTTTTAACCAGCTATCTACTTGCTTTGTGAAAGTGTTAACACTGACCTTGTCATAATTGATTGAAATTGGCAAATGCTTTCCAATATACATGAATTCACACATGCATACTGGGCTGATTTGTTAAAACTGACAGTTTTTCATGCAAAGGTTCTGGCAATAGAATAGATCTGTTCCAAGGCTCATAAAGATGTGAATTTAACTCACTAATGATCAAAATGAAAATGAGAGATTAGCATAATGGTATCTTACATGTGAAATAAAATTAGATTTATGCCTCTTGTTTGTTCTTTCAAATGCTTTTACTATCTCCTTCATATGTGCATTTTTGCGTCTTTGAGAAAAGCAGTAATGCAGTATGAGTTTGCTTGTAGTAACTGCTTACCCCTCTGAGAAAATTATTTTCCTTTTCCAAGACATCAGATATTCATCCCAGAATTCAGGTTCATTCTCCACAGTCTTCATTGGTTTCTTCTGCAGGGTCAGATTCTTCCCAGGGCATGCCAAAGAATCCTATGTTAATAAACTGGAATTGTTTATTTTGACAGGATCATGACAAGATTTTGGTTATATTCTTGTATTTTGGAAATACTCACAGCCAAAGACCTCAGCACCAGGTTCATATCATTAGTTCATAAATTCCAAACATACACATACACCCTGCAATATGTTACATTGTTGTCTTTTCAGGGCATGCCTGTTTATTATAAGCCTGAATTGGGATACTGCACAATACCATGTCACATTTCTTCCATCTAATCTAATCCAGAGCTAGAAATAGTCCTCCTGTTCCTCTCAGAGTAAGGGAAATATACAGATTCCTCATCATTTACCACAAAGAGGTGAATAAACTGTTGAATTTACTCAACCTGACTGTTAATGAACACATGTAAATTCTTAACCCTCAAAATTTAAGATTTTTCCTTCACACCTGAGAGGATGAAATCCATTCAATTGCAAATTTAAACAATACAAAATACTAAAGACCCTAGTACTTCCTAGATGACAGAAATTCAGGACTCAATTATTATGCATGGAATGAATGTACAAAAGTAGAAATAAATATGTTACAGTCCATAAATGATCTTTCACATGTGAAATCCACAGACACGCACGATTGTCAAAACTGAATTTGACTGGTGCAGTTTGTAGTTTTTTAAACAACTGTAGGATAATCTGGTACACTGTACAGCAGCAATCTTTATTTTTATATTTGTCTTAAGTAGAGTGCAGCCTTTTTATTGTTGTGTTGCTGGAAAGATTATCCATCATTCTTTTTTCTAGGACAACGATGTAGAACAGTGAATGTCTTGAGTATGAATAGCCTGGGAATGTAAATATTTGTCACTGTTGAAGACCGTCAGATCACAACACAGACTTTAAGAATCTGAAAAATTATTCATTTAAATGGTCTCACCAATTGGTCATAGATCCAAGTTACAAGTTAGCTTTTAGCTGGAATCTTTACTCAAAACTAGTCAAGTCCTCTTATGTTTTTGTAAGATAAATTCCTTATTACTGCAAAAACATGAAAGTGTACATACATAGGTTAAGATGGCCCAGTATATTCTACCTTGTTAATAAAAACTACTTCATTCCTCTACTTTTGGCTGTGCAGTAAGTAGTTTTTCACTTAGCTGAGTGAGACTAAATATACAATTAAGCACTGTTTAAGAACACATCTTTTTATTAGGAAGGTAGCATTCTCAGTTTTTTCAACAAGCTAATGAAGCATGTGTTTCTCAAAGTAAACAATCCTAGCAAGTAAAAGCAATACTATCGCTGAGGTCATTTTCTTCACAAATATTTCTGAAATTTGTGGCACTTGTTAGTGAACAAGGCACTCAATTGTCTGCTTTTCTTCCACCCCCACCAAGTGTGACTGGTGAGTATGACTGGGAATCTGATAGAATTGATTTTCTGTGAATTTGCTTGGAAGAGACGTGTCCTTGCACAAAGCTGTAAATGACATTGTAGATGACAGTTTTGTTTTTGCTCTCTAGTCTCAGAATGAGTTTCAGGTTGAAGCTCAAGAAATTCAGGGCCGTGCGGTATTACAACAAGCTGTTGTTAACTTCTGCGGTATGTAGAAATTTCAGGGGCATAATGACCATATGGTCATTATTTGGCCAAACATTGTACAGCGATGGAAGTAAAGCAGTGTTTGTTCTGATCTGGGAAGTATCCATCGACAGGCTGCAGACAGAACAGATAGTAAGTCAGAGACTATCAACACAAGTGAAAGGGGAAATCATAGAAGGAGGAAGAACTTAATATTTCATCTTCAAAAAGTGATAAACATTCCCACATGAAAAAGAGACATTTATTTAGATAATGAATAATTATTATATTCAAAACAATGATTCTTTAGGGCAGATAGGATCGCTGGCAATGGTTGCATTAAGCTAACTTCCCATTTAAATCATAGGCGTGAGGTGAGGTTCAATAAATTATTTTCTGCCAGCCCACCTGACACGTTTCAGGAGTATAAGAGAAGAGAAAATGTGATGGCAAGAGTACAGAAATTTTGAAAACTTTTCTAACTTTTTTGAACCATTAGAACTTGTTTAATTAAATCATGACTTGAATGTAAGAAACATTTTACCTATCACTGAGTGGAACTGCAAGCTGACATTCAGATTTTTTTTTTTTTTCATGATTCCAAAAACATCTGACTCTGACATCTATTTTAGAGTGAATAACTGCAAAGCTTTTTTCCTCTTCAAGATAAATATCTATTTATGATCATATATATACAACATAAGTATATGATTTTTACCTGCATTCTTATAACAATGTCTGGATTTGGAAGAAGAATTTAGAATAGCAACACTGAGCAGAATTTTTGTTATAATGAGAGGTCACAGTTAATAATACAAATATATCTATTTGATTATATTGATTCAAATTGGATGAAGAGTGTATACTTTAAACATAACAATATTCAATCGTGTAAATCTGCTCACTTGTCCAACTTTACCAAAAAATGTGGAGTGGAAAATTGTTCTAGAATGAGTGATATCTTCCACTGTTACTAAGAACCTTGTGCTTTCTTTGGCTGACTATGGTAAGAACCATGGGCAATGAGGAGGGAAATCAAAGTTGTTTAGCATCCACACTGAGATTTTACAAAGTGAACTGAATTCTTGTGAGTGGCAAAGGAGGCTGAAGGAAAAATATAAAGCCCTGGAACTTGTCCAAGCATCTGGGAGCAGCAATGCTGTGGAGAAAGAGTGGCACCCACTGAGTTATTTTACTGAATCAAAAAGTGGAAGTGGAAGCCTTCTAGTGAAGAATATCTCAAAAAAAGAAAAAGAAAAAAAAAGGAAAAAAAAAAAAAGAAAAAACCCTCTACATTTTTTGTCAGAAAATTTTAAATGTGTTCTGGTCAGCAAATTTGATAGGAAAAAAATGTGCTAACAAGACTGATTCTTTTTTATCTCTATCAGCCTTCAGAGTAAGACTAATAGATGTTTAAACAAGTGGACAGTGTTTAATTTTTTTCAGTCTTTAGACTAGTTTGAATGTGTCAAAAATATGAACCACCTTTCATTCCACTTTAATTGTTGATTTCTGTTACCAGGATGAACAGTGCAAAAAGAGAGTGCTTTTTTATTCAGAGAAGTATAGTAGTTAAGAGGTTAATCTCTTAAATCTTTTAATACAGCCCATATACATAATCAGTTGTGGAAATGAACAGTTCTGCAATTCCATTTTATGAAATCAAAATCATAGTTAAGGTCACTTGAATAATCCTTGAGAATAGCAGCTTTAAAAAAAGAGCTGTGTTTGTAATAAAATGCCCATTATCTGCTTCCACCCATTGGATAACCTGCTTTTACCCTCTGACCCACTGGTCTTCCATGCTGAAACATATGTGATAGGCAGTGCTTCTGAAAATGACACATTAGAGCCAGGAAATCAGCCCAGTCAACACTGAAATGTCATTTCTGGATCCCTGCTCTTGAAACAGTATTGTTCCCAGGGATAGCAGTCTGCAGAGCTGCAGCACAGCACTGATCTGGAGAAGCATCTGATGGTGGGGGGAGGAAGCTCCTAAGCCCTTAGGTTAATAGATATACTGGAAAATTCACAGGCGCCAAGAGATTTATCTGTTTATAAAGACAATTATTAGCCATCTCTGTGACAAGATAATTGGACACAGTATGACTTTGTGTCTGCCTGAAGTCTGTGCATATTCCTTGAGCACAGCCTTTACTTCAAGAAGACGTTCTGTCTTCTCAGACATTTCTATGACACTTACTCCCTTCACACATTTTCAATCCAGTGTTTTGTGGTTCCTGACCATCCAAACAACATTTTAATTGCTGTCATTCCTCTGAATTTGAAGAAAGTCAAAATTTGCAATTGTCTTCTATATCTATTTTCCTATTTTCCCCTGTGCCAGCGCAGCAGGCCATAAACATCCATCTAGGCATATTGTGTACGATGTGTTAGAGATTTTCTGAGATTTTCAAAAAGGATGATGTGCGTAAGTGCTTTGAAAACAAAAATTGTGATAGGTTCTAAGAAATGTAAAAAATGTTTAAAAGTAGTTGCTTTATATTCAATGTTTAAGAAACTGATCATCATGAGGACTATAGCAGTGCTGTTACAGCATATAACTAAAACAACAACAAAAAAACCCTGCAATTTGTTAGGTATCTTCATCCATTAAGAAAAGGTCTTTATTAGAAAAATATTCAAGCTTTAGGGGGATATGAGTTTAGGGGAATAAATGCTATCTCATAAAATTCAATACATCAATAGGCAATTTAAAGTTCACTGTTCTTCTTGCTCAAGTCATTCTCTCCTTCTTGTCACAGGTTTTAATGCGAAGCTAGAGACAATTCAACCTTCTTTCAATTCTCTTTTTTTTTTTTTTTCCAAATATGAGTAGAAAATAAACTCATGTCCAGGAATTGCTACCTGAATAAGGGAAGGAGCAGAAAAGAACAGGAAACCACATGGAATACACAATATTTTGAAATACAATAAGTGGATTTGAAAGTATTGGAAAGAAAAAAAAGACACTTCACAGAAATGGACTCTTTAAGACATCATGAAAAAAAAAAAAAACTGGCCTTAGATCAGAGTATTTCAAGTATATGTCTACCTATGTATTTTGTATATTCTATCTAAATACAACTGTATCTATAACACTGAAATAAGTTCTATTTCAACTCAGTCACTGACTGATATCCAATGTGTCTGTGTATGCTAGTGCTGCTATCTACAACTTTATGCCATTGAAATAAATTGCACCTTAAATTTGAAGGCAATTTTAGGTAGTTTGGTGTGCAGTACAGAACTCATCTTTGATATTTAGCAAGCCTAAGATCTTTCTAACTTGTGAAGTCTGCATGTCTACAAACTGGTATGTCTGTGTTTGTGTTTATTCCCTTTTTTCATGCATGCCCTGAAATGACTAAATTACAGGTATTTTACATGTATTTTGTGGTACAAGACAGATATTGTCCATGAGTATAATTTATCTTGAAACACCATGTTTTACGAAATTACAGAAAAGCACAGCAATTTGCTCTTTTTTATTTTTTTTATTTTTATTTTTTATTTCTGAGACTATGGCAAAATCTTCAAAGCCCAGAAGATGCCTTCTAGATGAGAACTTAGCCATGTAATAAACAATTTTCATCAAAGAGCTGGCTTTGTGGAAACTGTGCAATTGTGGATTTAAAATTTTGATAATGTTCCTTACTTATTAGCTATTTTGTCTTTTGTATTTTGACCTAATTCAGACGGCAAAGGCATCAACCCTTATTTAAGATTAAATACACATACATACACATACAGCAACCCAAATCAGGTTAGCTGCAATCAAGGTAATTGACTTGAATAGAATTGTTCATCTTTGCTTTGCAGCAGCCTTTTGGATCTAGCTTTTGATCCCAAGTGCCTGAGTTATAATTTTTCTGAACCATGGATAATTTGGTTTTATTTTAACACATAGTTACTACTTTAAAACTAAAGTCTCTGTATACGATGTCTTGATCATAAATTAATTATTTTTATTATTATTATTTTTCTTTGGCAAAATCTACAATTCTTTAATGAAGGCTAAGTAGAATTAGGGTTTTCAGAATCTGAGGCTGTGATCTCGTCTGCCTGCTTATCAACACCTATGTCTGTTAACAAGTGATACTTCCACGGCCAAACTTCATGGCCACACTTCATGTTCCTTTAGTAGTTAAAGCTTGTCTTTGTCTATACTCAGAGTGCATAGCACAATAAGAAAGAATTTACTTTTCCTGTCTGTTGTTCCTATAGTCCAGAATCAGAAAGCATTATGTTCTCTCATAAGCCCCAGTAATTGTTTTTGCAACAAAACAAAAACACAAATTGAACAAATGCACACACACACACAAAATAAAATAAAACACACATAGAAGAATCAGAAAGTGAAAGCAAGAATCTAAGACAAAGATCTCTGAAGATCTTTAGGATCGCAGTCTTTCGCAGAGTTGTCATGTAGTTTTGTAAGCATGTAAACAGTCTTGGCATTTTCCAATAAGTGGGAGGTAGTTTGTGAGGTTTTCTTCATTGCAAGTACGTTTGAAATCACAGTTGAATTTGAATGTTATAGAAAGTCCCTCAACTAATGGTACAGATAAATTCTTGTTATGGTGATACTATAACCTGCAATAAAACTTACGGTTGTGGTAATACTTGAGCATTGAAATGCTACAAATCCAGGAAGGTAGCTCTCAAGACAAGAAAAAAAGATAAATCCTGCTTTTTCAGCTCTTAAGTACTTTTTTTTTTTTTCCTTTTTTTTTTTTTTTCCCCATATGCCATAATTGATGTCTACTCTTTTTTTATTTTTAAAAGGTAAACAGTTGCATTTTTTAGTGGATAAACAAAAGATTTTTCCAGTTGTATTTAGAAGAAACAACCTTTTACTTTCTTCCCTCAGAGACAAAAACAAGTATTTAAGAAAACTGCCCGGTAGTTGTAAGCCATTTTTCTTCCATGAAAAATATAGCAAAGGATAGATGGAAATATTAGCACTTCCTATATGCAACACAGATACATTTCAGAGTACTCTATGATTCTATGATATTATGATATTGAAATTGAACCTAGATATTATTCTTAGGAAAAAGAAAGATAGATTGATAAATGGATTTTTCCAAAACTTGTGAAGTTCAACATTCATTTTTGAGGTTAATTAGTATTTGTACAGAGGCAAAAAAATCTTTAATGATGCAATTTATTGTAATTACTAAAAAAAGAAAAAAAAAAGAAAAATATTATGTTCTCAAAAAGCGTTTTTTATTTGTATACATGGTAAAGACCTTTGCAAAAGGAAGAGGACACAAAAAGTTTAGGAAGTAATATATGAGGGGCTTATTATTGAGCTTGTTATCTAAAAGCTGTAGTTCTTATGTAAGTTAAAGGGCCTATAATATCTGTAAGAATACCTAACAAGTATAAGAAGATTTTCCTAACTCTTTTCCTTTGAAAATACCAAGTTTCTCCTTTACTGCTGAAATGTGCTATGAATAAATCTACAGAGCCTTAAACCAAAGTACTAAGCTTTCTTCTCTAGATCCACTTTATTATTAAATATTACTGCTCCTAGGAAGTCTGTATCTGTGAATGCACATCCTGTTTCTCAAGTACTGGAATTCCTGCTTAGGATTCTACCAATCTTATAGATATGTATTTTGTAAATACAGGTAGGATATACCTAAATGCATACATACATACATACATACATGTATATAAAATAATGAGTCGCTATAGTTGAATTCTCAGTTGCTAACACAATATATGTAAACAGTTTAGTTGTCTTTCATTAAAGGAGGTTGGAGTGGAAGGAAAGTTGGGCTGCAGATTTTTATATCATTAATCCATTTGCAGCAAAGTTGTTTATGCAGTATTTTCTGTACATAGGCTATTATTGTTTATACAAAGCTTGTCAGAGTATGCTGCACAACCTGTAGTTTTATGGTCTTCTTTGTGCATTTTATTGGCTCATTAGACCATAAGCATTGATCTCATTAATAGAAGTGGGTTATTCTTGGTTCCCCTGTAAAGTTGGAAATACCACACATTTTACTTCAGAACTAGACTTACTCCCCAGTGATCGTGCCACATTACCCAAATCTATTGTAGCAAAGAGCTCAACATGGGCTGATTACTCATTCAGATTTCTAGGCAGGCTTTGGAGCAGACCTTCAAGTAATATTATCTGTATTCTCTCATTTAAAAATAGAGTCTCCGTTATACATAGAATGACTGAGATTTGCTCTCAGATACCAATGATTTGTTGTGCAACCTTGGATGAGTCCCATAATCTTTCCATCTGTTTTTGTATCCATCCTCTTTATGTTATCACTAGAGCTTGGCAGGAAATGCAACATCTTTCCTGAAAAGATCTGGATAATTTTAAAAGGCCCCCATTTGGGAACAATAATTTGAAACCAGAATTTTTATTAATGTGAGAAATTTCTGAACAGATCACTCTGTGGCTTTTACTATATGATACAGTTATCAACCAGAAAGAAAGACTCCTACACAAAAGTTTCCTAGTAATTTTATATCAATAAATGCACAACTTGTGGCTCTATAATCAAGAGAATATCTAAATGTATACTTAAGTAATATGTGAAATTCTAAACATATTGAAGTATTTAAAGGTTTTAGCACCTCTGGAAGTTGTTTACTATCTAAATAGATAGCTGTCTATATGATATCTAATTAGCTTTACAAATAACTTAGAATTAAATAATAATATTAAACATGATGCAAAGTTTTATATTTATGATGCTTCATTAGCATAAACATGTCAACATGGTAACATAAACCAAAACATTTTAAAATAGTCTGTGAGTATAAGCCTTCTTCCCTTCATCCCAGTGAATTCAGTGCAAAACATCAGGAAATTTAAAATCTTTCTCATATGGGTAATATTTAAAAAATAAATATGGAGTCGTACTGCAATTGCAAATCATATGCATTTCACCAAGTTTTCTTCATGATTTGATAACTCTTATTGTAGCTGTCTTTGTAAATATGACAATAAATTTTTAAATCTCCTGAGAACTGGTAAATACAGGCAGATGCACTTAACTGCTGGTGAGCAACAAAAGTCAGTCTGCAGGAAACTATGGCACTAATGTAGCTCTTGATTAATCTCTAATTACACTTTTGTCATCTTAGCAGGGAGACAAAACTATAGCAGTTCCTAAATAGGCAGGCAGCATTTTGGCACCTAGCAACCAGCAGTTCTTTCATATTAGCAGCAGTGGACTCTGTGCTGTTACATGGAAGGTGGTTATGGATCACTGCTCTATTATTTACAGAGCAGCATTTACAGAGGCCTTCACAACAGTATATAAATTAGCAGCTTAATAGGCCATCACTAACTAAAAACATGGCATGAGCTGAAGCATCAAGTATGAAATTTAACTGTGACTTGGAGATAATATTTGTAACACCTATAGAAAAAGAATGTCAATTTATTTCCATGTTAACCATTTCACAGGCGAATTATAATAGATATTTTAAGTATTTCTATATGGATGTATGTGCTTCCTTCTGATTTCTCAGATAAACATGATATGTATGTATGCAAATAGTCATACATATTAATAACTAATATCTTATTCTATATTTTCTACATAGATTTGATAAAGATTAATATAGAAGCTTTTTTCTATATATATATATGTAATTTTTTTTCAGTTGGATAATATAGCACAGTCACAGATGAGCTAGTAGAGCAGTGCTAAAAGGGATCTGCTAATTGGGCAGCAGGCTGCAACAACACTCCAAGTGTCTTTGTGAAAGGGCCTTATTAGCTATCAATCAGACAAATAGTGTTAACTTTTTTTGCCTCCTTTTCTTCAGTAACTTGTCAGTGAGAAGACCCACTCTAAAAGAAAGACCTCACACTTCTATTTGGGTGTCATTCAGAGTGAATGAGATTCAAAAGTGATCAAACACTGTAAATGAGTGCTGACAAGTTTTATTTGAAACCTTATTTAACCAACTAAGAAATACATAATGCTTAAATATTATGTATTCTGAAATTAAAGAAAAGGTTTCCTGTGAATGGAGAAAAATAAGCAGAGAAACTCCAAAAACATAATGCTTTCATTTGTACTGCTTCCTTAACTAAGCCAATAGTTGGCAATGAAAGATAGTTCTGATCTACCCTGCAATGACTCCTGAAATAACTTCTGGGTCCCATGTAGCTTTCCACGTCTTAAACTTATCATCAGAGAAATTCCCTGCATGGTATAACAGAGCTCACAGCCTGAGCAGGTGTAATAAATGATAGAGGGAGAGGAATGTAGCTGCCTTTGTCTCCCTGTGTTCACACAGCTGACAGGTGAAAGAGTCAGAAAAGGGAAGGTGGATCAGACACTTACATCCGCTGAAATCAATAGCAAAATTTGTGTTATCTTCAATGGAAAAGGAAATTATCTTCAGTTTTGTACCAAAGAACCCATTGCAAGACGTAGTTTATCAAGCTGCCTTTTTGATTATCTCTTGCTTACAGATTTGTAGAGACATTTTAGACCTTGA
Source organism: Meleagris gallopavo (assembly GCF_905368555.1). Taxonomy (NCBI): domain Eukaryota; kingdom Metazoa; phylum Chordata; class Aves; order Galliformes; family Phasianidae; genus Meleagris; species Meleagris gallopavo. Next base: position 15,784,486 of record NC_139435.1, on the reverse strand, counting down.
AGTTAAACATACTATATCTTCTTTTACATAGGTAATAGTACCTTATGATTCTATCCTAGAGTATAATTGCCCACTCTGTTACATAGAGACAAAACAGCAAAGGATTTTGTGTTTATACAAGTGAAGGGTCACATACTGATACCATAAATAAAATTAACTATTGACACTTTTAATTCCATTATTTTCAGAACATCTCAAATACTGTACCATAGTTTCTCCCAGCTATTCTCATTATCTATTTCTGCAGCCCCGCATAAAGCCAAATGATGAGCACAGAATCAAGACCAGGGGCATAATCAAAGAAAGTAATGTAACTCTAAAATAGTTTTCTGTAGCGATCTTTACCCTTTTTTTACACTTGACAAAAAAGCAGCCAGAAGAAAAGTAGATAATCCGATAATCCCCCATATCCTCAACTGCACTGCTTTCTATCCCATGTAAACATGGAGATTTGCATTCTCCTGAGAAATTCTGAGAGAGATACAACTAATATGGTTCCTCCACTGGGGATGACCAACACTGAAACTGTGTCCCTAGAAACCATTGCTATGAAATGACTGAACTTTATGTGGGACCTAACTTGTGTTTGGGCTACTTAACAGCAGAATGAGATTTCCAAAACGACACTGATGAGGTGAATTCTGAGAAGTATTTTACCTGTAACCTTCTAGATTTTCATGGGTGAAAGTGTATATGAGTGTTTTTCTTTTTTCTCCTAGTATTTCTTTTATTTTTATTTTTTTTCTTTTCTTTTTGAAACTTTCTTGTCCTACTTTTCTTATTTCTTTTCTTTTTTGTTTTTTTTTCTTTTATTTATTTGCAGAATTAAATAGTGAGTTACAGCAAGATGTTGCTTAAGAAAATTATTTCCTACTAAGTCTCCTATCTCTAGTCAAAGAAGTTGTAATCAGCATTCTCATAGTAATACTTAATTAACTAGTTGATTTCTGTCATAATGTTCAAAGAGATGGGGGCTGAGGTGTTTTTGAAACCAGAATTATGGACTGATATGACACTGAGACAAATTGTTCTCAACAGTTGTGGCTACAAATATTTCAACAGAAAAAGCTAAACTGTTCTAAAAGCATAGATCCCACTGATGGACCTTTGTTGTGTCACATAAGCCAAGCTCTGTATGAGAGTTTTGCTTAGTTGGAGTGAATTGACATTCACTGATGCTTGCTAAATGATTATGGAGACTAAACAGTGAATGTGAGCACAATGAGGTAGTGGGTGGTGCATTTTAGCAGTGGCTACAATGATGAGAAAGATTGACTGGTCCCTTCTGACTCCCACAATTCTGTGATTCTGTGATTCTGTGATCATGACTCTGACTAAGCTGCAGGCTTAAACTTGCAGAGTCAGGCCAGTGAGCAAGACAGCCTTTCTCTTACAACTTGATAGCACCAGCCTCCATACTTCTTTGAAGACTGTGAAGTACATTGCCAATCTTGGCTAGACTATGACATTCACTGTATAGTGCAGATTTGGCACCATCTGACTTCCATGTGATGAAAGATGGTCAGCACAGGCAACGTTTTCCTAGCAATGATGCCATCATAGCAGCTGTGAAGCAGTGGGTCACATCCACTGATGGAGATTTTGAGTGGCAGCATGCAGGCTCTTGTCCATTGCTGGTGAAAATACATAGCGAATGGTAAAGACTTTGTTGAAAAATAATTCTGTATCTGAGAATTTACTCTATCGAATAATATTATTGTGCTCTTTGTAGTTGTTGTAGTTTCCATGGAAATAATAGGAGGTATTCCATTTAGAGCAACCGATGTATAAGCTGCAACAAGAATAGGGACAATGAAAGAAAAACATTGAATGTTGTGAACTCACAATCATTTTAGTTAGTGGATGATTTTGCACTGTATGTAACTAAGTCTGTTAATACAGTTAAAATAATTATTTTCACATCTTGATATGTTTGATTTTTCAAAGTATTATTATCATATAGAATGACCTCTGCTTTCATGTATATACAGAGAGAGAAAAAAAAAAAAAAGAGAGAAACCTGATTAAGTTTTTCAATTTAAATCCATATATATATATTTATACACAGCTTCAGTCTCAACTTCATATTAGTTTCACTGAAAGTCTTAGCCATAAGTCAAATAAACGTGTTATTTTTCACTTATTTTTATTTCACTGGAGTGCAAAGTGAATTCTGTGGTTGTTGTAGTAAAAGAGATTTGTATTTATTACACTAAGCATAATAAGAAATAAAATAGTTAAAAAGTGACCTCAAATGAAGGAAAGTAAAGAGATCACAAATGAAATTGAGAAGATATATTGTCAATTATCTCTGATGATACAATTTCCAACAGTATGTTTCAAGATGACACCTTGGTTTTCATGAATCACTTTTGAGCAGTATTTTTCAATGAAATGTCTCTCTCTAGTGAGTAATTTGGAATGAATAAATCCATATTCGTATCAATACAAAAAATAAAGTCTTCTTATTAGCCTTCTGGATTTATTAGACAAGGATAGTTAGGGTTTATAAAGAACTTCTGACACAAAGGTTTAGGGTCATTAAACAGGTCACTGAAGCTTTGAACAGTAAATCTGCGCATGACACCTTCAGATGATGACTTCAATCAGGCAATTTGTTTACTAATCATTATAAATTTAATTTCTTAAAACGTAGAGACTCTAATTTATATGATCTCTAATGTGATGTTCAAACTCGACTTTTCTGCCATTCAATACGTATTTTGTAGTAGTACCTTTCCTTATTTATGAAATGCTAAATGTGAAATTCACCTTTTGATAAAAAAGAACAAACAACCAAAATACATGAAAATACTTGTTCTCTGTGAATTTAGAATAAATGATGAATTTGTGAATCTGTGAAATGATGCAGATCTGTATTTTCAGAAACTCTTAGTTGATGTTTCTGCTTGACCATGTAAATGATAAATATATAGGAATACATCAATATTTACACATGAAAAAACATGTCATGGTGATGTTTCCTGATGCTTCCATGACAAGCAGATAAGAGCAGTCTTCCATGTTGGTGTTTTGTTTGTTTGTTTGTTTTTGCCAATGTTTGTTTAAAAATTTCTAATTATTTGGTCTTTCCAAGAGTTTTTCTAGATTTTTCTCACCTGTATTGAAATTCTCAAAGTGATTCTCCTTGAAACATCTCTTATGATTTCAGATGAGGGCAAGAACAGACTGGGCTTTAAATACAGGAAATTGAAAATTACATGTTTATGTTTGTATGTATATATTAGATACATTTGAAATTTGATGTAATTGTTTTTGCTTCCATTTTCTTAGTTTCCTCTTTCTGCACACATTTCTTTTAAATATAATAATTTCTATTTTCACAGATTTTATAATGGAGAATTTTATATATGCAGATATTCAAAGTGAAGAAAATATTTGTTATGCTGTTCAATTATTTCTATGTATATATGTGTGCATTTGATTCTTATATAAAACTCAAAATGTATTCTTCTATGCTTTCTATCACTGATGTGTCTGCTTACAAATTTCCATTTAAACAGAGAAAAAGATTCCCTCCAACAATAGGATAAAAAAAAAAAAAAGATATGTTTTACATTTAATTTTTAAAGTTTTACATAAAACAACATTTGATTGATGCAAGAAATAAATTTTAATTTAGATCTCAAATGAATTTTACATAGAGACTAAGGAATCCTGTTACAGGAAGTAAAATGAATGTTTATGCAGCAAAGCAGTGAAAATATGTACTTAAAATCATAGCTTTGTAGGCATGTGCAAAGTTTAATAGATGCTGAACTAATTTCAGTGAAGGTGAGCTCAGATCATTTTTAAGCCAGTTTTCCTTTGCTTCTGTGTGTGTGCTATGTGCATGTTTATCACCTTAATGCCTAAATTTAAAGCATAGAATAAAAATGAAAACATTTAAAAGACTTTATCATCTTATTTTTAGAGTAATGTGTTTAATGCTGATGTCATGATAATATCAAATAAACAAATATCAAATAAATTCACTCCATAAGTCATAAAACTGATTCATAAAAACTTTTATCATGGTACATAAATGCATTTACTCTGTACTGTAAAGTGAATACATAAGGTGAAAGAGAAGGTTCCTTAATAATAGCCATCACTTAGGATCATGATTATCACTGCGAGTAGTTCCTTCTGTTTTGCTTTTGGTGACATAAGTAAGTTGAAAACTATTTCATTAAATTTGCAGTTGTTTACAAAACAAAAGAAGGATTTGGGTTTCCATGAATAGGTAGAGAGAATAATATTTTCCATGATGCTTAACTTTCTCTATAAAAATCAAATTTAAAATCACTTGCCCAACTGAATATTTAAGAGATACAAAAAGGAAACACTACATAGTGACATGTCAAAATGTGAGCATGCTTGTGAAAAAGTGAAAAATAATCTTTCGAACGCAGAATTTATATATGTATTCTCATCTATACATACCATATGCTAGTTTACTACATATTAAATAGTTTTATATGTAAATATATATTTGTATTAATATGTAAGTATATATATTACATATAGTTTTAATCAGGTGGAAGATTCTCACAGGCATAAAGTGCTTTTAGAGTTGTCTTCCATTAGTTTGAACACACAGGAAATTCCTATTTATAGGTATTTGTCATGTTTACTTCAGTGCAGTGCGATATGATTGTGCAAAAATTAAATCTTTAATATTTAACAGTAATATTAAATTAAAAGTTTTTCAAGTTTATTTGAGACTGAGAATTTCAGATTTGAACTCCCACTTAAGTATGCTTCTATAAGTGTAAAAATTCAAGAAGTAGGCAGAAGTATTTTTTGTTGACAAGACTTTTCACAGCATAAAGTGGCTGTAATGAATGTATATGTTCACTCTGTAAATGTTCTAAAATGGAAAAATGCAAAATTAAAAAAAATGTTTTAAATTTCAAAATGAATTTTCTAATCAAAGTTTCTTTCAATTTGATCTATAAAATTAAAAAAAAAAATACAAAGTCAAGCTAAAAATACGTGATCTATTTCTAGTCAAAAGGACTGATATTTCAGCCAGGAAGCCAATTTTATACATCACTAGTGTGATTTTGAGAATCTACACTTTCTGTGCAGGGTTGGTTTTGTCTTCTCCTAGCCAAGCTGATAACAAATAGAAGGACATACTCACCTACTGTGTTTAATTTGTGCAGATTTGGTTTCTTATTTCTTCTTTTCACATACATTAAATGTGTTCCAAAGGATTTATTTTACATCTGCCGCTCTGTTAGCCTGCAGTCAGTGGTTTTCTGCCAATACAGATGAAACCCCAGACGTGCAGCACTGAAAGGGAGTACTGCTTTTTGTAGAGATAAAAAAAAAAAGAAAAAGAAAAAGAAATAGATGACAATGAAACTAACACACACACACACACAAAAGTCTCTGCTTTATCATTCTAATCCAATCTGATTCTCATTTTGGAAAGCGCAACTCTAACACTCCCCCAAGAAATACCTGGTCATTAAAATGGAACCTGGCCTAGCAGCATATACAGTATGCTGATCTGAACTTAACAGGACAGATCTTCAGCTGGCATAAATAAGGATGGCTGCATTTGAAAGCAGTAGAGCTATGCTGATTTACACCAGCTCAGGGATTAGTTCTACGCGTTGATTAACAGCTAACAATTTGAACCCATTAGACTTACGCCAGCATAAACCTGAAGAAATCCAGTGGTGAATCAAGCCCAAAAAGAAAGAAATCTTTGCATAACTACTTTACAACCGTGAAAATATTGGCTGACTCTCATAGGACTTCATTACCACATCTGATGAGAATGCTGATTTATGGAGATCAGTAAACAAGTCTCTACACTGAGGGTGTTACAGCAAAAACAGAGAAACATATCCAAACCATGAACAGCCTACAAGGGCTACATTTGCTTGCACTTTCTATGCCAGGTTAAGATTTAATGGAAGACGTTTCTAACTAGCACTCTGTATTTAAAGGCGGCTGAAAGGAGCAACACAAAGCCCCTGTGGCCTGTTGATATAAACGGCTAGGGGCAAGGAGGATCCCAGTGTTCTTGGTTCATTCAATGACTCATCATGCAACACCAGGTTCGTCACTTGACCTTTTCTTGCCTCTGTGAACTCAAATGGAGATTAGGGTGAAAAATGTAGGTTCCTATTGGAAAACAGATGATTTATAACTGAAGTTATTTGAGTAAATACATTACAAAGAAGTAGTAAATCCATAAATTTTGCACACATGATCATAAACAATGGAGTTGATATCTATAAAAACCTCAACTTCTCCTTTCTTCTGCAGGTTTCTTTCCTGTCTGTCTGCGTTTCACCTTAAAACCATGCACATGCATAAGAGATTAGCAATTAGGGTAACTTTGTTATTCTCTGAATTTGTGGTTTGTTAAGATACACAAAAGCAAAAACAAACTTCCATTTCTTCCATAAATCAGTGAAAGCAAAATAGTCAGTTATATCTACTCCCATATGAAAAGTAAGCTTTAAAAAATTATTTTGGACCAAGCAATTGTAATCTCTGGTTATGTGTACACATGTGCTGGAAATGTAGCCTGTTTACAGTCCCTTTTAGAAGCATTAGTACATTTTGTATTTTCCCAAGTGAGCGTGTGGCCCACAGACTGTCTTGTAGTGAAGGTCATTTTATTCAGTAATGAACTGTGTGCCCCTCATCTTGAATTGCTCTCAAGGTTAATAAATAAATAAATAAAAGGCTTCTCTTTATAATTAAATGTCTGTCAAGCTCAAAATCAAACCTTTGGACAAAGAAAATGGTCTGGAAGTCTGAACAGCATTTGTTGTTTTAGTTTTATGACTTGGATGACTCTCCTCACTATTTCATTTTCATGTCAAAACGATCATGGAAGCTTTGACTATGACCAACAAAAATATACAAGTGTTTCTCAGTGTATCATACAAAAGATCAATAGATTACTTTGGCAAAACTGACTGTATGCACAGCTAATAGTATAAGAAGAGTGAAATGATGGAAGGATTATGAAATACATTTTAAAAAACAAACAACAACAACAACAACAACAACAAAAACATCACATAAGAATTAGGATTATTTCGAAGTTCATATGTCAGCCAATTAAACCCATTGTTTAGCTTCTGAGACAAAAAGCCACAAAGATCCCATCAGAAGAAGGGTTTTTTCTTCCCTGCTGGCAGCTTGTAGATGCAAAAGGTCTTGTTATAGAGAAGGGTGCAAGTATAGCAGCAGCTAAGGAGTCTCAATCAGATAAACTGACATCTGTGACAGATAGCTCTGTTACACAGGAGGCACTAAGCCTTGCTTGCCTTTCTCACGGGAATGATCCACCACTATTACAGCATCTCTAATGCAGCTACTAACATGCAGTTTTAAACTCATTCACAGGCTGAAACAAGATCACATTTACAGTGAAAAGAGAAATTCTTAAGTGGCATGGAACCTCAGTTTAGTTTTCCTTATCATTTCTCTTCTAAAGCTTTAATCAAGTGTTTTATTTTAGAGGCTCAAGCAGCCTCAATGAATGGCCATTCATTTCTCCCATCCTCATCCATTTTGTTAGTCTTTATTCTCCATAACTATATCTTCAATCTGCCATTAAATAGAGGTTCTTAAACTAACAAAAACAAAAACAAGAAGGCTTTTAAAAGCAGAAATAGGTTATATTTTCGTAAATAAAACTGCTTGCAAAATACTGAAATGAAGCACATTTAAAATTAAACTTTGCATATATTAAGATGAATTTATATCACAATAAGAAGATGAGAAATAATCAGATATTATTTTCTAATATACTTTCCATAGAAAATAAAATTGCTTGGTATTTCTCTTGAAATTGACTTGAAAAAAGAAAATGGAAATATCATTTCAGGGGAAAAAAAAAAAGAATGTAAAAAGAATCAGTGGAAAAGTCTTGGAAAGATACAGAAGACAATTATATAGGCAAGATTCAGGTATTTTTATATTAAATAGATAAAGTTCAGAAAATGAAAGAAAAAAAATGGGCACTGGACCAAGGAACAGGAACTAACCACTAATAATAAGGAAGCAATGTGTAATCTGCAGTACCAGAGAAAAGAAAGCCATTATTTCTTTCTGGAAATCACTCCAAGAATATGTACAACATTATAAAAAGTGTGCTGAAAAATGAATATTTGATTTAATGATAAAGCAAATTACTAAAAGAAAATATCCAATAGCATGTTACAAATACAAACAAATACAGATGAAGAAGAGATACTGATTTAGAATATGAGTTTCTTCTCTACATTTTCCCTACAGTTCTTGAGTTCTGATAATTTTTGCTTTCAGATACATTTATTCTTCATATAGTTAAAATAAATTTATTGCATATCTGCAGCAAATCAGCTGTAAATACTTTAAATTTGACCACGTATGTCTCAAAATACTGATGCATTTCACATATTGTGCAAGTACTTCTGCTCTTACTAAGGTTTCTTTCTGTAAATTTTCATTATTAATGGAGGAAAAAGCATATTGTCTTTTACTTAAATTTTGCATTTTTCCTGTAAAGAGCCTGGAAAACCAAACACTATTATATGTACATTTAGCTCCAGTATTAGTATCAATTATAAAAATATTTACACTTTTTTAAAATAAAGTATTAAATGCAAATACTAAGATTTAAAATGTCTGATCTCTTCCTTAGAAAGGAACAAAATCTACATTTCTTTTTATTCCCTGGAACCCTTAGAAATACACAAGACACAAGCTCAATACATTCAGGAGCTGCTTTAAACAGATTATTGATATTCTGGCCCACAGATCTCTTGGAGGATATTGAGTATCAGCTGCTTCAAAAGGTTGGCGCCAACCTTCCTCTTCTATGCACCACAAACCAGAATTAATTGCAAATCAATCGAACAAAGTACAACTGATCAGTAAACCAATTAGTAATTTTAGCTGTTCATCCTGTCTTCATTTACTAGAGGGAAAGATGTGGGATGAAAGAAAATGATTTCTAGTTAGCATTTAGGATTTTTTTTAACCTGGTAACAAGGATGCCCTTGTAAAAACATTTCAGATATGGGCAAATCCAAGTTAGGCAATTTCAGCTGCTCAGATTCATTATTTTTTATATCATCTGAATTAATTTGAATGTTAGGTAAAAGATTATGTATCTCTTGCTTTGCTGGTCACTTTTTTTAATCTCTACTGAACAGCAGAAGGATAATATAAATTGCGTATAATTCATCCTCACTGTAAATGGAATTCCTCCTTAGTTTCACATAAATGTGAGTGAAGGAAAATCCTATGAAAGACTTCAATTTCCATTTGTTGAGATGATCTATCTATTGCATATTCTTCTTGCATCAAGGAAATATACTCTTTGAAATATTCAAACGAGGTCCATCATTATAACTCGTAGAATCCACTATCTGGTGAAGTTGTGGACAAACCTGGAGGCTAAATATGTATTCTTCCATGACATAACTACCCAAAAATTTATTCAGTAGAAATTCTGCAAATGGCAACCCCACTATCAATACAAGGTATAGAAATAAGAAGGAAGCACAGCCCTGCCACAAAGGGGTACTGGTGGATGACAAGCTGGATGTGCGCCAGTCCTGTGCCCTCACAGCCCAGAAAGCCAATTCTATCCTGGGCTGCATCAAAAGAAGAGTGGTCAGCAGATCAAAGGAGTTAATCCTGCCCCTCTGCTCTGCACTGATGAGACCTTACCTGCAGTACTGTGTCCAGATATGGAGTCATCAGTACAAAAGTTGGATTGCATCCAACGGATGAAACACCTCCCAGGTGAGGGCTGAGAAAGCTGGGTCTGTTCGGCCTGGAGAGGAAAAGATTTCAAGGAGATCCAAGAGTTGCCTTTCAGTATCTAAAGGGGTCTATAAGAAAGAAGGGAACAGAGTCTGTAGCAGAGTCTGTTGTGACAAGACCGTAGGAAATTATTTCAAACTAAAAGAGGGGACATTTAGATTGAATGTAAGGAATAAGTTTTTTATTATAAGGTTGGTGAGGCACTGGAGAGGTTGCCCAGAGATGTGGTGGGTGTGCTACTGTCATGGTTTCATGATTTTTGGTTATCAGTATTCCACATCATAACATCATGTAATGCACTGGGGGTTTGACTGCTGATGCTCAAGTTCTGGGTGCCTGTCCGGAGGAGAAGAAGAGCTACATTTCCCCAGGGGGCTTTGCGGTCAGCGAGGAGATATAACTCCCGGCAAGGTCACCTGATTCTCTCTTCTTTGCCTGCGCTTCTTCGTTTGCGCTTCTCTGCCTGTGCTTCTCTGCCTGTGCTTCTTCATCGGCTCAACCGGACTGCACTTCTCATCTCAGCATTGTGGTGAGGCCGATCCACCTTCCAGACACACATTCTCTCTCATTATAGTCTGTTGATACTATATTTAGTAAATTAGTTTGTTTCACCTCAGATTGTTGCTGCTGTTTTCAATTATTTCAGAGTCTCCTATTTTCCTTTTCTGGGGGCGCGGATCTGCGCCCTTCTAGTCACGGAACTGGACTGAACCAGCCCGTAAACCGTTGACAGCTGCCCTTGGAGACATTCATGGTCAAACTGAACCAGGTTCTGAGCAACCTGATCTAGCTGTGTCACTGTTCAGTGCAGCGGAGTTGGACTAGATAACCTTTAGAGGTCCCTTCCAACTTAAGTGATTCTCTGATTCTATGATTCTACTTAGAGCACCAAGAGTGCAAATGCCTCTTTCCCTGACCTTTTAACTATTATCCTGACTCTCAGTGGGTAATTTCTTTGCTTTTTCTAAAAGAGGAACGATCTGTAGCTGCTTCAGGACAACCTGTACCTATAGTCTAAAAAAAAGTAGCTTTTACATTTAAATTTCTGCTCTGAATGGAATTTGGAAGAATAAGAGATCAGAACATGTGCTTCCATTTTCTAGATAAGCATTCTGGCTCCTCCATACTTTCAGTTGAATTATTTGATAATTTTATGTTGCTTAAAATTGGGTTATTTTGTGAGTACTTGTATTTTTTAGTTAAGCAGTGCACAGTTTTAACAAAGGAACACTACATATTGCATCTATGCCAACAATCTTTCTAGTTATTAAAAAAATGCATCATTCAACTGAATACCCATTTGACTTAATATATTATTTGTGGTCAAAATATGGCAGATTTTATTTCATGCACTAGTATATCTTAGGAAGCAACCCAGTTCTATGAATAAATAAGTGAAAATAATATTTCAAAGGAGATATATTTCAAAATCTTGAAAATGATTTCCTGGGATGCCAAAGATTCTTGAAGGTCTCCAAAAGAATTTAGGGGACTTGCTTTGCAGTGAATAGGCAACAATGATTCAGATATCTAATACTACGTATTCCTAGTAGGATCCAGTAGGTTTCATTAGAAAATTAAAAAAAAAAGACATCAATACTGTAGGTTGTGCGTAAGTTGTTTTGTTATTAAATTTCATTACTTCTTTTATAGAACAAGTAATCTATACCTAGAGACAAACAACTTTTAACATACATTCCAGGCTCTTTACACTTCAAAGAACTTCTATTAAAAAAACATATATTTTTAATGGAAACACTATGTTTTGTGTAAGTCTGTTCATTATTAAAAAAAATTGAAACCTGAACTCCAAATACCTGAATGACATTGACAGCAGTGCTTTTTGCCAGCTGATTGAACATTTTCGTAGAATCATGGTATCACAGACCAACTTAAGTTGGAAGAAATCTTAAAGACCTTTTACTTCCAAACTTCTTGCTGCGGGCTTGGATATCTTCCAACAGATCAGGTGGAAGTCCCATCCAATCTGGCCTTGAACACCTCCAGAGATGGGACATGCACAACTTCTTTGGGCAACCTGTTTTAGTGCTTTTTCACTCTCATAGGAAATAATTTCTTCTGAATATGTAATCTAAATCTATCCTCCTTTAATTTGAATGATATCTGCTCTAGCCCTCTGATCATCTTCATGGCCCTCCTCTGGAATCAACATGTGTCGTTTGAGAGCCCCAGAGCTGAACACAGTACCACAGGGTGGGTACTGTGGGAGGAATACAAGGGGCAAATCACTTCCCCTCTGGTCCTGTTTCTTTTTGAAGCCCTGGTTGCAGTTGCCTTTCCCAGCTGCAAGCACACCTCATGCTGATCTTCTCATTCCATCCCCAAATCCTTTGTGCTGCTCTCAATCATTTCTCCACTCAGTCTGTATTTTCTTTTACTCGTTCTAAGAGAAGTGGGAGTTGTGGACATTTTTTAAGATGTCTCAAATTGCTCTCTTATTTAGGTATTGCTGATATTGACTTCTAGTTTATTCAAAAAACAATTTAGTCAAACGTGAACAACTGTTTTTTTTTTAGCACAATCTTTAAAAGGCTGCATGAAAATAGAAAGCACCACAATTAGAAATGAAAAAAAAAAAAAATCATGAAAGATGAATACACAGTAGAAGTGACTGACAATGTAAATACCAAGGTGCTATCACCGAACTGTCAGTGACTGAGAATTCTCAGACGTTAAATACAGTTTGCCTTAAATAACGACTGCAATTTTTTTTAATAAAGAAAGGGTCAGATCTGGAACATATGAAACATAGTGATAATATTTACAGAGTCTGGTCCTACAGGAGCAATTCAGTTTATAATCTGGATGCTTGCAGACTGAGATGAAAGATAAGAAAGGAGGTCACAACTTGTGCAGGAAACATGCAGACTGCAGTTGCATGGGTCCTATGCATGGGAGAAATCTGGATCTCCACATACCCTGGGTCCTAGCAGTGCCATACTTTCAGGAGAGTACTACTTTCCTGAGAACTAACACTCAATCAAAAGTGGTGTTTTGAAATGCTGTCAAATGAGAATAGCCCACTCTGATTTATGGTATGGCAGACAGAGCATACACCCAACAGTGGAAACACAGTCTTCATTCCTTGATCACTCTGGAATTTCATGAATCTCTGAAGGAATTTCAACTACTATCTGCCTTGAAAATACTGTAATCGTAAGGCTGATTAGAAACAGATATGAACCGTACCATATTTATTTAATATCTGTATAGCACAAGATCATAGAATGGGTTAAGTTGGAAGGGGCTTTGTCTATTTCCAAACTCCCTGCCATGGTCACTCACTAGATCAGGTTGCCCAGGGCCTCATCCAGTTTGGCCTTAAACTCCTCCAGAGATGGGGCATCCACAACTTCTCTGGACATGTTTCAGCACCTCACCACTTTCTGAGTAAGGAATGCTAGCATATGGTGAAAATCTGCAGTAGTGTGAATTGAGGACATGAGTAAGGAAGGACACAGAAGGATGTGGATTAGAGGGGTAGGTGGTGATGGGTTAATGGTTAGACAAGATTATCTTAGTGGTCCTTTCCAATCTTAATGATTTTATTATTCTATTCTATGATTCCATGAACAGCAGTGCATCCTGGGGCGCTGATTCGCTGATTCTTCAGGTCAGGGACCTGCTTGCATTTTGATATGAGTTCCTCATCACTAAACACTCATAGGTGAGGTCTGGAAAGTGAGCAAATATTTCAATATCCCACCACTGAAACTTGGATAAGGTTATTACGTATGACTGTTTCAGCCGCACAACTGTAATTTTACAGCCATTATACATGACAGTTGTTCCATCCTCAGAGTTTAATTTAGTTATTAGATACATAGCCATAAATTTCAGACATTCTTTTAAAATTGATTGCAAGCACATTAGGAAGATATAAATTAAGTGCTACTATTTTTAAGAGAAAAATTTAGCATTGAACTTTTATTGTAAAGTATTTTAAACCTCCTAATTTTAGCTTCATTTCTATGAAACAAATGGTTATAGAGTCATAGGTCACCTCAGATGAGTTTTTATATGGTGCCATTCAGAAAAATGATACATTATTTGACTTTCATTGAATAAAGGAAAAAAAGTCCTTGAAAGAAGTGAAACAATATATTTTTTTCTTTGGGGATTAATGAGCCATATAACTGGGAGATGTGTGTGTAGTATTTCATTTTTTAAAACATAGGTATTACAGAGAAGATTAAAGAGTTTAGACATTTAGAAGGAAGAAGCTGCATTATGTTCCAAATGCACTTCCAGTAGGAATGAATTTGGCTCAGTGTGTTTGGCCAATCTGAATAGAAAATGATTTTAATATATTTGTTTTTGGTTTGCCCCATTTCTGTTTTTAAGATTAGTTTATGTAGTGCATATAAATATATTGTGTTAAAGGACATATTCCTTGTTATATTTACTTGATATTTATCCTTGTTTTAACAGGGACAGTAGAGAGGGGTGGTTTGTGATGATAATAGTCTAATTCCCAAGCCATTAGTTTAACAGGATAGTCAGGCAGGGAGCTACTGCAGGCAGTTGATGAGACACTTGACCTGCTGGTATGACAGAAGAAGAATGAGGTGGAGTTGGAGAGATGGGAAGGGTGGCCAAGTGCATGCACCTTTGGGCTTAGCACAGTGGCTCTACTGGCAATGCCAATAAAAAGTTGATTGATACCTACCTATGATGAATCCGTAATGATTTAAGCATGTGTGATAAAACTTAGAGCCTGGAGTGCTTTGATTTTAGTATCAGCTGGTATGGATCAAAACTGATTTTAGAAAGCCACTTAGATCTTGTCATGTCAAAAAATATCCTATATTCATAAACATTATATATTATAATATATAATTTTATACATACAGTAATAACAAAATATATTTTGTTATTACTTCATTTTTTGCCTGCTGCCAAAAAGGTATATTTCCATTCCTGTTTTTGTACCCAAACTTTGTATGAATAGGGCATTCCCCAAATGAAAGCCGTTCTGAAGGGAGGCTTTTTATCTAACACACGATTCTCAGAATAGGTCATTTCCTCTTCTGGTCATCCCTGTGTTGATACCATAGTGTTCACATGCCCTAACTGGCAGTCTTTTCCTGAAGTGAGAGGATAAGAGGACTATGACACAAAGGTGCTATCTTCTCCACAGTGAGGCAATATATATATATATATGTATGTGTTTGTTGCCTCTTTAACTGCTGTTAAAGAGCAGGCTGGGTTAACATGAAGTCAGTGGAGTCAGCTTAGTTATGCAGTGTCTTCAAAAATATCCTGAAGAGACAAAATACTTCAAGGCAGGGTCACTAATACTGAAAATCTCCAGACCTACTGTTCCTGTCATGTTTAATTTAACTGATGGCATAAACACTAAGCAGGGTTACACAATTATTTATTATATTTCTTTATGAACCACTATTTTTTTAAATTTTTTTATTCTTTTCAGACTTCTATAAAGTTTCAGTTGCTTTATGGCCTAAAGTGAAATGCATCATTAAAGCCCTGGAAAGCACCTTATGTTTAATTATTTAGATATGTAGGGAGATTAAAATTCTTAATACAGAAGTTCTTTTCAAATAATACAGTTTCAATTTGCATCTACTTTCTACTATTCTTTCTTTCTGTTATCAGAGTTTGGAAGGGGGGAGGGTGGGAGGGGGGGAATTTCAGTCTTATTTTTGTAATAGTCTGCGTTATTATTTTTAAATTAACTGTGTGTCCTAAAAAGTCCTTCTAAAGAAATGTATAGATAAAGGCACTTAATATAAACTCTCAAATGATATTTACACTTTTCTTAAACACATCAGTCCTTTGCTTTCCCAGAGAAAAATTATTTCTTTTATAGTTTCACAACCTTGGTGATACAAAAGTGTATGATTCTTCCAAATAGTTGAAAAAATTATAGCAGTTTTCTAAAGCTCTTTCATTTACCAAGAATAAATAGTAAACAACCACATATCCACTAGAGTGTGTTGGAGATCATCTGACAGTTTCCCCATTTCTTTTGAAAATATTAATTAATCAAACTAAAATTGCTTGAGATACTAAGTGTATTTTACTAACTTTCCACTTAAACTACTGAAGAATGGCTTTCACATTTCCAAAGGAGAAGAAGCTTGTGGCTTTTGCTCATAGCAGATTTTTGTTATGAAATTTTAGCAAATTTAACTGAGGGGGAAAGGTGAGAACAAAGCAACTTATTCTAAAATCTAGGATTAAAAAAAACCCAACACATTATTAAATTCATGGGAATAATCTGATCTGATCTTGTTTCCATATTCTTAAAAATTCTTTGTAAAAATAAGATTTAATTTAATTTAGATTCAAGGTAAAAATGGAATATTTGAAATTTCAAAAATTTCCATACAATGAGAAGGATTTTTGAAGAAAACTCAATCCAATTTAAAACACTCTAAGTATTTAAAATAATTGTTCAGATTTTATTTTGTCTGATCTTCATTGAAACAGGGTTCTTATGCAGTCAATTGTGAAGTGTCTTGACAACTGTTTGGTCTGTCTGTTTTCTTGACTCTTCATAAGACATTTTGAAAAGCTTTGGCTATATCCTGAATATTTTCAGAATTTTCTTAAATTCTGTGGCATGATAATTGCTTTTTCAAAACCAATATCTATAACTAATGATAATTGTATTCATTTATACCATAAAATGATCATACTTGTCCACATTGGGTGAATCAGGATGTGATTCTCTAAAGGTGACCCCAGAAGGGGATGAAGGGGCACTTCTTCCAATTCTGATTTTAGAACCAAGAATCAAGGGTTTTATTTCAATCATTTTCCCTGATGAATTTATTGATATGATTTTAATCTGTTTATATTAAATACTTGGTATTATAAGTGCAAAATTAGGCCAAAGCCACAAACAAATAAATGAACAGGCAAAAAAAGCCTCAAAAAACCCTAGAAAATTCTGATTCAGCTTCTGATTTCTTTTTTATTTTTCTTGTTGTCTTTTGGAAAACAGCAATCTTATTGCACAGAGTAGATCAGTCTAATTGTGTCATTAGCTAATTAGCTTTGTTCTTTCAAAATTTGAGTGAAGATGAAGGAATGCATGCCCATCTCTTCAGATAGAACTGGCTACAAAAGCCATAAGGTCTGCACCTGCCACCACTGCACATTAGTTGCTGTGTGTATGACACCAAGCCAATGCAGGCAATCTAAATACTTCTGATACTTTCTCTTCTAAGGGAGATTTTTAATGGCAGTTCCCTGTACTTTGTCAAATACTTCGCCACATTTTAGGTGATGTAGATCCCTTTGGATCTATTAAGACACAGCAACATATGATGTCTATTCTCTTCCAGTTTTCCCAAGCATATAAAAGGAATTTTGTGGCAGAATTTAGCATCAGGCCTCACATAACTATAACTGTCAGGTTTTTTCATTGTTTAGACCTAAAATAGAAGTAATAACAAAACGGCTTTTAATAGATCTACAGTACATTATTTTATGGAACAAAAATTCTTTAACTATTTCAATTCCTAATAGTTTCCACATAATGCTGAGTATTTGCCAGAGAAAGAAAGAATCTTTTCTTCCTATCTGCTACAGTTAAATTACACACAATTATTACATAATTACAGATGTGATGTCTTTCTTTGCGGGATAATCATAGGTGTAGCTTAAAAAATCTGCAGGTATTCAGGTTAAACAACCTGGCAGGTCAAGTGCTCAGAGTACCAGAACAAATTATCCCATATATGTGCTGAACGTCCTCATTAGTATGTAACATGAAGCTCCACCTCCAAAGAGAAGACAAAAAGATTTCTGCAGAAAGATGTCTATGCACACACACACACACACACATACACACACACACACACACACATATTTATTTTATATGAAAGAGCTATAAAGAGCTTCTTCTTATAGTTTATCTGCTAATCATCTTTTGCAACTATTACGGTTACACAGTTTGCATTTTTCAACTAAGAGGTGTCCTGGTTCACCAGTAAGTTTTGGGTTTAACAGTGTTATTCATTACAACTGGCACATTGGTAACAGATGGATTTAAGAGGGGAGCTCAGCGCTTTTGAAAATAGTGTCATAATGTCTGAAATTCACAACTGGCAATCCTAATCTGAGTCTCTGGTACCAAACCTTAATAACTTTAGTTTCACACATGTTGTGTGGGGATAAGAAGTCCCTTACTATGTTTAAACTGTCACTCACTAAATATTTAGTCTAACTCTAACCTGGCTTTTAACTTTCTGAGCCAATTCTTGACTGCTTAAATTAGTATAATTATGCTTGTGGTTCAGAAGAGGCAGGAAGAATGCTTTTATTATTACCTTCTATACTCAAGAGTTTTAGGTAAATGCTGCCAATCCGATATGTAACTGCTACCAACCATGTGTTGATTTCACCATGTTTGTACGTCACCTGACTTTCCCAAATTTCTTTTCAAATTCATTTGCTCCAGAAGGATTGCTCAGGAACATGATTTAGCAGAGGACTGTTAGTTACGGTAATAATGTTAGGTCATGTTGGACTTGATGATCTTTAAGGTCTTTTCCAACCTGACTGATTCTATGATTCTATGATTCTATGACTGCTAGAATTTGATTGTTCTCCTCACATTCCTTTTTATTTTGTGCAATATTATTTCATGACTAACAGATTTCTCTTTGTATGATTTTTTACTCTCTTCTCACCAAAAGTACTCAGTTCATATTAACATACTGCCTTTTTCTCGTCTTTTTTTTCCCTCTAATATTTTGATTTTTTAAAGAGAGTATTAGGCTTTGCAGTGAGGTTCAAAATTCCTTGCTCTAGAAGACTACCCAGTCCTTACCATGAAAAAAAAAAGAACCCACACAACATCCTTTTGCACTCCAAAGAAAATTTATCATTGGAAATCTACTTGGATAAAGCAGACAAACAAAAAGCATAGAGTTAGTACAATCTTTTTTTTAAAAAAAAAACAAACTTAATTTTCAGCAGCTGCTACCACCTGTACCTGCCTAATTCTCATTCACTGAGTTGCTGAAAGGGTGGATAACTTGATACTGTCTAAATCTGCAGGAAAAAAGTACTGGCTGTAGCCCAAACACAGAGCTTAATACGGGAGAAAGGATTATTATTTTTAGTGCCAGAAGATAAGTCATTTTTCTCTGAAATGACTCTGTGGATCCTCTAATGAATCTAGCTTTGATACTGGCAGGTAGTCAAATCAAAACACAAACACCAAACACCTGTGTGCCAGATACACACAGCTGTGTGTGTCTCACTCTGGATTCATTGTATTTTCCTATCTTAATTCTTTCTACACAACAAGTAAAACTATGACAGGGAATCTCATTACAATCCACATGATCCCTAATGGTGAAAGCACTGTTCAATCTGTTTAGTTTATTATCTATCATTTGTACTGAATTGAACCAGCAGAGTCGCAATTGCAATTTGTAGCAGTAATGAAATAGAATTAACCTGTCCAAAAAAGATGTGTGCACAAACAGGGTCTGTGACTATAGTGATACTAGTACACTAAGACGTTAGTCCTTGTACTGTAAACAGAGCTGTAACTGTGAGCATTGATCAAGACTTTTTTTTTCCTATGGTTAATTACTTTCATTTGCATCTACCCAGACTTTTGCACATACTGAAAACAATTGTTGCCCACCCTGCAGTCTGAAACTGCTTTAGCCATACCTAACTATAACACATTTCACTTACTAATCCACTATACCCCAAAACTGATTTTGCACTAAGGACAGAGACTGAAAAGAAGGATAAAAAGAGTGTGAGGAAATATGTGGCTATTTGGGTTAGGAGCTGAGGGAGACTGTGAGTTGGTGGCAAAATTATGATGAAAAATTCTATTAAATAAGAAGTTCAACTTATGTGTGCAAACATGCTGCTGTGTACTTTTTATGCATTGGAATTAATTAGTTGGAAACAAAGTATGTTACATAGTAGGGAATATTTAGTTGTGGTTCACCTCATGGCCAGATCAGCACCAGATCTGGGAGAAGATTTTAGAGATAGGTAGATCCAAAACTGAAATCCAAACATCAGATGACTATTACTAGGTTTTCTTGGAGATATCAAGAAAAAGTGGAAGGCGAGAAAATAGCTATGAAACAGCAGAATCACTTGAATAAACACATAGTTGTGTAATGCCAATGTTTTCCAACTGATAATACAATAAACCTGACAAGGACAAGGACAAGTGGCACACCTAACAGTTTCTTAGAGATATTTTGAGTACTCCAAAACAATGTAAGTAGACTAGCACTTAAATTTAAGCAAATGGGTCCTATGCAGAGTGTTACCTACAGAATGACAGGACAATCCTGAGTACTATTTTATCCAGCAAGCCTAAGCCATTGTGTATAGAAAACTGACCAGATACTCAGTTGATTGAAGTACACGCTGCTTGTTGCACACTAGTTGTTTGCATCAAATAAAAACCCTGAAATTATCATAAACCATCTATACACTAAATCACAGATAATTCTGTCTGAACATGTGAATTTCACTCATGTTATGTATAGTTTGTGCTACAAGAGTTTATACACAATCAATAAATTATGTATAAAATACAGGTGAAAAGTTCATATTTTTGAAAAAAATCTTACCAACTTACTAGAGTATGGAATATGGAAATCAACTAGTAAATCATTGAATTATTGAGTCATTAAGGTTGGAAAAGTCCACTAAGATCATCTAGTCCAACTATCAATCCATCACAACCGTGATCAAAATATATCAAAAAGGATTTCAAGAGTTTAGGGTGAATGGTTGAAGGAGAAGGTGCGCAAGTAATATTTTCCTCTCTTCCTTCTGGGGTGGTGAGGGATACAAAGCAGTCTAGGAAAACACAGGCTTTGAATAAGTGGCTGAAAGGATGGTGCAGCCATGGGAACTTTGGGTTCTTTGACCATGAGACAGTTTACTTAGCATCTGGCCTGATGGCTGTGGAAGGGTCTTACCCGTCTCTGAGGGGAAAGTGGATCCTAGCTCAGGAGCTGGCAGGGCTTGTTGAGAGTGCTTTAAACTAGGTATGAAGGCAGATGGGAATAAAATGATGCTCACTAGAGTGGAGTGAGTAGTTCAGAAATTTCAACTAGATTTGATGGGGGAAGTGGGTGGAGGTCAGTGGGACAGAGGAGGGCTTGGGGATGTTGTTGTGGTAGGAGATGGCGGGGATAAGCCTCTGAACTGTCCTGTAGGATCTCCTCGGAACTCCTCAGAAGAGCTAATGTTGCTGACCCCCTGTCCAAAATCTCCTTGCGTCGCTCTAGGAAGCAATGGGGGAAAACTTCAGAATACTTTTGGGGGTTTGAGAAAGGGCCCCTCTAGAAAGGTCTGTCAGCAAGCCCAGCTGAAGAGCCTTTACACTAATACACACAGCATGGGAAATAAGTAGGAGGAGTTGGAAACTGTGATGGGCTTGGAAAATTATGATCTGGTTGCTATCACAGAAATGTGGTGGGATGAATCCCATGATTGGAATACTCTGATTGAAGGCTACAGGCTCTTCAGAAGGGATAGACAGGATAGGAACTGAGGGGGACTTGCCCTTTATGTTAGGAAGTAGATAGATTGTGAAGAGCTGTGTCTGAGTAACAGCCATGACCAGGTTGAGCGCTTATGGTTGAAAATCAGGGATCAGCCCAGTAAAGGGCATCTAGTGGCTGGGGTCTGCTACAGGCCACCTGAGCAGGAGGAGCCTTCTTTCTTCAACTGTAGGAAGTGTTGCACTCATGGACTCTTGTCCTCATGGGGGATTTCAACCAATCGGTTATCTGCTGGGATAGTGGCATGGTGGATAGCAGACAATCCAGGAGATTCCTGGAGTCTGTTGAGGGTAACTTCCTGGTCTAGATATTAGATGGAATGATCCAAGGTGTAGCCTTACTGGACCTGGTGCTCACCAATGCAGAGAAGAAAATTAGAGAGGTTTAGATTGGAGACAGCCTGGGCTGTAGTGATCATGCCCTAGTGGAGTTTGTGATCTGGAACAATGCAGGCCAGGCAAAAAGTAAGGTGAGGACCCTGAACTTCAGGAGAGTGAAATTCTGTCTGTTCAAGGAACAGCTGTGTGGGATATCGTGGGAAAGTGTCCTTGAAGACATGGGAACAGAACAGAGCTGGCAGCTCTCAAAGGAAGGATGCCCTTCTGAGAGTGCAAGAGCTCTCAATTCTCCAGCAGAAGAAATCGAGCAAAGAAGGCAGGTGACTGACATGACTGAGCAAAGACCTGCAGCTTAAACTGAGGGAAAAGAGAGAAATGTTCAGGAAATGGAAGCAGGACTGTGTAACCTGGAAAGAATATAGAGACATTGTCTGCATGTGTAGAAATAAAATTAGGAAAGCCAAGACACAGATAGAGCCGAACTTGGTGAGGGATGTGAAAAATAACAAGGAGGAGTTCTTCAGGTACATCATGCCTGACCAATCTGGTGGCTTTCTATGATAGAGTGATGTCACGTGGACAGGGGAACGGCAATGGATGTTATCTATCTGGATTTCTGCAAAGACTTTGACATGGTCCCTTACCACATCCTTCTCTCTAAACTGGAGAGGTATGGATTTGAAGGATGGACTGTTTGGTGGATTAAGAACTGGTTGGCTGGTGGCAGCCAAAGGGTTGTGATTAATGGTTCTATGTCAGTGTGGAGGCCAGTCACAAGTGGTGTCCCTCAGGGGTCGATCTTGGGATCAGTGCTCTTCAATATCTTCATTAATGACATAGAGATGGCATCGAGTGCACCCTCAGCAAGTTTGCAGACAGCATCAAGCTGAGCAGTGCAGTAGATACACTGGAATGAAGAGAAGCCATCTAGAGGGATCTAGACAGGCTGGAAAAGTGGGCCCATGTAAACCTAATGAGGTTCAACAAGGCCAAATGCAAGGTGCTGCACTTGGGCTGGGCAATCCCACGTGTTTATACAGACTGGGAGAAGAACCCCTTGAGAGCAGCCCTGTGGAGAAAGACTTGGTAGTCCTGGTAGATGAGAAGCTGGACATGAGCCAGCAGTGTGAGCTTGCAGCCAGAAGGCCAACTATATCCTGGGCTACATTAAAAGAGGAGTGGCCAGCCGGGTGATTGTCCCCCTCTACTCAGCTATTGTGAGGCCCCATCTGGAGTAATGTGTCCAGGCCTGGAGACCCCAGTACAAGAAAGACACAGAGCTCTTAGAATGAGTCCAGAGGAGGGCCACTAAGATAATCACAGGCCTCTCCTATGAGTAAAGGTTGAGAGAACTGGGATTTTTTAGCTTGGAGAAGAGAAGGCTCTGGGGAGACCTCATTATGGCCTTTCAATACTTAAATGGAGCATATAAACAGGAAGGAGAACAGCTGTTTACGAGGGTGGATAGTGATAGGACAAGGGGGAATGGTTTTAAACTGAGCCAAGAGAGGTTTAGGTTAGATATTATGACAAAGTTTTATCACTCAGAGGGTGGTGACACACTGGAACAGGTTGCCCAAGGAGGTTGTTGATGTCCCATCCCTGGAGGCCTTCAAGGCCAGGCTGGATGTGGCTCTGGGCATCCTGGTCTGGTGGTTGGCGACCTTGCCTGTGGCAGGGGTGATGAAACTAGATGATCACTGTGGTCTTTTTCAACCCAGGCCATTCTGTGATTCTACGCTTCTATGATGATCACTAAACCATGTCCCTAAGTGCCACACCTACATGTGTCTTGAAAGCCTCCAGGGACAGTGACTCCACTATCTTGCTGGGCTGCCTGTTCCAATTCATCACCACTTCTTCTCTTTCTGAGAAGAAATTTTTCCTAATATCCAGCCTGAATATCCCTTGCTGCACCTTAAGGCCATTACCTCTCATCCTATCACTGGTTATCTGGGAGAAGAGGCTAACTCCCACCTCACTACCACTTTCTTTCAGGTGGTTTTAGAGATTAACAAGGTCTCTCCTGAGTCTCTTCTAGATTAAACAATTCCAGTTCCCTCAGCTGCTCCTCATAAGACTTGTGCTCCAGACCCCTCACCAGTTTTGTTGCCCTTCTCTGGGCACATCCGAGGATCTCGGTGTATTTCTTATACTGAACACAGTATTCGAAGTGCAGCCTCACAAGTGACGAGTACAGACAGATGATCAACTCCCTGGAACAGCTGTCTGCAATGTTTCTGATACAAGCCAGGATGACATCAGTCTTCTTGGCCACCTGGGCACACTGCTGGCTCTTGTTCAGCCAGCTGTCAGGCAACACCCCCAGATCCTTTTCCTCCATGCAGCTTTCCAGCCGCTATGCCTCAAGCCTATAGTGATAAATGGAATTGTTGTGACTGAAGTTTAAGGCCTGGCACTTGGTCTTGTTAAATCTCATACAGCTGGCCTTAACCCATCAAACCAGCCTGTCCAGATCCTTCTGAAAGGCTTTCCTACCCTCATGCAGATCAACACTTTCTCCCAACTTGGTGTCACCTGTAGACTTACTACAGGTGCACTCAATCTCCTCATCCAGATCATCAATAAAGATACTAAAGGGGACTGGCTCCTACACTGACCCTCAAGAAACACCACTTGTGACTGGTCACTAACTGGATTGAGTTCCATTCACTACCACTCTCTGGAGTTAGCCATGCAGC
This sequence comes from Meleagris gallopavo, assembly GCF_905368555.1. NCBI lineage: Eukaryota > Metazoa > Chordata > Aves > Galliformes > Phasianidae > Meleagris > Meleagris gallopavo. Next base: position 15,760,096 of record NC_139435.1, on the reverse strand, counting down.
TAGGTTTTTACTCAAGAAAGAATACACTTGTCCAAGCAACTTCTTGAAAGGAATACTGTAGGAAACAGTGTCAAAGGTTTTTGGATGATCTGGATATATTACAGTCACAGCCTTTCCCTCATCCACCAAGATGATCACTCAGTCATAGAAGGCTGGTCAAGCAGGACCTGCCTTTCATGAACTGATGTTGGCTTGGCCTGATCCTCTGATTGTCCCATACATGCTACTTGATTTCACAAAAGACAATTTGCTTCATGACGTTCCTTATACCGAGTCAGGCTGACAAACCTAGAGTTTCCTAGATCTTTCTTTCAACTCTTCTTGTAGATGAGCATCACGTTAGCAAGTCTGCAGGCATCTGGGATCTCCCTGATAGACCAGCACTGCTGATAAATGGTGGAAAGCAGATTAGCAATTGCTTCTATCAGCTTCCTCAGTACCCTCATGTGAATCCCATCTTGGACTTGTGAATTATATGGACTTTGTGACTGTCCAGGCAGAGGACAAAGTTCTATCCTAGTCTTTCACCTCAAGGGACTGAGTACTCGCTTGACTATTAAGTACAGAAGTAAAAAAGGCATTGAGAATCTCAATCTTTTCCTTGTCCTCAATGATAGCATTCCCTGTCATGTCTAATAAAGGCTGGGGATTCTCCTTAGCCCTTCTCTTGCTGTTAATATATTTGTGAAAACATTTTTTACTGTTGTGATTTAACTCATCAGGTAGCTAAACACTATACAATTGTTCACTCACTCCCCCTCTCTTCTCTCATTGGGATGGGAGAGACAGTTGAAAAAAAACAATGTATAACTTGTGGATTGAGATAAAACTATTTAATAAGATAGAGAAAGAAGAGGGGGAAAGATAGTGTTCTCTGTTGTAAACAGCAGGTCTAATGGGGCAGTTCCCCCAGTAGACTTACTTACTGGCTGTCTCAGAAAGCTATCTTCCTTACACTCCAGGAACTTCCTAAACTGCTTGTCACTGCTGTACTGTTTTCAGCAAATGTCAGGTAAGCTGAAGTTCCTCACAAGAACCAAAGCTACCAATTACATGACTTCTATCATTTGAGAAAAGAAAACTACTACTGCCTCTTCTTCCTGGTTGGGAAGTTCAAGACATTTGTTGGTGGCCTTGTATGTGGTAAACCTAGTTGCCTACCACCCTTCTTTTGTTCCTGGCAGAAGCTGTCTTGGGGCATAAGGATGACCATCTCAACCTAGCCAGCTGTTTGGATGGACTTTCTTCAATATAAGCACTTACCTGTACTTTGAGTCCCACGGTCTCATACCTTTTGTGCAAGGGCACTACATATAAGGACACACAAAAATAAACATTTATATACAGATGCATATATATAGATAAATTCATAAGGCTGCATACTGCATATGTCACCTACATCTCTATGATATTGGAAAACAAGCCTGAAGAAAAAGCACTGAGATTAATTAGGCTAAGTAAAAGACAACAATGCACAGTACCCTCCGGATGTTATATTTCAGGGACTTGTTTAGAATTGTTTTTTATTATTGCTTTCTGGTTCAGGATTGATTACCACATAAACAAAAAAGAACACTACATCACCCTACATGATAATGTAATAAAACTCATTTCTCAGTAATAGTTATCACTTTCTTGACACAGAGTTCTACCCAGAGACTGAAATTTCTGTCACTGATTACTTCAAATTCACAAATATTTACTGTCTTGGTCAGTTAGAAAAAGCAAATATGCAAAATTAATTCCATCTCGACATTTCTAGACTTCAGCAAAGCCTTTGACACTGTCTCCCACAGTATTCTCCTGCAGAAGCTGGCAGCCTGTGGCTTGGATGGGTACACTCTTGGCTGGATAAGGAACTGGCTGGAAGGCCAAGCCCAGCAAGTGGTGATGAATGGAACTAAATCCAGCTGGAGACCGATCACGAATGGTGTTCCCCAGGGGTCGGTGCTGGGGCCTGTCCTCTTCAATATCTTTACTGATGACCTGGCTGAGGGCATTGAGTGCACGCTCAGTAAGTTTGCAGATGACACCAAGTTGGCTGGAAGTGTCGATCTGCTTGGGGGTAGCAAGGCCCTACAGAGGGATCTGAACAGGCTGGATAGCTGGGAGGAAGCCAATAGGATGAGGTTCAATAAGGCCAAATGCCGGGTCCTGCACACTTTGGCCACAACAACCCCAGGCAATGCTACAGGCTTGGGGCAGAATGGCTGGAAGACTGTGTACAGGAAATGGATCTGGGGGTATTGATTGATGCTCAGCTGAATATGAGCCAGCAGTGTGCCCAGGTGGCCAAGAAGGCCAATGGCATCCTGGCTTGCATCAGAAACAGTGCTGCCAGCAGGGAAGTGATTGTCCCCTTGTACTCAGCTCTGGTGAGGCTGCACATCAAGTACTGTGTCCAGTTTTGGGCCCCTCACTGCAAGAAAGACATTGAGGCCCTGGAATGGGTTCAAAGAAGGGCGACAGAGCTGGTGAGGGGTCTGGAGCACAGGCCTTATGAGGAGTGGCTGAAGGAGCTGGGATTGTTCAGTCTGGAGAAGAGGAGGCTCAGGGGAGACCTTATTGCTCTCTGTAACTACCTGAAGGGAGGTTGTAGTGAGCTGGGGGTCAGCCTCTTCTCTCGTGTAATTGGTGATAGGACTAGAGGGAATGGCTTCAAGCTGCACCAGGGGAGATTTAGGCTGGACATTAGGAAATACTACTTTTCTGAAAGAGTGATCAGGCACTGGAATGGGCTGCCTAGGGAGGGGTGGAGTCAACTGACCCTGGAGGTGTTCAAGGAATGTTTGAATTTTGTATTGAGGGATATGGTTTAGTGAGAACTATGGGTGATAGGTGGATGGTTGGAGTAGGTGATCTTGTAGGCCCCGAGGTCCCAGCATGCGACTGTGGCTCCCTATGGGGCATGTGGCCTCCAGTCGCCTTGCAAACAAGTGACGGAGAGGAATCGACAGACAGACTGTGCTCCGGATATAGTGAGCCCCCAGTCTGCTCCTTACCCTCACAATACTTATGTAGAACTAGGGGGTGTGGGACTGGGACAAAACTCTCTCCCAAAAGGGCAAGGTGATATCCACTGCTCAGTGGCGGAGCCTCTGCCCTTTTGTTGCCGAGCAGAGCAAAGCTGTTTGAGAGAGAAGGATGGGTGGAAACAGATACCGACTCGGCGTTGTGGGCGTCCCCCCCCCAGATCATGCTCGGTTCCCCAGGTGCCTCTGCGGAATAGATTTGAGGCCCTGGAACCCGAGGGAGAGGTGTGTGCAGGTGTGGAAGGAGGCCCACCTGTGAGGGTGCCTCGGGGGAAGCGGTCAATCCCGCGCCTCAAGACTTCCTACACCCGAAAGGATAGAAGGGTGGTTGTCATAGGCGACTCCCTGCTGCAAGGAACTGAAGGCCCTATATGCCGGCCCGACCCTACCCGCAGAGAGGTGTGCTGCCTCCCTGGGGCTCGAGTCAAAGACGTTGCTAGGAGAATTCCCAGACTGATCTGCCCTTCTGACTACTATCCACTATTGATAGTACAGGCTGGCAGTGAAGAAGTTGGTAAGATAAGCCTGAAGGCTATCAAAGATGACTTCAGGCGACTGGGGCGGGTAGTTGAAGGAACAGGTGTGCAGGTGGTTATTACATCTGTACCTTCAGTGGCAGGAAATGATAGTGGGTTGAGCCTAAAAACCCATCTCTTGAACAAATGGCTTAGGAGTTGGTGCAAACGCAGGAGTTTTGGTTTTTTTGATCATGGGGCAATTTACTCGGCACCTGGCATGATGGCTGCAGATGGATGCAGCCTGTCTCCACGGGGAAAGAGGGTTCTAGCTGAGGAACTGGCGGGACTTATTGACAGGTGTTTAAACTAGGTATGAAGGGGGAAGGGGACAAAATGACGACCGCTGGGACTGAGGGGGCAGTTCGAGGCTCCAAACAGGACTTGATGGGTGGAGACAGTGGAGTTCAAAGGCTTGGAGAGAGGTGGAGGGATGCTGCTTCTCTTAAGTGCCTGTATACTAATGCGCGTAGCATGGGGAATAAACAGGAAGAGCTGGAGTTCTGCGTGCGGTCGCGAGGTCATGATCTCATCGCGATCACGGAGACGTGGTGGGACAGCTCGCATGACTGGAATGTTGTCATGGAGGGCTATGTGCTTTTTAGGAAAGATCGGCTGGCTAGGCGGGGTGGTGGAGTTGCTTTTTATGTGAGAGAGCAGCTAGAATGTATTGAAATTCACTTGGGGGAGAGTGATGTAGCAGTGGAGAGCTTATGGGTGAGAATCAAGGGGCAGGCTGGTAAGGGTGACACTGTTGTGGGTGTGTACTACAGGCCCCCTGATCAGGATGAGGAGGCTGATGAGGCCTTCCAAAAGCAACTGGATGTAGCGTCACGTTCCCAGGCACTGGTGCTTATGGGGGACTTCAATTATCCAGATATTTGCTGGATGACCAACATAGCCAGGCACGCACGGTCCAGACGGTTCTTGCAGTGTGTTGAAGACAACTTTCTGATGCAGGTGGTGGAGGAACCGACGCGGGGAGGGGTGTTACTGGACCTTATTTTCACCAACAGGGATGGACTTGTTAAGGAAGTAAAGGTAGGGGGCAGTTTGGGTTGTAGTGATCATGAGATGGTGGAGTTCAAGATCCTGAGCGGAAGAAGCAAAGCAATAAGTAGGATTGCTACCCTGGACTTTAGGAGAGCCAACTTCGATCTCTTCCGGGACCTACTTGGAGCTATCCCGTGGGCTCGGGTGTTAGAAGGTAAGGGGGCCTCTGAGAGCTGGTCAGCGTTTAAACAGCTCTTCTTCCAAGCTCAGGATCGGTGCGTCCCTGTGAACAAGAAATCGGGAAAAGGTGGCAGGAGACCTTTGTGGATGAGCAAGGAGCTCATGCGCAAGCTCAAAGGAAAGAAGAAGGTCCATGAAATGTGGAAAAAGGGTCTGATCACTTGGGAAGAATATAGGAATGTAGTCAGGGCCTGCAGGGATGCAACGAGGAAGGCTAAAGCCCATCTGGAATTGAATCTGGCTAAAGTGATAAAGGATAATAAAAAAGGCTTCTTCAAGTATGTTAATAGCAAAAGGAAAACTAGGGAGAATGTGGGCCCCTTACTAAGTGAGGGGGGGGTCCTCGTAACGGGGGATGCTGAGAAGGCAGAGATACTGAATGCCTTCTTTACTTCTGTCTTCAGTGAAAAGGCTCTTCCGCAGGAATCCCACACCCTGGAGGTTAGTGAGAGGGTCTGGGGAATGGGAGACTTCCCTTTAGTCAGGAAAGAGGACGTGCGTGAGCGCCTAGGCAGTACTAAGGTCCACAAGTCCGTGGGACCTGATGGGGTGCATCCACGTGTGCTGAGGGAGCTGGCGGAGGTCATTGCTGAACCGCTCTCCATCATTTTTGAGAGGTCTTGGACGACAGGGGAGGTCCCTGAAGACTGGAGGATAGCCAATGTCACTCCGGTCTTCAAAAAGGGCAAGAAGGAAGATCCGGGTAATTATAGGCCTGTCAGCCTCACCTCCGTCCCTGGAAAGGTGATGGAACAGCTTGTGCTGGATACCATCTCCAGACAACTGGGAGAAAAGGAGGTTATCAGGAGTAGTCAGCATGGGTTCACCAAGGGGAGGTCGTGCTCGACCAACTTGGTGGCCTTCTATGATGCTGTCACATGCTGGGTGGATGGGGGAAGAGCGGTAGATGTAATCTACCTTGATTTTAGAAAGGCGTTTGATACTGTCTCCCACGACATCCTTATAACAAAGCTGAGGAAGTGTGGGATAGACGAGTGGACAGTGAGGTGGGTTGAGAACTGGCTGATTGGCAGAGTGCAGAGGGTCGTCGTTGGTGGTGCAGAGTCTGGCTGGAGACCTGTAACCAGTGGTGTCCCCCAGGGGTCTGTGCTGGGTCCGGTCTTGTTCAACATCTTCATCAATGACCTTGATGAGGGGATAGTGGCCACCCTCAGCAAGTTTGCTGATGATACGAAGTTGGGAGGATTGGCTGACACGCCTGAAGGCTGTGCTGCCATTCAGCGAGACCTGGACAGGCTGGAGAGCTGGGCAGTAAGAAACCAGATGAGGTTCAACACAAGCAAGTGTAGGGTCTTACACCTAGGGAGGAATAATTGCATGCACCAATACAGGCTGGGGGATGAGCTGCTGGAGAGGAGCTCTGCAGAGAGGGACCTGGGCGTCCTGGTGGACGACAGGTTGGCCATGAGCCAGCAGTGTGCCCTCGTGGCCAAAAAGGCCAATGGCATTCTGGGGTGCATTAAGAAGAGCGTGTCCAGCAGGTCGAGGGAGGTGATCCTCCCCCTCTACTCTGCCCTGGTAAGGCCTCATCTGGAATACTGTGTCCAGTTCTGGGCTCCCCAGTACAAAAAAGACAGGGATCTCTTGGAAAGAGTCCAGCGGAGGGCCACAAAGATGGTGAAGGGCCTGGAGCATCTCCCTTATGAAGAAAGGCTAAGTAAACTGGGTCTGTTTAGCCTTGAGAAAAGAAGACTGAGAGGGGACCTGATCCAGGTTTATAAATATCTGAGGTGTGGCGGCCATAGTGGTGAGGCCAGTCTCTTTTCAGTGGTATGTGGAGACAGGACGAGGGGAAACGGACATAAGCTGCAGCACAGGAAGTTTCGCACGAATGTGCGTAAGAACTTCTTCACGGTGAGGGTGACGGAGCACTGGAACAGGCTGCCCAGGGAGGTTGTGGAGTCTCCTTCTCTGGAGATATTCAAGTCTCGCCTGGACGCCTACCTGTGCGACCTGGTGTAGGGAACCTGCTTTGGCAGGGGGGTTGGTCTCGATGATCTCTAGAGGTCCCTTCCAACCCCTACAATTCTGTGATTCTGTGATTCTGTGATTTTCCAACCTTGGTGTTTCTGTGGTTCTGTGATTTTGTGGCCTCAATGAACATAGGAGAGGAATTAAATTTAAATTGTTAACATTTAGTTATCTATTTGTTTAGTAGGAGTGGAACAGTGGAAAGTACAAGAAAGATACATTTTACTGAGCAATGAATTCTTGGAGAATCTTCTTACTTTGAAGTCTGCATCAATTCTTAGTTGACAGAAATAATCTGTATTCAGTCAACCTCCAAAAAAACTTGGAAATTTTTGTAGTATACCAGCCTCTGTCAGGCAGCTCTCCAATCACTAGAGGGAGGAGATGAAGATTAAGATGTCAACTGTACATTATGTTTCTATTTCCTTACAGATACACTAAGTCCTATATACTATTTGCATGGGTCAGTAGTAAGATTTTCATTATATAAACTAGCGATTAGGATGTTTTAATTATCAAACTGTTTGCTGGAGAAAAGGCTACTTCCATGGAAAATAAGTGAAAGAATGAAACCATGAAAACCATGAAAATTAACAACACAGATAGGCAGTTGGCTGAAAGAAACATGTATAAACAAGAGTCATTATTTCATTCTATAATTTCTCCCAGCTTCACTTTATTAGTGTTACGTTCTAAGAAATCCTAAAATGTGCAACAGCAACAAGCAATTTTCCAGCAGTGCACTCAAGTGCCTGACTGAAAACTAGTGACGCTCCTTGAAAAGTCTGCAAAGAAAAAGAAGTACATGGTGAATCACACATTTGCATAAGTTAGAATAAAAACACTAGGCAGAAATCCAAGCTGCCGGCACTGCCATATAATGCTACACGCGAAACAGCATCAGGAAACTCGCAGTGCTACTCAGTAAAAGTTTTGAGAAAGGCCATGCTGGGCTTGGCCTCTTTCAAGAGCTCCATTGGAGTATGGTTTGACCAATCATCACAGTCATGGATTTACTATTTCAGTTAGTTAGTAGCACAGCCCATGTGAAAGAGTGAGTACTCTGATCAAGTTAGTTAAAGTCATTTATCGGTAGCCTCGTGTGTGGTAAACCTAGTACTCATGGCTTGGAAAGCTAGATATTGTAAAAGCTGGAAACATCTAGATATGCAAAATACATACATACAAAACCTTTATCTCACTCTCTTACACACACATACAAAGAGCATTCAAAAACTATGTCATATCCTATATACCACAAACCAGACTGAGCTACTTGAAAAAATAATACTAGCTGAGTTTCTTTTAATTGCTACCTGTATTTTTAAACTGTTAGTAAGGAGGTAGTTGGTACTACAAGAACACTGGCCACAAGCTTATTTAAAAGAGAGAAAAATAGTTATCTGTGTTTGCGATTCTAGCTAGCATGCAACATAAACTAAAGTAAACTTAGTAAGCAGCACTAAGCAGCACTACAAAGAATAGACTACAGCATTTGTTTTCTTCATTGTCTTCATATTCTTCCAAACTGAAAAGTAATACCAAATTTTAGGAGTATAACTATTTTGCTCGGTACTGTCTGACAATCTGTTGCAACCAGACAGTCTGTTTGAGATCCTTGAGTTTATGTACTATAACTGTCAGAACATTAGAGAATATTAAGTTTTGTACTTTCCCAGCCACCTGAGTGGGTGGGAAAGTACAAAAGTTTGCATAAAGGCTTTTATAGTATGTGCATATGTGATGCTGGACATTGTCATGGTTTTGTGATTTTTGGTTTTTGGTATTCCACATCATAACATCATGTGGGGCACTGGGAGTTTAACTGTTAATGCTTAAGTTCAGGGTACCTGCCCAGAGGAGAAGAAAAACTACATTCCCCAGGGGACTTTGTGGTCAGAGAGGAGATATAACTCCTGGTAAGGTCACCTGATGCGCTCTTTTTCATCTGCTCTTCTTTGTCGGCTCTCCTCCTTGTCCTTTCACTACTTTCTTTTGAAAAAAGTTAATTTCTTTCCTGCTTATTAGCTCCTTTTAAGTAATGGAAAGCCACCATCAATTTTCCCCTGAGACTTCTCTCCTCTGAATTGAACAAGCCCAGCTTGCTCAGCGTGTCTTCATAGGAGAAGTGCTCCAGTCTTCTCATCATCTCTGTGGCTCTCCTCTGGACCCCTTTCAAGAGATCCATATCTCTCCTGAGATGGGGGTACCAGGCCTCTGTGCAATACTCCAGATGGAGCCTCACTGGCAGAGTAGAGGGGGACAATCACCTCTCCCACCCTGCTGTCAACTCATTTGTCATGGTTTCATGATTTTTGGTTATCAGTATTCCACATCATAACATCATGTAATGCACTGGGGGTTTGACTGCTGATGCTCAAGTTCTGGGTGCCTGTCCGGAGGAGAAGAAGAGCTACATTTCCCCAGGGGGCTTTGCGGTCAGCGAGGAGATATAACTCCCGGCAAGGTCACCTGATTCTCTCTTCTTTGCCTGCGCTTCTTCGTTTGCGCTTCTCTGCCTGTGCTTCTCTGCCTGTGCTTCTTCATCGGCTCAACCGGACTGCATTCTCATCTCAGCATTGTGGTGAGGCCGATCCACCTTCCAGACACACACTCTCTCTCTCTCATTATATTCTGCTGATATTATATTTAGTAAATTACTTTGTTTCACCTCAGATTGTTGCCGCTGTTTTCAATTATTTTGGGATCTCCTATTTTCCTTTTCTGGGGGCGCGGATCCGCGGATCCCTCTGCCTTCTAGTCATGGAACTGGACTGAACCAGCCCGTAAACCGTTGACATCATTTTTGATGCAGTCCAGGATACTGTTGGCTTTCTGGGCAGCATGTGTATACTGTTGTCTCATTAAACTTTTCATCCTTAAGTCTTGTTCTCTGCAGGATTGCTCTCAAGTTCTTTTCTCATTCTGCACATATATCTGGGATTGTCCTAATCCAAGCAAAACATCTTGCACTTGGCCTTGTTGAACCTCATCAGGTTCACACTGGTGCACTTTTCAAGCCTGTCCCTTTGAATGGCATCCCTTCCATCTATTGCATCAACTGCACCATGCAGTTTGGTGACACCTGCTAAGTTGATGAGGGTTCACTCAATCCCATCATCTATGTCATGGATGTCCAATCATGTTGTGCTTCTCTAAATTTGCACCAGCGGAGGTGTCCCACTGTTGCCTCTTGCACCATACATTGTCTTGCTGTGCTCACACTCACTAATTGTTCTCTGTAAACATTCACTCAGTGACAATAGATGCATTTTTTTTCCACAGGGAGCAATTAAATTCCAGCCTTTGCTTCCTCTGCACTTCCATGTCAGATGCCAACTTGTCAGACTATCCATCTGCTGCCATTTTTCATATGACAAAAATATGTAATTGAATATTGGTGGGAATAAACTTCACCACCTTTCCACCAACATGCACCTCTGACATTGTAGGCCAACATAATAAAACAGCAGGCATTACTTATGGAGCAGCCTTCACATAATATTGTTCATGAATATCCGGGGTACATTAAAAAGAATGTGGCCAGCAGGTGGAGGGAGGTCCTCTACTCGGTGCTGGCGAGGCTACATTTAGTCTATTGTGTCCAGTTCCGGGCTCCCCAGTTCAAAAAAGACAGGGATCTCCTAGGAGTCCAGTGGAGGGCCACAAAGATGATAAAGGTTGTGGCCATTCAAACCTTCCTCCTGTGTGAGGAAAGGCTAAGTAACCTGGCTCTGCTCAGCCTGGGGAAAAGAAGACTGAGAGTCTTGAATTTCTTTACTGTTGCAGTTCATCAAAGCTACCTTGAAAGTCCTTGTCCTCGTAAGCCCTCAACCTTTATCATATCACAGAATCACAGAATCACAGAATTGTAGGGGTTGGAAGGGACCTCTAGAGATCATCGAGACCAACCCCCCTGCCAAAGCAGGTTCCCTACACCAGGTCGCACAGGTAGGCGTCCAGGCGAGACTTGAATATCTCCAGAGAAGGAGACTCCACAACCCCCCCTGGGCAGCCTGTTCCAGTGCTCCGTCACCCTCACCGTGAAGAAGTTCTTACGCACATTCGTGCGAAACTTCCTATGCTGCAGCTTATGTCCGTTTCCCCTCGTTCTGTCTCCACGTACCACTGAAAAGAGGCTGGCCTCACCGCTATGGCCGCCACATCTCAGATATTTACAAACCTGGATCAGGTCCTCTCAGTCTTCTTTTCTCAAGGCTAAACAGACCCAGTTCAATTAGCCTTTCTTCATAGGGGAGATGCTCCAGGCACTTCACCATCTTTGTGGCCCTCCACTAGACTCTTTTCAAGAGATCCCTGTCTTTTTTGAACTGGGGAGCCCAGAACTGGACACAGTACTCCAGATGAGGCCTTACCAGGGCAGAGTAGAGGGGGAGGATCACCTATCATACTGCAGAAGACACAATGTCAGATGCCCATTGCATAAACACCATTGTAATTGGTTATGCTGTCTCTTGTATTATTAGAACCAACTTAGATGCAAAAACTGAGCATGATTGTGCACACACTCACAGAGCCAACATATGGAAACCGTGGAAGAACAAGATCAGCTTCTATGTGGATTTGGAAAGTCCACCCCCTAACTAAGTGGGCTATCCTGAGCAGATAAGAGCCGAACCACACCTGTCTTGGGGGCCAGACAGATCCTTCCTTCTTTAGGAAGGATGCATCCATTAGTCTACATACAGCCAAAGCTACTGTATAAGGAAATCTGAATGTCCAGAAACACTGCTCTATAGACATAAATTGCTGTGTAACTCACAGGCTCTTGTCTGTAAGATCTCTGTTTCTGTGAGGAATGCCATGCAGATGGGCTTTATTTGCATTTATGTGCATTTTCAATTTTAGACATTTCAGTTATGCCTATCCTGACAGAATACATTATTTTTGTCATGGCAATGTAATGATATTTAATAGAACTCATTTGAAGTCCATTACTGCACGTGTATAGTTCTCATTAAAAAACATTGTTCTAATTATAATGTAATTAAACTTTGATTTTGGTAAAAATTATTATTATATTTTAGCAACTCAGTTAGCCTAAATTTGACAGTGCCTCTCTCATTGTAGTACCTATTCACCCAAATGCAGATTGCAGCCAAATCATTAAATTAAAATTAACTATATTCATTTTTCATAACCTAAAGCAAGAAGCAATTAGAAATCTGTGCATGATTCTTAGTAAGATGTCTAGTACTCAACTTAATAATCAATGCCACTTCAACAGAAGAAACATAAAGACTGTTTATTTTTTTTTAATTAACTTGCCTTTAAGAAGAGAACAAAATGATTGAGACTAGAATGAGAGAAATGAGAGCTAACACCTGTATCTGCTGAAAGCCTTCTATTTAACTTGAGTAAAATTATTAAAATTTTCTACAACTGCTTTGTATTACAATATTTTGTTTGTTATGTTCTAAGTTTAAAGATCTTGAATTAGAAAATGTTTTATGTTGTTTGTTTTTTTTCATTTTCTTTTAGCATGAAGGAGATAACAGTGCCAAGGTAAATGATATTTTGCAGAGAAAACAGAGTAGCTAGCATTATCTGCCATATAATTATTTTCTGTTAATTGAAACCTTGCACATTAAATTGTAATATTTGTCTGTATAATCCTTAGCAATTATGTATTCTACAAAGAAATGAATTTCAATTATTTTTTATTCCAAATCTAAACTTTAAATAGCCCCTATCTTTGTAACAGAAGGCACAACACTTTACTTATGTTGTGACCAGTACCTAAGCCTTTAGAATATTTTTTTTTCTCAGAAACTGAGAGCAGACTGAAAAAAATAGTAAATATTTTGCCATTTTCAAATTACAACATTTGCCCACTAGATCCAACACAGATGGAGATAAAAGCTCCTCCAAGAGCAAAAAGCGCATCTTTTTTTTTCTATTGCTACAAAATATTGATGAAGTGCTCTATTGAGGGAGAGATCTCATTAATTATTTGATTTACAGGAAAAGAAGACAGAGGGAAATGAGTGCCCTGGCTAATACCATGATGCACCATCTTGAGACTTAAGATCTTTTTAATGTATTCGTCAGTGATGCAGCTGAAAGAGGAAAGAGGAGTTGAATGGATCCATTAATTTAATTGAAGCGAGCTTTGACAAGAGATAAAACATCTCAAGCCCTGCATCTCTTCAAACTACATCAGTACTATAGTAAACAGCCTGTGATCCACAAAAATAAGCACACACACCAAAGGAAAAAAAAAAAAAAAAGAAAAGAAAGGAAAGGAAAGGAAAAAAAAAAAAAAAAAGACAAAAAAAGCTAAGGGTATGCATAGATTCTAGAGACTTCAAGGCCAGACAACATCTACAGAGGCAGAAGAAAATAGACTAAAGAGGCCCTCCCTTCATGCAACATCACAAAGTATTCAGCATCTACTACATTCGTTCAATTGTTCTCCCATGAACAACTTTTGGGTTAACTATAAGTGATTATGGAATTATTGCAAAAAACTTATATTTGTTCTTTTTTTTTTTTTTCATGTACTCTATCTTGTCATCTCTTGAAAGACGGAACAGAAATAAACTTTCAGCTGTCTTGGTAGAAGTTCTTATGTTGCTACTGTCTTTCATGTGTCTTACTCTTAATCCTCACGAGGCTGTCAGAAACTTGTCTTAAAATAAAGCTAGCACTTTTAACTATACTTTTACTTATTTAGCAGTCATGAACATATGCAATTAACACTGTAAGCAATTTTCACTAATAAAACACCACAGTGGCATTTCCTATTCTCCATCACAAAGGAGGGAATAAGTGAAAAGCTTCACGGTGCTGAGCTTGCCTCTCAGGTTAAACCAAAATATTCTTTTGGCACCCAATGAGGAGCACAAAAGATAACAATAATGATAGGTATGACCAGAGCATGTTAAATCAGATTTGTTATAAGAATTATAATAATAGTTACTCATCACAAGGATTATTTAGTCACTCACAATATTTTATTTGCTCTCAAGATGTTTTTCCTAACTCCTTTCTTGTTTAGTAACTGTGGGTACTTGTCTTGGTTTATCATTAATGAAACCAGGAGAAGCCTTTCCCCGACATCAGGACTACATCATTGAAGAAGAGACAGGTGTTAGTTGTAGCTGATTCCTTCTTATAGGGAACTGGAAGTCGAATATGCCAAGCAGACTTTCTTAGGAAGTTGGCTGTCTTCCTGGGACCCGGGTTTGAGATATCATCCAGAAACTGCTTAGCCTGGTACAGCCAACAGACCACAACCCCCTATTGCTTTTTCATATAGGTGGAGAAGAGGCAGGTATCTACATCAGGAAAGGAATAGAATGTGAAAAGCTGTCCCTTAGAGTAGGAAGCTCATCTAGTCCAACTCCCCTGCAGTGAACAGGGACATCCACAGCTAGTGGAAGCAGGAACAGATTACTGGAAGAACAACAAAGAAGTTGTCTGAGAAGTCAGCGATCTGGTTAGGAAAGCTAAAACCCAGACAGAATTAAATCTAGCCAGGGGCATAAAAGGGAACAAGAAGAAATTCTACAGGTGTATCAGTGATAAAAAGAAGTTCTAGGTGGATGTGGGCCCTCTCCAGAAGGAAACTGTAGACCTGGTCACAAGGGATGCAGAGAAGGCTGAGGTGCTCAGTGACTTCTTTGCCTCAGTCTTCTCCAGTCAAGGACTCTAGCTACACTATCCATGTTGTAGAAAGCAAAGTTAAGAACTGGGAGAAGGTAGATCTATCTGCTGTAAGTGAAGATCAGGTTTGAGACCATCTAAAGAACCTGAAGGTGCACAAGTCCATGGGACCCAATGAGATACATCCCTGGGTTTGGAGGGAACTGGAAGATGAAGTTGCCAAGGCCCTATCCATCCCATCTGAAAGGTCATGGCAGTCTAGTGAAATTCCCACTGATTGGAAAAGGGAAAACATAAACCCCTTTTTCAGGAAGGGAAAAAAAGAAGATCCAGGAAACTACAGGCCAGTCAATCTCATCTCTGTGCCTGTGAAGACCATGGAACAGATTTTCCAGAAGGCCATACTGAAGCACATGGAAAAGAAAAACAAGGTAATTGATGGTAACCATCATGGATTCAGCGGGAGAAGGTCATGCCTGACAAACCTGGTAGCCTTTTATGATGGATTTACAGTGTCAGAGGATAAAGGAAGAGCAACTGAAGTCATCTGTATAGACTTGTACAAAGTTTTTGACACTGTCTCACATAACATCCTCGTGGCCAAATTGGAGAAACACTGATTTGATGGATGGACCATTCTCTGGATAAGGAATTGGCTGTATGGTCACACTCAGAGAGTTGCGGTCAGCAGCTTAACATCCAAGTGAAGATGGATGATGAGTGGCATTCTCAGGAATCAGTGCTGGGGCTGGTGTTATTTAACATCTTTGCCGGTGACATAGACAGTGGGATTGAATGCACACTCAGCAAGTTGGCAGATTACACCAAGCTGAGTGGTGCAGTTGACATGCTATGGGGAAGCAGTTTTATTCAGACGGACCTGCACAGGCTTGAGATGTGGGCCGATGCCAATCTCATGAAGTTGAAAAATATCAAGTACAAGGTCCTGCACCTGGGTCAGGACAATTTCAAGCACAAATACCTGTTTAGTGGAGAATAACTTGAGAGCAGCCTTGTGGAGAAGGATTTGAGACTGTTGGTTGAGGAAAGACTCAGCATGAGGCATCAATGGACTTGCAGTCCAGAGGCCAACTGTATCCTGTGTAGCATCAAGAGAAATGTGATCAGCAGGTCAAGGGAGGTGATTCTGCCCCTCTGCTCTGCTCTCATGAGACACCACCTGCATTCAGTTCTGGAGCCCTCAACACAAAAAGGACATTGAGCTGTTGAAGATGGTTCAGACAAAGACTGTCAGAGGGCTAGAGCACCTCTCCTATGGGTGCAGGCTGAGAGTTGGAGATCTTCAGCCTGGAGAAGAGAAAGCTCTGAGGAAACCTTATAGTGGTCTTTCAGTACCTGAAGGGGGCCTATAGGGAAATGGTTTTAAATTGGAAGAGGGTAGATTCAGATTGGATATTAGGAAGAAATTATTTGCTGTGAGGGTGGTGAGACACTGGAACAGGTTGCCCAGAGAGGTTGTAGATATCCCCTGCATGGAGGCATTCAAGAGCAGGCTGAATGCCTATGAGAGGCATCCCTGTCTATAGCAGGGAGGTTGTAACTAGATGATCTTAAAGGTCCCTTCCAACCCAAACCATTCTGTGATTCTATGATACTGTGAATACAGCAGAGTAAGTTTTTGAGAAAGGAAATAGTCCAAATCCCTTTGAAAGCTGGTTTTCCTATAAAAGTCAAGGAACCTGCACAGGAAATTTAGATTTTAAGAGTAAAATGGCAAGAAGGATGCTGTAAGATCCTTAGGAATGTGATCAACAAATTAACTGCTATGTTTCCACCCATTAGCAAGAATGAAACACAAGCTTTCCTAGATTTTGTGGTTTTTGGAGATATGTTCTGGATTTCAGCCTGGTGGTATGTCCTCTCTAACAGGTGACCCAAAAGACAGTCTTCTGATGGGGCCCCAAGCAACAAGTCTTTAAACAAATTGAACAGGAGATAGCACTTGCAGCAGGCTGAGTGGGACAATATATAAAAAAAGTGCAGCTGAGGAGAATGGCCTCATTTGGAGCCCATGGCAGAAAGCCCCAGGGAAGACTTGAGGTAGAGGTTTGTGATACAGAGGATCCAAAGCCTGCTACTCTCCAGCTGAAAAAGAGATAGTGGCAGCAAATGAGTGGATTCAAGCTCCTTCAGAAGTGGTTGGTACTGAAACGCAGCTTCTCTTGGCAACCCAACTGCTTGTGCAGGGCTGGATTTTCAAAAGAGGGTCCCCTCCACTCATCATGCAATCAGTGCTACATGGTGTAAGTGGGTTACACTGATAACACAGTGGGCTCAAATAAGAAACATCAGTCATATCCAAATCTTGGAAGTAATCATGATCTGGGCAGAGGGCAGAGGTTTCAGAATATTGCCAGCAGAGAAGGCACAGCATGCTCAGGAGACTTAACTAAGACAACCAGAAAAAGAGAAATGGTATTCCCTGTTTAACGATGGGCCTTGTTGTACTATGGGAAAGTGTTGGAGATGGAAGACTGTTGTATGGAGCTCTACAAGACAAGTCATAGAAACTACAAGAAACTTGAAAATATTATTTCTCAGTAATTTTAAGATCCCTACACATTACTTTGTCATTTAAAGGAGAGCAATCCTACAAAAAATACCAAATGTAAATTTAGATTTAACTGACCCCGTCTTAACTCTGGTAAAATCTTTGAATAACTCAATCCTCACCCAATTTTTTTTTCAAACCAAAATGCCTAATGAGAAATTATTAAAAGATGCTCTCCAGCTACATTTTAAACAAAAAGTAAGACTAAAGGAAATACTCCCTACCTTGTGCTTTGCTGAATGCTGAATGAGCTCTGTAATGAAATTTTGTCCTGCTGCAGACTCCACTTCATAAGCTTCAAGAAGTTGATGTTGATGGTATACAAGATCTGGGATATACTGTGTTCTACAAAGGAGAACTGAGCCTATTTGGGAGAAAAATAATGTTGATAACACACTGATGGTTTAGTTGTTAAAGAACAATTCTTACACTAAGTCAAGGACATTTCAACTTCTCATACTGCCCTGCTAGAGAGAAGGCTAGTGGTGCTCAAGGAGCTAGTAGGTGCAAAACCTGGATCCAAAGTAGCCAAAGGGATGTCTCATACTGTATGATGTCATGGTGAACGGTGAAACTTGGATGCTGGCTGGGAGAGCTGCCACTGTTCAGAGATTGGCTGTGCATCAGTGGTGGGTGGTGATCAACTCCATTGTGCATCACTTGTTATTTTAATATTTATTTTTATTATTAATATTATTTATTATAATGTTCTCGTCCTTTCCTATCCTACTAAGCTGTCTTTATCTCAACTGGTAAGTTTTGTCTTTCTCCTTTTCTCTTCTCCATCCCAAATGGAGGAATGAGCAAATGGTGTGCTGCTTAGCTGCCTGTTGGTTTAAACTGTAATTTAAACTGGGAAATTAAATGCAACTGAATCATTTCAAATTAACATTTACATGTATAAATAAACTTGTCAGTCGAGCAGCTTTGAACTGCTCAGAGTTTGGCCACAAAATTTGTGAACTATCCAACACAAGCTTCCAGTAACACTACAGCTATTTAATGTCAGTATCTAACACTGCCTAGTATCCAACTAGCTTGTATGTGTCAATGTCAACAAACTTGAATTTCAAAGAGAATAAGGGTGTTCCAGGAAACAGACCTTGTGTGAAGCTAGAGCCATTATTTCTGTTTTCTGCATTTCTTTTCCGCCTAGTAGTCTTTCTGCAAGCTTAGATCACTTAAATAGTCATTTAATTATGGGAGAGTAATTGGGTTCATAGGCTGTGTTTTTGAAATATTAAGAAAATATACTTAAAGAATAGAAAAAATACTTTTTTTACCCTATGAACATTACAATTGTGACTTCCCTTATGAAATTGTTTTCCATATGAATTCACAGTAAAAGTGGGAAATTCTTTTCCTGTGCTGACTTATTAAAATTCATGATTCATAATTTGAAACAATTACTTATGAAAGAAAAAAAAATGAAGAAAGATTTAAACAAATGGAAAATTAAGTAAATAAATCCAACACATTCCTTAAAATGAGAGATGAGATTACAGAGATAGTCAAGGATCTGGGGACAGCAAAAAATAGAAATCCAGCAAGGTTTTCTAAATCCATGTGCCTAAAGAGAAGCCATATGTCTGGATTCAGACAGTGGTTATCCTACACTGCCTAAGTGGCCATTATAATATCTTCATAACTGCTTTTATATTAGCTGAAATTCTAGTAATATTAAGCAAACCAACAGTACAGCCCAATACTGAAAGAAATTGTATTTAGAACAATATTCCTGTCTATGGCTTATAATGCAAAGCAAACAAGTCATATTTTCTATTGAAATTCAAACTATCCGAGTTTTGTTGTTTTTTTGTGTTTTTTTTTTTTTTTTCTGGCTTTTACATATTTGTATCTATATATCTATGCATTTTGCACTCTCTAAGAACATGGTCCATATTCAGTGTTGTTAAACAGGAAGCAGAAAAGTACAGCAAAACATTTATAGTGAAAATTATGCTGTTAAAAAAACTGAAGCTACATCAACTTTACATATATGAGACTTTGACAGTTCTGGCACTAGATTTGACTGTAGTATCAACAGGTAATTATTTTAAAACTTTGTTGCAACATAAATTGGACTTTTTTATCTCTCAGTTAAGACATGGAAAATCCAAAATTCAATGAGCATAATATAATATTCACCTTAAATGTTTGCTGAATTTCTGGCATTTGACCAACAGCACATTTAGATTGTTTAAAAAAAAAAAAGTGATGCAAATGAAACAATTCCTGTATCCTTAAAGGAAGTCGTTTGAGCTGATTATACAGAGTGCAATGATGCATTAATGCATCACTGGATGTGAAATGTGTACAATGTATCACATAATTCTTTATTTAGAGTTTATTAAACAAGCATTGACCTTCAGTCTTATCATACACAAAACTATATCCTTGTAGTTCGATAAAGTGGGTTGTCAAAGTAAATATTTACACAGCTAGTAAAATAAAACTAGGTTATTTTCACTAATGGTCTATAACAATCATTTATTTTTGAGCAGCTATATTCTTGCTGTCAAGCTGAAGCCCTTTTTGGTGTTAAGAGTGTCCATCCAACCACAGTCCCTGAGGAAGACTACTGATACTTGCCAGTATCATGTAGCTATTAAAATTGAATTTTCTATGATAGCCCTACCATAAACTTTAATACCTTCACTTAATGAGGGCTCAACTTTTCTGACTAATTGAGAAACCAACCAGAAAACATAGCTTGACATGATGTTGCTGAAAGTGAAAGAGTACCAGATTCTCCTGACCCAAAGTCCTTTACCTTACACTTTGTAACCAGAATAAGCAACATCAAATAACGTGTAGCGTAACCAATTACTCAGGTAAAAATTAAAAATAAATAAATTAGCTATTATTGATTACCACTGTTCTTTTCTTGGAGGGGAGCTCACACAACAAAAGCAAGCGTGATAACTGTGGGATCATGTAAAGCTAAATCAGCAGTATAAATCAATGTTTTTTTCTATCTTGAATCTTTCTTTAAAATTTTTTAAAAAATTTAAATTTTTTCTGTGTTTCAGGTGTACAGAATGAAACATTATATAAAAATTCTTCCACTCTATATAAAAGCAGCACAAATAATGATTCACACTGAGACTTATGTGAGTACGTATTTCTACTCTATTATATCAGCCATTTGTTTTTCCCCAGTTTGTTCCATTTGCCCTTTTGTTCCTCAGACAGTTAGGAATGAAACAGAATTAGGGGGTACTACTTACACAGCCAGCCTCTCTATTTTCCTGTGCCCTAGGGCATGCATGGCAGCACATCTTCCTATAAAGAACCTGTACTAAAAGAATTTTCTACTTACTTCATATTGCAAACTAACCTTTGCAGTAGGATTTCAGCTACTCAGCAGGAGTAATAAAGACTATTCTTAAGCCTTAATGAAAACACTACTGTAGAGATACCTGTATTTTTGTGATTTTTCTTTTTCAATTTGTATGCTTAGCAAAACATTATAGACCATATACAAGAGCAGAATTTTGAAATGAGTGCTCAAAAAGGAAGGTCAGTAAATTTCTAATCTGAGCAATGAAATACATTCAGTGAAATATGTAACAAGAGAATGTGTGTGCACTTGTCTGTGATGCTTTCATTGTCAGCTTATACCTGTTCTTTCATGTACCCAGACAAAATGCACCATCTCCAGAAATGTAACCTCTCCCTAAAGGAAAGGTGAAAGATAAACATTCTTTACTCACTAACCATTTAGAAATGTTTTCTTATTTTATCAATAATATTTTTCTTGTATATATATATTTCAGTCACTTATACTAAGAATATTTAATTCCATACTAAGAGAAAGAACCTTCATATGTTCCCTAGTTTGCCACTGATACTGTGACAGTGGCAAGAGATAGCAAATGTGTTTGAAAATCACTCCCAAGGATATTCTGATATTCCTCAGTGTAAATGGGAAAGTAGAATTTCTAATCAGAATGAATCCACAGTTACTCTTAATATATTAGTAAATGTATTCTGGGTGGCATAGCAGCTTTCACAATGTGTGGGCTATTCTGGCAATGGTAGCTTCTGTAAGTAAAATGCATTAGGCATTCACTGGTGATAAAATAGGTGGGGACACATATCACGTTAGCAGAGTAGATTATTAATATGATGTATCCAGAAATCCATCTGAAAACAGAGAGCTCAGCTTTGTTAATCTGTTAACATCAGATAACTTTTTCAACTATTGCAGCAGTTTACGCAGGTAGAGTTTATTTATTCAAAATAATTTTGCAAAATAATTAAAATGAGACAGTGACCATAATGTAGCAAGGTATTTTGGAAAGTCCTGCATTATTATTTTAGTAAAATGACACTTTTTCATACCCAAAGCAAAGAAAATACAATATTTATAAACATGAAAATAATTTTAATGAGAAGGTACATTTTAATGTTTAATACATAGCAGTGTACACTGTATTCTGATGCTAATGACTTTTCAATGTATTTTACTTTATTTTACTATTTTATTATTTTATTTTACTTTCACGATCTGATTGCAGACATATAAGTTTGCTAAACAGAGTGTAAATGTATATACTCTAAGTAAAAAAGCTGAGAAGAAAATAACTAACAATAAATAAAAAATTCATAACTCTTTGGCATAATTACAATTCACTAATACACTGGAACAGCAAATTGACATTTCCAAGTCTATGTAGATTGCTCCGGAAGTAATGCCTCCTATTTATTTCCATGGAAATTTCAGCAGATATGAAGACAACAATAGCACCATTTGATAGAGCAGAACAAATTCTTAGCTACAAAACACTATTTTTTCAACACAGTCACCACAACTAGCTATACATTTTCACCAGCAACAAGAGCCAGCATGCCATGCTCATAAAAATCTAAACTAGCACTATTGCTGTCACCATTGCTGATCACCATCTCCTCACTGGGCTCACAACTACTGTTTGATATTCAGAAACATTCATCAAGTGACAATGAATGTCAGTGGGTGCCATCTTTTCTGCATAGATGAATTCAGTGACACACCTTTGCCTCATACTCACTTCCCTGTCAGATGTCACTCTGTCAGACTGCCCCTCTGCTGCCATCTGTCACACAGCAACACTGTAACAGAATATTCGTGGGAAGGTTCAGCCTCTACTGACATCCCACCAACATCCACCTTCGATGTTGTGGGCCAACATAATAAAATATGGGACATTACTTTTGGAGTAGCCATCATATTTGTTCCATTCAGAGATTTAATAAAGTAACTTTTAGACTACAGCAGTGTAAAGTAATGGAATCAATGGAATAGCAACATAACAAAGTCCCCTGATTGATAAAAAAATCTATTGTTTTTCCAAATACCATGCAGATCTGGAAGGGAGAAAAAACTAATTCTATTTCTCAATACTAGTATCCTACACTAACTTCATTATACTTTAACTGATATTTACAGAATCACAGAATTGTAGGGATTGGAAGGGACCTCCAGAGATCAATTCCAATCCCCCTGCCAAAGCAGGCTCCATACAGCAGGCTGCGCAGGCAGGCATCCGGGCAGGTCTTGAATATCTCCGGAGGAGAATCCACAATCCCACAGGGCAGCCTGTTCCAGTGCTCCATCACCCTCATCATGAAGAATTTCTTTTGCATATTGATGCTGAACTTCCTATGCTCAAGTTTATGGCCATTTTCCCTTGTCCTGTCCCCACAGTCTGCTGAAAAGAGGTTGGCCACGTCCCTTTGACTCCCACACTTAAGATATTTATAAACATTAATAAGATCCCCTCTCAGTCTTGTCTCAAGGCTGAACAGGTCCAGGTCACTCAGGCTTTCCTCATAGAGAAGATACTCCATGCTCTTTATCATCTTTGTGGCCCTCCACTGGACTCTTTCCAGGAGATCTCTGTCTTTTTTGTAACAGGGGAGCCCAGCACTGTATTCCAGGTGAGGCCTGACCAGGGCTAAGTAGAAGGGGAGGATCAAGTCCCTTGACCTGCTGGCCACACTCTTTTAATGCATCTCAGGATCTCATTGGCCTTCTTGGCCACCAGGGCACACTGCTGGCTCATGGCCAACCTGCTGACCAGGACACCAAGGTCCTTCTCCGCGGAGCTCCTCTCCAGCAGGTCATGTCCCAGCCTGTACTTGTTCATGCAGTTATTCCTTCCCAAGTGCAAGACTTTACACTTGCTTTTGTTAAACTTCATCTGGTTTCTTAAAAATGGCAACCTCATCTGGTTTCCAACAAATCCTTACTTTTCCCTAAGATTTTTCCTCATATTCTCTTTACAAATTGAAGAGTTATAAGGGTTTCTACACAGGTTGGTTCCTTAGAATATATTTCTTCTTTTCCATCTCTAGATGAGAATGAAGGAAGGAACTGAATACAAGTAATGGTTCCTCATCCAGGAGAAATAGCGTGGGTGAAATTCTCCATGAGGAAGCTTGAGGTGGTCACCAAAAGGACTGAAATTGAAAGATAGTGACAGAGGAAATCAAAGATCAAACTCCCATTTTATAATGCTGCTTTCTCATCATCTTTATGCCGCAATGGGACACTATAGCACAGGCGGTCTGAACTTCAGACTTTCCATCTGCTCCCCACAGATCACTTACAAAAAGTGTATGCAAACAGTAGTCACAACTCTGAAATGAAGTGCAGTTGCTATTAGCTAAACACATTTCTCTGTGATTATGAAATAAGTCATATGTTGACACTGCATAATGAACATAATGAGAAGTCAGCCCAGTTCATGTCCGTAAGTATGTATTCCCTTTCATTTTGCCAACAGCTTGCATGTTGATTTTGTTTTGCCTTTTTGTAGGAAAAACACTGGAATCCATTTCCTGCAAAACATTTACCCGGTTGTGCAGTAAAATGCTGGCACACCACTCAGAATAACAAGGAACTTTTTAAGTTTCGAATACATATTTGGTCTTGAAATTGTGAAAAAAAATATTCTGTATTTAATATGCATTAAATATTAATTGGGGGAGGACTCAAATTCAACTGCTTGAATCTAAAGAAATCTCATGTTCTATAATCCATATGATACATGAGAATAAATGACAGAATAGACTCGTACAGTCTATTATAACAATGAATACATATTGTTCTTACAACTCAATTAATGTGGGTTTGTTGTGGTTTAATCTTGCAGGTAGCTAAGCACCACACAGTTATTCTTTCACCCCATGTCCCATCACAGTATTATGATGGAGAGAAGAGAAAAGAAGTGATGAAATTGAACTTCTGGCTTGAAATGAAAATTCTTTAGAAAAGAAAGATAGAAGAGAAAAAGGAAAAAGTGATAGTGATTATAATAATATACACAAAGTAAGTGATGCACAAGCAGTTGCTCACTATCCACTGACCCCAAGCAGTTTCTGTGCCCAGGGCTAACATCCCACTGTTTTTCAAGTTTTTCTTCCACATTATGTCTATATATCTATATCCTTCTAGTCAGTTTAGGTCAGCTGTCCTGCTGTTTTCTCCCAGCTCCCTGTGCTCTTTCTGCCCCCTCCCTGTCAGGACAGTTTGAGAAGCTGGGAAACTGAAATCTCTTTGGCTCTGTGCAGCACTGCTCAGGAAATAAAACACTGATGTGTTACAAATACCATTTTCTCTGAAAGCCAACATATTGCATCCTATTAACCGCAATGAAGAAAAAATCAACTTTGTCCCTGGTGAAACCAGGAAAATGTTTCGCATTATCTGCATAATTTCTGTTTTTGGATTTTCTCGCTTTTATTATTCTGGATAATCAAGAGTTGCCTTTGATTTTTGGAGTTATTTGGGTTTTATGTGAGAGCCAGAACGCTGAGTGGCAGACTCTAGCTGTATCTTAGAGAAATTTAGACACACAGAAAAATCGAGCTGAATCTCTATAAGACTATACTCACAGAATCACCAGTTACTTTTGAAAATAGGCTCATTTTTCTTTAAATACCCAACTAATTTGTCTTCCACTGCAAAACTGTATGCAGGTATTCTTCCTGAATGAATGAGCTGGCTCTGAGAGAGCTACAGACTCAGCCCTGCTGTGGGTCCTTCCTCTCTTTTTCTTTCTTCACGTTGGCCTGCTTCCAAAAAACAGTATTATTGGCTGCCTTGTGAAAGACTCATGCTTAGCTGGACTTGCTCTTGCACTGTTTTCTGACATTATGTAAAGCTTAGCTGTACTATCAGGCACTTGAATCTCCTTTACTTTGCTTGCACTTGCTGTCAGCCAGTCTTTTTTGCCAAATATGGAGTCCTGCCCAAAATAAATTGCTGCCTATGCTTTGAATTCAGAACTCTGACTAGTGTGATTTTCAGTTCTCCTTAATTTCAGCTGAATGCCAAGCACACCAGCCTTATCGCAAACTTCTGAAACTGGAGTTTGTAATGGAAGTGCAGACATAGCCCTAACTATTGTCATGAGCAGTATGGCTATAATTATGTAAGGACAAATGGATAGGAAGAACACATCGTTGAATAGAGAATAATCTGCTTTTATTAACAATCTCATACGTTTGAGAAAATGACTTTGGAAAAGGAAAAGTTAAAATATTGAGTTAATAAAGGAGATGAAGAGAAGACCACAGTTCATCCCACTGTCCCTACAATCAAAAGCTAAAACAGAAATTGAATTTCTCTGAATAAGGACTCTGCTAAGTAGTATGTTGATTCCTAAGGTATGACATATGCACTGCAGCAAATATAGATTGAAGAAATTGGAACCAAACTCTGAGAGAATCTGATATGTATACTCTATATCAGATTGGGATTTTCTTTGCATTTTGTTTGTTTGCTTTTTTGTTTGTTTTATTTACACCTAGGCAATAGCATGTTTTCCTAACTCTACACTTGCTTTCAACAAACCTTTATTATACTAGAATTAGGCTAGCAGCACTCTGTAACTAACCCTGTCAACCTATTAGAACAAGTAGTAAGTATGTAGATTTACACAAACACAAATAAATATATGCATTTATGTCTATGTGTGTTTTATGGTCATACAGAAAAACATACATATTTCTTGAGTTGATTGGATGTATTTGTGCAGTCATAAACACATTAACTTGTTATATGAAGGCTTATACTAGCCTCTAAACATACCTAAGAGTTCACAACTTTAGAAGTTTTGAAAAAGAAAATATATCTCAAAATGTGAAGTTTTATCACTTTGTTAGCACAGCCACAACAGAATATGCTCCAACTGAGCCTACCATCAAGTATGCATAATATAACTGGCTGGCCCAGGGAGGAAAGACAAAATAATTTTTTTTTTAATTAAAAATATATTTTTTAAATGCTTTAATACTATAGTTTCTACATGATTCACCTGGCAAATCAAAAACTCCAAAAGGTACAGGAAAAAATAAGGAAATCTTTTTAAATTTTTTTTTAAAAAAGTGGTTATTGAAATTCTGATTTCCTTTTCTACTTTCTCAATAGTTTGCATTTTAAGTTACAACAATTTCTCTAATGTGTATATATATATGTTTTAAAACAAAGATTTAATAAGTAAAATATTTTAGAGAGTAAAAATATATACTAACTATGTTATCTGTTTTTTTTTAGGTAAATAATTCAGAGAATGTACCATAAAATAAATTATATTACCAGTCCTGATCCAGTGATTTAACAGGACTTCACATCAGCTGCAATGGTTACATAATGTGTTATAGTGCAATCATATGTGCAGAATATCAGAGAAAGAGATTAACTTTCCAGCTTGGACAAAATACAAAGCTGAACTTCAGTTCACCATTTTCTTTTGTCCATTTTAAAGCCACTATCTTTAAAGCAGTCTTGTTTATAT
Organism: Meleagris gallopavo; assembly: GCF_905368555.1. Classification (NCBI taxonomy): domain Eukaryota; kingdom Metazoa; phylum Chordata; class Aves; order Galliformes; family Phasianidae; genus Meleagris; species Meleagris gallopavo. Next base: position 15,733,335 of record NC_139435.1, on the reverse strand, counting down.
CCTGGCCTCAATAAATTACATTTTATTCTGGAAGTGGAACTGTTAGCATTGCATAGCCAGTGCAATCTGACAAAACTGCCTTTGTCTTACACTACCACTAAAGACCTAATCTAAGGGCTGGAACCCGTAAAGATCACTAAAAGCTGAAATTGAGGCACTCCCACCTTTCCTGAAAATGAATGGAAGCTACTGCTCAAACCCAGAATGCATGGCCAGTCTGAAGATTACGAATTGATGTCTCATGTGAACATAATCTCATAAAAAAAAATCATGATAGTCAGAGCTGATAATTAAACAATGTCAATTTAGGCTAAATTTCTTCCCATATCCTTTACATAGTTTAATTTTGATGAAGTTGCACTGATATTGAAGACAAAAATCTCTTTCTCCATCTTCCAACACCTTTATAAAAAACATGTAATATTGCCTGATTCAGTTATAAATTTGATAAAGTTCCCAGTGCAGTTGGGGGTCAATATGTTTCTCTGGAAAATACTGGAATTTAATTTGACCCTTAAATCATTACATCCATAGATATTTAAAATATATTTGCATATCAGTTTTATACCTGTTGGCAGATAGATTTCTTCTGGCTCCACAGTCACATGATAGCCTGGAAGGGTCTGGAATATTAAATAAAATTGTCAGGGAAAACAACTCACTCCACAATTGATAGACTGCAAAATCGTTAGTTGGTAACAGCTGTAAAATGAAAGGTACCAGCTGCTCCTTGTGACAGGAAAAGAATCAGAGAAAGAGATAGAGTGTAGAACCAGAAGATGAATACATTTACCTGACAAAGAATCCCTTGACTCCTGTCAGTGTGTTACTGTGCTTTAAATTGAGAGATCCTAAAGTTATCACTCCAAGTTATCACTTTTACAGGACAAAGCATCTGTGATGATACTTGTGCAGCATAATCCAGGAAAAAGAATCTGCTGCACACTGAAGAGGACAGATGAAAATGCATAAGAACAAGAAAACAACAGAATAGGCCTGATTTCTTTAAGCCACGTATATTGAACATTTAAAAACTGTATGTCAGTGGAAGGCTTTGGATTGCTGCTGAACAGATGGCTAAGCTCTTATATGGAAATGAATTTCACAACACTTCTGCAATCATTTCGCTATGATTTTGATGAAATCAAATTAATGATTATTAATCATTTCGCTATGATTTTGCCTAGGAAGATGCACTTGATTTCTCCATGAATGTATGGCTTGTTTGCTCTTTATTAATAATTAATAATAAGAAATGCTACGTTGGGATTGTAGAATCATAGAATCATAGAATGGCCTGGATTGAAAGAGACCACAATGATCATCTAGTTTCAACCCCCCAGCTATGTGCAAGGTTGCCAACCACGAGACCAGGCTGCCCAGAGCCACATCCAGCCTGGCCTTGAATGCCTCCAGGGATGGGGCATCCACAACCTCCTTGGGCAACCTGTTCCAGTGCGTCACCACCCTCTGAATGAAAAACTTCTCCTAACATCTAACCTAAATCTCCTGTCTCAGTTTAAAGCCATTCCCCCTTGTCCTATCGCTATGGATCTTGGTTCTTTCAAAGATAAATCTTTTAAAATTGTCTTCTATGTGAAAGCTAATCAAATAGACAGAGGTCACTTGCCAGATGGTTAACTCTAAGTTCAGTTAAATAGAGGCAAAAATGAAAACGAGGATGAAACTGACTCTCAGCTTGTTATTGAAAGTCTCTATCAGCAAAAGAGCTAGAAAATGCACAACAGGCTGTATTAGATTTCTGCATGTTTTTGAGTAGGGAAGGAAAAAGGCTGATTTGGGCTGGAAACCAGTGCCTGAGCTTCTACTTTTATCTCAGAGGGTTACAGTGAAGTAGGGTGAAATGGTGAGTTTTTAATTATCCTCTGAGGTTCATGTCATGTAATCTCCATGCCACAGACACCAACTTCGAATTCTCTCAGCCATTTTCGAATCCTTCCAAGTTAATAGTTTGGATAAAATGAGGCAAATTGCATGGATATTGCGTTTAAAATTAAAAATGTTGACTGTGAGAGTCATAGAAAAGAACATAAGGGGTAAGGAAAAAGAACACATTAGCTTATAAAAAAATCCTTATGAGTTAAGCTTTATATTCAATTCAAAATAGATTAGTAGAAATAGTATTCAAAAGACTTTTACTGTATCAGTATTTTACTGAGATATTAAAAAAAAAAAGATATCATCCAGTGCAGATTCATAGTAAACTGATAGGATACAAAAAGGCTCTTTTTTTCTTGTCACATTTTATAAATATGAAAAAAAAAAAAAACTGCAAATGAATCGCGTTAACTTTATCACAAAAATAAAATCAAAGAAAACAAAGACTAACTCTGAGATCACAGATTGCTGTGACTGTTTACACTGATGTCAACATGGGTCCATAACCTGAGAAGAGATAGATGGCTACCTACTTGTCACAAGTTTTCTTACAGATTATGATGTTCCACCACAGATTTTCCCAGAATCTCTGGGTGCAACTTACTGTCTGCAAGATGAACGTTTTTGTTTAAAATATTTATGCCACTAAGAGAGTTTGCGTTCTTATTTAATATACATATAGGCAATGAACTTTACGTGTGATATAGGCAAACTTTCTGTACTTAGAAAAATGTGCAGAATATTCAATGAATATATTTGTGTGTTAAAACAGTTGGCTGTTACTTCATGTATAAATTATATTAGTTAATATTTAGAGCCAAACTGTAACTGCTGTTTGGTCTGAACATGCAAGTTATACTTGACAACTGAAATTATAGTAGAATGGAGTGTTAACCATGATTAATACAATTATTAGACTGCATATACAGGCAAATTCTGTCTTTACTTATACAAGTTTCACGGAGCTGTTTATCTAAGGCATAAAGATGTTTTCTTTCGTCTTGAAAATTGGCTACTTACATTTTTTACATTTCTAGGCAATTGTGAGTTGCTCTTTCTACATTCAACTCTGCTTGCTACAGACATACTGTTTCCTAGGAAAAAATAATTTAATAGTAATAGTCTATTTAAAATTGAAACGATGTGAAAAACCCACTAAGCATAAATCTGAAGCCAATGCAATATTTTTTTTTCCTTCTTAAACATATTTTTGGGGGGTCAGTGGTTGTTTACTTTGGCTTAATTTTCTACTCCATAATCTAGTTTGAAACATTTTTCTCATTCTCACTCTGAGTTGATTATCAGACAATCTTTGAAGGTATGAACTTAGTCAGAACTAAGTGGGCAATTTTTTACATAAGGTTGAACTGTTCTCAACACTGCTAACACAAATCTTTTGCATTAACATTAAATATGTGGAATAGTAGTATCTTCTCAGCTTTCCTCACTGCACTGATTTTGCTGTTGAGGAGGAAAAAAAGATCTCTTCCTGCCTTCTCTTGTGTTACTAACTTCCTGACCCTCCTCCCTTCTCACTATTATAAAATTCTTTTGTTAACCTGCATTTTTTGCCTTCTTGTCAGGACTCCTATTAATTATGTCATCTGAGTATGAAGATATTTACAATTCATTCCAAAACTGTAATCTGTTTTGTGTCTTGCATGAGGCACACAGACTCAAGGGTGGGCATGTGGGTGGCTTTGCATGCAGAAACAAAATCTTTCATAGAATTCTAAATGAATTCACTACTAATTACTATGATTAGGTCATGGTTGGACTCAATGATCTTGAAGGTCTTTTCCAACCTCAGTGATTCTATAATTCTATGAATTAGTTTAAGGAAATTCCTTCTCAAGGAGTTTTATGTACCTAACCACCAGAAGCTGAAGAGTCAGCTGAAAGCAAATTCATGGAGTGAAAAATGACAAATACTCAATCATGAGTTATATTAAACCAATGTTTAAACCAATATAACAATAGAGGATGAATATTTTCTTAACATTGGCTAAGATCAACAAGATAGATATCTACTGTGGTATACATTTTGGAGAAGAAATTAAGACTTCTGCCTAAGTATCTTACCGAATATAAATTCTGAATTCTATATAATGCGATTTTTATATATTGCACTAGCAGGAATTGCCTAAAATGAGATCAGTAAATGCATACAGAAATACTCTCTTGGTAAATGGAATTCCCAGAATGATCATATTGGTAAAGTGAAAACAAAACTTTTGTAGATAAACATTATGCTTTGCAAAGATACTGGAGTTTGAAGGCCGTAATAAAGTAAAGCAAAAATGATTCACTTTATACAATGTACTGATGATTGCATGTGAGTCTTATTCCACAATCAAAACAACGTGGTAAAGCTAGATAATGTCCCAGAGAAGGATGACTGGACTAGTATAGGTATGTGGTAGCTTCTACATCTTCTGGATATGGAAACATAGGACTCTTCCATAGAATCAATTAATGTGATCAGAGAATAATAAGTCTATTTTCCATAAAATAGAAAGTAAAACAAGGAAACCTGTTGAAGTTGCTGGGTAAACAGATCTAAAACAAATTTAAATGATTGTACCACACAACTTATTGATGTCGTGTTGCATGCCAGAAATTTGTATAAAAGGAGTTAAAATATAATTATATAAAGTAATAGATAAAAGGCACATGAAAAGTTGATAAATATGATTTCACAGAAAGAAAATTTGTGGGTTTGTTTGTCATGTTCTTATTTGTTTTGTCATTCTACAAGTAACAAATAGGAGACTCAGGAAGTTGATTATTAAGTTCAAGCATGTCTGCATGTTTCTGCACATGGCAATATAATATATTCTTGTATATGGTCTCAATCTTTATTTCTTTAAATGAAAAATAGCAAGATGAATGTGTATCTTCCACATCTCTGAATTACTTCAGTTATGTTTTGTGATGCCTACTAAATTCATTGTCTAAGCTATAGAAATTTGCACTCTTCCGATTGCTTCTCTTATTAGCATTTTAATGTTTAATAATACAGTCATCCTATGTATCAAATAATTCTTGTCCACTCTTATACTATTCTTTTCTTCTCTTAGTCCACCTTATGGAGTAACAGAAATAAATTAGTACAGGACCAGACATTTTAAATCCCTTTTATCAGATCATATCACTCTTGAGCACTTACTACACAAACAATTTATTTTTTAAATGCATTACTCCATGACAAATATATGTATTTTTTTAACAATAGCATAAATTATGAAGGATCAAAGGAGGAGGTTAAATCTTTTCACTTTAACTATTTCATCATTATGTAGATATCAAGTTAAGAGTAATACAACAATGTAAGAAGACCTCTGATTTTTCCGTATAAGTTGCCATCAGAATATGCTACAGGTAGTAAGGAATTATATCCTTGTCTTTTCTTTCTCTGCCTTCCTTCCTTCCTTCCTTCCTTCCTTCCTTCCTTCCTTCTTCTTTTCTTTTCTTTTCTTTTCTTTTCTTTCTTTTCTTTTCTTTTCTTTTCTTTTCTTTTCTTTTCTTTTCTTTTCTTTTCTTTTCTTTTCTTTTCTTTTCTTTTCTTTTCTTTCTTCTCTTCTCTTCTCTTCTCTTCTCTTCTCTTCTCTTCTCTTCTCTTCTCTCTCTTCTCTTCTCTTCTCTTCTCTCTCTTCTCTTCTCTTCTCTTCTCTTCTCTTCTCTTCTCTTCTCTTCTCTTCTCTTCCTCTTCCCTTCCCTTCCCTTCCCTTCCCTTCCCTTCCCTTCCCTTCCCTTCCCTTCCCTTCCCTTCCCTTCCCTTCCCTTCCCTTCCCTTCCCTTCCCTTCCCTTCCCTTCCCTTCCCTTCCCTTCCCTTCCCTTCCCTTCCCTTCCCTTCCCTTCCCTTCCCTTCCCTTCCCTTCCCTTCCCTTCCCTTCCCTTCCCTTCCCTTCCCTTCCCTTCCCTTCCCTTCCCTTCCCTTCCCTTCCCTTCCCTTCCCTTCCCTTCCCTTCCCTTCCCTTCCCTTCTCCCTTCCCTTCCTTCCCTTTCCTTCCCTTCCCTTCTTTCTTCTTCTTTCTTCTTTTCTTTTCTTTTCTTTTCTTTTCTTTTCTTTTCTTTTCTTTTCTTTTCTTTTCTTTTCTTCTTTTCTTTTCTTTTCTTTTCTTTTCTTTTCTTTTCTTTTTCTTTTCTTTTCTTTTCTTTTCTTTTCTTTTCTTTTCTTTTCTCTTTCTGACAAAAATATTCCTTTAAAGTCACTCTTATGCTATCTATGTAAAAGTTCTACACTATGAATTGTTTTTACATAGTCTTTTGTTCTGTATCAGTACACTAAATGTTTGTACTGAATATATCTGTTCCCAAAATATCTCCGTTGATGCACTGAGCCTAATATGAATGGAATAAGTCCAATATGCATCTCAGTATTCTACATTATCAAATGTAAATTATTTAATAATTAGTTAATTTCAGTTAAGAACATCAGGAAATAAATTTCAACTGAGCAAAAAATCCAGAATTTTTCAAGAATTTTTTTTTCCATCAAGCATTGTCTGAGAACAAATTAATAACTTTTCAGGAGTTTATTCTTTCCACAAATGTAACTGACATTTCAAAACCATTACAAATGAATTTAGAAATATAAATTAGTGAAACTGAATGGAAACATCATTTCCATTCATTTTTTCTTACTTTTAAATTAAGGAAATAGTTTTATTACGTGAATAAGATAAAAGCCCATGAACTTTATTGAAGAAAAATGTTAACTAGACTTAGTATAACCTTTAAAAAAACAAGGAAGAGACAGAGAGAAGTGTTCGTATGAATAGCACTTTCTGGGATACATTTAGCCATCTATAAACACTTGGTAGTTTTACTTTGAATGTTTATTTATATAAAATTGTATGTATGGCTTGCCATCATCAATCTGTATTCCTACAATCAAATCAAATATATTTAGTTGATGAGCTCCTGAAGGAAAATACAATGTATACGGGTAGAAGCTTGAAATAAAATAATGTATTCTAATCATGTTTGAAAGATTGTTAGTTTTGCTAGGAAAGAAAGGTCTCATCCTACTAATCCTGAATTATTACACCAATTTCTCTGTCTTTCCTCAGTCCCATATCAGACTTCTGTGGATCTGAAACAGCTTCAGGTTTTGTTTATGTCTTCCTGACAGGACCCTCATCTTTCTTTGGATGCTTAGTACATGGACTTTGTCGAGTTAAAAAGATGACATGACCTCACTGGCCAAAAATCCATTACTAAATAAAAGAAAATATTTTCACCTGGAAATGCTTCCACCTGGAGCAGACCAAGGTCCAGTCTCAGAAAATTCAATTGAATTATTTATAGCAGAAACAAGTTATCGAAGTAGAAATCTCTTTCTAAGATGTTATGGTACCTAGCCATTAATGAAGTTTTTTGGCACTACTTATATGCTGAACAGTTATCTTCTAACTCCAAACCCATTTGCATTTGCAAAAACATGCACTTATTTTAATGCCACTTCTTTTTTCTTTCCCTTGGATGAATATGAATTGATACTTACAATTCAAAACGTATGCGTTTAGAGGAGTTGCATTTCTAATATTAAGGGCAGAAATCAAATATCTATAGCTATTTGTAAGATTCCACTTATTGCTGTGGTAGCCTTATTTTAAATCAACTAAAAATGTTTCCAGTTAATTATTTTGGTGCAAAGGATGCTTGCAAGGATGTTTGTTATCATGTTTTCTTCTGACCTTATTCTCTGTTTGATATGTAACCTCTGCTTTTTTATGGCTTCTGTGATGTAATATCACGGTATGTTTGCACGGACTGTTTCTGTCACTGATTTGTCATCAGTAGTCATTTAATCAAAACCAACTGGTGAATCTTTTCCAATTTTGTAGAAATTGATACTGTTCATTACAGAAACAAATCTAATCAGAAGTTGCATTACACCTGTTCTGATACGACTGAAGTGAGAAGTTTTTTCCCTGATAGCCAGACAGGTAAAATGTTTCTAAGTATCAAGAACTCAAATCTTTTTGTATCCCATTATTCTTCTTTGCCAATTTGATTTATTTTCTTTATTTCTTTACTTGATATTCAAGATGTTTTGCTCTAGAAGATGTTAGTCCATCATGACACCATTAAGAGACACTTAGACTTTGTAAGGTAACATGTAAGATATATTATTATTTTTATTAGAGCTAAAATTCTACGATACAAATTACACAGATAACCTTATACCACTTAACTGACAGGCTTCTCAGGTGGTGTAGCATCAAACTGGATTCTATCCTTTGCATAGCACATAATACAGACCTCGTCCACAGCACAGATACTCTCATTTCCATTTCTCTGATTATTCTGTGTTATTCTCACTAAGAAAGTCAGACTGTTAGATATAGACAAGGCGGTGCAGTTGCTGGTAGTGTCTCTGTTTCTTGGAGTTGGCTAAGGTTATCCTGTGGCCAAGAGATTACTGTAGAACAAGAAAGTCCTGGATCTGTGTTGATTAAGGTTTTTTTGTTTTGTTTTCTTTTTGTTTTTTTAATCAGTGACTCTTGAAAGTATGATGTTCTCCGGTCAGGGTCACTGCACAAAATCAGAGCTCATTTCAGGGGAACAGAAACAGCCACTGTATTCACTTTGTGTTGAACAGGGAAGTGATTATCTTGTCTGTTTATCTAAACAAAATATACAGACTATGAATAATAAATCAGGAATTGGTTCCAAATGAGTGGAGACTAGCATAACAAAAAAATAAATGTGAAGACTGAAATCCTGGGAAAGTACAAAAATACTTTTATAATTCTGATTTTGAATGATTGTGAGTAATCTGATCACAGCATAGTGTTCTTTGAATGTCACATTGCAGGCATGAGGGACAAAAACATTTTTTTGTTGTTAAGCAAGGGGGCTGAGGATGAAAGTTTATCTTAGATTAAAAAAAAAAAAAAACCACCACTAAAGTAGGTATACTGGTAGTTGAAAACAATAGAAATACCCATGAGAAATTTGAAGCAGATAAAGTCAGTCATTCTTTCCAAATTTATGCAGGCTTTTGAGAGGTGTCATTGGTATTATTTAAGAAATGGTAGGACACTTGGTAATAGTAATTAATTCCTATTACAAACAGTCTTGTCTAGACAAACTAGTATAAATTTGTTTATCTAGAGGAAAAACAAAAAGTGAGTGCAGACTTGCCCAGATTCTGTACTTGCAGAATTGGTTTTTACTTCCATGTTACGCTTGGTAGCACCACTGTTTCATCATAGTGTATCACAGAATTTAAACACTATTATGGTTACTTAATTATTTCATTAGGTGTATCTAGGTTTATTTTCTACTTTAAAGAAGAAGGAAAATGACTGGAAAAAAATCCCATTTATTAAAGTAATATGCTGGACTGGTATAAAGCACTTGCTTACTCATTTTTTATTGTCTTTCTTGAAATTATGTATGCTATCAACTTCATTTACATTATAGGTTTAAGGCCCTGTAACTGTTAAATAAGCTTTGGTTTCCAAAGACTAAGTTTCATGGTAGTACATAATGAAAAACCTGTGAGAATAAGAACTCTGAAATGTAAACTGCAACTCACACCCCACAGGCTTTTTTTCCTAGAAGGCAGAACTGTACTCACCTTGGCCAGGAGGCCACCTTCTTTCCCTAGAGAGAGTTCTTCTCTCTTTATTTACCTTTACAGGATCATCAAAAATGGACTTTCCTTGTGTGCTGCTAAAGAACCAGAAGGCTGGAAGAAGATACATTCTTAACGTGTTGTGTTGGAGTTAGATTAGTATCGTTTGTCTTTGAAAAGAAGGACTTCTTGGTAAGCTTCAGCTGGGAGGCTGTCATGGTTTGAGATCAAAATGGCAGTCTGCTGCTAAATGAATTCAAATGCAAAAGCATTTATGTGCATGAATATGTTTGATGTTAAGAAGTCATATGACCTCCCTGTTCCATGGGAAATACGGCAAAGCCAATATAGAAGGTCATGGACTGACACAGCAACAAGCTGGTAGCAAACAGACTGCATATTTACTCCCAACATCAAAATTCAAAAACGCCAGCAACCCTCACGCATTCAGCAGTCCAAGTGCTTACGAGGTAGGACAGACATCACAGGACATCCAAAGCTGTAAGAGACCCACAAAAATCATTGCGTCCAACTTCTGGATTCACACAGTACCACCCAAAGTTCAAAGTATATTTCGAGAATGCTGTCCAAACACTTGAAACTCTGGCAGCTAAGGGCCATGACACTGCCCTGGAGAGCCTGTTCCAGGGCATGACCACCCTTTGGTGAAGAACCTTTCTCTGGCACCTCTTTGATCTTTCTCACACAGCCCCATGCTGTTCTCTTGGGATCTCTCATTGTCACCAGAGAGCAGAACTCAGTGTTGCCTCTCCAGTTCCTGTGAGGAGTAGCAGCCACCATGAGGCCTCCCCTCCACTCCTCTGCTACCATATGGGCACACACAACTTGACCTTCTGGGAGGTTCTCCATACACACCGTATGCTACTCAAGGGCACCTGAGCTAGGACACACCACTTCAGCCTCAGTCAATTTTAATGGAAACACCAGCCACCTTCCTCTCCCTCTTCCCCCACTTAGGAACAGCATCTGTGCATCAGGACATACATACAGCTTTAAACATCTGTGACCTCAGCTGGTAAAGCCATGGTGCTTCATTACTGGCCCATTATATCTTCCATACTGAATACAGTATGGAAGAGCTCAGAGTGATATAGCTAGCACTGAAATTAAACCACCATTCACAGTGAAAACACTTAGTATGTGACATACACTGCAGTTGTAAAATATTATTGTTGGGAAACCTACAGAGTATTGTAAATTTTAATAATGGAAAACAGATTTAGAGATTGATGATGAGATAATGATTAGTGGCTGCTTGTCCCATTGTGTGGATCATTGTCTTATTGATTAATAAAAACTGCATACTCTGCCAGCAATGCAATTAAGGTAATAATTTGAGAGGCATTCTGGAAAATAACCACAGCTGATGAATTTCACTTTTTTATAAGACAGCAACTTTATAAAAACTAGCAGTTGCCTTGATGCCCTTTCATGTTTTCCACCCATTTATTTTGTGCCAGAAAAAAAACAGAAGACAGTAGCAAAAATGCCTGAATGGCTCTCTGGCCAAACTTAGAGCAAATGTTGCTCTAATATTCACTGACAGATATTTTCTACTTTTAGGCTTGCTATTTAAAGTTCTATCTTTTGTTTATTCTGAATGTGTTTCTTTTGAAGCTTCAGTCTAATGGTACACCAGTCATAATAGGATGGCAAAGTCACCTAAATGGAGTGAATGCTCTCTAGAATATGTATATGGTATTGCATTGTGAATGAGTAGAAATAATGCTTTTAATGGAAGATGCTCGAGGTGTTCTTTTGTGTCCTTTTCACGAAGAACAATCTTTACCTACCAAAAGAGGAAAGCAGAAGACAAATACTGTTATCAAAGTGACACCCAAGACAGCACTGCAACTCTAGTTCAATTTGGATTCTGTATAGAAAGTCTTATTAGAGCAACAGTCTCAATATTGCCAAACCAAAATAAGGATCAGAGTTGGGACTAGTTCCTAGAAATATAAGAAGGAAAAGACAGCAGATAGCAATGTAAAATGAGTATAATGAGTAAGATGAGACGTGTTGTTCACAGGAAAATGAATAGTGTGACATAGACTCTCCATTTCAATTTGCCCTCTATTGTAATGGGTTTCACAATTTTTTTTCTTTATTTGTTCCTATATTTCAAGGGCTAAAGAAGTGAAGTAGCAGAAATAATGATAGCAAATGTTACAAGTGTAATATGCATACACTAAGTATTTACATGTAATGAAAAATTATAGCAGATTAAAATAAAATGTGCTCAAAGTTGAAGAAATCTCTGTGCACAAAAGGATCCTTTACTGGAAAACTAAGTCTTGGGTATTTCCTCTGGCAGTATCAACCTGCTGTCAGTATGCACAAGACTTTTTATTATCTTTAAAACTCTCGTTCTAAAGAATCATAGAATCACAAGATTAGAAACGACCTACAAGATCATCTAGTCCAACTGTCCTCCCATTACCATTGCTACCACAAGCTTCTAAACCATATCTCATAGCTCCTCATCAAGATGCCTTTTGAACACTCAGGGACGGCAACTCTACCACCTCTCTGGGCAGCCATTCCAGTGCCTGACCACTCCCTGAAAGAAAAAGTTTTTCCTTGTGTCTAATCTAAATCTCCTCTGATACAACTTGTGGCCATTTCCTCGGGCCATCACAACCTCCATTCAGGAAGTTGTAGAATGCAATGAGGTCTCCTCTGAGCCTCCTCTTCTCCACACTAAACAATCCCAGCTCCCTCAGCTGCTCCTCATAAGACTTGTGCTCCAGACCCTCACCAGTTTCATTGCCCTTCTCTGGACACGTTCCAGGGCCTCAATGTCTTTCTTGTAGTGAGCGGCCCAAAAATGAACACAGTACTTGAGGTGCGGCCTCATCAGTGTTGAGTACAGAGGGATAATTACCTCCCTGTTCCTGCTGACCACACTATCTCTAATGCAGGCCAGGATGCCATTGGTCCTTCTGGCCACCTGGGCACACTGTCGGTTCATGTTCAGCCAAGCATGAACCACCACCCCCAGGGCTGGTTCCTCTTCACAGTCATCCAGCCACTCAGCCCCAAGCCTATAGTGCTGCATGGGGTTGTTGCAGGACCCAGCACTTGGCCTTGTTGAACCTCATCCCAGTCACCTCAGCCCAGCAAACCAGCTTATCTAGATCTCTCTGAAGGGTCTCTCTACTCACAGGCAGATCGACAGTACTTCCCAACTTGGTGTCATCTGCAAACTTACTGAGGGTATACTCAATCTCCTCATCTAGGTCATCAATAAAGATATTAAACAAGATTGGCCCCAGTACTGACCCCTGGGGGACACCACTTGTAACAGGTCACCAGCTGGACTTAACTCCATTAATCACTACTCTCTGAGCACAGCCCTCTAGCCAGTTTCTTACCCAAAGAAGGGATCAGGCCCAGCCAGCATAGGTTCATGAGAGGCAGATTGTGCTTGATCAACCTCATCTCCTTTTATGACTGGGTAACCAGACCGGTATACAAGGAAAAGGCTGTTGATGTAGTCTGCCTAGACTTCAGCACAGCCTTTGACACAGTCTCTCACAGTATTCTCCCAGGGAAACTGGCTGCCTGTGGCCTAGATAGGTATCTAGATTAATTGTCTGTGGTACTCAGTTGCATTTAGATCTCCTAATACATAAGATTATTGATATAATATTAGAATGGTTTGAGTTGGAAGGGACCTTTAAGGTCATGTAATTCCAACCCTTCTACTATGGGCAGGGCCACTTCCCACTGCTTTTGAGCTAGTTATCAATGGAACTCAGTGGGGGGGTCACATTTTTCATTAAGTGAGAATGGAAGATAATTTGTATAGGCTACTACATACGGGACATGGATTCACTATAATGATGGAGCCTGACAAGAAGGAAAATATCTCAGAAGAACTAAGAAGGCTGTACATAAATAAATTGCTGTATGAGAAGCATTGTGATATTGTTGTGTTATTCAGCCTTATTGTCACAGTGGCGCCTGAAATGAAATTTTTTAAGTGTGAGCAAGTTGGATGTTTGCAATATCTCCCATGTTCTGATGCTGCTGAGAGTTGAGTTTTTGTTCGTTTTCACAAGTATTCATGACCAAGTAAATGAATGCTACAGATCTATTCCTTTCACAAACATTCTTTGTTTTGTAAAACAAAACAAAAGCATTTGCTGAACTTCAAAATGTAGAGGAATTTCAAGCAAGGAATGGTACTTGAGGGCAAACTACTTCCTTCTTATTCTAGCCAACAAATGGTTTACAAGTCTTGAAATTACTGAGACATCTTAGAGTACAACAAGTTGATCAAAAGTGCTATTTGGAGAAAGGCATTAAAAAAGAGCCTGTATCTTTGGCTTCTTTGTGCTGCATTTTTTCTTATGTCTCTCCCTCTTTGTACAGGAAAACAACATGATTAAGCAAGTATAACTGCCTTGAAACCACTGGTTTTGTTCAATATGTTTGATTGTACTGTAGTAGCTGGTATATTACTTCTAGGGCTCGTTTCACAAAGATTTCTAAAACTAAGAACAGGTGGGGATCCTTGAAGATTGTAAGGTTATTACTCTACCACTACACTTGAAGTCTTTCAAACAGCAAGGAAAAAAAGATCAAAGGCAGAGAAGAAGTGTAATGTAAAATATAAATGAAAAAATGCTTTTTGTATTGGACTACCATCATTGAAACTATCCCCTAAGAAAAATGTGTTGAAGTGATATAATCATTAGCAGAAAAAATGAAAATCTTTGACTTACATGTGTCTAAACATATATTTCAAAATATCTGAATATTAATTTTTTTTTCACTTTTCTATACTTAGCAGCCTAACAAAATGAGTATAACAATCCTATTTGTACAGCATAATTTCATGATGCCCCTGATCACTTCAAAGTAAGGTGATCCTCAGTCTTTAACAAATATCATGATGCCTTGCTCCAATTCCTAGAAGAGAGAGAAGGTTCTTTTAATATGTGTATATCCAACGGTGAGACTAAGACACAACGGGTCAAATGTTAGCTTGACTAGTTTATTACAAATCCTAGTCATTTAGGGAGATGTGTAAGGGAAGACAAGAAATAAAAGAAAGGAGTCTTAGTAGGAAGCAAGAGAGAGTTAGTCACCACCATGGTCCTGGCATTGTTTGTAGATCAGAAGTTGATCTTCGGTAGTGATGAGTCTCCTAAGAAACAGAAAGAGAAAGCAAAGCAAGAGAAGAGGAGAAGGAAGGGAGAAAAAAGAGAGAAGAAAGGAGAGGAGAGGAAAGGAGTGAAGAGGAGAGGATAGGAGAGGAGAGGAGAGGAGAGGAGAGGAGGAGAGGAGAGGAGAGGAGAGGAGAGGAGAGGAGAGGAGAGGAGAGGAGAGGAGAGGAGAGGAGAGGAGAGGAGAGGAGAGGAGAGGAGAGGAGAGGAATCAGATTTTAAATTCTTATGTTTGTGAGTATACCTTGAAAACCATAATCTAAGTATCTCCCCTTCCTATCTTCCTTACCCCTTCTCCAAAACAAAACAAAACAAAAACTGGAAAGATGCTTAAAAGATTGTTTTAGAAAATCCAGATTCTGAGTCTGTGAACTCATAGCGTATATAAAATGAGTCTAACAATATGGAGTGAGTTACATACAGGCTTCAGAAAGTTTGGTGGATTAGTTCTTATTGAGAGGTTAAGGAGAAGATATATGAAACTCTATTCTTTGTCTTCTATAGCAAGAATTTAAATGCTTGTTCTTAGTGAAAACATTTTTTCCATTTTCATAACCAAACTAAATCATAAGTCTCTGGGTGAGTTTTTTAATGTATTCAAGTCAGCTGAAAATCTGCTTGTAATTCATGCAGAACCAAATGAAATAATAACATCTCACTATAAAAATATTCACCCAAGATGACTAACTTTAGTGAGAAGTGTTTTGGACAACACAAAATTACAAAAACAAAAGTTATTTATTTCATGTATTTAATTTCCATATCCTGAGATATCAGAAAATCACTATTATGCATAATAGAAAAAAATCCAGTGTATTCAAGTTAGGCAGTGCGTTACTATGATTTTTAAAGGATATTTATCCATTACAACTTTGTCATCAAATATTGCCTGTGCTCTATAGTTATCGTCACTGTGCATTTACATTTCAATTGAAAAAAAACCCACTTTCTTTTTGTCTTCTCTGATTAACATTTTGAAGCTCTGTAATTTTCTTGCTGCTCAGAGAAACAAAGCACCCAGGCTCACAGGGAAAACCCATTCAGCAAGATATAAATATTTGCTATTCAGAAAATCTCAATGAGGGTTTAGTTATTTTAAACTAAAAAAAGAAAATTACTAATAATGATTGGTTTCAGCTAATGAAATGCTTTTATGCAAATATGTGAACCCTAAATATGACCTGGAAACAAAAGACTGCTTAACAGTTACTATTAAGCAATACATTAGGAGATCAATTAAACAGAACTCTTTCTAATGAATAAGCTGTACAAGGGTTGCTATGGAAACCTGGAAAGAGAAAGCCTTAGAATGCTAATTTGCAATTTTAAGAGCATAAAGTATTAGAAATCTACTAGTGGCTAGCTGGAGACTCATGTACCAAAGTTAAAAAGTATCTCACAAATGCTCTCAAAAGAGAAAAGAGAAGTAAAGGAATAGAGCCATGATATTCTTATCCAAGAATTACTTATGAAAAAATAACAGATAGAATAGTGTACCTAAATGGGAAGTTATGATTATATCATTCTGAAATGGACCATCAGAGGGAGCTGGAAGTTGCCGTTTTTCCGTGGAAGATCATTAGTGGTAGTCGAGGGAACACTGAGAGTGAATAGGTACTTTCTTCTCAAAGAAAAGACAGGCCTAATGATACACTTGGGTTCTTCAACAAGCTTATGGCATTTCTCCATTTATAAAAGATATGTAATGTGGACATTTGTAAGGTAATAGGTCAAAAGAATTGGTGGTAGCAACTGTTACCATAAGTATAAAAAAAAAAAGTTGCAACAGATGCAAGTTTCTCCATTGAACAGCCTAGACTGTCCGCCGACTACAATTCTTCTCTAAAAAATTTCATAGTCCGTATGTTTTTCCAGCTCTTCTTTTCCAGCTAAGTGAATAAAATAACTTGAAAGGTTGAGATAATGAGAGAAGATGAAGGCCAAAAATTCATTCTGAAAATTTATTTGTTTGTAAACATAAATTGCTTTTAATTTAAAAGTACTAGATATAAAGGATTTTTTTTTTAATTATCTGTTACCAGTTTTCCCTAAGCTTATATGTTGAGCAAAAATTAGGATTATATTTCATTTCTTCAACTTCTAGATGTTATGACAGCGGTGATTCTCTTAAATCTGATCATGTGCCAAAGAAAATTTATTTTTTTCCATCGACTTTAGTGGCAAGGTAGTGAAATGTGTATACACTAAGCATGTGATTTGGTACAATGCCTTTTCTGAGACAAGTACATTATTAGATGCTAAATCAGAAGTTGGGAGCCTGCTATTTCTACCCTCGACACTGAAGCTATGTCCATGTTGTATTTTAAGAGGTTGAAGAAGCCTATGCCAGCATCTACATTGACTGGATACAGAAACATGGAAAGCCTTGGGCTTAGGGAATTCTAGAACTCCAGAGCTGAATTTCAGATCTTAGCACTTAAAACATTAAATAATTTTTCAGTGGATAAGAAGGCTGCGGCATGTGTCATGCTAAGATTCCCATTCCCATCTACACATGTATTCATAAAATGACTGCAGAGTCAATCAAATTGCACCAACATTGCCTACTGCAAAAGTAGTTAGAATTTATGGATGGCAGTTGTCCTACAAGAAAAAGTAAAGGCAGAAAGAAAATGAACCACAAATACTCTGCAATCAGTGATGTGGATCTTGTCCAGAGGGATTGTGGAGTCTCTTTACCTGGAGATAATCAGAAACCATGTCAAAGGAGGTTAGAGTCCACGTCTCAAACAGTTGAAGCACCTATAGTGAATTAAAGAGCTGAGGATGAATTCAGGCTCTGCTTCATTTTTCAATAAGCAGAACAAAGACAAATGTTGATGTATTTCAGAGAGATTTTGTGAAATGTATAAAAGTTTAGCAAAATGTTTATTAACTAATCTATGAGTCATCTCAAAAATTATATTGCTAATCCTATTGGACAATGACTGCTATTTTATTGTTCAAAGATCCACAATGTATTTAAAAGAAGTAGACTTCTTAAATAATCCCTCTACCAGTTTAGGACTACTACCTAGGTAGTATAATGCTATACAGAGGTACTGATTGTACGTATTTGCTTTTTTCAAATTATTTCATTTATATTTGTTTGGCATCCAAGATTATATTATAAAAGAAGTGCCTCAGTCTTCAGAAATACAGAGCTGTGGAAAAGTCTTATACTGACCAAAGATTCCGGATTCCTACTGTAGTCTCCTCCAGTTTCCTTTTCTTTAAGGTACTTCAGAGAAGTAACATGAGATTTCTAACTAAACCACGTTTCACTATGAGGCTTAATTTTAAATATACATAATGGGGAAAAAATATTGTTATGAGATTTCTAAGGACAGGATGATTTATATAAAAATTTTAAGAGAGATATGTTATTCAGTAGGTTATAATGGTTGCATTTAGTCCCATCTTTTCACGTGTCTCAAGAAGATCACACAATACATAATCTCAGGGAAAGCAGTGTTTACAATGACATACATTTTCTTTCTGAACTCCTTTCATACTGCACTGACAATTTCTTCTTCCAACAGAATAGATTTCTTCATGTCTACATCCACTGGAATTATTCTCTGATATTATGATAAATGCTATATTTATCATGGTTGAGTGTATACTAACACAGAAGTCTCTCCGGAGATAGAAAGATAGCTTATCAGACTACATGTTGAAAAGACATGGACTGCACTGTTTCCATTCAGATTTCTCCATATGTAGGAGGTTGAAGCCAGCCATGTAAAATTTGCCCTACTATTCTGCAGAGGAAACTTATGATATTTTGGATACTCCCTGCCTTCTTTCTGAACAAAAATATGAAAGAGTTTTTTCTCTTTGTATCTTTATGAGGAATTATCTACTGAGACTGCAGTTGACAATTCATTTTTTTTTTTTCTTTATGTAATGCAGAATGACCCAGGGTATTGAGGAGAATCAGGAATTGCAGACATGGATGCAAGTTTAGTATTAAAAAAAAAAAAAAAATGCAAACAATAAATTAATGCTCAAGATGAACTCTTGTTGAAGTTTGGATGTTCTTTTAGCTACACCTGACATAAATTCCGTCACACAATAAATGCCAATATTGTAAGTGGTGGCTCATGCTTGCCTATGAAATTTTCTTTCTTAAAAGTATGGTTGTTCAGTGATGACATTAAAAAGGCCTTGGAGCTTGTGCCAAGAGATGTTACTAGATCTTCTCAGTCAAATCACAGTAATGAAAAAAAAAAAAGTCTCCACAGAAGGGATTATGAGTTGCATGCTCCTAACTGTTCTGTATAGCAATAAAATTAGGGACAAATACTTGTTCTCTTATTTCTCAGCAGCAGCATGAATTATAAGCAGAGAACTGCAGACAGGTTAATATCTCAGGATCTGCACGGCATTTCTGATCTTGCTTGGATCCTCTCTCTTGCTTGGATCCAGCCCTCTGAGCTGCTCAGGGCACTGATACAGCACTAGTCCCTGAATTCCCAGCACTGCAGAGGCAACTAGGAAACCTTACTTTATGATCACGCCCTTTGAATTCCTTTGGCCAGTTTTTAAGTACTTACAAATGCTTTCCAATCTCCAGCTCATATCTGGACCTTGTCTTTCAAAGAAGTACTTTTTTTCTTGAATGAAAACCCTCACTCTTCTACTGCTACTGCTTTGCAAAAATACGCAGGAGAGAATGTGTTAATGCTGTGAGAGATATGAGGCAAAAAGAGCAGAGGGCGAAGAAAAGGACACCTCTACCCACTCCAGCACCTCACTGGTGCTCATGATAACTTCAGAGGATCAGAGCAGGGGGGAGCTATGGAGACAAATGAATTCAGCTTTTGGAAGCAGTGTCACTATCAAAATTGAGAAGGAGTTTTTCATTAAAAGGTGTTTAAAAATCATAGGGTCATCAAAACAGAAATCTCTCTACCAAAAAATTATTTAACCGATTTGTGAAATAAAAATGAAAGAATAAGTTCTTCCTTGGTATTTTCTAAACAATGTATATTATGATATAAAAATGATTTTCTTCTTTTACAGTGTAAGTTGTAATTTTGAAATGCTATGTGAGTTTCAAATTATAATAAAATGATTGATAAAAAAAATTAAAAATCGAATGGTTTTTAAATTTTGACATATGATATTCCTTTTCAAAAATCATGAAGATTGTTGAAATTCCATTCCAATTTCAGTGAATACTGTCATTTCCTAGCTGTCCTCTCTGAAAAGACTTTGCAAATTAAATACGCTTTGTAGAAACTGTTGTTCAACAAACAGCAACGGAAAGTAGTGGCTTTTTGTTGGCAGAATTTCTTCTCTTTAATCATGCTTTCATTAGCAGAGAACTCAATCTCTAATTTTCACTCTGTATTATTATCAACCGATGAGGAACATTCACATTTCAGAATACAAATTTCTGATGTCTAATTTATTCTTGTAATTAAACAGAGACTTATTTGTCTAAACAAAGCCATCTGACCCTGTACAATCTACATTCCAATCTTGATCAACCATTTGAATCATTATCTGCATTGCTGCTTAGGATTTTCTTTCCTGCTAGTTATCAAAAAACAGTAGTAAAGAAATCCCAAATATATCAGGAATTAAAGTCCTGTGGAAGGAGTTACAATGGCAGTGAGTTAGGGCTAATGATTATAGTCTCTTCTTTCCTAAAATTTATAAAATTACCGTACCTATACCTTCTATTGACTATTTGTGCTCAAAAGGATTAATATGAATAGATCTTTAAGAATAGACCTGTGATTAATACATGTCCTAGAAAGTGGCATAGCTCTTTTACTTGAGCCAATCTGGGGTAAATTAGTTGTTTTAGCATTCTATCTGCAGTGAACATAAGATGGCATGTATAGGCTAAAAAAAAAAAAGAAGAAAAAAAGATGCCAAGCAACAGAGAAAAGGTAGATTAGTAGCTCATAAGTCTAAAAGAAGACTTAAAAAAAATAGTTTACTTTTTTTGAAAATATTCTAAAACCACTAATGAAAGTTATGTATTTCCTATTTACAGAAAATTATTCCTTCTGAGCCCCAAGTTGTCAGTCAATCATGATTTCTGTTTAGTAGAGGCAGTACACTGCAGTAGGCGTATCATTATAGCTTGACATTTTTTTCCAAATGTGGAAATGTCATATTTAATGACACAACAAAGCCAGAAACACTGAATGAGTTGAAGTAAAAATGAAGCATTCACTTGATTAATTAAAGGGTAGGCTAAATGCGTCTATATAAAATCATACCTCTTCGTGGTCTGTCTTCTGCATACTGTGCACAGGCTTGAATGTGTGTGCTTTGTTTGAGAGGAGAAAATAATGAGAGAGGTATTTTGTTTACTGTCATAGTAAAGCCAAAGTTTTTATGGTCCATTTCTCTTATGGGCCTATTCGTTCCTGATTTTATCAGCTCAGAGTGCCAATCACTGGGGTTTTGAAAGAGCATCCTGGTGTCATTTAATTAAAAATCAGGCAACCTTTCTTCTGTCTTTGCTTCTTTTTATCTCATTTTATTTCTTAGTCATAGCAGCTTTATTTGAGAAAGAGAAAATGAAACATGCATGATACCTGTAGATGACAGAGAGAGCTTGCCAAGGAGAGGCTGTGTGCACTTGCTGGAATTTTTAGTTGCTTTGGGAGGAAAGAGTGTAACCTGACCAAGGGTAAACACAATAGCGGTAATAGTTTTGCTGCAGCTGCTGGCGCTAAGATATTGATTCTGTACTACCAGGACTGTTTGAAGTCACCTACGAGCATTCAGCAAGGAAAAAAACAACAGTTAGTGACGGCTTTCACCAGGCATAGACGCATGCTGGCAAAGACATGAAGTGGTCTTCATGTGTTATTTGGGTGTCAGACAGTAACCTGACACAGGAGCCAGTGCAGCTGCCTTCATTTAATGGCCTTCAAATTTCATGAAATATGATAAATAATTGAGGATCTGTGTTAGCGTAAAAAAGTTAACCCTTTCCATGTGAACTTCAGTGTCTTTTTCATACAAAGCTGCAATGAATTTCAGCCTTTGTGGTAACGTCTTTACAACAGCAGAGGTTGTACAAACACTTTTGATTTACCCTGACAGAAATTACTGTTGACAAGGGTCTCTCCTAATGCTAAATTATATTTTAGATAACTTTCTTGTCCAGAGTTCATCTTATTTAGACACTTAGGAGTTCTGAAGAGGATTAGGATACTCGACTTGTTTGTGTTAATAAAGGTCTTTTTAATCCTTCTTGTATAAATTTTACTGCCACAATACTCCTATAATTTTACATTTCTCAGAAAATGTTTTGTCAGGAGAGCTTGAGAATTTATTTATGAACTACTTTCCACAGAGGAGTTAAATCTAACTGATATGCCCTGGCTCTCAGGATGCCATTAACTCTGCGACACTTCCCAGCCTTTCTTAATCAAAATTGCTCTAGCTGACTTTTAGTAAAACAGAGGCAAATACATCCTTTCTTGTCAGTAAAAAATCAAGGTACACAGATTTACACTTTCTTCTGTGGAATTTAATTTGGAAATTTTGTATCTGTAGAAATTTCATATCTTTAAATTTCCCCATTAATTCTTCCTGTGTATTCCTGTTTTAGGTTGTATCTGTCAGACTTGGCATCTTTTCTGCATATCTGTTAATTTCAAAATGCAATTGCTGTAACAGGAAAGTTGTACTCAAATTTATTTTTCCTGTCTTCTTGTCCTATGCTATTTCCAAAACAGTAGCACGTAAAAAAAATAACAAATCTTTGTGAAGCATGAAAATGTAAGAGTCAAATTAAACCTGATGCCCTGGCTATAGTGAAAAATACTGCATTACTTTTGTGCTTTCCCAACTCTTACTTTTCTGTGTCTCAACAGCATGTTCACCCAGACACCTAAATTGCATTTTGGCAACATTCACATCTCCATACAAATCCAGATAAAGCCTTCAGGGAAAATATCTTTTTCTAAGCAACCATATTTTAATAAGAAAATCTTAAGTGCATTGTTTTGACATTTTATACTCCAATAAGTAAACTCAAATTAAATAGTTTCTAAAATTAAATGTCTGATTTTTGCAATCATATGCAAATACCAATTAACAAGGAAAGGAAAATCAATACATAATACAGTTCAAGACTAGGTTCTGCATAGAGCTTATTCATGACTTCAACTGATGCACATATTGGAGAATAAGCTGAGGAGCAGACAATAAAGTACTTCACTATTACTCTCTGTGTTTATAGACTGTCAAGAGAAGGAATTTCTCATCAACCTTCAGGATTTTTTCAAAGTTAATCTTGGTCTCATTTGAATCTATGTTCAAATACTCTCTGTTCCAAATTGTATTCAGACTATGCTGCTGGACTATATAACTTATTATAGGTTTGAAGTTTACAGGTAAGTTTATGGTTAATGCTGCAGACATCAGCTACACAAAATAAAATGTTTCCTTCATAGTTACCAGGGTAACATTATTTTTTTTCAATAAAAGTAACTAAATTACTCAAAAATGTCATTGCTAGAGGTCAGTCTGAGAACGGTAAGGCCAGTACCTGAGTAAGGGAAGGAGGAACCTTCAAATTTCTTCCTCTGTGAGAAGCCAATTATGGGCTTTTAGATCCCACTGAGATCTCTTGTTATCTGTCATCTCACCTGCATCACTCTTTGTTTCCCTTCTATCCAAATGTACTGTGGTCCCAGCATTCATGCTCTCCTCCCTGTAACTATATTTGACTGATGAAGTCCCAGCTGTCACAGCTCTCTCTGTGCTTCCTCAGAGGGGCATCAGCACCACAAGCCTCCTAACCTGGAACTCAGGCTGCTGCTTATGTGGTCTCCATTCTAAAGACATAAGTAAAAAAAGAAGCATTCATCATCTCTCAAATATATGTAGTTATGGAAAACAGGATTATTTTACATCATTGTGTAAATCAGGAAAATATGCTCTTTGCTCCTCCAAACTCAAACAAGGAGTCACAAACAAGATAGATATACATTTAAGTAAGTGTAAAGAAATGAGAAGTACTTGTTCCAGTGTAAACAAATGACTTCTAATCAGAGAACAAATACATGTTTCAGCAGTTCCAGATCCAGCAATGCCAGATCCTGCTGGCTTTCACTGCTGCCAGCCACAGGGTGGCTCTTGTGCAGCTGACTGTTCCTCAGGAAACTGTTTTTTTGCCCAGCCTGGACAATTGCCCGGGGCTCTGCCTTCCCAGGGGCAGGGCTTAGTGTTTCTCTGTACTGAAATGCCAAAGAGCCATTCCTCCAACCTGCCCAAGTCCCTCTGGATGGCAGGTATGATCTAAAGCTGTCCTAGTTTCAGCTGGGACAGAGTGGTTTGTCTTCTTAGTATCAGGTATGATGCCCAGTTTTGGCTTAAGAAGAAAAACAATGCTGCTCACACACCAATGCAGGGCCAACAATGTTTCTACTTCTTACTCTACCCTGACAGTGAGGGGCTGGATGGTACTTGGAGACTGGAGGGGGCAGAGCCAGAACAGTTGACCTACATTGGCCAGAGGGTTATTCTATATCACATGGTGTCATGCTGAACAACAAAACTGGAGGGAGTTGGCTGGAGGGCAGATGCTGCTTGGGGACGGGGTGGACACCAGTTGGCAGATGGTGAGCAATTGCTTTGTGCATCACCTTTATATACATGTATATATATAAATGTACATATCTACATGGTATATATTTAGATATATATATATATAATTACAGCTGTCTTTACTTTCTGTCTTAGTAAATAGCTTTTATCTTAAACTATCAATTCTACTTTTTTTTTTTCTTTTTTTCCACAAATGTCTCCTCCATTCCAGTGGGAGAGGGAAAGAAGAACGACTGTTTGCTGCTTAGTTGCCTTCTGGGTTAAACCACAATACAAACACATTGACTTGTTTCCCCAGTCTTATGTCACCTAACAGCCTGAAGAGTGTGTGCTTTCACACCTTCTGCCAGTCACTTAGAGAGATTATAAACATCAGACATCATGGTATAGGCCCCTACATACTACCTCACTGATATCAATGCCCTGAGACCAACCATCCAGTCATCCCAGTTTCTGCATCCTTAATTGTGTACAGTACTGTGGAAAATTAGTGACAAAAGCCTTGCTGAAGTCAAGATCAAGGTAGTGAAGTCCAGTGAAGATAGTGAAATCTACTACTACGTCTTCATCCCAAAATCTGTGTCACTAGAGAAAGCAAACAATTTAGTGAGGTATGACTTAGGTTTATTAAATTCATGCTAACTGTTAAACCTCCTTCTTCCTCACATACACAGAAATATGTCTCTGGTGCTCCTCCTCCATGTGTCTCATACATAGTCTACTCTTACAGTAGATGCTGAGCTCTCTTAAGATAGATCTGTAAGCCAGAATGACTGCATGAATTCAGAATTCTTTTCATGAAAGCAACTGTTGAACAAAGATTAATGGCAACCTTCCTATGAGAACTGCAGGTTCTTGTCACCCCTTGAAAGCTGAGTTGTAAGTGGCTTTTCTGTGTCCATGCATGCAGCCTTCAAGTATGCATGTAAGCAGGGAATAAAGCCAAGATCTCTTCAGGATTCCTATTCCCCAGCACAGGACAGTAATTTCTTAATGCAGCATAATGCAAAATTGATATATATATCATTTCTAGTTCTCAAAATGCTTGTGCTTCCAGCTGGAACAAAGATGTGCATAGAAAAACCAAAGAATGTGCTAAATGTCACCAAACAGACCAACAATTATGTCAGTAAACTAACACTGGAGTGGATTTCAGTTAATATAAAACAACTATAGCCAGTGCTACCTCCCTTGACAAGCTAACTAGTCAAGAGCTGGCTATGCTTAATATGCACAAAGACTCTCCATAGTATTTTTTGTCTCCAAACACACGTCAAAAATGGTATCTTCTGGGCCAGTCACAAAACTCTGTTCTTCAATCACTGGCCAGGCAACAGAAACATATTTACTGCTGCCAATGTGACAGACAAGGGTGTATTTTAGACTTCTGTAATGCCAGCCATGAAATTTTGATACCAGCTACCACTTACAGTTGGAAGAACTGCTATGAGATATTTATTATGAATGCATTATTGACATCTCTCATTCCTTCTGTGGTGAACTTTATGCTATGTGGCATTTTATTAAAGCATCAGCTGTGAACACAGATAAAAATTCTTATTTTCACTTTAGAGAAATACTTGAGCATATAAAATGAAGAAGAAATTAGATCACAGAATCGTAAGGCTAGAAATGTACCTCTGAGGACCATTTACTCCTATCCCCTGCTAAATCAGGTTCCCTACAATGAGATCTGTAAAAGAAGATATTTTGTGAATGTTATTCAAAATGTAAAATTTCATCCAAATGGAAAACTTCTAAAGAACTATATCATGTAATTCCCCAAGCTTCCAGATTCTAGAAGCATGTCATATTAAAAAACAATCAGTAGGAATCAGACTTTGAGAATATTGATTTTATCAGAG
Organism: Meleagris gallopavo; assembly: GCF_905368555.1. Lineage (NCBI taxonomy): Eukaryota > Metazoa > Chordata > Aves > Galliformes > Phasianidae > Meleagris > Meleagris gallopavo. The sequence continues at coordinate 15,707,193 of NC_139435.1, read as the reverse complement.
ACAATATATTTACAGCCGTAAATCCTAATACATCAGAGAACAAACTTTACACTGACTAAAAGGAGTAAAGAAAAAACCACCTATGGGCTTATTGAAAATACTTTTCTTATACAATAGATTTTCTTTCTATGTGTAGAAATTGCTACTGTAAAGCCTGTATCAAAGATCTGACTTCACGTTATTAAATTAACATCTGCACTAGCAACTGTTAATTTCTGTAATGATCTCAACATGATGGCATATTCACTGAGCACTGACATGACAAATAGTATTGGCATTTGTCAAATAATATGTCAAATATGATTGCAGAATATATCTAGATACAAAATACTGTTTCTTTAATACTCTCTTGTTATGGTTGCATAATAATAATTCATTAGTAAAAGCTGTAAAGATGGAACAAATGAAGCATGAACATGGTGGTACGGAAAAAATAGAGCTGCATGCAAGCAGGCAGTACTATGTGCAAAGCACAGAGCAAGAAAGACAGCACAGCAACAAGAAAACTCTTTAACATAACATTGAATCAGGCAGGCTGGGTGAGACGATCTGGAAAGATGGAAGAAAATAGGACACAGCAAGCAATCGGGGCTGAGGAACTGCTGCTGCTGAGCATCTGACAGTTAGTTGATGCTTCAGAATAGGTATTCACAGATCTGAGTACCAAAGCAGTTTACACAAAGCAGATAAAAAGCAAATAAACTGAAACTGCTAGCGATTGCACATTGTTTTGACTTCTGAAAAAAAACAATTAAAAAGTATACAGTGGCCCTATGCTATATAAACTGGCCATGATGCAAAATACATAGAAAATGGCACGGATTATAAAAAGTGTCCACTCAATAATAATAAAAATAAAAATAATAGTATGGAAAAAAGGAATTACAGAGGAGAGATTCCTTTCAATTTAACAGACCTCTGATTTTCCAGGGCTTTTATTTCTGTGTTGGTTTCTGAGTTTTGTTTTTTTTTTTTTGCTTGGTTGGCTTCCTTGTTTGTTTACACACACTCTTTTGAAGCAAATGTACCCTTAATTCTGTAAATACCTGAGGTTTTTAGAGGCATAGACCACACAGTAGCGCAGTCAATTAGTTTGGGAAATGTAGGACAATTTATTTGTAATGTAAATTGCATTTATGTAGAGTAGTTGAGGGAGGAAAAAAAACATGTTAAGACAGCAGAGGAATAACTAAGAAAAAAAGATAATGTATAATTAGATTATGAAAAATACATACATTCAGTTGTTATTTTATGTAGCATCTTCAGATTTCATTTTTGAAGTCTCTGAAGCCCCTCTGTCTCCTGTTTTAAGCTTTTATTGCCTACAGTTGTACTCCACAAGTGATTTTCAATGAAAGTTTATCGCATAAATTCTAGCGTAAAAAAATACATATTTTTTCCAGTTTGGGTTTCTGACTTCTCTGCTACAGTAGCCAATGATTTGCATCAGATTTTTCCTGGGCAGGGTATCCTTTCTATAAGAACAAAATGGATTATATTCTTCTACAAATCCTCCGATTTTCTTCCGAAACTGACATATGGAAGTAGTAGCAATGTGTTTATTGATTTACACTGATTTTATCAATTCCCACAATAAACTTTTCTGAGTCATGCTTCATTTCTAAGGTTTCCAACTTTAAGCAACTCTCTTTCTGCATGAAAAGGCTACTGATGGCTTTGTGTTTGCATGAAAATGAACAATTTACATATTTATTGCTAGTGATTTGTGTGCTAGCTGAACCATCAGCAATGTTTGTAGAATGCTATGTGAACTGGAAGGGGAGCGATTCATGAGGCTATGAATGGGACCAAAAGGGCAAAGAACAAGTAAAAGTATAAAGAGATTAGCAGTTGAATATTGTTCTGAAGAGGAAAGAATGAGTAAGTATGCAGAAAGATTATCAGGAAAACAGTGTATTGGAAAGGCTATCTATCATATTTCTGAGGTGCTTATCACAATGTCACCTATTTACCATGTATATCAGATCATTTATCTAGCTGGATTTCATCTCTTCATGATTCCATATTTTGTTTTCATCTAGAGTTCCTGAACAGAACAGAAGCTGTTTAATTTGCAAAGATATTTTTAAAATCAACATCCTCTTTTTATCAGCAATGTTTTACCTGTGTTAGTTATACAATGATATATAATTCCAAATAAACGGAAATGAGTATCAGTGACATCATATACTGATTCTCTTGTGTAGTCATATTTGCATATGAAATATACTTAATCTGATGGAAAGAAGTCATAAATAGAAACTACTCTATTTTTTGCAGAATTCAATCCACAGATATGGTGGGCCCTAAAGTTTTGTTGCTTCAAATGTTGAGAAATATATGAGATAGTTCAGTGGACGAACTTCAGTACATGATCTAGGGTAACTTACAGCTACTGTATTTTGCACATAGAAAAAATAAATGTGATATACTACTGTGGTTTTGAGTGGAGGGTGTAAAAATATGTATCAGTATTCATTTTTGCTGTTATTATTCTTTCTGTTGTTGTTGTTATGTATCTTGTTTCTGAGTTAGTGAGCCAATGGCATGGGTTGTTTGTAGCAGAATTAGTTAATTTCCTCTAAAGAATTTGTCCTTGGAGTCAGAAGACTGGACCACGTATACTTACCATACACTATGGTTTGCAAAAGGAAAAAAAAAAAGTTTCCGTATTGAGTGCAATTACATAGTGAAAATTATTGCTGCTAGATACTGTAGACCAGAGATTTTCTTAGTTATCCCAAAAACGCTGCTGTACTAATTTTCCCATGTATTAATGATCAGGCAAAAATTGTCTTATTTGCCCTTTTATTTTCACTGCATTCTTTTGACATCAAAGCTACTTACAGGTGTGCCACTAGTTTTAATAAAAAGAGGCTAAGCTTTCTTTTGAACTCAAATGACTAGAGATAGTTTAGGAGCAGACCATTCATACAGTCATCCAAGCTTCATACCTGCAGCAAAATACATACTGGAAATTTCTAAAGTGTCATTCAGTGCCCAGATAGATGATAATAGCCCAGAACTCTGTCATCATGAAGCCTTCTTAAACTGCTCTGATTGCCAGGACACATATGAACCATAAGCTCTTACATATATGAAAGTCATTTGTCCTGTATATTGTACATAATACAATCGACGCACCATAACTGTTATCACTCTATGTGATAACTGCATTATATATTTACTGATTCCTATTCCTCCCTTACAGGAGGGATTTGTTCCAGATAAGTCTCCTTTGTACCATGTGTAGAAGTGACAAAATGAGTACACACTGTGCATGGTAGATTCTTTTTGAAAGTTCATTCATTTTACCACATTGATAGTGATTGTACATTATCACTTGGCTCAAAAAAACTTGTACTTAAAATGTGTATTAGCTTACTAGGCACTCATTTATAAAAATTGCATTGTTAGTCGTCCTGCTGGTGACTTTACTGTGACAGACTCCTTTGAAGTGCAGTCTTTCTTTTAGAATGTTTGCACTTTTAAATGGCCATATCACCAATCTTTGCTTACATTATGCTTCACGTATCTTCTGGGGTTGGTAGTCATAACAGTAAATATTGGCACTAAGAAGCTGGCAGGCTCCAGATATATGTGTGCGTGCATATATACATCAGGGAGGTAAAGTCTGATAGTTTTTTTGAGTGTCTACATTTTGTTTAGCGCTAAGTTCTGCTCTCTCTACTGCCGTGGGCTAGTGGTCTATAACATGAATGACAGTGTAAATTTATTGAAAAAACAGCTTCTCAAACAGAGATCATACTCATCCAGAGTAAACATGGAATGATGAATGCTTCTTTCAGATAGACGTCTTTGTTCTAGGAAACTTTTCAACCTTGCTATAGATTAGCAAGTGCATGTCAATTATATTGGTTAATTCTTCAACTTTGCTATAGGATGTCAGAAAAGTGCAATCTATGTTAGGTACTTACCTCACTCTCATAAATAGTGTCTAAACATATTTAGAATGGAAAGTATTATAAACTATTCAAATGGGAGGCTTGAATAACATGAAGATAATCACTACATTTTTAAATAATTGAGACATGTCTGCTTCAGGCAGGAGGCAACAATGCAGCCATATTAAAGTAGTCGATCACAAAAAAAATAGTTTCACAGGAATAGGACAGAGTCCTCTTTCCAGATCTAAAAAGAAAAGCATGGGAGATTTCATCTGGAACCATATTTGTGTTGAGCCTGAGCAAATATCCTTGAGAAAAATGAGTTATTACCTTCAATAGAGCATTTCAGAGCATGCCTTAGTTGCTTCTAGGCATGATCTGCTCAAGGGCAGCTAAGACAAATGTCTCTGACTCACATTCTCCAGCAGTTCCAATTCTAGAGTTAGCTTAAGGAAATTTTCCACGCCATGTATAGATTTACACTTCAGACATTTAGGATACAAATAGAATCAATTTTCCTAATTATCTGTATATTTAACTTTTTTTACATGTTTACATACAACTTTGTTTACATTTGAAAACAGGGTCCTAAGTCTATTGTCTGAGATCAGACAAGAATAGAAACATAAACTTAAGACTCTTCATTCACTAAAATGCTAACTACCTCTAATCTTTCTTGGTAAAGATGTTAAATCAATGAAATGGCATGCAGATATTAGGTGGACGATTTTCAGGGTTTTTTAATTCATTTTCTAGGATATCCCCATTCTGCAGAGGCATGTCATTGGACTGTCAATCAGTATTGTGCTGAGTGGAGCCTGTTCCAATAAGTTGGAAAAGAGCAAACAGTTTTCTTTTTTTTTTTTTAATGTGGGAAGCAGTGATACACAGGTTATATAAAATAATTCTATATTCTAATTAGTTTGAATTGTTTTATGAGCCTTCATAAACAGATTGTTTTTCTTTTAGCTATGTTTCATCAAGTTTGTGTCACATATTTGTAATTTGCAAAGACCAAGTGGTAGAGATTTTAAGAAAAATGATCAGAAAATTTCACTACAAAGGAAAAATATGTGAAATTGAAACAGCAAGATAAAAATTTTAAAAGACACTTAAGAAAACAAAAAATAGAGATAGTGAAACTGCTTTCAAAAAATTCTCTACAAAGACTTAATAAAATAAGAAAAAGATTGGGTGTAGGAGAAAAAAAAATTAATCTGCAAAAACTATTTTAGAAGTGGATGTTTTATAAGTTTTTGGATCATTAATCCACTACATACTGCATGCCTCCGTAATGTGCTGCATATTTATGGTAGGCTCGGTAACACACATGTATTCTATCTTCTCTTGGCTGCACTTTCTCAGCAATCCTTTCACATTATTTTCATTTCTGTTTATTTGTCTTCCCTTTTATAACTGAGAGGCATATTTTAATGATGCCATTTCATCCAGCCATACAGATGTCAGTGTGTCTGTTTTTGTCTTTCAAGACCTATGTTCTGATAGACAGTACTATTTCTTTATACCATAGTCTACACAATATAAATCTACAACTATAATTCATTATCCAGTTGGGGTATTTTCTACAAAGGTATTTTCTGCATTTGGAAGGCTTAATCCTTAATTTTCAGTTTATTACATCTTCTTCCTTCCTTACTAACCAAAAATTAATAACAAATTTCATATGTGCATTGCACCAAAAAGACTAAAATTAGTAAGGAAATAAAGATTTGCGTGCATTTACATTCTATTTCCCCTTGAAATGACAGAGATTTAAAAGATCTTTGATCTCCAACATTTTCATTAAGAATCTTTCCTATTAGAAATTTATTTGTTACAGCACTGTAACAGAAGACATACATCCCTACTGTCACTTTATCTGCAAACAAACCTCTGCTAAAATTTAAACAATTTAAAATGATGGGTTTACTTGTATCTATTAAGTATGCAATTATATTAAGTTTGCAGCATGTCTATAAGCCTTTGCATACAACTACGTTTTCCTCATGTGACAATGATAAGTAGACTGTATGAGAAGTTTCAAATAGGTTTTGAGAACAGAGAAGGCAGGTGAAGGAAAATAACAGGATTTCAGCCATCAGTCAGAGGCAACCATGTTAAGGATTCAGGGGGGATATGTACAGAAAATAAGGTAGCAACAGCCACCTGTAAAAGCCAAGCTCTGAACAGATCAGACATCAAGTCTAGAAATACAGGTCCCAAAGCATTAAGAGAGAAAACTAAATGATGGAGCTCATAAATAATAAAATATTATTGTAGCCTTTCAAATTCCATGGGTATTAGAGTGACTAGGGTATTTGCAAATGTTAGAAACAAATGAAGTAAATATGCCCCCAGACAGGTACAAATCCATCCCATGCATCTTGATAAACCATTAACAAAAAGATGGAGGATGTCTAAGTCTTATATTTTCATTACTACGTACACCTAACATCATCCATCAACTACATAATTTGAGCATGAAAAGTCGAATCAATAAATGAGTGATCTCAGCTTTTTTGATTCACATTCTTATATTACATCATCTATAAAACCTCTTTTAGTACAGCTTGTAGTAGAGACGTCTGAATCTAAAGAAACGGGAGAATATCTGTTGAAGTGATAAACAACTATTGGTTCATATATCTACATTAAGTGATCTTGATAAGTAAGCTTTTCAAATGGACTAGTACAATCATTCAGCACCACAGAGTGAGTGCATTACCTCATCAAATCTTTTGGCTTGTCACAGTATCATGTTAACTTAGATTCAAGACCATTCTACATTCCATGTCTGATTTTCTTTGCATACCCTCTCCACCCTTGTTTCTTAAAAAGGAATATATAGCTACTTAGACTCAAAAATCAAGCTCAGTCTGGTTTCACAGCTGCGTTATATAGAAAAACAGTGTTGTTATTTGGGATTATATTCTGCTCAAACCAAAGAAAAAAGACATAATACATGGAAATAAGAAAAAAACATCTGCAATAACGTACTAGTGTAAAAAGATGTAATACATGTATATTATTTTTCTACATTTTTACTGCAACTTTTAGTACTGTATAAACCACATTATAAACTTAAAACCACAGAAACAGATGTCTTATCTCAGTTATAACTGAAACAACTATTGTGGAGCTTAAAAAGTCATCTGTTTTGTAGATGGTTATGTGCTTGCTGGGAGAAGTTAAATGAGAAGGTCTGATTGTTACGTGACTAAATCCAAACTACAATGAACAAAGACGAGAGTCATCAGAATATTCAACGTGTTTTTATTTGAAATTCATTCAGAAAATGCTTTCAGAAGCTGTAGTGACACTGAAGCTAGTGTGATATTATACAGAGAGTTGTACACATCACCACTGAAGATTAATGTTCTACTGTGCCTAGTGAACAAGCACAAGCTTGTCTGATTAAAAGATAAAAATGGTAAATTGACTTTAAAATAACAAGTCTTACACTCAGGCTTATAATCTACATCTTAGGGAGCTTCCCTATTACCACTGTAAAATTAAAATAATTATTTAGTGAACATGTCATATTTCTTTTTTTTCTGTGACAAGGCTAAATGGAAGGAGCCAGCTTCTCTAAATTTCATTAGACTGTAAATAATCCATATTTATATCTGAACTTTGTGTATGTTTGACATCTGAGAAAATCAAGCGGGTATAGAAGTATCCTTCAGAACCTAAAGAAACTTACCTGTTACAACAGTATCAGTGCATCCTAGTAAGATGAAGTATCCTGACTCACATAGAAATTATGTGTAAAACTGGATGATAAGGAATGGGTTTATTTGACAAGGAACAGAGAAGCAAAGTCACTGGAACATCCTGTTTGTGCTATTTTTTCTATGTAGTCAGTATGTACTGTTTGCCTGGACTTTAAGGTACACACTAACATACATTTTTTATAGTGATCACTCTCCTGCAGTGCAAATAGAAAATTCTGCTGAGCTTTTCGATAATCTGCTGATCGCATTGTTATTTCATTTTTGAGAAGAAAAAAAAGTTAATAAGAGATAAGGTGCTTTTGAAGAAGGTGCGATTACATTATTTAAATATTATACATTTTATAAGATAAGGTTTAAACACGTCAGGAGAAGTCAACATTGCATTATGAATGGTAGTGATTATGTTATCTATAAACTTTGAAGCTTTACGTACTGATCTGAACAATTGACTCTGTTGTTTTGTCATTACCATCAGCATTCCTCTTTCAGATCTGCTGAACTGACTGCTGTTTGCATAGCTAGAAGGAAGGAATGTTTATTTTCCCACTAGTATTTCATTGACTATTTAGCCTGAGTTGATAGTGACTTTTCACCTTCCTGTCTGCTTGATATATATATATAAAATTTCACTTCAGTTGTAAAATTGAATAATCAAAATCTTCACCTGAATCACTGAGAAGGTAATTCGAAAGAAAATTTTGCATCAAGGTCATCTCCTAAAATAGCAGTTTCCTTCAATTTATAGACACTGGTAGTACTCCTTTAGCAACATTTCTTTATTCTGTCATGTTGCATTGCTGCAGGTGGCAAATATTAGGCCACCAGATCAATGTCTAGAATTTAAAATACAAGAAGGAATATTTACTTTTTAATTTATACATGGATTCTGCCTGAAAAAAAAAAACATATTTTTATTGTTTACATTACAAACTGCATTATTGTAGGAGATTTAGTACTAAAATTCTCACTCAAAATAAAAACTTATGCTCTTTTTATGTGTCAGACTAACTATATTAGAAAGCACATAAGAGAACCATTTTTCCTTCCGACCCTACTTGCCCTTGACCCACACCACAATTCCTGTTTTATTGCTTGATGAATTGAAAGAAAAATCAGTCTTCCACCATTCAGTCCATTTTAAATTGAAGTGCAGAAAAACAGAAGGGGAGAAGTGAGAAATTAGAGAAGAGAAGGCTCCAGGGAGACCTCCCTGTGGCCTTTCAGTACTTGTAGATAGCGGGAATGGCTGTTTAAGAGGGTGGATAGTGATAGGACAAAGGGGAATGGTTTTAAACTGAAGCAGTGGAGGTATAGGTTGGATATTAGGAGGAAGTTTTTCACACAGAGGGTGGTGACACACTGCAACAGGTTGCCTGAAGAGGCTGTGGATGCCCCATCCTTGGAGGCATTCAAGGCCAGGTTGGATGTGACTCTGGGCAGCCTGGTCTGGTAGTTAGTGATCCTGCACATAGCAGGGGGGTTGAAACTAGATGATCTTTGAGGTCCTTTTCAACCCAGGTCATTCTGTGATTCTAGGAAATTCTGTGACTAAACTAGAGTTAAACCAACAGGATCCTCCTAGACAAAAGGAGGAGCAAGGAAAACTTTTTTTTTTTTTTTTTCCTCTTGGAGGCATTTATATAACTTTTTAGCTATATATTTTACATTCTGAGTGATCAGTTCTCAACATTTTGCCTGGATTTAATACTCATAAGTAAAGAATACTGGGGAAAGAAAACATAAAATTACACTTTGATGCTGATGAAAGTTCCTTCAAAAAAATGTTGCAGATGAACTTTAGACATCAAAAAAATACAACTTGCTTGCTTTTCCATTAGAAGAACCCTGAGATTTACTCAGCCTAGGAAGGTCCCATAATGAAATCCACTAGGCTATAATTTTGTTGTCCATAGGATTTAATAGCCAGGCAGATTTACCAGAGAATTCTATTTCATGAAAACTAAAATATAATAGTAAAACCAGGTAAAGTTTACTCTTTCTTCAACATGACCACTTCAAAGCATTTCCTTTCAAAAGCAACAAATTCATATGGTTCAGCAAAACAAGATTCAAGCTCATCATGTAAACAAAAAATGCTATTAAAATAATTCCAGTACTCTGACATAAATTAACTGTGAATGGAGTAAGACAGAAGAAAAATGTTATCAAAATCCTGACATTACTGGCATGGTATTTCTGCTTTCAATCTGAATTGTAGTCAAGAGTTTCAAAAAACAGGTTATACCTTCAAAAAACTCAAAAGAATTTACTCCCTTCCCCTAAAAGAATAACAGAGTAATTATATTCAAAAAACATATACTTTTAATAGAAGCAGTTTTTATATATAGACAAGCATATTTTTGAGTATTTTTCTATGTATTAAAAAAAAAAAAGTGCTATTGATTCATAAAGGGACACAATTTTTTTCTGTAAATAAAGTAAAAGCACAAGTTAAAATCCCACAACAGACTATTAACTCAACCTTAAGCTTAGCATATGTTTACAGATATTTACTCCCATTTCAGGGAGTTCAGGATTACCAGCAAGTTTTATTTTAAGGAAGGGTTGTTTCTGTAGTATTATCACTTTCCTCTGTTGTTACTGTATTTGTTTTTTCCATTTTTCTTTGATAGGAAACTCACATTTAGAGGAAGGGAAAACATGTGCACAGGCAGATTTCATTTTATAAGCCAATTGCATGTCAATGTGCAGAATTTATGGGTAAGGGCCCCAAACTTAGTAAACTAAAGTTTCTGCCAGCTTCAGACTTTTAGTGTTCTGCCAACAACAATTGGAAGTATGATTTTTCAGAATGAAAACAAAGAGATTAGGTTTTCATGGTAGGCTTCTTGGTATTGGTATTTCTTAAAGTCAAGCTGAAATGAGGCAATTTTACTATTTATTGCACGGAAAGTTTTTCTCAAAACTAAATTTCATGAGATTGGATGGCAAGAACTACTTGGAAAGAGCAAACATTACTTCTGATCTGGATTGATTAAAATAGCTACAGGAGAACTTGTCAGAGATTAAACATTCTTCCTTGTTTTCTTCTTCAACAGCTTCAAGAATACCCATTCACTTAACTACAGAGGAACAATGATTTATGGGAACTGCTACATTGATTGTGGTTCTAGCTACAGACTGTAATAAGATTGTGATAAAGGAGCTTGCAGGAGTGATTCAGGTATGTTTACATACAGTATATAAATATTCTTTCTTTCAAATAGAGTCATCATCTGTAGATATTTTTCCCCTCCAAATCCAGTAACTATACCAAAGGATTGCTTTCCAGCCTACAAATTGACTTTTCACACTGCAGTGGCCAAAACATCTAGCATGCATGAGAAATAACCACGTCTATAAGGAAAATGGATAGGTACAAACACGCCTTTGGCTCGTTCTTCCCATTTACATAGTAGTTAGCAGATGTCTATGGCTTTTTTGAGAGTACGAGTTTTTTTCCGGATAAATCAGTTTAGTAGAATAATCAGTTCAGTAGGAACCAGTTCTTTCTAGACATTGTTTACATTGGCAGTCAATGCAGAAGCAGAGGGCTATGGCTACACCATTACTTTCTTATCCACTGACATTTCCAAGATCGTGAAGTTGGTAACTAAGCTCAAAGAGTCCATCCAGGGACCTAATGAGACAGAGAAGAGCAATAATACTACAATATCACTAGTATTCAGTAGCTTTTATATCAGTAATTACCCATATGGCAAAATCTAAGACCTTACAGTTTACGTACTGAGTCACAATGATACCCGAATGTTACACTAACAGTAGTTATCTGTAAGTTGTTCTGGCAGAGGATATAGCATGCTCCAGAAATAGCAAATGCCTTCAGATAGAGAGAGAAACAATAAAGCAATGAATTGTGGACTGTGAATTGAAGTGTATGCTTTCATTATATTGTTAACCATAAAAGGGGAGTAGATTCTACAATATACGTAATACAATAATATTCTTTTATCATATGATGAGAAATAACTATATGAAATATATTTTCTGAATTACATATTATAGGAATTTTCTTACATTTGAAGCTATTCTCTGGTGACTGTCAATGAACTAAACTATAGAATCATAGAATTGCTCAGGTTGAAAAATACCTTGAAGATCATCAAGGTATCGCAACCTAACCATACTACCCTAACTAACAACCCTTTGCTAAATCATGTCCCTGAGCACCACATCCAAATGGTTTTTGAACACATCCAAGGACGGTGACTCAACCATCTCCCTGGGGAGCCTATTCCAGTGCTTAACAACTCTTTCTGTAAAGAAGTTTTTCCTGATAGCCAACCTAAACTTACCTTGGCGCAACTTAAGGCCATTTCCCCTCGTCCTGTCATCCATCACCAGTGAGAAGAGACCAACCCCACTCTTGCTATAAGTGCCTTTCAGATACTGAGAGAGAGCAATAAGGTCTCCCCTCAGCCTTATCACTGATAAGGCCCCTCCCTCTCAGCCTCCTTTTCCCCAGACTAAACAGCCCCAGTTACTTTAGTCTCTCCTCATAGGGCATGTTCTCCAAGCCCTTCACAAGCCTTGCTGCCTTTCTTTGGACCTGCTCCACCACCTCCATGTTCTTTCTGTACTGAGGTGCCCAAAACTGAACACAGTACTCGAGGTGAGGCCTCACCAATGCCGAGTACAGGGGTAGGATGACTTCCCCAGTTCTGCTCACCATACCATTGCTGATACAAGCCAAGATGCTATTGGCCTTCTTGACCACCTGGGCACACTGCTGGCTTGTAGTCAGCCGACTGTCCTTTAGTACACCAAGGTCCCTTTCCATCAGGCAGCTTTCCAGCCACTCCTCCCCAAGCCTGTAGGGTTGCCTGGGGTTGTTGTGACCAAAATACAATTGGCTCTATTGAAACTCATACTGTTAATCTTGGCCCATCGATCCAGTCTATCCAGGTCCCTTTGTAGTGCCTTTCTACCCTCAGGCAGATCAACACTCCCTCCCAGCTTGGTGTCATCTGCATACTTCCTGAGAGTGCACTCAATCCCCTCATCAAGACCATTAATAAAGATGTTAAATAGAAGCCCAGTTCTAGCTGGTCTTTGGCTTTTCTAATTTTCTCCCCACACAGCTTCACTACATACCTGTAATCATCATAAGTAGCTTGCCCACTCTTCCAGAGACCATAAACTTTCCTTTTGCTCTTGAGTTCCAGCCGAAGGTCTCTGTTCAGCCAATGCAGCCTCCTTGCCTGTTGGCTCATCTTCCGTTACTTAGGGATGGTCAGCTCCCACTCCTTTAAAATAACTTCCTTAAAGGATTCCCAGCCTTCCTAGGCTCCCACGCTCTCCAAAACTACCTCCCAAGGGATCCTCTCAGCCATGGTCCTAAAGAGTAGGAGTCCAAGGTAGCTGTTCTGCTGACTCCCCTCCATGGTTCAAAAGGGTTGAGAAATCTAGCATCTCATGATCGCTTTGCTCCAAATGGCTTCCAACCTTTACATTCCCTACAAGACTTTCTCAGTTAGCAAACAAGCAGGTCAAGGATTTTGCTTCTGCTTGTTGGCTCCTTCACCAGTTGTGTCAGTAAGTTATCTTCCTCACATTCTAGGAACCTCTGGAACTGTTTCCTATCTACTGTATTATAAATCCAGCAGGTGTCTGGGAAGTTGAAGTCCCCCACGAGAACAAGGAGGAGAGACCTTGAGACCTCACCCAACTGCCTATGTAAAGTTTATCTATCTAAAAATCTATCTAAAGTTTATAATTTGAATATCCCAAACATCCTGAATTTCTATCATATAATATTTATTTTTGTCTAATTTTATTAAGAGCTCAAATGTTACTTTGGAGCGAGTGCTGGGAGCAACAAAGCTTTAGATAAGAAATATTTTCTTAGATTGCTAAATCCAGCCTCCTACATCCAATCTTATTACATTCTATTACATTTCATTTATACACAGATCCTAATTTATATTTTCGTATCATTTTTCATTAGTAGCCTTAGTGGAAAAGGTGCTCAAGATTGTCTTCCTTATTCATAAAAACTTGCTTCTTATTTTTTGTCTAAATTTATTTCTAGTCAGTTTGTAAACACCTTGTGCTAACTCTGGCCTTTAGCTTAAGCAGTTTGTTTTCCTCTCTATTGCTTATTTTCCTAGAATATATATTTAGAAGTGTCATATTTCTTTTTATCCTTTTTATCAGATAATCAAGCCCTTTGGTTTTGTCTTTGTGTGCATGTGTTCTAGCTCTTTTTGTTAGTAGGAAGCCTTTGCATTCTAGTGGCCCTTTATTTTATCCCTTCCAAGCAGTTCTGTTAAACCCAGATGAGAAGATTCAGTTCTCTTCAGTCCTCACTAAACCTCTGTGGGCTCAGTGTTTTTCTATTTCTATTCTTTAATTTTATAGTCAAATTTTGTCTTTTTTAACAGCTGAATATATTTTCTTGTAACAGAACTATATCAACAGGACTTTTGCCTCCCATACCCTGCTCTAAAAGATGACCCTTTTTACTAATTTATGTTTTTTTCTTTCATTTTATATGATTGTGTTTAATTCTTTTTTCTCACCCTCCCTTCAGTCATGGTATCTCCTTGTCATCTATCATCAGCAAGTGCCTACTTTTTGTGCAATTGCCATTAATGAGGATATAAAGACAAGAGCCATTTGAAGATCATGTCTTGAGGAATTCCACTAATGGTCTCCTACCTATCTAATAATTCCTTTATCAACATAAGTTGTCTCCTTTCTAACCTTTCTCTTCTAACCAGTTGCTAACTCATCTTATAAATCCTTCTTCTCTCCACATGAGCTCATAATTTCCCACACAATAAAATCTCAAATGCTTGATTGAAGTCTACATTACAATAAATGTGTTTTCTCTGTCTAGCATTACTTATCTTATCAAACAAGTATACCTAGCTATTCCGGCTCAGTCAACTTTCACTAAATCACTTTCCACTTATTGATGAATCTTTAACTATTTTTTAATTCAGAATTTATTTCACAGGTTTAATATTCTACTCAATGATTCATTTTCTCCAGTTATGAAATGGCAATCATAATTACTTGACTTTCAGATTTTAGAAAGCAGTGCACTGACTTTGTTAAAATACTTTGATGCCCTCAGTAGAAAATAGTCTGAAATACAAATATTTTATCAATTTTGTCATATGCTACCTTAAAAAAATTATTTCTGTCAATTATGTTATGTGCAAATATCACTTACAGAGAAAGATCAAAGAATGCTCCTTTCAGCACATTTTCACTTGTGAATCCTCTTTTTAAAATACAGCATTTTTTTCACATTTGTCAAACATGGTCACTTTTAAAAGCTGTTAATCAAGTTAAAATAAACTCTAACAAAACTGGAGTTATTTGTAAGGTAAGAAGTTTCTATTAAAAAAAAAATAAAAGTTCATTACGTATTGACAGTAGCATTAGCCATCAGATACATGAGGAGGAGGTGAACAGAAATAGTCAGCCAAGGGCCTTCTACAATGGAGTGACAGCATTGGTGTATAAAGGAAGGGTGAGTCCATCTATCTGAACTTCTGCAAGGCTTTTAACACCATCCTACACCATATCCTTATCTCTGAATTGGAAATATGTGGATTTGAAGGCTGCATTATTCAGTGGATAAAGAATTGATTGGATGGTTGCAGCCAGAGTACTGTGGTCAGTGGATCTGTGTCCAGGTGGAAGTTAGCCAAAAGTGACGTCCCTCTGGGGTCCATCTTGGGACGTATGCTCTTCAACATCTTTATCAATAATATAGACAGTGGGATAGAGGAAGGGATGCTATCCAAAAAGACCCAGACATGTGTGGGCTCACAAGTACCTAATGATATTCAACAAGTCCAAGAGCATTGTGTTGCACTTGGGTTGGGGAAATCCCAGATATCTGTAAAGACTATGAGAACTTGAAAGCAACTGTGCAGAGAAGGGCTTGGGGATTCTGTTGGACAAAAAGCTGTACATGAGCCAGCAGTGTGTGCGTGTGCTTGCAAACTAAATGGCCAACTGTATCCTGGGCTACATCAAAAGAGGGGTGGCCAAGAAGGAGTGGGAGATGATTTTCCCCTCTGCTCTACCCTTGTGAGGCCCCATATGGAGTATTACATCTAGTCCCAGTGCCCCCAAAACAAGAAAGGCATGGAGCTTTTGGAATGGGTCCAGAAAAGGCCCACAAGACTGATCAGAGGGCTGGAGCATCCTTCTTATGAAGAAAGGTTGAGGGAGTTGGTTTTGTTTAGCTTGGAGAAGTGAAGTCTCCTGGGACACCTCACTGCAGCCCTCCAGTACTTGAAGGTTAGAGGGAAATCAACTTTTTACATGATCTAATAGTGATAGGAAAAGGTGAAATGTTTTTAAACTAAAAGAGGGAAGGTTTAAATTAGATATGAGGAGGAAATTTTTCACTCAGACTTGGTGAGACACTGAAATATGTTGCCTAGAGAAATTGTGGATGCCCCAAACCTAGAGGCACCCTAAATTGCAAAGGGTTAATTCTTTCTAGCTCTAAATCTAAATAAACTCCTCTGAAATGTTAGTATATTGGTCATATATTTTTGAGTAGAAAAGAGCAAAGTAAATTTTATCTTTTTTTCGTTAATGCATTATTTTTAATTAGTTTGATATGTTTGGATGAAATGAATGGAACAGACACAAATTATTTTGCATATTTCAAAATTTTCCAGTTATATCAAATGTAACTATCATACAGTTTTAGAATGGTTAGTTGGAAGCAACCTTAAAGATCATCTTGTTCCAATCCCCACCTCAAAGCACCATTCAGCTGTTGCCTTCCGCCTCGCTTACAGGCCCACCGCCCAGCCTTCTAGGCCCCGCGCACGACCCGGGCCATCCTCCCATTAACCACACCAATATGATGTGGGCGTTTATTGGCAGTGTGTCCCTTGCTTATATAGATTTTGTGTCCCTGCCTGCAAGCTGCATAATCATTGGGTAATTGTTCATTCGCCATCTTTTGCCACCTATTATCAAGCACGAGGCATAGGGAGGGATCCTACCACGTCACACCCCTGACATGGCGCATATCGCCTAATACAACATCCAGCCTAGCTTTAAATGCTTCCAGGGATAGCGCAGGGATCCACAGCTTCTGTGGGAAACTTGTTCAGTGCCTCATCCCCCTCACAGTATACCTAATCTAAATCTATCCTCTTTCAGTGTAAAATCATTACCCTTTGTCCTATCACTACCTTCCCTGATAAGAATCCACCTCCAAGCTTTTCTATACGTGGCCCCTACAGGGTCTCCCTGTAAATTTCTCCAGGATAAACACCAACACTCAGCTTGTCCTCAGAGGTGTGGTACTCTCGCTCTCCAATCATTGTCATGGACCTTCTTTGGATTTTTTTCCAGCAGCTCCACATCCTTGTTTTGCTGGGAGTGCCAGATCTCAATGCAGTACTCTGGGCAGAGTCTCACAAGAATGGAGTAGAGAGGGAGAATCACCTCCCACAACCTACTGGCGGTCATGCTTCTTTTGATGCAGCCAAGTGTACGGTTGACTTTCTGGGCTGCAAGTGCACATTGTCACTTCTCATCAACCAACATCCTCAAGTCCTTCTCCTCATTGTTGCTCTCCATTCACTCATCATTCATTCACCTATATTTTTGTCTGTTTTCTCCAGGCCAGGTGCAGGATAACTTCCTAAGTCAAGTAATACACAGTTTACAAAGGGAGATGTAATACTGGAACTGTCGCTTACCAATGCAAGTGAATTGATTGCTGACATCAGGATTGGAGACTGCCTGGGCTGTAGTGACCATGCAGTGGTGAAGTTCACATCCCTAAGGCATATCAGACAGACAAAGAGTAAAATCAGGAAGCTTAATTTTACAGAAGCCAAATTTCATCTCTTCAGGTAGTTAGTCAACAAAATCCCCTGGGAAACTGTCATCAAGAACAAGGGAATAGTGCAGAGCTCCCTTAAAGCACAAGAACTCTCTATCTACAGGTATAGGAAGTCAGAAAATGAAGATGAGAGTGGTATGGCTGAACTGAGAACTTCTGGTCAAAGAGAAGAAAAAAATGCTCAGGCAGTGAAAGCAGAAACAGGTAACCTGAAAGAAATCTAGGGATACTGCTGGGCTGTATAGACACAAGGTCAGAAAGGCCAAGGCCCAACTGGAAGTGGACTTGGCAAGGACACTACAAAACAAGAAAGGCTTTTATAGGAGTGTAAACTAGAAAAAAAGTGTTGAAGGAGTACCTCATCCCAGTGAATAATACAGGCAGGCTCGTAACAATGGACAAGAACTTTTTGCTTCAGTCTTTACTGGCACTTTACTGGCAACTGCTCTTCATACACCTCTCTAGTGGATGGTTTGTAAGGTGGGGGCTGAGGGAGCAGTGTCCCTCCCTCTGTAAAGAAAGATGAGGTTTGTGACCACATGAGGAACTTGACCAACCATAAGTCTGTAGGTCCAGCTGAGATTCATCCCAGAGTCTTGAGAGAATTGTCTGTTGTAGCAGCCAAGCCACTTCAATGATATTAGACTGCCATATAGTCATGGTACTCAGGTGAAGTCCCATTTTTAAGAATAGAAAGAACAATCCTAGGAGTCACAAACATTTCAATCTCATCTGGATAGGGAAGATCATGGAATAGATCCTCTTGGAAGCTATACTAAGGCAGATGGAAGACAGAGAGGCGATATGGGACAGACAGCATGACTTCATCAATAGCAAGCCATTTAATCAACCCAGTGGCATTCTATGATGGCATAGCTGGACAATGGAAGAGACACTAACTGTCATTTAACTGGAATTTAGTAAGGCTTTTGATGTGATCCTTTATAACTTCCTTCTCTCTGAATTGGAGAGATTTGGATTTGATGAGTGGACTGTTTCATGAATGAGATATTAGTTGCAAGGTAGTACCTAGAGTATAGTGGTCAGTGACTCAGTGTTCATCTCATTGTCAGCACTGATACAGTACAGGAAACCGTCACCTTCAGACAAACTTATATACTGTGTTGTTTCTGTTCATATGTGAACATTTGCAGGAACAACCTGGAGCACACATTGCAATATTCCAGTATTGCCACCATCATTTTCAGTGCATTAAAGCTAATATTCAGCTCTGCATGCAGTTCCCCGGTTGTAATCTGCCAGTTCACATGGATGAGCTGGTAGCTCTTCACTTTATGGTGTCACATCTGTGCATGACTGCACAACAACAAAAGATAATGAAATATTGGCAGGAAGGTTCAACTTCTACTTCCATACCACCAAATTATGCATCTGATGTCATAAGCCATCTTAATGAAATAGGAGGCATTACTTTTGGAGCAGCCCCGTACCTTAATCAATCACATCAATATTGTGCTTGAGTGCACCATCAGCTAGTTTGAGGAAGACAACAAGATTTGTGGTGTAGTTAACAAACCACAGGGACAGGATGCTATGCAGAGAAACATAGACAGGCTGAGCAGTGGTCCCAGGATAATCTCATGAGGTTCAACACATCCAAGTGCAAGTACTTGCACCTGGACTGTGGCAAACTCCATTTATCAATACAAGTTGGGGCAGGAAAAGACAGAGCACTGCCCTGTCAAAAAGGGCTTGACTGTACTAGTGGATGGTAACCTGGACCTGAGCCCTCACAGTTCAGAAAGCCAAATATATCCTGGGCTGCATTAAAAGAAGTGTGGCCAGTAGATTAAGGGTTAATCCTGCCCTATTGCTTTGTGCTGGTAAGACCTCACCTGGAGTACTGCATTCAGATTTGCAGTCAGTAAAGAAGAGAAATAGACCTGTCCTGAGAGCTATATAAATGATCCAAAGGATGAAACACTTCTACTATAAGAAAAGGCTGAGAGAGCTGGGGCTCTTCAGCCTGAAGAAGAAAAGGCTCCAGGGTGACCTGACGCAGCTTATCAATAATAAAAAGGAAGCTGTAAGAAGGAAGGGGACAGACACGTTATCAGAGTCTGTTGTGATATGATGAAGGGAAATGGTTTCAAATTAATTCAGGCTGATTTAGACCTGACATAAGAAAAATGTTTTCTACAATAAGAGTGGTGAGGCACTGGAAAAAGGTTTCTCAGAGAGAGATTGTGGATGCTGCATCCCTGGAGAAATTCAAGGTCAGGCTGGACAGGGCTCTAAGCAACCTGATTGAGCTATTCATTGCAAGAGAGTTGGATTAGGTGACCTTTAAAGGTCTGCTCTGACTCAAATGGTTCTGTGATTCTGATTCTAAGACATTTGGTAGGTCAGGAAACTTTTTCTTTTGAGGAACAAAGGGGTATGTGGATGTGCACTTCCTAACTTCTACCAAATTGAGAGGATTCATGTGGATGACACATAACATGAGATTTGTATAAGTGCTATGATCTAGCTTAGGTAACCTGCTTTGATTTCAGATCTACAACCTCCCAAAGTACCTTTCCTGGAGGGGCTCTTGTAAGTAAAGGACTACTAGGAAAGTTAAAATTTCCTCCTATTATTTTTTCTTTCCTAATAATTTAAGCTGTTTTGACTGGGCTGAATTCCTTTGTTTTATTTTTCATTCCGTACCTTTTACATAAGCAGAATTTTAAATGTATGATGTTCTTGATATTTCTTGCTGTCTTCAAATGGCCTCCATTAACAATATTCTATCCCCTTATCTGCCCCAATTTGTTCTTGTATTTTAAAATAATATTTGTACTTGACTTTAGTAGATTTAATTTAAAATGGCATTTGTACTTGATTTTAAAATAATACTTTGTATTCTACAGATAAAATTATTTTGAATTAATACTAATTCCTGTTTCAACACTATGCAACAAACAATTTTTGTGGGATAACTGTTTAACAATTAACTTTCAACAATATCAGTTTCTCACCACCTTTTATTTCTCAGATACTAATGAACAAGATCAGTTACAAAAAGGAAAAAATTGTTATGAAATCCAGACTTGAGCCTGTTTTGGCACTTTTGACAGTTGCTGCTGAAAAGTGTAAACCCAAATGGACTCCATTTCAGACACTGAAATGCAGGAGACAAAACTATTATTTCATCTGCTCTGGCCACTGTCTCTGTTCACTCTTACTTTTATGTCATCATGTTGGTTTGACACCTATAATAGGTTTAATAGGTTTTTCTCTGATGTTATTATTGGCTAATGATTCTGCTCTTCTCCGGGGATGGCAAAAATGAGAAGTCACACTGTTCTCCTGTTTTATGTAGCCCTACAGGGACAGCCTTAGCTATAGTACTCCATCGGAGTATGTCATCTTAAATCAATAGATAGAAAGTTAACCTTTAACATTTGGATTGCTTGCTTGAGTTTTAGAAATCAGACTAGCAATTATAAGACTATCCTTGATGATTCAGTAGTTCAATATTTATCTTAATTCATATATTTTATGCTTTTAGTATTTAAAGAGAACTAAAGGAGGAGGTGATTTATAAAGCTTTATCAATGTCTTTTATGCACGATTTTAAATTTTCTAACGGAATGAACAGTTGTCACATGATGATAATGTAAGAGCTGGCTTCATTGGATCAGTTGTTTTTAACAACACCTTGATAACACATTAGTCTTTAAGTCACTGCCTTCCCAAAATCATTGGCAGGAAGGATAGAGGGTCAACACATTTTACATTTCTAAAATAGTCATAGGAAAGAGGTAATTACTACAACATGAGTGGCTGCCAAAATCACTTCTTTGTGTCAACAGCAAAATGGACATGTTTTACAAAGCTGCTCAGCAACCTTGTATTTTGTATTCATTTTCAGCTAGAGCTCAAGGGGTAACAATATAGTAACTATATAGTTAACTTCACTCTGAAAAAAAACAAAAGTCATTCTGGACTTTCCAGTCATTCAGTTCGTTTAGTCTTCTCTCCAAACTAGCCTTGATTGCTTTGGAATATTTTTTTCTTTTAAGAGACACCAGAAAGAAACCCTGAATTTTAGGAAATCTATGCCTATGGGCACCATATGTGAAGCTCCTTGAAGAACTGAACTGAGATACTAAGCTTACTTAATTCCTTTGGTTCTGGTCCTCAGCTAGAATCCCAGTTGTTCTCTAGGGCGAATGCAAAGTTTCATTAAACTATAAGCCACTGAACATTGTCAGAGATATTTTCAGTTGTTAAATGGGGAGATTATTATTTTCAAATGTTGTATTCTTATTGCTCCATATCATAAGTACTTCAATAATTCATGATTTTCAGACAAAAACAGATAATTTCAATTTCTGTTTGTGAAATCTGAAAAAGTTGCTGGGAAGGGAAAAATAGGCTTCAGAAACATCTTGGATCAATTTCTTAAAACCGGAATGATTTTCTAAATGATTTTCTAAATGATTTTCTCAATCATGTTTCTTGAAAGTAACATCTAGTTAATATTTACTTTTAATAGAACACATACTTCAAATACCTTTTCAGTATATAAAAATATAGACATATATATACATTTTCCAGAAAAGCAGCCAGAATGCACCAGATAGTTTGGTCTGAGTTTTCACAAACTGGAAAACTAGAAGAACTAGGCATATAAAGAAGAGTATGACAGTATCACAGTCTATAAGAATTGGTCTTGCATGGATTTTAGAAGGAGAAAATATATACAAATGTTCCTGTCCACTCCATAGGTAAAGCGGAGGACAATAATGAGAATGTCAAAGATTATTAAAAGCTCACTGAAATACATGAGTTTGTATACACAAAACTGCTTATCTTGAACATTGCTATTAATGTCTTTCAGCATTTTACTTAGGTTTGAACTTGTTGTCTTCTTTTCATATATGCACTTACTCCTTTCAATAACTGTATATTTTCTTTCCAATATTTCCACTCCACACTCCTAAACGTGAACCAGATATCACTTTATGCCACAAACTACAGTCAAGGATTTCCTTCATATTCTGTGTTTCATTTCTTTCTTCTCTTCTCTCCCTCCTAAGACATACTAGTATGTTTTCTAGCCAGGAATGACATGGATGTTACCTATAGTTACTGTCCGAAAAGTTGTATTTGCTGTACACAAATGGAAGCTCTTCTTCAAGAGCAAGACTATTGTACTAATGGAAATAAGAAGAAACAAGAGTAAACAGTAATAATGTTGAAACTTTCTATTGGCAGAATCTAACCAGGTATAGAAACATCTATCTTTCCAGTAACATGGTTTTCACATAACTGTACTAGAACAGTATCAGAAAAATACATATCTTGGACATATCTCAGGAACTTGAGACATCTGCAGCTGAACAGCTGCCTCTGCCTATACAATATAGAGCAAAATTGGGAAAAAATTGGAAAAAAATGAGTCAGGATGAGATGGCCAGCTAACAGTTAGCTTCTGCAAGACCAAGCATTATTCATGTTCCAGAAGGACCTGGATAGGCTGGAGAAGTGGGCTCATGAAAATCTAATGAGGTTCGATAAGGCCAAGGGCAGGATGCTACACTTGGATTGGGGCAATCCCATGTATTTATACAAACTGGGGGAAGAGCTTCTTGAGAGCAGCCCTGCAGAGAAGGACTTGGGGGTCCTGGTGGACGAGAAGCTGGACATGAGCCAGCAGTGTGCGCTTGCAGCCTGGAAGGTCAAATGTGTTCTGGGCTAAATTAAAAAGAGGTGGCCAGCTGGGGGAGGGAGGCAATTGTCCCCCTCTACTCAGTTCTTGCAAGGCCCCATCAGCAGTACTGCAGACCTAGGCCTCCCAGTACAAAAAAGACACAGAGCTCTTAGAATGAGTCCAGAGGAGGGCCACTAAGATAATCACAGGGCTCTCCTATGAGTAAAGGTTGAGAGAACTGGGATTTTTTAGCTTGGAGAAGAGAAGGCTTGGGGAGACCTCATTATGGCCTTTCAATACTTAAAGAGAGCATATAAACAGGAAGGAGAACAGCTGTTTACGAGGGTGGATAGTGATAGGACAAGGGGGAATGGTTTTAAACTGAGACAGGGAAGGTTTAGATTAGATATTAGGAGGAAGCTTTTCACTCAGAGGGAGGTGACACACTGGAACAGGTTGCCCAGGGAGGTTGTGGATGCCCCATCCCTATGTGGGTGTGAATGTGGATGTGGATGTGGCTCTGGGCAGCCTGGTCTGGTGGTTGGCAACCCTGCATATAGCGGGGGCTGAAACTGGATAATCATTGTGGTCCTTTTCAACTCAGGCCATTCTATGATTCTATGGTTCTACAATGAAGGCTCGTTTTTATGCTTAGGCCATATTCCTTAGTGACAGCTGTATAATTTCTAATGTATAATTCAGCTTTTTTAAGCAGGATAGTTTAAATGAGCTCAGAGATTAGATGATATGTACTTTTTTTTTTTTTAATGCAAATCAGTATTGATCCTATAAATGTTTGTTCTTGATGCATTTAGGGAACAAATCAAAAGTTGTGGACTGGAGAAATGAACACAGAATAGCAGGTGTGATCAAACAAAAACTGAAATTTCTTCCCAAGACTTCAATGCTTCTAGGCTGCTAGAGTCTGTAGCACATCACAGAACATTTAGGAAATTAAGAGCATAAGCTATTCCATCACCTTCCCTCTCATCCTTTTGCTAATTTGTTCTTACACACAAAGAAGACTGGTGGAGATGTGAAGGCTGGGGGGCTGCTTTGGTTGCAGCTACCAAGAAATAATGACGTTCAGGATTTTATATGGAAGAAACAGGGCAATGAAAGTAAAGCAAACTGGCCTATAGTTTTCCAGCTACTCCTTCTTGCCTTTTTTGTAGACTAGTGTGACTTTGGTTTTCATCTTGTCTTCAAGCACCTCTCCTGTTCTCCATGATTTTTCAAGGATGATAATTCTGCAGTCACTTCTACCAGGTGCCTCAACACTTGTAGGTGCATCCCATCAGAGCCCATGGATTTGTGCGTGTTGAGTTTGTCTAGAGGATTTCAGAACAAATCCTCCTTGACCAAGGGGGAGTCTTCAATTCTCCAGAATCTCTCTTACTCCCAGGGTCTGGGATTCCTAAGGGGCAGTCTTACCAGAAAAGACTGAAGCAAAGAAGGCATCCTGTGTATTTGCCTTCTCAGTGTCCTTCATAACCAAGGCACATGCCCCATTCAGCAGTAGTCTCATATTTTTCCTTGTCTTCCTTTTACTATCAGTATATTTAAAGAAGCTTTTCTTGTTGTACTTGACCTCCTCCTGTTTAATTCCAAGTGCACCTTAGCCTTCCATGTTGCATTCCTACAGACCTTAACAATGTTCATTTATTCCTTCAAGTGTCCAGACCCTTTTTCCACATTCTAGAGACTTTCTTCTTCCATCTGTTTTTTTCATGAGCTTCTTGCTCATTCATGCAGGTCTTCTGCTACCTTTGCTTGATTTCATACTCATGGGAATGCATTGATCTTAAGCTCGGAGGAAGGGGTGCTTGTATGTTATCCAGCTCTCTTGGGTCCCCTTACCTTCTAAAGTTCTAACCTTGGTCTGTCCAACCCACGACCTGCACGCTACGTGTGGCACTGGACAGCTAGTAATGTGGCCCCTTAAAATCATAAACTTTAAACATTACTTTAAACATTATGGATGTTAGGAAAAACTTCTCTGAAAGAGTAGTTAGCACTGTGATGGGCTACCCAGGGAGATGGTTGAATGACCATCCCTGAGAGGGTTCAAGAAAAGCTAAAGTGTTGTATAAGGTACATATTTATTGGAAAAATTGGTGATAGGTGGACAGTTGGACTGAATGGTCTTGGATGCCTTTTCCAGCCTTGGGGATTCTATGATTCTATGATTAGTTTCCCAAAAACAAGGTCAAAAATCCCACTAAATTTATGTTTTTCTTTTTTCGTGTTCTATAATACATATATATAGATACAAGTTTTATTATAAACATTAACCATATTATACATATATTTTATATATGGCTCAAGACAATTCTTCTTCACTCAGCATGGTTCATGCGAGACAAAAAGTTGGACCCCATGCTCTAACATATTGGATACTTCCAAGTAGGTTCTTCAAGAGGTCAAAGCCATCTCTCCTGAAGTCCAGGGCAGCAGTCCTACTTATTGCCCTTATATTCCATGTAAAATCCTGAACGTCATTATTTCTTGGTAGCTGCAGCCAAAGCAGCCCCCCAGCCTTCACATCTCCACCAGTCTTCTTTGTGTGTAAGAACAAATTAGCAAAAGGATGAGAGGGAAGGTGATAGAGTAGCTTGTGCTCCACCTCCAAGCAAGTGGAAGAAAAGATTATGAGGAGTAGTCAGCATTTATTCAACGTGGGAAAATCGTGCTTGACCAATTCAATAACCTTCTATGATGTCATGACTTGCTAAGTAGTTGAGGAGAGAGCAGTTGATGTTGTCTACCTTAACTTCAGCATGGCTTTTCAGACTGTCTCCCATAACACTCTCACAGGCAAGCCTAGGATAGTGAAGTGGATTGAAAACTGGCTGACTTGCAGAGCTTGGAGGTTCGTGATCAATACAGTCTAATTGGAGGCCAGTAGCTAGCAATGTCCCTCAGGGATTGGTGCTCGGTCCAATCTTTTTCAACAGCTCCATCAATGACCTGAATGAAGGGATAAAATGTACCCTTGGTAAGTTTGCCCTTTATACAAAGTTGGAAGGAGTGGCTGACATACCACAAGTCTGTGCCATTCAGCAAGACATGGCCAGGCTGGAGAGCTGAACAGACAGGAACTCTGTGAGGTTCATCAAGAGCAAGTGTAGAGTCTTGCATTTGGAGAGGAACAACTGCATGCATCAGTACAGGCGCTGATCTACTAGAAAGGAGCTCTGTGAAGAAGGACCTGGATGTCCTGGTGGACAAAAGGTTGACCATGAACCAGTAGTATGTTCTTGTGACCAAGAAGGCCAGTGGTACGCCAGGGTGTGTTGAAAGAGCATTGCCAGCAGGTTGAGGGAGTTGATCTTCCACCTCTGCTCTGTGCTGGTAAGGCCACAAAATATAAATAGGGCAGGTGTCAACTGGATGGGGCCAGGCTTTTTTTTTGCTCAGTGACAGAATAATGGACAATGGATACAGACTAGAATACATGTCAGTATGAGGGAAAACTCTCTATTTCCTTATTTCCATTCAGTACTGATACGTTTCTTTCTTTCTTCATGCCAGTACTAGGCAAAAAAAATAATGGCTTCAGCCATTTTAAAGAGCACAAGTGACAAGCATGATGTCAACACATCACTGCATGTGTTACAGCAATAGGCAGTCGAAATGGTGCCAGGTGGGGATTACACAGGGCAAGAAAACATCTGCTATACTATCATAAGTGTAAATGATAGTTTCTCATGTTGTTCCATAAACAGCCTGAGGTAAGAAAGGCTGGTAGAGCTCCCATCACAAATTAAATCCTTACCAGCAGGTACGATTCTGGTCCATCTGTCTGTTGAGAGGAGCTCAAACAGAATAAAAAGCTTTATAAAATATTTTCCAGAGAGATAAAAGGCAAATAATGCAATTTATTTATGGTCTGGGGACAGATATGAAAGCAAAACAAAACAGAAAGAGAAGATGTTTCTTCCCTATGATGAATGAAAAGTGCTGTTACATAATCTGTTTCCAGGGGTAGGGGACAGATTTTCCAAAGTGCACTTTTCCTGTATGTTTTATATACAAACAGACAAACAAACACAAGCATAAAGTACTTATCTTGGACATACATAGTCCGTAACCCTGAGAATTGGATCCCAAAGTTTCACTAGGTCACTTATTTTAGTTGTTCTTTCTTTATGCTATTAAAAAGACTGTAGATAATCTTGTAGTTATCCAGATGAAAGAAAGCTATGTAAAAAAAACCACCAGGAACAATGTAAAATGCTTAATACTAAGTAGCCTCCTTAAGGCCTTGAGAAAAACCTAAGCTATAAATGCTAATCACAAGAAGTACTTTGACTTCAGACAGCTACCATGACACTATAAGCTACATCGCATGGGCAAAATAATAAACTACCTGATCAACATTCACCTTACCGTGTACATGAATGAGTTGCTTGAACTGCTTGCTGTCTCCTATTTGGAAAGACAAGATAAATTGTACTTTCTTAATAAAAAAGCAAGGTGTTGAAGTACCAAACTCACTGATTGAATAGAATTGAGTTATCTGATACCAATTTATTTAATTTCCAAGAAGCTAACTACTTTCAGTTCCAATAGCATTTCCATTCCCATAAATGACCAGTTGGATTTTCTTTATAATGTAAGGAAATCAAAAATTTCTGTAATCAGGGGCAAATGTGTATTGATTATAATTTTATTTCATTTTTGTTCCATATGGATTATACTACAATGAAATGGGAAAAAATAAAGGCAGAGAATATGTTCTAAAAAACAACATGTATTCTCTTTTTCCTTTCAACCTTACCTACACAGCAAAATTGAAATATTAAAGCGTTCTGGAAGTGCAATATTATGTTCTCTAAGCAAAAAAAATATAAAGTACCTCAGAAGCGTATGTAAAAGTTTGTAATTATCTGAGGCTCTCAGTTTTTCAAGCTTTGCTAAACTTTCTGCTTTCTTTTTTTTTCCCTAAGAAGAATTAGTAGAATTCAATTTTGAAGTTATGTATGTTCCTAATGGTGTGAATATGTACCTAATGGAATTACCAATAGTGTTGCTATATTTTGTTCAACAGTGATGTCAAAATAGTATTCTGATCATTAATTAACTGTTTTCAGAATCAGGCATTCAGTTTCTGAACTATTTGACCACTTTGGAAAATGTTCCCTTTATTTGGTGCTATCATAAAACAGTGGTTTTTGTGATTCTGTCAGCATCTAATTACATCTGTAAAAACTTTGCTAGAGAAATATATATGACTACAATAAATATACTTTCAGAGATTTTTCAATTTATTATTTTTTTTTTTTTTAATTTTGAAAACTCATTGTGTCTCACCATATATTGCTAAATGGCTTTCTGAATCAAGAAGCCTTTGTTCTTAATCTCTTCTCATTCTGGAACGCTACAATACTCAATTGAAATATTACATATGCGTTTTTAAATTAATTGTGAATTAAGACAGTACATCTTTTATCTGACTGAGAGGAAGCATGAGATAATCTAATTACTTAAAAAATGTTCTGTGTACTATGGCTTTTTACTAGAACAAGCCAAGCTGGAGCTCACATTGTAACACATGGCATTATAAACTAATTTTTTTTTTTTTGTCTGTGCTTGCTCTGATTATCACAAAACTTTGTAGTACCTGAGCCTAGAGTCATAACTTATGCTGTTACAAAAGTTATGCAGGAACTTTTAGACAAAAAGTAGCACTGAAAAGGTTTTACTGAAGTAAAAGAGGAATTCAGTACAACTGAAGGAACAAGAAATTACTGACTTAGGATTTAATATCTGACTGTTTTTTGGTCAGGAGCTCTTTAGGTAGAACTAAATATAAGACACGGTCACATCTATTTTGGAAGAGACTCCCAAAAGGCATAAATCAAGGAAGAAAGACAATCTATTAAAAAACAAATTAAAGCATCACATTCACTACACTTTCTGTACTGTGATCTACAAGACTATATAATAATATTAATGAAAAGTGAATATAGCATCCACATTCTCTGGTAGCCATTAATTGTATTGCTACTACTGTGAACACTGAATGAACAAGAAACTTTCATTATTTCCCACTGCTGCCATAGCTGCCTGCTATTGATCCATCATTGCCTTTGTAATGCATTGATAATGGTTATTGTATGATGTTCAGCAGTTATGCTTCCAAGGTCTCAAAGAGCACATTATCAGTTATCACTGGGTTATTGTTCAGAAAGAACAGGAGGAAAAAGATGAGAGAGAAGAGCTTAAAACAAGAATTCTAAAATTAATTTTTGAAATGACGTGTCTGTCCACAAGGCACAAGTGAAACTCAGATAGCATGTGCCAAATGGAAACTCCTAGTCCAAAGAAAATACAGTTTTAAAAACTTGAGCAGATCTTTTGAATGTGGCTGCTTAGTAAAAGCCTAATAAAAGAG
Source organism: Meleagris gallopavo (assembly GCF_905368555.1). Classification (NCBI taxonomy): domain Eukaryota; kingdom Metazoa; phylum Chordata; class Aves; order Galliformes; family Phasianidae; genus Meleagris; species Meleagris gallopavo. The sequence goes on along the minus strand of NC_139435.1, from coordinate 15,677,633 downwards.
TTTGGAGATAAAAGATAAAAAAAATGTTCTGATATACATTTTATATCCAACCCAACAGGAATGTTTTTGTTACACCAATATAGAAATGAAGTAGGATAATAATAAATAACAAATAATAAACAATAATAATAATAAATGAAATCAGTTTTATTGTGCATTAGTTAGTGAGATAGTTGCAATTTAATGTTAAGAATTATACTTTCAATCTATTATTTTCATATTCTAACTGGACTGCAGCAAGAGGTCAGTGGGTGCCAGGAGAGAGGTCTTGTTATGCTTCATTCTCCATACATGCAGGTTTCCAGAAAGCCCTTAGTCTGCTTCTCTAGCTTGGCTTTCCTGCACCCAAAAGTCTGCTGCCTTAGCATTCCTGAGTTCTATTTTCACATTATCTGTCCATTTGAACAACAGTTCTTGTTGTAAATTCTTGTTGACCTTACATGTAAGGGATTATTCTCAAAGGGTAGTCTAGACATACTTTATTGTGTACAGCCCACCTCTTTTCTATATGACAGATAAAAGAGTTCAATTATTCTTTTTTTATGAAACCCCTTGTAGCATGCTGCCAGGGATCAAGCAGGTGAAGCATGGCTATTTCCATTTTATATAGGAATTGAGCATCAAGTGATGGAGTTATTACTCCAGTATCTCCGTTGTTCCATTTTCTTTCGTACCAGTCACATACTCTATTCTGTTTCTCCCATACACTCAAGATTCAACTACTTTGAAAATACAGTACTGCTTTCCAGTTAACTACAGAGTTCATTAGAAAATATCAATAACTTTTCTTTTTCATCCAAAATAATTTGTGTGAAAGTGCTGTATATTTACTCTATGCAAAAAGGTATAACTGTGAACTTGACTTCTCATGCTCATAAAACATGATAAAGAATGTTTTGTAGGAAGCCATTAATACTTAATCACATCTGTGTAAGAAATCATTTTGTTTGCCTGGTTTACTGGTGTATGTTCATTTTTAATAGAAAGAAAGGCTGCTATTGACTTTTGCTGGGCTGTTGCAGAGAACTGCTGCATATAAAGCAATTGTCATCTCTTGAAAAGAGATGCCTATATTTCTAAGGCGCAGAAAGAGTAATCAGATATGTGTGTTTAAAGTTTGAGAATCTGAAAGAATTTTGTGATGGGTCTCCTAAGAAACAGAAAGAGAAAGCAAAGCAAGGAAAGAGGAGAAGAAAGGGAGAAGAAAGAGGAGAAGAAAGGGAAGGGAGGGGAAAGGAGGGAAAGGGAGGGAAAAGATTGCTCATCTGCCTTTGAAATCAAATGGTGGATATTTTCTCTTTTATATTTAGGAGGAGCAGATGACTAAGAACTACCATAAAACTAGTTTTTTTTCAGTCTCTAAAAATTCTAGCAGTAACCTCCACTGCTTTGTCACACACTATTTTTTTTTCCCTAGTAACTCTTTATACTCATAGAAAAAAATCAGAAATCCAGGGCTTCACTGTTCTCAAGCCCCTGAGACCACATAGTACATTTACACCCTGGGTTCAGTGTTACAAGTTTACATAGATCAGCTAAATTATTTGATTAATTAGACTTTCATTAAATGAATTTTGAGCATGTGCTTACTGCAAGCAGCAATTTTTACTGAAAAAGAACCAGCAACAAATAATTCATAAGCAACAATTAAAAACAGGAGAAAGAGCCATCTATAATTACTATTATTGAAAGTATTGTAAGTCAGTAAATTCTTGTTTTGACAAATTCAGAAGAATATTTTGTAGGCTAAGAAAATTCCTAGATTTATGAAATAGAGAGCTGGGAATATACTAAGAACTTAGGATACTGAAAACATCTAAAACTGCCTCTCTTACTCAGTAACTAAAGAAAAGCTACATTCATTCCTACTTTAAAGTTTTAACTGCCTTTTCAGATCCTAAATGCTGGTGTGATTAAAGTCTGAGTTATAATTTTTTTTTTTCCTTTGATGATTTTTTCCACTCTTGGATATTGTTAATAGAGTGCATTGTAATATGATGTAATTATTTTATCTTAAGGCTAATGCAAGGTATTATTTACAAACCTACTAGTTATGTAGCTTGTCCTCTTAAAGTCCATAGTTATAAAAAAGTGTGTTACATGGCAAAATAAGCTCCCTCAGCACTAATAGTAAAGCATAAGCTGAGGCAGCATCTCCATTTTAGGTACCATGTTTTCATCAGAATACTATTTAATCAGAATTAGGATATTTATATCTACCTCTCTTACACCAGTGTCTTCTGAAATGCCATTGGTACTGAACAACTAGTGAATATCTGCATAATTTTCTGAAAGCCTCTGCTTTCAACAACAGACAACATCAAATGAGATTAAATTTTTGCATGTCAGTAACATATTAATACATAAAAACTGTTCCTATTAGGTTTGAGAGCGGAAACTTGACACAAATTCCTAATTTCATAGTCAGTTCTTATCCTAATCTTATTTTGTGTATGGTTTTTTTGTTTTGTTTTGTTTTGTTTACTTTAATATGATTCAGGCTCTCCCTTCTAATTCTGATAGTAATTTCACACTTCTGACTCTGTCTGACTGCATAGTTTTTTTAGTCATACCATGACTGAGTGCTCATTTTCTCAGAATGGAACCAAAAGACTCAGAATAATGTTAAAAGATTTTATTTTGAATAGATAAAAAAGGTATTTCTTAAATGAAGGGATTACTTTCAGTCCTGGGGGAGTTTCTATTTGAAACTCATATGAGAAGGAGAAAAAATGTTAATTGAATCTTCTCATTTACACCTTCCATCTGTTTTCATTCCAGCTGCATCTGCTTAGATACTTGAGATGCAGGTCAAGCTAACACTTAAAGGGTCTCAGTTGATTGCTGTAGTAATTTAATAAAATTTCTACGAATAGAAAGCAGAAGTGTAAATACCTTTTTGCCACTGTGTTAAATAAAAATTTTTTAAAGCTATTTTTCTTGGTTTTCAGTTTATTAGATTAAGAAAAAAAAAATCTGACAATTTTCTTCCATGGGAAATTTATTTTCCTTCTTTGAAACTTTATGGTATTATGATCTTATGATCATTGGATACAAATATTTCTTCTTAAAAAGATTTTTCTATCTTGCAACTTCAGCCATCTAACTATTGGCGTCATTGATTCTGTCTTAGCACACAGTGAGGAAAAGATACCTCTGGAAAGTAACTTATTTCATCACCTATTTAGGATATTAAACAAAGGATAAAAAACTTGTGTGTGTATATATATACATACATATATATATGTACAAGTATATACATAGTTACATAATGTTAGCTCAGTTCAGCACAAGAGAATTAATATTTTCTATCCTGTGAGAACATTCAAAGTCAAAAATATGTGCTGTCCAACGTTAAGAAGATGTGGTTTACTATCTAAATCTTGCTTGCTATATTGAGACCTATGCTGATGAAAATTTTACTACACTGGCTAGAAGAAATTTTCTTCCATAAAACAATGGAGAAAATCTAGTGTGAGTAACAAAAGCTGGAGAAATTGAAGGAGACAGAGGCCATAAAGAAGTTAACGTAGCGATTAGTAAGGTAAGCAATGACAAGTGCATATGTATTACAAAATACTGGTGGTCCTTCATAGTGTGTTTATCAAACTAGGCATACAGGTGTGCAGATGGAATAGTGTGTATGTCTTAATAGTTTAATGAATGTAAACAGGAGAATCCTTAGTCTGTTGGGGCTGAGTCTTTTAAACTGAGAAGACTGCAGAAAATCCAGTTATTAAATTACATATAAAGAAAATTAATAAGATAGTTATTTAAACATATTTTATATAAAAAGTTGGTAATATGTATATACATATAAGGTGAAGAAATTTTAAAGATCAAACTTAATGTGAGGATTACAGGGAGCTGGCAAATGAAGCCATTGGTATGATTGCAAATGCAGATTCTTCTCTTGCAGTCATCTTGGAGATATTTAGATGGACAGTTTGGAAGTTACAGGTTCTGCATAAGATAGAAAAATGTAATTATATTAAATTATTTAAAATGTCATGAGATGCAGTGTGGAGTACAATTAGCATTGGTGTAGAACATAAGGTTAACAGTACAGTATAGAAGAAAGAGGTCATGAATGCCAAAGAATCCTAGCGTAATTATTCCATTTCCTTTCTCCCAGTAAATTTATTTAAAGCCAGGTTCTCTAGCTTCATCTGGCAATAATGACTATTTTCTATATTTAACCCTATGAGATTTTATCTTCTAACTGTCCGTATTTTAGCATTCCTAATTATTCTATAAATGTATTAGGCAGATGTTTATCTAAAAAAATGCATTTCTTCTTTCTTTTCAACAGTATTATATTTAGTTCATAGTACATAACTGGTTAGAATGTTAAACACATAATTTAAATCCATAAACATTTTTATAGAAGCTTAATATAAATGATCAGAATGATGGCTCAAAGGCAATCAAATTATGCTTTGTAGAAAAATAACACTTTGAAAAGAGTTGAGATTTTGCTCTAAAAAGATTTCTGAAAGACAGTGGTTGATCTACCAGCACAGTGTGAACCTCATGTTTGAAAAGAGAATATATTCTGATTACAGCTTGGATGTTTTTAATATTATTTACACAAATGAAAAAGTATTCCTTCAGAGTGTCAAAGTCTCTGTGAAAGTGAAACTGTGACATTCTTTGAATGCTTCAGTTGTCTGATAATCATCAGGCTACCTGTCTGCATCTTCCAAATAGGCAAGCGATTTGGAAAACGAAGCTAGATAGAGATTATGTGATGGCACACTTAGTGTTCAGTGTATGAGAAAGAAAGACAGAAGAAAAAAAAATTAAATAGAAATAGAAGTTATTTTTTCTGATTCCCAGTATTGACTTCCTTTGACTTTACCTTCCAGTGAGGAGAAATAGCAGCCTTGAGTTTTTACATAAATGATGTGGACAGCCTGTCTTTTTACACAGGTGATACTTCTGCTTATTGAACCTTAGTTCCTTGTCTGACTAGGTGAAGGAGCTAAGAACTGACAAGGCTCAGAATAAGTCTTCTGCTGCAGAACTCCTGACATTACTTGTATTAACGTCATTCTAAGAAATTCTCATTCCTGTTCTCACCAGGTACCTCAATGCTGAATGCAAAGGAGTACTTCTTAAACCAGGCTCCTTTTTTGCTTTTTGTCTTTTATAACCATTTTTATTAAAAGGTTACTCAGAACAGGGAAAATATAGAGGGTTAAACTAATTCTCAGTGGAATGCTAAGGTTTAAAGATACACTTATATTTAGTGTGATATTTGCTTTACATTTTGAGTCTTCGTCAATTTATACACTGAATGGGAGTCACAACGTTGTTTTGTTGGACTATTAACAACATGCTACCACTGCAGTATACTTTCAATATCTTGCAGAGACCCTGAGTCAGGTTTCTCGTTACTTTCAAATTTTGCAATGCTTTCATAAACCTTCTTCAAGCAATCTTTGATATTTGAAATAGTTCAGTGTGACATTTAAATATCTATTCTTCCTACTAAGAATAGTCAGATCTATCAAAATGTTGAAATATATACAGTTAGCTTCCTTCCAAGCAACATCTTCACACACATTCTGAACGAATACTAAATTTGGTTATTATTATGACCTTCTAGCAGAGGTAGAAGTTGTTCATAACAGCTTTCATAATCAGGATATATCTAGTACAGTTTGGAAAGCTAGTTAAAAGTAAAAGAAAGAAGCCGTTTGAGAACTGGCATTCCAGAATCAAAGCAGAATCAAATATTTATTGAGGAATATTTATTAAATATATTTTCATATCTGTTTTCTATCTTGAATTTTTACGTTGAAGTACCAGAACATGGAAAAACTATTTCTACAAGAGCCTCTGTAGAAAGGCAGATTTTACCACCTTATTTCTTGTTTACATTGACTAGAATTATTACATTTAAGAGAACGAATTATATTTAATTTTATCTCATGCAAATATAGCTCTTGTTGAGAAATTTTGATTAGAACCGGAAACTCAGCAAAGCTTTTATGTAAAATCTGTGAGTTCTATAAATTTGCTATAACCATTAAAAGCTTTAAAACTCTGCTTTATCTTTTATCTGCAGAAAGAGATGTCTGACAGGCACAAAGCATGATCACTTTTCTTTTTCAATTGTCTCTTACATAAGGCATGAAGAGGATAATAGATGAGCCTTTCCACATTGAGAAGAAGAAACAGGACTGCTCTGGGGTGGTCAAAATTTTCACTTCTTATTTCTGGCAATTCACCTGTAGCCTTTTTTTTTCTTTTTCTTTTTTTCTTTTAACATTACAGAATCTCTGCCTCTCTTTTTTAAAGCTGTATTTCAAAGACATTAGTGGGAATTTTCTCAAGACACTTATCAGCATTGGCTGGCACATAGCCAGCGAATAACCTACTTTCTCCTTGTGCCAACATTACTGCTGCTGCTTTTATTATTCACATTATCATAGCACTTTACTGTGCTAGGTGTTAAAAAAGAAAAAAAGCATGTTAAAAAAGAAAAAAGAAACATTATGTACTAGCTCTCCTTATACCATTCCCTGTGCCCTGCTGTTCTACATTCCTTGGTGCCTCAAATGCTCTTATGTAGAGGCTGCAGAAATGTCGATGTAGCACTACAATAAAATATATTAACATTTTTGCTGGTATTCTGAAGGTGCAAGTGCTGTTCAGAATTACCAAGGTGTAACGTGGTTTAATTTAAATGCAGAAATTACTTACTCATCTACCTTAATGTTAGGAAAAAAAACAACAATTTATTTTCACTTTTTCCTGGATATTTTTTTTCTGGCATATTTTCTGCTATTTTGTAGTAGTTGTTGTTGTTGTTGTTTTAATAAGTAAAAATGTAGTAGGAATTCAGGAAAAGTATTTTATTGAATAATACAGCCATGTTTGCCATTTAAGTTTCATTAGCATTCCTTGGCACTGCATTAATTTTTAACATGTGGCTATAAAATTTACTTCAAATGGATTCTAATAATACTGTGGAAATGAAAAAGCATTTTCAGAGAGATAGGCTTGAAACAAAATTCAAATAAGCACATTCTGAAAAACATGTTTCAGATCCTCCTCCAAATTTTACATTCTGTCTCATCTTGGTGCTTCATCCCACCTCTCTAGCTTCTGCTCTGGTTCAAGCTATGGCTGTAAGAGTTCCTCACTGTAGGCACATATTGTCCAAATGCTTAGGCACATCTTGTAGTAAATTTAACATTTTTCACAAAAGTCCTTGCAGGCTGACTGACAGGTGAGTACACATTTATCTTTCTTTGGCATGAAACATCACTGCAGTTGGACTGTGGTCTCTTCCTTGCCTGTCTGAAACTCCTTGGAGAAAAGCAGCTAAAAAAAGCCTAGACAGCTTTATCCAGCCTGAACTATCCTCTGATTCTGAAATCCTGCTTGTATAAATGTATATGCATATGCTGAAATACTGACTTGAAATTACAAATGATTCAGAGAAAAAATAGATCATACTATTTGAAACTTGAGTTGAGACAACCTCCACTACCAGTAAAAGCTGGGAAATGAAAGAATTGAGCATGCTAGTGAGCAGAAGACCTTCTAAATATGTATTTGCTGATTGTACTGTGTTTGTTGCTTGCTGTTTTTCTTACTATTTACAGCTTTTCATAATGGAATTGATGCATACATATGTATAATAGTGTATCGAATTTTATGGAATTGAATTAGTCATTATTGTTTTTCTTGATCTTCTTTTAATTTGTCTTGCATTTTTTCAGCATCTTGTGGCATATAAATATTGAAGATATCTTTATATGTAAATATCTAAAGCACACAGACTTTACACATTCATTAATAGAGAGACAATATACATATGGCTTAAAATGCTATAGCTGATTGCTTTGTTGCATTGTTTTTCTTCATGTAAATTGGGAAAAAACTGAATTTAAAATCAGATGTAGCAGGATGGTGTATGAAGCATTTTTATTGACAATAATTTAAGATATTTAACATAACTTGAAATTTTAGTCTTCTTTCAACTCATTTATGACCAGGTAACTACTGACATCCCTTTCTTAAAATATTCAGAAGATACTGGTTATTTAAAAAAGCAAGCAAACAAACAAAGTATAGTATGAGAAGCATTAAAAGCTGTATATTCTTACTTCTTGATATGTTTAACTTTTTGCACAGATTTCAATAACCCTCCCTTTCTTTTCTTTTTCCCAGACATTTTCCTCAAAATTTTAACTTCCTTTTTTGCAGCTGCTGGCTGCCAAAATGCTGAGCACAGCACTTGCTGAGAACTAATAAAAAGTCAAAGAGTTGATGTCAGGCTCTCTTAGACTTATTTAATCACTATGAGTGGAAAGAAAGACAGATTTTGATTAAGACCAGCTAAAACGATCAATAAAGTCCTTGAACTTGCATAAGTCACTACTGGCTACCTTCAATAATGGTGATGGTCTATACTTAGGAAGAAATAGCCTTGCATTTGTACTTTAACATACAAAACATATGTGGAAGATTATATACATATGCTCCTGTAAGTGACTGCATTATAATTAATATTTTACTGCTGTGATTTGGAAATTCAGCTTCAGCTAACTTCTTTCACAATGAATCTGTGGGAAAGCTGAATTCTAAAATGATGATCTGGCAGCCGTATATAAACTGAAAAGGAGACTATATATACAATGAGCAGCATGACAACTTTGCGTGTGCAATTTTCACTAATTCTGTTCTTGATGTAGTAGGCCAAGTTCAAAAAGAGGAGAAGGTCAGGGTGGAGGTGCACTACTTCAAGATCCTGAAGATCCATTGGATATGAGACTTAAACAAACAAGAAATTACTTTCATTGATTAAATGTAGATTGAATTAGTAGGAAAAAATGACAGGCCATGCTAAGGTTGTGTCCCCTAGTCATTGTTTAACGCAGCGTGACAGATTCAATCTGCTCAGCCCAAAGGAAGGCCAAAGATGTCACTTATGGACTCTGCACAATGCTAGAGATGTAGAAGAGCAAAATCGAAAAGTTACACTTTATCAACTCACAGCCTGGAGCCACTGTTCTCATTCGGGTTGTGTTAGCAGAACAATGTGTTACAGCAGGCGCAAGGCCACTCCACATAATAATTATAGGTATCCCACAGGCAAAGCTCTTGTTGCTTTTAAGAATTGACAGAATGTGTCTTGTAGGCATGACCTAGCAGATGGGGGACTTTTTCTTTCATCTTTTGCAAAAAGCCACCTAGCAGAAACATATAAAGAATCCTGATAAGGGATATATTTTCTCCTAAAGGGATAGGTTGATTACTATAAGCTGCTCTTCTTTTTCATTCGCCTTAAAAATAATTGCTGGTTACCTTAGTAGAAAGAAGTCAAGTATAGCAACAGAAGCAGGGATAGACCTTTTGCTCTATCCTGCTAATTTGTGTCACCTACTGCACGGCCTTATGTATTGATGGTAGAAAAAATGAAGCAGAAAATTAAGTCTGAAAGGCGTTTTTGTCCTGCTGTCACTTTGTACAACATTTAGTTCAGTTGACATGACACTGTGCCTTTTGTTACATAAAACTGTCACATTGTCCCCTTCTGGTTAGCCACAGTTGCTGGCCAAATCAATAATATCTGTCAAAACTGTCAAATAATGAAGACAGTCTAAAAATATCTTTTATAATAGATAATATTTTTAATGACAATTAAAAAATAAAATTATGCCAATGAACAAAGAAATGAGACAAATATAACTATTAGCTTAGAAAAAAAAAAGATAAAAAGAAAAAAAAACAGAACAAGGATGTTCACAAATATATTGTAACTACTGGGTATTTTAATTGTTTCAAAATATGTTTTAAAATCTATTTTGAGGGGTTTTGCATGATATTAGCTAGAGAAGAAAGTTTCTGACTACTGAAGAACAGTTAAAAATCATGATTATATGTATTTAATGCATTTTCTTATATTTGCTATGTTTTTTATACAAAACATATAACACAGAAAGGCTTGAAGAATGAAAACCAGTGTAAAAATAATTAAATTGTCTGTATTTTCCACTAGCACCTGGAGACAATAGTGTGATACAAAAATGTAAAGCAAAGATGAATTTAGATTCATGAACAATACTTAATGTCTTATGATATATTTCTATTTGCTTTCCATCATTTCAGACTGAAATTCTCCAGATTTTTTTTTGTTTATAGTTTCTTATTAGAAGCTCTGGTAAACATGCAATTTGTTAAGAATGTGGAAGAAATGATTAGTGTACTACAAAGTACACTGCGGTGCTGGCCTATGAAGCTTCTTGGCTGGATAGTGTTGGAAGATATGCAGTCAAATTTGCCTACTACTCTCCTTCTGTAACTGTTAATTCTACTTATGTATTTGCTCAAGCATTGTCCATTTTCTTAGTAGATATTATAAGACTTTTCTGGGTAACATACTTACAAAACTTTAGGATTATTGTGGTTATTTCAGATAATTTCTGGAAGATCCAGGAGAAAAGTAGAACTGGTGTAAATGTTCTCAATTAAGTTCTGTTTTGTTGAGTGGAAAGAAAAATGGATTTTCAAGGGATGATGTCACTTTTTATTATTCAGCTTGCTTTTTGTTGTTGTTTGCCTTCCACATCTTCACAAATATGATTCCAGCCTCATCCTACCAACTGATCAGTTTTTCTAAGTTATGAAAGTTATGCATGTTTTTAAAGCTACTTTGAACATTTGTGAGATGAAGGGGAAAGTAAAGATTAGGGAAAGAGCAATAGCCACCAGATCCAAACACCAATAATTTGTTAATGTAAATTTAAACCTACTCATATACATAGGCCTTTCTCTGTCTATAAATGGAAACAATAAAGGAATTCAATTTTCCTCTTTTTCAGCTCAGAAAATTTATCTCCTCGGATTTGTATCTTCATATGATACCTTTGCTTGAAAAGGAAATTCTGAAATACTATCAAAATGAGACCAGAAAAGTACCTAATAAGAGGGAGAAAAATTACATAGCAAGCCTTCTCTCCTTTTGTGACAATCCATTATTCTTGTGAATTGTACATAAGAAAGAGATATGATAATAATATGGTAATAGATACGTAAACTGAATATCTTGAGGTCTTCAGACACATCCAAATTATTTGAACTGATCTTCACTGAACTTTATGGTCCCACTCTCAATAAATTAAAATTTAACAACAACAAAGATGTCTCATTAATAATCTCAATATTTTCTCTCTTAGGTATTTTATAAAACAGAGAGATTTTACAGAAATATCAAGATTATAGTAACTCATGATTCCAGGTATTTTTCTTTGTGGAGTATTTATTTTGAATCTGAGCTTGTTTCTATTTTGATTCCAAATATCCGTACCTTCTCTGACTGTCTATTCTAGAGGAAAAATAGTAATGTGAAGTACCTTTTTTTTTAATTTTTTTTATTTTTTTGTCAACTCCAGCACGATGAAGTCCCTCTAAGCAGTAATCCCAAAATTCAGCTTACTGAAAGGTTCACTTAGTTTGCTTTCATCATTGCAGTTGATGACAAAGATGTTAAAAAGTACTGATCCACTCAGACCCTAAGAAATACAAATTCTAGCCACTTTCCAGATTGTATTTGAACTGTTTGCCATACTCCTTGTGTCTGAATGGCCATTTTAACTACATTCCTATAGTCCATCATCCAGTTCAGATCTCCTCTCATTTACTACCAGGACACAGTATAATGTAGTGTTAAAAATGTCATTAAAGAGAAAAGGCTTTCTCCACACTTGTCCATGAAGCCAATTACTTCATTATTAGAAGGAAATCAGGTTCATTAAACGTGATTTGCCTCTTGGTAAGTCTATGCTAGCTGTTCTCAGACACTTTTCCTTTCACTTGAATTTTAATGAAAATTCAACACTATTGAGGGAAAAGTATTTTGCAGTGAGAGTGGTCAAATACTGAAAGTGGACAGTTCCATCTTTGGTGACATTCAAAACACAACTAGGTGCTCCCATGGGCAAACCTGATTTATCTGATTTAAGCCATGGATTCAAGAATTTATAAGTCCCAAGGCCACTTCCAACCTAGACTCTTCTAGGTTACTATGGGGGTCATATACTAACACATGCATCTGGAAATTTCTTCGAGGAAAGTTTAACATGTACTTTTCATAGTCTGAGAGACTGAGCTGATAATAAACAGCCTACAGTTTTCTGCAACCTCCTTCTTGACTTCTCAATCATAGTTTCTTCAGGTGATAAACCTATGTTTATAAATAATTAAAAATATGTAATAATGTGTTTTTTAAATACATATTTTAGACAAGGAGGATCTCAGTTTAGATTGATGCAGGTGATAACAATTACCATGGAAAAGCCCACAAGAAAGACTTTTAAGAAGAAAAATGCAAGTTACAATCTTTTCTTCAGCCTGCTTTGATCTCGGATTTAATTACATGATTTTACAGCATATTTGCCAACATCTTCTAATAATATGGTTGTTAAAAAACAATAACATGTAAAATGGAGAATTAGAATTTTAAAAGGTTACCAAGATACTGATACAACTGAGGTATCTTTTAAAAGGGAATTGCCCTCTACATTACAACAGTGAAGACACTGCAAGGACATACAGGAAAAGATTGAGAGCCTGTGGGTTAAGATTAGGGATGGGACCAACAAAAGGCAGCTGGCTGTCAGGTAGACCAGAGGCCCCCAGAGCAAGGAGAGATGCTGATGAGGTCTTCTTGCTTCAGCTGCTAGAACTGTTACACTCCCAGGCTCTCATCTTGATGGGGGATTTCAATCATTCAGATGTCTGCTGGAAAAACATAATGGCAAGCTACAAACAATCCAGGAGACTCCTGGAGCGCATCAAGAATAACTTTCTGGTTCAAGTATTGAACAGAACCAACCAGAGGGACCTGGTGCTTACCAATACAGAAGAGGTCATTAATGACATTAAGATTGGAGGCAGCCTGGATTGCAGTGACCATGCTCTCGAGGAGCATGAGTCTGGCAAAGAGTGGAGTAAGGACCCTAAAATTCAGGAGAGTGAACTTCAGGTTGTTTAAAGAACTATTGGATGAGATCACCTGGGAGGCTGTTACTAGAGAGAAAATAGTGGAACAAAGCTGCATACTCTTTAAGCATAACTGTCTGAGAGTGCAAGAGCTCTCTGCCCCTCTGTACAGGAAAACACACAGAGAAGGCAGGAAACCACCATGGCTTGGGAAGGACCAGCTGATCAAACTGGGAGATAAGAAAGGCATGTACAGGCAGTAGAAACAAGGATGTGTCAGCTGGGAAGAATATAGGGATGCCATTTGGACATGCAGAAATGGGATTAGGAAAGCCAGGGTGTAAGAAAGTGCTTTTTATTTGTTTGTTTGTTCTTTTTGCACCTTTATCTCAAAACTTGCTTTTGAACATGGGTAAGTCCAGGTAAGTCCTGGTCAAAGTTTGGGAAATCCTTTGTCTGAAAATTTGGCCAGGGGCAATGAGAGAGAGTGATAAGTAGCAGCTTAGTTGCTGATAAGCAATCTTTTGTATGGGCTTATCTGGAGGGAGATAACTATACCGGCATGCTTAGGGGTGCTGCACATGACTCTCACCTAACTGCCCAGAAATGCCTGCACATGACTCTTATCTAAATGCCTCAAAATGCCAAAATTGGCAGAAGAGGATAAAAAAAAGGGACCTACAACCAAGGGAGGTGTGTCTAACATCTGATACCTCATGACGTGATAGCTGCCTGATGCCGGACTCTCCTGGACCTGCAACCTGAGACCTGCCTGTTACTTCTGGACTCACTGTTGCTGCACCTGTTTGCTACCTACGGTTAGCCACTCTGCTGCTGCTCTCCCCTGTGCTTTTTCTCCAGAGTGAATCTTGAACCATCGGAATGGCATGCAACAGGATGCTGTTGGATCTTTGATGGTGACTATCCATGCTTTACATAATTCATGCTGCTTTCCTATCTTTCCTATTGCCCATTTTCCCTTCCCCATCACCCTAATTTGTAATAATCGCCAGCCTTCCCTTTCCCATCTCTCTGATTGACCAGGATTTATAATAAACTGGTCACTGTGTCTTAATCTCACTGTCAGGTATACGTATATTAAAAGAATGTCCTCTCCTTTCTGTAAATTGGAGTGAAATTCAGGGCAGAGATGAAATTGAATATGGTGAGGGATGCTAAAACAGAAGAAATGTTCTATAGGTTCACTGGTCAGAAGAGGTGGGCCAAAAAGAGTGTACTTCCTCTGACAAATGAGAAAGGAGAGCTGGCTACAACAAACATGGAGAAAGCTGATGTACTTCGTGAGTTCTTTTCTTCAGACTTCACTGGCAGCCAGGGTTCTCATAGTTTTTACATACCTGAACATCTTGGCAGGAACTGGGGGAGCTAGTTGCCCCCTCCTGTAAGGGCAGAGCAAGTTCGAGACTGTTTCATATAACTGAATATCTACAAGTATATGGGACTGGAAGACATGTTGCCAGTTCCATCTTCCACAGTGCTTTAAAGAATAAACATCCGTAATCCCATACATGTGTCTTTTCTTTATCACTTCGGATTGTCTGATCCCTACAAAGGCAGGCAGAAATTTTGATCTACAAATTTCCCAGTGTTCACAGATAATTTTTGAGCACCCATTCTCTATGGATCTTACATCCAGGTTTCTAATATTCTTCTCTGTCACTACGCTTTTGAGATAAGGCCAAAATTACGGTTTGAAAACATTTCTACAAAAGTAGATAAGCTCTATCCTTGTGTGAAAAATTCTGGGCAATTCCCTGCAGAATTTGTGTATAGTAGTGTTAATTATTTATCTTTTCTTTACTTTTTTGAAAGCTCTCTCAGAAAAAGACATTTAGTTTTGTGTCCCTAGGAGAAAAAAAAACATATTTCTCAGTCTGCCTTTTTTTTTTAAGCTATAGGATAAGCAAACTTTCACCCTCTGAAAGTGTAACTGAACAGAATGACTCTTCATTTCTGTAAGCTGAATTTCACCCAAGAGGAAATGAGTAATTCTTCAAACCTAATTAGTGTACTTGTGATAATTCCTCTTGTGGTGAGAGTTGTCTGAAACATGAGTCTTCATTCAATCCTATTTATTGATGACCACATTAGAATTTCCAATAATATAGGGTACTGCTGCCTTGAAAATGTATCATCAGTCACCCAGGAAGCCTCCATATTGAAAGCAAACCTTTGCATTGATTAGATATCTTATTATGGCTCCATAAGAAAGTCTGAATAGAATATGTAGCCAAAAGATCTATAACTCTTGAACAAGGTGCTAATGAGGATCTGTATTGTCTCTAGTACTGACACAGCTGTGCTCAGTAGTAGGAAGGAATGACCTTTCCCACTTCTCCATTCTTTAAAAAAATTGTAGCTCTGGCCACCAGAGCAAATAAATCCAAGACTTAATAAATAATATTCTTCCCAAATCAGCACATGCATAGGGAGTGACTTTCCAGGTGAAATTCAAGGAATAATCTATAGCATCCAAAAGGATTTAAATAATCTTTTCCCCACTTATTTGCTAGATTTGAAAGGGGGAAAGCCAACAAAACAAAAACAACAGCAGTAACAAAACAAAACAAAACAAAAAAACAACCGCACTCAAAGGACAGAATTATATTTCCTTCTTGAATAGGAAGAAGGAAATCATTCTCTCCTCAAGAAATGTCATTATTAGGCATTTGAAAATTACTGATGAACTACAGCTACTTACTTTCTGATTTATTTCCCAAATCAATTATTTAGGAATTATTATATCTTAAAACATTTATTTGTAAATTTCAAAGTCTGTATGGATGAGCAATAACAGAAATTACTAAGGAAAATTCCTGTCATCTTAGATAAAACCAAATGTCTTAAAGGAAAACAGTATACAACTGTTTAATACATTGTTTGAATATTCTGTGCAATTAATAATATGCTATCTTGCTGACATTTAACTTCCAGCAAATGGCCAAAACAATGTAAATATTTCAAGAGTTCATTTAAAGCAATAGTGGACTGAAATTTTCTGAATTTGAACTTTCATTTAGAACTTTCATTTTGGTACATGGGATGCAATTTTTTTTTTTCACAAAAATAAAAATACTATTTATCTTGTAAATATTAAGTGAATGACTTCTTCAATCAGAGTCCCAGGCTTCTGCACAGGTTTGTTTCTCATTCTTTATTTTTTAACATCTGAGCAACTCACATTTAGAAACTGATTTCTTTTTTGTTATTCTGAATTGTTGATGCTCTTAGACTATAACTCCATATTTCTGCCACTCTTTCTTTCTCACTCTCTTCTGATGCTCCAGCATGCAGTCCCTCCCACAGGATGGCATTCTTTCCAAACTGATTCAGTATGGGCTTCTTAGAATCTACAGTTCTTCAAAATCTGTTACAGTGTGGATCCATACCATGTGGCTCAGTTCTTCAGTAATTAAATTCTTAAGCACAGACCGCAGAAGCAGTTCCAACCAGGCTGAGTTCCTCTCTATGAGCTACAGCCTCTACCCAGCCACATCTACTGTGGCACTGTAGGCTGCTCCATGGTTCCATGGAGAGCTCTGTGTGGTTCCCATGCAGTGCAGGGGCCAGATTGCTCTGCCATGGGCCTTTCTTGGACTGCAGGGAACTGCTGCACTGTACCTTGAACACCTCCTACTCTCGTTCCACAGTGATCTTGGTGCCTGCAGGACTGCTTATCTCACTTTTCTCACTCTTCTCTCCCAGCTGCTGCTGCACGGCAGTTTTTCTCTTCATTAAATCTGCTCTCCCAGAGCACACCGAGCTTTGCTCATGTCTCAGCTCTGCCCAGCCCTGCTGAGTACTTTTTGGAAAACCTGGAGCTATGATCTGATCTGGGACAGCTGCTGCACCCATAGAATTCACTCCTGCAGTCACCACTACCAAAACTTTGCCACTTAAACCAAGTACATATTAAAGTAACATTCAAGTAAGAGTTATATATTAATTGTTTTTATTATGTTTTATTCTAATTGTATCATCTTCAAAATATTATTCCTTACAACAGACCCTAAAAATTATTGACCCTTTTCGAAGTAGCTAGTCATGGCTCAGAAATCTTGATTATGTTAAAACAAATGTATGTAAAAGAAAGCTCATGTGTAATGAGCAGAATTAAGCACAAAGAATGTGGGCAATCTCATAGAAATCATGTCAGCCTGGAAAAAAATTGATGATTTTAAATAATACAAGTAAGCTTTTCAACATCTATATCAATGTTCTAGATAGAAGGATTGAGTGTAACCTCAGCAATTTTTCTGATGATACTAAGCTGAATAGTTCAGTAAGTACAATAGAACGAAGGGATGCCATCCAGAGGCACCTGGACAGGCTTAAAAAGTAGGCTCTCAAGAATTTTGTGAAGTTTAACAAGGCCAAGTGCAAGGTGTTGCACTTGGGTTGGGTTAATCCCGGGTATGTGTACAGACTAGGAGAAGAAGGCATTGAGAACATCCCTGCAGAGGTCTTGGGAGTCCTGATGAAATGAAAAGCTGGACATGAACCAGCATTTGCAGCCTGGAAGGCCAACAGTATTCATAGGCTGAATCATAAGAGGAGTGGCCAGGGATAGGGAGGTGATTGTCCCACTCTGCTCTGCCCTTGTCAGACCACACCTGGAATACTGTGCTGGGCCTCCAGCACAAGAAAGATGTGGAACTGTTGGAGAGGGTCCAGAGGAGGGCCACTAAGATGACATGAGATGGGAATACCTCTCTTATGAAGATAGACTGAAGTAGCAGGGCTTGTTAAACCTGGAGAAGGCTCAGGGGAAACCTGATAGTGGGCTTTTAAAACTTAAAATGAGCTTATATTCAGGAGGCAGACGAACTGATATTGGTAGGACAAAGAAGAAACTAAAAGAAGGGATATTTAGATTAGATATTAGGAGGAAGTTTTTTACTTAGAGGACGTTCAGGTCCTGGCATAGGTTGCTCAGAGAAGTGTGGATGCCACATCCCTGGAGTCCTTCAAGGACAGGTTAGATGGGGCCCTGGGCAGTCTGATCTGTTGGGTGATAATCCTGACTATGGCAGGGAGGTTGGAACTAGATGGTCTTTACGGCTCCTTCCAATTCAATCCATTCTATGATTCTATGACATAAAATGGATGCGAGAAAAACAATCACTGAAGCAAATTTGTGCAGGTATTTAGGGGATGACAGGCAAGTGCAGAGAGTATCTGTAATATAAAAAATGTTCATCATTTTCTTTATATAAAATGGTTATGATTTTTATGCATCTGAGTTTTAATATTTATGGCTGAGATGAAAATTAGCTTTTTTACTTTTTTTTTTTTTTTAAGCCCAATCTGTTCTTCAGCTGTATTAATTTCCCTAACCCCCATAGCGTCAGAGTTCTGATGCCATCAGCTTCATTCCAACCAAGGAGTCAGTTCATAACACTGAGTCATAGCCAGTGTCAAAATTGTGCATAAGCAAGAATCAATTCAGGACAATCATTATGCAGACATTATTTGGCTAATTACAAATAACAAATATATCCAAGAAAATTGCAATAACTGCACAGGTCTACACAATTTGCAAGCAGAACAAAAAGCAAAATGTCAGATTACTTTTTTGTTGTTAGCTGATCCTCAGATGCACATTTCTGTTATTTTCATTTTCTTTGGAAGCAGTTTTTATCTATAACATGGTAACATTTTGTTTCAGATCTTTCTGTTTTCCCACAGTTTGACTAGAAGAGAGGAGGGAATAGTCTTTAATCCATGGGACTGGGTAGGGAAACCTGTTATTTTTGTACATATGACAAACTAGCCAAATAAGATAACATCTGGAAACACAGTAAGGATTTTTTTCCTTGTTTCTGAACAATCAGCTGTTTTTTCCGTTGTGATATACTTTTGAGAAATGGTCTGATATTCAACAGGTAATCCTACTGGGGTAATGATTCATTAGTACCCTGCATCTTCTAAAGAGAAGATGAAACATGACAGTTTCGCAGAAACATTTCAATTTTTCTTCAATATAGTATACCATACTGTTCAAAGGTATTTTACCTTTTTAAATTAGTTTGTTTGAAAAATATTTACTGATTAACAATGTATACCTCATTTTCCATAAGTACAGTAACAACTGTCTTTCTCCGTATTCTGTAATCAGTAAAAACATGTGTCAAAATACCTGAGTCATTGCTGATCTTTGTGTACTCAGAGCAGCTATAGACGTTTTTCTGTTTTTAAATATTTCGTCCACTGTAACACGGATTGTGAATTTTTTCCTCTTAAATTCTCATTTGCATTTTGAAGAGATGTCCTCTTTTTAAAAAGGAGATATTTTAAAGACAAATGCAGAATGTCCTGGTTGGCAACCGGCATGCATTTCCTCCACGTCCCCTACTTCTGAGAGGCAGCTCTCACCCAAAACTGTTTGACAACTTGCCCTGGGTCTATTTGGGATGAGGTTAACATTCCTATCCAAATAGGATAGGATAGAACCTATCCAAAGCGCATCCACTTTGAATTTGTATTAAAACAATATTGACAACTGACTGGTACTTTTACTATATCTGGTAAGTGTCAAGGAGGCTTCTTCTTTTCTCTCTTCTCCCAACAGGTAGGGTGGGAAGAAGCTGGAAGGTGACAGTCTGGAATATTGATTCAAACTATCCATATATTCTATACTGTATAACCTTGTGCTCTGCAATTCAAACTGGTGAGCCACTTCTCAGAGGTTGGCCATCATTCAGCTTGATGGAAGTGATAAGAGAATACCACTGAGCCACTGATTGTTGTCTGGTTTTTTTGGTTCATTGTTACCTTGGGATTTTTTGTTTTTTGTTTTTTTTTTTTCCCTTCTCTTTTTCCTTCATTTATTAAACTGTGCAAATCTTTACCATGAGTGAACTACCCTTTTTTGGTTTTGCTGTTCCTACTTTCTCTTATCCCTCTACAAGGATTGCATGGGTTTTTAGATGCTGGCTGAGGTCAACACACAGTTGCCTTAATGCAACAGTTGGCTCCAAAATTATAGTCCATCCAGCTTCTTGGCATGCTTTGATGTGGATTTGAGTTATAGCACCCTCCAGGTATGATGTGTTTGCTCGGGCAGAGCAAGCTGGCACCCATGGTATTACTGCTTCTTTCCGCAGATAGTTAGAGAGAGAGCAATGAGCTCAAATAGGTATTTGCTTAGCTGTGTACCTAAATTTTTGTTACTTATAGCAGACCTCTGAGTTACACAGAATGAAGTACTTTATGTTGCAGACAACTAAGGCTGCTACTTTTCTGCCTTAATTGCATGGTCAAGATATCTTCAGTGATTTGAGATTTTTGATTACTGACTTCAAATTGCTTTGTGTAGTGGCACTGAGAACGAGACATGTCTACATTTTCCACCTTACTCAAAAGTTGGATTTTGTAATAACACCTACCTGAATATTTGTGTTTTGACTTACGTAATTGTTTATTATACCACAATTATCTTTTGCCCCAGTTTTGTAACTTCTCTAAATTGGTGGTATTTTACAAGACAAATAAACCATCTTTTAATTCCAATCCTATCCTGTTCATTGCTAAGTTGGGTATTGGTTAGTATCTAAAGAAAAATCTCCCTCCATGAGATTCAGAAGCCTCCAAACTCTGAGATCTACTGATCTGTGTTTTATGGTTCTTCTTTAGCAACTGAAAATTCCTGCCATTTTTTATACTTATTTCTTAGTTTGATGATAGTGTAAAGAAGAAAATATAACTTATGCAGAAGATAAATTATAAAGACAGGTGTCCAGAGGATGTTAGGGTCAGAATAGCTTTATTCAGATTCACAACTGAATAGAGAATACCTTTGTTAAATCGTTTAGTTATCTTATCTCTAATTATAAATACAGATTTTATTTTTGTTCTCTAGTGCAGCGAACAGATGGCACTTGAATCTAGTTAAGCTTGTTTAACTAATTTCTGCCAATCAGGAGGGCCCATTTCCTTCAGTTATGATGAGCTGTAATGATAAGAATGTACCTTTCTAATTGACTGTGACATACAGACATCCTAATACTTTTATCTCTTTCTACACAAAGGTTTTTTTCAAAACACATTTCTCCCAAATTTTATGCAACTCATCAGGATCAGTGAATGCACTTAGTTATTTGCCATATTAACTATTTATGGTGAGACTGAAGAATAGCTTTATTTTTCTGAAAGAAAATCTTGCTTTTTTTGCTTTTATGCTTACCTTTCCAGTTTGAGCTATGCAAATTCTCTGGCAGAGAGGTGGATGCATGTGTAATTAGACATTCACTGACTATTGGTTATGGCATTCATGCAACTGTAGAGATCTCCTGGGACTAACTTTTGCTCCCACTACCATTTATGATTTTGGGGGATGGTTGTTTTTCCTCAGTGGCTATGTCAATTATAATACACAAGGGAGCCTGAGAACAGAGATCACAGTCAAGGTCTTCCTCTTTTCATGCCAAAAACCTCTGTTCTGATGTATAACACTCACTGGAGTCTACTTTGTGGCATGCAAAATCCCAAAGATGTATTTGCAGCACTATAAATACAAGACTTGGGGAATGACCATCCTACCAGAACTGCTTTTTTTCATGCTCGGCTTTCAATCTTAGCCAATAGAAGCTGGAGGCAAATCCTGCTCAGATATTTTCTTCTACATGCTAAACAGGTTCTTCAATTGCCATGTACATGTGCTGTGTGGAAGTCTATCACTGTGCTCTAAAAGCAGGCTGTGACCATACCTGCCTGACGGTTGTTTATGCACTTGTTATATGCAAGATGAATTTTCAGAACATAAACAGATGGAGATCTTCAGGTGACACTAGTGGAAGAACATCTGCAGTTTTATTCTAATCAATTGCAAAGGTACTGAGCAACACTCAGTTCTGTTCTTGAAAGTGAAGTGAAAGAAGCAGAAAAAGAAATTCAAAGCTAGGACAGCAAATCTGGGACTGCTGAATTCAGGTCTGCAGGATCAGGTAACAGCAGAGCAGAAGATTTTTCGTGATTGCATTTTGGACACATGCTCTTGAGACTTTTCTTAAAACTAACCCTTGCTGTGCATGAAATGCACAATTAAATAATCAAACAATCCATCCTAAAATTGAAAAAAATGTTTACTGACACTATTTTCCAACTGTAGAATATTCAGTGAGTTAGAAAGAAACCTTGAGTTCTCACAAAGATTTAAAGGCATATGAAACTCACTTATATTCAGGATGATCCTTTAAAAATCTCAACCTTTTCTAATATGGTTTGATATTTGAAAGATGACACAATTAAGTTTGCAAGAGAGTGAACCTTAATTGACCATGTTTCTTGCAAAAGAACATTTTTATTTAACTTATGTTGCTGAATAGAGTATTTCTTGGGCTTTGAATTGCCTTTTACAACTTTTTTATTACCTAATGAAACTTTCTTTATAGTTCTTACACCCAACAATGTTTGGTTTTATGCACTTTCAAAAAATGTATCTGCCTGCCTGTATATACTGTTTTCATCTTTCCTACTGCACTACTTGTACTATGTTACTCAAGCTGAATTTTCTACATAAAAAATAAGAGGCCATTTTGAGGTACAGCTTCAGTTATCAGTAACAAAACATCTACAGAGTCGATCTTTAGCCTGACTATTTATTGCATTCATCCTTCCTTGCATACATCCTGGATATACTAAGAAGCATCTTAT
This sequence comes from Meleagris gallopavo, assembly GCF_905368555.1. Taxonomy (NCBI): domain Eukaryota; kingdom Metazoa; phylum Chordata; class Aves; order Galliformes; family Phasianidae; genus Meleagris; species Meleagris gallopavo. Next base: position 15,654,998 of record NC_139435.1, on the reverse strand, counting down.
CTGTATTATTGCATCCATGCTGTGATGGATTTTATGACTTCACCCACAGAACTGAAACGTTAAGAGCATCCTGATCTTAAAACGAGCTGAATACTCAGAGCTCCCAAGGGAATCAACAGGAAACACTCTGTATCTCTCAGAATTGTCCTCTCTAATGTAAATAGTCATAGCTACAGGAATGGCACTGTAAGAATTAATTCTAGTTTGTATACATTTTCCTTTCTTTATTTCTTTAACTAAAAACTGCATTTCTGCAATTTTTTAAGAATTCTTAATATAAAAAATAGATCACTAATCTGAATAAAATTCAGATCTTTAGATAATTTATTGCATTTGTCCAAATGCTCTGTCCTGATGTTTTGTATTTTTTTCTGGTTCATCTTTATTCATACTATGTTGTACATGGTGATCTTTGTTTAAGTAGCACATTTCTTATGCAGTGTTAGCTGTATTAATCTTAATGTCATTCTAGCCTAAGTCACTTTCCCGGAACCAAATATTACCTTAGTAAATGAAGAGGAGTTATAATGTGCACACACACAAGAAAAATTACTAATTGACTTTAAAAAATAATGACATATTTATTGTTTTTTCGTAACAGCATATAGGAATATACTTCAAAATTTTAGGAAAAACTAAATCTTTTAAAACTATTACATTGTCCTCTCTTCATTTGTAAAGACAAGCAATTATTTTGGGAAAAAAGATGTTTTCCTCACAGTCTGGGTATTCGTTCATGTGTCTGTGTGTGCTGCACAGATGTGTGTATATATATATATATATATATACGAACACATACATTACAAAGCATGCAAGCATAGGCTGCTGAGAATCACTATATTAATACAGTAATGAGCATATGTATTATATAGGTACTGCACAGACTCCAAATAATATTTGTCATGTTCCAGATGCTTGAAATGACAGTCTTTGTGTATTATACGTCTCCAGCACAATTTAGACCACCATACGCTCATTTGCCCTCAAGTAGGCCTATTTAAAGTATAATTGACTGCCCTGGCAATTATTGTGAATAGCAGCTGTCTGCTTGTGAAAAAAAAAGAAAAAAAGAAAAAAAAGAAAAAAAAAGCATATATAGAATGAAAGAGAAAGGATCAAATATAAGCAATAGAAAAAAAAAAAAAAAGCATAAAGAAAATATATAAGGTATTTTAGACCAAATTTTGTAGTAGAAAGCCACAAGGCCTATTAGCCATTTTCAATTAGGGTCTATCAAAAAATGAATGAAAGTACTCACCTATTTATGAAAAGCAGCTGGGTCTACCCTAAATATAAAACTGGCAAAAGTTTATTTGTTCTAAAATTGTTACAGCTTACAGCACTTCATTTATTTTCATTAACTGTGTGAGGTTTTGTTGAAACCTTTGTTGTATCATGTACCTTCTGTATCAGGCAAAAACACCTTGCTTTGTTTTTCTCCTAAATAGCTACATAATTAGATGGATTATTTCATGTGTCTGTGCGTGTGTTTGCTGAAGAGAACAAGCCAGATAAATTAGCACTTAGCAGAACACACAATAGCACATAATATGCCCTTGTGTTTCATATAAAGCTTTATTTGTCATTCACGGCTGGTTGGCAAAACTGACTTTGCTTTTGAAAATGACAGGTGGTACTCTGGTGCTTTCTGTATGAAAAAGAGAAACAACCTTCACCAAGACAGCTTCTGTCAATAGCTTCTGTGATTTAGTATTCAACCCTGGGCTTGTGTTTCCTCTAAAGTTTTGTTTCATTTGCATCTCTTAGGTCTGACATCACTGAGTCAGTTTAATAGTTGAGATTCTATGCCACAAGTTACATTCAGTCCCCAAAAGACTTTCCTCTTTCCTCGAGGCCTGATTATAAGACAGGTGAAGTTCAGTATATTTCAATAAGCTCTGCATTCCATGTCAGGAATCAATAGCTCTCCTCCTTTCTTTGGGGGTTATTAAATTGCAGCTGTAACATTAGCCTTCTTTATCTAATTGATTGTCTTTTCACAAGGCTAAGAAAATCAATAGCAGTCAATGGGACTGCCCTGTTTTTCCTTAATAGATGTTTTCTCCTAATTGGCTGCCTGGGTGGCTTCAGTGAGCTCAGTATGTTTTCAGAAGTCCACAATATGTTGCAGCTCTTGTAAACTATTTTACCATGTGCAACGGTTATTGATTTTATAATGAAATCTAGAAAATTCAATAGCAATCAGGAATATAGATCAGAATTCCTAGGTAGGCTAAGGCAAAGGGCAAACTCACTTTGCTACCACTTCAAGCTGTGATCCAATTAAATATGTCCTTAAAGCATTATGGTAGCTAACGACTTTCTACAAAGTCAGTTGATCAACTCTCCTTATTTTCATATGAAGGAGAAGCTGTAAAAATTATATAAGGTTTTTGACCACAGTGTCCAAACTACCATTGACTTTAGTCAATGCATGAAAGTAAGAGTGGATAACATTTTCAAAAATGTTCTAGTCATTGAATTTTGTCCACCTTGACCTCTTGAAATACGCATTCAAACAAGAAACTAGAAAATCAGGTTAGAAAGGAAAAAAAGAGTGAGGCAGGTGGGAAGAAACACTCAGCACTACCAAAATGATGCATTTGACCTTTGTTGAAAAGGTCAGCATATCAAATGCCTTATTCTCACAGTCCACTCAACACTTAGAAGCTCAGTTCTGCCTATGGAGAAGCTTTGGAGGTGGCCAAATCTCATGAGCACTTATTTCCCTCTAAACAGTGTTACTGCCTCAATTCTGCTCTATATTTTTATGGGATATCTTGAATGTCAGATGGAATAGCAGCATCAGCAGCACATCAATCAAAATCTGCAGGGATCAGCAGTCAGTGTACACTGTAATGTGATGTAAACAGTAGATACTGAGACGCAGTCTACATTATATAAATTTGTTACTGACTTAAGACTTTCTTTAAATTGGGAACTGTAGCTTCTCTAAAAATCTCCCTCAATTATGCACTGTGATACAGTGACAGCAGCTCAGATTTCTCTGATAGTGACAAGACCTCAAATTTCTCCAGTGAGAAGAAACAGACAGAAATTCCTCACTTTCACCAGCCACCACAAATAAAGAGAATTATGTTTGAATCTATCCTTTCAAGAAGAGGAAACATCCCCTGTGTATTTGTTTCCTTTTTAGTAAACGGCATAAAAAGAGAATAAATGAAAAAGAAAATTCCATGTCATTTAAATGACCTATATATATATATATATATACACAAATACTTATATATACCTATATATATATTTGATTTTCTTCCTTTGTGTCATCCTTCTTATTGTTAGTTCAATAAAATAAATAAATAAATAAATAAATAAATAAATAAAATTTTCTATTATCACCAGAGGACTCTAATGGCTTCTTTAGTTAGATAAACCTCTAGAGCTGATATTCATGGCCCTGACTTCCCATGGTTCTCAATAGATCTTGCTCTAACTGGAGATCAGTCAAATGAGGTCATAGAGTTTGCTCATTTATAGGTGTTTACCATGGATGATAAGAGACTTGATTGTCACAAAATAATGTGATAATAATGATCAAATACTGTGTCACTAAGAGAACTTACTTAAAGACATACCCTATCCTAAATCACAGGAAATCCTAAAATCACAGGGAATGTTAGTAATTTGTCGTTAGGGTAATCTATAATTAAAAGGACTAAGTTCCCAATAAATGTTCATGTGTTTTATGAATGTGTTAATGTTGTTAAAACCAATGAGAATTTGAAAGTATTCTGTAATTTGTATTTAACCATGACAAGACCAATTCAAAGTTCAATATATCTCATACTCTTTAAGAAAATTCAAAGCAAATGTGTATCTGCATCAAGTATAAGATATCTGATAAGAAGAGGAACTTAATATGAAACAATCAATTTGCAAAAAACATATTCCCTAAATACAATTTTGTCAGGAGGAAAAAGTTTGCGTACACATACAATAAAATATATATAGGATAAAATATCTAGATTTTTTTTATTCTGTACACAGCTTAACTGAAATAATTTTCAGGCCATGTAAAGAAACAGCTCCCTTCCTCTGCTTTCTCTGCACCGTAAGTAACTTCTTAGAAAGGTAGTACACACACTTGTCTTGTTTTTCTTGCAATCATTGAGAAACAGTGTCAGACTCAGATGTGAGTCTGCACCACTCTCATTTTTGGGGGGTACTTAGACATCTCATGTACCCAGCTGTATTAAAAAAAGGCTGGTCAAGTCATTATTCTATTGTCTACCTCCTACATTTGGATTGCACATGAAGAAGAAACCCGTGACTTGATCTGGTTTGATATTGGATATACATTAAGTCTTTTCAGCATCTTGTCATAACAAGCTCTAATGTTCTGGTTAATAGTGCAGTTAAGCATAAACTTGCTTAATTGTTTTGTGGCATTACAGCCTAAAGCTAGGAGATAATCGGGCAAAATGACATGGCAATTGTTAGCATATCTTTCTCTGATATTTTTTTTGTGAAAATTTAATTCCAAAACCAGCAAACTAGAACATGGAGATATAACAGTTTCAAGAGAATGCTGACATAAGAGACTTTTTTCTTTTTAAAACCCAGTTTAGTTCCTGGTGGAAAAAAACAAAACAAAACAAAACAAGAATTCCCTCTTCACAGCAAACTGGATAATGACTGTAGTTAATGAGATCAAAACAAGAGCAACAAATATGGAACAGTTTTGCTCTCTGTCCAACTCATGACATAATTCACTGAATGTAAGCCAGAACGTAACTAGTTTGTTTCTAGTTGTGGGCATCACTTTAAGCTCATCTGAAATACATAAAAAAATTACTTGCTTTGTTCAATACTTACTATATTTAATAAGGGTTCATTACTTTCTACGTCATTCAGGCCCATTTCATTTGTATTAATTAGTTTCATAGATTGCTATAATATCTGAACATTTCAGGTATTACAACCTAGCCTAGCCTTTTTTACTTTTTTAAGGCATATTACTATCAAATAAATTATTAAATCAAATGAGATATTTTACTTAAAATTAATTAAAATTATTCACATATTCATTTCCAATGATTTCAGCAATGGACTGTAAATTTTGCCAACATCTGAAATTCCCGAACTCCTAGTATGACAGCTAAAAAACATCACAGCAATGAAATAAGAAATATATTAAATGACACCAAAAAGCAGTGGCGTACTAAAGTTTCTCAATTCATATGTATTCTGATGATGTAATAATAAAGAAAATAGTGAAAGAAAAAATCCTGAGATAGCTCAGTAAAAGAATTTCAATTTTCATATGGAAATGTCTTCCTAGAATGTAGTAGATGTACACATTTTAGAGCTGTGACTACACTTGACTTGGAACACTGTCTGCAAAATGGGTAAGACTATAATAGGTTACAGGACAAGGCCTAAAGTTAGCATGATAACAGTAATGTTTACAACAGTATAACCTGAACAGATGAAATACCCATTTATTGCAGTTCAATGAAAAAGAATCCTTGGTTTAAGAAATGAAGTCATGTGGGATCTTGCAATATTGGAAATGGCAATACTATTTGTTTTTTTCCCCACTTGACTCACACCTTTCTTCACACTCTCTTGATAATTATGTCTACTTCAGAAAGGTTCCAGAGTACACAATTCTTAATGGCATGCCTCTATATGCATACATAAATAGTGTATTTTTTTCTGCTTGGGCATTTTTTGAAAGTACATAGAAAATAAAAAATAAGATACCTGAATAAGATACCACTGAAATAATCTCCTTTTATTTTTAACTAAAATTAGATTAAATCATTTGAAAAAGCTCTAAATTAATAGTCAAGTGAATATATATATAAAATGAAATTTCTAAATGATTTTTTAAATACCTTTTAGTTTTTATTCTAATCACTTGGTTAAATATATATATAAGCATTAACTAACAATTCCTAGCAGTGACAGCAATTTCTTTTTTTTTTTTCCCCTATAAACTAACATAAATTAATTAATAACTTGTACACATTCTACTCTGGTAGCTTTACAATTATTCTTTGCACATAATAGTGTTTTAATGTTCTCAATTTCTGTCTCAGAGACATCTCTGCTGCAAAACAGACTTTTGCAAGCAAATCTGCAATTTATGTATGGTTGAGTGAATATTTGTTTTCAATCACAATTATTAATCAATCTGATTATATTGCTTCTGAATTTATTTATATATCAAGCGCATTTTACTAAAAAGAAGATAAGATTGCAAATACGGCATAATTTAAACCGAAGACCTTGTTACATTCAACAATATTTTTCATTTAAATTGCATAGTGTATTTAACTCACAGCAGAGCATGATTCATTGAATCTTGGCATTGTGTTGCTAGAGTAGGCTATAGAAGAAAATTATAATCAGGTTGAAGATTTAATAGGAAGGGATTATTCCAACTAGCTATTTTCATCTGAAGGGTATATTGGTTTAAGTATGTGCCAATTTGCTGTGCTCCTTCTGCAAAATCACAGCCATCCTGAGAGAGGCCCACACAGTGTTAGGGCCAAATCCAATAAACGATTTAGAGTAAGCAAGGTTTGGTCATAAGTTAGTCATTTAAATCCTAAATTGTGACCCTCCTTTCAGTTGTCAGCTTACATGGGGGGGTATCTAAACCTCATAAACTTCATAAATTACTCTATGACTTTGAAGTTTCCCAGCCTTCTAGATTCTCTTTGGAGTGGCTGAAACCTGTGTGCAGTTAGTGAGTGAACCTAGCACACACCAGCAGGATTTTCATCTTTGCAAAGTGCTGTTGAATCAGACATTAGGATTTAACGTACAGCCGAAGTAGAGGCTCCCTGTTCTGCTCTGCAGATTAAGTTATTATTAAAAAAAAAAAAAAAAAAAAAAAAAGTGAGACAGAGATTCAATCCTATCTCCCACTGTAGGTGTTCAAATTTCTTTTAAAGCCGTAAAGCTACAAGCTGCACGGGGAGGCAAGGCAGGAAAACCTCTCCTGCTGAAGGTGTACTGCTGTGCAGAAATTCAAGATTTATTCAGCCAGAAAGAACTCACAAGAGCTAGTGTAGTGCTCTAGCCCAATGATTAGGGCACTCCTTTGTGAGGCAAGGGACCACAGCTCTTCTCCCAGAACTGCTTCTGTATTTTTATCCAGTGACTACTTAATGGATGTACACACCCAGGAGAGCAAGTACAGAAATAGACGTTGTGTTCACCAGAGTGAGGTTCTAGATTTTATATTATCTCTGTAAGGATAATGAAGTTATTTTCTACCCCTTACCTTCCCATCAGTACACCAGATGGTCAAGCAGAATATGTGCAATAATAATTGCACCCAGTGTAACAGTGGCATATTAGTATCTATGCTCCACAAAATGGCTTCTCTGGGAAACAGGCCACTCTAGAATAATTTTACAAACTAGACCCTAAAAAGACATTCTGCTTCATGTATGAATTTGATTTATTATTTCTTTGATATAGAATGATAAGTATTTCCTGTTAAAATTAAAAACTAGACATACATGCATTTACAATGAAGCACACAATAGAGTAGAACTCCATTTAAAAATGGCTAGCACACAGCTAGATGGAATAAAATATACCTACAAGCATGACAATAATTACTTTAGAATCAGATTGGCAAGGGAGTTTCATACCTCTGCATTGCCTTGCAAAGTTATCCAGTTTTATTTACAGAAATGGAGCAGCAAAGAACTAAAGCTAGTCACAAGCGTCAAGTGAATGAGCCCAGTCCATCAGTGAGGCATTATTTGTGCGTCTCTTCATTCCCTTCCTTTTTTCTCGGTCTTTGTTCTTTAGGGTGTATTTATTCAGACATAAATTTTCACTAATTCATGTAACATATCTAGCCAAATTGCTGGTATATTCCAGTGTCCAGTTCCTGAATATTTCCAATTTAATCTCTTAGGTAAAAAATAAGTTGAAAGAACTATACTGCATGGCCTATAAAAAGATAGTTTCCAGCAGTCCAAACCTTCCTATGGCACAACAGGTCAACATCCCTTTCATGCTTTTTCAGGTCAGTCTAACCCAGAAAGGAGCACATACCACATATCTGCATAGAGTCTACATCTCTGCTTCAGATGTCTGCCACTGTGGTCTGCTGTGTATGGGATGAAGATGGTACCTCTGTGCTTGGATCTTTCTGTGCTATGTAATCCCATTGGTCCTGCTATTAACCTCGCTTGCTGCCACACTCTTGCTAATTCCCCTGTATCTCCTGACCTGAGGAAGAAAATTACGAGTTTAGACTTCATTTAGTGTATCTGACCTACACGTGCATAGATTATAAAATCAGAAGGTGCTTTTCAATCAGCTCATCTGAACCTCTAAATAATGTAACCCAGACGGTCTTTCTCTGTTAAATTTCTGCTTAAACTGGAGTTAATCCAGTTACTTGGATGAGCAGGTGAATACTCATATTCTGAGAAAAGTTAGACGAGATAGACACCTTAGGGCATGGAATCTCAGGTCCTGACTGGCCTTAGTGTAGGGAACAAGGGAATATATGTCCTCATCTTGAAAATTCATAGTGAATTTCCAAATCTAATGATGAAAAAATATTTGTACATATTAAAGGAGATGACACTAGAAAATTCAAATTATAATGTGCCTTCTCATATAAAAAGATATTTTTTTATATGGAAATAGCCTGATCAGAAGTAGAGATGAAGCACTGCTGTGTATAAGGAAATTTAACTTGCCGTTTGTTTGGTCTGAATGGTTAAATGCAAGTCCTGAGATTCTTGCTTTTTATATAGTCAGCTCAGCTGTAATAGAAATCATCTCAAACAAACTTTCACTGACCTGAAACTGAGATCATCCTTTTTGCCTACGCATTTGCTTCTCATAATACACCTGTGGTGTATTAGCTGCTACTGTTTCCAAGTTTTTAAAGTAATATGTATTTCAGACATTTGATTTAGAGCATGGCCAAACTTACTGAGAGATGCACTTTCCATTGTTCATTGCAGTGTTGCCTGCAAGCACCTGGCAGAATATAGCCTGTGGGAGGGATGGATGAAGGATCTGGGCTGCACAGCCTGAATGTTTATATAGCAATCAAAACTACAGAAAATTGTTCATAGTGAGTTTATTTCTATACTACTGGAAGCTGTACATCTATATGTGGGATTCTGTATCATTGAATGAACAGCTAGGGGTTTTTAAAGATCAGTTTAAAAAACTGCTGAAGGAAAAGCTCAGAATGAGAATAACTACTAAAGAAAAAATTGCAGAAGAAAATCTATCACTCATGTGATCTAAAAACAGCTTTGCTAGGAGTTGTATATCAGTAGAAAAGCATGCACATCTTAAGAAAGAGACCTAAACCTGTCACACGTTTCAAAATACTGACAGGGCAGGGTTCTCAAATGAGCAGAGGACAGATCCAAGCTCTACTCTTGGTCCTTTATTCCACAGACCACAGCAGAGAGTGAACTCTAGTTTCTAATTAACAAATATGGTAATATAATTTGTCACTGCTTGCAAGAAGATAGATGTATTTCTCACTCCCCTTTTTCAACATTCATCACCAGCTAAACCCCTGTTGGAGGTGGCCAGAAAGAGGTGGCCAGCAGAAACCTCCTAGAGCTGTGGAAGTGTAATAAAGTTGGGCTCAGCTGTTTCAAGGCACTGCCCTGCTCTGGTTCTTCTCAGATTTTGTCCCACTGTCAGCTCCATGTTTGACCTGGCAGTGGACGCTCCACTTGGAAAATCTATGACAGACAGGTCAATAAAGTAAGAAATAACATTTATAGAAGTCTTGCCTAGCAAGTCAAATGTCTGGCCGGGCATTTCCTTCACTTATTTGGGAAGGTACTACAAAATAGGACATAACTGCGCTTCTTCCCTTTTCAGACTTTTACTTATTACTTTTCAGAGCAATATTCTAGAGAACTGAACAGCTAGCTGTTTTATAAGGCAGTTTCTATTCATTATGCAGCAAAAGAATTGAGTGGAGTGATACTAATATTAATATACATGGACTTAGAAATGAAAAAAATATATATACTGAATGATTATCAACATCTTCAGGCAAACAGTAATTTCCTTATTGAGAAAGAATGATAATTAATGAGAATGAAAATCTCAGATAAAAGCTGAAAGTGATGTGTTATGTATTTTTCAGGCTCATAGACCCGCTGGCAGTCTACCTGAGTCTCCTTTGCCATATATGTATCCTGTAATAAGGTCAATTGTAACCAAGCAATAGATTGCTTATGTGGCTGCCAGGTTTTAATTGAAATGTTGTGATAAATTTCACTGCCAAGGTCAAATGTTATTCTCTGGTTAAGGAGGGTTCAAGTCGGTCTCTTAAAAAACCACTCCTGATTTTTATAGTGTCCAGTGATCTGTTCCTGGGAGTTGATTTACCACAGATATGACCTGCTTACTCTCGGCTGACCTCTTCCAAAATTGTCAAGACTCAGATTCATTTACAGACATTAGCTAAAAGTGTATTTTAGTAAACTAGGTTCCATTTTATTAGTGTGAAAATAGGCCTCACCAAATCAATAAGACAGGAAGCCTTCATTTTATTGCTTTAGACTAGAGACTTAAAGGTCACTTTATATAAACAGAGCTGGGCACATAGCAAAGACAAGCAGTAAATGCTAGAAATCTCAACACAGATAGTCTTGGTGGCCTTCCATGGGAGAAGAAAAAAAAAAAAAGAAATCAAAGACATCTTTCTATCTTAACAGAAATATAAATTTTCAACAGTCCAATGTAAGCTGGTTTAGAAAACATTTACAGAGCTAGTGTATTCTTATGAACATAAAAATTAAGGGGAATACTTCAAATACTGTGTCATTTAAGAGGCAGATTGTAAATTATGGATTACATAAATAAACTTTGCATATGAGTAGAGTTAAAATAGAAGCATTGAGAATATAAAATATCTCTGTGAAGTACTGTAATCATAAGAATACAGTGCATCAAAGATTTTCTAATAGATTGTTTGTATCCATTTTTTACATATGCTTGCAATAGGCCTCTTAAACATCTATAGTATTGTACGTGTGCTCAACAACATAATTATTTCAAATTACATAAGTTTCCATGTTGTAAAATCACATTTCACTAAAACTACACAGTATATGGTAAATTAAGGTTATTTCTAAATGGCAAATTCTTGCTAGCTGAAGAAATGAAATATGCAATATAAATTCATTTGATAAAAAAATAAAGTAGAAAGAAGTCTGCCAGACTAATCATCCAAAATCATTGCCAGTCACACAAAACAAACTGGAACTGAGATTATGTTTATTATCCAGTGCTGCTGTCTTTTTACTCAAAAACACTTTGGAAAAGTAAACAAATAGGTTTATAAGAAAAAATTTTTGTAATGATAATTTAGGTAATTCCTACTGATATTTAAAAACAAATGAAATTATGGCTTTGTGCAATTAACAAATTAAAAATACATTGAGCATTTAACTAACGAGCTATAGTTATAGAATTCAAATTTAAAGACATTTTTAAATTTCTATCTTAAATAAAAACCAAATTCTAAAGCTTGTTATCAGAGATTATAATTATTTTTAAGGATTTTCTTTTCCTTTTTTTCCCCTAAATAAAATTTACAAATGTAAAATGTTGTGGCTGTAACGGCTCTTTTTTCAGAAACAATCTAAAGCTGTGTATACATATAAATACATACAGCTGATCAAGCAACTTAGAAGTTTTACTTTTTAAAGGGGTTTCAGAGGGGAGTTGAAACTAGATGATCATTGTGGTCCTTTTCAACACAAGCCATTCTACAATTCTATGATTCTATGATTCTATGATTTTATGATTCTATGATTCTATGATCATGCACAAGCTTCCAATATGCTGAGTCTTCTCCATGGTGGTCTCCTATTGATCTTTCAACATCACGTGTACACCATCTTGTGCACATCCCATCTTTCTGTTGTGCACAGCTCTTACAAACTTCCTGCACTCACACAACTCTGACAAAGAAGAGTTCTCTTTCTCCATGTCCTCCAATGTCATCCCAGAGCAGTGGACAGGAGGAGGCCTCTTCTGCAACAGTGATCCTTGTTTGATCTGTCTTTAAAAACATTCATACCTACAATAGAATTTGTCCCTTATGCCATGATCAGAGTGCACTCCACCTGACTACTGTTTTGTTTTTTTTTTATGTAGCCCTTCTGCCTCACTGTCCCATGAAGCATTTATGGGTGAATGTGAAACAAAACCACCTTCACTGAGTCTGGCTCCTGGCTGCAGCAGACATTCATTCCCCTCAAACCATTCTATGCTGGGGCATAGCAGAAGATGGAATCAGACCAAGGAAAGATATTTTGCCAATGCCTTGAATTTTTTTTTGTCCTTGCTCACGATTTGTTAATTAAGAACCATCAGGATCCTGCAGCACTCTCCCAGAATTTTAATAGTAAGAATAGCACAGTTTTTCATTTTAGAACAGATAATCTAAAATTTTGTGATATTGAACAGTTAGACAACACTATATATGATAATTTATGAGGACTCAATAGAAAAGCACTCAACTGCTAATAAATTCCAGGTCATGTTTTGTATCCTGCAGTCTTCCTCCTAACAGTCGCGGAGAGCTAGCACAGCGATCAGAAATATAAATCTTATATTTGTTTTATTTTTGTAATGCACTGTATGGACACTGTGGTTTGATGAAGTACAACAGAGAAGCTTGTGTAATTACCCAATGAGGAATGAGAGAAAACTAACCTAACAGCACTACACCCACAATACAACACAATTCATAGGCAGAATAGGTTAAAGATGTTATTCCAGCTGTGAATATTTCTCTGTACCTAGGTTTGGCCCAACTTTTAACCACAGTATACGTCAGAGGATATACAGTGGATGGTATCAAAGAACAACCTTTGGGTGGGTGCAGGCTTCTATTTATGCAAATTCTATCATTTAGATGTATCTACTGCAACAGTAACCAGGTAATAGTTTATGGCTAGCTGAATCTTCAACAAAGCTTTCTAGCCTCAGGATAGAAATCAGATCTGTTATAATCAAATTTCATCCAAATCTTTGAAAAGTTAATATTACCTCTACAAGAAGGATCAATTCTCTGCTGAGAAGGTCATGTATGTCCTGGTTTACTATGAGCCAACAGTGTGCCTTTGCAAACAAGAGAGCCAATTATAACCTAGAGGACATTAAAAATGGCCAGTGGATCAAGGAACGTGAGTGTCCCCTTCTATTCTGTCCTGGTGAGGCCACATGTGGAGAACTGTGACTGCATCTGGACCCCTCAGTTCAAGAAAAAGAGGGAGCTTCTAGAAAAAATACAGTGGCGAGCTGCAAAGATGATAAAGAGCCTGGAGCATCAACCTTATAAAGAAAGGTTGAAAGATCAGCGTGGAGCAGACTGAGGAGGGGTCTTATCAACACCTATATGAAGAGGAGGTGTCAAGTAGATGTGGCCAGGCTCTTTTTGGTGGTGCACAGTGACAAGGACAAAGGGCAAGAGGCAGAAACTGGAACATAGGGAATTCTGTTTGAAGAAGAGTAAAATCTTCTTTGCTTTTAGGACTTCGGACCACTAAGACAGACTGCCCATAGAGATTGCGGAGTCTCCTTCTCTGCGAATATTCAAAATCTGGAATTTAGTGTAATCTTTGCCTTATGCTCTCTTTATTTAGACAGTGATGTGATTATGCGTCCATATTTAGTCCAGATCAAGCATGTGTCACTGCAAGATCCAGTAAAGTACAGATCCTTTATTATCAGTCATCAGAATACAGCCTCCCCAAGATCCATATCTGCTCTATGAAAACTCACTAATCCAGGAAAAATAATTGCTTTCAAAAGTTTGATTGATTCCAGGACTGCCTCTGGAAGCAACATAATACTCAGCAGGATAAAGGGTGTCCTTATAGCAACAAAATGAAATTAATTTACAAAAGTGGGTTTTTTTACTTTATTTTATTTTTATTTATTTAATTTTATTTTATTTTATTTTATTTTATTTTATTTTATTTTATTTTTTGCTTTCCAAAATCGATTCCAGCTAAAAATATAAAATATAAACAGGCTTTGTCTTTTTCTCATGGTTAGTGTAACATTTTTCAGTCAAGCTATGGACTCCAGTTCTTTTACAAAGGATTTTCAGCGTAATTCTGAACTGTTATTGTTCAGTTTTCATTTGGCTTTTTTATTTCTGGAATAATAGTTTTGAAAGTAATGCAAGTAGGCTCTGCTCCCATGTGATCCTGAGCAGATGTTAGCTGTTTACAAGGCACAGGTTGTTTGTAGCAAGCATACATAAACAGATCTTCAGAGCGCATTCACTTTAGAGCTTTATGGGGGTACTGATCAGTACACAAGACGATAATCAAAGTACGGCCAACAGTCCTTTGCTGCATCAGCTGCTCTGCTGGAGCTAGTGTTTTGCCATTGAAATTCTTTTTTTTTCTGTTTAGTGGGCAATAAATGGCAATGATGACTCGCATGTTGTCCTCCCTTCATGGGATGGGTTTCTTTCTTGAAGCTTTAGGTAGACTCGAAGAGCCAACTATTAACTATCTTCCAGTGCTTGTGTGTTTGTCTGCTTGTAATGTGGACATATAGGTAACTCAGTTCTTTATTGCTAGATAGTGAACATGAGGGGAGGCATAATTTCTCTCTCTGAGAGAAACATTTTCAAAGAAAACTTAGATTGACAGGTAAAGAACTTTGGCCTCCAGAAAATCTCATTACCTTTATACAAATCACCCAGCAGACAACTCACTTATATGTGAAAAATGGAGGAATGACTCACCTAGGTTATACAGATAACTAGTTTTTTTTTTCTTCTCTGTGTCCAATTAGAGTTGATAATTTTATTCCATATACAAATCGTATATAGTAAAACAAAAAATATCTGGAAGCCTATATATAAATAATAAGATTTTTAGAAGTGCTGGTTGCTCTATATTCTCTCATTTCTAAAATGCTCTTTCACTAACTTTAAAAACAGCACATAAAGATAGATAAACATGGCAGCACTGGACAACTCATATGTGCACAGGCTCAAATCTATCACTGTTATAAAGAAGAGATGAGATAGGAAATAGGAGGAAAGAGTCATAAATTTAAAGAAATTCATTCTGAGTTTATAACTGAGATAGAAACATTTTCAGGACCACAGACCCGCAACATATTTGATCGTCAATATTACATCAGTGTTGGTTTGCAGACATTTGTCAAAATAAATGTTTCCTTTAATTAAGTCTCACATGGGACTCATGACAAGGGGTGTTTCTATCAGTGATAATCAGTGTATCCTGTGGTATACTGAGAGGCCTTCCTCCTCCATCATAGGTATTCGTTCTTCCTCTCTTAGCACCAAATGTTCTGCAAGATATAGCCCCCACCTCTTCTGCAAAGGGCTAGTGAAAGCTTGGAAATATCATGCCAGGAAGAACTAAGTGATGTTCAGAACAAGAATGAATTTTATGTTGCAAAAATTGTTTGGAAGTGTTTGGAAGTTATTAGCATGAATTTCTAGGTGGATTTAAGTATATAACGTCTTTGAATTGTAAATTCTCCATGTTTGCTAGCGAATGTGCTATCTGCTGCTTGTCTTGGTCCTTAAAACCTATCACCAGAATATAGATAAAAAACTATACATTATTTTTCGACAGCAAACCTTGCTTTTCCCTCTTTGGGCAACTACAGAAAGTGTCAAAGATATCAGTGAAATAGTAATCATTTTTAGGAAAAGTTAACAAATGTTTTATAAGAAGGGATCTCATAAAAAAAAAAAACCCTCAAAAATCCCATTTTCATCTCACTACCATAGCGAGAAAACAGACCTAAGTAGCAACACAATAAATATCTGGTACTGTAGAAAAGTAGGTATTGATATTCTTTGGAATTTGGAAGGGAATAACCTCTTCCAAAGATTTCTTAGCAAAATGTCTGCAACACTAAACCTGAAGCTACCAATTTTTGGAAGTGAGTAAATAATCTTAAAAAGGTCTCATATGTGTTCTGTATTTTAAAATGAAGTAGAACAAATGTTAATACATTTAATTGTATTCTTGGTGGTCATTTCAATTGAGAATCATGATGTAATGTTTAATGGGACTGTTCATTGTCTTACAGAATCATATTAAACAAATTAATATGCAACCTAATATATCTTGAACTGGTGACTGAATAACTCACAGCATATCTCTTACTGGGGTGTCAGATGTCACAAACGTCTTGCTGCAACAACCTGGAGGGAAGCAGATGTACAACCAACCTGATGACTAAGGTACTGGGCTCTTGGCTGTAGTATATACATCTGGGGCTGAAAATCCATTAATAGCAGAGATTTGTCAATCTGAGGTATGGGAAAGTTACCGTGACTTAGATGATTTATTGAGAATAAAGATAGAAAGGAATGAAAAGGAGATATTGAGTAATAAATACTAATTTAAAGTTATTTCAAGTGGGGAACTTCATCAGCAATCTTTTTATCACAATGCAAACTTCAAATTCTTATATGCCTTCCTTCATAATCTCCAGATATAGTTTCAATAAGTGATTACTGAAATTATTTCATGATTTTATTAATTAGATTTAATAACTTATATTTATTATGAACTTACATTCTGACATGAATATGTGATTCCAACTGAACTACAGTATTTATTGTATTTATGTATTTACAGACAGAGAACTTACAGTATATAATTTTTTATGTTGCATAACTGGTATGCTATATATGTAGTAAAGTTGGTATAATAACTTTTTAATTAGTACAAATAATAATCATCACCATGTTAATTATATGTACTTTCCTGTCTTTGCATTACAAGCATAAAGATAATGTATATTGTTTGTTGCTTATTAGAATCCATATGCACCTCCCAGTATCTTTACACCCACATATTATCTAAACACTGTAGATAATTAGAAGTACCAGTAACATTATTGAACATGAAAAAATAGTTGTACTAGTTAGTCTGGGGAGTGGTTCTTTCTTTATTTTGTATTTTCTTACACATGGGTCTCAGCTGCTCCCTTCCACAATTTTACTCTGAGGCAATAAATAATTCAGTGTGCTAATTTGACAGATGACTCTCCAGGAGCCTCCTACCATTACTAGCACCATTAGACCATAATATGCATGATGGGCATAGACCATTCAGCAAATGCCCTTCACTTGTTTACCCCTAAAGAGCTATACTCTGCGCAATTAACTAATGAAGCATTATGGGCTCTTTTTCCCCTTCCCTGCTATTTCAATATATCAGTGCATATTGTCTGAAAGGAAAATATATTTTGTTTTCTTTAGGCAAATGATTATTTATGGAAAAGCTGTAGACTTCTTCATGTCCCAACCTCTGAGAATAAAGAGAAAATGATAAGATGCTAAAAAAGGAAGTCATTATTATTTAATTTTTCTTCAATGATTTGCACAGTACATGCATAAGAAATGTATCCCATATAGATGACAGAAAAAATACAGAGTTATGTTATACATTATGCAAGCTGAGAAATACTGAACAGATAGTTCAGGGCTTTGTGACATATTTGCCCTGGCTGGACTCTGGGTAGCTGCAAGAATCAAAAGGGGACCACATTAGAACTGAAAAAACAAGTATTTATTAAACCATGGATGGATAAATAATAACTTTAGAGAATGCATGTGAGATGAATTCCAGTATTGCATAGTATATTTTGATCCACTGCATAAATCAAATTGACAAAACTGTGTTAAATATGTTCACTATAGAGAGTGTAAAGAAAATCACATTATCAAAGGAAAATTTAAGAGAGACAAGACCATCTATTTTTGCAGTCATCTTACTAATTGAATATCTTATTCCTCATCATCTATTAGTATAGTATTAGAGCCACATTTGTAAGGTAAATGTAGGTATACACAAATAAATAAACAAAAGAAGTTCTAAATTCTTTCTGTTTTAAAGTAGAATTTCACCCAGAACAAAAGTCAGATTTTTTCCTCAGTTTGTTTTATCTTTCATCTCCATTTCTTTACTGATACATGCAAATCCCCTATACTGTTTAACTTTTCTTGCTTTTTATTTCCATTGTGTTCCCTCCCCTTTTTCCTTTGTTCTAACCCTTAGTTAGCTCCTAGTTTGCAGACAGCACTCTCTTGTTATCCTACGTTTCTCTGATATGTACACAAGTAATGCAGTTAGCACTGAGCTACTCTGGCTGGGCACAGCTAACACACACTATGAAGTCCTTGTGTGAGATTACAGATTATGCAGCATATAGGTAAAAGTTTTCACAAGAATGAAGTAAATGCAGTTCTAATCCTGAATGTTATCTACCCTTCTCTTCATCCAGGTTTGTCTACCTATCAGTATATTTTTATTAATTTTTATTAGTATAAAAATTATGCAAATAATCTCTATACTATCCTTCGTATATCTGCTTTCCTTTTAATTTGATCTACTGAATCTGATCAATGAAAAGTCACAGAGGCAGAAAAAAGCAAATGAGTTGTACTCCAGGGAGTACATCCAGGAAACCAGTCCTCATGAACAAGAGGAAAATAGTTTCATCTTGCTACTGAACATCCTACAGTTTTCAATGTGAGATTAGACAAATTGAAGTTCATGATAAGTATATTTATAATGAAACTTTCTTGCCTTCCATTAAACAAGCTTTAAATTTGAAATGCAGCATACCATGGCATACAGATAGTAATAAAAAGGCATGGGACACAGGGGACTAAGAACAAAAATTTTCATTGGAAAAAAGGATTATATGGTTGTATTGCGTGCTCTATTGTCCACAACAATGGCACTAGCACCTCATTAGGCCTTGTAGTAAGCACTGGACATGTGTCTTTAGAAAAAGGAAATTTCTCTCATCCCACTTTCTCCCAGCAGTGCTTTGTTGGATCACAGCAAGAGGCTGACTTTGTGTCCTGATCACACTTCAAGAGGAAGTCCAGCTCAATTCAATTTGCCTATCTGCCTTTTAGTAATAAGACAACATGTATGTGAGCAAGCCCCATGGTAATGCAGAACAGATGGGCAGACTTTTGTCTAATTAGATTCTGGACAGCTTGTTTGCTTGTAGTAAATGTGCATGTATTTAGAGATTTCACACTTATTATAGTGACAACAGATTAGTCAAAGACAAGGATGGAAGATTTTTGCCTTTTTTTTTTTTCTGCTTAGCAAAGGTGTAGGTCTAGTAAAGAGAGCTGCTTGATAAAGTCTGCTAACTGTAACTGATTGGTTTTTAGCTATCATGCTTTCCATGGTTCAAATGTCATGCACTTTGAACCTTGAAGACAATGAGCCATAGAAAAACTTCTTGTACAATCCACTGCAAAGATAAATGTTTCTAGTATTTGCATCAAGTACATTTTGCAGTGTTTTCTAATATTTCAATTACAGTGCAAAGATAATTAACCCAAAGAACATTTCATTAGTGACTTATTGTCTCAATACAAACTTATCAGCATTTGTTATGTTTCCATTAGTATCCTGATAGCGTTTGGAAAGCTTGCTAGCAAAGCACTGAAATACTCTTTGAGGAAATCATTATTATACGTGGTGTCATTTTACCCTATGAACAGAGAGCAAGAACAGTGTTAAATTCAAAAGGCAGAAAATATACTCTAAGAAAATATATAATACTGCTAATTGAATTGAACCCAGTAAAATTTCCGTACTTACCCGTTACTCATCTACTATATCTACTACATCTATTATCTTCACATTAAAATATAACTTGTGATGAAAAAACAATGGTTGTTACTTCTCAACGTACTGCATGTTTGCACACAGTATATGTGAGCCTGTTTTCCATTACTTATGTGTCTTAGCTATCTTTAGTTTTAAAGATAGTTGGGACTATAGGAATAGTGTAAGATATTTCCAGTATTAATAATATAATACAAAGAGAAATTCAGAGATAAGTGGTGTATAAATATCAATTTTCTACTTGAATCAAATTATAAAATCATAGAATCACAGAATGATTGAGACCTTAAAGAGGACCTTAAAGACCATCTAGTTCCAACCTCCTGCCGTGGTCAGGTCTGCCAACCACTAAATCAGGCACTAATCAGATTATCCAGGGCCTCATCCAGTGTGGTCGTACATAGTTCCAGGAATGAGACGTCCACAGCTCCTCTGGGCAACCTGTTCCTGTGCCTCAACACCCTCAGAGTAAAAAATCTAACCTAAATCTCACCTCTTTTAGTTTAAAACCATTCACACTTGTCCTATCACTATCAGGCCATATAAAATCTCCCTCCTGATTATAAGCTCCTTTTAAATATGGGAAGGCCCCAAAGAGGTCTTCCCAGAGCCTTCTCTTCTCCAGGTTGAACAAGACCGGCTGCCTCAGCCTTTCCTTGAAGGAGAGGTATTCCACAACTCTGATCATCTTCATGGTCATTCTCTACACCTCCTCCAGCAGCTCCATGTCTTTCTTTTGCTGTATTTTTCTTTGAACGTCTTAAATGGACTCATCTCCTTTTCCCTTCACTTCATGGTATAGACTTGGATGGTTGAAACCACCACAGTTTACTTGGGTATACTGGTGACATTCATTTCTGTACAGCTTTCTACAGATATGACTAACTGCTACAAGGATTTTAGTATCCAAATAGCAACTGGTGTGACACTAGTGGTCTTATTTGATTAGGTCAGAATTAGACTGCATAAAACTGAAACAATGCCTGTCAGAAAGAGAGGGTTTTTTTTCCAGTACAAACTGACTTTCATTACTATGCCTGTTACTCTTACATATTAGGCTACTCCATTAGAATTAAATGTTTAAAACTAATTTTTTGTAATTATGATCATCTGTTCTAGAGAAGTGCCTCAGGTCATGCTCTACAGCATTTGGTCATTGTTTTTACTCTTAGTATGAGCCAACTTCTCAAAATCTTACTGAAATAGATTCCACTTGTGGTCAATGAGTCTGCTTTTATGACCCAATTGAAGTGTTATGTTCTTTTAGCTGATAGCAGTTTTCACATCCTCAGAAAATACAAAGGGTGCCTAAAGAAGAAGGCATATAATTCACCAAGAATGTAATATTGCCAGGGACTGCTCCTAAAGCTCTAATATAACTTCCTTGTTGTTAATGATATCATGAAAATAGAAGAAAATACAGAAAGATTTATTAACTGTTCAAACCCACAAACTTAAGTGACTTACACTGTACTCTTCCTTACTGACTCTGTAAATTCATAGATTACACAGGTGCAGGGTTTCACCAGGGATCTGCATCACTGGATTTTTAAAGATAAAGGTGATGATCACTTCTATTTTGAGCGAGTAAAAATAGCTTTAAACTCTGCTTCCTTGTTACAGTTCAGAGTTTTGTGAAGTGCTCCCTTCAAACAAGATTTTTTTACCTATCAGATACTCCTACCAGTTCATCTTCATCTTCTAGCAAGTTTTTACTTTCCCGACAGCCATGGACTTCCTTCCTCCTCTAGTTAGATTTTCCATCCTTTATCTTTCCCATCCCCTAGAACATGTGCTTTGATGGGTAGGCAGCTGAGAAAGAATTCATGCTGGTTCTTGGATTTTAACTTTCTTGTTCTGGCTCTACGGGCTTCTTAAATGAAAGACCATCAAAGGCCAGATGTGCCCCAACACCAACCTCCTAAATGAAGTAGCAGGCAGCCAGTGTGTTTGCTGACCACCTTTGAGCTAGCTACATTTGTGTACTATTTCCAAACTTTTATCCCAGTTTGTAATTTATTTTAAAATAACGCTTTTTTCTTTCATGATTAAAATATTGTTCTTTATCATCCCAAAGGAGGTAGTATTACAAAGATGCTGATGGAAAACACATTGTTCATATATGAAATCTTGTTTTAAGTGTATCACAGATTAGACCAAGAAGCTTTGCTCAGGAGCAAAAGAGAAAGTAAAGACTCATGATGTATGGATTTGTTAGAGAAGTAAATAGCAAAACCACTCTACTGTGTGCAAGTACCACTAACTAAAACAGTAACATTTACTAACCTGTAAAATATTATTGCTTTTCAAATAGGCATTTCTCTAGATTCAATTATGAAGCTGTATTTTACTCCAAACAGATTTGATTTATACCCTTGTGTGAATTATCTAATTTGAAAAAAAGAACTCATTAGTCATTATTGAACTTTATTTTTGAATCACTTGTTCTTTGGCTGAACCATCCAAAAATAATTTCTAAGAATGGTTCACTTTTTTTTATTTATTTACAGGTATCAGCTATGACACCTCTCTCCTAATGCGTTTTTCAATTAATACCCGTTGACTGGGATAGGTCATATGGGAAAATTCATCTTGTACTTTGCATATATCCTGATTGTCTGCTTTACCCCATTGACAACAGAGGTTAGACTGTCCTCCCAGAACCATACGAGCTTTTACTTCCGTGGGAGGGCATTATCAGTTCTTAGCTCATCTGAAAATCACAGAATCACAGAATCATAGAATGGCTCAGGTTGGAAGGGACCTTAAGGATCATGAACATCCAATCCCCCTGCCATAGGCAGGGCCACCAACCTCCCCATTTAATACTAGACCAGGTTGCCCAGGGCCCCATCCAATCTGACCCTGAACACCTCCAGGGATGGGTCACCCACAACTGCTCTGGGCAGCCTGTTCCAACATCTTACCACTCTCACAATAAGGAATTTCCCCCTGACATTCAACTGAAATCTTCTCTCCCTCAGCTTAGAATCATTTCTCTTTGTCCTGCTGTTATCTACCCTTTCAAAGAGTTGATTCCCCTCCTGCTTGTAGGCTCCCTTTAGGTACTGAAAGGCAGCAGTGAGGTCACCCCACAGCCTTCTTTTCTCCAGGCTGAACAAGCCCAGCTCCCTCAGCCTGTCTTTGTTGTGGACGTGCTCCAGCCCCCTGATCATCTTTGTGGCTCTCCTCTGGATCCTCTCCAACAACTCTCTGTCTTTCTTGTACTGGGGTCTCCAGACCTGGACACAGTACTCCAGATGGGGCCTCACAAGGGCAGAGTAGAGAGGGACAATCACTTTCCTGTCCCTGCTGGGCACTCCTCTTCTGATGGAGCCCAGGATACCATTTGCTTTCCAAGCTGCAAAAGCACACTGCTGGCTCATGTTAAGCTTTTCATCCATCAAGACCCCCAGGTCCTTCTTTGCAGGGCTGCTCTCAAGGACTCCTCCTTCCAGTCTGTATAGATGCCTGGGATCCCTCTGGCCCAAGTGCAGAACCTGGCACTTTGCTGTGTTGAACCTCATTAGGTTCACCCGGCCCATCTTTCAAGTCTGAATGGCATCCCTTCCTTCCACCATGTCAACCACACCACTCAGCTTGGTGTCATCAGCAAACTTGCTGAGGGTGCACTCGATTCCGTCATCGATGTCATTGATAAAGATGTTAAAGAGCACCGGTCTCAAGACAGACCTCTGGGGGACGCCGCTCATTATTGGCCTCCACCTGGACATAGAATTATTGATGATCACCCTCTGTCTGTGGCCTTTCAACAAATTTCTTATCCATTGAGTGGTCCACCCATCAAATCCACATCCCTCCAATTTGGAGATAAGGATGTGGTGGGGGACCGTATCAAAGACCTTGCTCAAGTCCAGGAAAATGACATCGGTCGCCTTTCCCTTGTCCACCAACGCCGTCACTCCATCATAGACAAGATTGGTTAAGCATGACCTTCCCCTGGTGAAGCTATGCTGGCTGTCTTGGAACACAAGCTCATTCCTCATGTGATCAAGTATCCAGGAGGATATGTTCCATGACCTTCCCAGGTACAGAAGTGAGACTCACCAGCCTGCAGTTTCCTGGGCCCTCCTTGCTCCCTTTCTTGTAAATGGAAGTGATGTGACCCTTCCTCCAGTCATCCGGGACCTCACCTGGCAGCCATGACTTTTCAAATATGATGGAGGGTGGCTCAGCAACCATCTCAGCCATCTCCTTCAGAACCCTGGGATGCACACTATCTGGCCCCATAGACTTGTACACGTTCAGTCTCATGTGGTGGTCTCAGACTTTCTCTGCCCTTACAGTGGGGGGGATTTACTGCCCTGGTCCCCAGCTAGAGATTTAGGGATGCAGGGCTCAGGGACATGAGAAGAACTGGAATCATGGCCACCAGTGAAGACCGAGGCAAAGAACTCATTCAGTATCTCAGCCTTCTCTTTGTCCGTTGAAGCCAGTTCTCCTTTTACATTTATGAAAGATGATACACTCGATTTGGTCTGTCTCTTCTGGCCAATGTACCTGTAGAAATGTACCTGGCCAATGTACCTATTGTTTTTCACATCCCTCATCAAGTTCAGTTCTGCCTGCGACTTGGCTTTCCTGATCCCACGTCTGCAAGTCCAGACAGCATCCCTGTATTCTTCCCAGGTGACACACCCTTGTTTCCAGAGCTTGTATGCACCTTTCTTTACCCTTAGTGTGCCCAGTAGGTCCTTGCCGAGCCATGACGGTTTCCTACCTTCTCTGCCTGCTTTCTTATTCAGAGGGATGGAGAGCTCTTGTGCTCTCAGAAAGTCATCCTTGAAGAGTAGCCAGCTCTCTTCAGCATCTTTGTCTTTAATGACAGCATCCCAGGGATCTAGGCCTACAATCTATTGAACAGCTTAAAGTTTGCTCTTCCAAAGTTCAGGGTCCTGACCCTACTCTTTGCCAGGCCCACATCCCTTGAGATCATGAATTCAACCGGGGCGTGGTCCCTGCAGCCCAGGCTGCCTCCAAACTTGACACCTTTAATGATCTCCTCCGCATTGGTGAGCAGTAGGTCCAGTAACACTTCACATCTAGTCAGTCTGTTCAATATCTGGACCAGAAAGTAATCATCAATGGATTCCAGGAGTCTCCTGGGCCTCTTGCAGCTTGCTGTGTGGTCTTTCCAACAGATATCCGGATGGTTGAAGTCCCCCACCAGGACAGGAGACTGTGAGCACAATGCCTCCTGCATCTGAAGCAAGAAAGCCTCGTCAACAGTCTTTCCTTGATCAGGTGGCCTTTGTTATATAGTATACCCCTATCACCAGCTGGCCTTTGTTAGCCCTATCCCTTATACTAACCTACAGGCTCTCAATCTGTTCCTGACTGTTTCTCAGAGGGAGCTCCTCACAGTCTATCCACTCTGACATAGAGGGCAACTCCCCTACCCTTCCTACCTCACCTATCCCTTCTAAAGAGCCGATATCCCTCAATGGTGGTATTCCAGTTATGGGAGTCATTGCACATTGTTTTCATGATAGTAACAAGATCATAACTTTCCAAGCGCATCACGGTTTCCAACTTGTCCTGCTTATTTCCCAGGCTGTGTGCCTGTATTGGTGTAAAGGCACTTCAGCTGGACTTTCTATCTCACTACTTTTATAGAGGATCTAGGATCCCCTAGATCAGCAGCATCTCCAGCATCCCCCTGCCCTAGTCCATCCCTTTGTACTCCACACTCTTCACCCATCAAGTTTGGTACAAGCCCTCGAATGACCCGTTCAATCCCAGCGGCCCTTGTTTTGTCTCCTTCCCCCTTCATACCTAGTTTAAAGACCTTTCAGTGAGTGCTGCCAGTTCCTCAGCTAAGATCGTCTTACCCCTCAGAGACAGGCTAATTCCATCTGTAGCCATCATGCCAGGTGCCAAGTAAATTGCCCCATGGTCAAAAAAAAAAACAAAATTCCTGTGTTTGCACCAACTTCTAAGCCATTTATTTATTAGGTGGGCTTTTTTGGATTCTCTCAGTCTCTTTCCTTGCCACTGAAGATATAGAAGAAAAAACCACCTGCACACCTGCTCCATCAACTACCTGCCCCAGTCTCCTGAAGTCTTTCTTGATAGTCCTCAGGCTTTTCTCAGCAACTTAATCACTGCCAGCCTGAACTATCAATAAGGGGTAATAATCAGAAGGGCAAATCACAGAATCACAGAATCACAGAATTGTAGGGGTTGGAAGGGACCTCTAGAGATCATCGAGACCAACCCCCCTGCCAAAGCAGGTTCCCTACACCAGGTCGCACAGGTAGGCGTCCAGGCGAGACTTGAATATCTCCAGAGAAGGAGACTCCACAACCTCCCTGGGCAGCCTGTTCCAGTGCTCCGTCACCCTCACCGTGAAGAAGTTCTTACGCACATTCGTGCGAAACTTCCTATGCTGCAGCTTATGTCCGTTTCCCCTCGTCCTGTCTCCACGTACCACTGAAAAGAGACTGGCCTCACCACTATGGCCGCCACACCTCAGATATTTATAAACCTGGATCAGGTCCCCTCTCAGTCTTCTTTTCTCAAGGCTAAACAGACCCAGTTTACTTAGCCTTTCTTCATAGGGGAGATGCTCCAGGCCCTTCACCATCTTTGTGGCCCTCCGCTGGACTCTTTCCAAGAGATCCCTGTCTTTTTTGTACTGGGGAGCCCAGAACTGGACACAGTACTCCAGATGAGGCCTTACCAGGGCAGAGTAGAGGGGGAGGATCACCTCCCTCGACCTGCTGGACACGCTCTTTTTAATGCACCCCAGAATGCCATTGGCCTTTTTGGCCACGAGGGCACACTGCTGGCTCATGGCCAATCTGTCGTCCACCAGGACGCCCAGGTCCCTCTCTGCAGAGCTCCTCTCCAGCAGCTCATCCCCCAGCCTGTATTGGTGCATGCAATTCTTCCTCCCTAGGTGTAAGACCCTACACTTGCTTGTGTTGAACCTCATCCGGTTTCTTACTGCCCAGCTCTCCAGCCTGTCCAGGTCTCGCTGAATGGCAGCACAGCCTTCAGGCGTGTCAGCCAATCCTCCCAACTTCGTATCATCAGCAAACTTGCTGAGGGTGGCCACTATCCCCTCATCAAGGTCATTGATGAAGATGTTGAACAAGACCGGACCCAGCACAGACCCCTGGGGGACACCACTGGTTACAGGTCTCCAGCCAGAATTTCCTAGAAATGATCCCTGACCCATGCCCTGGGGAGGCAGCACACCTCCCTGCAGGTAGGGGCAGGCTGACATTTTGGGCCTTTCATTCCTCTGTGCAGGGAGTCACCAACGACAACTACCTTTCTGCTCTCCGGGTGGAGGCAGTCTTGAGGTGTGGGGTTGACTGCTTCACCCGAGGCAAACTCACGTGTGGATCTCCCTCCACATCCCCACTCACCTCTCCTTTACGTTTCAGGGCCTTAAACCTATTGCGCAGAGGCACCTGGGGAGCTGAGGATGGTTGGGATGGGGGGATGCTCACTTTGCCGAGCCAGTATCCATTTCCACTCCTCCTCCTCTCTCTAGTTTCTAGGGGTAGGAGAGGACAGGGGGCTCACTGCAGCAACATCTGCCTGCCGGTTCCCCTCTCCCACCTGTTTGCAAGGTGGCAGCGGGTGACATGCTCCATGTGGAGCCTCAGCTGTGTGCCAAGATCTTGGGGCTGATAGGGACTGGTGCCACCAATGAATCTCCCTCTCACATTCCTTTATGGACCTCAGCCTCTCCACCTCCTCCTTCAGGTCGACCACAAGGCTGAGTAAGTCATTTAGCTGGTCCCATCTTTTACAAGTGCTGCCTCCATTGCCTAGCACTGCAAAGGCCAGGCTCTGGTACTCATCACAACCAGTGACCTATGTACTAGCATCTTGTGTAGGGACCTCAGTTTGAGTCTCCACATTTTTCTTAGCATCAGCTCCCCTTTCATACATGCACAGGACCTCAGTCTGGGTCTGCACATTCTTCTTGGCTGCAGTCTTCCTTCTGCGTGAACATGGGACGTCTGTCTGGGTCTCCAAAATTTTTGTGGAGGCAGACTTCTGCCGGGGTGCAGCTATTGCAAACCAGCAAGTTCACTAACACTATTAGACAGCCTTAATGGGATGTGACTGATCAGTCCCTGCCTGCTGACAGTAGTGCTGGCTCAGCCCTTTCCCCATTGCCAGGTTGTTAACAGGAGCCCCCACACTTATTGCTCACTTGACAGTGATAACAACCCTCCTGGTTGTGTAGTCTCGTGAGTGGGTGGCTTACTTCCTGATTCAAATTTTAGACTGCATTTATAAATTGCTTACTTGTTATAATATTAAAATTTTCAGCGTGAAGCAGGAGCTTTCCTAATAAAGGCAGTTTATTAGGAAATAATTTTCTTCACTTCTTTCTTACAGTGATCATGATGCAACATTGGAAGTGGGAGCCTTGTGCTGATGCAATCACTACCATACCACTTTATTGGAAGATGAGAGTTAATAGTGAACACAGCCAAGCTCAGAGCTTGGGAAATGTTAATATGCACCAAGGCAGACCTGCAAGCATCAGCTAAAGGAATCCAGAACTGCTGGAGTGGGAAATGTAATCAGGAAGTATTTGACCCTTAGTGTGGGACTCATAGCTTACACATTTTATATATGTGAAGGTGTTAAATTCTGGATGTTGGAAAAACTTGTACAAACATCACAGTCAACTAATTAACACTAACAGGTAATGACAACATGTGAATGAGTCCATCTTGTTTCGTCAGAGAATTAGCCCAGTACTGATTGGAATATGAATAAGCCTGGATCTTAGCAGAAGAGAGGCTGATACAAAATAAACTGTTTACAATGGGAGATTCTGAAGGGCCTTTTCAAAACAAATATCTTTATTTGTACGGACAACAGAGTATTTGTTCTCCTGCTCCTATGATAACTGAAGCCTTGAGAAATAGTATGGATTTAAAGGAGCCAAGAGACAAAAGGAGAAGTACAGTTGACTATTCCCCTATTGAATACTCAGTCAAATATAAAGGGGTGGAAGTTTCTACTGGATCATGAAATTTTATACAATTGTATTTCACATTAATCTTATTTTATTAGTCACAATTAGAAATTTTGCAGCCTTAAGCATGTAAAATTAAAACCGTAGATGATTTCTTAATTGTGCAACTCCTCAGTACTCAATTAGCATCACTCTACTTTCCCCTAACAACTATGTAATACTGTACTAAATGAAAAACAGGGCTTCTTTATTTGCTATGGCCTTGGGGTCAATTATCAATTTATCATTGTGTCCTGCAGGTTTAAAATAAAATACACTGTGCAGTGTAACCATTGTAGAAAATTGACATTAAGTAGATTCTGCAAGCATGGACTTAATAAAAAATACAAAGAGTGCTGCCTAAAAGGGTTCTACTACTATAAATTCTATTAGGCTGCCTTTAATATAGGACAGTAGAAAACTGCAAAACTAATTTAAAAGGATTTTTTTTCTTTTACTATCTTCTTTGTATATTCTGCATGAGAATAGTCAAGAAAGATGTGAATTAAAAAATAGCTTTAGTTGTATTTTAAAGATTTCTTATGATTTCAAATAGCATTGTAATTAAAATTTTTGTTTGGCTTTTAGTGAATGAAGAACTTAGAGTCTATCAACATCTTTCAAATACAGCTATAATTTAATGTAATGAGACCATGAGAAATTGCTGAAGTTAGTAAAGAATTAAAAATATCCTCTTTAAATTATACAAGCAGAAAATAATTAAATAGAAATTAAATTTCTTATTAAAGCAAACATATGGTGAAGAAATTCATTTATAGTGCATTTACTGTAAAATCCAGTTCTTCACATCCAGTGAATTGATATGTGCTACTACAATTTCCATTATTTGGGTGCCTCTTCTACAAGAGATACTTGTGTTCCCACAAGTAACTCTTAATCTTGTTCAATGAAGAATTTTTGTGGGGCTTTTCTTATAGCCGTAACATTGAGCCAAAGATCCCATATTTCATTAGTTGGCTTACCGGTCTTTATCTTCATCCAAAGTTCCACTCATCTTTGCCTTCTTTGCACAGAAGAATTTAATTTCAGCCCCCTTATATCTCAACCCACATTTCCTACCATTTTCATGTGACTGCAGCAAAACCTAATTGTTACTTTGGAGAAGAGATGCACTAGGAAGTTTTGACTGAACTTACAGACTTGAGACTATTAGCAGACTCCCTTGGCTCTTTCCTTTTATTGACCAGCCCCTGCAATGCAGCCTGTCTCCACCTATTTACACACAGTACCCAAAAATCCATGATTAGATAAGAATTGACTCTGATACTTATGTCTAAATAGAAGTTGAATTATCAGTGCAGCTTACCACCTGTGTAAGTGCACTGCCTCTCTCTGATATGTACTGAGCCATTCTTTAGTGGTAATATTTTTGCTCTTAATCAAAGGTACCTCTTCGGTACGCTACAGTTATCTCTCAACAACAATTACAAGTACACAAAGACATCCTGATCATGATAGAGAGGCAATGATGTGAAGTAATTTTTCATGCCAGACAAGTTTTCCCACCATCCTCTCATATATCTAATCCAAAATTCTTGTGGGAAACCTGGACTTCATATACATCTTGAAGTCTATATCAGTATTTTCGTTCC
This sequence comes from Meleagris gallopavo, assembly GCF_905368555.1. Lineage (NCBI taxonomy): Eukaryota > Metazoa > Chordata > Aves > Galliformes > Phasianidae > Meleagris > Meleagris gallopavo. The sequence goes on along the minus strand of NC_139435.1, from coordinate 15,624,705 downwards.
TGAAACTAAACCAGCAAATACCACAAGAAGAGAATAATTTTTCAACTGGTGCCTTTTTCTGTGGCATCACACAGGGTGGCATGACTAAGATACCGCATGTTTAATTGATTAGTGCACTTGAGAAAGGGCTGGGTATGGTCCAGTACAGATCATTCTAAACATTGATAAATTACCACCTTTGTGTGAAATGGTTGAGGTGGGACCACTGCCCTTTGACAAACCAGAAAATGAAATGATTACTATTGGATTCTATTGACTTGTCTGGTTAGAGCAGTTGTGCTTCTTTCCAAAGGTTAATTGGACTTGAACTCAAGAAATTAAGAGGTCAGGTAGGGTCACAGTGACAGCAGGCAAACTTTTAACTTACCACTAATAATATTTGTCAGAGGAAAGACATACTGTAGATCTTTAGCCATGTCTCTGCTCAAGGATTTTCTATAAAAACTGATTGTTTGTCTACATTATTATATAAGCAGCAAGTGTATATGTTAAATATGTTCATTAATATTCATGATTTACTGTAGATAAAAAATCGATCTGTAGTCATATCATGAAGAAGTCAATGTGGATAACATTTAAAAAAAAAATTAAGAAATTCAATAAAAAATGACCTGAAAAAAAGATATATCAGTGAGTACATAGATCATAGCATAATTTTAAAATTTTTACATTAGGAATTCTTATGGTAACTGTGTTTAGGCCTTAATTTTACAAGTTTGATGGTTTCTGGTATTTCTAAATGCAGATTAAAAATATTTTTGGGAATTAGAGGGTTTTTTTGGGAGAACAAAATCAGTTTTAATTAAGACACAACTGGCCTATATATTTTTTAGGGAGGAAAGAAATCTAAAATATGTTTTTGGATTTCTTTCTTCCATTTGTTGCATTTATTGGCTCACGTATTCTTCTTTCAGGAATTTTTACAGTTTTTAAATAATATTATTATATCATATAATTCATAAGCAATGTCTTATCACTGCATCTTTCACATACACACATATGGGGAGTATATACATACAGTCCTTTTTCAAAAGATATTATTAATTATCTTTCTAAATGATTAGTGATATTTATTGAAAGGCCAAAATTATACTCTGATACGATACGTAGTTATTTTAGTTTATCAAATTAATGGGACACATTTTTTTGCTTTGTCTGATTTATCTTTAGTACAAAAAAACCCATTTTTTTGTGACCTTCATATACTGGAATTTACTCTGATTATGTTGCATATGTTCTATGTGTAATTGTAGATTATTTTCTTTGTATGTGTATGTGATATGGATATTGATTGAGATGGTAACTATATTTATTATCAGAAACCAATTTTATTATTTAAATACTGCTTTCACTGCCTTCAAGTGTATGAGCTTGGTAAATAACAAAGTTTGAAACTATACTGTATACACCTTCAAGTGTATGAGCTTGGTAAATAACAAAGTTTGAAACTATACTGTATACACCTTCCAGTGTATGAGGTTGGTAAATAACAAAGTTTGAAACTATACTGTATTGCTTAAAAGCTAATATTGCATTATTTAATTTTCTTTATGCATACCCAGCATAGTCAGTGAAACAATGTGTTGAATGTGGTGCAATCTGAAATTATTATTGAGAAAATTGTCCTGGAGCTTTCTCTGAACTGACAAAAATGACTTTGGATTAAGTTAATTAAGGAAGAGTACCATGCTCACCTGCAGAGATTGCTTCATTGTATATACATTCAAGCAGACATCTGTATTTGAGTGGTTAATTGATTTTTTCTGTACATACAGCAAGCATTTTTTTCCATGGTTGATATACGCAGACATTTCTAAAACAAACACGAGTTGTAGACAAAGCAAGTGGAGATGCTAGGGAATCATTCTTAATCTCTTTCTTTCAAATTGAATATTAAATCATATCCCCAGTTTTGCATTCCACACGCCTCCTTATAAACTAAAACCAGTGAAGAAAAATTAAAAGGTTGAAAAAAATTGTGGAAAAAAAAAGATCTGATGACTAGAAAGGTGTAGAATAAATTTGGAACTGGAGGTTGTAATTATAATCAGTTTCTCAGGAAATCTGCAGGTACCAGAAGAATTAGTATATTAACATTTAACATTTACTTACTTACTGCAAAACCTAAGGAAAAAAAAATCCATGCTTTTACTTCATGATCTTTATCTTTTTCAGCAAAAGCTTTTCCAGTGTCAGACAATAAGGACCTGCACAACAGGCAGAGACAATCAAGTCTGAAGGTACTCATTGCAGGCCCCTCACATACCCGGACTTTAGTCTGTCGAGTGCAGACTGAATGGAATCAACTGATTTAGTGAAAAGGCCTTCATGTCAAAATGAAAAGTGTGCACCTCTTTCTACAATAGGTACACAAAAGATAACACACCACATGTAAGAATTACAAAAACAGAGAAATAACAAGGAAGAGAAAAATTCTACACATTCTGAAATTTGTTCACATAGGGGCAATATTCCTACAGAAAATAGGTAGATAGATATGTAGATAGATAGATAGACAAACAGACAGACAAAGAATAAAAAATAATAAACCATTTTAAAAGCTGTGCTCATAGACCAGAGGGAAATTGGCTTCAGCATGGAAAAAAAAAAAAAAAAAAAGTCATGCTAAATCATTTATAAAGAGAGAATTTTTTAAATCATTTTCTTCACAGACACAAAGAAAAGAACAGAAAATAATCATGATACAGATAGTCCTCTTAGTCAGTGACTGCATACCAAATGGATTCTTTGATTTTTAACCTAAAATTTATCCTAGCATTACTTATGAATTGCAATACATAAAGGAGAACATGCAATAGTATTTCTAAATAATTTCTTCTATGTTCAGAACCGCAGAGAAGTTATGTCTTGAATTCTGCTGCTCAGAATTTTGCACTAGTTATTCCATAAAGAAGAAGATTTCAGAACATGTTAAATATTGTATAACTTTCAGCACCTATTTATTTGCCTCAATGTCTGGTATAATGCCAGGGAAGAAGTTAATCTCTTGAAAAAATCATAAAAGCACCTAACCTAACACCTGTCTTAATAGCTCTGAATCAAATCTTAAATATGTCTTGTATTTTCTCTGCTTTATTTATGATGATCTATAATATTCAGTTGTACTTCTAAAGAAAGAAATAAGAATATTTTTCCTTTTATTTTTCCTAATAAGATTATTCACATAAGGAATTTCCAGACATCAAGAGAAGTGAGCTAGATATAGCTTTTTGCCAGCTCTCTAAAATAACAAAACATTTGAAAAAAAATAAATAAATAAATAAAACAACTGTTAGAAGGCTGCGTACTTCAGTTCCTGAGTTATAACCTTGGTTACTCTGTATTTAAAGAAAAATCAGGTTATGGCTACATGGGGAAAAAGTTACGAAAGTATTCTTATTATATCAAATTGTCTCCAGGTCAGCACATAATGTAATTTACCTTGGAAAAGAAGTAGAGTTCCCTTAACCTAATTTTCTATTTGGTAAGTGCACTAAAACAACCCTGCTGGAACTGATGTTTTAAGGAGTAGAATGAAATAGTGGAGCAGCAATGAAAGAGAGTGAAAAATAGAATTCTTCAATTCAGACAGTATAAGAAATTTCACTGTACTGTATGCTGGCATTCCTGAGCCTTGTATTAGGAGGAATAGTACATGTTCAAATAAAAATAATGGCATAATTATTTTTTGTATTTTGGACAACTAGCAAATTTTAATATAAATAAAAACAAAGCCTTTTTGTCACACTTTCTATTAAAAAATAAATAAATAAAATTACTAAGGTTAGAAAGTTTAAAGCTTTACCTAGCAGAAATGTCTTCTGTTTTATTAAAGCAATATTAAAGCAAATGATCCTGAGTAATATTTTTCTACAAAAATTTAGTTCAGCCATTGACTTGAATACTGTCAGTATAAAACACAGCATCTTGTGTCATGTGAATAGCAGCAGATCACAAATTTATGTCTCCTTATTATACTCTATAACATAAAATTGTTTGCATGTACACAGAAAATAAATCATTTATTGATTTGTGCAAATCATCAAGTATTAAACTGTATGAAACTGTTTATATATAGTTTAATTAGTTTTGTATATCTGTAAATAGCAAAATCATTGCCTTTAAGTTTTGTACATTGTAATTGTAACATGCTTTAGTTAAAGACAGGTCAAATAACCACAGGAGTCTTCACTGTTAGGCTATTTTTCTTCAATCTATGTTGAAAAAGATATTTATTTATTCTGTTTTCCCTTTTTCATATCCTCTCTTCTCAATTCCTTCTTTGAGTGTTGGTCTCATGTTCTAACTCACAATTAGACACAAGAAAACAGAGATGTTCCACCTACTTTCCAACCACCCATTCTGAATGAACAATTCTGACTGCATATAAACTAAATGCCAGGGATTGTGCTCGGATGATGGAAGTATAGTCAAGAAGACAGGCTAAATGACAATCTTAATCCTGATGTTTTTGTCATGTTAGTCTGGATATCTTTTACAGAATTTGGTTTGCAAATTAGGACTTCCATGTCTTAGAACAACTTTCACAGACAGATTCTATTAACACTGGTAAGATGTCAGGATGTAACGGAGACATGCGGGACATAAATATGTTAACAAATATGGCAGTGCCAACAGAACTACTGCCCAGTTTAGAACAGTAGGGATAACATTATGCAGTCACCAGTCATATTCATTTCAAATGTGCTACAAAATACTTTTAAATCTAGAGTTGAATAGTACTATGTAGAATGTAAATACAGCTATATTACGATATGGAATTCATAATGAGCTATTATGTCTTTGTGCCAATCATGATTGCTTCCTTCAAATTGGTCCTAACCTGGCCAAATGAACAGGAAACTGCTTTAACCATTTGTATTTAATATATTAAGGGAAAGAAAGAAAAGAAAGAAAGAAAGAAAGAAAGAAAGAAAGAAAGAAAGAAAGAAAGAAAGAAAGAAAGAAAGAAAGAAACAAACAAACAAACAAACAAACAAACAAACAAACAAACAAACTTTCAGTGATATCATGAACATATAGCAATGAAATAGAGAAAGAAATAAGCCTCATAATTGAGCCCATTCTGACACTGATATTACTGGAGAGGTTTTTTTATATGTATATATAGTTCAAGAACAGGCTTAACTTGTGATACTTCAATCTCTAATTCAGAAAAGAAAAAAGAAACAAACAAACAAACAAACAACAACAACAACAACAAAAAAAAAACAGAAAACTTGCATTTCGCTTTAAGCACATATGTAAAGTCATTGGCTCCTGATGGTGTACTCAAGCATAAAAGTAAGCCTTTGTTTTAGTGAACAACTTAGCAGCGATTTATAAGATAATCTTAACAAGATTAAAAATATTCTTACTGGTGAATATTCAGCCTGACAGAGCATATATAATTGTATAATTTGTCTCATTCTTTCAACAGTTTCTTTAGAGTTTTACTTAGATAGTTTCCCTTTCTATCTAGAGTTAAAATTCTGTATTTGGAGCAGCTATTTTTATACAGTGCAGTAAATATTTTAGTGCCCTTGCATAACATCCATCTGAATGAGTTATTTCTAATCAGGTTTAAAATGTAAAAGCACTTGGGGCTAAATTTTTTAAAAGTCTCTGGATGCTGGATGTAGGTGCCATGTGTAATGCAACTGAACTGCAGTCTGGGTAGGGCTTCTTATAAGCCTGAGGAATGTTAATATTAAAGATAAAAACACTAGTGTGGCTATACTGATTCAGGCCACAGATCAATATAGTGTAGTACTCTCCAAAAGTCAGTGGGACGACCTGAAGTTACATTTGGAGGAGACTAAATGGCTCTCCATCACTTAGATGTTTTTCTATGCCAATCTGGTTTGTGCTAGGTGGTAGTGATACTCCAGAGTCTATTATCTTTTTGGAGCATAATGTGACGGGCTATTTCCCTCATTTTAATTCATTCTCAGCCCAGGCTCTAGGACTCTCTCTGAGGTGGATAGAGTAGAAGTCTTTATTGATGCTGAATCCCCCATGTCCTTCACAATGAAAATCTCCAAAATAGGAAATATTTCAGTATTTTCTTCTCTCATCTTTGCTATGAGGCAGATATAAGGCAGATATAAGGAATTTGTTTTTGTAATTTCTCAGACAATGGATTCTGTTGATATTGGAAATACCTTTTACAAATTTGCAAACCAATTTTTATTTTTGTATTCCTGTTTCCTGTCATCAGAGTCATCAGACTCATTTTTGAAAATTAGTTTGAAAATATGTTCTTTAGAGTACATTTATACACACTCTTGTGTTGTTGAGTATTATATTTGGCTTGGAGCAAGTTTGATCAAATTTTTGGAATATATGTGACAGGGATCCTACATAGATTCATAAACAGCTGAGTCAAGCAATGGTGCTGTTGCTAGAAAGAAATAAAATGTAAGTAATTTCATTATAAAAGAATTCCAGCTGAAGCCTGAAAGCTCTAATAAAAATTTGGATAGCACTGCAGCCAAAGCTTTTTTAAATATCAGTTTACTTATTAACAGATAAGGATGAATTATGGAAATCCTGGTTTTGACTGAAAGAAATAAAACCTGGGTTTATAGACTCAGTGGTGAAGTCATCTTCGGTCTTTTCTATTTGGAGATGCAACTTATCTAGAGTTATAAATGTTCCTCCTATATTATAAGCATATTATAAGGCATATGGGCAGTTCACTAGCATAATGGTTATCAATCCTGTGAAAGAACTTCTAAGTCTAAACATCATGATTATTCCTGACTGGTATCTCTGGAAAAAAATTATTCTCAGACATTTATTGTCTTTTCCAATCGTTATATTAAAAATTCCTGTCCTATTTTTAGTTCAGATGACACTTCAGCATCTGTATGGCAAAATGTATCACTCAGAGAGGCCTGACCCAGTGTCAGCTAGGAATTCTCCCTTCTCAGGACAGAGAAAGGCAGAAAGAGGTGGTAGAAGGATCAGGGGATGCTGCTTCTTTTGCTATGAGTTTTCCTCCAGTGCCACGCGCAATCAGATTGGTGGCATGTCATTTCAGTCTGTCAACATCCCCTGAGTGTGACTCAGTCAGCCATAAGGAAATACCTTGTCTGTCGACAGAGGATGTCCTTTCACAACACCCAGCCGCTCAGTCATGCAGCCTAAATGGGGCGGCAAACAGTACCTTCACACCAGCGTATGTTAACTGAGCTCTCTATCGATGTGTCTTGACCTCATAAGAAGACACAGCAAAAAGGCCAGGGTGAAGAGCAGAGAAAGGCTAACCTTTCCTTGTCTGCTAAAAATGGCAGCTCCCTTTACTCCACTCAGTCAGAAACAAACATATTTTGTGTGTGTGCCTGTGTGTGTATGTATATATAAATAAATAAAACTCCACACACAATTTCCTTTTTGCAGTATGGGAATGTTACCACTAGATGACACCAAGAGATAGTTCCTATAGACCTGATTTTTTAATTCTTTATTCATCTGCCTGTTCAAAAGGTGACATTCTTGCTGAGATTGTAATTAAGATTACAGAGATACGCAAATTAAGTGATCTGGCAAGTATTAATAGTTACTTTACTTTAATATTACCAATTACTGTCCTAGAGCGCAAAGAGCTTGGAATTTATGATATTTTGGACAGTGGATTTCAAACATTACCTCTCCTTCCCTGCTGTGTATACCTTTAATTGGTTACTACAAAAGCATCATCCGTATTGTAATAGGCAGAGCCTGTTGGTGCTCCTACAGCAAATTTCTTGGTTGTGGTAGCTTAAAATCCATCAAAAGTGAAGACAGTATTGTTGAATTTAGTTATGGGGTTATATGTTTAGGTGAGTTCAGAATTAACTGCTTTACCCTTCTACATTACTTTTTTTTGTTTTGTTGTTTTTTTCCTCCAAAATGAACTAAAGCTACATAGTTTAATAAAAGGGAAACAAGAAATGTTTCTCTTCACTGATTGAAATGTCAAAATTGATAATTTTTTATATGAATTTCTGAGATTTTGTTTTTGGTAGTGGTAAAGAGGAAGGAGGTTTGAAATTATCCTTTTATGTCATTTTAATAATTGAGAGTTTCATTACATTTTCAATGAATTTCTGTGAGTATCTAAGGCTGTCAGGTCTGCATAGATGTTACATTAACACAAAGTGGCCTAAATTTCTAAGTGCTGGGTAGAAATTTAGTCCCATGTGCCTACATATAAATTCATAAAAGCAATATAGTATGACTAATGTCACCCATTAATGTCAATTAGAGATGCAGAACTTGCTTGATGATACAGAGTGTTATTTTGGTCACAGAAAAATGTGTAAGTCTTGGGGAAATAATCCTATTGAAGTCTTTTTAGTACCTCCTTCTACCTCTTCTACCATATTCTCCAGTGCAACTAAGCTATAACCTTTCACTCTAAACAGTCTTTCATAAGCATCCATTGATTTACAGCAACAACAACAAAAAGGAATTGAGTAGTTTTTCTCATACAAGTATGTTCTAGATATGCACACTGCTTTATGTACCTCAATGTTATTAGTGAGAAAAATTGAACTAAGGATGGTTGTCATTAAAACTTTTGCAATACCCTGCCATGTCTGTTATGATCTTCATGGCAGTTATAATAATGAGAAGACGGTACTTACAAAGGTCTTACTGGTGAACTCTATGTATATAAGCAACAGCGGAGAATATAACATAAACACCTATTGAGCACATTAAGAGCAAAAACAGTAATTGGGATTTTAAGTGTGTTTGCAATGAGGCAACAAATTGAAATCTCACTGACACAACCTCTCATTCACAGCTTGTGTGAGCAGCATGAAGTGATTGCTGTCAACCATGCATTGTGTCTGGATCTGAGATGGAAGATGGATGAACACTCTCCCAGTGCCTTTTCCCCACATGAGAAACACTTACCATCCGTGCAGTCCCTATGGTTGCCTACCTCTCTTGTGAGAAAATAACCTACTGCCTGGCCCAGGACATACCTGCTTTTGATAGGTACACAGAAATCCTGGTGCTGACCATGCTACAGCTGAAGGTGCCGGTGGGAGCTGAACAACATGCCCAACTTCTTCCTGTAGTGAAGTTAGCAGCCCAGGGCTAAAACAAGAAGTTGTAGATATAAATATCCACAAATACATGAAAAGAAGAGAAAGAGCACTAAGTTTTCTCACAAGGAAATTACAAGGGCTATAAACTTGGATTATGTGGCTCTTGGATAGATTGGAGGAGTAAAGATTCCTTCCCCAGTGTCCTGTAAGACATGAAGGTTACTTTGGGACCATAATTACTGAGAACACTTGAAACAGCATCATCTTTGATATCGCAGTTAAAACAGAGAAACGTTCATCCTCATGTTTCAAAGATTTTATAAAAATACATCTTGTAAAATTTCTTAAGATTCTTCAGAACAAAATTGAGAATGAAATATGAAATACTTTGAAATACCCTGAAAAATGCGTAATGGAGATCATAGTCTTCATATTAGTAGAGTACAAGTCATGTGTGTTTAATGTTTAATTTTGTTTCATTTTTGGTGGAACTTAGGTTTCATTTTTATGTGGAACAGTGACAATTGGTAGTGGAGAAAAAATAAACAAATACTCTGCTTGACTCTGAATTGTTAAAAACCCAAGTGGTTTTTCTCCATCAGTTTTACAGGTAATTCAAATTGCTTCATAAAACTTTGCTGATTTGCCCCATGCACAAAATGCACTGTGTAGAATTACAGAAAACAAAGTTTTTCTGGTTAAGAAGTATGCCTCATTGGAACACAATTCCTTGTAGGATTATCAATTTCATAAGGTGCTAAAATACGAAAGTTAATTCTTGAATATCATGAGATCTGCTCAGAAATCAGGAGGTTTCTGGTGGTGGTGTTTGAACTCATGTATTTTCCAAGTTCTTCTCGTCTGCAGTGTACACTCATTTCAAAAGTTGTTTATTTCAGAGTTCCAACGATTTTGCAGAGGTCTGAGGTTTAAGGATCTGCAATTTTTTAAATCTCAAGTATTCATTAAATCAATCCAGTAGTTTTGTTTTAAATTCATAATTTCAAATAAAAATTCCTAACACAAACACAAGAGTTGGCTCACTGTAGAGAAAAACATTTTTAGAATTTGTTATGTCAGCTGAATCATCTGGAAGAGAATTAATCTTTTTTTTTTTTTTTTTTTTTTTGGATAGCTGACAGTTTTGTTGTTGTTGTTGTTGTTTTAATCAGGGATCATTTTTTGTTGATGTTTTTTTGTTTTTAATTCCCTTAAAACACCACAATGTGCTGTAGAGCTGTTCGATCTTGCCAGTTCTGCCCTGCATGGAGTTAGCTGTTTCCTTTCCTTTACCAAAGAAAAAAAACACAATTATGAACATGCAATTGCTCATACAGAGTACATAGTTCCAAAATGAACACTTCACACACCCAGGCCTACATTTTTAATCAGAGTCAGCTCCCTAAAACTGTGGGACATCCATTCTTGTATTCAGCTTGCTGTTGTTAGGAGTATTTGTAGCATTATTGTTCTTACAGATTGTTATTAATTATTATTTTTACACTAACTGGTGATAGCCCAAGAATGCAAGATTTATGGGGAGAAATTTTGTCTTTTCTAATCCATTTGGAAAGCATCAACCAGGACACATAAGATTTTCTCAGAACTGAAATAGAAGCAAAAAACTTCAAAGCCAAACTGAGTTTACCTTGACCGTGCTTTGTATCAGCTCCTACAGACAAGCATAGTGGATGCCCATAGTACAAACAGAAAATAAGAGGCAGCTCCTGTTCTGGTAGGTTCAGAAACAAACATGGAGTGGAAGAGCACGAAAGCAAGCATACACACAGAGGTGAAGTTTTAACATCTCAATAGGAGAGCCAGGGAGGAACCCATAGTCTACAACTCAGGCCCAAACTGCCTATGTTTGTAAATCAAATCTCGTAACTTCCTACAGAAGAGAATTTTAAGTATGAAGGTCAAGGTGTATCCCACGCTTGCCACTGTATTATATATAGTTCTGCAAAAAAACACATCCTAGCTATAAAATTGCTCCATTGCAAAGTCATATAAATTCACTCATGGAAATCCACTAATGGAAACACAGCAAGTCTCATGCAAAAGAAACTGCTGATGAGATGAAGCACTTAATCTGGAATTCCTCGTTTTTACTTCTTTCGTAAGCACGTATCATACTTCTGAATGATACTCTGCCAGCAGTTTTACTTGTTGTGTATTAATAAATCATTTAAAATAAGCAATCTGCTGGACTTGATATATCAGAAAGTAGGTTAAAAAATAATATAATCATCTAATTTACTTTTTTTTCCCCCATTTTCTGATAGAGATATTTCTTTATTTTTTTTCTCCATTTACAGGTGCAGAATTAAAGAACGTGTTCACTCACTATATTATTGATGCACTTAAGTGGAGTGTTCCAAAGCATATAATTACTGTGTAGGCTTATGGCCCTGAAGTACATTGGGATAGTGGTGCTGCATATCCATGATTTGAAGGACATACAGTGATGATTATAGAGGCAGTACTCTACATCCATTCCAGCCCTTTTGTGTTTAGCTGGTTGCCATGGCAAATAATTGGATAGAATTTAAGCCACTTTCTTCCAAGTGGGAAATTCATAATTTTACCCTTCACCTAATTTTGAACATACTTTTAAAGAATCATAAAGTTTCTGCATGAATGGAACACAGACTTTTTGGAAAAAAAAATTAGATTTCTACACATGGAAAAACACTTCATTTGGAGCTTGCTTTCTTTGTTTTTATTTTTATTTTTTAATCCTAAACAGTTTTTTAAACAACATGATAGAGTAAAAACGTGAGCCTGAGTAAAGTTCAAAAATATTTGACACCAGACATAGGAAATCTGAAATTGAGCTATTAAATTCAGTTTGCTCTCACAGTTGGTATCAATTAGAAATAGAGAGATAATTTTACTCAATCTAATTTATTTAGCCCAACATTTTTAAGCTTTGAAAATAATTATCAGGTTTTATTGTGGATCATAGCAGTCATTTATCATTTCCCGGTTTTAGTTTGTGCCTTTTTCTGAAGATATGGATAAAAGTGTGAAAAAAGCTTGCATTATTTAAAAATATGTTTCAAATGTATTTACTTATTTACATAGTACTTGCTTACCTAGGGTTTTGTTATCTTACAGACTGCAGTCCTGAACTGTAAAACCACAAGAGCCATTGCAGAATATGTAGCAGTCCAGTGAAATTCAAACTTCCTCAGCTCCATGTAAAATCAGTGGGCATCCCTGAAGGAAAATGGAATACAGAATACTAGAAGTGGTTTACTTTGTTTTAGTCTTTACCAGTAAATTACTTTTGAGCCTGTCAGCAGCTCTCACTGTATACTTGCCTATTAAAAAAAAACAAAACAGGGCTCTAACAAGTAAAGACCATGCCCTTGACACTCTAATACAAACACAGGAAAAAAAAAATAAAAAAGGCTGGATTCATCCTATTCTAGTTAGTTTTTGACTACTTTTAGAGTTTTAATGAGGAAGTAGTCCTAAAAGAAGTAATTCCTTAGTCAGTAGAGAGGAAAATATCTTAAACTCATATGGAGAGGGCTACATTTGCCTATGTTTTCAATGGATGGGGGTTCCAGGGGCTTTCAGAAAGACACCCACTTTTTCATGAGTTTATTTGGAAAGTTCAGTTCTTCTTCACTTCATTACGCATTTAAACTTCAGACATCTTCCTTAGTGGACACTGAATGAGCTGGACTATGTTTGTGCTTGTGATGTGTAAGCCAGGACAGGAACTGACATTTTGGTCTTGCTAATTTTTATCACCTTTCACAATTAATACTTTGTGACTTGTCTTCACAAAAGTTAGAAAATTAATTTCATGCTTTTTATTTATACTACAACATTTCATACTTCAAAAAAACTAAATGGATGCTAACACAGACTTATTATCACTTTAATATCAGTATTCAAGATTGGAAAATTAAACTTTGGCATTAATATTGAGTAAGTCTGGTCAACTTAAGAATTATGTTTCAGAAGGATTTAGGGCAGTTCTAATCACCAAGATTTCTTTCTTAAATTATCTATTCGCAGTCTACATGCTGCATCAGTTTGAAATGCAGTCCCAATTTTGTATTTTTATTTTTTTTTTAATATTCATTGATGTTGGATTGTGGAATCATAGAATATTCTGAATGAGGAGGGGTCTACCACAAGGATCCAAATCCTGACTCCACACTGGACCACAATGAAATTCAAAACATATACATATATATGTGTTCATATGTACATATACGTGTGGGGTTTTTACAAAATTTTTTTCAGACAAGCTTTATTCTTTACTGAAAGATTCAGTATTATATCACAGATTATTCCTACTAGTGTTCTACTATTTACAAGTACTTAAGTTTAGGCATAATTTGGATCTTAGCAATACATTCTAGTTTTGAAATTATGATCTGCCTAGAATCTAAAGTAAGAAGTTAGTCCACCAGCTGACCTGTGAACTAATCAACTTTGGGAAACCTTCTGTGAATATCTGGTGAGTACTAGAGTCAGCTAGTATATTATTATATTTATTTTTTTAACTTGCACATATTGCATATGAATAAATCTTTTGTATTTATGTGGCTTTGATAAGGACAATTCACTGATTTTATATTTGGTCCATGGAGAAATCAAAAGAGACAATGGGGAATATACTTTGGCCTCAGCAAAAGAATTTCAGAGCATCTTTGTGTTTGGAATTAGAAAACATATTTCTGCCCTTCCACAGCTATATTACAGTTCCAATAGGACAAAGAACATTAGCAGCCTCTGTTCACTGAGAAGAAAAACAATATATTGTAAGCCATCTTTAAGCATGCACTGAAAAAGTTGGAAAAGAAATGAAGTATAACCACAGTTCTGTTATCCAGAGACAATGGTAGTGAACAAGGTCACTAAAGAAATGTAGAAGTCATGGAAAGTTTGTTAATCTGGGAAAAATAATAATAATAATAATAATAAATAAAATAAAATAAAATAGTAAGAAATAAATTAAAATACAAAACAAAATAAAATACAATGAGAACCATTCTGTATAGCCAATCTTAGATACGGTGAAAGATGGAATACTAAAATACTGAAAACTTAAAGCACAAGCAGGATGAGAGAGAGGGAACAAGTATAAATACAGCTACTGGTAACATATCAGACCCCTGCAAATGACAAGAAACAAGGCGTGGAATGGATAAGGCAGCAAAACCAGTACTATTTCATCATATTATGCATCTATCTTTCTCGTGAGTGGGTTAGGAAAGGTCATTTAATTTCTTACCTGTTGACTCCGCCTCTATATTGTGCACAGCCACAGACTAAGAGAAAAAAACAAAGGAATGGAGCTGTGTCCAAGCCACAGAAAATCAGTCTAAAAGTTCCCAGTATTTTCAGTTCAGGAATAACAAGCAAATAGTTGCAATTAAATGTTCAGGACAACGGGGAAACATGGCAGAACAAGAGTGAGACAATCATCTTGGCAAATAGATATAGATACATGAAATAGAAATTAAAAAAATATAGCTACCAGTAGGTGGTATCTACATAAACTTAAATTATACAGAGGACTGCTTTACAATTAAACAGGAAGCTGGGTGTAGACTGGAAAAGGAATTGCTGAGGGAGTCACTGAGTTTCCTAGCAGCGTAATACTATAAGTGCAAAACATGCTGGTGATCCTCTCTTGTCAAAGTATAGGAAAAAAAAATGATGACATCTGGTCAAAGTGACACCTCAGGTCAGCAAAGTGTTTTATTCCATATGCCTCAACAAACAATGGCTGCACTGATTGGAAACAGCTCTCTCATTCCTCCCCACTCACTCAATTTGGCAAAAGCCAAATAACTTCTCTTGATGCAGCCCCTGGCTTTCTCCTCATTCTGGTTTCTGGGGAGACTGCAACTACATTTTCAAGTGTTTATTAAAGAAGTGAGGAGTCAATGTAATATCCTTGTCCTTTAATACCCAAATAAGATACTGGCCTGAATTTAAGCTATCTTGTGCTTAGGTTCTTTTCCCCATTATTATTGCCTTGCATTGCAGGTTGTACAATTGGGAAATACCACTGTATCTATTTTTCAGAGATTAGAAAAGATACTTGGGTATATTTGGGCTTAAAGTTTGAAACATTCAAGTTTGAAATGTCTTGTTTGCGAATAATTTACTGCCCCTACATTCATCAGTATTTTTTCAAAGTAGATAAATCACATAATTAATTGTAACAGTGTAAATTAGAATCAAAGAATCATAGAATGGTTTGGGTTCGAAGGGACTTTTAAGATCATCTAGTTCCAACCTCCTGCTATAGGCAGGAAAACCTTGCTCTTGTCCTTCAGAATCACTCATTAGTCCCTCAATATCACTAAGGACCATTATAAACTGTTCCTTTTCTTCATAAATGATTATGAACATCTGAGCTGTAAACTCTCAGTAGCCTCAGTAGTATCTAATACTGATTTACTCCAGGGTACTTCAGAGGGGAGGATTCAATTTTCTGATTTTTTAAAAATAAAATCTTGATTCGCAGTAAAAGGATACATTACCTTACACAGTAAAATGACATCCTATCACATTTAGTTGAATACAAAATTCTTTTGTATAGTTATTTGTTTATAAATAAGTTATTCAAAATGCTTGGAATTACATTTGGTTTTCTTATGACAGAAAAAAATCTGTAGAGACCTTAAGATTTGTTTGAGCACATCTCAGCTACTGCTATATTGGCAGTGTTCTCTCAAAGCACTGAAAAATACTTTTCATTTCACACATCATTTACAGCTTGCACTCCTATTTCTGCTGGTACCTCAATACAGTGAAAAATGAAGATAAAGCAAAATCAACTCTGTCCACAGTGAGTGGGCTCAAGTTTTACTGAACACCTCAAAAGTCCCAGAGGACATCAGCAAAGTCACATTTAATATATTGAATGCAGTGCCCGTGAGTGCAAGAACAGAAGATTTTTTGTGTCTCTACACTCACAGTTGCTTATTACATAACAGCTCACAATGAGCATGCCTTTTACAACACAAGCTGTTCTCAATAAGAGTCACACCAGACTTGTCAGTCTTCTCTGTCCTGGTTTGTATATGTAGAGTGGTAGGGGTGGTTTCACAGGCACACCACAGAGCAAAGAGGAGGGTGGCATCTACATCTATCTCTAGTTTATTCTGCCCTCTGTTAGGCTGAGAGATAGCACAAAGACAGAAAGAGTGCTGACCTGATGTCCTGGTGAGCCCATCTGGTTTCTGCAGCCGCAAAACTTCCAGCATGAAACTTTCAGCATATACATGCTGAGTTAAATTTTTTCCCTTCTCAAAGAGTCTGGTCCCACTCGGTGAATGGCAACTGTGACAAATCCTGTTAAGTCTCATCACAACAATGCCAATATCTCAGGGCTTAGGATAGAACAGTGGAGAATGGCTTGGCTTGGACTCCATGACAAAAAACAGGTAAAACTCAAGAGCCCTAAATGAAGCTATAGCTTTGCTGGAAGACCTTCTGCAACCCAGAAGTCTGAATTAAACCATGGAGCATGTTTTGCTTCGGAAACGCTATGTATCTTCAGATTTATTTATTCACTTACCTGTTTATTCTATTTTATTTTTTTTCACAGTTTCAGGTAAACTCAGAACTCAGCCATTTAACCACTGCAAGTGTAAGCAAGATGTTTAATCACTAAGAAGTACCCAGTAATCATGTTCCTGTGAAAAACTGTCTGCTCAGGTTCCTCCTGATTAAGTTAATCGCTCTGAAGCCTTCATTATTTGTTGAATTGCTGTTCAGTTAAGTCCAAAGCTAGAAATCATTAAGAAGTTCTACATGTCAAAGTTTGCAATATGATGATACAGAAAGAATACAAGAGTTTTCGCTATAATCAAATTCCTGAAGAATCACTTCTGTGTATCAGGTCATACTATTCCAGCAAGTATTATGGACAAGAAATATTCAAAACAAACTAGGAAAGATTTTCTGGCCATGCTGAATATTTTATACTAAGATGGTAAGAATTAAATAGGAAACATTTGCAATACAGTTGTGGGGATTGCCCCTTCACATGGAAAATGCATAGAAGTGCATATGATTCACCTATGATTCTATAGGTACACACAATCAGCACAGCTTCACTACTCCATCTCTCCATCCTATCTTCACATTCCCACTACTGCATATAAAGGGGGCTCATGAGGACAAACAAAGGACAAGGGCATGTTGCTTTTTAATTATGTCCTTCTTAGAGCAAATTCAGTCTGCAGCCTGCTGGCTGTGGGCTGGAAGAACAGGGAGCTGGAACTGTGTCCTTACGGGGTTGCCTCGTACAGAATTCTCAGGCACTAAGAAATTGTAAGCTGCTATCTGTTTTCTTTCTCTTGCATAATAATAAGTCTCAGAAGCCTTGCAGGAATTCTAGCTGCCATCAGTTTCTTCTAGTATTGTCTTGGTTTAGTTAGAACATATACCCTTGCCAGGGAGCAGTATATGTTGACAGTAGTCATACTGTCATCCAATTCTGAGGTAGTCTTAAAAGCAGGATACTCTGACCTGCCTACCTAAACTATAATGCCAAAAAACTGTGTCATAAACAACAGGTAGTAAACACACTTTCACAGCTTCATTCATTTCTCTGTTAATACTCCAAATGTACCTGAAATTCCTTTCAGAATCCAGAAGTGTTTTCAGTGGTATCAAATGTAAAGTGAGTAATGCCTTTAATCCAGAATCAATAGAGTAATGACATTTTATTTGATAAAAACAACCCTCATCAGATCAGGATGTAATCGAACTTAGCTATATGAAGAGGCAGGCTTAATCTGCATAACATGCAGCATGCTCTTGTAGTCTGTGTAATTTTGTCTTTTAGATTTTAAACGTAAACAAGAAAGAACTATCTGCCAGAACCATTTTCTTCCTACTAGACTCCCTTTATGTGCATAAATTACAGTAAAAGTTACCCTTGGGATAGCAGTGTGTTGGCAGAATTCTGTGCCTGGCTGCCCTGGCCCATGACTGAGTGCACAACTCATCCCTTTCCCAGGGAGACAGATGTTCCTTAGGTCTCTGCAGTGCTGAAGACCAGAAAATGGCTCCTCCCATGATATCTAATCTTGATCCAGCTGGCAGCTTCTAGCAAACAATAAAGGTTAGCACAGGCCCTTGCTAGCTTGAGGAGCACAACATGCTCCTTCAGGCTCCATATGTTTGGCCTTTAACCCTCCTCAGACACCTCCGTCTGTTCCTTGCCTTGTCCTGCTGTGAGCACGTGCAGAATGAGTTTATTGTTCACAGCCATTTGGCACCCCTGTGACTATCTCAATGGCACATGTTGGGACACGGAGTCCAACACAGTTATTACAGCCTGAATACAGATCTTTCATTTCTGAAGAAAAAAATCTTAGGGTTTTTTTGGTGATGCTGGTGGGGTTTTTTTTGTTTGTTTGGGGTTTGTTTTGTATTGAATATCAGAGGTGCAATGACACAATGAGGCAAGCTCAGAGGGGGAATCTGATGCTTCCCTCATACCCTCAAGTAATGACATGTTGCACAACCTCAGGCATGTCTTCCATGCTTGAAGCTGAGAATTTGATACCTACATTTATTCTACCTTAAGCTGCTTTTCTTCAGTGCAGCACTTTGAATGAAGCTTGGAGATCCAGGACTGGGTCAAATAAATTGTTTAAAAAGCACTTTACTGAAGACATCTACAGCATGCAAGGGTATGATGAAATGTTAGTTGGGTTTAGGGTGAAGGAATTATACATGTAAAAATAGAACATAATCACAGAACTTGCATGGCTTCGGTGGGTGCAAGTCTGAATTTCTTTTCACCTGGCTGAATAGTTGATTGCTTTTGGATGCACTGTGAGATGATAAAACCAGTTTCATTTGATCTTATTCATAGGTGCATCCAACCTACTAAAGTGTATGGTTTTTTTTATAAGACCTCTGGGGCTGAATTATAGTGGCGAGTATTTTTTTCTAAGAATAATGCAAATTTAATTTGCAATTCTATATTATGAACACCACCTTAATTTTAGTTAACAACATGCAGAAATCAGCATGAATGAACACTAAGGAGAGACAGGTAGCAATATTAAAAGTCCTAAAGATTCTTCTTTTTGTTAGGCACTGCTGTGTTACAGTTTTGTTAACGTGTCTAATCTGTTAGGAAGTGCTTACAATATTTTTAACCAATTCCTAGAACTGTGGCTAATTCCAGGCCTTTAAAATGGTGAATACAAATTTTTAGAGAAAACAAAATGTTGTAAAAATATAATGTGTACAACAGGTCTGTCTCATTCCTTGTCAACAACGGTACAACACCTAACAGTGCTCTGTCTGAAAATATCTCTTTTATGTTATTTATGTCATCTAAATAAGACTTTAATTTAAGAACATTTAAAACATTGCAGGTTTTTGTATTTTCATATATGAACTCACTACATTTACCTGTTTGAATGGTTCTCCCCACCTGAAAAGAGAAAAGAATATATGCCCCTTAAACTTTTCCCTGGTCTTTACGTAAATGTGAGAATCATGTTTTATGTTAATTAACATGTATAAATCCTTTAAGTGAATATAGGACCTGGTGTGCAGTTATGGTGTCATTAATGCAAACCTTAAGTACAGTAGATGTATGAGGTTGACAATGCATACCCTGGAGCGTATTACTGCTCTTACAAAAATCATACTTCTTTCAATAACTTTGGTAATGGACTCCAACCTGTGCAGATGTGGTTGTGTAGTTGCACATCTGAGAATCATCATTAACCAAGCAGGATTGTCTTTGCTGTCCACTGGGCATGCCAGCAATTAATCCCAGTAGAAAAAACTCTCCTTGAGCCGCCCGTAGGGTCAGCAAAAGTGTATTTTTGAAATTATTTTAAAATATAGACCAAGAGAATAAAAGCGTGAAAAATGAAATAAACCATGGCAAGAAGAGTGTACTTACATTTGTCCACTCTGCTCCTTCTTTCCACGCTGTTGATTGTCTTGATAATAAGAGATGGTCTCAATGAAAGCACCACAGTGCTCAGGAGCAGCTGACAAATTAGGCACTAATAGTCTCTCCAAACTTGTAAAATAAGGGCAGAAAAGCTTTGATTTAAAGAAGTTATAAAGGCATTATTTTTTACTTCGTCTTCTGCCTGTATTTGATATTTCTCTCCCAAGATCAGGCTGCAGTAATATTTTCTCATCATTTGCAACCCTGCACCAAAGGATTTTATTTTCTAACTGGTGATGGAAAAAAATAATAAAAAGTGTGGTTAAAGCAGGTGCTGTTTGTAGTGTTTATATAAACACATTAGCACTCTTTTGACACAGCATGACCTGAACAAGTAGTTCATCCTACTAGTAGCAGGGAAACAATAACTGAGCATGCCAGAGCCCAGTTCATTCAAACACTGCAAAATTAACACCAGATTATGAATAAGCTTGCCACTGGTAATTAATCGTGAAAATTGCTGGAGGAGTTCCCCTACTGTGAAGGATATTGGCAGAAGTATTTACTGCTAATAGGCCTTGTTTAAGCTTTTTTTTTTTTTTTTTTTTTTTTTTTACTTCTACCCCCTTAGAGATAAAATTTACAATAGATTGCACAGGAACTGATAGAATATAACACATTCCTTTGGCCTGTTTTTTTTTTTGTTTTGTTTTTTTTTGTTTTTTTTGTTTTTAGCATTTCTGAATATTCCTAGCATTTTCCTCTCTATTATTAGAAATGTACATTGTATGATCACATTCAGACCATTAAACTGTCCCTTACAGACAGGGATAATTTCACAATTTGGATAATGTTTTACTATATTCCACGGTGATCTAACATTATCCCATATTTTACAGCAACAATTTGGAGGCATCATAAGGAGAGTTTTGTGTATTTCAAATAATATATAAGCTTTTATAACCTTAGGTAGTGGTTGCATGATGTACAAAATCTCTGATGTGCCTATCATTTTAACCAATTTTCCCTATAGATGCCTTTTATTGCAGGTTTTTAAGTGTAAAAAAAATGACTAAGATGTGTTCAATCTATTATGTTTTTAAATACCATAAAAATACATGATCATGAATGTATTATCAATTTAAAAATAAGAACACAAAAAAATAACTTACAGAAGGTCACATGTTCTCTCATACATTTTCCTAAAACAGATTATGCAATATAGTATCATTTTGGTCCCTCCTTTAAAAAAATAGAAAAGAGATCAGCATGACTGGTTTTTAACGGGTGTGTTATTGGATATAAAACAAAGACCAGTCTCTTAGTGAAATTAAGGAAAGACCAGCTATTGACTTTAATGAAAGTAGGGTTTAGCCCTATATCTGTTAAAATTTTATTATTGTATAATATGAGCATTATGGAGGCATTTATTGCTGATTTTATTATGAACAGTAATGATTCTTGGCTCATATATGCCAATAATTCAGGCAATTTAGTCAATAATTCCAACAATTTGACTTTTATAAGACATTTAAGATTGATCTTTGTCCAAAAATGTTTAACTATTTCTTTTGAGAACTTGTTCGTGAATTTCTCATTGAATTCGATTTGAATGAAGTATTCCTTAAACTTTTAGTATCCATGGCAATGTCTTATATTTCTTTATTAAAGATGGACATTTTTTCCTTTTTTTCCTCTTTTATTTTTTTGTCTTCTTGAAACCATCCAGAATCTGTATTTTAGCTCTAGTTATTTACTTATTTATTTGTTTGTGTTTGTGTGTGTGTATGTCTTACAAAACATGTATTCACTCTTCATATGTCACATTTTCTTTGAAATACAACGTACTGCTAGCCTAACAAATCACAGGCCTTACAGCTCACTTTTTTCTTTCAGTTTGGTATATGCTTTACAGACCATGTGTAAACTCAGCACAGACAATGGAAACAATGGAAACAATGGGAATAATCCCATTGAATTAAACCATTCAGACTAAGGATGTTGTTACATAACTAACAAGAAAATCTACTATTTCTATACAATTTTTAGTCCTTGTGTCTCTACCAGCATCAAAGCAAAGAGATTCTCATTAACATTACTTTTATATTTTGTTCATCTAAACAGAGAGGTTTTGTTTAGATTGCATAATTTAGTACAAAAGATACCAGTGAAAAGTAGGCTGCATTGCTGTTAATAGTGAGGCTTTATAGTGAAGATGCCTTGCAAATATCTATTCGTGATAGCACACTGTGTAACCTTCCCTCTGTCTTCCTCTCAAATTCTCTGAAGCTTTTTCCTTTAGCTGATCCCTCAGGCAACAGAAAACAACAGCTAACAATTAGTAGCTGTCACGCTGTTCTGACACGGAACAATAAAACATTACAGAGGTTAAACTGCCTCTGGTTTAGGTTAAGAATAATGATTCTGGTCATTTATTTGCCTCTAGCATAAAAGTTTTTTATTATATATGTATTTTTGTAATATTAAATCAGTTTTGGTACCAAAGCGTGTCATGGTTTATTTTGGAGAAGAACACAAACCATCACTCAACAAACGGCTTTTGTTTTGAGTGAGGTTGCAGTTGCAGTTTTAGCTGTCTCAAGGCTGGGTTCAAAAGAAAGAAAAAAGTCTTCACATAGAGCCCATATACTAGGTACCACAACCATGCAGTCTCAGCATTTTGTTGCTCTGAAAAAAACTACACGCTCTGTGTACAAAAAGACAATATTATTCTGAATTATGAGGGTGTCCTTTATATCTTTCCAGTTTCATTATACATTTAATGTAGTTTTTGTTGTTGTTGTTTTAATGAGTGCTTGCAAAATGCATTCTATAATATACTGATAATAATGAATTTTAAGAAAAAGCATCATGTTGTAAGGGACATCAGAGCTCAGACATCCCTATTTAGAGTGAATAATAATTTTGCCATTTTACTTCTGGTTCTACATAGCATGAAAAGAATGCCCAAATCTGCAGGTGAGAAAACATTTGTTGAAATAATATATGTTATTAACAATTTATATTCCCTTAATAATTCCTATTCTCAAACATCTTAGAGCATTTATAAAGTAGCATTCCCAAGAACTATACTTTGGCTTTAACCATAAAAATATTTCTATTTCACAAAGAAACTTTGATTTTGGTTGAGAGAATAATGTTTCTGTTAATTAACTGAATAATTTAGTTGAGTAGTCTTAATTTTCACAGCCAAGATATTTAACTTCAGCATAACACAGTTTGCTTATAGTTTGTAAAAATTTGGTATGATAAAGAAAAACAGTAATAAAATGCAGGTTTCCACACAGTTGGTGTAGGAAGTCAAAATATGTTTTGTTTATGCAGTCAGAATATCCTTGATTTATGAAGGAAAAAGACGAAGAACCATTTTTATTTGCAAAGAATTATGGCCAAATTCACTGCGACTACAGGTGTGTCCACAGCGTCAGCCCAATACATGCACCACACACAACGGTGACATTTGTGTATTAAAACTGTGCACATTTAAATCCAAAATGCTCATGTGCATGTTATTCTTCACCCAAAATAGTCATTTCTCCATGTGAAGCACTCCTTTGCAGAGGGAGAGCCAAAAGTCATTTAGCCATTTATTGTTTAAAGCCGCATATTTTGTAGGGACTGCACTGGACTCCAGAGACATTCGAGAGACATTTGTATCTTTCCATTGTTCATTTAACAAGTTATGGTAGGGCAACTACTTCTGCACATCTAAAATACAAGTGTGTTCACATAGAAGTAAGCTGCATTTATCATGTTTGATCAGAATCTCAGGGCCTTTCCAGCAGTGCTACACACTGAATATTTTGCACACTGCAAAAAGATATATTTCACCCTTGAATATGAAATCAGGTTAATGAACAAGCAGTTTGGCACCTTCTCACAGGAATTTTTTTCATGACTCCTCCCTGTAGCTCTTGAACACGGTATTGCCTACTATAAACTAGTGTCCTTAAAACTCAAAGCAAACTAAGCATTCTTTACACCTCCAGACAATAATAGATAAAAGTGGCTAAAAATATTTGATTTATCATCTTAGTACTCACTTTAGATGTTAGACATAAAAACTCTGAAGGATTTATGAATGTTCTTGACAAAAGTTCATTTAGGAAGTGTACCTTTCTGTATTTATGTACAATAGAGTAGGCAATTACATAAATAAATAGTGTGTGTTTAAAATTAGTATGCATGACAAAACACATGTTTACCTTAAAGGCTGCAGCAGTTTTGAGGCAGTCATTTTAGTCCATCAGGTAAATGGCACACATTTCCTAAATGTTGCAAAAGTGTATGTCATTATGCACAATGTGTACTATTATATAATAGAGAGCAGTGGTGTAGAGTTAAGTTATTCTGTTGTGTCAACATTTCTAAAAATTCATGACATCATATTTTCACTTACCTATGTTAGGAATGAAATGATAAAAAGAAAAAAACAACAAAGGAATGATCAAATGTAGCTCTGAAACAATTAAATTCCGCACACCTAATACTACCCAAGCAGCAGTCAATTTACGTTTAAACTGTTACTATTTCAGAGCATCTAAATTGGGACAGAATGTGCTGCTCATTGTAGTAAAAAAGATAGAAAGATCTAATTTTGCATATATATATAGCACTGTCCTATTATGTTTTGATGGTATAAGCAAAAGTAATTTTCTTATGCACTTTCACCAGCCAAGAACAAGAGTGTGCATGCTAAGCTTGTAAAAGCCTGCACTAGCAGAGGCAACCCACTATCACTGCTGCTACAATTGATAACCACCTCCCACTACCTCACTGTGCTCACATCCACTGTTTGGTCTCTATCAACATTCAGCAAGTACTGATGAATATTAATGGGTGCCATTTTTTTTCTGCATGAAAACTCAGTGACACACCTTTGCTTCATAAACACTTCCATGTCAGATGCCATTCCCTGTCCCTCTGTTGCCATCAGTCACAAGACAATAAAACATAACAGAATATAGTCAAGAGGATTCAGCCTCTACTGCCGTACCACCAACATCCACCTGTCACAATGTGGACCAAAACAAAAAAAAATAAGAGGTATTACTTTTGGAACAATCTTCATATAAAGATTTAAGAGAAGTGGTTTGTGAAGAGAGAGAAGAAAAGAATAAAACAAACTTTTAAAAATGTGTTCTGAACATATTATTTAGGATGCAGTGGACCAATAACAGTTAAAGGTCCTTTTCCCCTTCACACATTTTAGGCCTTGCAAACAGACCAAATAGTGTCATAGTCACAACAAGTACTAGGGACTGCTGGTACAAAACCATGGATGTATACTAGTAACAGAAGATGTAGGAGAAGGTAAGGAGTCTGAAAATCTGAACCACAGTGATCCAATCTTGATAGGTGACCTAACTTCAGTCTTTCAGTACCTTAAGGAAGCCTATAAACAGGAGGGGAGTCAACTCTTTGAAAGGGTAGATAACACAGGACAAGGAGAAATGGTTTTAAGTTGAAGGAGGGAAGATTTAGGTTGGATGTCAGGGAAAAACTTTACTATGAGACTGGTGAGGTGCTGGTACAGGCTGCCCAGAGAGGTTTTGGATGCCCCATCTCTAGAGGTTTCAAGGCCAAGTTGGATGGGGCCCTGGGCAGCCTTGTCTAGTATTAAATGGGAGATTGGTGGCCCTGCATGTGGCAGGAGGATTGGAGGTTCATGATCCTTGAGGTCCCTTCCAATCTGAGCCATTCTGTGATTCTGTGATTCCATGTGAGGACAAAACGCAGTTTGGGATCCTTCAAATTCCCTGCAGTTTTGTTATTCTGCTTTTCATTTATGAGAGGCATTATTTGCCTCCTAGATTCCTGCACCATGCAATCACCCTTTGTCTCCACTCCCAAACAGCTAGCCTATGCATTTATCCACTACCCAAAATCAGGAGCTGTGACACGTACCCATACACAGTCATTCTCCAATACTGTAGAAATAGCGAGTAAGAAAAGAAGTCTTGCTATAGATGTGCTGGGTAACCCCAGTTCAGATATGGGCGTCTGTTGCTATTCTGGGTTTTTTCCTTTGTCCTTCGAAAAAACTCCTCCACAAGATTCTTACCCATTTCATTTATTGCATCCAAGCATCTGACCTAGCACAAATAGTTTACTATCGTCTGCAAGGGCAGGACGTGAAGTTATACAATTTGTGCAATGTACAAACCTGAATAAATGAATCTCACTAATAAAAAGAATTTATTTTAAAAAACAAGTTTTGTTTGTTTGTTTTTTTCACATGCATACACATTGCATACACATGCAGGCAGAATCATATATGTGGGTTTTTTTAATTTTTTTTTATTTAAAGAAATTTGGAGGAGTAGGAAAATAAAATATGATTGCAGAAATTCTGGATGAATCCAGGGTTACTTCAGTCACAGAGATTTCTATTTCTATTTCTAGAACAGAGAGAATAGGATGAAATAAGTTTTCCAGTTCTATTCATTTTTTAAATCATAACAATCTATGTTTGAAAGAGCCTAGAGTAGTCAGTTTGTAGCACAGAAGCACTGCTGTTATAATGTTGGTAACAGGAAACAATTACAACTGGAGTTCCAGGAATCCACAAACTGTTTGTGTCCCTAGGGTTTGTCTCTGTGGACTGGTTATGAAATTTCCTTCTCTGGGTAACCTGATTTGTACTTTCTAGCCTGCAACAAGGTAGCATTTGTTCCCAAAATAATGTATTTTCATTTTGAGGTAGAGAAGTTCAGATATGAGCCAGTATGTTCAATATATTGTTAAGGACAGATACATTTAGATATGCTTGTATTTTAATTAAAATGATCTTCAGGAGAAAACTGGAAAATTAAGCTATTACTTAAATAATTTAAACAAAAATTAATTACCTTATTTGTATTTGTAAGGTTGAAAAATTCGTACTTGTGTGATAAATTTAAATTGCTAGGTATTTTAAATGGCAGAGATGGAAGGAAGATGTTTGGGATAGCTCTAAACATTTTGCTATATGGTCCTAATTTCAAAGTAGTTACATATTTCTAGCTTAAGGAGAAATATACTTTGCTCGATTCTTGAGAGATTCCTCTCCATGTATTGCTGAATTCTCTATTTTTTTATACATGTTCCCTTCCACTCAGTGATTTCATAGTCAGAAGTATGGTTACTTTCCAAGTTTTACCTTTTTTTTTTTTTTTTTCCCACATAAATATTTTACATTTGCATGTTTCTAATGCAAAATTTGGAATTTTGAGAACAGTCATCAAAAGGGTTCTCCCAAAACAGTGAAGGAAGTTTAATCCTACAATCATAGGATATCCCAAGTTGGAAAGACCCATAGGGGTCATCAAACGATTTTCAGGCTACAATTTTCAGTGTTAAACAAAGTATTTTTCTTTTGAACTGAAAGGTTGATTTGTTCGTTCCAGCAAAATGAATTTGAAAGCAGACATTTATTTCTTTAAATATGTGAAAGACTTTTTTATTTACTTTCAATTTATTCTTGTTTAGAGAAATATTTATTCTTCAACATACACAAAGAAGAGGGTGCAATAACTCAACACATCTTCAAAAACAGAAATTCCTTGGTTTGCAGGAATCCTTTGGTATTTTAAAGCCAATGATGGAGAAAAAGCAGTTTGTTATGAGTGTTGAATTGTTTTTTCTTTTCACATGTAGTAGCACTTAAGTGTCATGTTAAGCCTGAGGCAGGAAAGACTTTAAATGACCTGTTCTGACTGGAATTGTGTTTACTCTACTATTTTAAAAATGCAGCTCAGGATCTCTTCCCTTATCAGTTCTCAAACTCTAACAGTTTGCAGACTCAAATTTCCCCTTCCAAGCAATGTTGGACTTGCCTGCTGTTCATCATGACAAAGGGTTTCATGAATTCTGCAGTTTGGATTTCTGACTTGTATTACCTAGTATCGGCCTCTAAGCTAGGCTGTAGCATTTTTCATCTCCCAGAAAATGCCCAAAAGGCTGCTAGAAGCAGTGCACATTGAGATGTGTAGGTACACATCTTTCTAACTGTTTGCATTGGGAATTCTGGCAAAGGAGCTGTAGAAAAACTCCCTGTGGGACTAAAATGGTGAACAATTAAGCAGTATCTTTCTGTAGGGTTTATTGCCCTTGGCATTTGTGGCTGCAGGTGTGGTATGCAGCATTTGCTCATTCAAACCTTTAGTGAATCCATATGGCAGAGATGTCTTATAAACAAAACGAATGTGAGATAATCTCTCATGAGTTTGACACTACTGCTCCCGTTTTGCACACTGTATTCTTCTCTGGCTTTGGTTTCCCTTCATCCATGTTGCACATTGCCTTTCTCCCTTCCTGGAATGACCAAGAAATGCCATTCCATCCACTCTCCATTAAAAAAATATAAAAAAATAAAAACAATAAAAATTAAAAAAAGCTTAAAACTTAATTATTCCTTAAAGCAAACATCCCTCACTCCTTCTACCATGTCTTCTAAACACTTTATGTGTTTGTGATTCCACTGAACTGTACACATATTGTATGTAGGTAGCTCTGAAGGTAATGCCTCCTGTTTATTTCCATGGAAACTACTACAGATACAAAGAGCACAATAACACTGTTTGATAGAACAAATTCTAGTTTTCACCATAGTCCCCACCATTAGCTATGCATTTTCACCAGCAATGAATAAGAGCCTGAATGTTGCACTTTTAAAAATCTGCACCAGCAGGGCTTACCCACTGTTTCATAGTTGCTGTTATGGCATTGTTAGGAAAATGCTACCCACACAGTCCGTCTTTCATAATCATGAAGAGATGGAAGTCAGAATGTAACAAATACGGACTATACAGAGGGTGTAGTGAGACAGTATAACTAAGTTTGGCAAAATGATCCATGATCTTCAAATTGGTATTGGGTCTGGTGTTACCATGTTGCAAAAGAAAGGCTGTCTTCTCTGGTCTGATGCTGGAAATTCGAGTCCTCAGCTTAGTCAGCATTAAGATGTAATAGCCAAGTGTTAATGGTTTGTCCAGGTTCCAGGAAATCCAGGAAAACCTTCCATATCCTAAAAGACAGTGCACATCAGTTTACCCTCTAAGGGCTACATCTTGAACATTTTCTTTGATGGAGAGTTCATATGTCAACACTCTCTGGACTGCCAATTTGACTCTAGCTTATAGTGATGCCACATCTCAACACCAGTAATGGTGTGATCTACAAAACTGTCACCTTCAGACTCACATTGGACCAATAGAACCTGGCAAAGTTGCGTATGGTGTTCTTTCTGTTCCTCTGAACATATTCATGGGACTCACCTGTAGCAAACTTTGCAGTATTCCAATGACACCATTTTTTTTTCTAATGCATTGAAGCCTATATTCAGTTCCATTCACAGTTCCCTCACTGTAATCCATCGATTTGCATGGATGAGGTGATTGAGACACTCTTCATTTTGGGGTGTAGCAGCTGTGCATAACTGCCTGAAATGTGGCTTGTCTTTCACGCTAATGTCACCACTACTGAAATGCAGCACTCAGCACCTCACAGTGCTCACATCCATTGTTTGGATTGTTGATGGATTTAAATGGGTACCATTTTTTCCACATGGAGGAATTCAGTGACACATTTTGCTTCCATGTCAGATGCTATTTTGTTAGACTGCCCCTCTGCTGCCATCTGTCGTTGCACATGAGTAATGGAATTAACTACCAACGCCTATGATGTCATGAGCCAACATAATAAAATAGGAGGTGTTACTTTCAGAGCAACCCTCATAAATTCTGTGAAGAAAAAATAAAAGATCCCATTTCATGCTCTGAATGGTGCTGGGTACTCTCGAGTTTTAGTGACATGCTAACAGAAATCACGTCATGTTTGGAAAGCAAAATGCAAGAGATAGAAGTCACTGAATATCCTTTTAACAGTGAAATCTATCTTGGCCAGTACAGATACAAGTATTCACATTTTTCTTTTTTTTTTTATGGCCATGACTAAAGACATCAGTAATGTCATCTAGACATGACAAAGGAAGTAGAATAGCTGTGTGGGTTTTGATACCAAAGTTTTATATCAATGGGTCAGAGGTATGACAGGAGTTACCAACAAGACATGACTTCAGAATTGACTGTTCCTCATATACATCTTTCAATCATGTTTAAACTTCTTTTTCTATACATATTGTGTATATATTGTTGCATTTCTGTCCTCTATGCATTATTTTTCAAGGTCAGTTACTCTGAAAAGTGTTCTTTAAGAGCATAAAAATTGCATGGCTAAAAAGTAATGAGAAATATTATGGACTGAAGGATCCACTGGACAAGAGAAAACTCAGTGACTTTGCCGGTCATAGATAGTATACGCACTGTTCTTCTCTTTGCCTGTCATAAAAAAGCCATCGACAGTTATGAGATCCCCTCTCAGCCTTTCCTCATAAGGGAGATGCTCCAAGCCCCTAATCATATTTTTCTCCCTCCACTTGACACTTTCTAGCGTCAACTTTTCTTTTTTGAACCAAGGATCTCAGAACTGAACACATTATTCTGGATGTGGCCTCACTGCGGCAGAACAGAGGGGAAGGATAACCTCCCTCAACTCAGTGGCCATTCTTTTTAAAGCACCTCAGGATATACTTGGCATTCTTTGCCACAAGGGCACATTGCTGGCTCATACTGCCTACCAGGACACCCAGGTTCTCATCCACAGACTCCTTACAGTCAAGTCAGCCTCTAACCTGTACTCATGCATGCAGTTATTCCTCCCCAAGTGCAAGACTCCACATTTGCCCTTGTTGAAACTCATCAGGTTCCTCTCTGCCTAACTTCTAGTCTGTCCAGATCTTGTTGATTGGCATCAGAGACTTCTGGTGTGTTAACCACTCATGCCAGCTTTATATCATCAGCAAACTGAATTGATGAAGATGTTAAACAAGATTGAACCCAGCACCAATCCCTGGGGAACACCGCTAGTTACAGGCCTCCAATTAGACTCTGTGCCACTGGTCACAACCGTCTGAGTTCTACCAGTCAATTCAGAAGAACATAAGAAAAAAACTTCTCACATAAAAAATTACTTGTGAGGTTCAAAAAATATTTAGAAAGAAAAACTGAAGAAAAGTTTCTACATATAAAATTATCTCTGAAATCTTGAAATATTTACTTCCAGGCTTTTGTATATATAAAGGAGTTCCTAATAATTAGCTATTCTGTTGTAGCATCAGATATGAAGGAAGTATAAACTTCAATTTTATTTTTTTCAGCTGCTGCTACACAACAAAGATAAGAGATTTTAAAGAATACTATGTGCTTTAAAAAATACATATCAAATTTGACAGATTAATGGAATCAACCTTTGACAAAGAAGAGATCATCACTGGCATTCTGGTTTCATTCCCCATTAAATGTTGCTTTATATTAAACAACAATAATAATAATAATAATAAAATGATAAGAAAATCAAGAAGGTAGAAGAAATTATCTAGAAATAATTCTGCTGAAGCTCAGACTTAGTAAAAATATTTTTCTTTCATTTATATATGATAACTCAATGTAAAAACAAAACAACAACAAAAAAAAACGAACGTGCCACTGATTTATCACAGAGTTATTCCATGTTTTACAATGATACTGTTCTATTGCTGTCAAAGTTACATTATTGTAAAGTCAAAGGAATACAAAAATTAATCAGGTTATTTTTCTGTAACATAAATAAAGTACCTGATATCTAAGTCACACAATTCTTAGTCTGTCTTCTTTGGAATTAGGTTTCAGAAGTGTGAAAGGAATTGCAAATATAAACTACATTTCTAATCTGAGCTTTCTCCATTCTTTTTGTAAGAGATGGTTTATGGGAGCTTTTGATCTTCACTAAGAACGTCAACCAATGTTTACTTCTTAGACTTAGGCTTTTTTCTCCTCCATATGGTTCCAATTCACTGCAGATCATGCTTTTTCTCCAGAAGTCTTTAGATATTCAATTCTTAGTTTTACAAAGAAAGGTCATTCTATATTGTCTTCTTGATCTTTTTTTTCAACACTGCAATGCTAATCCTTCTGTAAGGCTTTTAGTAGCATGGGGATTTTAAAACAGTAGCAAATAAAACCAACAAAAACATGCTTGCTTTTGTATGTTGAATATCCTTATTAACAGGCACCAAATCTGAAGTGTGTTTTCCTTCCATTTCAAAAAGCTTATCTTTTGTTATAGTACACTTATATTAATATGCTTAATTGATTTTCAGCTGAGATAGCCTATACAGTGAATTTAGAAAATGGGTCAGAAAATGAGGAGATAAGAAAAAGGAAATAGAAGCACCGTAGTTTAGTTCCTTTTGTAGTGCCAACTTTCATGGTCTCTTTCAATTTAAAACTTCATTATGGAATTTTAGGGAATATGATGACTGTGATGTCTTAAACCTGAATTGTATCACCTCCTTGGTAGCTGAGTCATCTGCATGTTCATAAGTTTTCCAACCTTTTAAAGATAGTAATTGTGACTCTTTAATTTAAAAATGCTACAGTTAGTCTAATTAAGAAAGTGGAGGAGTAAAAAATATACATATTCATCAGACATAAGGAAACATCAAGTATAACACACAAATTATTCCTCTATTTGAATATGTCTAATGAGACTTAGATTCCAGTAATTTCAAAGGCCTTTTTTCTTTATGATAAGCTAAATCTGAACTCTGAACTTGTCCCAGAATTTAGATATTCAGAATGGGAATTTGAATTTTTTTGTGTTACATCTTACTATCCATCAAAGCTACTATTTGTTAAAAAAAAAATAAAAAATAAAAATAAAAAATCTGGCAGTGAAATTCACTTACTTAGAAAAGCAGATACAGATTTCAGTTGAATACATTACATGAATGAGAGGCTGTGAAAATCCCAGAGCTACGGAGTATTTCTAAATTTAGATCATGGACTTCTCTAGATGAAAGAAGGAAAAAAGTAAAAGCATGATCAGCATTGGCTGGACATGTATTTCTTCAATGCGGCTTAAATAAAAGTTTAATTCTTCTCATGGATTTACATTCTATCCTGAATTTGGACCTGGAAAACACAAGTTATTTCAGTTGTGATGCTGCTGCTCTTTGCAGTTTCATTGTAACCCATTCTCAAGCTTTAGCCTTAAAGAAATGTCTTGCAACAGAAAACAAAATTAACAAATTCAACTCACTGAAATGTCTTCTTTCTGTTTTTCTCAGATGCTCCATTCTTGCTGTAAACACTCTGAATTACAACATTACTGATGCAATTCTCTACAATGCTCTGAATTGATCATAGGTGCAATATTAATCAGGTAAGTGGAATATAAAAATATATTTTAAGGCTGACTGCACTCTCATTTCTCAACTGTTCTGAGACATCAGAACAGCTTGGGACTGTTTCAAGTAGGCTGTGGAAACTAGTTACTGAAGAGAATTTAAGGTTTTTTTTTCCCTTGGACAACTGAAAAAGAAGGTACAAAACCATTCTAGGTGGCTCATATTAAGTAGGAGCATTCATAATTAAGTGTGAAATGCATCTTCCAAGTAAAAATCAGTGACCATACTGAAACTGTATTTAAAATATTAGAGTTAAAAAGATAAAAAGCAGCAGTGAAGATGACAATATTTATCAGGAACATTTTCATTCTAAGACAGATTATCTCTGGTCATGAAACAGAGCTTAAAAGTGAAATTCTTTATTTCATGAACAGAGTCTGTTTCAAAGCAAAATTAGTGCCTTCCCTGTCCTACTATTGACCTCGACTTTGACCTGGATGGACCACCCTTACTAGAATGGGAGGCAATAAAGTCCTGAGGCTGGCTCAACCCTGAGTCTTAGTTAAGCAGAAGCTATCAATCATACAAAATTAAGTACAGTGGTTTTGTGACATGGACGTTTACTAGAAACTGAACTGAGATCACCAAACACCACTCATTTACATTCCCAAGGAACACCCAAATGAACATCAGGACTTTAGAATAACATTTCAGAAAACTTAAACAGCAGTTGGATGATAATATAACATTAAAGTTCGTGAAATCATATTGCATAGAAATTTTGTGTTTAGAAATTAAAAGTATATATTTCTTTAACAAAAGGATAATTTTATTATCCTGCAAGCAATAAGCAAATACAACATTTGAAAAAGAAATTAATTCATGAGTTATATATTAAGTTAGAATGAATTAAATCAAGAAAGTTTACAATATGTAAAAGTAAATAATTTTAAAATAATGGAGTTTCAGTAATTACTGAAGCATCCAGATCTTAGATTCCAAGTACTATAGAGTAAAGTACAGCACACTATTCACACATCACATGACATTCCATTCAAACTTGATTTTTTGTGCATCAAAAAACTCTGAGAGCTGACAAGCCCTTTGGAAATCAAGGAGATAAATGTTTTTCTGTTATTAATGTGGTATGTAGAAGTTCCCCAGTAAAATAGGTCCTATTATTATCAGTGTAGTTTGAAGTCTGAGCCCTTCTCCATCTCTTATCATTCAAACCCATGATGGCATGCCTGGACATGACACTTTCTCCCCACAGAGAACTTGGGGAAGACTTCAGCCTTTTGAAGACAAGCTCTGGTTATGGAAAATATTTGTTTTTTTCTGAAAAATGACCTCTCACATGAGCAAAATGTAGGCAGAGTTGGGGAAGAGGAGGAACACCATTTCTTCCATCCTGTCTCAGGATCTGGCCATAGTCTGTTTTCATGCATTCATTAGTCAGGGAAGCAGTTCCTGAAGCTTATCTTCTTAGTCAGGGAGACTATAAACAGATTTAAATAGACGGTTAGTTTCTGAAAGGAAACTTGCATTCCGCAGAAAATAGCCTCACTATCCACCATGGGGTCATGACCCCTAGGTTGAGTATCAGTGATACCAAAGATATCCTGTGTCAGTCCCATGTGGCTCAGCACTGCTGAAGACTTCTGTCTTATTATTCTCACACCTCCAGTGGGGAGATGGATGGGTTCCCTAATGTTGATTGGCATGTCCCATTTCACTGGTATGTTTCCTAGAGTCTACTTGCAAAACTATGTTTTGAATAATTAAAAGGTAAAAGTGTCCTCACATATGGATTTCTCCATGGAAGTGCGTCTCAGGAGATGTGTCTGTACAGGACACAAATAATTTTATTAATGACATAAATCAGATAATTTCCTCCTTGCCCTAAAAATAACTAGCTTGATCCCACGATGTCCTATGTAATTCTACAAAAATATGTTTTTTGTCTAGCTTTAATTCATCTCTAAACAAAAATAAAAACAAACAAGCAATCCCTTCAAAGCACCTCAAATTTCCTTTTAAACATTTTCAGGTTTTCAAGGCAAAAGAATAAAACTATACCATCCCTTTTTTCTTGGAAAAACAAGTGGATGAGGAGATTGCTGTAAAATTTAGCAAAGCAGTGTGTGATTTGGCAGCCAAAAGATGGATGCCATCAGGACCTTTTCAAACTTGTTTGCTCAGAACTAAAGATGATACCCCTTTGGCAGGCTGCCTTCTTGACAGAGTAAATGCACAACTTGATTTCAGGGCTTGGTCAGCTTTGTTGCACTAGTACCTTTAGTCTATATTTTCTAATGATTTTCAGGAAAATAGCTTTATAAATGTCTAGTTTTGTTAAAATGTATTTGTCTCTTATCTCCAATGACTGTCAATATTCTAGCATAATTACCCTGTCCTCATTAATATACTGATTAGTGCTGCTATGACTGCAAGTCAGTTAAAACAATAATAGTGGTAACAATGGTGAGGTTTGAATTTTGTTCATTTAGTTTATTTTTAATATTTCTATGTCTAGCTTCATGCATGGCTAGAATCAACCCAAACCACAAACCTATGCTGCCAGCTTTGTGAGTCATCACTGAGTTTGGAAAATGCAAGACTTGGGAGCATTCATTTCATTTATTGATGCTGATGGGAAGGAGGAAAGGAGATTAATAACCTTCTAACCCCTCTCTCTAAAACAGTATCTAAACCACACTACAGGCAGATTCAATCTACTTAGGTAAGAATAACTAATAACTTTCATACGGGCCAACCACAACAGGTGGACGAGAGCATAAATTTTCTGAATGGATTCCAGACATCTTTCCTGACTTTAGTGTAACGCAGAGGTAGGAATCTTTGATTTCGTTCCATACATTAAACTGGTTCCACTGTTTCTGTATCTTTTCCAGCCTGTATAATATTTTTTTCTCCTTTCTTATTCTTCGTTCATCTTAATTGGCCTCCTATCTCTCTCACAATCCAGACACTCTTATTCCCCTTATGCTTATGGTTCAAGTCTTCACCCCAGTACTGTAAATATAACATAGATGGATGAGGATATATTATTCTATTATACACAAACAGTAAATGTGTTTACTAAAGACAGGGAGTCTTGGTATCTCAGTCAGGAGCTGAAGTTTTAAAACTAGGTATTTCGAGACTGAACATCAAGATTAATGGTATTTATAATAGATAATTCATAATTGTTCCCATATGACAACCTAATGAAATCTGAAATCACTGTCTGTAGTTTGGCTCGAAGAATGGCACCATATATAGCATCCCTACAACTTTCAACTCTCAGTCAAAAATTTACCATCATATAATCAATATGTTGCCTTCTAAATTCTTTGTATCACTTGATATTAAATAATAAGGAAATAAAAATGTGTTCATTAAGTCAATAATGTATAATTTAGATTTGAATAGTTTACTCTTTACCCAAGTCACATTCCTCCATTGTTAAGGTTCTCATTTGCAAATCCCAGTCCTGCAGCTGTCTCAGAGAAAATGAAGATACTAGCATATGTTAATAGCCAGATCCGACTGCTGTGCATATGCTGTTACAAGAACATTCATTCATATGAATTCACTACAATCAACAGTAAGAACTCTTCCTGGCCCTCCCCTTTACCCCCTGATTTCCATGAGGAAAGGTTTTGTAAAATTCTATATTATTCTGTCCTTCAATCACATCTTATCCCACTATGGTGCATGCATACAGGAGAACATAGAAGCACTGTAAACAAAGGGTAAGTTTTCTTTATGATCAACATAAAAGACTTCAGCATTTCATGGACCCAGTAATATAAAATGACTGACTTTCAAATAGGAAGATACAATATTCACCAGAATCATGTAAATGATAGACATGCAAATCATCAGGTACATTTGGCAATCTTGAACTGACACCAGCATACTGAAGTTGTTAAAAAAATCCAGGCAACCTATTTTCATGCATTTTCTGCTTTACCACTGTTCTGTATATGGGAGTGAAAAGTGTCATCCATTGCACATGCCATATACATTCCATGTACTCATCAGGTCTTTCTTCTCAGGGAACAATGGGAAAAATACCACAATAGGAAATCCTCTAAAGTAAAACTACTCTCAATAACATCAAGCTGAGATACAGCACTTTCACTGCTTTTATTTTCCTCCATGCTTAGTAATGTAATAACACTAGGCATTACAGAGCTCATACATTATGGAGCATGATTGAAAAGCTCTGGTTATATGAGAATTAATCTTCTTTTATCATGACAGACTAACATATTAAAAATGGTCCCAGTTGTATAACTACTGAAAATTGCTTTTGGAATTCAGTCAAGTAAAAGAGGCTCAAAAACTCTTTCAGAAAACTGCATGAGAACAGAAAATCTGAAATGCATGTAAAGTACAACAAGAAAGAGATTTCAGATATATTTTGAGGAGTAGATTCTGTGGCAAAGAAGATGCAGCAAAGAAAATGTGGTACTGCAGTGTATCTAAATGGGTGGTTACGAACTTATCTAGTAAAATAAATATATGTGGCAAATGACACATACCTATTTAATGACACTTGGAGTTCATGTGAAGTTTGGCAGTGTAATAAAAGTCTTATCTCTTGCCTCCACTGTTATTGCACAGATTTAAACTGTTGTCTCAGAGGCAGTTTTACTATCTTTTTCAATCTCTCCCATAAAAGTGAGACTTGATTTGCTCAGCATGAGAACAGATCAATAAAAGCTGAGTTATACAGCAGATTAGATCACTAACTCAGAGATCAAAGATGTTAAATACAAGTTGCATAGGAAAAATTAGATCAAAAGTTCAGTTTACATGTACAGTACTTGTTCGTAAAGCTCAAAAGAAATATCCTAATATGAAAAATGCATTGAAATATTTTTAGTTTTATTTGTTATATCTAGAAATAAGAAATATTATTATTTCTGAAAAAACAGACCAAATTTCTTGCAATTGGATAAGATTATTTTAGAGTTTGATTATGCTAGGTAATTTTTTGTATTATAATATTAGAAATCTATATGCATTTTTAGATTCTAAAAAGCCAATCAAACTGAAAAATAGCCTGGTTCAATGAAGAAAGATTAATGACTTCTAAAACACCACTGGAATACTGACAGTTTCCTGAACAAGAATCTATAGATGTTTTTATTTATTTATTTATTTATTTGATTGTTTATTTATTTATTTATTTTTAATAAAGAGTCTATTAAAATATTTTGCATCCTTTTAAGGATGTCTTAATACTTATTAACATTATTTCGAAGCTTCTTACAGCTTTGATTCGTATATGTATGTAGATAAGTTTCACAAAATTAATACAGAAGTTACTATCAGGAACTAGAAAAAATTCATATGTAGGCAATACAAAAAGTTGTATTTTACAAACAATAAAAATTCAAATGACTAGATGTCTGAAATTGAATGGCTCTCCTTATTTATATTACAAATGTATAAGATTTATGAAATGGCTTCCATTTGAGGTCATTTTAGCTTAAAGATTTGTCACAGCATTATATTATAAAAGATAATTATTCTCTTGAGAAATATCATCTCAATTCATTCTCATCTCATGTTTTGTTAGAGCAGAAGAGTTCTTGTTATTTCCCACTCAATGTAATATCTTTTCTACATGGAAAGACTGAAATAAACTTTCTTAATTTTTAGAAAATTAAGTGGTAGTACCATGCAATTCCATGAAACTTAGGATTATGTGTACATAATTTAAAAAGTGATTCTGACTGCTACTATATAAATGGCAAGAAAAATAAAAAATAAGTAAGCAAATAAAATGATTTATATAAACAAAAAACAGAATGATAACTGGCAGATTGAGTCCTAAGGCTAAACTTCTACTTACATCAACACAAAATTATACTGCAAACCTTTGAAAAGTATAACTGGAGTGTCATGATTTTTGTGCCTTTCAAATTCTTAGACATAGTATAGGTGAACAATAATATAAGCAGTGATTTATAGTATTCACTTTAGAATAAGGGATTTGTATTTCAATTCTCCTATTTAATTATTTTTAATTAGATAGCTGTCTGACTGGCACCTTTCAGTTGCTCTATATAATAGAAAGACAGCATTTCCTTAGGGGGAACAAACTTTATGTACTTACTATTGCTGCTTTTCAAAGGGATGAAGGTACTTAATGGATGCAGTCCCTCAAAGATACCTCTGGTGAAAAGTTAAAAATTCTTACCATGCTTTTGCTGGTACACATGGCAGATGATGAATGCCAGTGCCAGCTGAAACCAAAATTGTTTCCAAATGCACTACATTTGTCTGGTTGTTATTTTTTAGTTTGTTTATGTTGTTGGGTTTTTTGGGTTTTGTTTTTTTAAATACTGTATTTTATTCATTTAATTTCTGTGTGTTGTCAGTTCAGCATGAAAGAATTTCTTCCAGCATCCAAGATGATTTATAATGGGTACTCAATTTGAATTATCTTACATGACAGATATCCGTTCCACTACAGACCTTATGGTCAGTGAAGGACTCTAAGAAAACAGAGTGCCTTGCAACAGAAGACTGCAACTTCAGTTTTGCAATTGCTAATCTGTCTACTGCTTTTAAAGAAACAAGAAATCACTGGAAGATCCTGACAACTTTTTTATATTTACTATTTTTCATTATTTTCAGGTAAAGCTTATAGTGATAGACAGACAGACAGATATGTGCTATCTTCCTAGTTTGGCATTCCTCTTTAAGGATGTGGCATAGACAAACATGAATTTGGTTTAGGTTGATTTCTTCCTGATGATAGATGAAGACACAGTGTCCATTCTG
The DNA here is from genome assembly GCF_905368555.1 of Meleagris gallopavo. NCBI lineage: Eukaryota > Metazoa > Chordata > Aves > Galliformes > Phasianidae > Meleagris > Meleagris gallopavo. Next base: position 15,584,708 of record NC_139435.1, on the reverse strand, counting down.
TAATTCTTAAACTTACCAGTTGTCTCAATTCTGTAAATCATACATTGTTGGTAATGAGATGTCCGAAAAGGATGGGAGAGTTTTCTTTTTCAATACATTTGTGAGTATGGCAGATTTTAGGGAAGGGCCATGTGGTGCCACAGAGGAAAATATATATTAAAAGAGTATGAATATCATTATTTATCTTAGTCTGTAATAAAGAATATGGAAAGACTTAAGCCAGCTTTCTATCATCCACAACTGTCCAGAATCTTACTAAGCATCCTATTGGAATTTTTTTTTCTGAAAATGAATGATGCTTTTACTGCTTATGACTTTTCACTTCCAAAGAATTTAAATATTCTCAATATGGCTTTGCATCTTCGAATACTGTACAGTAGCATAGTATAAGATCTAGCAAACTATTGAAAGAGGTAACCTGCTGAGAGTGCACAAAATCAATGCAAAAGTAGCCCATAGTTGGTTAGAGGAAGTTTGATGAGGCATGTTTCCTTCCTTAAACAACTATGGAGGTAAAAATTTTGTATCTTTTTATTACCAGCAAGGCTTTTGAGGACTGCTGAACAGTCAAGTTGTTGCAGCACTGTACAAGTTTGGCCCCCTGTCTCCATCCAAGAAATACATGGCAATAGTTCCCAATTTCATCAGTCTTCTAAAGAGTATCCCCTTTGCACAAAGAAGCCCACCTCAAAGAATTCAGCAAAAGTTCCAGTGCACCTGTCATTTCTACTTTTAACAACATGAGAAATTTGATTTGGGTTTGACAGGACAGATTATTGAAAAGGACTGAATAGGGGTCTGTTTCTCAATAACAGAGGGGATGGGTAACCAGCCAGTCAGCTGAACTCCTATGATGTTGATTATAATACTTCTGAAGATTAACAAAATTTTACTTAGCTTGTGATCAATTATGATTATCACAATAAATTTAGATATTTTTTAATTTAAAATATTTATATTTTAATTGAAATGAGTACAATTTTATATATACAAAAGGATTGGATGGAAGAATGATTATTAAATCAATGTAAGTATAAGATGAATGTATGTAGGCAATGTTGTGGTTTAATGTGTTTTAATGTGGAAACATGGAAAACATCACACAGCTATTTGCTCACTCCCTCCAGTGGAGACATTAATGAATAAATGTGTGAGAACTTACTGGTTGTGATAAGAACAGCTTAATAAGAAAGTGGAAAAAATGATCAGAAAATAATGCATAATGCAATTCTCACCATCAACAACAAATGCTTAGCCATTTCCTGAGAAACAGTAGCACCTCTCTGGTCAGCTCTCCCCGCTTTCACTGCAGAGTATGATAAGTAATATTTCTTTGTTGGTTTTGATCAGCTGTCCTTCTTGTGTCCTCTCCTAGCTACCTAGAATCATAGAATTGCTCAGATTGGAAAAGACCTTCAAGATCATCAAGTCCAACCACAATCTAACCATACTACCCTAACAACCCTCCACTAAATCATGTCCCTGAGCACCACATCCAAATGGTTTTTAAACACATCCAGAGATGGTGACTCATCCACATCCCTGTGAGTCTATTCCAGTTAGGCTTAATAACCCTTCCTGTAAAGTTTTTCTGATATCCAGCCTCAACTTACCCTGGTGTAACTTGAGACCATTTCCTCTCATCCTGTCACCTGTCACCAGTGAGAAGAGACCAACCCTGTTCTCGCTGTAAGCATCTTCCAGATATCGGAAGAGGGCAGTAAGGTCTCCCCTCAGCCTCCTCTTCCCCGAACTAAACAGCGCCAGTTTCTTCAGTACTTCTGCACATCCAGCTTCCTTTCTAGCAGAGCAGCATTGGAAGCCAAAACCAAGACAGGGAAATGCACAATACCAGCTGAATTCAATGACTGATATTATCCTATTGTTCCTCCTTCAAGAAGGATTTTTCTTGTTAACACGATTGCAAGTTCTATGGAATTTCATAATTTCACCGAATAGATAAAAGTAAGAGATTGTAGTAGTAAGTATGGTGGTAGACAGAATATTCATTTAAGTAATGATCATTTGCAAGGTGGTTATCCTCCCAAAGGAAACAGCTGGAGGCAATGTTGTGGGAGTAAGCTCTGCTTCAAAGCTGAATGCTCTTAATTGACTGAAACCAGTATGCTAACAGAGTATTAGATGGGAAACAACTTTCATGCTAGAAAAGGTGCCATTCAGTCAGTTTCCTAGAGGTCTTGTGCAAAAGAAGTGGAAATGAAAGCTCATAGCTACTTTGATAACTAATTATATAACATTTCTCACATTTCAAGTGAATTACTGAAATTGCGTCTTGAATTGATAAAAAGAAACTGTTGCAGCTTTTATGGAGAAATAAGAATAAAAATAACTGTTTATGAAACAAATTAAGTCACAAGTGCACACAAATAAGGTCACTGAATATTGAGCTAATTGCCATGAAAAAAAAGTTCACACTAAATGTGATATTTGCCAAATGTAGAGAATTTGGTTATGTAATTAGAACTGACAGAAAATGACTGAACTAATTAAATTAGAGCTCTGTAAGCAATTTACCTCATTAAATGTTTTGCAGTTCTTCATCTGCATCAAAGTTATTTTGTGTTTAGTTTAAATAATAATAAAGGAAGAAAAATCAAGGTTAATTGACATTTTAATAATGAGTATCTCAATTAAAATTATCTTATCTACAGAAAAGACTTCCACTGTAAATAACTGTAACATGCTCTCTATTTATTCTGCAATTTGAAGAACAGAATGAAAGCAAATTTGATAGATTACTTCAGTGAGTTCCATCATGTGTATTGATGGAAGTATACAACCACATTTGTTATTAACCTCTTATCACCTCAATAATTGTTATTAGCAGGGAAGTCTGTTCTCATGCAATTATTTTTAAAGGCAGCTGTGTGATTTTGGATGGATACTCAACTGGATGGCAGAAAATCCACTGTTGCTGCATAAGCACTGCATGAACACAGTAGAAGTTGAGTATATAGATGTGCAGAAGAGCCTTCTAAATCTGCTTAGGTGCTCATCGTCCTGACCTTGTGACTTGACATGACAGTTGTGAAAGGTGTTTTGGGTCTAATATACAAATGTACTTTGAAAACTTAACATTTTCTGTGGAAGTCTGTACATAATTTAAAAATAATTTTCACTCAGCCATGGGATGTAGATAGCAATGCAGACGTAAACTAGAGGTTTTGCTTTACCTATCAAATGCAAATTAGCCTACGATAGCTAAAAGTAGATTTCCATTTTTTCATATGGCATACAGTAACTTTCAACAACAATAAGTCCCACCAATTGTCTCTTTTTACTGTTTACTGGAATTAGGGAATTTGCTAATTCCCTTCATACTTGTTTGTCTTAATTTCACTTGCATGGCATCTTTGTATGTACTTACAGGACATGGTTGGGAAACTTCTCTAATAGAAGACAAATGTTGATGAACAACTACACATCTATAAATGCATTGGGGAAAAAGTCCAGTTTAATGGAAATCTCTTTTTAGTAGTGATTGCTCAGGCACATTCTTCTCTGCAGCAGAAGAAAAAGTACATGCAAATGAAGCCTATAGGATTTCAACTTTTTCTTTCACTCATTCTTCTCCTGACAAATGCCAGTTTTTCCATAAAGCAAGTTTTCCTTTTTTAAACAGAAAGTTTAAACAAAAAAACAAGAATCATAGTAGTGGTTTAATTTATGCATAATTTAAACTATAGAAATGTCAGCCACAGTCACACTTAATGGAAATACATTTCTATATGTGAAAACAAAATGCAAGCAGTCTTCTAAAAAAGAATTTTACATGATACCATCTACAGTCACACACAGGCAAAAGAGTCTGGGCTTGTAAGAATGCTGTTAGATAGACTTAGCTGAATAAAAAAGACATAGGGTGTGGTTTTAATGTATTCAAGAATCTTTAACTTTGAAAAGTTCTACTTCAGGACAGCAAATAACCAAGGTATCCTCAGAAACTTTTCTTTTTGTAGGAAACTATCTATTGCAGAAACAGGAAACAATTTCATTAAAAACAAGAAATTACTAAACTCTCAACATTTTTAGCATTACAGTACTGTAATCTGTGCAACAGAGGAGTAGAAAAAACATAAATGTAGCTGTTTTCATTCAAAGTGAATTTTTCAGAAAGGTTGATAACTGCTTGTATTGTAACCTTTAAGTACCTTGATTGCACCACAAAGCTCACAGTTGTTCACCCATTTGCTCAGGGTGCACTTATCTTTCAGGTTGTGGATAAAAGTATTAAAGTGAATAGGCGCTAGAGCAGAAACTCAGGCAGAGTAGAAATTGCTAACTCGGGCCTGTTAAAGCTGCGGCCATCCTCTGCCCAGGGCCATCACGGCAGCAACTCTGGTCCACCATGAGGCTAGGCCTGTGGCTCAGCAACTACCAAATAATGATGCGTGATCAGCACTGTCCATGTTGAAACAGGGCACAGAGTGGTCAAAGTAAAGTGCTAACTCAAGTTGTGGCAAATGTTATGCCTTTTGATTGACTGGCTAAACACAGTCTTGTGAACTGCAAAAAAAACTTGCCAGTTTTGATAAGGAATTTGAGAATAGATTTCAAGATTGCCAAAAAAAGATAATCAATTCTTTGCTCTATTTGTGACTCCATTTTCAGCTGATATCAACTAATTGCCTCAGAATTTTCAAATGGGATGTATGGAGTTACAATCAGATATTCAACTTAAAAATTTTATCACGTCTCTTACGAAATTTTTGTAACCTCTCTATTTATAGAGAAATATACCCCCTCTCTTCACAATCACTCCTTGTTCATGTCATCACTTTTTGGCAGTACATACGTTTGCAAGCAATGGTTTTCAAGGATGAATCAGAGAAAGAGCAAAATTTCATCAAAAACACGTTGAAAGCTGAATTGCAGCCACTTCCACTGAACCACTGAAACAAATTGATGCATTAGTTTCACAGAAACAATATCAAATATCTCACTGGTTTTGTGACTGTATTGCTCTTGATTTTTATTTATTTTTAATTTTTTTTTGCTTTACTAAAAGGTAGTTAAAATGTAAAATAATTTTTAATGCTCATATACATTAAATAAATATGTTTTATATCTTATATGCAATCCAAAAAAGCCAAAACTTTGGAGTTCTATGTGTTATATCCCAGAGATCAATGAAAGAGTCCATTATTCATGCATCAAGTAGTTCAGTTACACAGAGTACTTGGGCTCATCCAGAATGGCTTTGACTTGGTAAATACAGGTTTTATTAGAATACATACTCAAATAAAATGAATTCTGAAACAACAACAAAGATCATGTTCATTAACTGTGCAGATTAAGAGTTTTAGTTAAATTGAAAGTAGCCACTAATATCCATCTCCATTAAGCAGTAGGTGCTTACCTTCATTATTCTTGTAGTTTAGCAAGTATTAAATATTATAAAACAAAAACAAAAGCAACTAAAGCTTAGGTAATCAAATTTGGAATATAAATCTGTATTTATGTACAGTGAGAATTAAATGGCATAAATGCTCTTTTATACATGTATCCACAAAAAAAAAAAAAAAAGATATCTTTCTTTAGCAATGAGTTAATTTGATGTGTAACTTTAAGGATGAATGTCATATAGAATCATATTAAGCATAGTTAATGTTCTCTACATATTTCATTTTCTTTCTTTCCTTATTTTGTCGAAAGTATGTTCACCTTCTAGCTTATTCATGATACCCCAAATTGAGGGAAATAATAGAGAGAAATAATGAATAAACTATAAGCTAAAATACACTCATTTGAACATGAGTACAAACTTCTTTACTGTGAGAGTGACGGGGCACTAGAACAATTTGCCCAGAGATGTTTGTGGAATCTCCTTCCCTGAAGATAATCAAAAGCTTTCTGGACTCAATCCTGGATAATATGCTCTAGTGGACTCTGCTTGAGCAAGAAGTTTGCATTAGATCTTTTCCCGAGGTCCCCTCCAAAATCAACTATTGTGTGATTTTGTGACATCAGCTGTGTTTATCTATTTCATGGGCATGTGATTGTGAGTGTAGGTATACAGAAAAAAATGCTGTCATGTTAATACTTAATGCTACCACATTAAAATCAAGGATATTTTCATTTGGCTTGAGGAGAAATAGATTCCAGTCCTCAACAAAACACAACCTTTGCGAACACAGACTTTGGCTTTTTTGAAAGATTTCAAGTATTAATTTCCTTTATCTAGAATGGGGTTTTACTTCTTACAGCTGTCAAACCAGCCTGTGCTTTTTGACCTATATATGCTTGCAGCTACTCACAGTAATGCACAGAAAATTTTCTGAAGGTGTGCTTCTGAGCACCACCTATCCCAAAGGGGGAAACAGATCCTTGGCCAGGAGTTGGCAAGACTTGTAGAGAGGGGTTTAAACTAGATATGAAGGGGGAAGGGAATAAAACCAGGCCCGCTAGAAATGAGCCTGGGGGAGCAATAATGGGATTAGGGGTGAGGCAAGGAGCTCAGCTGCAGTGCATCTACACTACTGCACGCATCATGGGCAACAAACAAGAAGAGTTGGAAGCCATTGTGCGACAAGCTAACTATGACCTTGTTGCCATTACAGAAACATGGTCCCATGACTAGAGTGCTGCAATAGCTGGCTACAAACTCTTCAGGAATGATAGGCAAGGAAGAAGGGGTGGCGGTGTGGGCCTTTGTATTAGATAGTGCTTGATGTTATTGAGCTTGAGGCTGGGGATGATACGATCGAATCCCTATGGGTAAAAAATAGGGAAAGGGTTGACAAGGCAGACTTCCTGGTGGGCGTCTGCTACAGACCGCCAAACCAGGATGAAGAGACAGATGAGGAGTTCTACAGGCAGCTGGAGGAAGCTGCATGATCGTCAGTCCTTGTACTCATGGGGGACTTCAATTTCCCCAACATATGCTGGGAATACAACACAGAACAGAAGAAGCAGTCTAGGAGGTTTCTGGAGTGTACAGAGAATAACTTACTGACTCAGCTGGTGAGAGCTGATGATAGAAGCTGCCCCACTTGATCTGCTGTTCACAAACAGAGAAGGTTTGGTGGGAGATGTAGAGGTTGGGGGCTGTCTTGAACAGTGACCATGAAACGGTAGAGTTCTCGATTCTTGGTGGAGCCAGGAGGGGGAACAGCAAAACTGCTACCTTGGACTTCCAGAGGGCGGACTTTGAATTATTCAGAAGGCTTGTAGGGGGAATCCCCTGGGTTTCCGTCTTAGAGAGTAAAGGGGCACAAGATTGCTGGTCACTTTTCAAGAAGGAAGTCTTAAAGGTGCAGGAGCTGGCTGTCCCCCTGAGCTACAAAATGAGCCGGTGGGGAAAAAGACCAGTGTGGATGAATAGGGAGCTACTTTTGAGGCTCCAGGAGAAAAAGAGAATCTATCTCCTGTGGAAGAAGGGACAGGCAACTCAGAAAGAGTACAGAGAAATTGTTAAGATGTGTAGGGAGAAAATCAGAAAGGCAAAAGTCCAGCTTGAACTCAGCCTGGCTGCTGGGGTTAAAAAGAACAAGAAACCCTTCTCCAAATACATCAGTGATAAGAGGAGGATCCAAGAGAATCTTCATTCTTTAATGGATGAGGCTGGGAATGTGACCACTGAGGATAAGGAAAAGGCAGATGTTCTGAATGCTTTCTTTACGTCTGTCTTTAAAGGTCATACCAGTTATCCTCAGGGTACTTCACACTCTGACCTGGTAGTCTCGACTGGAGTGCGGACAGAAACCCTCGTGATTCAGGAGGACGCAGTCAGAGACCTACTACTCCAACTGGACTGTCACAAGTCCATGGAGCCAGATGGGATTCATCCGAGAGTGCTGAAGGAACTGGCGGAGGTGATAGCCAAGCCGCTCGCCATTATCTATCAGCACTCTTTGTTGACTGGTGAGGTCCCAGAAGACAGGAGGCTTGCCAATGTGACTCCCATCTATAGGGAACTACAGGCCTGTTAGCCTGACCTCAGTGCCAGGGAAGGTTATGGAATGGATTGTCTTGAGGGAGATCACATGCATGTGCGGGACCAACCAAGGGATAAGGCCTAGCCAGCATGGGTTCACGAAGGCAGGTCCTGCTTGACCAACCTGATCTCCTTCTATGACCTGTCTGGTAGATGAGGGAAAGGCTGTTGATATAGTCTACCTAGACTTCAGCAAAGCCTTTGACATTATCTCCTACAGTATTCTCCTGCAGAAGCTGGCAGCCTGTGGCTTGGATGGGTATGCTCTTTGCTGGATAAGGAACTGGCTGAAAGGCTGGGCCCAGAGAGTGGTGGTGAATGGAACTAAATCCAGATGGAGACCAGTCACAAGTGGTATTCCCCAGGGGTCAGTGCAGGGGTCTGTTCTCTTCAATAACTTTATTGATGACCTGGATGAGGGCATTGAGTGCACGCTCAGTAAGTTTGCAGATGACACCAAGTTGGCTGGAAGTGTTGATCTGCCTGGGGGTAGCAAGGCCCTACAGAGGGACCTGGACAGGCTGGATAGATGGACTGAAGCTAATGGGATGAGGTTCAACAAGGCCAAATATCAGGTCCTGCACACTTTGGCCACAACAACCCTAGGCAACACCTCAGGCTGCCCCCAGGCTTGAGGCAAAATGGCTGGAAGACTGTGTAGAGGAAATGGACCTGGGGGTATTGATTGATGCTCGGCTGAACATGAGCCAGCAGTGTGCCCGGGTGGCCAAGAAGGCCAATGACATCTTGACTTGCATCAGGAACAGTGTTGCCAGCAGGAACAGGGAAGTGATTGTCCCCCTGTACTCAGCTCTGATGAGGCCGCACCTCAAGTGCTGGGTCCAGTTTTGGGCCCCTCATTGCAAGAAAGACATTGAGATCCTGGAGCAGATTCAAAGAAGGACGACAAAGCACACTAAACTCTTTGTAGCTTCCTGTTGGATGTTTACACATACTGATCAGATCTCCTCTAATCCTCCTCTTTCCCATGCTAAACAGTCCAAGATCTCTCCACCTTTCCTCATAGCAGAAGTGCTCCAGTTCCTTGGTGGCCCTCCGCTGAACATCTTCCTGTATACTCACATCTTTTATACTAAGGAGCCCAGAAACAGACTCAGTGCTCCAGATGTGGTCTCGTCAATAGTGAGTATAAGGGAGGGACAATCTTAACTTGCTTAACACAGTCAAGAATATCATTAGCCTTCTTCACAGGGAGGGCACATTGCTGACTTATGTTCAGTGTGGTGTCTACCAGGACTCCTAGATTATTTTCTGCAGAGCAGTTTTCCATCTGAATGTTCTCCAGCATGTACTGGTGTCTGGCGCTTTTCCTTCCCAACCGCAGGACTCTGCACTTCTTCAAGGCTGAAATTCACGAGAACTTTTTGTGAATCCAACTCTCCAGCCTACCAGGGTCCCTCTGGATGGCTGCACAGCCTTCTGGTAAGTCAGCCATAAATTAACTGAGGTGTACTTTATCCCCTCAATCTGATCATTCATTAAAACATTAGCCAGGATTGGACCATGTACCAACATCTTTCATATGCTGCCAATATATTTTTTTCAATTGGAGTGTAGCGGACCATAGATTTTAAGGATCCCCAACTCCAAAACCCTAGGAGTCAACCTTGAGTTGTCCATGCTACGTTCTGCAAGAGGCCCCTCTCCTTGGCTGCAGTGTAGAACATGATTTTTACATCTTATCCTGCCTGGACTGACCTAGCAGCTGTGTGAATTATCTCGTCTTTAATTTCTTCAAAGGTTTGTTGCTCAAGGTCCCATGTAAAATTGGTCTTCTGGGTCACTTGTTATAAAGGGTTTACAATCAGACTGTAATCTGGAAATGCATTCTCCAGAAAACCACAAAACTTAGGAAAAGCTTGCATTTCATTTTTGCTAGTTGGTGGAAACAACTGGCTGTCTCAGATCACCTTCCTTCATATTGCATGTTCCTTAACATAGCTTCTAGGAGGATCTATTTTGCGATCCTTCCAGGCACAGATATATGGCTCATTAACCTATAGTTACCCAGATCTTCTTTCCTACATTTCTTAAAAGGTAAACTAAGCTCTCAATCAGTTTTTCATCTATCCGCAGGCAGCGTTCCAAGTACCCTAGCTGGTCACTGACATAGAAGGATATGCCCCCTCTTGTCTCCCCAGCCTGTCCTTCCGAAAGAACCTTCCATTACAATGCTCCAGTCATGAGAGTCATCTCACCATGTTTATATAAGATTATAGCCCTACAAGCACATGCATATTTGTTCCCCATACTGTATGAGTTAGTGTACAGGCACTTAGGAAGGATGTCCCATAATATTGTGGTGCTAGAAAGTATATAGGTTGTTTCTCCGTAATACTACTTTGCAGACATTTCCCTGCTATCCTGCAAGTACTGAGGGATGATGCATCTCAAGGTATGTATCACCGATTTTGTGATCTCTCCCTGTCATATCACTCCATGTCCCTTTTTTTTTTTTTTCTCCAGTGCTTACATCCACAGTAACTGAACACTGGAGGGAAAAAAAAAAAAAAAAAGAAAGAAAAAAAGGAAATAATATCTGTTGTCACAGAACTACTCTCTTTCGAAGCAGCTCTTTGCCCCTAAGCTTGTTTTTACAAATCTTTTAATGCATGTCCTATCTGCTATTTGTTAAAGGACCCAATTCTGCAGTAGGAGTGTACCTCTGATAAACACTGTTCAACCCAAATGTCTGGAGCTCTCTGCGCCTAACAGCATTTGAAGAAATCTGCCATCCCAAATAAAAACAGCTTCGCTTCTGAGGAATCAATACTTAAATCAGATTAAAAATTCACTGTCAAGTGATAAATGTTGGAATATTCTCCTGTTAGTGTTGTCTTTAAGAATATTAGGACAGATTATTTACCTGTATAACTGATAACTGCAAAAAAAATTAACCAGTATAAAAACTAGTATAAAAAATAGTCTTCCAGAAATGGTAATTGCCTACAAGGAAAGGCAGACTTATTCTCACATGAGCAGGGGGGAAAAAAACGGCAGAGAAACATCAAGCTTATTAAGGTTTTTCTGTCAAACACTAAAAATGCTTTTGCTTTTACCCTTATTTCTTCGGTGGAATTGCACACTGTGCATGCATACCACTGAGGAAAAATATGTTAACATAAAGAGAGCTGGTGAATCACAAAGAGAAATTCTTTATGTAGCTTCTTTCCATATGAAAGTAGCAACATTTGTGCATAAATGCCTTGCAGTATTTTTTATGAATTGGACTGTAAGTGTCATGATTGTCCTTGGTATTCAGTTTTCAATCATTAGGTAGCATTGAAACAATTGGAGGAAAGAAAAGGAAATATTTGGTAACTGTGGTATTCACATGGACAACACAGTTCTAGTAAAATAGCTACACTTTTTTTTTTTTTTTTTTTTGCTACAAATTATGCAGGAACAAAATTATGTGTGAATCAATGAAAAGGCAAATAATATATTTCTAAAACATTAATAGTACCATACTCGAAATAAGGGTGAAAAACTGTTACCCTCAATTTATATCTGAATTCATTTTCTCATCTTTACTAATCTGGCTGCTACCTTGACAGAACCATATTGTATATCGGAAAAGAGATAATGCTTCAACTTATTAATCCTTTCCTTTTATTTTTCTTTTTTTTTTTTTCAGTTTTTGTTTGTTTTTTGTTTGTTTTCTTTGTGGGAGATTTTTGGCAGGTTTTGTTGTTGTTTATTTTTAATGTATTTTCCAACACCAGCTTTTTGAGTAGAGTTTATTCTGAATCCTTCCTTTTTATCCAAGAAGTATAGTAGCAGAAAACAAAAGCTTTCCAAAATGCATTACAAGAGTAAGGTGAGAGTTTCAGCAGAGGGAGAACGTTTTTTTTTTTTGAAACTGTATTAAAACTCTGAACCTGAAACTTACATGTTTGAGTGAAATAGGAGCATTTAATTTAACATGATCTAAATAAGTAGTACTGATAATTAATATACTTTTTCTGTATATTTCTGTACTTTAATTTTGTTCTTTTTGGGAATGATAATTTCTGAGTTTTAACTTTCTTTTGTGACTTCTAATTGCATAATGCAAAGAATCATAGAATTTAGATGACAACTAAGTGTTTGATTATTTATTTTTCTCTATATATCTTTCATCATTCTGGGTTTTTATTTCCTTTCCTTTTTTTAATATCCTTTTTTAATTAATATTTTCTATTCTGCTTTGCAAAAAAGAAAATAGAAATTAATGATTACAGTATTTCTAAGCTACAAAATTTTTGTATCCCCCACTAGTCTGTGGGACCATAGCATTTAAAGACCCAGCCAAATATTACCCTTAAAATATTAAATATTAATATATTCTGCTGTGTAAATGAAGATTTTATTTTCATTTTTTTTTTTTTTTTTACTAAGAGCTTTGTCATTAATGACAGCATTTGTACCTATTGAGCTGTTAATGTTGCAATAAGTGGCGTTTCTTTAGTGAACTTGCATCCAGCTACAGTTAATAGCAATCTGATCTCAATTTAGAGTATATGAAATTATTAAAGATAGTTTAAATTACTCGAGTACTTAGGAACAACCAATTCTGTTTGAGATTCATATATTGGGTAAACAGAAGCTCAAGAAGAGCTATTGCTAGTAGATATAAATGTTAAAATCTGAAACTTCAAGTTGTTATATTCTAGATGGAGATTAATTCAGTGTAATCATCCTTTCAAATTAATATCATAAGAAATTTATGACTTTTTTCGAGTAGAAGTCTCTGACTGTTATATGTTTGTCCCTACACTTGGTGTCAGCCTGTCTTGTAATGAGTGAACCTGAACCTGGCTGTTCTAGGTTTGTAAGTGGACTGAACAAAAGAAATCTTGTCCCACACCTATCCTCCTCATGAGTGCGTAAGTTCAAAGGTCATACTTCAAATCTTTTTCTATGTTTTTTTTCTTACTTTCTTTCCCATACCTGACTACTTACTAACGGTCCATCAACTGCAGATTCTCCTGCAGGTTTGGGAGACAATTGAGTATAAAATGAAACAATCAACCTTGTCTTCTGTGCTTCCAGGCCAGATATTTTAGTAAGGCTTTGAGTGGGCAATGGTTTTCTTGGGTATCCCTGAGATCTACACAATATTGTACCCTCAATCACATGGCATTACCACCAGCGCATTTGGCTTTTAGCAGGTAAATTGGCTTTATTTAGCCTGATCTTGCTAACAAATTTGATCATTAGTGTGTTCTGAAACTCAGTGCCGGGGACTCCTGCTCCAAAACAGCTGCATGATGGAAGGGGAGAAGGAGGTGGTGGCAAGCAAATGACAGACACAACTGTAGATCAATGTGGTGATTGTATCAATTTCAAATTCTCCTCTAACAATAGGTGTCTGATTGGACACCACTGACTTTATTGGGAAGTAGATGGGATATAATACACCTTATAGTGCATTAGTTGTTTCTGCTGATTGGATGAAGGATAAATTTCACATGGAGGACAGTTTGAGTCCCATCATTCTCACAATTACATTGAACACCAGCTAAAAGCGTCCTGTTGCTTATGCACTTTACAGCAGCAAATTAGAAGGATTTTCCTAATGCATTTCTTTAGCATGGTCCGAGCAGCATCATTCTTCAATAAACTGATATGTAAGTCAAAATGATTCATTGTTCTTAATTTCAATAATTCAGTTTAAAGGATAATCACTTTCTCTAGAAAAGGAAAATGACAGTAGAAAAAAACAAATGGAACAGTGGAACTCATGGAAGTAGAACAAAAAAAGTTGAATGTTAGGAAGCTTTTATTGCACTGTCTTGTTTTATTCCAAAAGACAGCAATGTAAAATATGTAGTGAAAATGGCCATAAATCAAATCATCACCCTTTAAATCCCATAACCTTTTCTCCCCACACCTTCCTCTAAAATATTAACAGTATATAATCAGATTAACTATACACAAAAAGTAGTATGAGATTTTTAATTTTTGTTTTGAAATCTGAGCTCTGCAAGACATTATATTCTCTTCTAATAATGCAGTAAAGGAAAGGGGTAGCCAGAGAGAGAAGAGTACCTCACAGTTTGCTGAAGACCACGCTGTTTGTCTTTCACAGACTTAAAGCTTTGCATTTTATCTCTGCAGGCCCAGGGCCAGACTGCAAGGTACTTTTTAGAGTCACACCCTAAAGACCCCAGTTCATCAAAGTACTTAAGCATTTGTCTGATGTTCATTATACAAGGAATACAAGTTAAATCAGAGTTTAATTATGTGATTAACTCAATTTATTTAGCATTCTAAGTGTAGCATATAAACATGTAAATAAAGGGCAGATGAGTTACTTTCAAGAGTAATTCAATAGCTGTTAAATATTTTCTACATGGTTCGTGAATTGTGTTGCCTCAGGTATTTACCTTTTAATTGTTCAAGACTATTGGGATTCTAAAAACAAACAACTGGGAACTAATCTGATCTAAGGAGTTTTCCAAGGAACATTTTTATCATTTATCAAGCCCCCTTTGCTCTGTTAGACTTCACCAAATGACAAGGCTATTTTCAAGCCATAAACCTCCATGCCCCATGCAGTTATGGCATGCAACCAAAGAAGTCTGGAGGAGAAAATGAAGTCATAATTAACAACAGCTGCTCATGCCTAACACTTTCAATAACAACCAAAGATATATATATATATTGTTATTATTATTATTGCTATCATTATTTTTAAGTAGAATAAAGTGAGTTTCGACTGATTAACCTTCTGGGTGAAAAGATGATGCTTCATACCAGTCTCTGTGTCTCCTTGTTGTCTAAGCCACATAGGAACTTCTCAACAGTCTGTTTGATATAGGTTCTTTCCTTGTATTCAAAGGATCAAAGCAAAATGACAGTAGTTTCTTTTATTCACGTATTGTTATTAGTTTGTTGCAAGGTTTTGTCATTAAAGTGCAGGGGAGTGTCCTGTTCTTTTGTGGCTAATATTAAAATATAGAATGGAATGATCATGTTTTATTGGCTTAGCCTTTCCCTGCACTGCTTATAAAAACAGACAGTGCTTTAAAAGGTCTCACTAATGCTCATTTTCCTGAGGGTGGGGTTGACCTCAAGTAGTTTACAACTTGGCTGTTAGCTAAGACTAATTAACTTTGACTTTGTTGTTAGAATAGTCTAATCTGAAGTTTCATCTTAAATAAGTTGAAGAAATAGTCATTCATATAAAACACTGGAAATAGTGAATGTTTATATGTTGACTATATAAGGAGGGTTTTTTAGCTCTAGTCATCTCCATCATCCTAAAAATATTTGTGGCTTTGTGCACTTTTACAATTCTTTTTAAGGTGATAGAAGACTCTTTACCAGTGGAAAAAACTCTATATCTTGCACACCTTATCTGCTTGTTTCCTGTTCTGAATACACAACACAATTTCATTTTTAAGCATCACAACTTACATGAAATAATCCGTTTTCATAAAATGGTGTGACTTGAAGCTTTTAACAAAAAAGCTCTCTGCCAGGGGCTAAATTTGCAATAATTTTTAATTGTATCATTAATTATTGAAGTTTCCCTTCATTGGGCCTTCCTTTAACTTTATCACTTCATTCTGTACATCCACACACAGAAAAAGTAAGCTATATGTTGTTTGTACAAAACAGTATTTCAATTTAAGCTGAAGGAATGGAGAATCTCATGGTTTAATTGTACTAAAATTGTAGAAGTGACCTTATCACACCACTTTCGCAAAGAAATAATTTGCATTAGACAATAACTTTTCTGTAAAGGATTGTCTTTAATAGCAAAAACAACATGGGTTTGGTTTGTATAATAGCCACGAAAGTGGTCTTAATGTAATGTTCAGCTTTAATACATCAATTAGATCAATACATTAAGCACTACTTTAAGTTAAGTAAAAGTTAAATAATTCAGTTTTAGAGAAATAATGACAATAAAGGCTAAAATGTTCTCTTTAGAAGTTTGTTTTATTTGTACTTGCATCTTTACAATTAACATAAAATGGAAAACAATTTAGGAACTTATTGTCATTACATTAGTATTCCAAATTAATTCTTTTTCTTTTGTTGCAGTAGAAACCAAAGAAATGAAACTTCCATAGTTACGTATTTGCATTCAGACTTCACAAATGTTTAGAGGCAAACTGGCTAATACCATAAAGTTCAAACACTGCATTCAGAGATCTTGAAAATTCCTTTCATAAAATTGTGTTTTATTCAGGTAACATTGAATAGAATAAAAATACAAGTGAAATAATTTTATTGAAGTTATTGAATGAAATCTTTGGGTAGACTAAAACCACAGAATGCACAGACTTAGAATGGAGCTGTACCAGTACATTCTATCAAGCTTCTCTCACTGACAGAAATGTGTTTGTAAGCTTTGCTTTCTGATAAATACTACTGTATCCACAAAACAGCACAGAAATCAGCTATAATTTCAGCCTCAATTATATATATATATATATATAAATTATATATATTATATATATATATAATTTCAGACTCAAAAGCTAGACTACCAGGAACAATATGGCAACAATTGGAACAAACTCTTTCCCTGCATTAATTGTGGTACTCAAAAACAATCCCCTTTCCTGCCCACCTACTGCAGTTAGTCTGCCTGTGATCTCTATCTATTCAGCTGAGGTTAAGAGCATTCTTTAATATATATGTGATAATTCATGAAGTAGGAGCAAGTATCTTCTGCCAGTAGGACAATCAAAAGAATGTGCTCAAGTCATACTGGCTGCTACTCAACAAAGAGCAAGAACAGGTGACTGGAAAAGTAATGTGGCTCTCTGCAATCTCCCAGATTTCCCTACTGCTGCAGTAATCACTGGCATTATTGTGATACAGTTCACAGGGGCATTGACTTTGTGTGTTACTCTAAACTACACTTGTCCTGGCTTTAAGAGTCTGTCTTTTCTTTGCTCTCTTTCAAGTAGGCATAGCTAAGCAATCTTCACTTTTTTGTGCAAAATTAAATGAGAAAAAGCTCTGAGTTGACATCTCTTATTAGGAAACTCACTCTAGTTTACCTGATGAATATCAAATAAATCCTAAGACTTTGACCTGAGACTTAAATGGGATTTTAGTGTAGACAAGATGCTTGCTAATGCTTTTGCATAGATCTGAATTTCATTTTTTTTTGCAGTAAGACCATGTAGTGTTTTTGGTCAATGCATATTATGCCTTAATGTCTTTTCCAACTTGCAGGATGACATGTAGATGTGTCTAAGCTTATCTAATTTAGCACTCTTGTGGTTTAATTTTTCACTTTGTTTTATTGTCTGCCTTTCTTTCTTCTTGAAAGAATGCCTACAGGAAATATTTTCCTGTTGCATGCATTTAGACATTCCCAGCAATCTGTTATACTAAATGTCACAAGCTGGAAAACCAATTCATGCACTTAGGTAAACAAAATTGTTTTTCATTGGTTTGTTATTAACAGTATGTGAAGAGCCAGCAAGGGCAAGTATTGTTACTTTAAGAAGAATTACCAAATACATCCTCTGTGAATCCTTATTTTTGAACCAAAAGAACCCTCTGACAAATGGAACAACATGAAGTCTTCAAATATGTCTTTCAATGCATAAATCTGAATCCCATAAGAAAAGCCTCCCTCGCATTTTTTCTCTAGATGTATTACCGATCTTCTTTAACCATCTAGAAGATATGGTGTGCCTACCATGATTTTAAGTGATATTTTTCTTGAGGAATGTAGCCATTGGTTGACTATCATGTTCCAGAGGTCTTCTCTTTTTGTTTGAGAAAGGAAAAAACATTTTTTTCTTTAAAGACTTATTGTAGGAGTACCCTCCATTCTTCTGCTGATATGAAGTTATCATCCTGTCCACTCAGTTGATCTTCCTCTAGCTTCAAGTAATTGACCTCTGGAGTTACATCTTTCCTGCACACCCTACATAGCCTTTCTCTCCGTCTTCCACAAAAATGAAAAAATTAAAAAAGGAAAAAAATACTGCACATCATGGTCATATTTTGACAAGAATTTAGGTTAGAAACTCTTTGGAGTGCTCCAGCAAACAGAGGTTTTCACATCTTGCAGAACAGCAAACTCTTCCGTAAAAGGAATAGCAAATATTTGAAGACTGGTGTCATCACAAACATGCATGCTCAGACAGAAGCAATTGTCATCCCAGTGAAAGATGACAGAGTGATAAGCAAAGGTTTTTCTCCAACTGTAAGTAAGCATTCATGAAAAAAAAAAAAAAAACAACTTGGTTATCCTTGACTGGGAGGAGACTAAGCCTGAGTTTAACCCTTACGTGTTATGGAATCCTAATCTTACAAATGAATGGAAGATTTGATCTATTAGTAATTTGCCTCTGATACTGTCTCCACATCTCAAGAAGCATAAGCAGAAAGCCCACTTGGAGGCAGTGGAAGGTCTTATCAACATCTGTTACCTAAGCACTTAGATTTCATCTTTTTCTCAGAATCTTACAAGATGGTTGCAATCGTGTTTGTGAATTTTCTTCTATCAAGGGGTTCTATAATTTAATCATTCACTTGGTAAGACAGTTCTATAGAGGGAAATGGCTTAAAATAATGATTCTTTGAATGTCAACTTTAATTCATATCATTAGCTACTACAGATTCATGTCAATAGCTACAGTGCTGAAAATAATGAGTCTATAATGAATATATATTAACTTACAGCAAAATATCACACAAAATTTGAGAGATTATTTACTATATTTTATACTCTTTGAACAGATTGTATATAATAGTTATCATATAAGTAAATCTTCATAAAACTAAAAGTTGTTTAACTGATGTCTTTAAACATAAAACAAATCTGTTGGACTCATGCATAACACTGAGATTCAGAACACTGGGAATTACTCATTATTAAAATTTATTTTGTTTTATGAACTTATATTGGTCTATACTAGTAGGACCAAATGAAGGCAGAGTCTTTAAGTATACTTGATTTATTTTTCCTTTTCCTTTTTGCATTGCACTGTGTATAAACAGTGAAATTGTCAACCTCCTTTTTTTTTCCTCAAAATAATAATAATAAAAATATCTAATTACTCTTAACAGATAATGTTGGAGATAAATAACTGGTTCATGTTATTCCAATATTGCTTGGAGAAGGTGTTACCAAAAATGGTTAGTCTGCATTTTCCACTTTATCTTCTGCGCAGTGGTTCAGTATGTGGCAATGGTTGAAGCAATATACTATACAGCTTGCAGATAGTCATTTCTCATTGAAGCATTCAAAGCCAGGCTAGATGGGGCTTTCAACAATCTGATCTAGAGGGAAGTGTCCCTGCCTATAGCAGGGGAGTTTTAACTAGATGATCTTAAAGGTCCCTTCCAACCCAAACCATTCCATGATTCTATGATTTTATGACCCTTCAGAACAATCTGGACAGGCTAGATTGTTGGGCTGAGATCAGTGGAATGAAGTTCAACAAGACAAGTGCTGAGTCCTGTACTTAGGCCACAATAACCCCAGGCAACACAACAGGCTTGGGGCAGAATGGTTGGAAGACCATGTGGAAGAAATGGATCTGGAAGTGTTGGTTGGCCCTTGGCTGAACATGAACCAGTGCGTGAGGCAGTGTTCATGTTCAGACAGCCAATGGCACCCTGGTTTGTTTCAGAAATAGTGTTGCCAGAAGGAGCAGGGAGGTGATCATCTTCCTGTGTTCAGCTCTGGTGAAGCTGCACCTCGAGTTTTGTGTTCAGTTTGGGGCCCCTCACTACAACAAAGAAATCAATGCTATGGAGTGTGTCCAGAGAAGGTCAACAAATCTATTGAAGGGTCTGGAGTGCAAGTCTTATGAGGAGCAACTGAAGGAACTGGGAGTGTTTAGTTTGGAGCAGAGGAGGGTCAGGAGAGTCCTCATCGATCTCCACAACAATCTGAAAGGAGATTGTGGTGAGGTGCACATTGGGTTCTTCTCCCATGTAATTAGCAATAAGACTAGAGGGAATGGCCTCAAGTTGCACCAGGGGAGGTTCAGTTTGGGTATTAGGAAAAATTTATTCTCTGGGAGAGTGGACAGGTGGTGGAATGGGCTACCCACGGAGCTGGTTGAGTCATTGTTCCTGGAGGTGTTTAAGAAATATTTAGATGTGCTGCTAAGGGTCATGGTTATTGTATCTTCTGGTTTGGGCTCTGTACTCCAAGAGACACATTATCAAACTAGAGTGAGCCTGGCAGAAGCCAGCAGGATGCTAAGACTATGGATTGCCTGCCTTTTTGGGGAGCCTGAGGAATAGGATTTCTTCTGCTTGCAGAAGGGAAAGATTTGGTGGCACCACTGCTTGTGACATGCATGTTGAGAAAATTGCACAAGGCTTTCTGTGATAGTGCATGATAGTAGTCTGAGAATTAGCAAGCAGACAGAGAAACAAGACAACTTCATGCTGCAAAAAAAAGGGAAACATTTTCAGGATAGGGACAGCCCAGAGTGACATGGATTACTCAGAGATGCCATGGAGCATCCTTGAAGATTTTCAAGACCAGACGGAAGAAAACTCTGGTCCTCATAGTCTGACCACCTCATTGATTTCACTGTATTTCCAGCAGAAGGTTGTACTGAGGACCTCCAGGCATCCTTTCCAACTTGGATTATTACATGTTAAACAGGTAACAGTAAGATATATTCCTCTTGAGAGGATGGGACAATGACATCATGATTAAAGTAGACAAATCACATCAATCTTTTTCTATGAATATCAAGATGAGACAGAAGGCTCCACAATTGTTCTTGCTGATTCAGCCCAGCCTCTGGAAATTTTTGAAAATGTATTGCTTTTACTAGTGGGCAGTAATAACATTTAGAAGAGAAATCAAACTGTGTTTTTATTTTATATGAAAAATTATGACACATAGAAACTATATATTTATGTATACTAAAAAACCATGTACCTTATAATTAAGACAATCTGTAGTATCCTATGAAGGCAATGTGACAAAAATTGAAGAAACAAAATAACTTATTTTGTGGTATATGATCTTATTTTCCTTATTCCAGAAATTCACTGTAGGTTATTCACAAATTACACTCTGTTGCATTCCTCTCAGTATACTGAGTGACAGTGCTACACTGTTTGTGAAATGCGAGAGTTGTCATGAGGTCCTAAACACTCACAACTCCTTCTCAAGTCATAGTTGTGTTACTTCATATCAGCCTGAAAGATGTATATCTGTGTGAAACGTCACTATTTTCTTGAACATCATTTTGGCTGTGGCTTCGAAATGTTCGTATTCACTATTACTTCTTGCACAGCCATTATGTTTAAAAAAAAAAGAAAATAAGTTGAAATGTTAGATCACTGGGAAAAACTTTTTTTTCTTAATTTGTCCTTACTCCTATAGAAAAATGACTGTATATTGCATAGATATATCTTCTGACTGAGGTAAGGACATAAATTCACAAAGCAGCTGATACACAGTTAATCATCTTAACACTTTTCTAGTTGAAATAACAAAAGCTTTTTTTTTTTCCTTCAGAAGACCAATATTTAAAGGGTGTTGATTTATCTAAATCAATAATTTATCAACTTGTTCTATTTCTCCACTGTCAACCAGATGCTTCTGGCTTTGCACTGCCAGACGATGTCAGCTGCAAAGCATAATGGCCTTGTTCTTCTTGTAGAAATAAGAACATAAATATTTAAAAAATCTTTCTACGGGAAGTAAGGGGGAATTAGGGTGGGGGTGAGAGATTTTGCTGGTTTTCTGTGAGAGAAATGCAGGTCTAGTTTTATCAGAAGTGGAGGCAGGGACATTGCAGTTGGATTTTTTTATCTCCTAACACAACTGACAGACCCAGGTCTTTTCATGGCAATTTGTTGAAGACATCTGGTGAAGCTTTCTAGGGGGTGAACACACAGCAGAGTGTTCCTCTAGTATCAGTTGGCATGGCAACTAGCAAAAGACTATTCAACATCCGTAGGTTTCAGAAAGGCAGAAGCCTAGTTGAAAATCCATTTGGGCTCCTGTCTGCAAAATTCTCTTTTTGAAAATGCACTAAATCTTTTTTTTTTTTTTTTCCTCTTCCCCCTCCCCCCTCCCACCCTCACCCCCCAAGGAACTAGGCTGAACTAGCAAGTACAATTCTGAAGCCTTCCATCTCAAATAATTTCCAAAACACAGTATATTAATGATTCCAGGAAGCAGAGGCCTAAGATGATAGGCAGTATTACTGACACTGTACAAAACAGAATATTATCAAAAAGCTAGTAGGACTGCTGAAGTCTTAAGGTACTACACAGGGAAATATAAGATGAGAGAGTGTGGAGGGAAAGATGTTATTATCAGAATTTAATACCGTAATTATTATGAGTCATCACAGGCAAATGACTAACTTTGTTTCATCTTTAGATATTAGTAATACAAAGTTTATTTTCCACACCATACTTGGCAGAGTCAAACCAACAAACATCCAACAGCTACACAATAAAGTATGTTTATTAAAAAAAAACACTGACATAGAAAAAATTATCTTGAAAAGATGTAGTCATGTTTTTTGTACCAATAAACAAATGAATAAATAAATAGCCTCTGAAAACATTGTTTTCATTGTTAATATAGGAAAGAGAAAGACCTGAACAGTCTGGGTTGTGTCCTCACATAGCCTTCAGTCTAATCTGCGGATTGTAGCTGCTGTTCTCCTTTTTTCTCCTTTTTTTCTATAATCGTTTCTATATGGTTTACATAAAATGAGAATAGAAACTAACAAAGTAGAGTCAGTCTAGAATAGAAAAATCCTTCTACTAGTAACTAATACATCTTGACTCCAGGGAGGCCTTTTAATGGGACAGAGGACTCTGGAGTACAGACTATTAAAAAAATATGTCTCCTTGCCAAGACTAAAAGTATGGTGATAGATTTCTGTAATCAAGGATAATCAGATTGTTGAGGGTTGCTGATTTTAGAGTGTTTAGGACTATGCCATAGGTTAGTATCAGAGATTTGGGAAAGAGAGGACATGATTTTGTATGTATCTGTGATTGTTTTAGTGCGCATGAGTTTTGGTTCATTACATAATTATATAGGATATTTGGAAAATTATTAGTGTAATAGATTTTCTCTCTTCTGTAAACTTAAAAAATAAGAAAATAAGTCTGTGTTCAGAATGTTAAGATTGACTACACTGTTTCCCCTTTACCTGGAACTCCTCAGGAAACCAGATGTAAACCTTAACAAGGGTTATCCGGGTTAAATACAATTGCAGTAAACCGTATGGCAGTGGGTAACCTGGCTCTAATTAAAGTTAAAACTTTTCCTCTTCCCCACCCCCAAAAAGTTTGCCTGTGATCTTTTCAAATTTATAGCAGGGAATAAAAGAGAATTCCTGCTCAACCTATCCCTCCTCACTTCCAAATTATGAATATGCTTTTCTTGTCTGTGATAAAGTAATGAATATAGATGCACCACAGAACTTACAGTTGAAGCACAAAGTTCATCATTTTTCTCCATTTATAGTGACATTTGCTATCCTAATATTGTTGTTCTGCAAGTTAATATGGATTGTTTCAGTAAGATTTCTCTTCAGTCAGACATCCAGACTCCAGTGTTTCATTTCACATTTTTGGATCTATGTAGGTGGTTCAGAAAAGATGGATTCAGTCTATAATTGTTATTTGAACACTTGTTATTGAAGGTGCTCTCTAGCTGTGGGTGCCCTTATTCACCATAAAGTTGCCAGAAATGATTATTTTGATGCTTCTGTACTTGTACTGATGACATACAGATCATGAATATCTATGTAAGCAGAACAGACAAGTTATGGTACAACTCTAATGTCCTATTCACATGCATTCTAGAAAAAAGGATCTCCAATTACTGTTACTGATTAGATCTTAAGGACACTTCTTTCAGGAAGGAGTGAAGGCTGATGTAGACAATTTCAGCCTCTAAGACTTGCAATTGAGTTTATTCTTCTGAGGAGCATGCATTTTCTAACTTTTAAATTCAGTGAGAATTATTTAGCTTTTTTTAGAGTCAAACTTTTAGCGAGTGTTCTACATGCATACTGAGTTCAGTACTGCTGAATCTTGTCTTGCTGTAGATCCAGGAGAAGTTAATGAGAATTCAGAATCTTTAGCCATTGTGTTATGGGAATGTCAGCAGAGATCAAAGGTTTTGCTTTTTCTTTTGGGGCAGTAAAATTTTTTCAGGCAGAAATTGAGTCTTGAATATGTCTTCATATACCATAGAGCTTTCAGTAAATGAGTAGTTAGTAAAGTAAAATGAATCCAGTTATGTATAATTTCATCTTGTTTTACATCCTTTTAGTGGAGTGCAGGAATGGGAGAAGATGAACTTTGTTCCGCATCAACAAAATTCAATATCAAGGAGAAAATTTTTCTTCTTTTTTTGTCCATTAAATCCATGAACACTGTTTTGAAGTATGTTGCATTTTGAAGAAACAAACACCCTATCCCAGTCTGAATAATCAACACTGAAGGCAGTCCATGGGCTTTCGTCTTTAGATTATGGGATATTATTCTTTTTATCTACATTGTTTATTTAAACATCAGGTTAAATTTTGATGGAGGCTTTCCTTCAAGACACTTCTACTGAAAACCTGTTCCTGGATCCACTAATATTATACTTAATAATAAATTTTACTCAAAAATTATACTCAGTGTTAAACTATACTTGTTGGAGACATTGTTATTATCATATTTCTGCTTGTAAGAGTCCGTATAGGTTTTTTTTATTATTATTTCATACACAAATGTATACACAATTTCTCCATTTAAATTACTTTTTGTGTGGTGAGTGTTGACAGGAATCTTCACTACCAGTGTTTGCAAGACTGCTCCATCATGAACATCTTCTTTTTCTAGAAGGGATAAATACCACAGATACTGATTGATTTGAGTTACCTTTTGGATTGTTTTTGAACGGACTTCATAAGTCAACTGTAGAGCACTGCCTACACAACCTTCATTTCTCCAATTGTAACCAATGTTGCTTTATCTCTAAAAAAATACCAGGATGGATATTTTTGAATTTTTTAAACATTTCTGATTTGATAAACTTTATAAAGGAACATTAACATCAGATATAATCACTGGGTGTCTCAGTTTCAATTGGTTACTGGTTCATAAGTCCACAGGTAACTGGCCTTCAATGCAAAGTATATAGATTACTTTAAAAAGTTATGCTAATGGAATATCCATTGTCTAATCATATGTTTTTAAAAAAGGGATTGGAAGACTTAAGTATCATACCCTCAGAAAATGTCCTTCTACTGCAGGTTGTTTCTAACCACTCATAGCTGGGAGAAGCTATTATTTATTCTACAATAAAATGAATATTTTGAAAGATAAAGAGAAGTGACTAGTATAACTTATTTCAATGACTTCTTCCCAGCTTACTCTTCCAGGTGTAACCGCTCTCCATTTAAAACCCAGATTTAATTTTTAATTAATATGTATCAAGCTGTCTTAAACCTGTTTTCAACACAGTGTTCCCAGTCACACTTTAAACTTCAATTATCCTTTAATAAAAATAAGCTGTTTTAAGATCTCAGCCTGCTCAGTCCGTCACATACACTCATTGTTTTCTGTTCTGAATCAGAAAAGTGTGCTACACAATAAATCTTTTTTTCACTGTGACCCTTTGTAAAATTTTTACTGAAAAGCTTAGGTGTGGTGGGCTCAAATGCTGTATGATCACTTAGGCAATATTGTAGCTCTGAGTCTTATAACCAGAATTAGTGTTAGAAAAAAGATGAAGTAAAATTTTGCCTTGTAGCCTGATGACTTTTGGGTGTCTAGATCAGACTAAAACCAAGCAGGGCCTCTGGCCCTCATTCTGTTCATTTGGCTTTAAATCTAGGCTAAGGGAAGGCTTGGGCCTCCAAAGCAGAACTGAAATATCAGAACTAAAGCTTGCAAACTCAAAAACACTGTGTCCTGTGTAATTGTAGAAATAGTTAAATTCAACAAGTATATTTTGATATTTTTAACTTCGGATTCTAGCTCATAACTGCCAACAGCAACTCAGTACCTGTGTCCTGACTGTGGGTCAGTATATAGTTTTACTTTCGACTAATTTTCATGTAAAGAGGTATATTTGCTCAAATGAAGCTTTTCAGTGATATAGTTAATCAGCTTACAGTAATGGAATACTTACACAAAACAACCTCACTATATCCTATTTTTATATATTGGTATTTTCTTCTTTACATTTCGTCATTAGCATTTCATTCTTTTTAACACTCATTGCCTAAAGGTACTCTCAAAGTACATGAGTTTGGTAAAGTCACTGAAAAGAGTAGACACTGTAGATCTGTTGAAAGCTAAAAACAGTAGATACATTTAATACATTTAGCCACTGGAACAACTAACAGAGAACTGTGGCAAATTCATAATCATCTGAAGGCAATAAAATCTAGAGGCCTACTTTTGCAGCGAAGTTCCAGAGTGATGTGTAATTCAGATGCAATATCTGAGGGTGCCAGAGAAAAGGGGAAAATTGTGAAAATGTCAATAAGATTAATGGCTTATTCTCCTAACTAAACAAGTATGTGAACTAAGTTCTCAGTGAAGGTAATGATATTTAACACACAGGCAGGTAATAGTAAGGAAAGTCTGGGAAAGGTAAACTGGTTCATCTCAAAGGCTTTTGAATTTTACTTTACCTTCAGCAGTAGCAGTTTCCACTCCATGATCCTGAAAGATCTGACACTGCATGTGCAGCAAGTCAAAGTATTCCGTAAGTGCATTAAGTTTAAAATCACTTTGTTTTTAAACTAGAGATCAGTAAAAAACATCATCATGTTCATGATGAAAAATAATTCAAGTAAGCTTTAAAGACTGACCTCAATGAAGTGCAAAGCTTTTGAGAGGGAAAAAATATTGAAAGAAAATTGGAAAGAATAGATGTAGGGATATATGTTAATAAAGGGATGAAATGCAAAACATCTTTGTCAGAGGTAAATCATGTCAGATTAACCCTGCTATCCTGTGTTTTAAATGGCAGTTGACAGAGGAAATGTGTTCTGTGTAGTCAGTCTAGATTTCACTAAAGCATTTGATATGGTGCCACATGGGAAATTACCAATTGAATTTGATAATATGAGGCTAGTAGAAGAACTTTTAAAGTGGATAAAACGAGCTAAGTGGGAGGTGATAATGGATTATGCTACAAAGGGAATTACTAGGAGAAATGCAATTCCATGAATAACCTAATGACCCATTTTGAGACCGGTCTTATTAAATACTTCCTTCAATGCCATGGTCAAAAACAGAGTACTATTGATGGTTTATGACAGGAATTTTGGAAGGCATCATTAATATGGATCTTGACTGAACTATTACATGGGAAAAATCACATGATGAATACTGTGCTGAAGTGTGTTAGTTGCATTGTCATAGGAAACTCTGGTTGCACTGAAGAAGATGCAGAAAACTGTGGATAGGAGTATCTGTATTTCAAAACAGAAGAGCAGTGAAGAAGGGTGAAAATGGATATCAGCAAGGCTGATAGTGAGGAATCAGTAGACTATTGGTCTTCAGTGCAGCTTATTTTTGCAGCTTTTCTCTAGTTTGCTCCTAAGGACTATATGTTCATTATTGTTAGAGGAACTTAGCTGTTCTCATGAGCCTTTTTTTTTTATTATTATTTTCTACCTAAAACATCCAGACTGCATACTGCAAAAGCCCCTTGATGCAAGTTGAGCCACTTCAAGCACTGACAATCAGTATGCTTTAAATTGTGTTCCTATTTCAAGAAAATAATAAAAGAAAATCTTGTTCTGATACAGAGGATTATATCAATTTGCTTACAATATATGGAAGTGAATGCAACAACTTGTTTTAAAAAGGGATATTCATGCAAAAAGTTTATATAAACTGGAAAAAAGTCTTCATGGTAGTTGGAAGACAAAGATATGGCTTGAAGTAATTTCAGATCACATTATGAATCCTGCATTTAAGTTCTGTGAAGTTCATCAGCCATGATTTCTAGAAATGTGATAAGGGCAGAAAAACAGCAGCACTCTTGACATTTTTTCTACATTTCTTTTTTTTCCTGTTAGCTAATGTAGGAGAATATAAGAATGGGTGACAAATAGCAAACAGTAATTTTAATTATTATATTCTTGCAGTGCTGTAAAATTACGGTATTTATTCACTCTTCCTGTACCAGAAAATGTTCAGGGTTGTGTTCCAGGAAATTCTTTGTACCAGAACTATTTGTTCTGAATAGGAATTATGCTTTGTCCTGGTTTCAGATGGAACAAGGTTGATCTCTTCAATGTCTGGTATGATGTTGTTTTGCCTTTAGGGGAAAAATAATGTTGATAACACATCGATGTTTTAGTTGTTGCTGAGCAGTGCTGCATAGATCCAAGGACATTTCAGCTGCCCTGACACAGACCTGCCAGTGAGTAGCTGAGAGGTACAAGGAGCTGGGAGGGAACAAAACCAGGACTGTTGACCAAAACAGCAGGTATATTCCATATCATAAGGAATTATGCAAAAACTTTTAAAATTGGTTAGCCGAGGGTAATACCCACTGCTCGGGGACTTTTCTAGATGTTGGTCAATAGGTAGTGAGCAAATGAGTTGAAAATCATTTGTTTTGTAAATAAATATATATATTTCTATCATTACTATTCTTTCTCTTCTCTCTTCCTTTTTTGTCTTGGTAAATAGTTTTTTTTTTATCTCAACTCATGAGTTCTGCTTTGTGGGTTTTTTCCCTAATTCTCTCCCTGATCCAACCAGGAGGGTCTTGAAGTGCACAGCTGCCTGCTGGGTTAAATCAGAGTTTTCTTCTGAGGAAATAAAAAAATAAGTATCTGTCACCAAACTACTGAATCTTTTGATCACATAAAGTCTATCTTTCATATCATAAAAATATTTCAATTATTTGTTTGCTTGTTTGTTTGCCTATGTTGTTTTAAAGAATCTAAGTTTAATGTAGGAACAATACCTCTAAGAAAAAATAAGATAGGCCAGAGGATGGATCAGAGAAAGGACGCTGTGGCTAAGAAGACTAGCAAAATTGTATCTGGAGAGTATATTTTTCTTGAAACACTTGAAGGTGAACTTGCTAATAAGAGACCATGTGCTTTAGCTGTGCTATCTGAAGTCTAGATGAAGTGCACACAAGTAAATCTAATTCATACTTTTCCAGTTTGACCAATATACAATAAATGTCCATATGTACATACTGTACATAATAACTGTATATATCTAATATGCATATTATTGTTATGTACTTCTTTTGCTGTGGTCAATTTTTATTTCATATCTTTTACCTAGGGATTTGTTCTTGGGAGAGAAAGGACTATTCAGTCCATTAGTTGATCTGAATTTATGATGATAAATCCCTTGATGTTCAGCCATGACAGGAATTACTCTGCTCTAACGAGTAATAAATGTGTATAAGTCATGTATCCCTATGGATTTCTTGGCCAGAAATTGCATTTAGAAGAAGGCTAATTGTCTTAAATTTATCCGTATTCAATACAAATTTTATTGTCACTAATTGCCTCTCCAGGTTTTGCAGCATAAAATATATTTAAATGTATTTCTCATAGAAGTTTTGTGCATGTGTAATGCTCTAGAATAGTAGGAACTGCCATCAAATTTAAGCATTTCAACTATTTCTGTAATTCAGCATTAAATCATTATGACTTGGAACACAATTTTCCATTTTTAATACCACAACAGATCGTGTTTTAAAATTTTTATTAATGTTTCTTTCATAGAAGGTGTCTTT
Organism: Meleagris gallopavo; assembly: GCF_905368555.1. Lineage (NCBI taxonomy): Eukaryota > Metazoa > Chordata > Aves > Galliformes > Phasianidae > Meleagris > Meleagris gallopavo. The sequence goes on along the minus strand of NC_139435.1, from coordinate 15,555,033 downwards.
ACTACATTTGCTTAGTAGCTCTAACATGCTATAATTACCATGGCAGTGTTATAAGCAGGGGATACTGTAATCTCTAGAGTTAAAGTTGTGTCAGCATTACAATTATAGACCACATTTTTCAGGTGTTTTCAAGTCAAATGGTACAATTCAGTTTGAGCTTGAACTATAGCATGCATTGCCTCACAGTTTTCAGCTCTGCAAAAGTGTTATACGAGGTGGAGAAGAGATTATTATTATAGTTCTAACAATATATGCAGAATTGACAGGTGAGATGCTACTGTACTAGAGTCCCTGTTCCCAAGATGCAGCTCCCAAGGCCCTTGCAAACACTGTATTTCACATAAGTGCTATTGTTTAGGATTACTGTTTATTGGAAAAAATAAAAGTTGTGATGTGCTTAAGAAAGATGGCTATGTTAGTACATAGAATCATCATCTGTTTGACAAGTACATTCACTGCATACCAGAGATAATGTGGAAAACCTATTGTAGGATGTCTGTTACAATTAGGGTCACAAATGTTCTGTAATACACAGAAGTTAAACTTTATGCTTTTGATCTCACACCTTCCCTCAATTTTATAGCATATTTCTATGCAGTCAAAGGAAATATGAAAACTTTCCAGTACATGGATTTTTATTTCACTGAAATGCCAATGCACCAAATTCAGTAAGGGCAGGTTAACATTTTCTTACTATAATCATTATTCTGTCAAATTCAAATGTTTTTGTTGTTCTTTTTCTTTTTGAGTTGGCTGTTTTTATTCTTGCTATTAAAAAAAATGGTTATTTTGAGGCAGATTTGAACAGTTTGCTACCACAACTGTTCTTCTGCAGAGTCAAGAATGAGCCTTCTTTGTTAGTACTCTGATTTCCTAAGCCAAGACCAAAGGATGAAGAACCTCAGGCACTGAGAACAGAATATGAGTTATTGGAACATATGACTTTTTTAAGATATTTAGGTTAGAAGTACAGATTTCAATTCTCCTGATTTTAGGTATGGTCATAATCCATGTGTTTAAGTGAAACTGGAAATAGTGAAGAGAGAGAAATGAGGAGTGACTTATAAAATGATGAAGAACAACATATGGCCTTTCATGTCCAATCTCTGTGAAGCAAGTGCACAGAGAGCCATAGATAAACCTCACCTTTTTTTCTTCCAGAGAAGATGGTAGCTTACAGGGCTCATGTCTTGATGAATAACATCCCAAACTTTTCATCTTCCAGTGCACCTGTTCTTTTGGATTGTCTCCATTTGGGAATAGGGCTAACTGTACTGTTTTGCTGTTTTTCATAATAATTTATTATTTAAAACTTTTCAACTGCTCTGAAGAGCTACCTTGCCTAGCCAAAAACTTTGCAAAGCTTTCTTTCCTGCTGTTTGTGGTGTGCTCAGCTGGGCTTTATTTCAACCAACAAGTAGAGTTTAATTCAAAGAATGAGGAATTCCCTAGCTAATTGTTCCATTGAATTAAACAGTATTGCTTGCATGCTTAAGAACTGGAGTTGCTTAATCTAGAGAATGAAAGGCTGAAAGGAAGCATGATAACATTCTTCACATATGCAAAGGCTTTTGTGAAAAGAAAGGGAATAACCTGTTTGCTATGTCTGTAACATATAGCACAAATAATAGGTTTATTTTTCAGTAAGAAAGAATGTCGGATGTTAACAGAAACTTTTAAATACTAAGGATAATAAAGCAGACAGATAGACATGGGAGGCAGTAGGGTCTCCATCATCTGAATACATTGGTGTAAGGTGATCCTAGTTTAGGGAAAAGGAAATGGCTTAGATAATTCATTTAGGCTTCTTTCACCTTTTTTAATCAATCTTTCTGTAGCAGTAAGAAAAGAGTTTAGAAATCTGTATGCAATAAATGATACTTGAAATACAGTCATTTGAACCAAATAAACAGAAAGCATCATGTTTTTCTGGTACTTCTGTTTCTAAAGTCCTTATTCAATTGTTTTCATTGATGAAAAACAAGGCTACTCCCATTGGCTGATGACTGAAAATGTGCAGTGAGAACTTTTAGTTGAAAATCGTTGTCAAAATATCTCAATCTCAGTGATGAAAATGTGTGCAGGTGTGTTCTTGTGTAACTGTGATGAATAATAACTGTCCTATTTATATTCTCTTTTTATAGTTGTTTAGAAATATTTAGCCAAGGTTCTGTATCAGACCACTGCTATTTCTAACAATAATGAACTTTTTGTTGTATTCTTACTCCTTTGGCCTTCTGCTTGCAATCTGTTCAAAATTCTGCCTCTTGTTTAATTTATTACTGTTTCTACTACTCTCATATTACCCTTTACTCAGACAACTGCATTGGTTGACTCTAAAGCTGAGAATCAACTTCAAAATTTTATTGTTAACATTAAAGGCTCTTCAAACCTTTTCCCCTTTCTATTTGTGAAATCTGGTTCATGTTTATGGCCCCTCTCATAATTTATGTTTGGCTTCTGACCTGTTTCTCCTCCATTCCTACCATTTGCTGTGTCAAAATATCAGGCTTCTCCTCACTTAACACTACTATTTTGGAAGTCTTTCCCTTTGTAGAATTCTACAGCTGAATCTTTCAGATCATTTATCTCAGAAGTAAACCTTTCGCCATTGCTTTCTGTGAGAATATTATTGAGAAGTTTATTTTATGCCCTGTTGAGCCATTCTTCTTTGTTATTTTGCTGTAATCTGATATTTAAAGGTCAGATGTTAGCGCACAACAAGGTAGTTGTGTTTATGATTATTCAAATTAGATAGCCTTAGTTATTACTCGTCTTAAATTTAGTTTCCAAGCACAATGGATTTGCATACAAAACTTTAATTGTTGTCCTGAAGCTGTAAATGACCTGTCACGTGGAGAGAGCAAATGAAGAAAACCAAACAAATTTAAGAACTATAAAGAAGGCCTATCATCTGGGGGGGGGGGAGGAGAGAGGAATCATCAAATATAAGTAACTGTGCAAACCAAATATATTTAGTTTTAGATGCAAACTAAAATCACCTAACTTCTAAGCAGTGGTGATGATGTTATAGAAAAGCAAAGTGAAAACAGAATCCTAAAAAGCCTTGTGCTTTAAGGAATTGCTATTTTCATAAATCTCCAGGTTGCTTCATAAGTTGGTTTACATCTTTTTCTGGCTAATGATCATGGAATAGTGCAGCATACCAGGTTCTGAGCTGGTTTTAGTTCTCTTCAATGGAGTTCTGTGTGTATTCTTCACAGGCATAATCTAAAAACATAGGACTGTAAAAAGGCTGTGACAACTGCACGCCAATATCATGTGCTTCAGGATACCTTGCCAGAGTGGTCAAGTTGGCTGAGGAACAGCAAACTGATTGCTGAAGTTGAAGTTTTCTTGATTCTCTGTTCTCTCCTTCCTTTTGTCCATTTGGTCAGTTGATGGTTTGTTCTTGGTATTGTTTGGGGTTTTTTGTTTGTTTTGTGGCAACAGTAACAAATCCTGGCCACTGACTTCATGAATGGTAAAATTCATTTCTTTTCACATTACAAAAAAGTTCTTAGATTGTGGCATCTTGTTTCACTTCTTTTTCTTTCCCTTTTTCAAAGTGTTTTGAAAGTCTTTCCCCTCCACTATTTTTAAATCATGGAGACCTTTAATGATGATTTTGTGCAGGGATTGCTCCCGTACTGAAATGATGTCGATCAATGCTGTAGTTCAGTAGCTCAATTTCATGTATAATTCAGGCTTCCAGCTTGGATTATATATTATGTAATCCAGGTATATATTTTTTTCCGAATATACACATTCAAATTGAGATATTTTGAAAATTACACTGATTTCTTTGTCTGTGATCCCCAGACTGATTGTGCAAATACCATACTTACAGTAACAGCAATCATGAGCAAGTCACACCTGATCTATGTAGATTTCAAAGGTTTTTGAAATAGCAGAATGTTTATGAATCAGAAATCTTCATGATGTGAAAATATTTTTTTGTTTTATTCTGATACAGAATCATGCTTTTACAACTCAAAGGAAAATCTTTCAGCTTGCATTTGAAACTATATTAAAGGAGACTCACAGTCTCATTTTATATATGTATTTGTCTTTTTCTTGATAGGAAGACATTTCTCTTTAATTTCTGCAGTGTAAGTAATCAAAATTTTATGGACTTGAAAAGATTTTCTTGAAAATGTACTAGCATAATATGAAGCTGGATATTGACTTCCTCAAGAATCTGGTCTACTGTATTGAAATATACTGGCCTAACATTATTGTTCAAAAGAAGAGATCTAATACGATGAAGAAACTATCAAAACTGTGATGTGTTTGAAACATGGCTGTACACTTTGGAGCAGTTTACATGTCTTGAGTATGTGCATAGATACAAAGATTTGAGTAGAAACAATGATTTTCTGATTTAGACAAGATATTTTAGCTTTGTAGTATTGCAGGCAGTGCTGTAAATATGTCTCTGTCTCAGAATATTTGTAAGAAAATGCAATGATTGGCAAAGAAAATATTATTGTTATTACCAAATTTATCATGAATGAGTAACTTCTTGTATAAAACAGTCTCCAGTGCAACAGTAAAGAAAAAACAAATACACAGTCAAGTTGCTTGAAATATATTCTGGTTCTCTGGTCAGTTTTCACTTTAATGAGAAGGTGAACTAAACAAGTACCTCTGTTGAGACTGAGACTGCAGATAAGCCCTTGATTTTTTGGGGGGCACAATATCAAATTCGAAACCATGTTCTTAGTGTGCCTGACTGTACTTATCTGTGTCCCAATTTTCAAACCTGTTCACTGAGATGCTATTTGTCTATTAAAAAGTGTTAAGTCTGAATTAATTGAGACGTTTTTAGCCTTCCCTCATATGGCTATGAGATTAGAAAGAAAAAACAGTGAGTTGTACTGGTGGTCAGCCACCCCTTCATCTCTGAAATAGAAATAGATTTTTGCAAACCATCACTGTGAAAATTATATCCCCAAAGGAAAAATGCTGACGCCTTTATGGAGACCTTTCAAATCACCACTGCTTGTATTTGTACTCTCTTGGGCAGCTGAGTAAGCTTAGAGTCTTCAGGTCAACCTTAAGCAAATTTGAGTATCTACCAAATCCTGAGTAATTTTTGAATTAAAATCTCTAAGTTTATCCATAGACACAGCTCTGCAACTACTGATAACTTCACTGCAGTTATTTCTAGAACAAAATTGTTATTTGCACAGTAGGTCCTGAGGGACCTTGTCTAGAGTGCAAGCTATACTTCCCTGTGAACACCTATTTACAACCTCGGTCTGTTCCTGTCCAATTCACAGTCAGATTTTGCTTTGATTCATGATTCTGGAGGAAATTTTGTCTGAATCATGAAGCAATGATTCATGCAAATGGAAGAGGAGAAAATACTGAGAGCTTTGTACTCTGCAAGATAGCTGTCCAGAGGTGCTAGAGGAGTGTGAGCAGAGGTTGCACACTTATGAGTGCCCCCTAAGTCTTCTCTCCCGATGTCATTACAGCATCCTTCATACTTAATGGCACTCAGTACCTAAATGGTTGATATGCATGACTTAGAATTGTACATGTAATCTTTTTTTCTCCATATGTATAAGCATATCCAATAGCTTAGAAAATGTTATTTACATCTCAGACCAGGAGGATTTTTATCTTACAGAAATGCATAGATATTATTTAAGGAAATACTTTTTTATTTTAGAGAACACAGTTCTAATTTTAAAAATATCTGTGCAGTACTTTAATTGGAGGCCTGCAAAGTCAGTGCTGTAACTTTAATATGGCAGAAGAGTCCTCAATGCACAGAAAGGTAATAACAGATCTTGTTATGCCCACACTTACTATCAGTGGTGTGAAAGAACTTGGCTGGGGAGCTGTAGCATGGATGAAGTGTCCTGAGATGTCTGATTGCAATAATGGCTCCAGGTGACAGTTAACAGATGGCACAAGTTAAAGAAACAGTCATGCTGCTGAATCATCTGCTTGCAACATAGTGGCGTAGAAGTGCCTGCTCTTTCAGCTGCATTTGGTCTTACTGTTGTTAATTAAATTTTCTCACATGAGCAAGGTAACAGACTGCTGTGTTCCTGAGTCTGCAGACAGTTTCATTCACTAGATCACAGGGACAAATTTTGCATTAAAAACAGTAATAAGTTGACAGCTGACAATTAATTGTTTCATTATTAATCTCCCTAAAACCATTAACCTGATATGCTCATTTTGCAGTTCCAAATTTTTGCTGACAAATAGCAGTGATAATAAATACACAGCACTCATCATCTCTTTTTTTCTCTTTCAGTTTGTCATGCACTCCTGTTGAATATAAAAAAATCCATAACATAATAAAGTGTGTTCATAACACACATAAAATCTGTTTTATAAGGCATATTCACCTCCTGCTGAATCTGAGGCCCTAGGCAACTTAGAATAAAAGGCATAGGAGTAGATGAGTTTGGGAAATGGTAGGTGACTCGTTAGTCCAGTGTAAGAAGGGAGGATCTGCAACCTTCCTGTCCTCTAATAGGTGTTTATTGTCAGAGTGGATAAATACCAGGTGTGCGCGTTAGAACACATCCTGTAAGGAGTAGGAAATTACATCTCCAATAGGCTGTCCTGCTCCACTTTACAGCAGCTTTTAATTATGCTCAGCAGAAGCAGCCAAATTTCCTGGAAAACCAGTGAAGGAAGATGGGCATTTCATTTGGGTTCTATTTTCATTTGCTCTATTTAGATTCTAGGAAACAGCTTTGTTCTAGAGGGTGGGGGCTAAGTGTTGAAAAAATTGAGTACACTAAATATATAGTCCACACTGGTCCATATACCTTATTATATATCTGAAAATTCTGAATAGTCTAATGCTTTTCTGTGTATACCTGAAGTAAGTCTAGACAACTTGCTCTTGGCTTATATTTTCTTATTGTAGTGTTTGAAAAAGTTCACAAATGTCACAAGCAAATTAGTTAAAAAACAGAGTCCCTCTGAGCAATTTTTGAAGGTAATTGTATGCCCTAGGCATACACATAACTTACTGATGATCAACAGCAACTTTTTTTGTGATTAACATATTCTGTGGTTCTTTCCTAAGTTCTCAGATGATCTTGTGTTTTCTGTGTATATGTACAGACTGCTGACATATGGTAACTGAACCCTTCATGGCTTTACTTAGATTTAGTTTACTTCCCTACAGAGGTGAAGTCACCTAACTGAACTATTATCACCTTAGGTGCATGCACATATATTATTTCAGTTCAACTAATTAGTTTTAATGTGATTTCACTTAGCTTAATTCAGACTAATATTTAACAAATGTCTTTATACAGACAATTCATAAGCAATAGTCTGTCTTCCATTATAAATAATTCTAATTAGTCTCAGTTTCTTTTTTTTTTTTTAAATTCTCTGCTTGTGTTTCAACTTCCAATTGTGGATAGTCTCTTTTGGCATTCTCTAGGCCTGAGCTCCTTACGTAAATTACACAGGTGTCCATTTTTCTTTTATCTCGAACAAGCTTGGCATACAGTCTCTACTGGTTTGGGATTAGTGTAAAAACAAAGGTTACATTGTTAATTGGAATGTTCTTGTAAACGCTCATGATAAAACTGTGCCAGGCTCAATTGTAGGTAATCTGCAATGTATTTGATTTAGTTTCTTGGGAGGAAAAAAAGTAAAAAAAAAAATAAAAATAAAAACCTTCCATTTAAAAAATGCATTCTGGTTTAACATTTGCTGTCTTATGTGTTTGTCTTTTTGATCAGTAAGACCACCACAGTGTCAAATATCACTGATCTCTCATGCACTTGCTCACCTATGTGTATATATCTGTATGCAATAAATCCTAGAACTGAAAGTAACTTTTACTTAGAATTTACTCCTAATGAAATCTGTATTGTGAACTTGCCCTTTTCTTATCATTTTATTAAGGATCTCCATCTGAAATTGCTCTCAAATTTTTCAGTATCCCTAACAAATGCAAATGAGGAATTGTGGGTTACTGTTGCACAAATTTAAGGTCAACTGAAAAAAAAAACCAAACTGACCTTACAAAAAATGAGAATAAACGTATTTTCTTTTGTTTTCTTTTCTTTTTTGCATATTGCAGTTGCACATTTTTTCATATTTCTTTTCCACATACGCCAGATGCAAATGTTTGCTAGCAAGCTTAGACATTACTTTGTGAGATCTCACTATAGATTAATCAGTTCTTTCTTACTGAAAACAATATTCAATTAACAACAAAGCTGCAATAGTGTGCAGGAGCACTTGAAGACACTTTTGGAACGCACCTATTCATCACTTCTGGAGTTTGAGGTTCTAATATAGTGTTGCACCAGGAGTGTCCACCAGCAGAAAATGACTTGCATGGCAAATTTTGGAGGAGTGGTCTGCTCCAAGAGCAACTCTAAGCTCTCCCGTGCAATCTTACAAGCACTCCAGCACTGATGAGACTTCCAGGACTCTCAAGCACCGACAATCTGCCCAGCCACTTGAGGCACTGGCACAGAGCTGCCTGCATGGCATGCCTACGGGATAAACTTGTTTCAGAGGTAGAACAAATTAATAAGAAGCATGCTTATTAGCAGTGCCATACTCTATATATATGGCACCAGAAAGGTATAGACACAGCTTAAAGATCAGAATAAATGGGAAAAAAAAAAGGAAAAAAAAGAAAGAAAGAAAAAAGCACTTAATTGCAAGAATAGTGTCAAAAGATTCTGGAAATAAACTAGGTTTGAAAGTCCCAAATTGCAAGCAGAGAAATGACAAGGACCTCCATTTTCCTGACAACTTCCTTGGGGAAAGGGAATTGTTCTCAGGATGAGTTATGCAGGACTGACAGCTTGTCTGTCTATTTTACGCAAAGCACAGTGCCTCATTCATCTTGATTTTCTCTGTAATTTTTTGCTCAGTGAAATAATTAGTAGAAATGCTTATTTCTATATAGTAGTGGTCAGATGATTTAAAAGAATAAAAAAGGAAGAAAATCTCATTTTAAAAGAGGCTAGATATTTTAGCAGAATATGGAATAAAATGACCTCTAACTAATACCATTTTGCAGTTAGTATTTCCTCAAAAATTAGTTTTTTTTAATCCAGGTTCATGATGTTGTCATATTTATGATTTGGGTTTTTTTAGAGAATTTAAGTTGTCAAACTTAAATTTGAACTCAGAGGCTTCAATTTATATAGGATATAGAGGACAGTGAAATTCTGAAATTTTATACATAAAGATATTTTGTCCCATGTAGTGATTTGTTCAGAGATTTGAGATTACAGACAAACCACACTAGCTGCTTATGATATAGCCACAAGTTTTGATGTAATATATGGATATGGACACTGAACTGCACTAATTCAACTCAAATAGTGAATATTTGTAACAGGTTATGTGCAAATAATTCATGAAGCTTGCTCACAGAGTATCTTTGAAATCATTTCAGAGCTTGCTGAAATTAAAAAAAAAAAAAAGTCTGGGTGGTATTTACTTAGGGCCTTTGACTTTGGAACTTGATTCTTCCATTGATCCCAAAAGTTAGCTGGCCCAAGGTCACCCTGCAAGACAAATTTATTACCTTTTCTTGACTAAAGAAATCTCTTAGAGTGAGGTGGACTCAGTGTCACATTGAGAAGGATTACTGGGTTCACATCAGATTTCACTGATTTTTGCAAAGTTTAAGTAGTCTAGATCTACAGTGGCATGTTTTACAAACTGTAAAACTTTACAAAAACTTTACAAAAAAATTTACAAAACTGTAAAAATGTATTAATTTACTCACTATTTTTCTAGTGAGTGATGAGTTATCATTTTTACCTTAGTTTGGTCTGATAAATAAAATGATTAAATTTTTTTTTTAATTACTTTATAGCTAAATTCTTCTAAGTCTGCTCTGGTTAGCAGCATGCAACTCTTTACTTTCAATATATAATTTAATAGTGATTGGTTTGGTTGTGCTGTTGGCTATGTGTCACAGAATCACAGAATCACAGAATGTCCAGGGTTGGAAGGGACCTCAAGGATCATGAATCTCCAACTCCCCTGCCACAGGCAGGGCCACCAACCTCCACATTTAATACTAGACCAGGCTGCCCAGGGCCCCACCCCTTGAACAGCTCCAGGGATGGGGCATCCACAACTGCTCTGGGCAGCCTGTTCCAGCACCTCACCACTCCCTCTGTAAAGAATTTCCCCCTGTGTCCTTTGATGAGAACAGATTTTCAAATTCTGTATAGAGCTAGTTGCATTTCTTACAGAAGCCAATCAAAATGACCAACCCACCAAGTAAAAGACTGAAAGATTTTCTTTTATTTCTTTTAGAAAATTCCTTTCTTTGATGAGAACAGATTTTCAAATTCTGTATAGAGCTAGTTGCATTTCTTACTGAAGCCAATCAAAATGACCAACCCACCAAGTAAAAGACTGAAAGATTTTCACAGAATCACAGAATCACAGAATTGTAGGGGTTGGAAGGGACCTCTAGAGATCATCGAGACCAACCCCCCTGCCAAAGCAGGTTCCCTACACCAGGTCACACAGGTAGGCGTCCAGGCGAGACTTGAATATCTCCAGAGAAGGAGACTCCACAACCTCCCTGGGCAGCCTGTTCCAGTGCTCCGTCACCCTCACTGTGAAGAAGTTCTTACGCACATTCGTGCGAAATTTCCTGTGCTGCAGCTTATGTCCGTTTCCCCTCGTCCTGTCTCCACGTACCACTGAAAAGAGACTGGCCTCACCACTATGGCTGCCACACCTCAGATATTTATAAACCTGGATCAGGTCCCCTCTCAGTCTTCTTTTCTCAAGGCTAAACAGACCCAGTTCACTCAGCCTTTCTTCATAGGGGAGATGCTCCAGGCCCTTCACCATCTTTGTGGCCCTCCGCTGGACTCTTTCCAAGAGATCCCTGTCTTTTTTGTACTGGGGAGCCCAGAACTGGACACAGTACTCCAGATGAGGCCTTACCAGGGCAGAGTAGAGGGGGAGGATCACCTCCCTCGACCTGCTGGACACGCTCTTCTTAATGCACCCCAGAATGCCATTGGCCTTTTTGGCCACGAGGGCACACTGCTGGCTCATGGCCAACCTGTCGTCCACCAGGACGCCCAGGTCCCTCTCTGCAGAGCTCCTCTCCAGCAGCTCATCCCCCAGCCTGTATTGGTGCATGCAATTCTTCCTCCCTAGATGTAAGACCCTACACTTGCTTTTGTTGAACCTCATCCGGTTTCTTCCTGCCCAGCTCTCCAGCCTGTCCAGGTCTCGCTGAATGGCAGCACAGCCTTCAGGCGTGTCAGCCAATCCTCCCAACTTCGTATCATCAGCAAACTTGCTGAGGGTGGCCACTATCCCCTCATCAAGGTCATTGATGAAGATGTTGAACAAGACCGGACCCAGCACAGACCCCTGGGGGACACCACTGGTTACAGGTCTCCAGCCAGACTCTGCACCACCAACGACGACCCTCTGCGCTCTGCCAGTCAGCCAGTTCTCAACCCACCTCACTGTCCACTCGTCTATCCCACACTTCCTCAGCTCTGTTATAAGGATATCGTGGGAGACAGTATCAAACGCCTTTCTAAAATCAAGGTAGATTACATCTACCGCTCTTCCCCCATCCACCCAGCATGTGACAGCATCATAGAAGGCCACCAAGTTGGTCGAGCACGACCTCCCCTTGGTGAACCCATGCTGACTACTCCTGATAACCTCCTTTTCTCCCAGTTGTCTGGAGATGGTATCCAGCACAAGCTGTTCCATCACCTTTCCAGGGACAGAGGTGAGGCTGACAGGCCTATAATTACCCGGATCCTCCTTCTTGCCCTTTTTGAAGACCGGAGTGACATTGGCTATCCTCCAGTCTTCAGGGACCTCCCCTGTTGTCCAAGACCTCTCAAAAATGATGGAGAGCGGTTCGGCAATGACCTCCGCCAGCTCTCTCAGCACACGTGGATGCACCCCATCAGGTCCCATGGACTTGTGGACCTTAGTACTGCCTAGGCGCTCACGCACGTCCTCTTTCCTGACTAAAGGGAAGTCTCCCATTCCCCAGACCCTCTCCCTAACCTCCAGGGTGTGGGATTCCTGCGGGAGAGCCTTTTCACTGAAGACAGAAGTAAAGAAGGCATTCAGTATCTCTGCCTTCTCCGCATCCCCCGTTACGAGGACCCCTCCCTCACTTAGTAAGGGGCCCACATTCTCTCTAGTTTTCCTTTTGCTATTAACATACTTGAAGAAGCCTTTTTTATTATACTTTATCACTTTAGCCAGATTCAATTCCAGATGGGCTTTAGCCTTCCTCGTTTTCTTTTATTTCTTTTAGAAAATTCCTTTCCCTCCTCATAGCAAAGTATTGCTTTAAGTTGGCTAAATATGTCTTTTTTTCCTTTTTATATTTCTTCTCTGAAGCACAGCTTTCTACTTTTCAGAGGTATATCTCTACAGTCACATTTTCAAAAAAACTCAAGAGTAGTATCATAAATTGTGTAAAATGAGATGTACACTAGTGTACATATTATGAAAATTCATTAAACTGATTTTATTCTAGTTTTCCAATTTTCACTGAAATGAATCATTCAGTGCACTATATAGAGAACTTGGTCCTTTTGGTAGTCCCATCATAAAACCGTAGCAGTTCATAACATAACATGATCCAGTTAAACTGATTGACTGACTTCTGGAAAAGACAAGTAGGTACATTTCATATACTTCTGTGGTACTGATGGCAATTTTTAAATTCACTTTTACTGATGTTCCTCATGTATTTTTATGCTACTTGTTTAATACACTTTTTTTTTTTCTTTGAAAGCTGCATGTTGAAACAGTCATCTTCATCAGCAAATGCACTCATTCATATGCTTCCATTGGAAATATCCACATGAATATGCTACTCAGAATTAGTTAAAATGAAATTCGATAAATATAGGAATGAGACAACTTGACAGAAAAAAAACTGCAGTACATTCCTTGTTTGTAGAAGCCAAATATGTATTAATTTCCTTTGTTTATAAATGTCAATATTTCACTGAATACCATATGATATTAGTCAGTTTGATTTGTTTTCAAGACTAGTAGGAGTATATGGACATGGTCTGAAAAAAAATACTTACATTAATGTATCAATTTAGAAGCCTGTTCACATACTTGAGTCATACCAGAGATGTTAGGTAACATACAGTTAGAGATATCCAGTTGAGTAATATTGAAATAACCCAGAAAAGAGACCATTATCTTAAAATCATAGACTCACAGAATGGCTTGAGTTGAAGGAGATCTTAAAGACCATGTAGTTCCAACTCTGCTCCCATGGGCAGGATTGCTACTCACTAGATCTGGCTGCCCAGGATCCCATCCAGCCTGGCCTTGAGTTCCTCCAAAGATGGGGGCAGTCCAACTCAGTCAACATTTCTTCACAGGATAGGTGCTCCTGCCCTTTGACCATCTTCATGGTCCCCCTCTACACCTGCTCCAACATCTTCACACCCCTCCTATACTGGGGTCCCCATAGTACTCTAGGTGGGACTTCAAAAGGTCAGAGCAGAGGGGGACAATAACCTCTCTCTCTTTGCTGGCTACCCCTATTGTGATGCAGCCCAGGATACTACTGACCGTCTTGGCTGCAAGCACACACTGCTGGATCGTGTCAAGCTGATGATGTAACATATAGACTGGAGCTGTGATGTTGGAGCTGCTGATAGCTCTTCCTAGAACTGATTTCCTCTGGATTGGTGGTCTCCTTGTGCTTAGTATGGATGGATAGAACTGACTGCCATCTGTCATTTTAAGACTACAGGTGTGCAGTACCCTTGTTCTGTACCTCTGATTTTCACCTATTTGGAACAAGCAACTGCAGGATTTATGGTTCACAAGATGTTACATAGGTCTGCTGTGTACCTTCTTGACTACATCTGGCTGTTTCTTAATGCCTTTTCATACTGGCAAAGTAGAATTGTTTCAGCCACAGATAATGTGCAAACAAAAGAAAAAAAGGAGAAAATGTGTAGACCGTTTTATCAAGTCCTAGGTACAAGAAGGTCCCTAGATCAGTACAGGAATCTGCAGTTAATATCCTTGCTTTGAACATTCTTCCTTGTTTATGCTAGCAAAATAGAATCTGTATACTGGAAAGCTTGAAAGCAGTTTGTGTAATTTGTGTTTTTTTGTCCACTAATTTCATTATCTAAAATACACAATCCATAATTTAAATCTAAATATGGAGGCATTATTCACTTTTCTTTTGATTGGAATTTCAAGGTTGCATAAATCAAAGCTTTCAAGATCACATAGATCACGAGCAAGTTATGTTGTGAAAAAAAATTGTAATGTTGAAAGGATGATTAAGGTCATTTGTTCAGTCTTTTTCAGTATCTCAAAAGACATATAATGGAAGTTCTCCTAAAAATTTTTTTTATTAAGTATGCTTTTCTTGGACTATACTCTTGTATGTTCACAAACAGCCAAGTTGCTTTGTCCATGCCTTTAATATTATTATATATGAAATATGGGCCATACATAATTTATACATATTTATACATCCAATTGTTTATACATACATACATTGACAGAAAATAATTTTTTAACTCCAAATGTTACTTTATAGTATATTTAGTTAGAAAAGTCTGAAAGAATTGAACTAATGTTCTGATTGTTCAGGAATTTTTCAAGGTAGAGGTGCAAAAAAAACAAAAAAAAAGAAGCACAAAGCAGCTAACAGCCTTCAGGCAAGACAATTTGAGTCTTTCAAAATAGTCTCTGCTTGAAGTACTACTTCATTTTACAGTATAAGTGAAAGAATTAATGTTGCTTTTAACCACCTGTGTTTTCCCTTTCTTTCCAGAAATGTGCTTCTTCTTTGCCAGCAATTTGTAATGATATGACTGTAGAGTTATTTGAGACCTTTGAAGTAATCTTTTTTGTCTATCTCATATTGTAATTTAGAGACCTGTCAGTAGTTACATAAAAACTATCTTGGCTTTGCCTTCTTTTGTGGTGTCCAAACACGGACTAAACTGGCACCTTTATATTCAAAATTGCCCTTCCTGTAGGTATACTGGAGTGGGAAAATATTGAATGAGCCTTTTATTACTTAGCTGACTATACAAATCCCTGAATACTTGCTTACAAATATTTTGTTTGTTTCTTTAGCTATTTTGCATTCTGAATATCTCTCTTTCCAGGTTTCCATAGCAACTCTTGTACAGCTTGATCATTAGAAAGAAGTTCTCTTTAATTGATTTCCTAATGTATAGCTTAATAGTAACTGTTAAGCAGTCTTTTGTTTCCAGGTCATATTTAAGGTTCATATATTTGCATAAAAACATCTCATTAGTTCAAACCAATCATTATTAGTAATTTTCTTCCTTTAGTTTTTTAATAACTAAACCCTCATTGAGGTTTTTCAAATAGCAAATATTTATAGCTCGTAAAAAGAGCTTTCTCTGGGAGCCTGGGTGCTTTGTTTTTACGAGCAGCAAGAAAATTATAGAGCTTCAAAATTTTGATCACATAATACAAAAAGAAGGTGTCTTTTTCTCCAATTGAATTTAAAATAGACTGTGCTAACTATAGGCCAGAGGCAGTATTTAATGGCAAAGTTGCAATGTATTAGAAGCTTGTACATATACAAATAACAATGTAAAAATAACCAAGAATAACTGAAAATTTCCCTACCCTCACTGGCATTGCAAAAGCCAGAAAATTCTTGTGCTAAATAGCAGATTTTCAATGGAGTCCTCACATGAAAGAAAATCAAGTGTAGATATGTAAACACATAGATATTACTATTTACTTGACAATCAGACAACCAATTTGATATCTGTGATTGTTAGTTGAAGAATCGAAATTAATTATATGTTTCTCAGAGAATAAATTCTGATCATAGCTACGATTAATATGGGTATAAAATGAGTTTTTCTTGACAAGATCCATTGTAAACACATGCTTCTATAGATGTACAGTTTGTGTCATCTTTTTCTGTACAGAAGAACTGAAACATAAATTTCGATATACTGAAAATGTAAGATCTTCTAGTTAGGAAAATTGTGGGGAAGAGGGAGTGTCAGCTTTCACTAATTTAATAATCCTTTATTTCCTTGAATCTTCTCCAACAAATTTAATTCCCTACTATAGAAAAAGGAAGAACTATTCTGGAAGAATAGTTTTAAAACAATATGATCAAGCCAAAACACATAAATATAGGTCACACCATTATGCTAAGCTCCAGAAAATGTAATTAGCACATATAATCTTTTATTCTTTTCCCCTTTTCTTTTTTTTCCTCTTGCATCCTTGACCTCTGTGTGTCTTTATAGAAACTAATAGCATTAACATTATGCTACGATTAAAAAGCTAGACAGCACAACAACGCTGCTTGACAAGATATTTTTACAATCCTTTTTGATGTCATTCTGTTGGGATTGAATGTCCTTTGAACTCTTGCAAATTAAGTGGATGTTCAGTGGATGTATTCTCATATGGACTCTCTTTGTGTTATCTGTTAGGTCTCTTCTGCTGTTTGGAAAGAAGGATTGGTTTCCATTTATCCTAGCACCTATAATTTTGTTAAACACTAATTATTTATGCATAATATGGATTTCAGAAGTGGGTTTAAAAAACAAATTTACTATCACTTTGCAATATGCTAAATGTATGTTTTAAACAATTTGTATTAATTTCTCAGCTAAGCTGATAAAAATGCATGAGCTTTTGTTTCCTGCACTGTGTTCATCATTTAATATCAGAGTTTAACCGCAAACATGAATCCTGCCTCCAGAATATCAGCAGTGTAATATCTTTACTACTTGTATTATATTTTGTATCCTCTCGTTGTGCTATACAGGTATAATATCAGAAAGACTGAAAAGTTGTGTGTAAATTATGCGTGCTATCTAGAGAAAGCATCAAAGCTCTTAATGGAGTAAAAAGAAGAGCATTATCATAGCATGAGTTCCTTTTACAACCAGGTTACTGCAGAATTAGGAGATATGATTGGTGCATTTTCAGTTGAAAAGACATATAGTCATTGTTAACATAAGATCTCTTCTCTCTGTGAAAATCGAACAAAAACCACAGCCATACGAACATTTATTATATAGAACTGCAACTGAATCACCTTTGCAAGATGGAAAAGCCAGAAATAAACACAGAATTCCTGAGGAATGTCATAGATGGATATGGAGTGGAGTGGTTTGATACTAACAGGTTCCAGCAAGGCAGGAAGCATCAACCTGGATTAAAGCAGATAATAGAAGAACTGAACAACACAGTTACATTTAGATTTATCAACCAAGAACAGGAAATGTAGTTAAGCTGCAAAAACACGGAGAGATTGAAACAGGAACTGAAACTGCTGATAGAAAACAAGTTAGGTTTTTGATGGTTATATTGTGTCATTTTGCCATGCCATTAGAAATCTGACAAGTCCAGATAACAGTTAGGATAGCTGTGAAAAAGACTGAAAGAAGATGGGAGAATGTGGAAACTAAACCAGTATGACATACTAAAAAAGAGAATGGAGCTCCTTAGTTTATACACCTGCAGTGGATGGTTTGCTCTTGAGAAGAATAAGAAACAGATTTAGAAATTGATTAATTTATGTTAACACATAATTTTAATACATAATTCGTGAAAGTAGCAACTCCCAGGGAGAAAAAAAAAAAAAAAAGGACATAATTTATGTTTCAGAACATAATTTGGGCTTGTACTACTTTTTCCTGCCTGAAAGAGTTGCCTATTTTTACAAAAGATAGAAATTTTAATTTCAACTTATTGTTCCATGTGATATCTTGTACGTTTCCAGTGCACAATTCATTTACAGAATTGAAAACAGACTTACTAACTCAGACTTTCTCCAGCAGTCATCAGTTTAAGTGCATCACAAACTTTACTGGCTTAATTTGTCAGATGAAAGACTATTACTTCCATTTTATGAATGCCAAGATAAGTCCTAAGGAATTGTTTTCTCAGACAGATTTCTATTTTCAGAAAGCTGAATAAAGATTAGGTTCAAGCTTGTTGACTTAATTTCATGTTTTGAAAGAGTGGACTCCTATAATTGACGCAAGTGGGTTTTTTTCTGTCCATTTTCTCTTGCACTGCACCTTCTGTCTCACTTGTTCAAACCAGGGCCTCCTGCTTATTTTTCTCTATTGTACCACTTTCTCTTCATTGCATTCTTAATTACTTTACTTAATCTGCCCCATTCAAATTTCTCAAGCTTCAGATCTCAATTAAAATCTCCTTCCTATTTTAGTTTTCTCCTAACTTTTTAAGCACTCCATTGCCAATCTCAGGCTTCACCAGGACTGCTGGAAAACTTTGTTCATGATGGTGCTGTGATGTAGGAGGAAACACTGCACAGTGTACCCAGAAACTGCAAGGTAAGTGAGCTCGGGCAAGAAGACAACAAAGCAGCATGCCAAGTTCCGTGCAGTCTGAGAAGGACGGAGCAGATGGATTTGGGTTTTCTGAACCCCAGAACTGCCAGGCTTCCAGCAGGTAAGAAGAATCCCAGTCAGGATCACTTCCACAAGGACAAGTAAAAAAGAAGTAAGGAAGATAACACAGTCAGTATTAAGGTGTTCACTGTATTGTTCCTCTGATACATTCATCAAAGCTGAGGAACGTGTGGTCAGTAGGAAAGATGCTGCATTGACTATAGTCTAAAGATAAGAGGGAAAGCACAACGGGGGCAAAGCAGGAGCTTTCCAAGAATGCTATCTCTGGAAGCAAGACTGAAACTCTATGTGTATCCATACCTGTTCACACAGAATAAGAGGACCAGGAGTGTGACATTGAGAAGAATAAATATATTCTGCTGGGGGGTCCAGTCAGGATCCCTCAGTGTATTGGGCTGGGATGAGAGGTGGAAAGAGGGAGGGGAAGAAGTCTTTAGTGACTGTCCTGTGTAGGCAGAAGCATTCATCTGCCAGTCTGAGCTAATATCTGGATAAACATTAATCAAAATTGCTGAGAATTATAGCTCTTGCATCTCCTTCAGTGTTGATGTATACATGAAGAGCTAAGTAACAATGGATTTATATTTCAGAGTTTTTTATTAGCTAACCTAGCTACCTACAAATGTTGAGATTCATAGCATGGACTGGAAGCATTAAAGAAAAGTGAAGGTCATTGAGATCTGGAACAGATTGCCCAGAGAGGCTGTGAAATTTCCTTCCCTGGAGATATTCAAAAGACATCTGGTCATGATCCTAGGTAACACCCTCAGGGAGCCGTGTTTGAGCAGGGAAGCCCAGCACAGCTCACATTACATCCCAGGCCCAACCACCATGCCATCATGGCAGCAACTTTTCCCCTCTAAGAGGACTGGCATGGCCCTGGGCATGCATCCATCACTCAGCAACAACCAAAACATCAATCCAAGACAATTCCTCTTCACTCAGTGCAGCCCAGGTAAGCCAAAAGGTTGGACACCCGCTAGATTATCTCCAGAAGTCTCTTCCAAAACATCTACCATCCTGTGATTCTATGATTTTGTGAATGGAAATAGCTACACTAATTGTCAACTGATAATCATTTATTAACACCAACAGACAACTGGAGACAAGTAGAAAAAAAGCAAATATTATTATTAAGAATAAGAAAGCAATTCTTCAGTAATTTAACACATCTTTGTGTATAGCTAGGAAAAGTGCATAGATTAGCAAAGACAATTTTATTTTTTTTTTAATCCTTCCCTTCTGCTCTGTTCTGGTGAGGCCACATTTAGAATACTATGCCCAGTTCTGAGTACCTCAGTTCAGAAAAGACAGAGATGTCAAAAAAGTCCACTGAGGGATCGCAAAGATGATAAAGGCCCTGGAGCATCTCCCATATGAGTAAAGGCTGAGTAACCTGAGTCTGTTCAGCCTGAGGAAAAGAAGACTGGGAGGGAGATCTGATTAATGTTTATAAATATCTAGAGGGAGGTGGAGGGAATGGATGAGACCAGGCTCTTCTCCATGGTGTGTATTGATAGGATAAGGAGCAACGGCCTAAAACTTGAACATAGGAAGTTCCGAACAAACATGCAGAACTTCTTTACAGTGAGGGTTATGGAACACTGGAACAGGTTTCAGGGAGAAGTTATGGAATCTCCATCTATGGAAATATTCAAGACCCATCTGAATGCTTACCTGTGTGACCTGTTGTACTGAGCCTGCTTTAGCAGAGGGGTAGGACTTCATGACCTCTTGAAGTCCCTTGCTACCCATTCTGTGACTCGTGATTTTCTGAAAATACAAGTACAGAATATACAAAAAATTTATGTCAATCATCAGACACAACTACTACACTTTGCTCAAGCATAACTTGTCTCTTAAGCTTGTCTAAACTGTTCCAAGTAAATTGTTACACAGCAAGAATTATCTAGTAATTATATAGAGTCAGAACACTAGTGTGCCTTTCCTGCCAATTTCTTCCCTATTTAGCAAAGAAGAGCTGTGTTTCACTGAAAAGTTACTGCTACTGGATCTGACATGCTGCTGTTGACAATATTTGTTCTGAAGTCCCTAGCTCTAGAGTGGGAATTGTAAGATGCATAACTAGTTCATACACACATTAAGAAGAGTTACAAGAGAAGGTAGGAGACAACCTTAGTAGAGGGTGTTTGTAACATGTAGCTTGGCAAGTATAAAGTAAATCTATAATAATGTTAACACAATGTTTACTACATATTTTGAGGGAAAGATGAGATACAGATGTCTGTGTGTGACCTAACTCACCCAGCAGCTTCCTCCTTGCCATATTACTCTGCAGAATGAACTTGCAAAGTGCTTTCTTTGAAATGTAGAAATAAAAGAACAAAGCTGTAGAAGCAAGTGAAATATATTCCCATCAAATTTTGAGAGAGGATCTTGAGGAAGATTTGTAATTTCTGGACTAATAACTATACAAACTGTGATAGCAGTATGACTAATAGGAATTAATTTCCTACATTCCCAAATAGAAGCATGCATATAATGTGTATAGCAATCTAGTTAAGAAAACATATTTGTTCAGGAAGTAGAGATCTGATCTAGTGACTTCCTCAGCTTTCTACAGGATCTACTGTTTCCAAACTCTTGCTTCTCTGAATGATATGATAATTGCATTTCATGTTAAGATAGGCTGAAAAAAACATTTAAGTTCCTCCAGCCTTCCTCTTTCAACTCAGAAAAGGACACCAAACTGAAAAAAACAGAAAAAGCACACGCTGTAAGAAAGGAGAGGTAAGATAAAGGATTCAAAGAATAACATCTTAAGCATAATAGTTCTAACAAGCATTTTATAGTACATCAGACCTACCCCAATCATTACAAAGTTTAACAGTGGAACTATGTACCTGATAATCACGTTCATACACTTTCCTCACTATTGTAATACATTTTTGGTGCCCACAGTTAATTTCATTCATATTACTGCCCAAAACAATGAAAACAATATATCAATAAAAGAGATAAATATATAAATCATTTACAAAATGAAATATGTAAATTCCTGATTATGTTGAATGAAGAGAAAATAATACACTTAAAAGAAAAGAAAGAAATGCCAAATCAATAGAAGTAATGTTCAAAAAAGAAAAAAAAATAGAAATGCAATTTTAAGAGCTGGAGAAAATCAAAGGGGAGAAATAAGTATAAGGTGTAGTTAGATGATTTTTAAAAGGTATCATAATTCTAAATTGCAATTTAGAATACAATATAATAGTTCAAAAAGACTGCACGAGAATGAACATGAGAATAAAAGGAGCGAGATGGTGGGAAAGAGTCAACGATCACATTAAATGCTACAGTGAGAATTTCAAAACGAGAGCACAGACAAATCAGAAGTCTGAAGCGAACAAAAGAAAGGTAAGAAGTGTCAGTAGTAAGCAAGACTAAAATTACATTGCTGTTAAGGTTTTGGTCACACTCACAGTGCTTAAAGGAGCAGTTTAAAAGACCATCATATTCAAAAGTCAAAACTACTAATACATAATGCATTCAGTGCTTTAAGCATCACAGTAAATGTCCTGTATGCTGTGCTTTGCATAAGAAATATCGTTTTATATACTTCTGTATTTTTTGAGAAAGCCAAATATAATTTTTGTGAAATCAATTCATACAACTGCAGGTTTTAAAGAAAAGTGTATTAGAGTATAGGTTTACAATTTGTGTGAAACTGAAGGCAGAAAATGATACATCTTCAGCCCTGCAGTTAGTCTGATAACATCTAAGGTCATCAAGCTGCGTGATAGGGTTGAATTTGTAGGCCACTGTAACACTGTAATAGTTAATATTTTAAATAATTATCTAGTACATATCTAATTAGACATGCCTGGAGACTCGCATGCAAAGGTATTTACCAGTAAGTCTAAGCAATGCTACATCTCCTCCTTTGCAGAATGTCTGGAAATAGATGCATGTAGACACATGCTTTAACTCAACCTGATTTACAGATATCTGATTTATTAAAAGACTATCCCTGGTTTTCAGTTATTATTTCTCATGAGGAGATCCATTCACCCGACCAGAAGTACAGCTGAGACAGAAGAAAAAATATAGACAAAAATTTTTTATAAATACAATGAAATCTTAAGGGAATAATAATGTAATAGTAATAATAATAATAATAGTAATGCAATTATGCTAAACTGACGTGAATGGTTTTATATAATTCTTGGTAGTCCAAAGTCAATAATAAGGAAATGTGTTTAAATTCTGAATCAGGATTATATTGAATGATATCCAAGGCAAAGATACATTGCTGAGACTGATCAGTTAAAGCCTGCCGAATTGAACTTTGTTTAAACTGAGTTTTATTTTCTTTTCAGTTGAAAGCAAAGTGAAAATAATCTGAGGGATTATATATTTTTCAAGAGCATGTAGATGATTAGAAATATGTACAAGAACCAAGAACATTAATGTAGCAAATGAAAACAATAGGTAAGTGGTACTAATTCTTCTCTAATTTAGCTATGTAATCAAAAGCTTTGTAAGCTGTTCTCAGAATATATTAAGGATAAAAGCTGAATTTAAGAAAGTTTTAAAAAGCATTTTCTATGTAAAGATGGTTTGCTGAAGTTAGAAGATATTTTTGGACTCCTAATATCAGGAAGCAATCAGGTTTGTTCAGCACTCAAGTGCTAAAACTCTATTGCTGTTAAACTGTAAGTGAAACGTAAATATATGTATAATATAAATTCTTAATGTCATTCAAAATACAAATGTGGCATTGAATCTCATCCAGCAAGGTTTTTGACTGACAGCTCAAGCCAGAGTTACCAATCTGAAACAAAAGAAGAAGGAGAAGAAAGAAAATCTAGATTGATGGAGCAATCTTGCTCCTATTCAAGTCAATGAAACACTCTCATTCAAACATGATCAGGCTCCTTTTGTGCTATATACTAAGTACATAGGACTCTCCATATTTGTCCAAGGGGGCTTACCTGAAGGATGGTGAAATTTAAAATTTCTCTTGATCATTAGACATCAGTACTTGTTCAATGTAGTCATCATTATTTGTACTTTTATACACTCAGCACAAGAGATTTTAGTATTATTTAATTAGTTGATAACCTTTATTCTTTCCTGAAACTTTACAAAACTGCTAGTTTATTTGCATTTGTTTGTATGTGAAGTCTTTTAGTACTTATTTTACTGAAATATTTATTTCTTACTACTTCTCACTACTTCTCACTCTGAAATAAAGAAAACAAATCTTTTATATTTAAATGACTCATGGGTTCTATGTAAACAAATTTTTTTGAATTAAGCATGATTTTCTGGTACTGGTAACAACTTCAGATTTCTTTCCCGTAGAAAACTAGATCTAAGCACATTTGCGTATTTACAAAAATTATTTTATAAAAAAACATATTGATTTAACATGATGCAAATATATATAAAGGAGTAAGTCTATCTTAAACCAGAACGTGATGAGATTTTCTCTGTTCTACCTTCTAATATGGGAGAAAAATTGCAGTTCATTCTCCCCTCCTAGCAGCTTGTTAATAATCTTCTAGATAAACTTAAAATCCCTTTCAGTGTTTCTCACAATTTTTTTCAGTTTTGCTTTTGTGCATGGACAGAAGAGTGCCGGTCTGCAAATCTATTTCTTATTTAAACTTATCAACACTAAAAATGGAAGAACCACACCACATAATTATTCTGATCCAGTCAAAGTGCTCAGAATGCAATTAAAACCGTGTATTTTTAGGATATGTATAATGAAGACACGTCTGTAACTTTAACAGAAAGGGGTTTTATTTCAGGGCTAACCTCCAGCTTTACAGGAGTTTTGTCAGATCTCTTATTCTTACGTCCATGTAAATAGTCACAATTTGCCATAAGAAACTAGAGTCTTTGCATAAATCAGGTTAGGACTGGAGGGTAAATTCAACAGATAGCTCCAAAACAACAAATAAAATATTGGGCCATATCTTCTCTCCACTCTAAAATTTTCACTAAGGAAGTTAAATCTCCTCACTCCATCAAGTGTACTTGCAGTTCAACTCTTTTTTTATATATATATTTTTATTTTGCTGTTTTGTGTCACTTAGATATTTCATAACCTGTTTTCAGCTGCAATACAATTGCAATAGGAACAGTCTAGGGGTTATAGTTGACCCCTCCTGCTAAGGGAGGACAAGAAAGATTTTGGTCTTAGTAGGCTGAGGAAGCATTTGAATATAAATCACCACTCTGTGAGCAAATGAAGAAATATATTAACATTTGACATTGGGTGATAGCTTACTAGAGGAATAAAAGGGCTTACCTGCATCCCTACGTTAGATATATGAGAAATTGAATGGAACACGTTTGAGGAACTACCCTTAGCTGGTACTTCTCGAAACGGATTTCAATAGCTTCCTTTCTAGACTGAATTTTATGAAAGTACAAATTTGAACTGCTTTTCTCTTCTCTAACAAGACATCAAACACTAGACATGTAATGGGAAAGTGGGTCATTATCTTCATGCACTAATGTTACCAAGAATTTGAGTTTCTCTGCAATTATGTCACTGCAGTGATAGTGAGATCTCAAAAACAATATACGTTCCAGCACAAAAAGTGAAGAGATCTGTCAAATCCAATTTAGAAACAGAGATATGGTGCTTGCAAATAGCCAGAAAGGTCTTAATTTAATGAATTTTAAATTAGTAAAATGCATTTGGTATA
This sequence comes from Meleagris gallopavo, assembly GCF_905368555.1. Lineage (NCBI taxonomy): Eukaryota > Metazoa > Chordata > Aves > Galliformes > Phasianidae > Meleagris > Meleagris gallopavo. Next base: position 15,529,928 of record NC_139435.1, on the reverse strand, counting down.
GAAAGCCAAATCAAATACTTTAAGCACATTTATTTTCACACTTAGAGCCTGATTCTTAGGTGTAAAGTATCATACTGATTTATTCAGGATGCCAGCATACACTCTGACTAATTTTTTTTTCTATAAATCCTTTAACACTGAGGAGCCTCCACACCTATAGGGCACTTACACTGACTGGTTCCCACATAAATCAAGGAGAGTAGAACTAAGAATCTCTCAGATGTGATCAAGACATTCTTCTAAACTCTTGCATTGTGTAAAAAAAAATAACATTTAGCGCTCTAATATTACAGCTGCTGACTTAATGACAGAGTAGATTTTTCCAAAAAATTCTTTTAAGTAAATGTTTTTGTCTATCTGTAAATTAATAAATATAGAGTAAATTAAAAAAAAAAATAATCTCAATTTCTAGATTTTATACTTGGAGGCACCTTTAACTGAAAATACATATTTCAAGAGCTCTGTAAGATATGTCATTCAGTAAAAATCTGTTGTAAACTCAAAGAACTTGGATACTTTAGGAAAATTTCATGTGATTTGGTTGTCATTAGGAAAGTATTAATAGCCATTGTTTATAACTGTTGTAACTACAGTCACAGACAGTTCAGCCTCTCAGGTCATTCTCAAGTAGTCTCAGGGGGATTCAGAGCAGCTCAGGCACTGCAACAGCCCTGGTAATTTGCCTCCACTGCCAGATGTAGCCCATTCACAGGGCAGGCCATGCACAGCCTGGCTTTGCTGTAGTATGACAGGCACTGGGGAGGATTAACGCACTGGGAGGCTGCATGTTTCCTATGGAAGCTTGTGCCAGTCGGTGTCAGGCAGATGACTTTTAGAGAAAGATAATGACCTCAGCAACCTAAAAGGAAAAAAAAAAAAGCTCAATGAAAGAAATTAAGACAACAACTTTTCTCAACTTCTTTATGTCATTTGTTTTAGCTTAGAAGAAAGCTATGTTTGGAGCAAAATTTGGAGCAAAATATTTTGGAGAAAAATGTTCAGACATTGGAGTAAAAATTTTTATTAATTTTTCTATTGATTTTTTCCTTCTCAGTTTTGAAAAATACTTTGTACAGAATGCGAACAACACACTCTGTTTCTAATCCCAGTGGCATCAGAATTTTGATGCGAGTCATTACTTCTGATTTATTTTGCTTTCCCTCTCAGAAAGCTTTGCTACTTAACAATGACTGGCTAAAAACATACTCACTTTGTTATATAAAGGAGATATAAGATTCACTGGAATCTTTCTTTAATACTTCTTTTATCAGCCCAGTCCATGTTGTTTAAAATAATGAAAAATAGAACATTGTTAAATTTCTTTGGAGAGCTGTTAAGTCACATATTAAAAATTATTTTAATTTTTGACTGGATGTGTATGTTTGCCTTACCCAACCAGAAGGCTTTTGTTCTTCTTTGTAGTTTGCAAATACCGGACTGTAAATGTCTTTCTGGATCACTGAGTCCAGTTTCCTCTTATAATATATAGTTACATCACAGTTGTTTTAACATTTATTTTAAATGGTTTAAAAGTGTTGGTGTTTTGTCTGTTTGTTTGATTTACTCTGTTGTTGCCACCTTTTAACTCTGAAAGTTTCACGTCTTTTTTTGTTTTCATTTGACATGCTAGAAGAAAATACTTTTGAATTGGAAGAATGATAATTGAAGTAATTAGTGAACTCTTGCATGTTTTTTTCCTTTTCTTTCCTTCTTGGTAGTAAGGAATAAGGAAAATACTCACTTTGTCTCTTTTGATGAGTCTAATTCTTTCCCAGCTCTTTTAACTGCCCAGTCAACCCGTGAATGATCAAAATCTCCAAATCACTATCTTAGTTCCTTTCATCTGATTATATCTTTGCACACAGCAGGAGCTTTTTACTAATTCCAAAATTACTGAATTTCCATTTTTCAGTAATTCATCCCATTTCTGATACTTCAGCCCCTCTGGATCACCTTCTTATTCCCAGATGATATCCAAACACAATTTTATTCTTTGATAACTCAATTTTGTTTGCTGGCTTCACTCGTGTTCTATTTTAGATAATTTTTATTATTATTATAATTTTTATTATGAGAAAATGTCCTTAATGGAAATAAACAGATTGTCTCGAGATTTATCTCTAAGCTCCCCACATAACCTTTACAGAGCTCAATAGTTTCTCCTTAGCAAGCTTTTGTTGTTCTCTGCATTTCTTCATGCACCTGACAATTCCTATCTTAATCCCTACATTCTCTAAGTGAAGTAGTAATTTCCTGCATGTCACTATATCAAATACTTCAGTAAATCTAGCTTATATTTCCCTTGTGTAGAAAAACATCATTATCTAAAAAGGATATCAGATTAGTCCAGCATGATCTGCCTTTAGCAAACCTGTGCAGCATTTTCTACTATATCTAAACGTCTACTTATTCAACTCTTTAAAAGTTAAAGCATAGCATGCTATGGAAATGAGATTAATCACCTCTCCCAACTTTCTTCCATCCCTTCTCTGTTATACCAAGTCTTATATTTGCTGTTCTGTAATCTTACAGCAGCACTGTGACCTGATATATTTGTTTAATTTAAACATAATCAAAGCTCAGTGCTCTGTTCAACTAATAACTTCAGTAATGAGTGAGATCTTCTAATTTTATAAGGTTTGAAAACAAACTCTCATTACAATCGCACTGCAGTTACATTTCCACTTTAAACTGGACTAGTTCAAAATCCCTCAACCAAATATTGTTTGTACATTCTGAATTTTTACAGCAACTTTCTCTAGATATGTTTTGGTGACAAGTAGCATCACTGCTTGCTAATTCAAGCTTTCATTGATAATGAAAATAATAACAACTGAATACAGACAATGCATTGCTATGAGTGAAAACACTAGCTTCTCAGGTCTACAGAGACCTGAAAAGGACTGGAGATGACTGGCACATTGCTCAGGCTGTTCAGCTTAAGACTGAAATAATGTATATGTGAAATTACTATCACACGGAAGGGTTTTGGAATAATCAGAATTGTCACCAACGAATTTTTCCTGAAGTATAACAATGAGAGAAAATGCACCAGAGTCTGGAAGAGAAGCAAAAAGGACAGGAGCCAGCTTGTTCAGTTATAGCATTTTGGACTGATGTTGCCAAGCACAAAAGTGTTTTGCCAGCACTCTCCTTTGAACTTCAACTTGGGACTTTCCCATCCAGAAGTAGAGTTTTAAATTTAATATCTCCTAATGGATTTTACTTCCCTTGGTTTGTCCAGTCAGTTGTTCAGTACATGTACACTGATAGCACCTGCGGCTTCCTGTTGCAAAGTACTTTATAGCTTAACTGAGTTTCATGAAGAAACTTTTCCTTTACTTGACTGCATGCTGTCATATTTGCATTTGATGGCTGCTAGCTCTTGCCTGGGGAGATATAGTGAGCATTCTCCCTATCATTTTCCCAGTGTCATAGTTTTCTGGACTTCATCTTCTCTTTCCTAGCTTGAAGAGATCTCATTTTAGCTATTTCCTGCTATAGAATTACTCCATATCTTGAGTAAATTTATACCACTTACAAAGAGCATGTGAAATTTTTAAAACAGGAGAAATAAAAAAATACATTTTACTTGAGGCAATCTTAGTTGTCTCAATAAGAGATATTTGAAAAACTCAATTATTTTTTTTTTATTTTTTTATTTTTTAATTCTGTGTGTCCCTATTACTGGGTCAGTCTGAAAACCTGTATTTCAAGCAAAATTCAAGACAGATCAACTGTATTTCTGTAAGATGTAGAGACAACCTGCAGGTGCAGTGCTTCTCTGCAAACAGGCAGAATTACTACAGCAGTAAAACACAACTGTTCTTTCCTCAGTGTCCGCCCAAAGCTACAGCTGTTCTGGTTCACCAACGTCAGCATAATCAAACTATTTTTTACGAGGCTCATCTTTTTTTAACCTGAAATACATACCTCAGCAGGTACACAATAATCACCAGTGACACAAGGAAACTTAGTATACTGCCATTAGTACTCAAAGTGTTTGCCTACCTGTGTCCTTTAGCATTTTCATCTTGCACTACTCCTTTTCTTTCAATGAAAATAATTCCACAATATTGAAAAAACTTAGCAGAGTATTGAGCAAGATGTGCCAGGTGAAGCCATGTGTAGCGTTACAGGAAAAATTCTCAGCACAAGATTTTACTGAGCTGAAATCAGGACAAACAATGAGGCATAGGACTCCAAGAATCTTCTGTCATGTAACTGTTCTCCTAAGTACTGTATTGAATAGAGAATCCTGAGTTAATACAAAAAACATTTAAAAGAATTTCCCTAGCTGCAGCTTTGTGTATATTCATGCTGAGATACTTGGTGTGAAATGTTTAACACATACTTTTAACCTGCACATGAAAAGGAAATAGAAGTATGTTTCACTGTCACATTTGGAAGGTTACTCTATTCTTCAGAACATAGCATATGAAGGACATTGTTCAAAGCCCAGGGTAAATTCTAGACTGACAGAATGGAGCTAAGTTTGAGTGCTGAATTTAACAAGGGTGATTTGTTACCTTTCAGTATAAAATATTCATCTGTTAACTATGAGCAATAATTAGCTCAAAGTACAATTAGTACAATAACTTCCAGTAATTTTGGTCAGCTAAAGCCCACATTTTGCTCATAATATTTAATAAAATATTTAAAAGTGTGACTACTTTTATATCATCATCTTTAAAAACCACACTAAGTTATTTTAATCAATATACTTGTTTTAAGTAAAAGCCATTTAATCTTCTGACTTATACATTAACCTTCCATTAAGTATTAGTGAAGAAGTTAAATGCACCTTAGTCAATAATGCTAATGCAGGAACTGTTGTATTACCTATGGAGAAATGCGTATTCATATTATGTTAAAGTGGCTATCCTTAACGATTAGCTATTATATGTCAGGAAACTGATCATAAATTTGAAATATTTTGTAGGAAAATGAATTATAATGTTGAAACTGAGTTCTCTGTACTGTAATAATTCTGAAATGAGGTCATCTACTTCTTCTGGTCAGTGCTTTTTAAGACAATGATATTGAAGTGATGAAGATACCCTTGATGATACTTTAACCTCACCTTGTGGTTTCACATCTTGGTGGGTAATAAATGAGACTGGTAATTGAACTACCCTAAACTGAAATATATGAATGTACTTGCAGGTATATGGCAAAGTTGTTTTAACATACATTCTCATTCTATCAAGAAACGCATACATGTAACAAAAATTTTATCATAAGATGTGTCGGTCACTTTTACGTATTTTAGATTAAATTGCAGTACCAACTCATGAAGTTCACTATGTATGCTCTGTATGGCTTTTCCTATCTTTTTTTTTCTTACAACAGACTTTTTACTAAACTAGTTTGTTCCCCAGTATACATTTTTACACTAATATAACAAACTGCTTCTACTGGTCAACTGGTCTACTACTCACTTTCTCCTTTCTACTGGCTGCACACTTCTAATGCTTTCCTTATGTCAGTTCTAGTGTCTATATGAATATTGAGTGAGTTAATTCAGCTGACTGACCTAGCAGAAATCTTTTTTGTGTGTGTTAAAAGAGAATAGTTTTATATTGGATCTGCCATCAAAATTCATTTGTCTTTTGGTTGCACATTTGCTAACGCCACCATAAGAAAGGGGAGTGTGTGGATGAGGAAGCAAATTGAAGCAACAACTTTTGCCAGCAGTTCACTTGTATGTTGACTTAACCATAAGGTCAAATGGCACCTACATAATACATAGTGCAGGTAAAAATGGAAGAGACACCAAAAAATTGTGCAGGTGCTCAGTCAAGAGATCTATTATAATATATTGCAATACAGACTCTACAGACTTTTACAGAAGAGAGAAAGGTACATGGTGCACATTTGTGAGCACAGAAAATTTTGCCTTTCTCTTGAGGATGAAGAGTTGAGTAATTTTCAGGATGTCACATTTATCAAAAGCGTTGATTTTTAATCCCCATGCCGAAGTGCTGTTTTCTGATTTTTGATTCAGCACTGTAAATGATTAGTTCACTCACTTTCACCTCTGTTTGTTCTTGCTGTATCATTTGCGTGCCTTCTGCTGACTATACTAAACTGCATCCCCAAATCCATAAAGGTAAATCTGGTGCTCCAAGGATGAAGTTTATGTGTTGGAAAAAAATAAATACCTCAAAGGTCTAATTTGGTTGATTGTTATAGAGTTAAAATACAAACACTGTTTGGCATTTATGTAGCAACACTGAGATGTATATCTTCCATATTTTAATAAAATGGCATTTTTAAATATTTCAGAAGTTTCTGGACATTTTTTTCTATTCCACAAACCAATTCTAATTTTTTTTCTCAAAATATTCACATCTATAGTTTTAATTGGAAAGAGTTTTAGATGGTATTATGGAACAGTCATGCAATTTCAACACTACCTGAACTACATTCATTCTCTTTCCATAATATCAAGATTTTCACTGTTTAATCAATAAAATAAAATTCTGGACAATTATTTTTCTTCAAAGCAATAGTATGTGCAAGTCTCATAATAGTAATAATAATAATAAATAAATAAATAATAATAATAATAATAATTTAAAAACAAAAAACAAAATGCACCATGCATGTGCAACAGGAAAAGGATGAGAAGTTCAAGGGCACTGGCAAAGTCTCACATCTGCTCAATATGAAATGTTTGTTCGATCCTGTATTTTATAATGCAAAGCAGAAAAAAGCCAAGTGAACAACAAAATCCTATTCCACAGCTCTGAACATGTGACAGTTCAGAGCTGTCTCTACTGTTTGAATGTGAGTGATTTGAACCAGTATCTAAAACAAAAGATTGTACAATTTCTCACTGTCAAAATCTACTTTCCATTACCTGATTGCCTGATGCTTCCAATTTCTGCATCCTCAACAGCAATCTTTATTCTGTTACTCTCCCAACAGTCAACAGTATCTCCTAGTCTTTCACCTAATTCATCCACTACTTTATTTATATTCTTAAATTTACTATTTACTTATTTCACATTTTTAAGGTAAATTCTGCTTTGTTGCACTCATGTCTTGAAAATTCAAACATCATTTTGGCTTTTTCAGGGCAAAATTTTGAGTATATTTTAACCCTTGAAAAAAGTCTAGTATACTCTTGCCCTATCAGTTAATTTTTTAACTCCTAGAATCTCTTTCTACTGAAATGCACAAAAATAAAGGGTATTTTGCTTCCACATTTAAATAAAATCATGAATAATATTTTGTCTTCATTTACTTAAACTTGGTCATACTTCAGTGATTGCAGCCTCAGAACTGCTTGCACATTTTCTCTTTATATCACATTTTAACTGCTAAATATACTTTATCTTCATGATCATTGTCTTTTCTTCTGTCCAGTTGCTGAATAGCAACTGTGTCAGAAATAACTTCCAAGAAATTGAGTTTATATTAATAAAGTTATATCTTAGTATCTTACTACACAAAAATCCCCACACGAATAAAGACATGGGTCTCTTCCTACAATTATACCAACTAATGTAGCTGAGAGTCAAGGCCAACTTTTCAAAAACATGAGCATGTAAGTCCCTGAAAGCTCATCCGCTTCCTGTTTTACTCTGTTCCAAGTTTACAAGGAGCACTTGCACTCCTTCAGATAACTACTACCAAATATTTTAAAGACATGTGATTGTCATGTATATCCACGTGTGGTTTACTTGCTGCAAAGTCACATACTCCAGAAGATTGATACAGATAGTTTTTTAACGCACCCTTGACTAAGTGCTAATATAATAAGATTTTTTGCCTGGCTGGAATTTTTTCTTCTTTGTCTCTCGCCTTCTGTCTCTTTTTTGTGGGAAAAGGGGAAAGATAATGGAGTAAGGATGAGTAAGTGCTATTTAGTTTAAACTGATGCTTACAATATATTGAATTCCACCAAAATTCAAAGCAGAAGATATATTCTGAGGGGAAATAAAAATCATGGAAGATATTTATTTTTCATTCTACACTTATAAGACAATTTTCATTTCCATACAGAATTCTGCAGCTGTTTGTGTTAGAAATCTGTCATAAGTTGAGACAGATTTGATTTGAAATCAAACTCTGTCTTGGAATGGAATAATTTCAAATAAGAGATTTAATTTCATAACTTCTAGAGGTTAAACTTTTCTAGATTACCAGCAGCAAAGAAGATGTATCAATCAATTTTCCATTCAATTTCCATTGGAAATGATTGAAAAAAAGTTCTAATGTCAACTAACTAGTGTAAAAATACTTTCAGTTCTTGCTTGTGTCAGTCCTGAGTTGTTAACAGCTACAATGGGGCAGAGGAAAGGGAGTGAAAATTAACATCAGCATTTAGTTAAACCATTTAGCATTTGTTTTTATCTGAAAGCCAGGTGCCAAGGTTCCCTCCTTCTGGCTGAATTTACTGGCTGCCTGTCTTGTCTACAGTAGAGAAAGCACAGAATAAATACATTATTTACATCCAAAGTAATGTTTTGAAAATATACATTAACATTCTAAAGTAAGAAAATTCTCTATCAGAATCAAAATAATTTCAAAAAATTCACGGATTTCTTGAGGATATACTTCGAGGATATGGATAGACTGAAATAATTCCTCCAAGACAGCACACACTGCTAAAAAGCTTGGAATCATTTCTACTTCTGCAACGCTATTAATTTTATGTTTTCTTTAAATCTTATTTTCCCTTAGTGACTGATACTTCTATTCTCAAGAAGAAAACTAAATACATTGATTGAACTAGGAAAAAAAAAATGGGTTTAGAAGTTCAACTAGTGACACAAAGTGTTTGATGTGAATGGAATCTTATTCTCAGTGCACCATTGCATGGGGGCTGCTCTGAAAATAGTGCCTCTTTTTACGATGTTGGTCCAGAATATCAGAAGCAGATGTTGATGGTTGAGAATGAACCTTCCCACCAATATTGTTACATTTTTTTGTCTTGTGATAAATGACAGCAGAGGAGAAGTCTGATAGAATGGCATCTGACATAGATGATGAAAAGGAGCTGAATTAATCCGTGTGGAAAAATTAGCACCCACTGACATTTATCAATGCTTGCTGAACATTGATAGAGACCAAACAGTAGATGTGAGCACAGTGAGGCAGTTGGTGATGTGTGTCAGCAGTGGTGATAGTGACAGAGTGTTGCCTCCTCTGGTGAAGATATTTACAAGTACAGTGTGCAGGCTCTTGTTCATTGCTAGTGAAAATGCATAGCTAATGGTAGTGAATATGTTTAAAAATAGTTTTCTGTAGCTGAGACTTCACTCTATTGCACTATGTTATTGTGCTTTTCTTATCCGATGTAGTTTCCATGAAAATAAATAGGCGGCATTACTTTTAGAGCAACCTACATATGTATATAAGATGCCTAGTAATCTCATAGCATGAGCATACAAGTAGGAGGAGATGATGACTGCTATTAGTACTATTCTTTCAAAATATTTCAGATTTAGACATTTTACAGATAAGAAAATTATGATCAAATGATAATATTTGTAATTTAGAAAAAGCTTCTATGTAAGATTCAGCATCATTTTCCTTCTAATGGAAATTCTTATAATAAACCGCAACTACAAAAAAAAAAAAAAAATCAATTTATAAATTCAGCAAGAAATATCTTCTTGCTCAAAAAATATGATAGCATTGCAAGGAATATGGCCAATAACGTGAAATTTTTTATTCATTCATTTTAAGAAGAATGCTGACTTTCCAATCTCAAAATCAAAGAAAAGAATGTAACATAAAGAGATATCAACAGAGATACTTTGTGGAGATTTAAAGTACATGGACATTTTAATTATTAATCCAAGTGAGATTTTCTTACTCTGATGAAGTACAATAAGCATGTAACAATTCAAATATCTGTCTGAATTCCAAACTTCTAGGGATTCCCTCATCATTTGAGGTTTATAACTATATGATTAATACTTTGATGAAACAGAAGCATTGGCCAGGATCATCTTGCTAAGAAAAATTACAGAAAGCACCAATGATATTTCAGTTCTTATAATACAAGAGTATATTTCTACAAGAATTAATTAATTTTACATCTGTCACATCAACAGATTTTATGGAAGTTGAATAGTGCCACTGTCTTCACCTCAGTACTATGGCATATAGAGAAAATATTTATTTTTAATTTTCACCCATTAAATACATGCAAATGAATGGAAACACTTATTTGAACTTCTGAATTCTGACAACAAAATAATATAGAGAAAATATCAGGAAAATATTTGTGAATTAAGAAAAAAATCTCTGCACAATATTTTTCAATCCTAACTGCATAGGTACTGTAATATTTAAGGAAATGTAACTGCTTATGCTATGCTCTAACTCAATTTCAATGATGCAATTGTTTTCTGAGCAATTCTGTGTAGCATGCTCCAAAAGTAATGCCTCCTATTCATTTCCATGGAAACCACATCAGATAGGAAGAGCTCAATAACACTGCACAATAGAGAAAATTCTCAGCTGAAAGAAGGAAGGAAGGAAGGAAGGAAGGAAGGAAGGAAGGAAGGAAGGAAGGAAGGAAGGAAGGAAGGAAGGAAGGAAGGAAGGAAGGAAGGAAGGAAGGAAGGAAGGAAGGAAGGAAGGAAGGAAGGAAAGAAGGAAGGAAGGAAGGAAGGAAGGAAGGAAGGAAGGAAGAGAATAAAAAAGAAAAGGATTTGTTTTTTTGTTTGTTTTGTTTTGGTGTTTTGTTTTGTTTTGTTTTTTTACATATGCAGTACCATTAGTTTTGCGTTTTCACTAGTGAGGAGCAAGAGCTTGTATGCTGCACTTGTAAACATCTTCACCAGTGAATGTAGAGGCATTACTTTCAGAGCAGACCTTATACAAAATATACATTTCAGGCCCTAGTTACTATGTATCTAATCTGAAGTCTGTGACTTTTTCCACTAAATATAATGGAGGGTTATAGAGTTCCTAAAGACAGATACCTCCACATACTCTTCCTTGAACCTTGCCTTCATTGAAATCACACAACTGCAGAGAGAAAAGATTTATTAGCTGGAGTGCCACAGTGGAAATAAATGCACTTGCTTTTTCTAAAGTAAATGGGAGTGAAAATATTTGCAGAACTATAGTCTTTCTTACAGAGGCAACTTCAGAAAGCTGACTTCCTGTGATAGTGGTTCTGCTTCTCTTTTATTAATGACAACAGTCTTCTGGTCAGAATGGGTGATTTATGTCCAGAATTTTCTGCTGATGTGATACGTGTTGGAAGAATCACTGAACACAAAAAGAATTGGCCCTATTGCCTTATTCTCCAACTGAATTAGATTAGATAAGAAAATGGGGATAACACTCTCCTTAGCAACCAAGGCAAAAGACAGTTGTCTGGGATTTAGCACAAGAAACTGTATTGTACTTTTAAGCACATTTAAAAATATTAGAACAAGCTTATTAAGAAATGAATGCATATGTTTATCTGAGTGTATCTTGCATATTTTGTAGAATCATAGAATCACAGACTGGTTTGGATTGGAATAGACCTTCAAGACCATCACATTCCAACCCTCCCACTAGAACAGTTTGCTCAGAGCCCCATCCAGCCTCACCCTGGACACGTCCAGGAAGGGGGCATCCACAGCCTCTCTGGGCAACATGTTACCACCCTCACAGTAAATAATTTCTTCCTAATATCTAGTCTAAATCTACTCTCTTCAAGTTTAAAGCTATTTCCTCTCTTTCTGTCACTACCTGCCCTTACAAAAAGTCCATCCCCCGCTTTCCTGTAGGCCCTCCTTCACATACTGGATGGCTGCTGTAAGGTCCCCCAGAGCCTTCTCTTCTCTAGGTTGAAGTCTCAACTCTCTCAGCCAGTCCTCAGAGAGAGGTGCTCCAGCCCTCTGATCATCTTCATGGCAGTCCTCTGGATGCACTCAAATGGCTCATTGTCTTTCTTTGTGTTGGGGGCCTCAGAACTGCTCATAGTAAAATATTTAATATCTGTCCAAATTAGAAGCAGTAGGCATCCTCTTTTTTAAAATGGAAACATTTCTAGTTGGTTCTTATAGGACTCTTGTGAACAGATAAGGAAGAAAGTGTTCTCATCCTACAAAAATCACAGAGATTTAAGAAACATTCCCATTTCATGTTAGGAGGATAGTAGTATTTTTTCCTTTTTTATCGAAATATGAAAGATGTACCTAAAATGTTGAGCTATGTTGTAACAACTGCAGTCCAGCTTCTTATTAAGTAGTTTTTCTGCTCTTGAGTAAAGCGGACAAATAGTTATATGGTTGACAAGACAAATTTCAATTCCACATGGCTTTCCTCATTCTTCTTTGTCATCTTGGCTGTGATAAGAAGTTTCTTCTTTACCATATATTTCCTAATGACGATTTCTCTAAATTAACAAGTTTTTACACTCAATGTGTTTAAGTAGCTCAGTGTTTATTTTCCAGTGTTGAAATTTTAATAACCTTTATTTTCGCCTCAATATTTGTGTTCAACGGGTACTACTGTTCTGTGAGATAAGGATGCTTCAGAATAAAAAAGTGTCTGAAAAGCTAGAACACAGAGGGAAATCTCTTTGCATCATTGCATTGGTTGATGTTTGTGTACATAGAGGAATGTTCTCAGTAAGAATTTGGAAGTAGTGCTGCAAAGTGATAGTGATCCAACTTACAGTTTTCCACCTGCAATTTAAAAGTTCATGTATACACAAATATGTTTCCCATTGACTTCAGTGGGACCAAAACAGACCTGCCAGCTCTTGCAATTTTACTGTGAAAAGAGAGAAAACATAGGAAATGCTAAGGTGAACAACCGTCACAGGGAGTGCATAATTAGAGGGGAGATAGAGGGAATATGGAACAATTTTTGGTAAAAAAATCAGGAGATTGCTTGTGTACTGTACTTGGGCCCAAGACCTCATGGTGAAAGGAAAACATCAGTGCCTACAAGGCAGAAAAAAATTCTGTTTTTGAAAGTCCAAATAATAGAGGAATATTTTTTTCAAATACCACAAAAGTGTGGTTTTGGAGATGGTTTTAAGTTCATACACTTATTTTAATTGTAGCATACTGTAGATAATAAAGAGAACTTTAGATCTTTTGGATAATAAATATATTTTTTCCATCCTGAGAGGCAGGAGCTCTGCTTTGTAGAAATAATGTGTAATTAGAAGGCCACTCTCAAAGAATATAGATGCCATATTTGCATGTATGTTTGTTCTCAGCCCTCCTTACAGACACTTCAAAAAGCAATATTTTGAAAGGGAAAAGAACAAAGATTACTCCCAGTAGAGTAAATTAGTCATATTAATTTAAGTTCTAGTTAAAGATTTATATATTATAACTTATATTTTATTTTATTATCCAATTATGTATATATTATTATTTCATGTTTGTGTGTATTATGTAATAGCTCATTTATCTACTTTGGAATTGTTATGGGCTAGTATTTAATATATGTGTGTGTATGTATACATATAACAATTGTCAGAAGCTTCAATTTATTTTTAGTATATTCTTGTTATTTATGTGTTGATTGCATGGAATTTATGTTACAATTTATATATTTACTGATTTTATTAGAATTCCATATTTTGAATGCAACTGACTATTTTGATGTCTACCTCCTTTATTAAAATGCAGCATGATATGTAAAGATTTAAAAATTAATTAGCGTGTATCATAATTCCACTGTGAACCAGGCAAAGTGATATGCTTTTGTATGCTTAATATTATTGAATTGAGGAAATATCCACATAATAAGGAGCAGTCTTTAATGCAGCAGTCAATAACAACAGCAAAATTCAAATTGATTTTTATTGATCAATCAGCTACAGCTTGTACATATTTCTCATACTAATAAAACTGTTCTACTGAGTGTAAAATGAAAGAAGCAGTTCTGTTTTTTTGTTTTTTTTTCCTGCATAATATTGATGTGTGCTAAAAATAGAACAGATCCGCATCTATGAATGAAGAGAATGGCACATACCTTCATTCAGACTAAACCTTAATTAAAGTGTATGGACACGCAGTGTTGTTTACTGAGGTCACATGTACCTCTTTTTCAGAATGCTTATTTACAACTGTTAAGTATCTATCTAAAAACAGATACATATTTTTAATATCAGTTCTCCTTTGTTATTATTTTTTTGAGGATGGGCAAATCACAATGACACATTATCATTAAAAACTGCTTGGGAGGACTGAAGGGATTTTACATATTTTGCAGAGTGACAAGAAATAGGGAAATGACCTGAATGTATGCAATGCTTAAATGTTGTCAGATATTCATCATATTTATATGCTTTTCCTGCCTCTCTGCCCAGGGTGATTTAATACTACATTAAAGTAGAACCTGGGAGGACATCATAAACAGCTCTTGTTTAAAGGGCATTGTGAAGGAGAGCCTTTAATCTGATTGATGAAATAAATGGAAAGTAATCTATCCTCTATTCAACAGCTTGTTGATGATATGAAAGAATTCCTACTCAAGCAAGCAAAGCTTTAAAGAGAAAGACCTCTTTCATCCTGTCAGCCTCTCATTTTTAGAAAAAGTTAAGTTTTTCATCATGGTTCAGGGGAGTTCTTGTAAAACGTTCATTGAAAATTTAAGAGCAATTACAGTGTCAGACAGCTAGAAAAATTGCTTTTACTGAGTGAGAGTTCTCTGACAGATGCATTGTGGGAGAATTGATTCTTTCTAAGGGATAAGTGAATTGTCATTGTTAGTCTCTTCTCATGACATCTAGCTAGATGTCATCTGCTTTGTAACAGAAGATTTGAATCAGACAACTGTACTCAACACTAGACAGTGTCTAGATTAGTTCAGCAAAGAAATAAGCCTATACTCTGCATGGCATCAACTGAGCTTTTAAAGATTACGAATGAGCAAGGTTTTGAGGAAAAAAAAGTTTGAAAAAATCAAAACCAAAGCTTTATAACCACTTCAGAAAGCCTGGATGTTTAACCTGTAAGGAAGTCTATCAAATCCTTGAGGAAACCACATAGAGAAAGATCAATAGAATACCTACTGGCTCCATTAGCTTGATGTAAAAAGGGGAAGAGGGAAACCAGCTCTTCCACAAGAGAAGCTACATTATTCCAGGGATTAAGCGGGATCAGTTCTCTTACAGAAAAGAAGACGAGAGAAAAAAATGAAGATTCTTGGTGGGCCAGAACTGGAGTGAAAGGGCTTGTCAGGTAATCTAACTGATGATGAGAGCAGTTTGTTGAATAGGAGGTGTCTCTAATTAGGTGTTCATTAGCATAAGGGTAGGTGCCAAATCTAATCTCGAGAACGGTGTACAAAATAAACTGTCATTTACCCTGCAATCCCTGAGCTTACTTCTTTGTAGTACCTGCTTTCTGAATCTACTTCTGATTTTTATGTGATTTTTCTATTTGGACTGCAGAGGTATATTCGGTCTGTAAAAATGTCATTGGCATTTTCCTGAAATAGCATCCAGATTCATTAAGTATTCACAGTATTGAAATGTTATGTTGTTGAATATAGCGTGTATGTTTGAAGTATGAAGATGTATCATTTAAAAAACAATAATATATCGGTTTGAAAGCTTCTTGTTTCAGTGCTTGCAGCTGTTTTGAATCTAACTTTAGTTTAAAAAAATGATTTGCAGTTATCCATGCTTAAAATAAGTTGACTAAGTACCAAATTATCATGAAAAATAATCAGTAAAATATGCTCTGTTATGTTCAGACTAGCATATTTTTACCAGTTCAAATTTCAGTGATTTTTTTTATGGATGAGTCTCAGGCAGTATCATACTTTTGCATTTTAGAGTCTCAATTCTGTACATCGCGTATTTAAAGGAATATATACTGACTCTGAGTTAAATATTGAGAATTCTTTCTACATGCTCAGGAATTAAACATTAATGCATTTATACTTCTTCATATGTCAAATTACTTAATCATTTATTGGGAAAATATTAGCATTTATACTTAAACAAGCTTGCGCATTTTGAATGTGTTTTATTTTTTGTTATATATGTCTTTAAATGCTGTCATTTTAACATGAAAAAATCCAGTTTCTTAGGAAGAGCAGGCCTGATCTAAACTGTGTTTGTTTCCCTTAGAATATCATCTTAAAATTTTGTGTGCTATTAAAATATTCTTTTTATGCTGTGGAAATGCAAACTGTCAGGATAATACTTTCAAGAATTTTTTTATACTAAATATCACTGACCTATGCTAGCTTCAGTATCATTCCAGGTATTTTTGCCTTTAAGATTCCATATATCTCTTTATCACTGTCCGTAAGTCGCTTGGATGAATCAATAAAGACGATGAAAAGCAAGCCATAATTCTTCAGAAAAAGTCCTACTAAATAGGACAAAATGCAAAATTGGTACAACTTCTTAGTAGTATTCCATTCAGAATTCTAGTTACTTGTCTTTCCACCTAACTAGCAAAATGTCCTTCGATACCTCACCAGTAACGTAATGTATTTTTGGAGTGTTCTGATCTTCTGAAGCATTTACTTGTTAAATGTATGGCAGAATGTATTACTCAGGATCACTAAATCTTTGCAAAACATGTTTTTTTAGTATTAATGCTTATAAATTATATTTTTGGAAATTCTTGACTAAATTTGTTTTTGCAGCTGTTATATTCTGAATGTGTATGTATTTGTAAGTAAATGAACTATTCTGTTTCAATTTTACTTTAAGGAAAATCGGGTAAAAAATTAGTTTTGCAACATGTAGTAAGATAATAATATTGCAAGCAAACAGATTCACTAATTGATAGTAAGAATATGATCAAGCTAATGGTATTCTCACTGCTGCCTTTGGATCAAGCCCAAATCTGAAAGTCATATATGGTATTATTTCTAAATACTGCTTTTCCTCACCACCCCAGATTTCTCCTTATAGTTGAAGGGATGGAAAGGAATTGTTTTGAGTTTTTGACTTGAGATATTTTAAAGAATACTATGTTTCTATTCTTGCTGCACATTTCTGATTGAAAAGGTTACGACAGATACAACTTCTACATTCTGTATGTATAACAGACTGAAAGTGACCACTGAATGAATGCTGCTTTGCAGATAAAGTGTGTGCTAGAAACGTTTATTTTTTCTGCTATCTAGGCAACCTAATATTTCTACAAGAATTATTTCCAATAAAAATACAGGGTAATATGTTCTGTGGAAGAACATCTTTACTAACATAATGCATAGTCTTTGGAGAATTATAGCTGAGAAATTATTTCTCTTATTTAGTAATTTTTCTCATTTACTGATAATTACAGGTGGAAAATCTCACTTTGGGAGCATTGTTCTGAGGAAAGATTTAAAATGAATTACCAGTTTAAAAAGACAACTTAAAAGGTAATTTATATCCTCCTATTCATGAGATTACAATTTTAAGTACCCATTTCTCAAGAGGCTTTTTGTTTTCCTGTTAATCTTGTTCTGGACCAAATTCCTTTCTCAGATTTTCCTTTCTGACAGCAGTATAGTAATACTTCTTCACACTAGAAATCTGTTTCACTACTAATACCTAAAAGAACTAGATATTTTCAGAAATTAAAACAGTCATGTTATTTTCATGTTTCACTATGTTACAGAAATAATAAAACAATTTATAGCTATCAAATAGTCATCAAATATTGCAGCAGAAATAGTAACTTTTGAAAAGCAGTGTCTGTATCATAATCACTAAATTAAAAAAATAAATAAATAAAAGGAAGTTTATGAAATAGTTAAAGTTGGACTATATGGCTTCATTCTGGAATTTAGCTGCCAAAGTTGAATGTGATGAAAGGCATCTGTGGTTGTGTTTGTGTAAGGTTGTCTTTAGTGGCAGAGTGCATTATCTAGCGTCACTTTATGAAACTTTCAGTGGTTCAGCCTTTTTCTTTTCCAGTATGTGTGTAAGAATTACTTTAATCTTTTTTTCTATGAGAAAAGATAAATATTATCTGCTGTATATACCTGATGAAACACTTATCTTTTTGATAATTAATGAACCCATTTTAAGTCCATGTTAAGCTATCCATCTTTTGTGGTACTGAAATGGATGACAGTGTGATTATGTCTTTGAAAGATAAGTAAATGTGTGTGCTCTTAGATCATCAGGCTTTTAAAATACCAGGAAAGGAGAAGTATAGCAAAACTGGGAGTATTTTTTAATCTTGACTGTCCTTTTTATATAAATGTACATTTTACTGCACTACATATACGCATCAGATTTCATAGGCTCTGCAAATGATTGTATCAATATTTTATTTTCCATTTATGCCTTCCTTTTGTATTGACAAAATAATAAATATGTAGTATACTGAATATTGCATGACTGAAAATTGATTTTTGTGCATATGACAAAAGCTTTGGTAAGCAACGAATAAGGCTACATTTTGTATAAGAATTCTCAATGCCATTACAAGTCAAGTTAATCTTTGATTTATACTTCAGTATTCTTGTCAATATAAACTGGCTTACAAAGACACATTTAGAATGATAATTGACGGATTTCTCAAAATACCTTTGTCATTGAAGAAAAGTATATACTTTGACTGAATTTCATTAATGCAAAAGTGTATTTTTAAGAAGTCAAACAGATCCTCTTAAATGTCTTAAATGGTATAATTTTGGCCGTCTGTATTACAATATGGAATAATGTCCAATTATCTTGTTTATCATGGCTTGTGGAACAGCTTACATGATAAATTCTGTTTATTAAAGGCAGAATTATACTGTCAGCTTCACACATACTTATCTTTGAAAAGTGACTTGCAGACCACAGTTTACCCTTTTAGAGGAGGGAAAAAAATCAGTGGGAAAAGGTCACTGGATTTCTGGACACTTATATCCTGCATGTTATGTGATTCTCTTGTATGACACCTATAGGCACCAGTAGAAAAATTGCTGCAGCTTGGAGGCAGTATGTAGCTACACTTTGGCAGTATATTTAGACTCAATCCAAGGCCCTTTCTTTTAGGGATATGGCTGCATGTGAATTTCCTGTATCCATATTTCCATCAGACAAAATTCCATGGCTGAGAAAATAGTTATAAGACTGTCCAAATCCACATTTGGCAACTATGTTTCATAAGGGAAATAAATAAAAAAAATAGATAAAAAACAACAATAATTGAGTTTTTTTGCTATTGAGTTTTAAATTACCTGAAGCTCTCCATTGTGCCATCTAAAAGGTTAAGAATGATCTTTTCCAAAGATCCCATTGACCTTTTATTTTCTGTTTCTTGTTTCCTCACTTGGAAAGTGTCAGAACATCCTGTCTAAACGTACCTGAGACTTTCTGCATCCAGATTAATCTAATTTGTCTTGATCCCCGGCTGTTCATCAGAAAGATAATGTTAATTACTGACACTTTATGATGGACGGTATCCCTGTGCTAATCATGACAAAGGATAATTAGGAAACATGCAATTACAATCAGATTTACACAGGTCTGTACATTGTCATGAAATATGAATATTACTGATCAGCCTTTAAAATCATTTATGAAAAATTTTAAGAACAGAGGAATGAAACTAAACTTTTGTTCCTGAATAAAAATTTAATTCAAAGTTTAATCTGTTTTACTACAGATTGACATTAGGCCATTAAAAATTAGTGCATTATGAAACTAACTAATATACAAAAACACAATTCCTTGTGCTATAAACAGAGTACTTGAAAAAAAGACAGTAAAAAGATAGTTGATTTTAATTCCATAAGCTAAATAATGTGTGAAAAGTTAACTAAATATAATACAGATTTTGGACAAGTACAATTTTAAATGGTATGAAAGAAGATTGCAGAAGATTGTAGGCTATCTTCAGAGTTAGCTAGTATGCCTTTCACTAGTTTATGATAATTTGGCATTTCAAATTACTGTACATATTCTGAATTAATCACACACCTCAAAGACAGAGCAGCCTGACTTGGACTTAACAGACCCAGTGAATTACTTGTTTACTGTGTTTTTTTCCATCAAATGTGTCTTCTTTCCATTGCATACTATAGTCTTTGATCATTTCAATTCCTTCCTATTAGAAATTACTTGTTGAATATATAGACTCTCTGGAGATCTGGGATGTCTATGTTTCAAACACAAATTCTTGGAATCCAATAGCTACTTTCTGTATTGTTTAGTAGCAGAATAACTAATCCATTCAGCATATTGACAAATCTTTCTTATAGAATACAGTCTGATTTGTAAAATAAGTAATTTCCAAATATACAAATGATTCAGATTTGTAAAGTACATTATGCTTTAAAGGTTAAAGACAATAAGTTTAAAAATACGCATTATTCACAGTCAAAATCTAAAGGTTTTTGCCAGAAACTCTGCACAAATCTTGCAAAAAATATAACCATTAACTTACTGCTTTCTATCTGAGAAAAGCCCATGCTAAGTATAGCATTTATCTCCAACTTAATAAGTAAATACTATATATATGGTACTGCTTAACGCGACAGGACATGTGATTTCTGTCACTTACAGAATACTAACACAATGTATTTTTATATTGCAACATTTATATTTACTTCTTAACATTTTTAATATAGCCGTTATTTGAATTTTCTTTCCGAGGAAGGGCCCAGTTCTAAGATCTAAGAGGAAACCCTGAGTCACATTAAGTTAACATAACTCGAATTATTGAACTCATGAAATAAACAGTTGTATACTGATCAATACTTGCTGGGGACAGAGTTTTGGGGACTGAGTTTTTGGGGACTGATGCATAATTTACTCATGCTTCTGGTAATTATTATCTTTCTTCAAACAAAGCATTTTATTCTTAATTATAAATGTTGGGTTTGTTGTGACTTTTCTTTCTCTGTACTACGAAAATTGAAAGATCATTGAATCCCTTAGTTGTAACCTTACAACTGACCAAGTGTCTTCCATGGCCACCACCATTTTCCTGTCATTGGAGTGTCATAATCTAGAGCTGCCTTCATACCTGACATCACCATCTTTGTTCAAATTTCTGTTCAAATTTTACATCAGCTTTTTTTTTTTTTTTTTCCCCTAACTTGCCTTTTACAAAACATATTTTGCCTATTTTCAAAATTGACATTATTTATTTCAAAATTTCACAAAGTAGTAAGAATCTGTATCAACATTGCATTCCACAGGCTGATGTGATTTCTATTAAAATTCTGTCTTTTGTACAGATGGAGCAGAGGAAGGGATAGAATTTCTCTCTTTATTGTCCATAATTCTCCCACTCTTCAGAATAAGGAAAATTTTGTTGTTATAACAGTTTTAACATACAATTCAAGAGACCAAAGTTCAGTTATTGTAACTTAGGTCACCAGCCATGTCCTGAAACAGTAAATATCAAAAAATTCATTTCCTCATATTTTGCAAGTATGAATGCATGTTTTGTTTCGATTAAATATGTTTTATTTGAGCACAGGTTTTCTCTTTCTACATAAGTGTAAAGGATCAAAAATATCATCGTGCTTTTTATATAACCTTCATGCTTACACAATTACTTTAATTAATGTTAAGCTATACCATAAAGAGTTATTAAGATGAAAAACTGATCTGAAGAAGATTCATGCAACATACATATTCATTTCCAACACATTTTGAAGTACTGTTCCATGAGCAATTTTGCTCACAGACTATAAACCATTTGCTGATAAAGTATTGAAATCTCTGCTACTCAAATGTGATGGCATGTATTAAAGACACAAGAGTTGTGCATCTATTTTAAAAGAAGAACATCTCACATCATCTGTGAATATACAGTGTGTGCAATAATCATATCAGCAATTAGATGATGCACCAATCAGAACACCTGCATAAGTACAATAGCAGCAGTTTAAAAAACATTAGGCCTAAGAGATGATAGGTAACAGCATTACAGACCCTAAACGAGGAAATCCTATTTGGCTTCAGGGTATCTTCCTTATGTGGTTTGGTCAACAAGAAGAAATCTTTCACTATCTCATGCAACATCTGCTGTAGTACTAGGTACATGTCCAAATTACCACCACCTCTACTAGTTTTGGTTGCAGCATAAGTAGAAAAAAGAATAAAGTGGTCATTCAGGGGAAAAAAATATGATGAAATAATCTGACAAATAAAGGCAGGACAGAAAGAGGATCCAAAGAAATAGTTTTTTCTGTATTTGAGACTGTACACAATTATACTTTTTCATTACAATCTTTCAGGAAAATTTTAAAAAAGATTTCATCATCAAAAGAATCAGCACCAATTAAAACATAACTTATGTTTATAATATTATCGAGAACTTTGTGTGCCTGTCTCTAATTACAAATTACCTCCTGATATGAGGTGATCATTGTGAGTATTAGAAACTTTCTATCCCTGTTCCAGTTGAAATGGTAAATTCCTTTGAAAAATCTGTATTGAAATACCTTAATTTCCATTTTAGCTCACTTGTCAAAAGCAAAGAGAGTGTTGCCATTCTTGTACTCAAAGGATATGAGGTGACACATCTGACAAGCAGAAATAGATTGGAAGTAAGTCCATTAATATATGTAAAATCGTTTTGTAAGTGATCATTTTTAATATACACGGGGGATTTACACCTACACATCCACAGAAGAATATACTCACTCTGAATGTGGCTCTTGTCCCCCTCCATTGCATATAATTAAGTCCTTTCTGTTTTAAATAATTTCTTCTCCAACATTTTTATCCTTGCTTGAGATATTTTAAAGCTTTTGACCAATATCACTTATGATTGGAGGAAAACTATGTTTAAAGGAGACAAAATCTCTGAGTCTGAGTACTGCAGTAGCATAGTCTAGGAGTATACTCTCTGACTGGAAAGCAAGAATTCTCAAAAAAAAATCACTTCATTTGTCCAATGCAATCAGTGGAGAAAATCCTGGTCCTAGTTTATCTCTCATCTGATGAAGTCACTTTGTCCTCTTCCAGTTCTACTTACAGAATTTATTTTAGGAGAAAGATATCCCTTCTAATAACAAGTTTTGCTAACATAAGCCCAACTATGCTCCAACTGCAACTACAGCTTAGCTCCAACATAACACTGTGATAATAATAATTGATAATGGTATCTTTGGGGAAAAAAAAAATAGTCTGGTTAAACTCTGAAATCTCAAAGGGAAAAAAAAATCACCTACTTATAGATGCCAGTAGCTCTGAAGTGACAGTGAACCCATAGAAATACTTTTCCTCTCACAAGAGAAAAGAGAAAAATGGAATTTCTTCCCATCTGTTTAACAACAATGTGAACAGCAACCTGGTCTCACACAAAATTTCTGTGTCTCTATGTGGGGACACAGAATGTCTCTATGTCTTTCTTTGCTAAAAAAGATTATATAGCTAAGAATTCATTCATCTTCAGTATTCTGCATTTTAAATGGGCTTTGTATTGATTTTTATTACTATCGGAAAAGACTCATTTATAGAGCAGCAGGTTAAAGAAAGAATGCATCCTGAGCAAAACCATCTAATGGGAGAAAATATCTTCATCCATCCTATGCCTTTCCTAGTGAAAAATGGTCACATTTTCTCCCTGGAAGTTCTTGCCTTGACCCTTTATGAAATTGTTTCTGCTAACTTCTTTTGTTGACCTTGGAAAATTATTACATGAACAAAGAGATTACACCTGAAACCTTTACTTCCTGGCTTTTCTATGCCCTCTGTTTTTTACTTTTAATTCCTTTTCTCCTTTGATGTTCTGTTAAATTTTTCACAATATATATTCTGCTACACAGAAAATACATACTAAAAATTAATGTAACAATGTCAGCTATGGAAAAAAAAAGTAAATGCTGTGAAACTTTTATTAACCTCTTAATATACATGCATTACAGTGCAGTTCATAGTTTCTTTATAATATTTTGTTTTTTCCTTAGGAAACAGGAGACCGTTCATTGTGAAAGGCTGACAAAATCTCGCTAAATGAAAACCTCATTGCTTCTGTAAGATCCTAAGAAATATACTTCCAGTGTTCAAATTCTTCTTTTAAGACAGACTTTTCTTTAAATCTAGAATGATTGAGACTGCGATGGCTTTTGAAGACCTCCAAGCAGGAGACTCCACCAAGGGCAACCTAGGCCCAGAGTCATCTACACAATAAAGTGTTCCCTTTTGCTGAGATGAGACCTGTTATGTTCCAGTTTGTGCCCACTACATCTTGTCCTGTCATTGGACACCACCCCATCCTCTTTGAACCTTGCCTTCACATATTTTTATAATCTGGTGAGATCACCTTTGAGCCTCCTTTTCGCTAGACTGAACAGTCCTGGCTCTCAAATGGTCCAGTCTCCTTGCCAACATTTGCTGGACTCTTTCTGTTATGCCTGAGTATCCTTGTACAAGAGCTAACAGAACTAGACACATCACATTTATCATAACTGCAGAATATGAATCTTGACACCAACAATGAATGAATGTATACAGTATTGATTCAAGATCTTATGACTTGTTTCCTTTAATTCATGTCTAGCTGATAGGCAGAACCTGGATGAAATGTACAGACAGAAGGAAATTCAGCAGGAAGTAAATAATGAAATTCATACCTCCTCCCCCATCCAAAAGAAAAAAAAAAAAAAAAAAAAAGGAAAATAAAACAAAAAAGAAATAATTGGGTTTTACAGCAGTGAATCTTATTGAAATAACCTATATTAAAAATTTGCAAAGAGTAATTGTTTTCACATACAAGAGGGATAACGAGCATGATAAAAAATCATTGTGATTATATAAAAGAAATCTAAAAATAATTAACATCATGGGAAATAAAAGACACAGCTAGAGTAAATGTTAGGAAGCAGTTCACAGAAAATGTATACAAAATCAGAATGATTAAGAAGGATAACAGCAAAGAGAAAAAATGGTAGGAATAAAAAAAAATAGAAATTCAGTGATGAAAGAAGATGATAAAGAAAATTTAGATTCTCTTAAATCCCTTACTTTA
Source organism: Meleagris gallopavo (assembly GCF_905368555.1). Classification (NCBI taxonomy): domain Eukaryota; kingdom Metazoa; phylum Chordata; class Aves; order Galliformes; family Phasianidae; genus Meleagris; species Meleagris gallopavo. The sequence continues at coordinate 15,505,062 of NC_139435.1, read as the reverse complement.
TTTAGAAATTATCTTAATAAGTTACTTTGATTCCTACTTTATATTTGCTGATAAGCAACAAATAATAGAGATATTTCAGATATTTAACATCTAATATGACCCGAATGCCTTTTGCAGGAAATACTAGAAAAAGTATGAGGGGCAGTGGTATAAGCAGTCAGTAAGGTCAAATAAGGATTACTTTGGAATTTGTAAACAAATAGCACTGTCCTCATGCTATTAATTATTATCTTCCAGAATGTCAGATTTAATTTCAAACAGCAGAAAAGGAAGCTGTAAAAATCAGCCTGAGAGAGGCCACGCTGAAGTTTGCATGACCAGTCAATACTTTCATTAGGAATTTAAGTGAATAGAATAAACAGTCAGAGACACAGAATACTGAGCAATATTACAATTGCAGAATGGCAAGGCTGCACGCTCACAACTTTGTGTAACTAGTTGGAAATACCTGACTTAATTCTTCAATATAGACATTATTAATTAGCACTGTATGTGTTGAAGCAGTCCTAATCGCCACTAAACCATTTAAATGGTTTTGCACGGTATTATAGAGAATGTCAAAGATAAGCTAAAATCCAACTAGCCAAATTTTGCCTTATTTGCAGTGCCATCTTCTCATTCACTGCACACCTTTGTTTTCTTTCTCTAAACTTGTATGACAAGCTCTGCAATAGTTTTGAGAGAACTAGCATCTCTCCTTTTCAGTGCCTCAATTGCCATAACAATGTTATTCCAAGGGCACATAATTAGGTAGATCTGGGAAAAATGTACTATTCAGAAGTTCAGAGCTCAGAAAATAAAATAAAATAAAACAAAATAAGATAAAATAAAATAAAATAAGATAAAATAAAATAAAATAGAGTATTCCTATACCTAGATTTGAGACTACTTCCATGTTAGCTCATGACAGTAGTATCCTGGCTGCTTCAAATGAGAGATAGCGGGCAGGGTAAGGGAGGTGATTGTGTCTCTCTACTCTGCCTTCATGAGGTCCCATCTGGATTACTATGTCCAACACAGTACGGGAGAGAGATTGGGATGTTGGAGTAGGTCCAGAGAAGGGCCATGAAGATGATTAAAGGGCTCAAGCACCTCTCCTATGAAGACAGGTTGAGGAATTTGGTTTTGTTCAGCTTGGAAAGGAGAAGGATCCAGAGAGGCCTTATTGTGGCCTTTCAGTACTTGAAGGGACTGTAAAATCATGAAGGGGACTGACTTTTTACACAGTTTGATACTGATAGCACAAGAGGAAATGGTGTTAAACTAAAAGAGAGTAGATTTAAGTTGGATGTTAGGGGAAGGTTTTTTACTCAGAGGATGGTGAGGTCTTGGCATAAGCCGCCCACAGAAGTTGTGATTGTCCCATCTCTGGAGGCACTCAAGGCCAGGCTGAATGGAGCCCTGGGCAACCTGATATAGTTAGTGGGCAGCAGCTCTGCCCATGGCAGTAGGTTTGGAACTAGATGGTCTTCAACGTTCCCTCCAACCCAAGTCATTCTATGATTTGATGATACTACATTCCTATTTTTTCATATAAAAACCTATCTTTCACTTCAAGTTGTGAAAGTTTTAAATAACTGTACATAAAATACTGAAGAATTTTGAGGAGGTAGAGTGGAAAATTAATTCATTAAAGTTACTTTTTCCTTTCTATAAATAAAGTTAGATGTGCTGAAAATAATTGTAATCCTGTAAATTGCTGAAGTCTCCACTGGCATTGGGGAAGTGAGGATAAGGTCAGCACTTATAAAAAATGACTGATACTGGAAAAAAAAAATTCAGGATCAAGAATTCAACCCAAGTTTGCATTTTTTAGGAGAGTGATGAGAAAACAGGGAGTTTTAATGGAAACTGTTCTACAACTCTAAGTACAGGTGTTACTAGATAGCTGCCAAAATTAAATATTTTATGTATCTCAGAACACAATTTATGTTTTTAACTGCTCTTAAAGTTTCTTCCAAAGAATTTTAATAACATTGTTCAATATCTCTAAACTAGACATAACTGACAAAGGTATATTTCCCTTCAGAAAAGTGCCCACCTTTTCCTTCTAATGTGTTTAATCTAATATTAAAAGTAGCTCATATCCTGAATTTGAAAAAAACAGTTTTCTCTTTCTCCCAAAATCTGTTTCCTAGCAAATGTCATCAGTGCAGAATGTATTCTTTCTCCCAGTTTTTGCAGACATAAAACCAAAATAATTGTAACAAACTAAACTTTTTTTTTCACTTCTAATTGAATTCAATTTCTTACTCCATTCAAAACCAAGTGCTTATTTTAACCCATAAAAGTAGTTTCAGACTTTGTTAATGTCCATCACAGATTAGGCTTTTATTTGACAATAAAACAAAAATTTCTTAGATTAATGGCATGTATCTTTTCTTCTTATGTATATACTGAGACAAAAAAAAAACCTTGTAGTTTCACAGTTTCCTTTACATGTTCTTATAAATTAAGAGCAAAATTAAAAAGCATCTATCACCCACTGAGCTGGAAAAAAGAAAATCCTTTTCATACTTTAGGAATGAAACATGAACTATTTCTTTTGAATCAAATATCATTGGGTGTTGGGGGTATAGTGAAAAGAGGAAAGGGAAGTAAGATTGATGTTATATATTATGAGTTATTTCATGAAAAGAAGCCAGAATTTTACTGAAAAATGACAAATCTAAGCACATTTATTCTAGAAGGAATGTGTTTCAGTCACTCTCAGAATATTTTTCTGAATATTTTCTTTCAAGGAAAATGGGAAATGTTGTAGTTATATTATTCTGAAATAAAATGTTGGACATTCATAAATTCTCAGAGAAATAAAAAAATATATATTATAAAACTACTTGAAACAGAAATTCTGGAATGTGAAGACAGCATTGCATGAATAGCTTCTTAGATGACATATACTTAACTACTGTCATCACAGTAATATTATGTTTTCTTTTGTAAAGCTGAACACTCCCTTCAATTAAGAGAATAAAAAGAATTGTTGATAAACAAGTGTCAGATAAATGAGCCATCAAAGTTCTATGATTTGGACACTGTCATATAGAGAGTATGTGCTAAATCTGAAATCCTTTATCCAGTGATACCATTTTGTCTGACATTATAAAGACAAACTAAATATTAACTGTCTTTCTGAGACTTCTACTTGTTAAATAGTACAAATATCACTATTTTCTAAACTTCAACACCGAAGTTAATAACATATTATTTTCTTGCTTTGGTAATTGCACTAACTCATTCAAACACAGTAGATTTGTGATTTAGGCTGGTAGTCAGTGAAAGATCAAATCAAACAAATTCTGAATAAATAGAAAAAAAGTTAGTCATGTCATTTTGTAAATAAATTTTTTAAAATTATCTCAAAAAATAGCTAGTATACAGCCTAATATAACATCCAACTGAAATAAATACATTTGAATCAATTAAGAAATTGAGAGAAAGGAAGGAAGATTTCCAGCTCCAGTCATATTAGCCTTCAGATCAAGGAAGTCATCTAATCATGGAAAATTTTACTATTGATTCTCCATGCACTAAGGATTTCACACATAGTGAGTATTAGCTTGAATTGCCAGCTGCTATAAAGATAATTCTGAGTATTATAGCATTTGAGGATATGGACCACTATATGTTACGGCCTGATCAGCCTCCTAGTATAAATACATGCAAATATTATCAAGATAACATTTTTAATACATTGGATTTCATTTATTAATGAGGCTTAGCATGCAAATGAACTCTTTTATCAACTCTAGTGTAAGCATAATCCATGTAATATGTATCTATATATCACTATGAGTAAGATGCACAAAGCAAAAGGCTCCTTTTTTCTTTTTGAACAGTCATTCAGGAATTGAAAGCCAAAGAAGTTTTTTTGTTTATGTTGAATATTTTAAGAGCTTTTCCAAAATAAGTATATAAACAATATGTATGAAATTGAGCCCAATTAATCAACAGCACTGAGATTTTCGCATAGAAATTTCATACTCTCTGTGTAATGGAATTTCCTTAATTATAGCATTCTCAGTGGGAAGTTTCTGTCTTGCAAGAAGACAGAATCATGGCTTAGTTCTCCCTTCTTTATATGTATTCTTTCCTTTCTGCTTTGCAGCACTTGAACAACAAGATAATGCTGTTTATAACTGAGCCTGTTTGCAGCTCAAGTCCAGAAGATTCATTTTAAATACCAGTGCCGGAAGTTAAACATCTCAATAAGAATTTAGTTAGAAATCTTCCATTAAAACTCATCCACTAAAATGGTCTTCAAATCTCAATCTGAATTCAGTAGATAGCACTCTGACTAGCTTCCTCTGTTTCCTATAGACCATCAACATTCTACAAGGATGTTTAAGGGACCACAAGCAAACTGTATCCACACAGTTTTGACACCAAAAATGAGATAAGTTGTGATATTATTTAAAACCTAGAATGAGCACCTGAACCACTGCCAAGTCCAAAGACAGTCCAAGCTGTTAGTATTATTTATGCTACAGGATCTGTCCCTGTGCACACCCAGAAGTTCCCTATATCTGACAAAACGGAGCGTGACCAAGCCCATAATGTGGATTGCTGGCCTGAGGCACAGAACCTCTGTGTGCCTCCTTCTACAACTGTTGGAGGGATCAAAGTCCAAAATACGTTTCCTGAGCAGTTTTGGGCAACATCCTAAATGCTAATATCACTTGGAAATATAGCAAAAAGAAGAAATTATTCTGTCACTGCTCTCTGATTTTTCTCAGTCTCTAACTCCAAATGCAGTAGTTTGGGGAGTAGGGAACTTGCCCAGGAATTCCAATTCTTTCCCTCTTTTCTCCCAGAGCACTTTTGTATCCAAGCTAGTATGTGCAGTCTGGATGAGCAACCAGCTGGCCAAAATCTTTGTTGGATTATAAGGTTAAAAGGGCCACACTGAATGGGATAAAGCCTTGAGTAATCTGACCTCCCAGATGCCCCTGCTTTGAAGCAGATGCTGGCATAGAGATATCCTTAAGTTCCTTAAAGTCCCAAATCCAAACTGAGTTGTGTTGTGATCCTGTGAAAAACTGTGGAAGAGTCTTTCACTGGCATTAGTGTGGTTTTTACACTCTTATCAGATATGTTCTTTTGGGAAATTATTTGTTCATTCAGAAAAAAAGGAAACAAAGATAGTGAACACTGCACCTACCGGAAGAATGAGTATAGAAGCTTGTGTTTTGGACATCGCTGTGATGAATTTTTTTTGCTGTGTCTTATGTTATTTTGTATCTTTATTTTATTCAGAATTTCACTGGATTTACATGAATCACCATACTGTGATTCAGACATTGTCACAATGTGCCTATCATAGGAAATGGAACAGATTCTAGCTCCTGGACTCATTCTAGCTAAATGAAATTTGAATTAGTTCCTACATATAAACAGATTTCCCCAAAATAATTAATTTTGAGTAGGATATCTGCTTGGGAACAGTAAGAAAAAGCCACCGGTAAGATGTGAATGGATTTGAGTCACTTCCTCAGAATAATGCTGAAGTCAAGGGTAGTATATAAATAATTTTATAGTATTTTTTTATTCTATACACTTAAAATATTTTGGCATTCTTTAGGTTGTGGCTCTCATTTTCCAGTTTCTTATTCTTCAGTAAAACACAGAAACTACAGCTAATTAATAATTAGTGAAAACAGGTAATGTGTCCACATTTTGCTTTACCCATGTGTTGGCTGGAAAAAAGATGTCTATGACACAAAACACATTATTATTCAATTATTTCAGGTGTATATAATAGTCTGATTGTACCCATCCCTTACAGGAGATACAAACTTCCCTGATGACACTATTCAGCAGAGAACTGAAATCAGGTGTCCAAAGTATTTGAATAACACAGTAAAGGAAAAAATAGAATTTTGAATTGTTTGAATATACTTTAATGAAAAAAAGTCTTTCAATTTGAAGAGTGTCTGATAACATTTATTAATAATCATAATAAATAATAAAATTGCTTTAAAATTTTCTTAATATTGCACATTTAGCTTTTTTTACACCAGGATGAAAAAGAAAAGATTAAATGTAAAATTTTCCCTGAAATGTGATTTATGGATTTCAATAAACTCTGTTAACTAGTTGTCACATACAGGAAATGTAAGTGGAGAAAGCTATTACAGTTTTTGTGGTTTAACTTTGCTGCAAAAGCCTATTACTATTTACCAACAGCATTCATTTTAAGTTGTGAAAGAAAAAAGTATGTTTTGAATATTCATGTCCAATTAAACATTCTGATTTGAAGATTAAAAAATACCTAATTTTCTTAGCCATTTATGTCTTTAGTAGGAAAAATCTGTCATGACATTTGTTTACAGTCTAGAGTCTGTAAATTCAGTCTGAATTTAAGATTGTTCAGAGTCTGCAAACACAGAACAGTAATGCAAATCTTTAATTCCCAAGCATTTCTAGGTAGGAAAAAAAAAAAGTAACAGTTCTATTATTCCATTGGTTTTAACTTTATATATATATGTATACATGTATATTTTAAATATATGTGGACATTTATAAGAAGAAATATTTTATTCTATGGCTAAATGCTGTGAAATTATGCTATTCTAGGGATAAATTACTGTGTATACTGACTATAAACTGAGTTTTTTGAAAATGGATTAGCAAATTCCATGTAACAAAATCCTGGGCCAGCAGCAAGATTTAGAGGTAAAATTTCTCACATTAATGCATTCTTTAACGATATTAATGTGTTGGAAAATCCTACAAATCCAAAGTTATAGCTAACTTTGTATTAAATCTCTATTTACAGTCAAATTACAAATTAATCTTTATATGGTTAGTTATGGATGGTCATCTGGAGGACTATATCTCTCTTTTCTCTGTTTGATCACTTATTTGTACTTCGGATGCTGCTAATTCGCACTTAATTTGGGTACAAAAATCCTTGTGTGATAACCAATGATTTGTTAAGATTTACCACTGTATCATAAAGAATGATAAGAGTTTAATATATCTGTAAGGTGACATAAAGTCACCTAATACATAATTACACTTGACAGGCCAATTTGGGGTGTGGGGGAGGAACAGACAGTGAGAGTGGAAGCAATTGTAAATCCTTCCCAATATCCTACTGTGACACAAAGAATGGAGGAGTAAATCTTTATAGGAATGGGAAAATAGAAGCTGAAATTTCCAGGTTACCTAAGGGTAAACAATTACATAAATTTTTCAGAAGTTGTCATTACCCAGACTTGTACTCCTCCAGCTTGGGTTCTTCATTTTGTAATTCAGAAACCCACTAATTGATGATTCAGAAAAATCCAGGAGTGCCCATGTCCTTTGCCTGAGACTGAAGGTGAGAGAAACATGCTGGGAAAAGTAGCAGACATAAAAGTATCAGATTCAAATGGCTGAGAGATGTGACATAAAATACACCTCTTGAAGATGTCTCATTTGTAGTTTCTTTTGCAATAGGGGGAAGAAAAAAAAAAAAAGAGTACTATCTCAGAAGAATATGCTTCCTATTATGAAGTCTATGTGATAAAGAAAACTAGTGTTTTTGTCCTACTTTCAGAAAAGGTAGCAATACAAATCCTCCAGACTTCACTAATCAACATTAACATGTGTGCACAAGTTTAGATAAAATCCTGAATTTTGTCATCCTTACATGTCACAGAATATTCATCATTCATTTTTACAACTATATATTTCTCACTTCTCTTTTTCACAGTGGTGCTGAGCCATTGATCTCAAGGCATACAGATATTCTTAATTTGAATTTCCATACAGCCTCAGGCAGAGAAATAATTCCACCTCCCACACAAAAAAGTTAGAGCTGGGATTAAACATCGTTTGGAGTTTGTCACAATGTGTCTCCAACAATTTCTATTTTACAAAAATAGCCTTTACACCATGGAGTCCATATGGAAAGTCACGTTGTAAGCGTACCTGCTATGCATTTTGGAGGAGGAGGGATCTAATTTTAGAATTAAAAGTATTTTCCCATATTGAAAACTTTGTGTAAACATCCTACACATCTACCAGCTTCATAGGGTAGAGGCAATATTGGTTGACAAGGACCTAAGCCTCAAGTTTGACACTCGAAGGAGAAAGTAGTCTCAATATTATAAAGAATTATTTCTTCTCATTCTCAAAAATGATCCAAGTTAGTCTGAAGACTTTTACTTTTTTTCCCTAAAACAATTTGTTCATTTGGTTTTCCCTCGTCTATCCTTTAGCAGATCATAAAGTTCTATGTTTAGCTGAGGTGATCTGGACACATGATGTTCATATTCCAATTGGACAGGATGATCAGCCAAATTTCTTTTCAATAACTAAAAGTAACAGATTAAAAAAAAAAAAAATCCTCTTAGTATGGAGTTGTTTTGTATTTGATGTAGTAGTAAAAGTAATGTAAGTTTGAGCAGACCTGAGCTGCTGCAAGTAGAAGGAGCTTGTTTTCTAATTAGTATATATGCTTATTGGAGAAGAACCAGAATTCTTGATGGGAAGAATGGACACAACATGCAGAAGAGAGTGTCAGACACAAACAAGTCTCAGAAATCTGCTTCTAGCTTTGGGTTGAAGTGAATGTAAAATATCTGCCAATGAAAACTGTTACCGGCAGTAGTAATCCACACAAAATGTTTGGCTGCCAGCCGAAAGCAGTTTTCTTGAGCCAGATTCCTATGATGGAGATAGTATGGGCCTGTTACATACAGCATAAAGAAATAAATGCTTTTGTTGTTGTTGTTTTTGATAAAGCAAAGCTGGAAATTATTTTTATTTTTTGCAGCTACTCTTGGCAGGGCCTGAAAACCAGCTGTGCACAGTGAAGCACCTGTACAATGAAGCAAGCAATAACAAAAAGCTATCAATAACTGAATGAAGGCACTCTTTTTTTTCTCACGTTTAATGTCGTGCTATGAAACATTTTATGTTTTTCTAGAGTAAGGTTCCTTGACGGCCAGAAACCAGCTGTGTACAGTAGCCTATCTCTGCATTTAAATGAAGTGAAACAGAACAAAGAAACAGTATGTGAACTTGGAGTCTTTATTTCTGCCCTGTTTAATGACAGTTGGGCAAATATTTTCATATTCAGTGGTAAAAATCATTCAGCAAATCACATTGCACAACATGCAATGCAGAATTACAGGGTTTACACCTCTTTGTCAATAAAACAGTTGTTTTACAGCAGGTGCAAAACCTCCAGGGGAACTGGAATAAACGTGAAAGGTAAAAATACTGCCCCTGATTCTCAAGTATACTGCATTTTCATTTCATAAATGGGAACATTCCTAAAAATCAAATCTCCTCTGGACTTAGGGACACTCTAGTCCAGAAATCAATATTACAGAATATGAATCTTGAATTTTCAGAACTTTTTAGCTTTACTTTCCTTAAAACTAAAAAGTTTAAGGACAAAATAGCTTACTAAAATCTTAAGTAGTTTTGATTTAGAAAACAATCATATGCATCAAGATTGATTTGATTCATGAAGAAGTTGTTATCAATGCATACATCAGGAACAGCATTTTTTCTCTTTTGAGAGTGCACCACTAAACACCACTTGCAGCAATCTCTCATGACCACTTCACTCACATATATATGTTTTTGCAAGCACTGTAATTGACAGGTATGCATCATACAGTACATAAATACCAGGCAACAGGGACTGTTTTATTGTTTGACTGATGCAAAGTACAGCTGTGCAAGGCTGATAAATTCAGCATTTCTTTGTGACAGTTCATTATGTAGATTCTTAATACTAGGGCTAATCCTGAAGCACTTATTCAGGCAAAACTCCTACCGCATGTGTGCCAAATCAGTAAACAATCCAGGTTCAACCCGATAAATACTAAGGCCTGAGCAAGCTGTCTATGGACCATAGTTGAAGCAGAGCTGTGAACTGCTCTGAACGGCAGCAGTCAACCACTTCATAGACTTTCTACCACTATTGCTCTGAAAACAAGCAGGCATGAGATGAAAACAAGCCTTTTCTCTTTGCTTGCAACTTCATGTTCCCTAGAGCACCTGCCCAGGCTCTATGGAACTGAATGCCATCTGAAGAGGTTATCAAACAATAGATTGGCTGCAGTTAGTAAAGTCCTTCACAATGACTTTAATTGAAAAATAAATTATTTTGGAAGTACGGTACATGGTAGTGCTAAAAGAAATTAGGAGAAATTCGGTGGGATTTCTCTGCTGGTTGCACACAGTTCTCACTGAAAGCACCATTATGTAGAAATGATCATCTAATAATTTAATGTCTCTAGAAATTACTTTAGAAAGATTTATATCTTCAGTCTGCACTTAAAGAATTCTTCAGATTACATGTTGGGATTGTATTAATTTAGTTACAATATTACATAGCCACATTCTAAAGTTAGTGCAAAGAAAGGAAAAAATTAGGTGGATGCTTAGTAAATGTTTCGTGAAGATGCAGGATGTCTGTATAAAGATGTCAAGCTTATAGAGTGACTCCTACAGGGAAAAAAAAAAAAAATGTTTTCCACCTCTGAAATAACTTTTTTTTCCTCTACCAACATCAGATCACCTTTTCTATAATTGTCCAGTTTATTGGTTTACTTTTCAATAGTGTTAGGACACATTTCTATTTGGTGGGCATATATGTGAATACACATCTAAAATTTTCCTACATAAAAGTGGAAAGAAAAGTGAGAAGAACTACATAAGCCATTAAATACACACTTTCACAGCATGTGCAGCCTTGAGATTAATAGATGGTCAGCACAAGCAACGTTAATGCTGGTGCACCACAAGAAGAAAGCTAGGATGGCGAAGCGTAATGTCAGCATTCCAGGTTCATGTTACAACAAGGAAATACGTAAAAGAAATACACACAAGATCTTAACAAGTGAATCATATTTCATATTAGAAAGAAATGAAACAAATCTCATGCTAAACTTTAGCCCATACTAGATTCATGCTCTAAAGAACAAGAAAACATGGTTTGATATTTTGTTTTTCTAATGCACCTCAGACAGATCAAACTGTTTTTTTAAGCATTTAATCATTTCATTCTTTGTAAATGTCTTGAATAATCTTGATCCTATACAAATCAGATAATGTATTTCCACTCAATATCTGTATTTTTATCTTCTATATAGAAACTCCAGTTTATTAAAATACCAAACGAACTTAAAGTTCATTTAACTTAGTGTGTAAGCTTTTTCCTTTTTTTCCCCTTTACTTTCTGACAATAACATCATCACCTTTATCTAACAAAAGTCTATTTTGTTCCTTGAATTTCTCACATTCATATTTTATCCTGAAACTCTTTTTGAGGTAATTATATGATGAACCTCTTCTATGATAACATTCATTTGAACAGATCAGAGAAGTTTCAGTTTTTAATTCGGTAGATGCTTCTAATTTCATAGGTTATACATTTATTTTTAAAGAGGGAAAAAAAAGGCGGTCAGAACAAAGGCTAAGTAACAGAAACAATCCCTCTAAAAAGGACATACATAAAGATTTGAGTTTAATTCTTCTATTCATTTTCCATAGACATATATTTAACCTGAAAATATTTTCTTTTCCTCTAATGCTCTCTTATTTCACATTTTATTTATAACACTGTAACTTATGGTGTTTTTCAGCCACCTTTCTTCATTAAACTCTATAGCCAATGCATCACATTGGTAAAATTAATTTGTCACTGAGCAGACTGTTTTCACCAGAACTTGTTTAGAGGGAGCCAGAAATACAAGGCAAACAGGAAAGCTTTAAAACACAAAAAGTCTTATTGAACATGTTAGAACTTGGTGAAAGAAAAACTCCTAAATGAGCCCTTTAGTAGACACAGCTTTTCCTTAATTCAATAACAATGTTGTTTAATTTTCATCTTATTTTAAGTGATGGTAGTTGTTTCTCTAGATTACAGCTGTGCAAGATCACTAATGTCTTTGATGAAGAGACACACGATTATTAAAAAGTAGATATTATTATGCCTAAAATAGATCAAATTTTTTTCAGCTAGAAGAAAGTTACAATTTTACATTTGTTTGATAAGACAAGAGGAGGAATAAACACTAATCTATCAAACAATAAATTGCAAAGTTAGAAAGTGATCTGAGTAGGTGCAAACTGCTCAAAGCTTATTAACTGGCAGTTTTGGCATTGCTCTGATTGTCTTGCAAAGATTCTAGTTATATCTGACATAGTGAATGAAGGTAATGATATATGCTTCATTCACCAAAGAAACATGTTTTGTTTCCCAACTCGGATTCCTTACTTTGCTGATACCTACATCGGTATAATATGCACTAGTATTATTGTAAAACAAGAGTTTATTACATGGCTAAGTAAGTTGATCTTTGTAAAAGTGCACAAATGCACTGAAATAAAATAAAAACTACTTAATCCAATCTTCTCTCATACAATTTCTTTCAAGGAGAACAGACACAGCCTGTTAAAATAACAAAGAACGTAGAGTTTCCATTCACATTCACAAAGTGTCCTCATTCAAGCCCCCCACTCTAAAGCTACCTTTCCTCTCCTCTCAGCTTTCTTTGGGGCAGAGAAATGTGATTCCATGGAACAGACAGTGATTTTGTTTTATGTTAACTGGCAGAGTTTTTCAAGCTTTGCAGACCTGGTGACACTTAAATGGCCTACACTTTGGATTGTCTTGTTGTGTGGAAAATGTAGATAAGGGGAGGAGGAGAAACATAAAACAGGTGGGCAAGGGCAAAGTGGCATTCACAAACGTTTCTTAGATCAGAGACAGGTTGAGGATCATTTCGGCAATGAAACAATTGCTATACTGAAATGACTTTGAAGAAGGTGTTATATTACTTACAAAGTCCTGAGGATTCAGTAAAACCTGGCAAGCACATCACACAGAAAAAGGTAAGCGCTTCTGAACTTTTAGCCAGGAAATCAGCAGAAGCTAATATAGTTTAATGACAATTAGTCTAATATGTGCTGCTTGTAGAACTGCTGCCAATAATACCGTGTAGTCACTGCTGTAAAATGCCAACATCTCTGTCTGTGTGAGGGATTAGATGGGATCTTTTAGAAAAGTACTTGACATGACATGTAAGTCACTCCTGAAATAGCTTTATAAATTCCTTCTACAATGTATGGACTGCAAGATTCTTAGTGGAAAATCTGAAATATCTATTTGTATGTAGATTTACCAGTGCTTTATCCTCTGGCATTTTAAGATTCCATAATAAAGTGGTGTATTTTCCTTCCTATATCAGCATATAGCTTTGGTGCACACCTGGCTTATTGGTACAACCAGAAAAGTAAGTTTTTAATCTAATCTAAAATGTCATATTGCAGTAACTGCGAGCCTGTCTGAATAGATTGACCATTTTTTTTATTTTAATTGATTAGGGAATCTTACTGGCAGATAAAGTCTATGTGACCCTCTGTCCTTTCCTACCTGACTTTTAAATGAAGCCTTTACTTTTCAATCCTAATGCCTACTCCCTCTTTTGTCCTTTTTCCCATCATTCTCCGACTGCATCAGATATATTCACAATGTTAAAAGGAAAGCCTTCAGTTCAACAAAGTCCAGGAAGGGGTCATGGAATAGGCACTGAGATATGTTTTTGGAAGTGAATGAAGAGAGAATTTTATGACATCTTAGACTGAAAAATTCTCATTGCATTTATCTCCTAATATTTCTCAAATGCATTTAAAAACAACAACAACAACAACAACAAAAACGCTCTATAAATGAAGATAATATGACTTAGAACACATGGTAAACTGAGTATCGGATTACTATTACTATTGTTGTTATTATTTCTATGATGGCTGCTCTGAAAGTAATGCCTCATATTTTATTATATTAGCCTATCATGTCAGAGACAGATTAGTGGTATGGCAGTATATGTAGAATTTTCCCACTAATATTCCATTACATGTTGTTGCCAGGCATAAGATGGCAGAAGAGAGGAAGTCTGACAGAATGATGTCACACATGGAAGTGCACATGGAGCAAAGGTGTGTCACTGAATTATTCCACGTGGAAAGAATGGCACCTACTGGCATTTATCAATGCTTGCTGAACATTTATGGAGCCCAAACAGTGCATGTGAGTACAATGAGGCAGTTTCAACACTGGCAACAGTGACTGTGGGTCACCTCTGCTCGTGAAAACTTTTCTAAGTGCCGCATGCAGCTCTCATTCATCACTGGCAAAAATATATAGCTAACGATGGTGATTATGTTGAAAAATAGTACTTTGTAGCAGAGAAATTTTTCTATCAAATAATGTCATTGTGCTCTTTGCTTGTAGTTTTCATAAGAATAAATAAGAGGCATTAATTTCAGAGCAAAGTACATATCATTTAATACATTGTTAGCCATATTGCTTTAAAATACAACATCAAAGTAGCCATATACTATGTTTTTTTCTGACCTAAAGACATCTCACAATGTGCTGTGATCTTGTTAGCTCTCACAAACTACTCTAATATACAGATCACCTGAAAGAAAACTGCCCTGACATGAACTAGATACACAACCTACTAATTACCAGGTCACAGCTAAAGCACAGTGTTTACAAAGACTGTTTAATAAATAGCATTCCTAATAACAAATCCCAATTCAAATATCACAAAGTAAAAAATAATTTCCAGCCTGGTAATTTTCCTTGTGAAAAACCTTATTAATTTTCAAATGTATTTCAGATTAACATAATGGAGAGAAAACAATCTTATATGCTTACCAGGTATAGACTTAATTCTTTGATTTGCATGTATACGTCGCATGCATACACAAATATAGCTATGGTTTATACTGTATTCCAATTCATGAAGCAATTGGAAACAAATATAACCCTGTAAGGAAGATGCCTATAATGGGCATAATGATGAATCTCCTGGTTAAATACATAGGGCCAAGACAGAGCCAGCACTTTGGTTTGCACTGGCTTAAAGTATGAATGTGCAGGCAGAACCCAGGAGGTGACATGGTTCTACAGCATGCTAAATGTCATGCCTAGACACTGGACTGAGAAATGTGAGGCAACCCATGCCTTGCTGCAGGTCTGGAACAGCTCAAGGGCTGGATGTCCTCGCAGGAAGGAGGTCATCATGACAGGCACTGAACCACACTGCACTGTGACTTTTGCTCCGGGGAGGGATATAATAGCACGGCCCTCAAATGTTTATGGCTTAAACATCATATAAAGTGTACTTTCAGGAAAGCCAACCACAAAGCTATGCATTTCACTACTAGTTTCTGGACAAGCTGCTATAAAATTACAGGTCTTTCTTTCCCAGAGCTCTGGATTAGCTTTGAATGTAAGGAAGGGAGAGGGAGGTATTTCTTGCACTGCTTCTGGGGCTGGCGTCAGCACTTCTGTCACCACCACCACCATGAGTAAGCAAAGATACAGGCAGCACAGCTAGAAAAATGGCTGTGCTCCAAGTAGCACGTTTCTTTCAAACACACACTCGGGGCTGAGAATATTGAAAAACAGTTAGAATGTCTGGTTAATGTTTTGATCACCTCATATGGTCCCATATATCGCTTCTTTTTTGTGTATATTGGTGGCAGAATAACAAAGGAGCTCAGAGATTCCAGCACCATTCATATTCATTGTTTTTCCCACTCTATAACTTTGATTATGCACAGTTTTCTTAAGAGAAACTACTAAGCAGTAATCATTCAAGGGCTAGTAGACACAATGGGGCCACTCTTGGAGGTTTTTTTCTGCTGGCAAAGTTCCTCTTGAAATCAGGTGAAGGAAGCAGTTGTTTTGTTTAAGAACTGAAATTGGTTATTTTGAGAAGCCAGACATTTCATCTGAAAAATGTTTGATGAGCTAACTTTGTTGACATTAAGGAGTTTCATCCCACATTATGTGGAATTTCATTCAAGTAATGAGTGCTAGATTCTGCTACCCCTTCAACACAGATATTTTGGCTTTCTTTCTAACTAAATGCTGTTTTAAATGCTGTTAGTTCTCAACTTGTTCATTTCCTCAAAGATTGTAAGAAATCTGTGACAAAAATAGTCTTGAATTACTTGTTTTCTGGTAGTACTAGGCAATGGAGATTACAGCATATGCTCTACAAATACATCAACATTAGTTACAGAACTTGTGCAATGTTCATTAATTAGCAGTTTCCTGTAGGGAAAACAAAACAAAACAAAACAAAGAAGAAAAAAAAAAAAGAAAAAAAAAAAGAAGAAAAAAAAAAAAGCACCAATGGCATTAAGCTCTTATTTGTACAGGATTTACTGTTCTAGAAAATAGATTTATGGAAGAGAAAAAGTGTCATGTTCTATCACAGCCTTAAACTTCAACTTAAACAAACTGGTCAATAGCCATCACATCTGTTAGGCAGTAAAGTGTCACATAAAAGGGAACCTTCTAGTCCACCTGAAATGTAATAGCATGTATTGATAGTTGGGTTTTCCCCCCCTTTCTAGTAAACACACAATGCCAAGGTGCTTTGCCCAGGATGCTGTGAGAGGGAGTAATTACTTAGTTTCAAAAAGAGGAAGAGAGAAAGTAAAGAGATAGCAAAACCTTTCATTCATCCCTCACCCTAAGGCATCTCATCTTCCTAATGGGTATAAAGACTAATAGTAGCATTCGAAAGAGAAAGTTAGCCTTATTGTTCTAACCATATCTTAGAAAAAATATATAGATTACATGCACTGTATGTAAAGGGCACAAGTATGAGACTTCTGCTGGTAAACATATAATTTATCTGCTATTAAAATCTATTTAAAGAAGATGCCAGTATTGCTAGTGTTTTCAATGTGTGCTTGTTTGTTTGTTTTTTTTCTAGTAATGTATTATTCCAAAATGTTAGTCACAAAAGCTGAAAAAGAAAATAATTTTTTCCATATGATTTTCTTCAAAGAGATAGGAATGTTCAAAAGCCTGCAAATCAGAAAAAAAAAAAGTTAACAATCAAAATGATATATTGCTATTAATTTATTTTAGCTTTTAAAATAAATTTTATATGTTGGAGCTTTAACAGGGTTTTTTCAGTTTCATTGTTAATACTTCTGTTACCTGTGTATGAAGCACACTGTTCAAAAGTATTCTATTTTTAATATGTGCTTTTAAATCTATCTGAAGAATTAGCAAGTGATAAAATGAAGTAGTTTAGTTTTTGATACAATTTCAAAATTCTAAGCACTGGTAATTATAATAAAATAAATACAGTAAGAACACAAAATCAAGACTTTCTGTGTACCTTGTAGTGCAGTCATAACAGGAGTGGTAAGAAGCATGTTTTCAAAACCTAAAGAATTCTTTTTGGTTGTGTTTTGTTTTCACTGAGGAAGCATTAATGTAGCAAAGGAATTCTACCCTGAGGTGCAGTCAACATTACAGACATATGAATGACATAGGTGGGCTTTATTTTTTGTCGATTTCAAGATATGAAAAGTGTGTCTATTTCCAAAACTACTGAAATTTATCACTAATATTTATTGACAAATAAAATACAGAAGCCTATACTTTTTCAGAGTGATGCATCTGTTGATTAGCAAGCATGACTTTAGGTAAAAATCAATTACACAAACCCCACATACAATTTCAGTGCAAACATGCAGTGAAACCAACTTTCTACTTCACTGCCTCTGTCTGCTTATTTCTGCTTCTTCAACCCACTGTTGTGTCCAAACTTCTATTCCGAGCTTCATCAGGAAGATGCCACTGGTTAGGCATGCACTGCGTGTTTTTTTTTAAATCCTGATGTGGCTAGTGCACTTTATTCTTACAGTTATATCAGCTAGCTGAACGGACAAGCAGTGGCAGTGTTATCTAACCAGACTGGTCAAGGGACTGATTAAGCCAGAATCTCCCATTAAATCTTTGTTAAACAACTCAGAAAGTGAAAATTGAAATTCTGTGCTAACATCGGAGCACAACTGTTGGCATTCTCTACTTAGCACCGTCATCAGCCCAGCTAGGCTCAGTCCTGGCCTTCTATCTTGACCTATGCTTTATTTGAGTACAACCACAGTACTAGCTTAAGAGAAATGTACATTAGGAAAGCTTCTTCTCACCACATTTAGGCTTCTTACCCCTTCTTTATGCCATGATATTCATTGCCTCTCTAAATTAATTTGCAAGAGATCTGTAGCTAAAGAGCAGCTTAAACCACAGAAAAGTGTGGGCAGAAATATTTAAGTTTCTATTAAATTAAATGCCCTTAAATTATTAAAAAAAAAAGAAAAGAAGAAGAAGAAGAAGAAAAGAAAAGAAAGAAACATCCAAGATTGTTATATTATTGAATAATGGAATGTGACATGTCAGAAGATGTTAAATATTTGTAAGAAGTTTGCATCGTGCTGTGCACTTTCCAAATGGATCTATTATGTCTGAGATTTGTAGCTACTTATTTTAAGTGATAAGTGTCATTTAGCATCATGTGTCAAGGAAGTACCGTGTGTTCCTCATCTGCCTTTTAAGAAGTTACAAATGACACTATTCATCTCATCACATGGTAGACCTGTTGCATCTTGTCATTACACGATGCCTGCCTGCTCTAAACGTAGTAGAGATCCATTTTCCTGTATTCTCTCACTCATGTGCTTCAGTTTAACTGAATGGGGAAATCTGCTAGAGTTTTCAAAAACACTTAACTATCCCCTCTTGAAATGTAATCTGTTTAGGCTGTGACCAGATCTCCTCAGTGCAGTCTAAACACAGAAATTGTTTTGAAATACACTTAAGTAAAATACAAGCTGATCCCTTTCTCTACAGCCTTTACGTATTTTACAGCAGTGCTGAAGATGTGGATGTACTTCAGAAAAGCTTAAAAACAAAAACATAAATGAACACATGGAGGATTGCAGCTATAAGATAAATAATTGAAACATGTTGGGAAACTGTTTGTGAGCTATAAGTGAATTCATTGTGCCCGCTGGGATATTTACCAGATGAAAAGTGTGACAATGACAGTACCCTCGTTGTTTGGTACATAATTTAGAGTATTCCTAATGAATATTTCATGTAGCATCATTTGTGTATGAATTGTAAGACATGTATATCAAGATTCACTAGGGGCACTGTCAAACTCCTCTGTCTGAAATAAGCACTTATAAATTACTTAAGAATATTGTAGAAAAAAAAAGGGATTACTGCATGCTCTACTTTAGGCAAATTATTATAGTTCCTCTGGGGGACAATAAGCAGTATTGTTTAGCAAAGAAAAAGCACTCTGAAACAAAGAAAAATAAATATACTCTTAGTTTCATGCTGAAAAAGTTTCATTCCTAGAAGTTCTCTAGAAAATTTTTTAAATGCATGTATCTTTAAGAAAGAATGACCAACAGTAGCTTTCTGCAACTGAAAGATTTCTGTATTTTACAAAGCTGGTGGAGCTTTAAAACCAGTTCAAAAATAAGAACTGATTATCTATGTAAATGTTTATACATCTCAACAAAGTAGGTGATGTGACTTTTTTTACCTAATGTGCGGGTTATTTAATAATTAGGTTTAGTTAAGTTTCTTTTTAATTCTAAACAGAAGTTCTAGAAAAATAGACTGATTATACAGTCTTTAAGGATAACAAACATATTAATGGGAATTAAGATCTGATTATGACCAGTTTCAACATATATATCTACTAGTTAATATGCTCAGTAGTAGCAACTCAACCAGCTCAACCAATTTATGTCAGTTTTATCTCATTTTAAATTATAGCTAAAATAAAAATCTGTATGCTACAAATCAGTATCTATATGTATCTATATGTCTCTACAAATCCGTCTGTGTATCCTCCAAAAGCAACTGTCTAAAATGAACTGCCGACTCTCCTCGTCTTGTCTTCAAAAGTGTTATGCTTTTCTGAACATCTAGTGAATCCAGTTAACTATGGAACATTTATAACGTGTGTAATTTCCTGGAAATCTTTCATAATTTCACTAAACATATTTACAAAGACCATATTTTTCTCCAGTTTCTGCAAAATACTGTCTTTAGTTTGGCAGGCTAGTGCAAGTTTCCACAGGGATACTCCTCTTTTTTTTCCAAGAGGAAGATCTCTAGAACTATAATTTCCTGAGCAAAGGCAATTTACATCTATGAAGCTTGTTTTCTTCTCTATTTTCTTTTTTTTAATAGCAGTTTTGAATTGACTTAATTTATCAGCATTTTCCAGGAGTCACAGCTGCAAATCTGTAGTGAGGTGAAACTAAGCATTTCCATGTAATTTTACTAATTAGTGATAGTTTTAATACTTTTTTTTTTTTCAAGTAAAAGTATTCATGAAGAATGACCCTTAGCATCAACAGATAAACTATTTTTCAAAACATTTTAACAGCTTATTTGTGAAGTAGGTAAAACTTGATATTTCAAATAATTGCCAAAGGCCAACATTCAACAAAGCATATTCTCAGCTAAAAGTGCTTATTTAAATCTGTTGACTTTACAGGACTCAGATATCTGCTTAAGGACATGCTTCAGTCAATGCATGGATTCCCAGTGGAGTCTCTGGTCTTGCTCTTACAGTTTCAACGATGCCTGTTGGGCATGGTGCCAATAAACTCAATCTTGAATACCCACTCAAGTCAAGAAGAACTCTTGTCACTGATTTCACTATGTGCAGAATGAGGCCATGTGCAGGGAAGCGCAGCTCTCAGGTAGTGCCTGGTTCTGTGAAACTCCACACTTTTTCTCTTTTTTTTTTTGTGTGTGTGTGTGTGTGTGTGTAATCGGAGATGATAATATATGGAGAGGGAGGGTGTTTTGGTTTTGATTGTTGTATTTTTCTTCTCTTTCTCTCTCTACACTTTTACAAGCAGTGAATATCACTCTCATCATCTCAGTTTCAGGGTGGATCATTCTCTGCTGCACCCAGATGTCCTCTGCTACAACTAATCAACCCATGAGGTTTGTGGGACTTTCTCATTTAACTTCCAGATACATTAATTTATTTTCATTCAAAGTCAATTTAACTTTAAAGTATATTTGAAATAACCTAAAATAACTTTAACATTTCGACATCATCAAAACTATAGTAATTATTGAAATTTCTGTGTATTAAAAAAAACAAACAAACAAAAAAAGCCATCTCTTTCATCTAAGTAAAAAGTTCTATATATTCCTTATCAATAGTTTACTAGTTTTGTTTTTTGAAAATACTGCTTTGGTTACCGATTTATTTTCTTTTTCTTCTTACATGTATGTCCAGATATTACTTGGCAACATCCAGATCCTCTGACTGATGTGGTATATTGATGATAAGGTCTGAGTTTTAGTCTCAGTTTTTCCATTGATTTTTTATCTCCTTCTTTCTCTCCTCATTTTTAAAGTAGATGTGATAACACCTTCTTAGAGGTATATATGAATTAACTAGCTAGGACAGATTTGTCTGTCAAGTTCAGAAGAATTGTTTTTTACAGCTCGTAGAAAAAAATGCCATATAAGCATGAAAAACAATGATCATGATTATTTCTGCAGATAACAGTCAAGTTCTTTGCATTTAAAGAACTCTCAGTTTTAGACATGAGACTCATTTTGTAACCTTGCTTATAGTCTCCAAACAAATCTTGAAAATTTGTGCATTAAAGGCAAGTTAAAGGAGTAAGCTGGTTACTGATGTATCCAGCATGTGTAGTATCTCCAAGTAACTAAAACCATAATTTCTTGAATGAGGGAGGGTTGTGAAAGCTGCTTTGGCAGTATAGAAAGTAGCAACAATTTTTTATTAGTTAAAAATGTATATACTTTCAGTGCACATATAACTTATCTACAAGTCAATATATGAAATTGCTTTTTCTTTATTATTTTTAAGCCTAAATCTAAAGCACAAACTTAGCTCCATTGCATGCAAAACTCATAGAGAAACAGAATGACTTTAAGAGCATTTATATAAGCTGTTAAAAAGTAGGAACTACTGAAATATTTAACAAAAAGTTTGAAGAAAGTTGGGAACTTTTTGTTTGTTTGTTAATTATTACTAGTAGACTTGGTTATTTGATAAAGGAAAAAACTGAGAAGTAAAAGACAGGAAGAGGAGTGGAGAATTTATATATGATAGGATTCCATAAAATTGTATATAATGAAGGGAAATCTTACAGCCAGATTATTAAACATGTGGTGAGCTGGTGCCTAAGGTTGGAATCAAAGCTTCTGATACGTTCGGACAAACAAAAGTTTCCTTTCACATCCACACAGCTCCCTGCTAGACTTGGCACAGTAGAAAAACTTTTCTATTCCAGACATCTCAGAAGATATTTGCTCTGTTTTTAGGTATCTGTAATACAAGTAATACAGCATAGAGAAATTGGAGACAGATTAAATTTTATCTATTTTACGTTAACGGAGGCAACTGTTAGAAATTCTGAAGGTTGTTCTAAAACACTTTGCAGATGAAGTGACAGGTAGGAAAACGCATACTGAAGAAGTAAAAAATAATAAATGATATAAAGGAGCAAACACATGTTTCTTTACTTACTCTCTCCAGATTCCTGTCCATCTTCCTTTTGATGTTTCCATTTTCCTTTGGTAAATACCTACTTGTAATATATTCTTGCTGTACTATTGAAGTATTGAAAGATAAATCTCACAGCAATATTTTATGTGTAAAATATTTTTTCGGTTGTTTTATAACAGTTTGTCTCATATTTCTAATCTATACCTTCTGATTATTGCACTCAAACAAGATCTTTCATGCAGAATAACAGTGCACATTTTATATGGGATAATCCGACTTTTTGAAGCATATCAGGCAACAGCTTAGAAGCACAAGGATTTTGAAGATATTCTATGTGTGCAAAACAGTGGAAAGGGATAAGGTGATCTTCATGAGAACAATGCAAACTAAGGGTTATAGTGATCTTTTGATAAGGAAGGGGGAAAAAAAACGAACAACAAAGGCCACTTACAACAGAATGTTAATAGCTTCATGTCACTTTAACTCTGACAGCTCTGAAGTGAAAGGGCACTAATCTCTGTTTGTAATGTGCACAACTGAAGAGAAAAAGTAAGTATTCTTACTTAAGTCATGGATAAGCATTAACAGTCTGAAAATGAAGAGAATGTTCTGTAACTTATTTTAAAGTCAGCAAATACCTTCCCCCAAGCCCTTGGATGATGGGTATTTTTCTTGCTTTTGTAATAGCCCAAGTGATTTAAATGGAACTCTTCTCTCAGGACTGCTGACTTACATGGGGAATGTTAGTATTTACCTGCTCTGAATTTTGAGTGCTAATACTAATGCACACTTCCTAAGGATTACTTGACAATTTCCTAAATACAAGTTTTGAATGTTTTGGTTTTTTTTTTTTCCAAAATAAACTTTAAAGCAGTATATGGAAACAACTACAAAGAGCACTTTCAATCAGTCACAAAAATTGAAGCTGGTACAAAAAAACTGTGATTGCTTAGGATGTAATTGTTTTTCACATGTTGATTCATAAAAATCTGATTTTGATTTTACATTCAAACCTGTGGAAGAATATTCTAAACACACTAAAACACTCTCTAAAGTTTCCTGCTCAAACTTCATACCTCTCTCTTAAGATTTCTCACAGGAGTCTCAAACTTATGTTCAGCAGCGTACAGGGCAGCTTATCTAAGATCACTGCATGTATAGGAACAAGAACAAACTCCTTGCTCTTTTCTGGTTACGTAGCTACACATAAATATCATGCAAAAGGAAATGCACTATTATTTTATTCACTTAAACCCAAGTAACCACCAGGCACAGTTAATAGAAGTATACTTCTAGATGCATCGATGCATATGTATTTAAATCAAATGATTTGAGCCAATAATTTTAACAACAGTAATAGTAATAATAATAATAATACTTATTGTTGTTATTATATTTTGAATAAGTATTTTAAAATGATCAAGACTTATGATTGTGTTTTAATCTTATCCTGATTATTTTCTTAATCATGTTTTCCTCCTATCCATGTCTAACAAACTGCGTTCTCATCTGCCTCTGAAAGCTGCCTCTGTTCACACATATAAATATAGTTTCAGCATTACATAATATTACATCCTTTGTTCTTTTAATTTGTATATCTACCTCTTGACATTTGCAAGTAGTATGTCTCATAAATATAATCTTCATATTAGGCTTGGCATTTCTTTAGCTTTGGAGGGAATATGTTATACCTAAGTGTATGAGTTTGAAGAGACTGCGTATTCCATAAGTAAAATTTCATTCAGTTTATTTTTATTGTGCCAAAAAAGTACATGATACATTTCTTTTTTTTTTTTGTAGTTGAGTAAAATAAAAATAAAATAAATTTAAAATTCTTAAAGTACTCATTTGATAAAAATTAAAATCCAAATAAATAAAAGTCACATTTTATGACATTTCTGAGTTGAATAAAATTGAATAGAACAAGATAATCAACTTTCCTTAGTTTATGGGGAGGTTCTTTGTTTTTTGACATCCATTCATTCCTGAACTGTTTCATTGTAAAGACTGAATAACTGAATTTTTTACAAATTATTAATCTGCAGGTAAAAAAAAAAATATTACCATTAACTAATTTATCATTTCAACAATTGTTTTCTCAGAGGCTTAGTCAACAACTTCTACCAGTCATAGAATCACAGAGTCATTAACGTTGGAAAAGACCTCTAAGATCACCCTGAACCTCCCCTAGTGCAACTTGAGGCCATTCCCTCTCACCCTGTCAATGTTACCTGGGAGAACTGGCTTTTCTCACAGGTTTTCTTTGGAACCATTGAAAAGATATATTAGCCCATGTATTTTTGAAATTATTCAAGTCAATTATAAGAAATTTAGATGTTCATGAATATCTAATGCAATTTTCATTTCTTCATTTTTTTAATTAAAATTACTTAGGTCTTCTTTAAAATTTAATTTCAAATGAACAATTCTTAAAAATATTCGGGTTTTTTGGGGTCAGACAAACAGAAAGTTGGCCAGTTTCCATGCTGTTTGTTTGAATGTTATCTTCCATTTGACTGTTACTGAATTTTTCATAGTAGTATTTTCTATTCAAATAATATTTTTACTTTATAAAATGTGTTTTTTATTTATCTTCATAGGTACAGGTGACTTGAAACTTGTATAATCTTCAGTTACCAGGTACTTATTCGGTATTTTTATGTTCAAACTGTGTATATTTTATGTTAGTGTTGTTATGTTGATCTGCCAAGGACTACTGAATCAGATATTCTCAAATTCTTATTTCAAAATCTATACACTGTAACACAATGCAACTGGAAAGCATAGTAAGCTTTCAGGAAGAATGCGCTCATATTCAAAACATTCACTTATTTTGATCTTATGACAATTAACCATGTATAGGGTTAAATTTCAGAAATAAGTTAGATTTTCTTATTTGTTCAGATTTTACTTATTGTTCTCTTTCTTTTAGTCCTACTTTTGTTCATTAGATGCAGTAATATCTCCCTTGCCTGTGACAATTTCCATTAATATCTCGAAAGCAGCTATTAAGTATCATTACAAGAAAAGATTATAGAAGGATACTGCGTACAATAACAGTGAAGATAAAGACAATAGTCACATTTTCATTTATTTCTTTGTTCTAAAGATGTAAATCAAATTTCAGGATCTTTCAAGCATTCTTCCCTCTTTCAAAGCATTCAAAAAAGAACCTTCATCACCAAATAAATTAATCTCTTAGGATTATCTCAACAAAGAAAATACTGCTCCTGTCAGAAATTTTTTTCAGCCTTGTGGCCTCTCAGAAAAATAACTGTCGGGAGAATAAAGAAATGTATTCAACTATATGCTTTTTAAATAGGTTTGGGATTTTTGTTTTTGTTGTTTTTTTCTGAGGGGGTGGAGGTGAAGATATGCTTTTAATAAAGCTATTAGTAGTGCAGAGATGCTTTGAAAGCATTCACCATTAAAAGCCAATTTGTCACATCATCTAAATATTTGGTCAATCATATTTTAGAGAATTATCTAAACATATCTGTGGGAAATTAAGTATATGTAATGGTCACTATGATTCTCAACACTATGAAAGAAAATTATTAACTCAAAAACTTTCTGTATGGAAATATTGATAGCCTGACACCAAGAACCTTCTGAACTAGGAGGAGGTGTATGTCTTTAAAAACAGCTAACACTTACATGTGAAATTATTTTTTCTTTGTCTGCATTCAAGAACTGAACAATAGGAATTGATTATTAGGTTATTGATGTGCTTTTATACAATCAATTTTGGATGTCATAGGTAAGAGCATAAGTCCTTTGGAACCTATGGAAAGAGATAGTCAGCTCAAGAATAACTTATCTTACCTAAAATCAAAAGAATCTTCCAAAGGTACCTGGCTTTCCTAATTAGTTCTATAGGAAGAAAACATTTGTCCTCAGAAGAAATACAGTGTTCAGAGACAACAGTGTTTCTGAATAATTTCAAGCCTCTCTTCTGTGAACATGGAATAATTAATGGATACAAAGATAGAAAAATTACATACAAATACTTGTCCCTCCTTTAGAAAATATTGCTTCCAGTATATTTTCAGTATCTTCTTTAAAACAAACAAACAAACAAAGTATTTTCTCAACAAAGTGAAATTTCCACAAAATGGTATTTTTAGAAAATTTGATAAAAGGATGCTATTTCTATGTGTATTGGAAGAAGATACTTGGACATCTTTCAGCTTTTCAAGGTAGAAATACTTGTCTTCAATTAATTCCATTATAACTTGATCTCACCAGATAAGAGGGAAGTTTGAGTTAAGCTATTTTGCCAGTTTTTAATTTTGGCTATATTCAGAGTTAGGAAGTTGGAAGGGACATTTCAAGATCATCTAGCCCAGTCCTCACTAAAATATTTTCCCTACACTAGGCTGCAAAAGAAAGTGTTCAGGAGAGTTTTGGTTGTCTCCAGAGAAGGAGACTATACAACTTCTCCAGGCAGCCTGTTCCAACTTCTCCTCATGTTCATATGGAACTCCCTGTATTGTAGTCTGCGCCCATTGCTTCTTTTTCTATCATTGGGTACTATTGAAAACAGCCTGGCTTCATCCACTTGTCTCCCACACTTGTATAAGTACTGATTAGATTTCCTCACAATCTTCTCTTCTCCAGGCTGAACTATCCTAGGTCTCTCAGCCTTTCCTCATATGGGAAGTGCTCCAGGCCATATTTGTAGCCCTCTGCTGGACTCTCTCTAGAAGTTTCTTCTGTCTTTCTTGAACAGGGGGCCCACTTCTGGACACAATACTCCAGATGAGGCCTCACCAGAGAAGAGTAGAGGGGGAGGATCACCTTCCTTAACCTGCTTGCCACACTCTTTAATACCCCTCAGGACCCCATTGGCCTTCTGGCCACCAGGGCACACTGCTGGCTCACGGTCAACCTGTTGTCCACCAGGACACCAAGGCCCTTCTCCTGAGGACTCCTTTCCAGCACGTCATCCCCTAACCTGCACTGGTGCATGGGTTATTCCTCCCCAAATGCAGGACTTTGCCCTTGCTGAATTTCCTAAGATTCCTCTTTGCCCAACCCTCCTGCTTGTCCAGATCTAGCTGAATGGCAGTCACTCCTCCCAGCTTTGTATAATCAGCAAACTTATTGAGGATGCGTTCTAGCCCTTCATCCAGGTTACTGATGAAAATGTTGTTACAAGACTGGATCCAGTAGCAACACCTCGGGAATACCACTAGCTACAGTGCTTGAACTAGACTTTGTGCCACTGATCACAGCCCTATGAGCTCTGCCTGTCAACTACTTCTAAATCCACCTCACTGTGCATTCATCTGTCCCATAATTCCTAAGCTTATCTAAGAGGATGTTATGACACGCAGAGTCAAAAGCCATGCTAATGTCAAGGTAGACAACAACCAATGCTCGCCTCTCATCTACCCATTTGGTCATGACATCATAAAAGGCTACCTGATTGTTCAAGTGTAATTTAAACTTGGTGAATCTATGTTGACTACTCCTCATAACCTTCTTTTCTTCCACTTGCTTGGAAATGATGTCCTGAATAACATGTTCCTTCAACTTCCCAAGAATGAAGGTGAAGCTGACTGGCCTATAGTTTCCTGACTCCTTCTTCTTGCCATTTTTGAGGACTGGAGTCCTCAGACAACTCTCCTGTTCTCCATGACCTTTCATAGGTGACAGAGAGTAGTTCAGCAACCATTTCTGCTAGCTTCCTCAGCAGTAATGGGCGCATTCCATTGAGTTCAATGGATCTGTGTGAGTTCATTTTGCCTAGACAATCTCTGACCAGATTCTCCTGGTAAGTCTTCCTTTCCTCAGACTCTCTTTCTTATTTCAAGGGTCCCGGATTCCTGAGCTTTAGCAGTTTTAGCAGTAAAGACTGAAGCAAAGGAGTTGTTCAGAAAATCTGCCTTCTCAGTGTCCTCCTTTATGAGGGCATCCACCCCCCTGATTCTGCCCATGTGTAGCTTGCAGCATCATTCATGACCACATGAATGAGTGACAGTAGAGAGTAGTCCATGCTCTTCGTAAACTGTGGCATCCTCTCAGCAGTGTACCTGATCTTGGCTCCCAGGAGGCAGCAGAGCTCTCAAGACTCTGTCAGAGGAGGAGAGGGGGACACTTTGTGCCTTTTAAAAGGGTGTCAATCACTACAAGCACGCAGCATTTCTTTTTATAATATCTATTGCAGTCTGCTGGTATGGTTTCTTCTTGCAGATTTTCACGACTGAGCAGTGTGTACTTGCAGCCCAGAAGGCCAACTTTATCCCAAGCTGCATCAAAATAGGGGTGACCAGTAGGGTGAGAGAGGAGATTTTCTGCCTCTTGGCCCTCATGAGGCTTCATTTGGAGTACTACATCTAGGACTAGGGCCCTCTGCAAAAAAAAAAGAAATTGTGGAATTGTTGGAGTGGCACCAGAGAAGGGCAAGGGAAACGTAGTTGAGACACTATGTTATTTCCACTCCTTACCTGAGAAAACCACATTCGGCATTCAGCAAGAAGGGAATAATGAATATAACAATTTCTCAGCCTAATTCCATTTATACAAGAGACTCTGGGGTATAGGCAAGACTGCTATCCATAGCAGCACTGTGGCAGGAATGACTAGGATAGAGTGACAAGAGCTGCAGGCACAGGAGGTGGTATCTGTGTGCCTGAGAATGGCAGGAGGTGCAGCACTTCCTGCACAACCTCCACCTCTCTTGTCCCAGCCCAGCACACAATTTAGGTGGGATGCAGATTCCTGGACTTGGGTAATGTATCTTCACAAATATTTGTTGCAGGCCTTAAGATTTTCTACTGAGTATTTGTTTGTTAAGTTGACCAAATCCACCCCAAATCATGATTTTCAAACCTTTTACTAAGGTGGTTTCAATTCAGTATGTTGTAGTTTATTTTCCTTGCATTTAACCAGAAGCAGTGATATTTAGTTCCAGTCCCAGATCAGATTCAGAAAGTTTACACTTGCATGTCTTTAGTGGCTTGCACTTGTCTAATAGCCAGTAGTGTAACTCAGACACTATATGACACCCCATAATCCTCAAAAAGACAAAGAGAAAATAAAATGTAAAAATAAAAGATGAGGAGGATCACATGCAATCACTATCACAGGCAATATGGACTCAACTTGGGGAAAATTAATTTATTGTCAATTAGAATAGATCTGGACAGCAAGAAACAAATACAAAAATTAAAATTCCTTGTATTAAAATAACAAAATTAAAACAACATCAGTACAGCCTCCTACTTCCCAAGGTACAAGTAGGCAGTAAGATATGCAGGGTATGAACCCCGGTATGTTGTTTATGCTGATCATTAAGAAAGGGGGAAAAAAGTGAATGGAAGAAAAGAGTAGAAACTATGCAAAGAGATAAATTAACACACAAAGTTGTTTCAGAATGCATTCATCTTATTTATTCTATCACAATTCCATCTTAGTTTTGGAGGCAGATGACCCTTCTGATCTTCACCATTGTCTTCTAACCAAAAATCTGTCAGTGACTAAACTTTGCTCCCATGAAATCCATTTTTACTTTTAGTTTGTTTCATTAAATCCTTGCTTTGCTGTCTTTCATGCATATCTTCACATACATGCACATACCTTCTTAACAACTTACTCAACAGTTTTTTCAATACCTGTGTAATTTATAATCTCTCATAGACACAGTAGTGCTAGATTTGAGAGAGACCTTAAAGATCACTGAGCTACAATCCTTTTGCTGTTGGCAGGGTTGCCAACCACTAAAACAAGCACTAGATCAAGTTACCCAGGGTCTCATCCAACCTGGCCTTGAAGTATACCTTGCACACCTCACATTTCTGATGTGCTCATTCAAAACACACAAAAAAGCACTTTTATATCTCCCGGTAATTTAGCACCCTGAATACATTTCCTGTAAAGGATCCAGAGTTTCACGAAGATAAATATAACTTTAGCTCTTTTTCTTGGCTGCATAGCACTGCTGTAACTCAGCTATTTGAACTTGTACAGCAGAACTTTGTGTGTTTTGTAAGCTTCTGAAACATAGAATTTGGGCATCTCTGTGGTTAGGACCCAAACTGCATAATCTAGCGCTGGACCAGGATACGCGCATTGCTATTAAGCCAATGTATCAACATCCCTATAGAAAACTGAACCTTGAATTGACTGATAAACTTAAAAATATGTTGGGAAAGTTCAGTTTTTCACTTTATCTTTTGTGTTCACTAAAAAAAAAAGGAAAAAGGAAAGACAAAGAAAGGACAAAAAAAAGGCATTATTTTCCATGCCAGCCTTCTAGATGATAAAATGCAGTCAGACTGAGAAGGCCAACTTGGGAAATATAACAATAATGACTGTTGGTCTGAGGTTAAATAAGCCAAAGGGTTTCAGTCAGAGCTTCCAGCAATTACTATTAAATCTCTGCACATGAGACATCCAGAATCATTGCTGCTTTTGAAATTAGTCTGTCATGGAGAACTAGACTGCATGTCTTCACTGACATTTACAGTCGTACTATAGCATGTTCCATTCAGAAATTTGATTTGGAGAGGAACAATGTTTTCATGAAATTATTAGTAGTGCTTCGTAATTACAAGTTATGTGTTTGCTGCATCACCTACAACACATACTTGAAATTATATGCTCAAGTTATACTATATCAATTTTGTAGTAAAAAAACAATGGTTGTATTGATCCAAAATTCGTTTTCAGTTGCACTAACATGAACAAGAATAAATATTTTTTAATCATCAAAGTAACTCAGATTCATGCCAATGTAAAGGGAGAACAAAGTGTGATTTTGTGTTCGGAGCTTGTTCGCATGCTTCTGCCTGCTATCACAGCATACAAAATGTAAAACCAGAGCATTTCATGGAATACAATCCACCTTTGTTCAAATGTAAAGTAGAATTCTTTGTTGATACAAAGGTGAGCAAATGGTCACTCCAAACATTATAAATATTCATTCAAGCAGCTAAAATATATTCAGGAGTTGAAATGAAATCCTCCTATTATCATGAAAACTGAATTTTTTTATACAAGTTTGTAAGTAATACTTCAGGGAATATAGAGATTTGAAAGCAGGCATTTTCTCAGTCACAAGCATAGGCTGCAGATCATCACTGAAAAATCAATGTATGGTTGTGGGTTTTTTAGGTGTATTGCTCAGGAAGGTTTTTGTTTATTCTCATTGGCCTGCTGCTGTCCTCTGTTATAATTTACAAGTATGCAAGCAATCTTTGTTTAAGAAACTTCAAAACCTATTGGCAATTTTCAGCAGTAACACTGTGTGATTACACTCTTGCATATTGTCTTTATCAAGTACTTCTAAGGAAAAAGGATTTTCAAGTTCACATGAAAGGAGATGCTGACTACAATATGCTGTGTCTGATGATAGCGTTAAACTTAGCTGTGTTCCCCTTTGGACTGTCAGCACAGGTGTTCCTTTGTTAGCATGGTCCTTTCCAAATGTTTTAGCTCTTTGACAGAGATAATGTGTCTGGAAGCAGATTTTGCTGCTGGGAATGAGGCTGCTTTTCAAGGTTAAACACAATTCTTTTTACGTAAATGCATTTGTAAATAAGGAAAAAATAGCATGCAAGCCACAGGTGGAAAGGAAAAGGTGGGCCAGGATGGAGGAGCTTTACTCCTTTAGCAATAATCATTATACTTTGTACAGTTCACTCCATCAGATATCACTTTTTCTCCAGAATGATACATAGTGCAACAATTAAAACTCTAAATTATATGAGTCTTCAGGCAAATAAATGAAACAGAATTATTCTTAGAACAGCTAAGGAATCTGTTTCATGTCATATCAGTCTAAATTTTATTCCAGAAACCTGTAGCAGAAATCTATGCTATGAGCAGAACAGCAATAACACTCCCACAAAGCTAACGTAACAAACATATCCACAAAACAGTAGGACCTACAGAGTGTGTTTTTTTTTTTCTCAGCCTTTTTACCTAAGTGTTATTACCCTGGTGTATACATAAGAACAAAGTGGTAGTCCCATCTAGGGCATCCCAAGGACACAGCACAAGTTCTGCAAGCTGGCGCACGTATCCTCAAAGGCAAGACTTGGACTCATAAACACCTGCCCACACACAGACACTGTTTTTCTGTCTCTGTTCCAGTTTCTCTCATAGAAAATCTTCTAGTGGAATGATGCTTTCCATTATATCAATTCAGTTTGCATGGCTGTGTCAAAAGTTACCAGAGGAGGTAGAGAGACCAGGGACTTTATGGCATAAAAAGGAGAAGAAAGGGCATGCCCTGGCATGTGATCTGGAAGCAAATGGGCATGGAAAACAAAATAAGTCAGAACCCTGAACTTCAGAAGAGTGAACTTTCAGCTGTTTAAGGAATAATTGAATAAGATTCCCCAGGGAAGCTGTGTTAAGGGACAAAGGAGTGGAGCAAAATTGGCAGTGCTTTAAGGATGCCTTTCTGAAAGCACAAGAGCTCTCCATCTCCCAACATAAGAAATCAAGCAAAGGAGGCAGGAAACCAGCATGACTGGGCAAGGATCTCCTAGTCAAACTGAAGGAAAAGAAGGACAAGTACAGGCAATGGAGGCAAGAACGTGCCTGTGAAAAACACAGGAATGCCATGCAGAGATGGGATCAAGAAAAGCAAGGTGTGTGTGGAACTGAACTTGGTGAGGTATACTGGTCAGAAGAGACTGACCAAGGAGATGATACCTCTTGTGATAAAAGAGAATGGAGAACTAGCTGAGGTACACAATAAGTTCTTTGCCTCAGTCTTCACAGTCAGGCATCCACGTCCTTCATGTTCCTGAAACTTTAGGAGGTGCTGGGGGAAGTAAAATACCTCCAACTGTATGATAAGGGAACATCTGAGACCACCAGATGAGACTGAACCTGCACAAGTCTGTGGGGCCAGATAACAAGCATAATAGGGTTCTGAAGGAGTCAGCTGATGTAGTGGCCATGCCATTCTCTATCATATTTTAAAAGTAATGGCTATCAGACAAACTTTTCCAGTGAATGAAAAAAGGAAAAAGCACTCCTTTATTTATTTATTTATTTTAAGTAGAAAGAAAGACCTGGGGAACTACAGACTGGTGAGCCTCACATTTATGCCTGGGAAGATCAGGCAACCTGGAGCAGATGTGGAAGAGATGTTAAAACACACATGAGATGAAGAGGTGATCCAAGATAGCCAGCATGGCTTCACCAAATCGTGCCTTCAGATTGTGCCTGACCAATCTGGTGGCTTTCTATAGTGGAATAATGGCATCGGTGGTCAAAGAAAAGGCAACTGATGTCTTCAAACTGGACTTCTTGAAAGACTTTTGGTGTCACACTACCTATCTCTAAATTGTAGAGATATAGATTTGAAGACTGGACTACCTGATGCATAAAGAATTGGTTGCATGGCTGCAGTCAGAGGGTTGTGGTTGGTAGTTCTGTGTCTAGGTGAAGGCCGTTCATGAGTGATGCCCCTTAGGGATTCATCTTGGGATTGGTGATCTTCAATATCTTTAATAATGATCTAAATAGTGAGACCAAGTACACACTCAGCAAATTTTCAGATGACATTAAGCTAAGTGCTGATACAACAGAAAGAAGGAATGCTATCCAGAGGGACCTGGACAGACTTGCAAAGTGGGCACATGCAAACTTAATGCAGTTCAACAAGGCCAAGTGCAAGTACAACTTGGATTGGGACAAACTCAGATATGTTTACAGATTTGGAGAAGAACTCCTTGAGAGCAGCCCTGAAGAAAAGGACTTGGGTGTTGCTTGCAGCTCAGAAGGCTAACAGTATCCTCAGCTGCATCAAAAAGGAGGTGAATAGCAAAGCAAGAGAGGTGATTTTTCCCCTCTGCTTTGCCTTCACAAGATTCCCTCTGGACTACTGTGTCCAGCTCTGGGGCCCCTAGCACAAGAAGGAAATGGAGCTGCTGAAGAGGGGGCAGAGGAAGGCCACAAAGATGATCAGAGGGCTCGAGAACCTCTCCTGTGAAGAAGGACTGAGGGAGCTGGTCCTGTTTAGCCTGGAGAACGGAAGGTTTTGGAGAGACCTAATTGCATCCTTCTAATACTTATAACAGAAGGGAGACTGACTTTTTACGTGGTCTAATATTGATACAACAAGGGGGAATGACTTTATCCTAAACAAGGGGAGACATAGATTAGAGGAAGTTTCTTATTCATTGGATGGTGAGTTTCTGGAATAGGTTGCCCAGCGAAGTTGTGGATGCTATCTCAGGAGATGTTCAAAGACAGGTTTGATAAAGCCCTGGGTTACCTGATCTAGTGGCTGACAACCCTGCCAACAGCAGGGGTGTTGGAACTGAATGATATTTGTGGCCCTTCCAACCAAGCCATTCTATGACTCTATGATTCTATGATGCTTTACAGAAGGTGAAGGATGATTATAATGAAAAAATCTCTAGAAAGATTGAGAATCTGTATCAACATGCTCCTTAAAATACTCTGGTCTACTCTGACGTAGGAAGAACTATAGCCTCCACAATGTTCCAATACCTACTGACATCCTTATGTTGTTATTCTATATAGATATACATATATAGTTATTCCCTAAATAGTTCTTCTTCTCTATTTAGTTATTTAAAATGTTTCTAATGTTTCACAGTCACTCTGTGGTAATCACAAAGCACAGATAGAAAAGCAATTTATTTTCCCACTTTCATTATCACATCCATGCCAGATCAGAATTTGCCCAAGAAACACTTTTTTGCATGTGGATGGTCATAATATATGTCTCTCTTCCCAATTCCATGCGTGTAGTGGTCATGGTATGCTCAAGGCCAAAAGAAAGGAATCATGAAAATCTGTTTTCTTGACTTAGATATTCCCCCCTTTCTCCACTCCACTAAAGAAAAAACTGTAACTTTTTGTTGTAATTCCAGTTTATTGAAATTTGTCACAGAAAACTTTGTTTCACTTTATATGTGAAAAAACTGCAGAGTTTATATAAAGTGAACATGACAGAATGGAATTCAACTTAATCCTCTCTTCTCTCTTTAATATTTATAACTTTATGATTCTTGGTGTTATATAATTAATTTGCTATGAATAATATTAACTTCCCTCTTGATGTTGATGATTTTACCAAACGGTAAAAAGCTATTTGCTTTGACACTGGAGTTCTATCTCTGAACTTCATACTGTGCATTGTTCTTCTGTGGAAGAGGGCAATCGAGCTGACTGCAATTGCCTATCTTTACTCACTAGACTGATTCTGAAGTCTGATATTTCTTTTTCGTTTCCTGGAATATTTCAGCATTAAAAAGAAAGATTTTTGTTAAGTGAAAAGAGATTTCAGATGTTTCATTTTCTCTTCTGCAAGAGGTGTAAGTGTAATAAAGATCATCATCCTTCAAAAATAAGAAATTTTGAAGTATCAGAACATAAACAAAGACAGAAATATCCAGTTTGGCTATTTTCCTTTAAAAAAAATCATCAGGAATTCTGTTTCGCCCCTTATTTAATATGATCTTAGCAACAATTCAGATGAATAATTGGACCTGAAATTTGTTTAAATGTACAATATACTAGGAAAAAAAGCTGATATACACAGTGACAATTATGCTGAAGTAACATGAAATTATATTTGATTAAAGGTATCAACATTTCAATAGGGCTGTACATTTTAAAATACATTGGCATGATAGAACAGAAGCTGAGAATTGCTAATTGCAAGAAATAATACTTTATGCCTGCATGCACATGTATGATGATTGTTAAAAGAGATCTCATGTATCCCTTCTTTCCTAAGATATTGTTTTAGCCTGAGTTAAACGCAGTATCTAATTGCCAATTGCAATGCATTATGTTTATATAATATGATACTTATTTTTTCCACTTGAGCAGATAGAGTAGGTATCTATTTATATTATCATAATGTTTGAGTCAGTAGAGGCTGATTAGTTACACTGAAAACCAGCAAAAGCAAATGAATCTCCTGAATAAAAATCAGCATGTTTGTGGCATGTGAATGCAAACAGGCTAACAAGAAGGGAAATGCGTTCTTCGATATTAATGTCCTGGTATTCTTCTCATAGAGCCTATTTAAACCAATAAAACTGTAAAATGTGAAATTCATCCAAGTTTGTCTTTTTTCCTTTCCCAGATAACTGATGATTTTGGCATTGCTTAGCAGCAATAGGCACAGATACAGCCCTTAGCTGAACAGAGTATGTTATTTCATTTTGCAAGGTACACATAAAGTGCATCCCTGTTACCACATTTGATAGAGTTCATTTGGGTGAAGAGGCTCTGCTATGGATGAGCTGTGTATTCCACTAATGAGTATTTTCTATATATTGCTTCTTATGAAGAACTGACAGCCTTGTAATAATCTGTTTTGACAGTATTTTCCTAGAAATATTGTGTTAAATATTTTTAGACGTGAGGGATCATGGACATATGGATATAGTGGTGTGTGCCTTTCTAATTATATGCATTATACAATTTGCCATTGTTGGACACTGTTGTACCATCTTTCATTCATTTAATAATGCTTTTGCAAATTGGCAGATAGCATTTGGGCTAAAATACACATGGGGTTTTTGCAGGAATAAAACATGCTCTGCCTTTTCTCTAGTGTAGAGCAATTTGTCAAGTAATTAGCCAACCTAATTAAATTTTTGTAGCACTAATCAAACGAATATGCTAAAATTTTCTTTGCACAGCCAGTTTGCTGTCTGCTTGCATTTAACTTGATGGTTTGAAAGAGGCCCTAGTATGTCTGCCACTTCACTTAATCACCTCATTTGCATTTTATATTGGTAAATTAAATTAAGCACCAGTGGCTTTTAGTATGATTGACTATGGTCAGGGCTGTTCAGATGGGACTTTTTCACAGAAAATTAGGCACATTTTAATATAAGTGAGTCTGTGCTTTCAGCATTCAGCAAACTACATTCACTCAGCTAATTAAAAGTGCTTGTTGCTTTTTGCCAATGTATGATAGATTTATCCAGCTGGTGTGTCCATTTTCTTTTGCATAATTTCTTGATGGAAGTTTTTTATCTTTATACATAATAAGATTGTCTAAACAACACTTCAAACCAATTTGAAAGAACTATATAAATAATATTTTGCAGAAGCTATTTACTTTGAAAGAAACACACTTGCTGCTCAGCAAAGTGATTAGGCTATATATCTTTGTTTTTACATCCTTCTAGAGTATAATCTTTGACACTAGGAAATTTTCAGCTTTCACTGACCAAGAACATATCCCTTTCACAAAATCATGGTGAAAAGATGCTGATGTGTACCCGTAACTTTTCTCTGATGTTGCAGAGTTTGATCCTCCTGCAGAGCAGGTCACAATTCTGACCCAAACTCTTACAGATCAAATTGCTTATAGAATAAACTTATTAAATCTATAATGTATAAGTGTTCTTTCATTATTTATTATCCCAAAGAATACTTTTCCATATGTAAAGCACTGCCTGCAGTGGGAATGGATATTTTTCAGACAATTTGAAACAAACATAAAAATGCATTGCCTGATGAGCTGAAGTTCCTATATGTGCCAATAGCCACAAAATAGAAAAGCTAATATATTTCAAAAAAATATATGTCAAGCTTTCATCAGATTCTGGGAAGAGATTGACTGTCTAAATTGGTAGTCCAACAACAAATAACAAAATGAAGGATTAGAAGATGTGACCTCTTTTTCATAACAGAACTAGGTTCCTTGTGTACATATGCCCATAATTCTGTTGTAAAAATTCATGCTACTGACTGAGACCTGACATGAAACAATGTAGATGACAAAAAGATCATTTTATTCCCAGCCAGTAAAATATTTGGTACCATCCAAAATTACCTGGCCCCAAAGTTCTTCCAAAAGGAAAAGCACCTTTTGATGAGGTGGTAGAGAGCCATTGGTTTGGCCAAAAATATGAAGGTTGTGATGGAAGGACCAAGTCTGCGTCTTCTTTAGACATTTGATAGACATGATCGGCAGCAGGTGAGATAAAGAATGAAAGATTCAGTGGAAGCCTCAATGAATTTGTCACAGAATTGAACAAAAATTTTAACATAAAATGCAAGAGGTTTATACATGGATCCAAAGCAAAATTCTGCCCTTCAAATGGCAAGACTTTTTGCTGAGGTAGCTGCAGACTGTTCAGACAGTTCTGCCAATAGAACTGTGACAGAAGTAATTTGAGGAAAAGAGGGCAATCTTAAACTGTCGTAGCTATTTGTTAAGAAAGCATGTGTCTAAATCTTTAGTCATGCAATTAGTCTCATTGATCCAGACTAAAGACCCACATAAAGATGGCTGAATTTTTTGCATCAGGTCCTTTTGGATGAATTTTTTCTGGGGAGAAAGAAGAATAGTGTTAAAAGTAATATGATGGAAAGAGTATAAGAGAATGGTAGAAATATAGGAAAACCATTTTTTTTTTTTTAAATGTTCAGGTAAATACAATACAATAATGCACCTACCTGTAGTGCTCTAAAAGAGAGACTTCATTTAAAAATGAGATTTGCATCCATCACCATTAGAGTCTGCACACTGCTACATGTTAAACTTGAGGACTTTCAGAAGATTTATCTATAAACATTCTTCTGCAATCCTCAAATTATTAGAAATTAAGGACCATATCATATCACTTTCCTTAATGTGGGAAAGTGTCCTAGGATATGGAAATAGTGTTTTAGCTGTAGAAATCATGTAGTGGGGAAAAAAAATTAAAACCCATATGGGTCTCAGAAGAGAAGCTCAAGCTGAGCCCTTGGCACACAGCGTACAAATATGACAGATGTCTAAGTACTGTAATGCAGCTAAATTAAACATAGTCAGAACCTCTTTGCTCTAAGCTCATAGAGATTATCACGATAAGAACTTGGTCTTGTTCTTGCCTTAACCTACCTCAGTCCAAAAGGCAGTGGTTAATGCATTGTGTATTTTGGTAGTGATGAAATAAAGAAAGTTATGCTTTATCTTGTAGGTACAGCTTACTTACCTGAGGTGATAGGATGAATTCCCTTTTCTGTATCTTACTGTGCCTCAAATGATTAGACAGTAAACGGTCTCTTTTTTACAGTTCATCACAATCTTTGGTTTTAACAGTGGCATGGTGGCACAATACTATTCAAAGAGGTATTCTGATTTATATTTATCAAATAAATTCTCATTTATGTGTGCAAATGCTCTCATTTCAAAAATCCTCAGAGGTGTTCAACTGCCTTGTAACAATTAAAGAAGAATGCAGATGCACAAAATCAATTTATTAAATGTTCTGAATTCCAACTCTCTTTTTCATTTTGTTTTCATGAATTTAAACTCAATGAAATGTTATGTTCAGAATGTTAGTAATCAAGTTACACTCAAGAATATATCCTGAACATCCAGTGCAACTGAACATCATGTTGATATAAAATTAACATTAAATAGAGCATATTATCATTATAATTATATCATTATAATTCTGTATTACCCTCTAAACTTTTTTTTTTTTTTTTAAACTATATATTCTTTCCCACTTTCAGATTCCTAAGTAACAATTCTGGCATTCACCTCTCAGTTTCCCATCTCAAAAAGATAGATAATAGATAGATAGATAGATAGATAGATAGATAGATAGATAGATAGATAGATAACTGCTTCATGTAATTTCTATGACTGTAAAGAAGTCACAAAGAATTTGTGACCCTCTATCATTATTTTTGTTGATTTAATCAGGAAATGTCAACATACAATATTTTTACTAGATAACACACTTCCTCAGTTTATGAATCTGTATTAGTCTGAAAACTTATCTAAATTCTCTTTTATTTTGTGCCAGTTCCTGTAGATGAGAATCCAATTCAGTAGCCTTTCCTCATAAAATCTACTAGAGTTTAAACCCTGATCCTTGTGTCCCAAATTTACTGTAGGCATAGAAATGAGCTACAAATATTTTCTGCATAATAATATGACATTTATTGCAATTCTCTGCTACTAAACTCATATGTTAGAGTTAAGAAGACAGATTTCCATCTCTTAGCATAATTTGGAAGAAATAAGGATCTCTCTGAATTTGGTCTCATTTGCTGGCATTAATTTCCACTTAGCCAGTTACTCATTTAATATGAATTGTGAACTCTTCAGGAACTTTAAAATGCAGCCCTGTTGACTTCAACACAAGCTTATTCTGCGTCAGATTAACAGATCAAGCATTCAGTGAGAGCTAGCTGACAACTGGAAATTTGCTTCCTGTTCCCCACTATTCCCATGAAAACAACCTTCTAGTACATTTTTCTGTAGTGATTTCTACCCATCCTTTCAGCTGAGGATATGCTTGTCTATTTTGGAGAGTCTTTTGAGTTTATGATGGGAAGAAAGGGTTTAAATCTTAAAATGCTGAAGTTTTCTCCCTCTCTTTCCCTATAATCTGTTTCTGTCATCTGTCTATGTGGAATCTAAATTCAGCTCTCTGCCATTCAGTGAATTATTATTTCACAGTTACCATACAAAAGAAAGTTTGTGTTTGTAAAATATCATAGGTCAAAGTCCTGAAAAGCCAGAACAGCTTCATTTAAACAGTATAACAAATATCTTTTAAGGTTGCTGTGTTATCCTCAAGGTTTAAATGTCCACCACTGTGGCAGTAAAAGACAACTTGACTGTTAACTATAGCAGTTGTATGTGCCTGGATATTTCAGCGCTTGGAGGAGAAAGCTTTCAGAAATATAACCTCTCTTTTTTATTATAAAAGTCTAGACTCAGAAAGTTAAAAATGATAGGTATGTTATTCATCAGAGTGAAGTTCTGTTTGCTTATAAAAACTATGTATTCTTACCAAGTTTTTTGGTCTCCTATCTTTGTGTCTGCCATTCAGGAAGCAACATAGCTTCTAATATCTGTTGAGGAAAGGACTACTTTTATTGTTTTTTTAATATAAATTTTATGCTGCAATCTTTATTCAGATTTACATCTGCAGTTCAGTATGTAGTGTGTAATTGCTCATACAGTTGCGTGTGTCTAAATTACAGATAAAAGCCAATTCGTTTTTGCAGAAGTGTTGTAACTTTCTGAAAATGCCCCCTTGAAGACTCAATACATATTGCATAGCATCCTGAGCTACACTTAACAATCAGAATAAAAAAGGAGGAATTTACACAAAGCAACATGAAGCAACTCCTATATGCCAAATGGCATGGTTTAAAATGTATGTGTGTTGCAGCAGGCTCTAAGCTGTGTCAGCTGATCACACACAAACAGCAGCCACAGTAAGCAGCTGCTGTCAGACCTAAACAATAGCATTTCAAGCAGTTTATTTAACTGAATTAATTCTGCAAGAGACAACAGGCTTCTTCCTATTGTTAGAGGCTAGCAGTGAAGCAGAACGTCCGGCATGTCTCTCAGTAGTGAGGTTGTTTGGTCTCTTTGTGTGGTATTTATAGCGTGGTCTGGTTAATGTCAGTCTTCACTTTATTGGTATTCTCTTAAATCCTGAAATTTTACCCAGACTTTTACTAATAAACCAAATCTTCTCATAGAAGTGATGTATATTTTCCAGAAGGTCCCATGAAAACTTCCAAATCTTTTCTAACTGTGTGTGGCTTCATTTCATTCCAACTTCTTGTATGTACTATAGTCTTTTTATTTTTTATTCCTGATATTTCTTCTGCTGGGAACATATTCTTTTATGCACATATTTTTAAATTTGTTTTTATTCCATAACCTTTTTTTTTCTTATAACAGTCTTTCAAAGATATGGGAAAGACAGACTTCTTGCATCATGTAATAATGCAAGGATCAAGCACAATATTCTCATAAACTATAGTAAAATGTGTCCAAAATATCATTTATTAGATGGGAAAGCATAGCTACATTGATTATATATCTATATATATACATATCTAATTGATATGTTTAATATATTAATTTCTGGAAATAAATGAATTTAACTCAAAGACAGGCTAAGGCACAGCCCACTTCCACTTGGCAAAACCAACTTTAAAAGTCACAGTCTGTAAAAAATGTTTTCAGCAAACTTAGTTGTTTAGTTCCACCAGAATTTATCAGTAAGTGATTCCATTTCTTTCCCTTAATTCTCAGGCAGTTTTCCTATGTCAGTACACCCAAAATGGCAGTTATTAAGTCAGCAGAATGCCCCAAATTTTACACTTTTTTGTACAAGGAAAATTACACAAAATTTGTCTGAAATATCAAACAAACCTTAGCCAGTAACAGTAATCTGAAAAAAAATTATTTTGAATCATAGAATCACCAAGGAAAAGATCTCTAAGATCATCCATGTCAAACTATCCACCTACCACCAATATTTATCCATTAAACCACTTCCCTTAGTACCATATCTAAACATTTTTTGAGCGCTTCCAGGAATGATGACTCATCCACCTGCCTATGCAGCCCATTCCACAGCTTTCAGAGAATAAATTTTTCCTAATATCCAACCTGAATCTCCCCTGGCACAACTTGAGGCCATTTCCTCTAGTCCTATCACTAGTTATGTGGGAGAAGAAGCCAACTCCCATCTCACCACCTTCTGGTAACTGTGGAGGGCAATAAGATCTCCCCTGAGCCTCCCCCAGATTAAGCAAGCCCATATCCTTCAGCCATACAATATTAATATACCATTACAGTATTTGATAAATAACTTAATATCAAAATAGCATTAATAAGATGAAATTGGAAAGATGGGGCAAAAGAAACAGCCCAAATATTGAAAAATAATGAAATAAAATTAAAGAGTATCTTCTGACAGACAGCTTACTGCTCCCCATCTTTCCTAGCTCTTCCCCCTCCCCTCCAGACAAAAGCCAAGTTGAACTGATCACTGAGTCTACTGTTATGCTTGAGAGATGCTCTTAATGCATGGGTGAAACATGGGTAAAAGGCTAAACTCATCTTGGTAGTGTAGCCAATATTTCTGCACATTTACTGTCAATTGTTCAGCAAAGAAGATATTTATGGAGGATATGGTCCCTTTTACACTCTGAGTACTGAACAGCTCTTAAGAAGTTCACATCCAATATGTCTATCCCAGTCTCATCATGATTGGACCAGAGTAGGAGAGGCTGGATTACCAAAAACTCTTGGTTGGAAGATGGGAGTCACTGTAACTTCAGGTAAAGAACTACTCTGGATATTCATCTATTTCCAAGCTCTCTAAAGGGTAAGGGCTTCTGGCTCTGAAACATGAGATAATATTGATACATAATCTCATGGACTAGGAAGGCTGAGCAACCTTCATTATAGCCTTGATTGTTCCAATCATATCCATATTAAAGTCCGATGGGAAGTGAGTAGGAATTTTGTGTCAATTTTTTTTCAAAAATCTATTACATTGTTCTCTTTTTTTTTCATCTTCTCTTAGCTGCTGAAGGGAAAATTTCCTTTTTCTATCACCAGATTATTATCTTATTCAATTATCAAATTCATACTTCTTAAAAAATATGCAATCTTCCATTCTAAGACTTTCATATGTCATTCCATTTAAACGTATAAAAATGTTATAATATAAAGTATTTCCTGGTATTCTATACTTTGATATGATAAAGATTTGATAATTCTCCAGCTTACAAATCAATGACAGGGGAAAAAAAAGAAGAAGAAAGAAAGGGGAAAAAAAATCAGTGACATTTTCAATTATTAAACCATAGTGATTTTACCTTTTTCACTTTGGAAAATCACCGTAGAAGTGCTGAACACCATGAAATGCTGTGAAGCACATGTGAATTTAATGTACCTGTAGATATAAAACAGTGTATATTTAAATCTGCATTCAGCTTCACTAACAATATGCTTAGATTTCAATGTATTTAGATTTTTGTTTATTATCTTATTTGCTAAATGATTTTTTTAACAATTCCTGCAATCCTTGCAAATTCTATGATAGACACCTGCAAAGGCATAATCTGTCTTTCATTTCTTAGTTCTAACCTTTCACAGGCACATCTGGCTGTGTGCACAGAAGGTTGCATAAGGCTCCTGGGAGGTAGCTGCCTTCCCTTCTGCAAATTAGCCTTTGGTGCTTGAGCCCCAGTGCTCAAGTACCCACTCAAGAATAGGCAGTATCAACGACCAACCTTTAATAAAATTCTAACTCTTCAGAGAGAGCTTTGGCTAATCTACTTTTCTGTTTAGAAGTTCCACACATATATATACATACAATGAATGTTCTTCAGCCCCGTGGTGCTTTAATATTAATAATAAGCACGCTCACCAATTCTTCTTACTCTGTTTTTTTTCTTTTCCGCAGAAAGGAAAAACCAGAACATGTGGAAATAGCAACATAAGGCTCACAGACAGGGCTGATCTTC
This sequence comes from Meleagris gallopavo, assembly GCF_905368555.1. Taxonomy (NCBI): domain Eukaryota; kingdom Metazoa; phylum Chordata; class Aves; order Galliformes; family Phasianidae; genus Meleagris; species Meleagris gallopavo. The sequence continues at coordinate 15,460,450 of NC_139435.1, read as the reverse complement.
CCTACAGAGAGTAAGAGATGCATTTGTTATGATGAAGCCCAGATATTGCAGCAAGCCCCCTCCTGACTAATGCAGTCGTAGGGAGAAGATTCTGGCAGGTAATAGATGTACAAGGTAGCATAGTTCATGACAGGGCAGAAACAGTAAGCTGTGCACATACAAAAAGCTCTGCAATGGAAAGTATCATAGTTGTTTTAATGCTGCTATCCAACAAAGCTTTTCTATCCACATGACAATGTCAGCTTAATTAGTCTAGTAGATCACCAGTTGACATACTTGTTATCCTGCACCAAGTCTTTGGCACGTTATATATATTTGGAGTCAACTAACATAGAATTATGAGGGCAGATGTGGTTTAGGATTAATATCAGTAGGAAAAGAATGATTCCAGCAGCCTTTAATGCTTCTTTCTGGACTTGCCTAAAAGAAGAAAATGAGATACTCTGAATTATCCAAGAAAACAATCTCAGTTGAAACCTAACCAAGGGGTATTTTAGCTTTGACATAAATCAAGAGACTAAAGCAAGCATGGACATTGGCAGAGCCTTTGAATGTTTTGCTAACTCATGTGCAATCTATGAACTGCTCTGTTCTCACTAAGAGTCACCTCCTGAAAATTAAATTAAGTCTGAATTAAAATTCAGTATATTAAATCCAATCAGCTAACTTCCTCCAAAGAAAACATAAGACAAATATCTGCATTACAATATTCAAAAGTAAGCCATAAAAATGTGGTTATAACATGCAATGATAAGGCACAGAAGCTAGGTCCAAGAAGAAAAAAAGCTGTGATTCTCTGGCATATGAACAGATCAGGAAGAAGTATTTTTCACAGATATGGTGCCACCTCCAAGACAGTATTTCCTGTCAGTCAACAAAGTACACTGATTTAGCCAGGTCTTAATGCTGCTACAGTAGTACATCCTTTGGATCTGCCTGCTGGTACTTCAGGAGGCATGATGTCATGCCCATTCCACAGCAAAGAAAAGCACTAAATGGTCTGTGTTTTCATCAAGAAGATGGAAGCCTGGAATAACAGTAATAAACCTAGGAAAACAATAATTAAATAAATAGCTGTTTTCTCAGGCCACCTGTCTCATTAGAAAAAGCAAAATTTTTTCAGTCCAAAATGTTGTTAACTGGAAGGAAGATCCAAAACAAAAAGATTTCAGAGTTAAACTACTTTGTTGCTTCAAAATGAAATACTGTATTTGATAACTTTCTAAAACTTTTGCATTACTAGCTTTCTGAATTTTAACTAGTGTTGACAGCTTTAATTTTTTCTTTTTTTCTTTCCGAACCTCCTTATTTCTTCTCATTAGAACTGTCTGGAAGTAAGATTCAAATTTTGTATAACTGATTTACCTATGAAATCTGCATACAGTCAAAATAGCAGCTATTCAAAATGAAAACTAGAAAATCATCCTGTAAGTCTTAAGAGCTACTTTTATTTTTTAAGACATATTATACTTATTTAAGCAGGTGTTTATTTCTAGGTGCTACTTATAATCAGGTTTTCTTATTAGGAAATCATCTTGTATGTATTTTTTGCTGTTAACGACATGAGTATGTGAGATCCTTAGTTATTACAATAGCAGTCATACTAAGGGTTCCAATTCATGTCTGCTGAGAGTAATGTGTGTTGCACTGCTAACACGTCTGAGAAAAATTGTGGACCTCTACCACTGCTACTGAATGGTCTAGAAGGGGACTAGAAGGAACCATAGAAGAAGACATATGTGGAACAGAGATTGTTTGTTCTGGAGAAGGAGAGGCAGAGAGACTTCATTGCTCTCTATGACTACCTGAAAGGAGATTGTAGCAAGGAGAGTCTTGGTCTCTTTCTCAGGTGACAAGTGACAGGACATGAGGCAAAGGCCTCAAGTTGTACCAATGGAGGTTTAGTTTGGTTATCAAAAAGGATTTATTCACAGAAGGGCTGGTTAGGTATTGCAACAGGCTGCCCAGGAAGGTAATGGAATCACTATCCCTGAATGGATTTAAGACCTATGTGGATGTGGCACTGAGGGAAGTGGTTTAGTGTAGACTTGACAGTGACAGAGATGACAAAGCAGATCTTACTGCATTTTTAAAATAAATACTAATTATACCAAGACTGGAAATACACTTATGAGTCAGAAGCATTGGAAATGAAAACAAACAAGTGTATAATGTAATTCCAGATGACTCTGAAATAGAAAGTCATGTGATGTAATGAAGTATGTACAAAATTACCTCAGAGTTATCTGTACTGCATCTTCACTGTTCTCATCTGGGGAATAAAAGCAGCGGCTGGTAGCTTGTATAGTAGCTTGTGAGAGACAATGAGGAACTAATTTATACACTGTGGAGCTGCATTTCACTCAGTTTAATTAAAGTACTGACAATTTAGTGATTACAGTGTAAAATTAGAAGAGATCAGACTCTGGAAGTGTTTACACATTTAGTTGCCTGCAGTTGGCAATGTGACTGTTTAAATAAGAAACTTCATTTATGGTGTGGTTAAACAATGATGTCCTATCTTGTAGGGTCAATTTATACTGTTTTGAGCTTATCCTGACAAATGCACTGGTAGGGCAGAAGGTGGCCTGTTTTCCCTCTTCTAGGAGTACTAAGGAGCAGTAACAAAATAGTTATTACATGCTGCAATATCCAAGCTAAGGCTGAATCCCAGACAGGGTGTCCACAAGCATCTCAAGTAGATGAGTGCACCCAGACAGCCCTCCCAGCAAGTGAAAGAGCCATACAGACCTTTGACTGTAGAGAAATCTGGAATCTGAAAGTACCCTGAGGGCAGAGGCAGCTGACCAGCAGCCCTGTCTTAAGTCCCTGCCAAGCTGGTTTTCAGCCTTGAGGAGACAAACTGCAACAATACATAAGATAAGGGAGACCAGACCCTCATCTCTGCTCAGAAGAGGAGTTTCCTTCTTGCCCCTGAAGTGCCGCTGTATAACGAATACAGGACTCTGGAGCTGGAAAGAGGAGAGAGCGTGGTTAACATTTCAGACCAGGAAAAGGACAGCAACATTGGGTCCAACCAATCAACCATATTAGAAACAATGCCACAAAAAAATGGAGTGTTACTCATTGGGGATTCCTTGCTGAGAGACAGAGGCATTCATTTGCTACTCAGATAACCCCTCTAGAGAGAGTTTTGCTGCCTGTTGGGGGCCAGCATTTATGATACTAAGAAGAGGCAACCCTTGTAAAATCAGAGGACTACTATCTATTCCTGTTCTTCAAATGAGTCTCTCCTCTGTACCTGGGAAGATCATCTTCCCAACAGATCCTCTTGGATGACATGCCTGCTCACATGAGGAATGAGCATGTGACCCAAGACAGCCAGCACAGCTTCACCAGGGGAAGGTCATGCCTAACCAATCTGGTGGCCTTCTATGATGGAGTGACGGCACTAGTGGACAAAGGGAAGGCAACCAATGTCATTTGCCTGGAATGAGCAAGGCCTTTGACATGGTCCCCACCACATCCTTATCTCCAAATTGGAGGAATGTGGATTTGATGGACCATTCAATGGATAAGGAATTGGTTGACAGCCACAGAGAGTGGCGATTAATGGTTCTGTGTCCAGGTGGAGGTTGCTAATAAGCAGTGTCCCCCACGGGGCTGTACTGGGACCGGTGCTCTTGAACATCTTTATCAGTGACATCGATGATGTCAGCAAGTTTGCTGATGATACCAAGATGAGTGGTATGACTGAGACGGTGGAAGGAAGGAATGCTATTCAGAGGGACCTCAACAAACTTGAAAGGTGGGCCTGGGTGAACCTAATGAGGTTCAACACAACGAAGTGCAAGGTTCTGCACTTGGGCCAGAGGAATCCCAGGCACACGTACAGACTGGAAGGAACAATTCTTGAGAGTAGCCCTGCAGAGAAGGTCCCGAGGGTCCTGATGAATGAAAAACTTAACATGAGCCAGCAGTGTGCTCTTGCAGCTCGGAAAGCAAATGGTATCCTGGGCTCCATCAGAAGAGGAGTGGTCAGCAGGGACAGGGAGGTGATTGTCCCCCTCTACTCTGCTCTTGTGAGGCCCCATCTGGAGTACTGTGTCCAGGTCTGGAGCCCCCAGTACAAGAAAGACAGAGAGCTGTTGGAGAGGGTCCGTAGGAGGGCCACAAAATGATCAGAGGGCTGGAGCGCCTCCACAACAAAGACAGACTGAGGGAGCTGGGTTTGTTCAGCCTGGAGAAGAGAAGGTTGCGAAGTGACCTCATTGCAGCCTTTCAGTACCTAAAGGGAGCCTATAAACAGGAAGGGAATCAACTCTCTGAAAGGATAGATAACTGCAGGACAAGGGGAAATGGTTTTAAGTTGAAGTAGGGAAGATTTAGGTTGGATATCAAGGGGAAGTTCTTTACAGAGAGAGTGGTGAGGTGCTGGAACAGGCTGCCCAGAGAGGTTGTGGATGCCCCATCACTGGAGGTGTTCAAGGCCAGGTTGGATGGGGCCCTGGACAGCCTGGTCTAGTATTAAATGGGGAGGTTGGTGGCCCTGCCTGTGGCATGGGGATTGGAGATTCATGATCCTTGAGGTCCTTTCCAACCCAGGCCATTCTGTGATCCTGTGATTCTGTGATTCTGCAACAAGGAGAATATGAAATATCAAAAGAGGCTCTGCATTTCTTGGAAAGATGTTGAAAGTTTGGGGAGTGCAGGTAGTGTTCTTCTCTATCATAGAATCATAGAATATATGACAGAATATTTTCTAATATTCTCCTGGTTGCAGACTGGGACCAGGTAGAAGGTGGAGAATAAGTCGGCTGTGTGGTTGGTGTAACACTCAGAGCTTTGAGTTCTATGATCTTGGGCACACCTTTGAAAGACAAGGCATGTTGATACTGGATGGGATGCAACTGGATAAGTGGGACAAGACTGTTCTAGACAGCAAGCTGGCTGGACTGATAAACAGAACTTTAAACTAGATTTGGTAAGGGAAGGGGAAGAGAAGGGAATTCTACTGAGTAACAGAGAAGGGACAGAGAACGCTGTTAGGAACCAGCAGAGTAAAACTTTAAAATTATCTCAAAGGAATTAGAGAAGGCTCTTCCAATAAGATAACATGGCCAAAAGCCCAACTGAAGTGCCTCTATACCACTGCATGTAGCATGGAAGATAGGCAGAAGATGTTGGAAAGCATAGCGCAGTTAGAAAACTATGACCAAATTACTATCATGGAAAGCTGGTGGGATGAATCACACTACTGGTACACTAAAACCAAGGACTACAAGATTTTTAGAAGAGATAGAAAGAGCAGGAAGGTGAGAGAGGGGAGGAAAGCTGCCTTTTATGTTAAGAAATGGATAGAATGCCAAGAGCTGCCTCTGAGAAAAGCCATGAAAAGGCTGAAAGCTTGTGGGTAAAATTTAAGGATCAGAACTATAAAGGACATCTGGTGATCAGGGTTCTTTTATGGTTGCATTTCCAGTGTTTCTGACTCATAATTGTATTTCCAGCCTTTATGTAATTAGTGTTCATTTTAAAAGCGCATCAGGATCTGCTTTGTCATCTCTGTCACCTATTGCTGGGAAGAATAAGTGAAAGGTCAAACTATGTCTTCAAATGACATGACTGTGACTAATTGCTAAACCTTCTACATGGTCCTACACCACATCCCTATCTCTAAGATGGAGAAGGACAGATTGAAAGGCTGGACTGTTCAGTGAATAAGGAATTTGTTGGATGGTCACAATCAGAGGGTTGTGGTCAATGACTCTATGTTCAGGCAGAGTGACAAGTGGTGTCCCTCAGGAGTGCATCTTGAGAACAATACTCTTTAACATCCTTAGAAATTACCTAGGCAGTGAGATCAAGTGCACCCTCAGCAAATTTGCAGATGACACTACTCTTAGTGGTGGAGTTGACACAATAGAAGGAAGGATGCTATCCAGAGGGACCTGGACACTGTTGAAAAGAGGGCACACATGAACTTCAGAAATGCCAAGAGCAAGGTGCTGAACTTGGGTTGAAACAATCCCAGATATGTTTACAGACTGGGAGAATTCACTGAGAGCAGCCCTGTGGAGAAGAGCCTGGGTGTTCTGGTGGATGAAAATCTGGATGTGAAACAGCAGTGTGTGCTTGCAGCCCAGAAGGCAAACCATATCCTGAGATGCAACAAGATGAGGTGGCAAAAGAGGTGACTGTCCCTGTTAGTCTGTCCACCTGGAGTACTGCATCAGGTTTCTGGTCCCTAGCACATCCCTGAATCTTTTAGATTAGTTCCAGAGGAGGGCCATGATGATGATCAGAAGGTGAAAGCACCTCTCCTACAAAGACAGCTATAAGAGTTGAGCTTTTTAAGTCTAGAGAACAGAAGAGTTTGGAGAGATATCATTGCAGCCTTTTAGTACTTCAGGGGAGCTTATAAACAGGAAGGAGAGTGACTTTCAACATGATCTGATAGTGACAGGACAAGGGAGAATGATTTTATACTCAAAAAGGGGAGCTTTAGATGTTAGGAGGAAACGTTTTACTCGGTGGGTGGTAAGGCTCTGGAAAAGATTGTCCAGAGAAGCTGTTGTTGCCCTAAGGAGGTATCTGGAGGCACTGAAGGACAGGTTGGACAGGACCCTATCTTTAATATCCCACACAATTAAATCTATTGTATGATTCTAAGATTTTCCCACACCAGCTTCAGATGTAAAGATCCATAGATTTTTGGATTTTGCACATGAATTTATAAATACGAATACTAATAAGTAACAATCTTCTTCCTGATCCTAGATCATAACAACTGTGGAAACATCTACATATAAAAACATCAGATTTGTATGTAAATAGCATTTACATACAATGGATGTGTTGTTTTTTTTTTTGTTGTTGTTGTTGTTTTTTAAACTGGAATATGAAAAAATAGCAAAGGAAAGATTAATTTGTGGTAGTGATAATTTTTGTAGTAGAGGTTGTAAATTTGCTGTAAATCCAAGTGATCTTAATAATTTTTAGAAGATGCCCATTGGCATGGATTCTGAGACAACATGGAAGTCAACTGACAGGATCTCACTTGTATGAGTTTCATTCCATTTCTTCCAGTATAGTCAAATCTGTGGCTATTGTTGCTATTATCAATCATATTAGCGTGCTGTTATGTAAGGACTGTTATATTAATATCAGTTACAGTATAAGTTTCCACTGTCCTTCTCTCATTGCATTTTGCATCTTGCTATCTTCTCAATTTTCTTCCTCTCTACCTCTTTCTTAAGGTTACTTTCTCCCTTGTCTTTACTTTGCTGTGCATGTCTGTAGCTATGGGGAGCAGAGGAGAGGAGGCAATCACCAGCATGGGCCATGGAATACCGCCAAGCCCTTGAACACAAGCTGTCAGTGAATGAGAAGCAGTATAAAAAACAAAGGTCTTTGCTCTCAGCATCTGAGCTGGATGAGGCTGCAAGGCATTGAAGACTGGAAGGCATTCTGTCTTTTTCAGTATAGAATTTGCTGACTGAGGCACAGAGAGCCAAGATAGCCTGAAAAACTTTTGCTTATCTCTCTTAACTCAGAAAACCTGCATGATCTCTGGCTTCAGAGGCTGCAGGCTATATTCATAAAAGTGATATTGTCTCCAAAGTGTGCTACCTTTCCTTGCTGCTGCTATCTCCCCCAACGTGGTCTTTACGAGCTATTTACTTGTAGCTCGCATGAGCTCTACCATAAAAGTTTTAAAAAAACAATGTCTAAAAAACTTGCACTCTTAAAGTTAGCTACTAATGTGGCTTTAATCGTACAGTGGATAACATAGTATTGTAAGCAGTAAAAACACAGAATAGCATATTTGCCTCGCTCTTTACAATATACATGCTATTTATATACCATGAAGTACTTGCCTATGGAAGTACATTGCCATCTGATGCAAAATGCAGCTTGTTAAATTTTATGGGCCAGATTCAGCTCTCAGCTACATGAACAAATCCAAAGTAATACCACTGTTTTTCCATACTTTGGATATACATCAATATAATCCAGCAGATTCTGGGGCTGCATATTTTAACTACACACTTCTGAAGATTTTGTACCTGTTTTTTAACAATTAAGTTTGATTTTTTTGATCTATTTCTCCTTATATTGTGTTTATCTAATTCACTAGTTTTTCATATAGACTGTACGTGAGAGACATGAGGTTGACACATGGTATATATCTGCCTCAACACAGCATCAACAGTTCTCAGTTGATACTATTTTGTTGCTTCTTCTAAGATATAGAAAGGGGAGGAATTGTGTATTTCTGGTTGAAAACACATTTATATGAGATGCTTTTGCTCAGGTATTATAAATGCTTTATTTCTAATACATATGAATGTGCCAATGTATACATTAATATGAATATATTCTTTTCTTTGTGTGATTTCTTTATTAATCACTAAAGTACAACTACAGTAATACCTTACACCTTTCTCTGATATCTTACTTCAGTTTACTGTTTAACATCACTCTTCTTCAAGGGAGCCTACATGTAAGTATGTTCCAGCTTGGATTTGAACTTTACCTTTTTCTCAGCAAAAGTACTTGCAGTCTAAAGGTGCTACTCCTGGAGATTTACTGTGCCTAATATAATTTCCTTTTTTTTTTTCTATTTTACTATATGTTACTCTTTCTCTATAGCTGGATATCTGTCAGTACAATAAGCAATATAATTAAAATGCCAAAATAGCTATGTGGTTTGAAAGAACTGAAATTATATCCTAGAAATATATAAGCTTCCATAAAAATAAATAAATAAATAAATAAATAAATGTTAAGTACATAAGGTAGGAAAAAAATGCTTGCTTTATAACAATTCACTCCCCTTTGTATATTTATTTTAAGCATGTGTGATTCTTTTTTTTCATTTTTTTTCACTGCTTTCCCATCCGACAAAAGAACATATAGAGAATTACTTTGGTGACACGGTAAAAAACAGAATCTAGTCCAAATAGAGCTCAGAAGCATTTTGTGGATTCTCAGGTTACATAGGTGCTCAACTTCACCCAAACTGATAGAATTGTCTGTGCTGCCTTTAGAACTGACTAGTTGGTAGATGTTCCCACAAATTTTAGATGAGTGTGAGTTCATTTGGCTTGACAAGAAATACACTCTTTGAGGTTTACTGCCTTGATCATGCAGATGTTCAAGCTGCCCAGATGTGCAGATTAGTAAAAGCCCATTTTCACTCAACAGACACTGACTCTTTGTCCAGTCCACCCTACAAGCCTTCAAAGGAGCTGGATGAGGGCTTTTACATACCAGCTCTCAGAGGGGTGAGCAAGTCATCTTACAGCTCTCAGTGACAAGAGGATTTTGGTTTGCAAGGTCAAGGAGGTTGGCCTCTTGTGAACTGGAGTAATACAAACCTGGGTCATGACCCTGTGAAGATTTGTGTACTTGCTTACTTCTAAGCATGCAATTAGATCCATCTATTGGAGTGGTGCTGTTTGCATATCTGAGTTTAAGCACTTTGTGCAATTTTAAGTTTTACTGTGTACAATATGAAAGATATTTTGGAGAACAGTAATATTTTCTAGATCTCCTTTATATTACAATCAAATATTTTTCAGTAATAGTAAATCAATTCAGATTTACACTGTATATAGTACTATGTCAATCTGAAACAGAAGAACACACAATACCTATATCTCAGGCTTTAAATTTCAAGTTCAAGTTTGATGTAGACCACGAATAATCTTGTTTCAAAGAGCACTTAAAATTATGTTACTATCTGTAGTTTCAGCTCTGAGTAGATTTGGCTCTGCATTCACTTGCGTGTCACAGGTCATGACCAAGGTGCAGAAGTGTTTTAAGAAGTTCATTTAATCTTTGGCAACACACTTGCTATCCCTAGCTAGTGTTCATACATAATTTTCTTGATTCCAAATTTCCAAAATAAATTCATCAAACCTCAGTCTCAGTGTGAAAGGAAAAATTTATATTTATTTAAAAAAAAAAACACTTGTTATTTCTTCACTAAAGTTACAAATAAAACAAAAACAAAACAAAAGAACCTGAAAACAAAACTTCTCCAGTAGACTAGTTATATTTTAGAAAGATGGGTACACACAATTCCAAGCATGCCTTGTTATTTATCTTCCAAATGAGACTGTTTATTTCTGTGGAGTTCCATGCCATTCAAATTATACAGCTTACAAGAAAGATTAAAAAAAAAAAAGAGAGAAAAATAATTTTTAAGAAATCCTTATCAATGAAAAATTGTAATAATATTGAGATGAGAATTTCTTTCAATATTCCACAGTCAAAGGCCCTGTGATCTCTTCCCTCATAGCCTATGCTGCCTGTGATAGACTTGAAAGAATTTCTGATTCAGATGCATCCAGCCGCCAGTCTTCTTAGGATGCAATGCAGTAACTGGATGGAACATATGTTGAGGAAGAAATGAATAAAAGTAAGTGAAATTTAATTTTCATCTGGTTATATTGCCCAGAGTACTTTGTTTTGGACTTTATATCATTTAATAGCTATTTAGCAGCATTGTAAAATGCAACATGAGCTGGAAGGTGAGATGGACAACCACATATTGTATGTAAGGATTACAATGGTAGAATAGAAATATAAAAATATCTATCTTATTAAGGTATACAAAAAATACTTCCTAAAATATGAACTGTAGAAATAAAACTGTGTCTTAATCTAGCACAGCTTAGCTCAAGTGAAGGCTTATTATGTTCATGACCGTGTCCACATCTAGATAACTGAATATCAGATACCAAATATATGAACTTATATATATATATATATCTGTGTAAGTATATGTTTGTGCTTATATATAAATATGTGTGTATGCGTATGCATACATACAAATATTTTTATGATTCAAGCTAAGACTACATCTAGCCCAGGGCTCAGATAACCAAGCTTTCTCAGATTCAGGTCCAAACATAAAAAAAAGTAAGAAAGTAAAATTATAAGTAACAAAGGAACTGAAAGATTTAGCATGCTCCTTTGATACATGTATAAACTGATATGTTCATAGAGGTGTTATCAAATTCTAATGGACATATTTTGAAGTATTTAGAAGATTAATTCTATTTCCATCTATCATTCATTTCAGGACAAGCCTAAATACAGAGAGAAAAAAAATGTTTGGTAAAGAGAAAGAATGCACTCTGCTTTAAATATATCACCTGGAATAAACTATTATTTCATACTTTTTTTCAAGTACAGAGCTAGAGGTATCTTTTCTTTATCTGAATGAAGCTTTAACAGGAAGGACGTTAAGAAGTTAAACCAAAGCAACAATAGCACTGCAGTGAAAGAGGCATGTTCTTTTTCATGCACATTGTTCCCCCCTGGAGACCTGTCACTCATTAGAATAAATGTACTTTGACTCATGGGTGGCGATGTATAGCCTTAGCTTAGCTTCAATCCTCTCCTAAAGGCTGAGTCCTGCAACTAGATCCTGACAACTTCCCTGCAGCACTGTGGCATGTTTCACTAACATGAGCTGATAGGATTAGCAGCAGGCAGCAATTACAAACTCTTCTTTGTGAGTCCTGAAGAGTTTTGATTTCTCTGTTAGCTGATGCTGTATTTCAGATATCTTTGGTGGTAAAACCTAAACCTTGAGTACTGAGATTAGATTTGCTACAGTTCAGGGCACCAAAACAGCAAAGGATACTAAAAGGTTGTTTAAATTGAAGTATGTCTATTTTGCTTTATATTGAAAGTAGCAAATTACTGGAACAATTTGAAGGCTTAAATATAGTTTGCTAGTAATATTTTTAAAACTGCTTACAGCACTTCTGAACCCATATCCAGCAGTTCTGCACCCATGGAAAAAATTAAATGGAAGATGAGAGCCTACAGAATGTGGAAAAGAGACACAGCCACCTGGGAGAAATAGAAGAAAGATGTCATAGGATCATAGAATGGGTTGGGTTGGAAGGGACCTTTAAGATCATCTGGTTCCAACTTACCTGCTACAGGCAGGGACACCTCCCACTAGACCAGGTTGCTTGAAGCCCCATCAGCCAGGCCCTGAATGCCTCCAGAGAGGGGGCATCCACTACTTCTCCAAGTAGCTTGTTCCAGTGTCTCTCACTACCACTCTCACAGTAAAGAATTTCTCCCTAATATGCAGTTTAATCTACCCTCTTACAGTTTAAAGGCATTTCCCCAAAACTTGGCCTGCTGCTAAACGCCATTAAAAAAAGCCTCTCCTCAGCTTTCTTGTAGTCTCCCTTCAGGTACTGAAAGGCTGCTGTAAGGTCCATGTGGCATCTTCTCTAGACTGAAGCACCCCAACTCTCTCAACCTGTCCCCTTAGGAGAGGTGGCCTAGTCCTCTTATCATCTTCGTGGCCCTCCTCTGGACACACTCCTTCTTGTTTGGGGGCCCAGCACCAGACACAGTTCTCCACATAAGGTCTCATGAGAGAAGAGTAGAGGGCTGGAATCACCTCCCTTGACCTGTTGGCTATGCTTCTCTTGATGTAACCCGAGCTGTGGTTGGACTTCTGGGCTGCAAGCACACATTGCCAGCTCATTTTGATTCTTTCATCAGTGGACACTCTCAAATCTTTCTCTTCACCACTGCTCTCAAGCCATTCTCTGCCCAGTCTTTATTTGTGCTTGGGATTGTCCCAGCCCAGATGCAGGACCTTTCACTTGACCTTATTTCATAAGATTGTCAATGGGTCCACCTCTCAAGTCTGTCTAGGTTTTGCTGAATAGCATCCCTTCCCTCTAGTGTGTGAACTGCACCACTCAGCTTGGTGTCATCTGCCAATCTGCTGAGGGTTCACTCAATTCCAATGTCCACATCCCCTACAGAGGTGTTAAATATTCCAGGACTGGTTCCCGAGGAGCGCTATACATCAATGGTCTCTTTTTGGACATGGTCTCACTGACCACAACCTCTGCATGTGATTATCCAGCCTATTCCTTATATGGTGAGTGGGCCATCCATCAAATCCATTTTCTCGAATTTGGTGACCAGGATGTCTGGTGGGACAGTGTTAAATGCTTTGCACAAGTCCAGGTAGATGACATCAGTTGCTCCTCCTTTATCCACTGATGTTGTAATTCCATCACAAAAGGCCACCAGGTTCCTGGAAAGATGGTGCAACATGTCATTCTGAGCATTATATTCAAGCAAGTGAAAGGGAGGTAACATTTATTTACTTTCAACTGCGACAGAATACTGGAATAGGCTGCCCAGAGATGTGGTGAAGTCTCCTTCTCTGGTGATATTCAAAACATGCCTGGATTCTTTCCCATGTAACCTGAGGGAACCTGTTTTAGCAAGTGTTTGAACAAGATGATCTTGAAAGGTTCCTTCCAACCCCAATAATTCTGTGATTCTGTAATATCCCAAAGTGAGAGTCTAATAGTCATGGAAGAGCTTTGGACTTTTCCTGCCTATGAAGAGATTTTTATCTTAGAGGTAAGACTTCATTCACACATGATGTTTTGATATTAAAACAAAGTAATATTTATTAATAAGAAGAATACGTAAATAAACAACAGAAGAATTCAAACTGTTTTGATGCAAGCTGCATAAGAACTGAATATGAAACAGGAAAACCTTGGACTGAAACATATGTTGTTGTTTTTAACCTATATGAATATTCCTGAAGATGAAGAATACTATATTCTAACTATCTAAACAAACTTAGTTTAATTTGAGATTTCTCCTGATGAAGAAGTATCCATTGCATGGAAATAACCTAGATATTGTCTACACACTGTGAGAGCCAAAAAAATTCCTTGATTATTTGGCTTCCTTTGGCTTCCACTTTAAGTGAATCACTTTCTCAAATATTGGCATTCAAACAACCAAAAATTGACCTTTCAGTACTGTGCTGTATCCTGCGATAGACATGTGTGAACCAACCATGGGTTTCAAAGACACCCATGAACTGAGTTTGCCAGAATAACAGAATTGTATTCAGAATCTTTGAGTTTATTAATATCTTATTCTTTGAACAGCAGGACTATTTGTTGAGAAAAGGTGTAAAACCTGAGCAGTGAGTACAAACTGAGGGATTTAGCCTGATGCACTTTAGATAAGTGAGTAATATTTTCTTCATTTTGCCTGTATATCTAAAGTCAGTTATATCAGCTTACAAGAAGATCTGTAAAACAAAACCTCATTACATTTTCCAAAGCTTGCCATTTTCTCAATAAATTCCTTAAATGCATAAGGTTGTACTCTTTGAACACTATTGTAACTACATGAATGATGAGTTAAAATTATAAGCTAGATGTAAAGACTCTGAGGTTTGTACATGTAATTTCCCTTTAGAACACTGCATTAGTCTCATTTTATACCTAAAATACATGACTTCATATAAGTCTGTCTGTGTATCTGCCCATTTATCACTCGGTATCTCTTTTACAACAATAATAGTGACATTTGGAATGTACCAAACATACTTATCAGAAACTTAATATGGCTTCCACGTAGTACAGGACTTTCTGGGACAAACAGGTTGTTCTTGACAGCTTGGATGTATGAGAAATCTGTCACAAATTATCCATTTCAAAAGGAAACCTAGACATATCTTGTTGCAGTTTCAGAAATGGAACAAAGCAATACTTCATGGTTAAGAAATGAATGTAAGCCAGCAGTCAGTACCCTAAGGTGAAAAGTCAGATCTGCCGAGCAACTCTTCAGTTTCCAAACAGTCTTCCAATTCCAAATAAAGAATAAATGAAAAAAAATAAGAGCAAATTTAATTTTTAGTAAGAAGGTACGCTGATCTCAGCAAAGCACTCTCTGAGCACAGCATAAAGAGAGCACTCAGTATAACAACTGAAGAAGCATGCAACAAATCTGAAGTAGCCTCTTATTTCTATACAGCTGTAAACGCTCTGCAGTAAGCCCCTGAAAGGGAACATTTATGTGTTTTATGTTAATTTAAAATGCTTGAAAGCAGTCAAAAAGGAGGCTTAGTTCTGAAAAAATCCTAGTCTTAAACCCCCCTTAAGCCAGGGCATGTCTATGACGCTTCTTTTTTTCTTTTTTTTTTTTTTTCTTTTTTTTTTTTTTTTAAGCCACTTGCAGTTCTTTGTTCCTTTGGAAATGTTAGGTATCTTTCATGCAGTTTTGTTTTTTTCCTTTTGCCTTTTACAGAGTGAGGCTCAATTTTCTCGGTATCTCTAGAAGTCCTGATAACCTGCATTGCCTTTCAGTCAGTAAAATTCTTCTGCTTTTTTCTGTGCAGAAGATCCTGCTCCCATGAGCCTGTGTGTGCGAGCATTAAATGCAAGTGGAAGACCTTCAGAGTATGTTCCTGCCTTACTTCCAGTCCTTGCCAAGACGCTCTTGCCAGGGGCTGTGCAATTTGTCAGTTTTTCAGAGGGACCAATAGTGGCCAAGCTTTCTTAGGTTCTCCCTTGTGCAAAATCCAAAGGAAGTCAGTGCAAGGCTCCTATGTTTCAAGGTTGGTATTGAATTTGTAAGCTCACTCCACGGGAGCTATACTGACTGGAGACCAAGGGGTTTGGGATTTGTCTCTCTGGTAAGTCTCTCAATGTCTCCACCCCTTTTCCTCAAGCCTGCAAAATTAAGAAATTATGCTTTGGGAAGATCTAACACCAGCTGGAAATCTGCACACTGAAGGATACAAAATTTCTGTCACTTTTGGAAAAAATGCTCTAATCAGGAGTTTTGTTCTAAAAAGTTATTTGAATTAGAAGAAATATTCTATGTTTTTTCTCTGGGAAAATACTAGCCATATTAATGGTACTTCCCATGGAAACAATATTACTAATGAAAAGGATAGAACTCCTGACAGTCCTTTATCTTTGCTGCTGAAACCAACTGGTCACCAACTCCTGAATTCAGTAGTTGATTTTATAACAATGTGAAGGTTAATGGATTGTTTCCTTCTCCTTTCCAGAGCAAATGTCAGCCCTATGAAGGTTCATTGCTCACCAGAACTCAGTCTAGAGTTCTACTCTCTGGCACCAGAAGACTAATAGACTAATGCATTAATTCACTGAGTTTCTCTGCCCTAGGACTGCTTGCATATTTTTTAACATGAACTATAGCAGCATTGGCATTCCATCATAACTTCACTTACCTTCCAACTATGTTTTCAGAATGCACATAAATATCTCCATATCATGATTATTGCCATCATTATAAATATAAGCTATTGCAGAAGGGCAAGAGAAGGAAGAAAAAAAGGAAAAAAAAAAAAAAAAAAAAAGACTTGAATTCAACTGATAAACATAAATGCACTAAAACATGAATATCCTAGTTGGCTGAACCTACGAACAACTAATTAAGGGAACTTTTGTTTAATTTTTCCCAAGAATAATCTGCCTTTTGTATATGCCCACAATAGGTAATCAAGAATTTATGGTTTTTTTCCATTGAATAGTTTGAGCTTCATAACAGAGCTCGTCACTGAATGTACTTATTTGACAATGCTCTGAATATTACTATCCCCCAAAATTTTTCAACATGACTGGAAAAAGTCTTACTAACAGAATAGATGGTATCAGGAAAGTGATTTTATTGGAGTGAGCTTCTATTTTCCATACGGTAAGAAATACATATCAGCCCTGCAACACAGAAGAAATAGAAGAGGACAGATATACAGTTGTGAGTTAATAATGATAAGAGGATGAAATGGGAGATAAGAAGAAGAAGCTGCATCTATGCCATTGGTAAGGAAGATGACAAATGATTTTGGTTCTTTGTCTTCACATCCTAGAATTCAGAGTTAAGTTGTTGCACTAGAAAAAGGATATTACATCTTTATTCCTTCTGAAGGATATTATTCACTGGCCTGGAAGAAGAGGGAAGCAGAGAAAGAAGGCTTCTTGTTCCAGTGATGCAGCAATATCACTCACACAGAAAGATGGACTTAGTTTATGAAAATTTCAGTCACGTGGAAAAATATTGAAAATTTAAGGAATAGATACAAAACTGTTTCTTACTTTGTCTTGGCCAGTTTGTTTTCAGTGACATTTGAAAAATCTGAAATGTTAAAAAAGAATACAACTCATGAAGTCAGCAAATGACATTTTGCATTTGAATACTTTCACTTTCAGAACAGCCCACAGCTTCAGTTGAGGTCAAGCCCATTAGCAATTGAGCAGCTCTGCTTTTTCACGTTGAGAGAAATACCTTGAGATGTAATTACATTATGAATAGCTAAAACAACCAATGTATTAGTGGTGGGAAAAAAAAAATAGGATGCAAATGAGCACAACCTAATTGAATTGCTCATTTGCTTTTACCTATTCTATGGTATAAGGAATAGAGTAAATCCTCTTTTCTGTCATGCAGGATGAAAGTTTATTTGAAGTTGGAGTCTATAGCTGCCTTTTCACAGTAAATTGACCTTGTTCCATGCAGCCAATGTCATAATGCTCTGCTTTATCTAGGCTGAGAGAGAGAAAATCGCAAATTGCTTCTGCATGATTAGTTCTGCCACTTCAAACGTGTTTCTTCCGAGTTGGCTTCCACACTTACTGCTAGAGATATGTGCCGCTGGGAAACCCTAATCTGTCTCTGAAGTCCTCTGATTTAGTAACCCTTCACCAGCCAGTGTGTTATGTCACTGAAATGACTCCTGTTGAGAACAATAGAAGCAGTACAGAAATAATGAAGTAATATTATAAATATCTTCCTGAAAATCAGACTAACTTTTATCCAGTCATTTCTGGCTTAACAGATGGTGGTTGCTTCAGAGCAGTGGACCCTTCACATACATGTATTGTTTCTGCACTTTTACTTTTGCACAAAGCATTTGTCTTGATGAATAAGTATATGTTCTTTTTTTCACTTCAGAATACAGAACAATATGTATTTAGGGTTTTTTTCCAAACTTGGCATTTGGATTTTTGGTGATTTGTTGATCTTCTTCACTCAAAATTCAGAAATTTTCATTATTCAGTTTTCTTGCTAGAAAGTATGTCAAAAATAAGAAATTCACATTCATCTAAAACAAACAAACAAACAAACAAACAAAAATACATGCTGTTGGAAAAAAAAATAATACCCACAATATATGCATATCTATAAAAAGATATATTAAACAAGATGAAATTACCATATGTGGTTCCAGGCAGGAAGTAGCCATTAAAATAAATTTATGATTGATAAAATACATGGAGGTGGCATTTTTGCCTCCAAAGAGAAATGCCAAAGATACTACAGATAGACATTAGTACAAGATTGTCTCACTATGTGGTTTCTTTATGCGTGTGATGTCTGCACAGTTGTAACTTTACAAATTCTAGCACTAACACAGCAAAAAGTCAGTTTCTCAGAATTAGAATGCTTTTCTTAACTGCTAACTCTTTCCACATATATTGCGTATGTCATACTAAGAGAACCACAGAGAGTATCACTGAAAATCAAGTTTGTGTTCAAAGTATTTAGGATAACGCCATAGGCATTGCTTGTATGATCTATTATAATTGAAAAATCTGAAAAATCTATATTTATAAATTAATTTTAATGTGTTTTCTTGCTCTGTAACATGAGCACATAGAGTTAAATTTGTATTCAGCCACATTAAGAAAGTAGAACTTATCCACAAAAGCTTTATTTTATTAGTACTGAGAAAATATATATACATGTACATCATCATTAGCAAGCATTCACATAGAAAAAAAATTTCAAGTATTTATTTTTTAACAGAAGCCAATCACTGCAGTTTATGTCCTCCTGAAATCTCAAAGCCACTTACTCTATCACTTCATGAATTACAAGCATCTAGTGATCTAGTTATTTTTTTTTCCTAGTGAAGTAGAGCAGCAGTAACAAGCTGAACATGACAGGTATTTAAAAATAAATTGCTTGATACAAAAATGAAGAAGAGGAAAATGCCAACTTCCTGTGACAAGATTCATGCTAAAGTGGTGTTTTCAGATATTTTTGACCAGGATATAATCAGTTTAAGGTTAATCAGGATATAACAGTTTAAAGGTGAAAAAGAGTGTGGGGAATCTGCTACCTGACAAATAAGTCTTGTATCAAGATTTTGCTAATCAATCAGACACAAAAATGGCATATGATGTCAACTTCTATTAAAGGTTTTATAAATGATGACGGTCTGAAAAACAAAGAATTGTTTTCCTAGCAGCATTTCTGTTGAATTTTCTGTCTTATTCCCAAGCTCTAGAATCAGAAAAACAATAAACCCAATTAGTTTTACAATCATTGGTCTTATGGTCTATGCCTCAGATTGGGTACTAGAAAGCAGATTTTAATCATAGATCCACTTGGAATCTCTGATTGTTTTAAAAACATCTCAGATATATGCATATTCATAATGATATTTTTTCTGTGAATGATGAATGATGAACACACTGATGAATGCGTTACTTTTTATGGTGCATCAAGAAAAGACTGGAATTCAAAACATAAATCTAGCACAAAGCAGTTAATTTATCAAAGCTGTTGATTCACCCACTGATCCAGAATTGACTTCAGAAAAGGAAGCAGATCAAGTTACTGTGGCAGTTACAAACCTCTGAAAGACATTTCACTACAAGTAAGTCAATTTCATTATTCTTGTGAATTTGCTAAACTGTACAATGATGACTACATAAAATTTTAACAACTTTACTTGTGAAAAATCTCAGAAGAAACTTGTTCTGAAAAATCCTCATAAGCTTTTCGGTTTTCTCTAAGTACAACAGAAACGGAAATGAACTCATTCCTGAATCTCACTCTAACAATTTATTATTATTATCATTGCTGTTGTTATCACTTGCCCAAATATAATGATAGCATTCCAATTCAAAAAACTTTAATTAAGTATGAGGTGCAAGGTGCAAACACTACTCAAAGACCACGAAGTATCTTTTAAAAAAAATCTTCATCTATTAGGCTTAACTCCTTTACCTGTACAACTTATCTACATCCCTTATCTGAAGTATGAGCACAGATCACACAATCTCTGCCTACTAGAAGTGAAAGTAGGAAAGTTAGCCAGTTCTCCAAAACAAGAGAGTAGCTTGAGTCAAATGTCTCAGCATGGGATACTATCTTTGTGTCTCTCATCCCTAAAAACTCAGACACTGAGTGTTGAGGGGAGAAGTCAGTGCTAACTGTCTTGCTGATACCATCTGGGAACAAAACGTGTATCATTTCACAAAACAAAATATACTTCTGAATGGGACTTTCTTTTAAGTTATTGCTTTATGATTTTACTGGCAGCCTCTAAATAACTTTTCAACTATCTCATTAACAAAGATGTTACACAGAATCTGGTCTGTGTTGGCGTCAAATGTAGATATTCAGCTAGCCATACAGTTGGATACTAAAAAAGGAAAGAGTGAAAAAAAACCACAGAGCTTTTGCAGTTTGTGATTTCTTGAGTGAAAAATTTGTTATTTTCATAACTATTAATGAATGTGCAAAATACATTAGTAGCCTGACATTTACTGTAGATATGTAGACATATACATATTAAAATAGATTCAGATAATAGTGAAGAAAGAATTTCAGTGTTCAATTATGTTTGTGAGGCAGCAGGATTGCACACTTTGATCAGGTTGTTTTCAGTTCCTGGGTGCATGGTTAGAGGATTTCTGATGACTTGTGAATAAATTCTCAAAAGTAGATAATAATAAATATAATAAAGTCTCAAAAGCAGAAATTGATATTTCTTATTTTAATGGAATAACTTACTTCACTCATAGTAGCATCATTTAAAATCAAGTTTTACTGATTTTTGTCTATGTTAGAAACATAATCCTTAAATTCAGTACAGCATTATTAGTATATCCCACATAGCTACTCACTATGGATGTGCTAGCTGATTGGAAATGGAGCCAACATCTCAGCTTCAAAACTGTCAATCTGTTATTAGCACTGACTCTCCAGCCTTGTACTCCAGCTTACAGGACTCAATAATGACCACGTAGTCCATATTCTGCTTAGTTGTCTGAAGAATTCTTAATAAGTGATTACAAATGGAATTCCTGTTCTCAAGTAAACAAAGGGGAGTAAGACTTCCACATCTGTGCTAAAGAAACTAAACACAATTGTTCTTATATACAAAAACATAGAAAAAATCACAACATCTTTGTTTTGATTTGAAAATCTAGACTTCTGTGTTAGAACTGGATGGGGGTTTTTAATTTTTTTTTCCCACACTGATGTTGCTCATCTTTGGAATGTAGACAAATTGACCAAAAAAAAAAAAAAAAAAAAAGGGATTCTACAGGACTTCCCAGTCTGTGCTCCTTCTGCACATCACTGCTTCTCTGCAGAGTAACTCAAGAATTCAGATGCAGCTTGGTTTTGACTAGCTTAATAAAATACAGAATATTGGGCAACACCTGTGCTGTTACTGGAAAATCAGTCATTTTTGTCAATGCAGGAATTTTCAAATGTTGTTGTGCAACCATACCACTTCTATTTTTACATAAGGAAATGGTGTCCTGTTGAGGTTAGCAATGCTCATAGGTAAAAATGATGCAGTGTTAACACTTGTCTATATACCATCCACCAGCAACTAGATTGAGCTGAATCTGGAGGAAAGGTGAACTTCTCCAAAGCTGTTAATAACATTTAATATGTATTTAGTATTTGGTTTTAGTATGTACTTTGCTTGATTATCATTAAAGATATCAGATACAGTATAGAGATCTGAATGTAAGTTAAAAATGTTCTTTCCTAACATTATGTTTGGGACCCCTTTCTGCTAACATTAAGTTTCTACAGTAGTTAGCTTGAAGAGTTCAAGCCCGACGTCATCAAGTAAGTATAATTTCGATGCTATTCAGAATCAGCAGAAAAAGGAAGATCTGATGTTATCTACCTGGACTTGTGCAAAGCATTTGACACTGCCCCACCAGGCATCCTGGCCACCAAATTGGAAAAAAAATGGATTTGATTGATGGACTACTTGCTGGATAAGGATTAGGCTGGATGGCTGCACTCAGAATTATGGTCAATGCTTCAATGTCCGAGTGGAGCGTGGTGACGAGTGGTATTCCTCAGAGATCAGCGCTGGGACTGGTGTTATTTAACACCTTTGCAGGCAATGTGGACATTGGGATTGAGTGCACCCTCAGCAAATTGGCAGATGACACCAAGCTGAGTGGTTCACACTCTAGAGGGAAGGGATGCTATCCAGCAAAACCTAGACAGACTTGAGAGGTGGACCCATTGACAATCTCATGAAGTTCAACAAAACCAAGTGCAAGGTCCTCCGCCTGGGTTGGGGCAATCCCAAGCACAAATAAAGACTGGGCAGAGAATGGCTTGAGAGCAGTGGTGAGGAGAAGGATTTGGGAGTGTTCATTGATGAAAAAATCAAAATGAGCTGGCAATATGTGCTTGCAGCCCAGAAGTCCAACCACAGCTCGGGTTACATCAAGAGAAGCATAGCCAACAGATCAAGGGAGGTGATTCTAGCCCTCTACTCTGCTCTTGTGAGACCCCACCTGGAGTACTGTATCCTGTTTTGGACCCCCCAGCACAAGGACATTGAGCAGTTGGAGTGTGTCCAGAGGAGGGTCATAAAGCTTACGAGAGGACTGGAGCGCCTCCCCTACAAAGACAGGCTGAGAGAGTTGAGACTCTTCAGCCTGAAGAAGGTAAGGCACCAGGGGGACCTTATAGTGACCTTCCCAATACCTGAAGGGGCGGGCCTACAGGAAAGCTGGGGAGGACCTTTTTATGAGGACATGTAATGACTGTAATGAGTGAAAATGCCTTTAAAATGAAAGAGTGTAGATTCAGATTAGATATTATTAGGAAGATATAATTAGGAAGAAATTATTTCCCGTGTGGGTGGTGAGACATTGGAATATGTTGCCCAGAGAGATTGTGAATGCTCCCCCCCCATGAGGTTTTCAGGGCCAGGCTGGATGAAGCTTTGAGCAACCTGTGCAGAGGGAGATATCCTTGCTGGTGTCCCCTCCCTGCATGGAGTGGGAACTATATGATCCTAAATTCCCTTCCAACCCAAACCATTCTATGATTCTATGATCAGTGATTTTTCTGGATCAATTTGCATCTCCTCTATGTTTAAACAAGTCTGAGAATCACAGATCCAATCAAACTCATTTTTTCTCCTGTTTTCATTTCAATACCTTAATAAACAAAAGCATATTCATGATGAAAAGTATTTTTTCTCTACATTTTTTATGAAGTTTATGTGTTTAAATGGATGGAAGGGGAGCAAGGAGAGATAAATTCAATGCTTACATATTTTTATCTTCAGCTTCATTACAAACTTTCTTAGAACTCTAATAGCATTCACTGATGACTTTTACCAACTACAGCTCTCTGAAAAGCAACAAAGAGCCCTTAAAGTGCAAGAAGCAACTGCCATATCACATGTAACTGTGTACATACTGTATGTATACTTGAGACAAAACGTATCTGATACTTCTCATTCTTCAAACATGTTTTACTTTAGTTTATGTCTACATCTGAGCGTTTTCCCCCCTCATATGTAACTGGCTACTGCAGTGATTATTGCAAGGTGATTTCTGCACTACATATGCTGCCAGCCTGAATACAGTCTACAGCTGCAAGGCAACTTAACATAGTTCTATTTAAGGAAGTTTTCAGATTTTGCCTTCTTTTCCACCAATTTCCAGATGGGCTTTGTTTTTCATGAACCAATGGTCATGAGCGATCCTTTAGCCCACAGAGCACTACTGCCATGCAGTTCACACAGCAGTGGCTGTGGATCAAATCAACACTTTGAAAATCAGCACTCATTCCTTAAGTGCTAAGTAGAGCCTTTATGCAAACTGAATACTCTAATGGTGAGGATATCCTCAATGACCTAACTCCTACTTGTGAATTGAAAATTAGGCCTGAGAAGGCCAATTGCTAGATAATGTCTTTACACTGGAACTTGTGTACAAACTGAAAGGTTGAAGTGCACCCTTTCAGCACCAGGATTCAATCCCAGCACGGACAGCCTACTCTCACAGCTCAGGCCTGAAGAGGCCCTGGTGCTGCAGACTCTCAGCATTCTCAGCATTCAACAGGCACATGGGGTGCCTTGAGTGTCCCATTCACCAACACATCCTAGGCAGTCAAGCTTGGCAGGGTCGGGCTCCCCACTGACAACAAGCAGCTCAATTCAGGCCAAGGAGATTTAAAGGAAAAAAAAAAAAAGGAGTGACATGTCATCTCACACTGTGTTGTGGCCACTTTAGCTGAACTGTGAAGCACGGCTCTTTTGAACACAGAAAGTTTCCCTGATAACCCTGTTGGAGGATGATATGGGAGAACAAGTTATATTGAAGAAATGCACCTTTTTTAAACCACTGGAACTTCAAGTTTTGCTTGCCATTTTAACCCATGGTAACTGCTGCAGTTTAAATTGCCTGTGTGCAAATTATTAATTTATCTCAGATAAGATTTCGTGTATCTCCAGGGGAAAAGGGATCTAGGCTCATGCTTTCAGAGTGACTCATGGTGTGAGATGCCTTTGGTTTTTGTTTCCACAAAAAGGCATGCGCTAAAAATCAGCACGTGCTGAGTGCCCTTCTTCTGAAAACAGACACTAAATATCTGACTTTGGGCTGCCATTCGGAAAAATCTTAACTTCAATAGCCAGTTAAACTGGAATAACTATAACTGATGTCACTAAGGCAGCTAGACCACATCCATACTTTTATTTTAGAAACTTGGTCATTTAGTGTATACTACCAATTCTACTTACAGGAGGTATTGAAGGGTCATCCATTTTACGTACAATCTGTCTGTTTTGTGGGAGCTAGGCCTCTGCATATGCCAAAACAGCTGTGGCCTTCTACACAGAACCCCTGAATGTGTTTGTAGCAGCTACTTTTACCCAGTGAGCTTTTGAATGTTTACGTAGAGCAGCCTGTTACTTTAAAACTGTTTTCTAGAACTTCCTGGTAGTCTCTGATCTATGAGATAGTCTCTAGTCTATTCAATTTTCAGTACTTATATTTTTAACACATCTAATTAGCTGCAATTCAGGCATCAAGGGTCTGTTCCATGGCAAACATGTCAATGACAAAAGAAAGGAAACACCAGAATGAAGAGTTCAGAGTATGAAGGGCAGCTTTTCTATGTCAGAACAGTAATAAAGGTAGAAAAGCCAAGAACTGAATCTTTATACAACTCAAATTCTCGTGGTATACTACCAGTAAATCTTCCACATCAAGGGAAGTAAAACAAATCAAATTGTCCTTCTACATTCAGATTTTGGGTGATCCTTCCCGCGCTGAAAACTTCTTCACATTCTTTGATACTATTATGAAAAACAGTTCTTTGAAGGAAAAGTCTGAATTTCAGATGCTGAAACTCAGATATTCATTTGCTGTTAACACTGTGAGGAAACTGTCTTGTCACTGCTCATCTGGAATTGCAATGTTTTCCTAAAATGAAAAGGAAAAATTAGAGATTTGGGCTGTATTTCAGTCAACATACTCCAACACCATTATCAGTTAATTCACTGATCTTGGTCATGTCACTTAGTGTTGTTGTTTTTCAGTTTCCTCGTTTTGTACAGGATAAAAGCATTGCATTTAATAAAGTTCTTTACAGTCTCTATGAACAAAATCAGTATTGCTTAACAGTTTTATTCATCTCTCTTCTAATAGATTTACACTTCACTATTCTAAACTTAGTTGAAGTTCTTAATTTACTAAAACAGAGGGTAACAGAATTAGTTACAACTGAAACAGTCATTTTTGCTCCGAACACTTTTTAGGCCTGTTATCAGTGGAGGCACTTATATTGCCTTCATCGCGATTATATCTTAGCACTTAGCAGTCACTAATGGTTTTTATCCTCCCACTACCTCTCTGTGATAGGAGAGGATTGGTGTTATCTCCTTTACTCAGGTGGAGAAGTGAGGTCCAGGTTAACAGTGAACAGAGAATCACATCACACATTTGTGCCTGAGTCAAATGTGTCACCGATGTGTGCCAAGACCATCTGTCTTGGAGGGCTCTTGTGCTTCTCAGAACAGCACAGATCACAAAGTCCAGGACAAAGTATGTGACATCCAAGGACAAACTCCTCTTGGTCAAGGATAACATACTTCCAGATAAATCCAAGGACTAAAAATTGTTAGGAAATGCTGGAAAGCTTTCCTGTCAAAACGCCACTGCCACTAACATAATGATAAAGACCTTCCTGACTTTTAGTCAGTAAAACCAACTCTTGTGCTCTCTACACCTGGGAACACAGCTAACATTGTCACAGAGAGTAGCTGACGATGGCAGGTGGGGTTTCCATCCACAATGCCTCTGGCTAGCCAGTGCTGAGGCAATGAAAAACCAGTTCATTTAACACGTCCTGATTTGCTCCCCTGACTGTGCAGGCTGCCGAGAGTCCCTGTCCCAGGTTAGCTGCACTGGACAGTTCACTATGAGAAACAGTTCTTTTAGAGAATAAGGCAAGGATGTTTAGATAGTTAAATTGTTTTTTAACAAAACAAGCAAACAAACAAAAAACCCTTAGATTGTGAAGCAAGAAATTAGTGACACTTTGAAAAAAACACCCTTTCCAGTTCTGCTAATCATTGCCTCTGTCCATGTTATTTTGAAGCCCATAATCTAGCACTGCTGTTCTTGTGTAATGGATCCAAACCCATTGATACCATTCCATTGGCTTCAATGGACTCTACATCAAGCTGATCAGTTTTCTTCTAATAAACATAATTATCTTTAAGTTTACCATTTAAATGTGTTTGACCTTTATATAAGATAGCATGTTTTAATAGGCAAACATTAAAATTAAAAAAAAAAAAAAGTTATACTGAGAAGTAAATCAAATCTGAATCTCAGCGTGTACGGATTTGCATAGCACTTACCTTGGGACTGCAGATGGGATATACGTAGACATTACATTGGCATTTTCAGATTTTAAAGACAGAATTACTCAAATATTTCTTCAGAGGACGAATAAGAAGTCAACTGGGAAGTCTGTTCTGCATGTAGTCTTGCACCCATTTTGTAATTGCAGACTCACTTGTCAGCTTTGCTGGCATAAATTTCATGAATGAAAGGTCATTCAAAATGGAGAAAACCTTTGTGTTTCAAAGTTAAAACAATTTGCTTACACATCGTGACAGTGCAGGACATATGTTTATTTTGAAACAACCAGCTACAAAAGTATTTTCCACTAAAACTAGGAATGTCTAAGGATTATGTGTGCATAGTTTAAAAGATTTTTTTTTTCTTTTTTGAAAGAAGCACAAAATGTCTGCCAAGCTAAAAAATGACATGGATCATGTTTCTGTGTCTGTTAGGTGATGCTTACTGGACAGTCTGACTCTTGTCAGTAATTCTTTAACTACTTTGCTGCAGCGGAATTACTGTACAGTTAGCAGTTGGGATTGGTGGGAGGGATTCTTTGTCCCAGTTGCATTTAAAATTACATCTAATCTTATCAAGGAGCTTGTCATTGTTTCTGGCTGCCCATAGCAGGTACAGTACTGCCTTTGTTTAAGTCTGTTGCTTTACCAAATAAAGGCAAGAACTGCTTGCTTTTGCCATGTGAATAGTCCAGTTGATTTCTACAAGAATACTTGCATAAGTAAAGCAAAAATGATTTGGTAATAAAATTGATGTTTAAAGAGACAGCTAAAATGCACAGTTAAAATGTAAAATGTCTAAAGCAAGTGGAAGCATGAAGGAGTACATCAAAATCATAAAATGGAAGAACAAATCCATAATTTTTTATGTTTATCTGAGAGAGGACTCTTGTTATCCCACACTCTCATTACAGATAGTGTGTACAACACTGTACCCCAAAAAGTGTAAACTTTCCTTAACACTGAGGATATTAAAGTTGATCCTAAATCAAAGGTTTCAATTAGAAGCCTAAAATTCAGTGAAGTAATTCCGGGTGTTATTGACAAAGAGATTAGGATTAATGAATTAGGAGAAGAAACAGAGAAACTGTGTTATGATAGCAAACAAAATACCACAGGGAGAAATGGCAATGTATTTTTCTTAAAAATAAATTAGCAGTGAATGATACAGACAAGGAGCAATGAACATACTAAAATGTTTAAGTTAAATGATAATAAATTCAAAGAAACAATTTCCATAAAAACCAAAATAAATATCTGAGTAGAAGTCACGGAATACTAGACTGCATATGGACAGTTAAAATTTCTGTAGCTATATGAAACAGAAAAAAAATATATATATAGATGCTCTGATTTCATGTTATGAGCCAACCACTACTTGACAAAAATGTATTGATGAGAATCACAGAATCATAGAATCACAAGGTTGGAAACGACCTGTAAGATCATCTAGTCCAACCATCTTCTCATTAGCACTGCTACCACAAACTGAACCATATCTCATAGCTCCTCATCCAGGCACCTTGAACACTGCCAGGGACAGCGACTCCACTACCACCCTTGGCAGGCCATTCCAGTGCCTGACCACTCCCTGAGAGAAAAAGTTTTTTCTCATGTCTAACCTAAACCTCCTCTGGTACAACTTGTGGCCATTTCCCCGGGTCCTGTTTGTTGCCTGGGAGAAGAGGCCAAACCCCTCCGCATCACAACCTCCCTTCAGGAAATTGTAGAGTGCAATAAGGTCTCCCCTAAGCTTCCTCTTCTCCAGACTGAACAATCCCAGCTCCCTCAGCCGCTCCTCATAAGATTTGTGCTGCAGATCCCTCACCAGCTTTGTTGCCCTTCTCTGGACATGTTCCAAGGCCTCAATGTCTTTCTTGCAGTGAGGGACATAAACTGAACACAATACTCGAGGTGCGGCCTCACCAGTGCTGATTACATGGGGATGATTACCTCCTTGCTGCTGCTGGCCACACTATTTCTAATGCAGGCCAGGATGCCATTGGCCCTCTTAGTCACCTGGGCACACTGTCAGCTCATGTTCAGTCAAGCATCAACCCCCCCAGGTCCCTTTCCTCTTCACAATCATCCCGCCACTCAACCCCAAGCCTATAGTGCTACATGGGGTTGTTGTGACCAAAGTGCAGGACCCGACACTTGGCCTTGTTGAACCTCATCCCATTCACTTCAGCCCAGCAATCCAGCTTATCTAGATCCCTCTGAAGGGCCTCCCTACCCTCAGGCAGATCAACACCACCTCCCAGTTTTGTGTTATCTGCAAACTTACTGAGGGTACACTCAATCCCCTCACATAGGTCATCAATAAAGATATTAAACAAGATGGGCCCCAGTACCAACCCCTGGGGACACCACTTGAAACGGGTCACCAGCTGGTCTTAACTCCATTAACCACTACCTGTTTGGGCACAGCCCTCTAGCCAGTTTCTTACCCAAAGAAGGGTATACCTGTTCAGATCACGGCCAGCCAGTTTCCCCAGAAGAATCCTGTGAGAGACCATGTCAAAGGCTTTGCTGAAGTCTAGGCAGACTACATCAACAGCCCTTCCCTCCTCCACCAGACTGGTCACCCAGTCATAGAAGGAGATGAGGTTGGTCAAGCACGACCTGCCTTTCATGAACCCATGCTGGCTGGGCCTGATCCCTTGGACACCATGCACGTGCCATGTGATCTCACCCAAGATGATTTGCTCCATAAAGCAAGAAGAAGAGAAGTTGTCTCCAGTTGTTCACTGGGGGTAATTTTTGTTTTTCTGTACAATGGAACTAGTTAATATCTTGAGAAGCGTATAAAAGATGTATGAGTTCAATGTACTGTGCCAGCTGCAATAAAAACTACAGTAAAGATATATGTTAAGTTGTTTTGTTTCATCTTTATCTCTGATTGCTATGCTTTGCTACCAAGAAAAGCATATGAAAATAACTTTATTTTGAATGTGTGTCAAGCAGAAAACACAGAATAAAACACCATGTTTTGTGAAAAATTTCTAGGACATTTTGAATCAGTTTCTAAAATCTTATTAGAGAAAAGTAATTTTCCAGCTGCAAATTATTCTTAAATATCACAGTATGTATATTGCCAAAAAATAGAATTCTACAGGTAAATACAGATTGCATGTAACATAGTAATGACATTTCATGTTAAATAACAGAATGTACACTACTAAATTCTTGTTACTTCTATGTTATCCCTTTTCTTAAGTTGTTTTTCTTATATGTTTGTTTTCCAAAATAAATCTATAGTGGCTTATACAATCTTATCTATTTTACTTTTGGAAACAGTAAATTAGCCAAGTTTAAAGTGTTCATATTGGGCAATCTATGAAAACTAACCTATAAATTTCATATCAAATGATGCTGGATATCTATTAAATCAACCTCACTAAACATCTGAAATCAGAGCACACTTGTTTAGGTAAATAGATAAGCCTCTCCCTTATGGCTTCCAGTTCGAAATATTGACATGAGCTATTTTACCTGAGTGTTTGTGTTATGTACCAATTCTGACTAAAATTCAGGAATCCTGAACTTAATCTACTACTCTCTATGCTGCAGTATGAAAGGCAACACCTGGTGTGTACCAATGTATTGAAAGAAAAATAAAAATTTAACAGATTACTTTTATTTTTGTTTTGTTACTTTTGGTCAAAAGTTTTTCCATGCCTTATTAGTTTCTCACATCTTTGTTCAATCTTGGTAAAAAATGTAGTGGGACCTTGATGTAGTATCAAGGCTTAGCTTACAGAGCATGGAGTTAAATCTGAACCAAAAATTGTCTAATAGAAGTTAGAATTTTAGTAGTCTTATATTGAAAAAAATGTTTTCAGAATACCATAAATTCAAACTTCATACCATTTGTATGGATGTTGAACAAGTATCCCCAGAAATCTGAGCTCACCCAAATTATGGGCTGTGCAACACCTTGGACTTTCTGTACGTCTCAGTTACTTCACTCTCATATACCCTCTGTAGCTAACATGCACTACCAGGACTCACTGCCACCTACCAGCAGGTAATTTATATCACCACATTTAAATTCAACTGTACTTTTAGTCCACTAGCCTAGAAAATTGAAGGAGAATCTGAATAGACTCAACTAAACTTAACATTTGTGAATTTACACATCATCTTCACATCAAAAAGTATTTATATCACTTCTTTGAAGTGTTGGGACATTTACTGAGTGTTGCTCTTAATATGGCATTGAGAACAACTAGAGGACATGGAGGGTTCAGAATATTCTTCTTCTAACAGATCCTGAAATATTCTAAAGTTCTCTTCAATATTGAAAGGAAGTGATATGAAAACAACACCTTCTTATTTTACAATCTGTTCTTTGTGAACATTTGGAGTCAGAGTTGTATCTGCAGCCTGCAGAAACAAACTGTACACTTACTGTATTTTTCTTCTTTTAATCTCGTAGAGCATGCACAGCAGAGAACAAGACAGATACTCTTACTTTCCAGTTTTCTAACAACAAGCAGGATTTGCATGAATCAGTAAAAATGTCAACAGTGTCCAAGAATAAAATAAGGCACTAATGTGAAGGAGAAAATAGTTTTACCTACAGAATTGGAAGTATTTCTAATTAAATATGAGGTAACCCTTATTTTTCAAAACTCAGAAGTTAATCCATATTTCCCTTCCCTCCCCTCCCTTCACCTTTCTTTCCCCTCCCTTCATCTTCCTTTCCCCTCCCTTCACCTTCCTTTCCCTTCATCTTCCTTTCCCCTCCCTTCATCTTCCTTTCCCCTCCCTTCACCTTCCTTTCCCTTCATCTTCCTTTCCCCTCCCTTCACCTTCATTTCCCTTCACCTTCCTTTCCCTTCATCTTCCTTTCCCCGTCCTTCACCTTCCCTTCCCTTCCCTTCCCTTCCCTTCCCTTCCCTTCCCTTCCCTTCCCTTCCCTTCCCTTCCCTTCCCTTCATCCCTTCTTTTTTCCCTCCCTCTCTCTCCTCCTCTCTTCCTTCTCTTGTAGGAAACCCAGCATTCTAGAAGGGGTACAGGCTGTCCACAAGACTAAATAATAATGGGAACACATTATTTGTGCTGGATTTGTATTCTTAAATGCTACCTTTAAAAACCCTATATAATGGTTACTGCTATGATCTTAAAAATATCGATCATAAAAGGAGTTAATAACCACTAACTTGCTCTAGAACATGGACTAAGTAGACTTAACTGTAGATTTTGTATATATGTTTGTGTAACTGATGAAAACAATTTTCAGCAACTTGACTAACATGAAGAAATTCTTCTTGTTTTTAGTACATCTGTATGGTGAATTTAGGAATGGTTATCTTTGACATATCCTACTAATGTTTAATAAGACTTTCCAAATACATGTTCTTCCAAAAGATAAGAATTCTCTTAACATAAAATTGGTACTATAATCTGTGGTTAACAGAAGGAAAACCCTCAACAAAAACTCACCGTGAAAAGAACATAGCAATTAGTTATAGTAATGTCATCAGTATTCATGCATTGAAATGTCCTTTGGCCTACAGTATTTTCTTTCCCCATCATTATCATAAGCAAATTCAAACAACATAAATTCTTACTAAAGGGTAAGTGCTTTACATAAAATTAAAGCAATTTAGTCTAAAGCCCACTGTCATGAACTTCAGTCCCAGTTTTGTCCCCTTTTCACCAGCAAAGAAAGTGTCTGTGCTACCCAACATAACACAGAGACATCTGGTGGTTGATGGACAGGCTGCAAAGAGACGTTTCAGTTGGGAGAGCTGCAGTGACTTTCCTGGAGACATTCCCCTATAGCCCTCACTGCTATGTCCTGTTTATTTGCCTGTTCATTAGGACCTCCAGCTTTGTATCACTTTCCCAGGGTTAGTAGTTTTCCTTTATTCATTTCATACAGTCATGGAAACACAGAGTGACTTGGGTTGGAAGAGACCTTAAAAATTGTCCAATTCCTACCAACCTGCCATGGGAAGGGACGCCTTCCTCTAGACCAGGTTTTCTAGTTACCAGCAGGACTATTGGCTGTGGTTGTTCTCAGTTTCTGACGAAGTTCATCGGCTATAAAATGGGATAACTAGCACCCAGCAGGCTCAGATTGAAGTCATCACACTTCAGTACACAACCACTTATCTTCCACTCATAAAGTCCTTACAAAATACACTTAGCAGATCTTTCATGATTAATTTCCATGTGATACTTCATCTCTAGAGTGGGTGCCTATGTATTAAATCAATACCTTTGAGCACTGAATGGAACTAGAAGTAGGACAGAACAGGCCAGATATCAAGAAAAATAATTACAACTTATCTGTCTCTCTGAAAACACTCCAAAACTAACCCTCATGCATCACAATTTAATCCCTGGATTCAGACAATAAAATTATATTTGCCATAAATATAGTTAAAAGAAAAAACAACAGTTTTGGGGGCAGAAAATTACTTTTCTATAACTTACAGAATGTAATTATCTTTCTTGTTTTAACATAAAAGAATACTAGTGGTTCTTCCTGTGAATTCGAACTTGTGAATTAATTCTTGCGAATTAATACTGTCTTATGATTTCAGGCTGAGGATAGTAAATAAGAGATCACTAAATAAGGTGGAACTAAAATATGTTTTTATTACCATTCCTAAATTCACCATACAGATGTTAACAATGTCTTCCCCACCAAGAAGTTTTGTATGGGTTCTAGGCAAACTTCTCTCAGAACTATGAAAAATGTTTTTCATAGTACTGTCCCACAGAAGACAGTGAAACTCTACCATTTTCAGAAAATGATTCCTGAATCATAAGCAACCCTTGGGAAATGGAAAGGTAATTTGCAGACAGCTGCCAGACCTCAGCACTAATAAAGACAGGTGTTCACATACCGCACTGAACAGAAATGGAACTACACTGGCCCTTCATTATTATTTTTCACGTTTGGAACCTTGATTTGATGAACCAAGGTTTCATCAGAAGGTACTCATCAATTTGATGAGTGCTGAACGTCAAATCCTTCCGGCTCACACAAGGAAACATGCTTAACAAAATCATTATTCCTATTCAGTCTTGCCTTGGAATAATCTTAATAAAAGCATAAAAATGCTGTAATAATGCTGCTAATAAGAATCTTGCTTTTTAAATAATTTATTATTTCTTCCTGGTTTTCCTTCCCAACACTGGTTTTGAAACCTTTAAGCTATCCCCTGTGTGTTAGCCACTTCTCATTACTTGTATTACTTGCATGGCCACTACAAGCTGTTCAGAGTGATGAAGCAGGATCTGCCTCCTTTGTTCCATCCCTCTATTCCCCAGCCACTTCTCACCAGCGTAGGCAGATGTCAAGAGGAGGCTATAGGTGTGGTATATATGCAGCTTTTCACAATGGTCTATCAGCAGCACACTGTGTCTGTGTAGAAATATAAGGCTGAAAACACAAACATTTCATAAGAGAGAAGAATTTAATTTTAAGAAACAAAGCCTGGAAGTCAGAAGTTGATTATTTATGCTCAGGCTGTTTATCTGTAATCCATATATTCACATTCACACACAACAACTGTTCACTGCTTCCAGTGTTTCTTAATTTACCAGTGACTGAATCACTGACGGTGATTCCCTTGTGCTGGGTATGTTGTCAGTCTAATAGAGCTCAAGCATCTGAGGCTCCCTAGAACAAAGTGTAACAGAAAATATACAGAGACTTTGTGCCAAATTTTTATATCTCAGTCTCTCTTCAATATCCAGGTTTGACTTATCTTTATAAGACTGTCCAGATGAAAAAATATATATTTCCAGATAGAAGTACTTTGAGGAAATGGAAAAAAGAGATCTTTCTGTATGATCATCTGTAACAGTAGAGGATTATTCTTGAAGTCATTACAGTTCTGTGCTACTGATGGTTCTTCTTATGCAGGTAACCATTAGGAAATCAAGGCAGAATTCTTTTGATTTTTTCTTTGCTTTTTCAATGGTTAGATCTGATCGCCTAGTTCTTCAGTCCTACTGATAGCTTTCTGTTGTTATAATTGTATTTATTTAGGGAGGACTCCTGAATCTTTCAGTATCAATGTTTTTTGTTGTTTTATGTGTGAGTGTGTGTGTGTGTGTGTGTGTGTGTGTGTGTGTGTGTGTGTGTGTGTGTGTGGCTTTCCTTTCAATTTTTATTCAGAAGATGGTGAGGCATTGGCATATTCAGACCAGTGAAATTGTGGATGCCTCATCCCTGCAGGCATTTAATGTCAGACTGAACGGGGCCTTGGGCAAACTGATCCACTGAATGGCAATCCTGCCCATGATGAAGATGAGATCTCATAAACCATTCTATGATTCTATAATTTTCTTTTGAAATAGAGTAATTCAGATCAGTTCATTGTGAACAATTTTGATAACATAATTATTACATTTCTTTTAAATATTAAAAAAAGAAAGGTTGCATTTAATAAAATTTTAATAAAATAAAAGCAGGACATGTAAGGGTTTAGCCTCTGTCCACTCACAAGCCTAAGGGAAAAAGTTGATCTTTCCCGAGTCTCAACATAGAATCATTAAATCATAGAATCTTTTGAGGAAGAAGGGACCTTTAAAGGTCATATAATCCAACCCCCCGCAGTGAACAGGGACATCTACAGCTCAGTTAGCCTGATCAAGGCTTCACCTTAATGTCTTCAAGGACGGGGCATCTGTCACCTCTATGGGCAACCAGCTCTAGTGCCTCGCCACCATTATTGTAAAAAAATGCTTTCCTTATGTTCAACCTAAATCTTCCCTTTTTGTTTGAAATCATTTTCCTTTCTCCCATCACAAAAGATCCTGCTAAAGAGTCTGACCCTTTCCTTCTCATAGTCCCCTTTAAATACTGAAAGCCTGCTCTCAGATCTCCTCAGAGCCTTCTCTTCTCCAGGCTGAGCAGCTCCAGCACTCTCAGACTGTCTTCATAAGAGAGGTGTTCCATCCCTTGGATCAATTTTGTGGCCCTCCTCAGGACACATTCCAATAGATGTACATCTCTCCTGTATTAAGGATTCCACATCTGGACAAAGTACTCCAAGAGAGGCCCCACCAGTGCCCCCCACCAGAGTAGAGGAGCAGGATCACCTCCCTTGCTATGACGTCCATGCTTCTTTTGATACAGCCCAGGACACAACTGGCTTATTGGGTTGTAAGGGCACATTGCTGGCTCATGTTTTAGGTTTTGACACATTTTTTTAATTAAAGACTAGTTCCTATTGCAGCTATATGCACATAATTAATTATGGCCCTACATTCCATTAAAGTTTACCTAATTGCTTCCTACTTCCACTGCAAATCGTGACAGTAACATAACAAGAAAGAGAGGTATTATTGCGCGCTACAGCAGGCTTCAGTATTAATGAGAATGAAACTCATCCAGGCTGTTCTCAGTGGTCTTTCACATTACTATAGATATCACAGAACATTGCATAGTCTTCTAGGATTTTTGCATTCATTTATGAACCAAACACATTTGTAAGTACTTGAATAAGTGCTTAAGATACATGCTGCAGCTGAGAACATCATATATGGAGGTCACTCCAAAAGTAATGTCTCTCCTGTACCCACTAAGAGCTGCATCTTGTACATTTTCTTTGATGAGGAATTCACAGGTCACCACTCCACGGAGTGCTGTCACCACTCCATGCTGTTTGACTCCAGCTCATTGTGATGTCACCATGTCTCTTCTCTGGTAATAATGCAACCCAGGAAACTGTCACCTTCAGCCTCTTAATGGCCCAGTAGGTCCTGACAAACTTGCATACGGTGTCCTTTCTATTCCTGTGAGCGCTCATGAGACCCACCTGGCACAAACTTTGCAATATTCCAGTGTTGTCACCATCACTTCCAACACAGTGAAGCCAATATTCAGCTCCATACACAGTTCCCTGGTCATCATCTTCCTGTTTGAATGGATGAGCTGATCAAGACACTCTTCATTTTGTGGTGTGACAGCTGTGCTTGACTGACAAGAATGTGGTTTGTCTTTCACGTTACTGCTGAAACGCACCACCCACTCCCTCACTGCACTCACATTCACTCTTTGGTCTTCACAAACATTCAGCAAGCACTGATGAATGATAGTGGGTGCCATTTTTTCCACACAGTGGAATTCAGTGCCACACGTCTGCTTCATACGCACTTCCATGTCAGATGTCATTGTGTCAGACTGCCCCTCTGCTGCCATTTGTCACACGGCAACAAAATGTAATGGAATATTGGTGGGAAGGTTCAGCTTCTACTGCCATACCACCAACATCTGCCTCTGATATTCTGGGCCAACATAAGATAAAATATTATTTTAACATTTCATATTCTAAACATTTCATATTTTAAATATAAAAAACGTATATCCTACTTTCTCTGTGTTCGGGGATGTAGCAGATGTGGGTTGTCACGTACTTCTCACAGCTTCATACTGCACAGTTCTATTGGTGTGAATACAGCTTGTTTAGTATAAATCAAAATTGGACCTGAAAGTATCTATTATCTGTCTGAGTCTGATTCAGTCATATCTGTAAGACTGCAATGTAAAACAAACATCCAGGGAGACTTTTATTTCATTAAGCAAACTAGAAGTTGGATTACCTCAAAAGCAGCATTTTTCTGCCACTGTCTGGAGCAGGCATCAATCAGGCTTCAGCTCTATGCAGCAGCAATAGTGTAATAAATCCTTTATCTTCAGAGTCCGATAACAGGTAGGGAAACAAGAAAGTCACTGAAAAAGAGCAGTCACACACTGACATGACCAGTTACCCTTACACTTCATACATCTTCAGCAATCTGTCGTCTTCTGTGTGGGCAATGAGACTCAATGTAAGCTATAGTTATTAATAAAAATGATAGAGCACTGAGTCACCACCATTGTTTTTCCACTGTGGATAATCAGTTATATACCTGATCTTAAACAATACTTCACTGGAAATGGGACCCACTGAATGTTACTTAGGAAGAGATGGAAAAACACAAGCAGGTATGCTGCTCTGAAGTCAATTTGAGAAATGAAAATAGTACTTAATTTTGTTTCTTGTTGAAATACATGTGAAAGTAGAGTGCATTTCTTTGCATACATTTATTATGCTGAAGATTTGGTAACAACATTATTTCACTTTGACTTTTTTTACTCTGAAAAAAAAAAAATCCTGTTCTACAGTGCTATGTATAAAAGAAATGGTAAATCATGAAAGATCTGTTGTAAAGATCCAGAATATTCTCAGAGGAAAACTGCATTTACCTCAATTAAGGCAACAGTTACTAAATTATTTTTATAGAAGACAATGAGAAATCTTCTATCATAAAATGATGTGCTTATTATCATATAGGGAAGTTAAAAAACAAAGAGTCTGTTTGTCTCTTGAGCTACACCAGTTTAGCAGGCAGGTACAAATGCGGATATAAGGAAGCATTTCTTCAGCCAACATAAAATTAATAACTATGTGCACTTACTGTCACATGGTGCTATGAACACCATGATATAAATAGATTCCAAAAGAAATAAAATCAGTTAATCCAGGCAAATCTTGGTCCCCAGGAGGATCAATTAGAAATGTATTAAGAAATGTGTTACTCTGTATATATCTTGAGTTTGTTGGGTTTTTTTCCTGAAAGAGACAGAATAGAAGGATCTCTCATGACCCGTTACTGTGATTCTCAGCATGGTCAAAATTCATTCTTTTCTCAATGCATGGCAAAGTTCAGCTACCAAGTTCACAGTCAGGATGATTGAGTGACTGGTATTTATAGACTCTTGTATCTGTATTAAAATAAAGTTTTCACTTATATGTATAGAAGTGATGATACTTAACAGAACCCTTCTGGACTTCAGGGGAGGTGGAAGTTCTTGAACTTTCTTGGAAGTTCCCCTTAAAAGACTTTTTTTCAGTCCACGTAATTCCTCATTATTTGTTACTAGTAAGTTATCCAAATGTTAGTAGGGATTAAACATTCAGTTTGAAATTAAATTTTAATATTTCACCATGGTAAAACATGTCTAACCTCTTTCAAATTAATGATAATGCCAAAACATTATAAACAGTAGCCTCAATACTCATTCAAATATTTCCTCAAATACATACTAAAAATGTATATTTATTAGATCATCCTGCATTTTTAATCTGAACTCTCCAAATAGAGAATAATACTAAAATTTGCTATTACCTTCCCTTTCCCTAAAATGTAAATAACATTAAAAAAATCTATTCTATTTCCAGCAGCTCATAAAAAACAGGAGGCAATGTTATTTTGTTGAATTATTTCTTTGATTTTGATTTCCAATCAAATGATAATGCATTTTATAAAAACACTTCTTGTATGGTAAGTAACTTTTCATTCATGTCACATAATATATTAACAGTTCTATGCAGCCCTTTTAAACTACAAAGCTTTGTCTACCTTCTATGTATTTTTCAAATCCTACATTGTATATAATTTATTAATGACTCTCCTCTTTGTATGCACAGAATGTACCCTCAGTGAAGGTCATTCCTAAGGAAACCATATTTCAAATACCCTGATAAGGGCAACGCCTCTGCCTTATCATTCAGGATTTTGTCCAAATGTATGAACTTAGGTATGAACTGAATTGGTATAAGCTGATATGACTGCAACTAGAAGAGTTTGGATGGATTTTGTCACTAAAATAAATTAACTTGATTCTTCTAAAACAAGTGAATTACTAGATCAGAAGCAATTCAGTGAAGAATGAATCCCAGGATCTATGTCTTCTCTGTCATGATATGCATAATGCTACATTTGGTCAGGAATTTTTCCACAACAACAGTATGCTCTTATGCACTGGAGCAATAAAACACTAGGACAAGAGACAATTTCAAATGCAACCACTGGAGAAAAAGGAAAATATATTGAATTATGATGTTTAGAACTCAACTAGTAAAATTTATACAACAGGTCACTGTAACTACGAACCATCCCAGACTCTTTTCAGATGTGGCATTTTTTCCTCATCTCTAAGTTTTTTCATAATGTAGCTTGTTGTGTTCTTACTTTATATGGAGAGGCTGAGTAGAGGAGCAATACCTTCCTTTCTGATGTTGAGAAAATGAGGGAAGGTTGCAAACTTAGAGACAGGAACAGAATTCCTCCTGTCACCTGTTCCTTT
Organism: Meleagris gallopavo; assembly: GCF_905368555.1. Classification (NCBI taxonomy): domain Eukaryota; kingdom Metazoa; phylum Chordata; class Aves; order Galliformes; family Phasianidae; genus Meleagris; species Meleagris gallopavo. The sequence continues at coordinate 15,420,602 of NC_139435.1, read as the reverse complement.
ACCGGTTCTTCATCAAAATTTCTGTAACTAACCTGGCTCACTATTTGCATTATACTTTCCATGACTTTTTAACTACTGGTCAACTTTCTTAAATAAGTTTTTTTGTTGTTGTTTTTGGTTTTTTTTTGTTTGCTTGTTTTGTTTGTTTGTTTTTTGTAGCAAGATTGAGCAGCAGAGGAAAGGGATTAGGAAAAATTCTACAGCCTACGTGTACAACATTTTACTTAATAAAATGTCTCTTCAGCAGACAGTTTCCTTGATTGTTCCCAAGGCATGTTACTTCTTAAAACGATTCCCCCAGACTTTTCCTTATTGTTCTGCAAAAGGAGATTCTCTTTTTTGTTTCCCTGGGATTCTAAGTCTCTGGAATTGTTTTATAGTTATCTGAAGAAAACATAACATCTCCAAAAGTAACAATTTCCATATTGTCATTAGATTTTTATCACATAATGGCTAATATATGATACCAGTTCCTTACTGATCTTTTGAGAATTCTTAGTTTAATAAGAATTTCTAAGCCAATGTGACTGCAAAACATTCCACTTAACCCGAGAGAAATATAGTGTTGATAAGTCATAACACTCTTGCTACCTTTGAATTCAATTATTATATGAAAATAAATCTACAGACTAATATCTACTCTTATTGCAAAGTTCCTGTGAGTAACAGGAGCCACCCAAGTACATACTGGAGAACAGCACTCAAGGCAAAGTATGAATTTGTCTCAAAATATGAACAAATGACAGAAATGCTGTCTCCTTAAATCCCTGTCTTCTACACTGTTCAACATTTTAGTTATTGAGTCCTATTAAGTACCTTCATGATTCTGGAGCTTATGCTTTTTCTTATTCTCCGCTGAGAAGAACAGTACTGTGCCATCCCAACCAAAAAAAGTCTTGGGCATTTTTCCTGAGTAATATTTTTGGATGAAATTACTCATTTCTTAAAAAAAAATATGGAAAATGACAGGATTTAGTATTAAAAAATTCAAGAAAAGTAAAAGCAAAATATTTGTAATTTTTGCTCAATCTAAGAAGGCACTGATGATTTTAATCCATTATGAATATTACTGAGATGTGGGGTTATTCAGAATTTTCCCAAAAGAGCTTAAGAATATGTCTGTGCCTGTCTATGGCACAGTACAAATAATTGCAGCTATGCACAAACAAGCCCCAAGTGAATAAAACAGTATAAAGAATAGTTAAAGGTATATCACAGGGATCACACTTAATTAATCAGTAATATTTATGACTCTAAGTCAGTACTGCAAATTTTTACTCACTCACTTGCTCTATGGTATTTTTTATTTTTTTTTTTTTGACAAGGGTATAAAACACCAGTAGATTTTTTTATTAGCTTTAATCATAATGGTAAAGGTCAGTCAGGTATGGTAAATTTTAGTGACAGCTGTGTGAAGCTGGGTTAAGATGAGTACTATTCAAACATTACTTGTGAAATTATTTTCTGAATGGTTTTTCTCTGCCTTCTGCTGAATACATCATTGTGAATATACTGCTTTGTTCCTCTAGTGAAATGATAGTTAATTTTTCTCTTATATATTTTCAGTGCTATTTTTCTTATCAGGTGAATGGATATTCAGTACTAATTTTTCTGCTGTTACTGACTGTATTTGGTATATTCTGTATGAAACCCTGAATCTGAATTCATCATATATTACAGAGAAAGCATACGATACTTTCTCCATAGATTACTGGAGAAGCAGTTTCAGAGGGCTTCAACAAATGCTGAAGCTTCACAGGACGACAAAATAGATCTTCTGTTTTTCCTACATATTTGCATGGCCACTTTTGTTTTTGGCAAAATACAGCAAAGAGGCAATATTTTCTTGGAGAAATCACATGTTCTACACTTAATGATGTAAGTCAGCCTGTATTACACATCTTCTACATTCCAGCCTGGCCCCTTAAAAGGCAATGCTTCATTCCAAGGTAAACCTATATCATTTTTAATTTTAAATATTTGTTAGGCAACAAAGAATCTTCTCTTATTATCTCATAGTGTCCTAATTTTAACTGACCTCCCCTGACTTCTCTCCTAGGCAGTTTTGATAAAATATACAATTTTCAGAGGGTAAAGCATAGTGAGAGATGAAGCTTGTCTCTGGAGGCTCATAGAAATTATTGAGATAGATAGTATTATCTGATACCTTTTTTTCTCAATTTCAATTTTTTAAAGAATATCTTCCAAATATGGCTTGGGTGTAGAATACTCAAATAACCCAAAGATGTGCGACTGATGTATTTTTTCTTGTGGCTTTGGACTCCTTTTTCACTTTCCCAAGCCACAGCACAATGGTGAGGATGCATAGGTGGTCAGTTCTCGAAACTCTTGTGAAATCAGTTGATTGGAAGCTTTCTACAGAAAAGAAAAAAAAAAAAAAAAAGCAATGGGAATTATTTCTGTAGTGTGCAGTATCTTCCCTTTCACTTTTCATATTTACACCAGGGACATGGCCATACCTGCTGTGAGTGAGGTAGAAGAACACACTTTCTCTGAATTTGGGGATACAATCAGAGCTCTGCACTTAGGGTGATAGGTAGCTGTACTATACTGTCCATTTCACATCAGCATTGCTCATCTAGTCACATAACAAGGATAGTGTTTTAAGACTCTATATATGCTGGTATGTCAGATCAGATAGCTAATCTTAGGCAGAAAATAGATTGGACAGAAATGTTCTAGTCACCTGTTCATCTTTCTATTGGTATTTTCTTCTTTCTTTCTATGTGAACATACCTTACTGTGAAAAATTGCTGGTGAGGACTAAAATTCTTAAACTTAAAAGCTTGCACAAACATGGATAAAATTTGCTGCAAAATCTATCTGATCTAGCCAAAATGAAATCATATTAAAGTCTCCTTTACTTGTATTAAAACAAAAACAGAGCCTTGTATTTTAAATCTTCATTACTGTTTCATTGTGCTTCAAACATTTAAAAACAGAAACATAAGGAAAGTCCTCTGAAAATAAAAATGACCTCTAAAGCTGCAAGATTTAAAATAGAAGGGCATAAAATCACCCTCAATGAAGCCTAACACTGCTGATGCTGTGGTGATGAAAGTGAGATAAATGTTTCAAAGAGCAGAGGAATTCTAAGTTCTTTGAGAAGAGAATCTCACCTGCCAGAATCTAACCTTCATTTTTCAAAGTTTCTTGCTGTAAATTTCCTCTATTTTGTAAAAATTGCAAGAAGATGAAAACAAATCTAGTAGGAAGGGAAGTTTACTTCTGAATAAAGTGCAGTAGATCGTGCTTCTATTTAAATCTCCTTTGCTTTCCAGCCACAAAATAGTCGCTGCTAAAAAAAGAGGTGCTCACTGTTAGTCTATGCTTGGATTTTTCACATCTGCTCCATGTGACAAAGGCACTCTGCCCTTCGTTACACCTGAGTATCCCCATTGAAATCACTGTGGCAGTCACATGTGTGTAATTGAGAGTAGAATTTGGCCCCCTGTGTTGAAGTTACTCCTTTGAAAGCTGTTCCACCTCCTTTGGCTTAATTCTGTCCCATTAGAGGAATGTAATCCCACTCTTTTATAAGTGTAATGTGACGCGAGTTGCAGCCTGATAACTGGAGGGGGGGAACCCAGAGGCTGTGTAGCTTAAATTCAAAGCCTTATTATATGTCTCTCCTGTGGAAATTACATGAACAGTTGAGTCAGATAAAGACCACTTCTCATTTTTCTTTCACATATTCCTTTCATGCTCTTGCAAATTCAGCAGAAGGAATGAGCACCTATACATCACACACATCTTCTTTCTCATGTAGTTAAAATGCTTTTTTAAAAAATTTATTTTAGAATGCGAGAGTAATTTTATGTGAAAAATAACATCCAAAGCAAAAGAAAAACTGAATCATTCAAAAACCATTAAGAAATGGGAAGAGATATCCTGAAAACAACCAGTCTAAATTTCAGGTGAAAACATTTGGTTTTCCATAGCCCCATTAAGCTAAGTCTTCAGTACCTCCAGCAGTGGAACTTGTGCCACTTCTTCAGGCAGCTTACTCTAATATTTAATTTTTCCCTTAATGAGGAATATTTTTCTTATATTCACAGAGAATTTATCCCAATTCAATTTGTTCCCATTGTATCTTGTCCTGTCAACATGATTTGTTGTGAAGATGGTATCTCCATTTTTGTAACCACTTTTGTTGGACTTTCATCAGGTTTCCTTGAATCTTCTATCCTCTAGGTTTAACAAATTCAGTTAGATCAACATTTCCTCATACATAATATTCTCCAGTTCTGTAATGATCTTTGAAAGTAAAGCTCCAACAAAATTATGTATCATCATCCACTGTGAAAATACAACTGTAAGAAAATCTAGTCAGGTCTCTGGCCTGAAACAGACAGAAAACTAAGTGAACAATTAATATAATTGAATCATAGAATGGCCTGGGTTTCTACCGAGTTTCAACCCCCCTGCTGTGTGCAGGGTCACAAACCACCAGACCAGCTGCTCAGAGCCACATCCAGCCTGGCCTTGAATGCCTCCAGGGATGGGCATCCACAACCTCCTTGGGCAACCTGTTCCAGTGTGTCACCACCCTCTGAGTGAAAAACTTCCTCCTAATATCTAACCTAAACTTCCTCTGTCTCAGTTTAAAACCATTCCCCCTTGTCCTCATTTTTGCCTTTTCTCTTGAGATAGAAGAGAGCTCCGAAGTTTTGAAAATATATGTAAGCAAATGAGTTGAAATAGTCCCCCCATCACCCTGCCAAGAAAAAAATGAAGTATTTTCTGTGAAAATAACTCCCCCACCCTTTCCCCTTCATCCCCCCCTGGGGAAAATATACAATTCTGTCAAATAATCCACCTAAAACTACTAAAACATAGTCTCAAATATCTGTTTTGGCATGAAGACTGTTTGAAGCAAATAATTTGTTATTTAGAGCAAAGTATATATGATCTGAGGACTGGAAGTGCTTTTTTTACTGTGACAATGAGCTCATAATTAAGGTTGAGAGAAACAATGAATAGGTATCATGATTATGTTTAAGAATGCAAAAAATGGTGTGAGTGTGTGATATAGAACAGAACTTACATGTTCACAGGCAGGTATTCAGTTCTTATCCCGCCTTACTTCCACTTGTTTTCTCAGCTGATACTCTTAAAAAGAATCAATTTGCTGGTGCATCAGATGTGGTTGGGCGTGATGCCAGTTATTTTACCTGTTTTTCTTCCATTTGCTACAAAAATTGCTTCTACCTGCTGTGACCCACCAAGCCCTTTATGCTCAGAGGAGAACTTTTGACCCTTCTTTGTTCCTTTACTAAATCCTGTTGAATCCATATCTGAATCAAGTGAGAGTGGAGAAGTAAAGAACCTTGGCTATACTTTTCTTGTATTTTTTTTCTTCCCAAGTCTAGGGTGAATTAAAGAAAAACAAATATTTTTGTGAGAAAAGTAAGTTAACCAAGTTTTTTAAAAAGTATGCCAAGGTTATTTCCTTGTTTCATTTATGAATTGTAGAAGGTTTTTGTCTTTTTAATTCAAATATGAATTTTCTCTTCCTTCTCTTCCTCCTTCTTCTCCTTCTCCTCCTCCTCCTTCTTTTTAAAAAAGCACTTACTGCATTGCAGAAATCATACACAATCTTTGCAATGATGCTGTTATGACATGTTGTCTTTGTAAAGAATTAATCCAAGAAAGAAAATGAACTACTGAATTTCTACTTTTTTCTATTTTTTTCCTTTTTTTTTTTTTGTTTGTTTCTCTCACTTAATTATTTACTTACCAAGTTGTTACATTTCAGCTTTGTACAAAAACAAGGCTAGATATGTCTTGTGCTGATTACCTATGACTGAATTTCACTCAAGGCTTCAGTGGCTCGGTATAAAGAACAGGTCCTCAGGGGTGGCATAGGCAGAGGATTTCTAAATGACACAAGCCCTTAAACTTGAGGGTCTTTTCATATAGTTCATCCTGACAACTACACCACTCTTGTCAGTCTCTTTGTAGAATGTTCTCACTTTGTCTTGAAGACCAGCATGTTCATCATTATTTGATTTTCAAAAGACAATCTGCCATATTTTAATATTTTGTCAGTCTAAAATGCTGTCACTTTAGGACAATAAAATATGGCACTTAAATGAAGTTTTAGGAACTTTGAAGGTGGATTTTCATAAATCTCTTAACCACAATACATCTTCCAAGAAATTCAAGTATTTTCTTAAAACTCCAGTTGTGTTAGATAATTTCCCTAGAGCATTAACATTTATTTATTATTCAGTCAGTTGATCAGTTGAACAAATAATCATAAAGACCTCCAGTTTCTAGTACTTATGGCTGTAGAAAAAAAAAAAAAAAAATACAATTGTGATAAGAAAATTGCCTAAAAGTTTGGGAACCAGAAGGTGAACACCAAGAAATTAGCTGTATTCACTAAATAAAATTTGTGATTTTTTTATAGTAACCTCAAGATTTGAGGGCTTAATCTCATGACTTCTGAAAATTTGGAGCTGGCAATACTGCAAAACATTTGGATTGGGTTAAACATTAATTGTGTTGTGGATTGTACTTCAGATTAATGCACTCTGGAACTTGATATTTTGCCTATCTCTGTTCTTGAGTAATGCCAGCACACACAGAAACTCTACTTGTTTTGTTGTGAGCCAATTGTATCAGTTTTATCTCCTGTATACCTACCATACATACTTTGTTCTCTTCCTCTTTGACCCTTGCTCTCCACAAAAATCACATTAGCAAATATCAGGTTGTTAAGAAAAAACAAATCTGCCCCCTCACCAAAAAAGAGCTAAAACTAAGTATTTATTTTTTGAAATAAATGTAATGAGAATTACAGAAGTCTTTGCGTGTTCTGTGCAACTAATGGCATTATTAAACCTTTTATATTCCAGAGAAAACACTTAAGCAATGGTACTATCCCAGACCCGAATGAACAGAGGAAAAGGTAGCAATATTTAACTTCTTTAAGTCCATTGAGATTGTGAAGCATTATCAGAGAAATGAAAATAAAGAACTCTGCCACAGGCTCTCAAAAAATACTTTCTTTTTTTTGAAAAGGCAAACAGCCTTCTGGCTTCTGATTGCTGCACTGTGTCGGCAGGCAGGAGACAGTGCTTAGAGCATTCATTGTCTCCTACTGTTCGCATGTATGTTCTGAACAGTAGGAAACTCACTCATTTCCAATGCACACTTTATGGTAAAAAGAGGATTTTTGCTCCATTTTTGTATTCTTACTCCCATAATTTCCTTTCTTATGATTTCAAAAATGTCTAAGCAAATGTTAGCAAAGGGATGTTAGTTTTTGTAGTGCAGATAAAAAGAGAACAGTTTAAATGGAAATCATTGTAACTCTTCAGCTCACTTTCTTCCCATTATGAAACATGGAATTGGAAAAAAAATCTTCAGAGATGATGAAACACAAAATAACCAAAGGAAACAAAGAGGAATGTGCATGGTATCAGCAAGCCCTGATGCTTCAGATCAGCAAATTAACAGCTATATTATATATGAATTATCAGCACTGCAACTGAAATAAACTACCTATTACTGTCTCATGATGTCTGAAGTTTGAAAAAGGGAAATGTTAGTTTCATTTTGGATAAACTATCAGATTCCACATTCAGTGATTGATTATTTCTTGATTATGGTAGAAATCCAAGACTTTATAGCTGCCATGCTTAAGTACCCACATGAGGAAATAACTACCTGCTTTTTATAACACAAGGACAATATTTTGGCTGGATTATGCTCTCTTTATGGACACATTGGCCCTTGCCTGTGGCTAGAGGCAGGTCCACCTTGTGATAACAGTGAGCTATACTTAGTTATGTGATGGATTCAAGTCTAGTTATTTGACAGGATAAGGACATGTGAAAGTTTTGGAGAAATAACAAAATATAGTGGGTCTCCAGGACAGACCATGAAAGAAGGATTCAAGGAAAGAGCTACAGACTGCGTAAACTGGCTGGATTCAGGCTAAAAGTTATGTTTACTAATCCTATATTTTAATTTGATACATTTTCTTTTCTTTTTTTAAATCAGAAAATTAAAAAAAATATATCTCATTAAAAAAAGAAAAATAAAAACCTTATTCAGGGGCCTTTTAAGAATATTTTCTTTTATATTCTCTCCTGCACTTCCTTCCTTGAGTCTTTTTTTAAAAAATATACATTTTTTTTCCATGTAAAAATTATTTAATAATGTATTTACTCCCAGGTCAGTCTAAGCACTAAGTGAATCGTCTTTCATCGTTATGGTGACACTGAAATGTAATATTTTTGTTCTAAGGTTAATTCATCCTCAAAGTTAGTAAAAGGCAAAGCTCTGAGCCACTTTTTCAGACTCAAGCATCTTTATATAAGTGATAATTGTCCAGCTAAGAATGACCTGTTTCTACTCTAAAAGGCTTCAAACTATATGACATCACCGTCTGTAAGCTGGGCAACACACATAAGCATGAGGTCTTCTCTGAAAGTAATACCTTCTATTTTATTGTGTTGGCCCAGAATATCAGAGGCAGATGTTGGTGGTATGGCAGTAGAAGCTGAACCTTCCCACCAATATTCCATTACATTTTGTTGCCGTGTGACAAATGGCAGCAGAGGGGCAGTCTGACACAATGACATCTGACATGGAAGTGCGTATGAAGCAGACGTGTGGCACTGAATTCCACTGTGTGGAAAAAATGGCACCCACTATCATTCATCAGTGCTTGCTGAATGTTTGTGAAGACCAAAGAGTGAATGTGAGTGCAGTGAGGGAGTGGGTGGTGCGTTTCAGCAGTAACGTGAAAGACAAACCACATTCTTGTCAGTCAAGCACAGCTGTCACACCACAAAATGAAGAGTGTCTTGATCAGCTCATCCATTCAAACAGGAAGATGATGACCAGGGAACTGTGTATGGAGCTGAATATTGGCTTCACTGTGTTGGAAGTGATGGTGACAACACTGGAATATTGCAAAGTTTGTGCCAGGTGGGTCTCATGAGCGCTCACAGGAATAGAAAGGACACCGTATGCAAGTTTGTCAGGACCTACTGGGCCATTAAGAGGCTGAAGGTGACAGTTTCCTGGGTTGCATTATTACCAGAGAAGAGACATGGTGACATCACAATGAGCTGGAGTCAAACAGCATGGAGTGGTGACAGCACTCCGTGGAGTGGTGACCTATGAATTCCTCATCAAAGAAAATGTACAAGATGCAGCTCTTAGCAGAAAAAGTGGTGTGTTCTGTCTTTCGGGATAAGAGAAGAGTGATCCTTCTGGATTTCCTGGAACGTGGAGAAACGACCAACTCTGCTATGTCATGATGCTATCTATGCTGAAGGCTTGAAATTTCAGAGTCAGGACAGAGAACAAGGCAACCTTTCTCTTTCAGCATGATAATGCCAAGCCTAATGACAGTTCAAAGACAGTGGTAAACACTGCCAGTCTTGGCTGGACTGTTCTACCACACCTGTCGTACAGATTTGCTATCTTCTGATTTCTATTTGTTTGGGGCCAATCAAAAATGGGCCACATTTTCCTAGCCACTATGCTGTCATAGTATCTATGAAACAATGGGTCACCTCTGCTGGTGCAGATTCTTATGAGTGTGTCACACAGGCTCTAGTCCATAGCAGGTGAAAATACGCAGCTAATGGTGTTTGACATCAATGGTGTTGAGAAAGAGTGTTTTGTAACTAAGAATTTGCTCTATCAGTGTTATTGTGCTATTTGTAACGGTTGTAGTTTCCATGGAAATAAATAGGAGATATTACTTTTGGATCAATCTACATATGTTGTTTTCATCTGCACATTACAGCAAATCTTAGTCTAATACATCATGACAAACAATTAACAGTGTCAGAACATTGACAAAGGGTAGAAATAGAAAACAGTTTAAGTAAATATCATGTTCAAATGAGAACTCAGAAGTTAGCTGAAAGAAGATAAGATACTCATTTACTGAATGTTTAAAACCAGGAAAAACACAGACAAGCCCCCACAACAACTTTGCAGCTTTGAGGGGTAGAAGGGGTGGGGTTGGGTTTTCAGTAATCCTTAAGAAATTACACAATACTTCATAGTCTAATATGAGGCTCTATAATTCTATAACATGAAGAATCTCCAAATCTCAGACAGACAGGTTTTCTATGGGAAAATCAGAAAATCCACAATCTTTTCTTTACAACTTTGAATCTTGCTAGAGGCAAACAGAAAGAATGTTTTGTGATTGAGTGTAGGATAAATTCTTTGTCTTTGGGGAGAGTTACCTTTAGAAATATAGTATTTTTAAACATCCTGAATCAGATCTTCAATCCATGCCCCAACTTTAATTTTGTGGGTGCGGTACGAAAGACAAAAAGCTGTTCATTTAAGGCTTTGTTACATCTACATGAGCTCAAGCTTTCTGCAGTGTGCACCAGGACAGAGTGGTGTACCAAATCCAAGAAGAATGAAAACAGAAAGTAAAAGTGCTCAATTCTATATTTACTTTTAAAATTGTTTTTAGATGGCACTGAACTACTTTGTCACGTATCATCCACTTACAGATAAAAATATGATCAGAATGAACTGTGCTTCTGGTGATCCTTAAAAACTCAGTATTCTGGGGGAAAAAAAATGCTTCTCTGTTTTGCCCCTCATTTTTGTTTCTTTAGTTTTAAGTTAATATTGGTGAAAATAAAGCATTTATTTCCATATGGAACTGAAACTTTGTATTGGCCATTCACTTCCCACCATCACATTATCAAACTTTAAAAGATCCAAGAAGCTGATTATAAACCTTAGTAAGACTCATTTGCAGTCTGTCACAGCTTTCTATTGCCAAGAGATTTCTTCTGATATTCATGAAGGCTGCTTCATTACAAATTGCAATTGTAACCACAATTACACCTACACTGTGCTTTTTGACAAGGCTCCTTATAAATAAGAGCTTCTGGTGTTTGACTCACTCAGTAAAACGGAATAAAACAAGGATTAATAAACTTAATCTGAAGAGGCAAGACTACCCTGGATCTCTTGGTTTGGCCAATGGCTTGCAGGGGAATAACTGCTCAATAATTCACACATGACATTGAGCAGTTGCATAGCAACTTTAACGGTTTCATAAATTCTCAATAAAATAGTTGCATCTCCGGTATAAATAAAATGGGGTTGGGGGAGAGGATTAGGAATGAAATCTAACTAGCTCCAGAAGAGGAGACCACATCTAGTACTCTAGGAAAAAATGTATTAGTTATCCACAGTCTGAAGGGAAAAATTGGAATTACAGCTATTAATGATACAAATATAACATATTAGGAAACCATACAGAAAAAAAAATCACCTCTAACTTAAAAAATTACTTCCCAAAGATAGGTTCAAAACCTTATCCATTCCCATCTTTCTCAAATTAATCTCTCTTCTCCTGCAACCTCCTCTTTCTAAGCTACCCAAAGAATTTGGTCATGTCCTATAGGTCAACAAATTCTGACTACATTGGCAATAGGAAAGGTCAGAGAATACACTCAAAAAGAGAGAAACTGAGAAACTTTCTGACAGGTGGTTCATTTCCATTTACATATTATGGCTGTTCCACTTCAGCATCAGTTGGCACAGGTTGCAGCTACAGACTGCAGATAGATTCACACGCAGGAGACATGTATGCTACACAACTCTGGGAAGTCTGCTGCTGTGTTCTTAGTAAGATACTTAATGACTAGAAGTGGCAGCCTGATTGAGCTCAGACGAGCCTGTTTCTTGTACTGAAGATATTTTTGAAAGCTAAGTGCTAGACATGTATGTGCAACCTTTTGGCTTGCCTGGGCCACACTGAGTAAAGACAAATTGTCTTGGACCATATATACATAGGTTACTCTAAAACTAATGCCTCCTATTTATTTCCATGGAAACTACAACAGATTCAAAGAGCACAATAACTCTGCTTGAATAAGCAAATTCTCAGCTACAAAACACCACTTTTCAATACAGTCACCCCATTAGCTGTGCATTTTCACTAGAGATGAACAAGTCCATTCATGCTACACTAGTAAAAATCTACACCAGTAGAGATGACCCATTGTTTCACTCACCACTGCCGAAACGCACCATCCACCCCTTCATTCTGCTCATGTCCATTGTTTGGTCTCCACAAACATTCAAGCAAGCGCTGATGAATGTAAGAGGTTGCCATTTTTTTCTACACGGAGTAATTCAGTGCCACACCTTTGCTTCGTATATGCTTCCATGTCAGATGCCGTTCTGTTAGACTGCCTCTGTGTTGCCATCTGTCATACAGCAACAAAATGAAAGAGAGTATTGGTGGGAAGGTTCAGCTTCTACTGCCATACCACCAACATCCGCCTCTGATGTCAAGAGCTGACATCATAAAATAGAAGACATTACTTTCAGGGCAGCCCTCATAAACTATACATTATCATTAACATACAAGCATACAAATAAGCACGTACAAGAGTGATGGGAACATGCCCAGGGCTACTCTGCAGTGAAGAGCCGCTGCCTTCATAGCATGGGGCAGATGGCAGGCTGTACTGTCAGCCATGTGGTCACATGTGGCTTGCAGGCTGTGGGTTGGACACTCCTCTACTAGAGCGTGGATCACAAGAGCAAGGTATTCAGAGGAAACAATAACGCACCTGGATAGAAAATCAAAGAATCACAGTAACACAGAACATAGAATCGTAGAATGTCTTGCATTGGAGAGGATAGTTACAGATCACCTAGTACTACTCTTCCTATCAAGAGTAGGGTTGCCATCCAGGTCCTACCCATCCAAAGGCCCATCTTTTTATAACACTTTATAATCCTCTAAATACTGGAAGACTGCAATGAGGTCTCCTCAGAACCTTCTCTTCTCCAGACCAAACAAGCTCAGATCCCTCAGCATGTCCTTGTAGGAGAGGTGCTCCAGCCCTTTGACTATCTTTGTGGCCTCCTCTGGACCCACCCAAACAGCTCCACATCTTTCTCACTTAGTGGGACCCAGACCTGGATGCAATACTGGAGGTGGAGCCTCACAGAAGCATAGAATAAGAGGATACAGCCTCACTGGGCAACCTGTTTCAGTATCTCATACCCTCACAGTAAAGAATTTCTTCTTGATATCTAGTCTAAATCTACCCTCTTCCAGTTTAAAAACATTTCCTGCCCTTATAAATAGTCCCTCCTCAGCTTTCCTGTAGCCTGCCTTCAGATACTGGAAGGCTGCTATAATGTCTCCTCAGAGTCTTGTCTTCTTCAGACTGAAGAGTCCCAGCTCACTCAGTTTGTCCTCGTAGGGGAGGTGCTCCAGCTCTCTGATCATCTTTGTGGCTCTCCCCTGGACCTGCTTCATCACACTGTAAACATGAGGGCAATCTTCCAAAAAAGAATGGAGGCCTTGCTGCATGAGGCCCGTGAGCAATTTATGTACCTAGGTCCAAAACTGAGTTCCTAAAAACGTTGTCCAATTCATGATCAATCCAAGGCATGTCACCCTACAGAGGTCTCAATTTTCACCACTGGAATTCCTCAAACACCTGCCACTTTGGCTGGGCCTAGGCCCAGATCTGTCTGCTCCTAACAGGTCATATACCTTAAATAAAGTCCTTCTTCCAAGCGAGTTCAGATGTGCTTTCCATGAGATTGTGCCTTCATACCCTCATTTCCTTTCTCCAGTCTTTGCAGTGCTTCAGTGGGCAAGATGAAAACACCTCACCCCCGTCACCAGCCTCTTACATACAAGCTCATCTCTCAACAACCTACAGCTCACACATTACAGACCTCTCTTGGCTGTGGCCAGGACACATGCTTACCTTTCTTCAGACACTGAAGAAATTTGAAACCAGCTCTGTCACACACAAGTAAATGCTGTAGCCACTGACCACTCATAGAATAGGGGAAATTACTTCCCCAGGTACCTTCCAAAAGATAAAAATAATATCCTCCATTTCTCAAAAACATGAACTAAGAAAAAAAACATCCACAGTAGAACATAAGTGCCTGCTATTAAGAATATGACTTCTGGTGGCACTGAGGTCTACATCTTGAAGAAGGGTAGCATCTGCTATAAGTTCCCATGTTCAATCAGAAGCAGCTGTTTTTCTATGAATACCACTCAGAAGCACTTAGCTCTCCCCATCCATTCTCTAAGGCATGAGATGCTTCCCAGAAGCCTGCATTCCATTACAGAGCCATATGTCCAAAATTAGCCATTATGGCTTGTACCCTGCCACGCCAAATCTCACCCTCTAAAGTGGGCATCCCTTCCTGTGTCCTGGGCCTCAGATATGGTGTGAGTGCTTGTGCAGACCTAACACAGACAGTGCCATGTGCTGAATCTCACCTGTCAGTATTTTGGACAGAGATCACAAAATGCTTGCATAGGCCCCATGTTGACTAAGGAGACAGAGAGGGCCAGGCAAAGCCTTGCCGATACTGGCTGCAACATCCTGTCCATCGTTGGGTGCAAGGAAGGTGGTGCAGAAGGAGGGCCAGGGAGAGTGGGAACTCAAGGCAAGAAGTCATTCAGGGCTTTCCCACACCTGGAGGCTTCCAGGTGATAGCCTGCATGATGCAAGGGGAGGAAGAGCAGCCATGCATTAAGGCTGCCCAGCTCCTGAGAACAGGCATGTCTCAGCTCTACCACACCCCACTGGCCTGCTGCCACCTCCAGCCCCCTGCTCTGGAAGGGCTTTCACAGAGAGGAAAAAAGCCCACGCTGATTCATAAGCCTGAGTCTCCCTGCAAGCTCTGCAGACCAATTGCCAATACTTTACTTTTAGCAAAACATGAGGAAGTTCATCAGAGACGCCTGATCTCTATCCATCATCGAGAGATCAAATCTCCTCATGGTCAGTGCCTCTTCCTGTACAGATGTCAGACTGAAGCATGGTTCCATGCTTAGGGAACTACTCTCCTACAATTATTTTCAAGATTTCTGCTAGGAGTGTAGTGCTTGTTTAACCATTTCAGCTGAGCCCAGGGCAAATCAATCCACCCTTCCCCAGCAGAAACATTGCTGCCCCTCTCAAGCAGTGAGCTGAAAAAGCACAAGAATGGGCTGGGCAATGAAGCCATGGCTGCAGCTCAAGAGAGCGTTATCAGGGTGTCACAGGCTCTGTGTCATGTCAAAGGTAGATAATCCTCCTCCATCCTTCCTTTCACTCTTGCACATTGCCCTCACAATTACATTTACCATGCCACAGCCCCTGGGAGTTTCACTGACCTAAATTTTGCATGGGAACACTAATTATTTGTTCTTTTTAGGCCCCACATTCAGAAAAGCATGAAAGCATGTACCTCCACCTGACTCATTTTTATCACAAAATGTAAATTATTCCTTACAATATTAAAAAAAAAGCATTAAAAAAAGAAAAACAAAATCAACAACAAAAAAAAAACATGACCTGAAGGACAACTCAGTTTAACACCACCTGACTGAAAAATATGATTAAGAATTGGATGAAATAGCTTGTAGTTTTTAACTGATTGTTAACTTGCCAAATTTTTTGCTTTTTTTTTTTAATCCACATTTACTGTATTTTGTCCAGCAATATATTCCAAAATTAAAAATATTTTCAGAAATATATAAATTTCTCTTTCTAAATAGTTGAAGGAAGCTAAACCTCTAAAGAATTAACATGTTATTTTCCTGACTGTAAGACCCAGCCAAACTTTTGATCCTGGGTTACAGGACTTTCATCTTTCAGTGTTTTTTCCTTCCAGATTTGGTGCTTGCAGCATAAAACTTGTACTGCTAATTGTAATGCTGCTGCTTGTCATGCAATTTCATTCTTAATTCCCACTTTTTCTTTGAGGCACTTACTGAATGAAGAGACCAAATTCTCCTGTAAGAGTTAACAACATTTTTGTCATAGAAAGAGGAATAAGTGAACTATTGAAAGATTAGAATTTTTTGTAGTTGTTGTTGGAATTAAGCATATAAAAGACACGAGGCTTTATATGGCCAGTTATTAGAGCGTGGTTGTGTTACCATGGTCTTTTACTTTCTTTTATTGACCAGGTTGGTTATAGCAGAGCTCTAAGAATCTGAGAGAAGCCTGACCCTTTGTATTGGGTTCTGCACAATCATGGAACAGTTGTAGGCACCCCTAAATGTGTCCCTGTCTTTCAAAAACTAATGTCTTTTTATAAACAAAATATTCACAAAAAAAATGACAAACTTAACAATAATTTTGATGTACGAAGTACTATCTGCCTTTCTTAATTCCATATTAGAAAAGCAATGAACAACAAAAACAGAGATTTAAAAACCTGGCTTTTGATAAAATCTATGAAGACATATCTGTCTTGAATATATTGTCTTGCACAAACACCAGATTTGGGTTTTGTTTTGTTTGTTTGTCTCCAGTTACATTGATTGCTCTTCTGTAAAATGTTGTGCAAGTAATTTGTATATAGCCTCCTGCCCTAAAATTTACAAGATATGAAATTTCTCCTTAGAGACTACAAGTGAGTTGGGCAGTGGTTTTATTTTAAAATATTCTGTATATACAGATGTGCTATTGGCTAGTTACTCTACCAAGCAGTAGAGTATTGTGAGTATTATTGTTGGGTTTTTTTAGAACTATAAAAAAAAATTATGCAGCCATTTAAGGTCAAATATTAATAAAGTGAGAGAAATTACTAAACAGATAAATCCACATTGGGTACTACAAAACAGCACCACTGATTTTATACTCACATGCTAAGGGATTTTTGCCACTAACTTAGAGAACATTGGGCTCAACCTTTCAGTGATATGCATTCCTGCCTCATGAGATATTAGCAGCAAATCTTCCACTACCTTCACAAAAGGCTCTCTGTAACCTTTAAAGTTTGCCCCTGCAATTCCTGAATCACCATAGTTGTAAAAATTGCTTCAAGATACTTGCAGTAAGCACTGTAGGAGCTGGGACCTCACCTTGCATCTTCAATCTGGGGTAAAAAATGTTTGGGCTCCTAATACTGGGATATTTTAGAAGTGTTATGTATATTGTAAGATCTCCTATATATCATCATATCTCTGTTAAAAAAAAAAAAAAAAAAAAGTTAATTTATGGGCTGTAGTTAAAACTTTCATAAACTTTTCAAGTTAATTCCCACTATATTTTACTTTATCATGCACAGTGACACGTCAGTATTATCTCTATATACCTGCTAAATTTAACACATTTCAAACAACACTTTGTATTTGTGACAGATAAAAATAAACACTAAGTTTTACCCATGAGAAAGAAAAAAAAAAAAGAGAGAGAAGTACCGGGATCATGGTTAAGATTCCTTTGCTAGGAAAATGATGCTCTCTTGGTCCCAAATTCCCTGAGTTATTGAGAGTTTAAAATGCTTTAATTGTATTTGATGGAAAATTATTACAAAAGCTTTGCCATATAATTTGTTCAGTACACGAGGACATTTACAACTGGTAAATCTAGAAAACAGCACTTATCCACAAACCACAAACCTTCTAAATTGCAGAGAGAAAGAGTCCTACCCAGTGGCAAATTTCATAATTCCACATTAGCAGACTCAATTACAATATCTGCTGCAAATAGCATATCAGTACATCATAGTTACAGTAATCAGCTTGCTTTCTTCCAAAATGGAGTATCATGGCCCTGAACTCAACTACACTGAGAAACAGCATGGGTTTTGGAGAGGAATCACATGCATTTGCAGCAAATTGTCTTGTGTTATTGTAGACAAACAGCAGAGATGGTAGATGGTCTCGAGCAAAGCTCAGAAACCTGGGAATATAGCAGGCACCCACCCAGTATGACACAAGATTTGGAGGCACTAAGAAAACAAATGAATAAATAGGAAAAGGGATATCCAAATAAAAGATGCACCTTTCTCCCTACTTTCCAAAATACTGCTTGCTACTGAGCTAAATGCTTTTATTGATCTGAACTCCATTTAACATGCTTTATTACTCAGAGTATCCACAAACCCAGCACAAAGGAACTAATATAGGGGGCAATTTTCTACATCCAAAGAAGGTTTTATATCTAAACAGACTTCCTCTCTCTTGACTGATTTGCTTTGATCAGTCTCCAATGTTGGTGAACACTGGTAAGCTTGGATAGTTGTTGGTTTGTTGTTGTTGTTTTTTGGTTTTTTTTTTTTTCATTGTCTGCAAAACTCCAATTGGAAAAAAAAATAATAAAAGTAGTGTCATACCCAAAGGGAAAGGGGAAAAAAAGGGGAAAGAAAGGAAAGAAAAAGAAAGGAAAAAAGGAAAGAAAAAGAGAGTGAAGGAAAAGAAGAAAGAAGAGAGAAGGAAATAAGAGAAAGAGATAGAAAGAGAGAACAGAAAGGCAGAGCAAAAGAGCAAAAGAGTAAAAGACCAGAAGAGTGTAAGAGTGAAAGAATGAGCAAAAGAAAGGGCAAGAGCAAAAGAAAGAGCAAAAGAGGAAGAAAGAAAGAGTGAAGAATGAGAGCGAAAAAGAAAGAAAGAAAGAGAGAAAGAGAGAGAGAAAGAAAGAGATAAAGGGAGGGAGGAAGGGAGGGAGGGAGGAAGGGAGGGAGGGAGGAAGGAAGGGAGGAGAGGAAGGAAGGAAGGAAGGAAGGAAGGAAGGAAGGAAGGAAGGAAGGAAGGAAGGAAGGAAGGAAGGAAGGAAGGAAGGAAGGAAGGAAGGAAGGAAGGAAGGAAGGAAGGAGAAGGAAGGAAGGAAGGAAGGAAGGAAGGAAGAAGAAGAAAGAAAGAAAGAAAGAAGAAAGAAAGAAAGAAAGAAAGAAAGAAAGAAAGAAAGAAAGAAAAGAAAGAAAGAAAAGAAAGAAAGAAAAGAAAGAAAAGAAAGAAAGAAAGAAAGAAAGAAAGAAAGAAAGAAAGAAAAGAAAGAAAGAAAGAAAGAAGAAAGAAAGAAAGAAAGAAAGAAAGAAAGAAAGAAAGAAAGAAAGAAAGAAAGAAAGAAAGAAAGAAAGAAAGAAAGAAAGAAAGAAGAAGAAGAAAGAAGAAAGAAAGAAAGAAAGAAAGAAAGAAAGAAAAAGAAAGAAAGAAAGAAAATAACAGCACTTAGAAATCCATCAGGAGTTGAGTGCCCACTGTCCCATCCTGCTGTGGAGGTAGCCTTTCAGTGGCCGAGGAGCGATAGGGCGAGCAGCAGGTCTATGTCGTAGTAAGCAGCCCGCGGGACTTACCCCTGCCCGGCGGCCGAGGGTAGGGGCGAGACAGAGATCGGGAACAACAAAGCGGGCTATAAAACCTCCAGGTGGTGAGTGTATTTGTTGTCCTGTCTGCGAGGTGCGGTGGCTACCCGGCCCCCGCAAAACCCAGTGCTGCTGTGGACATTAAGAAAAGTCTCTTTCGGCTGATTCCAAAACCAGATAAGGAGCCGCCGAGCCACCAGCTCTGTCTAGACTCCGGACCTCACAAGTCAAACGGGTTGTTTGGATTAGCCTTGGAGATCTACCGACCCGAACAACCCTCCCAAAGAAAAGCCACAGCAACACCCTATTTTCCTCTTCCCATTGCCGCCTTAAGATAGGAGTGGAGCTCTACTTTGCTCCGTGTCACTTATTTCTGGAAAACTTCTCCGCCCTCTCTCTCTCCCACAAGCATACCTTGTCCTATTTGTGTAACAGGAGAAAAACAAACAAACAAACAAAAGCAATTAAAAAAAAAAAAAAAGACACACTTCAGCAAAAATCCTTTTTCGCAACCTTTCTCCTTCCTTCTCCCCACATCTCCCAGACGCCGCAGGAGCAATCCGGAGCC
The DNA here is from genome assembly GCF_905368555.1 of Meleagris gallopavo. Classification (NCBI taxonomy): domain Eukaryota; kingdom Metazoa; phylum Chordata; class Aves; order Galliformes; family Phasianidae; genus Meleagris; species Meleagris gallopavo. The sequence goes on along the minus strand of NC_139435.1, from coordinate 15,400,930 downwards.
GCAGGTAACCCAGCGGAAAGGCTGCCCCGTTGCTGGGACCAGGCCGGGTGCGGTGATGCTGCGCGGCACCCCCGCCTCCCCCGCTTTCCCTCCCCGGCACCCTGAGCGCTTAGTGTGGTGAGCCTCAAGAAAGAAAAATCTGTACTATGAAACAGCAGTTCGAAGCAAAAGCTGCCTTTCCCGGCTCGAATGCTGCGAAGAGCGGTGCACGGACCTTGCCTCAACCTCCGGCATGGACAGGAGCCTCGGGAAAAAGCACCGATTAGTTTTGCACCCCTTTCCCTGGCTAACGACAGCAGATACGATACCATACGGAAAGCTCGGTCACAGAGCATCGCCCCCCCACCCCACTCCACCCCCCTCCCCCGGAGCCTGCCTCCCCGACGCCTCCTCGGGAGCTGCCTTCTCCGCCTGCACTTCACAAGTCCCGGGAGGTGAGGAGTGATCCTGCAGCAAGGCCGGCACACTGGGAGCTGTTAAGTTTATGTTTGTGGCGCCTGAGCTCAAACAGTCATTCAGTGGCTTGGTCTGTTATCAAGAAAACAACAATCAGCAACAATCAGTAAACAGGATCTCTTCCCAGCCCCTTTATTAACTACTTACAGCTCTGCTGAAGCGCCCAAAGCGGCACCTCGCACCGTAAAACGCTGCCGGCGCTTCGGGCGAGCAGACTGAAGAGCACGAGCCGTGCCCGTGAAACCCGCACGGTGCCGGAATCCCGGATCCCGGGCTGCGGCAGGCGGCAGCGGCACCGGCGAGCCCTCTCCGAGCCGGCTTTCTCCTCCCCACGGCCTGCTTTTGGGTGACCCAGCGTGGATTTATCAATAACTATTTACACATATTATGTATATGAAGGCAAGCACTTACCGCTGAGATGTTTGACTGATCTCAGCGCTGGAATTCACACCTCTGGCTTCAGTGTCTCACTCCTGCTTTGGCCGGAGGACGCTGGATTCTGATTAACCTGGCACAAATATCGAAATGAAAAGAGGTTGAGTACTGTCCTCAGTGTGTTTTAAAAATGCAGAGAAATAATAGCAGATTTTAGCAGACCTTGTTTGCCTTTATTGAGAGGGACTGCAGCAAGAAGAAAGAAGAGGTGAAGTTAGCCTCCCCGTATCGGAAAGATGTTTTCTCTCTCTTGCACAAACACTGCTGCTCGAGTTCAGGAAGAGTGTTCTCCTGAAGGCACTAGAGGGAACAACTCAAAAGTTCCACAGCAGATAAAACTCAGAAGTTTTGGGGGAGAGGAAGGATAAGCCACAGACATACGAAGCAGAAAAGCAAACTAAAGACCATCAAAGAATACACGTGAGCGCAGAAGAAGTCTTAAAATGTGTCCAGTCTTAAAATGAGACTAGGACTGCTTTACTGAACCTCTTGGGAGCGACTTTGCCGTGCCCCCGGGGCCGCAGGGCCTCTCAACAGGACACCTCAAAGTGGGGACACTTTGAAAGCCGGGCGCAAGGCAGAGCGGCCTCAGCCCCCGTGCGAGGCTCGGGGAGACAGCGCTCCGTGAGGTGCAGACGGGAGCCCCGAACGGGACTCCCATCCACGGCACAGCTGGAGCCGGGGCGCGGCTGCAGCTCCCCGGGCCCAGCCGGCCGTGTGCGCTTCAAGGAGCAGGTCTCTCTCAGCAGCCAAACCCAAAGCCTCCCGGCGGGAAGCTTATCTTGGCCGCAGTCTCGGCCCCCGCGCAAGCAGCAACTGGAGCTGAACCGAAGCGCGGCCCTCGGGCGACAGACCTTCACTGTCTCCGGAGTTCTGTCCGGGGGTCTCAGCAATGCCCCCGAGCACGTTCCTCGCCCGCGGAACCCTCGCCGAGCGGCTGCGCTTGTCACCTACGCGTCAGCCGGCAGACAAACGCGAAGGCCCCAGTTCTGCCCCGACTGCAGAGCCAACTGCAGACCCCTGCACCCTCATTTGGAGACCTGGCGCCCATATCCCCCCAGTCAGTACAAGCAAATCAGAGAGTTTGCACACTGGACCACTGTGCAGAAATTGCACCCTTTCTCCCTCCCACCTCTCGAAGTCTCATAGCAAGCCTCTAATACTGTATGAAAACACAAGGGTTACTGATCACACAGTTTAAGGTAGATTTCATATTTATTTAAATATTTATCAAGTACTCAAAAATGTATTACACTTGAGCATACAAAATGAATCCAGTTTCTAATCAGGATGATTGAAATCCTTGTATTAGGACTTTAACCTTTATTATTATTATTATTATTTTCTTTCTACTGTCGAAATGGTTTGTTTCTATAGCTGAGCTTGCTCAGGGAGAGCTGAAATGGGGAGGAGGGAAGAAAAAGGATATGTTAAGAAAACATCAGGCTTTGGAGTAACTATCATGCAAACCAACTTGTCCTTGTAAGCCTAAATATCTCTGTATATTCCAGTTGTTAAGGATTTTTTAGGGCGAGTCATTGTCTTGTGCTGGCTGGGAGCACTAGGGAACACTCGGATTCGAGCAAAAACAACTCTTTCCAATGTTTTGTTATTTTTTGCCTTCTTCTTTTTCACTTTTCCCCAAGAACTCACCCACTTTTTTAGCCTTCATCACCCTCTCCCCCGCAAATTAAAAAAGGAAGAAAAGAGGGAGTGAAGAGAGGGAAGTCGACAGAGAAGAAGGAACACCGATCGTGCAATTTCATAGCAATATCCCCGAATCCTATTTCTTCTGCAGCATTTTTTCAAGCGTTTTGACAGCAGACACTGATAAATAATGATCATACTTGACTTGTTAAGCAAAAAGCATCCCTTTTATCAGGAGCTTACTTAAAATACAGGTCACTTCAACAATCTCAACAACGAGGCTTTGGTATACAGCACTTACTTTTTAATATTTTTTAAAAAATAATGGAACTCAGCAAAAAGCCTGAGCTCTCAGTTCTTTCGATGTCTTAAAGTTATGTCAGACCATGCCTAGAGTAATACCACTTTTAAGGGCAAAGGATAAGGGGGAGTGAAGGGAACAAGAGAGTTTCTAATGTTATCAATTGAAAGCTAAGGCATCCAACTAGCCCTGATATAGTTGTTGAAATGGAAATTTACAAGCTGGTCGTTAATACTTGCAATAAAATATCACACTCCTTGTTTTCACTAACGACCTGCTTTGCATGCAGTATTTTATTTCAGGTATTTTAGCTGCTAATTTGTAAATATTTAAAAGAGGGAACTTTGTTCATTATTTATTATTATTATTATTATTACTATTATTATTTTCTCTATTCCAAACGCTTATTTAGTGAAATAGTCCTGAAGATATAATAATTCTACATATGGCGCTTTTATTTCACATAATATTTAAGGAAAAAAAAAGACAAAAAACACATAGAATAAGACATATAATTCAAAGACCACGGTACAATCTTTTCTTTTTTTTTTTCTTTTTTTCTTTTTTTTTTTTTTACTTCAGCAAACAAAAAAATAGAGTCAAATGACATGAAAAGTGGCAAGTCTTCCAATAATAAATAATAAATTACTTTATAATTTTGCAATGCAAGAGCAAACAAAAAGGGTGGTGTTTTTTTCCTTTTTCTTTTAACTTTTTTTTTTTTTTTTACTTTTTTTTTCTCTTTATTGAGAGAAAGAGAGAGAGAGACAGAGAGAGAAAGAAAGAGAGAGAAAACAGTTTTTTTAACCGATGACTATACACATCTCTGGGGGAGGGGAAGGTTCCTGGACAGACACATTTCAAACACAATCCCGAGACGCTTTGTGGCAAAATAGAGGTATACCTTGTTGCAATGCTTTTATAAATGGTTTTTAAAGAGTAATTCAAAAACCTATTTATTAATTACTTCAGACTTGATAGAGGGTGGATCTCAACCAAACACAAACCAAAACCCCGCTACAGTACATGCTATAAGAGACCCAGGAAACAACCCCTTGTTAAGAGTCAACTAAAAACAACATTGCAAACCAATGCAGCTCCACCTTCCTGCAATGAATCTTTCAACAACGCGGGGCTAAATCGTCTCTTTCTTGATGATGGAAAACCTACCGGAGCTCCTTTTGGCAAGGCAATGACCAATATAGAAACAGCACCATTCGGGTTAGGAGAAAGTCCCTCTATCTTGGTTTCTCTCTAAGATGTGCAGTCAAATGTAATTTTTTTTTTTTTTTTAAAGATTCATGAGTACATATCCCCTATATTTTGAAAATGTCTTTTCGATCCTCGTCAAGATCATTGAGTAGCGTGGTGGTTTTTTGTTTGTTTTAGCATTTATTCTAGTAAGATCCCATGATTGTCTTCACAGTGTTGCTACCATATTACCTTCTCTTTTCAAACATGACTCCGTGTATTTCATGGAGCGGTTCCTTGCCAGGTTCATTAAAGGGCTATTAAATACTTTTCCCACCTAAATTTCGGAGTCCAAACACGATCACTTTCCCACTCTCTCCAACAGGGCTGAGGGTAAGGGCAGAAACAACAACATCAGAACTCTGGATGAATTTTCCTCATGCCTCAATAGGACTGGCTACCATGCTGTTGGGCGTATCTGGGAGCTGAGAGGACATTGATGCCACTTCACTTCCAGTAGAATTGGAACCAGGTCCTCCTTCTGAAAAATTAACCTGCCAAAAAAAAAAAAAAAAAAAAAAAAGGCGGGGGGGGGGAGTGGGGGGAGAGAAAAAGAAGAAGAAGAAGTAAGAAAAATAATAATTCTTATTTTTTTTACAATTTACAATTATAACAATCAAATCGAAGTAGCTGGCAAATGCAAAGAAAAAAGCAAGTAAAAAAGAACAGGTATGCATCTCAATGGCCTGATACATCTCCACGGTAAACTGTCTTGCTCTTTGTGGCTTTATTTATTTTCCCCACTGACTTCATAAGATTCTTCTTCAGGCTGTCAGCCAAATCATCAGGGGAAAAAAGTTTTGAAAAGAAAGTTTAAGAAGACTAAAAAATAAAATCCACAAGTAAATAAACAAACAACCTTATTTGCCAGGCCTTCTTCCATGTTTTGCAAGAGTGGCAATCCCAACAGGATGTTCTAGTCAATAATTTAAGAGTGCACGTGCTTTTTGACACAAAACTGTAAGGTTACTCTTTTCCCTCTTTGTGCATATACTAAAATAAACCTGCAAGAAGCAGCCAGAGCAGAAGGCATTTGAAATAAGCCATTCTCTTTCATTCACAATTGGGAGTGGTGGTAACTCTTTTTAACAAGAGTCCTCTTGATAAAAAAGGTCACACTTCTCCATCCTAATGTGCCCCGCAGCTCCTATTGGTTTAGGGGCAGTGCTGGGAGAAGGCCTGAAGTAAAGGGTGAAGCTTTGCTATTCCAGACGCATTTCTTCGGCACCTATTTAGCTGGCCAATAGGGTGATCAAGGCTCTTTCCAGATTACAGACCTGCCTTGAGTGGTCAATATGTTGCACCCACTATCTTTAATTCTTTTCAGTATCAGACATCATGCACTTTATGCATCAATATCCATCTACCTATCTAATGGAGTGTCTATCTATATATGTGCACGTACTAGGGCGATCCACCTTCCTATTTTTATTTATTTATTTATTTATTTTTGAAGACTTATTTCTTACAAAAACTCGTTGTATGAAAGGTTTTAAATACCTCCTGTTCTGTAAGGCAACCAAAAGAGACTAATTTTTCTTGTGCCTGTTTGACAGCTTGATTAAATCAGGAAAACGGTTATTTGAAGTAAGATGATGCAAACAGCCCCACTGCTGTGCTGCAGTTCCTGAGTAAGCATATTGTGCTAGGAGGGCACACAGACTACAGCTTGACACTGGGTGGAAAAAAAAAAATAGAGCCCTTCCAAAACAGTATGACACTAAACAGAAAATGTCCACAAACATCTGTTCATATGGCTACAAACTGTTGTCCTCCATTGCTTATGACAAAAAAGATTCCCAGCAGATGAAAAAAAAAGATCCATATAATAATATTTCATCTTTAAGTATTGTTTTGAATCACTGAAGAAGCGTACACAGCATACCTTATTATTTTAAAGATCTGATTTTAAGACACTTAGGCCAGGAAATTGAGTTAAAGTTGAACTTCTGTCCTTAATTCACCTTCTTGGGCCTAAGTATTGCAGTTGATATAGTCCCATTTGAGCTGCCAAATGACGTAGGCATAAGGAAGTGAATTAAGAACAGAATTTATTCTAAAATATCTGTTTTCTTTTGGCTTAAGGCTGTTCATTATATTGTTTGAATTTTGCAAGTGAATATGTAGACTATTTCATTTTCCAAGTACAACATTTAATGTATGCTATAGGCATGTATAATTGTATGCAAATATCTGAATAGAGAAATAAAAAGTCATATTTAAACTTACATGTGTAAAGAAGGAGCTGATACTTAAATTAAATTGTGTTTGTGGAACAAAGCAAGGACTCAGTCTGAAGTTGCAGCCATATATTTTAAACCTATAGTATAGAGTCAAAATTGGCCCAAATGAGGGAAGGGATGGGGGGAGTAAACTGTGGAAATTGTTTTCATATTGTGTGCCCCTTCCGCACAGGGGTATGGTTTAGTTAGACGTGCTTTCAGTTTTCAGTGGTGTCTGAGCCAAATCAGCCTCAAACCTGGGCTCGGCCCTATGCAGCCTGCACTCGTTTGGACAAGATTTTTGCACTGCAGTACTTTTTGCACCAAGCCCAGCAAAATCAGTTCAAATTGCCACATTTACAGAGTGCCAAAATGACCACCTCGTAATCTCAGAGAAACGCTGCTGGCCTGAACTGCTCATCCCTGGAACGAGGGCTGCAGCAGCCCTCCTGCTGAGAACGTTCAGCGAATCCCGCACTGCTGGGGCTGAGAACAGACACTTACTAGTTGCTGAAAAGCAGGTTGATCTATGTCACTCTGCAATGCGAAGTCACTCAGTACTTTCCAGGGCGGCTGGTAACTCTGCACCTCCACCGGGTTCGCCTGTAAACCACCATCATGTCTCTCCGGACTAGCAGCCACCATCGGAGTTCCTGTCATCCCTTGGATATTCTGTAAATAGCCCAGCAAAAGATGTTAATGAGCTTGGTTAACTTTATTGTATATAAGCGCTGAGTCAATAAACTGCTTTCTATCTTATCTACACAGTCACTAGTATTTGCTTTGTTAATCTGCTGTGAATGTCTTACTTCATTCTACTTTAGGTCAGTCTATTTCTACCTGCTGCATTTATCACAGTGGAAGTTTACTTTCTTTTCCTTTAATCCTCGTATTTCTCTCAAGGCATAGTCCTCCTCCCCCGCTTCCCTAAGCCTTCTCAAACACAAGCACTCAGTGTCTTCACTGCTGATGCATCGGCACAAGAAGCGGTTAATCATGCTTTCTTTCTACTTTGCATCCAGGCTGTTTTTGTTCTCCGTGACCTTAACTGGTTTGTATATCCCCTGAACCATAAACCTTAAGAGAGGTAGTACCATGTTCTTTCAAAAATAAAACAAAACAAGAAGATTAAAAATAATGGTAAAATAGGAAACCGCAGCCCTCCCATTATGTCCTGTGGTGCAGACACTGTACGAAATAACTCCAAACCTCGACGAATAGATTGTTCAGGCGAGTTAATAACATCGTGTTTTATTGCATTCCAACATGGTAAAATGAAACTCCTTAAATTCCACTTAACTAGGCAGCCTTATGAATTAATAGTTATTCTCAGGTCAGTCAATATACGGAGGGAGAATAACAGACTCTTCTTCAAGTGGACTAACAGCAATAGGGACAGGAAAAAGAAAAAAAAAAAAAAAAGATAGGCTTAAAATGGAGAGAGCCAGTTTGCTATGCTGAATTCAGCTCTTTCCAGTTTGCAGTGCACATGCATATGCCCACAGACAAGAAGTCTATTTCTATACAAGAACTATATATATATTAAATGACCTGGAAATATGATAGTAGTTCCAAAAACTTTGCATTTGTCTTTTTCTACAGGAAATGTACTGACAAACACAGATACATTAAGTAGATAAGATTATTAAAAAAAAAAAAAAAAACATCAAATTTCCCCTTTACTCCTGTGTAAAACCATTGAGGAAGGTGAGTATGTTATTTTCCCTCAAGGAGTCCTCTGCATTTGTGGTATAAATATTACACAAGACAGGGCTTTTTACATCCCATAAGCTCTGCAGGTCGCAATTCACACTGCAGAGAAGTTAATCTAATCTACTGCAAATCCTTAGCCTCACAAAAGGACGTGTTCGCTTGAGCAGCCTATATCGGCTTCTCTCTGCTGTCTGTTTTAACTGCACTGACAGCAGAACAAGCTGATAATATTCAGGAGGTACCATTTTGCTTTAAGGGAACTCCCATAAAATCAAAAGGGCCCAACCGGCCTTGGAGCATAGCCTATGCATTTCTTGCTGGGAGGTAAGGCAATGCAGAGTCAGAGGCTGAAACCACTTACAGTTTTGTCATTGGGTTGCTGCTGCTGAAGTTGCTTCATCATAATGCTCCTTTTTTTGTCCTTGCATCGCTTGTTTTGAAACCAAACCCTGATGACCCTTGGACTGAGGCCAGTCATTTCTACCAGTTGCTCTTTCATGAGAGCGTCAGGTCTGGGGTTGGCAGCGTAGCAGGTCCTCAAGGTGTGAAGCTGCTTTTCATTAAGGACAGTTCGGACACGGGTGGTCTTCTCAGGCTGTTTGTGGACGTGGGGCCGCAGAGCTGGCTGTCTGGCAGAGATAGGTTCTGCTGTAAGGGAAGGGGAAGGGAGGAACAGGATCCCCATGAGTAGGAAGCAGGGAGTCTGCAGAGGCTATGAATCTAAGCCAGTGGGGGGGAGAGGGGGAAGGGGGGGAAAGAAAGGGGGGGGTGATGAACCTCTTTCAAAGGCCATTCAGGCTGTTAGCTCTACCCGAGCTCCTGCAGCCTCCTCTGCTTTATGTGCTGGTGGAGTGACAGGACTGACATCTCTGACTCCGCAGAAAATTAATTTGAACTTCCCTCCCCCCCACACCCCCCCACCAAAAACCTTAATGACAGAAGCTTGAACCTGTATGAACCATGACAGGGGAGGGTGAGCTTGCAAGGGTGCATGTGTGTGTGTGCGTGTGTGTGTGTGTGTGTGTGCACTAGGAAAAGAGGGAGAGGGTTTTACGTATTTATGTCCTGACAAATTACTAAAACAGATTTTTGGCCTGAAAATTAGTAAATTAATCTTGATTTGGGTCTGCATCGTGTGTGCTGTATCTAGCTCAGCTTAGTCAGAGGCCTTGATAACGTGCAACAGCTCCTGTCTGTTTGATGCTTCCAAATCCAAAGCAAAACAAGCCAGATACATTACACCATGACTGCAGATAGAAAACCTATGAGAGCCCTGCCTCAGGAGATATCTTAGAAAGAGGATGTCTTAGAAAGAGGATGTCTTAGAAAGAGGATATATTTGGAGAATTTATGTAAACTTTTAATGAATAATTATTGAAACCACGAATGCTTCTCCAATTTAAGAGGAGCAATCCAACTATCTAGTGGAAAACACCAAGAAATGAAAACCAGCATACAAAGTCACATCAAGAGTACTTTTGACTAGTGTGATTCAGCTATTCTTATGTGTATTGGATAGCTGTAGCTATCCATACGTAATTTGACCCAGTCAAGGGAAAAATAAAAACTTTTTTTCTAAAAGCATGGCTTGCTAGTATTCAAAAATGCTTGCTTTTGTACAGTTAGCTTTCAATTTCTCTGATTATGATGATAAATCTGCAAATTCAAATAAAGATTATACAGTCTTGGCAGTATTTTACCTGCAGACACAATGTGCACGTGCAATTTCTCTTACATCCTGCAATGGGCATCTACAGATATTCTTTTTCTCCCTTCATATTGATATGTCACTTGGACACAAAAAATAGCAGGGAAAAAAAAAGTGGGAAATGAGCCCGTTTAAACGGAGCTGTGTTTGTAAATACCCTTTGGTGTTACATTTACTTGACAAGCAATATCGCCAGCCAACCTTGTTTTATCCAGCCTCCTTTGCCTCAAAGAAACGTGCCTTTTCTTCAGCTAAAGGTCCCTGAGTGTCTGGTGCACGTGTCGAGAACTAGAGGTGCAAGTTGTAAGGTGGGTCGACAATGCTGAGTTTAAAGACGAAATTCTCATCAAATCACATAAAACTTTCCAAGACGGCAGAGTCACTTCAAAAGGCAATTACTGGAGATTAGCTTGTTGACAGTTTTAAATTACAGCCTAAGCGCTCGCCTGTAGTTATGAAGTCTATCTCCTTTCGGCCCCCGCGTCCACCAATGCTTAAAGCAGCTTTTCCCCGTGCTCCGCAGGACCGGCCGGAGCGGGGTCTGTGCCGTGCCGCAGACCCGCCTCCTGCACGGGCTGCCCCGGCTCCCGCTCAGCTCAGACTCCCAGCCTCCGGTGGAGCGGGGGGGCTCCCGCAGGAGTGCCGCTCCCCGCGCAGGTGCGGGCAGCAGGACCCGCGGCACTCCGCGAGTGCGCAGGCCTTGGCCGCGGGTCCCCCGCGGTGCGCCGTGCGCGGGCGGTACCTGCCATCTGCAGCGGCCGGGCCGGGTGCAGGGGGCTGAGAGGGTCCCCGGCGCCCATGCTGGCCCGCTCCACCACGTCGTGGTCCGCCCGGCAGAAGAGGCCGTCCTCCCGCAGAGCGAATTCATCGCCGGGGATGAGCTGGCGGCTGCAGGCCACGCAGCGGAAACACTCGATGTGGTACACCTTGGCGCGGGCGCGCATCACGAAGTCATTCTTGCTGAAGCCGATGCTGCACTTGGCGCACTTGATGCCGTATAACCTGAGCAGGGCCCAGCCCAGAGAGAAGGAAAAGGGAGGAAAAGAGGGTGAGCATGAGGAGGAAGAAGGGGGGGGTTGCCAAAAGGAATGGGGGAAAAGGGACGGAAAAAAAAAAAAAAAAGTTTTTCACTCGCGCTCCTGTGCTGCCCCGTGGCCTCTCGTAGCTGCTCCACAAGCGGCACAAAAGTTAAACAAGCTTTGAGATAGAGAAGCCAGCAAGGGAAGAGGAATAAAAACGGATTCGGCTGCTGCCGATGCACAGTTCTCCCCGCTGTAAACGGCGGCGGGGACTCAGACACGGCGATGGGCAAGGGGAGGGGGAAGAAAGGGCAGTGGGGGTGGGAAAAAGGGAAGAAGCAAAAATTCGACCCCTCTCCTTGCTGAGGAGGTGCCGCCCCCCTCCTCCAGTCCCGCTGCCGGGGCTGCATGCGACGTCCCTGCCCTCTCCCCCCGGCACGGCGCGGGGACCTGACCTCGCCTGGCCCGCAGCTGAACCGCCCCCTCGGGTACCCGGAGAATAGCCGGGGCTGGCGGAGCTGACACCCGCTTTGCACACACAAACGTGATCGCCTTGCCGAATGGTGTTTTTTTGTTTGTTTGTTTGTTTTTCCGAAGAACCCTCTCAGCGACTTCTGCCGCTTCTCCGGGACGCGGTTCTGCCAGTGACAGAGGCTCTTCACCTTATCCTCTCTCACCGGGTTTACTTTATACAACAGATCTAGACATATTCACACACCCCTTTGCATACACGCACTCGCATGTGTAGCAGTGCAACCCCTTTCCGCATGACACACGGCTCCTTCTCCCCCTCTGCTTTCTTTCACCTTGAACCAGGCTCAAGCCCTCCAGCACGAGTGGAAGGGCAACTTCGTGCCGCAGCCCCCGCAGCAGCTACTGGATCTCCAGGGTTAAAGGCTGGAGGAGGTGGCTGTTCCTCGCCCCGCGTGGAGGAGAGGAGTACCGTTCATCCATCAGTAGATGGGCAAAAGAAAATATTCCAGCGCGGTATTTATAGGTGTAGTCTCTCGGCTGCCACCGAGAACTCCTTTGCCAGCCTCTTCAGCATTAAGTGAAATTAGCATCTTCCCCCAAACGTATGAAGACACACAAAAATGCGCACAAACGTGGATGTAACCCATGGAAATATAAAAGCTGCTCTTAAAACTAACCTAATATTCATCCACACTCATTTCACCAGTGCGTTTCGTTAGCAATAGTCTGTGATGTAAATTTATGGGTACGTGTTTAGCTGCTATGCCTATAGATGTGAACTCGGCTTATACTCAGAGCTCTGAATTTCTGATTTCGAAGTTTTTGAGAAGAACAAAACCCCAACAACCAAACTGTGAGCTACGAAAGAACAGAGCATTCACAAAACGTATTGTATTCATAAATACAGAAGTTGGGGGGGGTTGCCCACATCTTGGCAATCATAAATTGACTCGTGGTCTAATTCAAAGTCGAATTAGATGTAATGGACAATTTACTTTTAAAATTTTAGGAACTGAAAAGTATTGCACAAAAAATTAAGAGTAGCAATTTTTTGTTTGTTAGTTTGCTTAAATTAGCCCACTGAATTCTTGCAGTTCTTAGTTCTTGCAGGAGATAAACGGGTGTTTCTCAGCCCCAAACGTTTCCTTTAATTTGAAACTAGCGACAGGACGACATTTAACAAGTCTCCAAAGTAAAAAATAATAAACATTATTATTACTATTAATAATAATTTGAATTGTTTTTCGTCCTTCTAAAACTTGGAGAATAATCTGGTGGCACAGCTTGTACGAATGATCTGATTACAAATCGTGTCCTGGACTGAGTCATTTTATTTCAGTTAGGAGTTGACGAGAAACTAGAAGAGATATCTTGAGAGGGTAGGTAACAGTTGTTCTCAAAACTTTCCATGAGAAAACACGGTCCATACCTCAGTGTCATTCAAAGTTCTGTTTTTTCAAACCCGGTAGAATATACTGAAGCAAATCAGCATGACCCAGGAGCACAAATAATAAACACACTCGAAATTCCTGCTTTGGTTTCTCTACAGTGTCAGGATTGGCAACTCTCACATTTTATCAGTTACCAGATTTTAATGTGAGGAAGGAAGCGGTTCCATTATCTAAATATACCCAATTGTTCGTGAACAGATGATGGGCAATTTGATCTGCTCTGTCTAATTCATCAGTACAGATAAGATAAGAAAGGAAAGGCAGTCAGATATCACCAAAGGGGTTAATATTTAAAAAGATTAAATGTCAGTTATTTTAGCAAAGAAACGTTTCGGTTTAGGTTTTAACCTCCTCAGAAAAAGATCTTTCACTCTGAAGGAAACTTCAGTTTTGTTTTTGTTTTTCTCTTTTGGGCTTTTTTTTTTTTTAATTAATAGCCTTGTTTAATCTTATTTTTGCCCGTGTATTTATACTTGATATAAATACTTGAATCGGTTTTCCTTTGAATGCCATTATGCCTTTACAAAAGCACAAATACGCGTTTCTCAGGTTGTGTTAAAAAGGGACCAGCTCCGCATATGTTGCCCATAACATATGCCCTACTGAAAACATTCTCCATCATCTACGATTTCCCTCAGAATATGTTGCTGAAGGAGAATCCGATAGAGTCCCTAGCTGCTTCCGAGTGTGGTTTTGTTTGTTCAGAGATTTGCATTTGAATTTGTAGAACAAAAAACTTGACTACTCGAACTTTTCCCCTTGCCTATCTACCTTAGCGGGAGTTAAAAATAAACCAATTGCATTTTCACTTTATATATTACTGTTTTTCCTCTCCCTGAGTGTCAGATTTACAAAGTTAAGAAAAAAATCTCATCAATGAATTAAACAACATAAATGGCGTACCTGATATAATCTCTTTTACAGTAGGTTTTGCCATCCCTAACAAAGCACGTACAGGTCTCGTCCAAATACTGATTACACTCAGCACACTTCAAACACGCCGCATGCCATTCCAAATCCGGAGAAACCCTCAGAATATACTGATCGTGAATTTGATTGCCGCAACCAACACATAGGGAAATCAGGCGTTTTTCTGAAATGAAAATAAATACATGATTGACTAACCGTTTACTCTCCTACAGAGATAAACACACTTTTAGTGTCGTTCCCTCATAGGGCGTACTCAAAGAGTTGCCTTTTTTTTTTTTTTAACAGTATTACACTTTTGGATGGTAATTGAAGCGTGCCATCAAAACCTCGCCTCGTTTAGAAAGAAGGCGGAACATATGTTACAATGCAGACGTGAAGGGAGAAGGTCCCCACTTCGAAAACCCTGCACAGAATCAAAACCCCGAACTCCCTCGTTTAATTTAATTTTATCGTATTCTAGTTCGGATTCCTATCCTTACGAGGAGAGCACATACACATTAGATTTAGTTTTTTAAGCGGTTCTGATTAGAAACGTCGAACGCGTGGCTGGTGCGCTTTCCATTCAGCCCTTTGCCATAGAAGAGAGGAATCGAGGCTAGCAAGAACAAGCATCATTACAGTTGTCACTTGCTCTCTTTTGCAAGTCTAATGCTAATTCCCCCAGACAGAACGCGTGCTGGATAGTCAGACAGCCCCACCGCAGTCTAGCATGAAGAGAATCTAAAGCTGCCTAGTAGAAGAGCCAATTTAAATCTCGCCTGCTCCCCAAACTTTAAAAGAAAGCAGGACCCTAGGCTATGATACAAGGCTACGAGGCTAAAACACAAGCAAGCATGCAGGCATGGCAACAAAGGCACCTTCTCTACCATTCAAATGAAGTTGAGCTCTCTAGCAGCTCGCCCGTCTGAGACGATTACAATAGACAGCACATTTATTCCAACAACGGTAAAAATTCCGCCTTACTTTTTGGTGGGTCTCCCATGTCTCCCATATCTGTAAGAGGGTGTAATGTCCACAGTGAAATGGTGTACGGTTTCGTTTTAAGACCCCAAAGTAGGTTTGAAAGCTGCCGCTAAAAATAAAATAAAATAAAATAAATAATAAAAAAGTAGAAGTAACAATAATAATAATAATAATAATAAAAAAAAAAATAGAGACTAGAAATGAGGGGGGGAAAAAAAAAGGTAAAACACCACCAGCGTGGGAGACACTGTCAGGGCTGCGGAGCGAGAAGGGGGCGCGGTGCGATGCGACGCGGCGCCGGGGTCCGGCTGCGCAGCGGGGTCCTGCCGCGCGGTGCTGCGGGGCGCGGTACGGTGGCGCGGCGGTGCTGGACTGGGCGCTGGCGGCTCGGGCACTCGCCTCGCCCTTATCTCTTACTCAAACTTCTCTGCTCCAACTCAGCCCTCACGCCATTGGCCTGACGTCATGCGCGGGGACGTCACGCTCGCGCGGCGCCCATTGGCTGCGGGCGGCGCGGCGCAGCTGTTCTGATTATCATATTTCAGGGTCTGGCGGCGCGGCGACCCCGGCTCGGGCTCTCGGAGGCAACTTTTCCTCGCTCCTCATTTGTATTTCCTCTTATACTTTCTTCTTGTCGTTCTCCTCTATCCCTGCCGCTTATCTTCAGTCACACCTTTCGTTTTCCTTCCCAACCTCGATTTGGGTTCCTCCACCCCTTCCCCCTCTCGGGCTTGCCGAGCCATATTCACAGTCTCTATGTACATGTGTGCAATACACACATATAAACGCGCGCGCGTGTGTATATATATGTATATGTATATTCTGGGGGCGGAGGTGGTGTTAATCCCACTGTTTCCTACCGAGCGTTTATCATTCCCATTAGGGAGCCCCGCTCGGGCTCCCGCAGGCGACGCTGCTCCTCTGGGGCAGGCACGGCCCCACCACGAGATGGGATTGTTTACGTTTCCCCCCATCCTTTTTCTCTCTTAAAATCGTGGATGAAAACTTTATGTATTTCTGTTAAACATGAGATCGAAGGAGGTACAAATATTTACCTTAAATTGTCCCTCAACACTCCCTCTGTTCCATTTATGTTTTCCAATCCCTTTTAGATCCCTTTCTCTCTCTCTCTCTCTCTCTCTCTCTTTCTCTTTCTCCTTATCTGTACATAGAAATGCATCCTGTATTTAGAAGGTTTCGTAGTCTTGACCAGGAAAGAAGATTCACACAGAATAAAGAACTGCTACTTTTCACTGTGGAGAATCCCTTGAAATTCTTGTTGAAAGAAAAAGAAAAAAAAAAAAAAGAGAGAGAGAGAGAGAAAGGGATAAGGCGCGAACTCCGCCGTTTGCGCGGCGCGGGGCACTTGGAGGCAGTGCAGAAAGATTCGTTCCACGCGGTGCGGTGCGGTACCCGCGCCCTCGGTTGCGTAGTGGCGTCCGCAGCACTCCTCGCAGGCACTGGCCCCCACAGGGCTGCTGGTTCCAGCAAGAGTTATCTGAACGCTTCCCCAGCCCGGCAAAATGCAACTTTTCCGTGGGCAAGGATTTCTTTGTGTGTGTTTAGCAGACGGCAGGCTCCACTCAGCCTGCCCGCTGCCTTTGCTTTAGTCTGTGTGCCGAGCTGCACCCGCTCCCCAGCGTGGGCACCCTCTGAATCCACAGCCCCTCATCTTAAACGTCTGTTTGAGTTTATTTAGATCCAATTTTTGCGTTCTATTCCATATGAGTTGCTACACCACCCTCACCAACGTAATGTATAAGTGCCCTCCAATCACTACTCATCAGGAAAATGCGTTTATTTCAAAGTCGTCTTTTTTTTTTTTTTTTCAAATGCGACCGACAAGAATAGAGTTTGGGTGAGAGGGAAAGATATTCATGCGGAATGCCTCCCCTCAGGGAAATCTGGCAAAAATGAAGTAGCTTAGAAAAAGTTCTGAAACTTGCATTTACTGATGAGACAGCTGCTAAACAACAGAGCTCCTCAGAGTCCTAGCACGGTTTGCAAGATGTTTTCCTTTGCATAACCCAAGGAGCAAAAACACCCTCCAGCTTTATTTCAAACAAGAAGTGGGACCTAACGTTGGCACTTGTGGAGATAACTGTGCTGACTTGAAATGATCTCAAGATAGTGTCAGGAGGTAAAGATATGGTTGCAAACATACGCACACTTACTTTACATATTCGACGTTTAAATAAACAGTGGGAAACGCAAATCTACTAGATGATGGCTTCTCCTTCCAAGAACCTGGCGATATACGTACATGCGTGTGGCTGTATATGTAAGTACGTATATAAGAGGTTATCTACAGATGTAATTTATAATTCTGAGTTTTAGCTCAGTAATCCGGAAAGTAATTACCAAGAACCACTGCTGATGCTGGCAGCTCGAGACATCCAGGCACGTGTTTGGGGCAAACCTTCAGTGACGGGCATTTTAATCCGTACAGACCCCAGTGTAGCCCCCGCACCGCTCTCCCTTCCTGGGAAACCTCCGTCGTGCCCCTCTTCCCCTCCCTTCCTCTCCCTCCCTCCCCGCCGTTTCTCCGTGCCCCGCGTCCCGCAGCGCCTGGAGCGCACTCTGGAGCTCAGCGATGCCGCAGTCCGACAGGGCCTCGGTGCGCGCTCGGCCGCCCGCAGGAGGCGAGAAGAGGTGAGCAGAAGGCGGGGGTTCGCGACCATCGGCGGAGAGCAGCCCCTCCGCGGGACCGTCCCCGGCCGCCTCTTCCACAGCCTACGGCTCTGCCCGCTCAGGGGCGCGCAGGCTGCGCGCAGGCGGGCGTCGCGGTGGGTACCGCGGCGACCTCTGCTGGCCGCGGAGCGAGCGGGTGCGGCCGCGCGCGGTGTGCGCGTTTCCGACCTTTTGTGCTTTGCCGCCCGGCGCTCTGCAAACATCCCCCCCACCTCTGCTCGGGGTACGCCGACCTCCCGGCACGGGTGACCCCGCGGGCTGCGAGATGGCAAAGGATACACAATGACAAAAAATGAAAAGAGGCGTCCCTGAGGTCGAGATAACCATCCGTGGGTCTTGCAAAAGACCAAAACAAGGAAGGTGTTATTCCGTCCTACGCATTTTTCCCTCGTGGATGTGTTCATCTCTATTTAAAAAATTGTCCTTATTAAAAATATATTCTCTCCCCAGCTCTGAGACATCTCCTTTTTTATTACCCAGCTTTACTTTTTTTTTTTTTTTTTTTTTTTTTTTTTTAATAATTCAGTCTGGTTTTAATTCTCTTAACGCCCACCCCTCTAACTTTCGGGATTTTTTAACTACTACTTCTAGGAGAAGTGATTGTATTTTAAGCTTGATCTTTGCAAATGATGTGCAATAAGCAAGAAACCTGTCTCCGCCCCAGCAAACCAGGATTGGGAAGAAAAGGAGGGCTTTGATCAAGGGTTTTTTCCCCCTCCTGTGCTGCACTGATTTGCTTACTGTGTATTCGATTCGCGTTTCCCAGGAAGGCGAAGCTCTATATTTAGCCAGCGTCAGAATCGGGTTTAAGGGAGTGGAATAATGAGTGGAACTGCCAGTTTCAATGAATAAAGTACCGAGAGAAAAACCCCGCTGAAGGATTTCTCTTTTATGGTATCAATATACACGTGAATGGGAAGACATAAAACGGGATTTGTACTTATTTGAAACACTTCCGAAAGTATATGTTAATTCTACTTTTTCTTTCCTGCCTTCATATATGTATTTTTACTTTTGTGGAGGGGGGTTTGGAAAACCTGCTAAAAGTCGGTGGCTCTACTTTAGCAATCAACACCTTTCATCATCAAGTGAGATAATATGCAATTGAGGGAAAAACAAAACCAAAACCACCCCAAACCCCAAATCGACAGCGGTGAATCACCTTTCCCATCCCATAAAATATAGCCATCATTTCGGTCCAGAGTTGGCTTAGTGGCGAAAATCAGGATGGCTCGGGTTGGGGGGGTGGATGGGGGAAAAGGAGGGAAAAACACGGCTTTAGGAAGCGAATACAGAAGAAATGGTGTTTTTCGGGGGGAAGGCAGCGCTAGGGGCAGGGGTGAGGGGCAGGGGAGGGTTGGAGGCCGTCGGGGACCCCGTCCGTGTTCGGAGTCCGGGACCCAGCAGCGGGAGGTCCAAGCACGCAGGGAGGCTCCGGCTGCGCTTTGCGCGATATTTCAGCCATACCGTGATGGCTCCGTGCAGCCTCGGGTATGAATAAAGGCTCCTCCAGTCTAAAACTTTTACTGGCGTCTTTGTGCCGGAAAGATGTTTTCCAAAAGGGTTTGGGCGCCCCGAGGCTCCAGCTTCCCCTCCGAGCCTTGCCGGACATGGCAAGGACACAGCATTCGTGCCGAAAGAAGACAGGTTTTTCGCCCGGGACTGGAAAGGGAAGCAGCACAGCGGGGAAATCAATCACGAGCTGTATGAGCTACTCCGGGCGTGGGCTTTGACTCGCCTAGAGGTGTGCGATCTTAAATCTTCAAGTCTTAGCTACTGCTGCACGGGTGGGAGAAGAGTACTGAAAGAGCACTAAATCCATCAAAACAGAAGAAAACCTGTCAGTGGGCTTCTGCGCGTCCAGGAAATCTTCGCGACTTTAATAATGCAATTTGGCTTATTAAATCTTGTTACCAAAATGCCAGCCTGTCATTCCCGGAGCCTTCTCGCAGCGCACTAACCCCAGCGCCATCAGAGTGCCCAGCGGCACCGGCCACACTTTCCTGCGGACTGCAAGGGGAGAACAGGCTGGGGAGCGGTCAGGGAAAACAAGCCCCAGAGGTTGTCGGGGGAGAAAAATCCCCATAGATGCCAAGAAAGTGGCAGAGATCGGGAGGAGAGGTCCGGGACAGGGCTACGAAGTCCTGTATCTCCTCGGGCAAGTGCCTCCTGCCCTCAGCTCCGGCCGAAGGCGGAGGAAGGGGCAAATAAGGGATATTTATTGCTTTAAACTTTCCCCTTTGTTATCTTTTCAGTGTCAGGAAGTGTTCGAGGACGGGAAATACAGAGGCAATTTTGCCTCTGGGGTGAACAAAAATCTCTAGGTAGCAAGGTTGCTCAGGGCCCGCTTTTCAGCCCAGGCTCCAGCGGGCTCCCCTTGGAAGATCGGGCCCCGAGAGGGTTGGAGTGGGGGAGCGTGCAGGGCCCGGGCCCGCGGCCATCGGCCAACGACTGGGCTCAGAGTGCCGAGAGAGGTGGTACGCGGACGCTGGGAAAACTCCAGCCCCCACGAATGTTTGTTGAGGAGTGTGTATGAGAGGCACACCCTAGCCTAAACACGCTCGTTTCCACTGGAAATTTCCCTCTCCAAAATAGCCTCGAGTAGAGTCCCGGCTTAGTGCTGTAGCAACAATGGTTGCGTTTTCACATCGCTGGAAAATAACCCGGACTCCCCAGATCTGGAGTGTGACTTTGGAGGGAAAACAGCAACAGCAACAACAACAACAACGCAACAATAACAAACACTGTAAATAATTAATAACAACATCATAATCAATAACAGTAACAGCAGCACCAGCAGTAGCGAGGTGGGCGTTGGGGCCGGTGCTGCCGGGAAGATCAGGACGACCGCAAAGCGTCTGCCTGCTCGTTGCCTATCTCTCCCAGCCCGGGGCACCGGGAGGACCCTGCGAGCCGGCCTCCAGCTCGTGGTGTGGGGATCGCGGACCCTCGACGCGCGGCGGAGAGCGGAGGCTCCGGCAGGACGCCCGGGCCGCGGCCAGGACGCGGAGCCCGGGGCAGAGGGAGAACTGCTAGCCCTGCGAGCGGCACTAGCCGCCGTACAAAGGGCTCCTCCTAGCTAAGCGAAAGCGCCTTCCACCCGAAGCAATTAGGCATTCGGTATTGCCACCCTGCTCGCTGCGACGTTTTTAATGCCTTGGGAACTTCGGATACCGCTGTGGAAGGCGCTGGCCAGTTTTCTACCGGAGATGTTTGCTCTCCTCCCCTGCGCCTCACTGACCTTTGCGACATGGTTTCAAGGGGTAGGAAAAAAAAAGAAAAACAACAACAAAACTCAAACCAAAGCAATAACATCAGCAAATATGTGAAGGAATATAGCAAGGAAAAGTTTAGCGCTTGGTAGTAGATTAATCATCTGAACAGCAATGATGTGCTTAAGCCTTTGCAGAGGGTGTATCATGCAGATATGGTCATTATAACTCGTGTTTATTGCTTCTCCTAAAAAGCACAATAAAATTGTCAGTCATAACCTAAAGTAAAAACTAAACTAAACTAAACTAAACTAATCTATTATCAATACATTTGCATATACTTTATAAACAAACACATAGAGTTATCTAGATGCAGGTTAGATAGGTCAAGTTAATCAGCCAAAGATAATATATTTGAGTAAATGCAGAACAGTGTCCCATTAAATTAACTTATATCTTCTTGCTTGGACTTTAAAAACAACTCTTGCAAAATTAATGACCAGACAAACAGAAGGAAGATCCAAAAAGGCAAAGTCTGAACAGGGAAGAATTAGAAGTTGCTTACCTTATTGTACTAAACACTGCACCTTCAATGTGCTCCCATATATGTCTCTGCAGATCCTGCAGTGCACACAGCTTATTACGTTGTTATTCTGCAGAGAGACTGTTTTACTACAACAGAAATGAAAAATATCAAAACAAAACCATAACATTTACATATTGACATCTGTGCAAGGTTCAAAACTGCAGACAAAAACTCATTAAAGTGGCTACATAGAAAACAGGACAATTCTGAGTGAAAGTAGTGCTATCGGCACGTTAGAGAGATGAATTAAAGATGGACCGTGACCCTTTGTACAATCATTTCTCATGCATGAAAGGAAAAGAGAACGAGGGGATTTTTATGTACTGTCCACTGTTCAGTGGTCTCTGTTTTGAACAAGGGCAAATAAAAGCCATCAATAAATCATAAATCATACATTAAGAGCAAGCACACACAATATACTTATGGCTTAGTATTTTTTCCCGCTAGTGGGATGTGTGCCATCCATTACTTATGAAGATGAAAGGTATATCATACAATACAATGGTACTGGATTATATACGTATATAGATGGAAAGAGAGCTGGAGTATTAATGCAGATACCACCAATACATGTGTTACACATTTGTAACATTGTACAATGATTTTTAAAGCTCCTCCTGGTTTCCTTTGTATTGCTCAGAATTCTGCATTCAGCCCCAGCTCAAAGAAGTAAATGTATTCTGAGTAAGAGTTTGAGCTGCCTGTCATGTTTGTTCTCTTTTTCTATAGAAATATATATGTATGTACTTCAGGTTATTTGCATCCACTCACTTATTATGACTTTTCCAACTCTGTTGCACACAGCTACTGTTTTCCTGTATAAACAAACACGTTCTGGGTGAACTCATCATCTGAAGACCCTGCAAGCAGGGTATATATTTTAACAGTTTCAATACCATGTATGTATCTCACAGATCAGAATCAACTTTCTATCTGTACACATAGTACATTTGAACAGCAGATTAGAAGAAATTTGGTGTCTTTATGATGATTTTACTGTTTGCATGTAGATTGCCTGCACTAAGTGCACATTCACAAATCTGTTGAGTTTCGTGACAGATTGGAAAGAAAAGAAAATATGTTTGGAGGAGAGAGACCAGCAAATGTGTTCTAGCCCCAGGACTATATTTGATATCACGTACTCGGGGCAATGCTATGAACACAACAAGTAAAGAGGCTATATCATTCACAGTGCTGTCACGAGTGCCAAACTGTAGGGGGAAGGCCTTGGAAAGAGACTAGATATGGTCTGATCTGAGGATTGTATACATTTGTGCCATGTGGTGGGACAAAAATTCTGTGCTACAGCACAGAGGATGAGGCTCAAGGGAAAAATTAAAAAAGGGGGAACGTGGTGACAGGAGTTGGAGAAGCATAACCAAAAATGTATGGAGAAATACGTGAATCCACAGAGGGGAAGAGGTGAGAGAAATGTTTAAGAAATTGAATGCAGTGTCATAGAGAACTGAGGAAGAAGGAGAAAAGAAACAGATGTTGAAAAGAATATAAAACAAAGAGCGTGGCAGAATGTGAAATGAAGAGAGGGAAGATGAAGACAGAAGAAAAATAAAAAGAGCTGCAGGATATTGGAGATGGCGTTTGTGTTTGATGCTGAAGTTATGACAAATCAGAGGCTGCCACCGATGACGACAGTTTGGCACCAGGCTGCAAAAGTTTTCCAGTCTTTTCCACAAAATTTTCTTATTGTTCAGGCTACAATCAGTCTGAAAACATTTGACAAAAGAAAGGCATGTTTATCCTCATTGAGACATTCTAATTGTTTAATTGTTTGCCACTCTTGGTTTTGCATAACCATACTCCATAAAAAGGAAATCTTTCATTTTATTATTATTTTTTAATGAAGCATTGCTGTTTCAAAAGAAAGTTACCTCTTCCAAACCTCCCTCCCCCAAAGTCTTCCTCTCTGTAACTCCTGGAGGTCAAAGAGGAACCGTGCTTTGCACATGTGCAGAAACTAGCAGGCCTATAAAAACTTGATGTGAGTCAGTACTGCTCTATAAAAGGTCAACTACAGCTGAATCAAGCTACTTTTAAAAGGGATCTTCCACAGAAAAGAAATATGAGACAGGCAGGAACAGTATAGAGAAGGATAGTTATTAATCAGAACAAAAGACAGAAAGTATAGAACAAAAAATTCTGCCAAGCCTTAGTACTTTCCACTGATATGTTCAACAACTCCCAAATACCCTACACAGGCTGACTAGCCAAGGTCAGGTTGATCTTAGCTATGAAAAAGTAACTGGCTCTCACCTGTGGCACGTGGCAGATGGAGAACCCTTTTTTTAAACATGAAATTACTTTCTGTTTCGTTTTGTTTTAATTTGCAAATGGATTTGTTGTCTGCTGTTAGAAACTCTAATACTGCAACTACATATTGCAGTGAGCC
Organism: Meleagris gallopavo; assembly: GCF_905368555.1. Lineage (NCBI taxonomy): Eukaryota > Metazoa > Chordata > Aves > Galliformes > Phasianidae > Meleagris > Meleagris gallopavo. The sequence goes on along the minus strand of NC_139435.1, from coordinate 15,377,464 downwards.
ATCTTCCACATATTGCAGTGAACCATCTTCTGCCTTTGTGTGATGAGATAAGGATGTTTCTATGATGCGTGTACACTTAGTCACACTTGGGTTTTCAAAGACAGTAGGAGCTGGCCTTATTTGTCTTCAGCCTTTTGCTTCTTTACCTAGACTGCCATGCAAATAATATCGCCAATATTGAAACTATTAGATGGGAATAAGAAATCTTAATTGAAAGAATTATGGCAGGTGATCAGAGCAGATGAACAGAACAGTCTTCTCTCCTCCTCATCACTCAGTGGGAATGTCTCTTGGTAGAGCACCGATGACTCAAAAGCTGAGCAAGTACCTAACGACCTGAGATAAACACAAGCTATGCCAGATGCATGAAGCACCTGTTTAGAAGCTTAATTTAGAAACCTAAAATTTATTTTCAAAAGTAATTTTACACCTAAATTGTAATTTATATTTTAAAATGATAATGATAATGTTAAGCTCTTCTGTTAAGGGTCTCAAAGACTCAACGCAGACACTACCTTAAGGACACATCCTTAAAAGTGGGAACTGTGGGTATATATGAATGGGGATCTGAAACAGAGAGTTTCAGCCAAACAAAATGGTGAGGCAGGCAATAATCATTATACCTATTTTATAAACACACTGAATTGTTTTGGAAGTAAAAAAGGTGAAATTCTGCTGCCAAGAATCACCCAGAGGCTTGTAAGTGATACATAATGCAAAAGCTGGCATACTTTTCATCCTTAAGAATCTAAGTAATGCTGTCTTTGTAACTTTATGTTCTGGAAAACAAATGTGTTACAAAGGTAGTTGTGTTGCAATATTATACTGGGACACCAGCTTTAATACTTAAACATATATAAACCCAAATAATTTTAAATACATTCTCAGCTTGATTCAACAGCAATTTTTACATGTATTCCTGCTTACTAGCAAACAGGTAGAAAGCAAAAAAGTCACCAAAACCAACACAACACAAACCGCATTTTGGATAGCATTTTCTCTACCTTATGTGCTTACAGTATGCATAAGATACTCTTAAGATTATTTGTTAAGCAAGCAGATTCCTTATAGAACGAAGAACTCTATACGGTGCTTAAGTGTATGGCCTGTTTTTAAGCACTCAAGTCAGTACACTATCAGAAAAGACTTCACACACAGGTCTAAAGGTAGGCAGATGATGTGTGTGCCTTCCCAAGCCTCATTATGGCATTTCACACATATCGCTGTCATCACAAAAGGCCAATTTTTGTTGTTTTGAGAGAAATTCTGCTTCTACTTCTAAGAATTCTTCTAGCAGAAAAAGGAGAAAAAAATGGCAGTGTAAAAAAAATCTCATTATCCCAGAGTTCTTTGGAAAACAGTTTGAACAGATGACAACTAGTACAACGTGTGGTAGTGGATAAATCCAGCATATCCCCTGGTTCTCCAAGGAATTCCTAACTCCCCAGGCATGCATATTCGTATCTCCCAGATGCCCACCAAAATGCAGTTCTGACTAGGGAGAGCAGCATTTGGCCCTTTTTTCTGAGTACCCCTAGATATAACTGATGAAAAACACATTCTCTTGAGATCTCCAACTTCTACTGTTCTCAATAACAAAATCCCTCTAGACTATGTACTGTCTTGATACTACAGAAGGTCAAGAGCACCACTTATCCTCAAATCCTGTATGTACAATGATTTAACCCAGGTATAACTTCAACAGTTTTCTGAGTCTCTTCTGATCTAGATTAGTGGGTTCGAGAGAAAAAAAAGAAACATATGTACATTAAATAGTGAATTCCTGAAAACAAATCTGACAGGATTTTTCTGAAAAGTAGCACTTTGATTTTTTAGAAGACATCATGTCTTTCCTTGCTTTGGAAGAAGTGCTTTGTTTTGTACACTTTGGATGCACCTGAACACATGCTGCATCTGGAGTCATCTATAAATTCCAGAGTTGAAAAGGGAACACAGACACATACTTCAGGTGAGATGCACTTTTGTTAGGGCAGTAACAGACCAACAGTTTCACATTTTTTATCCAAAGTCAAGCAAATACTAGGCAAAAAATATTCTTCTGTTTTATTGACATGGTTTAGCTTAGTTTTCTATTACCATTTTGTTCTATGATTTACACCAAAATAGTTCAGTGAAAGAAAAATGCATGAATGAATGTTCATCAACGCAATTTGACTAATGAGATTGTCTGGAATGGTCAAATATGACAGTCCAGAGCTGCAGAAATGTACATACTGAGGCCTAAGAATACCAATCCTTACATCATGATATTGATGCAAGTCAAGCTGCATATATGCTCAGTTTCATTCACATAAAGCAGTACTTCTGCTGTAAAAGTTTTAGTACTCTTAAAAGTTCTGGAGTCGCAGAAAACTTACTGAATAGTGCTACATTTTGTTCAAGTTAGAGCAACTTACGTAAGTGAAGCTGCGTGTATTCTTACAGTTCTTTTCTCATGATTCACATTGTGGAATAATATATTCTCCTTTTCAGTAACAGTATGGAACATGTTGCAGTCATTAGAATTCTTTTCATCAGAAGCCGGAAACATATTCCTAATCTGCATTCAGTTATAGAAACAAAATTTACATAAGCTTCATAAAATTGTATCTAAGACAAACCCAATTTGTTCAAGCCAATTAACAAAAGTACTCTAATAGAAAAGAACATGAACACTGGAAATTACTTGCAGACAGTCAAAATACTGTTGAAATGGCATTGTTAGGCTTAAATATATATTAAAAATGAAGTATAATTTTATGAATCGTTTAATGCCTTCACATTCGAGATCTAATGGCACAGAAACAGTGGAAGAGAGGAGGGGCAGGTAGTTAAGCAGAATTAAGTTAAGTCATACAAAAATTCCAGACTTTCACAGAAGGAGTATCTTGTGGCTAGTTAGTGAAAGTAGAATCATATATAATTGGGAGTAGAAGCATTAGAGTAGTGGATACAATTTAGCAGCAAAAATCTAAACAATGAGTTCAGTTAAATTTTACTTCCTTTATTTTAGGTTTGTTCTATTCTTTTCAAAAACTTCAATCAAATATGCAATTAATCTGCCAACATCAACAAAATCTTCAGAAAACTTTCAACACATAATGAGCATGCTTTTTACACACACTGTAAATATTTATCTTCTATGATAACCCCACTACTCTACATTATTTTTAAGAAAGTTTTTGGATTGCTAAATAAACATCTTGATGCAATTTATATTCAGAAACTCACAGGGACAAAATGTATATAACACTTGTGAATAGAGCACATATAATATCTATAAATCTACCAACTCACTGATGCTACCATTTCGGCATCCTCCAGGCAAACATCAATAAATTATGACTTTGCAGCTAGATCTTTAACTGATTAATTGCAGGTTTTCACAAGGAAGCTTTCTCTTCTTTCTTCTTCTTTTTCTTTTTCTTCTTCTTCTTTTTATTTTCTTTTTTAAAATGTAAGTAATAGAACTATTATGATATAAAAGATCGTGCTGATACAGAATTAAATTTGCCAAACGAACCGAAAACCATGGCAAGGTTTTATTAGGAATGAAATGCTGAATATCTGAGAAAAACATGTACTCTATTTTGCTTAGGCAATGACCTTGAGGAGGGGATAGTGGCCACCCTCAGCAAGTTTGCTGATGATACGAAGTTGGGAGGATTGGCTGACACGCCTGAAGGCTGTGCTGCCATTCAGCGAGACCTGGACAGGCTGGAGAGCTGGGCAGTAAGAAACCGGATGAGGTTCAACAAAAGCAAGCGTAGGGTCTTACACCTAGGGAGGAATAATTGCATGCACCAATACAGGCTGGGGGATGAGCTGCTGGAGAGGAGCTCTGCAGAGAGGGACCTGGGGGTCCTGGTGGACGACAGGTTGGCCATGAGCCAGCAGTGTGCCCTCGTGGCCAAAAAGGCCAATGGCATTCTGGGGTGCATTAAGAAGAGCGTGTCCAGCAGGTCGAGGGAGGTGATCCTCCCCCTCTACTCTGCCCTGGTAAGGCCTCATCTGGAGTACTGTGTCCAGTTCTGGGCTCCCCAGTTCAAAAAAGACAGAGATCTCTTGGAAAGAGTCCAGCGGAGGGCCACAAAGATGGTGAAGGGCCTGGAGCATCTCCCCTATGAAGAAAGGCTGAGTGAACTGGGTCTGTTTAGCCTTGAGAAAAGATGACTGAGAGGGGACCTGATCCAGGTTTATAAATATCTGAGGTGTGGCAGCCATAGTGGTGAGGCCAGTCTCTTTTCAGTGGTACGTGGAGACAGGACGAGGGGAAATGGATATAAGCTGCAGCATAGGAAGTTTCGCACGAATGTGCATAAGAACTTTATGGTAAGGGTGACGGAGCACTGGAACAGGCTGCCCAGGGGGGGTTGTGGAGTCTCTTTTTTTGATTCAAGTCTCGCCTGGACTCCTACCTGTGTTACCTGGTGTAGGGAACCTGCTTTGGCAGGGGGGTTGGTCTCGATGATCTCTAGAGGTCCCTTCCAACCCCTACAATTCTGTGATTCTGTGATTCTGTAATGCAAGAATATGCAGACAAACTTTGAAAAGAATAAACTTATTGTTATGACTATTAATTTGCTTGTTATCAATTCAATTTGTTTAAGGAGAATTATGTAGGTCACACCAAAAATAATGCCTCCTATTTATTTCCGTGAAAACTACAACAGATACAAAACCCACAATAACACAACTTGATAGAGTAAATTCTCAGCTACAAAACACTGTTTTTCAATATAGTCACCACTATTGGCTATTTATTTTCACCAGAGATGAACAAGAGCCTGGATGCTGCACATGTAAAAACCTGTGCCAGTGGAATAACCCACTGCTACTGTTGCTACTGCTGAATGGCATCAACCACTACTAACTCACTGTGCTTTCATCCACTTTTGGGTCTCCACAAGCATTCAGCAACCATTAATGAATATCAGTCAGATGCTATTATGCCAGACTGCACCACTGCTGTCATTTATTACATGGCAAGAAAATGTAATGGAATATTGGTGGGAAGGTTCAACCTCTACTGCTGTACTACCAACATCCGCACCTGATGTCATTCAACAATATAATAAAATAGGAGGCATTATTTTTGGAGTAGACCTCGTATATTCAGTCTCTAATTTCTGTCACCGAGCCATGGCAGAGGAGATATGGGATATGCTACAGGGCTGCAGTTTTGGGTCCTGCTTTTAAAAACACTGAGTACCAGGGACAGTCTTATAACTTAGCTCAAAATTATTGACTAATAGTTATTGATTACGTTGCAAAGGCAAATGGAACCCATATGAAAATGTGCAGGATGTCATTGTCCTGATGAACTCATGCCTAAATAAGGACTATTGATGTCCACAACTTACTGAAATATACATTTTTTTTTTTATCCATTTGATAGTATATACAAAAAGACTTTCAAAAAGCTGAGAAACTGGCAAATGTTGTTACATGTACCTGTTTGTGAAGAACCTCTATTCAGTTCACCTATGCGGAAGAGGCTTATGATATTGAGACTTTTCTACAGGATCCTATATCTTGGGGTCATAAAATCTGATGTGAGGATGAGTAGCCTTTTTAAGATAACTGCTATTTCACATGTGCTGTGTTGGTGTTAAGCAATGCCCTGGACAGAGCATCTCTTCAGCAAGACTTAGAGGCGGTGACTACTCAGTTTTCTGTGCATTTGGCTGGATAAAAAGATTAACAGCTTCTGTGCATCACTGACATGACCAGACCCAGAGTGGCCCTCAGGGCATGCATCTGTATGTTCATGATGGATACAGAAAGGTACCAAGGCAAAGTTAGTTACCTCCTTTAAATCCTGTGGTCTGGTTGCTTTGATCTTAACTAGAGATTCTAATAGCATTATAGTCCCCAGTGGGAATCAAAGCTTAGCATGGCTGCCACCATAAAAACATAATGAAATTATGTCTTGCATCAAAACATTTAGAATATACAGTAGAATTAAAGGAACAGAGAGAGAACAGAGATAGCAGAAAAAAAAAATATGAGTTTTTGAGATTAAATATCATGCAAGAAAAGAAGCTGGAATGAAATTCAGGTTTTCTAATTTTTTTGTATACTGTATGCTGAATATGCATGATTGAACACGTACAGAGGCAAAGCAAATGACCCTAAGTGATGACCACTACAATGATGTTTGCCTGCAGTCAGCATGCTGATCAAGGATAGCTCATGAGTGGAAAGTAGCTGAATTAGGTCTTTAGTGCGTTAGTTCCTTAGTTTTGAATAATTAGCTGTGATTGCAGGAAAGCTCTTTATTCTAATGGGGATTAATAGCTCAGTTACCTCACAGATCTTTTTTGAAAAAGTAGAACAGATGTCCCCCTCAAAAACAAACAAACAAGTCATAGAAAAATAAAGTAAAACAAAACAGAAAGCAAACCCACAATATAGCAGGAACTGAGAAGTGCTTATGTCAGAAACCTACAATGAAAAGGAATTTAGAGGGTTCAGACCATTTGTAGCCAAGAATACTCGAACTGATATCTTCTGTGTCCCATCACAGAGCTCCAACCGTCTTGCTATTACCCTGCAGGAAGGAGGGAGCAGGGAAAAGACATCCTCCAGCCACTCTTCTGAAGATGTACAATTATGAACAAGATATTTACTGAACCAGAAAGCAAGAACATGCAGGAATGTTTCTGAAGTTCAGAGGCAGAGTATTGACTTGAATGAAGAAAAATCCAGCCAGTGGAAGTTTCTTATAGTAGATGGACAAGGAGTTAGACAAAAGGTCTTCTTTGTTCTTCAATATACAGATTAAAGAATCATATTCCTCTGGTTGTCTTTCAGCTAAATAAATCTTAAATTATTTTTTGATCTCTGAGAAAGTCAGTTCAAGTATTGGAAACTCACACAGATCTGTGCCCACTGTAAACTCAGGTGACACCACATGGAACTTGGGAGGCTTCAAAGCCTCCTATTTTGCATACTTAGATAAATAATTGCAAGAATGTCATATATTGACTCCCAGTAACATACCAGTAAGAACATCACAGAATTAAAAGAAAACTTTAAAACTAAGTGGTTTCTATTAGTTGTTCATGTGTTTACTCTCAAATCTTTCTGAGAAATAACAGTTTGGCAGTGTCACATACATTACTTCTCATTTTTAAAACTAGAAATCACAAATGAGTATTAATTGACTGACAACAAAATACTTTCAATGTGACTTTTAAAACAAGCGAGCATCCGTTCAATATGCGTGTGGACACCTTTCATGAGTATCTGATATACAATAATATAGATACTTGGAAACTGAGAAATGCACTGGGTGGAAAGATGAGAAATCTCCTTCATGAATCTCTTTCCATTCTCCACCAAGTCCTCAAATGCATTAGTAGTGTCAGCTGTGGATGCTGGTAGTATTACTCTTCAGCTCTCCTGTGCTGATGGAGGGACCAATAATGGGCCTCTTTAGATGGAACATCATTATTTCTATTCCTTCTCTCTGAAAAGTGTCCTAGTATTTCTCTTCCATCATCATGTGTGCACTTTCATTTCATTTTTTTCTCCCATTACTTTTCTTTGCACTCTGCAATCTTTCATAGTCTCTTCATAACGTTCCCAAATGTCATTTTGCTTTCTTTCTTTCTCTATCTGTATTCTGTATAGAAATCTTACAAACATTTTACTTAGATTTAGTTGTCCAAACACTGCAAGTAACTTATGAAGTAGTAAACTGTTAGGAGAGTACTTTAGCTGCAGCAGGAATGAGCTGAGGAGCATCAGGTCTCTATTGGAATTTACCTCCCAATTGTTATTTATCTTGAATGTTTGATATGATATTTTCTTTAACAAAATAGTGTGTGTCTGATATTTATGTTGTACAATTTTAGTATGGTTCTGCAATTCAAGCATCACCTAGTGTTTAGATTTATGTTTCTTATCTAGACTTCTGCCACTTTTCCCTGAAATGCCTTATAAGGTCAGTAAGTGAGGAAGATCAGGAGAAGGCTCATTTACTTTCCATAATCTTCTGTAAAAAATCACTTTTTTTTTCCCTGCAAAGTTGGACTGATACGCTGAAAAATATTTGGACCTTAAATGAAGGCAGTGTCATTAGATGATGGTCATATATATATATATATATATATATATATATATATATATATATACATATATAGCATAACAAAGCCCTCCTTAAGTGTCCACTTGGTTTTGTTATTGATTTTGGCCAATACCAATTAATCACAGTTGTTAAGTGTGCTAGGTTTTAACAAAATATGAATCCTCTGTCTACAACATAAGATGAAAATCTCCACATGTGTATGAAAGCCAACATTCTTCTCTAAAACTGATTCCAGGAGTTAAAATCCAAGTGAAATATTGTGAACATGTCAGTAAAATCCTAAGACCTGGCAATAAGGATCACCCACAAATTCTGTGTTGTAGCCAAAATCGGTGTTGCTTAATTAAATTTGATTCTCACTGCATCTCATTAACAAAAGCTCACAACAGTGACTTTCCAATAGGTGCTAAATACAGAAGTTTTCAGTATGTTATACAAATCAGAAGAATCAGACAGATGGTAGAGTATATCTCATGGCTTCTGCAGGTAATTCTGGCCTCATTGCACTCTTAAATTTTTGTTCTTTCGCTTCGGGGATGAGATAAATATTTATTCTTTGTTCAATGACAATGTACTACCAGCCTTTTTGGATTTTTGCTTGTTTAATGTTATAAGAACTGAATCATCGCTCTCCCTGGAAGCACTCAAGGCCAGGCTGGATGGGTCTTTGAACAAGCTGGTTTACATGGAGATATCCCTACCCGTAGAAGAGGCGTTGAAACTAAGATGATCTTAAGGGTCCCTGCCAACACAAACCATTCTATAATTCTATGATTATGCTGGACCTATGAGCCACGCTCAGTGATGCAGAAATGAAAGTCCATTTGCATGTTTCTTTTCCTACCTCAGGAGGACACAGGAGACTTCAGGTTCACATGTGTGAATCAGCCTACAGAGTGGGAACAAGAGTCCCATTTCTGCTGCTGCTGTGCTCTAGAGAGGCATTTACTAATACAACTATTAGAACGGTGAGGATGGTTAGATGCGAACATCTACAGAGACTATTGTATGATTGGTTGATTTGGCAAATGACCTCATAACTCCAATAGAAATTGAAGTATATTTAAAAAGAAACTTCATAACATAAAAAAAAAAAAAACAAAAACAAAAACAAGAACCAAAAAAAACCAACAAAAACAAAAACCACAAAGCTAAACAAAGCCTACCACCCATTTCAAAAATTATAGCTAGGCCTGATAAGATCTTTCTTGTGCCCCTCCAGTCTCATCATCATTTTTATTTCTCCTGTTGTATACTTTCATTTGCATACATTCAAGTGTTTACTTAAATATGATGGTTGGCAACTTCGGAGAACTAAACCAAACTGACTTCCTTTTGAACAACATTATTATGTACGATTCCAGGTGACTGGATAATGTGTAATGTTTTACTCAAAATTCTAATTAAGTTTAAATTGAACTTCTTAATGTTTTTATAGGAGAGGAAACAGTTTTGTGTTTCCTTCATTTAAATATACTTGCCTGCCTGCCTGATCAAGACAGGTGCATTTATGCACTGTATATGTTTGTTTTTTGTGGGTTTCAGCCTTGATATCTCAGAAGAATGACACTGTCCAAATATTTTTTAATATTCATAGAATCACAGAACCATAGAATGGCCTGGGTTGAAAAGGACCTCAAGGATCATCTAGTTTCAACCCCTCTGCCATGGGCAGCCTCACCAACCACTAGACCAGACTGCCCAGCGCCACATCCAGTATTCCTATTCTTACTTAACACTCATTTTAAGTTTGAGATCACAGGCTTTCCAAAGAGTAAATAAATACAACATCCTTGCAATATAAAAACTCATACCTTCAGGGTGCTGAAGTTTTTCTGAAAACCTGAAGGGCTGAAAAGTCATACATACATTTATGTTACCATGCCATAGCCTACATCCAGGACTAGGTTTCATTTGTTCCTACAGTGCCTTCCATTACGTTTCTATACTTCCATAGTCTTTCATGCTGATAGATGAATTACACAGCTGATAGATTTTAAGGGATACATGAACTCTTCAGTGAGGTGGTGTTGCCTGCACAATAACCACATGCATCAGATACGTAACTGTGGGAGATGTGACCCACTGAGGTCTGCTGTGAAGTCCTCCAGACTAAGTGGAGAGGCAGTTCAAGGCTATTCTTTTTTTCACCATTCCCAATGCACCTTAAGAGTAGGAAACAATTATTTTTTGCTAAGCATGATATTCATGAAGAGGTAGAGAGCTTTTCACCTATGCAAATGAGAAAATATATTTTTCACTGATCCTTGTAAATAAAGCTTTGAGTTGCCTGATGTATAGAAAAAGATGTAGCAATGTGTAGAAAAGTTGCTGTGTTTCCAATAGACTTCTGTGCTTATGGAATAGCGCCATCAGCTTACCAGAGATAGAAGAGGTTGGTGTAGAGTGCTCAATAAAAAACTTATCTTCCAACCTCTTCCTGCCTAATCCAAGTTGCTCATGGCTTCTGCAGATAGTTCTGGTCTTGCTGCACTCTCAACTTTTTGTTACTTCACTTCAGGGATGAGACAAATAGTTATTCCTGTTTGATGACAATGTGCTCTTGGCCTTTTGGGATGTTTGCTTGTTTAATGTTTTAAGGACTGAATCTTAAAAGTATAATACTAACAGCCTGCCTTTACAAATACAATATTAAATTGACAGGAGCAAGTATTATTTCAATGGAATATACTTATATTTTTATATGAAAGAAGAACAAAAATTTATTTATTACTTTATAATATTCTGCACTGTGAAAAGTCATAGGAAGTCTGTTTCACTTTTGAAATTTCAACCTTATATCTGTCACTTTACACATTATGTATGTAGACATATATGACCAAATACCAATTGGGTGGGTTTACCTAGTCTGTCTTATGTCACTGTAGTTATTACAAGTGTAAGAATTGGAGCTAGTTATAAATTTCTGAAAGTTATATTATCAGCAATTCAATTTTTAAAAATCCATTCATTTACTTTATTTTACAATTTGTGCAAGTAACTACTTGTAGTATTTTACCACCGATAATATACAGCTGAACATACTTTCTGACACTGTCAAATGTTCTTTTCACTCTGTTTTAACTTGAACTCATGGCTTTATCTTTATCTTAGCTTTCTGAAGTAAAAACATCTATGACAAAAGTGTATTTTAGGACAAATAAAAAATGAATTGAAAAACAAAAGTTTTTACTTCTACTTATTTTCACCATTGCCTGTCATAGACTTATCATCCAAGAGCAGCTTTTGCTTTATGTATCAGGTGTTTTATGGCTGACCATAGTTATCCATATCATCTTCATCCTGTATGAGACAGTTTCAGATCTATTCCTATGAATTTAATTGCTTCCAGCCTTGTCTGTTTCCTTTACCTTTCTCATATATATAAAAAAGTCTGATGTCTAAATTACCCAATCAAACTTCTAAGTGTCAAGAGGTCCTCTCCAGACATATCCATGCAGTTCATGCAGTGCCCTCTATTGCTTAAGGATAACTTCTTGTTTTAAGATATAGTGTTGTTGCCTAACATCAGCAGAAACAAGAGATTAAAGACAAGACAGATAGAAAGAAGAGCATGATATTAATCATTGAATGTTACTTCCTCTACTTTTTTTTTATTTGGGACAGAAAACATTCAAAAGCGTTTTACATTCTCCAACAAAGTTTCTGTTCATCTGCTTATCTTTCCGCTCCTCTGTCTTTCCCAGGGGAGACTTTTTGTTATGATGTATTTTATAGTACCAATTTCACTACAGTTGAATCTCCTGTTTCTCCCCTTCAACCTAAGAAAGGGTGAATCATATTTTCCTCTCTTTCAAAGAAGTTTCAAAGCTGTCAGTAATCTCTATATGCCAGATTGTGTTCTTCTCTAGATATGTGGTCTGAAGGAAGCACAACACCTACTCAGGAAAGAGCTACTCAGCTTCATGTGTCACGTTTGCTGTGGGAAAAGGACATGTACAGCAGACCTTGATCCGGTAATCTGAACAAAGGAGGCTGCTGAGACACGCCACAGGTTCTTGCTGTTTTGTGCAATACTTCTTTGTGTGGAAATCACAGTTTGATATATAGGTTGTGGATGTTTAAACCCTGTCATCCAAAAAGGAGCCAGGAGGAACCTGGGAGGAGCTCTTGGATTCCATCCCACATCTGTAATTAAGTATAATGGGAATATTTAGAGAAACGGAGAAGAAACTATTTTGTGATGTTATTCTGGCTTCTTCCTGTGAAACGTGACTCCAGCAAGATTTCACTTTTGATGAGGAAATAACTCTTTGGTTTTGCTCATATACTTCCATCTGGAAATTCCACAGCTTCACTTATCAGAAAGCTCCTGGGAATGGAGTAATTTGTTTTCCCTTGGCTCTGCCATCTTATTCATCTTTTTTTCTTTGTTTTATTTATAAAAGCTGCCTCACAAGTGTGTATCCTTTCTACTTAAGGGAATATATGGCATAATTTGACCACATATAGATGATTTACCTCAAAGATGCTTCCCAAATGTTGACTTCATTGAACATTGTGGAAAAAAAAAGGAACCAGTGGTCTCAGTGTGAACTTTTTTTTTTTTTTTTTTTTTTTTTTTTTTGCTTCTATGTTCTGTAGAAAGCACAGAAAATCTGAAATCTAGAACAATATAGGTAGTAGTGCCGTACACTGTTACACAAAAATTGGTTTTTTTGAAATTGAAACCAATTCAGGTTGATGTAGTGCATGGATGTAGAAGGGCCTTTATAACAGAATGACCCAAGGAGTCATTCTTAAATTTTTAATTCCACTCTCAGTTATTGCTCTATTGATCTAGATTATTTTGCAGCTCCTGCACACCCTCGCAGTGAGGATGTGGAGTGGTTTTATCAAGAAAATCCAAGAACTTGTTGGTCACATTCTCAGTGCAGTTTTTATTCCTGGCTGTTAGTTGTTTCAATTATTTGGAGCTGTTAGTTGTTTCAATTATTTGGGTCTCTAAAGCCCTTGGTTTACAGCTATCCTGGTTTCAACGGAGACGAGTTGATTTTTTCTTTCATAGAGATTCAGATGTTGCTATGTTTTGGTTCTGAGGGATACAATGCAGATAACATATCAGTGTTTTAGTTGTTTCTGAGCAATGCTGAACAGAGCCAAGGACATTTCAATTTCTTATACTGCCCTTCCTAGTACACACAAAGAACTGGGAGGGGACAGAACCAGCACAGCTGACCTGAACTGGCCAAAGGGATATTATGTACTATATGACATCATGTGAGCAAACATTAAAAAATGGTGGGAATTTGGCAGCAAAGACAGTTGCTGCTCAGAGACTGGTGTATTGTGAGCAACTGTGTTGTGCACCACTTATTCTGTAAATAATTATTATTACTATGTTATTTTTGTCTTCATTTTTGGTCTCAACCCATGTGTTCTATTCCATTAACGTTTATTTTTGTTGATTGTCTCTCTCATCCCATTGTGAGGAGCAGGTGAGAGAATAACTGTTTGGTGCTGAACTGTTGCCAGGTTGAGCCAAAACAGCTTAGCCAAAATTATTATTTTTTAATTGTTATTGCTTATGCAGTCACATATTTAACAGAGATTTATAAGGATCTGTTTCATTCAGTGCTTGATTTTAATCAGTTCTGAACTTTCTTTATCTATTTTATTTAGCAAATTTACTTGAGATATGCAGTAGTGCACCAAAGAGTGGAATTTGCATGCTGCAGTGATTCTGTTCATATGTATGTATTTCTAGCTATTTTGTGCTCACTGCACACTTAGCTGTGGGAGCTAAGTTCTTGCTAAGGACTAGAATTCCCTTTGGCATCAGGATTAGTGTGAACACTATATCTTATTACAAATAATGTGAATTTATTTGCTTGCATGTATAATGGAAAATAGAAGACTGTGTGGAATAATTGAATTATTCTCTCTAATGTGCTTCATATTTAGAATAACTGTAGAAGCGATGACATTTTAAACAGCCTTGGTCTAAAGTCTTTCAGAGAAGAATTCAGATGACTGGCAAATGGGAATGATACCTATAATATCTATATCAGCACTATATAATGCCAAAAAGAGGATTTCAGGAACTCAGGTCTTGCAGACTACTTTATCCAATATCCCCACAGATGTCCACAGAATTTGACAGCAGTGATATTAATCTGCAGTGTTGAAGGCCTTCAGCTCTGTTCTTTGAAATTTTCAGAGAATATTCAGTATCTCAGGAACAGGTTCACTGTACACGAAATGACTAATCACTGAGGAGTCACGGTGCTTCAGCAACCAGCAGTTAGAAGCAGACAGTGTTGCTGCTGCTCCCTGAGCACATGAGGTGAAGGCAGACTCCAGATGTCAGACATTATATTTATCCCACCCCAATACATAACCACAATATCCTCATTTATCAGCATGTACCAATATTTCAGGTTAAAAATTGTGCATCATTGTATTTAGCAATAATAATACCCAAGTTAACATTTCAAGGCTAAGTTCTTGTCATTTAGTCACATGGATATGCTTTTGTATATGTCTTTTGAGAGAAGAAATACAAATAACCCTGTCAGTGCCTACGGGTAAAGCAGGGGTCAGAATGACTGCAACACTTTCCATGGCAGCTATTTGAAAGAGTCCACTGTGACAATTGGAAAATCGTTACAAAATAATTACAAAATGCAAACTAAATATTTCAGGATGTATCATGTTCATTTTCAAACTGCCAGAAAATTTTGTTACTAAATCTCTTAAATGGTGTAACATGCTTATAATTACTTACCTCTTACTATATTGGTTGGAAACAATTAGGAAAACGAACTTCTACATTTATGTCTTCATTTATGAATAAGTTATATTTTGACCAACAAGAAACACACACATACACAAAATACTTTTATATTTGAGAACTGGCAGTATACATCTATATATTTTACTATAAGCTGTTTCTTGAACTGGAAATCATCCTACTCAAATGTTACTACTGGGTATTACATGAAACTGAAGTAGAGTTTTCAATATATTTACTGAGCTCCAGTCTTCCATGCAAACTCTCATTTTAGTATCATGGAAATATGCTATTTATACATTTTGTATATATTGTACTATGATATTTCATATTGTCAGTACTTAAATAAACCAGTGTGAAATAGAACATATGCAATCTGTAGGTTGAGCATAAAAATAAAATTATTTTTTAAATTCAACCGTGAAACAGTGGCATTCCAAAAATTTCATATGCAATCTGCCCTAGAGCACTAGATATCTGTTAATCTTTTAGCAGCCTTTTGAGCAGGACATCTCTTTGTGCATAAATGCTTGTTTCCAGGGAGAGGGATCATGCTCTTATTTTAGGCAGGGGAGGTTATGAAAACTACTGAAGAAATTTGTCAGGATACCAGATTTATTATCCTTCTATTTTCAAAATGTACCATGTAATCACTAATCTCTGGAAAACTTTGATTTAACATGTCATCTAACAGATATTACTGTATTTTTGCTAGCACACAAGCCAGCATGTGGAATACAAGGCTGTGAGTAAAAGGAAAGTGTCCCCAGCTTTCAGGCAAAAGATCTTCTGACACAGCAGTCAGTTTGGACTGTATCCTGCATGTTTGACTATATTATCTCTATTAGCATAATTTTCAAGGACTAATAAAATTTGAACTTTGCAAATACAGTTTTAGTGAAGCAGATATCTTGTTGAGATAAAACATCTGTTATAGTGATTTTAAATGCCTGCATTTTACACATCCATGAAGTTTTTGTCTGAAAATAAGAATCTGTAGCAGAGTTAAGCCTACTGTGAACAGAATTCATTTTTTAAATACTTTTTTGTTTTGTTTTGTTTTGTTTGCTTGTTTTCAATCAGAACTTACTGCCCACTGATGTAAAATGATTACCTGAATACTCAATCATCAGGGTACTAGGTCTCTCTGTATGAGACTCCTGGAATCCTGCAGCATTGGGCTAAGTCAAGAGACTTCAGAGAAACAAATCAAAATGCCAAGGTACCATTCAACATGAATAAGGAATAGCAAAGTAGAGTGTACTTTGCTACTTGAGTTAGCTACATGCATGTTGCAAGATGCGGTATACAGTCTGTTCATTTTGCAATAGGAGTTAATACATCCCCATTCTTCCAAATGGCAATGATAAGAAAATACCATGTTCTTTTCAGTCCTGGCTACAGCATACTCACTTACAGTTAGTCTTTACAGGTGTCTGCATAATCAGTTTCACAATATGCTTCTGGGTTGTTGGGTTTTTTTTCTTTTTTTTTTTTTTCTTTTCCCTTAAAATAGGGCTTGGAATTCTATGCTTTCAAGATGTGAAACACCACAGAGTATGAAACAGAATCCATTGGCTGAAGGAATTTTAAAGTGTTATAAGATCATATTTCATTTTATAATGTCAAAGGCTCCATGGGCAAAAATTTGCAACAGTTAACAAGTATGACCTTTAAATTAGTCACATTAAATTCAAGGCATTAACTTTAATATTAACTCATGACCAGCATGTTTTTGCCTAAAAATTCTGGTAGAGGCAATGAATCCTATAGTCCTCATTAATATCACATTGATGAGTAATACCAGAGTGGTGATTCACATCAATAGATCCTACTTGGAAAGTAAGAGAGAAAGATCAGACCACATGAAAAAGATGGTTCTTAAAATAGTTAGATTTCATTTCTTAAATCAATCATTGGACATAACTCTGTAAATAAACCTCTGCTTTTCAGCTAAGTTCTTAAGCACATGCTTACTTTGGAAAATTCATCGTGATGTGTTGACTTGTGATGGAAAGAATCCTGGTAAACTGATTCACACATCTCTGCCATAGATATAACCATACAAACATCAGTGGCAGTCAAAGTACTTTTGATTTTAATATTTCAATTGTAATGTAGAACTTGGAGTCCTTGTTAGCTGCCTTAGACCAACAATGCTTGAAAATGTGTCTTTCAAAGAGGATAAAACTAGCATTCAAAAGAATGTCATCAGCTTTGGTAGAACGCAGGTCTCCTCTAACACCACCTATACAGCTATATGCCTTTGAACTATACAGATATATCAAAGATACTTTCCACAAATATGGCAAAGAACCCAAAAGAGAAGAATGTTTACTATGAGTGTATTTCATTGGAAGTTAAACATCAAAGAAACAATTCACAATTCACCAAAGTTAAAATAACTGCATATCTAAAAATTCTACTTATTTCAATGAATAATTAAACAGAATAACAGAATCGTGGAATGTCCTGACTTGGAAGGATGCGTAAGGATTACCAAGTCTAACTTCTGGTTTCACATAGGACCACATAGGACCACTAGAAAATCACATCATATGACTGAGAATGTTTTCTGGATGCTTCTTGAACTCTGGCGGCTTGGTGACATGACTGGCTCCCTACGGAGCTTGTTCCAGTGCCTGAACACCCTTTTGGTGTAGAAACTTCTCCCGATATCCAGCTTGAACCTCTCCTATTGCAGTTTCATGCCGTTTGCTCAGGTTTTATTGCTGGTCATGGAAGCTGTATGCCACTGTGACATCTGCCCTCAGTCTCCTTTTTCTAGATTGAAAAAACCAAAGGACTTTAGCTTCTGCTCGTATGTCTTGCTCTCTAGACACTTCACTATCTTTGTATCTCTCATTTGGACACTTTCTGACAGTTTTATATTTTTAAGTTCTTTATTACTATAGTACACAAAACTGTCCTTGAGGTGAGGCTGCATCACTGCAATGTAGAGTGGGACAATCACTTCCCTTGATTAGCTGGCAATGGTGTACTTGATGCACCCCAGGATATAGTTGGTGTTCCTGGTCTCATGGTGACACTGTTGACTCATGCCCAACTTGCAGTCAACTGACTCCATAACCTCTTTCAGTGTGGCTGCTCTTCAGCATCTCATCTCCAAGTCCGTATTAATAGCCAGGCTTGCCCACTTCTAGATGCAGAATCTGGCACTTGACCTAGTTAAACTCCATGCAGTTGGTGATTTCCCAGCACTATAATTTGTCTAGATCTCTCTACAAGGCCTCTCCACCCTCAATGGAGTTAACAGGTCCTACCAGTTTATAATTGCCAGCAATGTTGCTCAAAACACTTTTTAGTCCTATATTCAAGACATTAAAATGTTAAAGAAACCTGACCTTAAAATGGAGCCTTGGGGAATTCCATTAGTGACTGGCTGCCAGACTGATATAACCCCATTTACTATAATCCTTTGGGCCAGACAAATCAGTCAGTTGCTCACCCATCACATTACATTTTTGTCTATCCTTATGGTAGACATTTTGTCCAGAAGGACACTGTGAGAAACAGCATGAAAAGCTTTACTGAAATTCTGAAATCCCAAAAAGATAGCATCAACTCGCTTTTCTCAGTCAACTAGATGGATGACCTTGTCATAAAAGGAGATTAAGTTAGTTAAACGGGACCTTCTTGTCACAAACCTGTGCTGGCTGTGACAAACGACCTCATTGTCCTTCAGATGTTTTTCAGTAACTCCCACCATAATTTTCTCCATAATTTTACTGAAGACTGACAGGCCTGTGATTACCAAGGTCTACTTTCTTGCCCATCTTGAAAACTGGAACAATGTTTGCCAACTTCCAGTTTACTGACACCTCTGCATGTTCCCAAGACCACTGAAAAATAGTTAAGAGAGGTCTTGCAGTGACATCAGCCAACTCCCTGAGTAGAGATGAATCCCATTGGTCCCTATAGACTTACATGCATTCAGGTGAAGAAGAAAATTTGGGATGACAATCGATTGCTATTCCAGTTATGGTTCTTCCAGGTGGGGAGCTTGGGCTCCCAGAGCCCATAATTAGTGTTGAAGACAGAAGCAAAGAAGACATTAAATGTTTCTACTTTGTCTATGTCCTTGTTTGTAATGTGAGCATTCTTATCAAGAAATGAACTGGTGTTCTCACTGCTCCTCCTTTTGCTATTATTATTATATATTTTTTTTTTAAAAAAAAAACCTTTTTACTGTCCCCACAGTATTGGTCAGCTTTGACTTTAACTGAGCTTTGGCCACACAGATTTTCAGCCTGCAAAGACAAAAGGTGTCTCTGTAGTCTTCCCACATTGCCTGAGCTTGCTTCCAGAAGCCATACATTATCTTCTTCTGCCTAAGCTCTAGAAGAAGATCTCTATTCAGCAAGCTGTCCTTCTGCTCTGCCTAACTGACTTCTGATGTTTTGGAACTACCTGTTGTGCTTTTAGGAGGCGGTACTTAAAAGGTGACCAGCAGCGATGGATCTCAATGCCTTCAAAAGCAGTTTTGTATGGGACCTTACTAACTAGTCCCCTGAGCAGCCTGAAATCTTCTCTCCCCATATTCAGGAGTTGCATCACCATACTCAGTTGTATCACCAATAATAAGTTGTATCTTCAGATGTTATTTTCATGTTATATGTTTTATAAGACTGAAAAATAAAGCTATTACTTCAAAATAATTTTAAAAAGTGGCCTTTGATTTCCAGTGCAATAATCCCCCTTTCCAAGTTCTGAAGCATATTTTAAAGTTCCATTTAATTCAGCAAAGACAGGGTGTGTATTCCAAGTCATGCATATGTTACTTTCATAGAAACTGTTGATGCTGAAGAGCTGTTTATACTTTCAGTATCTACATTTGAAAAAGGATGCTGAAAAAATTAGTAGGAGGTAGGTATTGGCCTCTGTGTGATCAGATGCTTGGAAAGACTCTCAGTGAGAGGCTTAAAAAAATTAAACATGTTTAAGACACCAGAAAGGAAATGAAATTGAGTTGCTCACAGTGTTTAGGTGCTTCTGCATGGGGAAAATACAGCTGTAAAATGAGACTATTAAGAAAGTTATGACAAGTATCAGCACAAAGTACCTGAGGCTAGTCAGATTCAAATAGGAAATAATATATATATTTAATAGTGAATTGTGATCAGTCACTTAAACTTACACATGGTTAATTCTTTGGTGTCAGGATGACTTCAGATACATGTTTAGAAGATGTGCTTTGACTAAAATTAAGTTAATGAGACTTAACACAGTGTTAAAAAAATAAAATCTATTGTTTGGTGATTATTAAAATATTTTTTGAAAAAAATTATTGAAATAATGACTAGATGATCAAATAGACTGCTGATCCAAAACTCTCCAACTTTGTTTATGTGACCAAACTGTTTACAGAAGTAAGACTTGAGTCATATGCCAGCCTTAAACTTTCTGCACGTGACTCACTTTTTGGGATGCAAGATGAGGAATGTGATTTTTCTTGATACTAATGTGCCCTCTGGGATCTGGGTTAACTAAATAAGTAAAATGAGTTATATATTTCATGACTTCAATAAGTTAGGTTATTTTTTGCTCTAGAATCACATTTTGTTTTTAAGTAGTTTTTTCTTCTACAAAATAAGCCAAGGGAAATCCAGATTTACTCCATATGGCTCAAAACTAAGATTGTTTTAATGCCAGAATTTTCTACACCATAAACAAAATAATGTCATTTAATATCTTAGAGGAGATTTCATTCATATTTATGTCACTTAATTTTACACTGACATGTATCTCAGTTACCTGAGATTTTTCACACTTCAAGAACCACATTCTTTACAGTTCACTATTTATGAGATAAGGTCTTAATCAAGATTTTACAGTTAATTGGTGAGCTTCAGTCCTTTGTTTCAGCACTTCTGTCCTATGTCTGGAACTGGAGGATTAGGCTGGAGAGCTGGTGAGAATAGCATGATGTCTGTGAAGGCACTGAAGTGTGCTGCCCCTCTTGAGTAGATTCTCTGAAAGGTGTGCAAACCTAGAAGGATAGATTTTGTTTCAAATGAAAATCCATAAGGTGGTGTGACTTTTGTGGTCTGCTTTTTCTCATCAGAACCTTTGCAAAACACATATCTATACCCTAATTTTTTCCCAAATTTACTCACGCAAGAAGCTGAAATTCCTAACCCAGTACTCCTCATTGTTAACCATAACGATTAATTGACTTTTAAATTGTCTTAAAACAAGCCAAATATATCTTGTATTTATTTTTTCAAATGAAAAACTAATGTACACATGGCAATCAACCATAGATCTTTTAAGTTCAGTTGTGAGGCTAATTCCACAGAATTATTGTGAAGACATGCAAATTAAACCAGCCTCTAATTCTGTAGAGATAGCCATATCTTAACAATTCTATCACAGGATGATATAGCCGAAAAAAAAAAAAAAAAAAAAAAAAAAAAAAAAAAAGTCATTTCTTACTTTATGTTCAGACACACTCTAAATAGTTAAGCTAGAAAAATTATAATTAGTGACAAAAAAAAAAAAAATGTACCAGAAAAGGTGGAACTTATAGAAGGTTGCCAGACAATAGATCAGGATAGAAAAACAGTTCCTTACTGGAAATGATCTTGAACTAGGGGTTAAGCAGAAAAATACATGGGAAACCTTGACAACTCTCTTTTACTAAATAACACTTTGAAAAATCTTACGTTTACAGTAGATTTCAGAATAATAACTATGAGTTTCTTATAATTAGCAAGGAAGAGGAAACTTTCTTTTTCTGTTACAAGTGATTCTTTATATCCTAAATAGAAACCTATACTGACTTGTCTAGGTTCTAATATCTAGCTATAACACAATACCCAGTTATTAGTCCATTTTCTAGTTTTTCTTTCTTTATCAGAAATTGTTTAAATAGTCTGAGAAACTGATTTGTATGACAATGATGTCATCTGAAATAATTAGTAGAAATTAGCGAGTTGGGATACTTAGAGGGCAGTATTGTTAAAAGCAAAACACCTATTTTACTTTCTCTCATATTATTTAGATGTCACTATGCATGAGCACCGTACAGCTGGAAATAATAACCATCTTCAATTACCTCATCTTTGATGCTTGCCAAGAAGTACATGCAATAGCATGTTTAATTCATCATGTTTTGTTTGTACATTAATAAAAGGAAATCGCACAGACAGGAACTGCAAAGTACTGTTCAGCAGAAGTAATGAATAGACAGCACAAGGTCTGGTTTGGAAGTTCAGTGCTCATTTACAAACTATGGAGCTAAAATAAAATATGTTCAAAGAAAACTGTACCTATGTATTCAATATTTGTAAAATAAATTATATTTCAGTTTCTTGAGACTTTAATTTTAAATGACTTATTCTTTCCTTTAGAAATAGTGCTAAAGCTTTCAATTGGACTACCAAGATTTTTGCTGATTCAGTGATAACACTCCATAAGAATTTTGTGAACAGGTCCTATAAAAAACTGGATTAAATCTGGCATATGAAACTAGAAGTTTTCACCTGAGTTTGAATTTGGTGTATTATATTCTAAATGTAGGGTGTCTTGTTTTGTTTTGTTTTGTTTTGTTTTTAAATTTCTGTTAAAACAATGGAGAATAATGGATAAACCTTATGAGAAAAAAGTACAAATTTAATATAGTTTTAACTTCAGAAATATAAATTCTCTGTGACTGACAATTGTGGTATCCTTTCTTTTTATTTTGTCAAATTTCATTTGCTGTTCTAGGACTTTTGATATCTTGGGAGATATCAAAGGAAAAGAAAAAATAATAAGGTGTAGAATTAACATTTTTCATTATTATTTTCAGAGTTTAGCAGCACCGAAGTATGCAAAGCAGGCAGACAAAGAAGGAAGAATTGGGAATAAAGTTGAAGCTTTATCCACACCTTTTCCTAGGAAGAACAGTTTTATCTCATTCTCAACAGAAAATATAATTTGCAGTATCTCTAAAACAGAAAATTCAGCAGGAACCTAAAGTAACACCTGAATCTTAAGCTTATAATGAGTTTATAATGAGCTCCTCTGGGAATCAGTCCTTCTGCCTACTAAAATAGTGCTTTTGTGTGTGTGTGTGTGTGTGTGTGTGTGTGGCACAAAATGCCAGCTGTGTAATCTATGGTTCTGTGATAAAACTGAGAATCCCTGTTAGGGTGCAAAAAGGGATATGAGGATGTCACAAGTGCACACAGGTGTTCAGGTGAAGTTTTTCATACTGGTTTGCTTCAAGTAGCCTGCATGTCTATTCCCTGTGCACAAGTACACAGCAAACAAAAAGAGTAAAAGGAGGCATAGCTGTAAGAGGGTGAAATTTTGAAATGACAGCCTTTTGGGTTTAGGGAGGAATTAGCTAGCCTCTCTCAAGCAGTATTGATCTCTCATTCCTTGAGTGCTGTGATGCACTTCTTATTCCTTCTTCAGCAGAATAAATACAAATCCAGCAAAGAGTTTCAAAAGCCAATTAAATTTAGTATAGGAGCAAAATTAAGAGCTCAGAACATAGACTGAATTAGTCAACTGCAGATTATTCCTGTTGGAGATGAGCAGTTATTGTGGTAGGCCAAGGAATATGAAATTTCACAGTAAAGGGAAGTCAACATTTCTTTATGCATAACATTTGCTGTGGATTAACTGGAATTACATCATATTAAACTGCCTTGAATCTGTACTTTACTCTTCTTCTAGTGTAAATAACATGTCATGTTATCATAGATTATTAATCCTTCTTTGAAAGTCGGTTTCCTGAGATATGATCTGAATCCACTCTAATGCAATTGCTGTGGATACAGCATCCTGAAACAGCTGTCGCACTAGTAGTCCACTCTGTTTTGCTGGTTATCAAGGTCAGATTATCTGTTAATCTCTTAGTCGTCTCCTGATGTCACAGTGCATGTGTGTAGCCTAACAGGTTTAAATGCTAGTACATGGACACTTGTTTCCTTTTGGCCTAGAATTCCCATAACCAAATAGTAATACGAGATACACCTCATGCATGAGTGTGTCACTAGTGAAGTTCGGATGTCAGGGAAAGAATGCATATAGGACCATTTGATGAACATTTAGCATAGATAAAAATGTTAGCACCTCCATAACTGGTATCATAGGATATTTTGCTGTGCAACAAGAACATCAGGAACAATAACATGTCCCCTAGAATCTCACGGTAGTGTCAAAACTGATTGTTTATATCCTTTCCTCTCCAGTATGTTAAAGTGCAGTATCCATAACTCCTACATTATATATTCATTTGTTGCTCATGTTCATCCTATGTTTTCTCCTTTACATCACCTATATAGGAGGAAAGTTTCCCTCCAAAGAACTGATAGTGAAAATGAAGATCTATATAATTCTTTTGAAGCACATGACATTTAAAGTAGGAACGTGCCTTACATTGCAGATAATGATAAAAAATAAAAATCTGCTTACAAAAAGTTTGATAAAGTACGTGCATAAATGATAAAATTCTTTTATTACAAAACGTTTGAAGAATACATGAGCTGAATAAGATTAATTCCTCCCACAATACATTATAAGTACCTCAAAGGTTTAAAATATGAGCACAGTGCATCCTTGACTCTCTTTAGTAGAGGAAACACAGCTTAAGGGATTCAAAACAAAAAGTATTACTCACTATCGTGCAAAACATAGTGAGAAGTCCTTAAGGAAGTTAAGTTTTCTAGAACAAGTGAGGAGCCATGTTGCCATCAGTGGGAAAACTGCACAAAATGGCTCTCATTTTCTAAAACAGACCAGAAACTAGGAGGATGCTTATGGAATGGGAACTATACATTCTCTGACTGATATTATTACATCTATTAAGGTAATCTATGCAGATTTGATTTGAATTTGATTTGTCATCTAATGAACTAGGGTGGATGTAAGAAATGGATATTTGTGAAATAATTTTGGTGTACAGTTTGGTCTCATGAAAAGCTACAGATTACTTTTCAGGACTCAGGGCGGCAATGAGTTTTTGACAGAAACACTAAACCAAAAACTACTAGAAGTGTAAATGTTATCCTGGGGAAGCATCATTATATGATTGTCTTTTACCTATAATTTTCCCCAGTTCTCTGCTGTTGAGCAGTGTTGGAAATAAGACACTGTGTTACAATGAGATTACAATGTATTTTTTCAATCTGAAGGCAATGGACACTGTATCTCACTGAGATGAGTCTAGAACTGGGGAAACCACTTTGATCTGCCAGAAGTGAGGAAGCTCACAGGTTCCATCAGAACAGGAGAGCGCTTTCCTGCAAATGTAATGGGGCACAGGAACATGTTGCCCAGGCTCCTTCTTGGAGATGTGATATAACCTAGAAGGCAGCTAAGCACTGCACAGCCTTTCATTCTCTTCCCGCTCAGAGGGATGGGGGAGAGAATGAGGGAAAAAAAAAAAAAAAAAAAAAAAGACAAGAATTAGAACTCACAGATTGAGGTTAAAATTATTTACTATAACAGAAAGAGAGAAATAATAGTAATGAAAAAAAGTATATGCACAACTCAATTACTCACTACCCATTGATCAGTGCCATTCCCCAGCCAACAGCAGCCCCCTGGACAACTCATCTCAGTCTTGTAATTATTTTATATTGTGCCATATGTTATGGATTATCCCTTTGGCCAACTTAGGTTAGCTGCCCTTGTTCTGTTCTTTCCCAACTCCTTGTGCTCCCAGTCCCTTTTCTTCCAGGAGAGTGTGAGAAGCTGAGAAACTGAAATGTCCTTGACTCTGTAGAGCAACATCTAAAACATCAGTATGCTATCAACACTGCCTTTTTCTCCTAAAAACAAAATATCATGTACTATGAAGGAAAAATCAACTCTGTCCCAGCTGAAACCAGGACAAGAGATCTTCAGAAGTTGTGGGTCATGGGCCTGAGCACTCTGCTCTGAGTATCCCTGCTTGAATATAGCGGTCAGATCAGATGCATGCAGAAGTCCTTTCCGACTTTGTTCTAGATTCTCTGCTCTACTAGAAAAGACTTTCAACTTGGCCTTGTGTTTTGCTGACAAAACTACATTATACGTATGTTGCAGGCTGTTCAGACCACATGGGTTTCTGCTTCTTCCAGCCCTATCCACAGAGATCTGTACAGAGCTATTGTCAGTCTCTGGGATCAAAGTGCATTTCATGTAGCAAAATTGTGCTGCTACTGTCAATTAACTTCCTGTCCAATGTTCAGCCAGCCAAACTGAAAACCAACACTACTCTGAGGAAAACCATTCCAGGTTGATGGTCCCTGATTTATTCAATATCAGACTCTAAAATTCTGCATATTCTTTTATGTCTGTATCATCCTGGCTGTATTAATCTTGAAGACACACACATTCTGCCAGTGTTTTGGAAGCTGAAATGATCTGCAAAGAAAAGAGCAGGAAGAGGATTCAGAGGAATTGCTTTTTGCTCATGAAGCCCTAGAATTTCTTTGTTTTCCAGTATTGCAGAACACTCCAACAGAATCAGAAGCTATTCAGCACTGTGGCGGAAAAACAAACTACTTTATGTGATATATTAGAAATAACATTTTCTTTTCAAAAAGTGTGGTTTTCAAGAAGTGTGGTTTTCTTTTCTAAAAGTGCAAAAAACCAAAACAACAACAACAACAACAACTAAAAAACCAAACCAAACCAAACAAAATCTGAAATGAAGTATGTACGTTACAGTCTTTATAGTGAGATGTCTGCACACCAGATGAAGATACATTAAATTTACTACTATTTCTAGGTGCTAGCAAGCTTAGCTTCTTGTGGAAATTTATTTATTTATTTATTTTCACAGAACGTAACAATGAACAAAAGAACAAAGGCAACCTGAGCTAGACATACAACTAGATATACAACAGTGAGATTTCCATGGAACAATAATTCACTGTTTAGATGTTGGCTTTCACAACATTTTCAGTCCTACTTAACAGCACTTTATAGCTACACTTAGTGGCATGCAGCCCTGGATTTAGTATTTTCTGTAAAAGTGCAGAAATTTTTAAAGGTAGAAAAGTAAAGATGAGAGATTCTTGATGCCAACAACAGACTCAGAGACCTAAGAGGCTGAGGACTGTGGTGGCTTGTGATCTTACATAAGGCAAAAAGAGTTTTTGGAGGCTACAGCATAGAGATGAATGAAAAGAGATAAATGTATATAGCTTTAAATATTTTCCCTAGAATAGTATTAGTTAAGTAAATTCAGAACAACTTAAGTGTCCCAATCCCTTCCTTCCCCTCCTTCAATTGGGCATTTTCTAGGTTTCATCTTGTGTCTACTAATCATTATGTCATTTCTACACTCCGTGAATATTCATGAATATTTTCCTTTAGATATCTGTATTAAAGGAGTGTTTAATTAACCACTTGTAGGAGTCCTGTTGGTTCATGATTGAAATTAGTAGATAGTTTTATGCTTCTTTTACAGAAAAACTATAAACTACATTGACCATCTTAAATGAATCACTTCAGAACTGCCATAAACATTTGTCCAAAATGTAAAAGTAATCATTTATACCTCAATGAGTCTTTTTGGAATGAAGTTTGAGAAATAAATGTTAACAAAGAAAATATTGTCAAAAATAGTTAACACCTAAGATTTATTTTTTTTCAAAGTTTATGCTGAATCTTTCTATCAGTCCTGAAAATGAGGATTAAAAAACTGGTCTTCGCACCTACATTGGTATGGCAAGCAATTTGGGAATTGTTAGGGTTTAATTAGCACATCTTTTCACTATCAACTTTAGTTATTTAGGCCATCTATAGTTTCCAACAATGAAAAAAGCAGTAGGATGAATGTATAATATACTTCTGAAATCAGTGGGTCAGATGCATTGCATAATGTAGTTCTAAGCAAGTGCATCAAGTGTTATTTTTACTTACAAAGGGAACATTATCATCTTTTATTTTGAAGTAGACGTCAGTAACATTTCTGTGTTGCTAATACATCTACACACTGAGATAAGCATGTCTTAGGATTGCTTTCTTTGTGTGTGTGTTTTCTTGGGGGAGAATGATAGATCTGAGTCTGGAGTCACAGTCCAACACAGGCTTGCTATAGAAGCTCACCTGCAACAGTGATTGAAGGTTTGGATTGCTTCTCCAGAGCTCTTTTTTAATATATCTGTCATCAAGACATCCAAGTGCAAAGTCAGGATGGAATAACTGCAGTCAGTATATTTGCCTAGAAGTTCCAAACATTCCAAAAGCAAATCCTGATAGAAAAAGGAAATTCAAAGTGGTTTGACTAGTATTAATATGTCTTATACTTGTTGAGTACTCAGCAGAAAAGTCAATCTTTAGAACAATTAATCTAGTTTTCTTACATTTTATTTAGTGCAATAGTTGCATATGACTAATTTTATGGGGAAGCATGTTTCTGTCTGTGAACTCAGAAATCTTTACCAAAACATTTAGATTCACCTTATCCACTATTTCAACACACAGAGAGCTAGATATTTTATATGTTGCTGTTGAAGAGCTCTTGTTTATATTAAACTAGAGATGTATACCATTCATTAAAAGGCTTGAAAGAAATTATACAGCCATAGGGAATGTCTTTCTAGCTTCATAATCAACTGGGGAGCACTCAGCATACCATTTCTTATGGACTCTGTTACCTTAATACAATAGATTTAAACAACCACATGCAAATATATGGCTATGCAATATTATTTTAATTGATGCAGTATTTATCTCATCCTATATTGTTCATATTTTAGGTTAAAAAAAATGTGAAGTGAAGCAACAACAGGAGGATATATACAAATTCCAGGAGTTCAGATTTTCTATTGCTTCTGATAATTTTTATTTGCAAGAGGAAAGTGTGAGTTTGTTAGAAATGAGGTGAGCGTTACTATAATTTTTGGCTGAAGAAGTTTATGAGAATCTGAGAAATCAGTAGATTATTGAATACTGAGGATATATCTATTCTCAAGAAGGTCTTTGAACTCAGTGACAGCTAGGAAAAAAAAAAGGGACAGAACTATCTAATATTTCATTTATAATATATGGAGAGTTCTTTAAAACTTTAATGAATTCATAGAATCTGAAGATTTCAAAAAAGAAGGATGAGGGAGAGGAAGTGAATGACCATCTTCTCCTGCACCTATCTTTTGCATCCAATAAAGACTCCTTATGGAATTTTCTGATACTATAGTTGTATGATCACATGCAGACTATCATTTCAGAGACAGTTTGGATGCCCTGGGCTATAGCAGTGCCTAGAGAACAACTACATCAGCCAGCATGATGACATCTTATCTGCTCTTATTTAAGTTAGATATTTCATCATTCAATATCTATACTCAGAAATTACTTTTTTTTTTTTTGTCTCCATAGAAGTATGTTCAGTGAATATAGTCTTCATTCTAAAGAATTGATCTTTTGATAAGTGTATGAAAAATTCTTTAACATTATCACAATACTAATATATCCATACACTATACTACATTTTTTATTACAATGTCTATTAATCACTTTAAAAAGAAATTACTTTAAAGTTAACTTTCTAAATAAGAGACAAGGTGTTTATTTATTCAGCCTTCTCCAGAGTTATTCAGACTTTCAGATCATAGAACCATAGAAACATAGAATACTTAGAGTTGGAAGGGACCTTTAAAGGCCATCTATTCCAACTCCCCTGCACTGATATTCCCAGCTAGATCAGGTTACACAGGGCTTGATCCAGCCTCACCCTGAAATTCTCCAGGGACAGGGCATCAACCATGTCTCTGGACAATCTATCCCAGTTCCTCACCACCCTCATTGTAAAAGACTTTTTCCTTATGTCCAACATAACTCTACCCTCTTTGAGCTTGATGTTATTTCCTCTTGTTCTATTACCTCAGATCCTGCTAAAGAGTCTGTCCCCCTTCTTTCCTATCTCTTCTGTGTTTCTATTTTCATGTATCTGTATCTACCTGATGTCTCATGTTTTATACAGTTACTAGCTTTCTGGTGCACGAATCATCTTATTGTTATTAAATTGTATAACTGGTTTTAAGTGCATTACCTTTGTACATAGGCATTACTGAAGTAGAAAATCCAGGTCCATTCAGCCATAAAATGGAAGGCCTACCTAACCAGCATGGCTGAAGCATGCCAATAACTTACATAATCACTGACACTCAAACAGATGGTTGCACTGGTGATTTATATTTATTGTGGTATATCTTTGATATCCCAGCCATGTACTCACATCTGTGAAAAACTTTTAATAATGTTCTTTAGCATCCTAGTGTCAAAAAAATTGAATCTCTAACACAGCCTCATTTTTGGATTCATAGTGTGAATCCTTAATTCTTTTATCAATAAGATGTTTTGGAGTACAAATTTCAAATAAGCAACATAGTTTCATTATACCTACTAATGGTTTGAAAGTAGGAACCAGTTCAACCTCTTCAGCAAAGATTCAATATTAATCTAAAATGTTCACTGAAGGAAAAACTGCAGTGGGTTTAATTGCCAACTGACAGTAGGGGAGTAGAACACCAAATGCTTTGGTGTTTCAAAAAAAAAAAAAAAAAAAGCAAACAAACCACAAGAGCTTTCCACTTATGTTTAAAATGGCTGAAGAACCAAGAAGGTGGTGTTCAGAAAGGCCCTTTGGCATCTATATCATCAAACATTACTTAGTAACATCACAGTAATGTTTAAGTATTCGTGTTTTTGGTTTTTTTTAATATTTAATATTTAATTTTTTTGTTTGGAACTTGAGCCTGAAATGTTTGCATTGAGTCAGCCAACAGTTGTACCTAACATAATATTTTACTTTTAATGATTTCTATATACTACATTAGACATACCAGTTAGAAGACTTAGTGTCTCCTTGAAGCTTACCTTTTATTTCATGCTTTGCTTCATCAGAACTAACAGACTTGTACTCTCCTTAGGGACCTTGGGAGCTCAGAGATACTCAGTCAGTGCTTCAGCATTCTCCATTACTCAGTAATGACCATTTATCAAATTCCTTCCAAGTTACACAGCAAGAAATCCTTCCTGCTCTTTCTGCAATAATTCAAAACTAAAACATTGATTAGGAAAGATGTGTTCAATTTCTTCCTCTTCCTCAGGAAATTCAAGCTTACATCTTCCATCTCAAGGAAAAAAAAAAAAAAAAAATCACTGTTAGCTATAGGTTATAATGATAAAGAATAAAGGATTTCTCAACTTCTCTCGAAACTGTTCCACTCTGCTTTTAAACTAAGAAAGAAATAAATATTCAAGCAAAATATTTAACTGAGAGATTAAAAACAAACCTGTTTGAACAAAATCCCCTCTTGGTAGTCAAGGAAAATCTGTCCACTTACAGATTTTCCATCAAATAGTAATTGAATTAAATAGAAAAGTGGTCATTGGAATTGGTTTTGGCCTTTTTTAAAATTATTTTTTCTCCAAGGGTAATATTCTAACACCTAGACCATAGAAAAAATATACATCTCTTTGTAAATCATTTTGGTTACTTCCAATTCCCTTGTCTAGATTTTATCTCTACTATTCACAGAAGTTAGGGACGCCAACCAAAGGGACATGGATGGGCTTGGTAAGTGGGCCCACATGAATCTAATGAGGTTCAACAAGGCCAAGTGTAACGTTACCCTAGATATCCAGTGTGCAGACTGGGAGAAGAGCCCTTATGGAGAAGGGCTTGAGGATTCTGGAGGATGAAAAATTTGACACAGTTCAAACACTTTGCTTCTGTAGACCAGAAGGCCAACAGTATCCTGCACTGAAACAGAAGATAGATGGCCAGCAGGGTGAAGGAGGTGATTGTCCCTCTCTATTCTGCCATCATAAGGCCCTACCTGAAGACCAGGCCTGGGGCTCCCAGCAGAAGAAAAGTGGGGATGTTAGAGCAGGTCCAGAGGAGGGCCACAGAGATGATCAGAGAGTGGAGTGCCTCTCCTACAAAAAAAGGTTGAGAGAATGGTCTTGTTCAATTTCCACAGCAGGGGATTTGATACAGGATGAGCTTTAGTGTTCCTGCCAACACATGCCATTCCATGATTCTGTGATTCTCTTTGATAATTTACAATTAATTCACAGAACTGTAATTAACGCTGTAATTATGAATCTCCTCTAGTTTTATGGAAAATATGAAAGAAGCATCAGTACTAGATACAAAAAACACAGTTAGCTGATAAGACATTGCAGCTAGCTGAAAATTCTGAGACAGAGATATCTTAAATATTTTCCTGAGCTGCAAAAGGTAGCACAGGAATTGCCACTGTTTTTACTGTCATATTATTTTAATGTGTGAGCTTTCATTCTGATTCATCAATCGTAATACCATACCTCTAGTAATAGTACAGTGTTTGCAATCTAAAACAGATTTCTGCTCTCTGACCCAATTCATTGTTCTACTTGCTGGTTACCAAGCCTAAATAAACAGATGAATGGAAGATTCAAGTTAATAAAGACCCCGTCTGGGAAAGGAAGGAAGTAACCTTCCCCATAACTATTGATGTTTGCTTATGTTGAATATTGCTGAGGGTTGAGTTCTGATTTCTATGACTGCTTGTTCTTGTTGTTGGTTTGCTTTGGGCTCACCAGATGAATCCAGCTGCTCCAAGCTCCAAACTTCTACACTACTCCTGTAAGTCTCAGTGTGACATGTTCTGGTTTCTGTCACCAAAACATTTGAAATATGTGTGTATACATACACAGATATGCCTACAAATAATTGTGCACAAATATAAATGTAAACATATGCATTTATTTATGCATATTTTTCTGTTGAAGCTAACAAAAAGGTGCTGCTTTCAGCAGAAAGGTTTCCTCCTTGCTCTTTTCCTTTTTGTACCATGTGCAAGATGCTATCCACCTTTCAGAATTTTTGCATTAGTGATTAGGAGGAGCTTGTAACTGGGCAAATGGGTTAACTATATGAACGTTTCATAGTTTATCCAATTTTTATTCTATAATTTAGTTTTAAGAGATCTGGAGTAACAAGATATGAGCATCTTATGGCCATGTCCTTATTCATTTTTAAAAGTCTATTGGATTGCTGTGTTGTATTATGTTTAGATCTATCCACAGTTGTACTATTGACTTTGACAGTAATGTGATCTGGACATTTCCATGACTGGCCTTAAAGTGCACTATCATTATAGTCTGGATGTGCTTGCATAAGCACTTCTGTTGATTAAGTGGTATGATTATTTTTTCCTTCTTTCTAGGATGCACATGATCAGACCCAAACTTGCCTATTGGCTACCGCTCCCCTCATGCATGCAGTGAACAGGCTTTTTGCATCACTTCACAGATTTATGCTATTATTAGTTTAGTGATGAGAAAAACAAACATACAAAAGACTACATTCAAATTTGCCAAGTTCCCCAAAGAAGTTTCTACTTTTAACAAAAAAACGGAGGTTTTGGATATTTATCTGAAAAGAGGATGCTACTGAAGGATGAAAGTCATTTAATTCAAAATTATGCTGAATGTCACTTCATTTGAATCAAAGTTATCAAAGGGGAAAATGATACCTGCCAAGAAAATTGCTTACTCTCCTCTTTAATTTTGGATTAAAAATGGAGATTTCTACCTTGGCGTCCCATGTTCAAGAACTGAGCTATTGCCAGTCCAGGCCTCAACAGGCTGCTATGGAGGATGTTGGTCACCTTGCAAGGAGTCTCAAAGTTTTTGTTATCCTCTACTTCATATGCTTGTTTCAGAGCTCCGCGTTCAGTTTCATTCACTGACAGCCATAATACAAACTAGGTCGTCTATACTCAAGCTGAATGTCCCAATCATCGGACCAATGAATCAGCGTCTCTAATTTTCTAGCCCAATGTCTCTGTTCAATTATTTAGAGAATTCCTGACCTTTTCTACCACAGAAAAACATAGCTGGTGATCAGTGCATTTAACTGTAATGAAGGAAACTCAGGTTGAAGACCTTTTGTTTGGTTTATATCTGCTCTTACTGACCTGCTCTTGGAGGTTCTGTGTTAACCTCTTTCCAGCTTTGTGTCCACAGATACTTCTGTCTCCCCCATCTTCAACTCTTAAGCTTTTGTCTATATAAAAAAATTTTTATTTTATGGAATATTTTAAATAGTGGGAGAATTTCTGCCTCTTTCAAAAATCAATCTTTGATAAGCAGTGTTTTGGCTTCTTGTGAAGGATGCTCATTTCCTTATTTGTGTTACATTCTCTTTATAGCACAGTTTTTCAAGGGTAAAGTGGAAGAACATCTTAGGTGCTCGAGACATATTCTTTTTCCATATGATAATTCCTTGAGTTTCTACTTCATATGATGTCTAAATTATACAAGTATGATAAAAATAATTATTTTTAAGTGTTTTAAAATTGCTTTTCTTAACTGGAAGTATTTTGACACATAATATATTGCAAAAAATTATTATGCTAATGTTGCTATCCTCAAGAATCTAAAGCTCTGGGAAAGGCTCAAAATCATGAAATGTTCAAAAATATCTTTTGTCTTATTTCATACTCTCTTTTATATATTTTAAATCAGTAGAGTGCACTCAGGTTGTATTTTCAAGCCTTCAATAAAATATTTACAGTCCTAGGAGTCCATGCTTATTAAAATACGTGTTAGACTTATGTACTAACAGAAGTCCAGAAATCTGGACAGAATACAGAATTCCAAATTTCCAAGGCTTGTAATAAAAGCGTAAGGTCTGCTCTTCAACCTTTTCTTAACCAAGGCTTTGTAAACTTCTGCAATAGTCAAGTTATGCTTGTGCCATTTTGGTTTGGATTATGAATGGACATAACAGTACTCTCTTTTCACAGCATTTGCATGGATTGTTCATGTGGTGCTCTCATGCTCTCAAAGTGCAAGCCCAGTTACTCCCTGAATCTATACAATCTGATAATATACCGAAGTGCTTTTTCTTTTCTTTTTTTCCTTTTTTTTTCCTTTTTTTTTTTTCTTTCTTTTAAATATCTATCCACAGAAACACTGTGCAGCTAAAAAATAACCTCAGTATTTTTGAATGTCTGTTCACGGAGGAGCTGTACATTTGACATCCAAGTATGAAAATTTTGATTCAACTTTTCTTGCTTTTCTTCATACTAAAAAAGAAGCTCTCGCTAAATTTACTAAGAGCACTGCAGGGCCTTTCAAGTCATCTGCAGGATTTAGAAATGAGCAATACAGGCTTTATTCTATTAAGACTTGATTTCTCTCTCAGCTGACAACTGAAGAGTGGTCTGGTTGGGGAAAAAAAAAAAAAAAAGAAGTCCTAATTTTTCTTTCCTTGCTTGTACACTAACATGAAAACTTGCCAGTCAGCTCTCTGCCAGCATTTCCATACCGGAGATGTCATTTTCTTGTTCAGTTAAAATGACAAAACATCAGTTGCAGGATTTCGGATTTGCTGTCGTTAACATTATCTCAGCATTAATTGTGGCATAAATATTATGTTCTTAATCTGCCTGATCTGGAAGGTCAAGCTGTGCCCACATGGTGCCTGTTTTTACAGACTCAACATCAGGAGCACTGGTTTTGTCAGAAGTGATAAACCCAGCAAGAATGGTTTGAACTGCTTCTTTCTAACTTTGTATCTATCTAGCAGTCTAAAGTATATATCTAAAGTATCTATCACTATAGCATCACATTGCTAAACTTTGTAAATTATAGAGTCACTCAATAATTCTTATACTTCATACTTATTATTTCAAACTAGATTAATTTTTCCTCTCCTGGTTTATTTCTTTCAGGAAAATAAGATAATGTGATTAACAGATTTTATAAGGAGTGCAGGATTTTACTATGAGAAAATAACTTCTTGAAACAGAATGGACCGAATTTCCTACTAGATCCTTTCTGCTGGGAAGGACTTTACAAAAAGCTCTCTACCTGTTTGCATTATCTCCTTCTGGAAGATCAACAATCAGATAGAAAATATGACAACAAGAAAAGCAGTTCATGATGGCTTTTGTAATAGAAATTTTTCTTGAAGGAAGGTGAAATCTTGTGCAAATGATGTTTTCAAACACAGCTTTGACTTTGAAAGAGTTGTCTTTGTGAGGATTAAGCAAATAATTATTCTGTGCAGGGATTGTATATAAATTATATATAAATGAGATTATAGATGTATTTTATTTTTTAAAAATTGAACAGGTATGCTGAAGGAGCCTTTGTAATGATTTTTGAAAGTATAAATCTCTCTGCAATTTTATGCAAAACAGCTGTTTACTTCTGCTTGTTTAAATAACTCTGTTTTCCTTCATTAAAAACAAAGTAAAAAACTATCGACTCTTTTTTAGTCATTTGGACAAACAACACATTTCCACTTCTGATAACCTAGTGTATATCTACCAGGTTCCATTCCAGAACTGGGATGCTGACTGAGATATATGCTTTTAATGCTTTATAGGTAATGAGGATTTGAACTGAAAATTTTGTAGGACAAATAGGGCTGTGCATAAGTGAACTCAAATCTATGTGCGTATGTGAGCTTATTAGGCAACAAAGGTGATAGACAGTAACATCATTAAGCACAGCAATATTGGGCTATTATTATTAAGATAGTATAGATAAGACAAGAATATTCAGTTGTTATGATTTGGAAAATAGAAAAAAAATGTCCATTACCCTGTACAAGACTTTGGAATATTTTCCTGTGTGTTTATTTCTGTGCTCAGCCTCACTTGCATTTGGCCATGTCTGTGACCCCAGCTGTAGCCACACAAACACCTGTAATGAGCATTTAGGCAGGCAAGAATTCCCAAATGTGTAACAAATTGTTACATATCATTCTTGATACAGCAGGTTCGATTGAGGAAAGGAAAGGTAACACTTCCCAGCTATACTACTGTCGTGTGTAACTATTAAAACAGATCCATAAAGAAAGATTTACCGAGGTTTGTAAAATTCTGTGGGAAATGGACCTCTCTGTCATCATAGCACAAGCCAGCCTTGCATACTCAAATTGGAATGTAAGAGAAGCAAAATGAAATCCATAGACTCTGTGCTGATAAACTGTTCAAAGAAAACTTGTTGCATTCAAACATAAGAATTGCAACACAGTCTATGTTTGTCTAAGGGCAAGATCCTGACCATGTTCACGTGCAATTCTGCCAAAAAGTGAAGTATGCAAGCAGACTTAAACGGTCCCTCTCATACACTCAATTTTGAGTATATATTCATGTGCTTTTCTAATCTGGGCTCTCAAATTTATAAAAATCTGGAGAATTATTCAAATTTAATTATACTGTTACAAATAGAGCTTTTTACAGTTAAAACTTTTTTTTTTTTTTTTTTTTTTTTTTTTAATGCCATTACATAATGGGCTCTACACAGATTAGGGGTGAGAATTTCCCTCGTTCTTGCACAAGAGTGGTAAAAAACCCATCCCTGAAGCATTCACACTGAGATTAATTGCAGTCTCAGTCCTGAGTCATGGCACTCATGGCAGTGATGAGAAGATTCCTTTTATTTTTCCTTTCATCTTTGCAGAATGACAGCTTGGCAAGGGCAAAATGTATGCTGCTAGGCAGAACAAAACATAGGCAAGTAGTACAGGGAAAAGTACTTTGCAAAAAGAATATTACCTCAGGGTGTGTGCTGTAGCACTTTATGAATTGCTCTTTGCTACTGAGTAAATTTGCATTTAAAAGCTCCAAAATTTCATTACTGCTGCGATCTGAAGAGAAATATAAAAATTTATAAAATCTATAAAATCTAGAGAGCAATCTTCCTTATGTGGCTGGAGATCTGTGTCCTGGTATACTAAGTAAAAAGATGTCTAACGGTATAAGTAGCACTTATTCTGCTAAGTTACTGAGAAGTGAGATACCAAGACACAGAGCAGAATGCTGGTCATTCAGGCTTATATAGACGAGTGTGAAGGCAAATATAAGGGTGGTTGTAGCATTGTTCTTCTGCCCAGTTTAAATTAGTCTGACTAAATAAAGCAGGGTCAGTGTTGTAGAAAACATAATATTAAAAATCCCAAGTGGTAAAGAACTGTAAACATATTCAATTATGCTCAACAGCTCTCCTACAAGCCTCATACTATCTTTATTTGCACTGTTTTTCAGTAGCAGATATAAGTTACATAAGTTACAGTCCAGGTGCAAATAGTGAAGTGAGAATATCACCCATTCCACATCACATGCAAGCATTCATATATTTCTTTAGAGCCCTTAAGAGAAAAGACAGGGCACTACAGCTGACTGTGCTTTATGATGGAATGTTCTAATAGAGATTTAATGTATTTATCTGCCTTCTAAAGCCAGCAGCTATGACCACTGCAAATGGCTGGCTGGCCACAGTTATTATCTGAGCAATCTAAGTAGTTATGTTTTGAGCTACAGAGTGTTGAAGATAATAGATCAGTCTAGACTCAGTGCTTACACAGTGGTAGATTGCTTTCTCCTTTCCACTTGATGGTCAAACCCAGCTGATAATTGACTTAATGAGAATTGCCTTGCTCATAAATTAGGGAATGAGAGGACTGTTTACACAAAAGAACAATATTATGCTCCCTGTGGGAATTTGACAGATTTTGTTAGCTTGGGGGCTTTTTAACAGTTCAGACTACAGTGGTACATGTAGAAGACTGTCAGTTGATAATGGTGTCTTCCATGGATTAATTAAATCACTTGTATATTTTGCTCAAGCAAAGTGAGTAATAAGTACAATCAGACATTTGTCTGATCCTTTTCCTCCCCTTTCTCTTCCCCTATTTGTTTTATTTCTACTTGTGTTCAGCCTATGTCCAAATTCTAACAATTATATCCTCACTGAATAAAGTTCCTGTTGCTAAAAGCAGCTCATGTGTATGCACTTAATATTTTAATTTTGTCAGTGCATATTTCAAAATCTAAACAATCAGGTACATTTTCCTGCTAGGCTCAAGCAAAGTGGCTATTATTCCTTTAAGGAGTCCCTCCCCCTTCTTTGTTTGGCAGAAGAGGTCAGGGAGAAGAGGCATCACCTGAACTCAAGGGGCTCAGGTTAGTCTTTCTGGGATATTTTATGTAAGCATGACTAAAATGTTTAGCAACACTACTCAGGTTTGCATGGAGCAAAGAAGTCAGTACTCTGGCTACACCATGGGGAGATGAAAGAATTTATAAAGAGCCAAACACAAAGAAGGTAATATTTGGATGTTTGGTCAAATATATTTGGAAATAAAGAAAAATAAAGAGCCACAAATATTTTCCCCTTAAATGTAACTTCTTTCTGGAATGGCAGTTCATTCTACATTAGATTTACATAAAACTCAGCCTAAAACTAAAGTATAGTTTAGACTATTCAATACTAAGTAAATATAATTGTATCTAACTGAAATATTAAAAGCTTAAAGCAATTACATAAAGCCTTCCCTTCCTTCCCTCCCCCTCCCTCCCCCCCCAAAAAAAAGAACCCCAGCATATTAAAAATATAGACTTTGAACATAGAAACCATGTGATTAGACTTCAAAATATCCTTATGCTAGATAGGACATTAGGGGCCACTACCTACAAGGCTCTAACAAAACAGACCTACATGTTGATAAAACTAAATTGACTACGATAACTTAAAATCAGGATGAATTTAAACAAACACCTTTTTTTTTTTCCTCCAGAAAAAGATGATATTAATAATTATTATTAATGATTAATTTTCCTTGCTCAGAGATGACTATTTTTTTACTTGCATTCTCCTTGAGATAGAAAATATTCTTCTTACCACCAGAATTGAATATAGCTTGTCTATATAGTGAAGAACATTCCTGATTTGCCACTATTTATAGAAAAACAAAAACAGATTATTTTCTTCAGTTCTGCTATGTATTTCCTGATTTCAGCAATGATCCCAAACGATTTTCCTCCAGGAGAGTCAGGTCTTCTCTTGCCATGCTTCCTTTCAGGAAATCATTCAAAATTATGATCATTTTGGACATATCGTACTAGGATTTTGGGGTAATATTTAAGGTGTCCATACTGTACTTTGTTTAATTATGCCCTTATGTGGGTGTTCCAGAAAAATGGAAAAGATGGGAAGTTGTAGTGAATGTGTTTGGAATAGCCACCAACTCTACCAACAAACCTGAAAGCTCTGGATAATAATGTGAACTATACATATAAAATCTTTTTTTTTTTTTTTCTTTCCTTAAGTTCACCCACTGGATGATAGACTGCCATTATCTCCAAGGCCCTAAGAGGGCTAAACAGTTTTGGCAGTAGAATTACCTGAATTCTCATCCTTGCCTTTGCTAGTTACTTAAATATTACCGCTTAAAACCATTTCCATTGTCATTATTTTTCTTTGTAAGAGAAGCTTTATAATCATTCCTCAGTATAGAAGGACTACGCACTCCATAAGCAGATCCATCTGTTCAGGTGGTGCTTTTCCTTTCTGTTAGCTCACCAGTGGTAAAAGGGTGAAAAGATAACTATAAGGATGCTATGTATTGATCTCAGTCTAGAAAGAGGCAGAAGTTATAAGAATGATATCTTGAGATCCCTTATCATAGGTTATAAACCAGATTGTCAAAAGACAAAAAGTATTGACTCTTTTACTTATTAGTTGAGGATAAAAATACTAAATGTTTTTACTTTTGTAGAACAATAATTCATTGGCTTATTTTCCTTCTGTGCTGGGGAGGACAGGTAGTCAGAGTAGAGAATACAGATTGTTTCAGTTGGCTCCTGTTCAGCTGATGATAGTATACACAGCTGTATGACCCAGTGCCTGCCAACAGAGTCCTGACCCAGACAATTAACCTTATATTAACGCTCCTAATGGTGATCATCTGTTGCCATATGCCTGCAGCCTGAATACTAAGTCAGCAGTGAGACCATAGAGTTCTCAAGTCGTATCTGATCTTTGATCACAAGCAACTGAGCTTGGGTTTATTTTAAAATGGAAGCTGAGTTTAAAATCTTTACTTGTAACCTGACTATTCTATGGAATAATGAACATCCCTGAAAACAGCAGTAACTTATTCAAGAAAATTAGTGAAACTCTCTTGCCTGGAGTCAAATGGTTAAACAGATTACCTGAAATACTTCTTTTTTTTTTTTTTTTTTTTTTTTTACGTTGTGGCAGATCTCTCTTCCTCCTCATTTAGAATCTTGATCTATCTAAAACCACGGAAAAGCTTTTCTTTCTGATCTGAATCTGTTCAGTGTCCATATTAATCAGTGCTGTTATTGTCCTGGGAGTAGTTGTTGAATGCAAAAGTAATTTGAAATACCAAGCATGAGAAGTAATTTTTCATGTACCCAGGTTGTGATATTTAAGCAAATATGTGCTAAAGCCACTATTTGCTACACAGCTGCTGGTGTTAATCCTTGTTTATACTATAAGTACGCTGCCTGGCAGGTATATTTTTTATTTCAAATCTGCTGCTTTCTTGGATTTATTTTCTGTATCCTTGTCTACATAAACAATGGTTTTTTTTCCAGTAGCTACTCAGCATTGAATATCAACAAGGACAGCCAGAGTGGAAAGGTACTACAAAATACCAGCCTTTTCTTATCATTCATACAGACAATAATGTAGTATTGAAGCAAACAGTGCATTGATTAGAAATAGAAGACAAATAGATATTTTGATAGATATTTTAAAAGGTGTGACTTTTTTAACTTCCAAAATCAAAAGGGGCCTTTCTTCCTATCCTGAATATTATGCTTTGTGAATGACGCTTCCACATAACTCTTTTCTTCAGTCAGCATGTATACAATGTATAATATGTTTGGGCAATGTAACCTAAAATTTTGCCAATTATTGTAGCATCCGGAGGGACAGAGAAGCTATTATAAGTTTGGATGTGTCCTTGTACTAAAGTTGAGAAGCTCTGTTGATGATTGCTCTATCAAATATTTGATGATCAGTAGAAATTATTGTGACTTGCT
The DNA here is from genome assembly GCF_905368555.1 of Meleagris gallopavo. Taxonomy (NCBI): domain Eukaryota; kingdom Metazoa; phylum Chordata; class Aves; order Galliformes; family Phasianidae; genus Meleagris; species Meleagris gallopavo. The sequence goes on along the minus strand of NC_139435.1, from coordinate 15,335,802 downwards.
TGATACAACTGAAAATCGGGCCCCACAAAAATTACTGAATCTTAAATTCTGAAAATAATGTAAAACGTTTGCTTCCTCCCCTCTTCAGCTTACCATGTTCACCACTAAGCAAAAGGAATATAACACACAATACAAATAAGATAGCTTCACAAATTATTAAATTGCAATATTTCATATTTTTTCAGCAGTGCATGTGAAAGTAATCCACCGTATATTAGAAGATTTTGTAAATCCTTTTTTGCAGAGAAAAAAAGAGAACAATATAAACTAATCCAGTAAACACTTTCTTCTGAGTGCAGTCTTTATTATTATGAGTAGTACCAAAGGAACAGTAATCATGATGTAAACAAGACTTTTAAAGACTGAATCCTTATACCACTACGTTTTCTCTTTTCCATACACACATAGCATTTTCTGTCCAGATCTGATCCTGTGAGGTATAACATGCTCTCTCAGTTCTTGTCATCTTATTTGGGAGAAAATGGTGTTCAGTACCTTGTAGTTTCCATTACGAGAATCAGGGTTAAAACCGTGTTTTCACAAGACTCAGTGGCAACATTCCAAGATACCATTTCTCCATTGATGAAAGGTTTGCTGCAGAAATAAAGCATTGTGGAGCAGATTGTTCCCATCATCAGCATAGTCTGTAAAAGCCTACTCTTAAGTCCTAGAATATAGTTCTAGAATATAAGCCAGAGAAGCATACAATAGTTTAATATAAAACACAGTGGATCTGAAGAAAGTTTTCTTCCGTCGAACTCAGCCTTTCACTGGGGTGTAGAAAACAGCATTTTATTCTACATAAATAATTTTTACTCTTCTGAAAATATTTTTTTCTAATTAAAATTCAAAACAATTAAAAATGTGATCATTAAAAATGATCAAATTGATCTGTAAAAATGAGCTGGAATCACTTCTTAATGTTTTTGAGTGTTAATTCCTGAAATACTACCAGGATCTCCTCCTCAATTTATGAGGAAAAATAAGTATTTATTCTTTTTATCAAAAGCTCAACTCAGACTTCTGCTTTTCAAAATGTGGTGGTAAGAAGGAATATCTTGGACTATCATTTGGCTATTTAATGTGTCTGACAGAATATCACAACTGGCTACTCAAACTGGAGAATTACATCAAGGAAGAAAATTGCATTAAGTTTCTCGATCATTTTTGCTAAGATCTCCATAATGATGACAGAAGTGCGGTAACTAGACAGCTAGAAGAAGGAAGAGAAAACCATGCCTTCATATCAAAGTAAGAATAACAAAAATTTGGAAGTGAACATGCCTGATAAGATATTGAAATGGAATACTTCTAGATCTGACAAAGCACAGCAGAAGTGAAAAAGTTTCTGGTAAGTTCAAGTATCCTAGAAAAGTACATCTGAAAACATTATAAAAAACAGAATTGAATGTTGTTTATCGTATTTTGCACACCTTTGAATTGTAATTGTATGCAGAATGCAACTAGGAAATAGGAAAATATTTAATTTAAAAGCAAAGTTATATTGAAAAGCTGACCTGAAGTTTTATGAAAAAAAAGAAATGCTTTCCAATTAGCGCTGAGTTTTAAAAAATGTATTCCTAATGGTAAATGATCATTTTGTGAAGAGTGGAAAACCACATTTTTATTGGATCCATCTGATTCCATGCCAAAATTCAAATTAAGGCCTGCTGTATTTCCATTTTAAAAATCAATTTTCTAAATATTTAATTTTTTTTTTTCAAATTTAAATTCTGAAATGCAAAATATTTAGACCATTAAACAGTTTCCATAACTACTTTCCTTCTCAACCTATAGCTATAAATCTGCAATTATACTTTTGGTATCACCTTAAAATATTTTTTGCTGCCAAGCACCAAGCGCCTCAAGAGACTGTCAATGAATTACAGTTAAATCCACTTCTCCCACAAAGACCTTAAGTAATTCAGATGTATAAAGCATAGAGACAGTTGAGTTTTACAGGATGAAAAAATAGCAACAGTCCCAGAAAAGGAGAAGGGCTAACATTCCCCCCCCCGCCAAATACTGAACAAATTAGTGGGAAATGTTTATACCTTCGCTGTTTCACTTATGAAAGGTGTACATTCCTGGATTAGCATGGGGACCCTACTGGAAAAAAATAAAAAGGGTATCTTCAAACAGTTGATCCTATGGTCGCAATATAAAGGTTATGCAGGACATCAAACCCTGAGCAAGCCTACTTGAGCAAATCTCTGAGGTTTCAGAATGACTTCCACTTTCATAACTTTATTTAATTTTTTTATAAAAGATCCTGGGAAATATGTAGTTATTCATGAGAGCAAATAAACTGTAGAACACATTGAATGAAAGTCCAAAAGCATCACCAAAACTACTACTGAATAGAATGAGAAAGCAAGGAGGAAGCCAGTATGAAGCCTGATTTCTTTTGTGTATGTAAAACTATTTTTCTTTTTGTCATTGGCTCTATTTCTGGAAAGCATCTTTTACTCCCTTATTTCCCTTGATTTAATTCTGGCTTGAGCAAAACCAAATCTTTCCAGATTTTTCTTATCCACTGAGGACTGTTTTAATATGGATTTCAAGGTAGTAGTTCCAAACCTGGCCCCTCGTATCAGGCAAACAGAACTGTCCCTACTCGAATAACAGTGGAGCTGTCCATCTGGTTTGAGCTTCTGGAAATTTTATGTTGCATGATTTGAAGGTAATATCTGGATGACAGTGCCTATACAATATAGGGCATGTTACAGAATGAGTGACCATCTGTTTCCTTTCCCTGACAGCTTGTTTTGCAAGGTAAATTTTAGCACATTGTTTTTGTATTTAAGAGGCTGGATTTCAGAGACAAAGTGAGGTGAATTTAACAGACCTGAGGGTACTCCCTACGATACGGAAACAAATGACTGATCCTAGTGACTGGGATCCTAAATATATTCATGCATAAACACAGTAATTCAAAAATTTGTTTTAGTTTATACCACATCCACATGTATATTTTCATGACTCTCACTTTTGACTTTGGCTTTCCACATGTATTTTTCTAGTCAGTGTGCATCTGAACCTTCATAGGATTTGTCCTAAAAGTAAAACAAGCTGATCCAAATGCAAGTGGACTTTTGTTTTCCAAAGGCTGGGATATAATCAAAAGCCAGATCACTTTCTTGTATACCACTGATGACAAAAATTGGCATACAAGACACATGTGATCCTGATGCACCAAAGCACTGCACTTCATCCTTTGGACCTTCTACATAAATGGCATAACTGTACACTGATATAGCGTAATATATCATCTTCTGTCATGACCTTCCTTTAATCGACAGACTTAGGGAAAAAAAAATAAAAAGAAAATGAATACAGAAATGTATTTACGCACCTGAAACCCTGAAAAATCAACCCTGAAAAATGACTGCAAAACCTGAAGTTTCACTACTAGTATGAATTTTGCCGCATGAAACAGGCTGGCTTTTCTATTTCTGTGTGTATGTACACTACAGAATTTCTTATTCACCTAAACTAAAATATACAATGTGCGTTTAAGTGAATGCGTCTGTACATGTTCAGTATTACAAATTTAAAAATGTGGTGAGCGAAGTACTAGAATTTTTCTTTTGTCTTATATGCAATGAAATTTGGAAGCAACATTTGTTATTGATTATCAGTTGATTATCAGTTATTTCATCAGGTGTTTGCTCACAGAAGAGCAGGTAAAACCTTCCATGAGAAATGCAGCAAACTCATTCCAACAGTTTTCTGTTCATTCCAGCTCTCTCTCTGATGCTCTCTTGCTTACGTTCTGACACTATTTCTTGTCCCCCAACAAATTTGTCTAATGTTCAGATTTATTTCTTTTCTCAGCAGAAAACCAGCATGTTTATGACAGATTCAAAGAGCATTTCTGGAGAAAAATACTGGAGCCACTAAAAGCTCACAGAAGAAATTTTGCTAGGTATCAAAACATTTTTACTGGCTTGAGCATGTGACATACTGTTTTGGAGGAAGAAAATCATAACAAGTTCTTATTATGTTATCATTAAATGGCATTAACAGAGTTTTTGCAACAGACAGTTCTCTCTTAAGACTTGTTTCCGTTAGCAGTTCTCTCTGTCACTGAGGGGATATTGGGTGAAATTCTGTTTTCCTCAAAGTGGAAAGTTTTCACTTCCTCAAAGTTTTCCTGAGCACACCCACTCTTAACATCATTCATTCTGGGATTAAACCCATCAGCTATAGTGAAGACATTTCCAAGGCAGAGAATAGCCATACCTAAGGAGTCCTTCCTGTAAATGCCACTCTTTGAATAATGGTCATCCTCATCACAACAGCAGAGAAATTTAAGTTCACATGAATCAGAATTAACCCTTAGGTCGTCTTCATTGCACATGAAAAAATTGTTCTAGTAAATCAACCCATTTACTGCAGAATGATGACCATTACTTTTACTCTGTCGATATTTTATTCCTAGTCAAAATTACCTTTGCAAGTTCAAAATATTTAGATGCTATTTTTCCTGAGTTCTTAAATAACTTCTAGTACGTTTAATTCTGCTTTAAAACAGTTAGACAATAAAAAAAATTGGGAGAAATTATAACTCAGAAGTAAAATAAAGCAACCTAGCTATTTTTGTAGCTATATCTAGAGCATTATAGTTATTAAAAAAACTTCATAAAGTCTTATATCTTAAACTCCAGAATTCAAATAAGACTTTCCATTGACTGCAGTAAGCTTCAAGTCCATATGGAAAATATGCCTCTCTAAAGAAAACTGTCATGATGTTGTAGTAGTCGCCGAACTTTTTTCAGACATTGTTTGGTAAATCTTGCTATAATATTTCTGTCTAAGTAAGTTCCCATTTTAGTCTAATATTTAGAGAATCTTCTCTTTTTCTATTTGCAGCGTATCGCATAAACATATATTATGCTAGGATACAGGCTTAAAGGGTCAGCAGTGTTTTAAAAACAGTTGTCACTCTCAAGTAAAACACCTGGTCTGAAGTTCTGTTTCTCTCCCTTTCTCCTTTTTCGCTTTTTTTTTTTTTTTTCTAAAATAGTTTCAACATCAGTGCTACAAGCACACTATAGTTTCTTTTCTTCTAACTATAAAATGTTGCTGTATAGGAGCATAGTCATTTAAAACTGCTAGGCTTTAAAAAATAAAAACTGAATTATCTTTCCAATTCACATTTCCATTTTTAACTAATCTTCCATCTAGAAGAAATAAACACAGAAAAAAAATGAAGAGGTGGCTTTAGAGAGCTGTAAAAGGATTTACACTATATTAATAAAACTTCAAGGATTGTTTAGAAAGCAAAAACAATAAATGGAGCTTTATAGCTTTAGAACTATAAAGAGTCACAATGAACAGTTCAGGAGTTCTTTGCATTCTTAATAAGAGTTAGAAGAAACCTTCAAAAATCATGAGCAAAATAACATTCTCTCATGAACAGTTGAGATAAAAAATATACAATGTTTTCTTACTGAACTATCAGAAAATTTCACAATCTAATTTGGATCTCAGAATGAGCAGAGCTTCTGAAACAATGCAATTATCATCAGAAAGAATAATGAGAGAGCTCATTGAAATCTCATTCAAACGACTGTTATGTGAACTGAAAAAAAAAAAAAGAATAAAAGGAATATGAATTAATGGCTGAGAGAACAAGTGTTTTTCTTCTTGATTGGGAGGGAAATGGGAAGACGCACATGGAGGAGAGGTGGTGAGACTCTTAAAAATGGTAGGTACCATGTTATCTGTTAATAACATATTTGTAAGCAGAGGTAAAAAAATCTATCAGGCAGCTGCTTGAAACTTACCTTCCAATCAAGAATATATCACTTAGGTAATAAAATATAAGGTGATGGTGACAATAATAGTTCCTGAGTTATATAGTGAACTCAGAAGGTATTTGGGTTACCTCAGGTGAAGTTTAACATGACAGAGGAGATTTTATTGACCACATAGTGACTAACCATTCTTTAATTCATACAGCAAATCATGCTCCAAAACAATTTGCAAAGCAGTAATCTCAGAAATAATGTCAGAAAATATAAGTGGTTTGATGGTGTGACAGGTAAATTTTCTTCATTATCATAAATGTTTCTTAAATGAGGATTTATGAGTGCCTTTTTTTTTTCCTACACTGAGAAAACTCAGTGGAATGGATTTGTTCCCATGTTGGCTAACCAGTATATATAAAATTAGGAAAAAATTGATGGAAAAATACGTGCCTCTACTCATAATAATTACAAATATCCCTCTCCCTTGCATCGCTTTGTCTTCCCCATGTCAAATTGGAAAGCACACAGAATTAATAAGATTTTATTATAATGTTACCCAGAAGGTAAAATCTCCAGGAACAGTCAGGTAGGTCAATATACAGCATAAAATCCATTTTGTTAAACTGTTGCAGTAGTACTTAGAAAGATCATAATTTTTTTCTGATAGATGTGTGTTCTGAAAGCTGTTATTTTAATTATGCTGAATCACTTAGGACAAAAGAATTGGAATGTGTATATATATGTATATATATATATATTGCTCAGCTATATATATATGTACATATATTGCTCAATATTAGAACAAAACAGGTAGGAAAAGAATATCTCTGTGACTGTCAGACTATAAATCACACATTAGCTAAAAATTTCCTATGTGAAAAAAAGAAGGAAAAAACTTCATACTGGAAAAGAAAATATCAATTATTGGATGGAAAGGCATGTTTTTACTAGTCACAAAAATGGAGAAAATTATTGTAAAGTCTTCTATGTGTATTTTTTCCCTTGACTTTACATAGAAGACAAATGGAGAGCTGTTCACTGCACTTGGGGAAAAGCAAAGTTATGTCAGCTTCTGAATCCTTCTTGGCAAATCTCTGTTCTGGAAGTTTTTTAAATCACTCACTCAATGCATTAGAAATATATTAGCAGAAAAAAAGCAAAGCAAGATGCTTTAAAGATAAAGCAGATATCTCTTGAATCCAAAGTTGATCTGCCAGAATGAGTTTAACATCAAGAACAACAAACATGCAGTTAACCACTTTACTGCTTTATTGACAGAAGATATATGTCTCCTAGAAGCAGTGACTACACCCATAATGCTCTTAACATATTAAAAATTTGTCCTCAGAGTTGAAGCTTTTTTAAAAACAATATAATGATTATTTGTAATTTTATTAAATGGCACATACTCAAAAAGACCATACTGGCTGTTATAATTACTTGCTATCCATATATCGCCAACATCATATTGACTTCTCTTGAACTAGAATACTCTTTATCTGTTATTTGTTAGATTGTGTCTTAACATGTCAAAGTTACTATCAATCAATCAGTGATGAATCTGAACTGTGCTACATTAAAACTATAATACAAGCCATAAATTATGGCTGGAAAAAATATTTATGAAAACAAATTCAAATGCCCTTGAATAGAATACAGTCACTGGTCACAGCCATAATTCTGTATATGGAAAAAAAAAAAAAAAAAAAAAAAAAAAAAGTGTTTTCTTTGTATTTTAATCTGGAGTAGACTATTTACATGCAAAGACACTCTCTCCCCCTCATCTCAATTTAACCAAAATTTCATATATTCAGATATATACTATCTACTCTCTACATAGGCATATGAATTTCTTATAAATCAAAATTATGAGCAGTTAACTTTTCGTTCCCTTTCTTTCTCTGTTTTTGTTTTGTTTTGTTTTGTTCTGTTTTCCTGTTGTTCTATGTATGTTTGTAGAAGTCTCAATCTGAGATTTAGGGATGTGGGGAAAAGTATTCTTTGTCCTGTAGCTTGATCAGCTTGCACTGAATGAAATTTTTAAATTCCTTCTCAGAGAAAGGGGGACTTGATGGCCAGCATAAGCTTTAAAATTCTTTCTTTGTCAATATGACTGCTGTATAGCTTTATTCAAGATAGTATGCCTAGATTTTAGATATCTTGTGAAGTGAGTTCTTCATTACAAATCTCTACTGGCTGGTGAAACAATATAGCTTTTTAAGAATTCGTACAGTGTTAAGAATCTTTCAGAACTGGCTTATAAAAATCTGTTCTCATTCTCATTGCTAGACTCCTCTACACATCTGGGGAAAAACCAGACTATGAGCAATTCATAGTGACTAGATTTTTTTTCACTTAGCCTGTTTTTCAAATTCAGGTTATATTAGCAGTGATTATACCAATATAAAATTGGTAAAAGCAGGTAAAGCAAGACATTTTTATTGGACAGTAGTCACATTTGTTAGAAAATGTTGTATTGATTGGTGTAAATGGCTTCTTAAAAGTATTTCTGCCAGAGCTGAGATTTTCACACATGTAATATGGTGCAAGTTTGTGCAGAAGTTGAATTGGGACTTTAAAAGGATGATGAAGCATCTAAAGTTGGACAGCTGTCCTTACAGAAATTGCACAGGAATTTCCATCAGGAAGGGAGCAACCTATTGCATCCATTTCAGGATGGTCTTGGATGTAATTTTGAGTTTACATAGAAACTTCATAACTTGATGTTGTGAAATAAAATACTGACCTGGTTTACCAAACGCTGTCTGACAACAGGCTTACTGGCATTTCTACACCCATGTCATCTGTTTTTCTTTCCAGCTGATCATCACAGCTGCAGGGGCTTTCTGAGAGAGGAATTTTTGGGGTCCTTTTCAGATTTCATTCTTACCCAAACTTCAGAAAGGGAGAAGGATTCTTGCGACTAAGTGTAAGTTGTTGAACATACTTAATGTCTACTCATAGGAAAGGTCTTATCAATGTATTATTAGATGGCTACACATGCCATGAGCGTGGGAATGGGACAATGGCCAATATAGGCAGGGACTTCCCAGTCCACACAACCACATTTGAAGGAAAGCAGAGGACAAACTACTTGATGAAAATACGTGTCAGCACGAGTTCTGGACACGAAGACAGAGTGCTGAAAATCCCCCGTAGAGATTTTTAAACCCAGTTTGAGAAACACTTGTGATTTAAATGGCCAGTACTATTGAAAGGAATCAAACTGCCTCTAGCAAACCTTGCATATATTTCAAAGGGTTTTTACCACTGTCATATTAAAAGGTGAAGTTTTTCCATCCTGAATGGTGAACTTTTCTCTTTAGTCCTGTTGGGATTAGAGAGCTTAATTAAGATTAGAAACATTTCACCTTAATCACTCAATTACACTGGTTTTTAGTTGAGACAATTGTCTTCCCTCTGACACTTGTACTTATTAAGCACTCATAGGCAAGTGTTCTGGATCAAACAAGCAAATGCTCCCCAACTCTTGCAGAATAGGTTTTCCATGCTCTATTCACCATCTCTCAGATTTGGAAGTGAACCATTTTTTTTTTTTGCAAATGCTTAATCATTGGTGAAATCAGAACTGGAACTGGGCAAAGAGATGTGGGTTGTCGATTCTAGAGATGTAACACTGTGTTAAAGCACCAGTGAATAAATGAGATTTTCTTGTTCTCCACATATTTTGTTCCTTCTAGTGATGGAAGCAATTAGAGATTTGGTAATAGTTTCCCACATGGGGAATTCATAAGTTCTAACAGGAGCTAAACTCAAGCAAAATAAATTAAGAAAAAGAGATCTGGTAGAAAAATAAAAAATAAGAAAAAGAGATCTACTAGAGCAAAGAGGCCTGGCAGAAACATTAGTTGCAAAGACACCGTATTGACTTAGCATGTCCTGAAGTTGGAATGATATACCTCAGAGATGTATGATTCTGAAAACATTGAGAATTGAAAATGGCTACAAGGTTAGATCTACTCTGGGTCTCAACTTGTATGGAAATTCCTACGTCATGTTAATATCTGAAAAGTGTGCATTGTACAGGCTAGTACTTAAGAATGAAATCTTTATACTGAAAGAACAATTTGAAAGGAGATGAATAGGATGTCCAGTTGAAGAAATGTTATGCCTCTGTTTTTTCAATATTCAAGAAAACAGGGATTATGTGCGTAGGAATAATTACTGTTGAATAGATTGCTGATACCTACTAATTTTTTATGACCCACTTATCTGCATGCCCATGCATACAGTGTTGTGAAAGGCAGTTTTGATAGAATTAATGTCCCATTTATCACATGAGAGAAGAAACAGCTACTACGAAGGTAAATGGAAACATTTAAAGGATTCTGCCTGAATCCAAAGAACTTGCCATTTTACCACCATATTGAAGTGCAGATTACCAAGGTTTTGGGAGCATTTAGCTTTCTGTATTCAAATTGCATCAGAAGCCTCTGTTTATTCTTTTCCTCCATTAGCTGTTTTCGGGATTTTTCTCACATAGAGAAGCATTTCTGTTTGATAATGATCAAAGCACAAAAGCCTACTGAGGTAACAGTCACATCCTATTCATCACATCATCCCAAATATGCCTCTGAGATGTTATCACTGACTGGTTGCTGAAGTTCCAGCTTTAGTAGCCAACTCTAATTTATCTTTCTTTTTTAAACCAGCTAGAATGTAGATTTTTTTCTATATAATAACTTATGCTTTATTCATTAGTATATTGGACATCCATGTCTGTTTTGGTATAATTTTCAGGACACAGCTGGTTCCAGCCAGCTCCACTGGCCCCACCACAAAGCCTGGCTGGAGCCAGCTGCCATTTGTGAAAATGTATAAAAGAAAAGACAGAAGACACCAAAGAGAGAGATAAGGGGTAAATCAAATGAAAGCACTGAGGTCAGTGGAGGAGGAATGGATGCCCATGACAGAGCAGAGTGGCCCAGAAGGCCTGTGCCAGGGCAGAGGGGCAGAGTGAGAAGGCAGGAGAGGAAGATAATTTTCCTTGTCTCGTTCTTGCCACCTGGCAAGGCTTTGTGAGTGAGTGGCTATATGGAAACTTGCCTACCCATTGGCACAAACTTCACTGATCAGAATTTGGGGAGATAATTTTTTTACACAAGACATGGAAGCACTACTGAAAAAGCACCCTAGCTTCTAGGCTGATTAATATTGATGAAAAAAATTGCTACATATATTTTTTAAAGCTTTTAAACTAAAATGATATTACATTAATTCTTTATGAAATTCTTACAATAATTTGAATTTGCAAGTAATACTCAGAAAAAGTTGCAAAATTAATCAGCTATCATCATAGATAATTCTACCTTTGGGGAAGATTAGTATTAATTCTTATACTGGTTCATTGACATCTAATAGTAAAATGGTAGGGAAGGTGATCTGGGTAGGTATTTGGTTAATAAAGCTTAATATAAACACTTGACGTCTGTTTTTTTCCCCTTCCCTGCTACTCATTCTAAATTAGCTATCATAGCAATTCCTGCTCCAGGCTCTCCACAGGACTTTGCCCTGGTTTCCATTTGAAAAACTTTCATTTCAATAGGTGGGCTGGGAATTCCTGTACTTCCAAAATTACTGCTGTACTACTTGCTGAGCCCTGTTAATGGGCATCTCTCTCCATTACTTAGCACGGCAACAATCAATGAACAGAAAAGAAACTACACAAAGGAGGCAAAATCAGGGTGATTTTCTAACTCCAGATGAATACTCATTTGGTTGGGAAAAAAACTACTTTTTTTTTTTTTTTTCCCTCTAAATTGTATTCTAGTTGCTGCTATGCAATTTCTTTTCCTCTTTGACTCAGAGTGAATAGCGATAATCAAGTTTTTAATTAAAGAAGTGAAAGACTTGATATGATGATTAAAGACAAGCTATATAAAAATCAGTGCTGACAATTAGATCTCAGTTATACTTTTGCATATTGATAAAAACACAACATTGGAAAGCATGGAAATAATAAAAAAGCAACGAGATGACAAAATCTTAAAATAGGAAAATGAGAGAAAAGGCCTCAAGCAGAGGACATAGAGATATATTCAAAAAATAAATGGAGACTTTTATTGAATTGGTTCAAAATACATTTGTATCTATCTGTTAAATGTTTTTCTTTCTTTTTTCTTTTATTTTTAATTGAAGAGTCACCTTCAGTTTTCAGACTTTGGACTTGCATGCATATTATAACCTAAGGCAGCACAAAATCTAAAGATTTCTCTAAATACTCTCAACTTTGACAAGCGAGGCATGGTAGAAGAGTACCTGACAGTAAAGACATGGATAAAAACTATACTGTTTGTCTTTCTGTAATTTACTTGTGCAGGAAGATTTCCAAACCTAAACTGTTTGAGTGGCAATCTAAACAAAAAAGATACAATTCCTCTCAAAGTGTTGGATTGTGTTTGCTGTTAATGGGAAGAAATATATTCAGACCTCTAAAATCAAAAACTAACGTGAAACCAAAACAACAACAGAAATCCTCAAAGGCTTTTACAGAAATAGAATGATTGAGGTTGGAAGGGACCTCTAGAGGTCATCTGGTCCAACTCCATTCTTGGGCATGGCCACCTAGAGGTGGCTATTAAAGAACTTAATATCAGGAAAAAAGTTTTTCAATTTAGACTCAATTTATATACATTTCTGGATTCAGTTTTATTTATATATTTATTGCAAAATTTTGGATAAATTGCAGTAATTGAGACATAATGAACTTCTGCAATAATAGAAACCTGAGATCCCTTTAATTATAGAGCTAGTATAATTGAAACAAATGACGTCATTTCAGTGTCTTCTATTTCAAATGAATAAATATCTATGGCAGTACTGTTTACTTTGATTTTATTTCAGTACAAACAGCAGGTATTTAAAGGGCAGAGATATAAGTATAAGATGAATCTCAGCTTTTACCTCAAAATCTAAAAAGTTCTCAGTAGCAGCCCAGAGCAAGCCTTGAATCATAACAATTTGCATCTTGTGATGAAAAGCAGAGATGATGCATAACATAACCAAGCATTCTGCAGGAAGGAGAGAGTAAAAAGTAGACCTGCTTATCAGCTTGACTGGGAAATGTTTTGCATGTGTCTATACTTACCATAATTTACTGATCTTGTTCATGTATATGTAGGTATCCAGGTCTTCTTTTGTCCATTCTCTCCATTCTCTTTACTTAAACTGGATCTGATTCACTACAGATACAATGCAAATTTCCATGAATATTCTGGTAAAATACACATATTTATAGTTGAGCAGTTTATCTGCAATCCTGTTGTAATTTTCAGAACAATGTGATTTAGAAACAAATTAAGACTAAAATACACAAAATGATTCTCAACTCAAATTCCAAATAAGTTTCCTGCACTAATCTTTTCTATACAATATAGGTCGTGTTTCTTATTTCTTTCTTTGTTTGTTTGTTTGTTCATTTATTTATTTATTTATTTTTTAAATTAGAATTGTAAAACATTTTTTAATTTTAATTGTTGCAATTTTCTACAGGAATAATAAAATAGGGCTGTTTATTTTCTCCTCTAATTTTTTTAATCATTCTGGAGTTTTCAACAACAAGCAAGCAAACCATTACAAGAGACTGGTCAAGGAAGATTACAATTTTCCTAAGTCAAAGTCTTGAAATGAGTTGGAGAATGTTATTTATTTACTTAGCACCTCTCATATAAATACTAATGCAATGATATAACCAACTTTTTTGTATTTAGTCAAGTGCAGTTGCAGTTTTAACACAGTTTTCATTTTTAGTTACCTTTTGCAGTACTAAACATCCCGTCTTTCTGCTTCAGTGTAGTGCTGAATTTGAGTGAGGCCAAAAACACAATTTCAATTTTGCTCCCCCTTTAGTGTCTATATTCACAAGAAAACTCATACTGAAACACAAGCCTATTCAATGATTTGTCACAAAACCATTTAAGAAATATTTTATGGGCACAAATGTAAGGATCTGATCATCCCAGCAGCACTGCCATTCTTTGTAGGGGCACTCTGGAAGCTTATGTGCTGGGAAAACAAAATTCTCTATGGCATACATTTGTTACAAGCTGTCTGTTCTCTTCCAGTCATATAAAATTGTGAGGATTCTTTATAAATAAGTGCATGCATTCATATTATATCTCTTTATCAAGTAAGTTTTTTGGAAAGGTTATTCCAAAGTAAACAACAAAAGTTCTTGGTGGTTAATATTTTTTAAAAAATCCATTGTACCATCATTTGCCTGAAACTCTTAAGATTAAAGAAAAAAAAAAAAAAAAGCTGTGTTTTATTGCAAAGGCTTGACAGAAGAAGAATTATTTTCTGGTATCAATTTAGGTTTTGGAAATGTAAACATTTCAGTTCAGCTTTGCTACAGAATAGACAAACTTCAAGTAATACACACACAAAAAAAATTGAAACACAAAACACCTTCTTGAGAAGATTGTGCCCCCTACTTGCTGGACTACATTGGTGAATTGACAGTCTTTGAAAGCAGGTAAGAAGTGAAAGCTTAGTATGGCTGAGATAACAAGTTGGGGAGTGCATTGTTTGTCTACTGGCGCCAAGCAGTGTTCTTAAGATTAGTGGTCCTAAATCTTTCATTCACGGCATTACAAACTGACCATCATAATCCATTCATTAATGACATACCAAAAAAAGGAAAGAAACAATACAGCTATGTTTGAAAAACAGAAAACCTTAAAATGACAATTTAAGTGTTTAAATGTGCACAAAGTCATAGTAAGCAAATCTTAGGATATTTTGGACTAGAAAGGGTTTTCAAGTTAGAATCATTTTATACAAGACCAGCTCTCTCCCCCCCTCCCCAACCCTCTCTCAGTATCCTGCTATGCTTGCTCCATAACAAAAGGGATTAGTTAAGAAATCTAAAGTGATTCCACTTTAAGAAACATGGTTAAACTCTGGGTAACCACAAGTCAGTGTCAGGGCATATCATTTATTATTTTTGAAACTTACCCTTATTAATTAATTTTTCCTTGATTTCCTATGTTATAGTATGAAATAGTACTGTTAAAGAAGAAACAAAAAAGAAGTTCCACTCATTTAGGGTCATATAAACTCTACTATTTTTTTTTTTTTTTTTCCTGTATTCTTTTGTCTTTTTCTTACCTGGGACAACTTCACAAATAAAATTAAGATGAATTGTCTTGTTACCAGAGTAAGCGGGAGCATGTCTGAAGCCCGTACAGGCATGTATCTGCATGTTTACCTACAGCAATGGGTGCACTGTTCATGAAACCTATGTACTTAGGCAGATCTGTGAAGGGTACTCAGTCTGCATTCAGTACACAACCAATATAACAATAAATATCTAATCAAGACTCCTAATCAAGTCCTCATTTGGCATTAATCATTCTCTAAAGAAGTTGTAGTTTTGTCTACCTTCAGTATATCGTTAACATGCAAGTGACGTGTTCAGTGTGCGTGCCTGGGCACTTCACAAAGACTTCCAGTGAACTCCCTACATGAGCAGGGATCAGATGGGTTATGCAGACAGTTACTGTTATTTCTTCTATTAGAAATAGTGCAGTCAGCAGGGGCAGGGAAGTGACTGTCCCTTAGTACTCAGATGTGTTGAGGCTGCATCTCAAGAACTGTGTTCAGTTTTGGGTCTCTCACTACAAGAAAGACATTGAAGCCTTGGGGCGCGTCCAGAGAAGGTCAGTGAAGCTGTTAGGGGTATGGAGCACAAGTCTTATGAGGAGCTGCTGAGGAAGCTGGGATTGTTCAGTCTGGGGCAGAGGAGGCTCAGGGTAGACTTTACCATTCTCTACAACTACTTGAAAGGGGGTTGTGTTGAAATGGCAGTCATCCTCTTCTCTCTCAAAAGTAGCAAAAGGACTAGAGGGAATAGCCTCAAATTGCACCACGGGAGATGCAGTTTGGATGTTAGGAAAAACTTCTCTGAAAGAGTGGTTAAGTGCTGGAATGGGTTGTCTAGGGAGGTAGTTGTCACCGTCCCTTGAGGTGTTCCCAAAACGTTTAGATGTTGTACTAAGAAGTATGGTCTAGTGGAAAATACTGATGGTAGGTGGATGACTGGACTGGATGATCTTGGATGTTTTTTGGTGATTCGATGATTCTTTGATTATCTTTGGGGAAATAGAGTTACAACCAATGGGAGCTTAGCTCTCAGCTCTCAGTGAAACCCTGATGAGCTGGATATTAATGATACTGATCTTTGAAATTCTAGCTTAAGCCTTCATGAAGTTTTGAAAGTAAGATGTATTTTACAAAGAGAGAAGAGGCTTGCCTAGAAGCAATTACAGTATCTTAATGTTAATTATAACTGAATGCTTGTTATTGATAGTCTTCCTAGCTTGATGACCATCCTAATGGCCAGTCAAAGGAGTTGGCCAGTTAATTGATTAGTCAAACTACAAATGTTTATGAAATATATTTTTGCTATTCCCTAGATGAGGCAGTACTATAATCTCTGTAAGAATTATTGATAAAATAGCACTTGTGGAGGACAATAATAAGTAACTAAGTGAAGTCCAGTCGCCTGGCAGCATAGTTTCATAATCTTTCTCGACTCTTTGTGCTTTACCCTTTAGAGATCAGATTTGTAACTCTTTTAAATGCCCATGTAATTCATTTCGGGTTCATTTATCCATGTCAGCAGGTGCTCTGCAATGAGGAAGAAACAAGATGGAATTAAACATTTAGATTTTGGGATCTTCTGCTCTTTGTCAAAAATCCACACAAGACAATAAAATATCTTCTGTATCGATAAGCACTATGTGCATTTGGGATATTTTTAATTAAAAAATATTATTAAATGTATTACCTGCTGAAAATAGACTGTTATTTTTAATAAGGAATTGAGAAATAGAAATGACAGTGGAATATTGTTTTGCTTCTTTGAACCTGGAAAATTGCATTCTTTTCTTTCTATATATCTTTTAACTTGAAATTATGCTAATTCCAGTAATTACCTATTAAAGACTTATTAACTGATTAGAACTAAAATATTTTTCAGATAGAAAACTTGAGTAAACTTCTGAAATTTGGAAATCCTACTAGGTTTGATTATTAAAGATAGCCAAGCTCTCCAGCTTATAGAAAATGCCTAAATAATATTCAAAATTCAGATTTGCAGAAAAAGATCTTCAAAAATTAACACGTTTCTTCAGCAGTATTTCAGGAAACTTAGAAAAGATTACAGCCTTTCAACTCAACACTGCTGCTTACTGAATAATTGTGCTCAATCTTAGAGAGTTTTCAGTGCTAGTCTTTCTACACCAAATTGTTTTCTTAAAAGATTTTGGACTAATGAGCTGAAGGGCTTTAGTGATTTCTAAGTCTGATAGTAGCTAAAAGTTATTATGTAGTTATCCAGTTACTCAGGATAGATACAGATTGAGACCCAGGAGAAGATTAGCATAAGAAAGAGTAGACATCTATTTACAAGCTTATGTCTTTTCATTTGATTCATCCTATCTTTTTGGATATACAAGCAGTGTAGCTAGATCCAAGGACAAGATGGATGGACAGATATAGCGTATGTAGAGGTGATAGCTACATGATAAATTGTAGTACCATCCCATTTATTTATATTCACCTTTGACCATCTCGCCTGCCCTTTGCCTACCAATTCATCTTCCCTGTGATGACTTATAAAATTTCAACTGCCTGAGAGTCTTCAGTTCATTCTGTCCTGCCATTCTTTGTTTTCTTCCAGTTTCTCCAGCAATGTGAAAGAAGATTGTCTGAGCCTGTTCATTTGTACGGATGTGACAAAAAAAAAAACAAAAACAAAAAAACAAAAAAACAACAACCTTCATAGATTTGAAATTTGCATCTTGAGTACTCACCTTTCTTTACTTTAGAGATCTTTTCAATAGTTGTTGAAAATGAAGGTGGACAAATTGACCTTATTTTATTTAGCTTCAACTATTAGAAGTTCTAGTGTTGAGCATTTTATCTCCCTCAGCAACCGGAAGGAGAAAGGCAAGTCTAGTGCAAAATCAATCGTGTCCATTTTAGACTTCCAATTTAAAGCTACAAAAAACAGCAAATCATAACCACAAAATGCTTGTATTCATAAAATTCAGGACTACTGTATTCTTCCCTTTATTTTGTTCTTTGCGGGCAGAATTTTTAAGAACAAGTACAAGTCACATAGTTGTTCTGTGCTACTGAGACCCATATTCTGAGATCTGAAATATCATGGGAAGCTTTGGCAAAATGACTTGTTTGGTTTCTTATTAGTGAAGGCTGCAGGTAGAAAAACACTCTATGAGATGTTTGTTCTAAAAGTCTCCATCTTTCATTGA
The DNA here is from genome assembly GCF_905368555.1 of Meleagris gallopavo. Taxonomy (NCBI): domain Eukaryota; kingdom Metazoa; phylum Chordata; class Aves; order Galliformes; family Phasianidae; genus Meleagris; species Meleagris gallopavo. Next base: position 15,317,747 of record NC_139435.1, on the reverse strand, counting down.
AGAGTAAATGAAAAGGCTGTGAGTTTCCAAGGCCATTCATTGGTGGTCCATAGCATAAGGGTTATGAAAGCCTTGAAAATGGCTGACTTAGATTGTATTTTTTTTTATTTTACTTCTCATTTCTAAAGAAAAATATGTCAAATTACTCACGTATTTCTGGTAAAGATGTTGATGAAAAGTCATCATATTTTATGTTTTTAGAGCATGAAAACTTATGTATTTTCATCCCATCCATTAATATTTTAATACAGGCTTTTCTAAGTCATGAAAGATGCATTGCTTATTTCCAGGGAAAAATTTTATCAGTAGTATTATTGCTTGTATACTTCTGTCCTGACATTCTCATTGAGAATGTGAGTGAATACTTCTGTGTTTCTTAAGATCAAACAACAAAAACTGAAAAAGATTATACCTGAACAAGAAGAGGCAATTCACAAATAGTCTTACACTGATAAAACTATACAGCTTAAGCACAGATGATTCTCAGTGTAACAGCTTAACTTGCCTATGAAAGCATGAAGTGTAGTAATGTTCCCTGAGACACATTCCCTAGAATAGCTGGATTTTTGCAACGTTTGTCATAGTCTAACGTTACTCCTGTCAGATACCATGGAAAGAAAAAATCTTGCTAATTTAGATGTTAAATTTAAGCAGGGAAAAATGAGAAAAATTTGGCAGAATAATGCGTTGTTCAGATCACAATAGGACTTGAGCTAAACAGAGTTGGCTGTTCTACTGATTCTTTCAAAATAAAAGCAGCATATTGAAACTTCAATGGAAATAATAGATTGTCTTCATTTTCTACACAGGGTAAGGAAGATGCAGTTCATATCATTTTTTCTGTATGCTTATGTTGCCATTCATATGGGCAGAACTGCACCTCTGTCAGGGATGTCAAAGTTAGAATTTTGCTGATGACCATCACATGTACAGGAGTAGACAACTCACTGAATATATAAAGCGCCATTGTAGCATTAAGTCCTGGGAACAGAAGACTGCTATAATGACACTGTTGTTAATGCAACATTTCTTATGGATGTGCTTACTCCACATCTCAAATAAATAATGACAAGGAAAATACCTTGATGTTCTGCTGACCACAGCCAGTCCACAGATGATCTAGACAAATGTGAGTTACTAGAGCTGGGAGGGAAGCAGCAGCACCCCACACTGGGACTGTGGCTGCTTTTGCGAGTGCATTAGATCTAAAATATAATCATCAGAATTAAATAGGATGAGGTGCCATGACTTGAATTAAATATATTTTAGCTAAACTTGAAACAGATTTTCTTTTCTCTATGTTCTGGGATCAAAGGAGACCTGTTGCGTGAGACACACTGATCCTGCCTTTACAGCAAAAGAGAAGATATTAGCCCTGAAAAAACTCACCAACTTTCTTACACATAAAGTAGTCTTTGACATTTAAAATAACTACTAGAATACATAAGGATTCACTAATAGAGTAGGATCCAGATAGGGACTGTAGCAATCAATATTCTAAGATGTGTAGAACTCATTTTATTACGGAGAAGGAGGTCAGACAATGCTTTAGTGATACTAACATCCCATTCACTTTGAGTATGCCAGGACTTCTTCAGCATTCCACTGGGCAAAAAGTGTAGACAGACAAGAGCCATTTCCTTTTTAAGTTCCCACTTGTTCCTGTATCACTAATAAGAAATGCTTTTGAATAAGACCTAAAATGTAGAGCAGAAGCTTTTTATTCTTTCTTTCCACTGAGCACAGAGAGTCAGAGCTATGGGTCCATCATGTGCAAGTTGGAAAAATGGAACAGCCACAATAGCAAATAAGTACAGTTATATATGCCTAAAACACAAGACTTTGCTTTTTTATCTTCTCCAGACACTTCAAAGTAAATGTATCTCACTTGGTTTGTACCGTAACTATTTTGAAGTGTAGTAATGCATCCTCAGCTACACAGAAAAAGTATTTATTTACATTGGCAAGAGACAGAGAGATGAAGCCAATGCTCAAACATTTGTTTTAAGCATTTATCTGAAAGCCTGCCTTTTAGGAAATAAACAACAACACTTAAATCCAGTTGCATACCAGACAATCCAAACAAAATACAGTCCAAACTGCTGTCACAATTAGTAGGATTACCACAGAACCTGAAATAACTATAAGCAAAACTGAATGCGGCTCCCCAGGATTGGGGTGGAACCTGTGCTAACAGAGAGACGAGGAGGTGGGAAGGAAAGCTGCTGATAGACTTGGGCTTTCCACTTGAAGAAGTGGGATGGCTGGGGTGGTGCTACTTACTCAGCACAGCCACTGTCCCTGCTGCTCTGACCCTTCTCAGCAAAAATCAGCCTGTCATTCCAGGACAGGGTAAAAAGCAGAGCCTGAGAAACTGCTGTTTAACCACCAGAGAGATTAAGCAAATGTTTGTTTTGTTTATGCTAGCAACACAAATATAACATCAGGGTACATCCTCATCTGGATCGTATTTGTAAAATTCTATAAAATAATGTACAGTCTCTACTGTGAACCAAAACCCTATATGCCTATGCCTATAATTACACTTTTCCAAATGATTTTATACTATAAGAATCAGATGGGAAAAACTCAGGTCTTTCTCAGCTAGAAAACAGTTCCAGTTAGAATAATGCAATTTAGATAAAAACATAAATTCTTAAACAATTTTATTTGTAATAGATAGTTGAAAAATGTCCATAAATAAATATATAATATAAATATATACATAAATATAGATGATGTGACTGATCAATGGTATACATGGTGAGATAATTTGCTTTCATTAACAAATATACTTAATTCATATTTTATTACTATCATTAGCATGAGGATGTAAACTAAGAATCAGTCTTAAGCTTTTGGGAAATGGCAGGAGGAGCAGCACGCCACGAGAAATCCTAAGATGAGAGTTGCTAGCACCATGACTATCACTCTGTGAATTAATTTGAATATCCATACATCATAAATGCAGTTCTGCTAGGTATCAGTGTTCTTAAAACCTGGTAAAAACATTAATGAAATGATTAAGCATAGGAAAGAATGAATTTATTAGTGTATTTCCTGATGAAACGAAGATTTTTGGTTTAGCTTTCACTAAAGAATGTAGCTTTGTCTTTCAGAAAATTTTCTCCCACCCAAAGAAAGGAAGTCATGGGATCAAAACTGGCCAAAAATTTATCTCACACCTGGAGGAACTGTTCCCTTTAGGCTGCATAAAGGGTCAGCAAGAAATGCAAAGTGATGACATTTTTCTGCATTCTACAAGAAAATTAAAAATGGAGTATTAATTTGCAAATACATAATAAGTGTATTACTGCTGTATTTTTTAAACTTTGTCTGAAAGTGAAGTAATCTGTATGAGTCAAAATGAATGATTTAGTTAATTATAAAACCAGATCACACTGCTATATCTGGAGCAGAGATTTATCATTATTTCCAGAGTTTCCTAACAGTTATCATTATTTTCAATACACAAAGATGTATATTTCACTCATGATTTTTCCCCTCTAGTAGCAAATCAGGCTCTATTCAAACTCAGCTCTGTGTATAAAGTAAATAAATTAACAGATCATTTCAGGTTTCAGCTGCTAGGCTCCCAGGAACTCCTGGAAAGAGAATTGCAACTAACCTTTATAAACAAGAATTCCTATTCACAGTTTATATGCTGTTATTTCTTTATGTTAGCCTTTCCCAGCTGCCATTTCATGGTGAGTATCTGGTCTTACACTCACTGGAAATATTCTGGGAGACTGCCAGTACCTTCAAGCAGTGTTGGAAGAGATTTTATAACTGGTTATCACAGCTTCCCTGGAAGAAACACTCCTGTAGCTGAGCAGAAGAAATGCAAGCCTTTTCGAAGAGTTGGGCTATATTAATGACAATAATCATTATTTTTCCTTTTCTCATATTAATTAGTGGATGTGGCCACTTCACACTTTTAGCTGGATCTATACTTAATATTTGCAAATGTTATCCTTTATCAGAATGTGAATCTGAAGAAGATCTAATTTAAAAGGCTTATCTTTAGGTTGGCATTAAGAAACATAAGCTGTTTTTCAAGTTAATAATTTGGGAAGTGGCCCATTCATTTATGCTGGAGGCAATTGGTGACATTCATCATCTCTAGATGCCAGGGCTGGGCAGGTGGCAGCACTCCTGACACAACAGCTGAGCATTAGCTGACTCAGGTTCTATGCAAAATGGCCAGAGTTAAGTGAAAGCATGACTAGAGTAAGGCAAAGGTATTTCAATTTATGCTGGGAAACCCAGCTCCTCAAATAATTTGATCCTGCCATAGTATGTGCCTGCAATAAAATCAAAAGAAAACTAGGAGACAACAACTGCAAAACTAAGTTTGGAAACAGATATCAAAAGACAAGAGGAAGCAGTGAGTAATGCTCGAGTCTGCAAGCAGTTCAATACAGTGGTGCAAAAGGATGGACTGTCTTCCTCTAAAATGGCAAGTCTGGTGTCCATTGCTTCACAAAAGAGATGGAAGTGAATGGTCAGCGCCATTCTAAAACTGAACTGTGATGGAGATTTAGCATAGATTCCTCTCCACTTCTGGAGAGAGTTCATGAATGCAGATAGGAACAGCTCAAGCTTGTCTCTGTGGCAGGAGGAGAGAGGTTGCTGCTTTCTGGATTGAGCTGCTAAGAAGAAAGACTCATCAGAGAGTCACTTACAATGCAGACAACCTTAGTTCCTGGGGATTTTTCATCTCTAAACTAGGTGATCATTCCAAAGCAAAAGGCAATGCTGTGGAGTAATTCCTTTCTTCTTTATTCATAGAATTTGTTCCTGACATAAAGTGGCTAAAGTCCAGGACAGACTTTAAAAAATACAGCTTTTCTGAAGCTACAAACAATTCAGTTGAAAGCAATTCATAGCCAACATTACTACATCCTGCTCCTGTTTTAGCATTTGTGACTGAAAACAGTTTTTTCAAGGAGTTGTTTTTGTTTTTTAATTAAAGCCATGAGTAGCATGATGTAGAAAACATCTATTTCCCACGCATTTTCATAGAAAATTCACTGAATCACAGAAAACAGAACAACATACTTTTGCAAACATTGGCACCGATCCTCAGTCTTTCGTTCCACTGCTGAGAGAAAAACTGCCAGAGAGCCTAAGTTTCTGCCAACAGTACAGTAGAAAAGATTGTCAAAAAAGAGCAGACTTGTAAATCAGGACACTAAGTATTAGCTACTATGTACACTTAGATAGTTAATGCTGGATAGATTGAAGGCCACTCTCCAAAACAAACTGGCCATCCACCCACACAGACTACCAGATGTGCATGAAAAGATCGCCTGAACTCCAGAGCATAGAGGTGGTGACATAGGCAAGCCGGATGACATGGAACAGTCTGGACGAGATGAATATGGGCTGTGCCGCAAGGCCACTTTGTCTGCATCTAGAAGTCTGTTCTTCCAAATGTAAGACCAGGAAAGACTGGTTAGCAGATAACAAGTTTGTGTCACCTGTGCCCTTCAAAAAACATGTCCAAGATATGACCTGAGCCTTGACCTTGAGGACGTTGGTTAGGAATCAAGAAATTCAGTGAATTTCTTGGAAAGGACAAAAATGCGGTCAGCAGTTAAACAGCCTTGGTGACTACCTTAGTGTGCCTTCACTTCTAGCTGTATCATTTTCTTATTAGTCAGCTACCTCAGCTCACCACACACCTCTTTCTAACAACACCTTTAATACACACATAATAGTTTATAACAGTCACTGAGCCAAATTCCTCACGTGTGCTTTAAATAGTATATGGCTGAGTTATTTAGAAATTGCATTGTGTGTATTTGAAAAGTTCTAGAGGCTTTCAGGAAAGAGAATGTGTGTGGGTAGGAAATTAACACGCAAAAGATTTATTATTTAAGTCTTTACAAAAGGTTTAGGAGTAGAAAAATCAGGTTTCAATTCTCTTGTAGAGATCTTAAAGAAAAAGGAACATTTTTCAAAAATTTCATTTAAAATAAAACCAACTTTTTTAAATGTAGGGAGAAAACAATATTTTCAGTATGTTGAAGAGCATGATCTTAAAAGGACTGATTTTTCCATTTTTTTTAAAGGCTTTAGTTTTTAGATCTGTTGAAATACCAAATTTGAATGATTATCATGAATGCTGTTTATGAGTAATTGCACTTGTGAATAGCAGCATTGAAGGAAGTTGGATATCTAAACATGTCTACTCATGAGTTAATGTTATTGTGACTGAACTTTACTTAATTTTAAAACCTGGTGCTGAATCAATATGAAAATGTTTCTAGGTTTGCCTACAATGAGAGAAAAAAAAAGGGAGAGAGAGAAAGGAAAGAAAAAGAACAAAAAAGAAAAAGAAAAAAAACATACGGAATCATATGATTGGCTTTTACATTTTATTTAGAAAAAAGGAGTACAGCAAATATAAATGAAAGAGTCATTTGAGAAAGTTTGAATTTCTAGACTTAAGTAGAAAACAACCAAGCATGTTTAAAAAAAAAAAGTTTTAAAGAGTAATGTGAGCAGAAAAATCTTATCCATTTAGCAATAAAGATGTTGACACTGTATTTCATACACTCCAGTAGAGGAATAAATAACTGAAATAATCTGTTTTGCTTCTTTAAAATACATATATTTCTAAAGACAAACTCATTCTCATAGGTTAACATGCTTAGATCTTCAAGAAAAAAAGTCTTGGAGATTTCTACCTTGTCAGCTGCATTATCATTCCAATCAAAAACATAACTAGTGTTGAGAAGATTACTGTATATTACCCTGTACATTCTTGCTTTTCCAAGTTGTGAATGCTATTTTTAAGGGGCCTACACAATGTAAGAATTGAGTAACAATATCTTTTTACCTTTCATGGAGGCTAGGCAGGGATAAGTTTAATAAAAAGGATAAATAAAGGAAAAGGCTAGACAAACTGAGACCTGATGTGACAACCTAAATCTGAAGCATCAACTTTTTTCATGATCTGCATCATATGGGCTTAAAAGTTCTTATAGACATATTGCATAGTTATTTGTATGAAAGGAAATATACAAGAACTTACTACTACAAGATAAGCATCTAGAAACAGCATTGTTTGTCTCTCTCATTAAAGTTTGGTTTTGTTGTTGCTTTTTGTTAGAAGAAAATACATAGCATTGTTAATAAAGCTAGTAACTTTATTCTTGCTGTTTGAGATGAATGGATCTGTATGTAAGCAGTGGAAATGATATTCCAAAACTTTGTGTTTTGTTCAGGCTTTGGTTGTCGTTGGTCTAAGATTTGGAAAGCCTTCTATATGAGCAATGGCTTTTACAGACAGGCCCAAGGGCATAAATGATGAGTCAGTAGTTCTTGTTTCATCTTTTAATCAGGTAGCAGATTTGCTATGATGCTATGTTTCCAGTCTATGCAGGATAAGTCAGTTGTCCAGATAGAACTGAGCGAAGACCTTTCACAGAATAACAAACTCACAGAATGCTCGGGTTGGAAGGGACCTCAGCAATCATGAATCTCCAACCCCTATGCCACAGGCAGGGCCACCAGCCTCCCATTTAATAATAGACCAGGCTGCCAAGGGCCCCATCCAATCTGGCCTTGAACCTTTCATTGACAGGGATGTAGTAAACACTGAAGTCTTTAATACTTTCCAACTGGCTGAGTTACATGGCATTCTCCATACCATCATAACTTCTGTGAAACCTGTTATGCTGAAACCTGTTATGCTTTCCTCAAACATCAGTCAGTGAGCATCCATCACATCCATACTGATACCTGATGCTCAACGTAGAGTACAATGCTAGTTCCTGAAAATTTTAAACTCTTTTTTGATCTGCATTTGAGAAGATGTTCAGCATTTGAGCAGCTAATGCAGATTTTAGGTTTCCTACTTTACCATTTAGTATCTTGAATTCCTTACGTTCAGTCAGTTTCCTCCGAATTTAGGTAAAGGGTATCCGTTAAAAATAAGGCACATTGTTCACATCACTTGTGCCAAATATGTCAATATAAACTGTATTTTCCACATGCCTGTTCCCTGTACAAATCAACAAAATAATTTTACATTGCAATTCTAGTAACGAGAAGAAACAATGACAAATAATCTCCAGTTCTCTGATTTTTATCAGTCACAAAATGGATACAAATTGGGCAAAACAATCATTCCTAATGTTAGCCTGAATCAGCTTTCAACTTCTGTTATGACTGGGCCACTGTTCTTCGAAAACCTTGCTTACTTTTGATTGCTAGAGAAGAATATTTGTGTCAGTAAATAGCCAGATGAATATCACTGATGAACTGATAATGTCAGACTCCATAGTCATTGACCTTTTCTAAAGGTGTCATATGGCCACTAAACAGCCTGAGGAAAGGAATAAAATAACTATTCTGTTGCAAGGTGCAACTACGAATGTGGATTTAACATCACAGATTACCACTGCTGAATTTCTGGCATTCAAAAATATCCCAGACAACTACAGACTATTTTAGGGGATGCTAGCATTCACAAAATACAGTACAAAATTAATTTCATCTTCGCAATCAGCAACATTCAAATTAAAAATTAATTGATTGAGAAAGGCTGTGCTTAATTATTTGACAAAGTTACTTAAGATCCCATGAGATGAAAATAATTTGTAATGAAAGAGGTTTATGACTAAAATGATGCCTAACAAGTAGATACTGAATGTGCAATTCATCTAGTGTTGTAGTGACTGACGAAATTAACGTCAGAGATGTCTCAGTTTTCTTTTTTGTTTTTCTTTTAATGCTGCAGTTTGTTCCCAATGTATCTCCCAAAATCAGCAAGGAGTCTTATAATAAGATTTGGAAACATTTGATTTTTTTTCTCTGTATTATTAGGAGTTCAGAATGGGCTTACTGTTTTATATATTTAAAATATTTCCCATGTTAAATTGTCTTGCTTAATATATTATATATATTATTTATAACAGTCAGTAAACATTATCCTTATTAGAATATGCAGCGTTGCAGTAGAAACAATGTCACCCAGAGTCTTATCAGTATTTTCTTGCCTTTGCTATTAAATACTTGATAAGATACAGCTTGTAATCACTGCTTGAGAAATGAATTACAAAGATAAAAGAGCATTAGTTTTGATCAACCGATGTTGGGTTGCAATGAGTTAACTGGGATCATTGTTTCTCGGGCTGTTCATATCCCCAGACTTTTCACAGCCCTGGCAGAGGCTGACTCTGTAATAAGTCTCACATTACACGTGGATTAGATTTGTAGAAATCCTGTAACTCAATAGGTACCTGCCTATTCTCTCCTGGCGTCAGGCTGCCTGCACTACTTTGCTCTGTAGACATACCTGGCATTCCACCCATGCCTCCTCACTGGCTAAGTGGGCTGGAGCCTGCCTACCAAAACATTGGGGTATTGTTGGGAAGGGGAGACCCCCTTGACAGACGAGCGAAGTGTGAAGTTAGTCTTGCAATGCCTTATTACCTTCCTATGAAGTATACATGCAGCTCTTTTAAACTTCCTTTACGCAATTGTAGTGTGGGAAATTAGATCTGCAGAAGCATTTGGGAGTAGCAGGGAGTGGAGATGCACTGTAGACATGGACAAAGCCAGTCCGACCCCAAGCCCTTCCGGCTTTCCCCCAGCTGCCACCATCATGTTTGTTTACACTGACTGAGGAAGACAACAAAAACATATTTGGCAGTGCATCAAGAATGTGAAATGGCTTGATTTCTGGGAACTGTGCCAGGTATTATAAGCCATTTTGTTTGAACACCCGTTCTTCATTTCACTGTATACTGTTAAGTAATTAGTGGGTAAGTGAGTTAAGGTTTTTTTTTTTAATCAATAAAATTAACATTAAAATACCCATTTACAGTATTTATTACATTTAAAGTGGAACAGCTATTTCACTAATGAAAACTGAGTCATGTGATGCTTAAATACTAAGGGGAAATTTCTAAATTAGTCATTAGAAGTTTATGGATTGTATCCTGCAAATCTTAGTCTTGAAATCAGTTCAGTCAAAGCTCAAAATAGAGCTTACAGAAGCATTACCAGATCAGTCAACTGACTACATTTTCACAGTCTTTTTTTTAAAATGTATTTGGGGGGAAGATATATTTTTTAATGTGCAGTGAAATTTGAGATCCATAACTACTCTTTCCTTCTCTTTCATCAGTTCATCTCATCCTGGAAGATAATGGAAAGACTCCCAGTGATTTCATGCAGATGTGTATGTGGTACTAACAACCTCCAAACAATATTTAATATTAAATGTTAATAAAGCCTAAAGGTTATATTAACATTAGTATTTTCTTTTTTTTTTAATATCGAAGATGAACTTGGTAATGGACTATGATCACAAAATATACAAAAGCAATAAATATAAATGCTAATGCCTTGAAGTTCATATCTACGACTTCCAAGTTTAGTGACATTTTACTTCAGACTTCAGAAAGGATAGTAGAAATAGGGTTGTGTACATAGCTCTATTTTCTAATGCAGTAGGCGAGGAACTTATACATTCAAGAAGATTGCAGGCAACTCATTTCCAGAAACTGCAATGTAAATAAATTCCTGTCATCCAGTTGGACTTCTGTCCCTTGCCAAATGGCAGTGACTTGCAGTGATTTTACCTGAGTTATGTGCCCAAACAGCCTCCATAGGAGATAATTACTCTGCAGCAAATGTTTGCAAAGAATATTTGCTAGCATAGGAAGACTTAAATGTGTTGCCTCTGTAGATTTTGTACCACTCTTCTCTCTGTTCATTTCATTCCACACAGACAGGTAGGTACAAAGGTAACTTTTTTGACTTTATGTTATCTAACAAATACAAACTACTTCTAAGCCATGTACTGTACAGAAGAGCTTTTAACTCATGATGAATAGCTTCAGACTGAGTTTTAACTCTGAGAAGCATGTTTTAGAAATAATACCTGGACATAGGAATTATTAGATAATACAAATAATTTTTTTTCACTTAATGTAATTATGCCTCATATTATCCCCAGCTAACCCAGTAATTGAAGCTCTGGCATGAAATCAATGAGCTCATTTTGTTTCTCTTATATTTTTTTAAATGGGAGAGAGAGTAGAATTTTTTTTTCTGTTTCAGTTATATACAGTATATTTCCATTTACACACTCCTCTTATTACTATGTTTTTAAAGCTTCATTCTACTTTAATACATTTAGGCACAGATAAAACAAAGTTGTTGGTGAGCAATGCAATTAACAAAGCCTGATTTTGCACAGATTTGTGTCCTTCATCCCAAATCCATTCACTCCTATCCTCAAAACACAGTTAACTCCATTCCGCTCCTTAGCCCCAAGGACAGCTTCACTCACAAGCAGCAGCTCATGCTACAGCTAGTCTCAAGCTTTGTGAAGGCTGATTAGGTAGCCAGGGCTCCTGTGCCAATTGGCCAACAGCCTGCTGCCAGGAACAGCAAATAATATTAGTTTCTCAGTAGGAGCCCTGAGTTAGATTTCTCCTGTGCTTACATTGATTTTCAAGAAATTTACAGAAACATAATTTTCCTTAAGTTTTTCATCACTATTTGCCTTTTGAATTTGTTTAAACATGGCCAATAACAAGTATTAGGGTAGGGAAAACAGGTAAATGACCCAACTGCATAAACCATATCTCTGAGGAGGATCAGACTGAAGCCTAAATATGAAATAGAGGTCATTCAGTGGTTTCTGTCTGAATGGTTAACATGAGGGTGTCCAAAATTACACCAGTTTCATGGAGTTTTTCTTTCTCATTAGTTCAGTGGCACAGTTTTTGTGCCAGCTTCCTGCCAAGCAAATTGCACAGGGCATGTATGACTGTGAGGGCCTGAGACTGTCTGTGGTGACAAGCTTGCTGTCGTGCCAATCAGGACTTTATAACATTCCTTAAGGAAAAAAAAAAAAAAAAAAAAAACAAGAAAAAAGAAAAAAATAGAAGATGCTGCCAATTGTAACAACTGTGAAGTGTCTCTTTGACATGAAACCACTGCTGATTAAAATGAGCCAAAAATATGACAGTTTCACAGAAGACTCGTTTTTATCAGCTGAATACTTCTCCTCACATCACTAAGGTCAAATTCAAATGTAAAATCATTGTACCTGAAGGAAACCAACTGTCAAGTGTCTTATACAATACTCGCCAAGTCCTCTTCCTCTAAACAAGACTACTACTTATGTAGTTTTCTTGATAGTAAAATGTAATGAATTTTCTGAATTTCTATACAGGTAGATGAATACAGGATGAAAAGTCTCTTTTTCCATTTCAGTGCTTCAGCTGAAATGGCTTTGTTACAGTTTATGCATTCTTTTAAATATGAAAAGTCTAGGAACAGATTTGTGAATGAAATATTTTGTCAAGGTTGAATGCCAGCTCTAGCCCCACTCAAATAAGAGAAATTACTTCCCAGTGATGTGTCAAATTACTTGTTAACTATTTCAGCAACAGGTATGGTGATTCTCTATACAAGGCTTGTTCTAGCCTTTTTAGATGCTTTCATGTCAGTTAATTTTTGAAATCTGCATTGTCAGAGGCTGTTCAAACTTCAATCATTCACCTAAATGTGCACAGGTGAATATGTTTCCAAGCCTATAATTTCTATTTCCAGATGTGTAGTCTTCATTAAATGTTTGCTTAAAAGTTATTAAAAAGAAGTATATAAATGTGATTAGTAATGGTCCAGATACCACTATGAAGAGGCCTTATGGGACATAAGCAGGCAAACTGAAGTGACTATGGATTCTGTGTTTTCCCAGAAATTCCAATGAATGAATCAAATTCCAACCATGGATGTTCAAAATTCTGCACAATTAATGTGCTTTTGTGCAGAAGTTGAACTGAAATACATGATCCAGTACCAATGATCTTAAAGAGTCTTTCTTTACAATCCTATGGGTGTCTGAATTTAATAAATAACTATTTTTATCATTGTTTTCTTGATTACCTGAGTTAGCACCTTTACAATACTGAGATCAGTAAGAGAATGTTGACGTCCTAAATGTGTTGTGGGTGTGCCATGTCTGATCGTGACTCAAACGACAGAACAGTAGATACAGGTCAAAACCTCCACTTGAGACCCATCTTGCATCTTCTTTGTTTTTTTATAGCTCAAAGCTATGTCATATCAGTTCCAACTTGACACACCCTAGGGATCTCCAGGGCAATATTTTGGTTGCCTGAGCAGTCTCCCCTTTCTGAGAAGCAAATTAAAACTGATCAGCACTCTTCCATTGCAAGCTGCTGCCATTCAGTAGATATTGGTATCAGAGAACTGAAGAAAGCATCATGAAGAAAAATTCCTTCCTTTTTTCTCTCCTTCTTGCTGTCTGGTTTCCTGGATTCCATAATCCTTTCAGTAGGAATCACACAATTTAAAATAGAATTGTTCCAATCTGGTTTTAGTCTCCTTTCTCTCACAGCATATACAGCAGATATTGTTAGATTTTAGTTTCAGATAAAAAGCAAGTGGTGGCTAGCTTTTTTTTTTTTTTTTTTAACCAGAGTTTACATGGTAAGAGAAAAGATAACTTTATTTCCACCCCTCATTATTGTAAGGCTGAACAACACTAGCTTTGAACTGAAAAAGCTCCTTTTTGAACTGAAATAGAAGAAAACCTGGGAAGAAACTGTCAGTGAATCAAGGAAAGAACAATACAGTTTGAGAGTTAATAAAAATTCACTGAGAGTGCTTTTCAGAGAACAGAGAGGAGCAGAGACCTCCTTGAAAGATCTGCAACACTGCCACAGTTGGGGTCTTTCTTGCAAATACTGTCTCACTGAAACTGTGTAGGCAGCTGTCCTTTCATGTGCCACCATATGTCTTTGACCCTGTCATAGCTCATCATGGTTAATCAGCCTAAATCTGCATGTTAAATTCAAAAGTAAAACACAACAGCAGTGAGTCAGGAGCAAACACCCTACCACAGTCCCTATTTCATGTAGTTTTTGTGGGAGGAATGAAGGTTTATTCACAGTCTCTAAATACCTGAGTTAGTTTGTTAAGAAGGAAAGAGTGGTGGTCATCAGAGAAATGGGTGCTGTGAGCCACCTCCTGCACTGAAGATTGTTTATTTTTACTTATGAAAAACTGGATTGGAATTAAAGCCATAAGTGTGAAATATCTTGACAGTCTTCAAACCTGAAATGGGATTTTCCTTCAGCCTTCACTCCGTTCCTCCTGCATGAGAAGTATATATGTGAGATGTGAATGATGAGGCAGCAGGACTGGTAGAAAATCACGGGTAAATCATGTCAATAGTATGGGTAGATTCATTGATACCTAGCTGCATCCTCCTGCAACTGCTTATTCTATGTTTTGATTTTTGTTGCTTCACGGAGAAGAGCTACCGCCTGGGACAATTTAGGGAATTGTACCCCTGTCTCATCTTGGCTATCAAGCATTTTCCATTTCCACATTTCCTCAGCTAGAATGTATTGTTTCCTGTAGCTTCTGTTTTCTGAAATGGCTATAGCGTAATGCTCTATTACTGATAAATATTTTATTCATAAAATGGAGTTCAAAATGTATTTGTGCCACTCTAGGGCCAGAGAGGTAAATCCATTTATGATTTCATTGTAATGCTGTAACATCTGGAGGACCTAAACAAGATTAAAACTTCACTGTTGTAGGCATAGTATGCTAAGGTTGTCAGAATTAGTTTCTTCCCTGTAAGCATTACAAAGATATGCAGGGGAGCAGAATTACCTAAAGGATCTTTGTGGAATTTATGGAAAAAATAAATATAAATTTGTATAAGTAGGCAGACATAGGTTTACAACTCAGATTTTCAGCAATGATTTAGAGAAGAATGGGGAATAGCACAAACAAAATGGGAAATAAAGAAGAAAATAACATAAAAGAATCATGTTTTATCTTGCTCAAAACCTTATTGGTTTATTACATTATAAACTATTTGCCCATGCATACTTCATGTAATCTCTTACTTAATGTTTTGTGACAACTTTAATATAACAAAATTAGACATGCTGCTGCAATAGTTCTGACAGCTACCTGGTTTCCATGCATTAACACCATTGGCTTCTTGCCCAATACAAATAAACTTGAAAGGCTAGAGAGCACATCCAGTGAAATCAAGTAGCCTTAAACTAAAAGATAAAGCTCAGTGCTGTGGAATAAAATATCATTGCAAGGGAAACCTTCGGCAATGTCACTGACTGAAGTATTAAATTAAAAAAAAAGTTTGAAATGAAGACAGTTAAATCTGTCTATATAAACAGGACTATTGTGTTAAAGAACAGGTAGAACTTACAAAAATATAATTTCATTTTGTAATCATGTAGGCATACCATATTTGCAAAATTCCTTCCCACATCAAAATTTGATTAAGATATGTCATGGTATACATTACAAGTGTTCCAAAAACTCAAAGGATTATGTATAACTACCTTGTAATGCCTTTTTACGCTTATTGATATAAGTGCATATGAGCACATATACATTCTGAGCCACGACAGAAACAAATTTTATACAACAAATGACATTTGACCAGTACATAAATATATGTGAAACTTATATCTTCTAACTTGCTATCACACTCCCTAAATACTTCTTCAGTTTCATAATGAATAAAATTTGTTAACCTATGTGCACTTAAATAATGGGAATTGTTATAAAGAAATTGTCTTTTTTTTAAGGTAACTACTCCAGCTGCTTTGAGTGTTTCTATTGTGTTGTTTTATCAGTGCTCAAGTAGTCCTTTAGGCTTTTTCATATCAATCAAAACATGAAAGGTACCTGAAGATCACATAGAAATCATAGTACTATAATCATACGAGAATTCATCAGAGGGCTAAATTACCAGTGGTGAAAAAAAAAACCAAAAACTTGAGGTAAACCTGATTTTAGTAACCATTGGATTAGTAAAAAATAAAAATAAAAAAAAATAAAAAAAATTACTATGGTAATCTAACGGTTCTAATTTGTGGTTTTATGGTAGAGACAGAGAGCAGCTTTTGTCAAATCTAGAAAAGTTCACTGCAGATTCCCCCATGCTGTCCTTAGCCAAGCTACTGACATGGTCTAGCACTCTGTTATCTATCACCTTTTTTCCACCAGCAGGAGCAGCAGTTTGCAAATCACAGAAGATGGATAGCCCAGTGTTCTAGCTGCACAGATGGAGTTATAAAGGTATTTCTAGAGATGTGGCTTTAATCAGAGATTGATATATTTGGCCAGATATGTGTTATATTTTCATAACTGAGTCCTTATCACTAAGAATAAGATAAAGTATTGAAAAGATTTGCAGATAAATATTGAGAACTAGTTTCCCCCTGGAGAATCCATGTTGACTATTCTTGATAACTTCACTTGCTTGGAGATGACATTGAAAATAAGTTACTCATGATAATGTGCTTGTATATATATATATGTAAATGAAAATATGGAATAGAAAGGACTGGACTGGACTAGACTAGACTAGACTAGAATGATAATCCAAACACTGACAGGCAGGAGACATCAACAACCTCTCCAGGAAGCCATACCAGTGTTTGGTCATCCTCAAGGTAAATAAATGCTTCCTACGGCCCAGTCTGTATCTCCCCATGAGCCACACGTTGTGCCTCCCCCATCCTGTCATCAGTTCCCAGGGAACAGAACCCAGCACATCTCTCAGCTTCCCCTCTTCAGGGAGCTGCAGAGCGCAGTGAGGTCACCTCTCGCCTCCTTCAGTCAAGGCAATCCAGTTGTCCTCAGCCTCTCCTCACAGGGCATGCCTTGTACCCCTCTTACCAGTTTTGTTGTCATCTTCTGCATACTTTCAAGCATCTTAACATCCCTCTTAGACTATGGAGCACTTTTACATTGTCAGAACATCTCCCGCTTTTACTCCTTTTTATTATCCATGACGGAAGAATTTTCTGATAGTTATCATATTTGCCCCTTATAACTTTCTTGAAACATAGAGGGGAAACACTAACAGAAATGATATGGATTCTTTGGCATGCAACCTCTTTTGAACTTCTTTACTGACTGTGCAGAAAGGGCACTGTTTGCCAATATCGTTAATAGTTCTGATGTTGTTGCTTATAACTGCAACTGATTACCTCCCTTATTTATATCTCTCTGTGGAAGCTCCACAACACTTTTGAAGTACTTCAAGTGAAAAAAAAAAAACAACAGCATAACAACCTACGAGAAAAAAAAGATCAAAAATCCATGATACTGGCATTGAGACAAATTGCCTACTCCTTCATAAAGTTTCTCTTTCTTTCCGATGAGGTGGTGATGAAAGGGGTTGGTCTATGTTTGAGAGAAAAACCTAGAATAACAGAGGATCTCATAAGCTATATCATTTTCTCATCAGATGCAAAGCATGTTTATACATCCTGCTTTCTCTAGTATAAACTTATAGTCTTAACTATCAAAATGATAAAATTATGAAATGTGCTACCTTATCCCTTCTCAAAACAAAGCAATCCTCTATTATTTCACTCTCTTGGGTGTTCACATGAGTGAACAAACCAAATGTGGCAGATGTTATTCACATTCCTAATTGCACAACTGGAAGCTGATCTCATCCTATAACAATGCACATAGATGACTTTAGAAGAATCTGAAGAAAAAAGAAGTGCTTATTAAATAATACTGTACCAGTTGGGATTTTTTTTTATTTCCAAAGCAAGTTGAAGTGGCATCTGAAAGGAAATATCTCTGCTAAAGACTTTTAGTCTACATCATTCTCTGTTCTTTCCTTTCCTAATGCTTAAAATGTGCAAGGAGACTCCATTTAGGCAGGAATTATTATTATCCACCATTTGAAAATGCCTCACTACTTGAATAAGAGCTTCAGATATAGTTTGTATTTTATATCAATATCATATTGCCTTAAAGTATTATGTTAAAATGAGATTCTGCTTCCTCAGCTACTTAAGTGCTTTACTTCTTTTATACTTGTAGTTTATATAGTATATTTTACCTTACATCGGCACATCTGAGTGAGTTCTTTGGTTTATTATGGAGCAGATTGGGCTATATGTCCTAGTAGTTCATCTAGGCTTTAAAATAGATGTGTTTTATGGAGGTATGAATAAAGATTTTGCATTTGATTGAATAAAGCTCAGAAAGACTCCAAATAAGGAAGGAATGTAAGAGCTCAAATCCCATTTAACTTAGGACAACCCTTTTCTAAAGGGAACACGGCATATTTCAGAATGTTCTTAAATCTAAGCATGATATTAACAGCTTAAAACAATCTATCAGCCGCTTAAATATTTTAAGAGGATGTAGCCATGTTTTCAAAGAGTAAACAGAAATAACATATGGAATTGTTACTCGTAGATAAAACAAATTCAGGGTCAGAAAAAATTGTGAGAGGTCAGTGTCATTAAGAAAGAGCAATACCAGGCCAGAATTCCAGAAGAAGAACTTTCATTCGATGGAAATATTTTTTCCATGCATAACGTTATTAGTTATGCATGGAAAAAATGGCTTATATCCCACAGACCCTCAGCAAGATGAGAGATTTTGGATCAACTGAGATGTTTCAGGATAGTTTTCTGAACATCCTCCATCACTGCTAGGATGTACAGTGTGTCCATTATTCTGTTATGTCACCTGTCTGCGTGACCTTTGCACTAAACCAAAGTTATGAGTAGTAGATTTTCAATTCATGAAAAAAGGCCAACATACCAAGCATTGTCTATGGGATAGATGTATGCACATGAGCAGTTACCATAAAATAACCTCTATTCTGCAAGTTAAAAACACTTTCCTGTCTGTGCCCATTCCTGTCCTCTCAGTCAGATGCAAAATATTCTTTTATCTCCACAGTAAATTGCTCCCGAGTTTATCTTTGTTTTTATTTTTCTTAAAGTAATATTAGTACTGTGGCAGCACGTAGGGACTCTTGTCATACATCACAACTTCATTATGATTGTAATCTCACTGAGATTACCTCTACATAGGTACTTGTGTATTTCCCATCTACCAGTTCTCCCTGTGAGATACAAAAATGCTAAATCCTACCTCAACACCAAATATCATGAGCTTTTTCAAACTCTATGAGCTTGAAGAGCTTGACATGTGAAGTAAAGCTCAGAAGTTGTTTTAAAACATTCTCCATCTGACTTACTTTACAGAGAACATGAAATTAAATGTACATATCGATATATGCATACATATGCTTTAATTGTATATGCATAGGTGCATATATAATATATATACTCATAAACACACACACATAGACCTTAAAGGATCAAGTCAGTTGCTTAGCTTAGCTTTACAGTGTCACTCAAAATGTTTTGAATGTATCTCCTGATCTGCAGGTGCTGCTCCACCAAGGAGTAGTCTCACTTCTATTCTTTGTCATGTATCAGATTTCTGCAGATATCTCAGATGCCCTAAATTGTCTAATGTCCCTGCCTCCCCTATTTCTGTTGCTGACTCCCACTCTAAATGCAATCACACAGGGGATGTATGTGCTCTATCCCTTGCATCTATTGACTTTCCACTTTCCTACCCTATGCAGCTGGCCACCAATTAGCCTTGTCACATGCAACTGCACAGCTCAGGCTGAAGATCCCAATCTCACAGTTCTGGTTGGACCAAGAGTCACACTAGCTGTTATCTAATGTGAGTACAAAAAAATGTAGCATTGTGAGATAAGGATCAAAACAATGTGCTTAACAGAAACCATTTTGAGAACAGTGGTGGAGTTGGCTGTGAGAACAAAAGCTGTCAAATTTTCATTAAATGGCATCCATTGCTCATAAGAGCAAGAACAACAGAGCAAGTGGAAGCATCAGCAGAGATGAGATGGAGTTTAAACATGATATCTGATATGGTTCTGGGTTGTGTTCCATATATTTGTGTGGACTGAAGAACACAATAGGCTTTATGCCCAGGAGATGAAGGAGCAGGTTGGCCCAAAGATAAACTAATCAGGAGTGCAAACTGAAATCTGAAGAAACACTAATTTTGTCCTGCAGAGTTTTTCCAGTCTAAAATATTTTCATGACATCAACCATCAACCATATAGAGAATTTGGGCAGGAATTAAAAGGTTATAGTCTAGAATGTACATTTTATATTTTATTAAAGTATGTGTGATTTATGCATTATCTGTCAAAAATATGTATAAGATAACATTTATATCTATACACGCATACTTTCTGTAAGACTGTAAGTATCCTGAAAATATTTTTATTTTCAGTCTATATGTATTGTTATTCAAGAACAACCTTGTGTTTCACCTAACACTCACTTTTAGCTCTGCTAAGGGAAAGAGTACGAGACACACAGCAAGGAACCCTTCTCCTTGTAGCATTCCCACCAACATTATTCCTACCTTTGGCATTATTGTTAGAGAGGATATTACACAAAATGGCACAGCTTGAATCATGCCATTTTTCAGCCTCCTACTTTTCTTCCTTCCCTACTTCTATTATGAATAATTCAAGATCGATTTTGAACAGGAGAAATAATTTAAACAAGCAATTTTCAGTATTCACTTTTTTTCCCTTTTGTTTCAAAGCCTATGCTTATTACTGTGAATAAAAGAACAAATAATAATAATAAAAAAAACCACCAAAACCAAACCAGCAGGTAAAAGCAATATTCATAAAATCAAAGAAAAATTAGGGACCTTGAGAGGTCATTTAGCATTCTTCGGCTCTAGTCTACAGTATCTAACCTAAATCTCCTCAGCAGTGCCTAAATGTGATGTATGTTTTCTCACGTTCTGTTCTTCCAGAAGCTGTATCATATTGGTAGACTGATGTAATTTCTTGCAGTGCACATATGACTCAGGCAGATAGATTATAAATCCCAGTGAATATTTTAAATGAAAAAGTGCCCTGATACTTGGCTTCCTCAAATTGTCCCTTATTGTCATGCTGTCTATAGTAAGGAGAGTGACAAAAAAGGAAATAAACCAGTTTTCTTAGTGAACCTTGGCATCCTAACTAAGCACTGAGCATCTGTCTTACATGTCACTCTTGGTCAGTAAATGTATAAAGAGTTATACATCAGGAGAAATTCATGCTGCACTGTGAGATGCAAGATCACTCCACAGCAATTACTCCCACAGCCCCTTACTCTGCCTGGCAAATGGTTCAGTTGCAGAGTGACAAGGAAGATTTCCAAGTCTGGAAAAGTATTTTTTCATCCTCTTCTGTTTCCTAAGGGTAAAATTCTAAGACAGTCCTGGTGAGTTTCTGATCACTTAAAATGACTATCATACCTCTTAGAAATGTCCTGAGTCTAAAATTTTCAACATAGCATGTCTTTGGCCTGCATACCTAGAGAGAGTTTGTGAAAAGACCAGCCTACAAATAATAAAAATACATAATAAAAATATCAACAAAGACATTGTAGTCCTGTCCTTATTTCAAATATCTATATAGAGAAAGCAAAGAGAAAGGTGAATTATTTTTCCCCCTGCTCAGAAAGCAATAAGCATTTTGAGTACTGGTGCATCTGTTCTCCTTGACTGTTCTAATACCAAGAGATTCCTGGGAAGGCAAAAAAAGTCCTATGGCCAGATATGAAATAACGTGATATTATTCAGATCTCAGTCATCTATGCTAATTGTCTGGAATATGCCTACATTTTTTCACAAGTATGCCTGTTGTATGGAGATTTGATGATGAAATTATATTCAAACAATCTACCTGAGGCACAAATCTTACTACAGAAAAACAAACAAGCAAAAACCGACATGGCTTCAAGTTGGACTATCTTTTCTTTCTGATAAAAAGTACTTGCTTTGTAGATCCTTGGAATGATGATGAAAAAAAGTGAAGTGGAGCAGGGACAGGAAGAGATGCTTCGTACCTACTTTCCTCTCTGAAATAGCAGCCCAGTCATGGGCAGAAACGATTGACCTTATGGTGCTGATCTATGTTTTTATGGTGTACCTGGAACAAATGTAGTTAGAAGTACTCTGTTGATTGTGTTGAGAAGAATGGCTCTGCAAAGCATCCCTTTTCCCTTAATCTAGCAATGGACTCAACAGGGCAGGGGGATGGTATGGGGATATCAGATACGGGGAACCAGGACTGTGAATTGCAATATTAAAGCATAAGTGCCTCAACATTTAGACACAGCTCAGCCAGAATGTATAGATACAGTGATTGGTGCAATAAAAATAATCGCTTCTTGGATTAATTGAACATATTTTCCATTCAATATAGGTCTAAAGGGAATGTTTTAATTACGTTTCTTCTTTTCATTAGTTAAATCCATAAAAATCTGGAGATTTAAAATGTTTGTGGGTTTAATATTAGTTTGGTAAAAGATAACGTTTTTTATTTACTTTATTTTTCTCTCTTCTGTTTTTTCAGACCAGAACTAAAACTGGTAATGTTTCATTTTGAAAACTTTGAACCAAAATCTTTCAATGTTTAGGGATTGTTTATCTTCTTTTTTTCTGTTCAGAAGTCTTCTTCAATTTCGTGAAAAACCCACTGAATACTGTATGAGAACTACTGAATCATGGCCTGAACCTCTGATTGATCACATGAGGCAAGCAATGAGTCAGCCTTGGGAGCACAAGTGAAGGCAATTCACCTGTACTGTTGAAAGGGGTGGAGCCTGGCTCCACCTCTCCTAGACCCATTTAAAAGCTGACTACCAGTGGGGAAGGATCTCTTTCTGGAGTTTTACAGTGAGTCTAGGACAAGGGTAAGCACTCTTATTTATTCTCTTTTTGTTATAAGTGCCTGCTTAGCCAAACTCTCCTGTTTATTTCATAATTATAACATCTGTGCATTCATTGATTATACAAATAAGTATGTATTCACATTTACCTGTGGTGGTGGTTGAAGAGTATCATCCTGCAGTTGTGAGCTACAATATGCATTATTAGTCAAACTGTCTTCACAGCCCTCTTCACTGCTGGAAGTAGACACTCTTTCTGTGAGGTGCAGTGATTCTGCTTCACCAGCAGGAAGAGAATAAATCCCCAAAGCCACAAAAGTCTGCAGGAGACTCTTCTAGCTAGCTCTCCCAACTTTATGGGGTGCACCTGCTCCACTTCAGTGAGTAAATAGGGTAGGTATTAAAATCAGCTTGTGTATTGTGCCTTTCCATCATGCAGAACTGATGTCTCAAATCTTAGTACACCAGTAACCTGAAGTATGTCTGGGTTAGTAAATGCCATTACATGACTTCAAAAATGGGCCCAAACTTGAGAAGATAAGCTTGCTAGAGACAGACTTAACAGGAAAAATGCAGCATTTACAGTGCATCATGAGTGTTTGTATATATGCAATCTAATGATGCTCCAATTTATATTCCAAAATAACTTCATCTGCTTGCTACATCAGTTGTTTTAATAATCTAAAGTAAATGGTCAATAATTAAAGGAAGACATTTATAGTCTCCTGTTTACAGTGGACCCTGCAAATTCACCGTTATCTCCATATTTTTCTAAAATGTTTATGTGTAAATGATTTTCACTTGAGTATCTTCATCATGAATACATAAAAATATATGCTTAGCTATCAAAAGATAATTAGGTGAGACATGTATGTTTTGTCATAATTAATATTCTGTCAATAGGCTAGATAAGAAAGCTCCAAGGGTTAATGCTTTCCTGCTCTGTATCTAACATTGCCAGTGAATTTCTCTAGCTCACTCCATTAATCCAGTCAGCACAATGGATCAGGTTAGAGATGTGTCTCAATAAATCACTCTCAAGTGCTGGGGGTAGGAGTACCTAATTAATCAGCACTGTCATTATGTTTGACTTGTAGCTGCCTTACTGTGTATGGGATGAGGATTCAGTGTATTTAACCCGCAAGCACTCTTAAACAGATCTCCAGTAGTGATGTAAATTTTAACCCTTGTATGGAAAAAGCCAGCCCGTGTTTCCAGAGATGGAAGATGAAATGCTTATTGCCATTAAACTAATCCACAGGACACTTACTCTTTTTTTCTGTCCTCAGGGACCATATTAACATCCTGTGGCATTTTATTTCCCCTAATACTAAAGTTCAGAAACCAGCTTCTCTGCTAGAGTTCCTCTCAGTGCCAAGCTGTACCTGCCAGCTTTCCCCTTCCCACTTCCCATACATCCTTTCAGCCCCCTTTCTCTCTGCCTCTTTGTTCTCAGGCCAGTGCTTCCCAGCAGAAGGCTTTAGCCAGACTATCCTCCCCATAGTCTGAAGAGGTTTCTTGCCCCACTAGCTGCCAATCTCTCTCCCCACTCTCCTTCCTTCGTATCTTTATTCCACAAGCATTCCTGAAAGCTAAACACGTCTTTCCTAGCTTCTTCCTTCAGCTATAAGCAGCATCTTGCAGTCGTAAGGCAGATCTTTGACTCAAATTCTTCAACTCCTAAGCTGCAGTTTAGCGCTACCTTCCTGATTGAAAACAGTGGCATATTCCTTATTGAAATAATAGTTCTGACTCTTGTAATGCATGTCTGTGAACACTTTTATTTTCACCTCTACTTTAGTTCAGAACTCAAAAGATTTTCACCGTATTTTGTATTATTTTAAGGTCCAAGAGGCAACTGCCTACCTGGGATGGTGATATCTAGAGATATCAGACTGCCTGGAATAAAAACTAGGAGTGATGTGATGTTGAGTTCATGGACAATTTATGCCAATGTGCTTCCTGCTTTGTACTGACATTAAGGCCATAGCAAGAAGAGTAAAGATGAGAGAGTATATGGAAGGCAGCAAAGCAAGTGCTGTTTCTGCTGATGGCAGGGCTGGCTCCTGGCAGCCTAGAGGGAGAAGATGCTGTGAATATACAGTCTGTGATAAAGAAGAAACTGCAAGTTTAAGCTATACACTAATACTTAAATAGATGTAGTAGGAATATGCACAATTGTGTTAGCGTGCACAACCTCATCTAATTGTGTCCTGAATCAGTCATGAGCAGATCTATGAATTTACCACTATTTGCAACAGAGGTACTATCTTGTTTATTTTAACTCTGTCTTGTGGACTTCCCAGGTAACTATGTGTTCAGGCTAGCCTGAATCTTTGTCCTTTTCCATGGCATAAAGCAAATCAGTATCCACTTTGAAGATGCCTACATGAACAATAATGATTTTGAAGATTTTTGTTTGGCATACATAACTACCCTACTATCTGTTTCTGATGTGGTATTGAACTGTATTGACAATATTCTGTACAAACTCAGTGATTATAAGTCGGTGGCTGTCCCTCTGCAGACACCTGTGAGATAAAAATATAATTTGAAAATAAAGGCAGTAATTTTTCAAACTAGATAGAGTAAAATTATGATATCTGACACTAGTATTTTTTTTTTGCTTCAGTGTCCCTCTTCTTTGAAAATAGGAATGTCATCATTTCACTGCAATGTGATATCCAATGATTATTCATTAATGCCTGTGGACAGTCCATGCTAAAGTCTCTTCATCAAAGAGAAATCTAAGGAGGAATTAATGATCCTGTGTTCTGAAGTAGTTGCACAGTGAACAGTAAATGATACGTAGACCTATCTGCTCAATGATAAGGATAATTCTGACACTGCAGACAAGTTTTTCTGCCTATCCTGAAGCTTCAGAAGGTACACATTTTGTGAAAATGTGATTCTGTCATTCTGTCACACTGTAAGAAACAGTGGTATCACCGAAGTGCTAGTGTTGAGACTGTAGAACTGCCTCAGACTTTACATTTCCTAGGCTTCGAATGCTTGATTTCTGCAATCTTAATCGTCTCTTAGAATATGCAGGAAATTACAAACATAAAATGATATTAGGATATTCATCACCCACGGCATCCATTTCATGCTGCATCAGCTGCAACAACCTCTCCTATTCTGCTGCAGCATGGGCCACCCATTAGAGCCCAGGCTCCATTTCCATCTTTTGTTGCCTGCACACAGGCGCAGGGGATGGGCACTAAGTACTACCGCAGATGGCACAGGCAGAGGGGTAAACCCCAGGAGGAGCAGCAGGGCTAGCACTGATGGAAAGCTCGCAGGCTCAGAGTGGTAGCTTAGGCTACTGACACTGATGATATTGATGACAATTAGTAGAGTGAGATTAGAATGGAGATGAGAAGATTCATCTGTTGCACTATCCATCATCTGTGTGTTGCCCTAGGCAATGGAAGCAGGCTGCTGCTTTCAGTGGAGCTGCAGCTATTAAGGAGTGACTTTAGCCTTCATATGGTTTGAAACTTCTAGAACAACTTTTTGCCAACAGAGCTTAGAAGAAAACAATTTTTTGCTATGTTTTTTAGGGTCTGGGTGAATGCATATGTGGGTAACTCAAAAATACTTTTTTTTTCTGTGATGTATTTCATACAAAAGTTCATCTGGAAAGGGAAATCTTCAATAACATGTAGTAAATAAAAAATCTGAATTAATTAGAAAAAAAAGTTTCAATTCCTAACCTTCTTCAAGCATGAGAATGATAAGCAAATAGAAAAGTAAACCTACCAGTTAGCTTATTGCAAGGATGTCACCCCCATAAACACATACACAAACAACAACAACAACAAAAAGCAACAAAAACTTTATTTCTTCTTTCCATGAGTAGCTGCATTAATTTGTTGCTATGACATACTTTCATTAAGTCTATGAAAATTCTCATTCTCTTATACTCAAGCTTTTTATAATGACAATGGACTTTTAGTTTAATGTCGATGTATCTTTCTCCAGAAAAAATATAATGCATGTTTTTCACTGATCATATTATAGGTATATCACCCTTGAATACTTGTGATATTGTGTACAGAACTCATGCCATGTATTTTTTTCATTCATATTGGAAGACAATGTTAATTTTAATTAGATTTCAATAGAAGCTCTCCTCCGATATTATTTCCCCCTAATAGTTAACAATCAGGACCAGAGTAACTGGGAATAACATTTTGTTTGAATTATTGTCTAGTTTATATTTTTTTATAGTTGAAACTCGGACCTTATTCATTGTTTCTAACTACATTGTTCATATGTGGTGAAATAATGTACAGTTTGCTGACCTGGATCCTGATTGGAAAGACTGATCAAGCCTTCCTTTGCAGTACCACCTCATCTTATACACACAATGCTGATTCTGATTTCCCAGAATAAATTCCTGATCATCCCTTTTTCCTGATGACTACACACGCTTATAGTCCCTTTCTCTGCTTCAGATGCTCTGTCACTCATTCTTAACACCCAGCTGAGTTCATTTGGTTTCCATACATGCTCTTTCCTTTCACACCAAGAAATATAAGAAGAAGGTTCTTGCATATTTTAGGGGAGAGAAGAACAAAAACAACTACCTAACCAAATACAAAAGCAAAAAATAAAACAACAACAAAAACAAGAAACTTCATGAAACCCTCTCTGATTCTTTTAGATCCTAATTCTTATCCCTTGAAATCCTCATGGCAGACAGGACAAGTTCATTTTTGTCAATCTGAGCACAAGTCTGACATTGATCAACTAGTTAATCAGTTTGTATGTGAATATAACATGGATTATGCTTATATATATTTGAATAACTAGATCACAAAAGCTTTACAAATATCATTTTCACAGACTATGTAGGGTTTTCTAGTTCATTAGCTAAATGGGCACTTGAGAGGTTGTTTTCCATTCCCTCCACTTTGTAGTTTATGAGCATTTTCTTACTAGTGACACTACTAATCACAACAGGAGAGTGAGTATAAGAACTGGATGCATAAAATCATTAGATGTTTCCGAAGTTACCTCTGTACTCATGAACATGTTTGATCATCAAGATGCGGTGTGGATATTTGATCCAGTCACCAGAAAAACTGAAAATCCAACTCTGCTCTTTCCCTTTGTGCACACCTCTATAGGTTATAGACTAGTACCACACACTATAACACTTACTAATCCTCCTAACAAAAGTTGCCAATAAAAGAAACACAAGAGAAAACTCATGCTTTCACCACCTGTGTGAGTTAAAGGATGTCACAGTTTCATGGATATATTAACTGGCTATGAACAATGCAGACTTTTCCTTCAAGATATTTGAGCATCAGCCTCGCCTCTTCTTCTTTCCCACTTTAAAAAAATAATTTAATTGTTGATATTAGATAACTGACATGCTGAAGTCTCAACTACACATAGGAAATACATGATCATATTCTGCCAAAATATTACAGCTCAGTAATAAGAAAGGGAGTGAATGGATTTTTCTCCAGCTTGTTTTTTCAGTACTCTTTACAGCTGCTTTACGTATAAACAAGAACTTCAGAGCATAAACAGAGACTAAGCATAGTAAGACGACAAATTATATCCCTCAGAACTGATGATGTTTGGATTTTGTATTCATTTTTATTAGTGTAGCATATTGCATGTCTAATCCATGCTGAATGAACTATGTAACTGTGTGGCTAACAATATTGGCTTCAACTATTTATCTGTTATAAATACTTCAACATGCAGGCTCATAGAAAACCTTAATTTGCTAATAATTCTCAGTGAAAAGAGGAACGGTAGAAGAGAAGCAAGTCCAGCAGTGACTTACTGAATTACAGCTGGAACAAAACTGTTTCATATTCAAGCAGCTAACTGCAGGGAAAACAGCACATTTCAGTCCTTAAACTTTGATGTCTCCATTTTCCAAATATTTATTTATCCTGCACATGAGAAGCTTTGTGAAAGAAAGTGTTCTAAAAGCCAGAGGAGACATTCAGGCTGAACAGTAGTTTACTTATAATTTACAGACTTGTAGTACTTAATATATAATGCAATAATCTACGCTGTGCCATTTGTCATTTGGACTAGGCCACAGATTATAGCTTAGGGCAGTGCATCTGTGCACAGATCAGGCAGGAAATGGCCTAAAATCTTGAACAGCTGAGCGTGATGTCTCAATGTAGTTGCAAAATTCAACCTCTGCTCCAGAGGTCACCGCATGCTTCAGTCATGACAGCCCAAATTGTTAAGCATGTGACTAATATGCATACAGAATACAGGCTGCCTGATGTCTGCTGCAAGCTTGATGGCTGGTTAGCGGCTAGTCTTAATTTTATGTGACAATCCTATGTAGGAAGTGCCGGGTGGGTGACTAAATGGAGCATATTGATGTCCCACTGGGTGTAGCCCCTGTTGTTTTGACAAATTCTCCTTAGCATTTATCAATCAGACCTACAATGGGGAGTGTGCTGAATATCTAATTCAGACATGCTAGTCAGGACTAATAGAGCAAGATAGCATGTTATTCAATTTGTACTTGTTAGCGATGTCCCACTGTCACTGGGCAATTTACCTTCACACTCCACAAATGAAAAGAGAAATTTGCTGGGCTTCAAACACTTACATGAGTTACAAGCAAAATTTTAATTAGCATGTCATTACAGCAATAATTTATTGCTTCTTTCTAGTTGTCCTACCATCCAGATTGCTCTTTTTTTTTTTTCTTTAAGGAGAGATGTGCTTTAATATTTATGAGCCACATGCTTAAAAACAAAAATAAATAATGAAATAAATAATAAACAAACAAACAAACCCTGTGGCAATTGAAAAACTGCATAATAAGTCACATATCAACATGCATTTTATTTGGCAAATCCTAAAAGAGATTCACATTTGCTACTTTTACTTTTTAAACTCCCTTACCTGGGATTAAATAATTCATTAAGTAACATCATTTAAAAGTCTGTTTACTATAATCAACTTTGAAACTATGATAACATTTAAGTGCAATTTTCTTCTCTTGCCAAAGGAAATATAAAGAAACTATGGGAAACAGAGAAAGCATGTCCTCTAGAGAACATTAGAGCAAAACTACATTTTATTTTCACCGAGGTAAATATTAGTAGTGAATTTTTAGCTGGAAACCTGTGTGTTATCAACAGAGGTTTCTTCTAGTAAAGAGCTGTGAGACTGATCCTTTAGTTGAAATCAATAAAAAGATATAAATGGACTGGGTTTTAAAAGTGTTTGGTAAGCTAGAGGATATATTGGCTTTGAAGATGAAAAGGGGCTGTTCAGCTCTTCACAGAGAAGGTTCCAAGGGCTTTTGGACATTATTGTATTTATCTGTGTATACTGGTTCACATACTTATTTTTCTTAACTGCAAAGCACAACAAAACCAATGTTCTGTTTGAAAGAACTAGAGGAGGCACTGCAAAAAAAGCTATATGAAGCAGAGAGTAGCTCAGAGATTCCTTACTCCTCCAGACAAAAAGCAATCTAAATTAGGAAGAGTGATATCCACGCTCTTCACTTCAGAATGCAAGGCATCTCTTTGAAGGCCAGCCTCCTGTCTCTGTAGTGTATAACTCAGAAATACAGGCATGCTCTTGTGAGATATCTAGTAGCAAGTTCCCTAATAAACTGATGAATAAGCAATTGAAAGAAATGTGAGCAAACAGACCACCTTGGGTGGTTAGTAGAGCACATAATAGAACATGCTTTTCAATCCTCAGAGAAGCAAAATTAACTTGGTTTTTGATTTTTTTTTCATCTTGAAAAGTATATAATAATAGGAATTTTATTATCACTTGCAGTCTTTATACAAACCTTCCACAGAAACCAATATGAAAAGAGAATACTGACCTGTAAGAGGTTCTGCAATATCAAGTCTGTTATTTTATATGTGAAAGCCCTTCAGAGGAAAAGCATTCCACAATTAAATAATTGTGGAATCTAAATACACTAGGAAACATTCATTTCTGCTGCTAAACATTATGATATTTTATTACTTGCAGCACTTTGAAAGAAAACAGTCTGATTTCAGAAAGTGCTCATAAAATTTAAGAGAAACTTGAAGGAAGAAAGGAAGCAAGGAAGGAAGGGAGGGAGGGAAGAAAGGAAGGTAGGGAGGCAGGGAAGGAGCAATTAATCATACATTAGTATTTTCTCTTTCACAGGTATGCAAGCTCTCTTTTTTGTAAATATACACTTTGTTATCATCATCCTAAGTCTGCAACCTTTGAACAATGCAAACATTTTTTATGTTCTTCATATTCTTGAAGACCTGTAGTTTAAATCTGCATACAGATTCATAAGAAATAATCTAACCCCTTTAATGTCATACTGCAATGGCAATATGAATTGTTTTCTAGAATAAATGGTATTCTGTTCGTTAAATAAATCACATCCATATCCAGAAACTTCATACCTTGCACTTTTGTTAAACCCCATTACATTATTAAGGATTTCTTACAGTTTCTACATTCTACTTTCAGATTTTCATCTGAATTAACTATTATACAAAATAACCAGCAATGGATCTGGTGCTACTCATCAAAACTTTAGGACTTTTTAATTTGAAATAACTTTTACAAACAGCTGGTTATAGCTGCCACCCAGGTATTTTGCACTGAGTTCATCAGTGCGCTGGAAAGTGTTCATATAACATAAGAAGACAATGGTCTACGTATATAACTATGCAGCAGACGCTTTGGGACATTTTGTATGTGATCCCTATATTTAATAGAAGCACTTTCAAATGAAATGCTGGTGGAAGAACCAGGAAGTTCTTCTGCAATTCTTTCCTTTCATCCTATATCCACTCAGAACGTGAACCAATACCAGCACAATTGTACAAACTTCACCACAATTGCTGGAATTGGAACCACCCTGCGACCAAAGCTACACTACTACCACACTTCTCAGTATCTGAAACATAGACTCCCACAGTATTATGCAGGAGGAATCTGCAGCTGACCCAGCATTACCAGTGTGACCAGGACACAGTTTGGATGATTTGACACTTACTCTTGGATTCTGCTGTACTCCACTTCTTCTATCACAAAGGGAAAAGAATCTGTTCCTTAATCCTTGCCTCAGATCTTTCTTTCTTCCTCCTCGTGTCCAGGTGCTTCCTCTCACTCTCCTGCTCCTTTTTTGCATTTTTTTCTTACTTTAGTGTCTATGACTGTCCCTCAACCAGTCTCTCCACTTTTTTCATGCTTGCAGTTTTTCACTGCTCTTTTTTTCCTCTTTTCATCTACCTCATGTCCAGACTAGAAATGCAGAATCTAGTCAGGCCATTTCAAACTATCTTAGGAATAGTAGTGCTTGCTTCTGCTCTCTTTGTTCTCTTTCATTCCCATCCTGCCACAAAGCAAAGAAGCTCCAAATACCAGATAACCCCTCTCTCACTAGAGGAGGCTGAGGAATATTTTGAGGCCCCCCAGTATGTACCGTCCAGTATTTTCATTACTACAGTCAAAGTTACAAAATCCTCTGTGGAATAAAGGATACGAATACGTTCATTGTGCAATTCCCAAGGTCTCCTTCATTGTACTGACCCTGCTGCAGGAAGGAAATAGTACATTCTACAATCAGAAGTTCACTTGCTGAACTCCTAGAAGAGCTTATAAGTTCTTACTGAGGTTCAGAATGGCCATCTCCCTTGTCTGCCTGAGTCACCACCTGATCAGGGACTTTCTCATTGATCTCCTTATGATTACCCATAGGATCAGAAGAAGAAGGAGCTCCAGACAATGGCGGAGCTTATTCGCATATTCATGTTCTGTGGTTACTTCAGGTGGCATAGTGTATTCACAGTCTGCTTGAAAGTACTAGGGAGTGGTGGGTTCTCTCAATGTTGCTCTAATCAGTATCTTCCTGCAGTTACGTTTCAATGTGTTTAATCTTTTGATCCTTCCCCCTTTATGTTTTTGTTTTTGTTTGTTTGTTTTTTTGTCTTAATCACAACTCAGAGAGGGCTTATAGATACTGCTGCTGGTGTTTTCCCTAGCAGAAAACAAGTAAAAAAGTTCAATCATAAATCTGAATTGGAAAAATAGTACCAAGCATATATAACAGTATTAATCTAGAATGTTCTTCCAAAAACTTGTCTGACTTCCTGAGCCATTGGTTGGGTCCCAATATTTGATTTCCTTTTTAATGAATATGCCCCATGACTTTATGCCTTACTCAACTTTTAACATTGTTCATAGCATCATAGAATCATAGAATCATAGAATGGTTTGGGTTGGAAAGGACCTCTGAGGATCATCTAGTTCCAACTCCCCTGCCATAGGCTTGGTCTTCCTTTTACTAGATTACTTTCATCTCATTCTAGCAACAAAATTCATTGGTCCTATAAAGAAGAACATGACAAAAAGGTTTCAAAAGAATAAATAGGGTGTGGATTTGAGTTCACATAATATGTTTTTTTCCTTTCTATATTTATCACAGCTCTACCTAAAGATGTGTCTTATCATGTAGCTTACTTTTTTATTTTTTACTTATTATGAAAGAAGCTTTCATTTCTTTGTGGGGCTGCAACAGCAATAACGAGATTTCTGTGGAAAACTGCACTTTAAAAGTTACCACTCCCTTACAAGAGAAAAAGGAGGAGATGGCAGAAGAAAAGAGATTTGCAACCTCTGATTAATATGTTTTTACAAACACTATGTGCTATACAGAGGCACTCCTAGGCAAACTAACGATCATAGGAAACTAAGCTGACAAAAGAAAAAAAGTTAAAAAGAAGGAAGCAGATGTCAGCATACACATAGATGTAACAGGTTGCATTGAAATAGTTTGCATTTTAAAGTGGACTGAGTGGGAGACGAGATTCTAGTATAAGTCTTATTTTAATTAAAACACATTTGTTGGCATTAGCTCGTTACATCTATGTAAAAGGTCAAGCAACTGTCTTTGGGAACAGAGATAATAAGGAAGCTTTTTGCATTATTCCATTCTTTATATCTATGATTTTTGGCATGAGATATATTGTTCCTGTTGGCAATTTAAAAAGTAAGAATTTGTGAGAAATGACAGCAAAATATTTACTCGCATATTTGAATCTGCCTGGTTCAGAGATACTTTTGGGAATTATATATAAAAATGTTCCTAACTCAGTTAAGCTCTTTCAAAATCCCTCTAAAATCATTCTCAAATTTTTTTCGTTACTGAAAATGACTATCCATTTGTAGACAATGTGAGCCAGAAATTTATCAAATGCAAAATGTAAATGATTCACAGTTACAACAAGCTTTTTAGCCACTTTGAGTGGTTGATACTGTGAAAGTGGAAAATGAAAGGTCTTTTATGGTCAGAGTATTTGAGTGCTGAGGCTGATATATCAGCAATTGATACCTATTCACCACGCACACTGGTGAGTAACTTGGCACTACTGCCCTTTCTCTGACTTTTGCTCTGTGGAAAAAAGGAGAGGGAAGAGATATCAATGAATATTTATCCCTTGAACAAAGATGCATTTATCTGTTATTATGATGGAATTCACACATGTACCTTGTACAGATATTATAATGTTGATTTCATACTGTTAATGTTTGATGTAAAATACATTATAAAAGGTAAAACACACATTTTCCATAGCACTATTATTTTTATTGATTTTAGCTTCCAACATAAACTAATTTAATCTCTATAAATCAAGTTTAAAAAAGAGCGCAATTTCCCTTCTGCTCCTTTGCCACTCTTTGTGGAAGTGTATTGACTGTGTGATTTTTATCTTGAATTTCAGATCTCTGTATGCAGCAAGTTTTCT
The DNA here is from genome assembly GCF_905368555.1 of Meleagris gallopavo. Lineage (NCBI taxonomy): Eukaryota > Metazoa > Chordata > Aves > Galliformes > Phasianidae > Meleagris > Meleagris gallopavo. The sequence goes on along the minus strand of NC_139435.1, from coordinate 15,283,390 downwards.
CCTTTACAGGCTTTTCTGTGACAGAAATTATTATACTTTTGAAGCTATTCAAAATGAACAGAAGGACATGCTTGGCGGCTTGTTGAAATGATGTGATCAGTACATTCTTGAACATGTGCTCAGATAAAATGTTGGAACAGTAATTGAAAGTAAAATTGTTGATTTTGAACTTCAGGATTCTCTCACTCGTGGTTCAGTATCAAAAGACTTTGCTTTCTTTTTTGTAGTATTCATAAAACAATATCCTACAAGTGCATTTTTTAAAAATCACTATTTGAAAATTTGCAATTCACTTGCACTTTGATCATGTATTCAGGGAAAATATGTAATATAACCAAGCCCAAACCTTTTCAGGCTTATATTGAGAGTCCACTTGCTATACAGTTTCCTTAAAGCCAATTAACTATTTCTAAAGACAGGATTGCAGTATCCAGTCATTCATGTTGATAATTTTCAAACTATTAAATATATTTGCTTTTTTTCTCTCTCTTCATGTATCTATTTGTTTCTTATTTGAAATATGTCTGGTTTGTTTGCCCGGCCTTCTTTCAAACTGAAACATATACTTATATCTTTGATTTTAAAACTGTAGAGAACTTCTGCTTTTGTTTTCCCACTTTTGTATTAATAAAAATAGTGTTTTTGTTTTTTTTTAAGTGTAGCCTGTACATCTGCAGTGCAAATCTGAATGATGAAATAAAGGCAATTTTCTTCAAGTGCATGCCTTTTCCTCAAAAAAAAAAAAGAAAAGAAAAAGAAAAAAAGAAAAAAAAGAAAAGAAGAGAAAAGAAAAGAAAAAAAGAAAAGAAAAGAAAAGAAAAAAATAGAACTCTTTACAAGATACAAGACAAATGACACAAAAGTGAAAGGGCACTGATACAAACTGGATAGGCTTACAACATAATTGAATTAAGTCTTGTGTGCCACATATGATCACAAAGCAGGGCCATGTCTTGAGCACTCTGAATGTGGGGAGGCTGCCAGTCAATAAAAAGGCCCTTTAAACTGGTTAAATGCATCATGAGCGTGTGCAGAACCCTCCTAGCTAACAGGTGGCTGAATAAAACTCAGCTGGTGTTGCACAGGGCTATAGCATTGACCTTCTTTAGGATAATTTCAGCCCTCTTTAAAAAAAAAAAAAAAAAAAAAATTGTTACTGTACTTGGTGTAGTGGAAACAATTTAAGGATGAATAATTTCTTTTAGTCCCTTGAGGCACCGGTGGCTAGCTCTGCGCTCTCTTTCTGTGTCTCTCAACTGAATTAACATAAAGGAACAGTGACAACAGCAAGCTGAAAAGCGTAGCTGGTGGGAGGATTAAGTATATCATTGAAAGGAATTATGTTGTAAATGACTGGGAGGGGTAGGGGCTTCTGTTCCTTGGTCCCATCTGGTCTTTAAAGAATACCTTGTTGTAATTACCCCCAGATGGCTTTGTGCTACGCTGGGTCTGGACAGCCAGGTGCCACTGTACCCTGCTGGGTGTGATATTCATTGCTGCATGCAGTGACAAAAATGGACTTTATTACAACCTAATTTCTTCCAGGGTATTACACAAATATGAAATGAACATAACTTATCAAACAAGAGCTTAGTGCGCCAGGAGCAGAAGCTGTCACACCTAAGACAAGAGCGCCTTGTTATTTCACTTTCAACAATTGTCTTGAAAGGTGGAAATATCAACAATTTACAGTGTTTGTCTGCTAATAAATATATATTATATCGTGATAGCTGTTTTTCCAGTAGCCGAAATGTTCAAATAAATCTAAAGCAATTTCTGGAAATGATAGAATAACAAAAGACTGTTACAAATTCAGTTTTATGACAAGATTTACTGTAGGTTAAGTTCAGGCTCAACCCTGGAAGGCTTTGGCACACTGGCTGTCCTGTCTCAGCCCCAGCTGCAGGCATAACTAGGCCTCTGCGCTAAGTGCAGACTTTGCTGTTTCTTCTTTTATTGACATTGCTATATTTGCTTCATGTAGTTCCTTATAATGGTACTTCCAAAATTACATTAGTCTTATGTTTTCATATTTTCTTTCAAAAGTCAGTTTCTAAAGCTATTCTAAAACAGTCATTATCACTATTTAAAATACTGTCATTTTCCTGAATGAAAAAAAAAAAAAAAAAAAAAAAAACTTGAGGAAGAAATAGCAAAAATAAATAAATCTCAACTTTCTCTGAAGCAACTGGCCGTATTTCCAAAACAAGGGGAAACCAGGGCTTCCTACTGAAGTCCAATTCCTAAATCCATGGGAGATTTTACAACTTTAGCAATCGTGTACACACAGTGGAAGCAGAAGGAGCATTTTTCTCTATTCTTTCCTTCTCTCTTTACTGAAGCAAACTTCCTAAGAAGAAGTTTCCTAAACTCCTGAAGAAGTTTTCTTCTTTATTTTCCAGAAATTATATTTAACGAGGTCCTAAACAGTTGAAAGTACAGCCTGGAACTTGCTGCTGTACTCGAAGGCAGCTTCAGCTATGTCAGTTGGGTGCTGTGCTGGAGCAAGTGTGACTTCTTACTTGATCTATACAGACACAACAGTCTAACTCTAAGTTAACTGTAAACTAACTAACATGGAAACAGTTAGCAGTAGTGGTTTACAGTGGATAAGCCAGCAAGTACCTACATCGTTCTCTTATTTCTCAACTATGCTGCTTGAGGTACTGCTGAGCTACCATGCACTGGTCCATGAACAGAGACTGTTATCTCAACAATTCTTGGTCACTAAAACCACAGAGAATGCTTGCTGCTTTTCTGAGGTTTTAAAGCAAAAGAAAAACTCATCACCAGTTTCTTGTGGCTCCACTCAGTTTTGTCTAAGCCAAGATTATCTGTCCCCTTCCTTTGCCTACCATATCATGTAGTCAAAGTGAGAGAAGATGTAACTGCATTGTTAACATGCTCAAAAGATGTTAGAAAGTGGTGGAAGAGATACTCTTTACATCTTCTAAATTGCCAGTGAAAATATGCAAGCAGTCTCACATCTGAGTTCCTAGCCTTCTTCACTGCTATTGTCTTGCTTGTACTTCGGAGACAGTAGCCTGCTTTGCTTTTGCCCCAAGGTTATTTTATTCTCTCTTGACACTGTAAAGCTTAAGAGTAATATTATTATGAAAAGTAAAGTAATTTTGCCATATAGAAAAATCAAACTTCTAAGAAGTAATTACACTGCAGTGTGTTATTTTGTTTGTTTTACTTCATCTCCTATTGAGGCATATATCAAAATACGGTTAGCTTACATTCATTCATTAGCTACACTATTTTAACTTGGAATTACCAGCAAATTATTACTGCCTCCTATTTCTGTAATCTACCCTTCTTTCTTTACACTGCAAATATGAAAAAAAATCCATTCAAAGTGAAATTTTTTTCACTTTTTCTCCAGGATTTGGGCAACAGAGTTTTTTTGGAGTGGCTCCTATTCACCAACTCCAGGAAGTTCAAATTCATCTATAAAGCCCTTTGTCATCTTCCATTATCATTTGAATACTGTCAAAAGAAATCTAAGTGTTGTGTCAGTGACATGGCAGATAAGTGCATTAGTCAGTCAGATCCTTGCTATCAAATATGATAGGAAAAAATTCTGGCATTAGAGAGGTCAGACTTATGCTGACTTAGTACTGTGTAGTGGCAAGTTTCTGTATGACGATCAAATTTTCAAGAGGTATTTTTTATCCTCTTTTTCTCTCTCCCCACTTTTCTCTCTCCTTTTTCTCTGTTTTGAGTACACATATGTTTATATGCACTTTTTGAAAGTTAAAGTATATTGAAGATATTTATCACAGTTGCATGAAAAATAGATACATAGAAACATAGAATGATTGCTGTTGGAAGGGACCATAAAAATCATCTGGTTCCAAACACTATCATTGGCAGAGTCATATTCCACTAGATCTGATTGCTCAAAGCCCCATTTATCCTTGCTTTGAGCACTTTCAGAGACAGATTATGCACAATTTCTCTGTACAGTGGAAAGCGTCACCACTCTCATAGTGAAGAATTTCTTCCTCATATCTAATTTAAATGTATCCTCTCTTAGCTTAAAGACATTGACTCTTGTACAATCTCTACATACCTTTGTAAAAATTCACTCGCTAGTTTTCTTCTAGGCCCCCTTTAGGTACTAGAAAACCATTATAACATCTCCCTGAAGCCTTCTCTTCTCCAGGTCGAATAACGCTAATTCTCTAACCTCTCTTCTTCAGACAGGTGCTTTAGCTTTCTGATAATCTTTGTGGCCTCTGCTGGACTTAGTCCTACAGGTCCACAACTTTCTGGTACCGGTGGACCCAGGTCTGAACACAGCACTCCAGATGGGGCCTCATGAAGGTAGAGGAGCGACAACCACCTGCCTTTCCCTCCTGGTCATAATTCTTTTGATTGCAGGCCAGCATATGGTTTTCTTTCTGGGCTTTAAGTGCATGTTGCCAGCTTATATTGAACTTCTTATCAACTAGTACCCCCCAAGTCCATCTCTGTAGGGCTGTTCTCAATCTTTTCTCCACCTAGCCTGTATTTCTGCCTGCGATTACCCTGACCAAGAGCAACACCTTGCACTAAGCCTTGTTGTACTTCAGGAGGTTCTCAAGCCTGTCAGGGTCCGTCTGGATGACACTGCTTCCCTCCACCATGTTAACTTCACCACACAGCTTAGTGTCCAATGTAAACTTGCTGATTGCACTTAATCCAACTGTCCATGTCACCAACAAAGATGTTAAATAGTGCCAGTCCTAATATCAATCCTGAAGAACACTACTCATTACTGGTCTCCACTAAATATCAAGCCCTTAACTGCAACACTGAGTGCAATCTTCCTGCCAATTCCTTATCCACTGTGTAGTCCACTTGTGAAATCCATGTCGCCCCAAATTAGAGACAAGGATGTTGTGCGGGATGGTGTCAATGCTTTACACAAATCTACCTTTATACACGGTAGATGATGTAAGTTCTATCCTTACCCACTGATATTCTAACCCTAAGTACTGAGAGGTTAGAGGCTGTTATTGAACACCATCATTTGTTGGGCACAGTTTGCCCTTAGTGAAGCCATACTGACTTCCACCAATCACCTCTCTGTTTTTCATATGCCTTAGCATACTTTCCAGGAGTATCTGCTCCATGATCTTGCCACACACAGAGATGAGACTGAATAGCTTGTTCCCTGAGACTTCTTTCCTTCCCTTTTTCAAAATGAGAGTTATGTTTTCCCTTTTCTTCACCAGACTGCCATGACTTCTCAAGTATAATGGAAAGGGGCTTAGCAACTTCATCTGCCCATTCTCTTAGATCCCTCCAATGCATCTTATCAGGTCCTGCGGACTTGTGAACATTCACATTCCTTGGATGTTCTCAAACAGGTTATTCACCTACAGTGGGCAGTCCACACTTTTAATACTCCCAGCCCACACTTTTGCCTTCTACAGCTTGGGTGGTGTTGCTAGAATGCTTGCCAGAGAAAATAGAGGCAGAAAAATTTTTCATGTCCTGGGTAACTAGTTCTGTTTCCTTATGGAGAGGATTTCCTTTTTTCTTCCTTTTATCATCTATGTACCAGTAAATAGCTTTTCTTGTTTCTCTTGATATTTCTGCTTAGATTTAATTCTGTCTGGGCTTTAGCTTTCCCAGTGTGATCTCTGGTTGCACAGACAATGTCTCTGTATTCTTATCAAGTTACCTGTTCTTTCTTCCATCTTTAGTATGCTTCATTTTTGCGCCAGAGTTTGGTTAACAGCTGCTTGTTCATCCATGCAGGCTTCTTGGTATTTTTAGCTGACTTCCTCTTTGTTGGGATGTATCATTCATAAGATCACTCCTGAGCTTGGAGGAGGTGATCCTTAAGTATTAGCTAGCTTTCTTAGATCTCTCTTCCTTCTAGCGCTTTATCCCATGGTTCTCTACCAATCAGATTATCAAAGAGGCCAAAGTCTGCTCTCCAAAAGTCCAGGGTAGTGAGCTTGCTCTGTGCTCTCTTCATTCCCCTAATGAGCTCCATCATCAGGCAAAGCTCCAAAAAACTCCAGCTGGTAACTGATATGGAGGGCAACATCTCCTCACCTTCCTCTCCTGATCTTTCTAAGGAGACTGTACCTTTCCGTTCCAACAATCCATTCATAGAAGCTATCCCACATCACAGCCATAGCCCTGCAGGCATACCCACATTTCTAACTTCTCGTCTTTATTCCCCATACTGCATGCGTTTGCATAGAGATATTTGCATATTTTAGGAATATGCCTAGAAGTAATTAAAATGATCTACATAAGTCAGATATGCTTGCTAAAATTAATTTCCATCCTTGTAAACTCTGTATATACATAATTTACATGAAGAAAAGTTACTACTTATGTGAATGAAAGAAGAATGAAGAAAGTTCTCACTTTCAATGTGATTTATATCATTAGAAGAATTATATTATTATAATAACCAGAAAAAAAGAAGCTTGAAATCCTTCATTTTTGCATTAGGAGCACCCAAACAAGGAGAGAATTACCTGAGGTTTACCTATCAAGTACAGGATCCAGTTTGGAGCTAATTCTGACCACAATTAATCAATTACTGTGTCGATCATGTCTTTCACATGTATTTCACTTGTATTTCACAAGCCATCTTTAGTAAGTCTCCATGAGACTTCTAACCTCTCAGTACTTAGCTTCTTCCTCCAAATATACCGATGGTGAAGAAATTTTCTGGGTAGCAGACGGTTATCACACATCCTTGAGCAATTGATTTGGAAGGAGGAGATTAAGGAAGTAATGTCCCTCCCACCATAAGCAAAGATCAGGTTCATGATCACATGAGGGAATTCAACATCTATGGGTCCTGATGAGATGTATCCCAGAATCCTGAGGGAATTCACTAATGTAGTCACCAAGCCACTCTCAATAATATTTGAAAAGTCATGTCAATCAGGTAAAGTCCTTGGTGAATGGAAGAAGGATTTCACACTCATTTTTAATAAGAGTAAAGAGGATGACCTTGGGAACTACCAACCTCTCAGTCTAATCTCTATGCCATAAAAGATTGTGGAGCAGATCCTCCTCGAAGCTATGCTAAGGCACATGGAAGACAGGGAAGTGACACAGGAGAACCAACATGGTTTCACCAAGAGTAAATCCTGCTTTATCTGCCTAGTAACCTTCTATGATGATATAAGTGCACCAGTGGACAAGGAAGGAGCCACTGATGTCATCTATCCGGACTTCAGTAAGGCCTTTGACACAGTACCCCACAACATCCATCTCTCCAAATTGGAATGAAATGGGTTTGATGGGTGGGATGCTCGATGGACATAGAACTGACTGCAGGATCAAATCCAGAGAGTGGTGCTCAGTGGCTCCATATCTGTATAGAGTCATAGAATCATAGAATTACTCAGGTTGGAAAAGACCTTAAAGATCATCGAGTCCAACCATGACCTAACCATAGTAACCTAACTAACAACCCTCTGCTAAATCATGTCCTTGAGCACCACATCCAAATGGTTTTTAAACACATCCAGGGATGGTGACTCAACCACCTCCCTGGGGAGCCTATTCCAGTGCTTAACAACCCTTTCTGTAAAGAAGTGTTTCCTAATATTCAACCTAAACTTATGCTGGTGCAACTTGAGGCCATTTCCCCTCATCCTGTCACCTGTCATTGGTGAGAAGAGACCAACCCCACTCTCGCTGTAAGCACCTTTCAGATATTGAAAGAGAGCAATAAGGTCTCCCCTCAGCCTAGCCCAAACAGCCCCAGTTCCTTCAGTCTCTCCTCATAGGACATGTTCTCCAAGCCCTTCACAAGCCTTTTTGCCCTTCTTTGGACCTACTCCAGCACCTCCATGTCTTTTCTGTACTGAGGTGCCCAAAACTGTACTCGAGGTACACAGTATTTGAGGTGAGGCCTCACCAATGCCAAGTACAGGGGCAGGATTACTTCCCTAGTCCTGCTCACCACACCATTCCTGATACAAGCCAGGATGCCATTGGCCTTCTTGGCCACGTGGGCACACATATTCAGACAACTGTCCATCATTACACCAAGGTCCCTTTCCATCATGCAGTTTTCCAGCCACTCCTCCCCAAAGCTGTAGGGTTGTCTGGGGTTGTTGTGACCAAAATGCAGGACCTGACACTTGATCTTATTGAAATTCATGCATTTGGCCTTGGACCATCAATCCAATCTATCCAGGTCCCTCTGTAGTGCCCTTCTCCCCTCAGGCAGACCAACACTGCCTCCCAACTCGGAGTCATATGCAAATGTATAGAGGGTGCACTTAATGCCCTCATCAGATCATTAATAAAGATGTTAAATAGAAACAGTCCCAGTACCACAAGCCCTGAGATACACCGCTTGTGATCAGCTGCCAACTGGATTTAACTCCCTTGACCACAGCTCTTTGGGCCTGGCCATCCAGCCAGTATTTCACTCAGTGGAGTGTACACCCATCCAAACTGTGGGCAGCCACGTTCTCCATGAGAATGTTGTGGGGGACAGTGTCAAAGGCCTTACTGAAGTTCAGGTAGACCACATCAACAGCCTTATATATGTAAGATGTTACATACAGGCTCCATTCTAGTGACCCCAGTTACACCCCCACCCCCCCTTCATACCTAGTTTAAAGCTCTATGAATGAACCTTTTGTATGAGGATCAGTGATGAGTAGTTTCCCCCAGGGGTCAGTCCTGAACTGATACTCTTTAATATCTTCATAAATGATACCTACAGTGCGGTCTAGTGCACCCTCAGCAAGTTTGTTGATGATACTAAGCTGTGGGATGCTGACAACATGCCTCAGGGACAAGATGCCATCCGGAGGGATCTAGACAGGCTGAGCAGTGATCTCAGAGGGGAACCTTATGAGGTTCAGCAAAACCAAATGCAAGGAAGATCTTGTAAAGAGGTGGCCAGAGATTTAGTAGATGCCTTGCCATTGGGATTTTCAAGGTGAGGCTCTGGGCCTGTTCCTGTTCATTGTAGGAGAGTTGGACTAGATGACCTTTAAATAGCCCTTCCAACTCTTAAGGATTCTGTGATTCTGTGATTCTTTGTTATTTGTCTTGCTGTAAAACTTCTGTGTATTAGAAGAAAAAACTCCATTATTACTCTAATGAGTACACTGTCTTTCCACCTTGTGTACACATTTTTTTTGAACTTGGGAGACTTGGTAAAAGAGCTGACTTCTATATGCGGAAAATGGAAAGCTTCTTGTATTAATGATAACTAAAGAAATCAAAGAAATAATATAATCTTAATATGTATGACTTGCTGCCTTTTAAACTTCAGCATTAGTCTTGCTTTAAGAGATTATCTATTTCTAAGCAATTTTTACAACTCATGATTAATGATTACCTTCTGAATGCAGAGCACTTATATAGTCGTATACAGTAGGTATGTTCATTCAAGAAACTGAATCTTCACAGGACAAGCAGAATCACAGAACACAAGAGATGACATATTTATTGATGAAAACACTGTTTTGTCAATATCACCAGAGTGAAGCTGTGTTATATTGAACTATCTTGCCAGAAAGATCTAGTGTGGTGAGCTTGCAGTCAGTGCTACTAGGCTTATTTTGTTTTGTTTTGTGGTGTTTCATATTTAAAAAATAAAAACTTTTGTGAGAAGTGTTAGGCAGCAGGAATTATATTGTTGAGCATTTCTCGGCCTTCTGTATCTACTAGTTAACCACATTATGGTCCTGGCTTAAGATGCAGCATTTCTGGATGCATATTCAATGTTAGTGTAGATATGATGTTGCCTGTTCTCTTCATTTTGCATGAAGATTCTGCACACACTTGAGTAGGAAATACACAAGATAATAAATTGAGCAAACTTCATTCTGTTGCAATTTTGCTGCAATTCGAGAGACGCGTCTTTTTTTCAGTACTGGATAGAATAAGTGAAGCTACTTTGGAGGAACTACATGAGCACAGACGTGAAAATGCAGACGGTAACTTCTGGAATAATCCAGAATTGGCATTTAAATCTACATATGAATATACAACATACATACGAATATGTATAAATATACATAGGAACTATGATACAATTAATCCAGTACAAGTCATAAGAAATTATAATGGCATAATCTGGAATAGAAAATAATGTCTATAACCTCTGAATTCAGTGACATTCCATAGAAGAAGCTGTATCACCCATCCCACTTTCCTGGGTTACTCAGCTTCTCATAAACCTCTTTCTCCCTCTCTTATTGTGAGAGTTTTAAGCTGAATTAATGTATTTATTGAAAATACTTTTTTTAAAAAAAGTCTACTATTACATACTTTTCAGGTCAGTCATCTTGAGGCAAAGCACAGAATTGCAGGGCAGTTTTAAAAGTGGCAGCAGAAATAGAAAATCTCCTCTGACAAAACAGCATGGCCTTAATGAGAAAAATACGATGCATTTTCAAGCTGGTGAGTTGAGTGTAAATTTTCAGTATTTGCTAAGCTGAAAGCCTTATTGTTTCATAGTTGGAATTTACAGGTAATCAGAAATGACTCCATCCTAGTGTTGGGGATCTTCCACTCAAATTTCACTCAGTAAGCTTTCAAACAGCCTTAAAGTCAAGCCAGACCTCAACCATTCTCCAAAATGACATGAACCCTCTTCTACACATGGACATATCTTTTTAATTATTATTAACCTGAATCACTTGACTTTATAGTGATTTATGGACCTTTATTAGACGAAGCCTTGCAGTGCAACATGGTTACCACAGGCAGAGTATGAATCACAGCAGGGAACATGCAGGTGGTGTAAAGCTTTGCTGAGCCCTGTCTTAAAAAACCGTAGTGTTCTGCAGTTTTCTGAAAATGCTGAATGTTATGCCGTTTTAAAGGAGGCATTATAGAGATGGCATAGTGTTGTTGTCACTGATTCTATATAGACTACTCCTAAATTAATAATAATTGGCCATTAAGTGGGGTGGTGAACATGGGGGATGAGCTGAGAATGCGGTCTAACACAGAAGGTGAGGGTGTGAGCTGGAATGGAAATTGGGATGCAAAACAGAGTGCATACAAAGATGACTGACCAGAATGATTCCTGGGAAGCAGAAAGGACAAATGCTGAAAGATTTCCACAGTCATTTTGACCCAGCCATATTTAACTTCAACTTAGTGCTCCTCAACCATTTGGCTCATGACGCTCTGCATTTTATGTACAAGCCAACTATCTCTAAATAACAGTCCATCCTTCCTACTGTTTTCATTGGAAAGGTAAACCACTCTGATAACAGTTGGTCCCATGAGTTTAAATACTCTTATGTCATATGTCCTACACTTCCTTTTTCCTCTATTTTTCTCTGAAGTCACCAATCGTGTAACTATTGCAATGATAAATACTTGGTGGGAGAGAATGTTACGTAAAAGAGGCATGCAGTTCTAGAGCAGGTATTTATTATGTGTAGAGGAATGATATAGGTAATATCCTGAGGAACCTACCTTTAAGCCTGATTTTCATTCCGAGAATTGTTTCATTAATGCAAGACTATCTGTAGTTGTGGGGTTTTGTTCTGTGTAGTATAAATAATCCAAAACAGAATGAACTTGTTAATTCCAAAACACTGAAAGTTGCGCACTGAAATTTTGATTCTTTCATAGTACTTACCATCTTCTAAGCATTTTGAAAAAAAAAAGACTAGTGAACTTAAAAAGCAATCCATGACACTGGGAAGGATCATTATTTTAAATAAATATCATTGCCAATGAATAATACAGCAAGATTATTGCTGCTACGGAGTTAAGGAAAATGAGAATGTTTGTAGGATTTGTCTGGTTGTTTTTGTTTAAAATGCATCTACAGTGCACCATAAGGTTCATTTGAAGCATATGTTCTTTCTAACAATAAAAAAGTTGTATAATGCATTGGTCCAATATTATGACTAATGTAGTAGGAAGACCTGTCTTCTAGTTCGTGTCAGTCTCCTTTTGAAAGCTATTTACAAAATTAACAAATTTGATTTTTCTTAAAGTAGGTTTTTAAAATGTGGTATTTGCCTCCCAGCCCATGTTTCTGATGTTTTGTGAGGATTGTGGCTGCTATCACAGAGAGTGAGTGATTACTGCTGCTTCTTAATGAGTGCAAATTGCAGGAGATAAATTTCTTCTTCTGGGTGGGAGGTGAATAGGAAATTCAATTCTGAACTATAATGTTCTGGAGTAGATGATGAGACTTTGGAAACTTTCAAAGAAAATTTTCTTCAGGGATTAAAAGAAAAATATCATTTGTTGCAGATATAATAAGTATGCAACATACTCCTAATATATTTCCACAGATAGTTGAATATTTCATAAAAAATGGTGTGGAATAAGAATGCACTCTATTTTCTTCTCCTCTGCTGTTTGTGATTACTTAGTGCACAATATGCTTTTAAAGCAGCATATTGAAAACAGAGTACATTATATAGACATTGTGTAGAAATCTACAACCACAGTATCCTGAAAGGAAGCACTCATAACTGTAATACTTTTCTTTGAGATCTAAACTGAACGATAAATTTTATGAGCCAATTTTTTTGAAAGTTGAAGAGGTTGTGGTTTGTAATGGCCAGATAGAAAATGGTTCTGAAATACAAGAAATATAATCATGGCCAGAAAGGAATACTGCTGTATTCCTGTATTCCTGTAAAGTATTCACAGGCAGAGCAGTAACAATATTTTATGCATAGGAAATTTTATTTAAGAAAGCAATAAAAGACTTCACAAAAACTGAATCATGCAGTCTATATAGTTTTCTATTGTAGAACGAAAAGTATTAGGAAAACTTAGCAAATGATGTGATATCTTACTAATGGGAAATGCAGTATATTGTCTGAATTAATTTTTAGGTGCTCAGTAGGGTTTCTCTACATATACACACCAACTTTAGAATTCTGCAATTCAACATAAAAAAATTCTTCCCATCAGAGTAAAGATCTGTAGATTTCATTTCTTTCATTCTGGAGAGACTACATTAAAACATACTTCCTGTCCTATATAACTTCTGCACATTTTCCTTGTTGCATTCTCCATTTTCCTGTTTATTTAATCTTGGAGAATAGAAACAAGGTTGAAATAGTAATAGAATGAAAATCCGTCTACATTCCAATTACTTATTTAGAGCACATATCTCTTAATCTCAAAAGTATGTAAACTCCAATATGTAAGGACAAACACTCAATTTTTCACAAGTCTGAGCAAACAAGTTCTATGGCTGAAACTATGTAAATTAACTTACAATAATTTATCATCAAGTGCTTCCTTTGAGAAGTTTGTATGGACTTATGAAACTGCAGAGCATAGGCATAAACAAGATCTTGTAGATAAATGGCAATTCAAATCTATTTATGATAACCATCAATATGTCTTCACTGAAAACCCCTTCTCATCAGATATGATTGCCACTACAGTACTCTACAATTGTGAAGATAAGAGGATATTATTTTCTGGCATTTCATTCTTTTTCTCTAATTTTTTATTTTATTTTACCTCATTCTTTATCCTCCAAATGCAAAATTATAATAACTTGTCAGTCACATCTTATAGTGTAAGAAAATTGAAAATTAGATTGGAAAGGGATGGCAAAACATATGGCCCATCTATTCTGTAATCAAATACCTCCCTAGGTCTAATCAGTAAAAGGACAAGTGAGCTGAAATGCTTGTGCACATCTTTACATGATACTCTCAGTGTCATCTGAACCAAGCAAAAGATTGTGTGGGGAATTCACTCCTCTGAGGCTGGCTGCAGTATTGATTCTTCATTAAGATTCTCAGTAACAAAAAGAAATTCTGCCTGACTATTAAAACATGCTCCTGAAAACACTATGAAATATCCTTGGCTTGAAAATACCTTTTTAGACAAACTTTAATGCACACCTTAGAAAACAATTCAGTAATAATTCTGAATCAGACAATTGACTCAAGAGTCAAAAAATTCATAAAGCTGTTGGAGAGCAGTACAAATTATCAAAAATTTCTTATTTTGCATGCCCTTGGATATTGATTATTGCTATATAACAGGAAAGAAAAAAAAATGCAATTAAAGCAGTGCTTGGTTTGTGCTACTATACTTAGTGGTCTATCCAGTATTAGCCTCCATTTCTACAGGTTTTGAAAGCCAGTAGAAAGCTGATACCCACAAGATCAGCTGTTCTTCAAGGCTTAAATCCTTAAAGGAATGTGAATTTAAAATACTTTGGGCCATGTTCTGATCTTGATTATCCTGTTGTAAATTTGGATTAATATTGTATTAATGAAGCACAATCTTTCTAGACCATATTTCTAAGAAATCTGTTTAAGCATTCCACATGTTCAGTTCTACACAATACTGTTTGAACACTGGCGATTTCAAAGATGAAAAAAGTATTGCAATGTCACTTCCTATTATAATGATTGGGTTATTTTTGAGCATAATAGGGTGAACACACTACACCTGTCACTAGATCGGCATTTCTTTATGTGGTAAAATTTCTTCAAATGTTAGTGAGCTCTTATGATGAGGCTCAGATGATGGATTAACTGGATGGAGCTTTAGCAGCATACAAAAAGGTTTCAGAAGGATAGGAAGAAGCATGGGCTTTTTTCCAATTAGGAAATCACCTTTCAAAGTCCAGAAGCCACCAATTAAGATAACATTATATTTCTAGATCTTCCAGCCTGCATAAAGTATTTTCAGTATCAAAGGTGACAAATCTGAGCTGATATTGAGACCCATATTCATGTAATTGATATTTTTCTGACCAATATAAAAACAAAACAGAAAAATTTAGCTTAGTAGTACCTTAAGAAATAAGCGCTGAGATACATTTACTTATTTTTATCCACTTTGAAATAGGGGCCAAATCTGGAGGATTACATTTAAACTTTTATTTAGCTTCGTTCTCATGAAACTCATGTTGAATAACTTCTTCCTACCTGTAAGTGCTCACAGAACTAAGTTGACTTTAATCAAATTTTAACAGGCTCCTTATTTAATGCCTTTTAGTTCTTTGAATGGGAAAACATTGTCAAATAAAGAATATTCTGTCATATGTATTCTGTCATATAATGAGACATGTTTTAGATTTTCCTATCCTGCCTCAGTTAGGCAATAAGAATATTAAAAGGGCAACCATGATAAGAGTTTGACTATTTTGAAGCTTTAAAAAATGAGTGTATACCTTGTTTGTGATTCCCATCAGTAAAATCGTCTTGGAAACTTTCTGAGGCTCACCCATGAGTACAGAAGAAGATTAGGCCTGAAAGAAAGAACATGTTTGTTTAAGAGTTGTTAGTTTGGAAATACCTGGGTGAACACTTTGAAAGTAGTACTTCTGCTGGAATCAGCCCTAGAGCATATCATCATACTAGAAACTGGAAAAGAAAAACTTCCAAATACTAATGCAGACTGATGTTAATTTTTGCTGAATTAAGGAAGTAAAAGCAGACTTTATCACAGTCATTTCAAAAGACTATTGGTGTTGAAATTAATCAGAAGTGACATTTGAAAC
This sequence comes from Meleagris gallopavo, assembly GCF_905368555.1. Taxonomy (NCBI): domain Eukaryota; kingdom Metazoa; phylum Chordata; class Aves; order Galliformes; family Phasianidae; genus Meleagris; species Meleagris gallopavo. The sequence continues at coordinate 15,267,933 of NC_139435.1, read as the reverse complement.
ATTGCCTATTTACAAATTACATGTTTATTTTACAAAGCATTTAAAGGATATTATATTAAGTGACCTACAAAAATCAGTTTTTCCTTCCTTTCCTCTTAGGTACAATTCTGAAATTAGTATTGGAGAATTTACTAGTTTTAAAGCAACACACATGATAAAGCTTCACACATTAATATTAACCCCACAGTGAAAAGGTTTTTGTTAAGAGTGGGTTAACCACAGTTAGTGGGTTAAAGTGTAGAGACAGCAGGTTAAAATGTACTGAACCAAGTTTATTGAGAGAGACATGACAGTGCTGTCTTGTGGAGCTCTGTTGTGGAGGGTTGTTGCTGTCTCTCTAGGTGATGGAAGAGTCAGTGACAAAATGAGGTAGTGACCCAGTCAGAGATGTCTAACATATGCTGGCACAGATGCTACCAGACATCTCCCACAGGGAAGGAGACAGGGCGTGATTATTGAATATTAGGCAAATTTGTATCAGAGAGGATTAAAGCTTCTTTCTTTTCTTTTCTTTTCCTTTTTTTGGAGGGGGAGGGGATGAGAAAAGATGGATCATGTCATTGCCTTGCTATAGTGAAGGACAAAAGATAAGCAACTGAAGTTCAACTTTATGATCTGCCCCCACAAAAGCCACATGTTTGAGCAACAATTAATGTGGAGACCTCTGGAGATAAGAGTTTAAATCTAGGTCAGATCCCTATGGTATCATTTTGAGATGAAATATAAAAATGTTTGTGCTATTTTTGCTCCAAGGGTAGAATGAAATTGTTCACTGCCACATTTTACATTTTATTTTGTAAATTGCTTGATTTCAACAGATTTAAAGTTATATGTCAAATGCGTGTGTTACACCGAAGTTGTTTATTAGTAATTTGTTTTCCTCTGTTACTCTTATTAATGAGAGTTCAACTTGCAGATACATGGGCACACACCACTAAAGGAACAAAGGAACAAAGACCCTAATTTTTGATTGAGTGAAATTGCTCACAGGAGAAAAACTGATGGCTCAAACAGAAATGAACATATGAAGAAATAATGAGTAGGAAAATAGTAAATATCATTTTTGTGACGCATAGTAGAGTTCATGTAGTGCATGTCATACAAAGCCTGGCTGAATTTGTTAAGAGTTTCTCAGAATGAGAAATATGTCAGGGTAATAAAAATGTGCAAGTCAGGCCAAAATGTAAGCAAATTTGGGAGTATTTCTTATGACTGATACGTCTTTCTCATTGCAGTATTTCTTAGCAGTATGCCTGCACTTAAAAATTGAAGACAATAAAAATAAATGCAGTAACAAATTGAATATTTTCTTGAACTTTTATTTTCCCCATGTAGGGTTTTTTGTTGTTGTTTTGTTTTGTTTTGTTTTCCTTTGCTTTTTTGAGAAAGAGAGAGAGAGATGGAAGGAGAAAGAGATAAGAGAACTCAAGCTGCAAGCTCTCCAACTGCCTGATGTATCCTGTGGTAAAGATCTTTGCCTGGTAATTTTTGAAAACATCTTCTCTGGTGGAGAAAGTATTGAATGAGTCTTTACAGAAAGATTTCATTTTGTGAACTATAATTTCAGAACAAATTTTAAAGAAAATGTTTGCATGCAGAAGTTGTATGTACAAGTTGTACATCAGATTTTGGATTTCCTGATTTTGCCAAAAGGTGCCACAAGATAAGAATCATTTGTCAGGTAGACAATGTTTTCAGAGAAAAGAGAGAAATTGTTACCAGAGGACCCAACTGAAGTAAGTTAACTGACTAACAGACTCAATTCCCATTATACTTAATCTTTCATACCATGGTTTCTCTTCTGCATTACTTTCTTAAATGTTGAATGGTGTAAAGACATATTTTTTTTCTGAAAAGAAACTTCAGAATTGAAACTAGCCAACTTGTTTGTCTTATGTAGTCTAGGACCCCCATCTACAACTCATGTTCTGTCTGTGTATGGTCTGAAGGATTAACTGGATTTCCTATTGTTTATAGTTCCCAGAAAAAGATTTTAAAGTGTTTTTTAAAGGAGGAATGTTGTCCAAATTTTATCTTGCAGAATTTTGTCTTCATGGAGAACAGACTCTGGCATCAGATACGTAAGGACAGTGTAAGCCTGTAAAAATTGGTTTTAGGGCCTACTTACACTATCATGCTATATACACACATCTCAAAAGCATGAAAAAAATCTTTGGATGAACAGATTTCTCTCATTTTTTCTTCAGAAATACTACCTTCCATCTCTAGTGTTTTCTGAGTGACCTTGGTGTAATAGCCTGTATTCTGTAGCTGTTCTGTATCTTTGCCTGAAGTCTTTGATGGTTACTTCAGTCAGTGAATGGATCCCAGGTGTAAAGATATTTTCAAAGCAAACTGTTTCGAGGTGCATTGAGGCAAATTCTAGCCCTAACAGTACTTACAACCTTTCTGAAAGATTTTGATTGGAAATGATAGTATTTTTAGGTTCTGAGTAAGCAGATTTTAACTTTCAAGACCATCTTCTTTTTTAAGTTAGCATGATTGTCAACTATTAATATGTTCCTCAATATATTCATTGTACTTCAAAAATAAATTGGCTCTGAGAAGTGTCAAAACAAACAAACAAACAAACCTCAAGAAACTAGACTTCGTGCACTTTAGTCCAGCAATTTATTTTTGGATGACTAAAAAAAGCAAGATTTTCTGCTTAATTATTCATTAACAAAATCTGAACAGGAGAGCTGGGAAGCTAACGTGTAGACAAATGCTAAAAATTAGAAGTATATATATTCATTTTAAAAAATGAGTCTTCTCTGTTCTCTCTGCTTTTATTTATATCTTTCTAGGTTAAATAACATTTTCTCTAGAAGTAAGGAGGAAATAATATTGCAAGGCTAATTCAGAGAAGTGTGCTAATGGGGCTTGTGAGGTGGTCTGGCACAAAGTAGAAAAATGAAAGTGAGAAAACATCATGCAGCTAAATCAGTGCCAGCAAATGATGCCATCTATGGAGTGAAAGCAACATAGTCAGCTACACAACAGTATGACTTTGATATAACCCTACAGGCAGTCCTACACCCGCAAGCATTCAGCACTGAACACAGCCACATTGCTGGCAGTGAATCCGTACAAAGGACTAGCCACAGGCCATGATGCCACTGCAGGAAGAATATATATTTCAACATTTGACATCTTGCTCTAATAGCTGCCAAGTTTGGCTGTAGCTATTGACCTGATTGCTCAAGGACAGAGAGGAAGAAGAAAAGAAGCAATATAAGCACTTGATAGTTAGAGATTTAAAGATCAAAAGAGTCCATATAGATATACGAATTGATGCACTTGGAAAATAAAAGCTGTAAAATTATGTAAAAACAAAACAAAATAAACAAGCAAAAAAAAACACATTCATTTTTCAAGAGATTTAGCAGAGTGGAGTTTAATGATTATTTTTTCACTATTTTTGGAAAGCAATCTTTAGATGAGTGCTGCAGAATTTCATGCATGCTCGTGCTGTTGCATGTTTAAAAATTTTCAGAATCTCAGATTAATTAGAATAATTCCAAAGGGCAAAATATATACTGATGAAAAGTTTTGGACCTAAACTAATGTCTTGTCAGAGCCTGATCATTTTAATGAGAAATGAAAGAACTAAATCCTGTTAATTTCCCATTGTGCATCCCCACATTCTCTGACTTAGTATAACCTTTGATGATCTTGGTTTTATTCAAAATTTTCCCTTTTCTTTTGCTGTTTTGTCCAGCAGTAAAATATCCGTAGCAAGTGTTGTCATTTATTCCAAGGCAGATTTATCAGGGCATCTAAGGCTGGGGTTGTATAGTCATAAATCCCCATTAATGCTTCCCCTAGTGATGCATAGTATATGTGTCACAATGAGCTGTAACTGAACAGGTCTGCTTTCCTGCCATTACTCTTCTGAGGAGGCAGATGCATTTTCGTTTGTTTGTTTGTTTTGATAAGGTGAATGAAACATGTTCTTTATTTTCTCTTTGTTTCTAAAATCAATTACTGGAATGGTTTACCACCTCTATCTTCTGGATATGTTTAAAGGCATGGATACGAAGAAAAGCACTCATATATTTGCTATTTTCTTCTGGATAAAAAGCTCTGTAATGCACTGGTAGTACATGCTCTAGTGCTTTGTATTCTGTGGCTGAGATGTAGTGCTAAGAAGCTATAAAAGAATGGAAACTGTGAACTCTAGCTAAGAATAAGGACTGTAGGCTCAAATCCTCTGCTCTTAAAACATGTTTTTTGTCCATACTCATTTAAAGAAAAGTAATGAGCAGCTATGCCTCTACTTTAAATAAATACATAAAACAAAAAGAAAAGAAAGTTTAGGAAATTATTGTAATATTATACCTTTCAAAATATACTTTGAAGTATAAGATTTTTTCCAGAAATTTCCCTGAAAGATCTTTCTTTATATCTTCTGAAAAATGTATTTATTCTTCTGCATTTAAGCAGTGAATCTCTGTGTCTGGTTGTATACTTCAGAGGATTTTTCTGATTATTTGAACTACGAAAAGTAGGTAGGAATCCATGCTCATATGTCCTGGTATCTTCTACAAATCTTATGAATCCTGTATGTTCTGACCTATTATTTTATGAAAAGTAATCACTGACTTGCCAGATGAGCCACACTTTGACAGCTACTCTGAAAGTGTGTTCTCTCCAATTCGGGTAAAGCAAAGAAGCAAATAGTGAATAACATGGGAATTATACAAACAGCTATAGCAATTCAACATCACAAGTCACTTGTGAAATCTGTAATATGTGAGGAGATTAGTAAGTGAATATATGTACAATTGAGTATAAAAGGCAGTCTGAAGTTTTAAAGGTGAACTGCAAGGAATGTTTTGTTTTATATTCCTTGAAATGAATTTTGAGATTATTTATTTATTTATTTTCCCCTCCTGCTTTTGACAATGCAAAAAACCAAATCCTTGATTTCTATCTCATTGTTCTTGAACACAAAAGGAGTGTGAATCCTTTTGCCTATTTGTTTTCATTCTTTTGGAGGGATTGAAGAATGTAGACTAGGTTTGCCAGCAACTGAGAAAGATATTGTGGAAGATTTAAATGAAATCATATTTAAATAAATGTTTAATTTGACAAATTAAGTACAGACAAGGAAATTTGCCTGAAATTTCACTCCTTTTCTTCAATTCATATTTGGCTATGTAGTTTTGTCCAACCTTGTCCACACAAAGGTTTTTGCTTGATGACCCCCCAGTAGATGTCACGTCTAGTGATTAAATGGTGGGATGTAATCAGTGCAAAATCATCCACCCTGCTGGTATATTTCTTACTGTCTAGGGAGAAAAATTGTGCATTGACACATATTGCTGAAATTTTGTAGTAGAGTTCCTCAATTTCTCTGGAATGGATAAGGTGAGTTTTCCTCATTTTATTACAAAGGAGATCATCATGCTAACAGTACCCAAACTGTGGACTGATGCACAGTTAGATAATGATAAGGAGGAAACTGTAGCACGAACTGTGAAAACACAACCAAGAGTACCTCAGCATACTGGCAAGAAATGGTGATTCCTCATCCTTGCTGCCTTTTGCTTCCTTACTCTCTGTCTTTCTATTTCCTCTCAGCCTCTCATCCTCTCTAAATCTTGCAGATAAGCAGAAGGGACTAACCATTTTTATCAGTTTTAAGAGAAATTCTGATAGTGTGTCTTCCTGCTTTGTTCTGGTCAGCCTGAGGCTTTCATCTGTGTGCTCTAGCAAAACACACTGCAACTGCTGTCAATTAAAAAACTATCCTATATCTTCCCTATAGAAACACGTTTTGAGCCACAGTTCAGTACTTTCTCCATGTGCATTCATACCAGCTGAGGAGCTTATTCTAGAGGTAGAGCAAGACAGCAGCTCTTGAGTGTTTGTTTTTTAAATATTGGATTATGTTTACATGTTCCTATTAATAGAGGTTGGCATTTAACTGACTACACACTGTGTCAGTTGCTTGAGATTCCTGGATGAGAATAAAATAAACATCATGATTCATTTACTGAAGCCGTAGAAAAAAGTCTCTCAAGAAGTGAAAGGTTTAAGCTGGAATGATTTCCCTTCCTCTTGTGCAGGCAGCATGCTGAAGGTAAACTATGATGTGCTTAGGTAAGTACGACTGCAGTATAAACATACAGATAGATAGTTATAATAGTATAGTAGAAGAGGCAAACAGTGAGTGCAAATACACTAATTTGAAAGTACATGTATATTGGAGTACCAGATTACATTGCCTTTATCCAGTATATGAAATAAAAGGTTTCACATTTCCTGGGTTAAATTCTTCTATTTTTATTTTTTTGAAGTTATCTCTGAAGTCAGTGACTTGTTTAAGAGAAGACAAGCTCCAACACACAGTCTCCTGCTTGCTTTGCAGAAGTTAAAAATTGATGTTCATGCAGTGGGTATTAGTGAGTAGTGGGCTGATTCTGATTTCAAGTGAAAACAAATCAGAACTGACTGTCCTGAAGTCAGCAGAGCTACTGAGATGTGAAACTCCTGGTAAATCACAGCGAGACTTATAGATGTGTTTGAAACTGGGTAAATTTCCTCTTTTTTATATTCAGAAATGTGAAAGAATAGACTAGGAGAGACACTTGGGAAATATTACTTGAAGTGCAAAATCCTAAGACTGGCTGAGTTATAGGAATATCAGATAATATGTATACAATTAAATAATATTCAGAAATACTTCTTATTGCAAAATCTTGTCAGCATCCATGCTGTTAATAACAACTAATCCTTCCACATTTTTGGCCCATGACAACAAAATACATCCCAGATAGTTCCCTGACACAGCTTTCCTAAAAGGCATCGTGTGCGTTACCATCCTATTCTGGTGAACAGGTGAACAGTATTGCAGATGCCTGTGACTCGTGACAGCTGGGGTTATTTCCCGAAAATGTTCAGGATATATGTAACTCACTAGTAATCTTGGAACCATATTTATTTTACAGACCTGGTCATTTTGTTTTATGTATTTATGAAGAATTTAAAGCATTTTTAAGAAAATATTCTGATATACCACTTGCCCTCTGTATCTCAGAACAGAACTACATGGGAGTTTTAGGCTTTTGTTTGTTTGTTTGTTTGTTTGTTTGTTTGTTTGTTCCTCTGTATGATGAAGCTCTTGGTCCTGCCTTACAGACAGAAAATATCTGTAAGGCAGGACTGTCCTACCCAAGGGAGGAGGCAGAATTTGGAGTGGTAGAATTTGTCAAAGACAAAGCAAGAGGTCATGTTTTTGTGATACAAAATCACAGCTAAGAAAAAAGAGATGGTACCTGCTACCCTGTGGGTGTAAATCACTAGAGGTAGATTTCAAGGAAGAAGGCTAAGGAAAGGACAAAGGGGGAGGGGGGTGGTAGCCTGTCACTTATTAGTAGTTCTGCACAACAAAGTGAGCTCTAAAATACATGACCGGAAAGAAGTGATGCCAGGACTTCCCCTCCTCCTTTTGCCTATCTTTCTTCCCTCTTTCCAGATCCTTCATCAGTCACTCTGCAAGCCTCTGCAGCAAGTTGCTTGTAAACCCAGGTTTGGCTTGAGTTGAAATAAACCAAAACAAATGAAATTGTAAATCAAGCTGTTTAAAAGTAATAAGTAATTTCTACCACCTCAGGTTTGTTACAGCAGAGGCAGTGTATCTGAGGATTCTTTGCCACTGAACATTTTGGATACTCAGTTTGAGGCAAATACCCATATTTGTTTTTGTTCGTTGTTATCTGACAGGAGAAAGGAAAGTGCATCCTATTTAGTAAAAGAGAATCCCATTGGCAAGATGCAGCTGTTGCCTCTGCTGATATGAAGCCATGCTGCAGCTGTTAGCCTGACCTCTTTTAAAATGATTGTGATATACTGTGGGTTTTTTTTTCCTAGAAGGGAGAATATTAATATATTTCAGAGAAGTGCTGTACATATTAACAATATTCCATCTTCATGATTTGGAGTTACAATGCAACATGTTGCTCTGCAAATATGGCCCTCATAAATATCACATGAATATGGATACTGTGATAAGATTAAGGCTTGTTCTTGCTTCATACACGTTTGTCATATTTATCTCAGGACAGAATGTTCTGTCTCAGTGAAACATGATATGTTTCCCATCAAAATGTCCTCACAATATGGATCAGAGTTGGTGTAAATGGTAAAAGTTCTTTCATGGACCACTGGTTACTACTAGCTCTGTATGTCATCCTTTGGGCTTTTGGGGGCCTTGTGGGGAGGGTGCTGTCTGAATCTGATAATCTTGGGCTAGGTAAAACAGCTAGAGAGATGAGAAAGCTGCTATAATTTTGCCTCTGTTCTCAAGTTTTGTTGTCTGAAATGGCCTGAATTTCTTGCACAATATGCTCTATCCCCTGTGTCTACATAGTAGGTCCATTTGAGAAAACAAGGTTTATGTGTTAAAAAATGCTGAAGTGCTGCAGAGGTCAAATGTACATACTATGCAGCAAATACTAGGAGTAATCTTTGCACCTGTATTTTTGGAAAATGTTTCTTTGTGAGTTACAGTAAAGTACTTTCTAAAGCTAGAAATGTCTCATTTTTACTGACTTAAGTTTTCTTCCAGCTTGAAAATTTTAAATTTGAGGATTAGGTTTAGAGAGTGGCTTTGAGTAGGATTTTTTGGTTCATTAGTATGAAAAAGAAATATAGATTATCTGAGTGCTTGTTTTTTCTTGAGAGTATGGATCATTTTTTAAGAAATACATAATAGCATGTAAATTACAAGAATTAGGCATTATTATGACATATTTACATATTTAAGATGATGATAAAACTCTTAGCATCTATATGTACCTAGATATAGTTACGCATAAGTGTCTATTATAGGATATCAATAGTTATCATCTTTATTTATATCTGTTTCCTAAATAGTAACATGTAAAACTATTATATAGATTTGGACAATGTAAAAGTCATTAAATTCGTAAAGGAGTAAACCTACTTAAAATGACAGTGACTCAGAACAAGTGAGTAATTCTTACAGAGCTAGAGAAATGCAGAGTAATATAACTCAAAGATGCCAGTCATTTAAATTGTCTGTAAAAGTAAATCATCTTTTTGAACAAGTGTCATGTCTGCAGATAAACTTTCAGATATAAATAGTACTGTATTTTATAGATTTTTTTATATGTAGCACATGCTAAAAAGTATTTTTTCTTTGCATAGTATGATCAATATCAGCATAAATACAGTTAAATTCACAGTATAAGCACTTGAGAATTGAGTAAATATGACTACAATTTTTTTAATTGTAAGATACAATGAACTATTACAAAATCATTGATAACAAGAAATATGAGTTAGACATTCATTTTAATCTTCTAAGATGTTCACCTAATTATAAAAAAGAATAATATTCAGATGTGATGCAGCATTCATGATCAGAGAAGTCTGTTTACTTCTCTAATTTGACATCAGAAGCATGTAGAGATTTTAGCAGTGTGAAGGACAAATAAATTCACAGAAGAAAACCTTTACTCCTCTGATCCTGCTGTATTTTAATTTTACATTTATATTCTTGTATTTCTGCATGTTTAGATTTTTCTTCCCCTGTGCAAGGATGACTTTTCTAACATTATGTTTTTAAATCTGACAAGGTCATGCAAGCTAAAAAAAAGAAGAAGAAGAAGAAGGGTCATCAAAAGGGGAAAAATAACAGAACTACAGTGAAATGGCTCTCTGTTGGCCTTTGTATCGATTCAGAGTGTGTCAAAAGGGTCTTTTGTCGTGCCCCTACCACAGCATACTAATTTGCTAGATCAAGTCTGTCAGAATATCGACTGGAAGTAAAGAACTACAGTGGCAGCTTTTGTGTTTCATACAGCAGGGAGCCTGTGTGTGAAACAGGATTATCAGGGGGTCATGAAGAGAGTCAAGGGATGTCCATCACTTCCCTTCTGGTAATGTAATGGGGCGGGTGCCTGGATGTGATTAAGATGTAGGACACAGGAGGCATAGCGGTGAACAAATCAGACACACACACATGCAAATCAGGTTGGCTGCTGTTAACCACATATTTTTAATGAAAAATTCAGATAGAGACCAAACAAATATCTAAACAGCTGCATTCAGATTAAATATCAAACAGCCCATTCAGTGCCTGGTGTGTGTCTGTGTCTGCATCTGTGTGTGTGTGTAAAAAATGTACAACACATATAAGAAAAGGTAGAAAAGGCTCAAGTCTTTCTCATTTTTTTTTTTTTTAATGCAATATACTAATCTACAAGTGTTTATTCTACTTTTTTTTTTTACTTTTGAATATGGTATCACTGGATGATTACAGCAAACATCCAGGGGACATACAAAGATAAAAATGATGCTTTGTACAGTGACTACACATGTGCACCACATTCAGATAGAATGCTCATCACTCTGATGAGGTCTTAGCTTTGACTTAGATAGCATTATCATTCTAATAGAATGAGCAAAAATATCTTTCTGGAAAGTGAGAAAAAAGAAGTATTTTTGTGATTGAACAATACATAGCTTGATAAATGCTTCTTTTTAAAATTGTGGTAGAGAACGTCTCCTTTCTGGAGATGCAAGATACATCTCTGCAGCTTGTGTGAGAACTGTGAGCAGCTTTACAGCACACATTGACACAATTTACAATCCTCATCATCTGTACAATCAATTTTTTCTTGGTAGCGTTCCTAATCTTTAATCCTTTATTTCTGAAAATTCAGTGCTAAGTAGGAAAACAACACGAGATGCCAAAACAACAAAGGCTTCCGTGTACACAGCATCTAGGGCCTGATCCAGACTCCTTGTACTGATGAGAAGTCTGACCAGAGTTCAAGGAGTTTTACACCAGGTTTCAGATTCCTTAGTCCAGCATTAGTTATTCATTGCAGTTTTCAAAAGCTTCAGTTATTCTGAAAATAGAAGTTCAAATTCACAGTAGCCTAGATTTGTTTCTCACTTTTTTGTTTGCTTGTTTGTTTGTTTGTTTGTTTTGCAAAGGCAATATTAATAGCTGGTGACAGAAACTGGCGATGTTGAAGATCCCTGTTTTTTTCTTCTTTTTTTGCTCTTCCCTCTTCTCAACTTTACCCTTTATCTTTCTCTTTTATCACTTTCTCTTTTATTCCTTTCTTATTTTTCTCTCCTTTTCCTTTTATAATTTTCCATCTTTCTCTTTCTTCTTTTTTCTCTTTCTCTCTTTTTTCTCTTTCACTCTTTCTCTTTCTCTTTCCATTTCCGTTTCCGTTTCCATTTCCATTTCCATTTCTTTTATTTCTCCGTTTACATTTTTTAACCTTTTTTTAAGTGGGATGGAAAGATTATAGTTGTTTACACTAATGATGCTGTTGTTGATGGCATTTTGTCCCTTCTGCAGTCAAAATCAAAGCTCTTGATTAGAATAATGTGGAAAGAGTAGCACTGCCTTTTCATGTAACTGTTGTATCTCCTCTAAAATTGGACAATTATCTGACTGCTGTACAATTGATATCACGCTCAGATCCAAAGAGCTTTGTCAGTGATAGCCAAAGGCAGCTATGCCTGAAGCTGTATAACAAGAAATGACACACAAATTTGTTTTGTGTGTGTGCACATATCTAGAAATAATGATTTTGCTTTAGTATTACTTTGTGGAGCTAAGCACTGATGGTCAGCTATTAGGCAGCCACTGCATATAGAGGAAAAGGAATTACAGAAATCCACACCAGGTGACCTTTTAATTTGTTTTCAGTGTCTACTGTTCTACATCTCTGCAGTGCAACATTCGTGGCAATGGGGGCTCATGACAGCATGAGGTGGTAGTTCTTTACTAGAAAATAATTTCTATGTATATTTCAGATTGAAGTAACTGCTGTCATAGTTTTCTTGTGTAGAGGTTCAAGGGCAGAACTTGTCATAAAACATGAATACATGAAAGGAAGAGGTGAACTCTAGAATATGTGACAGGAAGATCAGACTCATTTCTTCTAAAAAGTGCTGTATGACCATGCATTCTCACTGTAAATGACTTTTATTTCTACACAGCTAGTTTCCACTCAGTTATTTCATACAACTTTTAAGCTTTAGTTCAGATTCAGACAGTAGGCCTGAAAAAGGCAAAATTGTGAACAGGACCTTTTTTCGAGGAGAGGAGAGGGGGGGAAAGTATAGTTCTGATATGAATATTTTCAAAGCACAGATTTTCTGATCAGGAAGCAAAACTCACAAAAGATGCTAATCATTGTAAGATAGTATAACAAAAAACATGTAATATATTTGTTTTTTGAGGGGGAAGGACATGAAACATGGCAATGTAATTATAATAAAAGGCATTTTAGGTAGTTAAGCAGTAGGAGACATTGCATGGTATTTTATTGATTCAGAGTGAGCTATCCAAAGATGGAGAAATCACATAACACGAAGAGGGGACCACAGATTTCAAACTGATAGAGTTTATGATCAGAACAAAATAACTGTAGATAATTCTGTATAAATTATGGTATTGGTGATAATAGAAAATATTGATACATACTCATATTTGTCTAGAGGTACAGAACGAGTTTTAGAAGTCTGAAAGCTTTCAACTTCCAGTGTTAAAGCAGATGTCAGGTAGGGAAAAGATCATAACAAGCCTCTGACTGCCAAGAATGTGTAAGACAGAAGTCATAATGTGACCTAATGCTCAGAGTTTTTTCTTTCGTGCTCTCTCTGTAAAAATGTAAGTGTAATCCAAAAGTATTTGAAAAAAGAAAATAAAGGCTTCTTTTCAGAAAATTAGAAAGCCAGTAGTCAATCTTTGAGAAAAGTAAAATCAAAAATGAATAAGCTCAGTCAACCAACAAAACAAAGCCACATTCTTTGTGATGGTGAATTAATATTTTCCATTTTGCAGTAAGCTAATTGTTCCCTCCATCTTTTTCCAGTCCTCCAAAACTCAGAACATCAATCTCCTAATAGCATAATGTTTGTTGTGAAATTTCACAAATATTTTCTATGTTAAGTCTCTGTCCTTTCCCTGCTAGAAACCCGGATTGAGCCTATTGCTCATCACCAAAAACAACTGAAAAAAACCTTGGAGGAAACAATGCTCTGTCACTAATAGTCAAGATTTTTCTTTTGATTATAAACAGTACAACCAAAAACTAAGAACATGGAGAATGTAAATCTAGACTGAGATGAAGGAGATAAAAAAATATGAGCTATTTGCCATAGTTATTGACAGTTTTTTGCCATATTGTCTTTTTGGGAACCTGCTTTGGCAGGGGGGTTGGTCTCGATGATCTCTAGAGGTCCCTTCCAACCCCTACAATTCTGTGATTCTGTGATTCTGTGATTTTTCTTTTACCACACAGAAATCATTGCACATGCTCTTTTAGGTTTCAGAAGAAAGTGGCAAATCTTGGTTTTCTGGTTGATCTCCAGCTCAAATACTTACGTTCTGAAAGTTTATAGTCCTCAGCACTTTTACAAATATATAACAATTTCCTATTGCTACACAGAGCTGTATGTTGTCAGACAATTGTGTTACTCTGTTCTAGACATTGTATACTTCTATGTGTATGCTTACTTCTATATATATGCAGATATTTTAATAAGCATGTGAAACTATCCTCATATATCCTTTATCTATTTCCCAAATGACTTATATTTCTGATAGGTGTCAGTAAATTTATTATAAATATATATTTTTCTGTCACTAGAGAACACATTCAAACTGTTTTAATGGTACCTCACAATTAATCTTGAACCATCTTCACTCTTTTGGGCACCAGATACCTTCTGCATACTGGGAATGAGCAAGAAGATTAGGTGTCTTTTTTCATATTTCTGAATGATGCATAAGGATTTGGTAAACTGATAGCAAGAAAGTTCCTATGGAAGCTGGCAGCCTGTGGCTTGGCCAGGTACACTCTCGGCTGGATAAGGAACTGGCTGGAAGGCTGGGCCCAGAGAGTGGTGGTGAATGGAGCTAAATCCAGATGGAGACCGGTCACGAATGGTGTTCCCAGGGGTCAGTGCTGGGTCCTGTCCTCTTCAATATCTTGATGATCTGGATGAGGGCATTGAATGCACCCTCAGTAAGTTTGCAGATGACACCAAGTTGGCTGGAAGTGTGGATCTGCCTGGGGGTAGCAAGGCCCTACAGAGGGATCTGGACAGGCTGGATAGCTGGGCTGAAGCCAATGGGATGAGGTTCAACAAGGCCAAAGGCTGGGTCCTGCATGCTTTGGCCACAACAACCCCAGGCAACTCTACAGGCTTAGGGCAAGTAGCTGGAAGACTGTGTAGAGGAAATGGACCTGGGGGTATTGATTGATGCTTGGCTGAACATGAGCCAGCAGTGTGCCCAGGTGGCCAAGAAGGCCAATGGCATCCTGGCTTGCATCAGAAACAGTGCTGCCAGCACGAGCAGGGAATTGATTGTCCCCCGCTACTCAGCTCTGGTCAGGCCACACCTGGAATGCTGTGTGCAGTTTTGGGCCCCTCACTGCAAGAAAGACATTGAGGCCCTGGAGCGGGTTCAAAGAAGGGCGACAAAGCTGGTGAGGGGTCTGGAGCACAGCCCTTATGAGGAACGGCTGAAGGAGCTGGGATTGTTCAATCTGGAGAAGAGGAGGCTCAGAGGAGACCTTATTGCTCTCTGTAACTACGTGAAGGTAGGTTGTGGTAAGCTGGGGTCGGCCTCTTCTCTCATGTAACTGGTGATAGGGCTAGAGGGAATGGCTTCAAGCTGCACCAGGGGAGATTCAGGCTGGACGTTAGGAAATACTACTTGTCTGAAAGAGTGATCAGGCACTGGAATGGGCTGCTCAGGGAGGTAGTGAAGTCACCCACCCTGGAGGTGTTCAAGAAACATCTGGATTTTGTGTTGAGAGACATGGTTTAGTGAGAACTATTGGTGATGTGTGGATGGTTGGACTGGGTGATCTTGTAGGTCTTTTCCAACTTTGCTGTTTCTGTGATTCTGTAAAATTTAAACTGCATATTTTAGAGCAATTTCTGAAACCATAGATTCACTCCTGAAAATTGTAAAATAGAGGTACAGATTAGTTCATTAGCCTGAATTGTAATATGTGTACATATGTGTGTAAATAGTTTTTTACTGCTATAGCAGTGTATTTCCAGATTGCATCAGGAACCTTTTACGGAGATCTGAAGTTTCACACTCTTGGAAAGGACCAGGGTATTTTTGAATAGGTGTTGCTGAAGAGAAGTACTTAAAAGTGATGTTGAAGGGTCAGTGTATACCATAATGAAAAATAGTACTTTGATGTCTCAGAAGATTTTAACTTGAAATAAATCAATATCTTCTGAACTTGCTGAATTTTGTAGTCCTCAACATGTGACAAAACTATGAAAAAACATCTTAATTTTCCTCTACTTGTGGTCTTTTTAAAGTAGACATTTGAAGTAAAACATTTAATTAAGTGTCTTAATTTAAATATATTTAAGTACTGTATACGTAAAGCACCTAAATAAAAAATTTTATTTTTAAAGGTATTTCAGTTCTCCTTATCTGTTCTGGAAATTGATTTTACTTACTCCACCTTCTGAAACTTGGGGGGATGCAACACTAAGTCACAAAGCAAGTGTCTTCTTCCAGCATAGGTAAGCTCTGGCAGATCCATGGCTTCTCTCAAAGCTTAGTACAAAGACCATTTCTGGAATACAATCTCAGAGGACATAAGATGACCATAACATTTCAGATAAGTGTAAACACATCATGCCTTCTTGGCAAAATGACTCAGAATCAGCTTTTGAGATTTCATTGAGACAAAGCATTAGTTGTGACTGAGTAATGATGATTCAAAAACTGACAATTGGACCATGTAACTAGTGCAGAAAATTTCTATTTTATAACAACACACAGCGGTCTAAGTGTAACAGAAGACCCTCAATTCAGATAGGGAGACTGGTACTCTGTTAAGTACTTTGGTATATAAATGATGTTATTGCTGACACAGTGCAAAAAGACACTTTAAATAAAGCAAATATACTCATAGGAGTGTAACAGGTAATATGATATGACTATGGTTAGATAGGCTAACTATTCATTACTATACTTTGTGGTAACTATGCCTTTCCTTTTAAACACATCTTGTTCCTTTCCATTTCTTCTATTGCAGGAAGTGAATTGCTTTTGATAGAGTTGGATTTAGTGCATAGAAGAAAGAGACATGTTCATATGGAAATAATAGTATTACTAGTAGAAGCTGTAGTACTAGTATAACATGGAATATGGTTTTATCAGAACATACAAACTATGCAATCGCAGAAAATAAAAGTTTCTACTAGTTCACCTATAACCTAAGGCACATTAACAACCTAAAGGACCATCCCAGCTCTGATACTGAGATTGTGATTTGAAGTTGTATACAGAAAAGTGATTTCAAACCCACTGTGTTGGAAGCCATGTTGCTGAGCTTCATAAGCTGTTTGCCCTAGAGCAGATATGTAGGCTCTATAGGCAATGCTTGGGGAAAAGTTGCTGAAAAATACCTATTTCAGATGGGTATTTAGGAGAATGAAAGGAAATTAGGTGAATGGAACTGTACCTTAAATCCCACTTCTCTCTAGGACTTACTCTTCCTTAGCTATAAGGTTTTGTTACTCTTGAAATATGTTGATTCTGGTTTTTTTGTTGTTGTTGCTGTTGTTTTTGTTTTTGTTTTTTGAGATTATTTTTTATTTTTTAAGTAAACTACTGTTCAGAAATTCAATCTCTTCTGCCTGAACCAATTCAAAATCACATCATCCACGTAATGGTCTAACAGTGGTTTAACAATGAAAGAATTATCTGCCCCTTACAAAATTTCTTTGAAGAAGAAAAGTAGTATGTGCTGAAACACATCAGGTGATGTGAAGTACTTCAGAATTACTTGGTAATCAGTAATCAAGAAGCACTCTTTGTGGCCATCGCAGATGCCCATACTTCAGGGGTGTTGGATTCTTTCATTTTTTAATAATCAGCTCACTTTGCTTTCCAACTTCTGAATTGCCTACAAGTATACAAAATGTATACTGAATTATTTTTAATGTCTGTGTAAAATACCCATCCATCTACCCATCCAGTTATCCACCCAACACTCATGCTTTGATGTAGGTATCATTCTAGTATTCAGGCACTTTATAAGGCTGTGAATTTCTCCTGCCTGCATCTAGAAATAAGGAAATAGCCTTACTCAATTATTACAGAAAAGTGATTGAGAAAGAAAACAAATTCTCTTGTTCAAAAATTAAGGGAAATCTACTGTAGAAGTGAATTTCCTCAAATAATTCAACATAGTTTTTCTCTAACAGCTAAAAAATATTTAAAAAAATATTAAAAAATCTTATAATTCTTTTGTGATCTTTGTAGTCTTTTATTTCTTGTTTCAGCTAACAATGCTTCAGTCCCACTATGGCTATTAATACCACCTTCCCTGGAGTTCTGAGTCAATGCATCTTTCTTGTCTTAAATCAGAAAATTACAGAGAATGATAAGCCATTAATTCATGGACTTCTCTGGCTGCTGTTTTTAAATATTCTACTGAAGGCCATTTCAATTTCTTTTTCTGACTGCAAATATCCAAGTTCTTCAAACAATGCTTTTAATGAATGTCAGAGATCACTTCAACTAATGGCATCACCTGATGAAGACATATGTTTTTCTCCTCTTCTGTTCAACTCTGCTTGGCAACACTCTCCATAATTAATATTGTAATCTTTTGCTCTGAAATGACTTGTATCTTCTTGAAACATCAAAATGAATTTCTCCTAAGATGATAGTATTTTAGGTATCTTTCCATCTATATGATTTTTATGTCAAGCCTACTAGTTAATTGATACAATTTCTAAATCTGTCACCTTGAGTTTCCCCTCTCCCAGTATTTTCAGTAAAGATGGAATGGCTCCACCATTACACTCTAGACCTTCTGCATCTCACAGAAGCTTATAAGAGGAAAAGAGCTGTCAAATTACATTACTCCCACATCCAATCTCTCACTTCACCTGCCTGATGACCATAATAACTGCATCATAGAAGTAATCCTTGCACTTCTGGACTTCAGCAACTAGGGAAGGCTTATTCACTTTCTGCTCAGGTGCAATCATTGTCATGTACAATAACAACATAGAGATGAACTACAACAGAATGAAACAAATGCTGAGAACATCAACTGAGACTCTTCTTGTCTAAATACTCATATTTCTATTAAAACGTTGAAAATATCAACACATCTCTTATGATAGTGTTCATTTATGGACCCAAATTTATTCTTTACTGAACAGGCAAGCTCTCTTTTTCTCTTTTTCTTAGGACAATTTAATGCTACATAGGGACTCCAGAAGCAGATTTTCTCCATTAAAAATTTTTTTAATTGAGTTTCAGTAAAACGTGGGGGCTATTTTTATTGATTTCAAATTTAATTAGTTCATGATTTTGACATAAATTGGGAATAAAACAGGTAGATTTACTAAGAGATTTATGATATCAAATAGACAAGGATCAGAAAACATATTTTGATTCTAACATCAGGAAAAGAAAACAGTTTCAGAATAAGCTATTGTGATGGGAAACACGGGATGCAGTTACAATGTTTTTTAAAAAGTCAGGATTCAAAAGAAGTGAGAAATATTTATTTATTTATTTTTGTATGAACTATATACTTTACGTTTTATTCTTCAATAAGATGAATGGAGATCAAGCTTTGCAAGCTGAGTTATTGTAAGTTCTAGCATTTAAATTCTGTTTTTCAACCCAGTTTAGTAGCATCAAACAAATTTCAAAATTTCTCTTAAGAAAAGCTGGTGTAAATGGGGTAAAAAGTCCTGCATGTATGAAAGGAATAGTGTTTGCTAAGAGTACAAAATGTAACTATGCAAGCAATATAAAGACTACGGGTAATAAAAAACTGCTTTTTCCAACACTTCTTTATTTAAAAAAAAAAGTAAAAAAGTAAAAAATACTGTAAGTATAAGGTATATGAAACAATTAAACATTTGTAGAATACTTGTCTTTGTAAAGCGGTAGCATCAGTAAACACTGAGTAACGTACAGCTTGAGACAGGGCTAAGTCCTCTTATGAATCTACATGAGTATTGTTAGTAAGTATAGGACCTAGTACAGTCAAAAGTAAAGACATTGATTAAGCATGAATCAAAAAAGATAAACCTTTCTGAAATAAGAAGGAGAAGGAAGATTTATGAAAGGAAAAAAAACAATATTTTGAGAATGAGTATAGAGGACTAATAACCTTTGGCTGTAAGTAATACAAAGTTTTAAATTACATCTGCCACTGAAGTAGCAGTAAATTGAAAGATTTACATGTTATTATTTATTTATATGATTAAAATAAACTATTGATCTAATTGCTCATTCTATGCTACGTGCAGTGTATCAAAGGAGAAAGAATTAGGTCTGCAATGCTGCAGCATTCCTAATGTTTCTATTTAAATATCCTAAAGATTTTGTAAAACCTGAATCAGTGCTGGTTTCTTAATGAGAGCAGAGCATATAAACTCCACACGCATACTTCTTTTTTTTTTTTTCCCTGAAAAACGTAAAAATACATATTTTAATCCATCAAAATTCAACCATCCTCAAGTATAAGTGAACATCTGCTTTCATCTAAGAAACATTTTAAACTTCTTGACAGTTACAAGAATTGCAATCCCTAGAGACTAACACTTTTCTTTTCAGAGAAGATTCATATCATAGATGACTTTAGGGTACGAAACTGCAGTACGATATATGCAATTGTAAGGGAAAACACAGCACATCCATCTCCATAGGCTTACTGAAACTTCAGCATTTGACTTAGTAAAAAAAATTAGCAGGAAAAGAGAATGAAAAAATTCTGCTACACTTTGCATAAAGTCTCTAGACAGATAATAGGCAGTATTTCCAAAAATCTCACAGGCTATAGGCAGCTCATTTCTTTATCTTTATGGATTTTTAATTATAATACTTGTTTAATATAGTGTTACTAGAGAAAATAACTTATTTTACACCTTACAGAAACAGAAAAATATGAAATATTTGCATACTAGCCATTTAAAGACTATAGGTTTAAAATATCTGTCTATAGGTTTGGTTCTGCTCACAGAACCTCTGTCTTAGCTGGTAGAGGCTGGATTTTGGAATCTTGTAAAAGTACATTAAGTGAATTGAGAACATTTATGTCTGACTATCTCAGTCCACTGCAGTATTATGTATCACAAAAATTCATAATGAAAGGAGAAACCTTTTGCATTTTGGATTAGTGAATGACACTTGGGACATAGAAACACGTGGAATGTGAACTTATCTTCTGAACCACTAGAAATTATCTTCAGAGTTTTTCTGGTGTTAAGGAGATGTTGTAATTTTGTCCTGTAAAGAGATAGAATTCAATGTTTTCCTAGAATGCCATCCTCTTAAAATAAACTATCACAGGTCTAATGCCCCCATTTACCACAGAATTACTCAAGTGAAGGCCTATGACCTCAAAATTCTGGGGAAAGGTAGGATAATTGCCACAGTAAGGAAGACTAGACACTTACTTTCTCATGCAGAAGTGTCTCATATAATCTCATACTATGACTTTTGCTCCTCCCACATGTGATATCACTCCTTTTCAGGCACTAAGACAGTGACCACTTATTCTTTGCAAGAATGGAGCAACTGGTCAGCATGTTCCTTTGAGCCAGGAGCAAATTCTGCATCTGCCAACAGGCTTGGAGAACCTTCACTCATCTTTAATATTGCTTTATAATAATAGAACGGCTTGAGTTGGAAGAAACCTTAAAGATCTTCTAGTTCCAACTCTCCTGCTGTGGGCAGGGTTGCTAATCGGTAGACTAGGTTGCCAAGGGCTCCATTCAAACATGGCCTTAAATGCTTCCAGGAATCAGCCATCTACACCTTCTCTGGGCGATCTGTTTCCAATGCCTCACCACCATTTGAGTAAAACATTTCCTCCTAACATTATCAATATATACCTGCATAAAATGTTGCTCTCCATCTCTTTTATAAACCCCCTTTAAGTCCTGAATGGCTACAATGGTCTCCCTGGAACCTGCTCTTCTCCAAGCTGAACAACTCAATTTCCTCAGCCTTACTTCATAAGAGGGGTGCTTCAGCCTTCTGAGCATCTTTGTGACCCTCCTGTGTACCCATTCCAACAGTTCTACATCTTTCATGTTCTCGGGGCCCCAGGCCTGGACACAGTACTCCAAAGGGGACCCAACAAGGGCAGAGTAGGGGGGGACAATCACATCCCTCTCCCTGCTGGTTACCTCTCTGTAGATGCAACCCAGGATACTGTTGGCATTTTAGGCTGGTAGAATACACTGCTGGCATACGTCCATCTTTTTATCCACAAGTACATCCAAGTCCTTCTTTCAGGGTTGCTCTCAATCCACTCATTATCCAGTCTGTTTGCATGTTTGGGATTGTCCTGACTTAGGTACAACACTTTGCACTTGACATCATTAAGCTTCATTTAGTTCATGTGGGCCCACTTTTCAATCTTGTCCAAATCTTTTTGGAGGCATTCCTTCCTTCTGTTGTATCAACTGCAGCACTCATGTTGATGTCATATCTTTGCCATATGAGTTCAAACCACACTGATGGTCTACTCAAATGTTATATGCTAAAAATGTTCTAATATTCATTTGCATGCAGTAAAATAGAACACAAACTTATTAAATGTTTGCTAGCCAAGATGGGAATCAAAAAATTGTGTACCTGTTTTTACTTCTATAAAAGGTCATGGGACATGATCCTTAATCCATGAGTTGTTGTGCACCTTCTAAAGATGTTCAGTACCTCCAATTCTCAATGAACTTAATGGCTAGTGATCTTATTCAAGTACTACCAAGTGTCTTATCTATTTTGTGAATAATGTCAATACAAATAAGACTGAATGCAATTAAGGTTCATTTATTTAATTACAATAAACCAGGGAAGTTGTCTCTGCTAGGCCATGAAATAAAATTTATTTGGGATTAGTATATGGAAATTCTTATGTGTGAAATTTGTCTGTTTAAGCACATCTTATTATCCTTAGTAAAAAATCATTATCCTTGATAACAGTGAGGTATATCTCTGTATGTCTAAGTATACTGGAACATGAACAAATCAAAATGAAATAAGACAACCAAACAAGTTACTTTTGTAAGCCGAGCAACTGCAGTTCAGCTGACATGGAAAACCTTGTGAATGATGTTCGGTCTTTCACATTTAAACACTTAACCAAACAACTTGGGCTATTTAAGATGCCACTTTTTCCAGCATATTTGCCACCAGTTTCCTTTAGGAATAACTACACAGTAGAGCTGCCAAAATGGAGTTGAAGAGCTTTAAAGCATTGTCTACTGATTGGCATAAAATATTATTTTGGTCCAGGAAAAGTCAGAAGAAAGGTTTAACTTAGGAGCTGGGTTTCTCTATGGAGCACCTAAGAATTGTCTAACTCTCTTTTACTATATGTGTCCTAAATTGTGGAGTGAAATGTTAGCTGTTTGCTTAATTTTAACCTAATTAATTTCATCTCATATCTGATATGGACAGAGACGTATAGCAAGAGACATGTCTGTTCAACTTAAAAGCTGAAGTTTTGAATAAATGAAAAGTTACTTGATTATATAGATGGTGTTCTCACAGCCTAAGAGCAAAAATGTTTTATCTTAACTAAAATCTAGAGACTTTTTTTTGCAAGCTAGTAACTTAAGTTAATGACTCTGCACAAGAAGCATGATGGATTTTCCAAGTCTGTCAGAATTCGTTCATTTTGTTCTTGTCTTCATAGGTGTTAGCCATTATGTCATTTCAAACAATCCCCCTGGAGATACACAGAATTGTTCTGGTGGGTTTTCTGTCCTTCCTCTGCCATATGTTCAGAACAAATTGTTTTACATGGGCAATTGCATCTTACAAAGCAAGAAAATGTAAATGTGCAAGAGCATTTAAAAGAAAAATCAGACTATATCCTGGAATTTCTAATGCTTTTTCAACCCCTATTTTTCTACTTATTTAATGTGAAAAAATAAAATAAAATCAAATTCCTTCTTCTGATTTAGGTTATATTAGTTTTATGTTGGATCATTTGCTTTTAATATTAAATTTATTTTTATCTCTGATTTTTTAATAATTATTTTCCAATGGCACAATAACATTAGAGAAGATCTAAAAATAGATAAGTGTCCCTACACAAGATCTGACATGAAGTAGACAAAGTATAGTTTACAGTATTGTGCAAAGGCACGTGGCTGCTTATTAAGCATAAGTATTAATGAAAGTATCTACAGTGCAGACTAAATAAAAGTGCAAGATAAGCATAAACAGAGACAATAGTCAAGTTCAACCAGGAAGGCTTTGCAATTTGTTAGTCATGACTATCAAGCATTAGTTTTGAAAATAAAATGAGCCTAGTTTGCTCTCTACATCATTGCAAAATAACAACAATAATAATAATAATAGCAAGAACTCCCACCTTTATGAAATTTCACTTGTCCAGATGTGTTGAATCACTTGGTCTCTGTGGGATCTACAGTTTCCCTCTCTACTGTGTTCTTGAGTCTCCTTGCATCTCAAGCAGCATCAATGAGCTGGAAAATATGGAAAAGTATACCTGCTGAGCTCCACAAGAGCACACACTTGTATCCTCAGCAGGGGTGAAAAATAAAAAAAAAAAAAAGAGAGAAATTACAGCAAATCAAAATATGCTTTAAATTAAGCCACAAAAATTAGCCAGTAAATAATCAAACAAGCAGCACATTCCCTACAGCTATAGGAGATCCTTATACACTTATGACTTCTTCCAAAGAAAAGAGCTCATCCTCCACATGCAATCTGGAAATGTTGATAAACCTCTATCCGCAACAATGAGGTTTCTGCCACCTACTTCTATTCTGTGTTTAGTTCAGTGTTTCTCTAAAATAGTCCATCACATTAGTAAAGTTTTTGAAAGTACTTCTTACTGCATCTTTTTTTTTTTCTTTCACTTCAAAAATGGATTTGATTTTGATGGCAGAAGCATTCAGTGCAACCAAAAGCCTAATGAAGTCTTCAGATATTGTACTCTGTCTATGATTCTCTTCCCACTTCCTTAGACTATACCATAATGCAACAAGTCTTTTACAACAAAAGAGCTTGTTTTATTCATTAAACTGGTGTTATATGAAATCTCATATAACTCTTTTTTTTTTTAATAACTTCATAAAGATCATTTGTTTAAATGATGTTAATGACCATTTTTAAGGGTGGCCAAAACAAATCTGTGTTTTATTTTTTCACTTGAACAGAAATGGATCTTACAACAGTAAATCCCTTCTCAGCCCATTGTTTTAAATTAGATACAGAAAATCACAGAAAGATGGACTTACCATTATTCTTTATTTCTCCATTTAACTCCATAAAAACATTATATAATTTCTTACAATACTCTCCTGTAGTATATTATGCTATATTTATTGTGTTAAAACATTCTACAAAAGTAGAAAAAAAACATCTGTCTTTTCTTCACCATTCCAGTAGAATCTCTAAGTTCTTTTGCTGTAACTAAGTACTGATTTCACTGCCTACACGAAAGAATAGCAGTAATTTCTGCATTTGGATGGCATGTGTGAAACTATTCCACCACTCATTAATTTTTCAACCATGTAGGCGCCTCAGAGCAGGCAAACCAGTGTAGTCCTGCTGGTAGCCTTAGGACCTCAAGATGCAAAACACCTTGTTCAGTAATGCAGTGATTTACACAGGTAGTTGAGCCACTATAGTGCTTTTTCTTGTTTTGTTTATATATGTATTTTTACCTACTGTTGCCCTAATACTAGTAAAAGCCATAAAATGCAAAGGTCTCATAGCACTGCTTATTGCTTGTCTACATTAATGTTACCTATACAATGTCTTGGACTCAACAGAAACCAGCTGTGTCAGAGCATAGCGGTAACTTGGCCCTCAGTAGTTCCCTGTGGAGAACCAAGCCATTGATGTACTCCCAATCAATT
The DNA here is from genome assembly GCF_905368555.1 of Meleagris gallopavo. NCBI lineage: Eukaryota > Metazoa > Chordata > Aves > Galliformes > Phasianidae > Meleagris > Meleagris gallopavo. The sequence continues at coordinate 15,243,009 of NC_139435.1, read as the reverse complement.
CCTACACAGTTACAGTTCAGTGAGCTATTTAAAGAAAAAGATGACTGTGTAAAGTGAGAAGGATGTTCAGAGAGAACAGACTGAGAAATAAAGAACACAGAGCAAGAGAAGACCTGAAGTAAAGGTAGACCTACCATAAAGATGGGCAGAAAGAGGAAGAAAATAAACAAACAAGCAGGACAAAAAATATTATGTTGGAAATCTTCAAAGAAATGAGAGATTCACCTAGTCAGCATTATTTTATATTTCTAATGCTTTTGTTGTGGAAAAATACTTAATTCTTTACTATTAGTTCTAATTTATCTGTCAATGCGTACGTGCAAAACAATTTATCAAGATAATCCACATGGTCAGGAAAACAAATGAAAAAAATGCACAGTAAATTGCAGTGAGAATACTTATTTTCTTAGTGAAGATTTTTGATACAACTAAATACATATTATAAATACAAAGTGTCCTGGTGAATACTGAACTTAAATATCTCAATCAGTCAAAAAAATATGAAATGCAAGAGCAAATCAGACAAAATATTATTGCAATCTGTGTTGATTGTTTCTATTTCAATACCCTGCAACATTCAGATAATTTTTTGTCATTGGACAGCTTTTACCACATTTACCATATGCATCATTTGCAGGCTCAAAATACAATTTTGAAAATACATATTACTAGAATGAATTCAAATTTTCATTGCCACTGTTATTAAAAATCAAGGAAAGGCCAAGGTTTTTTGTCAAAACTCAATGTCTAAAAATAATTTTTAAAAAAATTGTAATCTATTTTCAAAGAAAAACTGAAAAAAATTCCTCATGTAATCTGAAATTTAATTTATTGTCAATACTCATAATATAAGTTTTCTTCTTCTTTTCCTTCTTATTTATACTAATACTTAAAAAAAAGAGTTTAATTCATTCAGTTGTAGCTTTATAAATCCAGACAGTTTAGCAATGTATCCTTAGTCAGACAAGCAAACAGGTACTTTCAGAAACTGCTTTTACAGATTACAGAGGAATTCTAACTTCCCAGCACTAAAATGCAATAACATATAACACATATTTTTGTTGGAATAAAGATAAAAAGCTTGAAAAGCTGAAGATAGAAAGAGGGAAAAAAAAAGTAGTTACAGTTGAAATGAATAAGTCTTAAATATCCATGAGTTTTTGAACTATTTTCTAAAATGTCTAAATGGTAATCCCATAAATCACAGCCTTTTCAAAACATTCAGGTTCCAGTTTGAAAAGGTTCTGGCAGCACTGCTAAAAGAATGGATGTGAGTTCAAGGCTCTAAATACTGCTGCTTATGGGGGGAAAAAAAAGAAAAAAAAAGGTTAAAAAAAAAAAAATCATTCTCTTCCAGAAATCTGTAGTTTAACAGAACCAATTCTATATACACTAAAATAGAGCCAAAGTTCAATTTAAAGTGCTGTTGCACACTTTACCAAAGCTCTTGACTTTGGAATTTTTTTCTCAACTGGGCTTACAAATCCTGTATCTGTTGACCTTCAGAATATGGTACAAGATCATTTATTCTCTCAGCTTTTTGCTTTTGTGTGTCTGAACGATGTGAGGAAAGAGGAAGGAAGAATCGTCTGGAGAAGTCACTGGTGTTTCAAACAGCCAACATGGACAAAAACCACTCAGCTGAAACTGCTGGAGAGATAGATAAGCAGGATATAATCAACAAGAGATGTTAGCAAGGCAGCTATCAAACAGGCTAGTTCTTTATCATCTAAACTGGTTTATAGTAGTTGTGAAATAAAAATATTGCCTATATTTGTAGGGAAGGAGAACATTTCTATTCCTGATGGCAGGTGGAAATTAAAATGTTCAGTTTCTATAGTCAATTTAAATTGCTGCTTATTAATTGTAAGGCTTGTAATACATGTGGAAAAATATTAACCATTACTTATTGATTGGCCAAGTATATTACTAATATTGTCAGACATAGCAGAATGACAGAAGCATTCAGTATTAACATATGTTAGGATATCTTTGCTTAAGTCAACTCCTCTGAAGCCACTAGTGAATATATTTTATCTAATACGTTGGATATTGTCATAATCACGATCCTGAATTTTAATTATCTTTAAAATAAGAGATGAATAGCACAAATAGACTTCAGGAATGCTGCAGACATACTGTATACGGTATACCAAATTTCTAACAGATCCTTGCCTTGAGCAAGACTAGTGTTCCAAAAGACCAGAGACTCCTATATTGTCTTTTGTTGCATTAGATTATGATTTAAAACTTCACTGCTTTTATATCTGCTATGAAAAGAGTAAAAATGAAATACTAATAACTATGACAAATATATAAGTTTTGTGTGTGTTCTGAAGTTCTGTCAGAAAATACTCAATCTGAGTCAAAGACAGAAGGAACTAAAGTTAATTGTCTTAGTTACAATAGAATGTTTACTTATTTTGTTTTGACTCTGGCTGTCTCATGAGGTTCTTCCTTGAGGCTGTGAGTCATGATTCAAAACACAATCAAGCTTCCTAATAGTACTTTTTTTCAGAGGAGCTGCTTGCTTGTGATTTGATGTTTCTGGAAGACAACATGAGATGTAACACATGGCATTTCTCAGGTTTAAACTGCATTTATAAAATATGATGTTACATATATTTGGCCACTTAGGGGGCAGCACGAGGCTATATCAGTAGTTGATATTAAATGGTTCCAAGGTGTCACCATCTATTGAGATAACTGTGTTCTCTTAAAGTACATAAACAATTAAGTAAGAAAAAGAGAAGCAATGTGAATTAGTAGCACTGACATCATAAATGGCTTCTTTGAATGTTTTGATGTTGTTTTGACATAGAAATCTTATTACACTTTGACACATTTTCCTATTTGTAGTTGCTTTTTGTGGTATTCTTTGTATGCCAAATCATGGTAAAAGGTTGACATTATAAAAGCTAAAATTTTGTATCATCTTTGCTCTTATCTATCCATATCTGTTAAGGCCTGATCTACAGATGCTTACAACTGGGAACAGTTCTGTGTTATTCTTTGAGAATGTGTTATACATGTAAATTTATGTGATTAGCTTGAAACCTGAGCTTTTAATAATGAGAAAATCGGCTTCCAATTTTTGAGGCCCAGAATCTTCCAAATGCTATAACTGAATTATGATTCATTTGGCATATAAATTAGTTTTGCAATTAAAAACATTTTTACATTACAAATAAACACTCTATCTGTACTGTTACTAATTGTAGGGAATAACACAGTGTTTGTGAGTTCATAGAAACATAGAACCATAGAATCATAGAATCATAGAATAGCTTGAAGACACCTCGATTATCATGAAGTTCCAACTCTTCTGCCACAGGCAGGTTTGCCCAGATGCTCTATCAAGCACTAGATCAGATTGCCCAGGGCTCCACCCAACTTGTCTTTAAACACTCCAGGGATGGGGTATTCACAAAATCTCTGGGCAGCCTGTTCCAATACCTCACTATTCTCACAGTAAAAACGTTCCCCCAACATCTAATCTAGATCTCTCTTCATTTAGTTTTAAGCCATTACCTCTTGTCCTGTCAGTACCTATAATCTGAAAAGTTGATTTCCATCATGTTTATAAACTCCCCTTAAATATTGGAAGGCCACAATGAGGCCTTCCCATAGCCTTCTCTTTTCCAGGCTGAACAAGCCCAGTTCTTTCAGAGTGTCCTCATAGGAGAGGTGCTCCCACCCTCTGCTCATCTTCGCAGACCTCTTCTGGACTCTCCAAAAGCTCTATATCCTTATTGTGTTGGGAGACCCAGACTTGGATGCAGTAGTCCAACTGGCGCTTCATGAGGGTAGAACAGAAGGGGACAATCACCTCCCTCAAAATGCTAGCCACCCATCTTCTAATGGAACCCAGGATAAGTTGGCATTCCAAACTGCATGCAAACACTTCTGTCTCATATTAATTTTTTTATCAGTTAGGACCCCTAAGTCCTTCTTAGCAGGGCTACTCTCACAAAGTTCTTTTACCAGTTTGTATACATGTCTTGGATTACCTCAAACCAAGTGCAAAACCTCGCAGTTTGCTTTGTTGAACCTCTCTAGGCTCACAAGGGCATATCTTCCAAGTTTATCAAGGTCCTTCTGGATGGCATCCCTTCCTTCTGACATACCTACTGCAACATTCATCATAGTTTCATCAACAAACTTGCTGAGGGTGCCTTCAATCTCATCATCTATGTCATTGATAAATATATTAAAGAATACCAGATCCAGTATGAACCCGTGAGAGGCACCGCTCATTACCAACCCTTACCTGGATGTAGAGCCATTGACCACAATCCTCTGGCGGCGTTCTTCTAATCAATTCCTTATCCACTGAATAGCCCACCTTCAAATCCATCTCTCTCCAATTTAAAGATAAGGATGTGAGTGGGGAACCATGTAAAAGGCCTTGCAGAAGTCCAGGTAGATGACATCAGTTGCCTTCCCTTCGACCACTTATGCTGTCACTCAATCATAGAAGGCCACTAGTTCGGTCAGGCATGACCTTCCCTTGGTGAAGCTGTGCTGACTGTCTCCGGTCACTCACTCTCCTCTCATGTGCTTTAACATGTCCTTCAGGAAGATTTGTTCTATGATCTTTCCAGACAAAGATGTGAGATCTGCAGTTCCCAGGGGTCCTCCTTCCTCCCTTTCTTGTAAATTGGAGTGATGTTTCCCTTTTAATAGACATCTCCTGACAGCTTTGACTTTTCGAATATGATGGAGAGCATCTCGGTCACATCAGCTACCTCCTTTAGGACTTTGTGATGCATGACATCTGGCTCCATAGACTTGTACACATTCAATCTCATGTATCAGTCTTGCTCCACCCGTACAGTGGGAGGGAGATTCAGGCTCAGGGATGTGAGAGTCCTGGCCTCCAGTGAAGACTGAGGTACAAAGGGTGTACCTCACCCTTCTCCATATCTGTTTTGCCACTTCTCTTTTCCCATTTATCAGGGAGGCACGCTATATCAGGGAGGCACGAGGCTGTATTTGGCCTGTCTCTTCTGACCCTCGAGCCTGTAGAAATGATAATTGGCTAGGATTTGGCATTCATTTTCCTTGAAATACTACAACTTTAGGTACAGATTTATCAGTAGCTAGTTGTACTGTAGCTCTCTTGATCATTTGTGCGTATTCCCCCAAATCTTGACACATTCATGGCTACACATCACCTGATTACATCATTACTGCATTCATCCCTGATAATTTATTCTGTTATTAATGATGAAGTGAAATGATACTTATATCACTATGGATTTCCAGCAGTTCCTCAGATTACCAGACTTACAGTGGAAGTATCATGCAGTCAAATAAATGCTCCCTGGAAATAACCTCTGGAAGTGTCCCTCTGTGGAGAAGGACTGCTGTTAACAGTAGTTCAGGTTAGTCATATTTTTCTCCAGCTGTACTTGAAAAACTTTCTGATAGAGCCTCCACTGTGTCCCTCGTTGAAGTTCTTAGTGAAAAATTCTACTGCTGCCCTGTGTTTTTACCATTTGCCACTACAAAAAGAGCTTGGTTTTCTCACTGGGAACCTTTGGACAACAGTTTTCCCTCTTCTCACCAGATTAAGCAAGGATAGCTGCCTAATAACTCAAATCACAGGCTATTAGCCACGCTGGGAACATGCCACTGGATTCTTCCCATTTTCCCTTAATTCCTCTTAATCTGAGAGGCCCAGCTCTGGGCACTATGTTCCAGGCAAGGCTGAATAAATGTGGGCAACACTGTCTTTCACTATGCTACTTACACTTCTAACATAGCCCAGTATGCAGCTTTCCTTACACATTATTTACAAATGGTTATAGTCCAGATCTTTTTTGTTCTATTGGAGTTGCAGATGGGGGTACAAAAAAAAGGTATAATCATTGCTTTTTTTTCTTTTGAATCCATGTTTTAGGCCTCACTTAAATGAATTAATTACACAACACTGGAAGAGTATGAAACATAGTGGTTGAGGTTTATTTATAATTAGTGTTAAAATTATAAAGCATATAAATTATAAAGCTTATAAAGCTTATGTCCAGAGGGACTAATAGATCATTTGACTGACCTGCTGTATGTCAGAGGCTAATAATTTTCACTCAGTAATATACTCTGGCCACTATCACAGAAGTCTCCTTGTTAACAAGATTGCTTTCTTGCAATTGGTTGATAAAGAAGGACAAAAAATGCTACATTTACTTACATGTATGAAGAGCTGCTGGGGAAAGAAGAAAAAATAGAGTATCACTCAGGAAGTGAATAGAAGACATGCAAGGAGACTCAAAATTCCATTAGACAGAATCTTAAAGACTTTTTCCTCTACTAGGTCTCCCTTAGATGAAAGAAGATCCAGGCTATCTTAGAGAAAGGATAAAGAGACCTATTAGGCCAGAAAGCTGAAAAACAGGAACAGTGAGTGGGAAGCTCACCTGACTGCTGGAGAATGGAAAAGGAGTAATTATCTCTGTTTGCTGTGATACTAGGTATTAGACTAAAATTTTTTATTCAGCTGGAGCATAAATTCTAATTGTAATGAGCAATTGCTTATACCACTGAAAAAGAAATGAAGGAATTGTATGTTATTTCATTAAAAATGCAGCATCAAAGAAAGGTCAAAAATCGTGGGTGAAATTCTATAGAGAAATAATAAGACATATGGAACATTTCTAGAAATAATGCCACTTTCTTTGTTCATAAAAGAATAGTCTTATTTTGTTTCCAAAAATAGGTACTTTCCACTATTGTCACGTGGTAGAATGCCCTTGGGAGAAGTCTAATTGTAGAAGTCTAAATTGTCAAAACTGAGGAGGTAGAATGTTCGAACTGGACTCAGGTGAATTACTATTGGTGGTCTGTGTCTAGCTCATAAATATGATTTTACATTCTTCTGAACTGAAACGATGCTTAGTGTAAAAGACATGAAAAAAACATACAAGAATAATCATCAGAGATGACAAAGTAAATGTCATCTATCTTTTTATCCAAAGCTACTTCTGAAACAACTTTTCATCATTATCTTAGATGATAAATTGTAATATAAATGTATTTCTGCCTATCTGAGATGTGCATTACTGTATTATTACTATATAACTGCTTTGTGATATTATTGGTTGCTTGAGATCAAATCTCGTAATGGCCCAGACGTGTACTGAGTATTTATGACATGTTTACACATTTTACAAACAGTAACCTATGCAAAAAAGTCAAATTTGTGATTTTCTATTAGATTTCAGTTTTGTTAGAATAACTGTATTTTTTTTTTTTAATATTTCCTCTTCTCATGGCCTAAACATAAAAATATTTGCTAGAACATGTAACTGCCTCTGTTTACAGAAATGCACAATTTTATGTGTGAAATTGTAAAATAACGAGGTGCACTTATTGACTTCATGCAAAGGCTGATGAACCTGGATCTTCTAAGAGATTGACAGCCCTCTCAACCAGTCTTGGTATTGCTTTGATTTTCACTAGTGCACAGCTGCCTTTAATAAATGATCTTGATGTAATATGACAGCTATGAAAGCATGAAGGAAAGTGTTCCAATAGTGATTTTCTGAAACTTTAAAGCTTAAAAGAGAGGAGAGAGGCAGGACTGTGATTCAGTACTGACGGCGCTTGGTTTATTCTCTGGCTAATGATCAATGTTAGATTGTTACTTGGGTGCTGTCCCCTGTTGATGAAGTGCTACAATGAAAACACTTATTAAATGATACTTAGACCTTCAGAGACATAATGAAATGCTCAAATGCTTTGAACTGAAGAAAAACTACTTAGAGACCAAAAAATTGCAAATGTGTTATAAGATACCTTAAAGACAGATCTGGAGGACTGTATACCTTTTGCTCAATGAAATAATAAGTATTTGACCACCATTCTCATGCAAAGAAAAATCAGTAAATGTGGATATTCAGTTGTGTTAAAATTACAATTGACAGTATGCCTGTTTAATGTTTTCAAATTTTACATATGGTTTTCTGTCTGAAAGCAATACATTTATGTAGGTGAGTTCATAAGTTTTCCAATGAACTTTCCACACTATCTTACTCAGGGGAGCATCTGTTCAAATGATTATCATTTCTGTCAAATTCAGAAGATGCTTGCTTGAAGTCTAGCAAACATGAATTAGCATTTCTAGAGAGGTAAGGGCTATTAACATAACAGAAAGAACAACTTCTTCTCAATCTCTGCACAGTTGCATTCATAACCATTACTTGCCTGATATTACAGATGGAGACAAACAAAGATCATCCTATTAACATTCTAGTATTTCTCTGAAATATTTCTGAGAGCATCACAATAAAATACATCAATACATATACAAAATACATGATTATGTGGGGTGCTAGAAAGGTTTTCCTGGCATGTGTACGTATTGATGTACATAATTCATGAACAGTGAAGAATAGGACCATTATATACAGCAAAAAGAAGACAGCTCTGAATACTACCAAACTTCATAATGTGTCAGTGTCAAGCTTAGCTTTTCAGGGAATCAAATAGATTTTATTCAAACATTAGAAAGTACAAGGTCAACCAGATTATTAAAATGAATACACAATAAACAGATAGATTCATACCCTGTACTGAAGTTCATACAGAACTTCACTGGGTTAAGTGGTGGGTACAACTGTGTGACAAATGACAGCACTTGGGCCCTTGCCACAAGCCCTTTTAGAAACATCTCTATTATTTTTCCAGAGGCTGTCAGGGCAGTGAACAATACAGTGCCAAATGATCCACTTTTTCCTCTTCAAGTTGTGCACCAAATGTTGATACTTTTACAAGTACTAAGAATCCTTTATTCCATAAGAAATAAACATTTCACAATGATGTGGCCCTTAGTGATCTTTCCTGTTGTTCATTTATTTACTCCAGGTAATGTCTAAAAAATCAAAGTTTCTAAGTAACTTCTTAGATAAAAAGTTGCTGCGTTTTGGTGACTGCAGATAAAGAATCTGCCTGTATTAAGAAGTTAGTAAGATGCTATTGAAATATCTAATTGGATTATAGTATCAAAAGATTATGGTCCAGCTCTAGTTCTTCTTAATGCATCTTTAGATTGCTGTAGAGTACCGTTGCTTATTGCAGCATGTCTATGAGGATAGTTTGTGGATTGGCCATGCCAATTCAGTTTTCTCTTCTTAGAGTTTATCTGCCAATAGATGCTGTCTTAATTAACAGCCAACAATAAACAATATTGAATTAGCCTGTCTAGAGGCTTGAATCACGGATCATTTTAATATCTAGATTATTGTAATGGGTATCTATGTATAGCAACAGCCATGTACTAAATGGAAGAATGTCAACTTAATAGTTTTACACTGTTTAAGTATAATTGTTTACTAACAGAATATGGGGGAAAAAGCAAACAAACAAACAAATGAACGAACAGAGATATACACATGGAAAGGAAATGTCCTTTATGCGAATTAAGAGCCAATAAAACAGGAATTCAGAGAAATATACATAGAGAAAGAGTAAAGAGGCCTTAGATCTAGAAAGTATGAAACGGTGTTTTGGCTCCTAGTGTTACAAAGCACTTCTAAGACATTTTGCTAAGAATCAAGGAGAGCCATGGCAAGGTTGTTCCAGAAAGAAAGAAAGCCAAGTAGATGACGGTTAGAATAAAGGACTTTCTGATCTAATCTTTCAGTAAGTAGGTTACATATAATTTCCTTTTCCCTTCACCCATGTATTTAAAAAAAAATATTGCCTTTTTGCTTTGAATATGATAAATATTTTTAAGTACTCAGTTTTCCTTAAGTCAACTAAAATTCAAGATAACTGAGCAACAGTTACCAGTTTTCTTGACTTAAGCGCAGCAAATTCTAGCCTGGGGTATTTGAAGCACTGTAACAAGTGCCCCTTCTTGTCTGCCTAACATCCACTTAGAGAAAGTGGGTGCCTTTTTGAGATACATGGGCCAGGTACCACAGCAGTCAGTAGACCAAAGGCAGAAGTGTCTTGAAATGTTGGTGAAATGCAAGGTTCCCTGGCATGTAATAAGACCACAGAATGGCTATTACATCTACCCATGTAAAAAGTTGGTTTACCCCATGTTTATTACCTCCCTTTAGATACTGGAAGGCCACAGTGAGGTCTCCCCAGAGCCTTCTCTTCTCCAGACTGAGCTAACCCAGCTCCCTCAGTCTTTAAAGATATTGGAGTACAGAACTACAGAAATTTTAGGAAGAATATCACGAGAACAGTGTTTTTGAAAATATTTTTCTACTATTTCTAAGCAAAACATGCTTTATTTTATTTGTAATTTGATTGAGATTGATTCAAAAGCATTAGAAATCAGACTGTAATACACTTGAAATCCATATAATCAAAAGTGATAAAATGCAGGTAGCAAAGTTAGATGCTTGTCCTCATAGGCAGGACCTGAAGGATCAAAAAGTAGCATTTATTGTGTTCTACTACATAGTGATTCAGAGTTACATTGTGCTTGATTGAAGTATACATTGCAAAAATTCTTATCACCAGTCTAAGAAGACATCAAAAACATGGAGGTTTTCCCAGGAAAATTAGTGAAGGCCTTAATGTCCACACTAAATTTGATTAAGTTAACACTAATCTATTAGGTAGTTCTCAGAGTGTTCTGGAAAGTTTAGCAAAACTTCATCAGTACTGTCAAAATCATCACTAAGAACTAAGCATTTATTTTAGAAATAAAAATCTTAGTTCATGTGCACATTATCAAGGTATGTACTTCAGATTGCTGGAAACAGGAGTTCGCAGATTGCAAACATAGTACACTTCTTAAGTAGAATAATGGCTAAGTACAGTCTTCAGGTGCAAAAAAAATAAATAAATAAAAATGTTCACCATTAATAAATAAAATACCTGTCCCTGAACAGTAAGTGGAAACTTCCATTTGTTAATAAAATACTCTATTATCACTCAGTTTCATAGAGACAATTTCTTGCAGTGATGGGGTCAGAAGATCCAACATTCCAAAGCTGATACATCCGTGGAAGCCTTTCAAGCGTTCAGATAAAGCTTGTTCAACAAGCCTTCTAATATGATCACAAGACTATTTTCTTTCTGTCCCTAACTTGTTTTGTTTATTATCAGAGCAGGTGTTTTATAACAATTAGAGGTTCTGAGGCAACCTTATCTCGGAGATGTAAGCAAATAGAGCAAGTACACTACCAATTCATAGAGGATATTTTTTCTCTGTTAGGAGGACCATCTGGTAACTCAAAAGAAAATGTGGCTGAATGCTTCATCCTTTTCTCTGAATAGAGTGACAGAATCAGTGCTACCCCTATGGAAGTATTAAGGTTATATTAAATGGTTTTTCTGTACCTTTGTTTCTTTTGTGGGTCTGGAAGAGCACTTTGATATTTCACCATATGCACAGTGTATTATGTATCGAGAAACCAGTGGATATTACTGAAGGGTTTTAGTGGGTTTTGTTTCTCAAGAGGAAAGGTAATTTTACTGATGCTGGTTCATTTTGCACAGATTTACCAATACGTTCTTTTATTCTCTTTTTGCCTTGGAACAAAACCTTAATTTCATATAAGTGCAAATTAATTCCTTGACATCACTAGTATTGAAAGCCCTCTGGGGCCAGCTATTTACAGCAGTGCCATTTTACAAGTATTGCAATCACGGATATATGACTAAAGAAACTGATAAATAGCAGTAGCTTTAAGAAAAATAACCATTTTTTTTTCTCTTTACATGATATATGTGTTTTGCAAAAATATTTTCTCATCTTTCTTTGTTTCTACTCTTCATCATTGCAGAACTGATTAAGTCATTGATTGACTGACTGTTCTAATACATAACAGTCTTTTTATTCACAGTAAGCTGCCTTCTCTCACTAAAAACAGTGAAGCAGAAGTCTAAAAAAGAAAAAAATCAGATGAGTACTATGTGTAGGATTCCTGGAATTATCCTGGATGTCACCGTGGAGTTTCTTTTGTGGGGTGCTAGAATTCTCAGATTGCTGACACTTTGCGGCTGGAAGGGACCTTGAGTGGTCCCACATCCTTCCCAAAGCAGGTTCAATGCTGAATGCAGACCAGTTTGCTTAGGGCTTTGATATATCTGGTCTAGAGAAGTCCAACAATGGACATTTCTCAGTCACTCTGGAGATTTTGTTCCAACACATAGGATTCCAGGGCATGAATGTGATCGTCCAAAGAGGGGATAACTAAAAATATACTGATTTTCCTTGATAATTATGCACCAAAATGCAAGGAGATAAGTTTTTTTTTCTTTTTTTTTTTTTCTTTTTCTTTTTTTTTCTTTCCATACAGGGTTATTTTCTACACAAATATACTTACAAGATTACATTTTGTGTAAATTAAATATATTATGAGAGTGGATTGGCTGTTCTTTTTCTGAAAAAAATGTGGAATCAAACTCTAAGAATGTCACAGTGTGAATTTGAATGAATACTATGCTCTATGCCTAATCATCCACATTGTGTTGATGAGCTGACTTTCTATTTTGTTACACACAGAACACAGCTGAACTAGAATTTACCTGACTGAAAACAATGTGACAAATGAAAAAGTTCAGGATCTGTTTGTTCAATCCTGATTCATACCACAAAACACTAGGAACTAACTGAGCAGTTAGACTGAAAAACCTACTTACTCTGATCTTCCTGTATAGCCAATGGAGAAATGTGAACACCACTAAAAGATGAATCAGATTTATGTAGGCTTAAAAATGATGTTTTGGGAGGAATTATTGTTGAAAACTAATCATCCCTATTAAATGTGATGAATGGATGCTACAGTTGAATCAGTTTGTCCTTTTTGTCATCAAGGCAAAAGTTATCTCCTATGATATACCAGCAGAGTATGAGCTGAAATTGAACATTATTCAGGAAATAAAATTCTTTTTGCAATGGAAGATTTAACTTTTCAAAAACCTCAGCCTATAAGCACATGAAGCAATTTCCTCAACAGTGTGCTCAGGCAAAAATGCACCTGCTTATTTTCTTGGAACAAAATGTTTGGCAACAGTTCAGTAAATAAACATGCCAACTTTGTTTGAACAGATCCAAATCAGATGTGTTTTGATTTTAGTCATGGAGAAAAACATCTAAATTGAAGTTCATCTGCACCAGAAATCAAACAAAACTGATTGGTCTATTTAGTCATCTAATTCAGAAAGCTTTCAGTCTAATTCCTGGAGCGCTGTTCTGTTCTGCACCTCCTCATCACTATTCAAGATCAGACCTAGAAAATCTTAGGGAATGTAGACAGGAAAACAAGACTACAGTCAACAAATGACCTTATGCCTGCTTCATCCATTGTGGGGATATGTGCCAGGAAGAAGAAATGTCTGTTATTATCCAGGTGAGTGTTTGCCTCAAAGATCATCCATTCTCTGCTGCATTTCTTTATCTCCTCTATAATGTGGCTTCTAACATATAGAACATTAGCAGAAGTTTAAAGGCAGAAGCTTCATCTCACTTAAAAACATACTTTTTTTTTCCTAGAAGAACACAGTGATGTATAACTGCAATAAGCACTTATATATAATCATATACATTTGAAAATCAATATTATCACAAAACTCAGCATAACAGCACCTTTGACATCAAGACAAAAAGACTCTTCTTTGACATCTCATTGACAAAATAAGCTTAATGAGTGTTTATCTGTTTTTATAAAGCCATATATCTGTTTCTCTCACAGAAATAAGTTAATATCCAGCTATACAAAATATAATAGTGTTTAGCCAGTTTAACCACTGAGAAGGAGTGAAGATATTAAGGTGGTGAGTAGAAAAGAAAATAATAGAATAGAAAATAGAAAATTCTGTTTTTGTTCTTGTCATTTTTTAATACTATGGGAAATCTCAGGAACATACTTTAAAAGAGGCACAAATTCTCAAGAAAAAAATCCATATATGTTCTACTATCTGGTACTTCTGGTTGCAGATAAAACAATAACACAGAGATTGGTTTAACATGTGCCATTTTACAATGGTAGTGAGTCCGGTCCTCTCTCCTTTATGAACAAAATGGTGCAAATTAATGTATTATTCCTTTCTACAGCTAGAGAAATTTTAAGTAGTAGTCTTTATTCATCTCATAAACATATTTTTCTCATGTTGAAATAAGCTTCTAAAAGAGAAATATTCTGGATTTTACTAGAATAAAAAATAAATCTCTCACACTGTGCAAGAAAAAACATAAGAAAGGCAAAGAGGTCTTGTATTAGAAGCCCCAATCTGGTAAAATCCCTTTCTCTAATTATGATGCACTTCTGGTTTTCTGTATTGTGATCCTCCTGAAAATAGAAACTTTATGTTTAATTGATTTATTTGTAATGATTCTGGCTCAGGGAAGAGACTCTTTGAAGCTGATTGATTACTGCAACAAGCTTAAGATTTCATACCACAACAAACCTTTTTGTACTAATAAAGAGTGGGACAATAAAGCTCTGGGGCATGGTGTTTCCCTTCACATTAAAGTGAGGATTTGCAACATAAGTATGTGAGGGACATAGTTTATGTGCTCCCAAGAAGCAGGCATAATGAACTATTTCTTTTAATGGCAGATTATCCCTGTTTCTATTTCCTGGAGTGAAGACCTCGCAAATTGATGTATCTGTCCTCTGAGGTTTTCAGAGAGGCATTATGGCATTTTAAAATATTAATATGAGAGTACATTTAGCTGAAAGTAGCTAGTCTGGTAGTCTCTTGTGGCTGCCATACAGGTCACCAGAGACCTCCTGTCTCTCAAGGCAAATGATTTACTCTAAGTGTATCATTAAGATACACTTTTTTGGAATTTATGATAGTGCTTTCTTACAAAGTTATACCTTTTCTATAAAAATTTAAGCATTTTTATGCTATTTTCTCCCTTCACTCACTATTCCTTAAAAAACCTGGTCAGTGTCACGGGCAAATTGAAAGTGCCACCCCCTGCACTGCAGTAGTGGGTCTGTGTTGAACACTGATTAGCTAGGACTGGATGTCACATCTTGTTATAACTTTACATAGCTGAAAAATTTCCTAGGGGATTTGAAAAGAACTGCAATTATTCCTCCAATGGAAAAAGAAGAAAGAAAGAAAAAAGATAAAATCAAATGCAATAAATGTCTAGATATAAGGAGTGGAAAAATATTAAACAAAATCATAGATACTAACATGAAACTCAGTGTTTCCTATTATTCCACTCACATTTTCTTCTGGGGGACACGTGGCAACAAGGGTGCATTTTGACCTTCAGAACTTCAAAAAAAATGTCATTGGTTCAGCTTGGCATTCTTGGAAAAGTCCAGAATACAGACAGGTCTCATTTCTGTCTTTTGAAATTGGATTTTATTTGGCACTTTCACCTTTGTGCTCACACATAGTGTCTTTTGCCTTCTCAAAGGTACTGAAAAGAGTTTGGTTCTGCCCACACACCCATGCTTTGGACATAATGGAACAAGTTCAGGGGATGAAGTCTTCACAATGGGCTTCTTTTCTGGAGATCATAGCCATTGCCAGATAAAATCAGTGCTCACCGGTACAAGGTCGTGGCCTGGAGGACTAGAGGAACTAATATAAGTGCCAGTCATTGTTTTCTGTCTTCAATTACTTAAACCTGAGTAGATTTAAATAGAAGGAGCACTGTAATACATTAGCTGAAATGCAGTAGTTTATATTAATACTACTACATTTGAAGAGTACCTGGCAGATTTTACCTCATTTCATTAGTTAGTTTTGGGTTAGCCATGCACAGAGAGAAATAAAGAGTTCATTTGAACAAGAAACTGAAAGCTCAGAGAGAGTGCAGTTCAGTGGCACTGGCATGTACAATGCATCTCCAAAAAAAAATCATAAAAGCATCAGTTAAATAATTCAAAAATATTCTTCCTTTGCAAGCATTGTTAAGACCGTGTTCATAACCTGGTTCAGATCCTAAAAATTCTGCTAAAAACCCCAGTCCTGTTAGCTTCCAATGGTTTATCTTAGCTGATGTTTTGGTACCAGGTATGTGTGTCATTTGTTTTACTGCCCATTTGTCTAAGCACAAGTATCCTCTCCAGCATGTGTGGTGGAAAGGAGCAGATGGGCCTGTGTTAAAGACAGAAGACCCTGGGGTGTCTGCATGCAGGAGAAATGCATCCATGTGGCTTCAGAGCAAGGCATTAGATAGCTGCCACCTGCTCCTTTGTGCCACTGTATTGGTTAGCAGTTCACTGCAGAAGATGGTGGAGAGGCAAACGGGGAATAGCTGCAGTCAGACATCCTAGATGATGTGCTCCTTTTCCAAAGCTGGGGGATTTCACATAGTGTACAGTGAATGTCAAGTCAACATGAGCTTCACATCCCTTTAACCACGCTGGGGGAACTCAGAATGTGCACAGCTGCAGCCATGTTCCCTTTGGCATCTCAGTACTAAGGGCACTCATAGGCACAGAGGGGCATGTGGAGCCAAGTGCCAGTTCGCCTCTGCTTCTCCCTGGTGTAAAACTCACCTGTGCTTGGTATCATGCACTTTCTTACCTCTAAGTAAGGCAGATTGCACGGGCTCTCACATCTGTAGAGAAAAAATGAATCAATCTTTGTGACTACCTATTTGAGATCTAAACTATGGCCCACGTTAGTCTTTAAGTTAACCTTCAGTACATTATTTTCTGTTTTTGGTTACAGGCACTACCTTTATATGTGTAAACAATATGACAAGATTCATACACATAAAATAATTAATGAGAGACTTTTTTTCTAAATAACAAATGTTATCAACATCTTGACAAAAAGCTGAAGAGAAAAACAAATGTGATACTCAAAAAATAGTTATTTTAGGCGCAATTTTAAATTTCTTAAAAATTGATTTTTTTTTAATGATATTGATCTTTCTTATCTTTATTTTTGGATTATTCTGATTTTTTTATCTATTCAGGAAACAAGGACTTTCAAGAAACAAGGAATGTGACAAAACACATTCAATAAATAAATAAATAAATAAATAAATAAATTTTGAAACAAAGGGGGAAATACAAAAGACAATGTAGGTAATGAAAAATAAAATAAAAATAAAAATAAAAAAATAACTCAAGGCCTGAAATGAATAAAAAGCAAACCCAAGTTGCTAATATAGTCAGAATTATAGAAAAACAATTCATGAAATTAAAAATAATGAATTCTGTAATATTATAATGATTTACCATCTTCATTTTGAATAATTCCAAAGATACCAAAGTATTTCAGATAGTTAAATATTTCAGACAAGCAAGTTTTTATTTTGTTGTCATATGAGAAATAAGAGATAGAATGCTTCATTTATGAGATTGTTTTAGTCTTTATTTCATTTGCCTATACCCATTTGTATTTCTGTGTTAATTCAAGTGCTTGAAATAAACCAGCAAGGACTGTAGGCATAATAGAAAGTCCTGAAATATATTGAAAGCCCTACCCTTTAATTTACCCTTGTTCAGTTATTTGTTAGAAACATTTCTGGATTGTATTAAGTATTTCTTAGCTAGATAGGTAAAAATCAGTTTTCTTTAGGTAAGGAATCCTTACCATCAAAAGTGCAAAGGCTGATGGATACCTTTGTAATTCTCTTCCTCCAGTTTTCATTTACATATATTGTCACAGGGTATTTGTATGGAAAGATTTGTTCCAAATTTATCTGGCAGACATAACATCTATATAAAACATGATGATATTACTGCATAGCACATCACAAAGTGGTTCCTGTAGAAAATATTACAAGGCAATTTATTTTTCTCTCTTTGCTGTGTCAGTTAAAAATACAAATAACCATGGTTAATTCCACATTTAAACTGGGGAGGGATGAGAATATCTTAAGAAGCCTCCTTAAATATGATATGGCAGAAAGTAAGAGTGACAGCTCCTGCAATGATAAGTGTGAGTACTCCACTTTCAAAACAGATAATACAAGGATCTTGTCAACTGAAGCATGTGGGACAGAAGTATCGGAGAGCATCCAGACTCTTCTTGCTGTACTGAGGGAGCACTTGTGTCTTCTGCCTGTCAAGTACTTAGAGTGCATACTAAGTGATATTGAAGGGATTTTTATCAACAGTCAGTTCAAATAAGTTAAGCACTTTAATTTCCTAAAACTAATCTTAGATGTATCTTTAAATTTAAATTTAGCCAGGAACGCTGTCTGTTAGAAAATAAAAATAAACGCAACAAGAGCAACAAGAATTAAGGGGACTCTTAAAACTTATTTTTGTTAACTTATCTCCTCCTACTCTTTAAATATCAGCAACAAAATCGTTATGTCAGAGGACAGTGGTCTTTTCTTGAGAACTGTGTATAGTACCCAAGAAGCAAAACCAAGCAATTAATGTGTTATTCACTTATAATGGAAATTGTGCCCACGTATGCATCAAAACTTTTTGGCTATCACTAAATACTTAACAGTGGCTATCATTTGTCAGTGGAATGGAGATATTCAATGTCTTTAGACATCTACTCCTTTAACATCTATCCTATCATGCATCTGCCCAGGCAGACCCAGTACAAGCTTAGTTAGTAAACAGTGATGTTGCTGCAAGACTGAGCTTGCATCATTCGTGTGGAATAGCCTGTTTCTGAGCTTGCAGGGTGTTTTGCATGTCTACCAAAGAGCTCTTAAGATGAAATCTATGAAGCCTCTATTTCTAGGCCCAAAGTTTTACAATCAAAATATTGTGTGTTGGAAAAGTTAGTTGTTCAACTACAAGTTACGGGTTGGTGCCCCCTCAATAAAGAATAATTCTCCATATTGGAAGAACAGGTGTGTGAAGATCCAGAGTTTATAGTAATGAAGACATCAGAGTCAGGGCTGGGTTTATCATCTGATATCAGTTATCTTAAACTGACAAAACCAGCATAAGACTGCAGTCTGTTCATTTTAATAGTCAATGGGAAGGCTCGAGCATTTAAAAGGCAATATTTCCCATCTATCTTTGACATTTACGCAATGAAAGATGAACCTCTGTCCACATATACTGAGTTCTATGATGACTATAGAAGAAAGCAGGAGAACATATACAGACTAACTTGCTGCCGCTAAGGCTAGGTAGGATGAAACAGTCTTTGCAATCATAATGATGTCTTTTGACCTTAAGTCTTGCTTAAGGATTTTTTGCCAGTAAGTTTCAGTTACCACTTTTACCTTCTTTAGAGAAAATCCTTGCAGAATATGGGCCAATGTTCTATGATAAAGAGAAACTCCAACTAAATTCAACAAAGGATATGACTAGCCAAAAAAAAAAAGTTGATTTTCTTTTAAACTAAGTATTTTAACTTTCTTTAAGGATTTGGAGATATAAATAAAGCGTTGAGTCTACCATATCAAATATGTCAACCAATATCTCCTCAAGGTTGTGCAATTGCTCTAATTTTATACAAAAAAAAAAAAAAGAAGAATCAATCAGTCTCACCAATATATGTGTGCATATTTTCATACTGTACAAAATTCTCACACAGAATTACTTAAAATTCAATCTTACTTATAAATTGAGAACATTTTGCATTATATGTATAAAAATAATTGCTAATATTATGAGATAATGAAAACTGTGTTATGGGTATATTGAATATAGGTTCCATCACATTTTTGCACGTAACATATGTTTCCATGTACATTGTTTGAGAGGGACATAAGTCATTTTTAATAAATGTGTGGAAAAGGTCTGAGGTGAAATGAGGTTGGTGGCCAGGGCTCAGATTCTAATAAGATAAATTAGGGCTACTCACTCAGCTAACACACGGTGCAGTTGTCAGCACTCTTGATTTTAAAAATAAGAGAAGATTGAAGAAAAGATTTAAAGATGAACAAGCCATGTAAGCTAAAATACCCACTCCTTTCAGTAGAGAGAGATTCTGTAGGGTCAAAGTTGAGGAGTGATGAGAAGAGTATTAACAAATCTAGCAATTTACAATTGAGATATATTCTCACAGGCATTAGTTACATCTTCAGAAGGCATAAATTGGAATTGAAAAGGGCCAATTCTTCTAACATTAGGAGAGAGTCCGGCGCTACCCTTGAACGTAAATATGAATTTTCAAGTTTCCAACAAGTTTCCAAATTTGTATGAACAACAATTATCTTTTTGAGTCCTGTAACACCTTGTCATACATATCCCACATCATTGTTTGAGAGAATTTCATATGTGAAAGACCACGAAGGGGCCTTTAATTTTCAAATTACATATCTGATAAATTATGCTGCTGAATCCATAGTGTTAATTCTCTACAGTGATGCTTATAAAGTAACTGATATTACATACATACAACACTGTAAATAGGTCAGGTTTTATTGTTTATTTTAACAAATGGATAGGGTTGCATTAGCATTTGGGAAAATGTATAAATATTGATTTGGGAACCTGGTGTATACAATAAAAAAGCAACCTTTATAACCCTTTTAGAGAAACTCAGTCATAAATAATGTTCATCTCCACTTTTTTTTTCACTGAAACAATTAATGCATAATTCATCCTGAAAGTATTATCATCCTATACTACCAATAGCAACACAAGTACCTGAGCACTGATAATACTATTCTGTGAAGATTATATTTATATGTATATCTGAGGAAGGGATGAAATGCTATCTATCACAACAAGATTTTATTTGTGGTGCAATCTGTAAGGGTGACTTTTAATAGTTCTGCATGATGTGAGTGCGAAAGGATGCAGCTGACAAATGTTTGTATTATTCTGACCATGGTGAAAACAAAATCAATAAATGCATTTTTGAAACTAAAGAAATGTATTATAGGTCATGTCATGTTTGTTTACTTTATATCTTTCTGTACACAGAAAGCTCCATTCAAGAATATTAATGGTATGCAGCTGTATATATGAGTGCTTCTCCAAAAGCAATGCCTCCTATTATAACATGTTAGCCCATAGTATCAGTGGTGGATGTTGGTGATGTGGTAGCAGAGGTTGAACATTCCTGCCAATATCCTGTTGCATTCTTTTGCCATGTGACAGATGGCAGCAGAGAGGAAGTCTAACAGAATTACATCTGACATGGAAGTGCAGACAAAGCAAAGGTATTTCACTGAATTTCTCCATACAGAAAAAAATGGCACCAACTGACATTCATCAGTACTTTCTGAACATGGATGGAGTCCAAGCAATGGATGTGAGCACTGTGGTGTAGGGTATATTTCTGCCATGGGGACAGTAAGTCACTTCTGCTGGTGCAGACACTGATGAGCACAGCACGCAAGCTCTTGTTCATCACTGGCAAAAAAAACACAGCGAATGGTGGTCACTATGCTGAAAAACAGTATTTTCTAGTTGAACATTTACTCTACCAAACAGTGTTACTGTGCTTTTTATATCTGTTGTAATTTCCATAGTAAAAAAGGAGGAGCATTATTTTCAGAGAGACCAACTTTTTTATTAAGCAAAGTCTGTCTAGGTAGATTAACTGGTTGACTCCAGCACACTTACAGTCACCTCAAACAAAACTTCTAAATTTTAAAAGATGCGTTCCATTTTGAATGAAACCAAACACTATCATGAATGGTGTGGTGAGCAGGACTAGGGAAGTAATCCTGCCCCTGCACTCAGCACTGGCGAGGCTTCACCTCAAGTACTGTGTTCAGTTTTGGGCACCTCAGTACAGAAAGAACATGGAGGTGCTGGAGCAGGTCCAGAGAAGGGCAGCAAGGCTTATGAAGGGCTTGGAGAACATGCCCTACAAGGAAAGACTAAAGGAACTGGGGCTGTTTAGTATAGGGAAAAGGAGGCTGAGGGGAGACCTTATTGCTCTCTTCCAATATCTGAAAGGTGCTTACAACGAGAGCGGGGCTGGTCTCTTCTCACCAATAACAGGTGACAGGATGAGGGGAAATGGCCTCAAGTTACACCAGCATAAGTTTAGGTTGGATATCAGGGAAAACTTCTTTACAGAAAGGGTTGTTAAGCACTGGAATAGGCTCCCCAGGGAGGTGGTTGAGTCACCATCCCTGGATGTGTTTAAAAACCATTTGGATGTGGTGCTCAAGGACATGATTTAGCAGAGGGTTGTTAGTTAGGTTACTATGGTTAGGTCATGGTTGGACTCGATGATCTTTAAGGTCTTTTTCCAACCTGAGTGATTCTATGATTCTATGATTCTAGTCTTCTGCTCTGAGAACAATGATTGAAATCTCATAAGTTATAGCTTCCAGTTATACTACCAGATCTCTCCTGCACTCACTGGACTGAAAGCAAAAACACAGCTAACTCTTCATCACACTCTGTGAAGGTTAAATGTACTCAGAGGAAAAAGAGCACGGAGAATTTCTCCATGCCCTCTAGGGCCACAAATAGCATATTCTTTAGATGGATCTCAGGTACCTGATACATCTCAACTCTAGGGAGAATGATGAAATGAAAGTTGGTAACAGAGCTTCAGGGCCACTAACTGGTATCCATAAATGGATGGTAGCATGTGTTAGGTGGAAGACAAGAAGCTAACCAAGAGATACTAGGAGATAAACAAAATAAATCATTTCCAGCTACTGGAAGTCATAGCATATCTGAGTAGTTGACAACATTTCTAAAATACTAAATTTTGCTACTAAGGTTAAAAAAGAAAAAGTTTCTTTACAGAAAGGCTCTTTTATTTAGCAAAAATATCTGGAATGTTCAATAAAATATTTTCATTTTACCATGACTGCTTTTCATATTCTGGGTAATTTATTAATAAATATTCAGAGTTAGATTAAATAAATTTTGCTTTTCCATTGTTTGAAAAAAATAACAACAACAACAAAAACAACAAAACTAATAGGAACAACATTTTCTACTCTGTGAACTTCTAATTGTTAAACTGAATATGATAGGAGGTTTTCCATCTTTGTAATCACCAAAGTCTAAGAAACTGTATGCACTGTTATAATGGATCCCTGCAGTACATTCATATTACAAGCAAACAAACAAACAAACAAACAAAAAACGAGGAGGACATGTCAAGAAGACATATGATTCCCTTAGAAAAAGCTTTACATTTAATTTAAAAAGTACCTTTTTGACAATTTAGGATGAAAAGATGTTAGAACACTTATGAGCGAGCACATATTGAAAATCACATCTGCATTTAGTTGGCTAAAGATTCAGCAATTAAGTGTGTGAACAAAACGTGATAACATTACAGCTTTAGATTATTTCTCCTCATAAAAGTTTAGCATACCAGCATGACTGAAGACTTGAAATATTGACACAGAAATGTACATTAATGTGTGGATCTGTATCTTGACTATATTCTTTTCAGCTTTTCACCTTGAGAAAATACCCTTAGAATAATAAATATAGAAAAGGGTAGTTTGACTAAATTTCTTTTGTACTTTACAAATATAAATATTAGATTTTGTTCTATTTGACTGAGAGCTACAAATCTGAAAATTTTTCTGTAGGACAAACAGTGTATTTGAAATATAGTTGTCTGGAGTCTGAGATAATTTCAAGCCCAGGGTAATAAAAACTGTTCAGCGACACAGGGGATTTTATTTTATTACATTAGTCTATTTTTTTTATTTCTAATACTTGAACTTGAGTGATTTGTAGTGTAAAAATAAATAGTAGAATTTCCAGCATATATATCCTATATCCTATGTAATGGTAAAGAATCTTTAAAGTTTTACTCTTATTCATGAAATAACTTTTTGAACTGTTTTTGAACAGAGCTGGCTATTCATGCCTTTGAGCATCATATACAGGGTAGAATGAAATTGCTATGTGGATACAAAGAATACATAAAGATACAAAGAATAAATAAAAAATCTCTCTGAAACATGGAAGTGTCTGTCTATGCATGAACAAAGGCTGAAGAGCTTCACCCAAGATCATTTTATTTCAAAAAAAAAAAAAAAAAGAATTGAAGCAAGAGAAAACTGAAAACAGTTGTGATATATACATATATAAATATATATGTGTGTGAGTGCTAGTCTTAAATGTTGTTAAAACTCTTGACTAAATGGGGTACTAGATTCAAGATGAATGAATTTCAAGAGTTTGTAAGACTCATTTTATCTGAAGTTTCTAAAGAAAACTGCCTGTAGACACAAGAGCTTTTCTCAGATACCTGAACTCTCACCACATCATCTTGTTTTTGGAAGAGTTCCTGTAGTTCTATTTCCAAAGGAGAGCTATGTAAGTAAAATAAAATATCATCCCTCTCACCACCAGATGGTCTTTCCTGTAAAAAGCCCTGTTGATTACCAGTACATTCTTCTTCTCTTTTTTAATTCATTTAAAAAAGGGTTCCACCTTCCATTATTATAATATAATTCTCCCTGAGGTGCTGTAATTGGAATCTTCTGACTTGTGATGCCTAAATAGTGATATGAGAGACAATTAACTTCAAAAACAGTTTTCCTTTCCTATCAGGGAAAGGACAGGAATTATCCCTAAGATTTCTTGGCCCCTTCATCCCCCTCAATGTCAGTAACAACGTCCTGTGCCCTGACTGTGGTCAGGGCAGTCCTTTATCATGACTTAGTTACCTTGGAATGGTAACGAAATAGTCTCCTTCTCCTTGAGAAAGGTACAGAAGCTGAGTCTCCATTACAAAATCTGTCACTAGATTTCCTGCTAGGAAAAATATCATAGTGCTGTATTTGCCTTCCCATAAACATTTTCTGCCTCTGAATGTCCACTTAATTTTAGAGCATAAACTTATGGGAGGAAACCAGATACTCAGTTACTTTTTATTCCTCACAGAGATGCTATATTGAAGATGTATTCCAGAATATTCTGCAAGTTGTTATTGCTTAGTCTGCTGTTCTCGGCTGATATGTACAAAAAAAAAGTGATTGCTCCCTGTTTTGATGGCTGTTATATTAAGTTAAAGAATTAAAAGGCTAAAATTCAGGACACTTGCAATTAAAATAAAGAGATACTCTCAAAATGTGAGGCTGATTGATACAAAAAAAGCAACTCTCATGGCATACTGAACTTATTAGAATAATTTCAAACCAATCTGGAAGCAATATAGGAATATCATGCCATGAAGAACAATACAAAGATACTTGTAAACAGCACTGAGGTTCTTCTAGTCTCTAATTCCTCTCTGTTTAATTAGGCAATTTTTATTCAACCATTTATATGGAATTTTGCATGAGTAAGGCCAAAATTTAGCTCTGTATTTCATTCTAATCATTCTGAAAGAGGGTGTGATAACACTAAATTTTATCAAGGCAGTTTGTGTGAACCCAATGTTACAGATATGATACAGAAAAAAGTAATTTTAAGTAACTTTAAATTTAAACCCAAACTGAAGCTAACTGGAGATTTTGCGATAAAAATATGTCTGTACATGGAAGAGTCAGAACTAAATATAAATACAGTAATAAGAATATTCAATTATTAGATGTCAGTTCTTCAGGTGAAGTTTCACAGTAATTATATCTATCTTTAATATAACAATCTGTACCAACATTAATGGATATTTGTCAGTAATTTATCTTCTTCAAAAGAGGAAATAGAAATAAACAAACTAAAAAGAAGTACTAAAGATACAGTGGTTAAAATTTTTTCTTTAATACATCAAACGTGGATATTAATCTATTTGCTTTAGAGTTCCAATTCAGTCCCACAACAATTAGCAAAGGGCAGAAAACATTTAAATACTGAGCTTCTCTGTTAAAATGTGTATTGAATTGTATTTTAAGCAATGGATGATTCCAGTACCATTTGAAACGTATGTTAGATAATGCCAGATCTCATGTATAAGGACAACCAATGCATCTTTATACTATTATTCATATAAAACTCATACACAGATACAATATCTATAATATAGATAGGTGAAAGTATGGATGTGTTTTTAGAATGTGTTTTATATTTTTAATCCCTAAGCAGTTTCTGAATTTTCACTGACTGCATTCTCACATAATTGAGAGGTTCCTAAAGATTTAGCCTGTCACCTTCAATCTTCCCTTTTAAAGCACTGCCATCATAACTTAAGGTACGTAACATTTCCTCAGTGATTTTCTGCAGCAAGAGCTTCTGTGGATGTCAGATCAAGTATGTCAAAACAGGCTTCCATAGAATAAATTTCAGTTGTTTTCAGCTTCTCAGAAGAGATATTCATACCTTTTTTTCAAGAGAAAACTTTGCTTTTACTAATGTGTTTCAATAATGAAAATAGAGATAAGGCCATAAGGACATTTTATATAATTAAAAATATATAATATAAACTAGAGGATTGAGTATTATTTCCTTCATCTATTGGGAATAAACAGAAATGAGTAGTGAATATACTGAGTACTTGCTTATCTAGAAAACGACATAAATATCTTGCATGCATAAAAGTTCACACGAATAAATAAAGAAGTGGCAAAGAGTAGATGTTGGGAGCTACAATACAAGAAAGTTATAGCTGCTTTAAGGAAGACCTAGGGATGGTCCTTCTACATCCAAAGTCAAGAGGAGTTTCCCAGTTTCACCATTGTTTGCCAACTGCCCTGCATCCTAAAAAAAAAAAAAAGGAAATGGAAATGCGTTAATGGGGCAAATACAAATCAATGCATTTAAAAGTTAATGCAGAAGTTCAGCATCAACCATCTCAAACTGTAATGATGTTAGAGTATACATTCAGGCAGGAAAATGATTTTCACATATCACTGAGAGTCCTCTCATTGCGAGGAGAATGCAGATACTGTTCCCTTATATATTGCTGATGCTCTTCTGTACCACACTGAAAGCATCTTAGATTGAGTTTCCTACATCATGACTATTCCATGAATGAATCAGTATGCCACAAGGCCTTCATATTCTGTAATATAATTTAAAGTGATGGAAACAGAAAGCATGTACTTGAATGCATTGAGAAAATAGTTCTGTTAAAATATTACCTGAAGATTCTTGTGGATCTGCATTGTGTTAACATATGAAGGAGAAGGAACCTTTACGTTCCTACTTCACAATGTGAATATTGAATAATCTGACTCTTCTTTGTTTGGATCATGAAGTTTGAATAATTAAACAATAAGTCATTTGAGCTCTGTTGTGTCATCAACTAATTACTACATTTATGTTTGTCAATAGCAAAGCCACAGTAGTATTTTAAATTCCATTTATTGTGCTCTAGCTTAATGCTTAGTGTTACTTTTCCTCTGCATTTTTTCCCGTCACGAAAATTAACCCACAATATATCTTTCTGGAAAGAAAATAAACAGCTCCCTTGCCAAGCCTTTCATTACACTGCTTCTTTCCATCATGAATTGTGATCTAACAGTAGTCTAGTAAAAAGCCAGGGCCTTTGAAGTGTTGTGCTAATTTGATTAATACGTAGTTACATCCTGTTATGATGCACTTTGCCTTATGCATTTTAAATGGAAAATGCAGAGTGGATTACATTTGTGTTAAAAACACAGCACACTAAATGAACTGCACAGAAAGTGGGTTATAATAACAAGCACTGCAACCACTTTATAAACATGTAAAAGCTTATTGCTTGCAGGTTAATGATAATTGTACCAAAATACATGTTTTTATAACAATTAAGAGGTCAATATAAATACTACTGAGAATCATATAGCTGCTGGAAGAAATGCTTACCTGATTTAAATTCCTTGATTAAAAACAAAACAAAGACTATAGTCAAAATAATCCTCTAAGTAAATGTACTTCTATTCATCCCTGCAAGATGTCTTGGGCTTGAAGTCACTTCTAACTCAGTTTTCATCAAACCTGAAAAGAATTTAATGTGCTTTTCTCTTCTTTTTATATGAAGGGTCAAACTTGATTTCTATGTTAGTATCAGGTATAAGACTTTGTGTAGTAAGGTACACTACTTCAGAGCAGGTATTGTACAGATATATTTTGGATTTCTTTGTTCCCTCATCTTGATAAAAATAAAAAGTCTTGTCTTTTGATAATACCTTGAGATACTAATATTCACTGCAGAATAAGAAATATATCACTACACAATCTCATTTTTTCAGGTCTAATGGTTGAAAAAATGTATCAACATCCAACCTAGTGCATCTGTATGCTTTAAAGAGTTACATAATGATTGCAGTTACTAAATTTGTTACCAATATAGTACAGTTTTCCATAGATTTGAGTAAGCTCCTAATCAGAACAGTCCTTATATGTACTCACATTAAAACAGATAAAATATCACACAAGCACTGATGACCCTGAAACCTAAAAATGCATTTTAAAAATCCAGATATTGATTATGATTTGCATAGGAACAGCTCATATATTGTGTTTCATGTTTTACAGCTCTGCTTGAAAGCAGAAGGGTGTCATTCTAATAACTCATCATGTTTTCATGTCTTTCAGTATTTAGTGTCACTATATCTCTAGTTTGCTTGATCTTAGAAGCCTATTGACACCTCTTTATTTTAGGTGAAAAAGGTGGAATTTTGCATCATTTTATTGAAGGGGAGCTGTAGGAAAGGGCACAAAATTAGGTTAAAAAGGATTAGATTACTAAAAAAAACAAAATGTGGGGCCTATTTCTTCCTACTGCATGATTTTATTGCTAAATTCAAGGTGACTGACACTTGTTTTCCATCTACCTCCCTCCAGTGCAAGACAGCATGCCTTCATTTCTTTCTAATTTAATTTTTAATTACTTAATTAATGCTTGTACTTATCATTTGCAAAACTGTAGCCTCATTTTTTATTTTCATCTGTGTTCCTGAAATTAAGTCTAATTGATTTCTTTCCTCAGTATAGACATCTCAGTTCTGCTTTTATTTATCCATTAAATAATACATTCAAAATCTTTTTCATAAAGTTTCTGTAAGTTTACAGTTTACTTTTAGTTTATCCTTACTCTTAAGTCAAAAACAATATTAACTATTAGATAATCTCTGAAGACAGATTTGCCATCAATTTCACTTCTTAATATTTTCCAATTTTACAGCATTAATTCTTTTTTTTTTTTCTTTTAGTATGTATCATTGTTAATGGAAATCATTGTCCAAGGATAAGATTGAGTGCTTACTTGAGAAAAAAAAAAATAAATCACATAATTTCAGTGAATTTTGTCAGGCCACTGCAATCTGATCAGAGTGCAGAGTGATCCACCGTCAAATGAGGTGAAAATAAATGCAGGCCCTTGGCCTTCATGGACTTTTGGACTAGGACCACCTAGACCTGCCATCTCCTTTGGTATTCACAATACAATCACATTGACACTGGTCTAAGGAGACAAATAACAACTAATCTATCTTCTGAAACAGTTCGGATTTAATTCTACATCAAGATACTGAATGTTCCCTTCTAATTCTGGTTCTTTTTGTGATGCTGCTTTGAAAACTTATAAAAGAATGAATGTCCTTATATAGAAATATTTTTAAAATTTTTCCATAGGGTTGCTTTACTCACAAAAGTTTGTATCAACACTATTACTGTTTAATAATCCAAATTCTTGATCTATTTTACGGTAAATAAATTGACCTACTCTGCACTATCCTTGATAATTACATGTTTAAACATAACCGTTCCTTCAAACATTGTCAGGTTTAAATGCATGCATTTGCATTTATATGATTATGCATGTTTTGAGGCTTTGATAATAAGCCAAACTTGTCTTCTGAGTTTACACCACAATTATGTTGGCAGCATAGTTATGTCTTTATTTCGTCATCATCTAATGCTAATTGCATAGAAAATAATGTGTCTCTGTTTCAGATGCCAGTCCTTAACAAATAATTTCAAATAGTAATACTCAGTGGATACTCTAGTCCAAAGTTTGAATTAATTGCATAATAGATTTTTTATAATAGATTAATACAGCGTAAATCACAATAAGCCATAACCAGTATAATTTAGAACTTAACTGAGATTTTTATTCTTCATAAATGAAAAATGATTTTGAGCTAATCATTAAGCACATTAAGTATAATCATTCTTAAGAGATTAATCCAATGTGCCAATGGGATCCTGGGGTGCATTAAGCGGGTCAAGGGAAGTGATCCTCCTCCTCTACTCTGCCCTGGTCAGGCACCCAAAGTACAGTGTCAATTTCTGGGCTCCCCAGTAAGCAAAAAGACAGGGATCTCTTGGAGAGAGTCCAGCAAAGGGCCACAGAGATGATAAAGGTCCTGGAGCATCTCCACTGTGAGGAAAGGCTGAGCAACCTGGATCCGTTCAGCCTTGAGAAAAGAAGACTCAGATGGGATCTGATTAATGTTCATGAGTATCTTAAGTGTGGGAGTCAAAGCGACATGGCCAAACTCTTTTCAGTGTTCTGTGAGGACAGGAAAATGGGAAACTTTAAAAACTTGAGCATAGGAAGCTCTGCACCAATATGTGAAGGATCTTTTCACAGTAAGGTGACAGAGCACTGGAATAGGCTGCCCAAGGTGGTTGTGAAGTTTCTTTATCTGGAAATATTGAAGACCCACCTGGATGACTACCTGTGCAGTCTGCTGTAGGGAGCCTGCTTTGCAGGAGGGTTGGACTCAGTGATCTCAGGAGGTCACTTCCAACCCCTATAATTCTGTTTTTCTGTGATTCTGTGAATCCCATATTTAATTCTCATTATCACCAGCAGGGAGATGTGAACAGCAAAAGTATATTCTTCTATAAAGTTTAATCTTTTTGTCAATGGTTTACGGGCTGGTTCGGCCCGGTTCCGTGACTAGAAGGGCGGAGGGATCCGCGGATCCGCGCCCCCGGAAAAAAAAAAGAAAATAAGGGACCCCCGAAATAATTGAAAACAGTGGCAACAATCTGAGGTAAAACAAAGTAATTTACTAAATATGGTATCAACAGAATTTTATAAGGAGAGAGAATGTGAAATTGATGGTGGATCGGCCTTACCACAACGCTGAGATGAGAAGCGCAGGCAGAGAAGCGCAGGCAGAGAAGCGCAAGCGAAGCAGTGCAGGCAAAGAAGAGAGCATCAGGTGACCTTGCCGGGAGTTATATCTCCTCGCTGGCCGCAAAGCCCCCTGGGGAAACGTAGCTGCTCTTCTCCTCTGGACAGGCACCCGGAACTTGAGCATCAGCAGTCAAACCCCCAGTGCATTGCATGATGTTATGATGTGGAATACCGATAATGAAAAATCATGAAACCATGACACTTTTTTTTACTAAGAGTCACAGTGATTTCTCACTTTGAGATGGAGAAGATAATGATCTCTTATCCTAAGATAAGCCACTTTTCCCCTTCTCCTCCTGTCCTGTTTCCAGAGAAGTTTCCAAATATACCTAAAAAACGAGATCAAGTCCTGGAGAGTGTATTCCAAAATTGTCATTTATAGCCATGATAATATGAATGAGTTTCAATGACCTTGCTGGTCAATGAATACTCCTGGACAGTGATTCTCTTTCACCTGAATATAAAACTGTGAATATTCATCCGGGAGAAAGAGATGTACTCTTTATTGTTTTTGATAAAATTCTAAATACGTAAACAACAAATTAACATATTTTAACGTACTCTTATATTAAAGACATTTGGAAGCCTACAGAGTAATAGACTAATATTTATTGGCCTCTACTCATATTCAAAGATGACTTGCACAGTTTACCTTCTTTTCTCCCCAGAATATTTAATTGTTCTCAGGTTTAGAAAGACTTGAAAACCAGTGGTTCACAATAGTTTGTGCATTGCCAGTGACCAGATTTGATGTCAGTTTGTTACATATAAAAATTTCTCGAATCAGAGCCTTTAAGAACCTACGAATTGCCTCTGTGGCATTTTACCTATTAAGTATTTTAGATATAAATAAGAAATTCATACAAAAGTGAACACAACTTATTATAACCAGGTATGATCTCAAGGGCAGATTAATAATCCTTCACAATCAAGGACAAGGTAACCCTTCCACAACAGAGCTTCTATTCTGAACTATTTATATACAAATTTAAATAGTGCAAAATTGCATTACAAATGCATTATTAAAGATTTATAAACTCAACAAAATCTGTTACCATACTACCTGTGTGTCTGCAGAGAAACTAAAATAAACCTTCGTAGATTAAAGTTTTTCTTATCTGTTACATCTGATACCTCACTCGCTCTGGCAGTGTTCAAGTTAGACTGTATTGCTTCTATCCAAAGAAGAAGAGAGATTCTTTCATCCATTTTCAGTACCATTGCTTCAGAAAGGCTCCCCAGAAGTGCTGCAACATTGCAAAATAAGATTTCTTATCTGTTCAGTCATTGGTTTGGGTTGACAGTGACTTACATGAACTGCTCATTTAGCTAATCTTCCAATCAAAAACACTAGGAATGTAGACATGAACACAAAAAGATTTTCAAATACTGTGCAAGATACCTTCCACACTTCTTAAGATGTCTTAAGACAAGCTAAAACTGATTTCTGTGTTGGTAATTTAGCCTTCGTAACAAGGATAATATAACAGAACAAAAAATCAATCCTGCCTCTTGATCATTTTGTGCAAATACTTTGAACAAGAAATAGTATGTATCACTTGGTTTTCTAGTTTTCCATTATCCACAGCAGCAGTTTTGTGTAGAGGTCTACCAGGGCAAATTTCCTACCAGGTCTGTTTTCCTCTACATCCATTATTTGGAAACCAAAAAAGAAGCTTAACCTTTTTACTAAAGTGCCTCAGAATTCAGCTGACCTATTCAGGGTGAACACAACATAGAGTCTAAAAACAAATAAATAGGATCTTGGGCTCAGTCACAGAATATATGTGCCTGCATTTCTCAGCTTGTTTCAAATACCCAAAAAAAACCACAGGATTGGAATCCTTATTTTTTACAGTTCAGTAGTTGCAAAGGATTAGACACAAAAGACACAGTTTGCTTATTTATTTTAATAATGTTCGGAAAGCTTTACACTGCAAGAAATTCAAATGCAGGTACTTATATAGTCAAATGTTTTAAATCTCATTGATTAATCACAGGAATATATTAAAAGGTACAGTTTCCGCATATTTGTATAGAAAAAGTGTTAGCCAATCTCTAGTTTCTCACTTTCTATCTGATCCATGTGTAATTCATGAACCCTTAAACATTGCAGGATTATAGATAGCTACACTGACATCTTTACTTTCACTTAGCATCCTGAAAAATTGGTACACTCCAAGGACTTTGAATACTAAAGTAATCATTTCTTTGAATTCATCTTGTGATGTCATAGTACCTGATGACGGACATAATAAATTTTAAGAATATGAATGCTCAAAAAGAATGTTAGAAGTTTTTCTTAACTTTAATATGTAGCAACTATATGATCTATAATTGCAGTATATTCTGATGGTATTATTAGTAAAATGCTCTTTAAATGTGTGATGTATTGTTTTGATTTTCTACTTCTGGACGAGAAGACAATTTTTTTTTTTTTTTTTTTTTGTTAATTTCTCTCAAAGACAGGAATAAATATATATACAGAACATCAAAAATTTTTAACTTTTTGATGAAAAATGGATGTTCAGTGATGAAAATTAGAAATTTTATTTTTGCAGGAACTTTTTTATCTTATCCTATTTGGGAGCTGCTAAGTACCAAACAATTATAGTTTATATTCAATATAATTTGGCAGAGGAGCTATCTGTAAGTGACATCAAACTAAGCAGGCACTGATTTAGGAGAGGCAGAGAATCTGTTCACCTAGATAATTAAAGCACAGTGAAGATCCTGGTCTCTCAGTTCAGAAACCTCCACTGAAGACTGAGGCTAGATCTATCTCTGTCTAGGCAATCCCTGGGACACAAGCCCATGATCTGTAGTAGTACAAGTCAGTTCTTTTCTGGTCACTGTGATTTGAAAAGATTGGATATCTGTATGGGAAGGAAGAGAAATCCACCAAATCAATGTGTGGTATTTTGGAGACTAAGAGCTGAGAATTGCACTCGGTGCTGCCTAAGTAATGTGGGAAATGCTGTTGTCAGTTAGAAGGGCATCAACAAGGAAAAAAAATAAAGGCAAACATAATTCTTTGGCTTAATTAAATAACCCTTCATGATCGATACATTTGCATGATGATATTTACACTTATATCTCATACAGCATAAAGCTAGTCTACAGAGATAGTTTAGCAAATAATGTTTTGTTTCCATGACACCTATCCTTATTCTTTTATCTTAATTATCTCATTTAATATTTATACTAGAGGAAAATCTGTATTCACAGCTGAGCTTGCTGAGACACTACAAGAATCTTGCAGTCCATACTCTAATACTTCAGAATTATCACTATGGAGGTGAAATGATCTTTGGACACATCATCTTCAATTTAGCTTCTTTGTCCAGGATTTTGTTGCCCGTAATAAAAACCAGAACATATGCTGAGTATTGACATAGTGGGTTGAGAAGAAAGAAGCAGCACTTTTAAAAAATATTAATTATTTTAGGAGAAAAAAAAATTAAAAAAGACTGTACAATGTCATTTTTCCCAGCTACACAACCACACAGAAGCATCAATGCAAAAGTGGTAACTAAGACACTTTTTTCAGACTGAGTCTCAGCTCATGTTCCAAGTCAATACTTGTTCAGGTAAATGTCAGAAATAACAGTAGGGAGGGATATTTTTTGCTATGGGGTTTTAAATTGTTTAGTTGCTTGCACTGGGTTTTTTCTTTTCCTTTTTCCTTTTCTTTCTCTTTTTCTTTTTCTTTTCTTTTTTTTTTTTTTTTTTTGGTTAGTTTTTGTTTCTTTATGTTTGTGAAGAAACGTGAAAGTAATGATAGAATGCTTTGACTTCTCCCAAAAGAAACTTCCATCAGGAGTTTTCTTTCCCATCCAAACTCAGATAACTTCTTGATCTTTCTGTTGACAAGTCTTTGGCTTTTGTGAATGGGTACATAAGGGGAGGAGTATGGTTACATGTAGCATAAAAAGTAAATGTTAATATGTCTAGGATCAAATGGCAAAACCTTAGTAATGCAATGTAACTAGCATACCAATGGCAGCATGTAAGTATTAGTGGTAAAAGCTGATCATATCTGCTAATTGTTTCAAGGTAAACCTGTATGAGCAACAGAACATATATTAATATAAAATTTTATTTATGTTACAGCAGCACCAGACATTCGCAAGGAAGGCTGGTACACTTGCTTTCAACACACCATGATCAATGATAACAGAAAGCATTTTCTTGGGAAATAGCATGTTTCATCTCAGAGAAAATATCCTGTACTTAGTCATTTATCACATATGTAAGGACGAGACTGAACCAATCAATCAATTTTTTGAAGTGACTTTACAGGAAGTAATGTAATTACTTATGACACGTTAACAGCCTTGACTTTAAACTGAAAAAAATTAAGGTTTTCTTCATATCTAAGTCTACCAGTCCAAATGTAAGACCTTTCTCTAAACTAGCTGTCTAACACCCTCTGCAGTCAATGGGAAAAAAAGTCTCTCATGAAACAATTCAATCTATCACTGGAACAGGTGAGATAAATAATTCTAGAGATCCCTCTCTTTCTTTATTAACTGGTAGACAAATCTAGATGACTAGTTCTAGTGGAAAATGTTTTTCTTTTTGTGTTGCAAATACATTGTATTGCTTATTAAAATATGGTGTTAGTCCAAAAGTCTGCTACTTAACTTGTAACTCATAGGAGGAAAGGTCCGATACGGAAGAAAAATTCTTGTTGTTTATGTTCACAACAAATATTCACCAAATGAACAGGCATGTATCTTCTTTCAAAAGGTCTGTAAATGTATTATTATAGACTCAGACTTAAAAGCACAGCATCTGCAGCAGCTAAAACTAAAGATATTGGAATGCTTGAGTGAGACACAGTAAATATTCGTGCCCACAGAGAAATTTCCTTTTAAATAAATCTAAAATCAACTTATTTTGCTGAAAGAATTTTCTCTGAGGTATCTGGTTGTTTGAGATCTCAGGTAGTAGTTGTTATTAACACTATTCCAGCAAAACACAAGAGCCTGGAAATACACAGCCTTTTCACAGAAAATCCTTTAACTATCAGTGAAATGAAAAAGTTAATCCTGAAATGTATTCTCAGAATTAGTCTAGTCTCCCTAAAAGGATTGCAATAAGAATTTCTCTTCATACTCAATTAACTGGTATCTAAAGATTGTTTTATTTCATATAGTTCTTTTAAGTTTGTTAATAGTTTATATAGGAAGCAGAACTGGGAAATACATGCCCAGCACTTTAGTGTCAAGCAGTGACCATGATAAAAGAATGATTAAACTGCAGTCCTCCATAAATCATGGTAGTGACAAAAACTCCCATGACAACAGTCTATAAACAAGTTGGATTCTCTACTAGAGAAGTGTTTTTGCATTTTCTAAAATGAGTGAACAAAGAATTCCATATGGATAATTACCATAAGGCTGACTGGGGTTTATACAAAACAAATTACTCAAATATTCCTGTCAATTCATCAGATGAGAGACAACACAATAAGGGAATTAATCATAAAGATAATTCTATCACAGTATCTGGGAACAAAAATACTGAATTATTTTTAATTTGTAATTGTTTTGGTGACTGTTTTAACTGCAAAGGAATTTGAAAATTCTAAGGTTGACAAGATGTCTTCTGCAGAGGCAAGTGTGCTATCTCATTAACTACAACACCAAATTAAAGTGTTGTTTCCCAAGTTTCACTTGTAGCTACAATGACTCACTGTATTATAGTTTTCTATGTACCATCAGTGCATTAACTCCTCTGTAACTGAAGAAACAAAGAGTTAATTGAAAAAGACATATTTGTTTTTTGTCATCACTGATGCTTGAAACCATAGAAATACAAAAACACTGATGAAACACCTTCATTACTATAGAACCAAAAGGGGAATAATCCAGTTCTCATTCATTACTTTAAAGACATGAAACTACATTTAAAGTATTTGCAAATGTCAACTGTACACTACAATAAAAAAAAGTTTGAACTTCAGTTATACACAAAAACTAACAAATTAAAATGTTAACTTTAGAAGACAGCTCTTTCTCTGCAAACTAATGGAAAAGATTAGAATGGATATTTACTTCTCACTAGTTCTGATATATCTTTCTTAAAATTTCAAATATTTCAGTTATTTTAATTTCAATTCCTTCTGTTCATCTGTCGAGAGAATTTAAGAATCAAAGGAGGTATATCATTATATTTACATTGAAATTATGAATTATAGCCCCACAAGTTATTTATTCCTGTACTTTTCAAATACGAGGAACCAGAGCAACAAAGTTAACATATTCCCACCGGTGGGAAGTTACTTTCATACTGTAGCTACATACTGGCCTGTTGAAGATGTTGTCTAAGGATGAATGAAAATGTTCTTCTCATGGGTGAATCTTTTACACGATGCAGTAAAAATATTTGAGATTTGGGTATTTTTTTCTTTTGTTTTTTAGTCGGGTTTTGTTTGTTTGTTTTGTTTGTTATGGAACAGTCTTAGAATAGACCAACCTGATATGTGATGAATTGTGTAACATAATGCGCCTCCTGAAGGGCAAATTACAAGAACTGATAACACCTTCCTTAGTCATAAGTGTAAATCTTTTCCTAAAATGCATCACAGCAAAGCTGTAAGGGAGAATAAAATTTCAGTTTTATTTATTACTTCTCACATATTTACAAAATATTTTTCAGCAAACAATTTACTGAACAACAGTTCTGCTGATTCCTATAAAACTACCTGGACTTTATAAGTAACAATAACATTTACAAGCTTTCAGTAGAAAGCTTGACATGATAGAAAAATTTTAAGAGGATTATTGTCACAGAATCATGGAATCATAGAATGATTTGAGTTGGAAGACTTGATAGTTTCAGTACTTTTTCATTTAGCAGTCTTGTATTTTCCTTTTGCAAACATGTTAACATAGGTTAGAGAGCTGCTGAATACCAATTTGCCTTTGAATTTCCAGATAAACTTTAGTTTAAATATTACGCATGAATAATTTCCTTAATAATTTTCTAAAAGCAAAAATTGAAATGCATATAAACTATTAAATGCAATTAAAATAGCGAACTGAAGGATGTTTTAAGTGGACAGTACATTCAAAGCCATAGAAATAAACTTTTAGGATAGAAATGTATGAAGTTTTGCTAGCACTGCCTTTACCATTGTTTGTTTTTCAGTGTTGCCTTTCTGATGAAGCAGAGAAGATGGCTATTCTGTTCTCCATCTCTCCCTTGCAATCTGCGTGGGGCTATCACAAGCATGATTAATAATAATTAGATTTATAAACAATAATTATTTATTTATTTTTGTGTCCATATGATTATTGATCCTGCCTACAGCCCCATCGGCTGGACACCATATTTTTCTGCTTCTTTGTGACAAATGAGTTGCTCAGGTAGCTGCGTTACTCCAGTATCAGTTATTTGAAGTTTTACCATAAAAAACTGAGAGTTGGCAACGATGCAGTACAAACACATCATGAGATTTTATAGAAGCTGAATCTGATGGGGGAATGTATAAGAGTCATGAAAGATGTCCCAGAAGACCAAACGTTTTTCTGAAGTATTTTTTTCCAAATGTAGAATGAAATCGTAAAGCATTTGTTTCTAAAATCTCTGCTATAAACTCTCCCTCCCCTGTAATCTCGTCAGCTCTGGGGCAGAAGAATCTCAAAGGTCAGCCTTGTTGTTAACAACAATGCTTATATTTCTCCTCTATTTCATGGCAGTAGAAAGGAACAGATGATTTATTTTTAGTGAGTTGCTCAACCTTATACAAGGAACTCAGTAAGTGATTTTTTTTCTTAAACTGATAGTATTGCCAGCAACAGTGCTGCTTACAGTAGTATTAACTACATCTATAAACCTCAGCACCACTTCTCTTGCCTCAGTCACACTTATGGGAAGGACCTTATGTCCTTCACTTATTCTTTCTGATATTTCAGGCTCTATTTTTTCCATAATGTGTTGAGTAATGTGTGAGATAAAACAGCATGTGTTATGAGATCACTACAGCATGCATGGGTGAATTAGTTACATTACCAGTATATATGACAAAAAAGATTTCTGACTCATAGCATATGTTTGGGTGAGAAAAAGCAAGAGACATTAGAGAAAGCAATAATGACATGATACTGCTATTCTGTCTTAACATATATGTTTCTTTTAATAAAACAATAATAGTAATAACAACAACAGAAAGTTTTATTTCCATATTCTTTTTTTTATTTATTTATGATTTGTTTCTTAGAGAAATTAAAGCACTGTAATGGTGAGTTTCTTCTCTATTCCCAGATTGAGTAATTTCACTTTTTACTTCCATAACAGTAAGTAGAACATACTTACTTAAAATTATGCTACAAAGATCAAAGAACTGATCCTGCAGCATTTCTATCAGAAAATTTTTCTCTTTCCACAAATAAATATTCAGGTTCAAAATAATAATCTATAAAACCAGACCAAATATCAAAAAAGAATTTAGAAAATGAGATAGCCGGTTCTTTCAAGAATGTTGCAGTAAGAAAGCCATTTTTAAGTTTTGTTAGTGAGGATGATTTTTAACACTTGATGGTCTAATATAATATTACATTAAAAAAAAAAGAAGAAGGAATAGAAAACAAAATTTATTGGCTACAGAAGTCATTCTGTAAAAGATTTTTTCAATACCAATATATAGAAGCATGTCTGTAAATGCTGACTGCAGAAGTGAGTTCATTTTATAGCCAGCACAAAAGAGCTGAAAGCACCAGTCCCAGGCAGCTGAGAATGGCAAGACCATTTGTTATACTAGCAAAGAGGCATGTTGGTGCATTCTCTCTTCCTACTTCACATATTTCTGGGAAGGCTTACATAAACAGACATGAGCCATTTCATTATCATTCTTCAAACCTTATTGTTCACTATGATACCTCTGTGAGGCATGATGGGAATCAAACTACCATCCTGAGGTGGCTGCTGCCCAGCTCTGCTCCAGTAATGCTACAAATTTAGATGGCAAGGTGAGGCATCCTCTCAGCTCTGCTATTGATATAAGAAGAGAAAAATATCAGAACATCACCCAGTACTGCTGGGAAACCCATTTCTGAGGGCTTCTGTCACAGGACAGGCTTCATCGCAGAGATGACCTCCTGCCAGAGCTGATGGATCTCTTTTCTCGGGTGAAGATGTAGCTCTGAGGTAGGCAGAGGATTCGCATGGAAAAGGAGGATGCAGCAGGCAAGGGAGATAGTGTTTCTTTGGAGGCAGAAAGGAGCATGTCCTAGGGCTGCTGGGAATCAGCAGCAGAGATTCATAGGGTCTCCACAGGATTTCTTCATTTCCTTCCACCATGTCTGAGATACAAGTAAATGAATTAAGTAAACGACAGAGGAAAAATCCAAAACAGTTCCCACTAAGATGCAGATCCAAAATACTTTTGACCCCAACTAAGTTGCATTTATATTAACAAATGAAAATACAAAGCAGTAGTTGTGCAAAATGTATTAATCTGAAGAGCTGTTCTGTCAGAAAATCTTTCTCTGCTTATCTTATATTCTTTCTCCAAATAACTTACTATGTAAACTCAGCAGAATATTTTCTGACTGATGTGAAGATTTTATTTTCATTTATTTTTATGGCACCAATGAAAGGAAAAAGAGAATGTTCATAGCTGTCATTGGATATTATTCCATTGCTTTCTGCTCTCAATGAGCACTATAAAGCCTATTCATATGTTAATTATTTACACTGAAAGACTCCATCATGTACAAACAAGAACTTCTGAAAAAAGTAGGATAAAAATATTATTTGTATTTTGGCATAAAAATAACTAGTATAATTTTTAGATATGAGACGTATCTTCTTTTACTGAAATGAAGAGTTGAAACAAATTCTCCATTCTGTCAGTCTAACTGCTGGACAAGGTCTGATTCGGATACAGTAGGCTAAAATCAGCCTGATGCTCCATGTCAGTAAAGTAGCTGCTTGGTTAACTAGATAGTAAAATTGCAGTGATATCTGTGCACCGAAGGCAAGGATTCATTTTGATATTCAGTTCAATTCAGTGTCTCCACATGTTTGACTTTCTGGGTGAAGCATATCATTTGAATAACTGTTTGAATAACTGTGAAACCATGTTGACAAATTTTAAAATCAGAATTTTTGGAGGCAAGAAGACACCTAAAAGGTAATAGTGAAACATACTGTTATTTGAATATTCCTATTGAGAACACAAGCCATAAAATAGTTATCAATATTCTATTTAAACTGGTATTCAGTTATATTCACTGGTATTCACTCTGAGAATGTGGAGACTTAGATCTCTTCCTAGAACTTCTGTGCACCTTTGAGGTCCGCAACACACATTTTCAGTGATTGCAACATTCCTTTCACCTCTCACATGCACTAGAACTCATCCTGGGTTTTTGGTTTAGGCACAGCACCAAGCAACAGAGTAGGAAACCTGCCATTTGCAGTTTTGATCTCAGTTGAACCCACTTCTTCTGGAGACATAATTCTTCTTTACCTTAATATATTTTTCCCAAAAAAGAATATTTAGTGTGCACCCAACATAATTAATATTTACTGCATTTTATGTCTAGTAACAATCCTTCTCAAAAAAAAAAAAAAAAAAAAAGATTTACTCCAAACTGCAAACCTGCCTGCCTCATTTTAAAATAACACTAAGCTGGTTTACATAGAGACCTTACAATCACATTATTTTTCAATAACTTATTTTCATTGATCGGTCTAACAGTTTGACATGTTATTTATGGGCTACTGTGATGAATCACATCCGTTTCCAAGGTAAAGTAAGCAAATTCTCTGTTTATAGGATTAAAGTTGAAGGTCAAACTTTGATTATATTCTCTATTCTACTACAGCAATATAAAGCAAGGCCTTTAGACTTCAGAATTGGCAACCAGTCATATGAGATGCTTTTATACTTAAAAATTGACCACAAATCTCGAGTAAATCATAATTAACATCCAAGAGGCAGGAAACTGAGCAGATGACTGCGATGGACTTTAAGAGAAATTTATTTTGTGTTTTGAATATGCTTTTTAATATATATTTTTTTTTACCTTGCTAAGAGGATTTATTTATTTTTAATCTGTTTTAAGAAAAGAGTTTATGTCTACCAGAGTGTGAGAGCTGGGAAAACACTAACCTTCAATGCTTATGGTGTCATGTGGCATTTATCTAACTCACTGGCCCACTGCTGTTTAACTTCTACCAGTGTATATTTATCAGTAAGCCATTGGCAGGTGCAAGTGAAATTTGCCGCGTCCAGAAAAGTGATGTATAAACAACATTTAACCCCCTTTTTAGAAACACGTTATTAAAGTCTGGGTTGGGATCTCGGAGCTGCTGAAGCACTGGCAATCTTAAATTGTGAAGGATGCTGTTGTGCAAGGTAATAATGAAAAGTAATTACCAGAATGCCCTCCACTCCAACTGCACACAATGCCCAGCCAGCTCAGATAGCCCAAGGGAGGGGGAGGAGATGGGGAACCATTTGTGCTAAAAGATAAATGTGTGCCGATGAGAATCTCATCCAAAATATCCCTGCTAAATTATGTAACAAAGGAAGCATGAAAAGGAAGATTGTGAAGTGTGCAATTTCAGCAAGCCATGGAAAGGTTGCTTAGAAGGCTTCTTGTGATGTAACATAAGGATTGTTGCATTTAGATTAGAGGGATTGACCTTGCTTCATTGCCCAGCTTTATAAAGCTGTCTCTACTGTGCATGCTTTTTTTGCGCTGGAAAGATTCAAGTCAAATAATTTGTTATCACAAATGTTGCTTTGTCAAGACTGCAAACGCTGGCTTGCAACTGCAGCAATTTTTTTGGTCAATATTAAGGAATATTTTTTGAGAGTTCAAGAAAAACAGGCAGGATTCTTCCTTCATGCTAGAATTCTCCTTTAGAGAAAGCCTGATCCTTGTTTCAAGATTTTCGTACAGTTAAGTTTTGCTGTCAG
Organism: Meleagris gallopavo; assembly: GCF_905368555.1. Taxonomy (NCBI): domain Eukaryota; kingdom Metazoa; phylum Chordata; class Aves; order Galliformes; family Phasianidae; genus Meleagris; species Meleagris gallopavo. The sequence continues at coordinate 15,200,297 of NC_139435.1, read as the reverse complement.
CAAGCTTCCTCTCCTGCGAGCCTGGGAGGGGAAGGAAACAGCCATTCACAGCAAGGCACTCCCAGCTTTGTGCCCTGCTGGTACTGGTTTTGTCCAGGGGCCTATAGAGGGGCTAGAAGAAGATGGCTGAGCTAAAGAGGTGGATAGTGCAGAAATACAGAAACAGACTATGTTGTGGCACCATGAGGGAGGAAATGGTGCAAGGAATGAGTGTGGCTGTGCAGTATCTGCTGTCTGTAACTACTGAGATAAACCGTGGGATCTCTCTAGCTGCTTACCCTAAAGGCCACATTGGCCTTTTTGGCTTTTCTGATGTTCTCTGATGGATTGGAGAAAGTTGACTTGATCAGGGATACTGAGATACATCCTGGGTCTTAGAGCCTTCACTGTGCTGAGATAGGGGTGAGTGTAGCTGAAGCACGAGAGAAGCATTGCAGAGCTGACTACCTTCATGCGAGCTGACCTGAATGCAAAGCTCTCACAGGCGCAGAGAGCTGGCCAGCAGCACAGGACTTCACAGCTCAGAGAGCATCCTTGAACTGAGCTCTAAGCAAAAGGGGCTGGATAAGTGTCTCATTCCATGAACAGCTGCAGGAAAAGCAAAATCTCCAAAATGTTTTATCTCCAGGGCACAGTTCGCATCCATCCCTGTGAATTGCTCCATCCCTCTTTGCAGATGGCTTGTCTGAAATGGTAAGTATATCATACAGAATGGAGATCGTACCCATTTATTTCACTGGATATTTGCTGCCTTAGGGATGAATCCAGATCCTGCAGTGAAGCCCAGAAATGAGCACTGCGATGCAGGAGCTGTGAGGTCCAGGCTCCTGGCAGCCACCCTCGGGTACTTCCTGCCCTCAGCCACACACACAGCCCAGCAAAGTGTGATCAACAGTGCGTGCAGCTCAAGCGAGATGCAAAATATGCCTATAGGGCTCTTATTTTCAGGCACAGACAATGGGTTTCAGTTGCAATTTCATTCTTACAGTTTGAAGTTCTGCATTTTCTTCAGCAGCTTACTCTTTATCACCAAGTAAGAGCACCTACACAAACCTACACAAAACCATCTCTCTCATGCACAATAGGTTTCCAGCTTCAATATTTAGAACAATTAAAACTAAATGCTACTAATGAGGAGCACAGGGCTTCAGCTGTTACTCAAATGAATTCTGCTGTCATGACTTAGGACAGCTCACATGAGCCAGAATTGTCAGGACTGGACTTCATGTCCTGAAAGGAAAAGACAGCTATTTCTGAAGTTGCAGACAGCAGATGGATCACAAGGAGACCCTTACACAGCATAAAGTTGAGCAAATAGATAATGATTTACAGGATCAGAGCCTTCCTGAATGCTCTGCTTGCACTTCACCAGTTTCTGCTAACAGGAATTAAAACATGCACCCTCTTCTTGTGTGCCGTGACTTTTGACAACAATAAAATGTTCCCTCTTACCATATGACACAGTCAACTCCAGATGTGCTATTTTGGTTTGAGATGGTTAAACTTTTTTTTGTTACTATGGAGATTATCTACTGAATGGTTTACTTACTGCCCCTAAGCTGTCATCGCGTGCTGTTTAATTTATAAAGCTGGTCCAAATCTCTGTGGAAAAAAAAGTCGCCAATATTTCTCACAACTTTCTTTGATTTGCTTTTCAGTGTCAGCCAAGACATAACATTTATTACGATTCATCTTAGCATGATGACATTTCATTTTTCTTACTGAAGAAGATGTTCCTGAAAAAGGAGATCAAAATCTCCTTACCCTTCTGGATATCACATAATAAATGAGGGAGTCTGGTTTTCCTCAGAGCCTCAATAGGAAGAAGTGTTTATGTTTCAGGACCAAGCCCCCACAGAATATTTACAAAATTTGTTGTGAGGTGTTGAGCCATAAATCTGAAGTCCGAAACCTACATCAAATAGAAATGAAGACCCATAAAACACAGTGTAAAACAAAAAGTCAAAAGAAAAAAAATGTAAATATTTTAAAGAATTATTGAAATCCTTAAGTGTCTTCCCTGTAAATAACACATAAAATTTATTTTATCAAATGGACTTTGGTGCTAGCATTCTAAATATTATGCACAGATTAAATATTTTCATTGCAGAGTGCTAAAATAAAAGAGTCAAACACTCCAGGGTTGCTATAGATAGCCAATCAAAGCCCATTACACTATTCCTTGAGTGAGAAAGAGAGACACTTAAAACAGCTTCTGCTTTACATAAGAAATTGTTATCAGAAGCTAAAGCCCTAAACTGAAAGTTAATTTGAATTTCATTATGGTAAATGAATATGAATTTATTTTATTAAGGGAAAAAGTATCTTCTAGAAAGCTCAGGGAAAACAACCCACAATAGGATAGCATAAAAAAAAAGAAAGTGAGAATAGTCAGATGATTCTGTCATTCAATAATTGGACCATAGTTCCTTAGAAAACAGCATCATTTTCATGACCGCTTCATAATAACACTCGTGTTATCTCGTTGCATGGTCTGTATGGCATACTAAGATTTTATGGCCTTTGGAAAGGCTAAGAAAAGCATCCTGTTATGTTTAAAAAGCTGATGTTTGCTGAAGTGCGCATACTTACTTTTCTTTTTTTTTCATTTATTAGCATTAATAAATTGATACTATTTGAATTTGTACTGAAACAGACTGAATATCCTCTTCTATTCATCACTGTATGCAGAGGTAAACAGTCTTGCACACATTTCTGTTCTGGTGCCCAGATCACTTCTTAAGTCACACAAAGACAGATGTCGTGGGGCCATACAGAGGTCTCCATCCTGATACCAGCTTTAAGGAGACCCTCCATGGTAATACCTATGTCAGGAGACTGTGGGCTCTGAAAACACATGGCCCAGCCTGTCAGTGCAGAACTAGCTGGGAAATATCAGGTTCTTACAGAATCTACAGATTTCTACCAAAAGAAGTGTTTAATTGCTGCAACTTTGTTCATGAGCATTGAATGCAAGTTGTTGCTGCTCGTACACTTTGGTAGCATAAAGCTTATTTATTTCCCCAATTTTATGTTTTCTTGTTGAGTCCTACATCTGAAAAACTCCATCACTGCTCTCAGAGTTATACTCCTTTCATTTTCTCACCGCCCCTCCTTTGTGCTGTGCAGACAACTGCTTATTTCCCACGATTTTAGAGTAATTCCAGGGAAGCTTATTAACTACAGCTTCACAACAGCGTGGCTTTATGCAAATGAAATATTGCCATGGATTTGGGGTATTTTGCCTGGGTTATTTTTAGCCCACTTATTCCCTTCTCCCAGCACAGGTGCTGTTGCACAAACATGCACAGCAGCACAGCAAAGGGAGAGGTGGAGGGCAGGAACCGAGGGGCTGGGGGAGCAGTGAGACAGCTGCAGCTGCTGCACTTCACATCCCATTACAACCTCACTCAGTAGCTCTTGCTCGGCTGTACTCAGCCCCACATCCCATTAGCTGCAGCTTTTGAGTTTACAGCTATTTTGCAATAAGATGTTTAGTGTGTCTTTCATTTCACCTGGAGGAAGGAGACATAACACATCTGTTCGTCTTACCCTGCTCTGTGGTTACAGTTTGAAGGTTCCTGTGGTGGGTGTCCCTGCCACTGCCAGGGCAGCTACACAGTGCTATACAGAGAATGGATAGGGCTGCTTTAAATTAAATAAATTTGTGTTTTCTTGTCACAACTGATCCTCAGGTTCCATGTCTGCAGAAAACCTCTAGGATGTCCAGACCACATACACCCTGCTCCAGCTCTGCAAAGCACAGACGCACCAATATGGGCATTCTGGGTGAACATACTGACTGACTCACAGCACTGATGGATTAGGAAGATTACAGCAATCCAGGAAAAGAAAATAAGAAAAGAGCATCAGAAGTCTGCAATTAGAGCTGCTAAGTAGAAGACAGAAACAGGGTGAGAAGTTGAAACAGCAGAGCACTGGTGGCAAATGCAAGAAGGCATAGCTGTGTGCAGGACTGGTGCACAGATGGCAGGCAAGCTTCAGCCCACATTCATCCTGGAGGTACTGGAGCTAACCCGCAGTCCACTGTGGGGGCTCACTGGATGCCGAGAGCTTTGGCTCTGCACCTGATTGCACGACACAGAGCAGATCAGCCCTAAGACTCTTCTACATCATTCTGGAAATGAAACACAAATACATCCAGATTAAGGTTTGTTTATACTGCCAGTGTGGGATAAAGCTTTACTTTCCCTGATACACACACACTCACAAGCCACATACACAATCTCTCTACCAGCTTAAGATACTCTTGTTTCATACATGGACTGAAAACCAGCCTCATTTGTGGCACCCTGGTGTAACTATGTCTGCTCTATCACTGCCTCTGACCATCACATCTCCTGCACATAACCTGTGCCACCCTGCTGTCCATGGCTGAGTTTGGCCCAGAAATGTCATTAGCATTAGGTTTGATTTTACATTCCATGTTTGTCCAAAGATCTTTGGTAACGATATAAATCTCAGCCAAAGCTGAATGCTAATCTCCCGAATTTTGAAAGCACAACAGGCAAAGTCAACCCCTGAGCATATTCAAAATACCTGGAATGCAAACATTCACAGTAAATAACAAAGAAAGCCCTGCTATTTCTGCAGTCAAATAATAGTTCTAGTGCTGAACAGAGAACAATTTTAGAGAACAAAAATATAGCAAGATTAAAGATATACATGATTAAAAGTGACTCTTTGTTTTGCCAAAAGCTCGAGCCTTTGTTTGAAACAGAGAATTCCCTTATGTGGGTCAAAATCTACAGGGATAGAATCAACAAAAAGTGTAGGACATGATTTTCTGCAATGGGTGATCAAGAGTTATTTCACCACAGTGTTGCAAAAATGGAGATTTAGTTTCTATTTGCCTATGCATGGATTGTTAGGGGGGGAGGGAGGAGGGGAGAGACGATCCACAATGATCTCACTCGAGTGCACCTTGCTCTGCTGCTAAGACCAAGGAATATCTAAAACAAAGTTTATTTACAAAGAAGTCTTTTATTTTTTGCTGTTTCAACTGCATGGCAGTGTCCCACTCCTGGTGTCACATCTGGCGTCATCTGCCTCAGGTGAAATAAAAAGGGCTTACAAACATAGAATCAGACCTCCTTACAAAAGTACTGTCCAAAATTAGGAAAGTGCAATTGCTTGACAAAGCAAGCTTCTCACTCCTTCATTTATTTGTAATTTTTTCTCAATGGGGACACACTCCTGCATGTAATGAAAAGGTTTTATCAAACCCTGATCCCTTCCCAAAAAAATAGAACCAAAATTCTGTCCCTGGTGACAAGTGATAGCTGGAAGAGATTCAGACAAAAAGGGAATGATCATGTTTTCAGCTACTCTGGCCATCATACAACACTGATATATCTTCTCACTTGGTACGTGACTGGAATCTCAGTGTTCACAGCATTTTACACAGTCTGCCTGGCAAGGAGAAACACTGTCCAGAGCTCCAGACTACTGCTGTGGTCCCAGAGATGTGCCCCACCTGCACCACAGAAAGGTCTGCAAGGGATGTCCAGCCACTCTCTGACTGGCATGCCCAACTCAGTCTGTTCTCTTTGTCTTGTGTATGGCACAATATGTAATAGTCCCTGAGCTGACACTTGGGCTAGGCTCAAGGATCAAGGAAGCTGAGCAGCTCAAATCAGTATCTCCAAAGTTGTTTCTCACTTCACTTACACCAGGCGTGCACAGGCTTTGACTTTGACTGAGCAGTATTTGGCTGATCTCACTGTGATCAGGGAGCAGCTTGTCTCAGTTATCTTATAAGTTAGGGGATCTTGCTAAGCAGGTCAATGTCAGGGTGCAACAGCTACCCAAGGGTGCCATGTTGTCAGCAGAGATAAATGACTTCCACTGCCAGAGTCATTGGTTTTATGTTCTTCCCAGGCCTTCAAATTAATTGTAAACACCAACAAAAAAAAAGTACTATTTAGAATCCACTCTTGCTAGCTGGTTGCTCCCTTCTTGCTGTTCACCAGTCACAATCACAAACATCTACACAGCATGGAGCAGTCAGACATCACTACTGAGGTTTACCCGATTGATTCATTGGTAATCCCCCACCATCTCAGTCCTTTATCCTTCTCTCTTAGCACTAACAGAGCTGTAGGATGATACGTTGCCATGATAAGCTGCTCAATCAAGATTTGGTAAGAAGTTCCAAGCATGCGTGTGGTGAGCGAGTGTACATGTATATAAATAGATAACATTTGGAGAGACAGAAAGATGACTTTGCAGAGGTGAGAATATGAATGGGGTCTTTTCTGCCTGAAATGGTTCCCTTCCCTCAGTGCATTGAGCCTTGTTCTCTCTGCTCCTTTCCTCCTTGACACAGCTGCCCAAGGTGCCTGAGAAATCCATTAAGATTTCAAGGACACAAGGGAATGGTGGGACACAGGGCAACACCGTTCCAAAGGCCTTCCTTCTGAAAAATATCGCTTGGTAGTGGATATCCCTCAAAGTGTTCAGAAGCAGGTTAGATGAGACACTAAGGGACATGGTTAGTGAGCATGGTGGGGATGGGTTGATGGTTGGACTAGATGATCTTAGAGATGTTTCCAATCTTAATGGTTCTATGATCCTACTAAAATAAAAATATGTAATGTCAATAACTTCTTCTCTGAACCGTGTTTTTGCACCCTAACACAAGGGCATTCTTTCTCTCCCATTTCTCTGCAGTAGTTGGTTGTTTTCTGGGTTTTTGTTTGTTTGTTTGTTTGTCATTTGTTTTGTTTTGTTTTGTTTTGTTTTTCTGAGCCTTACCACAGAAGATTTAGCTTAATCCATTAAGCTTTATCCAACTTTGCTGCACTTCATGCTATTGTGAAACAGAGCTGCTAACAACAGTGACACAACCAAACCTGCCAAAATAGGAGGCAGGATTTCCTGTTTGTGAAAGAAGGACCAGGCAGGGACAAGCATTTTGGTTCCTGGTTTGATTAGTGTCTGGCACAACAGAGTTTGACCTCTGACAGGATCAGCAGGAACAGCTGCAATAATATTCAAAACACAAATAATCTGCCAATTCATTATTCTCTAAAAGCCACTCCACTTGTTCATGGCCACTCAGGAGCTGTGTGCTGTGTGGAACTGGTGTTCAAATAACATGAACAAAATAGCTCTTATTTCCTAACGAGTGATAAATCCAGCAGCAGAACCTACAATCTGACTTTGTCCCACCGATTGCACCCTGATACTCCCTGTTTATTTTTGTTCATAGACACTATCACAGAAGCCAAGAAGGGAGGTTGGTAATTTCAAATATAGACCTATAGAGAAGTGGGTTCTGCTCTTTTGGTTTTGATATTCATTATCATACTTGTTTTATGAACCCTGGAGTTCCCAGCAAGAGCAATGCATCATTATGAGCAGACATGGAAGTGAACAGGAATTCATGCACTTCATACATGGCTCAAAAGAGCTTTAAAATAGATATTAGACCCAGTCATAGCGGATAAATTCTGGAATCCATTGCATGCCTGTCCAGAAAGACTTGGATATATTTTTCAACAATTGCAACATAAAAAATTAAACATTGAAATTATAGAGGAAGGAAAAGCACTGTCTTCTCACTGTACAGTAAAATCCAGGTGATAATGTTAAATATCAGAGATTTCCATTTTCAACTTTTCATTCCTATAAACTGAATCTGTCACCATTTTCATTTGAGTTAATGTTTGTTTTAAAAAAGCATTAGAAGATTAGGAGAAATATTTGCAGTAAGGAAAAAAGCAAAGCAAAACAAAACAAAAACCTCTAATAATAAACTAACAAAAAATTAAATGAAAGAAAATGACCTAGAACAATATTTAAATATATTTCATAAGAAGTTTAGAAATTAAGAAGACAAAATTATTTTTCTACTAACCAGCAAAAGTGCGTTCTGAAGCTCTACAGAGCTTTGAATGTGCATGCACATAGGTGAAAGACACTGACCCCAACCTGTCACCCACTGGTCAATGGAAGGAAGAACAAATGCATTTGGCACCAACCCCATAGAAGACTTGTTATTCCAGGACAAGAAACAACCAGAATGATGCAAGCTCTTTGTATTATTGAGAAATCAGAGATTTAATGGGAAAATAAGAACTTCCTTGAAGGAAAGTACATCACTTAGGATAAATGAACTATGCAATAAGCTGAAATTTTGGGAACAAAACGAACATAAGGCTTTCTGCTAGGAAAGGATTTGTTCTTCCTAAACTCCTAGGAGTCTCAGGATAAACTTGGGGACTCATGATCCAAAAATAGTCTCTGAAGACTACTTTGAAGACTGGGAGAAAAAGGACTACTTAGGAACTGGAAAGCTTATGTGAATTGTTTCTTTGCCTGTTTCTTCGAATGCCATAATTTGGAAGTGACCGTGAAAACCCAGAAGAACCTACACTGGTTTTCTGAGATGCATTCTCCACCAGTGGTGTCTTCTCATTCTACCATCAGCTATTTGTCCCAACCACAACTGAGTAGACCACTGATGCAGGCTGTCACCACCAAGATCAGTTATTTTTTTGACGTGGTAACTGTGGTGCGTGATCTGCAGAGATCCAAGAGCAGTTGGATTAGTCCACCCGCACTTTTAGAAAAGGGTTTTGTTGTTCGTAAAGAAAACAAAGAAACAGTAACAAATTGGGTAGTATCTCAGAGACGGGTGCACTATGCTGGTGTGTTACAATTTATGAAAATTATGGTATTGTGCTGTGCCATGTGTGTGTCAGAGAGACACTTCTTGGCCTTTGCCTTGTTATTCCCATTCTGTTATTAGAGGGAAAGCCAGGAGCTGTTAGACGTTATCTCCCTGTAAGATGACTGTCATGTAAAAATTCACTGCTGTGAATTTTAAGCAGGTCGTCAATTTTCTGTAATTCATGAGCTGGATGCTAGTCAGCTTTTGAGTCATGTATCGGATAGCAGCTACCGGGTGGTAAGGCAGCTTGTGGAGAGGCAGGAGCAAGGCTGAGCCTGAGAGCACTCGAGAGCCCCGCGGCAGCCCCTGTCAGTGTTCCCGGCAGTGTCCCTGCAGTGTCCCTGGCAGAGCTGGAGGCAGTGACACTCCTCTGTGCTCGAGCTGCAGGGTTGCTCTCAGCTGGGCTGAGGCATGTTGTAACGCCTGGAGGTACAAACTGCAGGCATTTTCCCCTCACTGGAGAGCGAGGGAGATGCGCTTTGCTTTAAAAGCTACGGTTACAGGCAAACATGAATTGTAAGGCATATGGGAGTGTGCGGGCAAGGAATAGCTGCTTAGGTGGAAGGAGCTCGTGGATGTGTATTTCTGTGTGGTAACTTCCCAGTCACTAATCAGGGAAAGCTTTCAGAATAATCCACTCGGTAAGCAAGCAGGAGGGAAAAGACCCGCCGGGCGATGCGGAGTGGGAGGCAGCTGGGCGCGGGAGGAGCTCGGCGCTGCTCGGCGCGGGGCCGCAGCCCATTGATGCGCTGTGCTTCGCGCTCGGAGGCGTGGGTGTGCTGCCTAAAATTATGCAGACTGGGGTTTTTATATACACTAGTTTAAATTATTGGTAAACGGGGAGGAGGGGACAATTGGACTCTGCGGTGAGAGGTGATCCGCTGTGGAATAGGATTAAAGAGGCCAATAATTATACGGAGGAATCCTGTTTCCTAACCTCCTCTGTCATGAAGTGTAAAGTGGAATTGGAAATTGCAATTAGCCGTAGAATAAAGGTTTCCCCGGGGGTGGGGTGGAATTTCACCGCGGTGTGTCGTTGAATATTCAGTCCCAGTGGCTCGACCGGAACCGCGGGGCCGCCGATGTGCCCATCCGGAGGGCTCCGCGAGGCCGCTCCCGGCGCGGCGGCGTCGGGCGCCCGAGGCTGCGGCTCCACCGGGCAGGAGAGGGACAGCGGCTAATCGGATTGGGAAAGCTCCCGTAATCCCAGCCCGATCGGCGGCAGCGTCTGCCTCTCTCCAATATCACTAATGTCGCTTCTATTGGCTGCATTAGACAGATGTTCAAAAGCTCCCTCTCGCTCGCCCGCTAAATCTGATCTCCCTGTAATACTTTCACTGCTATTAAATCCACATGCACTCACTACCCCCCTCGCTCCCCCCCTCCCCCTCCCCTCCACCTCCCCATCCCTTTTACTTTCCTGAGTGTACCCTGGCTGCGTTTGATCGCCTTTTCCAAGGCAAAACGAGATCTTCTGGCAAACAGACAATGAGATTGCCCTCCCTCCCCCTCTGGTTGTCTCCCAATGAACCCTGTATCCTCCACAATCAAAAAAAGCAACACAAACAGACAAGCAAACACAAGCAAACTCCAGTCAAACCAGCACTGCCTGAGATACGGCTGTTCGCAATTCAAAGGATTTGGCTTTCCGTTCAGAAAAGAGTGAGTTATATGACTTACCTCTTCGACGCACGATTGCAATTAGAGCGTTGGTATGCTCTAGATCTCCCCATTACGAACGTACAAATGGAAGAACACACACGTGTGTGCACAGATCATACACACATTTTCGGCAGGTGCGTCTTCCCAGTTTTTTTTTTATCCAAATCGAACTGTCTTTTTTTCTAACTCCTTTTTGAAAAGGCTGGGGAACATCTAGCGGGACCTTAACTTCTTACTCTTGTTCTTGAACAGTTCTTCCTGGCACTCTTCTCTGCTTCATTTCTACTGCTCTTCCTTACTTTTTGCAGTCTTTCTTTTTCGTTGTACTCCCCTTCCCCTCTTGCAGGGTCAAAATCCCCTTTGTAAGTGTGTTTTATCCACCCTCCTTCTCCCCCCCCCTGCCCCCCCCCCAGCTGTCCTTTTGTTGTTTTCTCTGACTAACCCGCAGAAATGAAACACATATGCAACTGTGTCTCCTTGCATTTTCAGATGTTTCTCTCACTATTGTCTGCTACAGATCATTGAAAGAGCAAAGTGAAAACAGATGCATGAAAGATAAAAAAATATACGCACACACGTACCAACTCCACGGTGCAGAGAATAAATCTGGTAAATCCCATTAGGAAAAAAAAAAAGAGAGAGAGAGAGAGAGAGAGAGAGAGAGAGAAAGAAAGAAAGAAAGAAAGAAAGAAAGAAAGAAAGAAAGAAAGAAAGAAAGAAAGAAAGAAAGAAAGAAAGAAAGAAAGAAAGAAAGAAAGAAAGAAAGAAAGAAAGAAAGAAAGAAAGAAAGAAAGAAAGAAAGAAGAAAGAAAGAAAGAAAGAAAAAGAAAGAAAGAAAGAAAGAAAGAAAGAAAGAAAGAAAGAAAGAAAGAAAGAAAGAAAGAAAGAAAGAAAGAAAGAAAGAAAGAAAGAAAGAAAGAGAAGAAAGAAGGAAAGAGAATGAGAAAGTGAAGGGAGAAGAAATAGCGAAGGAGAAAGCAGGAAAGAAAGGAGAGGGGGAAAAAGGGGGAAAAAAAGAAGAAAAGGAAGGAAAAAGAAAAGGAAAAAGAAAAGGAAAAGGAAAAGGAAAAGGAAAAGGAAAAGGAAAAGGAAAGATTAATATATAATGTGCATCTCGGGTTCCTAATTAGTACCAAAGGGTATTTTCATGAGATTTGATCATTTCCTTCTGCCTGGACAAGAAGAAATCAATGAGGTAGGAATCTATAAATCAGCCATCATGTCAGGACAAATCAAAATAATGCTTCTATTATTTCAATCAATAAACCATTTTTATACTTAACATCTGATCTACACAGTGTGTTTGTGTTGGAAATTTGCAGAGCAGCTTTGCACAAAAACAAACCATTAACATACTTGTCAATCACATTTGAAACTGTTGGAAATGGCCGGAGATTTCAGCTGACCTGAAAAACGTCGGGAGAAACACAAATCGCAGGGGGGCTGGTTCGTCTGAAAACACTTCCGAAAGTTTGTCGCTTCTTTATTCTCTGCCCCCCCTCTCCCCCTCAACACCAAACTCCCACTCCCCGGACCAAGAGCCAAACTTTGACGCGGGTCTGAGAGGAGCGGGCCAGGCAGGAGGAGGTGCGGGGTACGGTGCCGAGGGCAGCAGCGGCGGCTCCATCTGAGAGTTCCCCTGCAGCCGGCAAAGGCAGGTGGCCGCGGCCCCCGCCGGCAGCGCAGCTAGGCAGCCGCAGGACTGAGCAGCCTGCTGCTGGCGGCTCTCCTCCCTGTGGGCCAGCTCTGCCCTCCTCTACCTGCCCCGAACACCCCCAGCTTCAGGTGGAGAGAGGGAAGGTGCCAGATGGGTTTCCCCTACATCTTGCTGTACAGTGCTGTGCCTTGCTTGTTTGCAAATCCACCAAATAATTCATGCCAAACAACCATTTAGAAACCATTTTCTTTGTTTCTTTGAAGCCCTACTGTACAGCTCCATCTGTCTGATATAAATGAATAATCCTTCTTGATACCATTCCTAATCCATTTCTTTACAGTCGAATTGAAAAGGGGGGCGGAGGTGGGATTAATCATCTTTAAAAGTGGAAACCCCCAAACAGCAACAGATCCGGCATATTTATTGCTTGAAATTAAACAGATGTCCCCCCCCCTTTCCCCCCCAACCCTCCCCCCCTCACCCGGCCCCCTCCTTTATGGTTGGATTTAGGACAAACAGGGGCATTTCCCAGAACCAAAATCCCATACCAAATTCTTGGGAGTTTAGAGCCCGGATTAGTTTTACCAAACTCATGTCTCAATCCATCCTTTTTTAGACAAGAAAAGGAGGAAGAAGAGGAAGGCATGTGAGGAGGAGATGTTGGTCCTCGTGGAGGGAGGCCGTCCCGTGCTGCCCTGGATGTTCCCGCAGCCCTCGGTTCCCCTCCCGTTTACTCCCCTGTCTCTGCGTTTCACCGGGCGCGGGGCGATCATCTGTAACTCATTGTTTGTTTGGGAAAGAGTGAGGGGGAGGGAGGGGAAGAACGAGTAGCAACTGAAAAGGTTGCAGATTTTTTTTTCACCCGGGAATGATAAACAGGGTGGGGAAGCTGCTTAGCTTGTAATATACAATCTCTAGTGTTTCTGCTTTGCTAGGTGTTTTTGCTCTTTATTTTTATTTTTTTCCTCTCGTAGGTGCTAATATTTTAGTGATGATAATGATGATTTTCGAGCGCCTCTAGCAAGGCGCATCGGAACAAAGAACATTTACACGTTTCCCTTGGTCAATCAGCGCCCGTTCACACCAGTCACATTTGCTCAGCCCCTGTCCTCTCACCCCTCGGGTTGTTGGCTTTTTTGTTTGTTTGTTTGTTTGTTTTCGCTCTTAAGAAAAAAAAATGTAAAAAATATCCTAATCAAATTGCTTATTTCCCTCCCTGCTATTTTCATAGATGCCTGATTTCCCGCCTCCCCTGCCATTTCCAGATCAAACGAAAGCGTCCCTATCTCCCCTGGAGGGGAGCGGCGGGGGCGGAGGGAATAGTTTATTATTAGAGAGCCAGATTCCCACAGTCAAAATGGGAGAGAAGGGGGGGAAGAACACCCCAGGATTTGACGGAGCTACCACTCTTCTGCACAACGCGAGGAAGACGCTGGCACCAGCCGGGACCCCCGGCAGCCCCGGAGGTGCAGCGCAGCGCAGCTCGGTGGGCCCCGCCGCCCCGCTTCGCCCCAGCGGCCCCGTCCCGCGCGGGGTCAGACGGCTGCGGGCAGCGCCGGGAGAAGGGAGCGGAGCGGAGCCCCGTGAGCACGGGTGGGCTGCGCGGGGAAACGCGGGATGACACCGCGCCCTGCGGCAGGATGCACTCGGCTCCGTCCTTCGCCCCGCAACAAAGTGGCAGGGAGGTGGTTCCCAGCAGATGACTAATTTTTTTCTTTTTGAATCTCAGAGATGATGCGAGTACATTTTCGGCCCAGGAAAAAAAAAAAAAAAAAAAAAAAATCCAGCAGTGATAATTATTGGATTTACTAAAATGTTGTTGTTGTTATTGTTAATACTGTTGTTGCTATCATTCCCCAGACAACCCTGGGGCTGGGCTGGCCGGTTCCGAACCGAGACCTAAACACTGCTTTCCGTTTCATAATTTCAAGCCGACTTAAGTGCTGGATCATCAGTTTTTCCCTTTGTCTGCCCCAGTTGTAAATAATGACTTTGAGATTAGCTAATTACGGCGCATTAATCACTGATAGAAAGGAAATAAATCAAAGCCGGGTTCGAATTTTCAAACTCACTAGTAGAGACGTGCATAGCAACTCTATCTGCAGCAGATAGGTGCTGTTTAAATTACTGAGGCTGCAGAGTAAACCACATCCACGTCACTTTAAAAAATGAAGATTTTATTTATACATACCAATTGTGCCGTTAAGTGGAGGTTTGGGGGGATTATTTTTTTTTCAGCCTAGTTTTGTTAAAAAAAAAAAAAAAAGAGTTCCTATAGCACTGTAGTCTGAAGCCAACAACGTTGAAATACCGAATTAACAAACTTCTTGTAATAAAAGCAGAATATAGAGAACACAAACAGAAAGATGTGTGTGCGTGAGAGAGAGAGAGATGCAGATGGAAGTCTTGTCAGAAAGACCCATTATAGTATTTTTCTCGTGGCTAGATTACACAGAACTCTATGCAACAACACTCATATTAGATGCTGCATTTTTAAGCATTTCAGTAGCCCTCACATCCATCCTGCTGTCCTCCCCACGGCACAGTGCATTTTGCAAGGATGTCCTCTCCGTGTTCTGAAGCATTTATCTTCAGAGGTGGGGGTTAGATAAGTACACGCCAGAAAGCAAGACAGTTTCTAGGGGAAGAAATCATGTAGGTCTTAAAGAGGCTGTTGGGGGAGGGGGGAAGGAGGGGTGGAAATAACAGAGAAAGAAAGAAAGAAACCAGCCTCAGCCGGGAAACCTAAAAGCTCCCCCTATCCCAGCGGGACGCGGCTCCTCACCCCCAAAAGTGCTCCTCCACCTCCACCTGGAGGCGGTTGTGCCCCCCCGCCGGCCGCCCCCGAGGCCGTACCTTCGCCGAGCTCCGCCGCACGCAGCGGCCGGGCGCTCCGAGCCTGGGCTGCCCGAGAAGCGGAGCTGAGAAGCCGCCCAGCCCCGCCGCTGCCCCGAGCCGGGCACCGCTGCCAGGCGCAGGTGGCCCGGGCTCTGAATACCAAACCCGCTAAATGACACTGACTCCCCCCCCCTTCCTTTTAGCCAGGAACCTTGTAATTAATTTTAAGTTACTCCGCGTATCGTGTCATTAAAAACAGACTGGGAAACAGCATCAGACCGCTGGAGAGGGGGATGGGGAAGGGGAGGGCGATTTGCACGAAGCTTTGTCTTTAGAATGGGCTGAACCGGCGCGGGTTATAACGCTAATTACAACAGCTTAATGCGCGGGTTGGCCTCCGCCGCGCTTCTACGCCTGGTTTAAACCCGAAGCCGCAGCACTCTCGCCCTCCACGCTGGTCCGTTCCCCACGCTGACCTCCCTGGGTCAGACCCCGCGGCGCTGCCAGCGCTGCCTCGGCGGGTGAGCGCGCTGCCAGGCCCGCAGCCCGGCCCGCTCCGTCGGAGCGGGCAGCGGCGGCAGCGGCGGTGCAGCAGCGCGGCCCCGCGGCGGCGGCGGCGGGCGGCGGCGTCCTGCTGAGCTCCGCGGCGTCCCGCGGTGCTGTACTGCCGCCTGCCGGCCGCGGCGGGACGCGGGGCTGCGCGGCTTTGCTGCAGCGGGGCGAGCCGCAGTGTCCTGGGAAGCGGCGGTGGGAAGACCAGGCTGGTGACGGGGAACGGCGTGGCTGCTTTTTTTGTGTGCGTGTGATCTGATTGACATCTTGCTTACTAGGAAATGGCGCCTTCACCCACGACTGCGCTCTCCCCTTCCCAGCACTGGGAGTGCACAGGCTGCCCGGCTGTACGTAGCCCTTCTCTGCAAAACGCGGTCATGATGGAAGTCAGGAATGAGGAGAGGGCAGGAAGGAGCAGTGCCCCAACCCACACGCTTTTCTCCTGCTGAATCTGGTGTCTGATGCTTGCAGGATAAGAAGACTATGGGTCTGGTTTTCATAGGAATGTCCTTAAAAAAAATTCTCCTTCAGGTTTGTGCTGTACATGATGGGATAATCTTCTATGTTGATAATATCCACATTGAACAAAATGCTATCTGGCTTTTAAATCCATGGTGTTCTACCATACATTCAGTAATTGGATTAGCTTGAGCCTGCCTAGTTTGTTCTGCTCCTCACTCCCTCCTGAGATGGCAGTTTGGCAGACTCAGCTCAAGTAATGTCTGGGGCAGGGATGCAGCAGAATACAGAGGCTTATCCTGCTGTTCTGTTGCTGGAACACCAGAACAAAATACGACAGTGACCAGCAGCCCAGCACTCGAACACAAGACCGTTTTCCTACCATTTTCCTGCTGTTTAAGCTAATAAGGAGGCATTTCCAGCAGGGTCCGAGGCCAGAAAGCAGCAAATAGATGGGCATAAACTAGGGTTCACCTGCCAGAAATATTACTGTGCATCTGTACAGAGCCTGATAGATGGCAATCACATCTCATGGGTTCAAGTCTGCAACAGGTTTTCCAGGTACATGTGAGCACAAGCGAATCATCATTTCCCCTAATTAATAGTGTTACCTAGTTAATTATCTTTAGCTTGGCATAATCGACCGTGATTGTCTCTACTCTGTGGCAGGAGAAAAAGCCACACTTCTATTCTTATTACTGCACAAGTGTCACAGCTGGTCCTAACGGATGGCACATTGCATACTTCAAAGCACTCGTCAGCCACAAATCCCATGACAAACGTCTGGATGACCTTAAAGTTTAGTTTGGCTGCATTAACTCTTTCCTAAAATCTGAAGAATCAGATTCATAAGAAAGTAGGAGTAGAGAACAGTCAGAATATTTATATTTATTTCCAGAAATCTGCAGGTCATCAGCATTCATGGAGGAAATACTCTCATGTTAAAATACTCAATAACTGTAGCTGACTTGTGTGTAAATTTCACACAGCCAATCTGCCTGTTGTCAAATTGAGGGCAAAAGACTTTCTGTGCTTTGAAGAGCGATAGTTCTTGTACCTTTTCTATTACCCCCATTACCCCGTGGAAAATAAGCAGTTTATTGACAACCTCCAGGAATTTCATGGCAGATTTTTCACCCAAGACAATGCCAGAGGATTCCAGGTGATGGAACGACAGGGTGAATTGTTTTTTTTAGATAGAAAAGGCTATCACATCATTTTCTTTTATCCATGCCTTTTTTCCCGGCAGAGACTTGTGGGAGGGCCCTCACCAGGGTTTAGGTCCTCCTTTCATCACTGCTTCATCAATTCTGTGTATCTGAGACAATTCCCAGGGCAAGACTCTGGCAGAGCAGCTCATGAAGAGGTAGCTTAGCTCTGGTGAGGGCAGTAGCTAAGTGCAGCAGGCTGAGAAGCACTGAGCGGATACAGAGGGACAAGAGCACTCTCATGATAGAGAGACTGAAAAGGATGTGGTTTCATGAAAATCAAGAGTGCTTGGGATCGGGCCAGTTAGAAACAAGAAGTACGTGCTAAAGCCCAGTGCATTTGCTTTCTGTGGAAAGTGTAAAGATGAGAAAAAATAAAAAGAGTCCTTTTAGCAGAAGAGAATCTTTTGAGGATAAACATCAAATCAAAGCTTAATGTATGGCCACATCTGTAGTTGTATCTACAGTGCTGTGATCACATGCCTTGTTAGACTATAAATTTTGTGAGCAAGTTCCAACTGTCTTTGCTCTGACTCTGACTGCAGGAACTACCACAACAGACATACCAAGCAGAAAGAGCTTTCAAGAAATCTGTGAAAACCTGAGGTCTCATGTAAAGTATAGCATCATGGACTAGATGAATAATGGATCTAATGAGAGCTGCTCTTACAGATTCCCATAATTGAAATATTAAATTTCTTGTATCTTATGGAAAAGCTCTTCCAGCCCTTTCTTTCTGGTCTTGGACGTTTGCATTTATTGTAGAAAATTACTCCTACAAACACAGTCATCTCATCAGAAATAAAATCTGCTTTTACCTTCTTTATGGAATTCATGCTGAAACAAAATCAACACATTGTCCATGCAAACCAATAACAAAATAAGCAAACTAAAAAAAAGCATATCAGAAGATCGGTCTTCTAAACAGGTTTAAATATTTCTGCTGATAACAGTGCCCTGTGGTACATTTTCCAAACAGTAGGTGAAGTTAGAAACAGGTAGAATTTAGCAAGAAAAAACTCCAGAAGTGTAACAGTTTGTAGACAGTCTATGTGTTTCCACACACACAAAAAGGAGTCCCTGATGTACCTCTAAAATTGCTTACATCTAAAACCCCAAATACATGTGATGGAGATTGCTACTAAAAGGTCAGTATCTGTGCAGAGCAGGTACCTGCACAGACTGTGATTGATTCACGGACAAGTGACAGTGGTGTACCGTGAGGTAGGGCTTAATTCCTCCTGAAGATAAGTGAGCAGGAGCTCTTGAAACACAGTAGAAAACTAAGTTACTGCAAACTTCTCTTGAGAAAGGAGGATGACAGAGGTGCAGATGGCAGTATCCCTGCTGAGCCACTGCATAACCTTTGTGTTTCAGTCCTGCACACAAATGTGCTGGTGGACTGGACAGTCTGCTTGTCCTGATGTTTGTCCATAGCCCCCAGTAGGTTTTTCAGCCCATGGAGTACTTCACAGTGCTACAGCATCTTGTTCTTGGAGTCAGGTTAGGTGAATCCTTGCCTCATAAGAAGAATTACGTAAAAAATGCAGAGCTATCGGAGCTCACGCAATGCATAATAAAACATTTCTAAATATGGTGCTGCATTCAGTAACCTTAAATGTGGAATAACTATTGAGCTATATCTGTTAAAACAGTTTAGTACAGAATGGCCATGGTGTAAAAAAAAACAACCTCAGTCTTAGCAGCTATGCCAGCCTGCAGATTAATTCCGTATGTCGTATA
Source organism: Meleagris gallopavo (assembly GCF_905368555.1). NCBI lineage: Eukaryota > Metazoa > Chordata > Aves > Galliformes > Phasianidae > Meleagris > Meleagris gallopavo. The sequence continues at coordinate 15,181,480 of NC_139435.1, read as the reverse complement.
TGAAGCACTCATTTTCCTGGAAGCAGGAAAAATAGCTGTTTCTTTGGGTCAAGTCACTAAAGATGTACTACTAATTAGATAAGGATTGAATCATCAAAGAAGATAACAACAACAACAACAAAAAAGAACAAACAAAACTTAAAAATGATGCATCTGAGCACATCACTATGATTCTTCATTTGATTCACTCCAAGGCAAAGATTTCTTAGGAAATAAATAACAGCACAGTGAAAAGACAGGGCTCTGAAACAGCAGTTTGTAAACTTTTTGATCGTATATAAATAAAACTATTTTGAGCACACACTCACAGTGTATACTTCTTTGTTTATCAGTTACATACATGTTATTGAAGTTCTAATGGAGCCACATGTCAATAGATCACCTTGTGTACTCACTAGGGTACACCTACCCACAGTGGAGACTATGGCTATAAAATAACTTATACCAATGTTATACATTGTCCTAAGAGGTACTTTGCATTGCCTTATTCAAGAAAGAATGAAGAGAAGAACCAACACATTGTGGGCTAAGTGGAATACTGGCACTGAAAAACATCTTCAGCATCAGCCCATTAAAATATTCAGGGACTATAAAAGATATTATATATCCCCAAGAAGAGCTGTTTATGGACAAAACCAAAAGATTGTTACAAATTTGATGAGAGGATTTGTAACAAAAGCAGCTGTGAATAGCAGACATCTGGCCAGAGCGTGTGGAGGTGGTGTACCTTGGACAGTCTCCAGTGTATTTGGAAGAACATAGACATTCTTCATAATTTCAGCCATTAATGCAAATAATATAGTGCTTTTTCTTTGTTTTCCTAGAAACCCACATTGTGTTACCTAACAGAGTTTCCCTTGCACTCTGAGGGCTGATACAGGTAGCATCAACATTATCTCCTCCATATGAACGATCACCACTGAAACATAATCAAATTCTACTTATCCAGCTTCAGAAATCTAACTGCTGAAAACACTAAGGACATCCTCTGCAATGACATTTATGTTTCTTTTGTCCCTTTTGAAGTACAAAAGTGGTGTTTTCATGTTAAGTGATGCTCTGAGAAACCGCAGAATGAATAACGTGTGGGTTAACATTTTAGGTTGCGGCCATCCCGAGTTGAGTGCTGAAGCCTTTGAGTTAGACATGAAACACCCCTGACATCAGCCTTTCACATTCATCCCCAGACCGTCTCTTCGGCATGCATGAGGCTCATTACAAGGCACCTAATCTTCCTGGGCTTGGCATGAGACCAAGCTGACTTCGGGGCATGCAAAGAAACTGACAGTGTGAGAATCAGACTGCTAAGTCTGGGGATCAGGATCACTTTCCTGTGTGGATCCAGTTTGGTATAACTTTCCCATAGATACAAAGGAGGCAGGTAACAAAACAGGGAATTACAGTTCTGGAGCACTTAGGGGCAAGTGCAGGAACAGGCAGCCTGCAGCAGTTCTGAGGAGATGCTTAAATTTGCTTTTTTTGTGGAGATAGGATACAAGAGAACATTGACATACGTCAGAAAGGGGAGGGAGCTCAGCCAAAGTTTGGCTAGATCTCTCCTTCCTCCTTGCTTTGGCTTACATCTGGAAGTCCCATCCTGTATATCCAATCTCTGATTTCTCTGTCCCAACTCTCCACCTCTGATCCCTCTCAACTGGGCACTTGGGCAAGCTGAAATGCCTTTTCCTGGGCAGAACCGTTCTCCTGAGTGACACGCAGTCTGCCAGCATGGGACTTGGCAAACCCAATCCAGCCACTGGATTCCTGTCCAAGTTTCTGCTCCATGCCTCTAATAGAATATTACTTTTATGATTCTGAAAACCTGTAGAATCATTCTCAGAGTGGTTTGCAAACACTAGACTGTACAATTAGTAGAAATCACCACCTCTTCTACAACATACATGCCTCACAGTAAAACGTCTATAAAAAAGTTATTTTCTGTTAAAAGCTGCGGGCTTCTTCTTGAGGAACTGACACTTTAAATGTTGCTCATAAATACTCCAGCATCTCCCACCTTTTTGGCAGTAGTTTCTTTCATAATATTCTGGTGTGCTACAGATGATAAAAGAGATGGCTGAGTTTCAGCCGGATGCTTTTGAAACTCTAGTGGGCGATCAGCAATGAGATGATTGCCTGTCAAACAGTTGGTTCAATTTGTCATGTTCTTCTGGGATTTTAACAAATGTGAGGGAGGAAAAAAGTCATTTGCATAAAGTCCGAAATCGATCCAAACTTTTCCCCAATATATTGTGGAGATTTCAGAACATTTCAGCTTTTTTTTTTTTTTTTTTTTTTTTTTTTTTTTTAACCATAAAAGAACAAGGTATGCATTTCAAAACAAGATTATTATCCAGGTTTAAGACATGATGAAGCCTAGTCAGGATGTTTGGCTCTGGGTCATCCAATTACAGGAGTAAGAAGCTCACCATAACATTTAAGATTCAGATTATTTTAATGTTTTCTTTCTTGGAAAGATGTTTTGATTTGGAGTTTTGGCTACAGCACAGTTTAAATTTACTTTTATCTGTGCTTTTACAAGTGCATTTTCATCCCAATCTAGTTTGAACTCCAAGCGCTGCTTGAGGAGGAGAACCTTTTCCTGCAAGATTTCTCAGAGAAAAAGACATGCAGTATCTCTCTCATCTAGCAAGCTGAGAGAGAAAGGAACAGTAGAGTTTCACGTACATTTGGACATGCACCTGCACTTTTAGATGACTATCTAAAAATATTCTTCCAAACTTTTGGAAGCCTGCTTGGTCTTTGTCAATATGTGTGAATAACTAGTCCCTGTAGTGTGTGAATCATGGATTACAAGTAATTGCACAAAATTCAGTGGTATCACAATGTATTGGTTACATTTTTTTTGTAGGAGTTAGAAAAAAATCTCAACGCAATGTTGTCTTAAGACAAAGTAAAGTCTTCCTGTTTATTACGTATCTTTCCTGTTGCTTATTCTGAGAATTACTCTTTTAATTAATCTGACACTGACTGCACAAAGCCTGAGATCTTGTTGCATTGTTTAGTCTTTCCCTGTGTGAGAGTTGTTAAGTGTTAGAGTCAATGTGCCCCACCAAACTAAGCATTTCTTAAATGTCTGTAATCCTTTAATTTCTTCTTGACCAATCTAACAGCCTTCTTCAGGGCAACTGTCTAAAGGCTATCACAACCAGCAACATCTCTTAACCTGGCAAGAGTAACTTTCATGAATAAGACATGTACCTGCATTCTGAGACTGCCTTCTTCAGGAGACTTTGATTACAAAATCACAGAATCACAGAATTGTAGGGGTTAGAAGGGACCTCCAGAGATCACTGAGTCCAACCCCCCTGCCAAAGCAGTTCCCTACACCAGGTCACACATCCACCATATCCAAAAATTTCCATGGCTAACCATTTGTTATTATCTGCTAAGGAGTTGTGTTGGCAGAACTTTCCTGTGATGTCACCAGAAAAGCAGTAGGAATGATTTAAAAGCCAGAAGCTTTGAATTATTGTTTAAGGTATTCAATTAGCTAGGTACTGTATTCTCCTCACATTTATCTAGAAGAAAAGATGCATTTATGGGAAGTTTTCCAGATCTCTCTTCATTAAAGTGAAGAGGTCACATTTTATTTGCTGCTAAGTAAAATAGTATAGTACATTGCAGATTATAATACCTAAGTGTGTGTGCTTGGACGATACTTCACAGAAAGCAAGTCAAGTGCAGAGCTATAATTTGTTTCATCTTGAGAGCCATCTTGGCTCAGAAAAGATCTTTTCCCTCCAAATGTTAAAGGTTTTGTGGAACACTTGTAATCTTTTGTTCTCTATATCACCATTTCAAATGCTTTCTGTTGTCTATTTAAACATGAATCAAAACATAACAGGGCAAATTTTGCCTTGCAAAGGCCTGGAAACTAAATCTTGTTGGATTAGAGCTCTAAAGTAGACATATTTGGTTTTGTAATGTTCAACTTTCATGTGTATTTCTGCCTCTTCATTCTAACAGCCCCAGCTGTGTGTCCAGAGTGCAATTAGACAATCTAAGAGAGATTGTGACTCAAAAGCACTGATCTCCCTCTTTGGGAGTAAAAAAACCTCCCCCCTTGATTCAGGAAAAAAGTCACAACTGAGAAACTCTCATCCCATTTTTAGCAATACTAGATAGTACAGCTTTATTTTATACAAATAGTAAATATTATAGGATAGGCAGCAATCAGATGAACAGTTAATTAGTATATGCAGGAGGAGTGGTAATTTCACTCAAAGGAACTAGCGGATAAATCAATAACTTTCTTGGCCACATCTGTAGGATCTCACCTATTTCACAGCTAGCCACACCTTTTTCCTTCATAACTGTACACCAAAAAGCTTGAGCCCAGATCATAAAGAGTATTTCATGTCTACCTTCCATTTGAAAGTGGTGCCCTTCTTATCCTTCAAAGGTCCTGATGCTTTTTCAATAATTCATTTATAACAATCATGTTTCTGTGGCACTGATATCTTGTATTTGATTTATCTTTATGGGTAGCTTACAGTTGTCTTGTCAGTTCAAGCAGAGAAATCAGTTTCATTCCCAGTATCTATTACATCTGATCTAATATTGGACCGTGTTAATATAAACTTTCCTTGCTAAGACAGAACACAATGAGGCATGTTTTAAAAATAGAAGTTTCATGGAATTACAAAGTTGGAGGCTTCAAAAGTTCATAAATGTTAGAGTGTTTCCACAATGATCTCTAATGGGAACTTTTTCTGTAGCAATTAGAACTGTCCCCTCCTCAAAAATTACAGAACATTGATCATTTTCTTCTTGTCTGAAGCAGATTTTGTGTAGGTTTTTGTGTTTCTTCTCATGCCTCACTTCTTTGTCAAAAGAATATTAAAAAAAAAAAAACAACAAAACACAAATATCCATTATATACAATCAAAATAGGTTTTTTTTTTTTTTTTTTCAGTCTTGGTTTATTGGACAAATGAAAGAAGAAAACAGAGTGATGGAATGTTTACACTAAAAATTCTGGTAAGTAACTTACTGGCAGTGAATTTTTACCTCAAACACACCTTACTGTACAGGTATGCAAATTATTGTATGAGTCATATTCAGTGTAGTGTCAGTTCAAGAGGCAGCACGCTTACAGACATGAATGGCATAGCTGGTATCAGTAAAACAGGAAAGGTCTGGTTTCTCAAAAAAGATTTATCTTAAATCCCTTCCTTATCATTGAAATCAGTTGTGGTGCTGGTTTTATTTCTATCTGCCTTACGATAAGATTATATAGCCCGCAAAAATCTTGCTGTATAATGCAACACACTGCATTTTTGCCAGTACTTTACTAATTATTTGAGACCATTTTGGTGGCCCAAAAAACTTGGCAGGTGAAGTGTAGTGGCTCCGCTGGTGACATAGGAATCTTTCAGCAGGGAGTTGGAGCTCTCCAGACTGGAGAATACTAATGTGCAGGTCAAGGCACAGCTGAATAGCTTGGCACAATGGGGCTTCATAATTCTTTGGAAAATTGAGATGCCAGTTATGAAATTGTGTTCTGCAGACTTGCATGTTTTGGGGGGAAAAAGCTAGTTTTACTAGACACTTTAGATGTTGGTATTTCAGATAAGATCTTCTTCTCTTACATACTCAACTGAAAGTTGTAGCAGCTGCTAAGGTTCAAGGTACATCTTCTTAACTTCAATTCCAAGTACCCCAAAATAATAATTTAAACTACCTGTATCATGCACTGTAGTTCTCATGAGCCAAATCACAATAATCCTTTTACTTTCTTTGCCTTTCTGTCCAGAAAGCACCTTCTGCCTTATGCCAAGTTCACTCCACAGTCTCATATTTCAATTGCCCTGGTTTGAAGAAATGTCATGTTGTGTTGGAGTCTAAGAATAGAAGGTGCTCATCAGTCAACATTTTTATAGCGTGGTAATCATCACTGCAGTGAGCTGATTTGGTACTCTGAATTTTGACCACTGCCTTGATCAATCACTGAACAGTTCTATTCATCATCTACCTATTCTTATGGATTTGTTTCCATAGAGGCCACCTAGATTAAAAAGAAAAAAATGAAAATAGGACAAAAATCACCCAAATTCATGTCACCCGAGGGGAAAAAAGAAAAAATTCAACACTGTCAGAATTTAATTAGCACTGAAAATGCCCTACCTTACAAAGAAAATCTTCCCCTTCCTCCCCCAGCATAATACCAATTTTGGATTATTAATAAGAATTTATTATTAATAAATTAGTGAATATGATTATCTTAAACATAATGTAAGCATCCTAGTAAGTGTTTGCAAAACACAGGTATTTGTACTGAAGTCTCTCGAAATCCCTTGTGCTTAAGTGGTTGGACTGGAGGGAATGAGTAGAAAGAGTCTCAGTAAGGATCCAAATTCAGTAATACTCCAAATTCATGTAGCACAATTCTAAGTCTAATGTAATCTCTGTACCAAAGCAGTATAGATATCATAGTCAGAGTGACCTGGATATTCATCTAGCATTTCTAGGCACATTGTAGGGGTGCTGCTACTGCTTTAGGGTGGGAGACACCTGAAAATGCCATAGGACCCTCACTGCCATTCAAAAGCAAGGTTTAGCTGCCAAAAGGGATTGAGTATAAGAAATTCAACCCAGTGCTGTCCTCCAGTGGCACAAACCTCTCTGCAAGCAGTGACATCTGTGCTCCTTCCCAGAATACCAAGGAGCTGTGATAGGAGAATGCAATGTGATGTTGCCTTTTGTTGTTGGTTTATATTCTCAAATAAAATATTCTAATTACATTATTGTAGAACGAAATGTGATGATTTTCAGTAAAGAGAGTAATTAGTGAAGGAAAATGAACTGTGATGGGGGCAACAGTTTAGCACTACAGGAAAATACCAGTAATCCTAATGAGGTGCTAAAAAGCAAATGAAAACAGTCCCAGACAGATAGTTGATTAAAAAAAAAAAAATAATCATAGCTTTAGAGCTTCCATTTAAAATGTATCAACCTCATTCTTATCTTCAACACTTTATCTGTTATTGTCAACCACTGGCATAGCAGTGGCAGCTTCACTAAACGAACACAATGACAAGAGGAAGTTGAAGTTAATTAGAATTGTGATGTTTTCAAAAATTAAAATCTTATATATACACCCTGTTTCATTATATTAGTTCTGAAAGTAACATCAAAAATTGAAATAAACTGAGAGGCCTTGCTATTACATAAATGGATTTGTGTACGTCAGATATCTTTCAGCACAGCTGCCTAACTCACAGAGAGGTAGTATACTAAATATTCACCAAAGTAAATCCACTTGCACATTCAACAGTTTCCTGGCTAAATATATGTTCATACTGAGCTCAGGTTTAAGTGCACCAAGACTTGCTAATTTTTAGTATTTATCTCTACTCCTACATCTTATTTGTATCTGCAATTTTATCTGTTGGCTGATTTAAAAAAAAAAAAAAAAAAAGAAAAGAAAAAAAAGAAAAAAAAGAAAAAAGTTTTCTTTTGCAATACTATGGCTAGTTCCAGTCACTGAATTCATGTCAGATTCCTGGACTAGCATAGTGCACAGGTATTTCTTTAACCATAGCTATGGGAGTAGACTGAAATCTCATTGATGCAGCTGGATGCAGTCAGAATTGTTCTACAGGATCTATATGAACCCCCATTACTTCTGGATGAGAAGGTGTAGGAAGGTCAAGAGAGTGAGAGAAGTTGATGGCCTTGAACTCATAGAAAAGAGTTTCAGGTGGTTTTGCTGAATTGTATTAGTGACTCTGCAAATATATTGTGAGATGAAAGAGTGTGCTACTGATTTACTATATTTGGAAGAAAATAAAAACAAAATTGAGGCATGAGTCTGCATATACTCTTTGCACTTCCTCTTTGTGCATAGATCATCCCCATAGATCATCAAATGATTTTTTCGTTTAAAAGATGTGCCAGTGAACTGTTGATTTATTGTGAAGACAAAGAAAATCTGACAGCACAAGTATAATATGTGGACCAATGAAGTGAGAAAGTGGCTGAACTTGGGAAGAATTTTATAGAGTAAACAGCAAATCATCCTAACTGCCTCTCTCACCCAAAGATTACCCTATCTTCAGGAAGACAAAGCAAAGACCTGCCACGCTGCCAAGCGCAAACCACTTGCCAGTTGCAATGAATCGCAAGCGGGCACTGTGACTCAGCGGAGCATCTGATATGGCTGCAGCTCTCACAGCGGTGCGAGCCTGACATCTACTGTATGCTGCATCTCAGGAAGCAGCTGACTATGCAGCAGAAAGTGCTTTTGAAAATGAAGGTGCTCTTGAAGACACTATTTGCTTCATACACATCCAGACAAAAAAGAATTATGATGTAACTACTTATTTTATCAGCCTCTTTTTTCCTGCCTCTCTCTTCTGAGCCAGTAACTATTTTCTGGATAAATTAGGTAAAATTATCAAGGCATTTATAATAATTCAAGCTTTTACTCAATGGAGATTTCATAGATACGAAGCATCTAAGATGCAGGAGATTTCAAGGAAATTAAAACATAACTTCAAATCTGCAATTGAAGAACAACTAAATTATTTCAGTCTGGCATAAAAATCCATTGAACATCTATGACTCAGTGAGCCAGAGGACACAGTGACCCAGAAGAGCTGTCCCTGCGCCCTGTCTGACCCTCGTGGTCTCCACTGGCTGAGAACATAGTTCCAGCTAAGAAGTACCAGACACTGGATTTTATATAGGAGTGGAGCTGCCTAAGCCCAGCTGGAGGTTTTGAAGATGATGTTAATTCTCTGACATATCTTCATCAGAAGGATATTCAAATGCTTTTAACATTTTGGAGCATTGTGTCCAAATCACTTCCAAAAACAAACTGTAAGTTAAAGTTCACAAAAACAAAGATAGAATTTAAAAAAGCATTTGGGACACAGAGGTTTCAAGTGAGGTAAATCAGACTTGGATCCAAGCTCCTTCTGGGGACTTTAAAATGTTTTAACTTATCAAAGTGACAAAGATGCCCAAATACAGTTGAAAACTTTACCTTCTTGATTACTTTATATTGGTATTCAGCTCCCACCTGGAATTTGGCCTTAACTGGGGAAAAGAAATAGGTACCTCCAGAGATTAAACCATCAAGCTTGGGATGTGCTTACTTATTCTAAGGAGGTGCCTTCTTTTTCCTATGGGCAACTGAAGGTAAATATTTTGACTCATATCTCAAATTACACGAGGTTATATAAAAATCCCACAAAATAACCTCAATTATCATATAAACTTAGCAGTCTAGTTGCACACTATTACAATAATGCTTTTTGTATAAAATGATTGTTGCCCTTCAGTTTCTGAAGCAAATATTTTCTTGATGGGATTACTCTTCAGAAAAACAAAAACAAACAGACCTATTCACAAAAGACAGGAAGAGAAAATCCTATAGATTGACTCAGATTTTATTGCCATAAAAATTAAAAATTCTGCAAGCATCATAGGGCTCGTGCTCTGACACAGTGTACGGTAGGTGTCTTTGTGAAATTTCATCTTGTAGGATGTCTCCCATGCTAAGGGTAACTAATGTGTATGGAAGGCAATGTTTATGTTCTTTGTTGCTTCCAACTTGGGCAAAGGGTAATAAAACAGCATAGAAAACCACCTAGTATGTGTCAAAATCTTAGCAGAGTAGACTAATACGTAGACGTACACATTAGTGCATTATTTAAATGAAGTCATCCGAAAATACAATTCTTTGGACCTAATCCAGACTATAGTACAGCAGCTGGTGCCATTAAGCACTTCTGCTATTTTCATAGCCTTGGATAGGTCATAGTTTCTCAGGCTGATACTTCAGTGGATAGGCCTAATGATTCACTTAATGATTCACTTTAATAATCTTAAAATAATTCTCCTTTTTTTTTTTTTTTCTCTATCATCTGATTCAATTTTCCACTATCTGGTAACTTTTATCTTGTCTTACACTTTTATCTCAATCAATAACATTGTGAGTAGTCAGAGAACCTGACAGATGACAACATCTTCATTATTTAAGGAGGTCTCTTATGACGTGTCCACCTACTAAGGGCATTTTCTTAAAACAAAAAAAGCTTTTGCTTTATAAAGTACTGCAAATGCAGATGGAAAGTGATGTATTATGTGAAGCACTAAACAAAGAAATAAATAACCAGCCATAGGAATATCTTTTTCCTTTCTGTCACAGAGCAATCTATATTTTAGTATTTATTCTACAAATGTCCTAGCCTCTTAGAGGCAAATTATGCATGAAATAATGCAATTAAAACTGAAATAAAAGATTTAAATGCAGCCTCTAGAGGCATCAAATGGCACCACACTGTCTCACTCTTTACTGCCTCTTAAAATGGATGCTAAATTTATAGGAAAATCTTTCCTGTCTGGGCTCTTACAATTCTCTGGTTTTGATGGCACTGGTCGTAATTCAGATTCCCTATGCCACAGTAACACATCACCTTTTCCTTCATTCCCAAAAAATCCCAAGCAACTCCACAACCAAAACCAACCATATAACCTAGAGCAAGGGGAACTGTCTTAGTTCTTGGTTTCTTGGCTGACTTCTTCTACCCTTTTGAGAAGTTATTGTTATACCCCCTCCAGAGACTCTCAGTTAATGCTTTTCTTAAGATAATTGGTAGTCCTGGTAGTGGTGCTTGGAAAATCATCGAAGACACTGCTATGATGTGAGGGATCCTTGAGAGTGATGCCACCATCAAAACCACATAAAATAAACACAGACTGGAAAAGCTGCAGTCATTTGCAGCGGTGTAACAAGTTGCAGAGAGTCTGAACTACATCCTTTCTTCTCTTCTCTCCCCCTGTATTGATGAAGAGTTTTGATGACAGATGTTCAGTGCACAGAAATATCAGCATTGGTTTGTTGTGTTTATTTATTTATTTATTTATTTTTAAATTTTCTGGAGTCATTGGACAAAAACAATGACTTCACCACTGGTTTCATTTGGGATGAAAATTCATGACAAAAGAGGAAGGGGTTAGGTCAATTTTCAGCTGACAGGACTTAATAAATAGGTTATTTTTATCTTCTGGCACACGCAAATTGTAAATAACTTCACTAAATTCTCTCTGACTGTAACAAACTACATTGCATAATCACAGAAATTGATTTTTTCAACAAGAACAAAGATCAATCTGTGGAAACTCCTTTCTGACTGTGAGCAATGAAAGGAAACCATGACATCAGAATAACTTTAGGCAATGCATTTAAACCATAGAAAATGGTGCTTAGCAGGATCACAGACAAATCTGACTGCCAGCTGTAGCAGATGAAATGTTACAGATGAAAATTGGGATTTGTTGTCATACTATTGCTATGGTGCAGAGTTTCTAGAAAAAAGATTCTAACATAACGCAATCTCTCAAAATCTCAGAGAGATTTTTATGGAATCCAGTAAATCCAGTAGACCTCCTAGCTAGAGATTTTCAGAGATTATAATATGGGAGTTCTAAAATAAATACCATAATGGTGGTCAACATATGAAATAGTTTAGAAAGTCAAATTTTACCAGCCTCCAGCAGAAGGGAGTACTGTATTATTACCAGAGAAACTGATAATACACATATATCAGATGGTATAACTATGAACACAGCAAGTCCTATATGCACTGACTGGCTATGGCCAGCAGCCTTTCTGTTTGCATGACTATCATCCAGAAACCTGATGGATTATGTCCCCACACATTGCAGTAGCAAGTCACTTCTGACAGCAAGAGTTTGTTGTAGCTATGGTCAGGTTCCAGTCCTATAATGCCTGTACATCACCATGTTATCATTCTAAGTGCCTTAATGCCTCACAAAATCTTGAGGTACACAAAAGAATGACAGCTTCCAACACTGCAGAAAAATCTAAATTGGTGTCATCTTCATCATATCAAAAGGCATATGTTTAGTAAATATTGGTTTATCTGGTACTTACAGAGATAACAGAATCTACTTTCAAGAAATCTGCTTTACTAGCGATCTGCTTAAAAGAGTACATTTTAATACTTTGCCAGTTGCACATATTGCAAAAGGAAAGTTTCAGCTATTAAGTATCATCTCTTTCGCTGTTGTGAAATTAATGTTTTAGGGCAGAAATTTGTATAGAGCCTTGTTTACTCCTTTAAACAAGTCTGCCAATGCAATGAATGAGTCTTTTACACCTAAATGTGCATCTACAGTACTAGCCAGTATGGTACTTAGTATGTTCCAAATAACATATTTGAAAGTCTGATGCAATGTGCATTGTCTTCCACATCTAGAAATTTAACTTTTTGACTCCTTTGCGTTGTAAAATTCTTCTTTGCTCAGACAATATTTTCCAAACCTGTTATTTAGAAAATGACCTTTATTGCCCTGTAAAATTGTCCTTATTCTGAAAGAAGGTCCCAAAAGCTGCAGGTCTCCACCAACCAGTGAATCCAGAACAAGAAAGTATCGCATTAGATACAGCACGCTTTTTAAGCCACATGCAACCTGCTCCTAAACCAAAGTTAATGGCAAAACTTCAGTAATGCCAGAACTTTAGTAGATATCACAGAGGAGAGGGCACAAAGCAGATCAAAACTGATGATCCATATTGCAGAAAAGGTAGTACAAAAGCCATTATTTATTAAGCCTGAAATTCAGGCATAATAAATAGCTAGGAACAAATGGGAACTAATGTAGCGTTGGGTTGAATAGTCGGTTATAAAACTGTGTGCTCGACAAATGTTGTTGGCTCATGCCATTCACCCATTACTCTCCTATGGAAATGAAGTAGCTAAAATGCCAGTAAGAATCTAGAGGTCATACAGAGTCACATCCAGATTTGTAGTGTAAGTCAGTAGCACTGACAGTACATAACATTGAAAAACCTGATTTATAGAGCATGGATTGCTCTACAAAGGTAAGCAAGCAGTACCAGAGATAAGATGTTTGGTAGGTGCTTATTCAGGGTGTATAGATAAATATCAAAGATCATACAGTGTTTGAGGGTAAAGTTTGATGACGTCTAAAGAAATTGGATGTTTTGTAGTAACTCATAACTTAAAGCTGAAGGACAGTGAACCAGCAGCTGTTCACCTTGGCAGAATTATGTTTGCTTGCCTTAGATATATATTAAAAATATAGATGCATACTGACAGATAACAGAAGAAAAGCTTATAGGGTTAGCTGAATTAGTTTTGTGAGGAAGCTGCATCTAAGATTACAGGACAAAAAAGTAAGGTCAGAAAATATGTGGAAATTTGGTGCACTGCTATATTCTGTAGTATTTGCAGCTCAGGTCCACACAGAAATGAGCAGAACTGCAGAATAAAGTCAGTGTTGAGACATTTCCTTTTTACTATTATATTTTAATGCAGATATGTTACACCAACACATCCTACAGGAACTTGAGAAGTGAAATACAAAGAAGAAAAAGAGAAGTTCTTCAGTCTTTACACACACATGCCTAGTATTTCATCCACTGACACAAAGTCAGGTAACTTAGATGTTCATACAGGAAAAGAATAGAAGTGTGGAAAAAAGTCATCACCAAAAGCAATGACTTTGAAGTATGAAATCTTTCTGTGCACAGGATTACCTATTATTTTTCTGAGAAAATTCAGCTAATTTGAACAGACATAGAAATGAGACTGTTACAGTCACTGCCTATGATTTGGGACCACAGCAATTCAGAAACTAAAATGTTAGAAATCATAGTAGCATTTGGGTTTTCGTGCATAATTTCAGGGTTACTACTGAAGTCATAGCCAATGGAAATATTTTTGTCTTCCAATTACTTAGGGCTAATAAGAAATCGATATCGTGACACTTGATTATTTAGTGGAAACTACTGTGTATCTGCCTTATGCAAGCTGAGGACAACAGCTGTTTCTTCATCAGTGTGCCGTACAAAAGCAAAAGAATATAAGTGAACAATAAGGATTGCCACTTCTATTTTGTTTTACCTAATATTTGTTATTGTCACTATGTGTACTGGCAATTTTTTGCAATCCTGAAAGCAGAAGTGGATTCTGAAAAGTCTCTAGAAGAGCAGATTATACTATCTGTAGTGCTACTGGTACTACTGGTACTATTTGATATTATGTGTATGTATCTGTATTCCTGGATTTAAGATCTACCTCTGAATGACAAGTGTGCACCATTATTTTATTATAACTATTATTACTATTACCACTATTATTAATCCTTCCATAGCAGCCTTGCAAAACAATCTCGTGCTTGGCACCACAAAAGCACAAAAGAAGGCATTTTTCACCAAACTCCTGCAAAGGCAGCTGCTTGGCACTCATCAGCATCCTGCAGTTCTTTCTGACATCCAAAACTCTTGGCAGGTTAGGGGCACCTCAGCAAAGGATAGAGAGATCAAATGCACTCCGTCATCTTTATCCTTTTCTATACTTTAATTTAGAATTTCTAGTACTTCTTGTAACCTGTTTCAGGCGCTTTGCAGCAGCTAAGTAGCATCAGGAGCACTTACACTAATTTCCAGTGCTATGACTAATAGAACTGTGACGTCCCCACACTGCTTGATGTGCTCTGACAGTATTCACCGTGGACATCCAGGACCTCATCACTGATTTAGACATTTTCATTTCAGCCCATTATGATTCATTTTATACCAGGTCATCCTGGCATTTAGAGTCAGGGACATTACCAGTTTAGAACAATTTGTGTTTCATGTTTTCTTAAAAAAAGTACTTTTCTTTTGAAATTGACTTAAAATTTCAAATTACTATCCTGCTCGTTTTCAAATTCTTCCCCCACATACACTCTCTTCAGGTGCAAATGAGACATAATCTATATAATTCATATTCCATTATAATCTTTATATTACCCTTTCCCCACTCATGATTCAATATGAATGAAGGATTAGTGACTGTAAGAGACATGCAAGCCTTGAGTTGTTCATTTTGAGTTTGGAAATAGTGGAGGGGTTAAAAAAAAGGAAAAAGGAAAAAGAAGGAAATAACATATGAAAGGAGTGAATTACAGTAGATGAAAGGATGCAGGAAGACATCAAAGTCTGCTGGGAATCAGTCAGGATCTTGCTTCATCTTGGCAATATTAGAGCTGGAAGACAAATTAAGAAGCAGGATCTGGAAACTGAGTGGTTATTTTATTGTAAAAAGATTATACACCAAAAATGAATAATGGAATTATTTGTCTGGGGTGCCAAGAAGTGCTTAATGGATGCACAGCTGGTGCTTCACGTTGTACTTCAAGAATTCACCCTCTCTGAAACATACTATCTGTTATTTGATTCTATTATAATCTAAAAACAAATCAAACTTTGAGTCACCCAATAAGACCTTTTTTTTTTTTTGTATATATTTTTTAAAGTATGTAAACAGGTGGTTTCAAAACTCAGCAGCCTAAATCTGCACCCCTCCTGAAGCCAGATCAATTTATTAAAGTAGCTGCTACCTACTTCCTCCTACCCCTGTCAGGTTCTCTTCTCTCTACAGTTCATCTTAATACTATGTAAAAATTAAGGCATAAATTTATAAATTCATTTACCAAAACTACATGTTTCCTTTCTGAGAGTTAACACAAAATCTTAACTCCATTAAGTTTAATGAAAATATTTCTTCCTGACATAACTTAAATATGAAGGGAAAATAATAGTTAAGACTACTATCATCTCAAAATGTTAGATGAATTTCAAAGCTGGTGTATAACTTGGTAAGACAAATGTGACCAAAAAAAAATATATATGTAATTTGCAGTAGCCTGGTTAGAGCAATGCCTGGTAGCAGCTCTATTGAGAATAATATTAGAAATAGAGGAAGTACTTGAGGCAGGGTGGTTGGCACACTGCATGGAGGAGAAAGATCTGGGGGTGTTATTGGCTGCTGTCTGAATGTAAGCCAAAAGTGTACCCAGGTGGCCAAGAAGGCCAATGGCTTTCTGGTTTGGATTTGAAATAGTGTTGCAAGCAGGAGCAGGGAAGTGATTGTCCCTCTGAACTGGTGAGGCTGCACCTCGAGTACCATGCTCACTTTTGGGCCCTCACTACAAGAAAGACACTGAGGCCCTGGAGTGTGTTCAGAAAAGGGCGATGAAGATGGTGAGGTGTAGGGAGCACAAGTCTTATGGGGAATGGCTGAGGGAACTGGGACTGTTAATTTGGAGGAGACTCAGAGGAGACCTGACTATCCAGAGCTATACCAAAATTTCTTTTATGGTGGAAATAATTTGCACATTTTCTCATTATTCATTTTCAGGAAAAGGATATCGCATTATGAGTAAATTCTTCAGCAGATAAGAAGATACAAATTAAGTTACTCGTACACAAATTATTATGTATGGGGATATATTAATTTGTTTTGGTCTTCCCCTACTTAAAGTCCATCCAAAGATGGTGTTTCATGATTGGTGGATTTGCCCTAACTGGCAAGTTCTTGCATATTCAGGTAGTTACCAGCTACTTCTCAGCAGATGTTAGATGCAGTAAATGAGGTTTGATTTTTGCCATTTCTCAAAATAGCTAACAATAGTGTAATATTTATGCAGTTTTATACATTGAATGCTGAGAAAAATGAATGTTCCCATGTAATATGAATTCCTGGATAGTACTAATCACTTCAGTCAGAATTCTGTAACAAGATTTATGGGTGTTTTTTAGCAAGGTATAGTCACTGCATGAAAGTTACAAGTAATGTCAGTGCAATGGTTTTACCTGGAAAATGAGTGGTTTGCATACTGTTAATCTACTTAAGTACAAAATCCTTTTCAGGTTTCTCTGCCAGGTTCAAGAGTTGCTTGCTTGTTATCAAATCTACTTTCCTCTCTCCATCAAAGTATCTCAGAGACTGTACAGAATAGGAAATAATACTATTACATTCAGACATACCTGGAAGGATTACTTGTCCAATTACTACTTTCAAATTTGTTACATCTGATGACATGGGACCATGTTGAGTTAGCAACTACATACTACAAAAGCCATTAGAAATCAGTGTAGATTTCAAAATGAAACCATATAGGAAATAGTGGTAAGTAAGTCTACAGAAGGAAAAGGATCAGGCTTCAAAGGCTATTACAGATGTAGCTAGAATTGTTCCTTGCAGAATTTACAAAAGCAGCTTTATCTCACTGCAATGTCCCTAACTCATTTTGGTAATTCTGTAAATATCATTAGGTCTCTCTCTGCATTACGCTGACACAGATTTCATCCAACAGTAGTAACTCTGATGTGAATTTTTTTTTTTAAGTTGTTACAATGCAGTTTATTTTCATACTCTCAGAGGGAGATCAGGTACAGGATAGGGGGTGGAATACTCACAAAACAAAATGTGAATGGCTTATAAGAGCAGGTAATAGATACTAATATAGACTAATATCCCAAGATGTTCTGCTTAGAGACATTTTTCTTTCAACATGTGTTGAAATAACCTGAAGTGAAAAAACAGCTATAAACCCAAGGTTCTTTTTATTTTCTTCCAGAAATACCAAATGAAACATCTATAAAATAAGGAAAGAGTTTGGTAGTAGGAAAGTAAATGTATTCTATGCTGGACAAAAGCCAATGAATTGAATGCAACACAAACTAAAATCAATATCCTCTTCAGAAGGCATATTGTATTAACATACTCTCCTGTTTGAAATGGAAAACATGAAGAAAATGAAGGGCATGAAAAGAAGGGATTTTAACTGCTTTATAAAGACTAATCTTTAGGTGAGCTGAAAAGTGTACGGAGGAAATATTATACTAGCATTATGAATGAAGTATCCATAGAATATGAATTGCTGAGGACACAAGTTTATGTTAAATGTGTAATGACTGTAAAAGAGGAAGTATTAGAACTATCACAATGTTTCAATGTCCTTCTCCCTATACTTTGAGCTCCATTATAGCTCGTTCAGATTTGCAATATTTCAATGGAATATTTAAAAAATTCAAACTCTGTGAGGAAAAGTTTTCCTTCTTAAAGAAAAATATAAGAATAATAGAAATTACTGCCACACAAACCTGGCACAAATCGTACAACAAAGCATTAAAAGTGGGTATGTTTCAGTGACTCTTAATCTCACTGTCTTGCAGCAAAGCTGGGAGAGGGGGTTTCTTCATGAGCAGCACGGAGCCTCCACAGCCCAAGCTCCTCCAGAGTTTGCATTCTCCATGGAGCTTGCTGTGTGTGTGGAAGGAAGGAGGACAACCTTTTGACTTACATGCAAAGATGAAAAAACAAGATGTCTTAGACATGGACTCCTTCTTAGTTTTTTAGCACAATTTTCAGAACAAAATTTTGTCACCTCCATATCCTTCTATCTGTATAGCCAGAAAATATGTTTTGCAATGTTTTCTAAATGTTGTCATATAGTGGAGTTAATAGCTGCTCACACAAAGAAAATTGCAAGTCAGCTGGGGCTGCAGAGCCTATCCACTGTACATGGCAGAGCACTGTGACACTATTTTTCTGAAAAAATGGTTTATTTCAGTCATAATCAAGGAGAGAGTCTGAATAACACAATTTTAATTGTTTTGTGCTATGATATGCCAGATAAATTTGTGCTTTTGCATGACATAGGCTGGTCTCTTTTTTTTTCATAAAATCTAAGGTGATGAATACAGCTCTGGACCAAATGTCCATACCTCAATAGTGATCCCTATGCTGCTCAATGCAAAAGCTGGAAAACACAGTGGGGGATTTGTTAGACTACCTATTATGTTGTTTAATTGCACAGTACTAGCATCTGAGAATCTCAGCCACAAATCAAATTTGATAGCATCCAATATAAAGATCTTACTATCTCAATCTCATGCTCTTTCTGTGTCCCACAGACTATGGCTCCCTCCATACTTGCCTTGATAGTCACATTTTTTGCCCACATATATTGGCTTTTTGTGGAACAGCTTGAAGTACTCCACAACTGATGAAGCTGTGTGCCATTTCATTGCTCAATGCCTTTGTTCCCCTTTCTCTAAAATGGAAGGCAACGATAATACTTCCCTTACAAGTACTGTTAAGTAAGTCTTAATGCAGTAATTCTGTCTATAGCTGTGATTTGGCTAACATAGATCACAGAATGACTTGGGTTCGAAGGGATCTCAAAGATAATCCAGTTCCAAGCCCCTGCTGAGGGCAGGGCTGCCACCTATTAGATCAGGCTGCCCAGGACCCCAACCAGCCTGGCCATGAACTCCTTCACAGAGTTCACAACCTCTTTGGGCAACTTGTTTCAGCATCTCATCATCCTCTCTGTGAAAAATTTCCTCCTGACATCTAATCTAAATCTCTTCTCCTTTAGTTTAAAGCCATTTCCCAATGTCTTATCACTATCTACTCATGCGAAAAGTTGATTTTCCTCCTGTTTATAATCTCCCCTTAAATATTGGAAGATCACAATTAAGTGTCCCCAGAGCCTTCTCTTCTGCAGGCCAAACAAGCCCAGCTCTATCTTTGTAGTCTTTCTAGTCTTTGTAGGGGAGGTGCTCCAGCCCCTCTGATCATCTTCGTTGGTCTCCTTTAGATCCTATTCAAAGGATCAACATATTTCCTGTGTTGAGGGCCCTGGATCTGGATGCACTGCTCCAGATAGATGCTTACAAGTGCAGAGTAGAAGGGGACAATCATCTGCCTCTCCCTGCTGACCTCCCCTCTTTTGATGCATCCCAGGATACAGGTGGCCTTCCGGGCTGTAAGTGCACACTACTGTCTTGTGTTAAACTTTATATCTACCAGAACCCCCAAGTCCTTCTTGGCTGGTCTGCTTCCAAGGGGTTCTTCACTCAGTCTGTATATATATATCTAGGATTGTCCCAACCCACATGCTACATGTTGCACTTGGTCTTGTTGAACATCATTCAAGTTTGTCCAGGTCTCCCTGCCCAACAGGGAGGGAAAAGGGCATCCCTCCCTTTTTCTAAGTCAGCTGCATCACTCAGCTCCATGTAATCTGCAAAGCTGCTGAGTGTGCACTCAATCCCATCAAGAATGTCACTGATAAAGATAGTACCAGTCCCAAGATGGACCCCTGAGGGATACCACTCATCATTGGCCTCCACCTGGACATAGAAACATTGACAACAACACTCTGGCTGCAATGTTCCAACCAATTCTTTTTCCACCAAATAGTCCACTCATCAAACTCATACATCTCCAATTAAGAGATAAGGATGTAGTGTGGGACCATGTCAAAGGCCTTGATTAATGATGATGTATGTAAATAAATGTCTGTTCATGAATAAGACATTACAATCAATCAGAGTATTGTTACAATGAAGATATCCTAGATAGTAGTAAGCATTTTTAATTAAGAAAGATGAGAGACAAATAGAGTATGTTGTGGATTTTTTCTCACCTTTTTATACAAAATATTTGAAATTCTACTGTCACTGTGTATTGGAATAACATTTTAATTGTACTGCCTTCAAGCCATCTAGAGCACCTGGCTGAATCAGTGTCCTCAGACACATTCTGAAGTGTGTATATGCTTTTGCAATATCTCCACACAAGCATATGTTTAAGATGAATGGACATACCTACTATTAGACAGCTTCAAGCTGTTAAAGATAATTTCTAGTTTTACCTACTTTTACCAGCAGCCTTGCTTTCCTTCTCTTTTGTATATAAATCATTTAAACAATTTAGCTGTAAAGAGAAAATCAGGGATTAATTAAATATTAAGATATGTCTTACTCAAATGATAAAAATACTGGTCTCTGCTGGTTTATAAGGCATAAACAAGTCCATATGTAGAGAATGAAATAAATGATCTCAAAATTTGAGCTTCATCCTTATAATCTCTCAGTACTCCCCTTTGAATTAGCCATCACTGAAGAATTTTTGGAAGTCTAGAAAAGTCTTCCTGGAAAAACTGGGATTACAAACCAGAAAGGATGAAGATGACAGTGACAAATTAATCTTAAGTGCGTGCACAGAGTGACTGTGCCCTGGTGCAATGTGTAGAGATGGTTGCACCGTGCAAAAAGACAGCATAAATCTATATACAAGCCAAGGATCTTAAAATTGGTTATCAGAAAATATAGAACGCTATTTTTTTTCTAGAGATTTGATACCTATCAGGCAGCTGTAGTCAAACACTTTTGTAATGTGGAACACTGAATTTTAAACAACTAAGCATGACTCAACTCCTTTTTTTTAAAGGCTGCCAAAGATGGTGCTAGCTTTTATGAAGGAGCATAGTTTTACATGAGCAGGAGACTTGGGTGTAGTGTCCTCATTGTTAGATGAGTATAATTCAATAATATCTACTCTTCTGGAAAGAATAGACAAGGTTGTGGCAGGATATTTTCCATGTTTTCTCTGGCTATCAGGCTGGCAGCAGCCAGTGAGGGGTCCATGCTCTCCACCTGCTCTCCTCAGGGACCATTTACTCTTTTCATGCTAATGCTGAAGGAATAGCCCTTTCCTCCACAAAATACATGCTTTCACATTTACAAAATAAAGAAAATTTTGGATTTTGTAAAATAATTATTCTCTGTGAGTTCAATTCTTGTGGGGTATATCAGACACATGGTTGCATTTCTCTGTGCTCGCTTCCTTTTGGAGTTGTGTGCCATGACTTTGCATGAGCTATGAGTCGAGAATTATCATGCAGCAGGTAAGTGGTACTGGAAAAGGAGTTCTTGGAACAGAGGGAAGCACCAAATCTCATCTCCTGTTTGTCAGCACAGGATAAGCCTCCACTGATAGTTCCTTTTGGCACTTTTGGCACAGGGCTGTGTAGAATCCAAGAAGAGGCTCCTGCCTTCTAACAAGCACAGTTTGTCAGTGATATTCCTTTGTGAGTGTGACACTCTGCATTCATGCTTGTAGGTAAAAAAACCTTGGGCTTTCAAGGCAGATCTCTCACAAGATTGCTATATATGAATGGAGAAGGCAGGCTTTGATGGAGTGCAGCATGTTTCAGGGATCATGTTGGCAAGAGCAGAGTACATTTCAGCATCATTGAGAATCCAGTTATGATCATACTGAGGTGAGCAGCAAGTTTAAAATACATCTTAAAGTGTCTGAAAGTGCCTGAAGTGTGGGGAAACTTAAGCTGTTCAATCTTTCTGCTGTTATATCTCAAAACTATCATGCATTATTGCAATAAGTCCACCAGGAAGTGCACACAGTCTGCTTATTTTTCTAAGAGCTTGCATTCTTTTACAAAGAGGAAGGTGAATTATTTGATTAAAACCATGTGATTGGTGACTTCTCTGGAAATACTGCAAATCCAGCTGGAGAAAAAGCCTCCACTTCTGATGATGGGACAGGGCCTGTGCCTCTTTGTATGTGAAGCTCGTATAAACAGAAGAAGGGAATGCTATCTGGAGCTAACACAAGGAGAGGTGAGGAGATGGGTTTTGAGTCCACAGAGATTGCCTGGGAAAGATAACATGGAGGTACATAACTGATGTTTCCTGGTAGGTGCTTTTCTTGATGGAGTACTTTCAACACAGCATTGAATAGTTACATAAAACTATGCAAATGGTTGGAATGTGAGCATAGTAAGAAGAATTTTCGTGATCAAGAATGTGTGCTTTTCCCCAAGAGAGTCTTTGAAGCTGCTGGAGCTGAACTAAAAATAGCTCAGCTTTAACCTCCTAAAGTTGGTTATCAAAAGGCAAAAGCAAAAATAACCAGGCAAACAGGAGAAGGTTAAGACCCTATGGCTCAGGTATGTTTGGATTTAGCTCTCATTTCAGAGAGAATCTGAGGCAGTGTCCAAATTTCCAGACATACTGTCTGATGCATCCTGTGGGAACAACCGACTGTCCACCAAAAACCAGGATGGAAAAATAGTGCTCACCAGGTCCTCTTCATACTGACTTTCTAGTCCAGTATGGAACCTGTAGGAATGATCCAGTAAAACTGCTTTCTCATTTAAGTACTCTATGGCTGTTTAGCCCAACATACAGACTTAAAGAAATTAAACAGAAAGTAAATATACGGAGATGAGCTCAAGCCAGTAGAAAAAGGAAAGAAAAAATTTCATTTACTGCTGAAGGAGCTCAGTGAAACAAACAAAAAAACTCCACAACCACCACCCTTCAAAATATCTAACTACTATAGCATGATTTTCATCAAGTGATCACATTATGTTGATTAATCACTACAGGAAATGAGTACCTCAATTCAGATTTTATGCAGACCAGTAAGAGAGTGCAAGGAAGTCTGTGTTACATATTGCTACTATACCTTTCAAGTTTTTATGGCTCTCAAGAGAAATGAGGCATTCATAATGCGGGGGAAAAATAAAATTCATAGAGAGCATCATAAATCTAAAGGACTAAGTCGTGGAAATCACATCTTTAAACTGACACAGCTGTGATTAACTAGCAATGGCTTTTACAGTCAGAGAAGTTTTTGGTTATAGTTATGTGCCCAGAGAAAGTTTCTGGTAAAAAATAAAAAATAAAAAAAGTACAAGTCCTTATTCAAACCCTTATTTGGGGACTAGTGGGATGGAATATGTTAAATCACAAATCTTACACCTCAAGCTTAGTTTTGAATCTGTTCTTATCACACAGACTGAAATTTCCAGTGGATGTTGGCTCCTTTTTTTTTTTTCTTTTTTTTTTTTTTCTTAAATAAAGCCACCCACAGGATTCAGTAGTTTCTGCTCAGCAGAGCAGTGGAATAAATCACAGTTCATGGGTGAACTCTACTCACTCAGCTGTCTTTGCTAGGTTAGACAGTCTCTCTGCTGTAGATAATAACACAATGGTCCCTACTTTCCTGTACTCAAGCAATGACTTGCCAATCAAAATTAAAAAATATATGCATGTGTATGTATGTAAATATATATAGTTAAAGAAAACAAAGCTAATTATTGATATTGAAATATCTATAGAAGCTTGAATCATAATTGACTTAAATGCTGTGGAGTAACTTGCTTATTCATGATGGAGGAATAATGCTACAAATCAAAGTAATAACATCCTTCATCCATTTTGCATTTGCTTTCTCCACAGGAGACTGTACAAAGTAAAAAGTCAGCACAACACTGCCTTGGAAATGTAATCTTCCACCAAAGAATAGCTTCACTGCAGCAGAGTAGGCAAAAACCTAGGTCTAGACAAACAAACTTGAGTTTGACTGGGATGCCTATTGCCTATAGAAGCAAATTGAATGGGTGTGAGAACACTTTTGGGCAAGGAAGATAACTGTATGACTCATAAAACTGCTGTTCTGATGATCTACACAATCATATTCTCCATAAACTCCCACACAACTTCCAGGCACAGTTCAGGTGTCAGGACAAATCATGAACCACATCTTTCGTGTAGATTTATGTCTTTTCTTTCAGTCACACATACTAGAGTTCATAAGAATATACATGAATATATATCCACAAAGCAGTCAGTGCAAAGGAACAGCTTACACAAAATAAAATTATTTACACATAACTGAATTAGATCAGAACTTTTTTACCCATTATGTTAATGGTGCCCTAAAAACCGAAAATAAAGGCAGCCCTTAATTGGATCATTTCGTGGATAGTTACAGTACACTGAAGTATATGCTGCTCAAGCTGTGAGAAACCAAATTACTAAAAAAAAACCCCAAAATCAAAAAGTAAAAATTTTTCAAAATAAATCTCATTCACATATGCCATCAAATCTTTCCATTCTCCAAGGAAAAGTTTGATTCAAGTAAACAAATTTGTGTTTTAAAATGTAAAAGATCTCTTTCTTTACAGAGAGAGTGGTGAGGTGCTGGAACTGGCTGCCCAGAGAGGTTGTGGATGTCCCATCCCTGGAGGTGTTCAAGGCCAGGTTGGATGGGGTCCTGGGCAGCCTGGTCTAGTATTAAATGGGGAGGTTGGTGGCCCTGCATGTGGCAGGGAGTTGGAGATTCATGATCCTTGAGGTTCCTTCTAACCCTGGCCATTCTGTGATTCTGTGATTCTGCAGGAAGAAAGCAAATGTTTGTGATGGTAGATTGATAAAAAAAGTCCATTTCGAACTAATTTATAAAAACTATCAAAGCAGATTAATCTTCGAGTCCAATAACATACATTGAATTAAAGTAACTAAGACTCCAGTACGCTTTTCTAATAAGATGATGGGAAAAGAAGAATGTAGAAAAGCTGGTAATCCAACCTGAACCCTATTTAAAGATATAACAAGAACAACAGGTAGGGAGTATTTTAAAATTGCCCTACCAATTCTGCATGTATGAATGGAAATTATGAGAGGAAATTGTGAAGATAAAATTCTTTAGCTTTTAACAGCATAACAGCATCCTTCTCTGTATACTCCTGCAGCTACACAGTCTTATTCTCATGTATAAGATAATGGCTTATAATAATATAAGCACGCATGCTTTTTATACTGCAGGACTGTAAGTATAGCAGTTTTTAGTAGTCATAGCTGAAAAATTTTTGCATTTTAACCAGGATATCTTCAGTATTGTATTTTAGAGCTAATATCTGATGCCTTTCTGAATGCTAGAAAGCAAAAGAATGAGTGACAGGGAAAAGAAGTGCAATGGATTAGAAATTCAGGTCACATTGTCATAGTCAAGCAGAACGTGAAGGTACTGAACAACAAAGCAGAAGGAAGCTCAATAAGCTCTAATTTTTTTAATATAACTTTTCAGAATCTGAGTAGTGGAAGCGACTACTGGAGACTTTAAACAAAACAAAACAAAGCTTGGGAAAAAAGATAAACCAGCTTGTTAGAGATAGATGCAGTACCACCTTTAGTGAGCTGTCAGAAGCCATCCAAGGACCTTTGTAATCTGTGCACTAATGGTTCAGGTGTTACTGGTACTGGTACAGTTAAGACATGCTGCTGAACAAAGATGCCTAGGTGCACAGGTCCAAAGAACACACTGTCTGAAGGAGCCAGTAGAAAGTGTGCTAAGGGAGATTTTGGAGTTTCCTTCATGAATGATAGCCAGAAATAAAGCAAGATGAAGCAATAATGCTACAAGCAGGAATAGCTCAGCAAGCATAGAACATATTCTACTTTTCTAGTACTCACACCCTTCTGATTAGCACAGCAAGAATGAAATCTAAGTTTGCAGAAATAATAAAGAGGCAAAGAGTGG
This sequence comes from Meleagris gallopavo, assembly GCF_905368555.1. Classification (NCBI taxonomy): domain Eukaryota; kingdom Metazoa; phylum Chordata; class Aves; order Galliformes; family Phasianidae; genus Meleagris; species Meleagris gallopavo. The sequence goes on along the minus strand of NC_139435.1, from coordinate 15,155,492 downwards.
AATAATACAATTTCACACAGATTGAATAGTACATGAAGAGCAGGATGCCAGCTAGGAACTAGCATATACAGACAAGGCAGGACTTGCTCTGTGAAACTCCTCGTAGGCAGAAATTTAAAGATTCTGGCACCACTTGTCATGGCCTTGTAGACAGCAAATCAGATTTAACATCTACATTAAAATCTACAACTACTGGGAAACTCACTTGTAACTCATTGCTTTTGTCCAAAGTTATGTCCTCATCCTTAATTTTGAATCAACAGAAAAAGTTTCATATTCATGTATTATAGATGCACATATGTTTACATTTTTACATATATTTCTACATATACACATTTATTAAAAAAAAAAAAAAAGTAAAATATGTGTTTAAATTAGCTAGGGCTCTGACTTTTCTCATTCTCAAACTTCCTCATACCAAATCAACCTTGGCAGATGGCTGTGAGTAGCAATCCCTCCAAACCTATGCTATTTGCCTGACAGGGAAGGAGGGAACAAGGTTTTTTTTTTTTTTTTTTTTTTTTTTTTTAACCAGTCAGAAAAATTGTTTGTTCAATAGCTCACATGGGGAAGTATGATCTAATCAGAGCATCTATTCCCATTCTAAAGAAAGGAAAATATCAGCTACCTATTCCCATTCTGAGCTGTTTTACCAGTCCAGATTCATCAGGATCTGTAAATAAAACACAGGGTGGGATACAGTGAATTGTCAGCCGTTCTCAGGCTAAAAAGTCCTAAGATCTGTAAGAAGGCTACTGTTGCTGTTGTAAGCATTTCTCTGTGTTGGATACATACATAGAAGGACATTGTCACAAGCATGGTATTAGAGGGATACAGCTACAAAACAGAAGGCTGAAGAAAACTATCTTTTTTGCCCCCATTATTCCTAAACAATGGAAAACTTTCTTTTTTAAGGTTACAAATTAGAATTGCTTTGCTGATGATAAGCTCTGGCTTTTGTTGATCAAACCTTAAGCTGGGAGTTCCTGTATTTTTTTTCCAGACATGTTCTCTTGAGACTCATGCTGCTCTTGCTTCTGCAGCAGTCACTGTTCCTGCTGCTAGTACTATTCCCACTGCTTCAGTGTTTCACAAAATGCCAGTTTTCTGGAGCTGGCTGAAATCCAGTCACTGATGCCTTGCACAGGGGCTTGCTACACTAGTGCTACTGCTAGAACAGTCCCATCCAGAGATTTAATTTCCTTGCGTTGAATTACACTTCTTCCCCTCAAACTGGAACAGAAAATGTTAACCATGTTTAAGAAAAGCATTCTGAGAGACCAATTAAGTGGACTGATTAAAAAAAGTTCTAATTTAAATCCTGCTGTGGTGTTTGTTTGTTTTCATGTTGATGCTCGTTTTCACCTGTTTTGGTGCTAGTCTTTGCAAGGCACCAAGTCCCAAGGTATGCCCTTGTTATACTCCTTCAGATTTCTTCTCTCTTGCAATAGGAGAGTTTGCACTTTGCTGAGAGCTGGGGCAAAGCCACATTGTGGCCCTCAGCTACTACTGACTTTATTTAGTTACTGCAGCCTAATAACTTTTCAGGTGGACACATCCCCCTTGGACAGGGTCCTGGCTTTGTGACCTACATAAAATTTTTTGTTGCAATCTGCACTGCGTTGTAACGCACAAAAAAGAAGCTGGCCAAGCACGTAAATACAGCTCAAGAAATACAGCACATACTCTTTCCAACAGCCATTTGATTTTTTCTTATAAGATTTTCTGCTTTTCCTCCTTTCAAAAAGGCAGTGCGTGCATTTGAAAGCAGCTCTGCTCCTGTGCAATACTTTTGTTTTGCTTTCAGTTAATGTTTGGATTATTGATCTTGCAGGGTCCCACACTGAACTGCCTACAGGTGAATACAACTGACTACTGATTGAGAGAGCATGTGATCCAGCAATTTGGGAATGGAACAGTAGTTTAGTTCGAGTTGGTACAAATCCCAGCCCTCCTGCTATCTCTGGGTACTGATGTTAGTCCGAGATTTCACCAGTTTCAACTCTTAGGTTGAGAGCTTGGAAGTTGTTATTTCTTTCAGAAATAAAGTCTTCTCAAAACAGAACATCATCTCTATTACAGAACTCAAGCACCAGCCTGTAGATTCTAATCAGTGGCAAATGCTCAGCCATTTGGAATTGCAATGATATGATTATTTCTTTCCTCTGCCATATTTATATAAGTGTAAAACACTTGTCAGCATCCAGAATAGCAGCATCACTTTAACAGTTATAGTCCAAAATCTGCAGTTACAAACGAATGAATTTTACAAAACGAAAGTTAAAACTTCCAGAAGATAGAAGTTAATATCCATCCCTATAATTAAAATGAGCTCATAGGCAGAGAAAAAAAAATAGTACACTCACTGAATTAATAAACAGTCCCACAAATGTCTGCATATTTTATGAGTTGCAGATGTGCATTTATATTTTAAACAAACTCCCATTAAGTACAACAAGGTTCTTCATATATTTTCTGCTTTCATGACAGAAACAGTTCTACAGAAAGACAGAGAACTTCTTTAAAAGCAATTATAAAGTGCATCTTGAGATATCCTTATGCATTTTGTACTATACACACAATATCCTGCACACAATATCCTATTCCAGTTTCTCTGTTTTGAAGAGTCATGTAGATCATTCCTATAAACACAGCATGAAAAGCTGGTTTTACTATTCACCTTCAGAGTTTTTAAAAAGATCACTGCAGAAAAATTTTTCTCCAGTAATATGTGTAGAACCATAGAATAAGGTTTAGTTGCTGTTGAGACTAGCAGAAGTCCAGAAATGACATTAAATTTATTTTAATTTCTAAAAGACTGTTTTAAACATCGAACAGAGCTCTTAAAACAGTGCTCAAATGCACAGTGCTTATTGAACAAATTCTGATTTATTGAAAGTAAACATTTACATTGGCTACAATGTTGTAACTGTTACAAATCTGGATAAAAGAGGCTTAAATAGCAATAGAAAGCAAGTGCAGTAAAAAGTGAATAGAGAAAATATTTGGCCTTAGTGATCTTCTGGCAGTATTTACATTATGTACATTCTGTTGAATATTTGTAGTAACTCTAAGGCACCATAGGCTAAATAGCAGGCGGCGGTACTATTTTGTGCACAGAATTTAATATATTTATTCAGAGAAAAAAAGGTTGTAGACTTAAAAGAAACATAGGCATATTTTATGTATACAGAAAGGAGTGGATGCTTCTTAAAATTCAAAGATACAATACATATTGGGTAAATATAAAATTATCTTCAGAACATTAAATTATATGTGTATAAGGACTGTTTTTACTGACTTGCTGGTAAACACTTAATGTAATCTACTTTTCAACAGCTTTTTCACACATTAGATACGCTGAACTAACTACTAATTTAATTCTATTTTGTTTTCTCATTACAAAAATCTTATACCTAGTATATCATACAAAACCCCAATGCAAAGTGTAATGGGCTGTAATATACATCATTGCCATTCCCTGGCAGACCAGGAACACCCAATGCGTCTGGCGTTCCTCACACCAGGGAGCAGCTCGGTATTTCACTCACCCGCTCATGGCAATGGCTGCTGCTGGGAGGCGGCCAGAACTGACCCCATGATGAGGGTGGAGCCCCGCACTTCACACCCGAAGTGTCCAAAGCCGAATCCAGAGATTCGATCCCCTTGTGACAGACAGCCTCGTGCACTGTACGTGACACTGCGCATGCAGAGAGCTGCCTTGCTTTAAATTTTATTTATTTATCCCCTCTGAGGTATGAGCTTACCTCTACTCCTCAGTGCTTTAAGGAATAAATTTGGTTATTAATACAGCCCTGGCTGACTGGACTCGAGATACCTTTCAAACCACTTTCAGCCCTACGCTTGTTTTATCCGCTCTGCCAACAAACGGCTTTGCTGTGCTCAACCCACGGGCCCATCTTTCCCCTTATGGTAGAACTAACGAGGCCAGCAGGACACCCGACCCACACTGCGGTTTGCACACGGCAGCTTTGTGCAGTGCTGCACCCTGCTACGCTCCACAAAAGAAGTGTAGGCCCTGTGAGGGCACAGCGAGGCTCAGCCCCGACCGCTGGGACCCCTCATGCCCTTTTCTCCCTGCCACACTCACCACCAAGATCTCTGCTGCTGCCTCACTCTCAGGTAGCAGAAGCCAAGCCAAGGCCTACCCAAGCATGGATCTTTCATGCTGATGCCAGTAGCCGCAGGCCATGGCATCAGAGGGCTGTAAAACACTTACCACAAGAGCCAGGAATTACATGTACAAAAAATACCTACATTTGTTCAAGGGCCTAACCCCAGCACCTGCAGTGGGTGTTTAGTACAATGCAGGGTTAGACCCCAAACCTGCATGCTTTGAAAATGCTAAGATTACAGAGAGCTTTTGCTCTGACTGACCTTATCAGTCACAAAAAGTACTCTTTTTATTCGACTTTTATCTTCTACAACCAAGAAGAAATCCATTTTAGTTAATATAATGCTAAAGTCACTATACACTCTTCCTATATTTGTCTAATTTTTTTAGTTTCTTTTTAAATCATGATTCTCTTCATTTTGGTTAACACTTTTTTTTTTTTTTTTTCCACTTTGTACTTATCAATGTTGAAAGTATGTTAAATATTTCCAAAGTAGAAAGTTATTTATAAGCATAGTACAATTGAACTAAGCCCAAAGTCTTCATTTGGAAGTGATCTTCTGTTTGTATTAACAAAAGCATAATCTTAGCATTATTCAACAGATGCATTTTTAGTACCAACAGCTATAATATTAAAATTATACAGCATCAGTAACAGTTTTTCAAGGGCTTTAGAGAAAACACAAGCATAAACAATTCTGGTGTGATCAACTAGTTCCTCTAAAACATTAAGCAGAATATCATACAAATTGGCTATTATATGATTAGTAATGCAGAGCCAAATACTTAGGTGATCAAAACAGCTTAGCACTGCTGAAGAAAATAGTTATGCTGATCATATATTATATAAGAAAATAACCCAAGTTGCTTAACCCCTTGAATGCTAAATACTGAATTTCAAGAAAGATTTAAAAGCATCTTTTTTGATTCCTTTCTCAATGTTTAAAATACTTACAGAAGTACAAATAGGTCGATTTCTAGTTAGGGTGCAACATTAAAATATTAACATAATTTCTCCATCAAACCCTCAGATTTGTGTGTTTTTAATTTGGTGTGGGATGTAGAAATAAGTTAGAAAGTTCCATCTCAGGAACTCCCTCAGTTCCTCCATCCTGCACAGAGTCACAGCTTCATGGAGATTTCTACCAAGAAGAGTAATAGAGTCTGGGGCTCTTTTTTTCTCTGTGATTAAAAGCTATTTGTGAAAAGATTATATTTGTTTCAATTATTATTTGTTTAAATTTTGAAGTTTGCTACAGAAAGGCTATCTATTTTTGACTAACAAGTAAGTCCACACAGAACCTCCCCCTTTTCCTTAATCTTTAAAAAAAAAACAACAATAAGAACAGAGACTTCTATAGGGGAACAATCTGAAGACTTATTTTCACCTGTAAATGAAGTAACACCAAGAGGTTTCCCATTTTGGCTAATCAAAAAATTGACTGAGTTACTGTGTAGCAAGTGAATTGTGATAACTGTCATTTAATTCCATTGCTTTACTTGCAATACTGGGCTTGAGTCCTTGGAGATTGGCCTTCCAGATGGCCCAGTTCCCCCAGGCACAATACTGCTGCTTTGTTAGCCCCATCCTTTTTCCCCACCACACAAATGGGATTTGAGCTGCTAATGGTACGTTAGTGAATTGTAATGCCTATGCTCACCATTACTCTTGATCATCTTTTATTGTCCCCAGACTTCAGCCACTGCTCTCAAAGCTCCTTGAAGTATTGTTGCCACTCTACAGCAGCAAGGTCTTCTCATACAACTCTGAGCTCTGCTTTCCTTCACACTTCCCCTTTCTCTCTTCCATACACAACAGTATTTTGAGCAGTCTTAAAATTCGGCATATGTGTGTTTTTTCTCCCCTTTTCAGTACTTATGACAGTACTTATGAAGGCAAAAAGAAATGACAAGCAACTTGACATCACTGTGCAAAGCAAGATTAATTCACTGCCGTAGCTACACTCTTTGGTTTCTAAAGCTACACCTCTCAGCTTCTTCTAAAGTGGTTCACTTGTGACTCTGCTGCAGCTTCAAGGAACTAAGAAAATATGCCTGCTTATTTGGCTTCTCCAGTTTATACATGGTGATATTTTGTTATTTCCCAATTTTTTGAGGAGGCCTCTCATACTGGCAAACTGTAAGCCAAACAAGTCAATGCAGGACATCTTTGAGGTCTTTCTGTTCTGCAAAAAGAGAGCAATTTGGACATACTGCAGGACCAACTATGGAGGGATGGGCACAGGTTTTCAGCTCCACTTCTGAACAATGCTGATTTTGTGCAGCTACTCAAACTAATGCAGTCCTTATGTAGACTGAAATATTTCAAGAATTTTCTTTGTTTCAAGAATTTAACCAGTGTCTCAATATAAAAAATAACAATCAAGATACTGGTTTTCAAATGAGGGGTCTGCCAAATAAAGGTGAATGTCAAATAGCAAAAATTGAAGAGCAAAATGGGGCTTTGAAAAAAGATTTGTGTTGACAAGTCTGGATGTGAACCCAGAAAAACTGAGGTTCACAGCAAGCCTGGAACACATACAAAAAAAACCCAACATCTCCAGGTAAGTACAACAATACCATTTTACATGCAGGGCATTTCAATTGCAGCAAGTAATAAGGGAGGAGTAAATAAAGAATAAAGGAGTAAATGTGAACATAATCTTAATGCACTTCTATTTAAAAGAAAAACACTAACTGGGCCTCTGCTGTACTGCTATTTAACAAAGATAACTAGTAGAGAATTTAGGCTATTTTTACTTTTCGAGGCACCCTTTCTCAGGGCACAGACAGGCAAGTTGAATTGCTCTCCATATTTAAGGTGAGATGCTGCAGGATGGCTGCTGTGAGAGCTGCCCAGGGCACAGGATATGCTTTAGGCTTCGGACCCAAGTTGCCATTGTGCTTACTTGGGAAAAGTAGCTGCTAGTTCAAACACCAAAGATGTGAACGTGTTTGTTTTTCCTTAGGAATAAATTAATAAAAAGACTTTCACTTGGTGAAATTAGTATATTTTGTGTTTACGTTTCCTGATGTAAAAATAGCAATTAATCATGTTAAAGCTCTAATTTAGCAGGTACTTTTACCTATCTGGCTAAATTTAACCACAGAGTAATCTCACAGAAGTCCAGATGGAAAAGATAAAGGACCTTACTGATTTGAAAAAACTTACCAAATCTAGTATATAAAAACAAATTTGTAAGAAGAAAGTTAATAGCTTCTGGATTTCTGGATGTTTTCTAAGCTTGCCTAATTAAAAATTTTAATTGAGCTGCTGAGTGGATATGACGGTGTTTCAACATACATCCTCAGAGACATTAGTTTTCTTTGTTTCACACATTATGCCAAAACTGCACTGTTTTAACCTCTGATTCTAAATCCTGGCTGCACCTGTGTAAAATGAAATGAATTGAAGATAGCTGCAGGTAACCAATCTCTTTGATTTGACATGTTCCAGACAACACTTTATTGTGTTTAAATATGAGAATATTTTACTTACTGCAAAGTATCCTGCATAATACAAGTGCTCTGCTATATAATCTTCTCACTTGCACATAATTCAGTCATTCTAAATTTAAAAGACCAGTGTACAGTACTAAAACCTCCAACTGAATAATTTAATATAAAAATATCAGCACAAAACTCCTTTTTTTAAAGTCTGTTTATTGTGAGCAACCCAAATGCCTGTTTAATTATTGTTAGTTGTAGTATGTTAATCGACTTTGCACCCCAACAGTTGTTAATTCATACCATCTCAGGTATTTTGATGAGATAAGAAACACTAAGTAAGAAAACAGTAAGTATTCAAAGGGTTAATTTGCTTAGAATAATAATAATAATAATAAATTAGGGTTTTTTTTGCATCTTCTTCAGTTCAAAATCCAGCTTTGAGACTGAGGAAGGCTTCCAAACCACATCAATTAAGTAAGAGTGGTCCTTTTAACCAGTAGCAGTTTGATTGCCAATAACTCGAAGAATCTCTTTATGAATGCTCGGCTCCTGTGTATTTATACTTGTATCACCCACTTGACCATCTTCGTAACTAAAAAAAAAATGAAGAAAATAAAATCAAGTTAGTGTTTAAAACCATCCCAAATTCTGTTTTATTCAATAATCACCAGTATTCATTCTGGCTCTTAACAAGTTTACTATTAAAATGCTCTGCTGCAATTCATGGTTACAAGCAGACCCCATACTCAGGAATGTGGTAGGACTTCCATTGTCATTGGAACCCTGAGGCAACAATGCACTGGGACCCAAATGGAACTTCTGTGGTGCCACCAGCAGAAGTGCTGGTAATGTGCTGAGGTTTGGATAGCAGCTCCCCTCTCTATGCATGTATAAAGGAATCACTGCACAAGGCTGATACCAAAGCATTTCACAAGCCACTGCAAAGCCTACAGTAACTAAACTCTTGTCGCAAAAGGGTCTCAGCTTATTGGTGACACCATGACAGCTTCAAGAATTTTCTCTTTAGGATAGAGCAATCCACTGCAAATCTCCAAGAATGGCGAATCTGGAGTCTGTGTGTCTCTCCATTGGTTGGCATGACTCTTCTTGCAGGGCTGAAATCTGTGTCAATATATATTTACAAATCATAGCTGAGAGGAGAATGTTCACATCACAGATAAGAAGCCTTTTCTCAATAATTCCTTAGCTTTAAAACATACATGTGAATAGAATATTTTGCAATATATGGTCAAAGGTACAGCAATATAAGGTAATGCTTATGTGGGAAAAAAATCATTAATGCTCCATTCACTGCATTTAAAATGTCTACTAAATCTTTGCCACTAATATATCCATACATCACCTGAAATAAAGTATGGAGATGAATACAAGCTAGAGTGACACTTTAAAGAATTAGAAATAAATGTTTTCTATCTCTTTCATTTACAACTGTTGTCGGGAATGTGAGGAAAAAAAGGGCCTAGAAAAGACAGAACTTTAATTTTAAAATAATGTTTGTACTCACACAAAGAAAAACCTTGTACACACGTGATCTGTGTTGGGAACTACCCAAATCTCTCCATGTTTGTGCAGATCAGATGAGGTTATCACTGTAAAGAAAAGAATAAATTCTCTAGTGACCAAAACTCATCTGAAAGATACTGTTTTGAAACGTCCGCTTTTTTTACACGCTTTACATAGCTTTGTGCAAATTTTGAGTTTTGAGTATGTCTGTGGCCAAGTGTAGTCTTCAAGTTGTCTATCAGTAAAAAAAGGACATGAACAAGATTCTTCTTTCCAAAATACATTTTACTTTCCACATAAATTCTTGATGTATGAGAACCAGTTCTTAACTTACTGATTTAAAAAAAAAGTTGGCTTTTATGATCATCTGGTACTTTACATAAATAAAGTTCTTTGAAGAAGCAAGACCTGCTCTGTAGACCAGTAAACAGGAAAAGAGAAAAACTACATGCATTAAAAACTGATTTAAGAAGCACACAGGGCTGTTAAAAAGGATTTGAGTCAACTAATGTTTTTGGCACAGACATGTCTGTTTGATGGCGGCTGAGCCAATTCTAAGGCATGAAAGACAACACTTGAAGACACCTGAAACTGAGCTGGCAAATATTAGTGATTTGCTGTAATACCAAGTATTTTTAATAAGGTAAAATTATAATCAAATGGATGATGAATCCCACCAAAGCTTGTTCAGTGTTTAGAAAACAGCAATGTTATGCTGTTTAATGGCATAATCAAATCAATACATATGGAATCTTTCCATGAATCTATGCCTTAAAGATCTTCTATAAAATCTTCTATAAATACATTTAAGTGCTACCAGAAAGAAAAGTGCATATCCAATTTTACGTTATTTCTTCCATGAATGGTAACTTTTAAATCATAAGAGATAAAAAAATATATGTATGTATTTTACATAGGTGCATAAAAGTAGCTTGAATCTTAAAGTAACATCTTTGACACAGTGTCTTAGTTTTAACTTTTTAAAATAAACAAATGCTGAAAATGGAGGGCAAGTTAAGTTCAATATAATTTCTTTTAATGAGATTCATTATCAATTGCTCTTATTCAAATTCCCTAATGTGATATATGACAAAAAATAGCCAAGTCTCTCAAGAATAATGGCAATCATAAGCACTGGATTTTTAATTTTAAAAAAATTCTGAAGCACTCCAGAAGAACAGATTAGTTATCATATGAAAAACAAATTTGCCTGAGCAGTTAAAAATCATTTGAAAATTCAGTATGAAAGCTGTTGTTACTCAGAGTCACATGTTTTATGTATCCATTAGAAGCTTACAAGAAATCACTGTTTCAAATAAAGAACCTTGCTGGACAGACCAGATGATCAATCACAATACAGTCGATAGCAAGCCCTCTACTCTGAGGCCCTCCCCTGGAGGTGTTCAAGGCCGGGTTGCATTGAGCCCTGGGAGCCTGAGCTGGTGGGTGACAGGCCTGATTATGGGACTGGAGTTGGGTAGACCTGAAGTTGTCTTCCAACCTAAGCCATTCTACGATTCTATATTATGGTTATTACATAAATTTATGATTATTTTTGTGATTATTATGATTATAATGACTATTATTATGATTATTACATAAAAATTCAACATGTATTATACTTCTTGTTTGAAGAAGGAAATATTTTCAACAGAAATACAAAGGTCAGCTGCTAACAAGTATACTCATATGCCTACCAATAGTTCCTTGCTTAAACCAACCAATACTGGAACTAAAGGTCACACTGACTTACATTCAGTATAACCGTGCTCATGACTAGAACAGTTTTTCAAGGGCTTTCAGCTTACCTTCACATAAGGCTATGCATTTTAAGTTACGGCTTTGCAAAAATTGTGACTGTTGTCCTTTCTTCTGTGACTGAGATGTAAAAACATGAGAAAACTTAATTATTGCTGTAAGACAAACAGTGGAAAAGTCGCAAAGGAGAGAGCTGCTATTTTCAATGATTTATTCATAAACAAAGATAGTCTTTCTATAACATTTCTGTTTTATTTCTAAATGTAACAGAATTTCTAAAATTTTTATGAGGGGGGATTATCATAGGAAAGGTTTGATTTCTTTTATCCAGAAAGAAAAATTCCTGATTATGCAAGGATGAATTTTACTGATAAACACTGACTGCAATCAGTGAATCAATCTTACCAATAGACAAATTGACAGCAGAAAAACAACAAAAACAACAACAACAAAACCAAAGTGATTTAATCAGTGATTCTTCGGCCACTTGGTTTATTTTCATGCTTTACTGGCCACCTAAATTTCAAAGGGTTCTGCCCTTATATGCCAGTTTTTACCTAAAGCCAGATTATTCTGTAGTTTTTGTGTGTTAGAGACAGATGTCATATTTTTTTCTCAACATTTAGTTCTACATGTAATTTCTACAGGCTTGCTTTAAATAAAGCAGAATTCTAAACTGTGGAAAAATAAAACCAAAATCTTACTAGCCATCAGTGAAATCCTGTGCTCATTTTCCAAAAGTAGCTGCTCTTAACTCCTTTTGCAACATTGTTCAGTAAAAATTCCAGAGCTCAGAAAGCAAAGGCTTGTTAAAGGTCATAATGATATCTGTGTTCTGTTCTCATTCTCTTCCCAAATTCTTCTGGTTGGAAAAGAAGAGCACTGGGACCTGTAGTATACTCCATAAATTCTTAGAGCAGTTGGACTGTATGTGATGAGTGCAGTATTTTGACTTGTTGATTTCATTTACTAAAACCATTAGCTTTCACAACAGAAATATTGCCTTCTTTTCAAATACCAGGTTCCCAGAATAAAACCATAAATCTTCCAGAGATGACTGGTATACTACTGTACCTGTGATGTGTTGCTGCCCTTACTGCTTGAAGCTGGTTCATCTTTAGCTGACACCTTCTGCTGCTTCTTGTTCATCCCTAAGATACAAAAATAATGTAAAATCCTCTGCCATATAAATACAACTGTAAGGAAAATTAAATATGGATAATGCAACAGGTGGCATGGTCAAAATTACAGTTCTTTGCATTGCAGACAGAAAGCTAGTTAACTTTGCCAGAAAATAATTCAATTTAATCCTGTAAATTACTCATATATCAGCATATGTTGCAAAGACATTAAGCCAAGTTAGCACTAAGAAGGTATGAAGGTAGATAAAAATGATCACAAATGCCACTGAATGTTCTTAGGTGGTTCCTTAACAGACTGCACTTTAACATGTTTCAACCTAACAGACCCTACTGAAGCCGAAGGAACAGTTTCATTTATTTAGAGTAGGATAGTAAAATCCTACCTTAGATGAACTTCAGATACTCATCTAGAATATTTTATTTAGTTCTAGTAAAAGTCTAAATAATTTTCAGTAATACTTAGTTTATATAAAAGTAGTTTTAAAGTCTCCCTAGGTTAAATTATATATAGGTGAATCTATTAAAGTATTGGTCATTCAATTTGGATCCAATTTCCTTCTCAGAAATTTCAACTCCTATATTCGTGCCTTAGATCTCATTTATATTCTTCTTGGTAGTTTATATAACATTCCTGTGTGGTACATTATTACAGGCTTCCTTTAGTTTCCACTACTCCATATTTCTTGACAATTTGCAAATACACACCAGATTATGCTGAACTTTATGCCGGTGAAGTAATAAGGAGTGGAAGGTCCTCCGTGTTTTTTTAGTGTTATAAAATATTACATATTTTAATTAATATTACATATTTAATAGGTACACAGGTTTTCTTTCTAGAAGAGACTAGATGGAAGGCATCAAGGTAGAGAGAGGAGAAAAAACACTGAAATTCACAGATCAATGCTGTACAAAAAAAAAAGTTACTTTCTTAAATGATAATTCTGCAATCAGCACTTTCAGTGAGCCCTAAAAAGCTCCCATACTTGTGTAATCTCTAAGAAGCTAAAAGTGCATTTAGAAATTACTAATACTGAAACTCAATAAGCAGCAGTAAAAAATTCTGAGCTCTAGAAATGAATTGTGACATTACCTAAAAATCCAAAGAAATCAAAAAGCATAACTAACATTTTCAGAATTAAATTTATCTACATGCAGAAAAACTCACATTCAACTATACCAACAGTTTTACATGAGAGGAAATGGTAAACATAACATAAGAAAAAAAGTCACAGCATTTTAAAATCTTCACAAAAGTTTCTTAATACAGACATTGGTACACAATGTACCTGTTATGCTTCTATTTATGATTCTAAGATGAAAAGCTCTGCATGGCTTACTTCTGGATTCACAAGTGGGACAAATTTGTCCCCTTCTGTTCTAATGCTAAAATGGACACACGGTCCATTATTTTCTATGTATGTTTGACGTATCACACTTGGGAACATTCTTAAACACATACAGCTGAACATGTGTTTTGACGAATATTTGTTGGGTCAGATAAGTTCCTAAAAGCCTATAAATCCATAATAATAGATGAACTTAGGTAGATACTGACAAAAAATAAATCATCACATTGGATTTCCACTGTATGGTCAAGACCTGCTCCATTACAAACAGCATTCAGCTTTAGTTACTACTTATTTCAAGTAGAGCTTCAAGACACTCATCACCTTCAAAAATGAGGACAGCTGTTTAATAAGGGAAATCTAATTAATTCAAAAAAGACAATCTAATCTTGGACTACAGAATTTACTACGGTGTCATAAAAAGCAAAACTAGTAAGAAAAGTAATAGACTGAGATATCCCCCTATGTCTCAACTCTAGAATGATTTATAAATATCACCTGAGTAACCAAATGATATGCTTGACAATGGACTAAGGTAGATGCCGCTTCCAAACATTGCACCATGGAGCTGAAAGAGAGAACAGAACAATTGCTTAGCATCTGGATAAAAAAAATAATGATTTGCGCAAGTCTTGATGTAGATGAGTTACCATTCATTAGCATCAATTTGTTGATTGGTAATAAATGGTGTTCGAAGTTGTCTAAAAAAGTAAATAAATGTATGAATATATGACTAAAATACCACACATTCTAGAAACTGTGTCCAAGGTTGCAAGGATAATTTTAGGCAGTCTTTGGGAGTCTTTGTGAATCACTTTTGAAGGAACTAGATCCAGAAGGTTTTTCCAAACTATGCCTGCTGGACTGGATATGCCAACAATCTAATTATAGCTATTTTTTTTCCTAAGTTAAGAAACGAAGAAATGGTGAGGAAAGTGCTTATTTGCTAATATATATATAATAAAAAATCATTTTTGCGTTCAGGCAGAGCACTGGAAGGATGATTTCAACCAAGCTTTTGCCTAAGCCTATTCAACCATACATATCCCATCACTTCAGAACAGTTCTTTAGCCACAGAGTTATATGTCTGAAGATGAGAGGTAAGGGAAGACTTTTCTTCACCAGCATAACTGGCTTAAGTCATAGTGCTTGGGCTAAGCAACAAGACAAGCATGTTTTATTAGCCATTTTCTTTTCAGGGAAGTAGGAAGTACAGTTTCTGCTTTTCATCCAGGTTCTGACTGCCTTAAGTAGATAAGCCTTTAAAGAAGCCACAAAAAGTAGTTGTTGCAGCTCATGTGAGAAACCAGGGCATCTCCTGCACAGATAGATGTTATGATCATTGGGCTTCAGAGTTACTCTCACCCTTATTTCTTTCCTCTGACCCCACAGTATTTACACTATGTCTGCAATGTACCAGAACTCCCATTGGTATGCATTGTCACTTTTCCAGACTGTATGGTGTTGTATGGGATCCCTGGTAAGTAGATACTTTTCCTGACTGATTGTTATTGGGATAAACAGAATTGGGATAAACAGAGTGAACTGGGCTAATGGTATAGCTTAGTCATGTGAGAGATCTAAAAATGATGACATATGTGAAACAGATTTGAATGAACTGCTTTTTCCTCAATATCTTAAGCCCGAATCAAAAATAAGCACAAACAAAATGGTTTACTCTGGTGAATTTTTGAGTCTAAGTTGTGCTTTCTTGGTGATGTATATTTGAAAGATGCTAATAAAAACACCCAAACCACTAGAAGAAATAGCAGAAATTTCCAGTCCCTTTTTTAGTGTTTCCTGCTCCCTAATCTTTGGTCAGCACCCTTAGGTCTCCCTCAAAGGTATCAGGATCGTGGATTCATCTCTGGGGAACATCTGATGTTAAAACACACTGAATTGCATTCCTCTAGGCACCTCTCATACTGCCTACTTTCCTCTGCAGTACTGTTCTCTTCGTGGTTCAACCTAAGAAACCAAAGTGAAGTTTTCTCCATAGATCCCTCCTTGCCAGTACACTCATATTTCCTTCCCAAGAAAATGAGAAGAGGGAAGGAGACACTGTAAGCTTGGCTTCTGCAAATTGAGTGTGCTCTGGGATCCTGTAATAAAGGTGTGCCTCACATTCTAGTCTTTGAGATTGCTTTTAAGCAGTTCCGAGCTGAGCCTCGTGGAGGTGCTGCTCTGCAATGTAAAAACGAAACACTGCACTGATTCCACTGATACGGTTTTAAAGCCATTTTAGCAGACACATTATTTAATTTTAATTGCTTCATAAAATTAGCTTTATTATTATTTATTATTAGGAAACATAAGGATATTTGCCACCAATATGACTACCATAAATACGCCCACTGAAAATTCACCTGATTTTAATATATAATCAAACATACACAGGTTAGCTAAAGTCTATCTAGATTATTCACCTGCAGCCTCGTATTGGAAGCAACAACTAAGCCGTTTCTCAGGATAGAATGCCAATTTTCAATGTGTGAACCACTGAAAAAGTAAAAGAGAAAATGTTAAAATCTACAGTGCAAAATTCAAAATGAAATCATTAATCCTTTAAAGCAGTACATTCACAGCTGGAGACCTCAAATGGCAAGAAGAAAAAAAAAGACAGTGTGGCATTTTGATAACCTTTGATTAATACAAACATATGGACTCACTGAAATGCAAAGGTACTTCCATAAAGGTTTTTAGCAGCTCGGAAATTGGATTCTTTGGCTGGTGGACTGCTGAGAAGCAGGAACTGGTGTGGAGTGTGCATAAACTTTAGTTGCTGCAAAATATAATAGTGCATACGTGAAAAGAAGCTGATGAATACAATAGCATCGTATTTCCAGAATGGTAGTTCTTAATATACCAAGTTATTTTGCACACTGCTAACTAAGACTATGTCTATATACCAAGAACTAAGTTGAAACTGGTCTAATTACCATAGCTTTTATCTGAAATCAAACACAAAAACAGTTTTTGGTTTATGAAACATACGGAAGTTTCTGAAACAGACTTCAGCATACTATGTCTCTAGTAAGGTAATTAAATTGAACAATTCTCATGGTATTTTGATCAAAGCTGTCTTTGAATTAAGGTTCAGATTTGAAAGGCTGCAGATTACTACACCCTTAATAGGAGTATCAGAGCCAAAGATACTCAGAAACGAATCTCAGCACCACCCGTCTAAAATGTCAGAGCTATGATGTTTTTATAGTATGCTCATATGTGGTTCTTCTGATGGATGTAGTTTGCCTGCACTGCTTTTCATACAATTCTATGTCTGTTATTCTAAATGGCAATGGCAATACTCCAAATGGTAACAAAAACAGTGAAGTTCTCATCCAATCTCAGATGACTCTAAGGTAGACATTTGTATTTGAGCTAAAATAGTCTTTTTTTGACTATAATTTGTTTGACCTGTTTTAGATATTCACAATATGATACTATAAGTCATAACTCAAAACTGTCTGTTTCTCTCCACTGTCTATTAATGGAGTCCATGAAACCGGTTTAAACATGGACGTTTACATTTGGCCAGGACTCTCATTTATGCTAATGTGAGATGTGAGAAATGAGAAAATAAGGCACAGACACTTACCCTATTCACTGGTAGCTTCACAATATGTGATCTGTTACTAGAAATAACCCTAAAAGAAGAAACAATTATATGCACTAGATATGATAAACGGCAGAACTTTCCCTCTAAAAAACATAATGCATAGCCAAAACAAAGCATGAGGCTGCAGGCTTTTGAACCTATCAGATTAAAGCAGACTACATCTTGGCTACAAAGTCAGATCTGAAGCAGTAAAATAAGCTAGTCTTTCCACTGTTTTCGGACACTCCAGGTAAGATCCAGAAATAGTTCAGGAACAAAGCAGTTGCAAATGTTAGCTCTGGCATTAATTCTTAGGGTGAGCTTAGAAATTAAACTGGTGAAGGAATTATTCATTCATCTTGGCAAGTCAATAATTATCATGCCATGTAAGTCAATTTTATACCATTGTAGAAGAGGATGTGCAAGTGGGTCTTGTTTATCCATCTGCTTCTTTATTTCCAAGTAAGGTGCCTAGAAAACAGTAATTACATTCTTTATGCTGGTTGAAATCATAAAGTTAAATTTTTTACGTTACATCGTCTGTGACTTCATCTATAAAAATGAATACATGGGACTCATTATTAGGCTTAAATCACAGCTTTGGTGACATTTAGCACTATACAGTTATAAATGTGTTCTGACAACAAGAAAAATTAATAAAGCAATTATTTTCCCTGGAGTAAAATAATAAGCATATAATTAGCATCGAAAAGAGTGTATTATAAAAAACATTGGTGATCTCAGGAACAACAGCAAAACATATGCACTAATGTTCAGCTCTTGGACTAATAACATCACAAAATCAAGTATCTCGAAATACCATAAAATCCCAAATTAATCCACATTTTTTTAAATCCGTTTCATGATAAAAACTGTTAAATACTGTTAGAAGCTTATATTTCCCCTGAAGACATTTCTTGATTTCTATCACAGTGCAAAGTACTCATTTAAAAACCTTCGGTCCAATAGTTATTTTAACGTTGAAAGAAGTAAAATGTTGCTTACTTTAGGAGATATTATAAAAACTAAGAAAAAATACGTAAGAAAATACCATTGTTATTTTCAATGTGTTTTACTGCTTTCTATACATCATTCTGCATTCCATATTTTCAAAGTACAAGTACATACAAAATACGATTTATAAAATCTTGTGAAATTACATTTATAAAACAGTTGGAAAAGCAAGATGTATGTGAGAGATTTCAATAAGCAGTTATACTTAGAGGGTCTGTTTGGGAAATGAATTGTTACAGTAAATATAAGAATAGCTATCAGATTCAGTCCTACTGTGAATATTGAGAAATCGTATGATAGTGATCCCAAGAGACCCAATGTTCCTAGTTCCCATCCATACTGAGCTGAACAAGTGTTTTGTTGTATCAGAAATAAAGCTATAATTCAGAGCATCATCACAAAATCAATTTCTTTTGCCTTGGAAACAAAGAGACACAGTTTGATATTCCCAGAAATGCAGCAGTTGGTGATAATCTTGTTAAAAAGTCCCAATCTGCTGTTATCTCTTATTTAAACTTAAATAAAACACTTAAATTAAAGACTAGAATTCTACTTTATCACTTCAATTTCATTGCCATTATGGATACTGTAGTTTGATATTTTTAGCACAAATTTTAGCTCTACAAAAAAGGACTCATCCTATCACCTTTCCCATCCATCACAGACTCATATAAATATTCTCCTAGTTCTAGAAACAGCTGTTATGTTATGTAAACATTTTTAAACTCACCTGTGTCATCTCTCTAATAGAAGTTATACTATCCAACGCTTTCATGACTCGGTCATAATTCTTCTTCTGATGTAAAATAAAATAAGAAAATACATTAAGACTATTGGTCTTTAGTAGTACAAAACCCTCAATTTTTTTGATTCTGTATAAAATCAAAGTTAGAATGAATGTTCAGTAAACCAATTGTTTTGTATTTTTTAAGCAAGTTTCCTTCCACTTTATTCATGTACAGATTTTTTCATTCATAGTGCAGGAAAACTACAGGAAAAAAAAATATTACCATGATGATTGTTCTTTGAATGTCACTAGACTCAAGCATACAACAAGGTAACTCACTTAAAAGATCTGGTCACTTTTTAAACAAATATTTGTAGCTACATATAGGCACTGCCAGTTACTCAGATAATGAGCTGCTATTAAGTACGCAATTAACAAACACTGCTAAATAAAATGCTAAATAAGCAGATGAATTTACTTTGCTAACAGATTTATAAAACATCAGAGGTTGTCCAGCTGTTTCTCTGCTCTGCCTTGCCTGACTCTGACCTTTGCCTGCGCCCTGCCTGGGAACAACCAACAGGGAATTCCATCTTTTCTGAGCAGATGAGCTTGACACTGTGTGCTTCATCAGCTTCACAGGCCACATCACTTTTGGGAACCTCACTGCACCTTCACTTATCTTTGGGTCTAGCCAACCCCTGCCCAGAGGCTTTCACCTCATTCATACTGGCAAGAAGCTGGGAGGAGACAGAGTGGGCCACGCCTCCTTGGGCCCTCCTTGCTCCTCTCCCATCATGGCTGTGATGAACTGATGTTTGGACTAGATCATCTTACAGGTCTTTTACATTTTCCAACCTTTAATGATTCTACGATGAGCTTTCACCTTTCTTACACCACTTTACACCCTTGCCCTGTCCAAGCTACCTGTCTCCTTATCAGCCTCTTTGTCAATTCTGCCTGTGTGCTACAGATTATACTCACCCCTTCCTCTGAGGAAGAATCACTGCTAGTTGGCCTTTGTTCAGGAAGTGAAATGCATCCCCATATAGGACATCCAAAGTCCCCATTTACACCCTTGAGGAGGGCTCAGGTAATCTATATTGGGTTCACAGCTTTCCTAGGGCTTCCCTGAGAGGCAGCATTTGCAGCTTGAGGAGCAAACAATCTAAATTTGACAGTTGTACCAAATTCTATTCTTGTGTCCAATATCTGCCAAAATTCAGTTTAAGGGCAACAGTTTGCAGTGGGAAAGTGAGATGACAATAATAACCACTTCATGAATAACAAGCTAGACTAAAAATCTCTGTCGCCTACATCTCCTAAAAGCAATCTTTCTCTGGGTCCAATGTGTACATTGAGAGAAAGACACAAAAGAAAAAAAAACAAAAACAAAAAAACAACATTTTCTCAACTACAATTAGTATCTTAAAATAAGTTTTTGGCTTCAAGACTTCATAACTTTAAACAGAATTTACAGTTTATTTGTAAACACCTCAGAGATGACTAAAAAAAAAGTATTGAGTTCTGAAAACAATCACATGCTTACATTATATGCTGGAGTTACACTTTTCTAGTAAAGGACCCTCCAGAATAAGGCTTGCTTTGAAACCTAAGAAATGATTAAAACCAAACTGTGACATAATCAAAGATAACTACTTACCCTAGGGTTAAAGGCCAGCATCTGAGGATCATTAGGATCAACTACAGAAGGATATGGCTCAAAAATAACAACTTTCCTAGGTGACTCTAATGCAGACCGACACATTGATACTAATAGATCAACTACCTAGAGATGAAGAAAAAAAAATTATTCAATATATTTACTTTCTTATTGTAATATCCAGTCTTCTTTATTCTATACATTCTAGAAATACCCTATTTCATTACTAATTATATCATCCAAACCACGCCATTGACAAGAAATAAGTATGACTGCCACTCTTCCACTGACCTCAAAAGGCTTTGGGTCTAAACCAGGTATATTATTCCAGGTGCATTAGTAAGACCAGTATCTGGTCTTAAGTATACTAGATACATTCCTTGTAGTCCTGCTTTTTCTCTTGTCCATGTGCTAATACCTGGATTAAATTCATTCTTCGGGGAAATGAAGTCACGCTAGATCTGTGTAGCCTTGTGTAGTAAACGTCAATGAAGAATGCTGCTCAAGAAAGAGGAAGGGTTTGTGAATCTGTACCACTGCCTTCTGTTCTTCTGAACATTGTAATCATAGAAACACTAGTAAACACTGCTTCTGCTAAATCCAGAACAGTGCTGTGATTTAAAAGTCATTTGCACAACTCCTACTAGGAGTCCAGTTCTTCTTTTTTCTTTCTGTAATACTTAACTATCACATCATCATCATATCCTCCATTATATTTGAAAAGTCGTGGCTGTCACGTGAAGTCCTGGATGACTGGAAGAAGGGTCACGTCATGTCACTCCCATTTACAAGAAAGGGAGCAAGGAGGACCCTGGGAACTACAGGCTGGTGAGTCTCACCTCTGTGCCTGGGAAGATCATGGAACAGATCCTCCTGGATAACATGCTTGATCACATGACAAATGAGCGTGTGATCTAAGACAGCCAGCATGGCTTCACCAAGAGAAGGTCATGCTTCACCAATCTGGTGGCCTTCTATGATGGAGTGACGGCATTGACGGACAAGGGAAAGGTGACCAATGTCATTTATCTGGACTTGAGCAAGGCCTTTGATATGGTCCCCCACCACATCCTTATCTCCAAATTGGAGGAATGTGGATTTGATGGGTGGACCACTCGATGGATAAGAAATTGATTGAAAGGCCGCAGACAAAGGGTGGTCATCAATGGCTCTATGTCTAGGTGGAGGCTGATAACGAGCGGCATCCCCCAGAGGTCTGTATTGGGAGCAGTGCTCTTTAACATCTTTATCAATGACATCGATGACAGAATGGAGTGCACCCTCAGCAAGTTTGCTGATGACACCAAGCTGAGTGGTGCGGTTGACACGGTGGAAGGAAGGGATGCCATCCAGAGGGACCTCAACAGGCTTGAAAGGTGGGCCTGCGTGAACCTAATGAGGTTCAACAAAGCCAAGAGCAAGGTTTTGCAGAGGAATCCCAGGCATCTATACAGACTGGAAGGAGCAGTCCCTGAGAGCAGCTCCGCAGAGAAGGACTTGGGGGTCCTGATGGATGAATAGCTGAACATGAGCCAGCAGTGTGCTCTTGCAGCTCTGAAAGCAAATGGTGTCCTGAATCAGGATACCTCCATCAGAATAGGAGTGGCCAGCAGGGAGAGGAAGGTGATTGTCCCTCTCTACTCTGCCTAGTGAGGCCCCATCTGCAGTACTGTGTCCAGATCTGGAGCCCCCAGTACAAGAAAGACAGAAAGTCATTGGAGAGGGTCCAGAGGAGAGCCACAAAGATGATCAGGGGGCTGGAGCACCTCTCCTACAAAGACAGGCTGAGGGAGCTGGGCTTGTTCAGCCTGGAGAAAAGAAGCGCAGGGTGACCTCACTGCTGCCTTTCAGTACCTAAAGAGAGCCTACAAGCAGGAGGGGAATAAATTCTTTGAAACGGTAGATAACAGCAGGACAAGGGAAAATGGTTTTAACTTGAGGGAGGGAAGATTTAGGTTGGATGCCTTTACAGAGAGAGTGGTGAGGTGCTGGAACAGGCTGCCCAGAGATGCTGTGGATGCCCCGTCCCTGGAGGTGCTTAAGGCCAGACTGGATGGGGCCCTGGGCAGCCTGGTCTAGTATTAAATGGGGAGGTTGGTGGCTCTGCATGTGGCAGAGGGTTGGAGATTCATGATCGTTGAGGTCCCTTCCAACCCTGGCCATTCTGTGATTCTGTGATTCTGTAACTATAAGTCCATTTAAATACTTATTTCCAAAATCATGTAAGATCATGTGTGTAATGTGTACAGGCATGCATTCATGTCCATGTAGGCACATACACAATTTGTGATTTAAATGTTTCTAAATTAGTAATTCAGAAGCTAAAAGGAGACCACAGCCGCAGAAACAGTGGCTTTCTGGCAGCTGTGAAACCTAAATCCAGCTCATAATGAAATTCAAGGTTGCTACATAAAAATTTATCTGCAAATAGGCTTATTTCCCCCAATTTCTCTGTGACTTCTGAAAACATGCCTCTGTAAAAACAGACTTTTCCATGAAAGAAACAAGAAGCCAAGATGAGCTGTACTCAGTAGGCATCCCCAGTTCCTCCTACAGTCCCAGATGGATCAGATCTCATTTCACAGCTCAAGCCATTCTAGAAGTTATTATATGTCTGCCATTGTATCTGATCATCTGGAGGAAATAAAAATGATGGCTCTTTAGAGAAGAGTGGAAATAAGAATCATAAAGAGAGGAAAAAGCAACTCTGCTTCAATGAGTCATACTGTCACCATTCTCCTCCTCTGCTTCTTTAGCATGAATGAACAATTTTCTCTGTTTTAAAATACCTCAAATATATTCAAAAATGAAGTTATCTAAATAATCATTCCTCTCTCTGCTATTCTAATATCTTTTCAGTTTATAATAGCTACAAGAGTGATGGATGATTCAAAATGGAGCATATGTATTAGTATTTGCAAAGGAGAATGGGAGTCTTTATATACAGCCAGGTCAGGCAGCTAGGCCTGCAACTGTGTAAATGTATTACCATGAAACTGAGCCAGAGTTCATACACCTTGCTTCTCACAAGCACTCCTTTGCTTTCAGTTGCCAGACATTAATAGTGAAGAGTTGTCTTAGTCCCCAGACACAGTGATCCAAAGTTGTCTTGCATTATTACTTGCACAGCGGGCCACTGTTTCAAAACTGGCACAGCTCTTATAGGTTCTACAGCATCCCAAACCCTTCATTAAAGCAACTATTGACTTCTGTTTTCTCTCCCACCATGATACCATCAGATTGCTTTAATGTGGGGAAACTCTGCATAGATTAGGACTAATTAATCCCCTGATTTCCTCTGAGATCATTTTGAGATGATGGAACATGAAATAGGTGAAACTTGCAGATAAGTCTAAATCAAAAGTTATAACACAGGTGCACGTGTGTGTTCCCTGGTAATAGGATGTGCTGTGGATTGACTAAATGCCCATAGCCAGATATAATCTTCCTCTTGCTTAACAGTGGGTACTGAAGAACTTGAGTTAGGATTTAAATATTTTCAAGGAGGAAAAAATGATGTTTCATGATGACAAATCTCTCATATTACATAAGTCTTTTAGTGCCTCTCTCCATCAAGAATGTTTGAAGGAAGTCCAAACAAAAAAGTCAGGTATTTAATTTTCAGACATTTAGACCATGACTAATATAAGGCAAGGTGAATTCAGGCTTGAAAGTTTTGGGAAGTAGTCTCTTGTTATTAAGAAACCATCAAAATATTGGAACTGACACAATGTCTACTTTAGGAGAACTAGTTTGAAGCACAGCACAAAAATCAGAATGTGTTTTCCAATAATGAGAATATGCATTTAGAGCTTTTCACTTCACAAAATGGTTTGAAGACCTGGAGGAAGATTCGTCTGATGAAACATACTGGATAGTCAAGTGAGGCTCTCTTCACAGCCCATGAAGGAAATCACTGCCGTGCTGATACTCTATGCTGTGATTCACACCACCCTAAACTAATGTCAAAAACAGCTGAGATGAATCAAATCCTAAAAGTATTGAATTCTTTCTGCAAATAGGAAAAATAGCTCAGCCAGATCAGATGCAATGCACTGAGTATGATGATATCACTACAGTGAGACTCAGCAAAATTTAGTCACCAAAGTCCAGTAAGACAATCAACAAAACCTCATTCTGCCTCTCTAAAGCATTGTTATAAACTGGAAAAAATTCAGCACTCTTTGAAAAAGTAGATGAAGAGGTGCTCTAGAGATCCAGTGCTAATTCTGCATATGTCTGCAGTAAGATCTCCCAAAACATACCATGAGAATTAACAAGGACCACCTCTCCCGTCAGCTGTATTTGAAGAGAAGTAAGAGCTAGTTTGTGTACTTAAGTACCACGTAAATATTTGTACATTCAGAAAATAAAATTCCAGCTCCACAGAATGACATAACTGAGGTCTTCGGAGGACTTCAGGCTGGTGAAGAGAGATTTCATCAGTGCACCTCTCTGTTTTTATGATGAGCTGCCGTTCAGATCCTACATAACTATGTTCTCAAGTGAAGAAGCTGCAGTATGCTGATCCAAGTTTCTTCTTCTGAGGAAAGGACTAAAGGCACTTAGCCAAATAGTTTATTTCCAGAGGTTAGACTCACTAGTGCTAGTTAAAGCTAACTGAACTGAATCTCTGTTCTTCCAAAAAAACGGTGTGCTCATTGCAAAAGGACACAGTCAGTTACACATATTTAGGTAATTAGAAAGAAATGCATTCTTCCATAAGAACTTAAAAGGTCATTTTAACTTCTGAATTTACTGAAAACCTACAACTACTGTAAACTAAATTTAAATGGTGATTTGGAAACACAGCTTAAAATACTTCATTTAAGGCATATTTAAAATCATGAAAGTCAAGTAATTACATGGTTAAAAATAAATATATAATTGAAATGAGTAATTGAGTCAGGAAGCAAGACTATGTTAAATTTCTATTCCTTGAGAAGGGGAAAAAAAAAGTCCATGTAGCAACATCAGTAAGGACTTTCCGACTGTTATTTAATGATCAAAACAACAGATGCTCAGTGGATAGCTATATCCCAACCCCAATGAACAGGAAGTTGCTTATTAATTGCATGTGAGTAGTAATGGCTCATTAGGTGAAAATAAATGGGAATTATCTGCAGATGAGAACAGCTACCTTTATTAACAACCCAGGTGACCTAATTGAACGCAACAGAAGAAAACAGGGTTACTCTAATTACATGGAAGGAAAACAATGGAAGCACCTCATTAGTAAAATTTGAAAATGTCATGCATAGAACAGTGTATTTACAGCTGTAAGACTGCACAAATAAATAATACTTACCAAAGAGTACAATCAAAATAAATTTTAAAAGAGACTGAAAACACTATACATACTATAGACAATTAGATGTGCAACAAGGATTAGATAATTCTACCTGAGCCCCAGTTGCGATTTCATCAGCAGCTTCATTCATTACTCCTAATGTTTGGAAAGCAAATACACAGAGCTCCCGTTCACAAACAGTGGGCTGCACAGAAGAAAAGAATTAATTATATTTTTGTTCTAATTTGGGGTTATTGGTTTTATCATGCAATACCTACATCAGAGAACAAACCTACTTAATGTTAACTCTGTTCTCCAGATATTAACTGCAACGTTAGTTTCAAATAATAAGCGCCTATCAATCATTCTGGAAAATACATTGAATTTTATTTTCATTGAATAAACACTGTATTCAGGGAATGCTATACGTTATTTTTACATAATGGAGCATGAAGCTTCTTCTAAATATATTTAAAAAAAAAGCACACACACAAAAACCTGCTCCTGTGGAAACATTCTTTTCCTTATCTTAAAAAAAGATTCATAATTCCATCACAATGATTAAATAAAACCATAGTTAAAATTCTGCAAATTAAGTGAGACTTGAGCTTTCCACATTCATGAGGCATATAAAAGAGAAATAAAAAAAACCCCACAGCTTTAAGTAAAGGGAATGGGTATTTCTTAATATGCTTCCTAATTGTTAACAACTCTTACAGAAACTGTACACTTATTCATTGAAAAATAATTAGTAAATCAACTCTTAAAATGCTCAAGTAATGAAACATACAGAGTGAATTGTAATAACCATTCAAAATGAACAAACATTTGCAAGAAAAATCAGATAAAACATTCCTTAAAATTGACTTCAATAAAAACAGCTTATTACAATGCAAACAATATTTTTGTATGCTATTTGCTTGAAATTATGTTATTAAATCCTAACTCACCAACACTTACAAATGATCTCTAAAAAGGCACTTCTGGGCTTTTGTAACTAAAATCTGAGTCTAGCTACCATGATAATCATTAAAGTGATTCACAACAATTTGCTTCGAAGTTCAAGCCAGTGCCTCTAAGATGCCCTTGCAGGGAAAGAAAGCTATCAAGCACACAAATAAACATAAAATGTCGCTGATTTCTGTCTTAGGAAAAAGCTTGTCAGTAATAAGCATACTGCTGTATTTGTAGTCACTTGTTTCACAGCTGTTAAAATATGCATTTCTTCATTTTCAAAGATTCTAGACTTCAATAAAAATCTGAGATGTACTGCATTGACATATTCCCACATCAATTGCTTTACAAGAGCTATCATCTTTCAAGTCTAATAGAGTGTCATCCATTTGATTTATTTTATCTGCCGTTACATTGCATTAGGCAGCAGATGAAGCCTAACATGATCCAATTCACGGTGCCACTGCATGCAAGACAAAAAGTATTTATTATTGTCATTATTCTAAGGTTTTCACTTTGAGAAGGTGGTTCAATCACTTGCTTATTTGGGGAAGCATGGTGGCACTGTTATTGTGACTATCATAATCAGTTGTAATACTGCACAGGCATAATAATCAATTTAGCCATGCCTGCCATGAAAAAAAGGCATTAACTTATTGTTATCATACTTTGTTTGAACCCTCAACAAAGTATATTACCTTCAGATTTAAAGACAATGAATGGAAGGAAAATCATCACTGTCTGACATTCCAAAGAACATTTTCGCTCAAGCGGACACTGGGGCTAAGAACTCAAGGCTGGAGAACTGTGTGTTTCAAAGGCACCAAAATCTGACTTCTCAAGAAGAACTTAAATCACTGATAGATTATATAATTCTTTTGACTTTATGTATTTGATAAATATTTATGCCTACTGAATATTTTTAGAAT
Organism: Meleagris gallopavo; assembly: GCF_905368555.1. Lineage (NCBI taxonomy): Eukaryota > Metazoa > Chordata > Aves > Galliformes > Phasianidae > Meleagris > Meleagris gallopavo. Next base: position 15,127,961 of record NC_139435.1, on the reverse strand, counting down.
AAAACTTCACAAGGCAATGCTGATAAGATTTTCAGAAACACAGAGAAAAGAATCACCACATTTCCAAGTTTGCTAAAATCTAGTGGCATGTATTTCAATATTTAGACTATATAATTGCAGAAGATACCTCAATATTGAACATAAACTCTTTCAAGTCAGTCAACTCATCCAAAGTACTCCCTCGAACCTCATGATGTAGTGTGATATAAATATAAATTACATGATAATAAAGCCAGAGGAACTGCTTCACTAACTTTGTCAATCCCTTTCAAAACACGAACAAAGAACAACTTTTCCCTGTTATGAAAATGAGTTTCATCAAACTCATTTCTATCTGAGAAACAAATCCTTCCGGAAGCCACATGGTTTTGTTGCACAGTATTCTAGTAAATAATAAACAGCATATCCAGATTATTCTCACAGATTTCTTAAATTTACTATTAGAATGTAAGGTACCTCCAGTCTAAATTTATCTTTCTTGACTCACTACTCACTACATTTTTCTAGCATTTTCTTGGCTAAGTATGTCTATATTCAGAACGGAGGAAATCTCTGCTTGAAGTAGCATTGGTTGAATGAAAAAAAAAAAAAAAGAACTACATAGAAAAACTGAACTCTATACAACCTCTGCATTCTACATACTGTCTTCAACTAAAAGCTGGAGCAAATATGCAGTTTTACATTACATGAAAACGTCAGGGCTTTGTCAGTCTGATGGGGAAAATAATGACAATCCTTGAGCTATCCAGACACTTCAATGGCCTGCCACCCACTCCGGATGCCTTTTTACCTGAACTGCAGCCATTTTCACAGCACTTTTGGGCCTTGTTTCTGATAGTCGTCTCAATCTAACACCATCAGAAGCTTTTAACTTAATTTTCAGAGATGTGTTACTAGAGTGTTCCAAGAGATGTTGGTATGGCTACTTCAAAGTACCTTCCTTCAACCATTAATTAGGATCAAGCATTTAAACTCTTTCCTTTCCCTCGAAATTGAAACTCTTCCCTCCAAAATGAAAATTTGCTTAAAATTAAGAAGCAGACTTTCCAACAGCTTTTAGCATGTTATGATCTTAGTGACAGATTACTTCATTTTGATTTTGTCCATAATTGTGCATGCTACAATCAACGAAAAAAAAAATGAAGATAATAAATTAATTCTAGAAGAAAAAGCTTGAAGAAAATCAAAAGCTTTATGGTAGAACAGGGGTTCAGAGCAGCTCTTATATTGCTTCTTGTATTTCACCTACTGCTAGTACATTGCATCCACTTGTCTCTACGCTCATGATTGGATGTGAGCCCATGAGACAGAAACAGTCTTGTTCTCACTCTGTAACACAAATACGAGAAATGCACCTGGCCACAGTACACATGCAATAACTACAACAATAATATATTTATAAATGTGACACTTGTCATTTTTTGATACTTTCACTTTGGTTTAAGGCCATGTAACTAGAAGCAGTAACTCAGTAGGCTGAAGTTTTTAAGAATATTCACATACACACATGAAAATAAAGACGAGATCTTGCTGATGTGGACCCATAGACATAAAGGTACACAATACTCAGCCTATATTATACTACTAGTTTCAAAGGGGGAAATACATACCTAAATATGGTTTATACACTTAAACATACATTTCCAGACTTGAAACTTGCCTGACAGTGCAGTCTTACAAATATGTAGAATTTTACCAAATACAGCCATCACTTTGAAGACCCCCAGAGCTGTCTGTCTAGGCAACTTTGATGTCCAATAATTAGAGTGCAGTTTTACTTCTCCTTGAACAGCAGAAGGTGCTTTCACACATACTTTGTATTAAATTTGAAGGGAGAAAATTAAAATAAGGCCATTGACTTACACAAAACTATTATCTAAGTGAAGATTAGGGTGCTGGAAGATTACTTAGCAGGATAATTATTCCAGTGGGAATAACAGAAAATAGACAATGGAAAATAATAACTGGACAGTTAACCTGAGTCTGCAAATGCTCAGAAGCAGAAGGCACTGACAGAAGCAGAAAGCCTTTTTTTTTTTTTAATGAGAGCAAGGCTTTCAGAGTTTTCTTCAGCCATCTCCAGTTTTTGCATGCTCCGTGGTACTGATCCATAGCTGCTAGAAAGAAAAAAGGCTCAAAGTTTCTTCATGAGACAACATAAGAATCACTCCTGACAACCATGACTGTGAATGGCAGACAGGCAAACTATCCAGCTACTATGACATATTCTGATTCCAGGACTCACACATTACTTAAAATGTTTTCCTGACATTCTCCAATTCAAAAAAGGTGAAACCTTCCTTCTGGATATTGATCTATCTCGCTATTTTCTGATGTGTGCTGCAGCTGTTCTCGGAAGAGCAATGTGCAACCTTCTCCTATGTCCTAGGGGAAGTCACGCACACACTAATGAGGCTGCAGTATGACTGACACACCTAAAAAATCCTGATCTAAAAAGAGAAGCTCAGGGAAAGCTCAGAGCCTCAGCATCATTAAGTGCAACAGATGGTAAAGGTGAAACCATTAGCGAACATCCAACTTCTCCTAATGAAAAGAATAAGCAGCGGAAATGAAATGTATCTTTAAATCCATGTTCTGTTTCCCAGATTCAACCACATAATGGTTAGTTTTTTTCTGCAGGAGGAAATTCTTCCTCTTCATTAGTCTCAAAAGAAGGATGAGGATATAACAGAGCTGCATCAATATTCAAAATGTGTAGAGGGGCTGAGAAGGGGACAGAAGGGCAAAAGAAAGTAGGAAGTGAGGAAAGAAGATTGGTAAGTAAAGGTTTCTTTTGCAAAGGAGCTCTCAAGATTTTCAGGTTTATTTCTCAGTTTGTGAGAGAGATGGATTTTTAGATTTAGTAACATTTGTAAAGAAAGGCAAAGTATGACTGGCTGCTAATGCTTTAATACCTGAGTGAGTTCACAGTACCTACAGATCAATTACATTCAGGCCCACAAGGATACCATTACCACATTTGAAAAATGATAAGCCAAAAGGTTGTAGATAATGCATCTCTTAGAACTCACTTTCACAGAATTACAAGGCAAAGATTTAAGAGTCTAAGCTGTATGAGTTTTGTACTTAATTAAATCATTACAGAAGCCATCTAGAATTACCATTAACTCTACACTAAGTTTCATCAAGATTCAGAGTTCAAGCAATTTTAATTAATAATGATTATTTTCTAACATAATTGAAATGCTCATCTTCCTACTATACCATGGTTTATACTTCCCAGTAAACCAGCTGACACTAACACACAGTGAATTAAAATACTTTGATTTATTAAAATTAAAATTTAGACTTCTATTTTAATAACTCTTATTAGCAGGCTTCTGATTTACACTAAAATATACATTTTAAAATAAACATTCAAAATTAAATACTTAACCATATAACTGCATATGGTAGCTTAAACTTGCATTGACCTAGGCAATGCTTTAAAACCTGACAACTACCAAAAAGTACACTTTTGCCCTGAATTGACAAATGAAGTCAGACCACTAAGCTAAGTTCTATCCCAGCATACACACTGACAGAGAGCAGGAATAATTTATTGAATAACCTATCTGGCTAAAAATACGTAAGGTAAGCTCACTGAATAGCCTCACAATATGCATGTGATACATGGAATACATTGCTGAAAGACACTGGAGATACCACAGTGGTAAGCAGATACAATTTGTTGAAAGATGAGAGAATAGACTGAGGCTGAGAAAGAAATACCACCTGTTCTGTTTGGGTTTGTTTAGGCCGGTTGATTGAGATTTTCTTTCTGACTTCCTTTTTATTTCTGGATGCTTGGATACCTTAGCCACATTTTGTTTGTTTGTTTGTTTTCTCCAGTCATCCCAAATACTTATATAGTGGCAAATAAGCAAACAACATAAAGTGCTAGCTGGGCAAGGTGAGCTGAGGTTAAGTTCTTGGCTACGAGATGAGACATACATTTTACTCTCAATAAACAATGAAGTGATTGAAGTATGTTCTGCTAAAGTAATGGTTGTAACTGGAGCTGCTTTTTCATAGAAAGAGATAACAGGTTATATTATGGATTAAGGATAAGAAGGATCACGCATTCCACAAGAAAGAAAACATCTCCAACATCCTGGTTAAAATCCAGTCTAGATAAACATGTTTGTACACCTACACTTTTCCCCACAGTACAATGACACCTCAAAAGCCTCCCACCCTTAAATGGCATGCTAATTGTATAACATCAGTGTCATTGTGTTTCACACGTGCCTAAGAAATAAACATTCGAAGGACACAGTAATCCAAGACCAGTCCGTAGCAATTTGCCACTCATCATAAAAAATCATAACTGAATTTTTTGGGATGAAAAACATTCTAAAAATGTTCATTCAAAATATTCTGAAAAGGTTATTAATATTCAATTAAATACAAATTATTAATATTCAAGTAAATACAAATATTAATATTAAAGTACATACAAATTATAATTTAAATACTGTACTTATTTTTACAGGTAAATACAAACTGCTGGTATTTAAAATACTGTTTTACAGTACTTTTATCATTCATACTTTATGGAAAGATGTTTAAACAGCAGAAATGTCTACACCAGAGTATAAATTTCAAACAAATTAGCTTCAGTATTTAAGTCTGCTGCTTTTTAAAAATTGTTATTACTATCTCCTGCTATGTTCTAAAGAAGTCTTAGTTAAAATTTCAACACAAGATGGCACTGTAAAGAGACTCCTTGAGTCAAAGAGAAATTATTGATATCCAGAGTTTTTTATTTTTTTCCTCTTAAAAACATATTATTGAATAATTTCCAGGTTTTTGTTTGTTTGTTTGTTTGTTTGTTTGTTTGTCATGTTTAATTTGCACCAATTTACCAATAGCTCTTGTATCCCAGTGGCAGATAAGGAAATCTGGAAGGCATACAGAATAGATAATAGCTACACACCCTATGATCTACTAAAAAGAAGCTGGATATTTTTATTATACTTATTTAAATCAGATCCTTAAGTGTAATAATCATTTTTGTTAATAACTTGAGATCTCACTGTAGTTAAATTTGTTTGTAATAAAAGTAGTTACTGCATGCTGAATTTCTAAAACAAGATGTCAGCAAAAACTGCTGACTAATTAAAATACTTATTTCTTCTGTACAATATTATTAACAGCTCTGGAGTAACATGAAGAATTTCACATTGTATTAACAAAAAGCTAATAATATTTTAATATAAAACCAAATTATGCTCAAGTTTATTTACTATCTTATGACACCTGCTTTGCAAAATACATTTCTTCTTTTTTGCTTAGATGAACCAAATCACATGGTTTTCAAGGACTTCTGAAGGACAGTTAGTCCCTTTCATTCATTCATACTGGAGTAGTTCTACCTATTCTTTATCTTAAGTTTCATCTGAAGAGGAAAATAGCATTATCTAAAGCTTTATCAAACACTGGCACAGGTTGCCCATACAGATTCAGTCTCCTCTTTGAAGATCTCCAAAAGCAGCCTGGATATGGTTCTGGGCATCCTGAGAAGGACCAGAGTATCCCTGATTGAGAGGGGGTTGGATGGATGCAGAAGGGCTACCAACCTCAACCAGTCTGTGGTTCTTTGTAAACACTTGTATCTTTACGCTTTACCCAGGAAGGGCCCACTCCCTCAAGCACTATAAAAAGGAACAGACTTCTCTCAGAAGTACATTTCCTGTCAGTTTCTAGTATTGTCTGGCTATTCAGCCAGCCAGAAATCATGATAATTTAACTATTTTAACAATCTATGTGAGCTCACTCACTTTTAACTGCTTGTTTCTGGAACAGTTCATGACTGAAGAGGAAAATCTGGCAATTAATTATAAACAAATAACTGTTTTCATCTCATTGATCTAAACAACCGTTTTGAAAATAAATTCAGAAACAGAATCATGAGGCACTGTTGAATGACTCAAGTGAGTAGACTTGCTGTTTTCATGATGTTTACTACATCTAGCTTCTCCATCTCTTCTTAGCACAAAACCCATGTCTGACCTCATGCTTCCCACTGTTTTTCAGAGCTAAGCAAAGAGCTACTTGAGAAGAGACAGATCGCAGAGCCCCTGAGAGGTGTGCAACACAAGTTGCCTTCCAGGAGGAAGCAGCCTGTTTCTCTGTGATTCTTTTCAGGCAAAAAAAAAAAAAAAAAAAAAGGAGATTTGGATATAATATCTGCAGTTCCAAACCTCACTAATTATTTCAAGGCTGTTTCTCTGTCCTTTTGCAGAGTGAAATATGCAGGACTTAGGTTATTATCAGAGATAACTGCATGAAATACCATGGTCTACGGTATGCAAAAGGATCCTACTTAGGATCTATATATTCACTGAATTTTCACTGTGCTTTTGCAGAAAGACATATCCTGAAGTGGTTTCAGGGAATCTCCATTTTTCAGTGACAATCTATATATGCATGTATTTCTATGCATCCATTTTAGCATTCATAACTTTGGGTGTACTGCAAATAATCATTAGATAAGATTAGATTAGTGCTCCTGAAACAGATACTAAAGAAAGAAGCTATAAGGAGAATGCATATTGACCCTCATCTAGTATAGAAAAGGTGTGAATACCTACATGGAGGAATTGCTAACTTCACTGACCACTGACTTTTTTTTTTTTTTTTTTAAAGTGTGGAATTTGTTAATGAACCACAGATTTTTATAAAAATATGTTACAACTTCATGATGTGCTATTGTACTCTTTGACAACTCTAGAGAACCTTTGCCCTTCCCTATCCCCTTAATCCAAACACAGCTCCCTGTGAAAAAATTATGTTTCTGTTTTGAAGTTACTTCAACTATTCTACTTATGCATACAGTTGTAAAGTACATACAGGGGCTCTACCTGGTAAATTTTCTGGACACTGGGGAACATTTGGAGTCCAGATGTAGATGTCCTGCAAGGTCCATAATCTGTTTCAAACAGGAATTCCCAAGCGAAATATTAAGAATTTCCTCTTAATTCTCTTGAGTAAGATAGCCTCTTTACGTATCCTCAGTAAGAGATTAAGAGAGCCTAACAACAAAAAATTTCCGTGTTATTACAGGATCCCTGAACCAGCAGGAAGTATTTGCATTGTTACTGTGAGCTCTGGAGCAAAACACGTCTATTTTATGAGCATGAACTTGAAAGTATGCAATTTTGCTATTCACTGTTTTACAACAGACTTCTTCCATATAATGGTACTTCTGCCGTATGGGTATAGTGCCTAAATTAAACTTTAAAAAAACCATGACATTGTCATCAAGTTACTCTTATCTTATGGGAAAGATGTCAAGATTTTAAGAAAGCAGAAGTAAATTGAAACAGATATTAAAAAAGATCACCTCCCCCAGAATGTTATCTAGGAAAAGAAATCACAGTCCTCAGAAGAAAGTTTGCACAGAGAGATTCTGACTGAAAGATAGTGTATAATAAGGTAAAAATACAGGTTGTAATACAAATCTCCGGAAAGGAAAATCTTAACTCACAGCTTCACTTGGAATCTTTACCAGCCCTGAAGATATCACCGAAATTGCATAAATCCTAAATAACCAGCACAAAAGACTGCACCAAGGCATAGGAGATAAGTATTAAAGTATTAAGAGAATGTAATTATTGTGTGATAGCAACTGTTAAAATTTTAAGCTGCATTTCAAGGCAATTAATTAAACTATGCTGCAGTTCAGGAAATGTGTCAGGCTGACACCAAGCAGTACTGCAGAATCAAATTATTTACTGGCATCAATGAGTTTGGCTTCTTTGCAACTGCATAAATACCAGAAAATCTAGACTAAACATGTTTAAAATGAACTTCTCAAGCCATAACTTTGCTAAGCTTTCTTAAATTCATATGTCTTGTCATTAAATAAAGGTCCAAATGGGTGAAAGAAAACTCATAATGTACACTCAGATATGATCCCCACAAGCATTTGTGTACATGAACTATTCCTTAAAGGAAGAGAACAGGGAATCATCCAGAGTTACGTAGTCGGTGACATTCTCTGCAATACAACCAGCTTTAGATAAGCCTGTCAATGTAATAAAATGGAGACATGGTTATCTGAAGAAAATGGAATCAAGACACAGAATCTAAAAATAAAAGCAGACAGTAGCAAGGTTCAAACCTTTATGACAACTGAAGAAGATACCATGGCCTCAAAACCACAAGCACTCTAAAATCCCTATGAAAGCTGGGGATACTACAAATGGGATACATGAAATGACATAAGGCTGGATCCCATGCAGCCTTCCCTTAATGACAGCCTACAGGCATTCTGTTTAATAAAGTACTGTATTTCTGAGATCTGCTGTTGCAGCAGCACTACATGCAAAGTATTCTTTCAATTGGGTCATTCCCCATCCCTTTTACATGTATTTTCTTTATACAATATATGTATAAAAAGACAGAGGTGCATACACATATGTATGTATGTGCAGCTAAAGTATGTATATAAACCCTACAATTGACTACTACAGGCTACTCTCCCAAGGCTTTCTGAAGAACGAAGCAGAAATTTCCTCAGAATCCTTTGCAAACTCAAGCTATATTCAAACCAGTATCCTTTCTCACCTTCTACAGAACTATAGACTGATTAATGGAGGCTCTATATTGCTTCTGCAGTCATTCAAGCACGCACAGAGCATGCTAGATTTCCTCCTGCTATCTTCATCTCTTTGGGTTACATAAGGACATCCTTTCATTTTTGCAAAGCTTGCTAGGTTATTCTGCTTGCAAAGGCACTGAGGAATATGTGTTTAATGCAAACGTGTTTTCACTTTTCACTGTTTTGAAGCACTGACAAACTCTCAAAAGGATGGTAAAAATGTCCCCTCTTTATGCCAAGAAAATGTCCTAGAGAAAAGTCATTCTGAGGAATTTTGATTTCTAAGGTGGGAAAACAAGGTTTTTTTTTTTTAACTTTAGATTTTCCGATTTGTTTGTTTTCAATAGTTCATTGTGTGAACAGGAAGAAATCCTACTGTTTCCTTTGTGTTATGGACGATAGATAAAACCCAGTCATTTAAATAATTAGAGCATCTAAGCTTTCTATCTAATTCACTCAGTCTTTTCTTGTCACAGGTAGCAGGCATTATAGCACATCTGAAGACAAAGACAAGGAACTGGTTCATTTTCCATAGCCTTCTAATATCTGACAAGATCTGACAGAAAACCATGTTTTTAAAAAGCAGATTTGAGCTTGAGGAGGCAAATAAGCGCCTCATAGCATTTCTAGAAGTACAAAGGTTTTACATGTCCTGAATTGGTATTAATTGAAACTGTAGATGCTTTTGCAAATCCTAACAGCAGCCTACTTGCTGACTGTCAGAATACCTAACTGGCAGCACTTGGTGACACAGGGGATGACTCTGACATTACTTTTGCTACTATGTAGGCAGTAACCTTCCTGAATTTAGTTCCACAGGACTTCATAGATGATACCTGCTTCAACTCTTGTGTAGTTGCAGATCATATTGTGAAAAAACTGGTAGATGAGACATTAGATCACTTACACACTGATATTAAACACTGTTTTCCACAGACTTAATGTCTTTTTAGATAAGAAGTTTTCACAGTATAAGTGAAACAAGAATTCTAAACTGCAAGGTCCTTCCTGAAAGTAAGAAGGAGGCGATTGTCCCTCACCATTCTGCCCTCATGAGGCCCCCTCAGGAATACTGCATCCAGGTCTGGGCCCCCAACACAGGAAAGATGTGGAGCTTTTGGAGAGCGTTCATAGGGGGTCCACAAAAGTGACCAGAGGGCTGAAGCACTTCTCCTGGAAGACAGGCTGAGGGAGCTGGGCTTGTTTAGCCTAGAAAACAGAAGGCTGCTGGGAGATTTCATTGCTGCCTTCCAATATTTAAAGGGAGTTTATAAACCTGAGGGAAAGCAATTTTTTACACAGGCAGATAGCGAAGAACAAGGGGAAATGGTTTTTAAAGGATGAGGGATTTAGATTAGACGTCAGGGAGAAGTTTTTCACGGAGAGGGTGATGAGGTGCCGGAACAAGCTTACCAGGGAGGATGTGGATGCCCCATCCCTGGAGGTGTTTAAGGCCAGGCTAGATGGGGCCCTGGGCAATCTGATCTAGCACTTGATCTAGCAGCTGGCAGCCCTGCCTGTGGCAGGGAGTTGGAACTTGATCCTTGAATACCCTTCCAACTTGGGCCATTTTATGATTCTAAGATCATTCTCCTATATGTTCCTTTACAAAGCTGCACTAATGTAGTAGCTCCAGGCAAATCATGTCTTTCAGGACTAATCTTATTTTTTTTCTAATTTGTGTAGTCCCCAGTGGCATGAGAGGTGCATCATTTAGCTTGTAAAATTCCTGGTTCTCAGTCAGGCAGGACTGAAGAACAGCTTAGACGGAGCTTAGGCATGCTGAACCACCACATTACCCTGGCTAGGTCACTGCTGCATCAGACACTTCACAGAACATCTCCTCTTGGCTTTTTTATCACATTACAGTGAACGAGCAAAAGAGGGCCAGAAGCACTTCAAGACTTCATAGCATAATCACCAGAGTATCTGAATACTGTGATGGCTCAAAGTCTGAAGTGACCCTGAGAGTTTTGAAGGAAGCCAGGGGACCGTGAAAATAGTCCAGCTCACTTCCTACAGTTTATCTGGTTACAACCATATAGCATAACAGTATTCAGTGAAATATATCCCTCTTTTAAATTTCTATAGTTGCACATAAGCCTGCTTTCCATCTCCCTTGCAATGTGTTTTTTTCAAAATTTCAGTAAAATCTAGTTAACATGCATTACATTTCTGCATCTTGAATGAATATTAGGATGAAACAGATCTGAAATAATTCAGTAGTTTTTAACAGCTTTATATGTTCTACTGTTATGTAAGGCTTTAGAAAACGCATTGTTTATCCCAGCAAGTGTACAACTTACCCTCAGCATAGGGCCATTCTGGAACACATGGGGTTCATCACAAACTACACAGTATTCATTCAATACTGGTATCCGCTGCTCAGCAAATTCAATAGTCTAAGAACAATGAAAATGACAATAACAGCATCTGCTTAAAAAAATTAACAGTCAGCTCATGCTCAAGGGTGTTTCAAAAATGAGTAAGACATGACATCCTACCTGCACAAGAAAGCCACGGTCTCGTACCGGAATGCATTTTGCACCATAGTTTTGCTGCAAGGAAAAAAGTTTAGGCAACTTCAATGTTGGTAAATTCATGATAAGGAAATGATAAAATATTTGTAATTTTTGTATACCAATATACCAATATGTTAATTAAATTATTAATATTTGCATTTAAGAAGATGTCTAATTTGGACAAGCCGTTACAAATGAACAATCCTTTTCCTTGTTCACTGAATGTAGGATGAATTTTTAGCATTTCTTAAACCTGATAAGGTTTCCTATCTCAGCATCTTGAAAACTTTAATCCCGTATGGAAACACCCGCACCTTCACTCCATTCAAATGAACTGACATTTGGTAACTTTCTTTAAATTTTTACCATGTATTGTCTGTCTAAATATGCACTATATACCTAGGCTTGAATGACTAATGTAATTCACAGAAGTGCAGGAAATCTTTTTCTTTTATACTTATAACGATCTCACCTCAGAGAACACCATGCTAACAGGTGCTGAGATCCCACTCAGGTTCCTTCTGCCTTTTTCTTTCAATGTACAACAGTATAAATTAGAAGGTACTTTTGCTGTGTAAGTCAGTAAGGTACACTCCCTTTATGTCAACATCTAATCAGCCCTTGTTTTGAGTCAAAGTCAGGTTGGCTTCTCTTGGTGTGGTTTTTTTTGTTTGTTTGTTTGCTTGTTTTGTAGTTGCTGCTTTTAAATAGGCTTATTTGTTTTAATTCTCTAACTGTCGATTTGGCAACATTTACACTTTTTTTCTTCAGGGAAATAATCTCATCAATTGTATCTGTATACAATATTCAAATATCTTAGGTGAGAACTGAAAAGAAGTTAGGATCCTAATTCATCTCTAATGTAGTGTCAGCTGACCACATTACTCAAATATCTGTTGCCTGTACGTAAGATGTGAAAAGGACTCTTGATGTCCTTTTGCTGACAACAGGAAAATGACACCTGACCGTATATACAGTGATTTTTTTCTCAAAGTAAATGCATTATAGTAATAAAATTTTGGTAGTTTTTATAGACTGTCAAGCAAGGTTTGCATTTTTTCCAGATCAGCCAATAATATCAGTAATGAAATCACTTAGTCAGCTCTTCATTATATCATTAAAATCAATGGGACTCTTCCTATTAACTTAAGGAGATAAAAGTCTGCTAAGTACAGACTGCCTCTGCTGATTCAGAAAAAATAATTAGTATCTAAACTGCAACAGGCAAAAAGTCTGCTAGATGACCTTAAATTAATTTTGTTGTGCATATTACAGGAATCAACAACATGGCATGTAGATAAATGATTTAATGATAGCACATTACTGCTTTTAGATTTGATGAGTATAGCTCATGGTTTATTAAACTGATTTATCACAAGGTACATAACACACTCATTGCAATTTCATTGTTCAGCCTGCACATATTTGAATATATGTATGGCATTTCAAGACAGGATCACCATTTCTGCAGGCTGAGAATATCAAGGTGCCACTGGGCTAAGGCAGTGGAGAGGACTGTCTCCTAAGTAATTCTCCTCACATTTAGCACAGAAAACAGACCAGTTCCCTGAAAGAGCACAGACCTGCTTTTTCTCTTGAGTATAAAATACATCTTTTAAGAGGTGGAAGCAAAATATGTCTTAATTAAGTTTAAGCTCTATCTCCTAAATTAAGAATATGTGTTACTCCTTCTTTTCTCAGTCATTCATTTCTCTAGGGAAAGAAAGATGGGCAGTGTGGGTCCAATTCCTGACTTTCAGTTGTCAGCGTGTTTGAAGGTCAAACATTTTGCAAAACACAGATGTGCAAAAGGTGAGCTGAACCATGACTGGATTTATTTCATTATGATGTTAATCACAGATGAAAAGAACAGAAGGAGAGGAGGCTTGGCACCTGAATGAGCCAATGGATGGCTTTCCCCATGAAGCAAACAGGGAAGTTAGAAATGACATGTATGACCAAGACAATTTTCCTGCATAGCAGCTCACACTGCATCCACCTCCTGCAGTAAGAAAGAAAGAAAGCAAGGAAGTGTGCAATTGAACATTTCCTGTGGCCAATATCTGTACACTGAGCTGTACTCAAGATGAAATTTGGAATCTCTATCTTCACCTAGGCAGATTCTATTTTTATGACGTTTATATGTGTATGCATAGCTGTTTAAATGCACCTTAAAAAGCTGACTTCATTGTTCTTCATTTAAGTATCTGCTAATATATTCCCTAAATATTAAAACTTTTGCATAACAGGCATAACAAGATGTTCAGAAAATAATGAGAAGAGAATGAGCAGAATTTAAAAAATTACTACGCACAGCAGCTTGTGAAGGTGATGATGAAGATGGTGTTAAGATACCAATAAGCCCTGAGGTAAGAGAGAGCCGCCTGCCCTCTGCTATGTTGGACTCCTTGAAAGGCTCCATTTTGGATGATTTAGGGGCATTGGAGTAGGTCTTGCTGAGTAATTTGTGATTCTTCAATCCATCCAATTCTTCCATTCTAAGATTACTGGAGTAAGACCTGCTTAAAAGTTTGTGGGGCTTCAAGGTGCTGTTGTGCTCACATCGAGGATCCCCAGAACATGACCTACTTAATAACTTGTGGGGCTTTAAAGTAATGCACTCCTCCTGCTTGACGGCTGCAGAGCAAGAACGATTCAAGAGTTTGTGCGATTTAATAGCCATTGTCTGTTCAGCTCTGGGGTCACTAGACAACGAGCGGCCAAAGGTTCTGTGAGATTTTGTGGCACACACGTCCTCTGCCTTAACTGTGCTGGAGCAAGTCCTTCTCAGTAGCTTGTGAGTTTTGGAGATGCCATCTTGTTCTGACTTCAGTTTTGATTTATTTTTACCACAGCCAGGTGGAGGATAACTTGGCGACCTTAAAAACACAGAAGGGGAAGACATAGTTGGAGCATAATCAAAACTGAGAAAAGCAAGAAAGTTCAGATATACACACTAATTTTTAAGTGCTACCTGTCTTTATGAATTTAACTAATAGTGATAATAATAGTGAATTTAACTTAGTGATAAACAGAGCCCCACTTCCCTCCCCCAAAAAGAGCAAATGTCATGTCTGCAGAACCAATTTCCCAATACCAAATAGATGTCTTAACTCCCATGTATACATAAACACTCTAGTAGCTATTTAAGTAGAAGTCAAAGCTATATCCTTACAGCGTTTAGTATGGTTCCTACATCTTGAAGCAAACCATTCATTCAGGAAATTATTTTTGAAATTAAAACCATAAAAGACTATAACACATTTTTTATCAAAATATCTCTTTTCTATTTAGTAAAAATGGCATGATTCCATTAAAATTACCATCTTTTAGACATAACAAATTCTATATGCAGATCCTGTGATAGGTATAATGAGCAATGAAACTTGCAGCTGGTAACTCAGCTAGAATTAACTTTTTCTTTATTTAATTTTACAGTCTCACAGTAATCTCAGTGTTTTGTGGAAGCCCACTTGATGCTCTTCTGTCACACTTTAGACAGATACTAGCTCTGTACTCTAGAAATAGGAATGTGAGGAATCCACGTTACGAATACTGAATTAAAGAGCAAAAAGGCTTTTATAAAACAACATGCACATGTACTATTGCTGTAATGTTCACGTTCACCTGTCCTTGCAAAGTAAGAATTAGTATCACATATGTCAAATTGTTTTCCTATAGCTTATAAGCAACCCAATCTTTTTTTGTCTTGAATCAAAGAAAAAAGATCTGAAACTCCAAGGTGTTCACCAGAGGCTGGTAAGTTTCCTCACAGTGTTATCAAATGGCGACAGTGGAAAATGCATATGGAGCTCACTGACTCACTTTTGCAATTAACTCATGACCAGCCTAGGGCGGAAAGGAGGTACGAATGCAGGTAGGGATGGAAAGTCTCCACATCTGGGCTAAAAGTAATCTTTGGAACTGCAGCAGCAGCTGCCATAGCAAGATGAGAAAGACTGGGCTAGCTTTTCTCTCCTCTTTTTGATCAAAACCAAGTCCCAACCTTCAGTGTGCACTGCACAGTGTGTTGAACAGGTTAACTATCTTTGGAAAGACAAATCTTTAGTCATCTTTGATATTCCTCTGTTCTTCAAACATGAATTAGTACCCTCTCTCTCTCTCTCTCTCTCTCTCTCTCTCTAAATTCATGGAATTTAAAATTGCCAATAAAAAAGAATAAATGTTCAAAAGAAAATCACTCAACAGATATTCACGAAAGGTGATCTGTGACCTTTTTATAAGCAGGAAAACATGCTAGAGCAAATAGTCATTTTCCTGAAAGACATAAAATCAGAACCTCATTTTACAGACACTTAAGAGTATGAGTAACTAGAAGAACTCATAATGAATTCCACTGTACTATTCATAAACCATTTTCTTACATTTTTAATACCTTTGTTTTTTGAAATTCTGTGCCTGCATTTCACAAGTGGTGAACTCTCATTTAACTCAAATACTAGAGAGCAGTAGGTATTTAGGAGGTCTTAAATTCTGTCTTGGATTAGTGACTACTCAACTTTAAAAAGATTAAAAAAGTATACACAGCTGTGAAAAGAACTGCTGGCCAGCCCCGAAAATACATAGAAAAATTCTTGCTACTCAAGTAACAGACAAATGCTACCAAGCTAGTAAAATTACAAATACAACTCATTTAACTAAGACAAAATTATTTCCAGTTTTAAATGAATCATGGCTGTTTCAGAGAGCAAGGCACTGACACACTTTCTCTTCACATAGTTACAGAAGCTGCAATAGCGCCAAGTTTGCTTTTGAAGTCATGCAAGGCAAGGACTGGAAACCCATGAGGTAAGATATAAATAGAGCACTTCCCTGTCGAGAAAAGTCAACACTTCGCCTTGTGAAATATGCGGTGGATTTTGTACTGGTTGAGATGATAAAAGCTCATTTTTCTTGCTATTACCTGCGCAATGTAGAAAAGATGTGCAGAGGGGATTTCACCTTTTTGTCAGACACCTTCTTATTGTGCGTACAATTAGATTTCTCTTTGCTATTCTTCCACTGCTGTGTTACAAATGTCTGCATTATTCTGCAAATTAAGAAAGAAAAAAAGAGTTTCTTATTGTAGCCAAGTCAAATGCACCTTAATATTAGTATCCCTCTGTTAACAAAGCAGCCTACATAATGCAAAATCCTCACTCTATAGGCAGAGTTTCTCTGTCACATATGTAGACTGATGAATGGGCAATTTAGTTCCTCAAAATCCTTTCTTTTCCTCTTAGTTAAACTTATTCACATGGAACTCTTATTGAGAATAAAATCTCTGTGAACAACCACTCCAGGACTTAACATACATATGCCTCTCAAGGAGATCTAAAGATAAACTAATTCAGGGACATTTTGTTCAACTCTAGGCGTCTGCCCTGCCAGTGATTGCAGAAGAAAGATCCAGTAGCCACATACCTCAAGTGCACACTCCTAAGGCACAAACATGAAGGCAGGATATTGAATATTACATTACCCACAGGGGCTTACAGAGAAGCTAGAGCCAGACACTTCCCTGAGGTGCACAGCAAATGTTGCACCAAGAGAAGCTAAAACAAAAAACAAACAAAAAAAACCACCACCATAAAGACTACAAAGAAAAAGCATCCACAAGAACAGCAGTAAAGTACAACATGCTCCCAACAAAGGCTAAAATTTTCACACTGCAGCCTGAGCCCCTCAGTGAACTATCTGACTTTGAATTTAGCACAGCTTGGAGTGGGAGGCTGCACTAGATGACCTCCAGCAGTCCCTTACAAGCTACACTGTTCTACGATTCTGATCCAGCATTCAGGGTCTGTGAGTGCTAAAGCCATAATGGCAGCAGGTGTGGTCGTCAAAGATGAATATCCTGGTGCCCACAGCCATGACAGACAATTGGGTCACTGAGTGTTTGGATTTCTGCTTATCTGTGACTTACGCAGATATGTATTCAAAAATGTCTTATGGGAAACTGCACAAATCTGAGAGTGTTCCAACTAGAATGTTTTAAGAGAGTTTTCATGTCTGAGGAGTTTTCAAATTTTTTCTTCAAAGTCATGAATCAGAAAGATTTCAACAACATTGCTTCATTTGTAGATTTATGAAAATGAAGCACTGAATTGCTGTAAACACCAAACAGCAAAAAGATTTTTTTCCTTGAAGAAATCCCTGCTGCTGTAAGGATCAGACATTAAAGCCTATGTTCCCGTCATTTCATTACATATAGACAAGCATATATGAAAAGATGACTCAGCAAAATTAAATTGAATGATACCATGAACACATGAAAATCCTACTTTGTCCTCTCGCATTCTTTCCTGCCCTCAAAACCTGGGTTGTCTCATTACTGTCCCCTTACAGTACTCATGATGCTCAAAAAGACTCCTGCTACAGAGACTTTACAACCTAAGCAGAAACATGAAAACAAACACTTTCAGCTACAGTCTTTTCAAACTTATATAGCTTACTTTCTAAATGATAATCAAGTAACAGAAAACTCTGGCAGGGAGCACAAATCAAGTTCTGTGATACAACTGTCAAAATTAAGCTTAAAAAGGCAAATTTTCTAAATTTTATTTAAAGAAAAACAAGTTCAAGAAACTTTGATCCAACTAACCTGACAATCTTGCAGATTTTATTCTATTGGGAACTAAAAAATATGTAGTATTTACTTAGGAAGTGAAAGAGGATATTGAAAAGCACTTTTTCAGACTTACTTTTTCAGCTGATGTCCCAGACCAAATCTTTCTTTAGTAGAGATCTGAAATACATCCACAGTTGGCACTATGGTAAAACAAGACACTGTTGAACTTAAAGGAATAACCAAGAACTTATAACAATAAAGTCATATTTAAGGACCCTATTCTGTCTGAACATTTACTACAAGCAATGTCACTGAAGGAATGGTAAAAGTGGTCATGTCACCTGAGTCCATGAAGAAATGAATGTTCCTTTTCAGAGTATCAGCCAATATATTTTGCAATCTTGCAAATTACTATTTTAAAAATTGGATTCCCTAGAACATATCTCTTCCCACCGATGTTAATCATATAAATGTATCTTTACTACTAGAAAGCAGCACCAGATTAAATGCATCTGGGCTGGTAATTCACCTCATCTAATCTCTTAAATTTTCTTTTAAGTATGTACTCTTAATACACACAGATTAAGATATCCTAGTTGTAAAAGTATGCATAGAAAGTCTTAACTTGAAAAATCAAGGTGCCTCTATATGACAAGTTTTGTTACTTGCTGTGGATCAGCTTGAACGAACTGCTACACGAAGTTTCTGTAGACTAACGTGAACGTGCTGTCATTGAAAAAACAATGATTTCATTCCTTTGTAACTGACAATTAAATTAAGCCCTTTCCCAGAAAGATCTGAAACACTTTCTTTAGTATGTCAACACACACACACTAGGTTTTCTGCAAAAAAATTTGAGAGTTTTCCCATCTAATCTGACTTTCAGAGACTTACAGAGATGCAGTGTACAGGAGTATTTTTTATTTTTGAGAGGGCTACTTCAGAATTGAAAATTCTGCAATAAAGGCAAAATTAATTTATGTTACTCATAAAAATGTATAAAATGATATGACCTTGAATCCACATATGAAACATATGTATCTAGTCAATTATTTCTCCACACTGGTACAGCTCATATGAACGTGAAGAAAATGAAAGCAGAACAAACCAAATTAACCAGTATCTGAGTTTTCTTTCTAAAGGCATTTTAATACAAGATCCTTAATCATCCTAACTCATCAACTAAGTGCCTGGTGCATGCATTCCAATTGCCAAGGATTACCTTGAATTTTCCATCCTACCATTAATATGTTCCTACTTCTCTGTCAGAAAATTGAAAGTGTAAGAGATGGAGACTGGAAATTAGCTCCTGGTATTGCTAAAATTATTAAATGATATTTACTAGATAGAAGTGGCAGGCGAATTTAAGCACCTCTTGAAAGAGACTCAGGTCCTTGAAACAGAACAACAACTAACACTTATTACAAGTGCAAAAAGACTTTGTATTACATAAGGTGATAACGACCATAGTAAAATAAAAATGAAATGAAAGCAAAAAATCTGAGGCTGTTTCAAATTTCATCAAAAAAATCAGTAATTTAAAATCTGTATTTTTCTGGTCACTTTTATTCAGAAGCCCAAACTTTACTCTTTAATTTCCCATAATAAATGCATAATTAAAAAAATATTATGTATCTAAGCCTGTTATCCAATTTGACTTGGTCCAAAGCACTGCAGATTCTCATTCAAACATAACCTCATCTTTTAAAGAGGATAAATTACTTGATTAGGGGTATCAGTGACTTTAGACTGTCAAATTTAAGACGTGTGGTGGGAGGTGAACTATTTTCAATAAGAATCATCATTCTTAGTTCTAGTAATCTTAAAATCTACAACTCTTGTCTAAGATCTAGAGTCAGAGGAGGTAGTCCAGTACCTCCAAAGGCTGATTCATCCTAATCTAAGACAGGTTTCTAAGGTACCAGGGACAAACCGGTACACTAATAAGACTAGGCATTAACTAGGAGAAAGACTGTGTAAAATTAAGACATTAAATAGCTATGAGGTGGTAAGAATTTCTCCTTCTTTGGAGTGTACTGTACAAAGGATACTTATTCATTTTATCAGCAAAAAGTATTATAAGAGAAAATAATGTAGCACAGAGGAAATTGACAGTCTCTAAACACCATTTACAAAGGGGAAAAGGAGATACAGAAAAAGGATCTTGTTAACAAAAAAATAGTGGCTGTCATTGTCCTTTTCTGGTGAATAAACTGACCTGGCTCAAACAGCATTTAGAGTAGCAAAACATTTGCCTCTGGCCCTGATCTTGCTTTTCTCGATACCAATGCATTATCACAATCAGTGAGTTGCCGGATTCGGAAGTAAACTTTCCGTTCTAACATTGTCAACAGTGCAAAAGACAAATTCTTGTTACCATTTATTTCACTATATCATTTCTTACTGCATGAAGCTCTTCACGCTTCATTCTCTTTTATCTGCTGCATTTTTTAAATTACATTTTGACAGAAGTATTGTTAATACTAACACTGCTACTTGCTATGGCAAATACATATTTTAAAACTTGCATACTTACAGAAAAAATTGAAGCAATAAAGTACAAAGAAAAGGACCAAAGTCAGGTAAAAAAAAAGAGTGATGTAACAAAATGATCATTTGAATGAATAGAACATGGCTTATAGTAAGCATCAGTAGCTTACAGTCTACATATCCTACAAAAATAGCTTATTGGGACAGATTAAGCTAAACATGTTATGACTAAAAATATCTATTCATTTTCCAGAGGCAGAATTCTCCCACAGATACAAGCCTGAACTGACAGCTTGTACTGGAAGTCTCCAAATTCAGACAAGTTACAATACAAGTTATACATCTGGTTCTGACTTTCTTCTGTAAAATATATATCTGAAATTGACTGTTGCATACGAATGCAAATCTTCAATCACAGTTGATTCTGCATGAGTTTGGCCATTTTTACTCTCGTAAGGAAGCTTAACTCAGCAACCAGAGAAGGATGCAAACATGACATTCAAAATTGTCATTCAACTTTACAGATTGCCCAGAGTTCACACATTCATATAAAAATCAAAGCTGGCAGCATAAATATCATGGTCTGATTCTTCAAAGCTGCATGAAAAAGGGCATATTGACATGCTTCTCAGATCTGTGTATGTATACCCAATCACTGATATCTGTTTTTGTAAAGATGATCCCTCAATTCCAAAGTTAGAAAATCTCATGTTAGAAACAGTATAGAAAATTATTCCTAAACCCTCAGCTTCCTAATGGAAACAGTGGCATTTCAAAATTTATCAAGAAAACCAGTTGAGAAAACTCACCTTACAAAAACAAGATGCCTATCTCATTATGAAGGGCATTATCTTGCAAATATATATAAGCATAATTTCATTCTAGCGGGACTGCCCTCAGCAGTAGATTTAAGCACATGCACAGTCAAAGATTTGGCAGTGAATGAGTATCAAGCACCCAGGACATGTCTCAGAACAAGACATCACACAAGGGACATGAAAAATACACAGATGACTAACCTGGACCACTTAAGTACTGTGTAAGTGAACAGTGCAATCGCACCACTATGGGCTCTGTGCGAATTACATCCCAAGCAACAGCAATCTCTTCCTAGTTCAAAATAAAAAGAGAAGAGACATCATTAAACATACGAAGAGCAGCTGCATTTTGTCAGTTTATCTTAAGAGTTGGTATAAACACCATATATCCATTTACCCAATATTTAGATGTGAAAGAGGACAAACTACTGCTTGCTAACTCTCTTAAAAGCAGTGTTAAACTGTTTCTGAAGTCAGAATATGCCCGTTTCAACAGAGCGTGGGTTTCTACAAGGCACTACATTTGCAGTGTTTGCAGACACATTTCCATCTATCAAGAGATATTGCTTAAGAGGTGAGAAGAAGGAATTAAACATTAAAGGAAAACACTCAAACCATAACATAGGGCAAAGCAAACATTTGCTCCCTCTTATGAGTGCAACTAAAATAATTCAGAGTATAATCAAGTTCTTTTAAATTTTACAAGAGGCCAAGAAAAGCTTATGTGCTGTTCTGACCTATACGATATACGATACATATGTGCTGAAACTAATGACACTCCTAAAAGCACTATCTTGATTCTGTGTCTAGAGGAGAGGCAGCTACTGCACAAGTGAGGTCTGTGTGTGTGTGAAGTTAATGACAACGTAACAGAAGCCATGCTGCCAATCAACAGCACCACTGCCTTGTTTCTCTTTTGCTACTCAAGTCTCTCCCTGATCAGCTGCAGGTAATGAGGAGCACAGAGGAGAGCTTCAGCTGACATCTGAAATTTGGGAAGAAAACTCTAACCCCAGTGTAATGTCAGAAAGCAGCATTTCTTTATTCCTTATAATATGTAAAAGACAACTTGACAAATCAAGCTTGCACTCTCGAAGTTCAAGTTCTACATTTAAACATTAAGACAGACACATGCAGTACACTTGCAAACATATTCTTTCTCTTCCAAGAACTTATTAATATATGCTAATATCTCTCTGTGCATATATGGTAGTGGCCTCTGGTGTCTTCAACCATTTACTTTATCCCCATTTTTCCATCATCAGCTTAATCACAGTGACTTTTGGCTGACCTTTTTCCCGAATTTGGCAAACTTCCATTGCTCACTAGACCATAATGAGCAATTTTCTATCTTAGTGCACTATAATCCAAAACAATATACATGAAATCCAAGGAAGAAGTCCTTTCACCTGCTGGATGCAAAGATAAAAGTAGTCTATTGTGACTCCAATGCTTCCATGAAGCAGGATCATTGAGAAAAACACGGCTGTTTACACACCAAGCAAAGTTAAAATGGAAAGTTTTATGAACCGCACTCATTGATTCTTTTTGCTAAGTCTTTAAACTAACATACTGACCCCTATTAATAAACAAGCCCATATCATGGCCACAATCATGCCTCCGTCAGGATTGTATGAAGTGCTTTCACCTAACTAATGTCTAAGATAGCAAAAAGGAAATGCTTTATATCACTTAAAACATTTGCCATTACAAAGAGGGTTTTAAAGGAAATATATATATATATATATATAGTAAACAAAAGTATAAAAAACATTTTAAAACTGTGATTGTAAAAGGAAAAGGTAATGTTTCTGCTGGGTAGTAATCAATAACAAGACCACTTGTGAAGATCAAGCCTCTGAAAAAGGAAGGTCTCAGTACTTATCTCAGAGTCAGAAGTGTAGCAGAATTAAATGGGTATTAAAGTTCATTATGTAGTTCTGTGATTAGATTACTTACATCAAGAAAGCTAACATCAATATGCAAATCAATATCTACATCATCAATGGCTCCATATTCCCTGAAAGGAAAGAATGACATTAGATTAAAGTTCTTTAATATACTTCTCAGCCTCAGCCTAAGGAGTACTTATAACAGGGAAGATTTTATAAAGGATAATGATAAAGCATAATGTTGACTGTAAAATCAGAATGTGTATAAATAAACTTTTACACAGATTGGATCAATAAATCCAGTGGGTGACTGTCTGCTGCACTGAAGACTTTCTTTCAGATCTTGCTTGAATAAGGTGCAACTTAATTTATTTTTTTAAATAATTCTCCCAAACTCTTATACCATTGGTGTCATGTATTTTTGTCTAACAGTGCACAAACAAACCAAGGAAACAATAATGGTCATACACTATTGCTATTTACGAAAAAAAAAAAACAAAAAAAAGAAAATCCTAGTTATATTTCATAGGTACTTTAGGTTTATAGCCAGTAACCTAAGCAGAGC
Organism: Meleagris gallopavo; assembly: GCF_905368555.1. NCBI lineage: Eukaryota > Metazoa > Chordata > Aves > Galliformes > Phasianidae > Meleagris > Meleagris gallopavo. The sequence continues at coordinate 15,104,495 of NC_139435.1, read as the reverse complement.
CTTGAGATAAACAACTGAAGACAAATATAACACAGACTAAGAGGTGGTATATAATACCTGTGGGATTGCTTCATGCATTCAAGTATTTACTTGTCAAAAGGTAGCAATTGCCCCATAATGCGCTCAAGGCAACAGTTATGTTATCTGCTATGTGCGGTATTGCTAAAGTTCCCAAGGTGCAGATTTAACTTATGCTCATTGATGTTTCATCTGTCGCACGGCAGCAAAATGTAATAGAATCCTCTCGGGAAGTTTGAACCACTACTGCCATAGCACCATCCACTTCTGACATCATGGGCCAACATAACAAAACAGGAGGCATTGCTTTTGGAGCACTTCTGGTATAAAGGTGCATTCACTCTCAGTTTTTCAAACATCAGTTGACACTTTTCCAATGAAAAGCTTGCAGGTGCAGGAATTTTGCTTTTCAATATGTAAAGTTCCCTTTCTGACAGCGGGAGACCAAAAAAACAACGTCTGCTCTCCATGAAATGCATTTTTGTGGGTCTCACTGTTAGATAAGCTTGTTGCAATCAGAGAAGCGGAGCTGTTGGAGAAGGATGAAACTGAATGCTTAATTCTGTGTTTATCATTTCCAAGAATTCGTAAGTATTTTCCACTGTAATTGAGTGCAAGAAGCATGAAAGTTTTCTACATGCCAAAAGCCATAAATGCCAATTTCTACGACAGTGAGCCTAAGGAGGTCATAATGAAACACTGATTCAACAAATTAGACGCATTAAAGTTTTTGAAAGGTTACATACCATGTTCCAATTTTAGAAGCCTTAGGGAGCACACTACCAAGGTATTCTCAATTTCATAGTTAACAGTTTGGCAACTAGACATTTATCTCATTCACTTCCTAAGCCCATACAAAACTGTATGGATTTCAGTTCAACAGATCCCTGAAATGTAACGAATTTCCACTTAATTTCAAAATTACACCATATTTGTAGACATTATCTCTTGGACTACAGTAATAGAGATTATTATTTAGAGGTTAATGGGAATTGTTACTTGCAATATATGTATGCCTAAGTTTATTATCTTTATATTAATATTCTCTGTATTTCATTACTTTGTTGTATGTCAGTTTTGATATTTTATTTGTAATTTTTCTGACAGGTGTTACATCTTGCCTGTTATTTTAATGAAATTATTAATATTACATAAATGGAAAATGAAGTTATAAAATACTTGAAGTGAATTAAATACATCATAGAGCTATGCTCTAGAGCAGAACCATGCTCACTTGCACACGTATTGAAAATGTTAATCTCTCTGCAAACTCTCTAACTAGCTCTGAAAAAGGTTCCTCTATTTGCCTAAGTAGAATTCTTCAGTTTCCAATTTTAATACAGTAGAAATCTTTCCTAAAATCTACCTAATTTCTTGTTTGTTGCCCACAACATAGTCTCTTATTTTCTCATTACAGCAACAGAGAACATTTGATCACTCCTGTTTATAAACAGCTTCTGTCTTTTTTTCCAGACTAGACAAAGCTAACTCCTTCTCCCTTTCCTTAAGGACAATATTTACTAAACCTCTTATCATTCGTCTTGTTCATCTCCAGGGCAGAAGACAATATGACAGAGAAAGAGTTTAACAAGGGTTTAGGGTAATGCTGAATAGTATTTTTCAACAAATTACAACACCCTTATCAACTACCTACTGAACTGCAAAAGACAATGTTTTAGAACAGGCTTCCTGGGCCTGCTCTCAACATAGGCATTTGTAAGAGTACTCAGCCATGAAATGAAGCCAAATCCAGCATTACTGTTAGCTATGAGAGCTCCTTTCTTTTGCCACAATACACAGAAATCATAGTTTTAGCTGTAAGGGTAAGTCTATATAGAACTCATTTTCCAAATTTTTAAAGGTTCCACATTAAAAACAGTAAATAACATACCTGAGAGATACTGCGTTAGGTCCATAGATCTCTCTCACTGCTATCAAATCAGCTTCCAGCTGTGGGTGTTTATGAAGTTCTCCATCATAGCTAACCTATCGGAACAAAATAATAATCTAGGAGTTCTTATTCATTCCATTTCTGGTATCTGATCTAGGATCTTGAAAGTTCCCCCTGCAAAATATTTTCCATAGAGATTTCTTAACAAGCCCAGAAAGGACTTCCTTGACGAGCCGAAGCACTGAAATGGTATATATATATATATATAATATATATTACATAATATCGCTTAGGAGAAAAGCAGGCACCTCTGTATCAAAACGGCAGAGGATGAAACCCTTATTTGTGGAAGAGAAGATGGAAAGAATTTATTCCACTGTCCTGTCCTGTCCTGGGGGCTGTTCTGGATCTCTTAAAATTTTACAACTGTAAAGTAGGAGAAGAATCAGATCTCCCCTGTTTCATCATTCCAGAATAGGAAAGGACAAGCTTTACTCCATTTGTTGCATGTTTTCATATATTTTACAGGCAGAATGGCCTAGCCTCAACAGGAGAAGCATTAGACTATTCTATACATTAAGTGTCTTAGCATCTATTACATTTTCAGTCTGCATTTGAGATCATCGGTGCAGTCAGATCAGATTGAAAAAGAAAAATAATTGAAGAACACATTTTCATTTAAAGAATTTTTACCAAATAGAAATCGAAGTAACATATATTTAGGCACCAATTTTTTTCAAACTCCACATAAAAAGGAGATATAGTTATGTTGGTGTTTACACTATAAAACAAAACCTGTGAGCTTGTCTAGCTGGCTTATGTGAAATAAAAAAAAAAAATTCTTTTATCTTTCATGAGGACAAAAATCCTTAGTAAGCTCGTAAAAATCCACTAAATGTCTACTTATATTTTCTTGGTAATCAATATGCCTGCTTCTGTTAATCTAATGCTACCTCTTTTATACCAGTTAGAATGATAATAATAATTTCACATAAGTTAATGAACTCTAGAGATTTAGACAGATTCAGACATGAGAGTAGGATTTGCCAAATTCAAAGAGTAAAGAGCTAATCTGTAAATTAGTTCTTCACACACGTAAATATATCCTTATACATGAATTCCTGCAGGGAGTTCCTGCTATGCAGAATCCTATCTAATTGCAGTACTGTTTCTTCAGTTCTCCCAGATCCAAGTGCTGTTGCACCGCAGTTCTGATATCTGGAGCCACACTTGTCATTACGTATCTAATTAAATAAATTTCAACTGAATTAAAATAACAATTGACTGATCAACTGAATAATTTGATTAGACCTGGTAGTCTTCAACTGTAAGGCACACAATTCATCAGCACAGCATATGCAATTACTTACAGATATCAATGATATTCCCAGCCAGAAAGGTATAAGCCAATTATCCTTGTTCTGTTTGGGAAGGCATGTCAGGACAATTTTCCCCCACACACAAGCAAGGGAACAAATTTTTTTTTCTTTTTTTTTCCCCAAAGATGAATTCTTTCAGGGTGTATCAATAGTAGTTGTCCTGCTTCCAAAGAGGGCACAGCAATGATTTCTAAAGTTGTGACTGTGGCTCACCTAACACTTTACTGCACTTAATACATACATTTTTCACCACTCTAATGTACCAGTAATAATGAAATCCAAACGGAACGCTATGCAGAACAGTGAACTGCTCAGCATAATGCTTTCTGCCATCTATTTTCTGATAGTGAGGGGTAATTAATTCCAAAAGAAAACAAAGAAGTGTTCTGGCAAACTGTTTGATCACAGTGTGGTTATTTTCCATCCCTAAATCAGTGCTACGTACATGCTGATGTATGCAGAGGAGACTGCCAGAGTTTAGTATAACTAAATTTGCAAGTATTTTCTGTTGCTAAACACAAAAGAGAAAAAAAGAACCAGTCAGCAGTGCTACTGTTTCAAACTCCTACTCTCTATTGCAAGTGTAGAAGCTAAAGATTCAAAGTGAGAATTAACAAAGTCACTGAGAAAGTGAAAAAAAAAGGTTAAAAAAATCTGATAACTTTGCAGTGTCAGAAGGGTCTGTGTTTAGAAAGCCTCAGTTTTAATCTGAGACCTAATTCAGATTATTTTGTCCCATATAGTGACAAAAGGTTGCATTTTTAAAGGAGATTAAGTGATTTACAGACCTAAATCCCATTGAAAATCAATAAGACTTAGGCTATTGAATCACTTAGCTACTTTAAAGTCTTTACCCATTAAATCCTTAGGGAGGATTACACGCAGGTGCCTAGGAAGCAGATACAAGCATTTAATTCATGACCAAAAGGTCGTATCTTGTTTTCACTGCCCATCAAATGCCATTTCACGTTTTCTAAGCTCCTTGGTTCATCATCAATTGCTCCTTGTCTTTCTAGCTAAAACCATTTAGAAATGTTAGAATTAACCTAGGCCTCCATCTTTTCCAGCTGCGTTGCACACAATTTACATTGGCTTCTATTCCCTCTGATTGCAGAAGTCAACCTTTCTGTCCCCTCTCTCTACGGCCACAGCAACCACTTCTCTCAAATAAAGGAGCTTACCTTACTTGTTCCCCAAATACATAGTAAATTACTTAGTCTTTCTTCATATTAATGAATCTCAGTACATGTGATGATCATTTAATAACTCTGAAAACTCACCTTATTTGGAACAGGACTGTTTTTTAACTCTCCAGGAACTTAGGTCAGTAATGGTTTTCTATCTGTTTTGTAAGTCATCAATCACTTCAGTCAACAGATTTTCCTTAGAATGCCATTTTCTTGGCCAAGAAACTTTAAATTAAACATTTCCTTTTTTTAGGCTGCATTAAATATATTTTTGATGATGTTTTTGGTTTCTTGTCATTGCTTTCACTTTGTTTTCATTATATTGTTTTTGGAATTTTTTATATTGTAGACATTCACAATCACTAACCACCTTTTTTTAATTGCCAATTTAATTGCAATTTTACTGCTTTTTTTGGTCTGTTGCAATTTTTACAATTAAATAAACTGCCTCAAAAAAAAAATGACAATTCAACGTAATGTAGTTCTAACCTACATATATATAATATAAGGCAACTGAATTCTGACTAATAGCTGCTATTGCACAGCTCTTTTACATCTTACAAAATGATTTACTGCTTTCTGGGTATATATCTCATAGGTGGGGCTAACATTCATCTGTTTGGGCACAAGCAGTCATCTTTTACCAGATGCAGTTGCGCTCGTTCAAGAAGTGAGCACTTCCAGCTGTTTGCTGGCTTTTACTTCACCTTGAGGTTAATGCTCTTTCTGCAAAGTTGAAAAATGAAGCTAGTACACATAACTCATCACTACAGGGCAAAATCAGGAGATTCTTCCTCACAGGAAGATTAAAATCAGCCTCTGCAAAAGAATGCGTGTACGCAGCCCTCTCCAGTGCTCTGCAGGGTGCAGGAACCAGCAGCTGAAGTGAGGCAACTCCTGCAGTCATTTCTAAAGTGAACATGAGTGCACACCCCCGATAGTTGTTTTCTGTCACTAAAAATACATTCTTTCACTACCAGTTTCAGAATCACTCTTCACAGATTTTTAGGGGTGAGCTTCCTTTACAGCAAACGTACAGAGCCTTAGCTTGTGTTTTGCCTGGAGAACAGGCTCAGTGGTGCCCTGCTCATCAGTATGCTGCGCAGTCTGCTCCAAACCCAACCAGCCGGCGCTGCTGACGCACACCTGCAGCCTCTGCTCTCTGCTCTGAGGGCATGGATGGCTTCAGCCTTCAGGCAAAGGCAATGATGACTCTCACAAATATTGGCTGTAATTCCTTAAGATGTTCATTGAAACAAACAGTTCTAACAACGTAAGGGAGGGATTATTTCTCTGAGGTAATCTTTAGACTAAAAAGGTAAGAAAAATCTGAACACAGAGTCTAGCAGCATGAAGCATTCTGTTGACAATGCAGAAGGTGAAGATATAAAGAGATTTTATTTCTCAGTACATCAGAGGATGCAATAATAACTAATTCTACTAAAGGAACAAGGAGGAAAGGCAGAAAGGTACATTTACCTAAAAATACGTAGCATTTTCTGAGGTGAATTTAACCGCAGAGCTAAGAAAAAATGATAGAGTGTTGCCAAGATCAAAATTGTTTTCTAATAACCATTTTTACCATTAAATTGCAGTGTTCTTGACTTTACCAAATGGCAACTCTCCAGCAGGAAACAGATTTGGATCCATCCTGACTTCTCATTTGTATAAATAATGGGATAAGCTGTAAAGAATAAATACCTATTTCCTGAAAATAAGCAACTGGCTTCTATTTTCAAACACCCTCAAGAACAGTTGGATTTTCTGTTCTTACAGTTTTACAGATGTAAATGAGCTCACTTTAAGTTTGACATAAATATACAATATAACATTCAATACTTAAAAATACTATGTACACATACAAATCATTCTACTTTGTATTGAATATACATACAAAATTAGTTATCACAGATTTGTAAGGGAATGAACCATAGAAGGTTTCAAGTATCAGTTTCTTGAAACTTTTGCAAAAATATCCTCAATTACCTGTCCTCCGTAATAAAATTCCTCAGAATCATTATCTCCTTCAGAGTCTTCTTCAAGTGTGCTGTTGTGCTGTGACTCCTTAATTAAAAAGGAAAGTTAACAGTGACATAAGCAATATGTCTGTCTTGCATTTAACGTTCTGAGTAACATTACGTTTTTACAAACAAGTTGTACGCAGTTTTAGGAACAGAAATTTTAGTATCATTTTTTTCCAAGGTGTACAGTGGGCCTATTTTAAGAACAGTGAAATAGCAGACAAAGCGTGCACATATTGGCAGTGCACAAAAAAACACCCTGGAAATACATCAGATAAATAATACTCTGTCTGAATGTAGACACAGTGCGGTATTTTAGGAAACTGGTGAATTCAGTAAGATATTCAGAGCTACTTCACTTTCTGCTTCTGCTAAACAAAGCATAATTTACCCACCAAGAGAGGTTCTAGACTTAATTCATTTAGCATTTTACTGATCTAATAAAGTTTTAATTTACTTTATTCTGGTAAATCAATTCTAATAGTTTAAGGAAATAATTCAAGCCCAACCATGAGATTTTTTAAGTTTCCTTATGTAAAAAGCTCTGACACACTGCTGCTTAATTACTATTTCTTAACAAAAGTACCAGCCTGTAGCCAAGAAAGTTAAATCTTAATTTTCTGACCAGCTCTACTCCAAGATTTGGAAAATTAAGGATTAAAAAGCAATATGCTTACCCAAGTAAAACTTACCATAATTGGGTTCTCTGTGAATAATTGCACTCAAGTAAATAGAACTGCTCATGGTACAGACTGCAACTCAGCATGAGCTACAGTGTTGTATTCTGCTTCTTACTAATGGAGCCCTCATTTATAATTACTTGAAAATATTATTAATACTTTTTTTGTGTTTCCCACAATCCATTTGTTATTTCTAGGCCCTCTGTTGACAAGAACCCCCTAAAAATACCCGATAAGGCCACAACACCTCATTTTAAATCCAAACACAGTGTACTTATGGCATATTTTGTATTTATGTCCTACACTGAACTGTCACAATGGATCAGAAATCAGATCTATGAATCACAGTAAAGAAGGTACGTTTAAATTCCATATATTTGTAAACATCCTAATTTCTATGGTCAGACAATTTAATCCCATCTCCTTATCTTACCTCTGAATTCCTGCTCTAGCTACTGCATGCACACATAGAAGAAAAATTGTATTTCAGACAATTTCACAGCAATTTTCTGAGACAAGGCATAAAAATTGTATTTGCTTTTACTTTACTGAAAAGAAACAAAGTGATTTCAGTTATATTTGTTTAACAATAGCCCTTGCTCAAGGGGAAGTCTGTGTTCAAACAGAACCCAACTGAACTTCAATACAAAGTAAAGAGAAGTGAAACTCTCATACGAGAGTAATGACAAACCCACCCTATCCTAACCTAAACCTCTAACTGTCTAGACAACAGAAATGGTCAGTGTTAGAGACTTATTTGAAGGCTCTTTCAATACTTCCATACTTAATTACCTTGTTCAATTTTAAAAAATATATTAATAATCCTTATTGCATTTGAATTTCTAATATTTATAGACCACTGAAAACAATTATGAGGTGACACAGGTAAAAAACTTCCACTGCAGCCTTTGAAATCAAATCAGGTTGAACTGATTGAAAAAAAAACAAAAACAGAAAAACCAAACACCACGCCCATCAAAACTGACCTTTTCCATGATCAAATAGAGATCAGAGTCTTAACGAAGTAGTCAGAAAACAAGTATTGCAAACCCAGAAACCAAACTTATTAGAGAAAGTATTTAAGTTAAGCTCTTGAATTCTTGGTACAGTACTCATTCTCAGGCTTGACATGGGAACTTATGTGGCACTTTCTTTGAATCCTTAACACTGTTAGCCTCTGAAGACCTCATTTTATTGTCATTTCTTTCTTAACATCATCTCAGTGAGATTGGTTAAAAAACATGCCAGAGGCTTGACTGACAAGGCTTCAGCTTCAGCTTCAGATATTAACAGTGAATGTTGTCAGGAAAAACTCCAGAGACTCTAGCTGGAGTGCTGTACACCACAGCAGTGGCCTAAGTGAACTAAGATACTTCTAAAATATGTGTATCTACTATTTGAGTAAGTATACATTTGAGAGAAATTCTAAGTCAAGCATTCCTGTTTTCTCTCATTTCTTAAAATACCTGTTAAAATGCACATGTAAGAAATACATACCTCTCCATTCTCCCTCTGTAATTTTGCTTTAATGGATAAGCAATAGTTGACATCACTGGTTTTTCTTAATTCTTAAGAGAAAAGGGAAAATAGGGAACATCTGTGAAAAACGTGAAATAATTTTGCATATGCCAACTCAAAATACTTAATTGAAGTAAATGGTATGCATAAGGAACATAAAGATATGGGCATGATAGGCACCAAATTGTTTACAACAGTCTGAAATAAAGAAGCCCACACATTTCAGAAATCTTATGATGTCAATTATCAAATAAAATTCAGCTAGTCCATCTAGAAGATTTGTTTTTCTCAATCAGTAATTTACACTTTTGTGTAAAAAGGGGCAGGATCAAAATTTCCTACCAAAAATTAAATCAGATTGTTTTCTATTCAAAAAATAAGCTATGTAATAATAATAAACACAATACTCCCATCTGAGGAACTGTCAGAATTAAGATTGCTCTACACAATTTCTCCTACAGTCTGAAATCATCAAGGAACTTAGCTGATAAAACTAAGAAACCTCTAAGAAATGTGCACAGATCGTAGTAATATATTGTATATAAGTGTCTAGACTTCTAAAAAGAATGCCATTTTATGTGTTAGCTACTTCTGAAAAGTATGGAAATAATTTCAGATGAAGAGGTTCTTAAAATCATTGGAATTATATTTTTTCTACAGTCCCATTTTGTGAACCATTTTGCTTGAAATTTTTTGAAGTAATTCTCTAGAGGCAATGATAGTTACAGACTATTTCATTCCCAGTGGTGAAGATTTCATAAAGTTTTAAGCAAGAGAGCACAAAAATATATAATTGAGAAGTATTAAGCACCTCTAACTGTATTCAAGGAAAATTGCTTTAGTACAGACTGCAAGACACTAAAAGAATAAAATACGTTCTGCCTACGCAATTGTGTAGATCCATATAAGAAGCATTTTAATTTATTAAATTCTGAAATGTAGGACAATTCACTACAGTAAGCCCATGAGGAACTAACAAACTGTCCAACTGCATCCATTAACACATCTATTTAAGTAGAGGTAACATCTTGTCTCTTGTCCTCCTTCACAAAGCATGAACTTAGTAAAAGCATCAGGATGTAAGATTACCTGTAGCAATTTGATGGAAAATTACTGGAATTGGCTCTGTTGTAACTAATACATCTTCATCATTATCAGAACTGGAAACGTAAGTGTTATCTACAAGAGAAAAACACCTTGCATGTTGAAGGCCCGCGGTGCTTTGCCAACCCATTCCCTCATCATCCATCCCACCCTTTTGTCATAAGGAACCATTTTGCCAGTGATTAAAGAAGCCCAGCATACATCTCCTGGTGTGTTTTCTCTAATGAGACTGCTGACAAAAAGAAAAATATCAAAAAAGATGGAAGATTAAGACCCAAATTTTATACAAGCAAACCCCTGGATTCCAATGCCACAGTTTTCAGGAAGTGTACCAAGCAATGCTCAGAACTGTTCTATCAAGGCTAATGGGGGTTTGAGTCAAGCTTTTCCAAAATGAAGAGTTCTTCAGGGCTTTTTATCATGCCTGACACCAACACTCACACATGCAGAGTGCGCTTATGAGCACAGTATTCATACATGCCTCTGCCTTGTGTTAGCTAGTCTCGAGAACTATGTCTGAATTATCATCTAATCAGTGGAGAACATGTTCTTAAGAAAGTCTTAGGTATGGATATGAATATGGAAATTATATTCTAAACTTCCTCACAAAATGTGGTAAGGCTGTGTTGTTTTTTTTTTATTATTATTTCCAACTAAACAGAAGAGGAGCAGCAAGGTTTTAGGCAGTACCTGCAGAAGCTGATTTTGCATGAATTGTTGAACTGTCTATGAAGGAACTAAGATTTTTTCTTCTAATGATAAGGGGTGAAATAGACTTTGCACTTCATTGCAAAAAGACTGACAATTAAGACTATCGTAGATAGAGAAGTAACAGAACTGAAACAAGGCTGTCATCATATTGAACACCCCGGTTGCATCAGTGAAGAGCATCATCTTGCATACAATTGTAAGCATACTACTGCAATCTGGGTCTCAAAGCCTTGGATTGCTTCCAATGGAACGTTAAAAATGTTAGCATTAATTTATCAGTAAATTTAGCAGTATTGTCCCTTGCACTACAGTGGTTCCTAGAAGCCTGCATTAAGATTCTGGGGTTTCCATAGCTGCGATGCTGCCGCTCACAGGTGGGGCTTTCCCAGCCCGTGGGGCTGTGAATCAGCCTTTCTGCCACTTTCACACACCTGCTGCATCCGGTGCAATCCCACACTCTTTCCTGCTTCCACTTTGTGTTCTCCCATGAGGTAATGTGGGTCATCTGAACACAGTAGAGCAAATACACCCTGTGAGCAGGTAAGTGCTCCGGGAGGCTGGCACTTTTCCCTGAGCACCGCACTCTAGCAGGCACAGCAACCTGCTCCATCTGCTCAGTCTGCATCTGCTCTGCAGTTGGCACGGCACAGTGAGCACGAAAGGGGGCCCCTCCAGCCATCGGTCAGCTTTCACTCCTGCTGCTGCTTTTGTCCGTGGGGAGGACAGGCTGTACACTGTGCGTTCAGAGCAGCTGAACCTTACCCTCCCCATGCCCACTGCCTTGTCTCCATCTGCACGCACACCTCACTGTCATTGCTTCAGTCCCTGCATAAAACATAGAACATAGAATCGCTCAGGTTGGAAAAGACCTTTAAGATCATCAAGTCCAACCACAACCTCTGGATATGAAACAAGCCCGTTCCTTTCCAAAGCTGGAGAATAACTTACTGCTGTATAGTCTAATGAGCAGGAATAACTGAAATCATCATTTGGTTCTAAATAATGTACTCAGCACTGTAAAAATGGGTAGGGGAAAGGAAATCCATTGTGCTAGAATTTATAGCTGTATGAAAAAGTAGGAAATACAACAATCTGTGCTATAGAAAATATACCAAAATATATGTAATGGAAAAAAAAGACAACTCAATTAAAGTTGCATTGATTTTAATTGTATTTTCATGTCCACTGATTGTCATTCATTCTTGGCAGCTGGATAGCATGTTTCACTCACTGCCAAGCTTTTGTTTTTCTTTTCTACTTGGCAATCGCTACTATTTTTTTTTTTCATTTGTGTTTTCTCTTTTTTTTTTTTTTTAAATTTTCCTTTTGTCAGTCTAATTGTCATGGTTTTATGTTTTTTTGTTTTTGGTTCTCAGTATTCCGCATCAAAACATCATGTAGTGTACTGGGAGTTAAAGTGTTAATGCTCCAATTCCAGGCACCTATCCCTATACATTACAGAAGTCATGGGATCTGGCCCTTCCGGGTGGGGCGGTCTCTTACTGCCTGGCAGTGGGTGCTGGAGGGTGCTTTCCTGGCCGTTCCAAGCTTTTCAGGTTTGAATCGGTATTGGGAACTCTCTCTCTCTCCTATTTTATTTATTAGTCTCAATTTCAATCGGATTGTATTGTATTGTGTTGTCCTGCATTCCGATATCATAATTAGTAAAATAAGTTTTCCTCCATAGATTGTTGCCGCTGTTTTTTTTTTGTTTTCCTCCCTTCCTTCCCATTTTGTGGGCTGGGGAGGGCAGGGGCCTACCGCCCCCTGTCACGAGTGTAGATTGATCTCGTTAACTCCGTGACACTAATGAAACTTGAAATTAAGATACTGGTTTTCATTTGCTTCCTAGAGGACCCCATAGGCAGTGTATGTCTAAACCTAATTCAGAGAGGCAACAAACCACTCACTACCAAGTGGGTTGTCAGCACCTCTGCTAAAGTCTAACATGGTCAAGAAAAGAATGCTTCTGTTAACATATCTATAATCCAAAAATAACTCAGATAAAAGACAGTTCTAAAAGTTTTGGCAGCCAGCAAGCATCAGTCAGAAAAGATGTTCATTAGCAAAATGCTTGCTGTTGCAATTGTTCTCACAGGAGTCATGATCCACTCATATTAATGGAACTTCAGTCTACTCACTGATGGTATATTCTATAACTGTTCCTAAGGAGCATTATTTTTCCATTATTTTTTTCAACATTATGAGCAAATGGTTACCAAGGTATTTTGTTGGAACTGTTATTACCCTACCTCTAAAGTTTTCAGTGATATTTTCACATTTTCAGTAATGTATAAATAACTCTCAGACATTACTGTGTCAACACTCTCATTGACTTCTTCAGCATGCCTTTGTGAGCATATTTTTAGCTTTCACTCACAATTATGAAACTTTCAAGCATCTTTCATTATTGAAAGTTGTCATGTCATGTTATGGTTCCCACAGGTATGATTTAATGTTCAGCTGTTTGTAATCTTTTGATGCTTTATGAATCAATTCAGCGATAGCTACACGCTGTTATCAATGACAACACTGTGATGTGTAATAGCAATGCAAGGAGCTATACATAGTACCCACAAGTATTACAGTATCCAAGATTTATTTGCGGGGTCACTTTTGGCTGAAGGAAGATTTGTAAGGCAAAATTTTTTTCTCTTTCCATATATTGATCACATACATTAGCAATTTATCTTATGATCAACTGACAGTTTTCTCCCAGATTTCATCTCCTGGATTTCAAAGCTTAATCCGCTGTGTATTACATGCATTTAATCTCCAAATGATACAACTTTGATATAGCTACACACAAATGGACTTAAACCTTGATCTGTAAAGACTTATCCTATAAAAAAAGTAATCTGATGAGCACGTGCTGCTCAGAACTCCAGCAACTAGTAACAATGCTTAAAATCATCTTTGAGTTGAGGAGGACACCAGCACAGAGCTTCCCAGGGTGGACACCATCACATTCAGATGTGTCTCTGAAACATCCATAAAAATACATACCAGAAACGAGAAGAGCCATGATCAGCTGTAATGGTAACTTAAAGATTTAATACAAAGAAAGGAGAGTCTGGCTTACCAAATCACATTGCCTATTTTTAGGATCAAAGCTGGAAAACAGCGAAATGTCATTATTATTCCTAACTCACTAAACACTTCTTCATCGCAGAGCAGGTATACATATTGCAAAAGCTTGAGATAGAAATAAAATCAGCTCTTCCAAAGGCTTGAAGGGTAGATTTCAATCAATAAACATTCACAGCTGGTTCACTCCTCCTCACCAAGTTAACTGTGGTGTAAAATGAACAAATTCCAGTTGGCATTAATATAGAGGGGGCAATGGCAGAGAATATTTATTAGGTTTCAGGGCCAAACTAATTCAGACCTGTAGACCACCGGGACATACTGCAAGCAGCATCTGATAAGGCAGGTTTGAGGTCTATCAAACAGAAGAGCTTGCCAGGAGATTAAATCTCATTTGCCACGGGAGTAATTGCTGGATCAGTGCTCTGGCCTGTCACTTAGTTTAGGGGTTCCCAGGGACAAAGTTCTGCAACCTCAAAATAGCTTAATCACCAAAATGAATAAATCCATTCCTTAACAAAACAAACCATTAACATTTTTTCAACTATTTGTCTCTCTTCTCATTGTCAGAGAAATCAAATGACCGATTAATTTATGAATATGACTGTGTATTTTATGAATCTAACTTTCTGCACCACCTGTTAAACAGATCATCATTTCTAGCAGTTTTTCCTTCAGTTGTTACTAGTGAAAAAAAAAAAATCTCTCATAAATGTTATGAATATTCTTACAGAAAATCTGTTGTATTTATCATCGCTACTGACATAATTTCTCTCTGCCTCTGCTTCAAACACTGTTTTTTTGAACAGGCACAGTTTACTGCTGCTTAACACTGAAGAAGATGAAGACATTGCTACTTCAGAGATTGTAAAAGAAAAAAGAAATATTCTTTTTAGGCATATTACAGAGATGTTATGGAAAATAATTAAAAAAGGATACAGGCTTTCATATCATTCATAGTATTAACATTATTAAATACTCCCAGGTATAAAATACACAATGTGGTGCAATCTTGCACTTATTACTGTGGACCACTACTTGCACAGCGCCTGTCCGCCCTCAGCCCTACTTCATTCTCCCATTTCTGCTTCTGTAGATTATCTGCCATGAGAATCTACTTATAAAGTAACTATGCAGGCTGTCTGTGAAGGAAATAGTGGAAATAAGTAAGCTGCTAATCAGCCTCTACTCTTGGCCAGTTGCCTTTTATAAAGGTGATTCACCTTGTCTAGGCTGACCACATAGTTAAACAAACTCTTTTGCCAGCTCAGCTCAGGGTAAAGCAGAGAGGCAGGACCAAGCAGCTGGGAACAGCTTTGCAAGCTTACGTTACCAAAGACATACCCACACACAAGCCCTTGGCTCCAGCAGACTCTGAGAAGCATCAGTGCACAGTTCACAGGCTTAACTTTAAGAACATGAGTAGTCTCATTAAGGTTTAATACACTGAAGTGCTTTGCTGGCCCCATGCCAGACTGCTCAGCCTCCTGAAGGATCAAGCTTTATCTACCATGCCAAAGAGGAGTCGGGCACTTTCTCGTTCCTCTATCAGTGTTGGCTCCAAACACAAGAAGCATCACACGCTCTGGTCTCAGGGAACCTGTCTCCAGGTTTTCTCACCCTGACCCAGTTGATAAATGATGCCTGAAAAGGAGAAATGACTGTGAAAATTATCTAAATAGCGGGATGTGATTAGCACAAGGATGCACCTGGAACACATTAACACTCTTTCAAATATTCTCATATGAATATTGTAAGTTATAATAACACATATACATATGTCATGAACAAGAATGTTGCACCGTACCTGGGTAGTCCTCAGAGACGTGCACTGAATAGGACACACTGTAAAAAGGAAAAAAAAAAAAAAAAAGAAAAAAAAAAAAGAAGAAAGAAACAACAGAATTAATAATTACAATAACTGCTGAAGTAAGATTTTTTTTTCCTGCTCTTGTATTATCCTATGTTTATTTATAGAATCCCAGTGGTTTCCAGAACAGAAGCTAACAGCTATTTTGATGGCTTTTGAAGTGCTCAGCTAAGAAAAAAACGTCATGCCCATTCTGAAAGTTTACTCTGCTGAAATGGCACATCCTGATTTCAACCTTCTTAAAAAGAATATAAAGACCGTATTATATTTACTTCAGAGTGATATTTCACCATGTGTGTCTGCCTAAATAAACAAATAAATAAAAAGTTGCTCTGCGAACACCATATATAGAAAAGCCCAGCATGCTCTATAGCTCTTTCTGGGCTTTACTCAAAGCCCAGCCTGAAGCCTTTTGTGCATCTGGGTACCTCTTCATACTTCTGTTACTCTCAGTAACAGAACTGTAGCAGACTCTGCATTGTTTAGGCTCCTTCCTCTCAACAAATCCCCACATTTATAAGACTTGTGGCAATCCCTATTTGACACCTATATCTCTCTGTCAAGCTGAGTTCAATTCAAATTTAAAGAGCTACAGTTACTCAAGTGTCTTCACCACACATGGATTATCTGAATCTGCTTCTCCAGAAAACAGATACACAAACACTGTTCTCATCTCTTATCTAAGTCCATGTGTACCTTCCCTAAGGCTCACTAAATTCACTTTCCCTTTGATTTTTTCTTTTTTTTAAGGTTAATGTATATCTTCATTTCGATTAAAAAAAAAAATCAATTCTACAACATGCTGAAAGCTTTCTGCTGTATAATTCATATTGTTTCCATCTCTAAATTCCATAAGCTGTATGTATCAACCTACACATTTAAATAATACATGATGCATGTTCATGTCTGTAGTGAATTAAGGAGACAGAAAAAGACAAACTGGCACAGTTCTCTTAATAAATTCCACTATGTATTGTGCATTGTTGAAAACAGATTCAGTGCATCTTTTTCAATTACGTGAATACAACTCCCATGTAGACTATAAAATGAATTCATATATGATTTTTCTCTCTCTCTCAAGGACTTCAGCTAAATGAGTTCTATTTTTAGAATTCAATGATGGTAGGAGGTAATCAATACAAAAACAAACAAAAAAAACAACAAACAAGCAGACAAAAAAACCTTATACTTTCTTCCATAAATCAATCTATTACTAAACAGCTCTATCACCTGTTTTTGCACATAATCTTTTTTGACATAATTCGTTTTATGTAATGTTTGACTAAGAAGCAGAGATGCCTGTTTCTTCAACAGCTGCACACATTCACATAAGTGGAAGCAGAAATAGTGTTTATTATAGCTGACAACAGATTTAGCCACACAACTCTTGATGCTTCAGTCATGCCAGGATTAAATCCCATCATTGTGTAAAGCCAACATTTTGTGACTTTTCTCTTTTAGCTCTTTTCTAGATATTTGGGTAGGAATCATCTGTAACTCATCATCTTAGAGCATTTTCCCTAAGGACTGAGGGATATTGAAATGTAGTTTATCTCTCATGGCATGAAAAGCCATAATTTTAAAAAGAGAAATATTTCAAAATAAGGGAATATTACACATCTCAGTACAGTCATTTGTGGAGAGTTTTGTCCTCTGGTACAAACAACCACAACAACAAAACACAAAGCACAAAACCAACAAAAACAGCAATAAATTAATGAAGAGTCTGTTAGTAGTAAAACTATCTTCGAGAAATTGCATTTGCAGCCATGACCTTTACCCAAAGCAGTATTTCAGCCTCACTCTTTTAGACTGGCAGCTTGCATACCTCTTTGCTGTCTGCTTTGTATGGGTTTGTTTGACTGATGTCAAACAGAATGATGTTCAAGTGTAGGCTTCCATCACAAAGAAAAGAAAAATCTTTCTAGAACCAAGCAAATATCCCATGTTCAAACCAAAAATCTTCTCAATCCATTTTAAAACCTGAAGCAAAGCAAGGAAACTCCATGTACTTACGTCAAATAAATAAATAAATAAATCACGTTGAAGAGAGGAACAGGGGCTCAAGTAGTTACGGAACTCCCTTTAGTGAAGATATTCAAAACTTGATTTGATAAGGCCCTCTGCCACTTAACTTAACCGTGAAGACAGATGGTACTTCCAACTCGGTCCTTCTTTGAGTAGAGAGTAGACCAGATAGCCTGCACAGGCTGCTCTCCTTATGAGTTACTCTATGCTCCTATGTGCAGAAACCCTGTAAAATTGCGTTTCTCTTCCTTCTTCCTCATATAGTAGCTGTGGCAGCACCAGTTGTGGTCACATTAAATGGAAACTCATGAAAAAATACCCTTCTGGGAAAAATATTTGAAAGATGGAAATAAATTTAAAAATTTATGAAGATGCAGGTTAGAAATAACTTCAAACCACCTCTTGCAATGACTGTAAGCAAATACAGGGTCCAATACAGAGCCCCAAAAGTTCCAGTAGTGGTCTCAGCACTGTGATGAATATTACCAGGAAGGGGAAAGGTAGAAATTATATGAAGTAATTTTTTTTTCTGTAAACTTAAATAAAGAATCCTATCGCAGATAAAATTTTGCACCAATATCTGATATAATTTCCATTTGAAAAGCATTAACAGAAAGTCTGCCAACTCAAAATCATAACATGTTGGAAGTAATAATGGCATCTGTTAAGACTGCCACTTCAGAGGAGAGATTTTTAAGGAGATATGAACCAAAGCCTAAAGAGCAGAATACTTAAAAATGGGATAATCACTTCCAATTAGATAAAACAGCAGCTTTTATTAGAAATAACACTGATTTGGATTAGGATCTGAACAAGTATAGCTTATTCCTCAATTCAGTATTTTTTTATTTCCTGTGTTGGGTGTGTTAAACCTGATCACAGTGTTAGTCTCTCCGTTCTAAAATAAAATAAAATAAAATAAAATAAAAATGGGAGGAGGGGAGAATGTATAAAATTGTCTTCCATTTAAATTTTGATTTTCAGTGCACACTGAGGTCTCTGTGCTGTGAGAGCTTCAATGTCC
Source organism: Meleagris gallopavo (assembly GCF_905368555.1). Taxonomy (NCBI): domain Eukaryota; kingdom Metazoa; phylum Chordata; class Aves; order Galliformes; family Phasianidae; genus Meleagris; species Meleagris gallopavo. The sequence continues at coordinate 15,085,977 of NC_139435.1, read as the reverse complement.
CAAGTCACTGTATGTTGAGAAGTATCACATCAGAAAGATCTCCCACAAGAGCAGCCTTTCCGATAGGTCATTCCACTTGAACACACTTAAAATCCTATTTGGAGAGAAAAAATTGCTTGCTGAAGCCACCAGAGAGAAGAAGCGCTTTGCTTGGGCCCATAGGCATATGTTAGTTTTGTTTGGGCTATGGAAACAAAAAAGCCGCAACTACTGAACAGAGCACAACTTGTTTTTCTGTTCCAGCCTGCCTCTGTGACTGCCATATATGATCACATTTGGGTACATTTTCTACAGTAAGGATAAAATGCTTCTTCCCAATTGTCCACCTGAGCTGTCAGAAACACAGCTACAGCAGGCTAGCAGAGGTCTCTTAAGAGGTTCCAGTCCTGCAGCACTGAAACATTTTCCCATTGACTTATTTAATAAGATTTGGAAACAAGACAGAAACACAAGATGCGGATAGCTTAAAGCACCTTCAAAAACCACAGACTTCAGTGAAGGCACAGATGTTCACACCTCTCAGCGTTAAATCCTTCCAGAGCCAAAGAAAGCCTGCACTGAAGTAGTTCTCTTGTTTAAGTACTCAGAAATGCAACTGGAATGAATTTAGATCTGGTCTCCACACTCCGCACAGAAGTAAAATATGATTATTTCAGTGAGGAATGTGATTTTTTCTTCTGGCAAAGCAGCTCCTCTGTACAACCCTGGTACAGCTACATTGCTATAAATACAGCTTATAGCACTATAATTTGTGCCCATTCTCATAAACACATTCAAACCAGCCAGCCATCACCTTTGCTAGTTTCATTCTATTGCTTCTATTGCTTCATGAGCACAGTTAAACTCTTCGGTGTAAACAAAGCCTCAATGATCATTTTATTTCTGCTTTATTCAGCTCAGACCCTCTGCAGAGGGCATCCCAACGTACATGCATTTCTCACCCTATAAGTTCAGAACAACCTTCAGTCTACAAATGGTCTTGTAAAATTTTTGTTATTTAACAAACAGTAAAGCACCATATGAAATTAGTGAGAGATATCATGTTTCCCTTGAGATTTTAATGTAAACTTCTTACTGCTTGAAATAATATGAACAGTCAGAGCTCTAGCCTTAGTAACAATTCTATTCACAAGGCACTTCTTGCAAGTGTTTTGTAATGTGTTTTAACCATATCTGCTTCTTTTTCAGATTGTCCTGCAAAGATCTATCTGCCTTCATGAATTAAGCCATAACTTAGATTAAGAGCCAAAACATAATTGCTGTTTTTCAGATGAATCTGCCCCATTTTGATAAAGAACAAGCATATTCACAAACCCACATTTGTTATGACTATAATTTCCAAAAGTTAAACAGGACAGTCTTTGCAGATTCACAGAGCCATTTCCATAGGCAGGATCCAAACCCACATTACTTAGTTACTTAGTGAGCCAAAGGAGTATATGCAGACAGAAATATGAGCCTCTAGCACTTGGATCTGAGAAAGATAGGCCTAAATTGCCTGCAGTTGTTCCAACCAAGCAAAATTTTTGAGACAATAAACCACACCCCTGCACAGGAGTTGTTTGTAAGACATGTCTTTTGGGGCCCAAACTGAACATACTACCAGGCAATACAATACACAGAAATGTAAGCGCCTGAGCAAAGAAAATAAATAAATAAAACAAGATAAACACTCATGTAAACTGCAACAGGCAGAAAATCGAAAAGGTACTGCACTCATTTATTCCCTTAAATATAACAATGGTCTTTTTTTCTAGAGGATTAGTACAAAAAAAAAAAAAAAAAAATCTAGAGACAGCAAGGTTTTTTGAAAATAAAGGTTTCCTGAGAAACTTGTACCCATCATTTTGCCAGGCTGTATCTCTCTAAATCAATTTATAGGATTTATAGGATTGTTTTCTATGCCTTGAACTGTGTTTTTTACCTATCATGGCATAAACCATTGGGTCAGATATGCATCCTGAAGGCACAACAGTGACACTGTAGCAGAAATGTATGACGTATCTTCCCATCACATTCACTTTATCTCTACTTGATGCCACCTGCAGTTTCTCTCTAGGAAAGAAATCCTTCAAGCTGAATTTCCAACTGCTTTTCACAGCAGAAACAGCATGAAGCATCTGGTACAAGTCTAAGATTTATGCCTATGGAACGATTCTGACAATTCAACCATCTCTGTCCCATGGCAACAGCTGACTTACTGCCTTATTAAGTGTGGAAATTGTGATGTAGTTTCTATTCCAGTTTTAGCTCTTTCTACTAGAGCCAGAGCACCATGTGCAGCTAACAAGCTTGCAGAAACAAGATTTTTTGGCATGTGGAACTTTGATAGTCTATAGACAATCTATAACAAAACATAAGAAGAGTAAATAAGACTTTCTTCATCTTTATGCATCAAGAGCTACAGAACTCATAGGTTACTTTTTCTTTTGATAGTCAAAATCTACAATCTAGTTCATCAGTGAAGTAATGGAAGAAGAGGATGCGCAAAGCTCTGTACAAGAAAAGCAGTACTAAGACTCAGCAAAGTAAGTTACGAACTAATACAGAAGACTAAATACTGCTTTGGATTGATTATATACCTTCTGAACAACAAGTTTGCAAGCTGAAAGAAAGGTTAGTGAAATACTTTCAAGGAAAATAAAATTGTACTGGTGAAAATTTTGGGTTGAGATCCTATATAATATTTGTGAAAATTCATCATGACACAAATGTGATGTTTTCACTTTCCACTCTGGATGAAGCAATAGGAAGGAAGATGAACAAAGTCCAACAGATGCAACAGAAATTGTAATTTTTTACCAATTTCTGGTTATAATTACTCTTTTTTTTTTTTAACTTATCTTCAGTATCTACACATGACATGTAACAGAAGAACAACATTTCACAAATGTCCACTCTCATCTTGCTTCATTTCCTAATCTTTGAAAATGCTTCCAAATCTTTCTGTGGATTTCTATTACTTTTGTGCCCTTTAGTCTCCTTTTCTACTTACAGAATAACAGAATCATAGAATCATTAAGGTTGGAAAACACTACTAAGACCACCAGCCCATCATAACCATGCCCAATGAACCATCTCCCTAAGTGCCACATCCACATGTTTCTTAAACATCTCCAGCATCAGTGACCGACACCTCCCTGGACAGCCTGTTCCAATAGCACACCACTCTTTCTGAGAAGAAATTTTTTCTAACATTCAACCTGATCCTCTCCAGGCACAACTTAATGCCACTACCTGTAGTTCTGTCCCTAGTTATCTGGGAGAAGTGGACAACACCCACATTGCTACAACCTTCTTTCAGGTCACTGTAGGGAGTGATAAGCTCTCCCCTCAGCCTCCTCTTCTCCAGACTAAACAATCCCAGCTCCTTCAGCCTCTCCTCTTAAGACTTGTGCTGCAGACCTCTCACAAGTTTTGTTACCCTTCAGCCTCTCCTCTTAAGACTTGTGCTGCAGACCTCTCACGAGCTTTGTTACCCTTCTTTACACAAAACCATAATTTGACCCTGAAATCGGACTCTTCCCACAATTTTACTTCTGACCACTCTTTTTGATCAAGTGAAAGAAAAGCAGTTCAAAATGAATTCTAAAACAAACAAACGTCACTCTTTTTTTCTAGCAATTGGTCTGAGATGAAGCATTCAGGTACTGACTGAAAAACTAGGTTGGCCTGAGAGAATCTGGAATATTTAAGAAGAAACAAAATACTTTTTTTTTCTTATTTTTTCTTTTTTTTTTTTTTTTTTAATAGCTGGCCTTATTAGAGTTGGCAAATTCTCTAAAGAGAATTAAAATTAAAAACCAAAACTTAAAAGTGCTGTAAAAGGATTCAATGTAAAGTTCTTCTTTCAATTTGTATGAAGATGACACGCATGCAAATAAGAGCAAAAGAGACCCAGCAGTCACAAGCAGTAATTTTCTGCATCAAAAATCAGTTCTGCTTAACGGACTCTGCCAAAAGACAGACTTTCCAACATCAGAGATAGGATACAATCATTTTGCTTTATGCTGAAATCAGTGCAAATTTAACTACTCCTTTTAATAAAAGGAACTGTAAAATGAGAACTATAGTAATAGTTAGGCCTACAGCTAAAGGCCTATGGACTTATGGTTAGGCCAAAGAAACTTAAAGCAAAATTCCCTCTCAGCATTGAATTGTCACAGCCAAAGTAAATGATGTTAGTTTTTTTGACTACAAGCAAGTGAATTAAAAAAAAAAAAAAACCACAACAAAACCAAAACCAAAAGCAAAACAAACAAAACAACAACAACAACCAATCCTGCTCTTCCATGCTAAAGCTATTGAAAGAGGCCATCCTACTAGGACCCTATAAGCAGAGGAATAGTTCCACTGAAGCCAATTCTCAGAAATAAACATAAAATGATGGCAATGTTCTAGTTGTTCTTGTTGGTATGCTATTTAGTCAATTACAGTGTCTTCAATTAAAATACATGTGAAACTTTGAAGATATAGTTATAAGCATGTATTTGTAATACAGTGTATTCTCTTAATGTATCGCAAATCACATTTGTGAGTGAAGTAAGTACTGTTAGCACATACAAGATCAGCAAGTACTGTACTTCATTCATTCGTGGTACCTCTAAAATGTAGTCCCAATAATGGGACAAAAAACATGAATAGAAGTGAAAAAAAATCAGTTGCATAAAATATTAAAAACAAAGCTACACCCATCCTCAAATAGAACAGCAGAAAGACTCATGCAAGTTTTAATCATGTGACTTCCATATTTCTGAAGATAAAAGTCGGCATAAGGCTTTTAAAAACACAAATAAATATGCATGCATCTTACTCATTCAAACAGTCAAATAAGTACATAAGCAGAAGACTTACATATTTTTTTAAAACAAAAGTGAAGTAAAAACTGATGCCATTAAATAAGTTACTAAAATCCATCATTATTATTATCTAAAAAAGATTATTAAATATCCATAAATAAGATAAAAAGTAAAATGTTGTTGTTGATGTTCTGTTCCACTTAGCACAGCTATGGAAGAATATTCTCATTATAATAAAATTTATTTTGTTTTATGCAAGGGGACTTGGAATTAAATCCCACTGAAGTCCAGCAGAGTTCTTAGAACATGACAAGGTTGCAGGTAAGTTGCACAGAAAATACAAAATTTCTGGCCACTGGCACTCCTGGTGTTTCTATAAAGGAGAAGTAAATTGTTTTGCTAAAAATTTCCAGTTATTTCACAGGCTACAAGTTATGGTGATTTTTTACATTTACATTACATTTGCAACTTCCTATACAACTGGACTGTGAATCATTTTAGGTCTCTGCTATTTTCAGGATTCCTGATTGAAATTAAAAAAATGCTATGGACTTCCAAACAACTTTTTAAATACTCTTTAAGTCATTTTGAATGTGCATGTGTGCATGCTAGCAATTTGTTTTCACATATACAGGCCACCTTAAATCTCCTTCTGAAACACATTACTTCCTTGAGTTTTCACATCCCCTGCCATCCAATAATTGACAACCCAGCATCAGGCACATCTAGTCTTGCTGCTATATAGAGCCAAGCTGATAGCAAAGAACTGGATTTGTGCTTACACTCCTTTCACTATGCATCAAATCTCCCTACGGCACATCTGCAGTTATATGGGAAAGAATAACATGTGACTGAGTTATCTTTTCCTCTGGTTGCTGGAGAACATGCACGTGTGATCATGTATAAGAGGTTTCAGGCAAATCTACCAATTTACCATTTTGATGACAAATGAAAACTATTTCAAACAGATACAGGCAATGTCAATATATCAAAAATGGCACTGCTTTCATTTATTGACAACATGGAGGAAAAGTGGTCCTGAATCAAATCTACTACACATTTGCATTTGTCACTAAGAATAATTATATTACTGACCCTTTCATACAACCAAAGCATATCTGAATCAAATGGTGAACATTATTCATAAAGAGCTGCCTGATTTAGCATGTTATTTAAATAAAGAGGACACAAAAGGCAGCAGCTTAACCATTTCCCTTGTGCAAAGCTTCCAGTGAAAAAATGCATAACTTCTAGTAAATGCACAGAAATCTATGGGATTAGTCACCACTTCAGCAAACATGAAGATTACCAAGGACACTTGGAAAAAGATAAAAAAGCATGTGCCATGTATTGTTTTGAGGCTGGATAAGGCCCTGGGCAACCTGATCTAGTTGTGGTGTCCTTGTTCATTGCAGGAGAATTGGACTAGATAGCTCTCAGAGGTCCTTTCCAACTCTCAGGATTCTATGGTTCTGTGATTTGCTTTCTACATAAAATTACCCAAAAATATGACTATATGTTCAATGTCAGATTGTCCACAATCGGTCTATATAAGAAGGAATACATAAACAGTGTCTTTGGTATTTTCTTGCAGTCACCCTGTCTGGCCATAGCCAGATTGATACTGATCTCTTTAAATCTCTCCTTTGTGCTCTTTCTCTCCACTGGTCCCACTGGCTTGCATTCTCTCTCTCAATCCTCCCCATAAGTTTTCCAGTCAATTTCAGTCTTCCCCAGAATACAGAATGCAAAAGAATCTTTGGACATCAAACTCAGCATATAAAATCATAGCCTTTGGTCACCTTACTTTCACTGTTGTGCTTTTTCCAATTCAAATGAGTTTCGTTCCGCAGAACAAATTTTTCCACTGTTCATCTTACTTCTTGTCTTTTTGGAGCATTGCTGTAAGAAGCAACAACATAGTGTGCTCTTTTTGGAATCAGTCAGGAGTTATCTCAAAGCCTTGAGCTTTTGGTCTGCGCTGTTCCTTCTGGAAGGCTTTTCTCAGGCTTATTCTTTTGTCTGTAATTCTACTAACTCAGTTATCAACTTACATCAACTGAACAGAAGAAACCTTTCCATCCCCTCTACAAAGCCACTGTGTTGAGATCTTCCAAAACAAGAAGAAAGGGACAAGAAAAGAATTTACTGTGATTTCATGGCAGAGAAACAGGATAAACTGCAGACTGAACAGGTACAGTATACCAATGTCCCAAGCAACAGAAGTGAGGAAGTCATGTCAGAGGAAGTTTGAGCCAGCATTTTTAACAGATAATCCAGCTTCTTGATAATAATTAAATACATAAATAAAGCATCTATAAATCGTCAACACATTCATTGTTTAATGTCATTGTGCCCCTAGCAAGGAGAGCAGCTCCGTTCCTCTACATACAACATTCAGCAAAGGAGGAATGTCACAGGCAACATTCTTATACCTCCCCCTAATCAGTTAGCTTGTTTATCTAGTGAGGTGCACAACAACCACAACAACTGTGCAAGGAAGAGATAACACAATAATAATATGCAGTTGTTTGTCATACATGTTGGAATCAAAAATATTCCTACTTTCCCCACAAACAAATTCCCCAAAAGTTCTTGGTATTGCTGAAATATTGCATTTGTGCACCACAGACCCACAAGGATGTGTTATGGCCAGAGGCAGGCTTTGCCACATCAACCTAATAGACCCAAGAATAAGAAGCTGTATGAATCAGGAGAGTGGTCAAGTGGTCAAGAATGCCTGTGACATCGCTGCCACCATATCACATTCATGAAGAGTATGCACTCATGAACGAGAAACAAAACAGAGGATTCACAATGAGATGACAATGGAAAAAGAAAACCTTTTTTCCTCTCCTTTTCTGATATGACAGATTCAGTTTGAGGACACAGGTGAAATAACCCTTCAAATACAACACTGAGTACAGGTTGTCCTGAGCATTAGAAAGATGTCAGCAAATGGGAGGGAGTTCAGGATTCATCAAGAAACAATTGCCAAACTGGCTGAACAGGTTGCCAAGGAATAAAATGTGAATTGTTTCAGACAGCTAGGTATGTACTGTGGCAAATCGATGAGCAAGTGTGGTAGGAAATACGATAGTCACTGAGACATATTTTCCAGAAGGCAAACAGGAAGATGAGTATCATATTTATGATTGCCCAAGGGAAAATGACAATCCATATTCAGGTGAAATTAGAGAGAAAAGTATAACTCAAACATAAATCAGAAATGGTGAACCCCATTAAACAGTGAATTAGTTTCCTGGGGAAGTGGTGGCAAGCTAATCACATAGCCATTTAAAGTCAGTCAGGATAAAGAGCTTAACTAAAATTTATGGAACAATTTTGTACTGGCAAGGATGCTAACTAATGCATTTCCCACTGCTATTTTCAAAGAGCTCTGAATGAGTAGAAGGTTACTTGTCTTCTCAAGAGTAACTCTGAGAACAAAGTTCTAGGTTGAATATGACACTGATGACTCTCAATGTGACTCACAAAAAAATCAAAGTATGCTGCCTGTACATTATTTCAGTAGTGTGCAGAATAACAGCAGCAGGGAATTTCAGTTTGAGAACTTTTTATACATTTGAAGAGGCAGCATCATCTAAGTTCTGAAGCAGTTTTTCTGCCTAAGGATCTGAATTTTAGCTGTTTTTGAAATTCACTTGCACTCTTCATGACAATGCAACAGAATGCATATTGCACTTTTTTTTTTTTTTTTTTTTTAGCATCAACTCATCTAATCATTTAGCATCAGCACATCTAATATGGAATAATTCTTAAATATACATACTGTATTTGGGTCACAGAACACTTCTAGACACATGACTACTCTAACAAAATTACATTTCATACCATACACAAACACATATGAATATTATCTGGCAGATATCCCTATAGAAGATGCCTAGTAAACTACAGAACAAAAGAGAATAATCAAATTTTAGTACACTACAACACATAGGTAGATTTTGTATACTATTCTAATTCGTAAAGATGTAATTCAAAAAATCCCTCCTCTGGTCTTAATTAGATTTCCATCATCTCAAAGAACTAATTACATGTCAGATGAAACACTGATTAGAAAGTCCCTGTATTTTTGCAAAGGAAGAGGCTGGTCTATTCTCAGTGCTGTTGCTGTGATTTGCCACATGCCTCCGAGAAAGAAAAATGCACACATTCTTAAAAGGTGCAAAGTGTTCAGACACTGGTTTGCCTCTCGCGTGTGCTAAACCTCTACTTCACTAACAGAAATCAGTGGAAATCATCTGCAGTTTTGAAAATGAGTCTAGATTTAAAAAATAATTAAGCAATAAAATTCGTGCAGAGCTGACACCTATTTATGTTCCCTTCAGAATCTCATCAGTATATATCTACTATTTTAGATAATTCAGTATTTAATTTAGGTATACAAAGAGTTGATAAATTCTGGGAATTGGCTACCTACACACTTTCTACAAGGCCTGACAGTAAAATTCTTTGAGAAATTGATAAAACATGACTTAGGTGAAGGCTCTCAAAATTGCTACACACTTTTCTCACACAGACAACACTCTTGGCCCCATGAAATTCAATAAGCAAAACTCTCACAAACTTCAAAATAGTTTACCCTTCATCTTCATCTTCTTCATCAGCAAATCTACAGTAAAAAAAACAAAACAAAACAAAACAAAAACACAGAGAAAATGTATTGACTTCACCCTTCTTTACTCCCTGGTCTGTTTGTACCGTTTAGCATAGTCCACTACCATCAAAATCTGAAAAGTGTCCTGAAGACTGGAAACAATCTTTGAGTTATAAATTCTGTAATCAGTCAGTCTGTGAAGTATTTCCACAAAGACTAGAAAATGAAGAATAAAACCATGGTCAGGAAACTTCAGTCTTCTGCTAGTGTAAGATTAAAACCACCAGTAAGTCTTTTTCACTAATGCAGAACTCTTAATCTGAATTCCACCTTAATAAAGGCAGAAATACAAATATTGATGAAAATTATCACAAAATATCACGTGAGCAGCAAAATTTAATAATTTATCAAAAGATAAAAGATCAAACTCCAAAGAAAAATGCTTCCCTTCTTGTTGCTTTGCTAACATGCTCCTGTAGTGCCTTGAAGAGCACAGCTAGCAGAGCACTAGGCTGCAGAGAAAGCAGCAATGGAAGCAGCAATGCAGCTGCAAATGTCACCCTGCTTACTGAAGCCACTGTTCTCAGGCACCTAAATATAGAGAAAGAGAAGTCTTATTCAAACATGTACATCTTAAAATTTGGGCCAGTTTAACCAATTTGCAAAGTGTCTTCCCGGACATGTCATGATATAAGACATGCACAGCACTGGGTAAGTGAACTGCTTATGATTCAAAGAATACAGAGATAAAACAATGTAAATATGAACACTTGGGTGTATCTTCTTAGTTTGAGGGTTGGAGCTTTCCTTGAATCACACAGATGCAGGTCCCCAGGTGTGTGGCTAAACTGCATTTTAATATGTTCAAAAAAATTCCCTCTAAACATTTATCCGCAGATGTAGATCAAACTGTTCACCTGCTTATACAATTGTTTATCACCAGACACATCAGTGATGTGAGTCATACGAGTACCTAGATCAATAAATATCTTCCACAGCCTCATCAGGTGCTACAGCAAACCAGAAGGCCAGAGGCAGAGTGATTATGGTTCACTCCATTTTGAAAGGTCACTCACTTTCCATCATCTGATAGCGTCATTAAGCCCAAGAGAAGTGGGATAACTGTTCAAAATTATTGCCTGGGGTGAAATGGAACAGTAAAGCTGTAGCACTTATTTGCACCAGAGAAATTAAGGGGAAATAACAGTCTCCTTTCACATCAGGACGTGTATAGCAGAGGTTCTGAAAAATATAGCAGTATTTTACTGCTTAATGAAATACTTTCAGTGATATATTAAAGCATTGAAATTATTACTGTGGGAGAGTTCATGATGTATTAATCAAAGCATTTGAAAAGCTTCATCATGTTTTTAAATTACATTAGACTGCATGCGATCCAGTTTCAGGAGGACCTGCCACCTCCCAAGACATGCTGTGTTCCCAGCTCCCCAGTCTGTGGAAACAGAGGCTACTTAGCACCTTGCAGGATAGGGCCCTTGAGGCATAAACGAAAATCTAACCTAACAGCTACCTACATGACGTAATCAGATCAAGTACTAACTAACAGCATTTAACAAGACCACCACAGTTAGCAACATAAACAAATGTCAAGCTCTAGGTTTTTTAAGACAAAGAAAAAACATGACTAAACGCTGACTAATTCAATTCCCATATTATTTAGCAGCAAAATACACTGTCAGTTGGAGAAAACAGAAATAAGCCCTTCTCCTTTTCTTCCCCCAGTTTCTCTCTTTGCTGGACCACCAGAAGGCACACTTCCTGCTCTCTGGTCATCTGCAGTGGGGGAGTGCCACCAGAAGTGCTAGGATCAAGCTCTGGTGGGAAAGCAATTGATACTTTTTTGTTTTTTAGGCAGGAAACATACATGAAGGACACCAACATGTTTCAGCTCACAAAGACAGTCAGGGATAGGTAACAAGAGATCTTCTGTACGCATGCACTGGTTGGCAGGCCGTTCTTTCTTGTAAAGTTCTTCAACACTAGCAAAACTGCTGTTCTCTGCCGGTTATGAGTCTTTCACATTGACTGACTCCTCTTCAGTGTTACATTTTTAAAAACCTTCTTTGCACTACAGATCATTTGAAATACCAGCTGAATGCTATTCTATTTTAAACTTGGGAAATAAAACTGCTCTCACACAATATACTTCACAGCACTAATGAATCTTCTTTGATAAGAAATCACTATAATTCAAATTCAGTCTCTTAAGCAATTTGTTGTACCTCACCTTCTGTGAATTCACCACATCATTCTAACCTAATGAACATCAGTGTAATGCGTTCTACATCTTCCTACTATCAAAACCACTTGCCTCAAAAAATGGTAATTAGAAATAAATGAAACTGTATAGAAATAACTACATTTTGTTCATGAGATTTGTTTTAAAAATAAAAAGAAGATCCAGCAGGACACTGGATCAACTGTTAAGTAAGTGTGCAATGAAGCTAATTTCACTTGAGGTACTCTATTTACTTTATTAGGTCAGGAAAGAAGCGGAATTGAAATAGCATACTATAAATGTGTCTAACAAAGTAAGCAAACATAGGCATCAGCAACTTATACAATGTATTTTCAGAGAGCTGTATTTGATTTCCTTACAGTATTTGTGCAAGCAGAACCTATAGCCTTAATCTACAAGCAACAATCAATAAAACAAAAACAAACAAACAAACAAAAAGAACAAAAAACAAAAGCCAACAGCTCATTTGGGCAATTATAAGTCTAGGAATGTGAATTGTTTAGTTTAGGAGCCTATTATTTTCAGGGCCATGCAGTCTCTTTGCTGACCTCTTACACCATCAGAAAAACAAAATTCTAAGCCAAAGGTTGCTTGTTCCTCCTTTTACAGCCTCTTCCTTCAAATCCACAGGCATAAAAAAGGAACCTTCAGTTCTTTAAGAACTGAAAACAACCTGCCAGCCCCTTTTTCAGGAGAGGTCAGGGAAAGAGATGTTTGAAGGCAAGAATGTTTTAATCCAAGGAATGTGTGGAGTTGAAAAGATGATAGGAATATGAAAGTGTTGTGATTACATTTCTAAATTAATATGCCAATAGAACCAGTGGAATTCTCATATTCATACATTCATTTCCATAGGAGAATTGCTGCTACGAATTTAAAAAGCTACACGAAGAATCAGGCAAGCAGAGGTTTCATTAGGTAAGCATCCATTATGAGAGATAAAAGTCAAGTGGCTCTTTGTTTTACAAGCCATTAAGAGGCTTAGATATATATGGGGAAAAAAAAAAAAAAGAGAAAAAGGATTATTTCAGTTTGTTCTCAAATTGTATTTAATTAAAATAAGCAGGAAAAGAGTTCAAGAAGTTCACGTCTGCCTAGGCACAAGTGAAAGTAATACAAGTCAGTTTATTAATAGACAGATAAAGCCCTCAGGAAAGAACCCGATGACTCAGTAGAATGCAGCAGCTGAGAGAGATCTCCACAGCATTTACATATGATGGGTGCCTGTGATAACAAGGCCTTTGGCTGGATCTGCCAGCAGAAGCACGCCTCTGGAGTTGGCAGAGGAACATTTTACTCAACTATAAAGAAAACTGGAACTCCTATACACTCTGGAGTTATTGTTAGGTGTCGAGACAAACATCGTCAAATACATGCTGGAGCAGAGGAGCATGAAGGCAGGCAGAGGGATCCCTGCAGCGTGGGTCAGAGCAAGGGAAACCCAAGGGAGCCTTCAGTCCCATAGGTTGAGGATGGCATCCAACCTGGGACAAAAGGGGGAAGCTCCTCACATAAGGGGTACGGTCAGGGGACCTAGAACACATTGTGGGATGTTGGGAAAGTGAACTTTGGAAGTACCCAGTATTTATGATGGGTTGTTTAGAGGAAGGACAAAAAGTGGGGAAAGGTAGTTTGGGGGAATATGCATGGAAAAACAGAATGAAAAAGGGAAATATTAGTTCTGTTGGACAGTATACTTTCCTAGCCCTGCGCTGGGCCTGGTCAGGGTGTGCTGGTCTGACTTCTTAGGGAGCTATTTCTAGCTCTTTCCTTGAATGAGGGACTCTGTTCTGTGTATGTGCAAGGGACTGGGTGCAGCAACTAGAGAGGGACCAGGGACACAGGACCTCTAAGTTCTGTGTTCAGTCACTGGAGGACCCACGGCATAGGCACTTCCCACTAACAGACCTTCATTCTTATTTGCCAGAGGGGGACAGGATTAGGCCATTTGTACTTCCAGGCTAAGTGTGAATGCTCAGTCTGTTTAGTCTACTGTGAATACATGCTCAGCCTCACTACCAGCTGAACTGGAGGACATGGAGCTGTGACAACCTCCTTCTGGCATGCAACCACAGTCAGCAGTTCCTAGCAGATACCATCTTCATGCAGGATTTGCATAAATAATTGTAAACACCCTATCTGATTTCTGTATAGGAAGAACTATATGTCTACTCAAGTATGGTTAAAGATATTCTAAGAAGAATCCTCACAAACTTGCAGAGGTCAATTATAATGGAACAATGCAGAAAGTTTTCCAGATGTTCTATCTGTGCAAACGTGTGATATCAGAGTAAATACTGACAAACAGACGTGTTAATGCTATAGAATCTCTAATAAAAGCTCTGCATTTTGACTGGGGAAATATGTTAACTAAAAACCATGTTATCTTGCCTGAGAACAAGTCTGGAGTGATGAACTTCAGCTTGTGGTTGTAGGTTTGCACCCTTATATTGAGTTTAGACATCAGTATCTTTCAAAAGTTATAATGACAAAGGTGTGGTCCAGTAAAAATGATGAATTCTGAGCTTTGCACCTGGTGACAAGCAAACTCTTTTATGTGGCTTTGATGATAATGCTTCCTGTTCCTCTTTGCAAAATGCTTTGAAAACTACAGATGAAAAGTTTATGCTTATTACATATTAAAGTGAGGCCTTTTAATTCCAAACAAGATACAAATTAAAAATAAATTAATGGCTGCATTCTCAGATGGTAAACAGCAGTAACTCTCCATTCCTGGTTGGTAGTATTCTCAAACCAAGAAGATAGCTTTCAAATCAGTTCTTTACTTAAATTTTTACCTGTAACAGGAAACTCTACTAAAACTCTGTGAAGTTGAGTTATGTCAAAGTCTCACCTCATAAAGCAACTAACATTCATGGCTGCATCCAGCAGAGCACAGAATCATAGGATCATTAAGGTTGGAAAGACCACTAAGATCATCCAGTCCAACCATCAACTCATCACCACAATATCACTAAACCATGTCATTCAGTGTGACGTCTGCCCTTTCCTTGAAAATCCACAGGGATGGTGACTCACCACTTCCCTGAACAGCCAGTTTCAAATTTTTCTGCAAAGAAATTTTTCTTAATATCCAACCTGAACCACCTCTGGTGCAACCTAACTACATGCAGAAGCAGAAATGGCAAATGAACTCCATGCCAGCAGCCACACCATGCTGCCACGGTTTCAAAAGAGTCCAGGACAATTAATCTCTGCTAATGTTCTGCCCCACATTCTTCCAAACTCAGAGATTCAGACAACTCACCAGATCTCTCACAGAAGTCATGCCATAAAACTATCAAAGGGGGAACTACATACGAACTGTTTTTCAATTCTGGGCAGCTCAAGTTGGTAACTTCTGGCTATGACTTCTCAGTATCAAAGAAAGATTTGTATAAGGAAATGCAAGCAGGATCAAACCTTTCGACTGGGAAATCAATTGATACATGCTTTGTTTGAAGATCAACATTTCTCTAATGTCTGTTGCAAAGTAAAAATATCTTTTCTTGATGACTCATTTTCCACACTAAAGAACATCTGTGGGTGTAAGAACAGAGCTGAAACAATTCTATTTCTTTCCTTCTGTAACTATTGTAGCAGTTCTAAATTCTATCATGAAATAGAAATGAAGCACTTACAAGATTTTTTCAGCAAGTGAACATCGCTATTTTTTTGCCCCTCCTGTAATCACTTTTATCAAAATGCTTAATATATTCAAATCATTTCAGTACTCTTATGCTTGCACTCAGAATTAGACCTTCTGAATACAGACGTAAAAGTGATTTTTTTATTGTATTAAATGCTCAAAATAAATGGTGCAACATTTGCAAAAACATAACTTACTCATTTTTAGCATTGTCAGTCTAGTTATGCTTTAATTAAGGACCAAAATTCCTATGAATTTAAATTGATTTATCCCAAACTGTTAGACTCTATACACTAGTCTCTCTGATTAAACATAGCCTGAAAAGTCCCTATAACACAGCTGCATTCAGCTGACATCAGCTAAGGATTTCAGCCTCCTGTCCCAGCACCTCTCTGTTGCAATACATTTAAAGTGTAGATAATAACATCCTTTTTTTGTTATAGATGGAGAAAGGCATCTCAGATATTGACACCTAGTATCAGGAGAAGGAGGTGATCCCGGCATCCTCATATGGGCAAAACAATTTTCACACAATCAGAAGCTGGGCAAAACATAGCCCACAGCTTCTGGAGTCAGTGTGCCTGAAACAGAAATACCAGGAAGCGTGGGAAGACATCATAAAAAAGAGATTTCCTTGCCTCCTTCTCCCTCCCTTGAGTAAGCTGACTCACGGTTTCTCAGCAGCATGGGCATACTGAGTCTTTCCCAGCAACAGCATTGAATGCATCTTGGAATGTTGGTAACAAAACTCCAGTGGGCTGAGAGAAAATGAGAAGGTTTTTTTGAGAAGTAGGATTGAAGAACTAGTCTCAACCAGGATCAGAAAGGTATGATCAAGTATCAAGTAGGAGTGGGCACCTTCTGCCCTCTGGTACCTGACACTGCCTTAAATACTTCCAGCAGAGAGATAGGGTTCCCAACCACACGTCTTTTGCAAGCTGAAGAGCCCTTCTGCCTCCCAGGCACTGGATATAAACACTTTCCTTTATGGATATCCACACTTCCCTTTATCTTCATGTGCCTCCCTGTCTGCTAAGAAGGAAAGAGACCAAACCTACGTTAGAGAGAAGCCAGCACACTTTGGTCACATCGCTGAAGGAGAAAATGCATTGCTACTGAGATTAGTAATGTAGGAAAACTGAGAGAAAATGTTTCTGCATGGGGAAAGAGGCCAAGGAACACTCTATATACATGAGAAAAATGAAACACAGATTGTCCTGACAGGCCCTACGTGTTGTAAATAAAGGTAAATAAAGAGCTGTGTTGTTCTTAGCTTAAGACAGAAGGTGATTCTGTTTTCAGTGAAATATCAATGTGTGTTAGTTAAAACTTAGGTGTCCCTTGCTAAGACCATTTTGTTTAACATTTTGCTGTGTTGTAAAAGCCATTACAATACAGGGTTGCCTGTGACAAGGATTGCTTCCCATGTACTTTTCCTATTTTCTAGATAAACTTATTTATCTAGAAAATTTGCAGGTTTAAACATTGCATAGCACCAGGCACATAGTCTGTTAAAAAATGCAGGTGCCCAGTTTAACCTGCCTAATAACAAATATTTGACATGCTTCATAGATCTTTATCTGAGATAGTACAATCTTGCTTTGATTGTACATTTATAAAGGGGAAAAGATCAAAGTTTACTCACACAAAGAAGGACAGGTGCTATCAGACACACAAAAGTTCTCACAAGCAACCACAGCTACACTCAAAAGCACTGTGCTTTCAGAGAGCATTAGTATGAGCAGCCCTAGAGGCACAGGAAGAATAATCAGTCACCTGTGAGTATAAAATCCTCAAACCAACAGCAGTTTATCTGAGAGCAGATTTGAAGATGTCTATTATCACTCTTCATTGATCAAGTCAGTCCCAAAGAAACATCTGTAGATTTATTTATTTAATATGAGAATAAGGACATTAACGCAGGCACTTTTTACCTCCAATCCAGGAGTGGGTAACACCACATAGATTCACTAACACTTGTACCATACCATGAAGAAAAAGAAAACACCACCAAAACTGAGCTATGAAGCACAGTGGTTTTCTACTCACTGCCTTTTGAACTCAAACACAAGATAGTTTTTCTTGAAACCTGCTCATGCAGACAGTTAAAGATCTGACAGCTGTCATATATATGCAGTTGTTTCTCCTGGGGAACCTTTTCACTTCTGAAATCTTGACATATGCAGGGGCTAGGTCAAGAAAATCTAGTAGGAGCTACAACTCTATATTGAGCTGAGTGAAGAAAATATCGTAAACACATCTACCAGGATTAGGGATATAGCAGCACATTTTCTGCGTAAGCTTATGGTCATAAATGTGGGCTGTATGTTGGCCCTATCTGAGTCTGTGCTACAGAAGTACCATCTGAACACAGAAGATCATCTGCCAAAACAAGAGAGAACGTTTTTTCCTGAAAACATGAGAGTGCCCACGTTTCACAGGACCATTATCCAAGAATAATCTCTTCAATCAAGATCCAAATTCCTAGTCACGAGTAGTCATAATTCATTTAAGATATCCTCAGGCTTATCAAATCTTTCCTTAGCAGTGAACCTCCAAAGCAATATATAAGTGAAGAATACAAGAATTATCCTCACAGGGCTAAAAATTCATCTGCCTTTCAAGGCATTGTATTATGCTTCATTAAGCACAGGTCAGAACAAAGCCCTTAGGCAAAACATGAAAGACCTGCAAATGCTGATCTCAATTCATTCACACCCATAACCTAACACAAACAGGAACAGGGGATGGTTTATTTCTCTTTCCCTTGCTTTCAGGCTGATCTAGATGACAATCTTGTACTTCCCATGATAGCATGCTAACTTCTTCACAGCGAGATAAACTTTTCACCCTCAGCACTTCATTTAGGTATGCTGAGATCAGAATCTGGCAGAAATCCCTATACTCATATTTCACAGTAATCAATATGAGAAATGGAAAGGAAATAAAGGCACTGGAATAAAAATAGAAGTCAACGGCAAGTATGGAAACAACCCCACAGAGGTCTCAGAGATTTTTATTTAAAAATAAGCCAACAAAAACACAAAACAAACAAATAAAAAAAAACAACTCCGCACCTCCTCCCATTTCCCCAGACCAAATAATCTTGTTTGGATAAACTGCAACCCTTGGCTGTCTGAGAAGAATATCAGCAGAGGTATGCCAGGAGACACAAGGCTCTAACACCACCAGCAGAAAGGAAGAACTCTTGTTCTCCACAATCTCACCTAATCTAATTGTTAGGGCTAAGCAGCCTGAAAAAATGTTATTCATGACACATGACAACTTGCTTCCCTATCTCGCTATCCCTATCTATGTAACAACAATTCAGGAAAATTTATGAGATAAAAATGTGTATGATATTATTTTTCAGCACACACACACACACACAAATCTGGTTGCATTTATTATAATAGTTTCTAAAATCTAGATTTCAAAAAAAAAAAAAAAAAGAAAAAAGAAAAATAACACTAGCAGAACATTGTTGCCCATGGAAGTAGAGGCCTGCAGGTTCATTGGAAAGCTAAGCAAAGTTTTTATTAAAATATAGGAGTAATGCCTCCTATTTTATTATGTTGGCCTCTAACATCAGAGGCAGATGTTGTAGCATCTGAACCTCTCCACCAATATCCTATTTTGATGCCATGAGACAGATGGCAGCAGAGAGGTGGTCTGACACAACAGGGTCTGATTTGGAAGTGCCTATGGAGTAAAGGTGCATCACTGAATTCCTCCATGTGAAAAAAAATTGCATCTATTGACATTAATTGACATTTGATGAACATTTATGGAGACCAAACAGTGGATGTTAAGACAGCAAAGTAGTGGGTAAAGTGTTTCAGTAGTGGTGACAGCATCAGTGATGACAGAAGGTAACCTCTGCTGATGCAGATTTTGACAGGCATGGCATGCACACTCTTGTTCATGACTGGTGGTGGTGACTATGTTGAAAAATAATGTTTTGTAGCTTAGAATTTGCTCTATCAAATAGTGCTTTGGGGTCTTTGTATCTGTTGTTTGAAGCAACTTATGTCTTTACAATTTTAAACTCTACAACTATTTTTGAAATAAATTATTTAAAAGATTACCAGTAAGGGTTCCTGCATTTCAGGTTATACTGGCTCAAAAGTATGAAAGGATAACCTTCACCTCTCTTTGTTCTACTTCCTAATTACTTAATACAGACAAAAAAAAAAATCATTCTTATTTATGGAGGTACTCAATGCCTCCATTGTCTCTAAACTCTATGAGACTTTTCTTCCCCAGTTTCATAGAATCATATAATTATATAATAGCTTGGCTTGGAAGATATTTTAAAGATCTGAAGTCTGAACAAGCCCAGCTCCTCCAGCCTATCTTCAGAGAAGAGGTGCTTCAGCTCTTTGTTCATTTTCATAGCCATTCTCTGGACCCATTCCAACAGCCCCACGTCTTTTCTCTGCTATGGGCACCAGGCCTGGATGTAGTACTCCAGAAGCAGTCTTAAAAGGACAGAACAGACGGGACAACTGTCTACTTTGCCTTGCTATCCATCCCCCTTTTCATGGAGCCCAGAGTACTGTAGGCCTTCCAGGCTGCAAGTGCACAGTGCTAGTTCATTCCCAGCTTTTTGTTCATCAAGATCCCCAAACCCTTCTCCACAAGGTTGCTCTAAATGAGATCTTCTCCCAGTTTGTATAAATATCTAGGATTACCTTGTCCCAAGTGCAACACCTTGCACTTGGCCTCCTTGAACCAGGTTTCTGTGAGCCAAGCCTGTCCAGCTCCCTGTGAATGACATCCTTTCCATTCACCACAACCCTCTGGCTGTAACTATCCAATCAATTCTTTATCCACCAAATAGTCCACTCTTGAAATCCATATCTTTCCAATCTAGAGATGAGGATGCGGTACGGGACCACATCAAAAGCCTTAAACAAGTTCAGGTAAATAACATCAGTTACAGAATCACACAGAATCAGTAGGGGTTGGAAGGGACCTCTAGAGATCACCTATTATAATCTATACAGTAGGCTGTGCAGGAAAGCATACAGGCAAGTTTTGAGTATCTCCAGAGAAGAAGACTTACAAAATCACTCTGGTCAGTTTGTTCTAGTGCTCTGTCACCCTCAAAGTAAAGAAATACTTACTCAAATTTTGTATGGAACTTCCTGTGTTCCAGTTTGTGCTCACTGCTACTTCTCTTATTGCTGGACACCACTGAAAAGCTGAAAAGAGCCTGACTCCATCCACTTGACTTCTGGACATTAGATATTTATAAGCACTTATAAGATCCCTTCTCAGCCTCTCCAGGCAGAATAGTCCCAGGCCCCTCAGAATGGAGATGCTCCAGGTTCCTGGTCATCTTTGTGGTCCTCTGCTGAACTGTTTCTTAGAAGTTCCTTGTCTTTCTTGGACTGAGGGACCCAGAACTAGACACGGTACTTCAGATGTGGCCTTAAGATGGTAGAGTAGAGGGGGGAGGATCATATCCTTTGACTTGCTGGACACACTCTTTTTCGTGCAGCTCAGGATACCAATTGGCCACAAGGGCACACCTGTTGTCCACCAGGGCTCCAAGGTCCTTCTCCGCAGAGCTCTTTTCCAGCAGATCATCCTGTAACCTGTATAACCTGTACTGATGCATGTGGCCCTTGCTCAACCTCATAAAGCTCTTCTCTGCCCAACTCTCCAGCCTGTCCAGGTCTCTCTCAGTGGCAGCACAGACTCCTGGTGTGTCTGACATTTCTCCGAGCTTTGTATTATTGGCAAACTTGCTAAGAGTGCATTCTGTTCCTCCATCCACGTCACAGATGAAGATGCTGAAGAAGACGAGACCCAGTACTGACCACTGGGGAACACCACTAGCCTCCAACTAGACTCTGCACCACTGATCACATAACTTTTTTTGTCTGCCAGTGTCATCACTCCAACATAGAAGGCCACAAGACTGACCAGGCAATGTTCTCCCATTGGTCAAGCCATTCCAGCTGTCTCAGAACCACCTCTACGTCTTACACGTGCCTTAAAACAGCTTCCAGGAAAATCTGTTCTGTGATCTTCCTAGGCACAGTGGTCAGCATATAGGCTTGTACTTCCCCAGATCTCCCTTTCTTAAAAGTTGGAGTGATGTTTTCCTTTCTCTGGTCACCAGGCACTTCGCCTGACAACCATGACTTTTTAAATATGATGGAGAGTGGTTTGGCAACTACATCAGATAGTTCTTTCAGGACCCTGGCATGCATGTGATCTCACTTGTTCACATTCAGTCTCATAAGGCCAGTCTCAGGCTAGTTCTGCTCCTACAGTAGGAGCAATTTTGCTCTCCTGACCACTGCCTAGAGATTCAGAGACATGAGATGCATGGGAAGCCTGACTGACTGCCACTGAATACTGAAGCAAAGAACTTATTGAGTACCTCAACTGTCTCTGTTGAAACTAGTTCTCATTTGTCATTTATCAGAGGTAGTGCTCTCTCATTTGACCAATATATATGTAACGCTACATTCAGCTCTAATTTGCCTCCATCTAAATTATGCTCTGCATTTTTTTCCTTTTCTTCACATCCATTTCTACTTTCTTGGTCCACAGAGAGTTCTAAAAGGGCTACAATTCATTATGTTAAACACAAATGGTTTAAAAACTCTTCATTATTTATATAAACACCAAAAATTATGTCTTTACTAAACCAAAAAATTCAACATGAAGTATATGTTTCCTACAGATGAGTTTTCAATAAAAATGCTCAGTATCTTTCAAGTAAAATTTTTTGTATGGCCTCAGATCACCTTGAAAATTGTAGCTGAGGAATTTCATGTCTTCTGTGGTCTGAACAGGGTAAGTATCCCATATTTAACACAGCAGCAGAACCTCATGGGCTTGGTCTACCACTCATGGCAAGTACCCAACCAACTAAACACACATTTCATTGCAAAGAGATAATAAAAGAAACTCCTGAGGGAAAACAGAAGCATTGGCTCATGAGAGCCAACGTACAAAATGTCTCAAGTTGTAGCAAGGAGTTTGCTTTGCGCTGCCAGATAACACAAGCACAAAGAATGCAGGAAAAGCTCAGGGGTCACAAGGAACAGCAATGCCCATTTGTTTTGCAGTTTCTTTGCCAACAATACAATAAGGAAATAATATGAGGCCAGTATCTAAGCTGCGATGTTTGCAAACTTCTACAATCAGATCATTTATTAAGAAAAACCCCTAACTGAACTTAATTATGAACAGCTTGAATTAATTACTTGTACAACATTAACATCTGATATCTCAAGAAAGAGCCCTGTCCCCTGTGCCCTTCACAGATATATATAAAGAGAATGCTTACACAAGCAAATCTACAGTCTCATTTCACAGTTTTATGATTTCATACCACAGACACACAAAAACACACAACAAAATTTGATTAAAACTGCAGCATATAAGCTTGGAGGGAATGTCCACACCAGGGCTTTGCAAATACATAACGCAGAGGACAATGTGACCTTTCTGACATTAATGTAGGTTTGCCCATATGTGTAGCACAGATGACTGACACAGACTTTCCAATTATTTTCATGCCTACCAGGACAGAGCACCGGATAGTAACAATCAGAAAACTCAGCAGTGAGATAACTCCTGTTCACTGGTAGGAGGCATCAAGATGACTTCTCAAACTCACACAGAAATCCACAGGTAAATACTAAGAGACTAAGTGGTGAAATAAGTGTGATAAAAGTATAGAATAGCTTGGGTTGGTAGAGACCTTGAAGAGCCTCTTGTTCCAATGCCCCAGTAGCTTTCAGTCAGTATTCCCAGTGAGTATTTTATTATTCCCATAATAAAAACTGATGTGCAACTATGACCAATCCTCCTTGAGTTCTCAATACATGACAGAGAATACAAACAGAGAAGCAAGTTTCACATAAGCTTTGAAACACTTTCTCTCCTGTTTTTTCAGCCTCCTAAAATGGTTCCCAGCACCACTTCCACCAGGGACATTTTTTTTTGCCCCTTGGTGGGAGAGAAAAACAAACTTCAGCTGAAAATTGCACTTCACAATTAAAATTCTCCCTGAGCTATACTTCCAAGTATTATAGCGCATTTACTCAAAAGCACTAAAGGGGATGAGATGCATAAGCCTCATTAGAGAATACACAAACTTCTTTAATAAATTAATATTCCCCTTCTTTCTTCCATTTACATTACAGCACAGAATTAGCAACTGTCATCTACGAGGCAAATGTAATAAATAATAGAAAATAATAATAATAATACTAGTGCAATCATAGGAAATTCTCCACAACCTGAGGGTGTAAAAGGTATTTTTATTATTCCCTTGACACTTGCCACATAGGCTATATTGGTCAAGTAAGGAAATAAGGCACAAAACCCAAATCCCACTGACCCCATGATGACTAAATTATAAAAGTGTAAAGCTATTAAGACCATTTAATATGATCCTTCTAGAGTTCCAAATAACTATTTCACATTTTGCCTCCTTACAAATACACTGAAATGGATCCTAGCTGAATTATTGTTTTGGTTGCTTTGGAGCCTGTTCATTAGCAGAACCCCTACCTTCTGCATGCGTTATTAAAATTCCTTTCCTAATGAATCTTTCCACCCATGGAAACATATTGACACAACTCAAACACAAGTATATGCTATGTCAACAGTGCTAAATTATCTTCATTACACAACAACGCAGAATTGAAAGAAAAGCTACAGGATTGCAACACTTATACATAACATTAATACAGCATGCTTGGTCCAATGGTCCAACTCCAGTAAATAGTCCAGAAATCAGGGATTTCAAAGGGAATAGAACCTATTGATTTAATACAGGAATCTAGAAAGCTCATACAAAAAGAGAGATTCATACCTTCTTGCTTTCTCTGAAATGCAGGAAACAGATTTTTCCCCTGAGGAAAACAGAACAGCTGAAGAGCAAATGCATAAAGAAAAACAGCTTATTTTGATCATTCACCCTTCACACATCAAACATCATACAAAAAAGGTTCAAAGCCAGAAGGCAAAAACAGAGTAAATGTAAGAAGGAATAGGATGCTGTATTAATGCGTGAAAGACTTATCTGCAATTCCATCTGTTAACAGATGAAACACCATTCCAGGTAAGTACCTAAAGTTAAGTGGGGTGTATCTGAGTCAGTGTCAAGAAATCTGATACACACTGAGAAATGAAGGCAAGGCCTTTGCACAAAGAAGTACATGTATGAAATTAATCCTGGCTAAGGGCCCAGCCTACAGCTCACACACTGACGTGGCTCTAACGAAACACACAGAACAAGCTTATGCCGGGGAATAGTCCAGTTTTTAATATGCCAAGTAGAAGCCTGTAAATATAAACACAAGCATTATTTTGTCATACAGAATATTGGGTGCAAGTATGAAATACATAACCAGTGAAAAAATAATGGTGGAATTTTTATTTTTTTTTAGCTTCTGGGTTATAAAAAGTTTACACTCATTTTTGAGAAATGTCAAAATGCCATGTATTCAGACTCTCCATCAGGGTCAGAAAACCAACTAGGTGAAATACAAAGTACTCATAAGTGTATGTGTGTATATATATACACACACACACACACAAGTATATACGTGAATTTGCCTTAAATTCATTTTAATACCTCCTTCTTTTTTTTCAATTGGCATAAAAAAAGCCATCCCATTAATCGCTACAGTAGATTTTTCAGATACAGATTTTACTAGCATAATTCTGTGTAACATAAGTGGAACAAAGTCCAGGGCAACTTCACAAGCTCATTTTTCTACCTCCCTCACATTTGAGTGTACAACCTATCAAACAACATTGTAAGCTTTTACGATAGAACAGCCAGCTAACAAATGAGATTGTTAGATAAAACTGGGGAACACTGAGTTCCTTAATTTATAGTATTGTCTTTTAATAAGAACAGATGGCTCGAAAGAGAACTCAAACATTCCCTTATGAGATGCCAGGTTAACGGCTGCCACTTTTTCAATGGCTGAAAACCTTTCCAGGTGAGCAGAATAAATGAAAAACAGCTGTTTTGAATACATCCAGTTTTCTTCAACAAGCTATTGCCTTCAGTTAGAAGTCCTCTTTTAATCATAAATAGTTGTTAAAGATGGTGCAACTAATGAAATTTTAATATTGATTTAACAGGTCCCACCTAGCACAATAAGCTGAAGTGCAAAGACGAAAGATGTTTATTTTGTGGTCAGAAATCAGTCCTCATTTCACAGATTCTTAGCGGCTGTTCCTGAACTAAGCGATTAGGCAGAGGGAGAATTATCCTTACATAAGGCCAAGGAAAAACAAAGCTGAGTGTAGCGTGACACATCTCTGATAAAACTGAAAAAAATAGCAACTGTTTAAAGTACAGGAAAACATTCATGCAAGAACAAATGGGTGAGTACTTGTTCATTACCTACACTTAGGTCAGAGTGTGAAAAGTTTTTAATAAACAAAAGAAAGGTGTCTGAATATGTCCCTCAGTCCAATTTGCCTTGTATGGAATTTTATACATCTAAGTGGATTTCTTGACAGAGTTGCCCAGAAATAGATTCGGTTTAACACTACAGAAGCTATCAGTTTTATACTCAAAGCTTCAGTCAGGTCTATCACCAGAATACACCATCCTCTGTAAATCCACCTCAATCTCAGCTACATTGCAAGGTAGGGAAGCCCCAAAGCCTGACACTACAAAGGTGCTGGCCCCTTTCCTAGTTCTTAACTTAATTTGCTATCTAGCTATCACAATTATCTGCTTTAGCAGAAACATACTGATAGAATTCATTTCATTGCTGCTCTATAGTGATTAATACGAAGGCTAAGGAAATTTCCTAATAGCTTATTCTCAACCTGCCAGCTATAACCGGAGCCTAGTGTGAATAAAACTGCTCCTGAATGCTTAAATGGTCTGCATGCAGTAAGGATGTGCCTGCTCCTGCCACTGCAGCAAGACAGTGAGAGATTGTTTCAACATGCTCTCTGCACAAAAACACAAGTTTGAAGGTGCAAATGTTACAGCATTCATCACCTCTTCTCAGGCGTCAGAGGAATGAAACACCTGAAGTGCAAGACTAATGCAATCTAAATCAGACCACAGGGAAATAAAGCTAGATGCTTATGGCTTTCTAATCAGAATGTATATGGCATACAGATATGTCTGACATGACAAATGTATAAATACAAGGCATGGAGCAAAAAAAAGCTTAAGCCAGAGGAGAATGCAACATTCTGACAGAGAGATAAGTAGGAACAAGGATGGTGACAAGAATGGTGAGCTCCAGGGGTGCTGAAAGATCTCACAATTAACTAAGTGCTGGACCCCTGAGACAGTAGCATCATAATATGCTTAGCTCAACATAAACATTCGAGTGCCATGAAAAAAAGAAAGACGTGCCTCTCTTCTCTCTCTCAAGACCCGGCAAACCACTGCACTCCCTCTTACACTGTATCTGAAGATTATGCAATTTACAATCAACTGTCTGCCAACAAATCAACTCACTGGAGGGATATTAATATAGCAACATATCCCTCTTTACCAGAGGGCAAACAGAAAGCTGCCTGTGGGCAGCAGTCTGCAACTAGATTACTTTAACTACAAGGAGGAACAATACCCTGGAATTGATAAAACAGGTTTCACCCATTTCGACCTTGAATTTGTATCACCTGACCTAAATTTCCAGATTGGAATGGACATAAGAGAACAGACTGGCTATGAAAACATTTCAGATATACTACAGGATGTCAAAGACCGCAAGGAAATAACTAGCGGGGCCACAAGCATGAACTGTGAAATTCTCCTCTTGCACTGAATGCAGAAGCTAAGCACTGAAATGTCAAATCCTAAGGTACATACCTACAAAGACTTAAAGCACAGGCAGTTCAAGGAAAGAGGAAATGTAAATGCTCTACTAGCAAAGGCAATAAAAGAAAAATACAGTGAAGTTTGCTAGGTAGATAAGTGGCCTACCATACAGTATTTTGGATAGCCTTGGCATGCAAGTACACAAAGTTCAGCAGAGGGAGCAGAAGTCATCCACTGTTGGAACAGCCCCTACTCCTGCTGCCTGAACTTTGCATATCATAATGATGATGAACTTTGACAGTTCTGATTTCATACGGATAAAGCACTATGAATTAATTAACCTGAGAATATCACTGTGAAGTAATAACAATTCCCATGCAGTACTGGTGAAATTGAGGTTCTAAAAGAATTGGTAGTTAAAAAACACTGCATTTTGGCTTTCAGGCATATACTGCAGACTTGCTTTTGCAGGCAGAAAAATCACGCTTATTGAAATAAGCTGAATTCAACACACTGATCATTTCTTCTGTTACTATACAAAGATTAAGGATGTGACAGCTGAGAGACACAAAAAATTAAAAATAATTAGAATTTTCAATTTTTGCATGCAGTTGAACACTGTACAAATCACAACTCTCTGGTGCTTCAGACGAACTAACCTTTCTGCCAAATCTCTACAGTAAAATCACTGTACAAACAGCTACGCATACAGAAAAAGAAACCTTTCAAAAGACTTCATATGCTTATCAGATTAATTCTGGCAGCATACTAAGAGGTTCAACCCAAACACTAATTCCCTTGAAATTGAAGTTTCCTTCTCCAAGACTGCACTGAGAATGTAAAGGTAACATCTTCCCTCACAAATATGTCGATCTTCCTTTCTGCCTTCACACATAAAGAAACTGTGTGATTCTATGCAGGGTGCAGCAGCTGAAACTGGAGGAGATGTATGTTGAGTAATGCTAGATGCATTTCTCCCCTACCAGGTTTCAAATCCACACCAAGACACTAAAATACCAAAAGAAAATAAGGACAGCAGAAAGCAAGGTGTAAGAGAGAATGGCTTAGAACAAAAGAGTATTTTCGTCAAGCATGTATAACCTGAGTTTTTCCATATTAAAAAAAAAAAAAAAAAGCATGTATAACTAAAAGACTGACAACCAATACAGGAAGGAGATGGAACAAGCAAAACGTGAAAATGTTGTCTGTATTGCCATGGGTGAATCTGTATTTACAAAACATGAATTCTGTACTGCCTTTATGAACTGCCCCTATTTTTATGTGTAACAACTGCTTTTCACTTTCACAGTATTGAGAAGCATTCCTCCCACTGAAAAACATTAGCAATAACAGCTACCAGTTTGTCAGGGAAAAAAAAAAAAACAACAAAAACAACACAGAACAAAAGTCAATTCAATAATTTAGAACTAGTAAGTAATGAGTAAGGTAACTTCAGCGCAATAATGGCTTTCCTGTTTTCTCTGGTGCAGGTGTTAAAGAGAGGAGATAAATAACTTCCCTAGCAACAAAAAAGGAGCCCAGGCTCCAACTGTGCATTTTGCAGTCTTCAAGGAACTGAGGAGAAGGACACAGATGGCAGTGCCAACCCTCAGAAATCGTGAGAGGTAGGGCTTTCCTGGCAGGCAGGCAAACCTCAAATCCATGGTTAGCATGGGCTCTGGGAAAGTGTACCAAGCACAGAAGACCTTAATGCATGTTTCACAGCAGTGAGAAAACAAGCCAAGGAAGTTCTATTTGTAATACAGGCTAAGTTACGCAAAACTGAGAATAAACCCCTGCTGCACCTACCCTCTAAATCAATGGGTATCTGTTAGAGTGTAAATCTTCATTTTAAGGGCACATTATAACCATTTCCTGTAGGATAAGGCATTTCTAGTACACGCTAATGAACATTCACAACACAGAATGTTTTCTATGCAAAAAAAAAGAAAAACTTCTCACGTATGGAGAATTATTCATCACCAGAAGCTACTGATGATGAATAGTGCGGTCTAATGAAAGAGTCCAGGTCCCTCAGAAAAATATCTACAGCTTACTGTATTGTGTATCTATTGATATTACCTATCCACAGGTAAGAGAGAGGACACAACACAATCAGAGCCCTTATGCTCAAATGGGAGCAAGATAAGAGAGTCTAAACTTTGATACAGAGAGTATTTGGTTACAGATATGGGCTTTCCACACAAGACAGCAAAGAGGAGTCTTAGTGCTGACCATCGCACCACACAGATGCAGTAGATCTTCACAGCAGAAACTCAGCAGCAGATTTTAATCAACACCCTGGAGGGATGCAATTGAGAAACAGCACTGGCAGCAGACACCTACATAAATTCCTCTTTCAGAAAACAGGAAACTCTTCAAAGAATGGGAGTTAGATGGCTGATGTTCCCACCACTGCCTCCAGAGAATGCACAGACATCAGGCTGTAACCCACAGCCTTGTGATGTTCAAAAAGTGCACATCTGATGTTCTTATTTAAGGAATGTACACAGTAAAAAACAGTTAAAGGGACCATATATTTTAATTCTGAAGAGTCTGAGCATTGATGGATTAAATAAATGACACCATAAAAATGTCATTCATCTTTCTTCCAGGTCCGTGAATATCATTGAGTTGCCACTACTACCAGAAGTCTTAAATTAAAAAGGAAGATTTGAATTAAATTAGATTCTCCCTCAGACATATTTTCTCTGTATCTGTCTGACAGATGTGCTTGAGGGTTTGTTTTAAAATTAATCAGCAGAGGTAAAATGTCTTTTTGTTTTAAATTTAATCAGCAGAGGTAAAATACCTCTCGGTCAGATAAACAAACCTTCTGCAGCTTAAAATGCAGAATGCTATCCTGACCTGACTTCATTTCCCTAAACCATGGAAAACACTTCTGGGGTTTGTCAGTCTCACAATGGCAACCTTTCTTCATGTAGATATAATGGCTACACCAGTGCAAAACACTTGATACTCAAATTAAAGAAACCTTAGGAAGACATACAAATATTTAATATGCTTCAATTAAACTTTTACGGATTTTATGCAAATGCAAGTAGGTGGAAATTGTTCTAATTTAGGATCAAAGTGATCTAAAGTCTGAGATGTGGGAAAGGAAGTATACAAAAAATTAAAAAAAGAATGAGTTTCATCTTTTTTTTTCTTGGTTATATTTCCATCAAACTTCATTAATCTCAAAAGAAATTGTTCACAATTTAAATGCCGTTAGTGAGGGGAGAAGGGGACTGAGTTGCAAAATAACGAGCAACTTATTTCCTTCCTTCCTTCGTAGGCAACTTATTTCCTTTCCTTCCTTCGTGGAGGAAAAATCATGCAAATGCCAGTGTCATTGTAGACTGACACACTATTAAATTTTATGTTTGATATTGTTTGGGTTACCAGTATGAAAGCATAGTGCAATGTCAGGAAGCAGGACATAACAGCACACGCTGGGAACTTGTGTTTCTTGCTGCATGCTCTGATTTCTCATAGCTATGTCTCCCAGTTCAAATATTTCTGTAAATCTTCAAATCTACCTACATCCCACATTTCTTCTCTCTGTTCTCCATTTGAACATACAGCAGACCGTACTTCGCTAGTTTAAGAGGAACTTTGAAATGCATCAAGGATTTTATGCAGTGATGCCAAGTCCTGTCTCAAGTTTTTGCTTTTGATGTACAGCAAGACCTGCTTTTAAAATATAAGTAACGGTACCACCACATATCCCCTCTCTCTCTCTCCATCTTCTGTCAGCAGCTGCACCTACTACAATCTCCATGTACTTACACAGGCTTTAGGCTGACTCCTTAATTCTATATCCTCCACATAAACATTTTTCTATGTGTAAATTTATGTGAATGGGGATTGCAATCCATTCTTAAAATCCCATTGACAATTAGACAGATTTACAAACCTCTCCTTCATGTTTTTGCATTCAAACGTGCACGTTTAGTTTTCAGACTGCAGACAGAAGTATTTCAATAAGAAACTTAGGCCATATCTGTTCTAAAGGTATTCCATAATTAACACCATTTCACAGAATCACAGAATCACAGAATGGCCAGGATTGGAAGGGACCTCAAGGATCATGAATCTCCAGCGGGCAGGGCCACCAACCTACACATTTAATACCAGTTTTGTTTTCCTATAAAGAAAATACTGCTCTGCCAGTGATTGCTGTTACACTCTGCAATCAGAATTACAAGTTCTGTAGTCATAAATGAGTTTAAAGCCAAATCTGAACCTGGTCAGGGTAACTTGCATGGGCACCATTAAAACCACTCTATAATTCTGCTTCTCAGACAGGGGACCATCCTAAGTTTTCTTTAAAAAAAAAAAAAAAAAAAGGGAGAGAGAGAGAGAGAAGTAAAGAAAAAGAAATACATGCCTTTGTAAGACCAGTAGACATCATGCTTGAAATCAAGAGCCTAATGGTTGGCAAGACAGAAACTGTCCTGCCAACATTATCTTATTATCTATAATAGGGAAGCATATGGATTTTTGTCTTCAATGCTCACTTGAGAAAATCTGCCTTATTCTACATAGCTGAACAGAACACATACACAATTACATACTGCTTTGAGAGTTTTTGCTCTTTTTTTTTTCCTTGTCTATTTTGTCCCTGTGCAACAAAATGCACTTTTGCCTCAACTCTTTTTCCTAGGCTATGTTAATTATTTTGATGTGCAGTACATTTATTTAGAATATAACACATTTTAAAATTCCTTCCATCTTTCTCAAGAGGGTTTCTCTTTCTTTTTTCCGATCTTTTCTCACATGCTCCTATTGGCAGCATTTTCTCTCTTAATCAAGCACCTGTCTTCCCATTTCCCCTTCCAATGTATGTGTGTCTATCTCTGCAGCTCCTTCTGTCCTTCTATAATATCCAGTACCATTCTGTTCCCCACTATCGCTGTTTCTCCAGCACCATCTCTTCTCATCATGCCCTTCCATACTCAAATTCTGGCTCAATCTGCAGTCAGAACCTGCAGTACACCCAGCTGAGGACTGTTTTCATGGATATAGGACAACCTGTGGGTCAAGTTAGGAAAGCATGAAGCTGGATGTGGGGTGGTGGGAAGGCATTGCATATTTAGTGTCCCAGAGCACACTAGAAAGCCAGTGGTATCTAATGTCACAAAAATTTTCAATTTTAGACTTTGTAATGCAACAGCATTTGTTTAGTTATCTGACATCCAGAGAAGCTACGTCAGGGCAGAATTTGCATCATCAAATTGCTTTAAAATTGACCTAAGTGTATTTCTCATTGCTGAAATCTGCAGATGTCCTATGCCGCAGATAACACCTTAAATATGATTTCAAATAGCTGAATGCAAGTATATGCATTCATACTATATAGCTTCTGAGGGTAATGCTCATGACTTGATTACATTTTTTCATATATCCTTACACTATTTCATACACCCATCTGTGAAAGATAATGTAGAACATCTCCATTATCTCGGTTTTTTTAAGACTACCATCTGTGATGGAGAACATGTGAGAGCAGAAATAG
Source organism: Meleagris gallopavo (assembly GCF_905368555.1). Lineage (NCBI taxonomy): Eukaryota > Metazoa > Chordata > Aves > Galliformes > Phasianidae > Meleagris > Meleagris gallopavo. Next base: position 15,053,342 of record NC_139435.1, on the reverse strand, counting down.
GTTATACACCATGCTGCACTAAGGCTGTTTGAGGTCAAGTTGTAAGATCAATATGTGTTTATTTGAGGATCAGAATACACCGACTTTACTAGTGAAATAAATTAAGCTGTTATTTTTACTGATGAAATGTATCCTAATGTCAGCACATTTCAGTGGTCCCAAATCTTGCACAGATGGCACACAAGAACTGCGACTGTCATTTTGCTCAGAAGACCACAGTGGAACACAAATCTCAATACTGCTTTGCATTAAAAGATGGATTTAGAGCAAAATTCCATTGAAAAATACATGAAGCTATGTCAACTGACATCAGATGAGTTTCACTTCACAAAAGGAGCTCATTAGTTGACCCAGGAGACAGAAGATTGAATGCTCATTAAAAAGCCTTTTGACATCGACGCTGCTAACCAGTCATGTCTCCTAAGCACTTACATTTCTGCTCTACGGTCTGACCAGAGCTGCCTGCATCCAAGCAATCTTACACAACTAGACATAGGCATGCAAAAAGGTTTAGAGATAGGCAAAATTTTAGAAACTTCCACAGATAAAATGGCAAACAAAGGAGCTTGGACAACACTGATGTTTTAAGTAACTTTAAGGCACTTGTTTTCTCTGGCAGATGTTGTTCTGTTTTTAGGCAGAACAGTCCAGTTGCAGTGGTGGAAGGGCTGTGAAATTTCACAGTTGAACATCCTGATAGGGCTCCAGAGCAGGAACACATCCTCAGAGTGGGCCTGCCCCACTGCTGCTGCTAAGGAGAAGGAACAACTGCCACCAAGCATTCAGCTACATTTTGGAACAGAAGGGCTGGTGCAGGTATTTAATTCTTCAAAACTGCGTATAGGAGGCAAGTATCTAAATTCATGAGTGCATGTCCCATCATAAACCTGGCAGCTTTTTCTCCCAGCCACCCTAGGAAATTCCCCCCTCATTTGCTGCAACTTGGGAAAGCCTCTTTTCAGCAGCCTGGGAGCTGGCTCTCAACACTGGTAGTTCTGCTACAGAGGAGACCAGACACAATGCCAGTACGTGTTGTGAGACATGTGCTATAAGAAATGAATAAACTCCATTCCACAGAAAAACTGAGAAGAACTCAAAAAGCTAGTAAGTATTAGTTTCTCTGATGTGAACACTGCACAGCACTCTTGCTAGTACACTGGTGCAGTATCTTCATTCATCTTCACTTTCAACAGGAAGTAAAGTTCCCAGATTTTTTTCTTAAAGATGTTTCTCAGGACACCTTTGCAGTGCAATTTAATATTTTATTACTGTAACTGTGAAGTAGTTGGTTAGGAAATAAGGAAAGATGGTAGTTTGGCAACCCAACTTGCAATCATCATAAACATGAACATATGCTAACATCATGAAGATAAATATTGCATATTATTAGTACACATTAAAGAAAATGTCAGATAAATAGAATCCTCAGAAGTCTAGTTGATGGACTGACCAATGATCATCAGTTCTTCTTTAAAAATTCTATTAATCATCACACTGACCATGTGAAATGGTGAATGTTCATGAAAGTAATACTAACAAAGGAATCAAAACATAAGCATGAAGAGGGTTTTTAGCTAGACATAGCCAGAGAGAAAATATGGTTAAATTCTTAATATGTAAGTAAAAACAGTATATTGCTTCATCTTTATGCAAATGGCTGCAGCTACAGGTATTAAAAGAATAAAAGACATCAAAGAAATTCAAAGTATAAATGGAATTACTTCTGAGTAAAATTTGGTCAAATATTAGATATTTTTCTCAGTTATTCCAGTAATCTCAAGCTCAAAATAGTGGGTAGGGGCTAAATCTAACAATATAAAGGAAATTATACTGCACTTTCTGTTTAGTTAGATAGTCTTACATCACCTGATCAATTTACATAGTCTTGAGGTGAAGAGGAACAGGCTAAATGTAGAAATCTTTCTGTAATTAATTTCAGTCAAAATATCAATCAACTGCAAAGTGAAAATGTGTATGTGATGATCTACTGAAATTTATCAAGTACAATAATAAAAAATACAGTGGTTCAAAATAGAAATAATCTATGCAGAAAAGTCCCTGTATCACTCCAGGCCACTCAGCTTCCACCTCACAATTCAGTAATTTCTCATTAGAGAACATTATTACTTAGCTGATAACAAGCATATTGAAATCATTAGACATTGAATTAAATCAAGTTTGAAAGCAGTAAAGAATTCTTATTTAGTAGCTACTGATGTCCCAGCCAACTTAGTGCCATTGCACTGCCACATGTAGCAATGCAACAAGGGACATCAAACTACTAGGAACAGAACAGCTTGACTGTTTTATCTATCTGAGTCTTGAATGCATCTCAGTAGATACGTAAATTAATTTATTAAAATATATATATATTCCATAATATTAGAATAAGATGTGGCAATGATCGTCCTCAGCTCTTAAACATAAAGCAAAACCTTGCAACAGAACTCTGAATGAAATAACAGTACCACAGTACATAACATGCCCAGCTTTGAGCTCCTGCAAGAATTATTTTTTACCATTAAAAACAAATGAACTACTCTCAGAGAAAGTAGATATAAACCAATAATGAAAAAAAAAAACAAAACCAAAACCCTGCTATCTACATTCTGCTTATTACCTTTTAGAGTATTTTAATTTTAGGTGAAAGTAGATGGCAACAAATGCCATTTTATCCTCTCTGTTTAATCTTTTTAATGAGGATGCCCTTCCACCTACAGCCCAATAGAAGTGAATGACACTGCTTCTACTTTGCATGGATGAACCCTGCTGAATCCATACCCCTGCCTTTTTTTTTTTTTCTTTTACCACTCCCTCTAAATTTCTCTTCTGTAGTGCTTCATACAATGCATACCACGATGAAGAGGAAGCACAGACCTCTTCCTGCAGCATGGCTCTGCCACATACAGTCACACTTAGTGCACGTAGTGCACTGGTGCAGAACCTCTGCCATGCTTCTGGCCACTGTGGCAACTTACTAGGAACTTGAGGGGCTGAAGTCATTTGCATGCACATTTTAAAAATGTGCAGAGATTTGAATCAAAGAGAAAAAAATTCTTATTATGGAACACTAAAAATGTGCTCAGAACTACAATACATGTGACAAAGGACTGACCCAGCTCACATGCAGGTTTTTGATTTGGCCAGGCGCAGCTGTGTATGCTGTAGGCTTGAGCATGCGACACTACTTTATAAAATTAATAATTATAGAAAAATACTCTCTATTCAGCTTTTTTCCAGGAGAAAACATTTTAGGTTTGACCTAAAGAAACAAACAAGAGGCAATAAGTAAGATCTGTGATCCTTCTTCAGTCCACTTCTTCTACATTTTACCAATGCTGAATTCACATTACTCCTTCAATTTTCCTGACAGGCCTTCAGCTGGCAAGGCAATGGCTTCCCCTCATTATTTCATTTAAGTGGTTCATTACTTATTTCACCCAGCTCCTGCTGAGGAGTGCCTGGAGCTGCACTGCTGTGTCAGCTGGCCATGACTCATGCCTGTCCAACACCAGAGCACAGCCTCTCTGCTGTGCAAGGATGGGTGTGAGGCCTGCGGGCAGCACAAGGAGGCACCAAGGCCTGCAGGCAGCATTGGGCATCCCCACCACTCCCTGAGCAGCAGTGTTCCTGTTCCAACACCTCTCATCAAAGGCAGATTTCAGTGCCACTTCCACCTATCTCCAGCTGGCTGCCTGTAGAGCAGGTGCCTGCACAAGGATGTCAACCTCCATCCATTCACTCAAGTTGTCATAGCCTGTAGCCTGTTCTTCCAGCTGCATCTACTGGCACACCACCCCCCAGATTTGCTTAGCCATATGTGTCTCATGCCTTCAGGGCTGGTCACCAGCACAGCAGGCACACCTGGCTGTCAAGGCTCACCCTTGCAAAGCACTGACAAACCCTCACAAAAAAGCTCGCATTAGTGAAACTCTGCCAACTAGTTTGCAACACAAAGAGGGAACAGCTTTCATCTGTCAAATAAATCAGTACAAAACAAAGCAGAAGCCAACCAAGGAAAACTTAAAACAACATCGCAGAGGGCAAGAAGTTGCCCTCCATCAGTTATATTACTGGACAAATATATTAAAAGAATGTTGTAATGATTCCAAAATCAAGCACTCAGCTCCCGGAAGTTCAGAGCAACAACAGCATCCAACAAAATTATTTATGGAAATATCAGAACATATTCAGGGGGAAATAACAGAAAGATAGTTCCTGGTGAGATGACCTGAAAGGTTGAGAAAGACTGCTTTTTAAAGAGAAAGTAACCTGTAAACAGAGAGTCCCGACATGGTAGAAAGTAATATTTTCTTATTTACTTTGCAATCCTATTTAGAACATTTTCTGTATTGCCTGAGAGCATGCACTTCTACTGGTTCAAATTAAAATGCATTCTTATGCATCTGCAACATCTACAGTGGAAGATGTGAAATACATATTATTTCTAAACATCTATGCTGAGTCTTACTCGGGTACAGTAGAAATCCCTATCAAAAAAGATTTTAAAACTTAAATCAGCAAACACATTGAGCTGCAGTTGCAATTATTTCAATAGTGATTTTTTTTTCTAACCATCCATATATTAGATACCAAAAACAGAAAAATGATCAACAGTGAACATGTGATCTCTTTGATTAACAGTTTGAGCATTCACTGTTGTTCTGGTGAAACTTCCTGAAAACTATAACAAGCATTTCAGGATATACATATAATCTGATGAGAAGTGAGAGATACGTGATCTATATTTGGTCTATATTGTTAACTTGCTTACAATTATTTAATAGCAGTTATTTCACAACTGTCTGCTCCAGTAGTATCAACACAATGAATATCAGTTGTCAGAAAAAATCAAGATGCAAAGCACTTCTAGATAACAAAAAGCCAGGAGCAAGAAGGGAGGGAAAAACTAAGAACATAAGCGAAGACAACTGTGCAAAGCCCATGCTTTGGGAAGTGGAAACAGCATGGCCAGGACTGATGTGAAACCTCCAACTTCTGCAGATTCACATAATCATAATCACTTAAACCAATGTCCAGATGTGACATTTTATGGGCAATAGGGTCATCCCTGGGACAGCCTTGTTCTGTGCTAACTTCTTCACTGCACACAGACAGGAGAGGGCTCTGTACTGCTTTTCCTAATGCTGAAGTGAAAAGCCTTGGCCAGTGCCTTTGCTAATGTGGCTGCATCACATGCAGAACCAAGACTCTTGTTCCACACTTCTGAGAATGCTTTCACTACATGGGGGAATCTCCCTGTTCAGTTCAGGCATCTCTGTTCCATGATGATTCTGCTGCTGCTTTGATACGAGCCACCTCCAATGTCAGGTAATTTATATCTCATTTCATCAGCTTCTATGAGACTTTCCCTTACCTACTAAGCTGCAAAGACAAATAATGTGTAATTTCACTTTGCTATAGGACCTATAAGACTTACATATCAATCTTTTCTATTAGAAATCAATGAAGATAACATACTGCACTTATATTTAACTTCGTTCTATTTAAGCTTCTTTAACAAGATGAATATAGACAGCCCCTCAGTGCTCAAAGTTGGCTTTACTGAATTCCATGGAAATTTGTCAATTTAAATTAGCTGAGAATATGGATAACACTACCTCACATAAAGCACAAGAAAGAACTTGGGATCTATAGATCTTATATGTAAGATTCAGGCTGGATGTGGCTTTGGTCAGCCTCGTCTAGTGGTTGGCAACCTTGCACATAGCAGGGAGGTTGAAACTAGATGATCTTTGTGGTCCTTTTCAACCCAGGCCATTCTATGATTCATTCTATGGTATAGATGGAAATATGCAGTAAGCAGCAATATTTGCTCAGACAAATTTACTCAGAATTCATGTCAAAAGCTCTACAACTCTAAAAAACGCTACAGACGTGTTAGCCATGTCAGATAAGACATGCCACCATGTGGCATGGTCCACTTTCCACCATGGTTTCATTTGATACTTGAGTCAAAGACCTGACCCACTGCTCTTGTCCAACAGCGCCATTACCAATAAAAGAGGTAAAGAGAGGCTTAGTAGCCAGTGTAAAAGCTTTCCTTGACCCTAAATGATCATTAGTTTATGCCCTCCACAAGAAAAATCAATAGCCTTTGAAATTTTTATCCTGTCTCACGTAGCTGCAGTTCTTGTTCTTTTCATAGACAGCAAAAGCCTAATCCTTATTAGCACACTTGGAGCTGCACATCCATGCCTGCCTTGAAGACAGACAGTGCTAGATGTAAAAGGTATTTACACTCCGTATCTCTGTGTTTGCTGTCCTTGATTAAAGCTGAGTTTTTGCTGAACTACAGGATGAATGTGTTTCTTTACACCTTAAGTATACGGTAACATTTTTATGAAGTGGTATTTTTAAACGTCTATTTACTGTTGTTTAAACACAGAAACAATACAGTATGTAATTGTTTATAACAAGAGGCATAACCTAAAACAAATAAAAAGCTTATCAGTAAAATATAAAGTCAGATACAAAAGAAGCCTGGAGTCTTCTTCCATTAATCTACTCCCTGTAGTGTAGTAGATAGGGAGAATGTATGTCTTTTGATTTATTATTCTAGTTAAACCCAAACAAAAATTTTTAAGTAGAATAAAAATACCAAACAGAAATGTCAAAACAAACAAACAAAATGTTAACAGCCAAAACATGGAAATAGTAAATGTCCTTTCAGAATGAGGCTACCTAGCAAAATACCTGAACAAGAACTAAACTGGTAACCTCCTCATCTCATGCGATTATATTTCTATAATGAAAGCTGTGCTGCCTTAACCAAGACTAAAGTTTGTTGTAAAAGTTCCTTCAAAAGCTAAATTTGGCATAGGGAACATCTAAGAAGCACTATGATATGCCAGATGCTCTGCTGCTCTTGTGTCATACATATACATATATAACATTAGATGTATATATATTAGAAGTGGCATGTGAACACAGGGCAGTTTAAGGAAAGAGAGCTTGCATCTTTGGTAAACTGGCGATTGTGACTCTTCATTTCATACTGAAGAGCACAATACTAAAATTTCTGTTGGCCTGAGTTCACAAAACTACTGCATGTCCAGGGAGATAATTGCAGAGGGTTATCTTCCTCATGTTGCCACCTAAACATACATATTCATAAAACCATACTAAGCCAGGATGCTATGTTAATTTATGTAGTTATATATCTAGAAAGGAATGCTGTTCATAGTATCCATTAACTTCCATACTAAGGCATTAACTAAATATATGCCTTCCAAAAGTTTTTAATATTCACAGGCTTTATTTTTTAGGATAAATTACTGTTTTTTAATATATTTTTAATATTTCCACTACATTTTGTACAACTATACAGTGAAATGACCAGATTTCACAAAGTGATTTCATACATTTTTTTATGTGGACCAAGTTAGAATAATCCTTTCAGGTGCATTCACAGAATAGTTTTCCTTAAGAAATTAGCATTTCTGTTCAACTAATGGTTATAGCTACAAAAAGCTATGAAGCCACTCTGGGAATCACTTTAAATTTAATCAGTAAGATTTAATACTGATTCTGAGCGAGTGGCAAGTAAAAAGGTTTTCATGTGGCCTAGCAAATTCTTAAAAAAGGGCTCTGTGTCAATCTGCTTTCCAGATGCTGAGGCTAAAAAAAAAAAAAACAATTATTTTGACAATTGGCCTTCTATCTTTGCCCTTTGCAATGACAGTGGCTTGATAAAAATGCATGAAATAAAGCATTTTTTCCTCGAATAAACTGCCTCTTTTCCATCATCCAGGAAAGTACTCAAAAATGAGAATACATTGCAAAAACAGTAACATTAAAGCACAGCTCTGGTCTTCCTGACTCCACCAGGGAAAAAATGACTTGCCATTCAGTAGGATTAATGTCAAGATCAAATTAAAAATTTGACAGTATTAATGTGGACCTAAGAAAGCCCCTTCACAAGAGAGAAATTACTCTATATTTACCCAGTTGTAACAAAGACCAAGCAGTTGACCATCAGTGACATGGAAGAGACAAGGAAGAGATGCCTAGTACAGGCATGCTAACATGGGTCCTAGTTTGACAGAAAAGCACCCTAATTATTTTCCTACCTGATTATTACTGGGTGAGAATTCTCCATCAAAGATGGCTTTTTTCATCATTAAAGAAAAAGAATGAGCAGGCATGAGAAAAAAAAGAAACTGACAAACAAAAAACCACAAACAAAACTGTCAAATAAAATGTTAATTACATCATTTGTTGAAAGCCTAATGACCTGGAATACCATATCTGACCCATAAGCTGCTTTTTGTAAGTAAGAGCAAATGTCTGTCACAAATGCTTTAACTGGGTACAAACAAGACAGTGGAGCAGTGCTAAGTTACCCTACCATTTAGCTTTGCTCTTAAAATATTCTTATCTATAAACATAAAATGGAACATTCATTTAAAGCAACAAGATTGCAAGATGACAAGCTGTAATATATGAGATAAAATGTAGACTTGTACACAGTTCAAAAGGATCTTCTTTAATTATATAATCCATTTTACAGATGGTGTATCACCATTCTTTGCACGCTCTTTGGCAAACAGTACATTTCACTACACAGGGAGACGTGCTGTTTCCCCTTTTATTTCTGATCACAGCCTTGAAGTTGGAAGGTGACATCTAGAGGGGTGGCGGTTTCTTTGAGCTTCCTCTTTGTCCTCAATAATTTGCTTCAGACAGGCTCCTGCTAAGCTCTACAGAAGGACTCCATCAAAGGGATTCAGCTCAGCACTAATTGCTAGGACAGTCTCCTGAAACAGCTGAGAGAATCCAAAGCCCTTCTACAGGGTTTATACAGGTATCCAGCCTTCGAATCAGACATGGAAAGATACTCAGCCTCCAACCCTTACCCAGATTGTTTTCTCCTCAGTACCTTATGTGAGAATGTGCGAAACTGTGACTTAATCCCACTGGATTAGATAGTGCCAAAAGTGTATATGAAGTTGCTTAGTCCTTCTAGCAGGTGAACACAGCGTCTGATATAAAGCTCCCTAGAGATAACGGATCCTCCCAGGAGAAGTCTGACTCATAAAGCAACAATTGTTCACGGTCCCTATGCAAGGCTCTTTCCTGTTCTTATTCCCATAGAAATAGACTGAGTGCAATCTGGCATTTAGATCTTGAGCATGCAGAAGGCTGTCTGGGAAGGAGATGTATTTCTGTACCTTGTTTAGTCTTTTTTTTTTTTTTAGTGAGATTTTTTCCAGCTACTGCTGCAAAGAATAGCAGGTTTATCTTTATGAAACAATTTTACTCAGTTTAAAGGAGCTCCTTTTCCTCAGACGAAGCCAGTCCAGTGAAGCATCTGTAAAAATCTTCGCTTCTATATGACAGAGGACATTAAATCTTAAAAGCTGTACTCTTAAGTGAGATTTATTTAAAGCTCAGGTGGAACTGTAAATTGGGCTTTTTCTAGATTTATTCACATTTTATTCTTTTCTTACTTTTAACTTTAGCTAAACTGAGCTATGGCAGCAGTTTAAAATTTTCTTTATCTCTAGCTGTTGAAGCTTATTAAAGTAGATGTTTTGATTCAGTGATTTGACACTGATTCAAATAAGAATTAATATTCTGCTTAATAAGTAATCCATGGGAAAAAAAAAAAAAAGGCCAACAGTTATCTTCAGCTCTTTATTTATGAGTGATGAAAAATATGGGAAATTATTATGGACTAATAGAGAAATCAGCAATGTCATTAATCCCAATACAGACAAAATGATCTAAATCATTGTAACAGTGAACTCCACTTTTCAATTTATTTGTCCTATCACATTAAGACATTAAGAGTTACTCTAACAATAGGCCTGTAAGCCTATTTTTAGATACTAATCGTGTTAAAGTATGTAGTGAAAAGAAAGAAGTAGTTGCTGAAAACGTTTTCTGTAAAGAAATTCCAGTGCCTTTCCCAGCTCTGTGCTGGTGCAGCATTTAAGCACCAGTGCATACAAGTACAGCTGCGTAAAGAACCTGATGCTTTTTAAAAGTGCTAAACAGTGTATGGTAATACTGAGACCACTACACGGTGTGGGAGTTCAGCACTTCTGAAAATTAGGCCATACATTTATGTGCCTGAAAACACATTTTCAGGACAGAAAGACAGTCAATCACAATTTGAATGCATTGTTCTTCATATCACTACAGTACATAGCAGAGATGGGAGAGCCCAGCTTTACCAGGCTAGAAACAGATCTCCGCAGGACTGCAATCTCCCTGAAGAAAATAATTTTTACCATATGCAGTGATGGGGATTGAGTTCATTTCAGACTGCTGATTTTCTAACAGTAAAGCAAGAAAGACCTGTCAGAAACAAGACCACCAAATGAAGACAAGCTCAATGAAAATGTGAGTTGAATGGATTTTTCTTTACACAAATCTTCAGTGCCACGTTTAATGACGTTTTTACTACATTATTCTACTAGATGTCTTTTTAAGATGAATCATTTGTTAAAACACACCTACTGAATCTCCTGTGGAAACTACAAAAAATATTATCTATAGAAACGTACCGATAGACTCCATATATATATTACACAGTCAGTATCAGTACCAAAATAAGTAGCTTAGTTGGAATTTAAAGGATGGAAAATGCTTATCCTAAAGGGAGATTTTAAAACCGTAACTTCATTAATACCTGACAAAATATTGTTTTACAAAAGTACTACTCAAGGCAGCATTCAACATTAATTCATCTACAGAATTTTTAATGAAGAAATGAAAATGTCAAGGTATGCCATGCTATATCTAAATTAGAATCCCAACTCATATCACAGATTTGTCTTTCCAGGAAATGCTACGGTCCCAGCAAAAATGTTAAGTCATATTTGATAAAGTTAAAACTCAAAGACATTGTACAACCTTCCAGCTATTTAGAAACAGTAATAAACAGCGTCAAGAACAAGTTGTTTGTCTGGTTTTCATACCTACCTTACTACAACAGAAACAGATTTTAGGAATGTAATTACATATTTAATAACCTGATCACAGTTAAGTGCAGCTGTCAGTAACAGATGAACCGTACCTGCACCAACCCTTCTGAAGGCCTTTATAAAAACGATTCCAGCTAAACTAATATCAGTCAGAACAACAGAACTATTTTTTTGTCTTAGGTCATGCTTTCAGCAACACTTGCATCTGATGCAAGCCACCAGTGCCTCTAAAAGGAGCAGTCCACAGTCTCTTCCCTGGCATAGCTCTCTTCCTTAAGCTGGTAAATGCTCAACCAGACAAAGGAGCTAAGCTAAAACTAACCTATCTGAAAAAGTCCCGTCTTAGACTAGATTGCAGTGGAAGTGAACGAAGAAAATTATAATGTTCAGGAAAGTGTTCCATTCTGATATTTTCACGCACACAGTTTTTTAATATTCAGATTTAAAAAATGTTTTTCAATTCCATTTCTTCTTTTTTTCAATAGTATGTAAGTGGAATGTAAGTTATAAGATAAAAACGCAAATCAGTTAGCCTGAAATCATTTTTTTTCACTGGGTTGTTGTTTTTTTTTTTTGTACTGAAGACTTTCAACATTACCAGAGTGACACCAGAATTTCAAAACTATTCATCAAACTGCATCTCTGATGTAGGCAGTCTTACTGAGCTCATGTTAGTACCAGTAGGATATAAGCAAAAAAATAAAAAAGTAAAAATAAAAATAACAAGGCATACCACTAAAAGGGAAAACTTCAGTCATCTGAACCTATTTGTCATTGAGTCGTTCAAACATGTACTGCATAAAATGTACTAGGACTTCAGATAAGTGGGTTTAGTCTCTGGCTGTAGCTAGCCACAAGGAATTCAGTTACTCTTTCAATGCCGCAGCTGTGAAATATTTCATTGCTACTTGAGGTGAGAATTAACTCATTGGGTTTACATGAGAATCTTTGATGCTGCAGTATTAAATGCTACGTAAAAATCCCTGAATTGAAAACACACAAAAAACAACATTCAAAATGAAAATAACACAAGTTTACAGTTTTAAGCAAATAAAAGCAATTATATCAGACCAAAATTCAGCTTCTCTTGCAACTGCAGAATTGCCATTAGTATGATCATTCTGCTCGTGTACGAAAGCAGACCATTACAGTCTGCTGTGCAAATAGGAGATGGGAATTTTTCTGACAAATTAGTTTTTGTGCTTAGGTTTTATATGTCTTATCTAGTTTCTTTACAGTATATGCTGCAATGAAAGATCTGTTTTCATAAACAGCTTACTGTCACTATCCCTCAACACCAGTGGAAGCTAAGTACATATTTGAATAAAGAGATATTTCAGATTGATGTGATGTCCTTGGTTAGCCTCAAAAAAAAAAAAAAAATTAAAAAAAGGGCAAAGAACTGGTTGTGGTGAGAAAAAAGAACAAGAAAAAAAATCTTTTCTTCCGTGTAGCCAAGCACTATTTTTATGTAAACCATGTCAAACAACATGTGAAAACAATCTCAGGACATCACACATTTTTATTTGAGAGATGACAGATCTGCAATTCTGCTCAGTCTGCGGGGCTTGTGGAGAAGGAATGCTTCACTGTGGAGCAGATAATAGGACAAAGGAAACAAAAGATTCTTAAAGAAAAGAAGGCACCTCAATGTATCCACACTTTAATATCCTGCTTAGATCCTGCAGTAAAAAGCATAAAGAATCCAGTCATTTCTGATATCCCGCCAGCTGTAGTTAAAGAAGAGTAAGTCTTGCACACAGTACCCATATGAACACCTCACTTTAAAAGGTATCTTTCATCCTACCTATGGCCTTCTGACAGTAAAATTAAAAATTATCTTAGTAATAAACAATTTGCTTCCTATTTAGTGCCCACATTATGTGCTCCACTAATAAATTATTGATTGTAACCTTCCCAATCCATGAAGCATGTTCACAGTGTCCAACAACTGCAAAAATTTGGAGGTGTGAAAACAATGCATTTAAAGAGAAGAAAGAAAGGAAAAAAAAAAACGTCTGAACATGAAGTACAATCCAAAAGGATTAAATGAAATACATAGGTAAAAGATTTTTCAGGATAATTCATACAATACATGTATGTTTGTACTTAGAGATATTTTTCGCTTCTAAGTACAAATGTAAAATCTCCTCTAGGTGTATTTATGCCCATCCAGTGATCATTTACATATGTTATTTACGAAATTTAATAGCTTAATATGACCTAAAGGTCAAGTATTGGAACAGATCTATGCAGTGAATAAAATAATAACAGTTTGCAGTTGGCTTCCCTGGAACTTGAACGATAGCTAAGTCATGCCCTTCAGGTTTGGTTCAGGAGCTAAGTCATGCCCTTCAGGTTTGGTTCAGGACTCTCCTATGGGAATACAAATCCACTACACTGAAGCTATGATAAATATACTTCAGATCAGACCTATCTATGTGACTTGATCTGCAAGGCACTTTTGTATCACCTCTGTATCTGAATAGGACTAACAAGGGAAGGGGCCAAGCAATCAACCCAAGCAACAGTAAAAAATCAGGTAGAGAAGCCAGTTCCAAGAAAAAAAACATCACACATTCAAGCTTAAAAAATTAAAGAACATACACAAGTATCAGCTCCTCCATGTACCTGAAATAATAATACTGTTCAGTGAGTTCTATGGTTGTATCTGGCTATGAGCAAGTTAAGACCCCAGACAGAAGGACTTAATGTGCAGAAGAGTTAAACAGGATGAGGAAAAAGCCTCTAGTGATGTCAAACTCAGGAGCATTACAGTCTGCCTACACATAAGTGAAGGCACAAGATAATCTTCCTTTTCAAACAGAAAATAAATGTTTCAGGGGTTTCTGCTCTCATATAAGGACTGGTCCAAAATCAATGCCTTCCATTTTATGATGTTGGCCCACAACATCAGAGGCAGATGCTGGTGGTAAGGCAGTAGATGTACATGCCATGGCAGTACATACTGTTGCCATGTGAGAGATGGTAACAAAGGAGCAGCCTGACACATGGAAGTGTATATTAAGCAAAGGTGTGTCACTGAATTCCTCTATGTGAAAAAAATGGCACCCACTGACATTCAGCACTTGCTGAACACTTATGGAGACCAAAGAGTGGATGTAAGGATAGTGAAGCAGTGAGGTGCATTTCAGCAGCTGACAGCAACATGGGGTCAACCTCTGCTGGTGCAGATTATGACAAAAGTGGTATTCAGGCTCTTGTTCATCACTAGTGAACATGCATAGCCAATAGTGGTGACTAGTTAAAAAAGAATGTTTTGTAGCTGGGAATTCACAGTGTTATCGTGCTCTTTGTATTTGTTGTAGTTTCCATAGAAATTAATAGCAGGCATTACTTTTGGATATGAACACTGTATAGGAACATTGAACTCAAAGCGATACTACCTAAGGCACTGACCTAAAGGAACATCCAGGGGATATAAAGTATGGAAAAGGCATAACTCCAAGCAAAGCAGGAAAGTGCCACAGTACCGTAATGTTCCAAAAATACAATTTCAACACTTATTTGCATGAACCTACTTCTTGTTTTGAGAATTCAGCATACACCCTTTATCTATGACTTGAAAATCTTGTTCAGGTCAGTTTGAAGAACAAAGTCATCAAAGACTGAGTATCTGAAGCAGTGGAATGAGGCCTACCAGCTGCCCCTCAGCCTCTGATCATGAGAAATCATTTTTGTCATCTGGGGACAATACCTGAGAGCAATATTCCAAAAACAGCCTCACCACCCAGGAAGTCCACAGCTGCAGCCATGTCAGCAGGAAAAAAAGTCAGCCAAATGCATGAAAAAGATCCTTAAAGAGTAACCCACCACTGACTGCAGGTCTTCACCAAGCTGATGCTGGAGGCCTACCTTGATGCCACACATAGCTCAGATCAAATGCAGCTTGGCCAGCAGCTCCCCTAAGAAACCACTGTGCCTCTGTGATATGAGAACAACAGTTGTGCCTTTGACTGTGAAGACCTGGAGTTTCAATTTTATGTACCTCAAAGGAGAGCTCACTGCCACAACCTGGCCTCTCAGTAAGCTGTGTGCAGCACACCTTCCTACATCAAAATACAAACAAGTAGAGACATAAAACTCTTAGCCCTAAGCATGCTTTTTAAAACGTCTTTAAGTACCAAAAGGAAAGTGAAAACTGGGTATCTTCCCTGTAACAACCCGCTTTCACCACCTTCTCGAAGCCTAGCTTCAGTTTCTCTGTTCAGCTGAATTTTCAAGACCCTGGTACTACCTCTCAGTCAACAGCTTCCCACATAAATCCTGACCCCAGGTAAAACTCAAAGCTGCGGGATGCATGGGCGATCTTCCGTCTTCCCTTGCAGACGTGAAAACATTTTGTTCCAGCATTTATAAACCGGTTTGCTTTCCACCAGCTATGCCCTTAGGCCTTTTATTTTACTCAGCTTGGGAAACAGAAACAATAGACGGTTTCACTTCCTGGTTTCTTGCTGCAATATGTGGTTTAGAAAACAGTGCAAAGTAACTTTCATCAATTATTTTAACTAAACAGTTGTATTTGCTATAAGATCATTTTTACTGAATATTGTCTTTTATAACGAGAACAAAATAAAATGCACACTAAAACCCTAGATTAAAGAGTATACTTCAGGCAACCTGAAGGCACATCTGATTCTCTGGTAGGGGAACTACTCTGTTCCACTGAAAATGACATATGTATTTCTTCCTCCAGTCAGAGAAGATGGGGCACTGAGGCTAGGAATGCATTTTCTGAGCAGCCTAACAGCCTAACAGCCTAGCGACCATCTGAGTGCCCATCCTGCGGCCAGCGCTTGAAGTGTGCATGGAGCAGAATGGAGGCTATGGGGCACCCAGGGCTTCCTTGCAAAGAGCAACTCCAGAGCACTGTAACCTGACGTACCCTGGGAAGGAGAAACAGTTCCCAGAGATAAACTGAGGAAATAATAATTAAGAAAGAAAAAGTCAAGACATTGCCAAGTCTAGTAAAATTCAACTAAAACATAACAAGCTAGTATATACTGTAAATATTCTATCAAGGAAATGGCAACTCAGAGCCAGGGTGACAAAAATGTTGTGTGATTGACCAATGTGGGCTTTTGACAATGCAATTAACATTTCCTTTTGAAAACAGAGGAAGACAATAAATGGTGAAAAATAATAATAAAATCTAATCCGGTTTATAACCAAAAACTTTGAGCCGCTCAGAAGTAATATTTAAACTAGCACTTAGTTAAAGCAATGTTGTAACCTTGTAAGCTAAACTGGTGCTTCGCTGAGTTCTCAGGAGTTTAATTTGGCCAACTGCAGGCAGTCCTGCTTCTGTTGTGGGACCAAACATGGCTATCAAGTGCAAGAGAATGAGGTGCTGATATGAGATACAGACTATCTTTCATTAAAATCATAACTTTTTCTTTTTTTCTTTTTTATTTTTCTTTTTTTTTTTTAGGATGAATTAACTCTGTATCCAATATGCTGACACCCTGCAGTTAATCCTACATATGGCAGAAATTAACCTAATCTTACATATGGCAGAAATTAGCCTATACACACATATGAACACACAGAAGCAGCAAAGCGCCTCTGAGCAGCGCTCAGGCGAGGATCACCGTTCTGGTCACCTCCCTCTACACCTCCTCCTCAGTGTACGTTTGTGCGAACGCGGATGATTTACTGATTGATCCTCCTTGCACAAGGCAAGGCAGTAAAAGGGGCTGAAACAATGCTGCGAGCCGGGAACAAGGATGTAACGACTAAAAATAAGGTACCTTTTGGAGCCTCCAATGTAGGTGAAGGTAAAGGTGGAGTCTGAGTACCTGAAATCTGAAAACACAAAGGGCCGCGTTATTAACACTTGGCTTCCCGCTGGTTCCCTACTTGGGCTGAAATCGCCGGGGTTTCGCACACCGACACGGGGTTGGGGACGGGGGTCGGTATGCATCAGCGAGAAGGCGGCAGCTCCCCCAGCCCCTCGCAACAAGTGCCCGGTACTATGGCAACGGCAGGGATTTCCACGTCTGTAAAGGCAACAGGCAACCGCTCCCGGCGGCGGCAGCCGGCCGAGCCCCGGCGCTGGGGCTGGGAGGGGTCCGGCCGCGTCCCCCGCCCCGCGGGAGTGAACGCACGCACCGGCGGGACCCCAGCAGCCGCGCGGCCGCCGCCGGGCCGAGGAACACGGGAGCGGTTCGCCCAGCAGCTGCAGGCTGCGCCAGGCGGGCACGGGCACACGCACAGCCGCACACTGCACGGCTCGGCGTGCGGCCGCTGCCACGCTGCCCGGCCCGGGATGCCCTCCTTCCCTCCCCCCTTCCCAGCCGGCCCTGGACTCCTCTGCCCTCATATGCCCTCGGAAGGAGAGGAGGAGGAGGAAGAGGAGGAAGAGAAGGAGGAAGGGGGCTCCAGGCAGACACACGGCGGCCCCGCTCCCGGGGGCGGCAGCGAAGGGCACGGCCCGGTCCGGGCCGCGGCACCGCGGGTCTGGGTCGGGCAGCGGCAGCCTCGTAACCGCCGAACCGGCGCCCCGTGGGGGAAACTCACCTGCAAACAGGCAGTCCTTCTCCGCCTTGCACTTTTGGATCACAACGTCAATATCCTTCTGAATCCTCTCTTGTCTTGAACACATCCCCATGGAATAGATCCCAGGGGAAGAAGAAAAAAGCAGCCTTTATCCCCAGCCCCCCCCCACCCCCCGGTTCTACGTTCGGTCCCGAAGATGGACCCGGCGGCGGGCGAGCGGCAGCCTCTCCGCGCCCCACAGCGATCCGCGCGGCCGGCAGGAGGACGGAGCAGGCGGGCGCCGGCAGCCGATGTTGCATGCCCAGATGTGCCCGCCCAGATGTGCCGCCGCTGCCGGCGGATGGCAATTTCCTCCTTCTCTGACAATAGATCCAGTGGAGGGTGGCGGCGGCGACACGGGATCCCCCCCACCCCCCACGCCCTCAGGGTTTTTTTGGGTTGGTCGGCTGGTTTGGGTGGTTTTTTTTTTTTTTTTTTTTTTTTTGGTTTTTTTTTTCCTGCCCTCCTGAGAAAAAAATAAAAAAATAAAAAAGGGAGGGGGGGCCAACCCGGCCCGGCCGCTCACATCCCTGCCCCTCCCGGCAGCGGCGATCGCCGCGAAGCAGCAGCGCGCAGAGCCCGGTGGCGGCGGCGCTCGCACCCAGTCCCTGGCGGCGCGGCGGGGCCGGCGCTGCCGCAGCAACGACAAGCCGCAGACCCTCCCCTCGCCGCCGACCCGGCACGTACGGCTCCCGCCGGCTCCCCCGGCGGAGGTGGCGCGCGGGAAGGAAGAGGCGGATGCGCGGAGCCGCGCCGGGGCAGCCCGGCGGAGGGTTCGAGGGCCCCGGCCGCCTCCGGCCGTCGCCTTTCCCCCCCCCGCCCGGGTGGGGGGGGGAAAACACAGGCTTCCACCTCCTCCCGATAGGCGGAGGAATGCAAAAGGCAAACGCTGGGGCGGCTGCCGAGTCGGCGACGCGCAGGAGGAAGCGGGCGGCGCCGCGCTGCGCCAGGCCGGCGGCGGGGAGAGCGGCCGGGCGCCGCGGGCTGCGCGCCCAACAGCGGCCGAGGGGCAGCGCGGGCAGCGGGGAGGGGAGCCGTGCCGGGCCTGGGAGGCTGCGCGTCCATCGGAACGGTACGGAGCGAACGGCCGCGTCTGTCCTCCGGCTCCGGCCTCCGCTGTCAGCCTTCAGCAAACCTCTCAGACCTAAGGGCTTCGGGGAAGGACTCCGGCTGTCAGTACGGTGCCCGGCGGCCCGCCCTAATGCGAGGCAGGTAGTAGCTGCAGTACAGCGCGGGGAATGGTCAGGTCTGCCAAACCCAGCGTTTGTCATCAGCCGGAGTACGAGCTGAATAATTAATGAATAAATACGCGTCGACATAGAGGAAACAAATTTGATTACGAAATTCAAAAGAATATTGATAACGAATTGCTTTTATGTATTCATCCGCCTCCACACAGCTTCTGTGTTAGTTACTGAACCCAGTTATTTTACCTAGTTATTTTGTATTAATCATGTATCATGTTGGTTTCAAGCACGGGAGGCAAACACAATAATTTCGTTATTTATTCTTAAGTGAAAAGACTACAATAAGAATTAAAAGATTCCACAGTTATTCCTGTCTTCCTAAGATTTTTATCTGATGGAGAGAGGAGAAGGGAAACTATAAGAGAATGCAGATAGTGTTTAAAGAGCACAAAAAGGCACCATGTGACACAACTCTCCGCCTCTAAGAAAATGATTTATCTTTGAAGAGAGATTTCCAGACTACTTCTCAATGCTGTTCAGTAAATTCTCTGCTACTGCAGCAAGTCTTTTCCAAGGTAGGATACAGAATTTGTCACTGTAATACAGTGAGGCTTTGTCATTCTGTCAAGTTCAGCCAGCATGGTCAACGAGCAGTGCTTTTCTAGTTTTTCCTGGATACAGCTTTTGTCCCTGTTACCTGACAGCCATGTATGCCCATTCTGGTTTTGGTGGCAAGCTGGTACCTCGGCAGCCATATTTGTTGCCTTCTCCTTAACCTTAATTAAGAAATGTAATCAGAACTTCGTTTACTTGGGGTTTTTGGTCCTGAACCTTGCAGAGAAGGGTCTCTTGTCATCCCTCCCACTCAGATGTTGAAGGAGGGGAGGGTTATTGGATCTTCACAGGGTATTTATGCTGGCAATTCCGCATTCAGCTGATTCTGACTGCAGGGTTATTCTGAGAGTCATATCAGTTAACATAATTCCTGACTGCCTTTTTAAGCTTCAGACTATTTTCATAGGCTTGATAACAGTGCGTTAAAAAGAAAGTCATCTACAGAGAAACTCTCCAGTCTTCTGGAAAAATAACATGGCTGGTGGCGGGTTTCAGAGCATCAACTGGATAGAACAAGAGGGCTGGAAATATAGTTCACTAAATGCTTATTATTATTATTTATTGGAAGTTGCTTTAAGCTTCCCAGATTCTTAACAAGTTTGGTCCATGAGTTACCTGGTGTCTCCAGTACTGCTATTGCAGAGATGGTTGCTTCAGTGAGGACAGTCTACATTATATATTGAGATTGTTCCATTGGTATATAACTACTGAAAATTAAGCATGTTGGAAAATCAGAGTGAATTTTTACAGTTAGAATTTATCCTTAAATTTGTAAAGATTGTCAGGCTGTTGGCCATGTACTTAACCTCTATTGCAGTGATATCTGTAAGTGTACTGTAATCCCTACAGCCATGTACATTATATCACCCTTCTGAAGAAACTTTCCGAAGAGTTTTACAAGTAATTTCATGAACAGTAGGACATTTGGTCTGGAAAGTAATGATTTTGGCTTAAGGGAATTCAGTGTAAATTCAGTGTAAGTCTCATTACTTTTTCAGTCTTGAAAATCAATTCTTGTCAGTTTCAGATCCATCTCAAGTTCAGCTTAGCTCTTGGCTATATTGAACTGATTACATCAATTAAGTAAAAGACAAACATAAGAAAATTTTATATTTGTATTCCCAATAGGGTGATAATGTTTACAGAGGTAAAAAATAAATGGGAATATGAGAATTTACATTAGTATAATATCTATATGAAAAGATTGTTTCAATATACAATGGCAGAAAGACCTAGAGAGATAGAAACCAAACTGTGAATGTATTCAAATAACATATGAGCAGTGGCTGAAAAGGTTAATGCACAGTTCAGCTGATTTCTTTTCATGGATGGGTTCTGCCTCCTTTAGACTAAGAAGATTTTTTTTCTTTTTCGTTTTTTGCAAAAAAAATAAAAAAATAAAATTCCACTTACTAGTAAAGCTGTTGGAAATGGACCAGTAAGCATTAAGATGCCTTGTCCTGCCCCGAAGTATTTCTTTAAACAGTTGTTTTTTTTCCTAATCATGTTCTACTTACATTTAAGTCTTAAGAAAAAATAAAAATACTAACACTTAGCCATGTATGCAATATGCAAAGCAATATGATAATTTAGCAGCTGTAGTGTATTTGTAATACAGGAGAGTGTTCCTAAGAGCAGGAATACTGAACATAATCCAAAATCCTGCAGAACACAAAACCACCATCAGCCCTCCAAAACAAAACACAACAAAACAAAACAACAAACCCACAAATTCTAACCCACGTCTACATGCACCAGCGAGAACTGTTCTACATAAATTTGAGCTTTTTCTCCAATTTCAGTCACAACTTGCCAGTCCCCAATGGGGCAAACCTCAGTGACTTCTGCAGACACTGAGCTCTGAGAGGTGAAACGTAAAAAAAAAATACCATCTAACTCTTACAGCACAAAAACACAGTGCTGGCCTTCCAGTAAGCTTCCTCAGAATGACACTCATTTTGGAATAAGTAGGCGCACAGAATTCTGGAAACATAAGCACTCAGTTGTGAGATTTATAAGAGTAACATTGCTATTCCCACCAACAGAGAAGTGCCATAAAGCATAAAACCCTTTGTTTTGTTTTGAACTTCGGTATAATTTTCACCATAACTCTAATATTAGCAGTTTCAATCTAAAATTTTGATGCAATATGCAAGTAAATGCTGAGTTTGCATTTACTTCTCTTTAAGCCTATTCCCGTTTTAGACAGATTTCAAGGCAGCTGTCTTGTACATTACCTTCAGCTGTTCTTCCAACTAGACACTGCCACCCTACGTAGCCACAATCCATAGGTATCCAAAGCATTCAAGTCATTTAGGCCATTCAAATCATGGTGATATTATGAAGTTGTTAAATGAATATTAATAGATTTGCTTATGTGGTCAACACTCTGAGTGTGCCATGACTTGGATGGAGAAGACATTAGTATGGAGTTTACCTAGATAAATATTTGGGGTAGCTTAGCACAGGTCCATGGATAAAAGGCCATAGCTTTTTTAAAAAAAATAATGCCAGTTAAAATAACATCAATAACATGATTTCAAATACACGATACATTAAAGCTTTAAATATTTTTATATGGTAAAAAGTAATGTCTTACATTCCATTATGAAACAGTATCTTAAACTGTCACCTGTATAGTTCATCACAAGCTTTAGATCTTCTCCTCTAGCCGAAGAGGATAGGGATATGGATTGGAAGAGTGAACTCGTCAGTGAGTAAGGAATGGCTGGTATGGTCACAGTCATGAGGTTGTGGTCAGTGGCTCTATGTCCAAGTGAAGGGCAATGACAAATCCCTCAGGGATCTGTCTTGGGACCAGTACTCTTCAGCATCTTTATCAATAACCTGGATAGTGGGATTGAAGGAATTGCTCCCTCAGCAAGTTTGCAGATGACACTAAGCTGAATGATGCAGTTGATATAATACATGAAAGGGACGCCACCTGGAGGGATCTGGGCGGGCTTGAAACGTGGGCCTACATGAATCTAATAAGACTGAACAAAGGTAAGTGCAAGGTGCTGCGTTTGGGCCAGGACAGTCCCAGGTATGTATACAGACTGGGAGAAGAACTCCTTGAGAGCTGCTCTGTGGAGAAGAACTTGGTGGTTTTGGTGGATGAAAAGCTGGACATGAGCCAGCAGTGTGCACCTGCAGCTTGGAATGCCAGTAGTATTTTGGGCTGAGTCAAAAGAGAGTTGGCCAGCAGGGAGAGGGAGGGGCTTGTCCTGCTCTGTCGATTTCATGAGGCCCCATGTGGAGTATTGTGTCCAGGTCAGGGGCCTTCTGTACAGGAAAGATGTGGAGCTGTTGGAGCAGGTCCAAAGGAGGGCCATGAAGATGACCAGAGGCCTGAAGCATCTCTCTTACAAAGGAAGGCTGAGGGAGCTGGGCTTGTTCAGTCTGGGGAAGGTTCTGGGGTGAGCATATTGCAGCACCTCAGTATTCAAAAGGGAGCTTATAAACAAAAGGGAGACCAACTTTTTACATAGGCTGATAGTGACAGGACAAGGAAGAAGAGTCTTAAAGAAGAGAGATATAAGTTAGATGTTAGGAGGAAATTCTTTACTCAAAGGATGATGAGGAACTGGCACAGGTTGCCCACACAAGTTGCGGATGCCCAATTCCTGGAGACGTTCAAGGCTGAGTTGAACTGGGCTCTGGGCAGCCTGATCTGGTGGGTGGCAAGGGGTTGAAACAGCAGGGGATTGAAACAGAGTGATCCTTCAAGTCCCTTCCAACCCAAAGCATTCTGTGATTTTATGATATTTTGTTCTGGAGTAGTAAAGGAGGGGGTAAGAAAGCATCGCAGTCATGTTCCGAAGTACTGAGGCTTGTATTTTAAATGTGTTGGAATTTCAAAAGTGGTTGCATTTTTTTTTTTTTTCCAATCCATTTTAAACAGCAGCAAGAACTATCTCAAAACAAAAGGATATACAGATGTTACACACAGATGTGTGGATTGCTGTTAGCATCCTCTAACTTTCCATTGAAGACCAAGTACTCATCATTTCAGTTGTCACTGAAACCCATAATAGCTGAAGCTATTGCTGATGGCATGATAAATGGCCTCAGTAATGTTAAATAAATAATGCAATCAGAGTCCCAAATGGCACCACAGTTTATTATAGTTCCTAGCATTGGTCTTTCTGTTGATGGTCTTAACTTGCTTTTCCTCCTTCACTAACGTAATCCTGTCTTTCAGTTTCTGCCAGTTACCCTCATTTCTCCTCTTCCTTTTCCCTTTCCTCATTAACTCTTACACCATTAAGATTTTTTTTTTTCTTTTAAATGTGTCATTACTCCTTCTTTTTAAGTCTTACTCCTGTCCATCAATAGGTGGACAGGGTCCCTCTTAGCAGGTCACTCTGTGATCAACTGAAAGAAGAGAGCTAAAATGGAGTTTTGTCTATAGATACAAAATTTTACAAGAAATTCAAGCAGGAATATTTCTAAACCTTTTATTCATTGTTTTATGTTAATCACAAGCAAATCCAGAAAGGGAACCCTGTGCTTCCTGCCTTCCTTGTGAGTTGCCTCTTGCCAGCATCACCATTGTTTCCGTGAATTGTAGACACATCTGCCTACACACAGACAGTGCTGTGTATAGCAAGTAACAAGGCCTTCTTCTTGATTACTCTGTAGCCCAGTAGCTAGAATATTGCTCAAGGAGATAAGAACTGTGAATTTATTCTCATAAACTGACAATAACACAATTAAATGTAATCATCAATGCCCTAAGCTTAAAAAGCAGTAAGTCCCGAAAGTACACCATCCTGCCTGAGCATAAGAACTGGTTTCCAAGTCAGGACCAAGAGGCTCAGGTGCAGATAGGCACCCAGAGGAGAGGCAGAATTTTGAATCCATTTCTCACTTGGCTGTGCACCATGCTGCCTTTCCAGCATTACAACTGTTCTACATTCCCTTTCCAAGAACTTTAATCACAGAATGACAGAACTGTAGGGGCTGAAAGGGACCTCCAGACAACCCCCTGCAAAGCTGGCTCTCTACAGCAGGCTGCACAGGTAGGCATCCAGGTAGGTCTTGAATACCTCCAGAGGAAACTCCACAGCCCCTCCGGGCAGCCTGTTCCAGTGCTCCATTACCCTCACTGTGAAGCAGTTCTTATGCTTCCTATGCTTCAGTTTGTGGCTATTCCCCCTTGTCCTGTCTCCACACACTGTGGAAAAGAGTCTGGCCTCGTCCCTTTGCCTCCCACACCTTAGATATTTATAGACACTGATCAGATCCTCTCTCAGTCTTCTTTTCTCAACGCTGAACAGACCCAGGTTGCTCAGCCTTTTCACATAGGGGAGATGTTCCAGGCCCTTTATCATCTTTGTGGCCCTCCTCTGGACTCTTTCCAGGAGATCCCTGTCTTTTTTTGTACCTAGGAGCCCAGCTCTGGACACAGTACTTCAGGTGAGGCCTGACCAGGGCAGAGTAGAGGGGGAGGATCACTTCCCCCGACCTGCTGGTCACATGCCTTTTAATGCACTCCAGAAAAATGCCTTCATTTACTGAGCCAGCAGCACAGAAGCAGGTCTCTCCCAATCCACATTTAATCATAGGCAATAATATTTACAGAATAGCTCTAGGGTACACAGACTATTTCTAAAATCCATAGCATAACTGGTGTGTCATTTACTACAGCTGAACTTATTACCTGGCAAAATTCTCAATTGCTGAGCAAATGCATAGTTAAAAAAATGCCTTGTTGCCTATATCCAGATTGCAATTTCTTAATTGCAAATTGCCATGCCAGAAGTACTCAAACTGTAAAATACTTACCTTTCTAAAAATACTCCGTATAGTTCATTTTCTGCAACAGTAAATATGATTCATCATGTCACCATCTGATGCTCTCCTGCTATAGAAACCTCAATTGTTGCCTCATGTTAACCAAGAACTTGTAACCGAAAATTAAAAGGAGTTGCAAAGTACTCTCAGTTCAGCTGAAGCTGATAGGGTGAGAAGAACTCAACACCTTGTAATATTAGCCTGTAGAAATTAGACTAATTCCATCAGTAGACCACGTCTCATTCATGCTGTGACCTGTGGTGTACTGTTTTGATCTCTGACCTAACTCTAAATGAGAGGACAAGAATGGGGAAACTAGCACACACAGAGTTTCATGCTGTAGTGATTTACATTGCTTCTTGTACCCATTTGCTCAGCTACCGCTGCCCAACTGTACTGAAACCCACAGATGTAATTAGATTTGGGTGCCTGCATTTCGTCTCTTCAGAAGATTGGGACTAGGGGTTAATGCAATGTTCAGTTGGTCTTCCTAAACCAAAGCACTCTTTAATCTTAAGGAACTAAACATAAAAGAAAGTGACATTTACAATAATTAATGAATGTATGCATCTCTTACCAAAGGCATCCCCAGCTTGCACACAACACCCTAGCTTTCAAATTCTGCATGGGTGTTGTCTTTAGTCACTTTCCCACAGTATTGTATACAGAACATCAGTGGTCAAAAAAGCAGATTGTTTTTTTATCTGTTTATAGGTCATCTTTTATGCCTGCCAAAATAGTTGCATAACCTGTCAGGAGCCAGAGTAGTTTTTATTCTTCATAAATAATAGCTCAAACATTGTATTTAACATTAAATATGTACAAGAGAATACGTTCTGTAGTGTTTTCTTTATTTCTTTAGCTGATATGAAATCCAACCAAATATGTACAGTATTAATACCATTGATCATATATTTTGGTAGTTATCCAGATAATTTGTTCGCAAGCTGTGTTCATGATTGTGATTAAGTCAGCCTTTTGCCTTATTTTCCTGGTACTCTAACCCTGTAGGAAACAACAGTATCCAGAATACAGAAGTCACTACTCAAAACTAAACTAAACTAAAAATTAAACTAATCTAAACTAAAACGAAACTTAAAACTAAGTAACTACATAGTCTAAACTAATAAAAACCTGCTGTCTTTCTTGTGTCCCAAAGAGACTAGAACCATTAAAAAATCATTGTTCTAAAAGAACCAGTACAGGCTGGGACATGACCTGCTGGTGAGGAGCTCTGCAGAGAGGGACCTGATTGACAATGGGTTGGCCATAAGCTAGCAGTGTGCCCTGGTGGCCAAGAAGGTTTCTTGCTCCAATTTATAGAAGGGAGAGGAGGTTCTTTTAGTATATGTATGTCTGGCGGCAAGATTAAGACACAACGAATCAAATATTAGCCTGACCATTTTTATTACAAAGCCAAGTCATTTCGGGAGATGGAGAAGGAAAGATGGGCAATAGAAAAGAGAGAGGAAATAAAAGCAAGGAGTCTTTGTAGAAAGCAAGAGAGAGATAGTCACCACCATGGGTCAAGCTTGGGTCAAATGTGGTTCATAGTACATCCATTGATGTCAGGAACTTGTCACCATGGGGGATGGAAGACAGCCAGGAAACTTTGCAGCAAGCAGGCCCTGGAGGGTTCTTCCGAAGAGGTTTTCCCCTTAGGGAATTCCTCCGTCAAATGTTTCTTTGGGAGTTCTTCTCCAAAGTCCTTAGTTTAGTGAGGGCCTTTTATCCTGTTTCTCAGGTTTTTTTTCCTCTCCTTCATTTTTTTTGTGTTAGGGTGACATACCTGGCCCAACAGATAAGCCAGCAGGGAGTCATGACTTCATTGCCATGCACAGGCCTCATTGCCTTTTGCAGTGGTCAGCTCCTTCAAGCCGCACCCCCGAAAAAGACTGCTTGTTCCAATTCTACTTGTATTTTTAAGCAGAGGTACTGTGGCACGGTGACATCCACCGCTGCCCCCCCCTAGATAATCTGCAGTTGTCTGTTAGAGTCTTATCACCAAAAAGGCCTCACGAAGCACGCTTTGAGATAAAGAACAGTTTTGTCTTTCACAGAAGGCCAATGGGATCATGGGGTGCATTAAAAGGAATGTGGCCAGCAGGTCGAGGGAGCTGATCCTCCCCCTCTACTCTGCCCTGGTCAGGCCTCACCTGAAGCACTGTGTCCAGTTCTGGACTCCTAGGTACAAAAAAAGACAGGGAACTCCCGGAGATAGTCGAGCAAAGGGTTTGGAGCATCTGCTCTGTGAGGAAGGGATGAGTAACCTGGGTCTGTTGAGAAAAGAAGACTGAGAGGGGATCTGCTCAGTGTCTATAAATATCTAAGGTGTAGGAGGCAAGGGATGAGGCCAGACTCTTTTCAGTGGTGTGTGACGACAGGACAAGGGGAAATGGCCACAAACTGAAGCATAGAAAGTTCTGCACAAATGTATGTAATAACTGCTTCACAGTGAGGATGACAGACTATTGAAACAAGCTGCCCAGGGGGGCTGTGGAGTCTCCTTCTCTGGAGATATTCAAGACCTACCTGGATGCCTACCTGTGCAGCCTGCTGTAGGGAGCCTGCTTTGCAGGGGGTTGGACTTGATGATCTCTATAGGTCCCTTCCAGCCCCTACAGTTCTGTCATTCTGTGATTCTGTGATTTTTAAGCCATAAGTCAGAACTATCAGAATAACTGTAGAAACAAATTAACTCCTTTACATGTATTTTGAGGCACTTTGTACAGTTAATGTATAAAAACTTGCTTGCGAAATATCAACTAGATGTCATTCCTTCTAAAGCTATATGTTATTTTCTCAATTCTTTTCAGCAGATTATCAGCTTCTGATGTCCAATGATTATACTACTAACTGTCTACAAGGAATGGATGAAACAGAACAAGTGTCAGTGAAAGAAAACCTGATGCCCCATTCAAAGACATATATGTCAAATGTAAAAGAAAGTGTGCAATACTCCTACAGAAAAGTAAATCTATAGCTGATGAGGGTATTGAGTAAGGGAAGGAAGGGAAGAAAAAAATAAGAGGAGTTCATGAAAAAGCATTCCAAAATAACTGGAAGAAAAGGAGTAAGATTGCTTTTACTGGGAAGAAAAAGCGCAGTCAAATACTTAACTTGATTTCTTAAAGATCATGTCAGTATTCTTGCTTCTTACAAAAAAAAAAAAAGTCCACACTTATTAACAGTTTACATTGAAGATATATTTCTGCAAAGATTTCCTTTGCTGTAATTGTGAATTTAGTCAGATCTTGCTTTTACAAATTTCACCTAAGCTTTCAGCATAAGTAGTCCCAATGAAGTGAGCAAGACAAGTTATGAATTAAAATGAACAAATGAATTAGTTTTTAAGCACAGGTCTTAGTTGTCCGTGATCCATTCTTACTGTGACTGTTAAAACCCATTTATTTACGTGCAGTATACACAAAAAGAGGCATCGTCTATCAGCCTGGTGAAGCTCTACTTAGTCTAATAACATAATTCTAACAGTATTATTCCTATATATTTCTAGTAATATTATTTAGATAAGTATTATGAACAAGTCTTCTTGAAAACAACGCCAAAATAATTTACCATCATTACTGAAAATATTCAGAACTGTCTTTGTGAGAAAAGAGGTTGAAACCTCTTTTCCCCACTAATCATGTAAGCGTGTGAGCTCTCACAGTGATATTTTCTCTCTTTTCCTTCTCTCATATACAAAACATGCAGCAAGACAAGGTTATGTGCTAAAAGTAAGATAAAGATTTCTCTCTTGAGCAAGTCCTCTAATTGAGCTAAGAGGGATATCACATTACTTCAAAATCACAAAATTAATGAAGAAACAAATGTTAAAAAAAAAAAAAAAGAAGAAGTTTGGGGACTATTTTTCAGATCTTGTATGTAACTCTTTTCTCTTTCCTTTCCTTGTTCAGTTCTGGCTTTCCTTTTCCCTGAAATTATGTCCAGGCTGCCAGGAGCAAAGTAATCCATTTTACAAAACCTATTGGAGCCTGTATGGGTACTATTTAGTCACAGCCTGAACCAGTGATTGAGTACCTGGGAAAAGGACCTAGTCAGCCCTGGGAGCACAGGTGAAGGCAATTCACAGGAAGCAGTGGAGCCTAGCTGCACCTCTCTTAGATCTCATGTAAGGGAACCTAGAATCTTCTGATACAGGTAAGCAATCTTCTTCCCTTCCTCTACAGCACCTCTCTATTGTGCTAGTCCTTTTGCCATCACACCTTTGTCGTAAGCCCTTTCTCATTGTATTGATCTGTCCAATTGCTAAAGAGCCCCATTTGTTTTGGTTAAACTTTGTCTTTATTTTGCCAAACTGATTTTACATAAACACCAATTCATTCATTACAAAGCTTACAGTATGTTTATATCAGTTTGTGCAGATTGAAACCATTTCTTCTAACATTAGCAATATAAAATAGCGTAAACAGACTAACTCAGTTACACAACTAACATTCCTCAATAGGGATAGACTAGAAAAACAGCCACAATTATAACTAGGTCATTACTATAGATTTCCAGATGGGAACATTTATTATTATAAGTTTTTATATATTATGTCTAATGGTTTCCTTTTTTTCTTCCAAAATCATGAAAATCACGAGGCCAACACTCATATTTTCAGAATTATTTCAAAGTTGGAAATAAACTTCTAGTAAAATAATTAGTTGATAGTATTTCAATAAACTTTTATTTATACATTTGCAGTTCCCCTAAACCAACAATTAGAATGGCAATTAAACTATTTCAGTTTTATAGAGATGCTCCATAGTCTTTTGTTGTGCAAAACAGTGATAAAATCTTACATAAGATATATCATAGTCATTGTTGTGTCCTGGTGATTTTTTATGCAGCTACAGAGTGTTCTATACTTAGAAACCCTATTTTTATTTCTTTTAATTAATTTTTTGCTCTTCCCACATAATTATCTAAATTCTGCAAACTACACAGATACAGCTCTTGGCACAATATTTTATACTAGAAAGAGAATGCTAAAAGAAAAATGCAGCTGGATAGAGCCCTAAAATGCTCAATACTGATTTATGTACTTTAGTAAACTTAAGCACAGGAGAACAAATGGGCAAATATTAGGAAAAAATACTCATGGAGACATTCACAAATCCCTTTTAATTTGGCTATTATCCTATTACTTATATTTGCTTCTTTTCAAAATATTCACAAAGACTTTTATTGGATGGTGTCAGTATGCAATCATGATAATTTTTGTACATATATTAGTATTTACATTTGATCCTTAAAACTCTTCTGTCTACACAACCAAGAAATAGATAGGATATCGTGTAGTAGAAGTTCCACACTTATAATCTTTAGGATATGATTAGACTGAAGCACTTTCAAGCAATACAGGATGGCTGTATTCACATTGATGTTTCATATAAATATTTCTAAATAACAGAGGTATAACATGTATTCCTAGAAGTGATAGGGCAAAGCTGTTCAGCATTCTGAGGTCCTTTAAAATGTGATTTATGCTGCTGTGTCAAAGAAAAAGGAAAATTATATTTGAATTGTATTAAGCTAAGCTTTTTTTTTCTTATGTCACTGAGATAGAAGACAAGAAATTCTGGTTCATATAACAAAGAATTGTTTTTTTCAGCTTGAAATAAAGTTTCATTTGGGGACACTCATTTTAGAAAAAAAAAAGAACAAAACTACACTTTGAAGAAACACTCTTTTATTCAATGTCTTACAAAGCCTGAGGAGACTGAGGATTGTTTGTTTCACCACTTTGCCTTTACTGAAATATTTTATAGCAGCTGAAACAGCTACAAAAAGAGCATCTCACTCCAGAAAATTCACCCAGCTACTAGCTAGGATACTTACTAGAAATTAAGTTTAATTTGTTCCTGCCTTGCATGGAACGGAGCCTGCATTTGAGTTGCATATGAAGGGAGAATAGTTAGAATCATAGAATCATTAACGTTGAAAAAGACCTTTAAGATCATCAAGTCGAATCTTCAATACATCGCTACCATGCCCGCTAAATCATGTCCTTCAGTGCCACATCTACACATTTCTCAAACTCCTCCAGAGATTGAGACTCCACCACCTCCCTGGGCAGCCTGTTCCAATGCTTGAGCACTCTTTCAAAGAAATTTTTTCCTAATATGTGACCTGAACCTCCCCTAGTGCAACTTAAAGCCATTATTGCTCTTCTTATTGTTACTGAAATCTGGGAATGAAAATCTTCAACCTGAATGACATGTTATAAAGCTGACATTATTTTATTGTAGCACTGGGTAACTGAGGATCTCTCTTCCTAAAATGCACATCCAGGAGCTAAAGAACATGGATGTGTACATATTACATGAATATTCATGTAATTTCTGCAGTTTCTGCAGATTCAAAAAACTGCTATACATATTAAAATTTAATTTAATACTACAATGTGCTGTGTTAATGTGAGGTTTTTGCAAGGGGTCTTTGCTGGTCATGGGGTTCCATTGGAAGGCGTTATCCAGGCAAGTGCTCATGTGTTACATCGGCCAGTTCTCATAATTAGTCAAGAAGTTATTTTCAAAAAATTGGCTGTTGACTAAGTTTCTAGACATCACATCAACTTTGTTATGGCGCCTATACTGTCAACCCTAGCAGGGCACAGTGTACCTCCTGCATAGCTTGTGGAATGTTAAGACTCCACTTTTAGGCACCAGATATCCTGCTTATCTAGAAAAAACAACAACTTTCCCTGGACAGAATTTCAGCTTGCTAGAGATTCTGAATTAGTCACTAAAGTCTCTGAGTTTATTGCCAAGTATCACTAGTTATCTGGGAGAAGAGACCAACTCTCACCTCTCTACAAGCTCTTTTCAGGTCATTGTAGAGACCAGTAAGGTCTCTCCTGAGCTTTCTCTTCTCCAGACTAAATGATAGCAGTTCCCTCAGCCATTACTCATAAGACGTGCTGCAGACCCTTCCCAGCTTCATTGCCCTTCTTTGTAGTCTGAGGCTCAGTGTTTTCTTGTAGTGAGGAGCCCAAATTTGAACACAGTATCTGGGATGCAACCTCACCAGTGCCAAGTACTGGGGGAAAATAATTTATCTAGTCCTGCTGACTACAGTATTTCTGATACAAGCAAGAATGCCATTAGCCTTCTTGGCCACCTGTGCACACTGCTGGCTCGTGTTCAGTCAGCTGCCAACTAACACCCCCAAAACCTTTTCCACTTTTCCAACCATGGAGCTGCTGTGACCAAAATGCAGGATCCAGCACTCGGACTTCTTGAAGCTCATACAACTGGACTGGGCCCAGCTATCCAGCCTGTCCAGATCCCTCTGTAGGTCCTTCCCATGCTCAGGCAGATCAATATTTCCTTCCAACTCGGTGTCATCTGCAAACTTAGTGAGAATGCACTCAATCCCTTCACCCAGATCATCAATAAAGATATTAAACAGGACAGGCCCAGTACTGAACCCTGGGGAACATCACTCGTGACTGATCGCCAGCTGGCATCACTCTATTCACTACAATTCTCTGAGGAGAGGCCAGATTAAGTTCTTGCTGGGCTTTCAACTCATAATCTCTCTGCATTTCATAGCAACATCCTTGTACTCTCCCTGAGTTATCTGCCCCTTCTTCCAAAGGTGATAAACTTTTTTTTCCCCAAGTCTCAGTGAAAGCTCCCTTCTCAGCCAGGCTTTCTTCCCACTGTCTTATTGCACAAAGGGATGGCCTGTTCCTGTGCCTGCCTAGCCTTTTGCCCTTTAGGACTGACTCCAGAGAGAGTCTCCCAGACCATGTTCTGAACAGTCTAAGGTAGCAGTTTTGTGGACGCCCCCCAAACTTCCTGAGTTGACCAAGAATTGCGAACTCAATCATTTTGTTGTTGCTATGCCCAAGATGGCTTCTAACCACCACATCTCTCACCCTTCCTCCTCTGTTTGTAAACAGCAGGTCTAATGGGACAGCTCCCCTGGTATGCTCACTTACCTGCTGCGTCAGGATCTTCCACATTCTCCAGGAACCTCCTGTACTGCTTCCTCTCTGCTGTATTGTGTTTCCAACAAACATCAGGAAAGTTGAAGTCCTCCATGAGAACAAGGGCTGGTGATTGTGTAACTTCTGCCAGTTAGTCACAGAATGCTTTATCTGTTCTATTCATCCTGCTTGGCTGGTCTGTAACAGACTCCAACCAGGATGTCAGCCTTATTGACCTTCCCCCAATCCTTACCCATAAGGACCTGACATTATTATTACCAGTGTTGACAGCTACAACATCAAAGCATTCCCTAACATAGAGAGCCACTGCCCCTCCTTTGTTGCCTGTCCCCATCTCTTCTGAAGAGTTTACAGCCATCCATTTGTAGCACTGTAGTTGTGAGGGTGATCCCACTGTGTTTTGGAGATGGTGACTGTCATGCTTTTCCTGCTGCACAGTGGCTTCTAGCTCCCATGCTGCATGCATTAGTGTAGGTACACCCCAACCAGGCTATCAGTCTCGGCCCTAGCCCGGGAATTCTGTCCCTAGGCTGATTTCGAGCAAACCTGGTTTTATGTCATTTGCCCTTCCAGCCTAGTTTAAAGGCCTTTCAATGAGCCGAACAATGAGTGAACAGGCCTTTCTTAAACTAACTTGTGGATTAGTCAAAGAGAAACAGCTTTACAAGCACAGAGTGAGAGCACTCATCTGACAGTATTTATGGCACTCTGTTTAGAAGTGTAATATCTAAGTCTCCTGAAGAGGAAGGAGCTCAGTTCAACTTTCCTATTTCTGAAATGAATGCACTAACCACATTACTCAGTAAAGCAGAATATTATTTTCAGCTGGGAAAAAAGAATCTATCAGTACAATTAACCAGAATAAATAATTCAAGACCTCCCTTAGTAGGCATTTTTGTTACTTGACAGAAAGTTCAATTGTTTGTGTATCGCTGTGACACTCACCTAAGAGGAGTTTCCAAGAAAATAATGTGTAGTTTGAATCATTAGAATTATCTAAGGCCAAGTTTCTAAATTAGTAGTCTAGGGTCAAAATACATTGAATATATGTTTCTTTGTGAAGTCAAGTAACAGCCACTGGACAACACTGTATTGGAGATACGCCTCCTTTATTTCCCATCACTCTTCCACCCCTAAAATAAAGCTGAAATTTCAGAAATTAATTTCAATCTTCCACAGTCCACTTACTTTCTACGTCGGGTTGTGATTGACACACCTTTCTTAGGCCAGCATAGATATTATGCAATCCAATAATGAGCTTGTTCAGGGAATGAAACAAAAAATCAAGTATCTAGAAAAAGCAATTTCAAGGGAATTGTGTCTTATTAGAGCATATTAACTGGTTCTAACATATTGTTGGTGCAGGAGAGGGGACAGGACCACAGCAGACCATGCTGATAGATTGCAGCTACTCTGAGAAGTTTCTCAAGCTTGAATCTGGTCACATATATACTGATTACAGTCAAATAGTCTAAGTACCCCTTTTACAGGTATATAAACCTTATGTTCTAAAACATAAACCTACTGAAGTACAGAATATTGCCATTCACATCAGTGTTCCTAGAGAATGCCAGTTGAGCTTTACTATGTGAAACTCCACATGCAAGAAAGACACAAAAATTCAACACAAAATGGAGTTTTAGAGAACCGAAGGCCAAATACTGTGATGTAATTACCTCATTCATCACAGTGATGATGAGGTTGGCTCAGATCTGCAGGGTGGGCAGTTTGCCCCATTGTAAAGACACAAACTGAGGAAGAAAGAAAATCACAGGATCACAGAATTATAGGGGCTGGAAGGGACTTCCAGAGATCATCGAGTCTAACCCCCTGCAAAGCAGGCTCTCTGCAGCAGGCTGCACAGGTAGGCATCCAACTGGGTTTTGAACGTCTCCAGAGGAAACTCCACAGCCCCTCTGAGCAGCCTGTTCCAGTGCCCCATCACCCTCACTGTGAAGAAGTTCTTGTGCACATTTGTGAGGAGCTTTCTAGCTTCAGTTTGTGGCCATTTCCCCTTGTACTATTGCCACTCACTGCTGAAAAGGTCTGGCCTCATCCGTTTGCCTCCTGCACCTTAGGTATTTATAGCAATTAATAAGATGCCCTGTCAATCTTGTTTTCTCAAGGCTGAGCAGACCCAGATTGCTCAGCCTTTCCTCACAGAGGATATTCTTCAGGCCCTTTATCATCTTTGTGGGCCTCTGCTGGACTCTCTCCAGGAGATCTCTGTCTTTTTTGCACTGGGGAGTCCAGAACTGGACACAATACTCCAGGTGAGTCTCTTTTTAATGCACCCCAGCATTGGCCTTCTTGGCCACCAGGGCACACTGCTGGCTCATATGTTCCATGGTAGTAGAAATAAAACTGGTGTGTGAGAACGGAGCCCCAAGTAAAGTAGCTATCTTCTCATGGCGACCCTTCTATCTAAATAAGCATCAGCATTTTGGCTAAGGCAAGCTCCCTGACTGTGTAAACCACAGAAGCAGTCCTTGTGCAGACTGCTCACTTCTGTCCTCTTATAAAGGGAGAAGCAGCAGGATATTACCCAGTAAATTATTTTAAACAACACTTGTGAGAAACAGAATTCAGAAAAAAATGCAGCAGAAAAAAAGGCATAGAAGCATTTGATCACAAGTTCAGAAACTCATTTCCTTTTGTAGCATATGGTCCATTAAGTCCTTTCACAATTTAAAATGATGTATTATCCAATGGCCGTATTACCTCTTCAGAAAGTAATGTAGCATTTCTAATTCTTCAGCAAGAAATGAGTGTGGAGACCTATATCCTTGTATTTACTCTTTGTCTAATGCTGTATTAAGCTTTTTTTTTTTCTTTTTTTGTAACTGTGTATCAGTTATGTGGAATCAGATTTCTTCCAGTAAGTCCAAAGAATAAAATACAGTATGTTGCCTTGCAGCTTTTTTTAAAGATTTTGTGCATTTACTTTCAGATATACCTCCAAAAATAACAGAAATAAAAGGAATATATGCTTTGTAACTTCATACTACAAAATATAAAAATGATTTACAGTGATAAGATTTGCTAAATCCCACCTTGCTGTCTTAGTTTCTCTGAGATCATAACAAATAATACACAGCCAAGTGAGAAAGGAACTGTGTAGGGTGTGTACCACTGCCCTCTAACTGTATATAACCAGAACTGTTCCGTTAGACAGCTGACGCTCTGTACATTCTCATGTATCTGAAGCTGTGTATTTTCAAAATTTTGGTCATCTGAAAACTGCCTTTTGGCTGTAAAAATTCCTTGTATTCTAGAACTGCCTATTAAGTCAATCTGTGCTGTTTTGTTTTGTTTACAATCTTCTGAAAGACAGGTGGGACTCAGGTCTTGGGAAGGCATTAGCTAAGATGTATAAAATAAGAAGTGAGCAGGAAAGGAAGTGTGCTAAGTATATAAGGACAACAGAAATTGAAGGTTTGGTTTTAACTAAAAAGCTGCCTCTCATTAGACTTTTCAAAAAATTATTATTATTCTAAGCAATTATGATTCTGTAGCAGAAGCTGAATTCTTCCAAACCATTTTGTCTCACTTTCTCTGTACTGATCATTGTTATTGGTAAGAGAACATGGCAAATATTGTGGCATTCCAAGAAGGTGGGGGACAGCTGATTGCACAAAACAAGGCTTCTGTACATCCCTTAGCTTCTCCAATAATCAGAAGTGAGTTGTCTGTCCTACCAAAATGTGTGCATGTGCTCTGAAACCTGCTTCCCCTGTCTAACAAGTGGCAAGAATCAAAAGGTAACCACAACTTCCTCATAGCCTCCAGGTGAGCTATAGGTGCACCCTGACCATCTTCTCATTTCTGCTTGCCATTGCCTGCAGTTTCTTAAGCTCTTTACTGTTCCCCTTCCTCTTATCAGCCAGGCTCCAAGCTCTGCAAGCAGTTGTACAGATGGCTTAAACTCTGCTCTGCAAAGAATTTCCATCAAAATGAGGAAGGAGGGGGGAAACAAAAAAGCAGTGACATCTTCATTGAGAGGCATGAATATAATTATATATGAATATGTAGAATATATTCACAGAACTGAAACTCAGTGCTTTGAAGTTATGGAAGCAATTCTCTCCTATGGACCCTGTATAGGATATAGGACCAGATGGATTCTGATCCTCTTTTACCACAGTCATAGTTTAACCTTGATGTTATAGTCCAATGTTACAATTCATATGATAGTGTTTCATAAGTAAAATACTAACATATTATCTTTCAAAAATATTATAGTTAAATATCTCAATGCAAGTAAATACCTGTGATAACCTTTTTTCCAAATATAGTTTCAAATTCATTAAATTCATGTCATATATATCTTTCATTCTAAGACAATACTAGCTTATGTTTTCATAATATGAGAGATTTCCTCTTTCTGAATTAGATTAATACACAGTTATTTTCCATTCTGAAGAAGAGAAAAATCACTTTTGGGTTTCTGAGGAAACATGAACACTTGTTTAAGCAAAACCAAGTAGGTGGTGTTTCTATTAAACTATCATCTTCTAGTTAATAAACAGCCACCTATATATACAAACTGTACTGTACTGCATTATGATATCTGTTCTACTTAATAATACTGCAAGGGAGACCTATGAAAAGATGCAAACCCTTTATCCAGTATAGAAGTACTTGTAAGATTATCACTCGCACCTTCTGTTTCATGTAAGGTTGACAGTGTCTGTTGCATGCAATTTAGCAAAACCGTCTTAAAGAAAGAATGAAAAATGAATGTGATGTCAAAAAAAAAAAAAAAAAAAAAAAGGGAAAGAATGCCAGAAGAAATTTCATTCTAAGACAATACTAGCTTATGTTTTCATAATATGAGAGATTTCCTCTTTCTGAATTAGATTAATACACAGTTATTTTCCATTCTGAAGAAGAGAAAAATCCAGTTCAGAAAGTAAAAAAAAAGAAAGAAAAAGCCAGTTCTGAAAGTAGTAAAAGCACACAAAATTATAAACAAGGGTAGTTTGCTTGTTTATTGTTTTACCTTGAAGAGACAGATTTTGCCTCTAAGGTTATATTAACATGTTTTTATATCTGTTCAGGAAATCTCAGCTCTATTATCATCATATTATCTGAAAATACAACTATTATGCCAAGTAATCAGCTCACCAAAGTTAGTGAATTTGTCACAATAGCATATACTTTATTCCTTCTCCAAAATGAATTACAAGCAGTTTTTTTTATTTGTTTGTTTGTTTGTTTGTAAACACAACAGTGCTGAAGGTATGCCTTAGCTCAACTCTTAGTATTCTAATGTTTCAGTGCTTGGATTTACTTTGGGCTGTCGAGTTATGTGAGAATTCTAAATGATAGAATCATAGAGTTGGAAAGGACCCTTAAAGATCATCTAGTTCAACTTGCCTGCAAAAGGACATCCCTACCTGGATCAGGTTGCTCAGAGCCTGGTCCATCCTGACCTTTAATGTCTCCAGAGGCAGGGCATCCACCACCACTCTGGGCAACCTATTCCAGTGCTTCTCCACTTTTATAGTAAAAAACTTCTTTATATCCAATCTAAATCTCCCCTCTTTCAGTTTGAAACCATTTGCTGTTGTCCTGTCACACCGGACCCTGCTAAAGATTTTGTCCCCTTCCTTCCAGCCCCTCTTTAGATACTGAAAGGTCTCTCTGGAACCTTCTCTTCTCCAGGCTGAACAGCCCCATCTGTCTTAGCCTGTCCTTGTAGGGAATGTGTTCCATCCCTCGCACCATTTTTGTGGCCCTCCTCTGGATGAGCTCCAACAGGTCTACATCTCTCTTGTAGTGAGGAGTTCACATCTGAATGCAGTATTCCAGGTGAGAAGGGCAGGATCAGCTCCCTTAACCTGCTACTACACTTCTTTTGATGTAGCCCAGGATATGGTTGGCTTTCTGGGCTGCAAGGGCACCCTGCTGGCACATGTCCAGCTTATCATCCAGCGGTACCCCCAGATTGTTTTCAGAAGAGCTGCGTTCTATCTTTACATACAGCTTGTATTGGTGGAGGTTGCCACTACTTAGATGCAAGACCTTGCAGTTGGATTTGTTGAACTTCAAACAGTTCACCTGGGCCCACTGCTCAAATCTGCCTAGGTCTCTCTGGATGGCATTCTGTCCCTCAGGTATGTTGATCACACCCCACATCTTGGTGTCATTCACAAATTTGCTGAGGGTGCATTCAATCTCACTGTTGATATAATCAATCAAGATTTTGAAGAATATCAGTTCCAGTACTGAACCCTAAGGAACACCTCTTGATACTGATCTCCATCTGGACATTGAGCCATTGGCCACCACAGCTGGGTACGATATTGTAACCGGTTCCTTGTTCATCTAACAGTCCACTGATCAAATTTATATCTTTTCAAACTGGAGAGAAGGATATAATGGGGAATCATTTCAAAGGCCAGATAGGTGACATCAGTGGCTCTTCCCTTGTCTACCAATACAGTTATACCATCATAAAAAGCAACAAGGTTGGTCTGTCAAGACCTGCCCTTGGTGAAGCTACACTGGTTATCCCATATCACCTCCCTCTCATCTGTGCCTTCTCATAGCTTCCAGGACGATCTCCTCCACGATCTTCCCCAGCACAGAGGTAAGGCTGACCGGTCAGTAGTTCCTTGAGTCATCTGTTCTATCCTTAAAAATGTGTGTGACATGGCCTTTTTTCCTGTCACCAGGGACTTCACCTGACCACAACTTTTCCAATATCACTGAGAATGGCTTGGCGACTATGTCAGCTGATTCGGTCAGGACTCTGGGATGCACCTCATCAGGACCCATAGACTTACGGACTTTCAGGTTCCTCAGGCAGTCATGAAGCTGATCTTTGCTTACAGTGCAATGGGCATCACTTCCCCAGTTCCCACCTTCTGAACCATTCACTTGAGGGCTGTGTGTAGAGCAGTCACTCGTGAAGACTGAGACAAAAAAGTTGCTGAGGACCTCAGCCTTTTCCTTGTCTGTTGTTACAAGACTGCTTGTATTGCTCACTTGGGGGGTATGCCCTTCTGAACTTTCCTTTTCTGGCTGATGTACCTACAGAAGCCTTTCTTTTCATTCTTTGCACACCTTGCCAAGTCCAGTTTCAGTTGGGCCTTGGCCTTCCTGACCCCATCCCTACACAGCCTAGCAGCATCCCTATACTATTTACAGGTTACCTGTCCATGCTTCTACTGTCTGTGCATTTATTTATTTGTTTGTTTGTTTGTTTGTTACACAGTTTGACCAGCAGGTCTTGGTTAAGCCATGCCAGTCTTTTACCTTCCTTTCATGATTTCCTCCACCTGACAATGGAGAGCTCATGTGCCCTAAGGAAAGCATCCTTAAGGATCCTGTATCTGGTGGAAAAAGGCTTCATCAAAAGCTCTGCTTGATCAGACAATCAGTAGCAGACACCAATCACAAGGCTCCCCTTCTTGCCTCTGTCTCTAAGTCTTACCCATAGCCTTCTGACTTGCTCATGGCCATTCTTCAGGGATAGC
This sequence comes from Meleagris gallopavo, assembly GCF_905368555.1. Classification (NCBI taxonomy): domain Eukaryota; kingdom Metazoa; phylum Chordata; class Aves; order Galliformes; family Phasianidae; genus Meleagris; species Meleagris gallopavo. The sequence continues at coordinate 15,012,781 of NC_139435.1, read as the reverse complement.
TCTTCACACTGTATTTCTTCCTTGATTTAGATGGAAACACCTCCTTCCCTCCTTCCTCACCTGCCCCTTCTGAACAGCTTGTAGCTGTCAACAGCCACATTTCCAGTTGTGATAAAACCACAAGGTGCTGGTGCTGGCAACTATATCATAGTTTTCCAATAGCACAGTGCCTTCCAGCTCCTTCTGTTTGTTTCCCAAGCTGTGTGCATTGGTATAGTAACACTTCAGCTGGCCTTGTTACCTTCTTGGAGAAAAACTCCTTAACTCTTTTGAAGTATTTAAATACTTTTAAATGACTAAATACAGTCATTGGAAAAGAGTGGATGTCTTCAAAAGCACCAGCTAACCTGATATTAGTCCTGGTATTAATCCTGATCAACCTCTCCAACTATTCTGTTATTTGTATGTTATTTTTCTGATACCTTCCTAAATGCCATTAAAATCCTTCCTCCTGGAAGCATCTGGCTGATTTTCAACATAGCATATGAAATGCATGCACTGGATTACAAGACAACATTACGTTCAAACTGCACTATATCCTCTGAAACTGAAATGCCATCTGTTTTGGTTTATAACACTTTTGCCTCTACACCTTTCTGGTTTTTACTAACAAGCCTCAGGAAGGAAAAGTGTTTTTTGAAAGGAAAACTGCAAGAGACCGCTGTTGAAATAATTGCCAAGCCTTAAAGGGGTATAATCTGATGACAAACTGCACGCATAAAAATGCAGAGAAAATGCAGACTTGTACAACGTATGCAGCTCCTACAGAAGCTTAAGAGTTGTAGGTGTGCAAAATTGTATATATTGCTAGTCCTTTACCATTTTTTCCTTAGATAAAATAATAAAATCCTGGAGTGATACTAACTCTAAATTTAAATCTAGCTATCTCGGAATGAGAACAAAAATGGACACTTTAAAACTATATAAAACATGCTGTGGTTTTGAGGAGATTCACAATGACAACAACAAAGTATTTGCCTGTCTCAAGGCAATGAAAGACTATTTTTTCTTAATACATTATTGTAGAGTTCTTTAGAGAACACATAAGCTTTAGGAGATACATAACAATCAAATGTTAGCTAATGAACCTGGTATAATCCAAGGAAGTGAGAGGTCCTCTATTTAAGTGTTAGAAAGGTATTAACTACTCAGCCTGAAAGTACCATTTAGCTGGCACCTTATCTTGGAAACACACCAATGCCATGGGAGCTACTTCTGCACATCATCCTTTAGTTTTGACAGACTGATGTGCTCAGCTCCCCAGGCCAGACTCCACTGTAACCCATGCAAGAGTTCCAGTGTGTTGGAGTTTCCTTTAGTACTGCTAAGAACAAGCTCACTTCCTAAGGGAGCCAGTCCTATGACATTTGTTCCATATGGAATAACCAGAGGACAGTCCTGCTGTCTGTCTAGGAGCCAAATTAATGATCAGCCAATTGGACACTGCCATAAGATGCAGGAAGAGGCACGGTGCCAAATCCCCTCTGCAAGATATCCCATGCCTAGGAGATGCCCTTTGCCAGCCCAGCCAGCCAGGCACCCTACCACCCACCGTCCCTGTTTCCTTATTGGATTTCAGTGGCCAGCAGTAACATTAAAGGAATTTCACTTCACAATTTCACATTTTCCTGTTTTTTCCTCTGAAGCATTAAATAAAATTGTCATCAGATAAGAATCCAATGTAATCATTGAAGCAGAATTTAGCACACAAATAGCAGAACTATCTGATGGTGTGGGGGCTGTGCTGCTCACCATGCACAGTCCTCTCCGACCAGCACCTGCAGGTCTTCACAGACTGCCCCAGAAACACCCATTCACCCAGACTGGCTGCCAGCTCAACAGAGGAAATAAAGATGTACCTGAAAGAGGCAAATTCTGGTCAGAGCCCCCATCCCCATCCCTGCCAGAGCCAGAGAGAGGGCAAAACAGCAGTGAGGGACTCTGCCCCATGTGATGTGATGGGTCTCATGTTGGAAGAGAAAGGCATGCCTCCACCTCCATATTCCACTTCCTTCTGCTTTCTGATCTGCAAAGAAGTGCTTATTTTTAAATCTGTGCTCACAGCTGTCTGGTTTACTAAGGGTGCCATGCACACCTCCGGGGTGGGGATCAGCACCTTCTCCACCAGGGCTGCTTCTCATGACAGGGCACCTTTCAGTACAGTACAAACACGATTTGATATCTCCTGTATAGCATTCAGCGTTCACTTAAGTGAAAATTTGGAATAAAAATGAAATGAAAAATTGGACTCCCAACACTTTCTCAAGAACAGTTACTGAACAAAGTACATAAATAAAACTTAAAAGTATCTTCAGTCACTCCCCAGTGAGAGTCTGAATGCATAGCCACAGATTTGTACTCCCTTTCAGTCTGTCTCTTTGCCCTAATTAATCTTTAATTATGCTGTGATAAAAGTAAGAGTGATGGCAGAGGGGCAGAGAGTGTTCCAGGAATAGGGAGGGTTAGGATGGAGGCCTCCCCAGGGAAAGGTGCGTCTCCTCTCAGTGCCCTTTTGGCAAGGGGATTTTATCCCACTCTGGATACTGAGATGCTGTAATTTCACAATTTCTCATTCATCAACCAGTTCCGGTCAGGATCAGCCCCTGAGATAGACAGATCTCTACACTGGTTCTAATTATAAATGTTGTAAGTTTGATGTAGTGAGATGCTGGTATCAGTAACACTTGCCTCGACAAATAACTTGTAGTACCTCATTATGTACTTTTAGTACTGTGAAAGACACAAAAGCAGATATGCTTTACATCTTTTTTAAGGAAATTAATAAATTCTGAAGTGCCTGAACAAGCACACCTAGAAAACAATGAAAAAAATCACAAAGAATGCCAAATAGTTACAAAATAAGAGCATTGTTTTCATTCCTAGACCTGAGTCAGATGGGAATCTGTTTTTTTTTTTTTTCTTTAAGAGAACAGAGCTCTTCAGAATGTCAGGACAAGTCTGTGGGATGAGGAAGAGAAATGACAGCTCCTTAGTGAGGGGTAGGGGCATGGGAACCCTGAGGAAATTCAAATGATGACAGACTGCATGCATAAAAACATAGAGAGTACTGTAGTACTAAATAGGCAGTTTTAAATTCAGCATGAAGGTAGGTGAGCAGATTGCCTTGTGCAGGAGTACACGTACATGAATTTCCTTGATCCAAGAAAATAAGTGATTGAGATAAAATTTAGAAAAACATTTTAATTATAAACAGAGAAAGGACATAGTGCAAGCTAAGACAGAATAAAAGGACTTGATTCTTAGTCTGAGGCATGACTTTCTCAAGTCACAGCTTTTCTCACCATGAATAGAAAAGGGTAAAACACTGCAATCATGGAGCAAAGGAATCACTTCCAAGGCCATCTCCTCATTCTTGGTTGATTGCTACAGAAAGAACTCCTTGCCATCAGACACTATTCAGTATTGCCTCAGATATCCAAGGACATAAAACAAAGTCACAGTCCAACTTACTGTTATGACAGATAATGAATAATGCTTGTAAATTCTAATTGATCTAAGCACTGTCAGAAACAACAGCAAAAAGATCACACAAACCGTGTTAGAACATTTACTTCTTCTTCTAGTCATATGATCAATATTTATAATCTTACAACTTACTATCCAAAAGAAAGACTCTCCTTATAATGTCCATGTTTCAGGAAGAAAAAAATGCAAAGGTATGACACATGTTATTTACTGACAATTGAAAATCCATCTACCTTTTCATGTTTTGCTGAAAGCACTTCTTACAACAATTATTTTGTTTGTTCGTGATGATACTAGCTCCTCTCCTTGACTGTGAAATATCTGTTGTTTCTTCAAAACTCTCTCTGCCAATTCTGTTTCTTTATTGGAGCTCACTGTGGAAGTAATCAATATAGAAATTGCAGTCAGATCAAGCAATAAAAGACTCTATAAAAACACACACATCTCCTTTCTTACTCTAGCCTTCACTTCTGATTTGACTGTAAACTCTACACAACTCCTTTTAGACTACCTATTCAATACTTATTTAAAAAATGTCTTTTATACTCCAGCATAGCTTCAGCAGTTTCAAGTGATACTCAGTAGAGCATTATAATGCAAGTCAGAGAAAACTGACCCATCAAAACTTTGTAGTATCAGTAAAATTCAGTTATTATGAACATTCTTGTTATGACTGTGATCTTATTTGCCACAATTAGTCTCACCTGACTCTAGTCCTCTCCACTTCAAAATAAATAAGTAACCAAAACAAAATAAATCTCCCAATTAAACATGTAGGATCTTCTTCCAAGGATCAATAATTTTTTTTTTACATTAAAAACTAGACAGTACATTACATACCTCCAGAGAATGATCCCATCTTCTTTTTATCTTTCAGGTCAGCAGTTCAAAACCAGCCTCTCAGTAATGAGTGAATGCTGTTACCTTCATAAAAGTATTCAGTACTTTATATAATGCACTATAAATCTTATTGCATTCTAAGCTTTTAACACCAGAATTCTTTCACTATTCGTCTGCTCTATAAGGAAATAATTTTAGCACTTTTAAAAACAAATGGATTATTCATTTTTAGATGTGTCATAAGAGAAGAAACAGCTCAGAAGGAGGAAAACCAGCATAGGCTGTTCATCTATTTTGGCTTTAAACTGGAACAATAAGGAGACTAAATGTGAAAGTGTCAATGAGATAACAAAACACTGTAGGAAACTAGAACTGATTGGAGGAAAAAATATAAGAAAACTATTTATTATAATAGAAAAATGCTATTTGTAGCTGTGTTTAAAATAGTGCCAGACACTGTAGTCTAAAGAGTCTGTTGTCTCAAAGACAAGTAGGTACAAGGGAACTAATATTCAGGAGTGTGCTCACAGCACACACTGAGCTTGGACCAGAAATGGGGGCTTTAACTCCTCACAGCTGCTGTCCCAAATACAGCTGGGCAGCAGGGCAGCCAGGGCAGCTTAGTGGCTTGCTGCAGGCTGCTCCACTTTTGCACAGAGCTGGGATTCTGGACATTCCCAGTTTATATTGAATTCCAGAGGGAGATTGAGGTCCCCAAAGGGGTGGATCTATTCTGGGTAGATTTCTAGTCATAATTGCAGAGGAAACTAGATGGCGTGCCAGGAGTAGGATATCACTTCAGCTTGTGAGCCTGACAGGAGAGCATATGCTGTGTAAATTGCAGCAGGAATTGAAAGGAGGTTCAAGCCTATTCAATTTTGTTTTCTAATTTACTGTCAGAATATTGATAAATATTTGTAATGAGAATCAGTAAGAACTCACAGGGAATGGCAGATTTTGTGTGAATTTGAGATGGAAATTACTCTCTGTTGTCTTTCAAGGGGGAGGCTTTTTATTAATAGGTATCAGTTACTTCTGTTATAGATGACTTAAATCACCAATCAGTTATTGGAGATATCTTTACTCTTCTCTCTTACTATTTTAACAGAGCTCACTAAGTTGTAAAGCAGAGACTCCAATTTAAACATAAGTTTAATGGAAGATTTACCGTGACAAAATTTGATTTACTTCCCAGCTGAGCATAGACCACCATTCCCCAAAATAGAATATCTGACACCACCCATCTACAGTGTCTCCAAATCAGCTGATTGATATCAGCAGTGAAGTTGCAGAGGCAGAGGTATACAGAGAAGGTTTTCCTCCCTGCAAACTTGTGCCCCACGGCAAACTACTGTTATCTATGAAGAGAAACTAATGACTTGTCATTACCATACAAAAAGTTAATTTTGCATTGGATAAAGTTTTCTTGTTTTGCTTTATGCATGATATGCACGCTCTTTGTTAGTTGGGTTTTATATAAACATGGCTTGTTCTGGATACATCTACACTGCATTGCAGATACAGACCCAAACCTGCACTCAGGTCCAAGTTCATCCATGCTAGTCCATGAACTTTGGGCAAGATTTGGCTGTTTCTGCCACACACTGCTGCTTAGTGTGATCCCAAGCCTGCTCTCTGATCAGCGCCTGCTGCCAGTGTGACTGCTGCCTCAGAGACACTATGAAGGATCTAATGCATCTTTCCTATAAGCCATTTTTGTGCTGTAGTTCAAGTTCTGATAGTACTGTACAGACAACTTTCTCTTTGGATGTATGTGGGAAGAAGTGTGATAAAGAAAAAAAAAACAACAATTATATAAACTTATGTAAACCTAGCACTAAGATGGATGACATTCACATTCCTTCCCGAGTATGAAATACAATTGAGAACTGTGCTTCTTCATTCAATCATGTGTATGCTCAGACATACACACAAAGAAGCAAAAGCCATCACATGTAAGTAACACCTAGAGAGTAAGAAATAAATATGCAGTTGATAAACATTCTCTAGCTTGTACTGCAGGAGTGGGAAAGAAGCACATGCTGCACAAAGACACTATCTGAACAAGAAAAATAAAAATGCTTCTTGATAGCACTGGTAGAAATCTTCTGAAAAAAACTTTGATCTGATCCCAGTGAAATCCAGTCCTTTTGTCAAACATGTCCCTTTTGTACTTTGCCTTTTGGAAAGCCCAGACATTTAATTTTTTGAACTACAGAGGATGCCTGTTCGGGACTAAATGTGGACAGTCATACTGTGAATCAGATAAGCTGCATACTTGGCATACAGACAAAGAAGTGGAAAACATGATGTTTCCGGCTTCAGTTGCCTTCAGGTTGCCATTACAAGATCCTGTTCTCTTTTGAAAAGTTTCTCTTTTGCAAAGCTCCAAGTGTGTTTTTTGTTGTTGTTGGCGGTGGTGGTGGTAGGTTTTTGTTTGTTTATTTATTTGTTTTTTAATGCATGTGATAGAATGTTATGCAGTATCCACTTCAGGAAAATGTAGACAGTAACAGTGTTCTCCACTCTACTGACATCATCAGAACACCAAAGGGGACTTGAAAACAGCTTCGTATTTGCAGCTTGCAAAAAAGAGCGTAAAATTGACTGAAAGCCCATCCCTCAATTTATCTGTGAGATTAAATAGGTTTATATTGACAATTTCACATTCCCTGTTGCAAGTTGGTCTACACGTGGGCTTTCCTTGCAAGGATCTCAGTTTCTGCAGTACTTCCACCTGAGACGTCACAAAGCATGATGGTCAGGTAAAGTGTGAAAACATCTTCAAAAATGAATGCCCATAAGGGGGAACTGGGAAAAAAAAAGAAGTAATAAATGCACTTGATTTCTTTTCCTACTAGGAAGGAACGATGTGACCTATGAAATTTCAGCAGGCAGCGCAACTTCTTCAGCAGACACTTGGAAAAATACTCTGCTGTAATGACAGCTGCCTTTGAACTAGTTCAGGGATGGTGCTTCAGAGAAGTTGTTGAAATTGTGATCAATTATGCTGCACTAACAAACTGGGTTGCAGTAGATGATACAGGAAGTTCGTCCACAGTCAATTTTTCCCTTCCTGAGATTAAGTAGAACAGTGACTAAGAAAGGATATGAAAAGAGGATCGTGTATTTTCCAACTATGCTAGTCACAGATTTCAGGCAATGACTTCTGCAATCTGGTCTCCTACTTTCCTATTATTAACGTCAATTAACTTACTGCATGGAGGTCACAGTGTCTGTGTGAAGTACAAACTATTTAATGATGACTGTAGAAAAATGTAATTAATATCTGCACTGCCTCTAGCTTGATGAGTTACAATAGTGAGGCACCATCATCCTCAAGGGTGTATTATCAAGAGAAGAAAAAAGCCATGAAGTAATTTAGAATTAATAGGCTTTGTTCTAGCAACTTTGTAAGAGGATTTAAATACTTTTTATGAAACTTTCAGGCATATTTAAGTCTGTCCCAGTAAGAAATTGTAACTAAAATTTTACTTCTGGATTGAAGATCCCAGGACAGTCCAAAGTAGTAGTGAACATGCCACTTTTAAACTAAAACTGGACATTATTTATCTGTGAAATCCAGGAAATATATCACTCAGTAGCCTTTTTCTTATTTACATACTACAGTAGCTGTAGTTTCAGAAGACCATCAGGTCCTGGAGATCTACATTCAAATTCCATGCAGAAATCCTACAGGATAATGAACCTGTGGCAATTTTTCAGGCTACTGGTAATCTGACTCTGATTTCCAACATAATGCCAATGTGTAAATGCATTCAAACTTTTGCTTGCATGAAATCCCCATGTTCACATAGCTAATTTGATGCTCACCCTGCAACCTGTGCTGTTAGAGGTGGCAACTCAAATTCCTCCCTAGCCAAGTCTAAACATGCTGGCTGTACAAAGGGCATGGCTTGTTCTGTCCTATAAGGAAGAAGTGTAATAAAACAAATCAGTAAAGAATGGCTCTGACTTGTTCTCTGCACCCTTGGCAGCCTTTTCTACTTATCCAGCTCTATCTTAAGGAATCAAAAGTACAAGGGAGAAGAAGCTAGAAAAGAGCAGTCAAGCATAACATTGTCCCAGTGTTATCTCAGGTGTGTGGCTTAGTATTTCCCTGGAGTTAAAATTACCCACAAAGCTGACATGAGAACATATTAAATGGTGTTAAGCATGGGAATGGGGTCCACATACATAGATCACATTTTCCTCTACCAGACTTGTTTCCAGTAAGATGAGAAATCAGCCAGAGGCATATGTCATCTGAATAGTCAGAATGACCCATCAGCAGATGGCTTTACATTATTCTCTAAAACCTTGTTTCCCAGTAAAAAATTATGTAACCCTTAGTAGTATGCTTTCTAAAGTCTTACCATTGCCAGACATAATTTACCACTTATTCTTTTCATCTGATTCATCTAAAAAAAGAAAATAATTCTTTTTCTTCCAAAAAGCTCTCTTAGCAGTACTAACTTGGAACTGAATTAATCAAAATGCAATAATTACAAAAAATCTAAGTGTAAATTGAAATCCTACAATACAATTACTATCTGTTCCAGTAATTCTCATAACCAAAAGAAGGTAAAACTACCTGAAGAGGAAGCTGGAACAATGAACAATAAAAATATGGGTTTTTTTCCTCTTTTTTTTTTTTTTTTTAGGCATTTGTAGGATTTGTAAAGCCTGAAATAAACTTGTCAGATCAACCAAAAAAAGCTGATACCGACTATCACTGAAGAAATTCATATTGTATTTGCAGATTTTTCACTGCTGGTATATTCTACATATTCTTCTTTTCATGGAAAATCTTTTTTTTAATTGTTGTACTAAGAGATTTAAGTCAGTTACGATAATTTTCTTTGCTTAATCTTCCCACAGTTTACTGAGTGCAGAATTATTTCAAAGTATATTAATAACTACAGAATTCAATTAAAAAAAAAGTACAATCTACCTATTAATTTTCTTACTTTTAAATTAACATTCTAAATACTAATGTGCTTAAGGCTGCTTTCACCCAGCAATATATCTGTATTTTTCCCTAGAAATATCGATAACACTGTACAAATTATATCAGAATCCTGATGAATACTTTCTGGAAAATGCCTCTCCCATAAAATCTGCTGCTATAAAGTCACCTTCAGAAGTTCACCTTTGAACCCTTCTAGTGCTCTGCTGAAAGATACACTTTAACTCCATTTTCACCAATGTCAAATAAAATTTATATATTAATAGGATGACATGGATAATAAAGCAACTGCAAAATAGCCCAGTCTCTGACAGATCCTACTGGATCCCACTGCTTCATAGAGCAGTTTACAACTCTGGATGAAAATGTTTTTTGAAGTAAAGAGAGTGTACCATTGTATGCTTTGGAGAAGAACTACCAAGGGAAAGTGATTATGTGGAAATGCATACTCCACAAACTCTAGAATTGCTAAAACTGATTGATGATTCTCTTCCTTACTGCAGAAAATATAAGTTTCCTTTTAAGAGCTCTGGTGGTTTGCTTCCTTTGTATAACTCTGTGTGATATACACATTTTTGACTGCTGTAAGGAAAATATCTGCATACTGAAAAGCAGTGGACTTCTGAAAGGTCTCCAATGTGCAAATAACAAGAAATGTTTGAAGGCTGTTTTGCTCTCCAATTGTGCTTTTCTTCCCTCAAAAAGAAAAATGACACTTCTTCCCTTGGGATCAACATACTTTCTAAATTTTATTTTTTTTTACCTTGAGGGTAAGAAATTATTCAATTCTCAGTATGCATCATTTCAGAGTATTTAAATAGCTCTCCACCTAATTTGTTACATGTGGTTGAATTAAAGCTATGAAAATGATCACAGTGATAAACCCTGAAACTGAATATTCCCTTTAACAGAAATAGTGTGGTCCAAGAGGTATGTGTAAATTACTGTAGTATGCAGATTTCAGGGTGCATTTGTGCTATCTAGGGTGGTGAGATTCTGCTAATGCATATATGAATTCTAAAGTTTTAGGAGAGTGAACACTGACACCCAGAGTCTCCTGGAATTCTTAATGCTACAGACTGCAGTCTTGGCTTCTGTGCTGATATGTACAAGAGCATGTCTTACCAGTGTTCTGTGATAATATGAAGTGATAATATGAAGTGATAGTGATGAAATGACAGCACAGTTCTTCTTTTTTGGCTATGACAACTCTGCAGAAAGTAAAAAAAAAATATGGAAGATTATATCATAACTTTGGCAATCCTTTTTTTCTTTTTTCTTTTCTCTTTCATAAAGGTCCATGAAGGTCCCACTTCTAAAATCTTATGATTTCAGGAAAACAAAACAAAACAAAACTTTCATTTAAGAATGCTACAAGTTTATAAATAAGAGCTTGAAAATGTAGTTTTACTATATACTAAACATCAAAAAGCAAGACTAATAGAAACTGTTCCAACTCTCAGGGTTTTGAAATTACAAAAGACATTAGCTTTAGCTACATACCTTTCTGCAATTTTTTGCTGAAGCTCTCTTTTCTAGAACAATAGGTAAAGAGTAAATGAAGAACAATCTTAAAAGTGAAAGGATGCTATTATGGTTAGATTTTCTAAAGTTTATAAAAGTTGACCAATACATGGAGTGCTGTTTGACTTAAATGTCTTCCCTTCATCAGGAATAAAATCGGTAAGCTTTAGGCTACTTTCCTTGGTTACTTTAGGTCTCATCTTCAGTGTTACAGACACATTTCAATTAATCAATTGATCAATACATAAATAAATGATTAAATTTGGAGGAGCTGCATCTGTGTCAACTACCTGAAAAAACTGCAGTGGAAGAAAGCCATAAAAGAGGTCATTTGAACCAGTCAACACGCAATGAAGAAAAACACAAAGCCAGAAGAGCATTACCTCCCACAGCACATAGATGACTTCCCCCAGAGGAGGAACCACACATACCCTAATTTCAACAGTGTAAACAAGATGTCAGTTTCACAAGCCTTTTTAGTGCTGCTACTGACTGCTACTAATAACTGAGCAAGTTCAGAAGCACAGCAGAGGAGACTTTCCTGTACAGTTTGTTGTATACAATAATGATTTTTATCATTATTTTCATCTGTCGTGATTTTTATCTTTCCAACAAATCTATTCTCAAGCATTTATTGGATAGGAAAAATGCAGAAGTGATGAAGAAGAAAACTCAGAACGGATTAATTGTACGTGACCTTAAAAATCATATATTTCCAAAACTTATCAATCAGTCTTTTTTAGGTATATGACTTCAGCATAGTAAAAATCATGCATAATAATCATTCTCAAATTGTATTCGGATCGGAGGCTGGCTTACTTATTCCAGGTACATTACTATAATGAAAGATATTACCTCCCTCAAAATCTGGTCTTGCTTGAAACATTTGAAATATTTTCTGCACATTTTGAAGCAAAAGCCTACAAAATAAACCCTGTGATACTGCTTTCAGCTGGGATAGATTCAACTTTCTTCTTAGTAGCTGGTACAGTGCCATGTTTTGGATTTAGAATGAGAACGCTGTTAATCACACCCAATGTGTTAGCTGTTGCTGAGTGGTGCTTACACAGAGCCAAGGACATCTCAGCTTCTCACAAGGCCCTGCCGCATGGGGCTGAGGGTGCACAAGGAGTTGGCAGGGACAGAACCAGAACAGCTGACCTAAACTGGACCAAGGGATTTCTCATTCCACATGGCATCACTCTGAACAATAAAAGCTGGGGAAGTTGGGGGTTGCATTGCTTGGGGACTGGCTGGGCATTAGTCAGCAGGTACACTGTGCACCACTAATTCTATTCATTCTTCTTTGCTGTTTTTTTCTTGTTTGTTTGTTTGTTTGTTTGTTTTTCTCATTAGACTGTCCTTATCTCAAGTTCCTGCACTTTTCAGTTCTCTCCCACATCCTGTTACAGGAGTGGAGGTCAGCGAACTAGTGGGGTGTTGAGCTGCCTGCTGGGTTACACCACGACAGGCTTGTACTGGTGGCATATACCACAGGGAGATTTATTTGCACTTCAACAAACTGCAAAAGCTTTCAGATGTCCCTACAAAAGATTTCAAATTAAGTTGTGTTGTAAACCAGGTACTCTTTTCCCATTACATCTTTTATTGAAAACAACTATTTTGTTCAGGCTTGGGGGGTGGGGGCAAGGCAAAATAACTATTAGCCAAAAATCTGACATCCCAGTTGCCAGCTGCTGATTAAAGTACCTTGTCATGTATACAAAGCCGTTCCTGAGCCATACTGCCTAATCTGCACCCCTACACAAAATTAATACCTGCACACTAACAAATGGTATCACTGTATGCTCAGCATAGCCAGTATTCAATACTGAAAGGAAACTAAAATTTAAGAACAACCAAAACTTTTGTTTTATCTACAGATTCAAATCCTAGCAAGCAACATTAAAGCACTCCATAAAGACCAGAATTCTCAACTCAGATTATATACTTAGTCTTGCAAATTGCCTGCTAGGATGTGACAGGACTCACAGCCATTCAAGATTGTATAGACATTGCAGAGTAGACAATTGCAGAGTATGCAGATTGCATAATCAGCCTGTAATTTTAAATCCAGCCAAGAGGTCAGTTCAGTTAAATCCTTTAGAGAGAGCGAGCCAAAGATAAATGTTTGGGGAAGACAATCAAATTCAGTTTTATAGTCTTGCACTAGCATTCAATACATTGCTTTGGCTTTCAGAAACACAGGAGTTCTGCCCTTTCAGTTTATCCCATCTAGACATAGCACAGCATCTACGCTTGCAAATTGTTCTGTTAGTGCTATGCAGGTTAGTAACACATGGTTCCTGGCCTTGCAAATTTACCTCTCGGCCTTAATTAAATTAATTCTACTTTTTTCTCCTATTTGCTAGTGTTTACCCTAATGCTCTTCCACTTTAAGAAGTTCCTATCTTTAAACAAAGGTTGCCTCCCCTTTGAAGTTCCTTGAAAGAAAAATCTAGCTAAATCCTGATGATTTAGCTTTGGCTACTGAAAGCAACAAAGCACCATCCCTGAAACAAGTTGTAACTTCCACCCCAAGAGGTTTGCACTCACTTTTGATTGTTTCTTCCTTTTTTCTATTCTTCTTGAACACATGCATTAGTTACCTTTTCACAGTGGGAGTTGATTTTACAAAGCATGCTTTCAGCCAAGGAAGGAGGTAGATCATGCATGTCTCTTGGTTATTTTATCACTTTAGTAATTAACAGATTCAATGAACACTAATGACTAGGCTTTAAGAACATGCAAATGATTGTAATACAAAAGGTGTTGCAAGAACTACAATGAATTATAATCTGAACTTTTCTTCAGCCAACATTTAAAACATCACATAAACCAATTTTCAGAGCTCCATCTACTTCCCTTCTGCCACGAAAACTTCTAGCAAAGAACTTCCATATGAATAAATCAGCAGTTTTCCCTCCAACAGGGAAGAGGCTTTATCAATACAAATGCTTAACTGTAATCCAGAGTGTAGTTCAACATATGAATCCTTGTTCCAATGCAGCTCATATTACCATGTAGAGAAAAAGCCTCCCTTTCTAGAAAGGAGAGAAAAGAATGAGCTAGAGAAAGAAGAAAATACTCCTCATGTCTATGGATGGAGTAAATTAGTCTTATTACTTAAAAGTTCAAAGAGATTTTTTCCTGAAATTACTGATTACTTACCTGTCAATGTTTCAAAACACATAAGACATATAATAAGAGTTCATCTTTTTTAATGCCCTCAATATTTAGTTTTCTCACAATTTGCAATCACTGACCTTATCATACCTAAATTCTCTTATTCCAGTGCTTTCACTGATGCTGATGAATCCAGTATCAGTATTTGGGGAATCCTCAAGTATCAGTGTATTATGGTAAAGCAAGCTTTAGAGCAGTGAAACTCCTACAGCGCTGTTACATTTTTTGCTTCATCAGTTCCTATAAATTTTGCTTCCTGTTTTTGCCTTCTGTTGCTTTGTGGCTTCTTTATCTCACAACGTGAGAGTCAGAAAACAACAGCACACTCAGTAGTCTAATTGTTTTTTTTTTTTTTTTTCCCATGTAGCAGGTAAGATAAGAATGGGATGTACTATTGGCAAACAAGCCATGAAGAGGAGTTGAAAAGGAATCCTGCAAAGACGTTCAGCATGCTCAGATTGCTTTGATGTTCTACCCAAGATAACTTAGTGGGAAAGTCCTAACCAGGACATACTGTACAATTATTCAAATGACCTATCAGAATTTCTAGTTTCCACTGGGCAAAACCTGAAAAGGCTACAGCTAGGTCCCAGGTCAGATTGTCCCAGCAACTCCATTTCTGCCAGCTGGCATCTTAGCCATAGGCTTCTAAATAGACTTGCCCAACATTAACCCGGCCACCGTGTCTTCAGATGGATAAAATCTGTCTCACCAAAAGGTGCTGCACACCTAATGGCTAAATCAGCCAAACACAGAATCACAGAACCATGGAATCACTCAGGTTGGAAAAGTCCTTAAAGATTATCGAGTCCAACCACAACGTAACCATACTATCCTAACTAACAACCCTCTGCTAAATCATGTCCCACATTGAAACGGATTTTAAATGCATCCAGGGATGGTGGCTCAACCACCTCCCTGGAAAGCCTACTGAACATCAAGTTTTCTTCTCTCCCCTATAGCAAGGATGCTGCACACCTGCCTGTACTTCCAGACATTTCAGGAAGAGCAATTTGGAACTCCTTCATATCTTGAGACAGTAATCTGAGCTGTATTGTCTCTGAATCCCACCATTCCATGCTGTCAAAGCCGACTTATAAATCTGTGGGCTCAGCCTCAGAGGATTCTGGTATTATTGTACTGTCAAATGGCTCAAGAGAACTGTGATTGTAGCCATGTTTCAAAAACAGTGGCTTAACTGTACAGATATCACTGTGCAATATATATATATGTGTATACACACATACACAGCTCCCTAATTTTTGTACATGAACAAAACAACATTAGAGACAGAACACTGAAGATTCCATCCCAGTGCCACAAGTGTACGTATGGAGGACATTCATGCTCTCAGTATCAGAAAAGGCTCCTACCTGCCTGTGGCCCTGTAGAGCCAGCAAGAATCCCAAGCCTTCCGTGACATATAAAATGGGTTTAAGAAAAAAAAAAAAATCTGTTCCTGGTCCTTTGCCATTACATCTATTTCTTAAGGGGTTTTATGATAGAAAGTTTTAATATGAAGGACTGTTAAGGGACATGGATGGCAGCAGATATGTACAAATTCAGATGTGTAATTCTGGAAAATCAGCACATGGCACATCTGACTTGCACATGCTCTGCATGAACTCCTACAGCTCCACCAGCATTGGAGAACTATGCCTATGTACCAGCTTCACTGTAGCGACCTTTTCTGCATTACTGATACAAATCTTCGGCGGAATTCAAGTTCTCCATCAGCTGCAATAACTGTGTCTTGAGAATAAGAAAGCAGCACATTCCCCCACCCTGAGGATTCTCCTTCAAAGAATGCCACCTGGTCAGGTTCTACACTGCAAAACACAAGTGGATTTTTTTTTTTTTTTAAGTAACAACTATATATACATATCTATGCATAAGTGCCTTAATTTACACGTATGCAGTACTGTACAGGCATTAAAGTACCTAAGCAATTAAGGACTCCAGATTGTAGCAGCCAAGCCCTGAAAACAGAGAGTTGTTAGAAACAACTCTCTTCCAGCACTGTAGCTCAGCTTCGGACATTCAGCAGGGAGACCTGCGCAGCCCTTCCTCTCATACAGAATAACCCAGCTGCCTGCAAGCCACTGACCCTCAAAGCAGGGCCGTGCGGGAGGTCAGCAGGCAAAGGGCAGAGGAGGCCGCGCTCCTTTCCTCGGGAGCCGTCCCGACGGTGCCGCCGAGGTTCCCTCCGGCGGGGGCGGCCCCGCGGCAGTAGGACCTTCAGGCCGCGAAGATAACCGCCCTCAGCCCGGCCGAGGCGGGAGGAGCCCCCCCGCTGCCTACCGCTCCCACCTACGCCCTCCCGCCCATAAAGCCGGTGCGGGGCCCCGCTGTTTGCTCGTCCTCCTCGCCCGACGTGGCTTGCAGCTCCGGTCTGACATCTGTCCGGCTCGCGAGCTGCGGACTTTTTTTTTTTTTTTTTTCATTTTACGTCGTCCCCTCTCGCAACCACGGCAGCCGTCGTCTTTTCGCAGCCTCCGCGGCCTTCTGCGGGGCCCGGGTCGGCCACCTACGGGCGGCCTGCGCGCCGCCGGATGCGGCGGGGCGGCCCGGGGGCGCGGGGCGGCCCCGGGGCGCGGTGCAGCCTTGGGGCGCGGTGCGGATTGTGTTCTTCGGCGGCGGGAGGCCGGCGGGGGGGCGGCGTGTCGGTCGGCTTCTACCGCGGGTTCCCGGGGCAGCCGCTGCGGCTGCTGCTACTCTGCCTCTGCGTCCCGGGCGGCAGCCTCGCAGGTGAGTGTTCATTCCGAGACTGCGGCTCGGGTCCGGGGACCCCAAAGCGTCCATCCCACAGGCGCCGCGGGGAAGCCCTCCTGCGGCCCGGGAGAGGCGCCGGCTTGGCGGTGGGGCTGCGTTCTCCCTCATTCCCTCCGGGCGTCGAGGCTGGCCGCCGCGCCCTGCTGCCGCGCCCCCAGCATCGCTGGTATCGCAGCCGCGATGCGCCGGGCTGCCGGCTTGGTCCTCGCTGTGGCTCCGCATCCCAACCCGGTCGCTGGTGCCCCGCGAGTGGAACGGCTTCGTCAGTGCGCGAGTGCGGGGCCGGGAGCTGCACTGCTGCCGTGTTTGTACCGAATAACGTGTCGCTGAGGGCCTGGAATAAAAGCATGTCCCCGTGGGTTTTAATTATAGCTAATTTGTTAAAATATAATCGGGAGAGTTGGAAGGATGTTTCTTGGAGAATTTTTCTACTGCGTTTTAAATACTAAAAAAAAACCCAAAACCTAAACACTCTGGGATGCGTTTTTGATGGCTCAGGAGTGGGCCACGTCTGAAGAAATATGTTTTGTTAGGTTTTGTTCTTGGTCGCTGTTGTTGGAATCGCGGCTGGGCGGTACGGTACGATGGGACGTTACGGCCCAAGCGCCGGCGTTCGCTGGCAGGGCGTTGCTGTGGGAGCTGATGGTGGGCAGGTCCGCGTGCTGTGAGCGCTGCTGATGGCCCCGCTGCCTGCTGCACGGCGGTCTGCGAGTAGTTAGGTGTGTCCCGGTGCTCCCTCCTGTCGAACTGACGGGCACTGGGAGGAGCAGTACTGCTCGCCCCGTGGTGACAGCTTCCTTAAAGTTTGTGGCATTTTCACTGGAAGATGTGAAAGGGCAAAAAAAAGTGTCGTGTAGTTCTTAAAGCTTGTGCAGAATGTGCATTTATATACACATGAATACATCAGAAAACCTTTCTGACAGTGTCTCCGTGATGGAAAGAGTTTTATGACTGTGAATGCCCTGATGGCTGTAGGAACCTCTGAGCTGCATTAGGGGCAGGTGATGCTTGTTTTTTTTTTGTTGACTTACCACCATAGCTTTTACCTAATGGTGATTGAAGCACTTCTGAATTTATGTGACATAATTAATGAAGTGAGATTCTGTGCCTCCAAAACAAATAAATAAATAAATTGAGGTCCCTGCCTGGGAAGCACTTTCTTTAAATCTACTGTCTTTATAAAATGGTGGATATGATACCTGGTTTTTGGGAAGATAACCAGAAATGAATCAGCAGCTTTAGTACCATCTATATGTATAAAACAAGGCATTTGCTTTTCAGACTTCCACTAAATGCTTTCATGTTTGAATAAAAAAGGTTCAGTAAGAAGAGGGGCTTCATACTGTGATTTCCACGGTGTCTTAAATCCAGGAAAATAATGTACTATTACTCTCTTGTTGATGAGTAATTTGCAAAGGCACACAAGCGCTCCCAAGGGAAGTTCTTGCAACTTTGGAGGCAGGTGTGCTGGCACTGACTTCTGGTGAAGCTCAGTAACAGCGTGCTCTGGAGATGTGCAGGTTCAGCAGGCTTCCTTCTAAACAGAAGTTTTCAGTAGAAGCAGCTGCAGGGAGTGCTTTGTGCACAGGGCTGAGCTGAAGAAAGTTGAGTCAGGTATCCCTCTGCTGCTGGCCTCCTATATATTACTTTGAGTTAAGTAACTTGAGTTCTTACCATTCTGTTCCTTCTGTCTTTTAGTCTTATTAACTGTTAATTGCTTTGAAAAATTTAAACCATCACTTTTGTTCTGCATTGGGTTTGGAGTTATTTCTGACTATTCATTGTCAGGACATAAAGTTCTTAAAAGCTTACAGCTTCATGCTGTTTCAGTTGCCTGGTTTAGTTGCACCGTGTGCTGCTAGATTGCTTTAGAAAAAGCAAATCCACCACATCTTGTCTGCTGTCTTCTGACCCTACAGATGGTAAGCAACTTCACAAACAGAGGACCTGTTTTCTTGGGCTTCCTTGTTGGATTTCTCTGGTTCGCTGTAAAGAAGAGCTTTTGTTGAGGCGTTTGGAAGCCCTTTGTTTGGATCCTCTGGTACCTTGTGAGAAAGCTTATGCTGCAGCTTTTGCCTTCCAGGCACCACTAGAAGGTTCTGGCTGTCAGTCTTGGGAACTGGTGAATGCTCGTGTTCTTCCACAGAGCAAAATTAATTGACAAAAAATATTGAACTAATTATGCTAAATTAAACCAAATTTCATCTCAGTCTTTCCCTACTCAGCAACTTTTTGCTGTGTTTTTATGAAGACCTTTCAGTGGCCAGAGTGTTTGCAGGATTCAGTGTGATTCATATAGATGAAAATGCCAGAAATTGCTCCAGTGATTACAGTCATAGTATAACTCCATTTTATCTCCCAAATATTGGCTGCAGTAGGAGTAGAGGGAAGACAGAAAAAATAAATCGGTGACCTCATACTCTCATCTACTCCATTTTCTGTAAAGATCAGGGCAAGCACAAGACATCAATCTTCATCGTTGCTAATGGAATTTAATTATAGGCTAAGGAATTTTAGCCCTTAGTCTGTAGTTTGATAAGCTATTCCCCTGTATTTACTTATATCTCTACCCGCCTTTATCACACTCATCATACAGCAGTGGGTCATCTTGATAAGCTGTATAGCAGTATGTCTGT
Organism: Meleagris gallopavo; assembly: GCF_905368555.1. NCBI lineage: Eukaryota > Metazoa > Chordata > Aves > Galliformes > Phasianidae > Meleagris > Meleagris gallopavo. The sequence goes on along the minus strand of NC_139435.1, from coordinate 14,993,368 downwards.
GACAGGACAAGACGTGCTATGTTACCTCTATGCCATGTAGTTCTGTTTGTGAGCAGGTAAAAACCAAAAGGTAGAAGCAGTGTTGAGATGAGAAATAATGCTTGTCACCTGCTCTCATTTAGTTTGTGAATCAAAGAGAAAAGCAGTAATGAAAAGCCTAATAGTATGCAAAACATGTTGCAGGTTTATCTGGCTTCCTTGCAGAGAGGTAAGAGCTGCTGAAAAGCCTGATGCCTTTTAAATTTATCATCTTCAGGGATTTTAATTACTATGCAGATAATACATCTAATAAGCTGACAGAGGATCAGGTGATCCATGGCACCTTCAGAATGCCTCAAGATGATGCACAGATATAAAATTTGTGGACCTTTCTTCAATTTTAGCCCTAATATCAGGAGCACAGTAGTCTTCCCTGCTCTGAGGACTGGGATTAAGAAGGGGATAAGATTTAGTCTTCTTATCAGCTGGGTCATAAGCCAGCATGTACTCAGATTGGGCGAATTCCTCTATTTCTTAAGTTCCTTGTGTTAGGTGAAGAGCAGTGGGACTGGTGCTCTAATTAACTGTTAGAAATGAGAATGCCAGTTATAAAGAGCCACTAACACACCGGTGGCAGATTGATTGATTGATTTACTCTCTTTGACTAACTTAGTATACTCAAACTGTTTGAAGTATAGTGGACAGATTGAGAGTATATGGTGCAAGCCAGGTATGTTTCTGATGCTGTCTGCAGTAACTGTGTGCTGAGGTGTCCACAAGACAGTCTGCAGGTGGTCTGTGCTTACAGTAGTGAGACTGCATGGGAGTGTTAGTGGTGGTGTTCAGTGGTAGGAATTAACAGTATGCTTGAAGGCACATGGTTCTCAGCAGGTCTGAACACAATCAAACTGTGATTTGGATTTACACTTTTCGCTCTGTGCTTGCTTCTGCTTTGAAGGTCTAGTAGTGCTTATTACATTGTCCTTTATTTGCTTACAGCTGCAAACACAGCATATGTGCCTTTTTTCTCTGGCTGCAAACACAGCTTTGAGACTGCTGGACAAATCAATTAAAAGGCATTGAGGTGATGTTGCTCAAAGAGGAGCATATCCTGCTGCTATGGCTGTAGACTATGTCCTGGAATACAAAAATTATGTTAAGATAGTATTTATTTTAAGCTGTGCCACCCAACTGTGGGAATGAAAAGGAAATGGCAAACATCTGTTTTAGTAAATCATTTGGGGACCTTGAGTTCTCATCAGAAGTGATACGGCAGAGTGCTCCAACTGAACAGTTTATCTCTTTCTGCCCCTGCTGTTCATTCCTCTCAGCCAGGAAGGCAAAGCAAAATCTTGGTGTTTTGGCTGGCTCTTAAAAAAAAAAAAAAAAAAAAAAAAAAAAAAAAAAAAGGCTGAGTTGAGTGATACAGATGGCTTTTTTGCTCATGGAAATTATAACGGATGGAAATCTGTCACAAAACAGAGTGCAGCTGCAGAAGGTTCTTACAGGTTTATTATTGTGTTACTGAATCTGCCAGGCTGTTTTAAAATAATCAACTAGTTATCAGTATTACCAGCTGGAATGGTCCAAGCTCACAGGTTCGATGGGATTTGAATATAGGGTATAAAACTTACCGTTCTGCTGAAATATTCTGAAGTGTAGCCTGACTATCTAAAATTCTCATTTGGGTTTTTAGAGAAGTCAGGTAAAAGATACTGCCTCTGTTTGAATTCTCTTGTCTAAGATAAGCTAAATGCAACTAGTGAAAAATAAGCGTTTACTATGTGGGCTGTTTTTTCTCAAAAATCAAGAAAAAATGATGGTAGACTGAGGGTAGTAGTCTCCACTTGTTTTTATTAACTATATTCAGATCTGAGGGAATAAATGTTCTTTAAATCCTTTTTAGGTCCGTTGGTGACGACGTTGGATGCCAATCATACTCAAGAGAATGCTTTGACTCGGATGCACACTGAAATAAAGTCGTCTGCTGGTAATTATTTTATTTTGGTACACCTAAAGCTATAATACTCTTTTCCTAGTGATCTTAAGGTACCATGTAATATGTACACTTCTGTTATAAGTTGTCAGATTTTGTTCAGAAGAAAAAGAAGCAAATGTATTATGTTGGCATTTTTAAGTTAGTGCAAAAGTTTGTATCCTAAGCATCTCAAGGACTGTGGAAAAAGCTATCCAACTACAAAGTGTGAAATCAGATCAGGCACCCTCCCTAGAGAATGAGCAATTCCCAAACTAGAAGCATCATAGAAGGTTTCTTTTCTAGCAGACAACTGATAACTTTCATGTGAATACTCTGCTTTTTGTTCTTGTGTTAGTAAGATTTGTAATCCTGTCCTTGCGTCATCTTACCTTTATCTTTGTATTTTTTTTTTTTTTTTTTAGTTATATATATCTGCCATCATTCTGTTGTCCACACTATTCATCTGCTGTATTAAGGTCCCTAATTATGATGGGAAGTGGAGGGTATGTTGCAGACTGGAGAAGAAATGGATAATTGATTCCCACCTCTCTTTTCTTCATAAAGATCAGAGCACCAGGAGCTCAGCAGTGCACCAAAGCTGAGGCTGATTAACACAAATCAGATTTGGGCTAGGTTGTGTTTATACGTGAACTTCTGGCAAGTTAGGACAGGTTATTCTAACCACTATTCTGTCTTTAAAGATGATAATGCTAGCTTTCTGATGTTCAACTTCAGAGCTTTTAAGCAAAATGCAAGAGAACTACAGTAAGTGCAGTAGCTACTGGATTCAGTAACTTTTCGTATGTAGGTAGTTCAGTGGTTTTGATTTGTTTGTTTTGGAGGTACAGAACAACCATTGTACAAACTGATGCCTTATGAAGGCATCTGTCCCCTTGAAGGATTTTGGTAATCAGGTGGTATGTATAGTGGGCTGACAAAAACTCAGGTGATCCATAACAACCTTGGCATGCTGTCAAGACGTTCGCATGCGCAAACAAAAGAACATTTCCCGGACCTTTAGTCTTCATATTTTATGTCAGGCATAAGCATTTGAACTTGTTTGCCTGCAGGTGAGGCAGAAATTGAGGCTTGCTTGCACAGTTATATAGAGGAACAGGACTCTGTCTAGTGCTGGGAGACAGTTTAATAATTTTGTTGCTTTAAAAAAATGTTCTGAAATAGTAGTCAGGATTGGCAGTAACACTCTAGTATCAACAGCTACTAAATGAACTAGCCTGATGTTCTTCCACCTCATCCAGGTGGAAAAAATGTACCAATTTATTTTTTCTCTAAACTGGTTGAAGCTTGAGGGAAGGTATGAAAGAGCAGATGGCACAAGCCAAGCATAAGGCTGATTGCCTGTAGCGTAGCATTCCTCATGTTGTGAGCTGACATGTTGACCCAAAAAATGACAAAACGGAATCTTGCTTTGCAGAATGGGCAAGCACTTTGGAGGCATGTGGTACCTCTACTAACACTTGCTCTGAGATACCATGAGATGCAGACCAGTAGCAGGGACTTCTTTCATCTGAACTGCATTCTGGCAGTAAGTGTAGCTGAGGGGCATTTTTTTTTTTATTTTTATTTTTTAATGCGGTAAAAGAAAAGGGGAAATAGTTTGAGAATATTTAGGCTTTTAGAAATGAGATTTCTACTGCATAGTGTTCAACTCTGCCACCCAGTGCTTAGAGAAGGCTGAGGCTGTAGCAGTTTTCTCCTCTTGGCTCCAAACAGAAAAACTTAGGGAACTCCTTCATCTGTAGGAGATCCATCCATAGGATAAATAATGCAGTCTCTTTCCTTCTTCAGAAACTGGAATCATTTTCTCCTACAGTTTTATATGATCAGATGGATTAAGCCTGTACTTACTGATCCTATAACTTAAGATTAATTATAAAATAACTGATAATAGGAACTGCTTTGCAAGTATGTAAAACACATGACTTAAAACATGTTTGCAGCGGAGGAAAGATTTTTTTCTCAGTTTCAAATTATTGAAAAAAATTAACTTCATTTGTAACGACCTTGTTTTTAAACTTTTTAGAGCCCGTAACAACTACACAGACTGTCAGTCAAACAACCTGGAGCAGCATTGCAGATCACTTGACACGTGGACATGATGTATCTACACCTGGTAAAAGCAGTCAAATGTCTTCTTATATATAAAGTATTAAGTTCTGCTGTGTGTGTGCTTTTGGTCATTGTCTTTGTTTTAACTTAACAAGAAGTTACAGAGAATTTATATTAGTGGCAGTTACCAAAACAAAGCATTTGATGAAATCAACAGTGTTTAAGTTCTGTTTAAAGCTGTATGAAAAGGAACCAGAAACTGGAAAAAAAAAAAAAAAAGTTGTAATTATATTGAATTGGCCTTTTTTTCCAAGTATAGCTTCTTTTCCACATTTTCACTGTGCATATGAGTTTGCTAGGAAATTGTATGCAGACAGCAACAAAACATATATGGCTGTGAAAGGGAGGGTGATACTTCCTTAGCTGATCTGCATCTGTTGTTAAAGCTACAGCTTTATTAATTATCTTAATTACTCTGTTCTTGAAATGTACAGTGATAAGCATAAACAGAGGCTCTTTCCACAACTGCCTACCAGATAATATCAACTATATCAAACTATGCAGAAATTTACAAAGTTTGTCTCTGAACAGTATTCTGTCTGTAGTACAACAAAACAGGGATTTTTTTGGCCGTTTTATCTCTTTTAAATGTCACTTTCTCTTCCAGAAAGATGAGATGAGATAGATCAGATAGATGATAGTACATTGATACCCATTTTATGTAGGGAAGGAAATTCCCTCAAGTATATCACGCATTTGGTGGAGTAGTGTGGAATTTGAACCATGTTCTGCTGGAGCCCAGGGCATTCGTGTCTTTGGATTTTAGCGGACTAGCATCTGAAGTAGATGGTCTGTGTCTAGCTTTATTACTGTTAAAATGTTGGATTGTAGACGTTTGAGAAATAACCATGTTCTTTCTGTCGTCCTCTTTTTCTATTTTTCTGAAGCTTATTTCTTTTCCGAGCCCAGTTTAATGTTGTTGTACTCTCATATAGGTTCAGGACCCATTCCTAAGCTTTAGGAGAAATATGCATATAAAAGGCTCTGCTACAGGTTGTGAAGTAGACAGTTACAGCTTTTCTGGAGTATTCTGAAATTTAAAATTACAGCATTGTATTATAGTTAGAAACTGTATTCTGAACTGGCGTCATTACTGTAATGATGGCCATATAACACTGCTGCCTCGAGATTGTGGTTACAAAAAAAGTGATCTCTATAGGAGTCAGCTTTGGCAAGGTTTCGTTTTGTTTTACTCGTTTTTTCTCTAGAGGATTACTGTAAGAAATGATTGCAATACTGTATTGCTTCATGATTGCATTTATAGCTTTATAACATATCACTGTCTCCATGACCTTGTTAGGTCCAGATCTTAGCACGCTGGGTTTTAATGAGGAAATCAATTTGAACAAGTCTAAATCCCTTTATGTGGAGTATGAGGTGCTCCTTCCTGGTGAGTATGTTATTTTCTCTTCCAGTTATGTTACGTTGAAAATCTCTTAATTTCATTTAGTATTTTTTATGAATTTTACAAGTGTTTAGGATGGCAACTTGTTGGTAAAGTAAGTTGTTCAGAGTGAACGGTGAAAAGATGAGTGAATTTGCTGTGTTTACTGTTTTCTACTAACTATTTTGCAGTGGAGAACAAGACTTCTAGTATTTTAATAAAAACATTAGTAAAACAATTCATAGCTCTCTATTCTTCCCACAAGTCAATTCAAGTAACAATTTCTTTGCTTTGGTGAATCTGTTTGGAGAGGCAGTGTAAAGTGCAGTGCTTCTTAACTAACTGGTGGTAGCCAACTTCTCAGCATCGCAGCTTTGAGAGCAAGAAGAGACCTTGAGGTAAACATGAGGTTTCCCAGTTGACAAATATGAAGTTAAAACCAATTTCTAGTACAAATGGAAAAAAACATTTTAATTGGAATTTAATTTACTTAGAATTTGAAGAGATCAATTAGAACTCCTTTGCAAAATACTAATCTTAATCTTGTATTTTAAGGACACAATTGCATAACACTTACGCTGTTCTTCTGGCATTGTTTTCTTCTAATTTAAAGTGAGATACTTAATGAGGTAGTCTCTGTTTCTTGCTCTGGTACAAGTGCTCTTAGTGCAGAGATCTCCTACATATCAGCCTTCCTAATGGCTAATCTTCAACAACATAAGGTTTTCATGTTCCATTCATTGTAAGTGTGGATTTCTTTTTAGACAGTTAATGTCAAAATTGCATTCTATTTTTAACCACCGTGATTAATCTAATTCAAAATTTTCACTACTATAAAACTAACTCAATTTTCAAACTACTTTGATCATAAACAGGTAAGGTGAGTTATGCTTGGTTTGGTTATTGAGTTTAATATATGGCTCTAATAAATGAGCTATGATCATTATGGCTCTGCTGTGTAAGATGGACTGTTGCACCTTTCAGTGTAACACCAGGCCAACAAAGCTGTAGTATTTTGTTATTGACGTGGACAGGCTGGATAACTGGGCAGTAAGAAACCAGATGAGGTTTAACAAAAGCAAGTGTTGAGTATTGCATCTGGGGAGGAATAATTGCATGCACTGGTACAGGTTGGAGGATGAGCTGCTGGAAAGGAGCTCTGCGGAGAGGGACAGTGAGGTGGGTTGAGAACTGGCTGACTGGCAGAGCGCAGAGGGTCGTCGTTGGTGGTGCAGAGTCTGGCTGGAGACCTGTAACCAGTGGTGTCCCCCAGGGGTCTGTGCTGGGTCCGGTCTTGTTCAGCATCTTCATCAGTGACCTTGAGGAGGGGATAATGGTCACCCTCAGCAAGTTTGCTGATGATACCAAGTTGGGAGGATTGGCTGACATGCCTGAAGGCTGTGCTGTCATTCAGTGAGACTTGGACAGGCTGGAGAGCTGGGCAGTAAGAAACCGGATGAGGTTCAACAAAAGCAAGTGTAGGGTCTCACACCTAGGGAGGAATAATTGCATGCACCAATACAGACTGGGGGATGAGCTGCTGGAGAGGAGCTCTGCAGAGAGGGACCTGGGCGTCCTGGTGGACGACAGGTTGGCCATGAGCCAGCAGTGTGCCCTCGTGGCCAAAAAGGCCAATGGCATTCTGGGGTGCATTAAGAAGAGCGTGTCCAACAGGTCGAGGGAGGTGATCCTCCCCCTCTACTCTGCCCTGGTAAGGCCTCATCTGGAGTACTGTGTCCAGTTCTGGGCTCCCCAGTACAAAAAAGACAGGGATCTCTTGGAAAGAGTCCAGCGGAGGGCCACAAAGATGGTGAAGGGCTTGGAGCATCTCCCCTATGAAGAAAGGCTGAGTGAACTGGGTCTGTTTAGCCTTGAGAAAAGACAACTGAGAGGGGACCTGATCCAGGTTTATAAATATCTGAGGTGTGGCGGCCATAGTGGTGAGGCCAGTCTCTTTTCAGTGGTACGTGGAGACAGGACGAGGGGAAACGGACATAAGCTGCAGCACAGGAAGTTTCGCACGAATGTGCGTAAGAACTTCTTCACGGTGAGGGTGACGGAGCACTGGAACAGGCTGCCCAGGGGGGTTGTGGAGTCTCCTTCTCTGGAGATATTCAAGTCTCGCCTGGACGCCTACCTGTGCGACCTGGTGTAGGGAACCTGCTTTGGCAGGGGGGTTGGTCTCGATGATCTCTAGAGGTCCCTTCCAACCCCTACAATTCTGTGATTCTGTTCTGGGCTCCCCAGTACAAAACAGACAGGGATCTCTTGGAAAGAGTCCAGTGGAGGGCCACAAAGATGGTGGAGGGCCTGGAGCATCTCCCCTGTGAAGAAAGGCTGAGTGAACTGGGTCTGTTTAGCCTTGAGAAAAGACTGAGAAGGAATCTGATCCAGGTCTATAAATATCTAAGGTATGGGGGCCAGAGTGGCGAGGCCGGATGTTTTCAGCAGTGTGTGGAGACAGGACAAGGGGAAATGGCCAGAAACTGCAGCATAGGAAGTTCTGCACAAATGTTGTGCAGGAGAGCTCAAGGAGCTCTTGGGTTGCTTGTTATTCATGGTGCAAGATTAATGACTTAGGCATACTTTTCTTGGCACATGCTCAGGTGGCCCTCATCTATTGTGCCAGATATGTTATCAGTTCTTTCAGCCTTCAGTTTGAGACAGATATGTGGTCAATTATTTGTCTTACCGAGGCCTTGAACATAACCAGTCCTGTGCTCATTTGCTACCTAGTGAGACCTTGATTATAATGAGTATTGTACTCATTATATGCCTGAGCAAAGCTTTCTGTAATGACCAGGCCCAGAGGAAGAAACTAGGGCAAGGAGGGGAGCACACAGTTGTAGAACAGAACCATAAATTGATTTGAAAATGATTCAGTTTCAAGTGGAATAGCTGAAGCATGAAAAGCCAGATCCAGCAATAAGGTTGTGGATTTTTATTAGCAGGGCATTACCCATGATTTCACAGTATCATAAAGATTTGTAACTGGCTGATTTGTAAATACTTACAAATATTTACAAGTCTAACTCTTTTTGAAATTAGTAATACAACTTTGTACTTAAAAGTATTTTAATCCAATATTACTAAGTTCTGATTTTTAAATTACTTTTTATGGAGTTGAAAAGGAGATTTAGACTGAGCAGACATTGTTTCCCCACTTGCCATCCCACTTTCTGTGAGAACTAAGCATTAAGTGTATTTTTGTTTCAGGTTAAGCTATGTAAAATCATAGGTGTGTCTTGATGTTGGTAAAATGAATGTTTCTGTGTGATCCTTATAGGAAGTCTACCTATAGAATTGAGTGACTATTAGTTTGTAATCATTATATATAGCAACTCAATAATAATTAAATTTTGTCAAAAGCTCAATACCTGATACTGTAGTTATGTTTTCACTGGAAAGTATGAGAAAACCACACTGTATCCTCTTGCAATCCAGCATATGTTTTAATCTTATTTTCACAGAATGAAGAAATAAGGTGTTTTTTCTTATAAATACTATTTTTCAACTTCTGTTAGGTGAATCCGGTGTTCCCGTGGAAAAAAACATCACTTTGGGCAGTGCAGTTAAAATTGAGCTGTCATGCAGACTGGCTGATAAATATTCTTACATGAAAATTCTTCAGGTGACTTGGAAGAGGGGAAATGAAACAATCAAACACATCAATAAAACTGAAAATAGCTGGGGCATCCAGTAAGTAGTCGTCTTTACTGTTTTGCTTATATGTTTTACTGTCACATACATATACACAGCCCCAGGCTAATGTTAATGACTGAATAATATGAATATTCTATCACTTTTCTGCTACTTCATATACACAAATGCAACCCATGTAAAGAACCTGTATAACAGGGAGTTCAGCATCCTCTCCGCTGTCAAATTCTTAAACTGCATTGTGCTGGAGCTATTACTAACCCATTGATGGACAGGCTTTTAATTGAGCAAACTATGTAAGTTATTTCATACAGCATATGCTACATGGTGAAGCCATGTCTAATTCAGTAGTTCATGGATAATACTGCTTAAAGATACTTGTGCCTGTGAGCAACAAGAGTTAGAATGATATTTACATTCCTAAATATTCATGTGCTTTTCTGTTTTCTTACAATGTAGTGGTTCTCCACTGCACTAAATCTGAATCTGACTGTTTCAAGAATATGTTCTTTGCTGACTTCTTTATGATGTTAATTTGCAGTAATTAGTAAATGCAAACAAAATGGTGTTTTTTTGTTTTTTCCTTTTGAAGATTGACTATCTCAGAAAACAGAAAACTGGGAAGTTACACTTGTACGGTGACAGGTGAAGAAGAATTCAGTGTGGCGTTTCATTTACAAGGCAAGTTGACCCATGAAATCCTTTGTTAATAGATCCTGGATATAAGTGGTTGCTAATATTGTCAAGCTAAGTGAGAATCACTATCAAAGGCAATTTTTGTAGTATGGAGAGAGATAGTTTAGAAGCAAAACTAAAAGCCCTCATAATAAAACTTGCAACAACCCAAACCATGTAAGCCTACTTTTCTGCTCCTCTCCCCTTAGAGAAGTGACTGATTTTTGTCTTCCTTCCCTATCCATCCAGAAGAGGTGAATCTTCATCACTTTCTTAAGGGGGAGTGGGTAGGTGGAAAAAACTCTGGATGGGGACTGAGGGTTTTTTGTTGTTGATGTTGTTGTTGTTGTTTTTTTTTGTTTTGTTTTTTGTTTTGTTTTGTTTTGGTAAAACAGAACCAGTGACTAGGAGGTTTGGCCTGTGACTTTTGTGTTACAAGAGTAGCAGTGATTGGCAGAATGGAGGCAGGTTCTTAAACAAGTTCAGTTGTTTTTCTGAAACAGCAAATAAATGCTGCAGTGTGTTATCCATTATATATAGTATACAGTTAGTGCTTCATTGAGCATTGTGGGTGGGGAGCTGAGCACTTAGACTGTTTTTTCTCCCCTGATTTCACCTTTTGCAGTAGTAGGTAAAATCTAGTTGAATGGAAAAACATGGAAATGAAACAAACACACTGCTGAAGTGGGATTTCCTCCATTTTTCTCTTCACACTTTCCAAAGTTTGCTGAAGCTGAAGGACAGGAGGCCTGCATAAATGTAAGCTCAAGAAGGAGCTGTGGAGTCTGCCAAACTTGTTGTCAAGTGAAGATAAGAAAGTAGAATAGATGTCCTGCTGTTGAAGATAAAATGGCAAAACAGATGCCTCAGTTCAATGTAACATCAGTGGGAACCAGTTTGGGCTACCACCCTTATAAGGTTGGAAATTTACAGCAGGAATGACTACTAGCATTCATCCAGTAACCACCAGAGATGTTAATTATAATTATTTCTTGGAATTTCTGCCCATGTCCTTGGAATGAAATGAATATGCATACCGTATACCTTTAAAAATGTAGTCACTGCTCTTGGTGTGCATCTTCACTGGAGTGATTCCCCCATGCACCCAGCACTGTAATTAAGGGAGTGCCTGCTTGACATGACTCACTGACAGGTCCATTTACTTTGTTGACATGACTTCAGTGGCGAGCATGTGATTAGTGAAAGCTCTCCAGTCTGGTATGTACTAGGAAGGATTCTTCATCAACGCAGAACTGTAAAAACCCTAACTCTTCTAACCTCAGCTGAGCATGGCTTTGTGGTTTTCAAACTGGCTTTGTTCAGAGGGGCGTCTGGTCATACAACTTCAGGAAGTTTCTGCAAGTGCATGTCTTTAATAGTGGTGTTGCTATCTGCTTTCAGAACTTCAACTAGGGTAAACTTAGCTTGCAGTGCCATGGAAGGACAAAATTGTAGTTTACTTAGACCTTTTCATCTCTGAAAGTGCTTATATTGTTTTTTTTTTTTTTTGAATGGCCAACTAAGTCTGTTTAGATTTTAAAAAAGGATAAAGTCCTACTCTTTTGAAAGTATGAAATAACTTTTTCGGTAGTAAATGAATGAATCAACAGAAAAGTAACTTTTCTGGAGCACAGTGTACAGGACTGGTTGATTTATTGTAAGAAGATGGGGAAAATTACCTTGCAATGCTGCCACTTCTGATGCTGTGAAGTTACTGGCTCAGCACTTACTAAGATAAGTGAAGGAAGTGGGAAAGAGAAATGCTTGAATCTTTCAATCAGTAACGTAGTGGGAATGATTCTTAAACTACATGAGATGAGTAATATGTTGATCTAGATGCAGTGGCTGAAGTCATTGCTGCTTTGACTTTAGTAGCTCACCACTGTGCTCCTGGCTTGGCGTAACTGTAGACTTGAGATTTAAATTCCCATAGAAGTCTGCACGGAAGCCATAACATTTTGAGTAGCTTTATAGGAAACTGAAGTTACTAAACATGGTGATGATTCTTCATGACTATTTTAATCTAACACAAGGTGTTGTAATAATGGGTATATTAGCAAAGAGTATGATTAGTTTATGCTTGCACTTTGCTCAGGGTTTCTGCTTACTTAAATAGCTGTCCAGATGTGTGCACTGTGATACAACGCTGTTCTTTAAACTGCTGTGGGAATCCAGTATAAATACTGGTAGAGTCACTCATTTGCTCATTTCCAGCAGTTTGCTGTTTTTGTTTGTAGCAGCAGTATTTTGTTCCCTGATTTTGGGTGATTTGCCTACAGGAAAAGAAAACCAAACACAACAAACAGAGTACTAAGTTTCCTTGCATGCATTCATGGATTAACCACTTTGTTACAGAGCTGAGTGCCAGAATGCATTATGTATATTCTTGTCCTTAATCATGTCTGAGGTGGTCCCATGTTTTACTAGTATGTCTTAGAGTGCTTTGATACAGCATGTCTGAAGTCTTTTTGACTACCATGGAAGTCTGTTGTGCTAGGTGCAGTCTTTTTTGTATTTCTTAGTTTTTCCTCTTGCATAAATTAGAGAGGAAGTGGTAGCACATACTAGTGAAATTTTACCTCTTAGTGGTAAAGGTAGAAGTATTCTGACACTACTCTTTTGAAGTATACAGTATTTCATGATTAAAACAAATAAAAATGGAATGAGAACACTTCATCGCTGATGAGGTTGGATTGCTGAATGGTGCATTGAACTCTGAACTTGGGAGTAGTATTGTTGTTAAGAGTACCTGAGAAATTAATTTGGAATGAAATTTATAAATTCGAACACTCCCAAGAAGTAAACTGTGAGATATTAGTTTAGCTGGGAAAATGAAGGAATAAGAAGAATTTGGTAGGGATTTAGAATATTATAAGTGCTGAAAGCAAATTCTTGGCCAGTTTATTCTTCTGTGACTAAAACCATTTAAAAGATGTACTGCATCTGTACTTTGAAGAGAACAATAAAACCTAAGAAGCAAACCTTAAAATAGATTTGAGGAAGGCATACTGGTAAGCATCCATAGAATGAGGCAAATGAGAAGGTAGGGGAAATGGCCTATTGTGATATATTTTCTCTATCTCTGTTTAATGCCTTATTATATTAAACAGTTCTTCTTGGACCTCTGCTCTTGGAAGGCTGCCGGATGCTTGCAGATGTCATAGCTGGGTCAAATAGTCCTAGAGTTGTGATCTGATGTTTTGTTTCTTGTGCCTGTGTTCTAAGCAAGTTTAGACCAGAAGTCTTTTTTTTACTGGCACACATCTAAAAGCTGTTTCTTCAGCTGAGAACATACTTACAACTATGAAGTTTGTAGTATGTCCTAATTACAAAATAAATAAACAACACTATTTGTATGCAGAACTTGCTTGATAGTATTATTTGGTAGCATTACATCTGGAATAGAATATGACTGAGTTTTTGCAAATTGAATGAAACTGCAGAAAAACTTGTTTTCTGGTAAATAAGAAATGAAGTGTGTAGCTCACAGCTGTCAAGGAGGGAAAAAGGAGATGAACAAGGTTAGAGATCACTACAGGATATAACCCAGGTTTTCAGTATCAGTTGGCAATTTCAAAGATGATACAACAACTAAGAACAGGGTGCCTGTAATTTTCTACAGGAAATTCTAATATAGAGAGTATCAGCCTGAAATGACTCTTCATTAGGTCATGACTAATATACATAGTTAAAAGAAAAGAAAAGAAGTAGGCTACTAGAAATCCTTATGTAGAGATACAATACTAATATATCATTGTTTTGTAGTATAAATGTGTAGCTTTCATGTGATGTACTTTTCCCTATTTGTTCATAGTACCGCAGATTGAGGGAAGAGAAAAGCCTGTCATCAGTTATGAAGGTGACTCAGCTATACTGATTTGTAAAAGTCACAGTTATACTCCCATTGCTTGGACCTGGTATATGACCAATGGCAGTGAACAGGTAAGGTTCCACTCTGGCCAAGCAAAACAGTGTGACAAAAATGTACAGACATGCTCTAAAGTGTAATGGTGTCTCACTTCAGACTCTACAAACTGCATTTACATCAAAGTTAATCACAGAATGCTTTGGAAGGGACCTCAAGGATGGTTAAGTTCCTATCCCCTCTGCCACAGGCGGGGCCACCAACCTACAGATCTGCTACTAGACCAGGTTTCCCAGGACTCCATCCAACCTGGTCTCGAATACCCTCAGGGGCAGAACATCCACAGAGGGGATTTAAACAAACAAACAAACAAAACAAACAAACAAACAAAAAACCCACCTATTCAATACTTAGAAATATTAATTATTACGAGATGTAGTGTTTAGGTTCTGGCATGGAAAAATAACATTATTCAGAAAGTCCCTGCTTTATTCCTGTGGTCCGAACAAAATAGTCAATTAAATTTGTTAAGTCTTGAAGTACATTAAAAAAACAAAAAAAACAAAAAAAAAAAAACACAAAACCTACGTTAGTAGTGACTGTGTCTTAAATCTTACTATCTGATAGCAAAGAATCTTACCATAGCAGGATGTCTATTTATTTATTAATTTTTTTTATACATGTAAGGTTTTGGAGACCTGAGGGAAAACAAAAGCATTTCCCCCCCTTTTTTTCTGCTTCTCCTGTGTTTCTGCTTCTCCTCTTCACAAATATTTTTGTTTCTTAGCCAGTACTATCTCTTGAAGGAAGGTCAATATGAAGTCACCATGTGGTGGAGACTGCTGTGTGTCTGTGTTCTGAAGGAGCCGAAATATCTTCAGTTCAGCTCCTTTATTTTGAAAATCAAGATCAGCATTTTCCAACCTTTCAGGATCCTCATTAACCTTAGCAGTATAGCCACTTTGTTTTAGTCCTTTTCTAGCACTGTGAGCAGCAAGAAAGCAAATAAATCAGTTTCCTCCATGCTACTGGAGGGAAGCATTGAGTCAGGAGACTGTCTCAGCTTATTTTGCAGCAAAGCAGCATTCCTAGCTCAATCTCCTTGAAAGCATATACTTTGTGCTGTGGTGGAACCCAGGCATTAGATCCTGATTCCAAAGGATTGTTAGTAGAGGCAGAGATAGCTTTTATTTTCAGCTGGCTAATGCACGTCAAGTGACTTGCACCCTAATAGTGCACAGTTTCATGCACTGAATGCAAAGGAAACTGCGTAGCCGGGGAAGGAAAATTCTTCACTTTAAGGCAGACTAAATGCCTCCTTTTATTGTTTTACATCTCTATGTGGAGATGTTTTATAACTGTTGATAATGTACATAACTTGATTAAACAATTTCTTATTTCAGTTATAAAACCTAATGAATTTTCTATTTTCAGATTGCTATTAATGATTCCCTCATGTTGGATAAGTACATAATAGACAGAACAGATGCCAATGTAACCCATCTGAAAATACTGAAGCTCACCAAAGAAGATGATGGTGCATACTGGTGTGAAGCTGCTTATGAACTAGGAAAGAGTAAAGGAAAGCTGAAGCTTAAAATTCTGTCACTCATGGTGCCACTCAAGCCATTTCTAGCAATAGTGGCTGAAGTTGTTATTTTAGTACCTCTTATTTTACTTTTTGAGTTTTATTCGAAAAAGAAACGTGCAGGTAGGTTTTTTAATTTTTTCTAAGTTTTCGTTAAAATTACAGCTGAATGTTTGACATGACCTGTACTAATTCATATACAAGATCTGTTTGATTGTTAGATCTAAACATTCTGATCAAGAATGCAGTGTTATAGAAAAAAAGTAGTTTAGACTTTAAAATCGTGTCCACAAGTCTTGAATTTGATTATGAAGTGCTTTCAATATGAAAGAGCTTCCCATAAAAGGTTTGGTACTGTCATTTTTTTTTTAATTTTTTTATTTTTCTCCTCATTAAAAGACAAGTAAATCTGGAGGCTGTAATTGTTTCTGGAATGCTTAGGAAAAGAAGTAACTGTTAGTAGCTCTGATGGGAGAAACTTCCACTAAGAAACAGAGTAGAAGGGGGAAAATGTAGAAACTAAATCAGTGTGGTAATCCTGACTGGTGAACCAAATGGATGTAGATGGGCCACCAACTTAAATATCAAATCTTGCTTCATCTCGCATATATATATGTGTATTATATAAATGTATGTCATGCATTTGTATACTGTATTTTATCTATATGCTTGTATGTATGTAATATATGATATGATGTGCATTAAAATCACATTCATAGTATTTGATAAAGGAACATTTCTTGATAAATTTGTAGATAATTCCATTGGACAGAGTAACAGAATAATTACAGATTTAAGAAAAATGAGCTAATAAAATAGCATTTGTTTTCGTTAATGCATAGAATTAATGATATAATTAAAAATGAGTAACTTTTCTGATGTGTGTAGTTAAGACCTTACATAATCTTTTTTTTTTTTTTTGTTACACAGAAGATGAAAAAGAATTTGATCAAATTGAGCAACTGTAAGTAAAAAATGTATATACCAAACTTAAATGCTACTTCTTATGCATATTATATATCTTTGTATCCTATTTGGTAAGAGTTAATTAATCTGAAAGTACACTTCATTCTCCTTCTCCAAGACTACGTAATTCTAGAGTGCAGAATGCTGTTTTCTGACTGGCACTTAATGTTGTTTGGAACTTATTTTCACTTGTCTTAACAAAAGACAACATCTGTCAGGAGAAACATCAAGTGGAAACTTTCCAGAAAAGGCTTTGAATTTTTCGTTTGCATCTTTGTTCCATCTACATCAATACAAATGTCTCTAATTTGTGTGTGGTCAAAGCCCTAACTGTCCAAGGTGCACTGTAAGGCTGGAGGCTGGGAGCTGTTGCTGTCAGCTGTGTTGGTAATTCTCACTTCAGGAGCAGCCCCTTGCTGTGCTAAGGGTTTGGACTTCCTGGGCACTGGAGTTAGAAGAGTAGCTGCAGGCACTTCTGCTGCTGTCCTTCTGTTAGAGGGTTGATACAGCCATGCTGGTTCACCCTTCCTTAGGAAGATGCTCTTTTTAAAGGCTTGTTGACATAAACTGACTCCTTGCCTCCATCTCTTGAAGCCCGGTTACTTGGCCTTTTAATTTTCCAGTTCTGCAGCTTAGCAGTTCTTTTTCCCTTTACATATATATTCCTATTTTGATTTCCTTTATGTCTGAGTACTTCCAGCCTTTCCTTTCTTAAACTTCTTGCTGCAGTGACCTTCTTTGTTTCTATATGCTCACCCTGCTGTTTGTTATTTTCGTGTTAGCTGAAAATGCATCTTAGTGCTTTTTCCCTTATCAAAACAGCTTTAAGGCTGTAATTCAATTATACCATGAAGTGAGGATTTGTCTTCGAAATACTGTATGCTATTTTACTGCTGAGTGTTTGGGTACATGTCTTGGGTTGAAATTGAATAAATGCCTTTGCAGAGCCGTAATTCTTGTAATACAGTTTCAGCATATTTATAATAGGATTGTTACATAGTACTGTATATTGTAGTATTAAATGTTCATGGTTGATGAAATGGGGGATATTTTTGATGTCATAATTTTGATCAAATGCATGGGCTTTAATTCTCTGTGTTGTTAGATAAACATAAGTAAGGAATCTATTAAACTGTTTCTTGCCTGTGTATTTCCAAACCAATTAGAAATGATTCTAACACTGTCTGTTTCAACTGTTTAGAAGATAAATTTGTGTACCAGAGCAAATGGCTGTAAGGGAACAGTTCTAGTCTGTTATGTCACGTATGTATAATATATAGCTGAATTTGGTTGATGAAGTTATAATTATAATGATAAATGCAGTGTATTAAGTAGTAGTATTCAGATAATTCTTTTGTTTAAAAAAAATAAAAAAAAATATATATATATATTAGCTAATTCAGTTCTAGGTAAAGTTTTGATTGTGATGAACACAGTAAAGTTATTGTAGGTACTCCAAAAGAAGCAATGATAGGAGTGTTTCAGTCCATGTTTTGAGAATGTTCACCTGCATATTGTTCATATATTGTTTATTCAGGCATTCACTTTACATACACATTATACCAACTGAATGAAATGATAGCATAGCAATCCCTTCTGATAACATTATCACTGTTATTACTTCTGTGTAGAACTTTTGTAGGTTGTTTCTAAAGAGGATTGAGTTGATCCTTCTTCCACTTTGGTTACTTCGGTGATATTTAATCTTACTTTTTCATACAACTTTACGTGCCAAAGTGAGAAACCCAAGTACATCTTTGATGCATTCTGGAAGCATGATGGTACTCATCATGCATTTCAAAATTGAGTTTGGGAATTTATTCTCTCTTTCTTGCAGTAAATTAGAAGAAAGCAATGGTGTGGAAAGCAGTAGTGCAAGGCACAGAAAAGTTTAATCTGGCTCCTAGAAAGGTAAGTAAAGGATGAAATGTAGAAATTAAAGCTTACTTCTTCCTTGAGTAGCCTACTACCATAACAAGGATAAATTAAAAAATATATATATCCACTCTCATCCAATTCTTTTTTTTTTTTTTTTTTAATCTGGTGAAAATAGTAATAGGTTTAGATGAAGATAATATATTGTCATTAATGACTTGATTGGAGCAAGATAGTTTGAAGCTGTCTAATTGAATGCTGTCATCATTGTGCTTCTATTCAACTAAGCAGGCTTTAAAATAGAAGCTAGATAAACCTCCTTAATTCTTCGGTTCCTCATCTTGAAACATCTCGGTGAATATCAGGATAGGTGCTGAGATGCAGAAGGGCTGTGATGAGTCTGAATTCTTTCTGGCTGTAATTTTAGATACTGAGTTAGGCTAAATGAGGAAGGATACAAGTGCAGTAGCATGTTCAGAATCCAAAATGGGGAACATTGATAGTACCAGAGATGTGAAACAAAAAAATGTAGGAGTCTAGGAAAGACAGGGTTTCATAGATGATGACTATAGGAATTTGTGGCAGAATGAAGCAGATGATACATATCCCTGTGAAAGCTCAGTAATGAACTTTGGATTCTCTCCTCTTTTCAGTCTCATTACAAGCCCCTACTTAGGCCAGCTGGAAATGCTTGTCAGAGGATGGTCTTTAATGAGGACCAGTCCTGCACACTGTAGCTCCTTCCCCTCAACATTCCCTCTGCATCTGGCACTGTGATCCATCATAAAGATGAGAGGTGTGAATCACTGCTGGTACTGTTGTTCTTCCTTCGGATAGACGACATGTGAGAAGAAAAAAAAGCATTTCAGTACCCTTTGTTTTACAGACCAGAAAGAGAACAGTGTGTGGTAAAGCTTGTATGAATTGAAGAATGAATTGGAAAACAGTCTAGAACAAATACTTTCCAAGAGCATGGGATCTCCTGTTTCTTGCATGTTACTGTGCCTGTTGATTGCTGTGCTTAGGCTCCCAAAAACGTAGTCTGTTTTAGGTCTAAGCACCTATTTTCATTGAGTCATTGTGGCACATGTCTCTCACTGAATCAGTAAGGATTCATGTTCCCAAGTTGATTTTAACTATGTTCTTCGGCTACTCAAACTGGACCATTCAAATATTTTGTAAAATATAAGCTGCTGAAACAGAGCTTAATTTCAGACAAATGTGGAAAAATAACATGCAGCAAAATAATAGAATTGATTTAATAAAGATATATTTTTTTTCTCCTTTAATTAGGGAAGCCAAGCCTACGGAAGTGGAAATCATCACAAAGTTAAAGAAGTGTGCAACTATGTATTTTGAACATCAACTATGCTTCTATATAAGCTCCTCTACAGTTGTAAGAAATAAGATGCTTTTAAAATAATTTGCTATAGCAAGAATATTTTTGTAGGTTAAAATTCTATATTGGTTTTCTGAAACATATCACTCAATCTGTTGCTTTTTGTGTACAACTTCTGCCTTTGTTAAGCATTCCTACTTGATCTCAAAATTGTTGTATAAAATCTTGGCCACCCTTGAGTTGCATGAACAGTGATTTCTTTTTCTCTTTGTTGTTGTTAGTAATAAAGGGCTGCAGTGAAAGCAGGCAGGAACCAGAGAACCTTGAAGTAAGCATGTATTTTAGATGTATTATGAATTCTTCCTCTCAGGACTGCAGTAATTTTAGTCCAACTGGCTTCTGATACATTAGATCTTGATACATTTGATCTTGAACCTGCCTCCAGTGTGCTCTACTTGCAGAGCCTCCAATGGAATTGGTACTTCTGTTTCTGTTGGTAAATAGGTCTGTTCCTCCTATGTCTGCTGAAGACACCTAATAAGAGCCAAAGCAGTCCCAAAGCCAAGTATGAGAGTACTGACTGATGAACAATTTAAATCAGAAGAACTTCAGGTTACATCCTTAGGAACTTCCTTCCGGTAGTTTCAGATGGCTTTGCCATTTTTTCTTATGCCAAAACATGCATATATAAAATACATTGAACTGTTTAGGGGATAAAAAGATAATCCAAAGTTCCAAATCTGACAATGTTTTACTAAAGCTGTATTTAAATTGCCTAAACGTATTGTTTATGAGTGGTAGAGCCTGTTCCTGTTGTTGAATCTTATAAGGTTTCGAACTTGCATTATTTGTTTCATTGTAGCCAAAATGATTTTTTTTCCATGAAGACGTTTTGTCTGATTTCTTTATCCATTCATGCTTTTATTTAAAGATTGTACTCCTTTTCACTATTAGAGTAATATTTACATCATCTCACTTGCTGAATTATTTTCAAGTTGACATTAAAAACTCTACAACAGTGCCTTGAAGGAAGTAGCTGTCTTAACCATGGTTAATTTTTCTCTTTTGCAATATGTTAAAGAGTTTCCTCTGAAGCTTAATAGCAAAATCTATTTTTCTAGTGAAAGTACTGAGCCTAATGCTTTTATCACACTTGCCTTATTTTACATTCTGATTTTATACAATGCTTTGTTGACTCTTTTATATTTTTTTGGTTGAATAGAAAGATGTATACAGAAAACTGAATGTCTTCTGTATGTTTACTGTATTTGTAATAGATTAGTTACGAGTTTTATGAAGTAGTGTTATTGTACTTAGAAATAATTCAAATAAAGTTAACAGAGAGTGCATAATGTTGAGAGAGTATTTATCCCCGTCACATGGGTAAAGTGAAATTAGACTTAATTTCCTCTTTTCTTTGTCCATGCATATGAGCCTTTCACAAGAAACACTTGAGAGATCTAGCCTCATCTACTTGAGCACCAAATTGCCTCCTGTAAGCTCTCAAAAACTTCTAGGTAGAAACTGCAAAGGGAGAGTGATGTCCAGGTGATTCCTTTCTAACTACATATACTGCATCTGACCCAGATTAATATTTTCTAATTCAGGCATCCAAATTTGTAAATTAGGAAGCTTTTCTGTGTCCTATGTTGATCAAGAGAAAAGAAAGTGTTATTTGTCTCCTAGGAAACTACTTAAGTGGGAGTCTAGAGTTACGCACGTGAATCTGAGCATCTGAGACTGACTATTTTTTTTTTTTTTTACACAGCATGAGGTGTCAGAATGCATTTAAGATGGTGCTAGTCTTCCCATAAAGAAAAATCTCTACAATTAGCTTGGAAATAGAAATAAAGACTAACTTGTGCTCTCTGGTTTAATTATAAGATATAACACTGTTCATTTCGTTACATTTCGTTCTAATATGCTCACAAAGAGATACAAGATGATGTTTTCTTTGTACACGTTAAGAACATTTTCATGCTTTAATCACACTAATGCTTAGTAACACATCTCATCCTTGCTGATGGCCCTATTTGCCTGCAGAGTTTGGCTGAGCCAAGTAGTTAAAATAAGCTGAGTAGTACAGCATATAGGTTTTTGTCAGTTGTTTTTAATCTTTTGGAACATTTGCATCTCCCTGACACAGAATACTAAAATGGTAGGCAGATTTGGATGAGGATGGGGTACTCTATTAGTTTTCATCTTTAATATTTTTTTCCTAGGCTAGAACTCATGCACAAGAAATTCTAAGTGGCAGAAATACAGCTGTCTGCTACCAATAAATCACTGCATCCTGAGTGGGTGTGGTACGTGCAGCCTAGATAATCAGAGGATACTTGAGCAAACAGCTGACTGTTGGAGAGCAGAAAAGTGAGGCTACAGACTTGCAGTACCAAACGCTTTTTTACTTTGTTTTGAAAAATCTGATTTAGAAATGTATAAGGCATTAAAAGTTACAGTAATAGCATGAGGAGACAAAGATGGGAGTTCTTCTAGGTTGTGGTGATATGTTTCATAAATTTTGAAAGAAAATATGTAAAACAATATCATAGAAAAGTTGTCAGTTCAATTATATACAGTGGACTTATTTCTAAGTTCCTGTGCAAGTAAAACAGAAGAGCTTTTTAATACTGTTTAACGCTTTTAACTTAATCCCTGTAGTTCAGCTGTCTCTCTGGTGAGAGCGGATAATTGTCAAAGATTCTTAAAATGCATTAGTCTTTATATTACTTGATACATGCACACCAATACTGTTATCCTCAGCTTCAAGTTAAGGCCAGTAAGTCCATACATTTCAGAGAAATTACTACGCAACAGTCAGGACTTGCTAGGCTTGTTCTAGGCTCAGATGGTGTGTGTTCTTCCTCTCAGCAACTGCCCATGCTAATCTCTAAACTTGTATTGCACAGAAATGAAGGAAATAATTAAAAAAGCTTTGAAGAACAGAATCCTAAGAAATACAGACACTAATTCAGAAAGGAAGAGTGTATGTAAAGTTCCTGCTGACCTTTTTCTATCCAAATATGCATATGTATTATTAGGATATCTGATACAACTTGATAGCATGCTTTTGGAGAAGTAAATACGCAGGTTGCTCTGAAAGTAATGCCTCCTATTTATTTTAATGGAAACTGCAACAGGTACAAGCAGCATAATAACACTGTTTGATAGAACAAATTACAAAATACAGCTACAAAATACTCTTTTCCAGCATATTTAGAGTAAGCTATGTGTTTTCACCAGTGATGAACAAGAGCCTGCATGCCATTTTGTCAGACTGCCTCTCTGCTATCTGTGACACAGCAACAAAACGGAATATTTGTGGGAAGGTTCAACCTTTACTGTCATACCACCAACATCCGCCTCTGATGTCATGGGCCAACATCATAAAACACAGGAAGCATCCCTTTTGGAGTAGCCTTTGTGAAAGCGTTTCTGTCAGACTGGTTAACTTGGGAAAATCAGCTTCCCAAAGTGCAAGTGTCTACAGCATCCTGAAATGTCATAATGAAGAAATAAGACACTGTGGTTAAACATTATTCAGGTATTTCCACTTGTACTAAGCCATGCTCAGTAACATTGCTGGTGTATGAGTTAATGAATATTCCATGTCACTTCTTATATCTACCTTTAGTATCCCACAGCTTTGGAGGAGCTTTATGGTGCTTGGCTGTTTTGTAGTTTTGATGGTAGGTAACAAAATGTTTGCACAGAAGAGAGAGCCAGCTTTCTGCTAACTCACATTTTAGAAAGAACAACAACAGATGCTATTCCAGCTCATAATGGGAAAGGTTTACATCAGACCTAGTAAAGCATGACATAATAATTATTCTCTAATTTTTATATATATATTTATAATGTATGATATATACATAATATCCATTTTATATACATTTTATATATACATTATATACACATTATACAGACATTATATACATACATTTTATATATAATGTATTTATATATTTAATAATTAAAAAAAAATAGGGAGAGGAAGGGGAATTATTGATTTACAGAGAAGGGAAACGAAGGAAGTTTCCTACTGGGTGCTGTGCAGAAATCATCTGCACAATTTTGCTGTGAAAGACATGCCTCCACTTACAAGATAACGAGACAGATGTCAGACTTAGTGAATGAAGCTAATAATTTTTCCTCTCCATCCTACACACAGCAACAATTAGAACATTAGGAAAAGGTCTCTCTGCCTTTCCGAATGTATTTTCTAAGATAGTGTTTGCAATTTGTATGAGTCTTGCGTGAAAAGAAAAAATAACAGCAGATAATTTGATCTTTCCTTTGAATCCAGGTATTTTTATCTTTTCTTTTGCATGACCACAGATAACCACTGTGAAAGCTGGATAATGTGCCTTTGCTGTTGTCTTCCTAGGGACATACCTCCTCCCAAAATAGGTGTGGAAAATATGGTCTTTAATGTTTACCCATCACACATCAGGACAGACAAGTAGACAGCAAGCAGAAGGGTAGAAGTAACAGGGTGGCAAGGAGAAGAACTTGTGAGCACAGGCATAGACAAAGAGTTGTGCCGAAGAACTGGAGGGCGTTCATTATCTTTATACAGAGATGAATGACAAAAGTGGACCTTGGTGAATTTGGTGAATTTAAACGCTTTATTTAGAAGCATCCTTCTGATCCAAGCCAAGCTCAAGTGTGGAAGAAGGAACAGCCAGGGTAGGACATCAGGGCATGCCTCTAACTTTGGGAGAAGCATAAGAGGGATATATATGAAAATCTGTCCTCCAGATCACTTCCTACCCTGCTAATTAAAGTTGGAAAAGCATATTGAAAGATATTTACAGATGTCAGGTCACCATGTATAAATTGATAGATACATCAGTAAAGTAAAATCGACAGACGTGAGCATGAACAATACAGTGAAGAAGAGTCAGGAGGAGGAGTATTACTGCATGAATCTGTTGGAGTTATTTGAAGCAATCAGTAAGCATGCAGAAAGATGTAAATTTGGTGTGTGACAAGGTCCCACACCAAAAATTCCTGAAAAAAAACTAAGAAAAACATCAGACCTATTATTGTCAAATCAGAATTGCAGAATGTCTCAGGTAGGAAGTGAATTGAAGGCCATCCAATTCCAACCCCCTGCCATGGGCAGCATTGCCATCCACTAGATCAGTCTGCCCAGAACGCCATAGAACCTGGCAACTATTATGGACCAACAGTTGCTTTTCCAAGAAAAAGCAACAGTTGCTTTTTCCAAGTTGCTTTTTCTTGGAAAAGCAACTGTTAGTTCAGATTTGAGAGCACAAAGAGGCATCAATGCTTAGATCACTGTTGTTCAACATACCCATAAAAGCATGAAGGGTTCTTGGTGAAATGAGAAAGTTTGTTGATAATACTAAACTATGTATGTGGCAGTGAGTTCTTAGAAATATACAGGAGTAACATTTTAAACAAGGTTAAGTGGTAGATAACAAAGTTTGATAAAAGCAAAACAATAGCTACTGTTAGGTTGTAGTAAAATATCATTAAACTGGGAACTAACTACTGCAGCGTATCATGAATGTCAAATTTTATACAAGCTTGAGAAGTAATTATGTAAATTCAGAAAGAAGAGTCTGCTAATATCAACTATGGATTAAAGCCTTGTCTCCAAGGCAAGTCTAATCCAAGGATGGTTCAGACTGGTGGGTATTCCTGAAGTATATCCCTGTGTGCCTGCCATGCTCCTTTTTTTTTTTTTTTTTTTTTTAAAGATAGGAATCTAAGGCATACTTTTCCCAATTTTAATTTTCCCCATTGAAAAATGCCATCTAGCAATCAATGTGCCTTATCAAGCAATGTATTTTAGTCACTCAAAATTCACTTCAATATTTTCAGTGTTTATATATATATATGAAGATAAACAGTACACTAAATCATAGAATTACAGAGTGGTTTGGGTTGGAAGGGGCCCTTAAGACCTTTTAGTTGCAATCTCCCTGCTATAGGCAGGGACATCTCCCTCTAGAACAGGTTGCTCAAAGCCCCATCCATCCTGGCCTTGAATGCTTCCGGGGATGGGGCATTGACAACCTCATTGGGCAACCTGTTCCAGTGTCTCACCACCCTCATTAAAGAGTTTCTTCCTAATATCTTGTCTAAATCTACCCTCTTCCAGTTTAAAACCACTTCATCTTATCCTGTCACTAACTGCACTTATAAAAAGTCCCTCCTCAGCTTTCCTGTAGGCCCCTTTCAGGTAATAGAAGGCCACTATGAGGTCTCTCCAGAGCCTTCTCTTCTCCAGGCTGAAGAACCTCAGCTCTCAGTCTGTCCTCATAGGGGAGATAGACTCTCTGGACCTGCTCCAACAGATCAATGTCCTTCTTGTGTTGAGAGCCCCAGAACTGCACACGTTACTCTAGATGGGGTCTCATGAGAGCAGTGTAGAGAGGCAGAATCACCTCCCTCAACCTGCTGCTCACACTTCCCTTGATGCAACCCAGGATAGGGTTGGCCATCTGGGCTGCACAAGCAGCTCATGTCTTCCATCAACCAACACCCCCAAATCTTTCTCTACAGGGCTGTTCTTCAGTCCTTCTCTGCCCAGCCTGTCTTTGTCCTTGAGATTGCCCCAGCCCAGGTGCAGAACCTTGCACTTGCCCTTTTTGAACTTGAGGTTGGCATGGGCCCACATCTTAAACCTGTCCATGTCCTGACGTGCAGAATCAAACTCTGTAACCCAAGTAAGATTACAAAGCAGGTACGGTTTATTCAGGTTCTAAGCAGACACAAGGTGCAAGGGAGATAGCCCCGCCTAGCTTGCACACCATCTGGAGAAATCGTGCTGAACTAATACATAATCAGTAGTTTTCCCAGAATTTGGATACATATTCATTACACCCCTGAGAGTTCGTTAGCATGCAGACCCTCCCCTGTTGTGCGTGTGTAGTGGGTCGTGGGATGAAGATTTGTTGTCTTCTTTGTGAAGGCTTCTGACCGTTTTCACTGTAAACTTCTGAGCTTTCCAGGGGGCATCCCCCCCAACCAGTTTCTTCTTGCCCTGTGGACATCTAATCACCTCCCTGCCAAATGTCCTCGGGCTGTTCTCAAACCCTTATCTTTATGGCCTTCATACTCCTCACTATCCCAGTCACAGTGTCTGCCATCCCTTATTTTCTAACAAGCTCTACATTCTTGCTTCTATAAACTATCTCTAACTATTGCCCTTTACCCTCCTTGTTCTCAGTCACTGTGAAGCCTTTTTGCCTTTTTACTTTCACTTATGGGGCCTGTCTCACGTTTCAGTCCCTCTGGATGGCATCCCTTCCCTCCAGTATGTCAGCTCCACCAGTCAGCTTGGTGTTGTCTGCAAACTTACTGAGAGTGCACTTGATTCTGCTGTCTGTGTCACCTAAAAAGATGTTAAATAACACTGGTCGCAGCACTGATCCATGAGGAGTGCCACTCATAATTGGTCTCCACTTAGACATTGAGCTATTGACTGCAATTCTCTGAGTGCCACCATTCAGACAGTTCCTTATCCAGTGAGTGGTCCATCCATCATATTCATTTTTCTCAAATTTAGCAACGAGGATATCATTCGGGACAGTGTCAAATATTTTCCACAAGTACAAAATTATGTGATTTGTTCTTCTTTTATCCACTGACACTGTAACTCCATCATAAAAAGCCACCAAGTTTGTCAGGCATGACTTGTCTTTGGCAAAGGCATGTTGGTTACCACCAGTCACCTCGCCTTTATTTTCCATGTGCTTTAGTAGGATCCTCAGGAGGATCTTCTCCATAGTCTCGTTAGGCACAGAGGTGAGACTGACAGGCCTGTAGTTCTCCAGATCTTCTTTTTTTCCCTTCCTGAAAATGGAGGTTATGTTTCACCTTTTCCAATCAGTGGGAACTTCACCAAACTGCCATGACTTTTCAAATATGATGGATACTGGCTTGGCAACTTCATCTACCAGTTCCCTCAGAACCTGTGGATGGATCTCATCTGGTCCCATGGACTTGTGCACCTTCAGCTTCTTTATATGGTCTCAAACCTGGTCTTCACTTACAGTAGGCAGATCTTCCTTCTCCCTGTTCTTACCTTTGCTTTCTGCAGCTTGGGTGGTGTGGCTAGAGCCCTTGCTGGTGAAGACTGAGACAAAGAAGTCATTGAGTACCTCATCTTTCTTTGTATTGCTTGTGACCAGGTCTCCAGTTTCCTTCCGGAGCGTGACCACATTTTCCTTGACCTTTTTATCACAGATATGCCTGTAGAACCTCTTCTTGATTCTCTTTATGTTCCTGGATAGATTTAATTCGATCCAGCTTTCCTAAACTGATGTCTGGCTGCCCAGGCAACTTTTCTGTAGTCCTCCCAGGTAACTGTTCCTGCTTCCACTTTCTATAGGCATTCATTTTGTGCTTAAGTAAGTTCAGGAGCTTCTTGTTGATCCACAGAGGCCTCCTGGCATTCTTGCCTGCTTTTCTTTTTCTTGGGATGCACTGCTTCTGGGCTTGGAGAAGATGGTCCTTGAATACTGACCAGCCCCTCTTCCCTCCAAGGCTTTATCCCATGTCTCTGCCAAGCAGTTCCCTGGAGAGTTTGAAGTCTGCTATCCTGAGGTTCAGAGTAGCAAGCTTGCTGTGCATCCTCTCTAATGCCTTAAGGATTTTGAACGCCACCATTTCTTGTCACTGCAGCCAAGCCTGCCCTTGAGCTTCACATTACTCACCAGCCCTTCCTTGTTGTTAAGGACAAGGTCCAGCATAGCACCTTTTCTTGTGGGTTCTTGTACTACTTGGAAGAGTAAGTTATCATCAAC
This sequence comes from Meleagris gallopavo, assembly GCF_905368555.1. Lineage (NCBI taxonomy): Eukaryota > Metazoa > Chordata > Aves > Galliformes > Phasianidae > Meleagris > Meleagris gallopavo. Next base: position 14,965,146 of record NC_139435.1, on the reverse strand, counting down.
ACACTCCAGGAACCTCTTGTGCGTTGCTGTGTTGTCCTTTAACAATAACAGGGTGTTTGAAGTCCTCCATCAAGACCGTGTTTTGTGAATATGAAGCCACTCCTTTCTGTTTCAGAAGAGATAGTTAAAATACTAATCTTTTTTTTTCTTCAAATTTACTTTTTTTGTTAGAAAGGCTGTACAAGGGGACATACTCCAAAAGGATTTCTTTCTGCTGTGGTTTAATCCAGCAGGCAGTCATACATCAACACGCAGCACCCATCCATTGCTCAAGCACCCTGCTCCCCCTTGAGACAGGACAAGAAAAAGAAGGCAGCCAAGTAGACTCCTGATCACTACAATGAAATTTTAGTTACAGCTGTCCTGGCTGTGTACCCTCTTAGCATCTTGCCGGCCTTGACTCTGCTCATTGCAGGGCAGAGTGGGAAGAAAAAGAAGCAATAGCCAAGACAGTGGTGTGCTGTAAGCACTGCTTTAGCCACAAATACAAAGCACAGCACTACACAGGCTGCTTTAAAGTTAACTCTGTCCCAGTCAGACCCACGGTACCAGCAGCTTATAAGGTTGTGCCTCTTTCGAAACACTGGGCCTGAAACAGAATAACAACTTCCTTTCTCTTGTATAACTCATAAAGCTATGAAGCTTATTGCCATCAGAACTGACAGTGAATGTACAAAGACAGTCCAAGAACTCCAAAGATACAGGTAATGATAACTAATATCTCAGAAAAATGATGAATTCTCTCCCCTTCTCTACTTCCCTTTAAGGCATAAGTCATCTAATATTTAGAAATACAGAAGTAAAACATGCTTCTTTGGGGATTTTACAGTTTTTTAAAAAATCTGTATTTGCCATTGGTATTTTTCAGCACTGGAGGGATTTCTAGAACTAAACACCAAACTAAACATCCAAGATGAAGCAAGTTAGTGAATTTAAGCCTGTTTCTCTTCTCTCTTCCACAATCCTTAGTAGAGGATTAAGTATAATCTGCAAGCAGTTATAGGCCCTACAGGGAAATGGATCTGTGATCCACCTTGTGAAGCAATATTTCCGAAGTACAGAAAAAATCTCAACTATTATCTATATTTGTGGGAGGGAATCAAACAAAAGTACTTTTTCATAATTTTGACCATCACAAATTGGAATTCAAAATTACAATTTCCTTGACTTAAATTACAAGTAAAAGCAAATTACCTCATGTTGCATAGTGTTTTGAAGATGGATCTTGTGTAAGTGGGCTTTGCTATCTCAGAAACATGGCATCAGAGGCAATGGTGCAACACTCTTATTTATCCAGGTTTGGAGCAGGATGGTGTACTGATTTCATTTAAATTTTCACTGGCCAGTAGAACCAGTGCTTACGTTTGTTTAAACAGAGGAAATATATTCTTGTTCTGGATAAACTGGAGAACTGTTTCTGCAACCAGCAAAAAGGCACAAAAAGTCACCTGTGAAGAAATCCAGATCCTACTGTTCTCCTGCCTGGTCCCTGCTATTCACTCAGCAGAAGAGATGGCTCCCAGCCTCTGAAAGGAGATTCACTTAACACAGTGCAGAATGCTACAGAAATGTACAAGGCGAACTGTTCACTCTCAAACTTCAAGGACGAAGAAAGCCAGCTAGTAAGTTATTTTGACAGTGATACCAATCAGGAAACATGATATGACACTTGATATTTTTCTGAAAATTGTTTAAAATATAGTACAGTTCAGCAAACAGTACAAAGGAATGAAATCCTACAACAGGTTTATCAAGACTTGATTACTGGAGTGAAAATGCTGTTCACTTTTTGCTACTTTATGCAAACAATAGTGAAGAAAGAGCTAACAGATAAAATTCTGGACTTTAATGAAATGTTCCTTAATATAAATAGATAAGAGCAACAGCAAAGATGACAATGAAAACCAAAAGCCACCCACTGTCCTCGACATTTGTCTTTTTGTTGCATTATTTTTGCATTCATCCAGCTAGTAAAGTTCCAGTTTCTGACTGAAGCTATCCAGTGCCACAGGATTATAAAGACTTAATGATCATCATCATCACTGGACAAAAGGAATCACAGAAATGCAGTCTGAAGAAAAAAATTCAGCCCGACACAAGATGTGGTACAGTGGTTTTCTTGAAAGAGAGAAAATAGATTGTAGCTGAGAAAAATACAGCACAAAAGGTTTCTGGAAGATGTCAACATTAACACAGAATTTGAAAAAAATCCCATAAGCAAAGCTGAGATCTCCATACAGTGGTGCCTCGTCCCCCTCAGTGGGTTACAGGAAGGTGAATCTCTCTCCAGAGTTATGCCTCGCCCAGTCAGCAAGAGGTGGCTACCACGATGGAGTCATCCAAACCTCAGAGGAATAATATACATGAATGTATTGAGAGCTTTCTTAGCAATAACTAATAGTCTCCTTGGAGGTAAAATTGATTTGCTAATTGCGATTAATAAGCATTACAGGTAAGACAATAATTAGGCAACAGATATTAAGAAGAGTAAAATAATAAAAGAAGATAAAGAGAAAAGACAGAAAATGGGGAAAGACAGACATCTATATGAACACAATAAAGCAAAGCAGTTCACCACTCCTTGATTCACTGATGTCTTGGTGTCAGCCACTGTCCTCCAGTAGATGTGGGTTGTCTGAGATTTTGTTGTTTGGTTGATGACTACTGAAGACAGTACAAACTCTTACTTATAGTCCAAAGTGACCCAGCCAGCTCTTTTGGAGTGACAGATTCTGGCTTTAGGATCTCAGCAGGAACTATTTTGATTCCCATCTTCCTGGCCTTGCAAATTTAAGTTAGCAGATAAGAGGACACAGGGAGAGGCCAGCTTGCATCTTGCCTTCACAGGATACAATAGTATCACCTCCCAGTCTTCACTATCAAGCTGATTTCATTTGCTCCCAGGACAAGTCTTCAGCCAACAAGTACTCCTGGGCCATCCTATTTGAAGGCAAACAACTCCTAAGAAATGCTTTTAAAGGTAAAACTGTCCACCAAGTGATGTTGATTGCCTCATGTTGATTTGAGACGTTCCTTACCAGTCTCAGACTGGTTTGGTGAGTAACTGAAGATTTCTAAGAGGACAATTATTTAGGTACCTTGGTGAAGTTAAGAGCAATGGCGAAGCACCAACATATCAGACTAGTTTCATAATCATACTCTAAAGAAAATCACTGATTTATGCAAGCTATTAAGCAGCAGCTGGTCTTTAAGTGAGTGGTATATTTCCATGACGGGTGTTGATGAAATCTCTGTTGATCCACAACTGACACATCAGCTGGGTCAGCCAACAAAAAAAACCCATCCTGTTATACAATTCCCTCAGCTCCCACCACGAATTCTATTCATCATTGTCTGTAGCGACAGGTGACATTTCAATCAAGGAAATTTTATGGTGACTTTCAAAAGACTTCCAGTCAATTCAGTAAGTAGAAAGAAAAACATAAAAGTTATCTGAACTGAATTATACTGGAACACCTCAGCCACTCAGCAACCTGAGCTGTTCATCAGTTTTCAGACACTGAAAAGAATGGATATTAGAATTCACTATCTGTATCATAATTCAAATCTTACTTTGCATGATCCATTTAGTCTTCAAGCGACTCTAAGCACTGATTTGCATGCCATACAGCATTAGAATGAGGTAATGAATACTATATATATAACTACAGATGTATTCTTGTCTCTGATTCCTTAGGTAATAAATATTCACTAAGGAATTAAATAAATAAATAAATAAATAAATAAATAAATAAATAAATAAATAAAAGGTAGAAAAAAGCATTTTATGCTTCCTAGGAGTTCATCTATTTAGTACAGCACAACTAAAAGTAAAAATGAGTGGTCAAATACCAGCAGTAAACCACGAAGATTTCCCACACAGGAGTTCAATGATCTCAGTGGAAAGCAATTAAACGCCAATAACAGCGTTTATTTCTAAAAGCAAATGGGGATGGCGGTGGAGATGTCGACTCCTTTGCTCTCCCAACGATACCGGAGTTATGCAAGTCAGCTCTCTGGCCACAAGGTGTCACCTTCCCCCCACGCTTGCAGCCCTGCACGGTAAGGCTGCTCTCGTTCCGCAGCACAGAGGGAAGCAGATCCCTGCTGTGCCACCAACCTGCAGGCCTCCTGTAGCGTCAAAGCCAGAGCAATGAATTTCATCGCAGCATGGAGCTGTTTTTCTGTGAGTCTGGTGAGCGGGTTTTTGAGATCACACCGTGCATTAAACGCTGGCTAACACTCAACCGAAGTCCCAGGGGAACAATTTTACTTGTTTCCTTCTGCTATTAGGGATTACATGGATGCTTTCTCTCCTTTTGCAGCAAAAGTGGCTCTCTGGCAATCTGTGTTTTCTCTCCCAGCCACGGATCACCACTCACCTACTCCTAGGTCATGCCTGCCAATGTAAGAGACCATTTTTAAGGAGTCTGTCATTTTCATTTCAGCCAATTTTAAGGGATGTTGCCATTTTTAGATATGAACATTATGTAATATCCTCAAATTATGATAGCTTTTGGATATTCAGTATTTTCTGTAAGCATTCATAGATTGATAACAGACACATCACATTAGATAAGACCCCTTTCTGAACAAATAATTAAGTTTCTTAGGAATTAAGTTACCTATGTTTCTAAATTGTTTTATTTTGCTGTAAACGGCAGGATATGTTGTTCCTGACAGGTATCAGATCACAGTGTGATGAGTACAGTGCCACAGAGAAATTTGTTAAAGCACAGCACTAGGAGTGGATTCTCAGACCAGAAATCTTCTGTCCTAACTCTGTGCACTTAATTCAGATTCCTAGTGAATAGATAAACCTTACTCCCTCTGCAATTCATTAAAAGACAGAGATGTCTCCAGTGGCAAATCAGATTTAAGATCTGAAGCACCAAGTTCTATCAGTCATCATGGGTATATATTTCTTTTTTGCCCAGCTAGGTTTCATTTACTCCAACAGCAATCTTTCAACCCTATTAATTCCATCTGAAAGGAATTAAGCTGTACACCACAGGGCTGTACAAAGTCACTTTAAAGTGTTTGGCAGAGCAGTAGTTTTTAGTTAATCACCTTCTTCCTCACCTTCAAACACTGTCCATGTTGGGTCTGATTACGGTCAGTGTGTTACTCCAGAGTTATCATGTGTGATCACTAATGATGACACTTCCTACTTTGCTATGTCGAGATAGCAGACCTGACCTTTCAGAATGGAGGTAACAAAGCATTAGCAAGCATGCAAGCTCTAAAAAAGCAGAATATTTACCTAATAACTTAAGCAGAAAAAACTCCACTTGTTATGCTTTCACTCTTTATGACAGACTACAGCAAAATCATTTTCTATTGTTCAATCCAACAACAAAATTAATTAAGAATGTTTGCTCCTTCCCAAGGAGACAAAGAAAGGGATAAATTCTTTCTCTAATTTATTCTTACTTAAAGACAATATGACAAAGCTCTTCAGTACTCAAATAATGCTGCAGGAGAATACAAGACATGCAAACAAGAATAACATGGTCTTTATCACAGGACAAAATATCAGATTCTTATTATCCTTCCAGAGAGTTATGTAATTTCTTGATTTTAGTTTGGCTATCTATTTTTTAAGGTAGAGTAAGTCAAATCTGAAAAATATGAGCATAACCAAAATAGAACATAGAATCAAAGAATCACAGAAAAGCATGAGCTGGAAGAGACCCATAGAGATGATCAAACTCAGCTCCTGGCCACACACAGGGCCACCTAAATCCAAACACAATGTATGAGAGTATTTTCCAACTGGTCTTTGAACCCTAGCTGTGACCACAGCCCTGAGAATCCTGTTTCAGGGTCCTGCCACTCTCCAATGAAGAAACTTTTCCTAACACCCAATCTCTTTCTGGGATAGCCAGCAGCTTCAGAGGGCTGACAAAGGGTGACTACTTTTCTCTCAGTCTGTGAGCTCATTGGAAAATGGATTGGGTTACTGCGTATTCAGCACCTGACACAATGGTTCAGTTTGCTGAGAACTAGTGTAGCATGCATACCAACATGTATCGTGTGAAACAGTTAAATGTTCTAGTGTATTTGTTAAGCTTCTGCTATTATATGAAATAAAATTTGATTATTTTAAGCTTTTTCCTTGTTTTTAGTTCTCAGTATCTTTTGTTCAAAAATGTACTGTTTTTCTTTTTTCTATTGTTTTAAGTTAGCTTTACAAATTTTCTTCTCACTTTCTTGAGAGAAGCACAGTTCTTTTCCTGTCTGAAGAAGTATAGCACCACATTTAAGTTTTTGAAAGAAAAGAGAATGCAAGGAGGTGTGTTTCTGAACAGAAGTTTTGACTTGATTTGGACAGAATATCCTGGCTAAAGGCCAAAATGCACTTTTTTCTGGCAAAGAATCCAAAATCTCTGCTTTTTTTTTTTTTTTCCTCCCTTATTTCCATTACCAACAGTATTCTAGTGGACAAAACCAAAGCTAAAACAAAAGCATTGTTGCCTTCATTTAACGTAACAAAAACTCTTTTTTATGATTAATATTCATATATACTGGAAAATTTAGAAAAGTTGTTAAAATGCATACAAAATCTATGCTTCATAAAATAAATGCATAATGTTACAGTGTGAATATCATAGGACCATATTCCATTATCAGCTATGGAATGTATTCATATTTTGCTCCCCTTAATTCCAATAAAAATGGGTTTGCTCCCCTCAAGTCTTATCTAGGTAAATATGTTTTTTATGGAGTAAGCTTCCTTACCTCTTGCTTGTCACCTGTACATAATCAGATACTACTGTCTGTTTATCGCATTACACTGGAATTTTATTTTTCACTGATGATTGGGCTATGTGGAGGTTAATGAGGAACACAGCATTCACAGAATGTGACCTTGCCAAGCTGTTTTATCCCCAGTAGCTCACAGAAAACAGTCCTTTCTAGTTTGCAGTGAGTCATTAATTTTAGCTGACAGACCTGAAGGCAGCATAGACATTAGCGTGCAGCCTGCAAGCCACCTCTCTCTGCTGACTTAACCAATGAAATCATTCTAATTTCTACTGTCTTCTCTAATTTGCCAGCAGTCCTGATAAAGTTCTCCACCTCCCCAGAGATGCCTTTTCAAAATGATCTGAATCTAAGAGCAGAATGTTTGTGAGGGGCTCCCCAGCCTAAGATGTAACAATGGTCATTAATATTTTATATGATGCATTAGCAATTAAAGTGAGAAATATCATATTAGCAATAATTTATTGAAGAGGAGCTGAAGTCACTCATAGGCTTCAGAGGTTTTTTAATACCATTGTTTCTTCCTGAGGAACCAGAAACTGGACAATGATTAAAGGACTTTCAGCATTGTTCTGCAGACGACACCTCTCTTGCTTATTAGTCCTGAGATCTTGAGTTCTCCTCCTTAGTGTCTCACATGGTATCATATTATTTGCTCAAAGGCTTTAACAAAATTACAGCATTAATATGCATGAGATTTACTCAGGATAGCAATGACAGCTGGGAATAACATACATTGATTAAGCTGCATGATTGATAGCTTTTTCAATCCAAACAGAAATGAATCTAGAAAGGACAAACTGAGATTGGAAGCTAAAATTTCAGGAAAATGACATTATCTGACTGCAGAACTGAAGATGCAAAATCAGCTGAGAGATATTCATTTCATAAATAAAGGATTTAGAGAGAGACAAGTTTACAAATCAAAATATCTGTATATTTGCAGATATCTTTTCCAGTCACTCAAAACTGGAGTATTGTCTACAGGGAATGTTTGTATTATTTCAGTATATATATATGATAGCAAAAACATAAATGTCTTGCTACAAATAAGGAAGAAGAATTAGGCTATAGACAGTTCCCAAAACCAGTGTCTCCTGGTTCCCCTTTCTTTCTCTCCTGTGTGATTTAAATGGATTACATCAGTTTAGATGGAATTAGATGGATTTTCTTTTCATTTCACTGAGTATTCCTGCAGATATGCATTTTGAAAATGGTAGCAGCAATTTTCCAGCTACCGGTCTTCAATATGTCCTTGTACAAAGCTTGGTATGACCAAGGAGCAGACATGATTCCTTACTCTGTACAATGAATTTTTCTATAATTTCCTTGGAGGATGTAACTCCTTTCCAGAATTGTGCAGGAAACCACAGTGTCTACTTAGGTGCTGCAATTCTTCAGTGGAATGTCTGATAAACACTGCAGCATATAGCTGCAGGTACTAAGTCCTTCTGTAGATCTAACCTTCCAGGTAGGCTCAAAACACTTGTAAGACAGTCACCAGAAGCAGAGACACCTAGAAAGGCCATTGTGTATGTTTTTCTGGAGGTACACTGAGACATGAAGGAAATGCAAATTAAGCAAATAAAGCAGCTTTAGAGACTTCTGATCTTGCTCATTACCTTGTAATGTCTCTATCCCTGGCCACTGTGGCTAAGCAGAACAGTCTTCCAAGAGAAAGAAGACTCTCCCTCCTTCCCTGCGCAGGAAGATGCAAACAAAGATGGTAGAAACAAGTCTTAAGTAGGCCATATATTCTAGTCCTTGTAACTAGGAATGAAGTACTTAACTTTTACCTGGACAGAAAAAATTAACTTTTATGCTTTTAGACCTTGTCATTAATATACCGATTGCTTTCTTAAGGAGCTCCAAACATAAAAATATACAGCATACTGTCTCATTCGCAATGAGAATACCAGTTTTTTGAGTGCCTGAATACATGCTGTCTATGTTTCTGCCAAACTCCAAGGGTAACACAGGTTGCCATTACTTTGGAAATAAATTTGTCCTGAAAGGTTAACCAGAGACAATTTGCAAAAAAGAAAGACCCAGAACTCTGGGCTCACAGAGTGCCACAATATGTACATTTTTAAAAAAAAGTTGTATCTATTTAGGCTTTACCCTTTTTAATTTCTACTTCATGTTTTATAATGCACATAATATACTAAGAAATAATACATTGGATTGTAGAAGGAAAAGTAATTTTTCTGTATATACAGAGATCAACATATGTATTTGGATTTTACCAGTTCTAGTTCTCTCTAAACTTACAAGTAAGTTAAAATGCATACTACCAACTTTAAATCTTGGAAGAAATAATAGCTAACAGTATGCTGTATTTGCCAGATGAAACTTTATTGTAGGGAAAATTTTAATTAAAAGAAACAGCAATGTATGCTGCAGTAATTCCAAAGGATTGTTTCATTTTTGAAGATGTTACTGTCAGCTTCCATGCTTCACAGACAAGTGAACTGGCAGAGAAAGGAGCACATGTTGCTAAAGGGATTTTTCAGCTAAAAGACATGAAATTAACTGTGCTGTGAGCTCCCATATCAGACAGAAGAGGGTGCCCACTTTATGGGTCAATAGACAAAAACAGTTCTGCAATCCTTAGAAGGAAATCTTTGTCCTAGATGCCTCTGATCAAAGCCTATGATTCTAATCAGAGTTTTCATGTTTTCTTGGTTCTGGCAAAAGCTTACCAAAAGCAAGATCAGAAGAAACAGTGATTATGCCAAGCTAAAATAATGATAGTGCTGGTCTAAAGAACTGTGTAGATTGTAGGTCTGCCTAACCTATTATCCATGCTCTGATAGCCATCCATAAAGAATGCCTAAGGATGAAAATCAGAATAGATTGAGCATGCACCACATTTTCCAAATGCTCTCATAACCTTCAAAAACTTGCAGGTCTGGAGCTTGCTGATGGAGTGCAATGTCACTGTACTAAGAGCTTACAAAATACTTCTTCCCTGTAGCTTTCTTCATAAGCTTTTAAAACTCAATAAGCACAGCAGGTCGTGGCAGTAAATTTTCCTAGTTTAACAGAAGATTACACAGAACACCACCTCTTTGGTATATTTTCAGCTTGCCCACCACAGCTTCATTCAATATTCCAATGGCTGTATGCTGGAAAAGAAAATGTACAATCATTCCCTCTACACAGTTTCTCATGATTTCATTAACTTCTGCCATATTTTCTACTTAGTTGCTCCTGGTATACTTATTCCTGGATTTGTAACTGCAGAAATAAAATGTTTACGCTGCAATTCTTCAGTCCAAAGGTATCTGTTAAAAGGATTTACTGGAGATAAGTATTTAAAACTTGCATGAAGAAAGCAAACACACTGGGGTCGTAAGAAGAAGCAGAAATTTCAAACTTCTTGATGCCAGTACATGCTAAAAGCTTATTCAGGGTCTGTAAGAGCTGAAAAAATTATAGTTCAAGAGAAGTGCAGCAAAATACTACACCTGAATCAGACAGACTTTTAGCAATAAAACATCAGGAGCATACCTTAGGGATCTGCTACCTAGTCTTCATCCTATTTCATCTCTGAATACATGTCGTATTTTCTCTGGTTATTTGTCTCGTTTTCCTAAACAGTGATGATCTTTTGAGAAAGAAATATCTCTTGATAATCAGCATTTGCACAGTTATCGTCTCTTCAGGGCCTAAGGTTTCTCTGAATGACTCCTATGAGTTTACTATTTAGTGATTTATTTCTCTCTACAGTTTTTCACCTGTTTTCTGAGAAGCAGCTACAATGTACTCGGAACATGTTTGATAGTACTGCAGATCTATTTTCCTTATCTAAGCTCAAAGAAATCTCTGTTGTAAATATTTTAATAAGATGCTGCTGTGATGTACTGATTTGCTAGGAGGTAAAAGAAGATGAGATAAGAAATCTTGGAGAAATATTACTGATACTTCAGTGTCCTTGAAAAATCACTTAAATTATAATCATACCATGAGGAAATGAAATGAGAGGACTGCTTCAAAAGAAGCTTAACAAAATCACAGACAATTGTATTGCTTCATAACAAGTAAAGAATTCCTTTTCCAGTGTTTCTCGACTATTAAGAATAGTTCAGTTATGAGCTGTACATTTATTTACTCGAAATAAATTGCAACATGTAATGCAATTTATTTAGGAATTGTTTGTCTAGCAGGAGACATGATAAAATTAATTTGCAATTAATCACATTAATAGCCTGTGATAAAAAGAACAAGATGTACACTGGATAGCTCAAGTGTAAACAGCATGAAGTTTCTTCTAAAACCAGAAATACTGATATATATACTGTAAAGATGGAGGATTTTATGTGGAAAGATAACAGATAACATAACTACAAACACTTCTGAAATACTTATAATAAGAATTGCTAGAAACAGCATTAGAATAATAAAAATATTATTATACAAAGTATAAGGGCATACACAGTAGTTGACTATGAAGCTGTAGAAAAATCAAAGATTCACTTAGAATAAATTAAGTTAGACATATTCATGAAAGATAAGGAAGTATGACAATGTTAGGGAAAAAGAAACAAATAAAAAAATGTTTCATATTCTCATTATTATTGGGAGATATAGGAGAAAAAGTCCGAAAAGGACTGTCCATCTTGAAACACTATTTCTTGTTAGGGGCATAACAGATCATATACATGCTTAGCAGGTTTTGAGGGACGATATCTGCAGCACAAATGCCTCTCAAAATCTGGACTTTTGCCATATAACAACAGTTGTGTGAGTTAATTAAGACTATTATACCATGTGTAATTCTGTTCAAGTCACTAGAACAAATACTGTAAATTTCATAGACAAGATAATAGTTAGACTGACATGTTCTAGTAGGTTGAAAAATATTTTGTGATAGTTAACCAATCTTAAAATCTCTAAATGTCTAGTAAGAAGTTTTAACAAATATAGATTAATCTATCCTCCGAAAAAAGCCTGAAGATTATTTGTGATTCTGCATTTCATGTTGATAAATGTAGTTAGGTGTTGAATAGCACAAGAGAAGAAGGCCAACTGATCACAGAATCATAGAATCCCAGAAGTCCAGGGGTTGGAAGAAAAGTCAAGAGATCATCAAGTCCAACCTCCCTAATAAAATAGGTATCCTACTACAGGTCACACAAGTAGGCATCCAGCCAGGTCTTGAATATCTCCATAGAAAGAGATTCCACAACCTCTCTGGGAAATCTGTTCCAATGTTTACTTACTCTTACCATAAAGAGTAGAATCATAGAATCATAGAATAGATCAGTCGGAAAAGACCTACAAGATCATCAAGTCCAACCACAACCTAACCACACTGCCCTAACTCTAACAACCCATCACTAAGTCATGTCTCTGAGCACCACATCCAAACGTTTTTTAAACACATTCAGGGACGGTGACTCAACCACCTCCCTGGGGAGCCTATTCCAGTGCTTAACAACCCTTTCTGTAAAGAAGTGTTTCCTGATATCCAATCTAAACTTACCCTGGCGCAACTTGAGGCCATTTCCCCTCATCCTGTCACCTGTCACCTGTGAGAAGAGACCAACCCTACTCCCACTGCAATCATCATTCAGGTATTTGAAGAGAGCAATAAGGTCTCCCTTCAGCTTCCTCTTCCCCAGACTAAACAGCCCGAGTTCCTTTAGCTTCTCCTCTTATGCCATATTCTCCAAGTCCTCCACAAGCCTTGTTGCCCTTCTTTGGACCTACTCCAGCACCTCAATGTCCTTTCTGCACTGAAGTGCCCAAAACTGAACTCAGTACTCAAGGTAGGACCTCACCACTGCAGAATACAGGGGGAGAATTATTTCCCTAGTCCTGCTCACCACACCATTTCTCATTCAAGCCAGGATGCCCTTGGCCTTCTTGGCCACCTGTGCACACTGCTGGATCATATTCAGCCGACTGTCCATCAGTACACCAAGGTCCCTTCCATCGGGCAGCTTTCCAGCCACTCCACCCCCAGCCTGTAGGGTTGCCTGGGGTTGTTGTGAACAAAATGCAGGACCTGACAATTGGCCCTATTGAATCTCATATAGTTTTTGTTGGCCCATTGATCCAGTATATCCAGGTCCCTCTGTAGTGCCTTTCTACCCTCTGGCAGATCAACACTGCCTCCCAAGAAGTTCTTCCATGTGTTAGTATAGAACTTCCTATGCTCAAGTTTTAGGCCATTACTCCTTGTCCTACCACTACGCACCACCAAGAAGATCTTGGCCTCATCCATTTGCCTCCCACCTCTCTTTAGATATTTATAAATGCTCCTCAGATGCCCTTTTAGTCTTCTTTTCCCCAGGCTGAACAGAACCAGGTAACTCAATCTTTCCTAACACAGCAGATGCTTGAGGCCCTTAATAATTGTTGTGGCATTTAGCTGGACTCACTCAAGGAGAGCCTTGTCTTTTCTAAACTGAGAAGCGCAGAAATGGGCATATTCTAAATATGGCCTCACCAGGACAGAGTAGAGGGGTAGGATCACCTCCCTTGACCTGCTGGCCATGTTCTTTTTAATGCCCCCCAGTATACCACTGGCCTACTTGGCCAATGACATATCACAGGTTCCGGCATAGTTTATCTTTTTATTCTGGGCCAGTTGGGCTATCTTGCATGCATCACATAGAGCATGTCCTAAAGTAACCTCATGTATACTTTAGTTATCATAAATGAATACACATTTTATTAAATGTATATACTGGTGTGGCACCTTTTATCAAGGTTGGATTGTCAGGTACTCTTGACACTCTAACAGCACAAGCCTCTACTTTTTTGAATAAGTAGCAGGCTCTAGGTGTATAAGTGCAGAACAAGGCCCTTCAGTTCATAGATACCACAAGAAGTTGGAGAAGCTGCTGACAGATTGGTTCTACACAACAGACATACCTCCAGGTGAAGAGGTTGTCAGATAGTGATGGACAGCTGCCAACTGTCGTTTTCAGATGCACTCCACAGATCATAGAAACCCCCTAGAAGCTCACTTGCTTCAGTCATGCAGTAGAACATCCCTATTCAGTGACTCATATCACCTATGAAATGTAGGAAGTGTTACATTCAGAGAATTAACTCAATGGGTAAGCAGAATAAAGAACAAAGAATAAATTCTCCAGTCGGTCCACTCTATAAATAGTTCCCATTAGTTCTCTCTAACCTCAAGAGAATCAAATGTGAATATATTCTTTTCTGTGTTTTGCCTTTTTGTTGTTAGAGTGCTTCTGAATACATAAATCATGTTTCCTTTACTGTTGTTTTCCTGTTTATCCTTGTTTTTCGATTAGAGTCATAGAATCACAGATTCATACAGTGGTGTGGGTAGACCATCTACTTCTAACTCCCTGCTGAGAGCAGGGCTGTCCTCCACTAGATCAGGCTGCCCAAGAGCCCCATCCAACCTGTACTTAAACACCTCCAAAGCTGGGGCATCCACAGCTTCTCAGGGCAATCAGATCCAGTGTTCTACCAATCTCTAAGTCAATTTATTTTCTCCTAATATCTGATCTAAATCTATGCTCTTTTAGGATGAGGGGAAATGGTTTTAAACTATTACTACCTACCTGTAGTAAGTCTGTCTGCCTCTTGTCCACTGTTGCTAATTATGCAGGAGAAGAGTGACCCCCACCTCACCACGACTTCCTTTCAAATATCTGTGGAGATCAATGATGTCTCCCCTGTGCCTCCACTTCTCCACTTCCAATTCTCTCTGCCACTTCTCATAAGACTTGTGCTCCAGATCTCTCACCAGCTTCCTTGCCCTTCTCTGGACATACTTCATGGCCTTGATGTCCTTCTTGTAGTGAGCGGCTCAAAACTGAACACAGTACTCAAGATGTGGCTTCACTCTCACAGAGGGGCAATCACCCCCTGCTCCTAATGGCAACACTATTTCTGATCCCGGCCGGGATGCCATTGGTGTTCTTGGCCACCTGAGGACACTGCTGGCTCATGTTTACCTGAGCATTGATCAACATCCATTTCTTCCACAGTTTTTCAGTCACTTTATCCCAAGTCTGTAGCATCGCCTGGAGTTGCTATTCCCAGTGTGCAGAACCCGGCACCTGGTCTTGTTGAATTCATCACATTGGCCTCAGCTCAGCTATCCAGTCTGTCCAGATCCCTCTGTAGGGTGTTCCTATCCCCAGATCAACACTTCCTCCCATCTTGGAGTCACCTGCAAACTTCCTGAGCATGCACTCAATTCAGTTGTCCAGGTCATCAATGAAGATATTAAACGGGACAGGGCCCAGTACTGACCCCTGAGAAATACTGCTCATGACCGGTTACCAAGTTATCTCCCAAGAGGATGACTTTCTTGTGCTTCTTCCAAGCAAGGCCCATTGGCCTGTAGTTCCCCAGATCTTCCTTTCTATCATTCTTAAAAATGAGGGTGATGTTTTTCTTCCTCACTCTCCACTCACTGGGGACTTTACCTGATAGCCATGAATTTTCAAATATAAAAGAGAGCGGTCTGACAATTCCAACAGCTTTTTCCTTCAGGACCCTGGGATGCATGCCATAGACTTATACACATTCAGTCTCATCAAGTGGTCTCAAAATTGCTCTTTGCTTACAGTGGGAGGGATTTTGTTCCCCTAGCTCCCACCTAGACGCTCAGGAACATGAGATATTTGGGAAGCTTGACTGCTAATGAAGAGTCCTGCAAAGAACTTGTTGAGTACCTCAGCGTTCTCTTTGCCTGTTGTTGCTAATTCACTGCGTTCTCATTTATCAGAGGGAAACACTCTCCTTGGCCTTTCTTTTCTGACTAATGTACACACAGAATCTCTTCCTGTTATTTTTTACATTCCTTGCCAAGTTCAGCTCCATCTATTCTTAGGCTTTCCAGATTCCATCTCTGCACATCCAGACAGTATCCTTCTATTCTTCCCAGGCCACATGCCCCTGATCCCACTGCCTGCACATATTCTTTCTAAGAGTTTTACCAGCAGATTCTTGCTCAGCCTGGCCAGTTTTCTGCCTCCCTTGTCTTATTTCTTACACTAGGAAATGGAGAACTCTTGTGCGCCAAGAAAATCATCCTTGAGGATTTGCTAGATCTGCTCCATTTCTTTGTCTGTAAGAGCAGCCTCCTAGCAGATCTCATCCACTAATTATTTAAAGAGCTGGAAGTCATCTCTTTTGAATTTCAGCATCTTGACTTTGATCTTTGCCAGGCCCACACTCCTCAAGATTCCAAACTCAGCTACAGCATGGTCACTACATCCCAAACTGCAGCCAGTCTTAACCTCTTCAATCTGCACTGGTGAGCATCAGGTCCAGTAATGCTTCAACTCTGGTTGTTTTTTTCTAATATTTGGACAAGGAAGTTATTTTCAACTCACTCTGGGAGTCTCCTGGATTGCTTACAGCCTGTTGCATTGCTCTCCCAGCAGACAAGTGAGTGGTTGAAATCCCCCATTAGGATGAGAGGCTCTGAGCGCAATGTTTTTTGTAGCTGAAGAAAGAAGGCCTCGTCAACAAGTTCCCGCTGGTCAGGCAGTCTGTAACAGGCCCCAGCCATCAGATGTCCTTAATTAATCTGGTCCTTAATTTTTACCCACAATCTCTCAACCTATTTATTCTGTTTCTCAGAGGCAGTTCTTTGCAGACTATCAATTTCTTAACACCCTTCTTTCCCTTCCCATGTCTTCTGAGAGGCTTTTAGTCCGCAATTGTTGTGTTCCGGTTGTGTGATTTGTCCCATTACATTTCTGTGATAGCAGTTAGGTCTTAGTGCCTTCCACCTCCTCCTGCTTACTTCCTATGCTGCGTCCATTGCTGTAGAGGTATTTCACTGGCATTATTGTCACATCATCTTCTTAGGAGCAGTGGTGAGATGTACATGTGGTATAACAGTCACTAACAGTCACTATCACGCAGTCAGCCCTAGTGCTGACACATTCTGAAGCAGAGTAGGAGATCATGGTGCGTAGTGGAATTCTTGCAGTAGAGAAGACCTTAGGATGAGGAGAGAGTTGACAGGAGATTTCAGGAGCATCGAGCCTTCAAGAGAGCAGCTGAGGAGGCATGGGCATGGCCAGGAGCAGTGGCAACCACTTCAGCCTGCACTAAGGCAGTGCGAGTTACCAGTAGCACAGTTACCAGGGCAGGTGAGCAGGGTGTGCCATGATAGCTATGGCACAGCATGCTTGTTGCATGGGAGGGCCACTTTCTTCCTTTTTAGAGCAGCAAGCAGCCTCATTCTATTAAAACAGACTTGGTGACCACCTGCATAATGTTGGGCTGAGGTGGATATCCAGTCTGGGGGGCCATATTTACACTCGGACCTCTCAAATAACAGAGCTGCCCAAACCTTTTTATGCAGGGAACTCCAGAATCTGGAAATCCTCCAAAGGCCTGAGGGCAAAGAGAGTGTCATGGCTGCAAGCTTGCCCAGCTCGATGAATTTTTTGTGCAGGTGGTCAGAATCACAAAAATCACAATGAGTGTGTGAGGAAATCACCAGGCAGTATTATGTCTGTAAATCTGAGAGATTGATGTGTGGTGTTGTGCAGTGACACAGACAGACAGCCCTGTCTTAAGTTCCTGCAAAAGGAAGGTAAGTCAGCTTGTAGCCCTGAGGTGAGGGACTGCACTGGTATACAAGATAAAGGAGACTGGATCCTCCCCTCTTCTTGGAGCAGGAGAAGAAGTCTTCTCCTTGCTCCTGAAGTGCACCTATACAACAGATAGGAGGCTTTGAGTATGCGTGCAAATTACATACTCAAAGTTTGACCAATTCCAATTAAAACACAGAAAAAAACCTATTTGTTGAGAAAAAGCCCTGTTCAGGTATATATATGTCAGTATCTGAAACATGATCTTCATTATCGTTTAACTTTTGCAATACATAAGGGCAGATCTGAAAGTAATGCCTCCTATTTTATTATGATGGTTCATAACATCAGAGATAGATGTAGTGGTACGGCAGTAGAGGTTGAATCTTCCCAGCAGTATTCCTTTACTTTTCGTTGCCATGTGAAAGATGGCAGCAGACGGGCAGACCAACAAAATGTCATCTGACATGGAAGTGCATATGAAGCAAAGATGTGTCACTGAATCCCTCAATGCAGAAAAATGGTACCCATTGACATTCACTGATGCTTGCTGAATGTTCACAGAGATCAAACAGTGAGCACAAGTGAGGGTGAGTGATATTTTTCAGCAGTGGTGACAATGATGGTGGTCACATCTGCTGGTGCAGATTTTGAAAACTGTGGCATGCAGGCTCCTGCTCATTACTGACATAGTTAATGGTGGAGACTGTAATGAAAGAGTGTTTTGTAGCTAACAACTTGCTCTATCAAATAGTATTACTGTGTTCTGTGTATCTGTTATAGCAAAAAGTTCAGGGACTTGCTGCAACCAAACCTCAACTGCCACATTTTTAGGTGGGCACACACTCTGAATTCTCCCATATTTCTTGCCAGAGCTTTCTACCTAAAAGAGAGCATTGCTAGATTTGGTGTCTGGGAGGAAGCCGACAGATGTCCTGGTATGCAGAATGCAAAGTGATACTCTTCCTGCATGCCAGACCTGAGAGAACTACCTGCACGAACAGCTATGCCGTGCCCTATCTGCCAATCTTGTCTGCATGGCTCCTTAGTGGCAGGTTTTGAACACCAAGCCTCCGCAGCTTTTCTACAATCCAACAAGACCCATGAGCAAACAGGGAATACTGCTTCCCATTTTCTGTGAGGTTATGATAGAGTTGAGCCTGTTCAGCACAGGTCACCGCCTCCTCTGGTGACATTCCAAGTTCTATTACAAGGGACATTGTGCTACTGTAGCAACCGCAGGGCCTATCAGAGGGGCAGGAAAAACTGCAGGGCCTGTCCCAGGGGTTGAAGCAGATGCAGGGCCTTTCACCGTGTTTGGAAATGCTGCAGCACCTTCCACAAGCATTGCGAAAGTTGCCCTGAGGCTGAGCAGCATCCCCAGTTGGAGATTTCCAAGACCAGGCTGGTGAAAGCCCTGAGCCCCACCTCACTGATGCTGCTTCCAGCAGGCAAGCTGCACGGTGGAGCTCCTTTCCAATCTGAACTCTCCCAGCAGCATGTGGTTTTCTCTCTCTTCCCATGCAGCTTCTTTCTACGCTCACTTGGTGGCAGCCCATTCTCCTCTCCTTTGGACGTTCCCCAGGACACACTGGGACAACCTTTGCACATTTCCTCAAGCCCCAGAATAGCATCCCCTCAGAACATCTGTGAAAGCCCAGACGCTCTTGCTTTGAAAGGAGCCCTTTTCAGCCCGCACGCGTTTCTGCAGGTGAACCATCTCAGCTCAGAAGAAAAAGATCCGGGTTTGCCACCCAGGGGGAAGACTCAAGGTGTATCTCAATGTCTATAAATATCCAAAGGGAGGCTGTGAAGAACAGTGAGCTGGGTTCTTTCCAGCAGTAGCCAGTGACAAGAGGCAGCGCGCATAAGAAGAAACACAGGAGGTTCCTCTTGAACATCAGAAATTTTATTTTGTCCCACGACAGGCGCTTCACCCTGACATCAGTTACCTGGATAGAGTGTGGGATTTCCCCTGCTGGAGATCTTTGACAGATAAAACCTGTCTGGGCATGGTTTGGGACAGCATTAGAGCAGGCTGGCCCTGCTCCAGGAGGGAGGTGGAAGGGCTGGACAAGGCGTTCTCCAGGGACCCCTTTCAATCTCCGCCGTCTCTGGGGTCTCTGGGGCTTTCCCACTGGTGACAAGGTACCAGTCCTTTTTCTCAGACAAGCCTCTGAGCAGTTGAGCCACGGCACTCTGCTGTCACTGACGGGGGAGGCCGCCACGGTTCCCCTGCATCATCTGCTCCACTGCCCAGCGCCGGGCCCATGTGCTCAGGGACACCAGGCTGCTGACAAGCAGAAACCACATGGCCAGCAAGGCCACCTTGGTGAAGCACCCTTTGCCCCTCTGGGGCACTTGCCTACCACACTCTCAATGGTTTATGGGCTGGTTTGGCCCGGTTCCATGACTGATGGGGCAAGGGGACCCACAAACCCATGCCCCGGGAAAGGAAAAAGTGAAAAAGTGGAAGGACAGGGAGACGGGCCTAAAACCAAACACTGGCAGTGATCCGAGGAGGAAAGTTAATTTACTACATAAGGTATCGGAATGCAAAATAACACAGTGCAAAACAATATAATTGTAGTTGAAGGCAATCAATCAAATAAAATGAGAGAGAGTGTCCAAAACCAGAAGGCCTTACTCTAATGCTGAAGGTGAAACAGCTAGGAAGCCAGACGACACAGAGACGAGCAGTAAAGGAAAAAGGGGCATCTCGTGACCTGCCAAGAATTTTATCTTTATCTATCCTCTGAAAGGAAGATGGAAAACAGAGCAGTGAACAGGCCTCTGGGATATGTAGTTCTTCTACTCATCTGAGACAGGTATACCTGCAATGGGAGCGATAACTAACTCCCAGTGCACTCCATGATGTTATGACATGGAATACCCATAACAAAAATCATTAAACCATGACACTCACTTGGTGGCCCTCCTGGCCCCTGTGATGTCAGAATGCAGTGACTGTGACTGCCCGTGGCCTCACCACTCTGCAGCCCCCGGATCCCTCCCCGCACAGTTGGGCCACTGCTCCTACGGGTGCACAGGCACAGTGTACAAGTCGGAGCAGGACCGTGGGCAAGCGCTGAGGCTTGGCTTTCTGGAGAGCAGCAGCTCTGTTGGCTGAGCTAAGGCAGTTTCTGCTGCTGAGGCTCAGCCCTCTGCTGAGCTGTGAGGCGCCGCGAGTCTCACAGGGCATCTGTCCTGGGGACACGGGCAGGAGGAGGTGCTGGAGCTGTTGGCACCTCTGAAGACTTTCCAAGAGTTTGTCTGTCATCCTTGAGCACCGCCTTCAGGTACTCTCTTGACTAAATGGAGACCTGCTGCTTGTCTGAGAGAGAACGCAAGGGTCTGGTTAGTCTGGGCCTGAGGCAGCCAAGGGACCAGGCATGGAGGGAGTTGAGCACTTGGGTCTGCCTGGCCCAAGGGCTGCTGCTCCTGTCAGCCCTCAAGGAGATGTTTTGGCAGGCTTTCCGCTCCCCTCTCTTAGTACTTTCTTGGGTTTTCTTCGCTTTCCACTTTTGAGCATGAGGCAAACTCAGGCCATTGCACCTCTTTATTTTCTTTTTTTCCTCCCAGAAATTAGGTTCTGAGGAATCTCTGGAGGAGAGGGTCAGTGTTGCAATGGCCAATAGTAGCCATCTGCAGCAGGAAGACCCATCGGAGGCACGGGAAGACTATCGCTGCACCATCTGCCTGGACAACATCAGCAACATGGCGTGCGTGGACCCGTGCTTCCATCGCTTCTGTTTTGGCTGCATCCAGCGGTGGGCTACCACGAGAGCTGTGTGCCCACTCTGCAGGCAGCCTATTGACCGTGTCCTGCACACGGTGAGAGCAGATGACGACTACCAGGAGTACGTAGTCAGCTCATCCTCCCGTCGGCAGAGAGGAAGAGCCAGGGAGAGGTCCAGGAGCAGGTCCCCACTGAGGCACAGGCAGTCCAGGAACAATGGCTTCCCAGCGAGGAGGAGCTCCATGGGCAGCAGCCAAGTGTCACAGGGTGACGCAGCTCCAAATGCTCCTGCAGCAACAACTTCTGGGGAGCAAAGTCCACCCAGCAGAGCAGAGCGCATCGTCAGCTCTGGTGACGGAGAATACGTCCGCATTGGTGCACTGCAGCTGCCACCTCTGCGCATCCAGGTCCCCAATCGGAGAGCTCAGTAAACATCTGGATGCTTTTCAGGGCGTGGCTTTTACCAAACCAAAGAACAGTCCCATGCAGGGAATACTTTCCAGTGTTGTCTCAAGGGCACAGGAAATCAAGAGGGGACGACTTCCTGGAGCGTGCGTTTAATGGTGGTACCTCGACTGGGAATACTTCACTCCCTCAGTCCCTGCAGCCAGAGCCCTTCCGTCACGCTTCTCTACAACACCAGCCCCCCGTTCTCCAGCCCAGGAGCCTGTGGCTGTGGCTGGGAGGCAGAAGGAGGCCAGTCATCTCACTGACCAGGAGATTGGGGATGATAATGATGATGATGATTAAAGAATGCAAGAAACAAGTAGCGCACAGCATAATTGTTCCACACCCACCCGAGCGATGCCCAGCCAGTTCCCAGCAGCAGTCCCTGCCACCAGCAGATTCAGTTCCCTCCCGCCTTCTTGTGAACCCTGAGCCTCTCTCAGGCAGGGCAAGATCTTGAGTGTAAACACCTGTTGGCAAGAACTAATGCATCGGGGAATGATCAACAGTATTCTCATCCTAAATCCAAATCACACAACTATGCCAGCTGCTCAGATGAAAGCTGACTCTATCCTAGCCAAAACCAGGACAATGCCCTCCCCTCATTCTATACCATCTCCAGCATGCTCAGGACCTACTTTCCAAGACATCCAAATCACCATCGGATTTCCTGTCTTTTGATACAAACACAGAAATAGCATTCCCATAGTCTATGGGCCATCCCTCAAAAATATCAGTGGAGTTCATTTAGCCCATGGTCAAAGAGTCAAAGGGTCATACACCTCGAAGTCCTTGAAGCAGCTGCTCCCAGCAGGCTCCTGCATATGTCTCTCTTTGAGTGCGAGGCCTGTCTAGCATAGGGAAGTGCCTGGTCAGCTCTTGTGACAGAGTTGACACATGCATCATCATGCTGGAGCTGCCTCCTCTACGGTCTAGCTACAGATCAATCCCACTGTCTGGTTCTGGACATCCAGCCAGTACTTTCTGTCCAGGTACCATGAGTCCCCAGCAAGTTCCATGAGAAATGTCCAATTTTCAAAGCTTTGGGTTCTTGAAACAGCAGCTCCCAGCAGGCTCTTGCACTCAGCACTTCTGGGGTCAGAATTCATCTGACGACAGAGGAGTGCCTCTTTAACTGCAGCCTGATCTACGTGCTGGTTGTTCTGGTGCTGTCATGAAGATGGCTAACGTGATGTACACTTGGTCCCCGTGGTTCATTTGCCTTGATCTCTTTCTGCAGGGCCTTTCTCAGGGGTAGGGTCAGTTACAAGGCCTATCTATGGCTTTTCAGAAGCTGTAGGATTTGGCACACTGTTTATAGAAGCAGTTGGACCTGTCACAGGGCTTTGTAGCATTTGCAGTATTTGAGAAACGGGCTAGAGCTATGGAAAGGCCTGCCAGTGGTTGAGAAGCTGCAGTGCCATCCGAGCACTTGAGACTCTGCTGGGCCTCAGGGTTTGCAGAAGCTGCTGGCCCTGTCACTGGGATTGGAGCAGCTGCAGGGCCAGTCCCAGGCATTGTAGTAGCTGGAGGGCTTGTCAGAGGCGCTGGAAAAGTTGCACAGCTTGGACCTGTGGTACACTTTGTAAAAGCTGAAGGGCTTGTCACGAGTATTAGAGCAGCTGCAGAGGCTATCGTAGGGTTTGGATCAGCTGCAGGGCCTGTTACAGGTGCTTGAGTAGCTGCAGGGCCCCTCAGAGGGGTTTAGGTAGCTTCAGCTCTTTTCACAGGTGTTGGAGTAGCTGCAGATTTTGTGGTAGGGTCAGATCTGCCTGAATCTTTTTTAAAGGATACAGGATCAAAGACTGCTAATTTACAGTGTCAAGACCTTGAGCTGGCTCTTGGTTGAGGATGGGTATTTTAGATATTCTAAATCTTTACCAAATAATATGAGCATCTCAAAAGGACCAAAGTTGTAGGGTGGGTTGTTTCTCAAAAGGGCAGTGGAATTTCCCCTTTTTTTCCAGTTTCCACATAAACTTGGACAAACCAATGCAAAAAGCTTCCAAGGGCGTCTGATTCCCCAATGTATCTTTTCAGGATGTGAACAAAGAAATAAGACTGATGTGTCCATTGCAACTGTAAAGACAGTTTTTATCAGAACTAAAGCTAGAATAATGGTGTTTTAAAACACTAATGATGAAGTGGAACTTAAAAGTGCTATCATTTTCTTTATTACATTTGTGTTGGTAAGCAGAACCCATTCTTGTTTCCAGACTAGGAGCCCACCAGACAAGCAACAGTCCCAAAGATCATCACTTTTAATGCAATTTGTACATCCAGAGTCAGGGTCATTTCCCTGCCTGCTTGAAAAACTCTTATCACACTATAAATTT
This sequence comes from Meleagris gallopavo, assembly GCF_905368555.1. NCBI lineage: Eukaryota > Metazoa > Chordata > Aves > Galliformes > Phasianidae > Meleagris > Meleagris gallopavo. The sequence goes on along the minus strand of NC_139435.1, from coordinate 14,941,306 downwards.
ACATTTATCCTGTCTCTCACAGTCTGTGCTTAAAAAACAGGTTTCTCTAATACCTTCTGGAACAGTTGGGAGCAATGGTTACAGAGGTAATATCATGAACAACTGACTTGGCTGAATGTTTCACAAAGTGTTATTGTCTGAGAGCAGAAATAGTTAATAGTTTTCAAACTAAAATTTTGAACTAAATATCAAAGAAATATCACAGCTTTCATTTTAGAAGGTACAATGCATTGCAGCTGCTGCATATATTCATCCTAATGCACAGTCCTCAGGAGAACTCCTATCTCTATCAGACCTCTGGGAAATGCATCCTAACACTTCCCTGTGAATAACTCAATGCCTTGCAGTGTAAATTAGGAAAGGTGCTGTCTATTCAAATAATCATAAATACGAGGCTACCTCTTCAAATCAACACAGGTAGCATGAGCTACACCATAAATGAATGACATCCATTTTTATTTGAATATTAATTCACAAGAGTAAATAGACAGTGAAACTTCTACTGAAGTGAGAGATCATTGCCAGAGCAACATCCACATTAAAAGAAAACTTGATAACACATAAGACAAATTCATTCAAAACATTATTGAAGTTTCCTCATATGGTCATTTGCGTTATCCACTCAAGCAAAGGAAAAAAAAATAGCTCTAATATTTTATATGTAAGTATATATGTATTTTTATACATACTTTTATATATGTATTTACGTATATATATTTATTTATGTATACAAATCTTTGAAAAGGTGCAGGGGGGAAAACAAATGGAAGTCAGTTAGTGTATGCATTCCTAAGAGAAAGAAAATGGTTCTAGAGAAAGATGACAATTAGAAAGCAGATACTTGTCATCCATAAACATTAGGTCTTATATGAAACAGATCTAGAGCTGGGAAAGAGGCTATTTGCACATGAATAAATGTGAGCAAATACTGTCACGTTTTTTTGTGATACCTTATCTGGGTTTACATTGTACCTAAAGTGAACAATTAGTTGCTAATCAGGAAAGTAATAAGTAGGGTATCTAACAAATTAAAATCAGAAATTAAATTTTCTACAGATACGTAATTTTCTCTCTCTCACACACACACATTAGAAGTAGATTAGAATCAAATGCAATCTTCTTTATAAGAAGATTAGATTGAAATGCAAACTTATTCTAAAGAAATCTGTAATACTCTGAAGTTGGAGTATTATTTCCATTACACTTGGAAAAAAGCATTACCTCTTTGGAATGCATTTATAAGACTATCTTGCAACTCCAGTGTTGAAGAATCAGAAATTAATATCTCAGAGCTGCAGGATAAACATCAGAGTATCAAATCAACCCAGTATATTTTTTGATCTAATTGAAGAGTTGGCACTTGACAATAATTGAACAGTTTCTCAGTATTGCTAGAAAGGCCTGCAAAAGCTTTGCCAGCTGGTGCAAAGAAATTTCTGTAACATCCTAGGGAAAGCTGTTGTCTGGAGATGTAAAACTGAGATCTAATAGAGCAACACTACATTTTCTGTTGAAGAGCAAAACAGGAGTCCAATTTCTGGACTAATTCAACACCATAAAGGCAGGCACCAGTGTCCAACAAAATGCACAATTTCTTATCTATCTATTTTTAGCTGAGAAATTGCTTTCATCTATATAAGCTCTATTTCTGAGCAGCTGATCTAAGGTATTGGAAAGTCAGCAGGCAAACAAAAGCATTAGACTAAGAAGCTGAAATTAATATTCAACCCCTTCTGCATTCTGTGTTTGTTGTTGTTGTTTGTTTACCACTCTTTTTTTTCTTTCTTTCTTTTTTATTTTAAACATTTACCAAAGTTGAAAAATGAAGGAAATGAGTACTGTAAAGCATATATGCAGAAGATTCAGCGCCGCTGCTTGATTATCATGAACCCATAAAAAGTTTAAAGCAGAAATTTGCATGGATAGGTTGGTGATCAAAGAAAACATTTGATGAGTAGTATTTTTCATACCTACAGAACCTTTTCTTTTGTACAGTCCTACACACACAAGATGTATAAACAACTCCTTACGGACTGAAGAAAAAATATAGATGTATTCATTTACATTTTCTTGCCCCAAATGAGAACAATTACGTAAAACTTATCCTTGAAAAGCAAATGTTTCATTTTTTACTTTCAGTACAATTAGGTACAATTAGCAGCAAAACAAAAAATAATTAAATTGTTTTTCAGAGAAAACCAGACATTTTGCTAATTCAGTTATTTTCACAGGGAAAAAAGAAACAAGCCCCCACACAAACAGCAAAAGTTATCATAGAATCATAGAATCACAAGGTTGGAAAGGACCTCAAGATCATGTAGTCTGACGGTCCACCCATTACCATAGGCTGCTTATAGAATCATAGAATCACCAAGGTTGGAAAAGACCCGCAAAATCACCCACCATCCAGCCATCAGCAATAGTTCACTAAACCCCATCACAAAATCAACCAGTACTGCTGTAAAGAGTTATTTAAATCTCAGAACATTACTAAGAACAAGTATAAGAGGAAATAGAAGAAGAACTAAGGAGGAGTAAAGTTTTCTGGCTGTAACTTTTTGTTTCATAAAGATGGCATCTGTACTCCCTAAAAGTAGTAAAGGAGGAAAAGAACACTCTGGTGAAGTTGCATTTTCCTGGTTTGATATTCTCTTTTGCCTTCAATTTCAGGTATCATTTCCAAAACTTATTCTATACTTAAAAAAAAAAGTAAACATAAAAAAAAATTACCATTTAACTTCTTCAGACATGTTTTAATATGAAATGATTTTTTAAATTCACTATTGCAGTAAGTTTAAAAGTCAAATAATAGATTTTTCACGTAATTAAAAAAAAACAAACAAGATGGTGCCTTTTCAAAGAAGTATTTAGTATGTGAGTACTTAGTTCTCTGAGTGAGAGATGGCTTTTATTTACACTTACTTCGCTGAAAAATGCTTGGTTTTCTTCATTTTCAGTATTTCAGGGTCCTGTGCCTTTTTGAAATTAATAAATTATTTTATTTTTGCAAGTTATTTTTTCATCATGTAAAAATCCCTTGTGAAATACCTTGTAATAAATATAATGAAAGCCATCTCATTCTATTTTTTTTTCCTGTTTAAATTTTATTTTTATTTTTTATTTTTTTTTTAATTTTTACACTCAGCCCCATTACAACTGCCTAGACTGGAGCTCAGGCCGTTATTTTTCAATCACATTAAAGCTGCTAATTTGTTTATCATATCATCAGAATAGATAAGCTCAGCAGATATTAAGGAAAAATCATATAAAACTTTTTACAGGGTCAGTGAGAGGACTTAGCAAGGTCTTCAGCACATTACTGCACTAATCATTGTGTCCTCAATTTCTTTAAATTGAAAACTTATCTGGCAGACATTCGGTTTACAGAGCACCATCTTCTGTATAGAAGTAACACTGAACCTGGATGTAAAAACACATTCTGAAAGCCAGAAAAAACCCATTATACAATGGTTTCTGCAAATATACTTCTGATATATGTATGTGACCTTCTAGAGCCTCTTTCATGTCACTAGTAGTTCTTCCCTCCTTGACATTTTGAAGTTTGTGAATGGAATAAGCAGCAGATGTTTCATGATTATTTTTAAGATTATTTCTCTAATTGCTCTTGGAAACTAGGAGAAAAAAAAAGAAAAAGATGCAGAAAAAATCACTGAGGAGACTTTACACTGAAGCCCTGCTCTCCAGTTAGAGGCTCCGTCCAGTACCAATTGCTAGTAGATTGAAAATAAATTCTTATTGAATAATGTATCAAGTTATGTCTTTTCTTGTTTAAAGCCACATCCATCTCTAGGGTTTTCTTTCCCTCCCTCCCTCCCTCCCTCCCTCCCTCCCTCCCTCCCTTCCTTCCTTCCTTCCTTCCTTCCTTCCTTCCCTCCCTCCCTCCCTCCCTCCCTCCCTCCCTCCCTCCCTCTCTCCCTTCCTTCCTTCCTTCCTTCCTTCCTTCCTTCCTTCCTTCCTTCCTTCCTTCCTTCCTTCCTTCCTTCCTTCCTTCCTTCCTTCCTTCCTTTTATGATTAAGTCTTTACACCAATGATTATGGCAAGTGGAATTAACTTGGAGTTAACTTGCTCTAGAGTAGCCTGCTGAAGAAATCGACATCCAACTTTAAAAAGCTCCCACAGTTGGATCACTCCAAATGCCATTGTACATCCAACTGAAAACTGACAAGCATCAAAACTGATGGCAACAAGCAGTGACATAGGCTTCAGTCCTCCAGAACGCTATTATCCACTGCAATATTTTATATAATCACTAGGGCATTAAGGATTAATATCCAAAAATATTTTCATGGCCAGGCTCTTCTGTAGCAAACAGAGGCAATTCTCAGTACACAGCTCCCCTGCTTGATACCAAAACAGTAAAGAGGACTCGAGGGTCTGCCAGTTGAGATGGCTCTGCCCAATCCAGTCATGTAGATGATATAGAAAAGGTTAAGGTCCCCATAATACATGTAAAGAACACACTGGAGAAAACTGTGGGTTATCCTGGTCTCAGGCAAAGTTAAGCCATTCATGAAGTTGCTTTTTCTCAGGGACCTGGATTTACTTAGTGGATAATGCAAGAAAATGGGAACATTCAGTGTGTACCTTAGGGGAACTTGATGCTGAGAGAAAACAGTCTGTAGTTGTATGTATATATGTATATAATGCTAATTCTTATTGATATGATTTGTATGTGTATATATTTATGTTCATTTTAGGCATAATGTAATGGATATGGAATTAAGGGGTGGATACTGTCCTGGTTTTATCAGTATTCCATATAATGACATCACGTGGTATGCTGTTTAGTGTTTAAGCACAGTGCCAGGTACACTTCCTAGATCCTGTACTTCTAGCAGTCTCAGCTATTCTCATTTGAATCCCTATTGTTGAGTGATTCCATGATTCATTGTTAACCTAACTAAAAAAAATTGTATCACATTGAACTATACTGTGAAAATTATCTGTAATCTAATATATAGATATTTGTCCTTTTATAGTTAAGGATTTTTATACTGAGGAATTAAAAATTTACTTCCAACGTGATGGAAAATCTTTGTAAAAATTATGTATACTGAATACGGCCTAAAATGTGAAGTTGCTGTTAAGTTTTCTTAGGAAAATGAATTTTGTTGAAATGTGTGCCCATATACTGTGCCCACATCCTGTGATCCTGTGACAACCCTTGAATACTCTGGCCAAGTTCAGCCACAGCTGATCAAAAAAACAAACAAACAAAAAAAGACCACAAAAAAATCTGTGAAAAGCAAATCTTCCAGTGCTTCCCAGGTAAAAAACCCAATCCCCTACCCCACCTCCCCCCTTAAAAAAAAAACAAACAAACAACAACCAAAACCTTCTAGGTAGGCTGTTTATTTCATATCAGCTAAACCAATGGGAGGAAAAATTTTAATCAGATTTCACACTTCAATCTTCAAACCATGAGAAATGGAGCTTACTTGAGACCAGTGTTCATGGAATCATGGTAAGTGAGGTTGTGGTGAAAGGTCTACCCAGGAGGTTGTCTAGAGTGAGGTGGTTGACTCCACTCCTCAAGAATGCCTCCTCTGAGAAGGAAAGAAGAGTAATTGTTGTAGGTGAACGTAGGGAAATGGAGGGCCGCTGTGTCAGCCGGACCCTATCCATTGGTAATTGATCTGCCTCCCTGGAGCTCAGTTCAAGGACATTACTAAGAAACTCCCTAGTCTGGTTTGCTCCACTAATTATTATCTGCTACTGGTAGTTCAGGCAGACAGCCATAAGGTTGCTTAGAGAAGCCCAATAGCTATCAAAAGTGACTTCAGGACAGTGGGGTGGTTAGCTGATAGAGCAAGAGTACAGATGGTGTTTTCCTCTGTCCCTTCAGTGGCATCAAGGGATACTGAGAGGACCATGAAAACTCATCTTGTAAATATGTGGCTGAAAGGCTGATGCAATTGCAGAATTTTTTTTTTTACCATGGGATGGTATTCTTGGTGCCTGGTCTGATGGCTGCACAGGTCTCACATGTCTCAAAGGGGAAAGAGATCCTAGCCCATGAGCTAGCAGGCCTCATTGAGAGTGCTTTAAACTGAGTATGAGGTAGAAAGGCGATAAAACCAAGTTTGATAGAGATGATCTGATAATGATGATGTGGTTGGGGGTGAGCAAGGAGCTCAGCTGAAGTATATCTACACCATTGTATGCAACATAGGAAACAAACAGGAGGAGCTAGAAACCATGGTGTGAAAGGCTAACTATGCCTTAGTTGCCATTACAGAAACATGGTGGGATTGTTCCTGTGACTGGAGTGCTGCAATGGATGGCTACAAGCTCTTCAGAAGGGATAGGCAAGGAAAGAGGGGTGGTGATATGGCTCTCCATGTTAGAGAGTGTTTCAGTGTTGTTGAGCTTAGGGCTAGAATGATAAGGTTGAGTCTCTCAGGTAAGGATCAAGAGGAGGGCCAACAAGGCTAACATCCTGGTGGGGGTCTGTAATTGATCACTTATCAAGAATGAAGAGATGGACGAGGTGTTGTATGAGCAGCTGGTAGATCACCAGCCCTTGTTCTCATAGAGGACTTCAACTTGCCTGATATGTGCTGGAAATATAATATGGCAAGAAAAAGCAGTCTAGGAGGTTTCTAGATTGTGTAGAGTGTGTGGAAGATAGCTTCCTGATGCAGCTGGGAAGAGAGTCTACCAAGGGAGTAGAGTGAACAGAGTGACAGTGAAATGATTGAGTTTTCAATTCTTGGTGAGGTCAGAGGATGGGCAGCAAAACTGCTAACTTCAACTTTCTGGAGGGTGGACTTTGAACTGTTCAGGACAGTGGTAGAGAAGGTTCCTTGAGATACAGTCCTAAGTGATAAAGGGGCCCAGGAAGACTGATTTCTCCTCAAGAAGGATGTCATGAAGACGCAGGAGCAGACTATCATCCTGAAAGCTGAGCCAGTGGGAAAGAAGATCAATGAACAAAGAACTTTTTCTGAGGCTCCAGAAGAAGAAGTTAATCTTTTTCCTGTGAAAGAAGGAATGGGCAACTTGAGGAGAGTACAAAGAATTTTTTAGGATCTGCAGGGAGAAAATTAGAAAGGCAAAAGCTCAACTTGAACTCAACTTGGCCATTGGGATAAAAGTGAACAAAAAACTTTTTTACAAATACATTAACAGTGACAGGAGGGCTAAGAGGGTGGCAGAGAATGTGCCACTGAGGATAAGAAGAAGAATGAGGTTCTCAATGCCTTCTGTACATGTGTCTTTAAAACTCGGACCAGTTATCCTTGGGACACTCTACCCCCTGAGCTTGAAGTCTCGGACAGGGAGCAGAATATAATCCCCATGATTCAGGTAGAAACAGCTAGAGACCTGCTACTCCACCTGAACTGTCACACATCCATGGGGTCAAACAAGATCCACCCGATGGTTCTGAGGGAACTGGCAGAGGTGACAGCCAAGCTGCTTTCCATCAACAACAGCATTTCTGGTCAACCAGAGCGGACCCAGAGGACTCTTGTTTTGCCAGTGTGTCTCTCATCTACCGAAAGGGTAGTGTTGAGGATCTGGGGACTGCAGGCTGTCAACCTGAACTTGGTGCCAACTAAGGTTATGGAGAAGATCATCTTGAGGGAGATCACATAGCATGTGTAGGACAGGGTGACTGGAAGGTTGTGGAGGAATGAACCTGGAGATTTTGGTCAATGCTCAACTGAACATGAGCTAGCACTGTGTGCCCAAGTGGCCAAGAAGGCCAATGGCATACTGTGTTGTATCATAAATAGTGTTGCCAGCAGAAGGAAGGAGGTGATAGTTCTTCTGTATTCAGCCCTGGTGAGGCTGCACCTTAAATGCTGTCTTCAGTTTTGGCCCTTTACTACAAGACAGACATAGAGGCCTTGAAGCATATCCAGACAAGGGCAATGAAACTGGTGAGGGGTCTGGAGCACAAGTCTTATGAAGAGCGGCTGAAGGAACTGAGATTGTTTAGTCTGGAGGAGGCTCAAGGGAGACCTTATTGCTCTCTACAAGTACCTGAAAGGAGGTTGTACCAATGTGGGCGTCAGCCTCTTCTCTCATGTAACTAGTGATAAGACTAGTGGGAATGGCCTCAAGCTGTGCCAGGGGAAATTCAGTTTGGATATTTGGAAAAATTTCTTCTCCGAAAGATTGGTCATGCACTGGACCTGGCTACCAAGGGCAGTGATTACGTCACCATCCCTGGAGGACATTTAGATGTTGTACTATGGTGAATAAGGGGAAATATTGGTGGAAGATTGGACTGGAAGATCTTGGAAGTCTTATCCAAACTTGGTGACTCTATGATTTTATTTCTTTTCCCTTCTAGGGATACCAGGAACAAGTTTTATTTGCTGGAAGATAGGGAGTAAAGAACTAATAGATTAATGAAGTCTGCTTCAAGTTTGCAATGATTTTGCACTTCCATATGTACATTTACCCAACCAAATTTTTTCTCACTTTGCTATTCAGTAAAGGTAGTAGAATATTTGGTTGAAATATTTATCAGTACTTTGAGCAGTTTTTCATTCATTGCCTAGAATTTCTAATCAAGATTTCCAAAGGTAACATTTCCTGGTGCATCTATAGTATACATTTTTCTCAGATAACAGGCATTTCTGTGTTGTTTCATAGGTAACAAACAGACCAGTCATCTCTTGGACAGGTTTGATGGTGAATAATTGAAGAAATATACTGCAACTGTAGTTGAAACACTTTAAAAAAAGCACTATGTCCTTTTTTCCACATCTACTGTTAATTTTAATAAAATAATGTTCACCTTTCAAAGAAAGATACTTTCAACCTTAACAAAATGAGACCAGTTCTCTATTGCTTTATACATTACCTAAGTTTAAATTTCAGAATCTGATGTGGGAAAATATTAAAAATAGTCTTCTATGTCTATCACAAGACTTATTGCAAACCAAAATACCTGGATAATTAAATTACATTTGCTTCCTACTGTTAAGTTTTACGAAGGCAGTTATAAATACAACCATTGGTTTTTCTGCATTGGCAGTTACTACTTTATATTTTTCTTCTCTATAATGCCACACATAAGCAAAAATAGCCCACATAGTCATATGCAGGGAAGGGAGTTGATCCATAAGCTGTCCTCACATTAAAGATGGAGACAATTAAATGAATGACATTAAAATCCGCTTCCTATCTATATTTCAACGCATTGTTATAGACAGGAATATCAGTGACCTGAGAAGCCCCAGGAACAGAGAACAGAAAGGGTATCAGGTAGCTAAGTGTGCTTGTTTATGCCAGGAGATACAAGAAAAACACCAGGTAATATCAGACAGCTAGTATCACTTTCATTTACAGTACATATGAGTCCTAACAAACTGAATGGTTTCAGGTTAACCTCGAATAAGTACCTGAGCTGCTGGGCTCTGTAGTCATCACTTCCAAAGCAAAGGCTATTGGATAAAACTATTTATCAAAATATCAGTATTTTGTTCATGCTAACAGTATGGAATGTACACTACTTTTTTTTAAGAGGACTTTAAAATAAAGTGGCCTGTGCCATAAAATAGAAGCCATTTGGTGAGCACAAGTGAATAATCAAATGCAAGGGATTCAGAGATCATTAATAAGAAGCTCATTCTTCTCTTATTTATCTATTCTTTGTGCAAGGCTTTGATTTCATTAGCAGTAGTATGTTTTTTTCTTTTCATAGAAACACAGAATGACTTGGGCTGGAAGAGACCTCAAGGATCATCAGATTGCCACAGGCAGGGTTGCCAGCAGGTAGATCAAGTGCTGGATCAGGTTGCCCGGGGCTCCCTCCGCACTGGTCTTGAACACCTCCAGGAATGGGGCATCCACAGCCCTTCTGGGCAGCCTGTGCCAGAACCTCGCCACCCTCTCAGTGAAAAACTTCCACCCTAATCTAATCTAAATCTTTCCTCCTTTAGCTTAAAGTCATTTCCCCTTGTTCAATCACAATCTATCTGTGTAAAAAGTTTTTTCCTAAAAGAAAGCAAAACAAGTATATGACCTGGGCAACTTGGTCTAGTTGACCCTGCTTTGAGCAGGGCAGTTGGGCCTGCAGACTTCTAGAGGTCACTTCAAACCTCCGCTGTTCTGAGATCCCACAGTACCATTACAGAGATATGCATTTGCTCAGATACAGCTATTGGCTGGCAACAAACAAACAAACAAACAAAAACACAACATTAAAAAAACATTCTGGCAAAGAAAAAATCTTTAAGATTTTTAAGATTAAGAATTTCCATTAAAAAACAAATCAAACCAAAACAAACAAACAAACAACATTTAGAAGAGAATTTGAACTTGTAACATTTTCCTACAATTTCAGAGAGGCAGTAGTTGCTGAGAGGTAGAGATTCAGAGTTTCCATCTACATTTCTAGTTAATCCAGTTAAATCTAGTTAAATTAAGTGATGTTCATCTGCTTACTATAACCTCAAAAAGACCACCATTCAAATTTGTTCTTCTCTTTTGTATCTAACTGCCTAGACTTGGGAACAAGATTTTCTTTTGTTCATTTTGTGCCTTGCACAGAATTGAGAATGGGGCATTTTAGGACAAAAAAAAAGAAAAAAGAAAAAAGAAAAAAAGTCTCTTAATGTACACAGATTAATCATTGATTTTTTTTATTATTATTGCTTAAAATAGGATACAGTTTATTTAGTCAAAGACTAAATCAGTCCTCTTTTTCCCTTGCCATGAAAAAGGAATTGTGTCTGTGGTTTGAGCCATGCATTCCTTCAGTTGAAGGGCAAAATAACCTACATCACATACTTAAATGCAGCCAAGAGATAGGAGGTTTTTGCCTCTAGTATGTATATATGCTGGGGGAAATTCTAGTCATCAGAGCGCAGTTTTGTCAGCTGTCCTCTCCAACAGGCAGTTTGGGCAGCCTTGAAGGAACTGGAGTAAAAAACTGCAAGTTCTTCAGTTTCCATTTTCTAATAGAAACCAGGGACATTTTATAATCTGAGAGTTAATATTGTTGTCCAATCCTGTCTGAAGAAAGTTATGCACATGCAGCCTGCACTCCATATTTGTGTAACAGGGAGATCAAGAATAACATCTTCCTAATCTTTTAAAAATAAAAATTGAAAAAAAAAAAAAAGAAAGAAGCAGAAAAATAAAGTGAATTCACAAAGGACTTACTTGAAAGCTAGTACCAGAAGAGTTTACTTCTACATTAAGGCTCTGTACCCCAGAAGCTTCCCCAAAAATACAGGTAATTTATCCATGGAAATTTAAATATGAAATGAAACTAAGGAAATGTGATCCCAACAAATATTCACAGTGCAGTAGCTTTGGCTGATACGTTTCCATGGGTTGGAGTTATTGCTTGTCTTTCCTACAGTAACATCAAAACGTATGACCCTTGCTGAAATAACTAATTCTAACTCTGAATTTAATTTGCAAATGGATTAACTAGGGTTGCATGTGAATAGCAGCTAACTGCTTATGGGATACACAAGAGTTCAATTAGAATTATTTCATGTGCAGCTGTCCAATCTGAATGGGGAACAGTAATTTTGTTAAAAAATTAGGCCCATGATTGCCTTTCCACCTTGTTCTTGAGTTCTCTCAAGATGAATCCTCTTCCTGCTATGTATTGTTATGCCAGGAGAGGAAAAAAACGTGCGCATTGTAATGAAGTGTAACAATTTTTATTTTTAATATTCCGAGTATTCCACCTATGGATGCTCATATTGTTTTGCGAAATGCATCTGCCAGTATATTCCCTAAACTTGAAAAGTCATCGTAATTGCAGCTGTAGGGAGCTGATGAAAGAGAAATTTAAGCTTCTGGTCATTAGCTGTATCCGATTCTCTCTGTTTCTATTCCTATATTCACCTCAGAGGCTCTTGAAAAAGCAGAGTTGACACTTTGCCTGTGAACAACACAGCTATTCATGGTAAGAGCAGGAGACTACCCCAGAGACTCAGTTTTCTTGAATACTTAACAAAATCTAGGATTAATAAGTAGCATCATTCACTCCTTAGCTACAGCAGTGAGTTAGAAAGAAGGATATGCATTTGGATTTAGTTGGCTGGAAGAACTCATGCACCAATTGCTGTAGTTCAGTACTAGTGAATACCAAAACACATTATGGAACAACCTAGACAAAGCAAGAATATTATGTTCCAGTGTGAATGAGTGCGCTTGAAGGAGAGAAAAATAGAGGGCTAGGGAATGATCGCATCTTTCACGTGTGCTTTATATTAGACACATTGGCTTTTCAACAAGGCAGGTAATTCAAACTCATTCAGTGAATCTGAGAACTGTAGGAAGGGGCAGGTTTAAAGAGCTGTTATAGAATTTCAGTATTAATTCACAATACATCATAATTCCTAAAGGAGATTTTTGTGCCTATAAATCCATGTATAAAAATCCTTGACATTTTATCCAATGAGATACTAATTAAATAACATCTTTTGAAGATCTGTATATTTGAGAAAATCAAGGTTCTTAAAAAGAAAAGACAAGGCTTTTTTAGTAACACAAAGACTCATCATTACTCAGCAGTCTGCAAATCTTAAAGAAGGCTTACCTCTGCTTATAGAGCTCTGGAACATATTTGTAAAGTACTTTTGATACTTGTTTGTGCTTATTTGCATTTTTGTATTTGTGTACGTAAAAGAGGAGCTTAAGATTTTATAATAACATTTCTGTAGCAACTTCTAAGCCTTGAAAGTTAGCCATTTATCATAAGTGAATTACAGCATCAAGTCTGGTGGTTCAGAACTGATACAAATAGAAGATCTAAGCAAGATTGGTAGTGTCCTGATCTTAGAAAAAACTTCATGTCCTTAAGCAAGCTTCAAATTTGGATGTTATATCAAATCTGCTTGGAGACAGGAATGCCAAACATCCTGCAGACTGCAGTCAGCATCTTATAAGGTCATCTCAGGTAATTACTGCTTCTCTAACTCTTTTCCTTGAAACCATTCTGTAGAATTTACTCTTTGCTGTTGTTCAGCAGTCCAGAGAGCTCTGACAAAGAAGTGCCAAAAAAATTCCTCTGGGCTCAAAGCACTCTACTGCAGAAGACCTTTCCTCATCTTCTGTACCCTGGTTATTAAGGTTACAGTAGGATGGAGAGCATGGATGTCCAACCTTTTGTTCTACCTAGGCTGCACTGAATGAAGAGAGAATATGATTTATGTATATAAGTAACAAAACATTTTATTTTTTAATGTTTTTTATCAAAATGTTAAAGAAGAACAGCAAAAACATAAAACTAGCAGGATATTTGACTTCGTTTTTGAGAAATCAGTGCATCACTCTGGTTCAGTGGCACTGGTTGCAATTTTTAGTGAGTTCTCAAGGAGTTCAATAAAGATTTTTGATGCAATTTTACTCTTCCAATGCTTAATTCTTGATGGTGGTGCCTGGAAAGACGGTAACATCACATTCATTTTTAAAAAGGGTAAAAAAGATGACTCCAGGACCAACTGACCTGTCAGTCTCACTTCTGTGCTAGGGAAGATCATGGAACAGATCCTTCTGGAAGCCATGCTAAGGCACATGGAAGTCAAGGAGTTGATATGGGAGAACCAGCATGGTTTCACCAAGGACAAATCCTGCTTAACTAGACCAGTGGCCTTCCATGATGGTATCACTGCACTGATGGACAGATGTAATCTATCTTGTCTTCAGTAAGGCCTTTGACACGGTACCCCACAACATCCTTCTCTTTAGATTGGAAAGGTATGGATTTGATAGATGGACTGTTTGATGGATGAAGAACTGACTGCAGAATCGAATCCTGAGAGTGGTGGTCAATGGCTCAGTGTCTAGATTGGTGATGAGTGGTGTCCCCCAGGGTTGATGCTGGGGCCAATACTCTTTAGTATTTTCATCAGTGACATTGACAGTGGTATCAAATGCATTCTCAACAAGTTTGCTGATGACACCAAGCTGTGGAGTGCAGTCAACACATCAAAGGGATGAGATGCTATCCAGAGAGACCGAGACAGACTTGAACAGTGGGTCCAGGTGAACCTCATGAGGTTCAGCAAATCCAAGTGCAAGGTCCTGCTTCTGGGTTGAGGCAAGTCCCTTTACCAATACAAACTGGGGAATGAAAGGAGTGAGTGCAGCCCTGCTGAAAAAGACCTGGGAGTACTGATGCATGGGAAGCTGGACATGAGCCAGCAACGTGCCCTTACTGCCCAGGAAGCTAACTGTATCCTGGGCTGCATCAAAAGATGCATGGTCAGCAGGTCAATGGAGGTGATCCTGTTCCTCTGTGTTGGTGAGGCCTCACCAGGAGTACTGAGTCCAGATGTGGAGTCCTTAGTACAGGAGATACATGGTCCTGTTGGAACACGTCCAGAGGAGTGCCACAAAAATGATCTACAGCGTGGAACACCTCTCTTATGGGGATAGGCTGAGAGAGCTGGAGCTGTTCAGCCTGGAGAAGAAAAGACCTGAGAGTAGCCTTTCAGTATCTAAAGGAGGGCTACAAGAAAGAAGGGGACGGACTCTTAGTGGAGTCTGTGGTGATAGAACAAGGAGAAATGGCTTCAAGCTCAGATGGTAGATTTAGGTTAGATGTAAAGAAAAAATATTTTACAGTGAGGGTGTTGAGGCACTGGAAGATGTAGCCTAGTGATGTGGTTGATGCCTCGTCCCTGGAGACTTTCAAGGCAGGGCTGGATAATGCCCTGTGCTATCTGATCTAACTGTAGTGTATCTGTTCATATCTGTTCATTGCAGAGGAGTTGGACTAGATGGCCTTCAAAGCTCCTTTCTAACTCTAAGGATTCTGTGATTCTAAAACAGTTGTTGACAAATGCGTATACTGCCAAAAAAAAATGGTGACATGAATAAGGTATGGTTGTGAAGATAGGGATATTTTTCTCTGATTAGAGAAGTCTTATAGAAGTCTGGTAAAGGGATATGATCAAATTTTTGAGTTGAATATCAGGACTGTTTTTAACCAATGCATCAAAATGCATAGCATTATTTGCTGTAACTTAGCACTGCAATGCACCCTCCCTGAGCACTGGTTTTTGCTGAGACAGTGATGATCACACACTGATGTATGGTTGTTGTGAGCGATAGGTTTGTGCCTGGGCCAGGCTGGGCTGCTCGACGGGGCATCCCCATGATGGCAGAGGGCAGGGTGTGGGCACAGGATGGGCTGATCCGGGCCTTATGCAGTTGTGGGAATCAGGTTGGACATGCATGGTGAAGAGTCTGCAGTTTCCTAAAGACAGCAGCTACTCTTGTTTCTTCCATTCTTAGATGCAGCAAGAACACTCTTTGCTCTAAAAAGCTCTACAAGTTGGGAAAGACCTCTAAGATCATCAAGTCCAACTGTCGATTAAGCACTGCTATGTCTACCACAAAACCATGTTCCTAAACACTGCATCTACACATCTTTTAAAAGCTTCCAGGGACAACAACTCACATACTTCCCTGGGTTAGCTTCACAACATTTTCAGTGAAGAAATTTTTCCTAATATCCAACCTAAACCTTTCCCTGCAACTTGAGGCCATTTCCTCTTGTTCTATCACTTGTTGCTTGGGAAAAGAGACCGACATTTGTCTCACTACAGCCTCATTTGAAGTAGCTGTGGAGAGTGATAAGGCCTGCCTTGCTTTTTTTTTCTCTAGATTAAATAACCCTAGTTCTCTCAGCAGCTCTTCATAACACTTGTGCTCTTGATCCTTCCCCAGCTTTGTTGGCATTCTCTGAGCACGCTCCAGTATCTCAGTGTCTTTGTTTGTAGTGAGGAATCCCAAACTCAACACAGTATATGAGGAGCAGCCTTACCAGAGCCAAGTGCAGGAAAAGAACCACTTCCCTAGTCCTTCAGACTTCATACCATAGGCATTCTTGGCACACTCCTGGCTCCTATTAAGCTGACCAATAACACATGTGCTCTTCCACCAGACAAGTTATTAGATACTTTCTCTATACAATGTCCCAGGAATGAGTACTGCAGTCCATTGTTCTCTGGTTAACCAGACAGCTCATTACAATTGCTTTATTTTCTTGATAGGTAACATACACTTAGTCCCCACTTAGTTCCCTGGTAACTAAACAGGTTGTTGCACTGAAGAAGGAAAAATAAATTCATAATGGGAAAGAAGGTGATTGCATATTAAATCACAGTTGTTAGAGAATACTGTTCTTCCGTAGTCTATGAAAGGTAATTTTGTTACAAACAACAAGCGCTAGGTAGTGTATGAGATGCAGATGACATGCAAAAGGGAAGAAAAATAACTAAGGACTGTTCTTACCACAGAAGGTACCAGCGCATAAAGGATTTTAACGAGACAGCAGTTCTGAGACTGTCAGCTTCTCTGTTTTTATGAAACAAACAGGAGACAGATCCTCAGTTCTTTTTTCTCTTCTTCTGACAGCAGAGAAAGATCATGACAATAATTGCTTCTTTTAAATCTGTGTTATGAGACTCAATATTTGAAGTTATCTCTACTTGAGTTAAGAAAAAATTGAGGCTGGCACAGTAAGAATTATATAACTCTCAGAAATCTTACTTTGTATTTTGATTACATATTTTTTTTAATATAGGAATCTGTAATTAGTTCACAGATAAACAAGCACAGATTCAAGACATCTACTAGGCATCTTTTAAGCCTTAAAAATATGGAGGGGAATAGCTGTTTGCTAGAAACACATACAGCTAAAACTGTAGCGGACTGTCTGATTTTAGAAGACTTAAGAGGAGAATTTAGCCACACATACGCGTATCAATAAAATGAAATTCAGAATTACAGATCTCATTATGGTTTTCAGTACCTAAAGGGGGCCTACAAAAAGCTGGAGGGGGACATTTTACAAGTGATAGGAGAAGCGGTAATGGCTTTAAATGGCTTTCAATCAAAAAAGATTACATTTAGGTTAGACCTTATGTATAGATTCTTCCATTTGATGCTGGAATAGGTTGCCCAGAGAATCTGTGGATGCCACACCCATGGGAGTGTTCCAGGCCAGGTTGGATTGCTTTGGGCAACCTGGTCTAATGGGAGGTGTCCCTGCCTATATGTCCACTCTATGATTCTATGACAATCAATCTTGCCATTTGTGCAGCACACATGCATTCAAAATGTCCAGAAAAGTATAAACATGTACAGTACATACCACTAAGATAAAAGAAACAGTGTTCTCTTAATTTTCTGTAGTACAGTAAGTGAAAAATTGTTTCAGCCTTTTTGCATCAAGCAGTGTGCATCTCTAGTTGTTGAATTCAATGTGTGAACTGCATGCAGAGGTTACCCCCAGAACAGAAAAGGACTATATTTTGATTGTAACCACCTACTTTATTTGCTAAGTTAATTTATGGAATGTATCATCTCAATAATCTGAAAGGAAGATGATTCTATATTAAATGACAATTTACTATGATATTTAATTATAAGCATACAAAATACCTAATTACTTAGGTATCTTCTTTTTAAAAGTGTTAGCAATCTCTTAGACTAGATATAAGGAAGAAATTCTTTGCTGTGAGGATGGTGAGACACTGGAAATGGTTGCCCAGCGAGGTTGTGGATCCCCCACCCTGGAAGCATTTCAGGACAGGCTGGATAGGGCTTTGATCAGTCTGGTCAAGTGGGAGGTATCCCTGCCTATAGCAGGGGGTTGGAATGAGATGATATAGAAGGTCCCTTCCAGCTCAAACCATTCTATGATTCTATGAACAGTCTCCTGATTGAAATAAAATTGTTCATACACCTAAAATTTGAATACCAATTACATTCTTACTTGATTTTGTGTATTAGACTTAAAGAAATCCCTTTTTTTTTTGTACTGGATTTCATGTGTTATACTTTAAAATGCTATCTGGAAATTTAAGTGAACACAGACTAGAGGTCTTAGAACGGAAGAGCACAGCTGAGGAAGAAGAGTAGACAACAAATTTATTTATTTTTCCCTTCACTCAACCTGTAAGACCTTGATTAATACACATTTTTCAGTTGCCATAATTATGAAATTTCTGAACCCTCTGTGAAAAGTATCACACTAATGAAAGATGAGAGTGCAAAATACTTTTTTTGCATACTTTTTAATTTATATTTTCATCTGTATTAATGAAATCTTAAGAGTTAGACATGCAAGAGACCAACTAAATAATTGAGTCATTCCCCTACTGACATCTCTGAATAATTCCTTGTATTTTCAGGTCCTGAAAATGCAGGATTTACATACAGATGACAAAATACATTTTAATGAGCCAGATTCTTTCTCCTATGCAATTTAAGCAGAACTGTTCAGATTAAGGCAGCGCTGTCACAACAGAAGACTTCTAAGGGACTATATACTGCAGCTAAAATGGGTGTGTCTTATAGGATCAAATAGTGAACTGAAACAAGTCATTATTATGCATTTCAGTATCTGATAGGAAGAGGAGTCACATTAATTAGGATCAATCAGCACACCTTCTATAGATTAGTGTAGACATGTGGCAAGCTGTTCCCGGGAGTAGGATAAGGTAACCTTGGGTAAACTCTACTTGCTGTCGCTCACTTAAAGATCAGTGGCAAACCACCATTAGTTTAGTACAGAGTCACTTTGCCATTAACAAACAGCTCAAATTACCATGTAGTTGGATTTGTAACCTAAGAATTTGTAGCTATCAATGAATAATAAGATTAAGATGAATTTGTAGTTCAGAAGATGGTGTCAAGACTGATCTTTTGACAAAATGTCAAATTTTCAGTGTGAAGTTACAGTCAGTGTCTCAAAGTTCAATACAAGCCCGGTTAGATGGCTTGGAATCATAGAAAGGTTTGGGTTGGAAGGAACCAGTCAAATAATCTAGTTTCACCTCACTTGTTGTAGGCAAATGAGGTTATAGAAAGGGACGCTTGTCCCTAGACCAGGTTCCTCTAAGCCTGAAAAAACATATTTACAGCTCAAAAGCCAGAATACAAGAGTGAAAGCAGAAACTGAAGCTCTATGCTTCTTCCTGCCTCCAGCATTAAACACTATTCGCATAATTTTAAATAAAATCTTATTTTTTTTCCAGACATGGCTTTGTACTTTGCACAATTCAAGAAACACCCAAAATCTTGCTATTACTTTTCTACTTTCTTGGGATGTTTACACATGGCAACGTTCTCATGATAAACAGCAAGTGAGCTTCCATGAATGTCCATGCAATGTTTTCACTGAACATGTTCCTCAGAATTTATGTAGATCAGACACTGTGCACTTTAGGCTGCAGTATATTAGTATAGACCACTATTAAGATAAAGAGAAGGGTGTGACAATGGGGAAACTGCAGTAACAGTTGTAGGAATATTCTGACAGTATTTAACAGAAACAATTGTTCTAGAGATCTGACAACATCAACTTCACTATTTGTTACTCTGACAAAATTACTTCTCGAGCATTAAGCTACCTGAATATCCTTTTTTTTTTTTTTTTTTTTTTTTTTTTTGCATATATATGGTATATATAAGTCTACTACGATTTTCACAGACTCACAGAACATCCTGGATTGAGAGGGCTTTAAAGACCATCTAGTTCCAACCCTGCTGCCATAAACAGGGTTGCCAACCACCAGCTCAAGCTGTCCATGGCTGAATCCAACCTGGCCTTGAATGCCTCCAGGGATGGGGCACCCACAGCTTTTATGGGCAGCCTGTGCCAGGGCCTCACCATAGCAAAGAATTTCTTTCAAACACCTTATCTAAATTTACCCTCTACTAAATTTTCATGAGCTAAAGCTTTTTCTTAATAGAACTGATTTACAAATAGCTGGCTCTGCATAACAGAAAAGGATATATCACAAATAAAGATATGAAACATTATGATCCATTAGCAATTTTTCCAAAACAATTACAAGTAAGATATCCAAGCAGTTCTGATAAATATGAATAGTTGGAAACAGAAGGTTAAGAAAAAAGTACTTAAATACGCTGTGCGGTTGATCCATTAGCAAACAGTCTCTCTTCATTTGTTCCCAATTTATAGTATTGTCTTCATAAACTATATTTTCCAAGCTGTGATTTGATGAAAGTGGTCTAAATTTACTACGTTGATTTCTAAATCCATGTAGTTTTTTTTTTCCTGTTATTCATTTACACACAAGGGAAGAGTACCTCATGCAAATTGTGAAGCAATGGTGTAGCATGAATGGGAGCTTTATTAAAGGCAGATTAATTCCACAAAGTGAACAGATATCACTATTTAAAACTCATCTTCATCTGCTGTTTCATGCAGAAGCACACTCTGCAATTCTAGATAGCACAAACTACCTTAAGCAACAGCTGACTTATTTAATACATTATAGAAAGGCATGAGATTGGGCAGGATAAAAGCTTGCTCTCCAGTGTAATTTGCTCCTCTTTGTGTACATCAAGAGGCATCAAGCATGTAAAAGCAGTTTTATGCTTCACACCTTCATCTCAGAAATCAGATTGATCATGCACCATGCAGGAGCAAAGACAAATTAAAAAAAAGAGCAGGACCAACATCACACAAAATAAATGGGGATTTTGATGATCCCACCATTGTCACCTGTGCATATCCCACAGAACCAGAGGCAGTATGATTAGCTCTATCATTATGTTTATTTTATGTAATCATCATTGTAGTGCATGTTCTTCTTTTCCATGACAGCACATTAGCGAGTCACAACTCTGTTTCCTCATGCAATGTGACATCAAATGTTCTTAGAATTCCTTCCCTATTTTTGATGATCTCCCTGCAGCCCATGGGCACTGTGTGGAGCAGATCTCCCTGTGCAGCCATTCAGGAGACACTGTATCTCCTCAAAATCTTTTGATTCATGCTGAAGCAGGGAGAAAATGCTCAAGTATTTGTAGCATTTGGGCGTATTTGAAGGAATTACCACCTTTCCATTACATTATTCTGTCTGCTAATTGATTTGCTACTTGAGAGTTGCTCAGTTACTACAGGGGCTGTTATTCAATTAAAATGGAGCTGATAAGATTCACACAGCTCTATTCCAACCTAGCAGTAGCAAATGGGGGAGTCAGCTATTTTTGGTGGTCATACAGCTTTGCTTCTTTTTTTTTTTTCCAAGTTACAAAGCAGTGATACAGAGTCCATCTTTTATTCATGATTCATTGAAGACATGAAGAAAGCTTAATTTCACTGCTTCAGAGGTTGAAATACTCCATGCATAACAGCTGTATGACACTCTGGTATTTCAACAGTAAAGTAACCGTCTCCTTGGGACTTTACTACCATCACTGCCTATGATCAATGTCTCTAGCTTTTCTTTTGATAGAGAAAAAAATTATATCTCCATGTGCATGCTCGTAGAGAAACAGAAGGTAACCATTCCCATGATCCACCTAAAAATGCGTAATTGCATGATATGAGCTTGATAGTAATGGTCGACTATTTTATCTCCTACAGGAGACCTTAGCAAAAAGTATGCAGATGAAAAACTAGTTTCCCAAAGGATACACAGTTGTCAAAAATAATTCTTTCTGTTTAAACTGTAGCTAACAAACAAATGATTCAGTGAAATACATTCCATGCTTCCATTCACTGCCATCTGTGAATAGCAAGATACTTTCTTTGTTCCCAGCTACAAAGCTCAAGCATGCAGATAACCACACAAAGGAAGGAGGAAAGTGGATGCTGCAAGGAATATATATGGCTGCATTTCATTGTGTATGTATTTGTACACAAATGGCTAACAGTATTTAACACTTATCAGAATTAAGGAAAGGAGGAAAAATGCAATTCAAGACAAATAAAGGTGCTTTTTGTTTGTTCGTTTGTTTGTATTTTGTTTTTGTATGAAATTCCATGTCATCGCAGGGAGCAGCGCTTTTGCCTGAACCTACTAAGTCTTCTCCACATGTTTTCTAGATCACAGAATTGTAGAATCATAGAATGATTTGTATTGGAGGGGACCCTTAAGATAATCTAATTCCAACCCCCTGCTGTCAGGAGGGACACCTCCCATTAGACCAGGCTACTCAAAGTAAATCTGTGTATTACAAACATTTTATGCAGACCAAATAAAAAACATTATTTATCTGCATGCAATTCCTTCTGAAACCATTTTTTACATTCTGTATACTTTTTAATTAGGGCACTATTCACTTTATGAAATAAAAATCAAGTGGTTGCAATGTTCAAGAAATGGTGTCAATGCTTCAATAAACAGCATCTTTCCTATTAAAGGAATTCTGAGGATGTTGAAATGAGACTGCAGTCCTACATAATTCCATTTGGACACATGGAGAAAAAAAGTTCTTGTCTGGAGCTGGGAAGAGACAACAGGATGCTTTGTTGTGAAATTATGAAGAGTGTTGCTTCGTCAGTCTCTGTTTATAATTTCAAACTCTATTTTTCTTTATATTGGAACAATTTACACTAATTTACACTAATTAAATAAAAGTCTGAAAAAAACTCCAAGAGGTAAACTTCTAGACTTGCTAAATTACATGAAAGAAGGAGGAGAGAAAAATTATATTTAGTTGTGTTAAAAAATGCTCAGGGTTTGTTTGTTTGTTTGTTTGTTTGTTTGTTTGTTTTCCCCAAACAGTGGCTGTAGTTACCTTGGAAGTAATATCTGAAAGATGCTTTATGAGTATTATTTATTAAAGCAGGTACTGTGCTTTCCATCTACACAGAAAGATTACATGGCCAAATGCATTCTGGTTTGTTCTACTCTCTCAGCGAGGAAGCATGACACCTCCACCCATAGCTGCATAGCCCCACTTGTGCCCTGATACTTACTTTGTCAAAAAAACAAAACAAAACAAACAAACCCACTGCAGTATCACAAAGGTTATCTTCACATCTTTCACAAAATAGTGCAAACAGAAGTAATTCTCCCTTCACTTCCTTAATCCAGTAACAAGAAATAATCAAAGAAACAAAACAAAACAAAAAATAAAAAAAAAGAATATAACTGTCAATACTTTCATGAAGACTCCTGTAAGAGCAGCTGGTCTGTGCAAATGAAAGTGAATGAGACATCTGACATTTCCTAGTAATCCCAGTAGTGCTCTGCCAGCAGCAGTAAGCAGTATGGAACAAGGGTATCTGGGAAGGGATGAGTGCAGGGGTTCAGGAGACTGAGCTCCCTACAATACTAGAGGAGAAGAGGGGGAGGATGGCAAGAGACTCTAAGCAGCCAAAACTTGTTTATAAGGCATGACTGTCCTGAAGCTAAAACTCTGGTAAATGACCTGCTGTGGTAAGGAGATGAGTCAGACATTGAAGGGGCACACAAGTGCAGCTGTTTGCCTAGGGAAAGCAGGAAAACCATCAGCTTCCTTCAGCTTCAGGGTGTGCTGCCTGCCTGCATAAAGCACAGGCGTTAGCAACTATGAAAGAACATTAAAGGAGGTGAGATCAACTACCTTCTGAAGTTATGACTAATGGGATGTTTTGCAGAAATCAAGAGTAAGAACTACACTGAGATCATCTTGGTCAAAGGCACTGTATGTAAATAAATCTAAAAAGGAAAATAAAACACAGAACAAAACAACCACAACAAAACAAGAAATGTGCCCACAAACCAACTGAAAAAGAACATTCTTAAACTGCTCCACTACCAAAAGAAAATATGCATTGTGTTTCAATGATAATTACCACAGTGATGTATTTGGACTATGGTTTATCTTGAGTTAGGCTATGAAGACAGACTATGGTATCTTTTCGAAGTGAGTCCCATAGCATAATAAAAATGTGTACCTGGCCTCATGCCATATCTCATGGTCAGACCATTTAAGAACCATCAGTTCTTTACTCTCGGATCTGAGGAGTCACAACTAACAAGAAAAATTACCCTACCTGGAGAATAGCTTTGTTTAAAATGAGGTGTTGGAGTTCTTGTGACAGAGAGAGGGATATGCATATTTTATTTTCCTTGGAGTTTAAAAGCCCACACTGCATGGGGATAATATTGCTTAGGATGAACTTTGAAAAAGGAGATGAGATGATGTACTGATTGTGTTGCGGCTGATTGTCTGCCTGTCAGAAAGGCAGATCAAAATCAGGTGTCACAAGCTGCATAAAGCAAGGCTTGGCTGTCAGGAAGCATGTTCAAATTAGGGGGCACTGCTCAACCCACAGTCTATCTGAAATCAGGGAGCTGCAAGAAGCTCCCGTGACAAGGAGTTTGAGTAAGGGAGATGTGTGATATGAAACAGTTCAAAACAGTAGGAGGCTGCTTAGTAATTCATTTGAAGCTGTCTAGAGCCTGTAAAAACACTGAGCAACAACTGAAAGGGCCTTGCAGTGTTGGCAAGGGACCCACTCGTCTCATGCCGCTTGCCAGCTCCTGCTTATCAAGCCATTAGCTTGTTTCAAAATCCAAGTTATAGTAGCTGCAAGTTTGACCAGCACCTAAATGTCACCAGGGTCTCTGCTGCTGGTCATAACCTCATTTGTGGATTCCTGCACTGATGATGGGTGACAGCCCTGCCATGTATGCTGCCACCTTTGGTAGCGTAAGAAATTAGATAAGACTGAGATATTTTACAGCATAATCTTTCAATATTTCTTCTAAAACTGGATATTTGTTGTCTAAATGATAATCCTGAATAAGTTTAAAAAGTGCGATCTTATTAACAATACTTCCTGTAAGAATTGAATAATCTGAAAGAGACAGTGAACCTACCTTTGCTTTAAAGCAAATTCCACATTCAGCATCGTATTTCTGAGCAGTGTAAAATGCATGCATATTTGTACTTATTAGTTAACACTAGCATTTATGAACTTTATATGAACTATACTTTTTGTGAGTTATTAATTCAATTTTAAAGGCTTTTATTTTCTTGATGTGCATGAAAGTTAACAAACCATCTAGTTTGCACTATTGCATATGTATGAAATAGTAGATGGAAGCTGTACGTGCAACATCTGAAGCTCAAGCAGGATGCTCATGTATACTGATAGGTATGGAATATTTTACAACTTTATTTGCCCTATTTATGTCAATCAATCCTGTTTTTTTAATTTTTTTTATTATTATTTTCAGGCTACATACTAGATTTACATAGTAAATTAGAAAGTAAGAAACAAGAGTTCAAAAGCCAAGTTCAGCAGTCTATTTAAGGATTTCTATTCTTCAAGAGGAATCAGTCACCTGAGCCAGACTATAATTTAGATAATGTCTTTAATATGACCCTAGAATCAATGCTGCAGTTGTCTTTTCATTCAGTTATTTAAGAAAAAATGCTTCTTCTGTTACTTCTTCTTTCTGTAATAGTTCTTCATATTTGGAAACTGACATTTAACTAGAATATTTAATCTAACTGCTTGTCGTGTAGAAGTCTTTGGAATATTAATTACATTCTGTCAATCTTGTAATGAGTTCAGTGATTCATGGCAGATAATCAAACCTAGTGTTCCTTTTTCCTTTTACACATTTTGTACAGCAATGCAAAGTCATACCAAAAGTCCATCCAGCTCAGTATTTCATCTCTAATGGCAAATGGTTATGAAAAGAGTAAGGAGGACAAGCATAGAGTTTTCTTGCCCACAATATGTTCTATGTAAGATTAAATCTTTTGGTTGTGAACAAGTTACATAATATTTAGGTATAAAACCAAGGTTTTTTTTTAAGGTATTCATACTAACATCATAATTTTAAAAGCTGAAAATAAGATGGAAATGAATTTCCTTATGGAAATGGAAATAAGTTCAGTTCTGTGGAAAAAAACCTGGGGAAGAGTCCAGGAGTGCAGATGTATCACAGTTACAAGCATGTTCAGCTTTGTGGAGCTGGAATTGATGTCACCTCCCATGCTGGTCTTCAAGGCAGCAGCCATAGAAACATGGCTCATTAGCACTATGGCTGAGACCAACAGCCATCTTTGGGCCATCTTAACAGTGTTTAGCGAAAGTTGTATGCCTTCTCTTCACTGAAGCCAGTGCATACTTTGAGCCAGGTGAGGGAGCTGCCTTCACCATGATGAGCAGCAATTCAGTGATGGCTCCAGTGACTATGGCAACCAGGCTCACTGCAGACTGCTTCTGCTGTGATAAACAGACAAGTAACTTGTCTCACCAACAGTCTCTGCCACTAGAAACACCCTGAGGGCCAAGTACTATTCTTTCCTCCCCACCTTCCACTCCAATTCTACTCCTCAGAAAGGTGACCAGGAAGAGGAGGGACTCGTTAACCTGCATATATACTGTATATCATAGTGTTATACAGTATATACAGTATGCATATATACATACTGTTTGGTATTTACAGTAAAAAGAAAGTGGAAGAGAAACAGAGAACTGTTCCTGCCTTACTGCAATTAGTAGTCATATGGCAGAGCCAGGAGCAGTTTTTCAGCTAGCAGGAAAGAGAGCACAAAGAGCCAAGAGCTCTGGCAGAAGCAGAGACCCCTGAAGGTGGCTCTGAAGCAGCCTACATGTCTGCCTTCATGGTTTCCAGCAACAACCACAGACATCTTTTCAGTTCAAAATGGTCTAACCTGCTGAGATTACATTTGGAATTTAACACTTTTTAAAACTGCAAGTAACCTGGGTAATTCTGATGGCCAGAATGGCTTGACTCAGGGCTAAGGTGATCTCCCTTATATTTCTTGTGTTGATTTAGGTCCATCTGTTTGCCAGAAATCTGCAATTAGAGTAGGTGGAGGAGGAAAAGGAAAAATGTCAGAACATGAGTTTTCACATAGTATAAACATGCTATTTGACCTGCATTTTGTATTTCAACATTTCAGTTTTCTGAAAGTGAAAGACCTGGAAAGTAAATCATATTTTTAATACCTGAGTAGTTTCATGGTTCGGTGGAACAAGTGTGACACTGACAATCAAACATTTTGATAAACTAGCCTTAAAGAGGGCAAGCAATCTTCAATGTGTCACAGAATTTTCTAAAACATATCATCCACAGCAGCAGTAATCCACAGCTCCTCTCTAGGAAGCAAGATACAATGCCTAAAAATAGACATAACACTATTTAAAACCTTTGAGATGATAGTGGTGGTGGGGGTTGGTTGTCTCTAAGGACCTCACAGCCCATCCTAAAAAGGCTCAGATTTACAGCCATTCCCCAGATCCAGTTAACTGAATGAACCAGTGCAGGAATTCCTGCGTAATATCTAATAATAATATCTTCTAGAGTGGATCAGTTAATACTGCCTGCCACACGAGGTGTTGAAGTGTTGAAATACTTCCAAAAAAAAGTATAGGAAAAGTTTAATTTGGGCATTATTAGGAAAAAAATAATAATTACCTATGCAATGCACTTATTCTACTGTCAGCAGAATGGAATGAAAGGATCAGTCCTTCAGACATGACATAGGTAATGCAAGCGAAGTGAATGAAAACGTGTCCAATTTTAATTAATATTATGCCCCAAAATGACATAGTTTAAGACAATTTTCAAAAGTCACAATAACCAGCAACACAGAGAACACTTCTGGGGACTGCACTCTGTGTACTTGATGGTACGTGTTGCAACAGGGCAGGTATACCTGACAGTCCCTCTAAGAGCCTTAGAAGAAATATGGAGCTTTCCCAGAGAGGCAGAGTTATTGGAAGGCATGCTTAACCAATGACACAGAGCAAATGGTATCAAAGTGGGATACACAGGGGATTCAGACTAATCTTCAAGAAGTGCTGGTGGACATCAAGTTAGGAAAAAGATTAGGCATATACCATAATCAAATGGCATCACTGTTCCAGATCTAAAATTGCAGATAGAAAAAGTGCAGAGGTAGATTACGGTACACAACCACAATGTTGGCTACATTTGTTGTCTGTTAGCAGTGTTCAGCTTCCACAAGCTGCATCCATCCTTTTGACTCGTGTTTTAACTTGCAGATGTGTACCTTTCAGAGAGCACAGTCTTGGACTCATTTGCTGCTATTTCCACCTCTTTCTGATGTACAGATGTATGTCCAATGCCTAGAAAGACTCAACCCCTTCCCAAGGTTTTCCTAATTGAGTTTGACCAAACTTAATACTGATAGATAGCTACCTACATGGAAAAAGAATAAATAGAAACAAGTAGGATAATTTTGCAGTGAATGTTGGAATGTCAGTTTAGAGAACAACGAACAGAGAATAAGTTTGGAAGCACCTAATTACATGATAACACTATTAGATTGTTCTAAGACTATACGCGTACAATGCAGTTCAGCAATATAAGAGGAATTACAGATGCAGCACTTCACAATTAAAGCACCTTCTGCTGCTACATTGACAATTTTTGGCCTTCTTTTGGCATTAAGTATTAAAAAGACATGCCACATAGCTGGAAGGGCCTGCAAGTAATTTTCAGTGCTATGAAGTTCTATGAAATTCTCTGAAAATGTGTCATTTCTTGAATGTGACTTTACTTTTTCTACTTGTTCCACAGTAATAATACAGTACACATGCTGTGTGTGGTGAAAGGCCTAAGGGCATGAGGTATTCTAGCAATGAATTTTTATCTGAAGAGATCTGAAAATACTTTCATTGCTGTGAATTTAATTTTTATTAATACATCAAGATTCTCAAATTGTGTCTCCATAAAATAATAATGCAACCTTGGCATCAGAGGGAGTTGAGCAGTGGCACTAAATTTCTTATTAATACCATTCTGATAGAGTGTATCTACTTATTTTGTAGTTGGCGATTTGTCACTATTCACATGAACTTAATTTGAATTGATGAGACACAAAGAGTGATGTGATATGTCAGTTTATTCTGTTATTGACTGTTGAATACAATTATGTGAGAAAATATGTAAAATGCACCAAAACAAAACAAACTGAAAAGTTCAGATCAAGCCAGCTCTAAAAAAAAATAAAATTAAAAAATTAAAAAGGGTAACAAGCAACCACACGACAGAAGTACTGCTTAGGTCCTAACACAACCAAGGAATGCATTAACGTAAACAGCAAGAGTCCACTTAAAAACTTTGTGATATTATGAATTTAAGAACAAAAGCCACAAAAACTGGAATCCTTCAAAAAGCAAATAATAACAACGGCAATAACAGCAATAACAATAACAATAACAAATCCAACCATGTTTCGAACGCTATGTTAAACAACTTAGCTGGAAATATAGTGTAAAAATGTAATGGTGGACACTGTGCATAACCTCCAAGTCATATAAAGTGAGGTAGGGAGCTACAAAAACCTGTCTGTTTCTTCCAAAAAGAATCTCATGAGAACACTTTAAAGAAAAAGGCACAATTCACTTCAATTCCCAGACCACATTTCGGATTCTGTGCTTCATCTCAGTTTCTGCTTTTCCTTGCAACAACGACAAAAAAATTGAAATTTAATTTATGTTTCTTTGGTACTTCTCGCATTGCCTGAACCCATCTAAGCAGGTTGTACCTCTAGATTTTTCCAAGTGTTTCCTATATTCAGATTTTGCACAGAGGACTCTGAGATTAAGAAGATTGACTACTCTCAGAAAAAAAAGGAATTGCAAGTACTGCAGTAGTTCTTCTCATTCAGACATCACTGAATGCATGAGAAAGCAAACAACATAGAGTGTTTAGCCACTCAGATCAGTCATTGTTCTTATTCCACAGTGAAAAGTTCATGCAAATATTTTAGACTATGAATTGTTTCCCATCTGCAAATGGAACATTTGCTGTTCATAGGAAATTGATTGACTAGTTGAGCCAACTAGCAGATCACCTAAGCCATATGGTGTTTTTCTGTTTGAATGAACCTGATTAAGATAAGAAACTTACTGCCTTTTTATACTTTTACTTGCAACTATTTGCATTCGCAACCTTATCCATGAGTAAAACAAAAAATTGTTTGACACATCATCCATAGGGGCATTCCATGACTGTTCCTTTTATGACTGTTCATTCATTCACTGACATAGTTTTGCCTTCTGCTAATGGTTTCTGAGCAAATACATATTCCTCAAATGCCTGAGTGCAGCTAAACAGGAACTATCACTCTAGATGAAAGCCAATATCCACAAGGCCTAGAGAATCCTATCACTAACAATAGTCAGTAGCAGGTATGCACAAAGGATAATAAGAAGAAATGGCCTTCCTGCCAAGCTCTCCAAGCTTCAGCTAAGCAGTGATATACAGATTTTCTGAGCTAGGAAGATACTCAGAGTAGTATCTTTTCCCTGCTCTTCCTGACAAGTTGACCAAATCACAACACTTTCTTGCCTCAGGCTGAGCACCTCTGAGATGCAGCTTATGGAAACAGGATGCAAGAGTAGAAGGTTTTTTAATGCCTCCAGCACATACAGAGCTTATGTGGTAGCGTTCCATAAGTAATAAGCTAAAAAAGATTTTCTCAGAGTCCAGGGATGCCTATAGAGGGTTAAAAAAACCAAGACCTTTTTCCTTCAATATAGAAAGAGCAGAAATCAGATCTCCCCTCCATATGATCCAAAAGTAAGCCAGAACCATAACTCAAGTATTCTCTCTTCACCACTCCTTTCTCTTTTCTGTAGACCAGTTTTCCACATAAAAGTTGAAATAAAATAATAAGCACCACTGGGAGGAACAGTTGCACTTTTTGTTTTTCCTCCTAACTGTGCTTGAAAGATTGATTACCTTAGAGTAGCTACTGACCTTAACGGGTATAAATATTTTACTTATTTTCAGACATAAAAATTTAAAAAACATACTACTACTAGTTTAAAAAAAAAAAAAAACAACAAAAAACTGTAACTAAAAAACCTACTTCCACTGACATGTCAGATTTATCAAATTTAATATGTCTGCAAGCAACTGCATAAATCATTGAAGAAATAGGCTATTTTCTCCTTAAAACTTATGAGTGAATTTCACAGTGTAGGTAAGTGGTGGAATTCTTTGCAGGAGAACATCTGGGATTCTGAAGTGGGAAAGAAACCTATTAAGTACACAGACACTCTCTAAGCCTCTTACTTGAAATACTTGTATTTCAGTGGTGGGAGACCAAATAGTAAAGAACTCTAGTTCTTTCCTTCTGCTGTAGGAATTCACTGTCAGAAGCAAGGTTTGAGCTGAGCAAATACTCCTCCTGATTCATTAATGTCTTCTTCTATAGTTCTGTGATTTTCTTCTGTTGATACAAAATTGAAGTGCAACAAACTGCAACCTACAAAGTTAACATTCTTCCCATATCTGCATTCCAATAGGCCAGAGTCAAACATTTCCCTATGCAATACTCTAGGGTCCAAATATTACAAACGGAGGCTACATCAGGCTATCTGCTTACTCACTAAACCTGACAACATACTCAAATAAAGGATGAATTCAAACATGTATGAAGATTTCCTAATTTAGAAATTGCAAATTACATAAGATCATTCTTTTTAAATTGCACACTTTCACTTCAGAAAGTGCTTGAAGTAAGAATGCACCCATTATGAATATTGACATCTCTTAAAAAGCCCTAGAAAATCCACTGATTTCTGAGACTGTACAGGAAGACAGAAGTTCTCCAACACATTGCTAATTTCAAAATCTGGTCATACAAATAAACTGTGACAGCTTTCAAATGTTTTTGTTCATAAGTTGTCTAGGTACTTGCAGTATGCATGAACAGAATCCAAGCATTTTTGTTATAATTAGTTTGCTTTCCAAATGCACCAACAACCAAATTGATGCCGTATTGTAAGAGGTTCATATTTTCTTTCCCTTTTAAGATAGATGGAATTCCATAGAAGGTTTATTTAATTTTCAATGCGATCTAAGATTAAGAAAGGCCTCTCCATTTCAAGAAAAGAATAACATTGATTTGAAAATGTGCCTAGTGCAGATGGTGATCACATTGATATAATTGCTTTAGAGTTATCAAATAAATTTCAGTCTCTGACTGTAATGTTTGATCAAAACTACACTGTCATTCAAATGCTGGATTTCCTTGCCAGTACTGGCTCCTAGGATACCTATTTGACCTCAACCACTATCTTAAAGATTTTTATAATTGTTTTGAGACTTGTTTGGGGCTAAGTAAGATATCACAAGTGTAAAGCTATCAGATATTCTTTCCATAGGAGTACGTCAAACATGCCAGCCTCTTCAACTGATTGTCGTAATGAATTTCAGATTCTGGAGAGCAAAATGACACATGACCATATCTAGTTACTACATCTAAAAATGTCATTCACAATATTAGGTGCTTTGTTATGTAGAAGTCCAGGAGACTCTGCAGAGACAGTCCTGTACTACCAGATATTATTTTAGACTCCTGGGACATTGTGGATTCTATCATTCAGTGAAAAATCATGATTTTTCCTCCAAATTATCCAACAAATTCTCCTGCAGTATTACAGACATGAGATAACATTGAAAGTTTTCTTCCCTGCAGCTTCCCTCTATTTTCACGCTTGCCTAATCTCACTATATTTCCTGAGAAAACACATTTCTCACTGCAAATAAACATATAATGCATTTCATTGTTATAAAGTAACTATTTTAAAAATGATGAATGTTTAGTTACAGTGGGTTCTAATTAATTCATGCACTTTAATAAACTTTTATATTTAAACCTAAAACACATACATGTTTCTGTGCTATGTCTATTTTCACTTATTCTGAAGGTAATGATCAGGGTCAGATGTAGGTAAAAGACAATCATAAAGTTTTATAACTAATATGCTTTATTCAGTATTTCATTCTAATCAGCAAAAAGAGTTAAAATGATCACAGAATTCCTAATCATCTCTCCTTCTTACAATGGTATTTACTTTCCTACTGCACAATTATCCTTTAGGCAAATAATTTCATGGACTTATGCACAGGTCCTTTTCCCTTAAAGGTATAGTTAATTTAAACACCCACAAGCTTTGTTTATAGTTACCATTGTTCCTTTTATTGTGCATTAGCTTGCTCTGCCAACATTCAGTCTAATCTGTCATTCTGCCTCCCAGGCACATTGCCTTGTTATGCTCCTATTGAGTTCTTCATAGCTTCCTCTTCTCCCCCATTCACAAGTGATTCCAGGTCATCTTTTTATAAGAGCTAATGTTAAACAAACATTTGGTGGAGAGAAGATGGAGAAAAGAGTGGTTTGTGTCCCTGATAATTTTTAAGTTTAACATTGGACAGTATGAAGAAAATATTGCTTTTCCTGTAGGATTTTTAATCACAGTATAGAAGTAAAGCTGGCCTGATGTGTATGTGCAGTCCTGTCCTATTTCAGATACCTGATTCTAGATGTTCTTCCTGCTCACTTGAGATTCAGCAACAAGCATGAGCAGCATGCTGGTAGTGATGGAGTCCCTTGGATTTGGTCCCCTGCCACTTCATAGGATCATGGAATCATTAACTTTGGAAAGTTCTTCTAGTCCATCAGCCAACACATTATCACTACATCCACTAAATCACATCCCTGAGTGGCACATCTGTACGTTTCTTGAACACCTCCAGAGATGATGATTCTACCTCTTCCCCAGGCAGGCTGTGTCAGTGTCTGACCACTCAACTGGAGAAGAAATTTTTCCTCATATCCAATCTTAACCTCCCCTGGCACAACTTAAGGCCGTTATATCTCATTGCTATGAGAAGAGGTGGACCACCCACCTTGCTGCAACATCTTTTTAGGTAGTTACAGAGAGCAATAAGGTCTTCCTGGGCCTACTCTTTTCTATACTGAACAATCCAGTTCTCTCAGCTGCTCCTCATAAGAGGGTTTGTGCTCCAAACCCCTCACCAGTTTCATTGCCCTTCTCTGGACATGTTCCAGGGTCTCAAAATCTTACTTGTAGTGAGATGCCCAAAGCTGAACACAGTACTCAAAGTGTGGCCTCACCAGTGCTGAGTACAGGGGGATGATTACCTCCCTGCTCCTGCTGGCCACACTATTTCTAATGCAGGCCAGGATGCCATTGGCCTTCTTGGCCACATGGGCACACTGCTGGCTTGTGTTCAGCTGAGTGTTGGCCAACACCTGCAGATCTTTTTTCTCTGTGCATCTTTCCAGTCACTCTGCCACAGCAGTCACATCTCTGAAACCAGATATGTTTCTATCATGCAACAACAATCTAAAAACCTCCTCCAAGAAGACTGCATCCTTTAATTGATGAAGATCTTTATAAAATATAGGAAGAGAGACATGATTTGCACATAACATTTAATATATTGGATAGTACCATTAGATCGTTGATCTAAACTACAGTACTTGAACTTTCACAACTCTAGCAGCTACTGAGAAGTTTGTCAAATTCCTAGAATTTTGGATTTATAGAAGATTTCATTTGTCTTTTCTCTGTAATTATAAATGCTGCCACTTCATGGTTCCATAGGCTCTTCTTTGCTCTGGCCCCTGGAATGCTGGATTTTATGTTATATTCCATGCTTCTTTCATATATCCATTTTTACTTAGAAGCTATATATAACATCCTTATTTAGCAATCTGCTTTGACTCCCCCTGTTTACTGGAATCCGCTGGTAAAAGAATTTGCTTATGTATGGCCCCTTGTTTTAGTCCCTTCCATCTTTCTATGTATTGAAACTCCGTTTACTTGGATCATCTTTTATATTTTAAGTTAATTCCTGTGAGAAGCACTGAGCACCCAGACCTATAGATTTTATACCAGAGGCAGGGCAAACCTAGAGAAAAAACCCTGAAGGTCAGAGTGATACAGATGTCTGCTTACCTTCTGTAAGCACTAGGACACGCCCTGAGAGGGCCTCCTGGATTAGGCTGCCCTGCCAGAATAAATCCCACACCTTGCTCCCACACTATTTGGCTAAGGAAGGGGATGGGGGCTGAGTTATGTAGTGATTGCATGAAGGGTGGATGAGAACGCCAGCCGTCCTTTCTCTGAAGGGACAGTAATAAGTGAAGATGCTTGTGCCAGCTGAACTTACTGGATTGTACCCATAAATTAGTATGACCCTGCAGCTGGTCTAAGTCATTTAATTCTTTCGCCTCTAGCACTTTTGTGCTGATTTGTATCTGCTATGATTCTCCAATATAATTTGAATCATAGAATTGAATAGCTGGAAAAAGAGGATTGAGTAAGTGCTGATGATTATGCTTATGGTTATTGTTCAGTTGTGTGAAACTCTGTGAAAACATTTCTTGAATGAGTCAGTATTAATTATGTTTAAATTATATATTTTGTGACTAATTGATTTTCTCATTGTTTTATCCTTCCAGCATTCCTCTATGAGAGTTTAAGAGACAAGCGCTTGCTGTCAAGCCTAGGAAGGAAAAGGGCTATTCATCTGCATCCACCGTAGCAGAATGGACAAGAATGCAGAGTAGATCATCCTAAGCAGTGAAAGAAAAGAAGCAGTGAAAACTTTCTTGAACCTACAGTATATCATAGGTTGAGGGAGTTATGTGTGGGAAAACCCAGACACTCAAGCCTTGCTGAGATGACGGAACAACCTTATTATGGCTTCACAGTGTCTGATACTGTCTTTTCTTGGTACTGTCCGTGTTCACGATTAGCACAAAGCAACTTAAACCTACTGTTTTTCTTACAGAAAATGTGCGGGTTCTTTTTGATGAATAAAAAAGGTTGGTTTTTTTTTGTTTGTTTGTTTTTTGTTTTTTTTCCCTAGCTCCTGTTTCTCTGTTTCTAACACTTTACAAATTCCTGGGATGATTTTATTTATTTATTAATTTATTTTAAGCGTATGTCCATTACTGTTACCCTTTCCTTTAAAAATACACAGACAACTACAATCTGTTTTCCTAGTAGCACCGTGTTAGTTCGTGGCACTGATGACACTAATAACACAGAATTGTACCCCTCATATAAAGATCAAATTGGAGGTAGCACAGGCTTGAGCAGCAACTTTTTCTGATTCTGTCTGCCTGCCGGACTTCTAGTGCTCTGTAGAACTCATTTGGCAGACAGTGTTTGAGGTGCCTGGTCTCCTGTCAGCAAAGCAGGGTTCAGCCTACTGGCTGCAGTTCTAGTGAGTAGCATGCTGTACCTAGGCTCTGTGCTCTCAAAGTCAATTGTGTAGCAGCAGCCTGTTTCAAGGTCAGCTCTGTGGTGATAACATACAAGGTACAACTGCTTTTCATTTATGGCCACATCAGAACTGTGACTTCAGATATGGTCCTCACTTCAGGCAATGCAACCAGGCAAGCTCCATTTCTCAGCAAGTTTGATCTGTGTTCTGTAATAAACCTAGGGAATATCAGACCTCAAATCAAGAAAAGACGTCAGAGACTGTATGTGACTAATGGTGTTTGAACTGTAATGAAAGTGTTTAATGTTAATGAGCAAATTAATCTCAATTTTAATTACTAAATCTTCTCCTCCAGTAAATAATCAAAAACTACATCTGGCCTAGACATTTTGGAGCAATAACAAACTGATGAGCATATAGCAAAGTCTTTTTCATAGCATACAATTATTCCCATAAAATTGGTATATACGTAGACACATATTTTCATTGGTATTATATATGCATATAGACGATGTAGAAAAATTTATTACTGTAGAAAATAGATATGTCAGACAAAAATAGTTATACTTCTGCATTTACATTTCTGTTTGTTTGGACAAATGTATCCATTTTAATATAGATATACACTTACTTACCATCTAAATATCAGTAGGTATAGATATCTCTGTATATCTGGAATATATCACATTTATTCTGGAATAAAACACTTCAGTTCAAAGCAGAACATGCCAAAACACCTACATAGTGAAAAGTCAATGAAGAAAATGCATCATACTTCGGATTTGAACAGAATGTTTTATTTCAATGGGAAGCTTGTTCTTACTATTTAATAAAATATTAATTTTTCTAAAATTACAAATACAGCATGTTCCCAAATGCTAAACAGTATTTTGTTCTCCACCTCCAAAACTTGGCTTCACTGAGCATTTTGAAATCAACAGAATCATCTCTGTTTCATGCCAGTGTTTTTTCATGAATATTCATTTGGTAATCATTGTTGTACATGGCTGAAAACAAAAAATCCAAGACATCTAGGAGGCCAGATGAATCTTTCAGTAAATGAGTTCAGATGCAAGCCAATCCAACCACTACAAAATTATTTAAGGGATGAAATGATCTGATTCAGTGTTATGAAACAAGTAGAATTCCATAGTCTTGGAGGCTTTTTTTGTTTGTTTTCCTGTCAGAGATCTCAGCCTATAGCTCGCTATGTAAGTGACCGGCTGTGAACTTACTAGTAGACTGATAAAAATCAGTTGAGGCAGTGATATGCCCACTCTGCTTGAGGCTGCGTATACAAATGGTCTTTAATAAGCAGAGGCTCATGCCATGCCTGGCCAAGGCAATTTGGAGTAAGAGATTTGATTAGCACTTGCTGACTGAATCATAGGCAGGATGTGGAATGTACAGGCCCTGAGAAAAGATGACATATACTTACAAGTGTTTTCAGTATTTAGCTTATTTAGCTCTCTATTTACCTTAGAGAGGTATCTGTCCTGGAGGTGTGTACATAACCTCCTTGCCAGCTAAATAAGCAACACTATGTACAGCATGATGTACTTGCTGATCAGGTGAGTGAGCTGCAGGAGTAGAGATCTCTGTCAAATCAATAAGAGTGCAAGACAGCTTCTAAGAGGTTATACAAACATTCTGCACTCAGGAAGTTGGGTAGCTTTTCAAGAAAGACCAGAAAGATGTTTTCAGAGAAGCAGCTATCTCCATTGTCAGGTATGCTTGCTGATCTCAAAAAATGTCACAAAGCCTTGAGAATTGGGAGGGAGAAGACATTCCAACAATTGCATTGAAGAAACAGAATTCTGGGAAAAGAAGTGTTCGTCGCACACACTGGAAAGTGGCCATGGTCTTCTGGGAGGATGAGAAGCTTTGCTTATAGCAATTACTATGCCTGCTAAAATCCAAATTTTTTAGGATACCAAATCAGAATCCTACTTATTATTCTCTTATAGGCACAATCTTGCTTTTGAGCTTTTACAGTATTAAAAAATCAGTAACCAAGTGGTATCAAGTTCTGCTCAGCCCCTTTCAGTCCTGGATAGTTCCCACACCTTTTGTCTGTGAAGTATGGCTGTTGGATCTGAAGTCGTTCACCTATGTAATTACCAGCCAAGCTGCCATACTACACAAGTATGCTCATTTGTTCACTCATCATGAATGGTCTCTCCTTGGCCTCTTTTGGAAGACTGCAATGACCCTAGGATTCAACATGTGTAACCATCAGCTACAGAGGAAGAGGAAGAGGAAGAGGAAGAGGAAGAGGAAGAGGAAGAGGAAGAGGAAGAGGAAGAGGAAGAGGAAGAGGAAGAGGAAGAGGAAGAGGAGGGAAGAGAAGGAGAGAAAAAGGAAAAGGAAAAGGAGGAAGAGGAAGAGGAAGAGGAAGAGGAAGAGGAAGAGGAAGAGGAAGAGGAAGAGGAAGAGGAAGAGGAAGAGGAAGAGGAAGAGGAAGAGGAAGAGGAAGAGGAAGAGGAAGAGGAGGGAAGAGAAGGAGAGGAAAAGGAAAAGGAAAAGGAAAAGGAAAAGGAAAAGGAAAAGGAAAAGGAAAAAGTACTGTTCATCACGTGAAGAACAGAGAGAAAAGATAGGATTTGCAACATTGGCTGCATGAATATGCATATAATATTCATGAAAGATGAGCAGTGGGCAAAGAGATAAAGGCGTTTTGCACACTAACACTTATCAATACTTAAACTTGCATGGACCTTAATTCCTAAACAGCTTTCACTAAAACTTGAAGCCATACAGTCAAAATACAAATTGATTGAGTCTTTAAAGTCTTGAGGTCTTTCTGAAAAAGGTTACTGTTATTAGGGCATCAGTCACTGGCACAAGGCAGCTACATGTTATCCAATGCCAATTTCAATGTTCTATCAGCTTGTATTCTTGTTGGGGAGGTTCTCTGCTTCTCTGTCCTATTTCGCATGTCTAAAAAACATTTTTATTTTAAGGCAGAAAATTGGAAACAAAGAAAAACCACTAGGGATCACAAATAAGAGGCAAACTAAAAGCCTCAGCACTGCTAAATGAGACTGACATTTTGAAGTGGAGAAATAGTTATGGAATACATCAAAAATCTTCCCAGCCCATGCAATACATTGTTCATGGCCTAGAACCCTACAATGACTACAGATTATAACATTTTTATAAAGAAAACTAGTTACTTAAGTTGTGTATATGTGTATATGCAAGCATCCCAGATCATTTCCCTTCAGGATTGAATCCCTCCCTATCAGTGTCCTGAACAGTTCAAAGTCCAATCTCTGGAACTCCAAGGTAGCAGTTTTGCTGGCTCTTCCATTTCATTGTCACTCTGTCCAAGACAGCTCCTGACCAGTCCTTCTCCTCTATCCTTACAGTGGGATCTGTTCTTACAATATGAACTGTCAAAAAGCAGATGAAGTAAGCTAAAGAAGAAAGAAGTAGTGGTAAAGAGGTAAGAGTAAAAGGTATTAAGAAACTCTAAATGCTGGCGATACTGAATAGAGAAAAGTGCTTTCACCAAATATTCTTCAGCAGTCTCTTGCAATGTAGAGGCTGAAATAGGGTTAGACACAATGTTAAGAGAATTGAACAGAAAAAACTTGGCTTTCAGATGTCTTAAACTTGAGCCCAAATTTGCTAACATCTATTCATAAAGACAAAAAACTTCAGTGGAATTTCACAACATTCAGCAAATGCAAATGTGAAGCAAGCATTACACAAATTTAGACCGACACAAGTGACAGAATCTGGCTGCAGATAAAGTTTGTAGGACTTTTCCACTAACCTACAGTGGTCTTCTCTAAACCCATTTCAAAATCAAGTGTGACAAGAAACAGCTGAGAAGGAAGCATAAAAAGCCTTTACATTATCTGATATGACTGTGTAGAAACGGGGCAAAGTTCAGGTCAGACAACTCTGCTCCTTCTATTGTTACAAATGCTTTCTGCTACTACAGTAAGTAATACAGAAAAGAGAAATATCAACAAAGTGAGCATGGAGAAAAAATTGCTGGATGGAAAACAGCTTAAACCTGTTGTTTGGATACAAATTTTCTAAAAAACTTTCCAAGTTTAAAACAAGATTAAGAAAGACTGTGCAAGGATAGCTGTTACAAGTCAGTGTCATGTTATAACAAAACACTAAGTAATGTATTGACAAGTGTGATGTTCAGACCTCATTTTTAATGCAGTCTACAGTTGCACATGGTATTTTGATTATAGGAGCCCAATTTCATAATCATTCCTTCCATGAAGTCTATTTATACTGAGATTTTCAGACTCAGTTGTGGGGAAAATGCAGGTGCTTGGTAATAAAAACAGTTGTCTGAATTGAATTAAAATAACCTCTCTGACAACTGCTAGAAACTGTTTTAATTAGAGACTGAAATTTTGCTAAGCCAAAACTTATGTAACATTTCTACAGGTAAAGAAATGAAGTAGGAAATGGCAAGCATATGAAAAACAGTAAGATGAGTATTAAACAGGAGGAGATGAAAAATTTAAATATCCAAACTCCTAACTTAGATTAGAAGAGTCTTGGCTACTGACTGTCTCCATAAAGTCATGGTCAGAGTACAGATGGAGCAATGAGTAGATACGGCCTCAGAAAAATGCGAAGACCAAGCAAGCATTGATTAGTCAACCATGTTACATTTTACATAAGCTCCACATTAAGCAGAGTCTGAACCTATTATTCTTAAAGGAGTGCTAAATCACTCATCTCTTGTTATAAGCTAGCTTATATAGTTAAACTCTATAAGAGTAATTAGAGATGTCATAAGCAAAATGCAGCAAACAATGAGAGGGTGATTAATTCTGGAGCTGCTTAAATCCAAAGCCCTAAGTGCCTTCAATATTTTGCATTTTCAGAGTTGTTATACGACTTATGAAAATAAGAATTAACACACATTAAGAGGCAGTAGTGCTTAATTGTTGTACAGAAATGAGAACTTTTAAAATTTATCTAAGGAAGATATTGTAGGATAAAACATCTTTCTAATGCTGTAAAGCTATACTAACCTATTATTTGAGAGCTTAATAATTGTGCTTATGCTAAATAATTTCCTTTTTGTGGCTTTAATATAGTATGTAAGCTCCTATTCCATATGTCATGTCCTTCATGAAATTTGTAAAAAAAAGTTTGGTCTTACAGGAAGTCTGGGTCCTCCAAATCATAATCATAGAATCATAGAACCACAGGCCTGGGCTGAAAAGGACCACAATGATCATCTAGTTTCAACTCCCCTGCTATGTGCAGAGTTGCCAACCACTAGACCAGGCTGCCCAGAGCCACATCCAGCCTGGCTGGATGTCCCTGAAGTGTAGGACATGTAGGATCTCAAATAAACATTAATCAAATAATTTATTACAAACAAAATCTGAGCTACTGGAAAGATGTCTTCATCCTATATTTAACTGAAAGTCATATATATAATTCTCGTTTTATTCAAGCATGCCTTGTCATAATGAAAATTATACACTTCATTCTACATGGAAAATGTTTTTTGGAGGTTTTATTTTAAACTATTACCTTCAGGATTGGTAGAGAAAAGCTATATAGGTGTCAAGTTAACTTCACAGCTCTTTTTTGTTCTTTCTGGGAAGTACACATCAGGACTCAGGTAAATTCCTTACAGTTAATCAAATTGCTTTAGCTTCTAGGAATCCTGTCACGTGGTACTGGAGCTTATTCAAAATGTTCCTTCTGCCTTTGCAGATGGCACAGCACAACCTGCACTTGACTGCACAGAATCCATAAAAACATCAGGGGACATGATGAGCAGAGTGGCATGAAAGGTAACGCTGTTATTTCCATTCTGAAATGCTTTCAACCCTAACTCCAGATAGATTATAGACTTCTGATTGCTTTTAGCTTATAGGTGACAACACCAGCAATCTAACAGAGAAACATTCCGAGTGGCTTGGAAACAGCCATCAAGACAGAAATTGTATTGGAATTGCCAATATACAAAAACATGCTGATTTTTGTCGATAACAATTGAGTATGCTGGGATCTTGATCTAGAGACACAACTCTCAAATACATTTCTCAGCCACATAACTTTGGCATTTTTTTATACCACTCAGTAATTTTCATAGGAGGATCAAAAAACTATGGTGAAATCTGTTGGTTTCAATGAATACAGCCAGACTGACACAGATCTTCAAAACTTACATGTTTCTTTCTGTCCCTGCCATCCTCTGGAACACATTCACTGATGGCATCAATACTAGCTCTAACCAACCCCTTCTTTTGCATTTCAGCCATATTTGTATACTGAGTATACCCAGCACTCCTTATGCCCCAGGCTTTTAGAATTGTAGTATAGACTGACTCTCCTCCTGCAGATGCAGCAAGCATCAAAAGCTCAGCTCCAACTAGCACATTTGAGATCCTGTCAGAGACAGCAAAATATTCAGCATTTCTCATAAAAGGAATTATGCAGCCAGTAACAGTTGCTGCTGAAGGAAAAACAGGTTGTACTGCCTTCCTGCTCCCTATCTGGGTGTTCTCTACTGGACAGAAAATAATAGCAGAAATTGTCTCATTATACAGCATGAAATAGAATATACTATTAACAGGAAAAAAAAAAAAAGATGTAATTTCCAGTTGCAGCTCTACCATTCCACATCCCTAGATTGCCTCAGTTCCACACAATTGAAACTATTGTAGTTTAGGATTACAGGATTAGAAATAAATGCTGCATGTCTCTACATCTGAGCTAGTTGAGACAAATTGTCGTGCCTGAGAGTGAACAACTATTTCTCTCACTGTGTGAACATTATTTCTCTCACTTAAGAGAACAAGTACAGCTAGTCCAATGCAAGAAAATATAACACCGCTAATCCAAAGTGCAGATTTTACCTCAGACTCCAGCCTAGCAGCTGATAGGAGCAGAGAATCAGACCACATTCTAATGAAAGCAAACTACATCTCTGAGCACTTTCATCATGTGAATGGAAAAAAGTTTTTAGCATTCTTCTTTATTAAAAAAAAATATAGACATTTTTGTCTTGTACAATTGTATGCTGAAATAAGGAACAAAACTCATTTTTAAAACAATATAGGAAAATTTAGAAACAAATTGAAATTATGATATAATTGCATGTTTTGGTCAATTTTTCTAAAGCAATTCTTTGTGCATTAGCACCTAATAATGATGTTTCAAAACTAATCCTGACTTTTTCAAGTATGGTTTTTGTTTATTTGTTTGTTTGTTTTTAAATGGAGCTTTCATGTAAATCA
Organism: Meleagris gallopavo; assembly: GCF_905368555.1. Lineage (NCBI taxonomy): Eukaryota > Metazoa > Chordata > Aves > Galliformes > Phasianidae > Meleagris > Meleagris gallopavo. The sequence continues at coordinate 14,898,290 of NC_139435.1, read as the reverse complement.
TGTCATTGATAGTACTGGTATAATTTTCAAGTCTACCATATAAATATTTTTTATGTCACTGTCTGCATTGGAAAGGCAAAGGTGTTTCAAAACCACAAAGGCAGTAGCAGAATCTCGCTTAGCAGAATTAGCACATCCAAAAGTAATGTTTACTGCAGCATGGAAGTCCAGCTGTTTCACTACCATGACCTTATTTTGTCAGGTGAAGCTTAACACACGCTCAGTGGCTGAGGTCAGGCTTTGTGAGTAGTGAGGGCTTTCTGCCTACCACAACTCAGGCAATGCCATACCAGCTGTACACTGTGACTGCAGTCATCTTCCAAGGCATCACATGAGGTATTACAAGAAGTTCAGTATCAACAGCACAGAGATCACCATTCACAAAGCAATGTGCAGAGCACACGCACATAATGGCACGTAGGCCGCAGTTTTGGCCAATCCAATACATTCAGATTTGCAGCCTTGCTGTCCAAGCAGATTCACTTGTTCATGGGAAATACCTACAATCAGTACTTCATTAGGCCTTTCTGCACCAGCAAAGTAAGCTTTCTGAAGACATGAAACCACCAAAGTAATTGGAAACTATGCAGATAACATGTCTGAACAACTGGGTTGTGAGAAAATATGATGCCACTTCAGGTTCATTTTAACAGTATCTATTACCAGTGCAGGCAGAAGACTAGAGGAAAGGCCAGGGTTGCATTTACTCCAAGAAAACACAATATCTTTTGATAGAGATCCTCAGATTTCTCCTTACATGCTGAGACTGAGAAACACAAATTACACATGTAAACTCAGTCATAAGGAGATAATGAGTTCTATCAATAAAAATTACACTTCTGCCTTGGAGCAGCACACAGAGCACTCAGGCAGGTAAGGATTGAGCTGAACTTCTTCCTCCAACAGCAGATAGCTCAAGTTTGAGGCACTGCTGTAAATAGAGCACAGATTTCCTTATGTTGAGCTATGGAATATGTAGCTAAAATAGGTTTTACTGTACAGTAGATTTGTACTCTGAATGCTTTATTTGATTCTGATATTGTCAGAGAGCAATTGCTCTTTATGGATGAATTAGGGACAAACTTATTCACCTTTACACATAGTCAGTTTAATTTTTTAACAACAACATCAAAATCAGCCTTCTCCCAAGACAGAAGCAACTGAAATCAATTCAAAATTCTGCTCGCAGCTGGTCTTCAAACTGAAGTATTTACTATTGGGAGCCAAGAGCTCTGAGACATGTGCAGAACCCACTACGGAGAGGAAAGTGACTGAAGTTGGTCCAGAGGGTGCATGTATGCTCTGCAGCAAAGTGGCAAGGCTGTAACTTAAATATCAGTAACTAAACAAAACAAAACAAAATAAAAAACAACAAACAAACAAGCAAAAACCCTGGAAAAATAGTAACCCTTAAATATTTCAAAAAAAAAAAATATTTGGACTCATATCCTTCAGACATATTTTTCTACATATTTTCTGACCTGATAGGTTCAGGTCACTTGTCCATAAATTGTCCAATTCAGACATCTTACATTTTAACCAAAGACTCTCTGACCTTCTAAAAAATTAAAATATAAAAAAAGAAAAGGAATTAAAAAAGAAACCCTTGAAGTTGTGTCTCTTATATGGACCCAGGCACTTCTCACTCCTGTAAGATCTTCTCCAGCCCCAAGTTAATTTTCCCTCTCTCATAAGTATTTATTTATCCTGAGAAGATAAATTGCCACAGAATGCAGTTCATTTCATGTCTACTTTAGACTTATCACACCATGCAGCATAGGTGCAGAGTGCCAACACTTTCCAGAAGTACTGGATTCATTATTGGTGAACACTACAAAGATCTCCTATGTTGTGAAGCTGTCAAGGAGCTTCAACTGAGCACAGAACTCACAAGGGCATAAAATTCTCCAATTCTGCTCAAATTTCTAAGCAGAGAAAAATCCAACGAACATGAAATATGACAATCATTCACCAGAAAGGCTGCATCTTACTCTTAGAATAGATTGGCCTGAGTGGCAGGTTTTCTTGTTTGTTTGTTTTGCAGATATTATTTAGGGAAGATATGAAGACAATTTTCACAGTATGATCTTTGGCATCCCAGCTTATTTTTTTAATAACCAAGATTTCCATATGCAATAATATGAAGCAGTTATGTAGGCTATCTCCATTCAGTATTCAACATACTTAGAGCACCACAATTTGCAGTAACCACTCTATGCTTTAAATAATATTTCAAACATGCTACTAAACTAGCATAGTTTGCATAGTGACTGAAACATTGCAGATAACATGGTAATGGTCTATCTGCAACTAACATAGAAAAGTTTTGAATGTAAATATATTTATTGTATTCAAAACACTGGTTAGCGATGGATTTTTCTTTCAAAAAGCTACTTCTCCCTACATATAGTATAAATCATAACCGAGAGATTTCATGCAAGTCTGAGGTCACATTGTAACAAATGTAATCCTTGTTTACCTTGAAATCTGCATTAACTACATTACCAAATTGATTCTAATTCTCACTAATTAATAGAGGAATCACTTTCAGATTAGTATGTTTTTGAATTCCACTGCTTGTTGTAGAAAAAGGCAACAAGCTAGCAGTGTTGGCTGTATTACAGTTTTCATACATGTTGGCAGATCTTAGAGATGTGGCCTCATTTCTAACCATTACTTTTGCAGATTACTTTTTCATCCCATACTGCACTAACACATTTAATTCCTCAGTACACTTTAAAAAGTCAGCACAAAAAGAACAGAATATAAAAATCTTCACTCTAATCTTGTTCTGATTTTCATCTGTAATTTTTGTAACTTGAAATGTAAGCTCTAGGCAACTACTGCATCCTTTTGAAGTTTTCTTTTAAGCACCGTGAGCCCTGAATGACAGCCTTCCTGAATCTTATGAGACTCAGTTTTGAAGATGAGGTACAGATTTCATCTTCTGATTTTAAGACAAATCTACTCTGTGAAATGAAGCTGCAATCATAGATGATTATTACTTTCATAATTGCAGCTGCAGAAGTGAAGTGAGTATAGAGCTTCTACAAAAACGTAGCAACTCTATTTCACATTTAAAATTTGCAGCAGAGTACCAATTTAAATCTTAAATAATTCCATGGAGGGTCTTCAAATACAGTTTAGCTCTTTAATACAAATAGAAATAGTTACAACTTTATTGGACTGTGTACTAAAGACAATATGCTAAAACTCCAATTAAAAAAAAAAAAAAAGAAAACAGAACATTTCATTAGTTTAAATTGCAAATCTTCACCCTGTCCAAATGAAACTGGCAGATACCTATTTAAGTAAAATCAAATTAATATCTTAGAGTTGTGCTTACATTCAAGTGACTTAGTACCGGTCCTGGTTTCATGTGGGAGAGTTGACAGTGTCTGATATGATGGCTTTAGAAGAAAAACAATGATGATAACACACGGATGTTTTGGTTGTTTTTGAGCAGTACTGTTCAGAGCCAAATGTGTTTCAATTTTTCAGCTTCTTGAACTGTCCTGCCAGTGGAGGGGCTGGAGAGACATGAGCAGCAGGGAGGGGACAGAACCAGAGCAGCTGATACAAACTGGCCAAAGAGATGTTCTATAACATGATATCATGTGGAAAAACTATAAAATTGAGGAATTTTGAATACAGGGTGGCTGCTGCTCAGAGATTGGCTGATTAATGAGAAATTCCTTTGTGCATCACTCATTTTATAGATACATATGTTTATATTATTATTGTTACTTCTATTGTTATTTCTTGCTTCCTTTTTTGTCTCAGTAAATAGTTTTTATCTCAACCTACGAATTCTTTTTTTTTTTTCTTTTTCTTTTTCTTTTTTTTTCCCCCTGATTCTCTTCTCTATCCCATTGTGGAGGGAGACTGAGCAAAACACTTTGTGGTTCTCAGTTGCTTGTTGAGTAAAACAACATATCCAATTATCTTGTTCTGTTATTATCTTTTAGTTTCCCTTGAGCAATGACTTTATTTTCTTGAATGCATTTCTATGCTGATTATATATATATATTGACCTAACTGAGGGAATCCATTTTCTTTCCAAATGTTGAATATTTTTGCTCTTCATGTACAGTGTTTACTTTGTACTTTTTCTATAGGTGAGTGAATTATAGAATCATAGAATGGTTTGGGTTGGAAGAGATCTTGAAGATCATCTAGTTCCAACCCCCCTGATACAGGCAGGGACACCTTCCACTAAACCACATAGCTTAAAGCCCCATCCAGTCTGGCCTTGAATTCTATCAGGGAGGGAGCATTTGCAATCTCACTGGGCAACCCATTCCAGCATCTCACCACCATCACAGTAAATAATTTCTTCCTAGTATCTAATCTAAATCTACTCTCTTCCTGTTTAAAGCCATTTCCCCTTGTTTTGTCACTACTTGCCCTTACAAAAAGTCCCTCCCTAGCTTTTCTGTAGATGCCCTTCAGGTACTGGAACGCCGCTATAGTGTCCCCCCAGAACCTTCTCTTTGCCAGGTTGAAGAGCTTAACTCTCTCAGCCTGTCTTCACAGGAGATGTGCTGCAGCCCTCTGATCATCTTCATGGCCCTCCTCTGGACCTATTCCAACACCTTCTGTTGGGAGTCCCAGAACTGGACACAGTACTCCAGATGGGGTCTCATGAGAGCAGAGTAGCAGAGCAGAATCACCTTCCTCAACCTGCTGGTCACACTTCTTTTGATGCAACCCAGGATTGGCCTTCTGAATTGCAAGCGCACAGATCATGTTGAGCCTTTCATCAACCAGCACCACCAAATCTTTTTCTTCAGACTGCTCTCAAGCCATTCTTTGCCCAGCCTGTATTTGTGCTTGGGATTGCCCCAGTCCAGGTGCAGGACCTTGCACTTGCTTTTGTTGAACTTAATGAGGTTGGCTTGGGCCCACATCTTAAGCTGGTCTGTGTCCCTTTGGATGGCATCCCTTCCCTAGCATGTCAGCTACACCACTCAGCTTGGTGTCATCTGCAAACTTGCTGAGAGTACACTTGATTCTGCTGTCCATGTCACCTACAAAAATGTTAAATAACACCACTCTGAGCACTGATCCTTGGGGAATGTCACTCATCGCCGGTCTCTATTTGGACTGCAACTCTCTGAGTGTGACCATCCAGCCATTTCCTTATCCAGTGACTTATCAAACCCATTTTTTTCCAGTTTATTGACCAGGATATCATGCAGGACCATGCTTGTCTAATGCATGTCAAACGAGCATGTCAAATGCTTTGCACAAGCTCAGGTAGAAGATGTCAGTTGTTCTTTATCCACTGATGCCATAACACCATCATGAAAGGCCCCAGTTTTGTCAGGCATGACTTGTCCTTGGCGAAGGCATGTTGGTTACCACCAGTCGCCTCGCCTTTATTTTCCATGTACTTTAGTAGGGTCCCCAGGAGGATCTTCTCCATAGTCTTGTTAGGCACAGAGGTGAGATTGACTGGCCTATAGTTCTCCAGATCTTCTTTTTTTCCCTTCCTGAAAATGGAGGTTATGTTTCCCCTTTTCCAGTCAGTGGGAACTTCACCAGACTGCCATGACCTTTCAAATATGATGGATACTGGCTTGGCAACTTCATTCACCAGTTCCCTCAGAACCTTGTCAGGTGTCCCATGGACTTGTGCACCTCCAGGTTCTTTAGATGGTCTCAAAACTGATCTTCACTTATAGTGAGTAGATCTTCCTTCTCCCTGTTCTTACCTTTGCTTTCTGCAGCTTGGGTGGTGTGGCTAGAGCCCTTACTGGAGAAGACTGAGGCAAAGAAGTCACTGAGCACCTCATCTTTCTCCATATCCCTTGTGACCAGATCTCCAGTTTTTTTACTGGAAAGGTTCTTCATCCTCTCTGATCTTCCTTTTATCACTGGTATACCTGTAGAATTTCTTCTTGTTCTCCCTTGTGTCCCTGAATAGATTTTGTGTGGGTTTTAGCTTTCTTAACTTTATCGTTGACTGCTTGGTTGACTTCTTTGTAGTCCTTCCAGGTAACATGTTTCTTCTTCCACTCCCTATGGGCTTTGTTTTTGCGCTTAATTTTTTGTGCTCCGGGGATCCTTGTTGATCCCCAGAGGCCTCCTGGCATTCTTGCCTGCCTTCCTTTTTCTTGGGATGCACTGCTTCTGGGTTTGGAGGAGATGGTCCTTCAATAGGATCAGCTTTCTTTGGCCCCTCTTCCCTCCAAGGCTTTATCCCAAGTCACTCTGCCAAGCAGTTCCCTGAAGAGGTCAAAGGGAGATTTTTTGAGAAATCTGGTCTTCTAGGGAATGATGAGGTTTATCTCTCAGAGGAGGGAAGACCATATTTGGCTTTAAAAAACAAGCTTTCCAATTTAATCAAGAGAGCTCTAAACTAGAGTCGACAGGGGATGGGATCCTCAAATCATCCCACCCTAAAGCTGATGTTACTAATGAATGCCCTGGGCCTGGAGTTGGAGGCTAGTAGGACTATAAGACTTTTCTCCATACATTCAGACTGTGAAATGCATCAAGTTGTAGGACATAGGGCATCTTTATTTGGAGTGGGTCTACCAAAATCATTTGAGTCCATCTCCTGTCTCTACACAGGATCAGCCAAAGTCAAACCCTATGTTTAAAGAGCACTGACTAAACAGAGCTGACCTTGAAGTATGGCTGCTCAAGGCTGTGCTCACAGCCTGGGGCAGCCTGTTCCATGCCCACCACCCTCTGGTGCAGAACCTTTTCCTAACACCTCCCTGACCCTGCCCTGACACAGCTCTATGCTGTTCCCTTGGGCTCTGTTGGTGTCAAAGAGAGCAGAGCTCAGTACTGCTCCTTCACTCCTTGTGAGGAGCTGTAGCTGCCATGAAGCCTCCCCTCAGCTTGCTCTGCTCTGGGTTGAACCAATAGGGGGACCTCAGTTGTTCCTCACCCACCTTGCCCTTCAGACCCTTCACCATCTTTATAGTCCTGCTTCTGATGCCCTCTAATAGTTTTATGTTCTTCTTGTAGTGCCCAAACCTGTACCCAGTGCTGGAGGTGAAGTCACACCACATGCAGGGAGGACAACTCTTTCCCTTGTTTGATAGCAGTGCTGAGCCTGATGCACTGCAGGATATGGTTAGCCCTTTTGGTTGCCAGGGCACACTGCTGATTCATATATATCATCAACTTATATAAACAGCTGTACTCAACACCTTTTGTTATCTTTTTACTACAGCTATTATCAGTTGCCATTAGTTTTACCAGGCAGAGTCACCTGAGAACACTAAAAATGACATTTTTAGAATCCAGAAGTCTGAACTTTTGGGTTGATTTATTTCTCTAAATTAATTTATTTAAATACTGTTCATAAAAGTCACTTTTAACTTTAGCTTTGATTTTCCACCTAAATCCCCTCTCCATCGGCTTACAACACACACGCAGGAGGTATTTTAGCATATGGTAACTTACATAATACATGATTACTATGAATAAAATAAATTCCTTATCAACCTCTAATGAAAGTCAAATTTAAGTGATAATTCTTTTCTATTTTTAGTTGAAGTTATTCAATCCCTATTAGTTTTAATTGCATGTGATGAAAGATTCTTTATACCTGGTACTACAGATGTCCTTTTAAACAGAAAATCCAAAGAAGTTCTCTTCAGAAGTAATTGTATACTTTTTGCATTTATCAGTTATCTTCTTTATTCCAAAATTCGCTCATTCAGTATAATGCAATATGGTATACTCCATGATTCCAGATTTATGTGAGCCATACAGGCCCTACAACTATTTTGGAATTAGCTACAAAGGCTACATAACCAATCTCTTTTTGGTAATGTCAGATGAACTAAAACAGGTCCCTGAATGTGGCAAGGGGGTTGGAGATTCATGATTCCAACCCTGGCCATTCTGTGATTCTGTGATTCTGTGATTCTGTGAGGACAATGATCAATTACTGCAGCTTGGAAAGCTGTGGCAGTACACTAGAAAAGCAAGTTCTTGTCCTGGTTTTCCATAACTATTCCACACCATGACAATATGCAATGAACTAATGGAATGGGAACAGCTGCTAAAGATCTCTAATTCCAAAAATGCTACGTTAATTCCCACCTGGTTTCTGGGAGGAAAAGAAAAGGTGACATAATGATATAAAGATATTCATTTTCTTCTCTGTACTGCCAAATAGCACAGTTAGATGACATTTTCTTTCCTATTTGATTGATTTATTACCCTTAATTCTTTTCAAATTGCATTATTTAACATTCCTTTACCATTTTTAATAAAATAGTTTCTTTTTATCTAAATTGATCTGCAGTCCCTCCTTTTCACTTCTCTTCTGGTCTCCTGCAGTGGGAGGAATGGGAAAGAGACGACCTGAGTCCCTTCTTGTGTGACAAAAGACCCTCAACCTATGACAGTTTCTCACTAAGATAGTAGACTAGCACTAGAAATGTTTTGTAATTTATATCTCTTGGAAATTTTTAATTCTTACACGAATAAGGGTCTGTGTAATCTGGTCCAACTTTGATGCCAGCCCTGCTTGGAGAATTAAGATGCAATAACCCCTAGATATCCTTTTCAACCAACTTTCCCATTGTTTTATGGACCCATATGTAAACAAAAATGTTGCACTTTCAATTTTCAGTAGCAAGTGTCAAATAAGGGCAGTAGCATAGCCAATGTCTTTCAGACAAATCTTTACAAGGTTAAATTGTAAGTGACTGTGTGTATGTGGACTAGAAAATTGAAAACACTACAAATATCTTTCCTATTTTTTTCATCGTGCAAAAAGCATCTATATTTGCAATTCAAATACAAAGATTTTAAATGTAGGAAGTGTTGCACCTAGGTGTGCAAACAATCTCTTGGGAACCGTATGGACAGTTACAGAGAATTTTGCTTCTTTATAGAGATGTTATTTGTCTTGGCTGTTTGGCACAACTTCAACTTCTGAAATCCAGACCACCAGAAGCTGTATTGCTTAAGTCAGTAGAGGGAATAGGAGAAATCTTTGGTGACTGTATATTGGACCAGGAATAGAGAAAGAATGACTTCAAATAGTCTTTCCCGAATCCACTTTAAAGAATGACCTGCCATATTATAAAGAGACATATGCAAAATCTTTGCCAACTTCAGTACTGCTTGATATTTTTGCTCATTGAAAACAACATCAAAGAGAAGCTGCAGCTAAAAATGTGTTTGCCAGAACCATCATTTTCTTTAAGTCAGTGAAAGTAGAAACAAATTTATCAACATTATTGCTTCTTTTCTATGCCTATAGTGTTGTTAATGCTCTTTCAGTAACATGCTTATGATACCCATCCAGGAGTATTCTTCAAACAGACCTTGTGCTGAAAGAATGATTGTTTCTTACATTTATTTTTCCCATGACATTTAAGTAATGAATTAACTCCTGTGCCACAGCAAGAATTGTCTATATGCACATGCTCACTCTGGAAACAAAAGGTTTTACCTTTTTTTCCTTTTGTTCCTGTTATCAAATGCTGCACTCTGTATATATGAATAAAATATTCTAGTGTCTCATTCCTTAAGTGCTTCTTAGAAGTTACCTAATACAAGATTCCAATAATTCAATTTTTTTTTCAACAGTAATTCTATAGTAGTTGATTTAAAGAACACTTACTGTTGAAGAGATGCTCATTTTCTATTTTAAAGAAATATACAGAGAATATTAGACTTCAAGAAGAATTTCAGTTTTTCTTTCCATGGATTTATGAGTTTACAGTTTAAAGGCAGTTTGTGCTTTATGCTGGTCAGCAACTTGATGTAGATGTAACTGCAATTTCAAAATGTTCCAAATTTTGGAAAAAGGAAAAACAATAGCAGGGGCTACGACACCTACTACCTTTGCACTACCTACTACCTGGGACTTTGCACCAGGTCACTCTGAAAATCTTATTAGTTAAGCACAGGGCTACATGTCAACTAGTTAACACGATTTTAATGACTGTATTTTTTATTGTCATGCTCACATACTTACAATGTAATTTGTTTTTGCAGTAGGGATGAACCACTGCAGTTCTGCGTAAGAGCAATATCTCTGAACTGTACTGTGGCACCTCCAACAGGGTAGCCAACCGTATTTATTTTGCAGCGAGGTCTGGAAATCTCTTCAATGAAGTCTGGAAATTTGAATTACAAAGCTTAAGAAATACTTGGATTTTGAAGTAAACTTTAATGCAGATTCTGAGTAACCACCATGCAAAACACTTATTTACAACTGACACCATTTCAATAAATAAATCCAAAGGGTAATATCATGAACAAGCAGAGAGAGATACAAATTCCATTTAATTTGCTCATAGTGTTGGGAAAGCATATATATGCCAGTTTCCACCTCATTACTAGCATCTGCAAGTTCAAAATGAGCATCTCCTAATCAAATAAAGGAAAAAAAAAAAACATCTCCAACCACATCAGTTTCATTTTACTCTGAAAGCTACTTTCCTGTTGAGAAGTATTTTTTCATTGGAAAGTAAGCTTAAACATACATTTCAAGTGTGGGCTTCATTCCCCCTCAACTCTGCTGTGTCCATGTTAGAGATGTAATGTAAGCTATTACCTAGACTCCCTCCCTACAGCCAGCAGAGAAGAGAAGAATTTATTCTACCTGTTTTGGCCACCACAAGAGCCTAGACAACTAAAAAACCTGAAACCTGCTTGGCAACGTTAAAGGCAAGAGAAGGTGATTTCTATCCTGCACCTAGAAATGAGTGTACCTTTTGGTAACCACCGATTGTACAATTGAAAGAAACACCCCAAAACTACCTGGCTCAGGGTTGAATTCAAGCAAAGGCCTGTACCGTTGCTCCTTGTTTGAGCTTCACAGCAGTGTACGCTGATCTGAACAGAGCCCAGTCTGCACATTTCACCCATTTGGATTTGCCCTAAGAATCATTGTTGAATAGTGCTGGGCTCTCAGATGAATCTGTCTGCCACCAGATTTGCTCTGCTTGCTATGTGCAGGTACTAGAGCACAGGACCTTGGTTGCTAAGGTTTCTCCTGGTTGTGTCAGTGGTTCCCCAACTCTTCTAGAGCATGCAGCCCTGTGTGATTCATGACAGTCTTGGGATTGAGGGGGTAACTGACTCAAAGTCCTCTGCAGGAAAGAGCAGAGAGAATGTAGTTTTGAAGTGCTGACTGTGCATGGGAGACATTAGCATTTTATTTCAGAATGTATGATGCTGGAATAATCTGCCAGTCATCCTCTCTGCTTGTGCATTACAGTTGAGCTTCTAAAGGGAAAAGCTCAATTCCTTTCAGGAGATGAGATTTAAGTGGTACAAGATGATCTATGTTTGAAGTGTTCTGATTTCACTGCCCCCTAGGATGAGCCTTTTAATAAGGCGAGGGATAGAACCCCAACAGATCATCTTTCTAGAGATTTCTAGAGAATTTTAGAGCTGCTTTCCACTTATGTTCTTTCATCTAGCAATATGTAGTATTCATGAACATGCAATATTTAAAGGATATTTTTTCTTTTGCAGTCTTTTCAATCTGTTTTTGAAGTTTTTTTTCGAGTCTTTTAAAGTGAGGTTTTGAGTGGGTAATTAATTTTCAAAAAAAATCAAGAAAAGATTTCTACCTATAATCCCAAGAAATCTTAAGAAAATGTGTACACAAAATAATAATCTAGTTCATTAAGTTATTAATGAGAATCACATGCAACAAATAAACAGAAAGGCACACATCAGAAGCAGATGTTGGCAGTATGGCAGAAGATGCTGAACCGTCCTACCAATGTTCAATTACCTGTTGTGTGATGAATGGCAGCAGAGGGGCAGTCTGACATGGAAGTGCAGATGAAGAAAAGGTGTCTCACAGAATTCCTCCTTGTAGAAAAAATGGCACTCATTGACATTTGTCATTTTGCTGAACTTTTATGGAGAACAGTGAGCACAGTGAGGTGGCTAAGTGGTGCATTTCAGCAGTGGCGACAATAACAGTAGGTCACCTCTGCTGGTGCAGATATTTATGAGCACAGCATGCAGCTCTCGTTCTTGGCTGGCAAAAACTCAGAGGTAATGGTGGTGACTATGTTGAATAGTGTTTAGTTTGAGAATTTGCTCTTTAAAATAATGTTTTTGTTCTCATTGTATATGTTGTAATTTCCATGGAAGTAAATATTTTTTTAAAAATATTTTCATTATTTTCAGTGACCTAAAATTAGCCCAAAAATTCACATTTTTTTAAAACATTGGAAAATGATACATAGAGAGACTAAAAAATTTCATGACTCAGTATAATTTTCAATTCACAGAAAAATGGAGATTTTATGTCAGTTGAGAACTAGGAGCCTAATTCAGCTGCTATAAATAGTAAATCTCAAGATTTAAAAGATTTAAATCTATCACAAAGTTGAATTTTGTTCTCAATAATTAGTCTAGAGGCTTAACGACATTACTTTTGAAAGTGTCTAGCAGCTGTTTTCAATATCCTTGTTGTTTTTTTTTTTTGCCATTTTTAAAATGATATTGCAAACAGCTGCTCTTCTAGTACACAGTAAGCCTGTCATCTCTCTGTCAAACGATTTCACTTCAGCATAAACAAGGAACAGTCTCAAAAATAGGACATACAAAGCAGTCAATAGGAGAAGATTCATAGAACCAGTTCTCTGTAAAGAGGAAGTGCTTGCTATTTCTAGCTCATCTGCCTGTAAATCTCCCTTGCAGTAGCTATGCTTCATGTTTGCAGTTTGAATGTTCTGTTGTCGGTTGCAATTTGCAGCTGCAGGCTATCAAGGCTGTGTCATGCATGAGGGGGAGGTTTTGGCTGAGGTGTGAGGGAACTGACTTTCTTTAATTGTGACTGACAGACTTGCTAAACTTTCATTAGATAGTGACGTTGATTAAAGAAAAGGTGTTCTGTTCTAAATGTTCTGCTCTGCTTAAGAGTCCTAACCATCAGTGCTCAATCCATATACGCACTGCAGTGACTGTGCTTGCCAGTACTTTTGCCAAAGCTCATTTCTCACGACCTCCCCATTAGTGACAAGGCTAAAAGCCTAGTAAACGCAAGTACCATTGCCAGTGTGATTCTAAAAAGCATTGTGAACCTTGGCAATGCCTGGGAAACCAGAGCATGACTTAGAGATAGGTTTATAAGCTACCTGCTTCCACTCAGATCTTAGAATGATAAAAGGCTTATGAAAAAGTCATGTTATGAAAAAGTTGATAAAGATGTCAGCTGAGTGTTCAGTAGCAGTGGAAAAACAAATCAAATGTTAGGAATAATTAGTGACAGAACAGAAAATAGAACACAAAGCATCATTAAAGCACTATATAAATTTGTAGCACCTGCAAACAATGCATTTGGCTTGGTTCCTCTTTTTAAACAAGATTACAGTAAAACTTGGGAACCAAGAAAAAGAAAGAGAGAAAGCCAAAAATGATAATCAAATACAATAAATATCTTCTGGAAAATGAGTAATTAAACAGAATAATTATCTGTGGCCAGATTGGGAACTGGAAGGAAAGACATCATGAAAGGTCTGCAAAATCAGGGGATACAGAAGGCAAATTCAGCCTGACTCACTGGGAGCTCAGCATGGACAATTATCTATTCTGTCAACCACTGCTGCTGTGCATGACTGGAGACACCAAATAAGAATCCAAGTGAGTGGTTGTGTAAGTGTAGAAAACCAACAGGCCAGCCAGAAGAGGAAAGAAAATCTAACACAGAAGGCAATTAGTATTGGAGACCTAAACGACTGGAGACTATCTTTAAGATAAAGGAATAAAGGATTTACACTTTCTGCCAGTTCCTGCTTCATAATCCTGTCACGATGAAGACATTTCACTTATACTGGTATGATATCCAAAGTCAGTTTCAGGAAAGGGTTACATCCACCTCTAATTTAATACATTTATTTACAGGTATATGCTATTTGATAGTATTTACTTCCATCTTTTGTAAATTATAAAATTCCATCTAATTATAAATCAGTTTCAAACCAGAATTATTCTAATTCCGTAAACATACCATCATGAAAGGCTAGTAAGAAGACTTTGATTTCAAACTTAAAAATAAAATACCACAAATGACTTAACGTAATTTGTGCATTTGCCAATCTTATGACTCATGGCTTCACATAGTTTCATTTAAATTGTTATGACAGTCAGTGCTCTGAACTGTTTCTACACTGAAACAGAAGAGGATCTAATAAAGGTAAAATAAATATTTGTATGTCAGTGCCAGTGCAAGAACAGAGTGATGACAAAAATTTGCGGCTGCTTCCTATGTTCAAAAAATCGGGTAAAAAAGAACTACAGTTTAAATTCGCTTATTTGAACTTCTGTTTCATTAAAGTAGAAAGATAGCAACAATTATATTGGAGAATGAGAAAGGAATATTCAACCTTTTATTACAGAACAGAGTAGAAATAAGAAGATATACTTTGGCAAATAGAAATTGCTTGTCAGGTAAAGGAATAGTGAAGATCCAAATGCTTGACCTTCTCAATCATCTAAACAAGAAGCAAAGTAATTCCTTCTTCTACACAGTATCAAAATTTAAATCTTGCAGTGATTTTACACCATCAAGAATCTAATTAAATGAGAAAGTATAAGTGCTAGATAAATAAATTATTTGTACATTTAGATGTATGAATCTACATACTGCACATCTACACTCTGATTTAGAAGTAGATTTAAAAAGCAACATATAGACATTTAAATAAAATCCTCGGAATCAAGAATTCAAATTCAAATAAAATTCAAAAATGTCTTCAACTGTCTAAGGCAATTTTTTCAGTACTTCACTGAAATACACTTCTCTTTGTGTCCTCCTAAGGACCCCAAGGACTTCACAAGTTTATTTTGCTAGCATGATGTGGTGCTAGAAATAAAGGCAGAAACAGCTTTTTCAAAAGATGATGTGCTCTTCAACACGGACACACGATGACTGAAGGAGATTGCCATAGGAGCAATGGACTATCACAAAGCTCACTATTTCCTTTTCCAATGGCAAAACCTGCAACTATAATTGGACTTTCTAATAAGTAGACTGACATTAGTCAGACTGATACATCTATTTGTACAAATCAATAGAATATAAAATATGGAAGACAGATTCCAACTGTATTGACTTTTTGTCTCAGGAAAAAGAAAATAAAAGAAGCAAAAGAGATGGTAATAAATTTGTCTAAGGCAGTACCTAAAGGAGCCACGGCTCAGTGATAACAGTAAGTGTGGTTGAAGCCGGTAATAGCAGAACAGGATATCAAAGCAAATAATTGGTATAGATACTACTGTCCCACCAACACATTCTCATAAATAATATTAATTATTGTGAAATTACTATGCTGTGCTAATTCAATTTTTAAAAAAAAACAACAAACAGCTTGGTTATTGATTTGTTCTTCCTTAAGTTTTTCTCCTGAGTTATTTCACTGATAGCATTTACTTGACTCAATGAATCCGGCTGTTCTACAGGCAGTTATCCATTTTGAGCAGTTCAAAAGTTCATTGCTCAAGATAGAAGGAGGAAAATGTTTTTTTTTCCTGTGGAAACTTGTATAAACACATTCAAAAACCATAGAAATCTTGGGTGGCAGATAGGAAGTATTACAATTGTAATATACAAAAGCACACAATGGTCTGTTACAGTTGGTGAATAACTACAAAATTTGAGAGAAGCTGACATTTATATCTCAGATCCACCTTCTACTGTAGACATAACTAGCAGAAGGTGGGGATGCCTATATAGTCAAACTCCAGTGTTTTCAGTACTGCACTATGGACCTGTACTAACTAGAAAATATGATTTTTTAGTTAATATATTTAACTTTTATGTTTAGCCTATTGAGTATCGTGCAGAGATCCACCATGGAAATAATTATTATAAGCACTGAGTGCATAGGTAGAAATAACTAATTAGTATTACTGTTTACTTCTTACATGCAACAAGGCACCAAAATGAAACTTTCTGTGATAGTTGTAAATTTTGTCTCATAAACCTAGGGACAAAACAGAGCTTAACTGAGCTTACCTTGTCAAGCCCCAAAGCTCTACCCAAAGTCATACAGAAATTATCAGGCAATAACTTCTGTCCCAAACCTCAACCCAAAGTCATACCAGAATTATCAGACAACAACTTTTTCAAGTCAGAAGTTGAAATTAAAGAGATGTTAAGAAAGAAGCATAAAATTTGACACAACAGAAGTCATTTATAATTGTATCGCAAAGAATCCTTTCAACCAAGCTAAACCCTGTATGTTTTGTATTCAGCAAGTTGATGGCAAAAGCGGAGTGGAATTTTGTTTATCCACAGGAACAATTGATGCATTATTTCTGCACAAGAATAGTCAGCTGAGACAAAATTATTTATGGCTATCAATTTACTTGATGCTCAGAATATTTCCGAGCATATAGCAATTGCCTTTCAAGATTACTGAACATTTATGTTTCAACAATGTAATGAATAGGTTATTCTGTCTGCTTTTGGAATGGAAAATCCATTTAGTGCAAACATGAGCATTTCTGTTTCTTTATAAATCACTACAACTTTTCTCTGTATTTGGATACTCAGTTCTTACTGTGACAAATAAATGGCAAGCACAATTTGTTAAACGTTTCAATCCTACTGAATACATACCTATATTTTGTGAGGAACCAGAAGGGAAATGGATATTGCAGCAGCTTCCAACTACAAAAGCCATCAGATTCAACATTTCCAACTGCTTTGATCCCACAGTCTCTCAGACACTGAACTCACAATGACTTGTAGAGAGGTTGAAGAACATCTGAGGATCTGGGTCAGAGTGAAAAATACAAAACTAAATTTGCAAAGGCAGTCTTCATCAAGCAAATGGCAGAGTATAAGTTGCCTCTATCTATTTGCCTTTATGATTTCTTTAATGGACAGAAACACTGAATTTGTAGTGGTGTATCTTTGTATTAAGAATTCCTTCCCCTGTATCATGAAGCCTAGTAAGCACACAAATTAAGTTTTTTGAATATAATTCTGAATATTGCAATTAGAATTGTTTGTTAGCCTTTGGTTTTAAAATACATCCTCAGGTCAGTGCTCATAAGTGGAACAATTCCTGTCCCTAACCACTGGGAGGTAGCAGATGTATTACGCATTCATTAAGGTCTCAAGAACTGTGCTTGGAACATCACCAAAGATATAGCTTTGCTGTTTAAGGATGTCATTAAATTTCTCTAGACTTCTGTTGTGTCAATTTTTATGCTTCTTTCTTAACATCTCTTTAATTTCAACTTCTGACTTGAAAAAGTTGTCATTAGATTTACTGAGTTGTTTTGAAAAAGGTTCATTTAGATACAGTATAATTAAACAAGTCCCTCAAATACCATATGAAAATACTTAGATAAAAATGTCAAAATTTCTGTATGATTTGGATCAACTAGTACTGAAAATCTCAGTAAGCAAGTTTTTTGTTTTTAATTTCTTTTTAAATCTATTGTAAAAAATACTTCACCAATTAAGATTTCATGTAGGATTATCCTTCTAATATCCTAGCAATTATTTTGCCACCTTCTATTTTTGCATTAACAGACTCTTTTTCAAATGAATTTCTCTACTGTGAACAGACTCTAAAAAACGTCAATTCAAGTAGTGACCTGATATTTTTCTTTGTATTTAGTTTTTCTAGAGAATAAAGAATAATTAAACATTAAATAATCAGACTAAATGCCTCAATCAGAGAAATTAGTCTAAACATATCATAACAAAGGGCTACTATAAACATTTCAGCATTCCTTTGTTGTTCTGCAAGTATCATGAGAATAGCTCTTTCTTTCATACTGTTTATTAAAATGTAAAAAAGCCCACTTGCACAAATGAATTATGGATAAGAATGGAATAAATGTCATACTAAAAATATAGCTGGATTTTGTTGGCCTTTGAATATGATCATGTGAACAGCTCCATTGACTTAACTTGCCATGGTGACTATGTAATGCCTCTGCTGATGATGCTGACAGTTCACGGAGATGTTGTCCCACATTCTGTATGAACACGAGGGGGAATGGGTGTTTACGAGGGTGGACAGTGATAGGACAAAGGGGAATGGTTTCAAACTGAGACAGGGGAGGTTTAGTTAGATATTAGGAGGAAGTTTTTCACACAGAGGCTGGTGACACACTGAAACAGGTTGCCCAAGGAGGTCGTGGATGCCCCATCCCTGGAGGCATTCAAGGCCAGGCTGGATGTGGCTCTGGACAGCCTGGTCTGGTGGTTGGCGACCTTGCACATAGCAGGGGGTTGAAACTGGATGATCTTTGTGTCCTTTCCAACTCAGGCCATTCTATGATTCTATGATACTTCAACAGGACCTTAATTTACAGCCTCATCCTGAGCTGTTAATGCTCAAGCCTTGACTTACACACTGATGTATGGAATAATGAGGAGTTACAATAAGGAGGTGTCATGCTCTTTAAACATGTTAGTTCTTATTAACTTAACAAAAATCTGAAATTGTTTTCCTATTTGATTTTTTTTTATTAAAGCTGAAGTTAATTGTGTAGTAAATGATACCACTCATAAGCTCTTCACAATACATATCTCCTCTTGTCATCCAATCTTGTTTTGAATAGTTAAGTGAAAGTTCTCAATAAAATTTTACAAGGACATTTCTTCCTGCTGAATTTCATCATGTATTCTCTAATTTCCGAACTGAAACTAAGGAAATAGGTTTCAAAAAAAAGCCTCCCAAAACTCTGAAATTCTGTTGGCCTTCCACTAATACTGATGCTTTACATGTATTCTGAGTAACCACCAACACTGTCATTTAAGATATATAATTATTAAGAGATTATTTTCTTATTCTAATTTTGGCAATCAATAAAATAATGACTTCAAATTAAAAATACGATGACACTTACAGTGATATTCAGTAATGAAGTGCAAATGGTCTGAATATTGAGAGTGGTTTTATTTTACATTAGTTAATACTGCTTAAAAATGTCCTTTTTCACTATCACTCAAATGTGATAAGTGAAAATGTTCAACATTATTATGCAACATAAATGTTTTCAATAAATATTATACTGTTCAGCTAGATACTTATGCTCCATGGTGCACAAGCTAGAATGGAATTACAGAATAAAAAGACACGAAAACATAGCTCCAAAGTAGCTTATAGATTTAATTCTGCAAGTTCCATCTTTTGTTCAAGGAAAATATGGGAAACAAAAAATATCTAAGGGCTCTCCCTGAGAGGATTGATTTTTTTCTTTCAGTCTCATAATTTTATCTTAATTTGATTAAAAATTCAAAGTTTGTCTGTTTTAGTAGATGATGAAGATCAAATGCGGTAAACTTCTCTGGAAAACTTTTTCTTCTCAGTAATTTGACTCTACTGTCTTGTTCTATTTCATAATGACAAAGCGTAAGTAGTATCAAAAAGTGTGCCTGTAGATCTTGTAAAAATTAATCTTACTGTAATATCATACAACCTAAGGCTTCATTTTAGTAGTCTCTTTTTATATATATATAATATATATATATATAATATATATATATATATACACATACAAATTTTGAGGTCTGGAAATGTCCAAAAGAACTTACTGCTAATTCTGAAAATCCAGGGATGTCAATGGATTATAAAGTTTTTCTAAAATTCTTAAATCACAAGCTTTAACAAACCCTAATAATTTATTAATTCCTGAAAATCAATCAGTTCTCATCAACTAATTTTTTTTCTTAGCACAGTTGCCAGGAGATGTGGTTATGGTCAATTTCTTCAATAATACAAGATAAGACAGTCAACAGCCAAATTGTTTTCTCAGACCAAGGACGTTTTTAACTTCTTAAGCTCTTATTTTTGTCTGGAAAGTAGGTTAGCAACACTTTAAAACACATACCTTATTAAACCAGAGAGAAGGAAGCTGGGAGGAACAATATTTTAGTTCAGTGATTAGGGATGTCATGCCCGAGGGACAAAAAAATAATCTCTTTTCTATTACTATTCACAGAACTAGCCCTTTATTTCATCCACTAACTTTCTAGTATTTCACTTCCAAAAAGACCTGGCCAATTTTCCAGATACAGTAAAGCATGGAAACTCAAGCCTCTCAATTCATTTAATCTCCATATCTTCAACTGTTTTATTTCTAGCTTGTCTTGAGAATCTTCAAAAGTATTTAATCCAAATGTTAATTCATTTAATGCCTAGGAAATAATAATAATAAATGTTCTAGACAGTAGTAGAAGAGCTGTACATGAATTACTTTGTCATTGAAAATATTTCTGCAGTGTGGGGTTGCTGTCAGTGGAGTAGTTCTGAGGACAAAACCTTCATTAGGGAAATGAGGGAAGAAGAGATCATTTAATTTGGGAGAAAGTAAGTCTTTTTTTGCTCATCTTTGACTATGATGGTGGTGAATTCAGCTCCTTCTGTAGAAGAAAAATATTACT
This sequence comes from Meleagris gallopavo, assembly GCF_905368555.1. NCBI lineage: Eukaryota > Metazoa > Chordata > Aves > Galliformes > Phasianidae > Meleagris > Meleagris gallopavo. Next base: position 14,877,925 of record NC_139435.1, on the reverse strand, counting down.
CCCATTAGTTGCATTAGTTGTGGTGGAATGTAGATGACACTGCAATTGCATTACATTTCAAAAATACTTTTTGTAATTCTGTAATCAATATTGAAAACCTCTTGTCATAAGAAGAGTGCACACTTTATTGAAAAATATTATATATATAAACCATTGGTTTTCTATACTTAGATTTTGAAAGGTGCTGATATTTACTTCCTGGGATTTTTGGCTTGCTTAATATTTAGAAAGCAATTATTCCAGAATGGGTTTGAAAACAACTGTCAGCATTAATTCTTATTGATACAATCTTCAAACAGGATACACTGGCAAGAGAGGACAAAGTATGTGAATAATGACTATTACATGGTGGACTTTTCTCACTGTGTTCTAATACTGAATTTGATTTATAATGTACTGTTAGTTTGAATCTGAGACACCCAAACCACTCACTTTGATCTATTGATTTTTTTTTTCAAATAATACATTACATTATTTATCCTAATACTCTTCCTGAGAGTGTTTCTCTTCACTGTACACAAAATGTGACACGCTGATTTGAAGCATTGCTAGCAGCTGATAAAATAGACTAGCTGATATTAAAGAATACCAGTTTCTGAAATGCTATTCATTTCAGAAACTTGGTGCCAATTGGCACATCAGTTATTTTCAATTTATCCTCAAGGATAAATGGCTTTGCAACAGAGGTCCATGAAAAGCCGAATGACTTATTCAGTTCATGAGAATACCAAACCACACAGCCTGGTCAGTTCCCTTCAAAGTTCATTTTCAAGCCAATATCCTCAACTGCATCCAGTCTCATCCTGTTGAAGAGAATACTGTGAGTCTTTTATCATGCCTATAATGGTCATACATATCCTGCTATTGTTGATGAGAGATCGAGACATGCACATAGGTGTGATTTGAGATTTACAAATCAGGGCAAAAGATTTTAGGGAAATTTCTTCCCTTTTTGACAATGCTTTACTCAGTTGGGAATGAAATCTATACTCTTCAATGTGGTAACACTGAAGGAAGAACTATTGGTATTACTGCAATGAAACAAGCAGATGTTATCATTATCCATGGCACAAAACTATTGGTGAAAGTTAAATTATTTTCCATTTTTAAACAAAGAAAAATTTGTGGTTTTATTAGTAAAGGCTGAAATTCAAAGGCAGCATTATGTCATTGTTTTAGCAGTGCTATTCAGTTCAGATTTAGTTCAATCTGCATGCAACAGTACTATCTCAAAGATTTTCATCTTCATAGTTTATATATAAAATTTGGCATATAGAATGTACTATTTGTTCCAATTTGAACTTGTAAAATTTAGAGGAGACACATCTTAAACAAAGTGTAAATGTAGATTAGAATTAGATTCTCTCCTGTCACAGAAATGAAGTGATTAATTCAAATGATTTCAATAAAATAGAATATAATAATTTCTACTTATATATCTTTACATTTAAGATGAAACATTGCAGGGTTTGTACTATATAGATATACTATAGAAGAAGACACCTTTGGATCTTTCATACAAAGTTCTAGCGTAGTCCTGAAATAGTACTTTACAGTACATAGTATAATATACACAACCTTCAGATTAACCGGTGGGGTGTGCTGAACTAGTTGAGAAAAGTGAAAACTTAAAATCTCAACACAGAATTCATGATCTGGTTCGCAGCTCTGTCATCTTCTGAACCACATTAAATAAAATTGCATGAGAAACAACACACATGCCATGTATGTGATCAAGATCAGCAAAAGAAATGCACAGCTCTCTTTTCCAAATATTTATATTGGTCTTAAAAATTGTGGGGAATTCTTATTTATGCTAAAATGTAATTTAGCACATTTCATAGGAAAGTTTGGAAGGCGCCTGAAAGGAGAAGACTGAAGAGATATTCTTACAGTGGGCATCAAGGTATTGGAAGAGAGAAACTATGACGATTAGCCATGGGACTGCATATCTGAAACCACACTGAACTTAAACTCAGAAAAATGCAGCTCATTTGTGTTGAAATGTAGTTCTGAAGATAGAAATTTTACATTTACAACCCAATCTCTAATTCTTAAAAAACAAAAACAAAAACAAAAACAAAAACACATACACACAAAAACAAAAACAAAAACAAAACAAAAAAACCAAGCACGAGAGAAAAAAAAACAAAAACATGCTTGGTGAGTAGGAATCACTAGATGACTCTTCCAAATAATTTGTCTGCAAGGGCTAGCTGGCATCTGGCATTCTCCTTGGATTTCACCACACTTTGACATGTCTATAACTAATTGAAAAGGGTTTGTACAAATTGTTTGTTGTGGTTTTCTTTCCTTTGCTGAAAATAAATGATAAATTGCCACTTCGGGGTATAATATTTCTAAGACCATTTTGTAGAGAAAATCTTGCTAAAGTGTCAGTAATCAGAAACATAAATAAAACCTAACATAAATCTGGATGAATGAAATACTCTTACATTTTTAGGATCTCTGTTCCCCAAGTTTTTGACGCGCATATGAAAAACAAGATATGCATACTCTCAGCAAGATCAACAAGCCTACACAAACTTAATAGTTTTTGCTGGATCAGAGAGTAAATTACCATAGGTAGGCAAAATGAAGTGTGTGATAGTCACCTAAAAACTTCAGGAAGCTGCTTACCAGTGCAGATAGATTAAGCATTAATCATTTATTAAGTTGTAGAAGTTTGCTTTAAAATAACAGACCTAAAATTGACCTTATTGCTTATTTCTAAAAGTTACAGAAATAATCATGCAACCTCTGCAGTGTTGCACGTTCCTGCTAGATGCCGGTACAATATTTTTAAAAGTATGACCACAGTCAATGACCTCCCTCCAAAGTTTGAATTGATTATCTTGTATAAGCAAGATAAATAATCTTGTGCAGAATAAGATTTTTATTTTTGTCATTGAATGTTCTCTGTGATTTATGACTGAAAGTGAGGTGACCTGTATGACTACATTCACTTTCATGGTTTCACAAAAAAGATCACTTTTTATCTGAATGATCATCGATCAAAGCATTGTATGATAAAAGGTGAAGAACACTTAGTTTAAATAGCACAGCCAAACTGTTGATTAGATGCCTAGCACACACACACAAAGGAGACTTATTTGCTGATGTGTTTGCCCTGTTGGGAACAGGATCAAGGAGCCACACAGATTTCCTCAGGAAAGATAAACACTTTAGATTTCAATGTAGTCTGTCCCACAGAACTGAAACTAGTGGGGTCTCATTTAAGGAGAGAGAAATATATGAATTGTAATCATAACAGAATTCAGAATTCAGAAAACAGATGGTAAAGCTATTGCCAGGTTATTTTCCTTAAATTAAAGACAGCTAGTCCTGCTCTAACTTTTGCCGTCTACAGAACTCTTTGCCTTGATTCCAGGGGCTGCCGATCCCCCAGTGCAATGTCCAGTACACAGTCCTCACAAAATGTAGCTTGTATGGCTTACATATTTTAACAATGCTCAGTCTTGAGATTCATCAGCACTTCCATTTTCCATCTTTAGAACTTAAAATAATGAATTTCTACTGTTTTCTGAGATAATGGCTGTTCAGTCAACATTTCTAAAAGGGCAGTGTATGGAGTGATACTCAGTATAATATTTCAAAACAAAAGCAGCATAGATAGCTCTGTTAGTGTAAGTAGTCAAGTTTTTGCGTGCAAAATGGATGGGCCCACACATTTTAAAGACATAATTATATAAAATACTCTAGTATGATGAACAGTGAAAATAGTGACTTTTTAGAATTCTGTATTCTTAAGTGTTAAACTTAACATCTGAACTCTAAAAGGCAAAATAGAAATGTAATGAATATTTTTTCTCTTTGAAAGACATTTTCCACAGTTTATGGGTATTGCTAGAATTCCATAATTGCTATTTGTATTATTTTTCTTACAATTTTCTTCCAGCAGTATAGGTTCCATGTTCTTCCCCCTCCTGTTTCCATGTGTTAGGCAAAGATATTTCATGACTCAATCAGCATTAGCAACTGAATAAGCCTTTGAGTGTACTGAGAAAAATGAAGAGATGGTAACAGCCACATTTCTCAGCAGTAGAAAAAGTGCTTCTGTAGCATTCACTGGCATAGCTGAGCATATGCTCTGCATGGTTCTTCAGTCATCTGCTTGGAGTGGGCAGCAGCGTTGAGGAAAAGACAATCTGTCTCTCTGTTAATGAAAAAGTATCTCTACAAAATAGAGTTGATTAGCCCAATGGTAAACTGTTCAGTAAATTAGAAACTGAGAAATGATAAAAGCTTGTAAAAAATTTACCTTTTCTGCCTCAGGAGCTCAGATATTTATGATATATGAAACACAAATATGGTAAGACTTGTAATACTAGAAGACAGGTTACAGGAAATACAAAATATTTTTAACTATATAAATGTGAAAAATTTGCCAAGTTATTTAACTTCCTCTCGAGGATAGCATTACCTTTTTGTAACGTTCAGTTAAAAAAGTTCAGTAGAGGGATGCACAAACAAGCTTTAAAAGAGATACCATAGGAAATGGAATAAGTTTAAAAGTGCTAGCATGTAAGGTAGCTGCTTTTATTTCTCATCTTAGTATCTTCTCTCACATGGAGCTCCATGCTGCTGCTGCTAGACTGTTTCAAATAAATAAGCTCAACTGTGCAGACAGCTTGACTATCTCTGTACTTCTCTGCTGGCTCGGGGCAGGCATATTCCATATACAGACCTGAAACTGCAGGTGGCTGAGCCAGTGAAAGTGAAGGTCCAACTCAGCAGTCTTACCATTTTCTTTCTTCCTTTTCCTTTTACTGGAGAATGTGCTGCTGGCATTTTATCTGGCAACAATGGTGACAATATATTTACACTGCAAATGGGAATAACACCTCCTGCTTTTATTAAGACCATACAACAGTGAAATCAATTTGAACTGCTTTAAAGAAATGAGGCAGAAATTTTTTTTTTTCAGCTGCATAAAAACAGATTTCATATTGTGTATTTTTCATGTGCCAGAAATCTGCCTTTGGCTGAATTTTAGCAGATGGACAAAACAGTTCAGATATTTTTGTAAAAAGGGTTAGATGAAACAAAGTATGTTCTTCTTACATCCAGTTGTAGTATTTTTTCTACAGTTTCCAGAACAGACAAGATTTTTCAGAAAATTTTAATATTTGCTGGTGTCTTTTGGGTAGGAATTAAGCCCTAATTGGTCTTCTATATTCAATTTATTTCCAGGTGGAGTCCAGATTAAGGAATGGAAGTCTCTAAATTCATTGTAAACACTCATGAAATCAATTAGAAAAATGTTTCTTTTCCCCATCTAGCACCAAATCTATGGAGAAACTCCCTCCTCTGTTAGCTGCAGAGGTTTGGTGATGAGCCTAGATGTTCTAGAACTGCAAATTCTGCAAATTGCAAATATAACTGAAATATAACTGGCAGAGAGAAAGGAAAAGTATTTACTTGGGGGTGGATGGAGGTTGCGGGGGGGGGGGGGGAGGGGAGGGAAGAGTTAGGAACACATACTAACAAAACATTATTGTCATTCATGAACTGTAAAATAAAGGAGTTCCTAAAGTAATATCTCCCATCCTACTGTGTTTTTGTTTTTGTTTTTCAGTGGAAAGCTTGTTACAGTTTTCAAATTACAAAGGAATAGAGTTTACCCAAATACATAATTCCCAAACACATTCTCACTGATGAAATCTTAATGGTTAATACATGTTAGCTTGTGTACTTTAATCACAGACAATTTTTAAAACTTATGTACTAGTAAATAAATGTCTACACTATGCTCACCCCAACACCAAAGAAAATAATTGGACATATTCTAAAGTAAAGGCTTATAAATGATAGTATAGCAATATTGTAAAGAATTATGTACTGCTTTCTGGGATTCTCAGAAGCCATGGTTTTGGCAAATTGCACAATGCTCTGGGAAGTATATCTTTCATGCAATCATAGATAACAGTGACAGAAGGGTCTTAAAAATTCTATTTAGTGAAACTCTGAATGCAAAATATAAATTACAATATAATTTTCACTTTACCTTTCAAGACATGGAACATCAAATAATTTTTAGACTGAAAAAAAAAGGACAATGGGAACTTTTTGGCAAGTTATATTGAAAGTGTTCAAATGCAAAAGAAGGAAAAAGAAGAATGATTACTGAGTAGCCAATACTAAGATACAAATCTTAGTTACAAATCTATACAAGCCACTGAAAATACAAGATCAAAGAATGAAAGTTACCAATACACTATCTTACAGAACATCAGCTGGGGAGGGATTCTTCACACAACCGTTGCATAAACAATGCACTACTACATCACCTATAAGACAACAGAAGATGCTGAGATTCTGGTTTTGTTATTAATATTTAACTTCATCAGTTAATCAGTAATCATACAAGAATAAAAGCCTTCATCTTTAGTGGACAATAAATAAGAACAAAACTGGAAGAATCTACTATAGCTCTTGACTGTTGATATTTTTCAAAGACTGTAGTAAATGTAAGCCCCAAATTCCAAACTAACCATAACTCAGCTGAAAAACCATACATAAATTAATACATTTTGCACACAGTTATTAACACATTTCAGAGAAAGTAAATTTTAGACAGAGAGCTTTCCAGCCCTTTTTTCTACTGCTACAGACCAATCAGTTTTACTCATTCTTCTGCTTATGAGGTTCGAATTTTCAGCTTGCAATATTGTACTCTTAAATTTCATGTCTTGCAAAAAAAAAAAAAAAATGACATTGTATCATCGAAGATCAAAATCATCTACCCTTTTCAATGCACTACTGTCATGGAAGGCTGTTGTGCTTTTCAGTGCTATTACAAAAGCGCAAGATAAGAGAAATCTCCATCAACAAGGCATCATGTTTCCTATGTTTATCTGTGACTGCTGCATATGGCATGTAGCTTCTTTCAAGTTTTTAAAATCCTTGGGAATATTTTTTGTCTTCAATCAAAACTCTTCCAGAGTCAAGTAGTATCTTGCCATTTTGAAAGATCGCATCTTACATAGATCACTAAAGTACTGATTTAATCCATTTTCAATTTTTAAAATCTTTTTAATAATCTCTTTCTTCTTCTGATGTTCAAACCTTACTTGGTAGCTCTGATATAATACTTTTTAATCCCTAAGTAAAATGTATTTGTAATATTTCCCCACAATTTTTCAGTTAAGGTTTGAAGATAAATATATATTCTTCCAAGTTTTCCATATTTTTATGTTATATAATCTTATTGTCAAGTGAGCAAAGGCCACCGTTGATGAATCTGCTGACTCCATACCAAAAGAAACAAATTCGTTTTTAAAATGCCTTCTAGTTTTCACTAGAACAAGTAAAATGCTACAGAAAGACTGCCAGTATAGTGTTTCTGCTTATTTGCAGTTGATCTTTGCCTGAGGTACTCCATATTTCCCGCAGGTAAACAGAGAAAGATACTAAAATGTGTGCAACGATTTGCCCTGTTTTGTGCTAAACATCTATTTGTATCTCTGTTAATTCACAATAACAAAGGTTAGCTGGCAATTATCCAATGCCTCTCACAAATAAGTGTTTAACACTTTGAGGGAAAGTCACTTGGCTGAAGACACTCATTAAAATGAAAAACTAAAAAATGCGTTATTAAATATAAGGTAACAGGAAAGAAATACTGAAGGTGCCTTCCTTCACTGAGGCTTTGTCCATGCTTGTCTTACTCTATTGTTGAGGATACTTGTTGTGTCTATTCCTTATTACACAAGAATATTACTTTTCTGTATTTATTTCAAGTACTTTCACTTGAAAGTAGGAAAAGATAAGCTATTAATATCTTTTTCTGCTATCATTACAGACACTGCATGCTACCGCCTTTCCTTTATTTTTCAGTTGTCACCACTATTTCAGTTACAGTGATACTACTGCCAGCATTAAATTTTGAATTCCTAGAAAATGATTTCAATGTAGTGCTTAGGAGCCTCTGTACACTTACTGTTCCTAGTGTTTCTACCACAACAGCCCTGAGGAAATGACTTATTTAAGTTACTCAGTTCAGAAAGTTTGACAGCCTTTCTTTTCCAGAAGACTCAACCTTTCCACAGTCATGCATGGCTCCTTACTGTTCTACGCAGACTTGTGTGTGAAGCTCCCACAGGCAAAGAATTCACATTCAATAGTTTATTTATTATGCACTGCAAAGGCTGCTTGCATTCTCTCAACACAAGATTTACTAGCCATAGACACCTGTCATGAACTGACAGTCCTTTTATTCTCATAAATCAATTTCTCATCTGCTATCAAAACAATTTCAGGCTGTATATGTAAGGGCATGTGTCTTTTTCCAAATAATGGCTTATTTATACTGCAATTTTCATATTTCTCTTTAATGAAGGGACACTTTAATGAAAGGCCTACAAGTACAATTCTGTCACAGCAGTTTACTTTCTCACGTATTGCTAGTATAGCTGGAAAGGCAAAAACAATACTAGAGGCAACACTTTACAGTTACCATTTCATCTATTTTCCTACTAGAAGTCAAAGAGTATGGAATCTGCTTCCAAACCCAAACAGCCTGTGACTGCAGTGGCAGTACTTCCCTCCAAGTACTGATGTTAATTATAGGGCCTTACATTTGCTCAGCTGTGCACGTTGTACTGTTTGCCTCTGCCAGTTGCGCTAGTTTATTCCTCTGCAGTAGAGAATGCCTTTAGCTGCAAGAACGTTGCAGGAACAGAACGTCTGGCAGCAAAAACTGGAGCAATCATTCCTGAGTTGCAGTGCTTAATGTCACCATTTATCCTGCATCTCTAAGGCAGAGCAGTCAAAAGGAAGTAATGCTGCATGGTCTTCTAACTACGTGTTTGTAATTGGATGCACCTACTACAAATAGAACTAGCTTTGAGTAACGCTAAGTATCTTTGAAAAGTGGGTGCATAAATGAGTACCTCAAAGACAGCAAGTCAGGTATAGCTCGAGATTAACGTCTGGACTGTCTCTGGACTAGTCTGGATTCCTTTTTACTTACTGGTAAAAAAGAATCTTTAAATCAACATTGCAAGTATTTAAATACTCACTGTTTTTTCCCAGTACTCATTAAAAGAAAAAAGAAAAAAAAAAAAAAGAGAACTTTTCTACACTTTGAATTTTAAAAAATGGTTTTAAGTTCTAAAAATGTTTGAAAGTCTTCCAGTGCTCCCTCCCCTCCTTCCCCTCCCCTGCCACCCTTTTTTTTTCTTTTTTTTTTTTCTCTGTTTTAATGGATGAAATTTCTTGATTTTCTGTAACTACTGCACTACTGCTTTAAAGGAGATCTTCTTATATCTTAGAAGCGCCTGGAACAGGATTTCTTTCTTTTTTCTTTTTTCTTTTTTTCCCAAGCATTTAGCAAACATCAACTTTTTCAAGACTTCAGCTTATTCATTTAAAATAAAAAATATTCCAAGAATCTTTCCAATCTTTCTTTTCAACGTCATGAATGTTATATTGAAGACAGATATTGGTCCAGTAAGACATCTCTCTCTATAAGGAACTGAATTCTAGATGCAACTTAAGCACATTGCTTGCAGTGTATGTACACTGCTTGTGTCTACATGAATTAAAATATGATGGTTTAGTGATAGTTCTTAAGTACTTAATCAACACACAAGAATAGCTTGCAAGATTAAAACTGGCAGCTATTAAAACCTTAACTAAGAAACTTGAAGGTCAAGCAGAAGGCAGTTTTCAGGTATCTCTAAGAGTACTCTACCAGTTTTGATTACCAGAACAAAAGTTAGGATGGAAAGGTGAACAAGGTTACTGATTTCCGGGAAATCAGAAGTAAAGAAAGAAAATGATTTAAAAGATTTATTGTTGATGATCTTCGTGAATACCACAGCTAAATATTTGATAACATTTACTTAGTCATTGTGTTTTATGATGATATTCACACATTATTGAACTATACAACTATTAAAAAAATCGCCTCTCTTTCTTTGGTCACGTAACTTTCAAGATGGAAAAGACTTTAAATCACAAGAACATTTGTGACAATACAGTCATATAGGAAGGTTGTGTGGAACAGGAGCAAAGAGAAACTGTTAATGTGAAGCTGCAATAAAGAATAACTAAAGGCACTTGCATTTTTAGAGAAGTGGTGCTTTTTTTTCTTCAAATATCTCAAAGAATGGCTACAAAAGTCTTAAAATATGTAGGTTCCTTTGAAAGTAATGCCTCCTACTTATTCCTGTGGAAACTCCAAAATATGAGCACAATAACACTGACAGAAAAAAATTTTAGCTACAAAACATTATTTTTCAACATAGCCACCATCATTAGCTCTGCATTTTTGTGAGACATGAACAAGAGCTGCATGCCATGCTCATAAATATCTGCACCAGCAGAGGTGACCTACTGTGACAGTCACCACAGCTGAAACATATACCACTCACTGCCTCACTGTGCTCACATCCACTGTCTGTTTTCCATAAACATTCAGCAAATGTCAAAAAATATCAATGGGTGCCATTTTTTCTACATGGAGAAATTCAATGACACACCTTTGCTTCATCTACACTTCATCATATGCCATTTTGTCAGACTGCCCCTCTGCTGCCACCTGTTGCACAGGAACAAAAAGTAACTGAATATTGGTGGGAAGGCTCAGCATCTTCTGCCATACCACCAAAATTTGCTTCTGACTTTGCAGACAAGCATCATAAAATAGAAGGCATTATTTTTGGAGTAGCACTGATACCTCCTGCCCAGTATAAAGTTACTGCTCTTAATAGTATCATGTGACCTTTCACAGCTAATTCTAGAGCTGTTTATAGGATTAGACTTAGTATTAGATAGGTATCAGGTTCTATGCAGAAATTGTTCTGAAATGTTTTTGTTGTTTGTTTCAAGATAAATACTACTGTAAAGAAGGATAAAGACTGTATGAAATCCACCTGTATATGAACTGCACCAAAAAAAAAAAAAAAAGAAGAGAATTTTTTTTGTCACAGGAAAAATTCAAAATGCATTGTCAAAGCTGGCTGGTCAGTGACTTCTTAATGATTTCTAAATCACTGTAAGTACAAAAATAATTCAGACACTAGTAAAGACTAATAAACAGTTATCTGCACAGTTATTAATACAAAAAAAATCAAATTAGAATTTATTTTCTACCTTTTACTCTTTTAGTGGTAGTGCTTAATCTATAAAAATTGGATAAAGATTTGGCAGGTTATTAAGCAGCTAATAAGCTCTAGCATTAAAATACTGTTTTCAGAAAAGATAAGCACTCAGAACACACAAATATTCCACCAGATTTAGAATTGATTTGCATAACTAGAAGGTACTCCAGAGAGTTGGTAAGAACCCACTGTGCTTTAATTTCTGTGCTTTAATTTCACCCTATGACACAGCACAACAACCTACTTGTCCCACCTTTCCAATTGCTGCTTTGAAGCACTACACTGAGCCTCTTTTCTAGGACTTCCATCACTCAGCACTGAGTCAGAGCTGAACACCAAGGTTTTCCAAGACATGGAAGACTGCTGTGGCATGTAGTAAATAAACAAGCATATATTTCTGCAAAGTGCAGCTGAACAATTTGCTGAGATTTCAGTGCACTGTAATTATTTTTTTTTTGCTTACTGGAGTTTTACATGTTCCAGTAGATTATTTATAAAAAGATTAGGCATTTGTTCATACGTACTAGTGCATTTGTACCAGTACACGTGAATGTGGTCTGTGCCCTAGGTCAAGTCTGACAGCCATTTCAGACATGAGAGCCTTTCCACACTAGTAGCATTCACCTTATTTTTCTGTTATGCCACAGGACATGCCCCATTGATTTCAATTTCTTTCAAATCTTGCTTTTAACTTTCAGAGACATATTTCCCACAAGGTGTGTTTCTGCAAAACATCAGGGCACTCCTTTTGGGAAACAGGCAATATGGAGGGAGCTATCATTCACACCTGGCAGCAGACTTAGGTATCAGTTAGGTGTCGACAAGTCCAACGCATCTGCTCTTAATGATCTTTACAGAAATGATAAAAAAATTTGAATGATTGTATTATGTCAGTGTTGACTGCGGATACTTCAAACAGCACAACTAAGTGAAAATAAATATATAGATGGCAACCCACTAATATTCACACTTTAATAGGTAGATGGACGTACGTTGTAATGTTTTCTTCAAGGTATAATGCAAAAGAAAAATTACTTCTGCTTCTCACACATGGGATATTACATAATAAATGTTTTATTGGCAAGCATTTATTGCCAGGAAATATTTAAGGCTGAAGTCATAGCAAAGAACGTAAGTAGGCTAGGACAAAATCAACATATATAAAATATATAAAATATAAAATATAAAATGTCACATATAATGAATTTGGATTGTCCTCAATGTAGCATGCATAGCTACTCCTCTAACTGTACATATTTTTCTTCCTCAGCAATCCTGCTTTGGCATTTGACTTGATGGTGATTTCCAGTGGAGATGTAATCCTAAATATTCCCATAGGGCAGGAAACTAAAACTTGAGATAGAAGAGCTTCACTCTGCAGTCAGGCACACCTCACTGTGCCATCTCACAGAAGTCCTGCCATTTATCTGCACCCTAGATTCTCCACAGAACGAACTACGTATACTTCCATACTGTTTTTCTTTTTTTTTTTCTTTTTTCTTTTCTGCTATTTAGTTTTTGTTTTTTAAGTTCTAGAGTGAGCTGTTGTGGATCTATTCAGGTAAGCCAAAAATAAAAAAAAATTAAAAAAAAGAGATAAACAGGAGAAGGGGGATGTATTTACTATGGACATAAAAATTTACTCTGCTTGTTAGAAGCAAAATAAGTTCATTTTAAAATATACATTATTATTATGGTGTTACAGTGGTATAAATCACTGGAATTAATAAAGTTATCATAGTCTAATAGAGCAATTAAAGTAATTAAATACACAAGTAAGAGAGGCTACTAAATTTTTAGAAATGATCCATTAGCCCGGAGCACTGCAAAGAAGTATGAAATAGAAAAGCTTTCTATTCCTTGTTCTGATAACAATTTCTTGGAAACAGTTTATCAATTTCTTTTTCTCAGTATCTCCTGGCACAGACACAAAATTGGAATCCAACTTGACAGAAAACAAGCTATACCTCTAGCTAAAGTGAGTCTGTGACCTTTCTACCATATGTAGCATTGGTGCACTCTACAGAACTATTCACACATGCCATGCTCCATTACTTTTCTTTCTGTGTGTGAAACCAAAATTCTCTCATCTAAACTAACATGCTGGCTGGGTCTCAGGAGAGGTCAATTTTCTGATTGACAACAGTTTAAGTTATTTTGACACAGAGAAGAACAAGTTCTCCTCCATAAAAACTACAGATTATAAAAATCCTCCATTTCATCTTCTCAGGATTTACTGTTGTAAAATGCATGATGCTCACACATTAAGGCCACTTAGGCCAGGAAAATATTTGTGACAAATGGTACTTGTGCACAAGTAAGTTTATATTTCATCTACATAGAATAAAAATGATATGATCTCATGTAGCTCAGAATACCAAAATGTCAATTTCACAAATACATGTACCCATGTTGTTTATATATATGGAGAATTTCAGAAGCATACAGAGAATGTTTTGTATACCACAGGGTTTTTTTCTCTCATTCACAGATTTTCCAAAAAAGACATGTTGATGCAATAATAATATATACAATGCTACTAAAATAAAGAGAGTATATCCAGATTCTTGTTCGATAAAAATGGGTCAGTTAGGTCACAAGGAGTCATTCTGGTAACTCTGTAGTCCATGCTAAGTAAGGGGAGATAAACACTACCATAAATATACACTAAATAAAATTAAAAGCAAAACGTCATAAAATAAGAAATTAGATGTTCTTGTTGTATGTTACTTTCATGATTCAGAAATGAAGGACTGTCTCTGTTCTTTCAAGGTACATTAGAATCTGCTTACTGCAGCTGTAATGCCTGTGTTTCACCACTCTGACTTACTCCGTTACAAGCCCATTTTCTTTTGTACATGATGTGCTGTACAGCTTACGCTGGAAGAGATCATTCAGGTCAAGAGTTTTGTGCAAAAGACCTCTGAAATAATCAGTAAAGAGATAGGAAAACTGCCTTCTGTCAGGGAGGAAAGGTAAGGCTGCAACATATATACGCGTTTCAAGTGTGGAAACTGTCAGTTCCACTGACACTGATGTGGTAAACTGTGTGAGTATGTGGAAAAACACAGCGTGACTTTGCCTTTTTATCCCCTGCCTTTGAGGGTTTCTGTCAAATATGACGTAAACTAATTCTCTTACAAAGGTGTAGAACAATAATAATAATTTCTTACTTTCTAATTATCATTTGGTGAAAGAAATTGGATGAGGGAAGGAGGTGAACATCATCTGGGGATAAAACAGTAAGAGGGTTTTGTCAGCAGCTGTGCATAAGCCATCAGCAGCTGTGCACACACTGTTCACTGTTTTAGGATAAAATCATACAGAAAAGTATCACTCCAGATGGGGAAGGCTTGTGTATGCCAGCCCTCACACAGTTGTGCTGCAAGGATATTCCTTCTCATGCTAGTCCCTGCCCATGCCCCAGCCTCCATCCTGATGCATCTCTGCTTGCCATCCTCCTCCATAAGAACACCATGTTACTGTTACATGGGTATCATGCAAACTTTGCTTGTTCCAGTGCACTGGACATTAACAGTGTTAGAGGTGGAACTGCTGAGAAAACCTCTCACATTTGGCACTGAAACACAGCTCCTCAGAGTCACCTGATTCACACTGTTCACATTGTGATGCGTGGATTTCCAATTCTCTGTCAAGTCTGTTCTAAATGACTGTTTGTAAAGGAGGAGCTGGATGGCTGCATAGTGACAAATACTATTGAATATACTGGACCTGAGCTTAGGATATTTCACTAATTCCCTCAATGTATTTTTCAGATGCAAAATGAAAACTGTGTTGAGAATTTGTGAAAAATAATTCTATGTCCAACCCAAAGGATCCCCCGCTCTCAGCCACTTGTGCTCTTACAAGTACACATGATGTTATAGGTTCTGTGATACCATCTGCATCATTCTGTAACCCACATTAACTCACTATTTTATGTACAAGAGCAAGTATGCACATTTCTCATTTTCCACAGTGGAGATCAAGGCCCTCCTTTGCTCAGTTTGCGGCTAGCTGCTTACCATTGGCACACCTGGAAGCACCTGGTGCCCTCTCAGATCCAGCCTCACCCACAGCTCCCATATATTAACCTCAGGGCATGCCCGAGGTTTTGGGGCATCTAACCATCTCTCTTCCAGTGAAAGCCCTTACTGCACAGAGGCCCACTTGTCATGTCATGCCTGGCATTCAGAGGCCCGTGCCCACAAAGCTAGGCTCCTTGCACGCCGTTATCTTTCAGGGCTGGAGCTGCACCCCTGGGCTCACACATGCCCCAGCCAACGGTGGCACGCTTGCATTTGGCTGCCTGCTCCCAGCCAGCGCTAACAGCAGAGAGCAAGGAATCAGAGGTAGCAAATGCTGCCGAACCTCAACAAGCAGTTTGTGTGTGAAAATGGACACAAAGCTGTCCTGCTTCCTCCCACCTTCTTCGATCCTCACCACTGCACACACACAAAACACATCGCGGAAGCAAAGTACAGCCTCTGGCTTTTTTTCACAGCCACACTGTCCAAAATGTCCTTACTATCTCCGGCTACGCTATCACCCGACCACTGCCCCCGATTCTCCCGTCAGCGCTCATCGCGGCTGCACCACCAGAGGCTGCAGGGACTGGGCGAACTGCGATCCCCACCTTCACACATCTTTATTCAGACCTGTTTCCCGCTCTGGGACTAGAGCATCCCTCACCCCGATTGCCCATGGTAAAACACAGATCTACTCGCTTTATTTAATTCCATTTGATTTTATTTCTGCTTGAAAACCACACGCTCTGGCCCATCGGGCAGCCCCGCACGCCGACGGGAAACCTCTCGCCACCGCTCTGGGCCGCTCCGGCTCGCTTCAGCGGCGCAGCCCGCCGCCTCCGTGCGCCGACAGCGATGCCGGACCCCCACCTCGCCCCGCCGACGGGACAGCTCTCCGGAGCCCGTGCGTCGAGCCGCCGCCGCTCCTACGCGCCCCGCGGGCAAAGCCCGCCCCGCCGCCGGCCCCGCCCCGTCCTCTCGGCTAGGGCTCCTCGGCCCCTCAAGGACTCCGGGGCGCTCAATGTCAGGCGGGCGGTGCGGCGCGGCCGCCGGCAGGGGGCGGGCGAGGGGAAGCGGTGCCAGCCCTGCGCGGGAGCGCGGCTCAGTGTTGGACACGCTGGCCATGCCGGGCGGCGCGGCGGCGCGGAGCTGAGCCCAGCGCGGCCGAGCCGCTGAAGGGCACGGGAGGCGGCGGCGGCGGCAGCGGCAGCGGCAGCGGCGGCAGCTGCTGCTGAGGCTTACCACGCGCTCTCCTTTGGCCGGGGCGCGCAGCATGGAGGGCGGGAAGCGCAGCTCCTCTCCCGGCAGCCGGGACGAGGGCAGCGCGAACGCCTTCCCAGCCAAGCAGGCAATCCCGGCGGAGAAAGCCCAGAGCAGCCCCGGCGGCGGCGCGAAGGAGCATGGCAACTCAGTGTGCTTCAAAGTGGACGGCGGCGGTGCCGAGGAGCCCGTGGTGGGCTTCGAAGACGCCGAGGGACCCCGACGGCAGTACGGCTTCATGCAGCGGCAGTTCACCTCCATGCTGCAGCCGGGGGTCAACAAATTCTCCCTCCGCATGTTCGGCAGCCAGAAGGCAGTGGAGAAGGAGCAGGAAAGGGTTAAAACTGCGGGGTTCTGGATCATCCACCCCTACAGCGACTTCAGGTGAGCGCAGGGCTCCCGCAGGTGAGCCGTGCAGCGCCGCTCCCTCAAACTTCGGCGGGCTCCGGCCCGGCCTCGCCCCGTCCCTCCTTCCTCGTAGAGCCGCTCCCCCGGCCGAAACTTTGCCGGGGGCAGCATTAGGCAGCGAGAACGGGGCGGCCGCCCTGCGCTGCGCGAGGCGCGCAGGCGGCGGCTCGGGGCAGGGCGAGTCTCCCGCCGGCTCGGCTCGGCGCTCTCCAGCGTGCTGCAGCCGGGACGACGGCACCGCCCGGACGCGGAGGCCGCATCGGGGCCTGCGGGAGAGTCCCGCGCTGCAGTGTCCGAGGGTCCGCGGCCGCGGAGCCCTCTTTGTCTGGATGCAGCGGGCGGGAGTGCGTTTGGGCAGGGCTGCAGAGAGAGAGAACTTTGTCCAACGCTGCGAGTGAAAGTGTGTGATAAGAGGTGCAGCGGTAAATAGGGCATGAGCTTGGAGTGTCGCTTTCAGAGTGAGTTGGATGTGTGTGAAACCGGGATGCTCTTACAGAAAGCATCACAAATAAATTCCCGGCAAGAGATGTTAAAGCTACATCTTAAATGCGGGATTATTTCACTTTACTGTGTATGCCAGCTGGCTGCATGCCTTTGTAAATTTACCACTCTCTGTGGTATTTGCTGAAGAAACATCAGTGCTGTTAAGCATATTTGATCAAGGGCTTGAAAGTGGCCACTTTCTGTATATATAATAAGTGAATCATGTTAGTGAGCGTCTTTCAAAAAAGGAAAGCCCATCCTGTTCAGTAGTGACATGGGTCTCCTGAGAAGAAGTGGGCTAAAATAGAATGTGCTCTGGGAGAAAGTGTGGGAGCCCGGGTTTCTGCAGGACTGTCGGGGTGCTGGGCAGTGAGTGCTGCCCACAGGCTTGGAGCACTGTGGGACCCCGGCACCCAGCCCCACACAGCAGGGGTTCCCCAGGTTGCTTGCCTGGAGGTCCTCTCCAGTGCTTGCTTGCCTGGCTGTGCCAGCTACAGAGCCAAGGGTCCTCTGCTGCGTTCCTGCCATCAGAAGGGAAGCAGCGGGGCACAACTATGACTTGTGGGGGAGACAGGGGCTCTGGTGGCCTGCTGTTTCCTGCCTCTGTGCATGAGTAACTTGATTCATGTCAGGGTGACAGTAAAATGAATGACGTTATTCCTGGATGTCGAGATGCTCGTTTTGTTATAAGCTGAATGTCCGAGTGAAGTATGCGGTCCAGCAGTGTACTGGGCAGAATGAGGTTACAGACTGTATTTTGCACCCTGCAGCTCTTTAAGATGATGATACTCATGGTGATAGGTGGTGATACTCCTGCTTGATTTCATTACACAAATGTCTTCTAATGCTCTCCTGATTCTTCCTGTGGGAATGTTTGGATATCATAGTTTGCTTCCTTCTTTTACAATAGGAATAAACACTTATTTTCAGGCCTGAGTGCATATTCTTAAATTAACTATATTTTTTCTGACGTATTTGTTGTGGTTTTATTTTATAAAAATTAAGCTATTTGTTTTTTTAAAGAAAGTTCATAGTTTTTGGTATTTTCTTTCCAGTCTTAGGCGACATGCCCTTGTCCATACCCTATTCTTTACTGTTTTGTGACTTTTTCAGTGAAAAATTTGAGCTGCATGTGTTGTTTTTCCTGAAATAATTGTAGGTGTATAATGGTGCTACTCTGGGTGGCAATATTTATAGAAATAGATGAAGAAGTTGTGCTCAGTAGTGAGGGCAGTTTCCTGAACAGGAATAAGGACAATTCCAGTCAGTTGCCCTCGACAGTATCTCTGTGACGAAGTAAATGCATTTGTAAGGGTGAAGTTGTTTTGATTTGTTATTGTATTTTCTAAGAATATATTGCTTGTTTGTAAAGCATACAAAGAGGCAGAGGTTTGTCTATATTAATGATGATAAGACTGAGAGAAAGAATAACATTTTCTATCAAAATAATATTATAAACAGATGAATGTTTCCCAGTATCAAAGTGGGAACATGTAGGCTTGTAAATGTAGCTGTGATCAGGATGTGAAAATAACATCATGTTAAATGTGGTCACACTTAGGATGATACTGGATTAACCACATGAGAGATAGGAAAACTCTGATGTACGCTTCTGTGGGTTCTTGCCTATTTCTGTTTCTCTGGTTTTGAGCGCTTGCATTTGCTGCAAGTGATTGATGCATTTGTTTAGTGGTTCACCTAATTCTCTCAGTATTTGTAAAACTTTGCATATTTATTGACACTGAGCACTGTTTGTTGACACTGCACTGCGTGGGGCAGGCAATGTCTCTGTGCTGTCACATATCCTTTTTACAGTGGGAGCAGAAGAGTACAGATTGTACAGAAACTCAGAGCTGGATGAACCAGTTACTCACATTCTTGCTAGGCTTGATGTCTATTTTATTGCTCTTCATTCTGCCTGTGTTTCAGAGAAGAATATGCTCTTCATCATACATATATCCTTGGAGAATTAAATTTCATAAATATTGCATAACACTTCTACAAGGGGGCTGTGCTGTTCCTGGTTGTCTCTTCCCAGTTTTCTGAGGTTAACCTCTGATTTGAAAGCTATTATGTAAACCGAGCACCTAATGCACACCCACACCAAGCAAGGACTTCTGTTTGTCTCTTCCCAGCTCTGACTGATGCCTCTCTGAGTCTGGACAGTATTTCTGTGCAGTCGCATGAGTCACAAAAGTGAATTTATCATCAACAATTGTGCTCCTGCAGTCCCATGTGCTTTCTGTGGGATACCAGGTGCTGTTAGCTGTGCCTGCTCACCTGGGTGAGAGCAGCCCCTGGGAGGGAGCTGCAGAAGTGGCCACAAAACAAAGCAGCACAGAGACGGAGCAGACCCCAGCAAATGGTTCTGCCACTGCTGTAGGAGCTTTGTGCATTTCTTAGCAGATTCATTGCAGACCTGAGTGACAGGGTTCCGATGTCAGTGGGATTGTATGTGGTAGATATTCCAGATGAGAGCCCAGTAATTAATCATATGGTGTCCTTAGGCACCTTTGATGAGCTCTCAGAGTGTTTGCATGCATGTACCTGGGCTCACGGGTCTAAGCCTGTGACATCTCCATGTCCATGAGCTCACACAGAAACTCACAGCATTGTGGAGATGTATTACTATACAGTGCGTAAGCTAAAAAGAAAACAGAGATGCTACCTCCAGAGCCATAAGGGAGAGGAACATTTTAATGAGAAGGACTTTAGTAGAACTAGAGTGTGCAAGTAAATGCAGCCTATGCACTCTGTTGGTTAAAGTTTTTAGTTTGATGTTTGGGAACAGGCTTTGACTGAAAGTGGAAACAACAATTTTAATTGGCTTCAAGTTGAAGTCGAGTCGTACTGACAGGGAGCTGTCTGATGGTGGTAGATGAGGAGGTGCAGTGCCGGCAGTGCTGGAAGCCTTTTTACTGTAGAGGTGGCTACGAAGTGTGAAGTCCTCTGCAACAATGCAATAATCTATTGCCTTTTTCTTCAGAAGAGTCCCTCTGAGTAAATTCTTATCACTCCAAAGCCTTATTTTAATGATAACAGAAAAGTGAATGTAGAATAGAATTGGAGCAGAAAATTTCAGAATATAGTGCATAAAAAGGTATATTAAGTGGAAGGCATACTATTTTCTTTTTTTAAGAAAAAAACTAAAACCTTTTTCTATACAACTTTGAGTGTTCTCGTGTAAACATTTATGAATCATATAAAGCACTATTGATATTACTTTGAGACTAAATTTAATGTGAGGTTTTAATGTGTTTTAATCAGAGTGAAAGACCAAATAATATTTATATTTATATATCTAGTTACTTCCAGAATTATTGTTGTCTGATGCTATTAAAAAAGCATTCTCATCTGCTGCAGATTTACCTATCCATGTCATGCACGTATACACGACAAAGTGTAAGTCAGAACTGTGGATGTGCCTTGGGCTGTTGGTTGTTGTTGTTTTTTTTTTTAATTTTTATACTTGTCTCCATTTTGAACATAAATTTGACTTCTTTTTAACTAGTGCTCACTTTTTAGACCTGCCTCAAATATCCATAGTCACCCTAATATGGTAGACTCTACATGTTATGGGCAGCTTAAAAATGCATATTTCTCAAATTATTGCCAGTGTTGATTTAAAATCTGTTCTTCCTGGGGACCAATCTTCACTCTGTGTCATACGTATAACATATTTTAAGAAGCTTAGGGTAAGCACTTTGTCCCTCTCATTTGTCACGTCTGTAATGTCTCAGTTGAAGCTAATGAGCTTTATCCTTTTGTGAGCTGTTACCTACTCAGGTTTATACAGAGCAGTACAGTTGGGAAGTACAGCTGTATGTGATTAATATAAAATGTATTACATCATCCTTATATGCAATTTGTATAGTTATATGTATGTAAGATGAAGTATATAAATCATGTTGGTTTATATTAAATAGATCATTTACAAATTAGTGTGGGCTTTAATGGATACATTATGTCAGTGGTCGTGTAGGAGTATGAAATAGCTGTAGCTTTGGATTCTAAATGTAGTCATCTCAGTCTTGCGACTAGTGATGATTTTTTTTCCCCACAATATCAAGGCTCTTTAGTTACTTGCTTATTAATAATTCTTGTAATTCCTGTACAAACTAATTTTTTGAAATTTATTTGGCTTTATGACTGAATTGCTGTTTGGCTAGGACTTTCATGTATAATTTTCAAACGAGCACTTTTATTTTTATTAAAGGAAAGCTTCTTGTTAAACTATTCCTATTACATAAGCATCCACTGTTTGTACATCACTAATCATAGGGGAACACTGAGTACCAAACAGGTTATTAGCAGTGCTTGGCTTTTTATTTACTATATCCCAACATTTTTTGCACTTTACTTCCCTAAATGCCCAAAAGCATAGAATGACAAAATCGCAACATTAATCTAAATAATTCATTTATATTACCAGGAAATTCTTTTTGACAGTAGGTTATGTATTGAACTTTATAATAGTTCCCCAAGTAAAATGCAACTCTCACCAAGGTAAGTATTGGCAAGTAAGCAGTACAAAAATAAGCAACAAAATGTTCTGCTGGAAATGCTTTGATGTAGAATATGGGCCAGAAATGAATTTGATTCTTTTTCATCTTCAGTTGCTATTATTTTTAATATTGAATTATACTCATCATTAGCCATCACTAATGCATTTGTTATGAAATGGGTGACTAAAACTAGCTACTGGCATTTGTTTTTGCACAAGCTGTGAGCATGTATGAGTGAAAACAGATACATAGAAGTGTGTGTTGTGCCTCTGGGCTCCTCAGGGTCGTGTTTTTTTAGTCTCCTTTGTGATTTTCTTCAAGCGCTGCAACAGAAAGCCTGTTGAATCCACCTGAGTTGGTGCAGCCGCTACTCATCTCTTGCACCTCTAGGGGATGTGGGAATGATTAGGACTTCATTTGTGCAAGAAAAATAGTTTCATTTACATTCATTCGCTTGTCTGTAATGTAGAATTATAATGCATTGTTTGAGCTCACATCCATGTCCATTTCACAATTTTTATTTTGTCTATTTTCATTCTGGAATTACAGCACATTCATTGTATTGTCTTTCAAAATTTTAATGTTATGTACTTGAGAATACAAAGCAACAATTACAGCAGAGAAAGAGTTCAGTAAGTGCAAGTCAAAAAGTAAATCCATTCTCTGTACTTTTCATTTAAGCAGGGATGTTTTGGAGGTCCCCTGCCACTCCCATGGGGAAATACACAAGTACAGGACACTACATTTTAGAATATTTAACATATTCACAATCTAAGTAAAAATCATTGTGAACAGGTGGCTTCAAGATACTTTTAAAAAACAAAACAAAGATACCAAAATAGCCCCACAACCCACAAACCACACTGAAGCATTCTACAGTTCCTGTAGTTAATCTAGAATGCGAGTCTTTGAACTTTGAGATGGGACACTCAATACCATGAAACCTCTTGTTTTCTCAGTTTTTTTTTTTTCCCCCTGTGAGAATATCCTTTCTCATCTGTGCTTCCACTCAGCAAAGTGCTTGGGAGCCATCTTCTATGTCAACATGTGATTTTGGAGAGAGAAGAAACTCTTAACCTACTTTGCAATGTTTAATTTTTAACCTGACAGTACAGTTCTCGTTAATTGCTTGAAAGTCCTTTAGCTGTCTATTCTCCGATTCTTTCCCAGAGGCATGATTTAATTTTAAAAATCATAGTGTATTCAGCTCTAATTATTGGAGGGCTTGTTCTAGGCACGTAGTAAGGTATGTTAATGACCAAAAACTGTATCAGCTAGAGTCAATGTCAGTGCTACCTCAAGGACACTGTCATTTAGCTTCTATAAAATCTCTGTTAATATCTTTTAATCTGATGATAGTCAGATTCAGGAAAGCTGCATGTTATTTTGAAATAATCTTACTACCTTGGTTTGCAATGCAGCTGGAATAAATCTGGAGTAAACTTGTAATCAGAAAATGTTCATTTGATTAAGGAAGAAATTCACCCATTATATAACAAACAAACAAAAAAGCTCCAAAATCTTATTTCTCCCCCTCAAACCTTTCCATATTTATGTTGCTGAAATTCCTACAACTTGATTTACAGTGTGTAGATAGGAACAGAATTCAGTTCTTACTTTATTAGTTTGTGTGTTGTTTGTGTTTGTCTTACCTAATGAAGCATGTTATTTAACAAACAATTTGCTGTGCTATTGGAATTTTACGTGCTGCTGACATGAATAAATTTTAAATCTCTATGAAAATCATACTTATTAAAAAAAAACATAATAACATATTTTGTTTTCACCTGGAAAAGCACAGGTATCTTTATGCTCACAGCCAAAGCTAACTAGAAATAGATAGATG
Organism: Meleagris gallopavo; assembly: GCF_905368555.1. Lineage (NCBI taxonomy): Eukaryota > Metazoa > Chordata > Aves > Galliformes > Phasianidae > Meleagris > Meleagris gallopavo. The sequence goes on along the minus strand of NC_139435.1, from coordinate 14,854,266 downwards.
GTTCCTTAGTTAGAAATCCATTGAAGCATGTGCTTACATTAAACCTTAAGTATGTGAAAAGCTGTACAGAAATAAAACATGACCTCAGTGTTCATGAATTTGGGAGTCAAACCTCCACATTACATATGTACTGTATTCTGGTTGCCTCCGGACTTTTTTCCTCCTCTCCTGAAAGTAAATACTGAAGCACTGATGTTCTCCATTTCTACTGTATCTTACAATAACTTCCCAGACTCTTGCTTCTCTCTAATGGCATTATTACACTGACAGATAGTATTCTGAAGTGAACTGAACTTTTATGGTATGTGCAGATATATCACAGAATACTAATGAAAAGTGATTTTTGTGACTTCCTCTGGCCACAGCTATGGATACTATACAGAACCTTCTTAAGATATGTGCATACCATGAAATCCATGCAGCTTTACCAAGGAGATGGAATGTATGGATGGAAGACCAGGGGAATGGAGTCAGGTGTTCATATGACTACTGGGAGGTTTTCCTTCAGGCTCTTTAGTGACTTCTTTGTTCATGCCATTTGCAGAACTTACGATTCGTGACACAGAGAAAATACTCTGAAATCCAAAACAATACTACCTCCTGCTCCCTCACAATGCATAGTAGCAGGCTTCTGTCTTCCCCAAATACATCCTAGGCTATAGGTTCCTTGGAATGGTTGTGTATGTGCTCATTTGCATTGATTTCCTGGTGAGGGTAACACAGCCAAATTTGTCTGTCACTTTAGTGCCAGACAAGCTGAACAGGAAAAAAAAGTGATTTTCTTTTTCCAATTAGGCATTAGTCTGTAAGACAGAAAAGTGGGATCAAAACATAGTGGTAAATTAAGGCAGGCATATCCCTCTGCCTTCAGCTGTTCGTTGGAGGCTTGTCTTATTACTTGCTTTACCAAGAATACTTCAGAAATATCCCGTTTTTCAGAGCTGGTTGCCCAGTCTTCCTGGAAACTGCGATGTAGGTGACTCCTTAAATACTAAATCCGGCTCTTTCTGTAATTTCTTTAAACAGTTTCTTGTGGTCTAACTTTCAGGTAGTGAAATAGAGCTTATAAACAACAAGCAATTTTCATTTGAAAGTTTGCAAGAACAGTGATCTTATCTGTGACAGATCATCTGAGTAGTTTTGTTTTCATTTTTGTTTTTACGAACATCTTTGCTCTTCCCTTATTCTGCTTTTCCTTCCCCTCTCCTCTGTCCCTTCCTGAAGATACAGTGGATTCCTTTATAGAAATGAAAGCAACAAAATGGTGGTTCACTGTAATTTGTTTGCCGTGTGATATAGTTCCTTTTCTTACTGTGTTTGTTATGTACGAGCTGCTGAGTTGTTGGGCTGACTTCCTCTTGGTAGTTGAACACACTGTCTTGTAAACAAAGACTTGTTAAGACTTTTTTTATTTTTTTATTTTTAAGGAAAAATGGTTATATGCACGATTTCCCATGATGTGGCCATGTTGGTAGATTTCTTCTGGGAAGGCACCCGGTGCAATTGAGCGTGCTGTTAATGTGTAGACTAGTAGCAATATATGTTGCCCAAATTGTCCCTCCAGCCCATTTATTGCCAACTTGGGAATTCTACTGTTGTGTACATCTATCACATTAAAGTTATAATTATAGGAAGCACACTTCTGTAATGCAGAGGAAGTGTGATATCAAGAGTAAGCACTACCAGATGGCAGGCAGTCTAACAGAGCGTTGTATAAGGGTCAAAATTGAAAATGTCTGAAATCCAATGGCTTATTAAGGAATAGACGTTGCATACATGGGAAAAATGAGAGATAACATAAATTAAGTATCCTCGTGACCGAAATTGACTTTTAATTGCGTGTGTTCTGTCAGTAAATATCTGAAATGCATGTTTTTATTAAGTTATGAATGTTTCTTGAAATTGGAGCAGAATACCAAGTGCAATGATAGACTGCTGGGCAGTAGAGTTTGTACGTGTATTTACTGAAGTCTTAAATTTGTTATGATGACCGATTCCTCTGACACAGATGAAAATAATTAGAAACAATTACAAAATGTTTGATGTTGAAAGGAGTTAAGTCCGGTGCTTAATAATTTTATTATTTCATGTACGTGTTTACTTAGCTAAGAGTGAACTAAATACAATGTAAACAATAGCTCAATCAAATTAATGGTTCTCAGTGCTACTTGAAGGAATAAACTATGTTTTTTTTTGTTTGTTTTGCTTTGTTTTTTCCTGCGTGCTGTCTTTTGCATGCAGGCTTGTTTTCTTTTGGCGAGAGATGATTGCCATTAAAATGGGTCTCTTCAAGACACCTTCAGTACTGTACCGTCCACTGGTGTGACTCAGTAATTTCCACCTGCCCTCCATCATTCCTGAGGACTATATTGCCATTTTTTTTAGTGTGACCAGGGACATTCTATCATTTTTAAGCCACCTTTCACAGTCTACACAGCATTGACAGATTTTCTATTTTTATGGAATGGCTGGAAAAATTGCAGTGAACTTCTGCTCCCACACTTGCTTCCTGCAGCACGGCAGTGATCAAATCTAGAAGGAGAGCCATGTTCACAGCCCAGGAAAGCAGGTACCAGGAAATGGTAGCAGATGTTGCTGCTCTGGTGAATGACTTCCCATGTTTTTCTTAGACCTAATGATTCCACTGTGCTACTGAATTGCAGTTCATCTTAGTATTGAATGTATATACTGGTTTTATGTCATTAACAAAAGTAATGGATGAAATGTGGTATTTAAGTTGGTTTAATGCTTCCAGTACAAAGTTTTTTCAATTTCTGGAACAGCTTTGAAAATGTGAATTTTACCCCAGGCTCTGGACAATGTGAGGGAATCTACAGAATATTAGATGAAGATATGAGATAGAGATTAGAAGCCTGTTTATCTTTAGATGTCAAAACCTGGAGACCCGGGTACTTTTAGCATCTGGACTCTGTGACTGAACATCCTTCACAATTCCAGCCTTAAGGTGTTGTAAATGGCAAGACTGATTTATAAAAACTGTTGCCCATGTGAATGCTCTGAATTAATATATAATAAGAATTTGCATATGGTTTGTGTTCAATTTCATTCAGATATCTTTCTCTGTATTGTGCATATAGATATAGATAAGTATATATATTTTGAATGAGCTGTTTACAGATCAATATTTTTTCTAAGATTCTGGTGAGAAGTTCTAGCAATAATTAGTTTCTTGTTGATTTCCTCCAATGAGTTATCAACATTCATTTGGCTTTTTCTTATTATTATGCATCTTTAAGTTAAACTTTTTTGAATAGTTCATAACTCACTGTCCTCCAAAAGTTCTGCAGAAGTATTTAGCTAAACTAATTTTCTTTTAGTTCTGAGGGGAAATTGGATTGTGGCTAAAATCTATTCTGAGATCTCCAAAGTAAAATATTATCTTTTGCTGAAAGCCAGAAACCTATTTATAAAATTTAGAAAAATTCATTTTTGTAAAAAGGGATGAAAGATAACGATGGACATCTGGCATTTCATTTGCCATGGAGAACGGATGTTCTTTTTGTTTTGGTATCTAAAAACAACAGTCATTTGTCTGCACAGTAGTAAATAGTTTCCCCATAACTTTTGCTGCTCTGTGCAGTTCAGGTCATAGGTCCCCAGCCAAAGTTTCTTATTTAGAGCTGCTTATCAGTGGCTGCTATTAGAGGCAGCTTCACTTGCCACACTCACTTTCCCTTGTCACCCCTAAGCTGAGCGACGTGCCTGATCACCAGAGCCATCCCATCCCTGGAGAGCATGAGGAGTGTTTCCTTTGAACTCGTGAAGGTTGGAGACAGAGAATTTCTATACCAAGAGAATTGACAGCCAATTGTGAAAAACGAAATGTGCTTCCAAAATATAAAGCTTGATGGTGGAGAAGTAGATTATTCAATAATTCACTTTTTTTTTTTTTTCTGATAAATATTTATAGGTGAAGCGTGTAACAGAGCCCGTGGTTAAGTTTGAATAAGTTTTCAGATTTTAATATCATTATCAATCTTTTATTTTTTCAGGCTGAAAACTGACATGTTTCTCTGCAGCTCGAAGAAATTGTCTTTTTTTATTAAATAATAAAGGCAAGTTGGATGGGAAAACTTCATCTAATGTACCTATTTTTTTATAATATCTTCACTTTTGATCGTTTTGTCTCAGTGAAGATAGAATATAAACTTTTATATTAACATATCTTGGTATCAAATGTCTTTCAGTATTTAAAACAACCATTTCATGTGACTGAATTAAAAAATAATTAACAGATACATTTTAACACAAAAATTTAACACATCTAAGTTTTTAGAAATGGATCTTGACCACTATTCCATTGTTGTACTGAAATGGGAACTCATTTTTAGTAGCAACCACAAGAAACACAAGCCCATCAGTACTGCTGCTGGCAAAGGCATACAGGAACGAGAAAAGCTCTCACTGCATGTTGAGGCAATCTTTCTGGTGTACCAGATGTTGCAGGTTGTTGTCGGACTGTTTTCACAGTCCGAAAAATATCTATTCAATTGGTGTTCATAGAGAGGATGTTGGTTCTTTTTCGAGGGGAGGGAAGGATCTTTTCTTCTTTCTCCTGAATAAAATTGCAAAAATGCTGTTTGTCAATATCATTCAGTTGCACCAATTGATGTCCATAAATCTCAGAAATGCATTTTGCATCCCCAGAAACTTAATTTGTATTTCAAAGCTCTACCTTTGGCCAAGATTATTGCAGGTTCTTTGTGAGAAGTTTTCTCCGGGATTTCCTGTGCGGAAGCCGGATAGAATATTGGCAGGTGAAGTAGCATGTAAAGGAGGTAACGCTTAATTAAATCATGGCTAATTCTTAGGCCAGTACCTAAAACATCTTTGAGCATCATGTATTCTCCTTCTTGTTTGCTTTTCTGTTTTGGATTTTCCTTTTTTTTTTTTTTGTTTTAAGCAAGTGAATATCAAGTCAATCTGATCGCTGCTCTGTCTAGCAACATAATAAGCTGATTTGTTTTGGCAGTGCAGGCAGCAAGCTTGTGCTGTCAGAAGGATGGAAGGATTGAAGCACGCAGTACATGAATTGGGAAGTCTTAAAAAATGTTAGTTGTGTTACACCCATTTAAATATTATGGAAGATAAATGGCTAATGGAGCGATTTGGATGCCAGCTGAATAATGAAACATAGAGGGGTTTCTGTATGTGATTGGCATGAGGATGAGAAAGCTGCACAAGTTGCTTTTTGTGGTAGAGGCAGGTGTTTCACTGTATGAAGTGTGAATTAATGTTTTGAGAGATCATAGGGAAACCTGATATTGAAATTCCTAGCTGAGCATTTGCTTTCTTCCCTGCATCACCCTCAATCAGGGTGTCCTAATGTGGGTATATGGGGAGAGGGTTAACCTGGCTTGTGGAAGGTGCTTCTGTTATTTCTTAAAATATGTACCATGCAAATTATTTTATCAATTAATTGATGTTTCAGTGGTATAAATGAATTGATAGCATAAATTGAGTTTACAAAACATTGACTGAAACGTAATACAGTTTTTATTTCCTTTTTATTTTAAAGGTGGTACCCAACCTTGCCTGAAACAAAAATTTCCAAGAATGATACTATATTCTGCTGACTGATAATTCATGTTTGAAGTTACTTGTTGGCTTGTATTCTATCTTTTACAGTAATATGCAGAGACATTTTTACACCTGGCAAACTTCAGAAATATTGGCATCTTGTGTGCACTAAGCTGAAGCTTAGTTTTGTTTTTGTTGTCAGAGATATTCACCTTAGAACACAAATGTTCACAATTTGGTGGTAAAAAATCAGTGTCCTCACCACTGCTTGTGCCTAGGATGTATTGAAAATGACTAAGGAGTGCCTTTCAAATAACCCCTTGTCCTGATGCTCCTCTAAAGATAAGTAGGAAAAATAGACTTTTCTCTATTAGCAGAAACTTTTAATGTTTAAAGATTACATTGATAGCTGGGAGATTGAATTGGTTAAAAAAATTATTAAATCACCTTATTAATTCTTATTCTTCCATAATATGTAAGTAAACATATTGTCATGTTAACCATAAAGTCTTTGCTCATTTCTGTACTTTTCCAAGTATCTCTAAAAACAAACAAAAAAGAATGCTTTGACAACAATTTTAGAAAGCTTCTTCCAGTTAAAGCCTCTCAACTTCTACTTCACATAGAAGCATCTTAAATGTCATGTTTCTAATTGGCACCCTTAACATTTCTGTCACTACAGAATTCCTAATGAATTCAAGTGCTCCAGTGTGAGATATGAGATTATTTTGCAGCAGTATTTTTAGATCTCCATCTCTTTCAGAGTTTTTCTCGTGCTTATAAAGTGGTCCCTTCTAATTTGAGGATAGGAATGCTTTTTCTCCCTTCCCCCAGATATCATCTGCTACAGAAATTTGCTGACAGTGTGTGGCAATTTGTGATTAATGTGATTAATTTAAGGGCCAGCATTATGAATCTGAAACATCAGTTGGAGCACTACACAAAATGTTTCTCAATACTGAGAGGCTATGGCACAGCAATTTGAACAGAGGGAGTGAATCCAGGAAAGACGCATCACTCGTAGTGTAAGGCATGTTAGTACAATTTTGATGATCTGATACATTTATCTTGTGATTGGTGTACAGGTTGTCATAAATAGATTCAGCATCTTCCAGCAGCAAATTCAATTCTGTGTTTGGACTCCACCAGAATTTTTTCCCCAGTTGGTAGCTATCTGGATGAGAGCACCAGCCTGTTCTTTTTCTGATGAGCAGAGATAATGAAAGGAGGAGCTGTGCAAAGGCAAGGGTGGTGTGGTGTCAGAACTCCATCAGGAGCATGTGCTGCTCTTGCCCAAGGTTAAGGGAAGTCAGGCTTTAATTCTTCCTACTGTAGTTTAATAAGTTTCTCTGGAGAAAAAGTAACTGCAAATAGCAGATGTATTCAGGCACTTATGGTAGGGGATTATTGGCTAAAACCAAAGAGACTTATTATTAAATAATAGTGCCATGTTACATAAATTTATCTTGTCCTCTTCATCCTCCTCCCCAGTATGCACTATGGGTAATACCACTTCACTGATTTTATTTCTTCATCTCAGAATACTACTGGTACTGTAAAGTGCTATGAAACTTTGGGCAGAAGCTACTGGATGGGTAGTAATAACTATAGATCTTCTAATGAAATGTCACATCTACTGCCTAACTATTAGTTGAATTTACTGAATATATATATTATTTTAATGTAGGTAAGTAATTTTAAAGTCACTATCTATGGACAGTGCTGTGACTTTACTTTCCTAATAATCAAGCCTGTAGAGCACTCAAGCTAAACATAAACAAATGCCATAACCGAAGAATTTTGAAAATAGCAAATTGTTGATCATTGACTTGCCTGGGCCCTGATCAGGTTCCCTGATGTAATTCCCTCATGTAATCATCTGCCTTGTGCATATAATCACAACTATGCAGCAAGCTGCAAATCTCCTGCACTGTGCACTATTATAAGGTAAAACTCGGGGGAAAAAAAAGTAGGAAACCCTGTAATTTGTTAATCTTTATATGTATATATTTATACAGTGCATAGCTGTGTAATAAAGTGGAGTCAGCATTGCTGAATTCTATTTTCTCACTAAAAAAAAACCCCAAAAAACCAGCATGGCACATAGTTTGGGTCTCTAAGCATATATGTCTAGGTTTGAAGTGAAGGACTTCAGTACTGGTCTCACATCAAATGGAGTTTTCTGACCACCAGAAATCTTCATTATTATTTATTTTGCTTGCTTTTAGTCTGAAAGAAAATGAAAACATTGAGCTAGAAGCTTAACGAGGTCTACTACTGCCCATAATTAAAGCTGTGAAACTGAATTTTCAGAACTTCAGCCTCCTCACACACCAGTCTCAGGCAGGTAGAGGAAGCTTTTCTGATGCTTCAGAAGCTTTCCTATCTAATTCAGTGAGAGGTCATTAAGCTTAGTATGTGTTAAAGAAAAAAAAGTAACAAATTTGGATTAAATTTTCATCAGAATTAGTAATTTCGTTCTTAATTTGTAATACTCCTTCAGTTCAAGATTAGCACTTGAAGTTTAGGGGTTAATCTTAGTACTCTAATCTGCTGCTTTAAAGTTGGTAGGAGTAAAGCATTAAAGGGCGTGTGTCAGCTTTATAAGACTGAGAAAATCCGAGAATGATTGAGGTGGGAAGGATGTGTCTGGCCTAACCCCTTATCAAACAGGGACACTCAGACCAGGATGCTGTCTAAACTGTTTCTGAAGATCTCTGAAGAGGACATCCACATCCTCTTTGGGCAAAAAAGATTCCTTATTTGTTTTTACTTAAAAGAAGGTAGCAGTTGTCAGAGCAGAAATAGAGGGGAATAAAGAATATAAATGAAAACAATCAGGATAATATTTTATTTTAAAAACAAATAAACATACAAAACAACTTTTGCCTAAGGTTGGAAAAATCAAAAATTGATGTAACTTAAATAGTCTTTCATGTGCTACATCTAGAGTCCAGAACTTGTAAATCATGGAAGCACTCTATAATATATTTGGAACTTGTAAACAATCTTCTTTCCATGGTGTGTGCTGACTGATATTTCTAGTCAAAATGTAAGAAATTTCGTATTTCGTTTACGTGCTGCCTTCTTAAAAGAAGCATGGTGAAATGGACACCTCTGACATCGTGAAAAGAACTGGGGGGCCCTGATGAAAACCATCCCTTCTTCCTCCTCATGTCCTTTCCAACACATTTCAGTTATTCTCTGTGAGGTTCAGATGTTTTCTGGTGTGTCTAGCTTTGCTGTCTGTTACTGAAAGAATAACATCAATAGAGCTGCAAAGCAAGAGAAAGATAGCATGTTCTGTAAGAATCAAATTCTGACATGGCTAATCCTGAGTTTAGTAGTTGTTACAGCATGCTGTAATGAAGTTTTATATTGCTGTTATTTCTATTAAGATTTGTTCTTTATAGCACATTGATTTCTCTGTTAGGTGAATTGATGAACCATGAATTAAAAGAAGAAAAGCTGTGTTAGAAGGTGAGAGAAGAATGCTGAGTAATTGCATCTGCTAGTTGATCAGTATATTAAAATAAAGAAGAAGGCAGATTTTCTATGGAAAGTTTGTGAAAAATTTCATCAGATCTTGATTTTCTGTATCGTCAGATTTGGATTTAAAGATATTTTGTAAACAATTTGAATTTCTCTTTCAATGTCCTTCCACTTCATAATGTATGGGGCTGATGAGTACTTATGGCTGAATAACATGAACTTGTTTCTTTTTCTGCTGTATTTGAATAATCAAATTATTATGGTCTTCCTGGAAACTGGAAAACTGATTTTAAGGAAGGCCCTGACTACTCTGTAGCCTCAAGTCACAACACCCAGTGTCCTAGAAATGTTGCTCACTTTGTGATTTGTGAACACCTCTGACAACTTCTGTTAGGTCAATCTGGGTGTACCATTAGAATAATCATATATTAAAATAGGCAGATTTAAGGAAATTGGGACTGTCAATGGGCAGCAACCTGAAAATAATAGGAAATGCAAATCTCAGTGACCTCTTACAGTGTTGTAAATACAGCAAATTATGCAGCATATTAACTACTTCAGAGCTGAAGTTTTGTTCTTTAAAACTCAATTTTCTCTGTATGGAATATATGAAGTGGAAAATAAAGTGTCTGCTAGAATTTATAGTGCCTTACGTTACTGAGCTTAGTACAAACATTGATTAATTAGTACTAAAGAGTTCTTTATTACTTCCCGGGTAGTCACATTTTAAACAGACTGTCCTATTCTGGATAACCAGTAGCAATAAATAAACTACCAAAGCTTAAATGTGTTCTGGGAAAAAAAAAAGGACCTTGTAATCAGTGAGTTTGGAAATTATAATAGATAAATTATGAGTGAAAAAATCAATGAAGGAGAGCTAAATTCAAAATAATTTTACTTGACAATTTTAAAGTAACTGTGATGCATAAAATGTTTCCTTAAAATGAGTAGAAAATTTCTAAAGCTGTCTTTTTATATTGCGTTAGCACTGAAAGGTTTTTTTTACCTAGAGATATTAGTACACTGAGAAGCATTTCAAATGATTCAGTCTGGTTTCTGTGGTTTCGGTTAATGGTAAGTTGCAGTAGATGTACTGACCTAGCTTTGCAGGAAGAGTAACCTCTCACTATTTGCTAAGGTAGTTCTGGCTTCTTATTACGTGCTCTGAATGCTTATACCAGATTCATTTTTTTTTTCCTAATTCTCAGCAAGTTTGTGTCACAGCCTTACCACCACTCCCTTGCTTTTTGCCAACATTTCAGAGCAATTTATGTACATCTGGAGCTTTGAGATAGTATGCTTTTAATATCTGTAACTACCTTCAGTAGTTCATTGGAGGAATAATAATAATAAAAAAAATATTAAAAAGCAAATAAAAATAGCTTAAAACAGAGAGATACCTCTTTGTCTCAGTAGCAGCTCCTTGCACTGTCTCATAAAGCTTTTTAGCAGGCCCTTGTTACATGAATAGTAGGATGTTCTGAATCACTGGGCAAGGAAAGCACTGTATTACTTTCTTTGCATAGATTACCAAGGGCAATGCAGAGATTGGCATCTAGTTTTTCTCACCTGAGAAAAAAGTGTTGTATAGTGGAGCCAGGAAGGTGGCATGTGGAAACGTTTTCCTAAAGGAAAACATATGATTCATTTGAATGAAAAACTAATTTTATAGTAATAGGACTTTTTCTAGCTACCTAATCAGATTATACTACATTGTGCACTAAAAATCAAAGCACAAAACTGATGCAGTCTCAGAGTCCTTAGCATTAGATTTTGTTACTGAAGCCCTGACTTGACCATAACTTTTGCTGACATTCAGTGTCAGGAGCCCTGGTGTTTTGCATAATCACAGTGGATAACAATCCGTTAAACTGTATTATTGTAGGATAAAATCAGCTGATTCAGTATTAGATTTTATTTTGGCTGGGTAGCTGTTTTTTATGTGGCTTTGGTTAGCCTTAGTTATATAACTACATAACACCCTGCTGGTTAGGCTTAAGAGATCTAAAATCCAGGAATGGTTTGTTTAGGAATGAGCCACAGATACATGTACATCTCCTGTGATTTTTTTTTTTTTTTTTTTTTTTTTTTTTTTTTTTTTTTTTTTTTTTTTTTGCTATTTCCCATTCATTTCAGGGTTCCTTAGAGAATTCTGTTCCTCAGAAATGCTTTGTGAAATATTTTGGTTGAATGCTTGAGGTAATTGAACCCGTCAGCCTGGTAACAGTAATATATAAATCTGTGGTTCCTTCTGTATTGTATTTTTAGTTTACTGATAAGGTATATAGTACAGCAGTAAGCCTACTGTAAGAATTAAAGAAACAAGGAAATACATTTGGAAACTTGTGCCAATGCAGAGGTATGGCAACTGTCATAAGTGTTGAGCACAAATACTTTTATAGTGTTTAGTCTTCACATTTGTCGTAAGACCAAAAACATGTAAAACAGAAGTCTCGCTGTAGTACATGGAAAATTACTTGTAAAGTCTATTCTATGCAGCTTCTCTGTGTATTAGTTAAAGGAATTTTGACTCAACTGCTAGTCCAAACTTATCTCTGTAGGCTTACCATCAAATGAAGAATTAGGAATTCTTACGCCAAGCTCAGTCCACTATGCCACTCTGCTTTTACTGTGCTTCACAGTTACAGTTAGTTGTTTTGTATTCTTAGATCATCCAAGAAATATTTTCTGAATTAAGCTAAAAACAAAGGAAATTTATAAATCCAGATCATTTAGAGAACATATTTGGAATCTAATTAAAGATGTATGGTGCATGCAAATTTAGAAAAAAAAATACATTTGTGATTCTGCAACACTTTGTCTCCTATTAAACTTATGTAGTTATTGTTAGTTGCCATGGACCTTTGCCATGATGGGAGTGTCATGTAGCATGTGAGATGGTTTGTGCTAATATAATGGAAGTGACCTGGAAGGGTGTACTGAATGCTGTGCTGGTGGCAGGTCTACCACACAGATCTCATTGCAGCAGTTGGCCTGCTCAGGTCCTGGAGAAGCCATTCCTGCTCTTCTCTTCTAGAAAGTTCAGTGAGAACATGAGAAACTGATGCAGACCAGTTTCTGTGCCTTTGCAGGTCATTTAGCTGTACAGATCATGCTGCCTTTGCTTACTTGTAATGTTGAGTGCATGTAGTTGTAAACTATCTCTCTTAGTGAATAAGACATCAATGATTTTTATGGGGTGATCCCGGAAACATGGAGGTACTGATACCACACATGGAAATGCATGAAAATCATAGGATAACAGAATAGCATAGAGTAGCAGAAAGCTGTGAGAGGTCATCTAATCCCACTAACTGCTGAGTGTAAGACTACGTAGTTATTTCTGCACTCAAATGGGACAAGAGTTTAACACTTTTACAGGTTCCGTTTCTGTTCTTTTGTTGATCAAGAATAACTTTATTTGACAATCTAACATTCAGAAGTTAAACACAATTTTCTAAAAATCTGTTTGATAAATATTACTATTCACGGAAATCTTCCATCAGAATGAATGTATATTTCTTGTAATAGGTAGGCTTACTCTCTATTTCTGTAGTAGATAATAAATATATGAGTCTGGCCATCTGTATGCTTACAAACACTGTAAGCATTCAGAGAGGAGCAGTAGATGATTCTGGAACAAAACAGTGCATTTTATGCAGTGGAAGTTGCAACTTATTATTCAAGGTTCTTAACTAGCTTTGAAATAATGTAATCTGTTGGGTTGTTAAAATGTGTAGAAGTTCAGTTCAGATTATAGAAGTGGATGAAAGTTTTGGTGTTGTCTAACATTGGTTTCTGTTTTTGGCTTCTATGATTTCTTTCTTTTTCTGTGATGTTATTCAAGCGCTGTAATGGTGTGATTGCCTTTGTAAGTACGTTTAACATGTTATCAGTTAAATATTTGGGTTTCAATTTGGACAGAAACCAGAAAAAATAAAATAACTGCATTGATAAGACACACGATTGTCAGTTGGCACCAGTATTACTTCTATATGCACACTACGCACAAGTTTTGACAGGAGACTAGAGAAGTATGCAGGATTGAGTCCAGAGAGTTGTGGCCAATGGCTCAGTGTCTAGATGGAGATTGGTGATGAATGGTGCCAGGGGTTGGTGCTGGGGTTGGTAATTTTTAGCATCTTCATCAGTGACACCAGCAGTGGGGTCAAGTGCACTCTCAGCAAATTTGCTGGTGACACCAAGCTGTGTGGTGCAGTTGACACACTAGAGGGGTGGGATGCCATCCAGAGGGACCTAGACAGGCTTGAGCATGGGCCCAGGTGAATCTCATGAGGTTCAGCAAATCCAAATGCAAGGTCTTGTACCTAGGTCAGTGCAACCCTCATTACCAATACAAGCTGGATGAAAGGATTGAGTGTAGCCCTGCTGAAAAAAACCGGGGGTACTGATGGATGGGAAGCAATGTGCCCTCACAGTCCAGAAGGCCAAACCATGCATCAAAAGAAGCATGGCCAGCAGGGTGAGGGAAGTGATTCTGCCCCTCTACTCTGTGCTGATGAGGCTTCATCTTGAGTATTGCATTCAGATGTGGAGCCCTCAGTACAGGAGTGACACAGACCTTCTGGAGCATATCCTGAAGAGGGCCACAGAAATGATGCAAGGGGTGGAACACCTCTCCCATGAGGACAGGCTGAAAGTGCTGGGGCTATTCAGCCCGGAGAAGAGAAGGCTGTGAGGTGACCTGTGAGGCCTTTCAGTGTCTATAGGGGAGATACAGGAAGGAAGTGACAGACTCTAGCAGGGTCTGTGGTGATAGAACAAGGGGAAATGGCTTCAAGTTTAAAGAAGGTAGATTTAGGTTAGATATAAGGAAACGGTCATTTACAGTGAGGGTGGTGAGGCACTGGAACAGGTTGCCCAGAGATGTGCATGCCTCGTCCCTGAGACTTTCAGATCGAGGCTGGATCAGGCCCAGGACAACCTGGCTTAGCTGTGGATATCCCTGTTCATTGCAGGGAAGTTGGACCAGATGAACTTTAAAGGTCCCTTCCAACTCTGAGGATTCTCTGTTTCTCTGTTTCCATGATAAGTCTGCTGGGTGCCACACATGCTTCCATTTCAGATATACCATTCATGATTAGCACAGTATTGGCTTTATTCTAGATACATACTCTTGAGAAGTAAAGCAGATAATGAAAAATAATAATTACTATTCTACTGACTGTGCATAGGTAGGAGTTAAATTTATTTATGTCAGAATCAGGAGTTCTAGCACAAACAAAATGTTTAAGTATCCTTATATACATTTAATTTTTATATGAAAGCATAGTATAATTGCTAACCTAATTTAAATGCTAACCTAAAATACTAATGCATTTAGGTAAAATTAACACCAAATTTCAGTACTGTAATTTGTTTGTTTTTTGGAATTTTGGAACCAAAATTGTAGTTGAAGTGAAATTAGTAGTGTGATAGAGGTCATTTTTCTAAGCAGTTTATGCCACATTGCATCAACCATTCTGTTTCTTTCATTTTTTCAGATTTTACTGGGATTTAATCATGCTCATCATGATGGTTGGAAACCTTGTCATTATACCAGTTGGAATCACATTCTTCACAGAGCAAACAACAACACCATGGATTATTTTCAATGTGGCATCAGATACTGTTTTTCTATTGGACTTGATAATGAATTTCAGAACTGGGACTGTTAATGAAGACAGCTCTGAAATAATACTGGACCCTAAAGTCATTAAGATGAATTATTTAAAAAGCTGGTTTGTGGTTGACTTCATCTCATCAATACCAGTGGATTATATCTTTCTCATTGTAGAAAAAGGAATGGACTCAGAGGTTTACAAGACAGCAAGAGCACTTCGTATCGTGAGATTTACAAAAATCCTCAGCCTGTTACGCTTATTACGCCTTTCAAGACTGATTAGATACATACACCAGTGGGAGGAGGTAAGAGACATACATACGATCATAACATTGTTTGCTTCTATTCCCATAAAAAACTGGTCAGGTACCTCTGAAGAGCTACTCAAGACCCAGGTTAGAATAACAGGCTTTTACTCACCAGTTGGCATAGTTACAGAGACGTGTTAGTAGAAAAGCCCATTTGGAAGAAAGCACAGAGCAGTAACCATCTTCTGTCTGATAACCACAGAAATAAAGTGTGTAGGATTGTCAGCGCAATTGGGATGGACGAACTCCTACATGAGAAATTTTAGCAGCCGCCTAAAACTGCCCTTGATTTTGGTGATTAGCATTTAGAAGAAAGAAGTAAATGCTTTTTCAGTCACAGAGAACTAGAGAACTTTATATATGTGTGTGTGTGTATGTGTATACATTTATACATATAGACACAGAAGAAATTGAAACCACTTTTAATTGAGTAGATTTCCTAGAACATTCATTTTTTCAAGGCTGTATGAAGGCTGAATTAGTTGAAAACTGACCTTCTTTATAAAAATGGGGAGTTCAAATTTTGAGTCATTTCCTTCTAAACTGTCAACTCCACTATTTGTAGATGTGACCTTATGCTGCCTGCCAGTTTGGCTTGGTGACATTTACAGAAAATTATGGCATTCCCTAATTTGGCTTGCTTATAGCTAGGAAGCGTTTAAATCTTTGGCACATATTACCATGATTCAGGCATTTCATTTCTGCCTGTCCCCATTTCTGCAGTTTTAAATATCATAATATGTTTTAAAAGGAAGTGCTAAAAACATAGGAAAAATAACTGCTGTTTTCTACATCTTTTTTTGCAGCAAGTGTAAGAAGAATTATTTTGTATTTTCACTCAAATGCTATTTAAAAACTGCACTTATTTATTTAAATGAACTTTTAGATAATTAAATGAATACTGGAGAATGATTTTCTACCATTTGTGTGGGCTTTTTTCCTACTAGATACTGTTTTAAAGTATTACGTTCACATTCTGATTTAGCAAAAACCTCACTGCTGAACCTCCTCACAAACAAAGTCAAATTATATTAAAACAGCATGATGCTGAATGATACTAAGTATCAAATGTTTAACAAATTTATAGTTGTTTCTCAAAAACCTGAAATAGATCATTATTCTTATTAGTATGTTTTGTAAATTCTACTTCTTTACCTCCATGTAATGCAGTGTAACTATATTTTTTGACACAGAAATGGAGCACTGCAGTTATGTACTCAATTTAACTGAGGCAAATGATTAAACATATCTTGCAGTTCTACCATAAAGCTGTGCTTTTGTCTCCTCTGTGCTTTACAGAGAGACAACCTTCTGAAACATGTTCAATGACATTATAATCTGGCAGCTTGAATTAATAGCTTGCCACTATAAGGCCCTACAGAAATGAATACTTTTTTTCCCCTTTGCTTCTCTGTTATCAATGATAAATCAGGTATTCTAAATCAGAAATAGTTGAATTTAGAGCTGACTAGAACTAGAAGTGAACATAAGATCTTGTCCTGTCTAGCAATGCCTGTTGCTGCTGTAATCTATAGTTCAAGGCTGCTAATTTCTCTGAGGTGCTTGGTTGTAACCTCATCTTTGACTCTCTTGGTAATACTTAAATAATGCTGGCATTTATTAAAAATGAGTTGAATCCATCTTTTTGTGTTGGGTAACACATTATAAAGCTTGCTGATTGTTCTCAGGAAGGTGGAAAGGGATCAGAAGTATTATTGTTTCTGGGTCTGAAACTGCAGGGAGGCAGCTGTGGGCTTCATGACTACTTTGAACATAGACGACTTCTGGCTGGGAGAGTGTGCAAGATACCCTGAGGTAAATGTAGGCTGAATGAGATATTGATAAATCCTAAAATGAAAATTAGACAAAACAAAATAAAACAAACCTCTTTTCTCTAGCATATTATGCATATCAGAAGTCAAGGCAGTCATATGAAATTTTGTGTTTGGCATTTGTTATCACAACAGTGATATATGGAGATGTGAGACTATACTGCACAATGATCAAGGACAACTTTGGAGAGTTGTAAAGTTTTAAAACAGCAAAACTGGATAGCCAGACTTAGCTTAATTTGGAAATGATGGTCAGATGATCACACAGCGGCAGTCACAGTCAATGCTGGTCATGTTAATCTGTTCTGTATTGTGTGTACACATGAACTACAGACAGCACCCAATGACTTAATTTTTATAATACAGAGCTGGAGCCTGTTTCTAAGTGTTTAAATGGATTGAATATTGGTTGCCTGTGGGCTGACATGTTGGTTTTCGGTATGATGAAGTTATGTTTAAAATAATACATATTTATATGCAAATAACGAGCATTATGTCAAAAATATTGAGAAGACAGGCAGCAAGCTCATTCTTTGTAAATTGTGAAGCATAGACTTCCTGGAAAACTGATAAATGAGCAAGCCAGGTTGTATAACAGCACTGCTATCCCACTGAGGTATTTGTTTGACCTTAAATAGTAAAGATAGGTTAAAATTAGAGTTTTTTCATTTTCTTAGTGTCACATACCTAATATTTAGTTGGTTAGTATCCTGAACTCTAAGAGGAGTTGACAAAAATATTAGAGATTTTTATAAGACACTAGTGAAACACAGTTTGTTTTCTTTCTTTCCACATTATTTATACCAATGAAATTGGTATCAAGCTGCTGTCAGTTCCATCTAGGTAAGCAGTGTTTGTGTTGCAGAAGCTTTCTCCTTAACTTCTAAAAAGTAACAGAGCTCTGGTCCTATTAGGCATGGATGGATTAATATGTTGGTCTGCTGTAAATAGTTTACCCGAACAAATAACTGTGAGAATGAGAAGAAACATTTAAAGTTTCTTGAAAGTATGGGGGACGTATTGAATTTGCAAACTGTTATTCATCTACAGAATCTAATATGCCAGTCTCTTAAAGCCCAGGTGCAAACAAAGAGATAACAAAGAGATACTTATTTAAAAAAAAAATATTATGTAATATAACATTTAGGGAAAAAGATTTATTTAAATTGCTGATTGCAGAAATTGCTTTTGCAGTGATTTCTGACTGTTTGTTGCTTTTTTTGTTGTTGTTGATTCCGGCTTTGGTTCCAAAAACCAACCAAACAAAAATTCCTAACTAAACAAAGAAACAAAAACACTAGAAAAGCAAAACACAAACATGAATTACAGGATCTAGTGTATATTTACTTTAATGTTACTATATTCAGATAATCCAACAAGACAGAACCTGTATCATATTGCTGACATGATCAAGAATTGAATATGCAGAGAACTAGACAGTGGATAACATAAAAACAAAGCTATAATAAACTATGTCACTGAAATAGAATAACTGTAAATATCGAGTGGTGACATCCATAAATCTTTTTTGGAAAATAATTCTAAAAGTATTGAGAGTGATTTGTTTAAGCTCCTGTACATCTTACATAGATGTGCACTCAACTTGTAAGTTATGTTACCAATGCTCACAGGTAACCAAACAATTAAAAGATATTCAGAATTAAGAATAAATACACTGTTAAATTAGTTTATGTTCTGAAATAGAAATTCATTCTTTTCCTCTGAGTTTCAATTAAGAGGTTACAAATGATTTACCACTTTGAATTTACCTATGATAGAAATTTACTGATTTTTTCAAGTGACAGTTTTCTCCAAAAGCTCCTTAAAAACACTTCAAAAGCCTTTCTTAAAGCTATTCTAATTGCAGGACGAGACCTAGTAGATGTGTCACAGAATCACAGAATCAGAATAACTGAATGGCCAGGGTTGGAAGGGACCTCAAAGATCATGAATCTCCAACCCCCCTGCCACATGCAGGGCCACCAACCTCCCCATTTAATACTAGACCAGGCTGCCCAGGGCCCCATCCAACCTCCAGGGACAGGGCATCCACAACCTCTCTGGGCAGCCTGTTCCAGCACCTCACCACTCTCTCTGTAAAGAACTTTCCCCTGACATCCAACCTAAATCTTCCCTCCCTCAGCTTAAAGCATTTCCCCTTGTCCTGCAGTTATCAATCCTTCCAAAAGAGTTGATTCCCCTCCTGTTTGTAGGCTCCCTTTAGATATTGAAAGGCTGCAGTGAGGCCACCCCACAGCCTTCTTTTCACCAGGCTGAACAAGCCCAGCTCCCTCAGCCTGTCTTCGTAGGGGAGGTGCTCCAGTCTCCTGATCATCTTTGTGGTCCTCCTCTGGACCCTCTCCAACAGCTCCCTAAGTACCAGTAAATACAATTCTTATTCCTAAAAATGTTCCATAAATATTTCGTTCTGAGATGCCTGATTCTTTAGGTTTAGAATAGATTTTAAAGTCACAGATTGCTTATTGCAAGATTTGCAAAGAAGGTTAGGTTTTGCAAACATTCATCCAGGAGAATGTGTAGTAATTTTAAGTTGCATCATGTTTTATTTTGATTTGGTTTGTACTGAAATCTGGTTCCCAATTTGGGTAACCTTTTCAAGGTTAATGAACATACAGAACATTTGATGGGCATTCTTGCTTTGCTAAGGCTCCACTCTTAGATGAAACTTATTCCCCAGATTTATGAGCATAACACACAAAACGTCTTTACTTTTTACTTTATTATTTCTATAATCCCAATAATACAGAGCTACCAAATCTCATAAGTAAAAGCTTTCTTGAATTATGAGCCTCTCCAGAGTGCTTAAAAATTAAGTAAATATGGAAGTGCTTTGCCAAATCAAGTTCTATATTAACAGTTTAATCTGTTGCTGCCACGTTACACAATCCTAATTATCTTTGATGACCACTAGGTGTCCCTTCCTTGTTCTGCTTGTTAATAACCATACAGAAATATATATATAACTAGATATGATGATCACTACCTAAAAAGCATACTGTATAACATGTTTGTGGTACCTGGATGACAGAAGAGGACTCGTACTTGAGCAGCATGCAATTTCTGTGGTAGGTATACATCACCCCCTTCATTACATCAAACCTCTTCATTTCCTTATAACCTGCTGAGAAGACTAGATTTATTGTGTCTCCGTTTGATCACTTATTAGGATTCAGTGTGACAAGGGAGAGATGATGACATAGGTAGGTACTTGGTAAGGCTGGGTAAAAACACTCTTACATCTTTACTACCTGCATTATTCATTTTTCTGTGTCCTCAGTAAAAAGACAGTGAAGAGAGGACTGTGTCTCTAAAGATGCCTTCTTTTTATTAACGGTGTTGTGCAGTGTTCTTTGTTTTAATTAACGGAAATGGGAGTCGACATAATGTTTTTTCTTTCTTTTTATTCAGTTTTAATTCCTCTCCTCTGTGGCAATAGTTTAAACTATGTTCTCAAGATCCAGTAAAGTTATATTGCTTAGTGTAGTACAGCAAAAAGGACACCAGTACAGTTCATTTTAAAAAATGTTTTGGTGTAAAATAGGACATACTTGTTTATTGCCTACTACAAAAGCATCAATCAAATCTGAGTCTCCAGCTCATAGGAGTTACAGGGAAGAAATTTGGTTAAATAACTTCAGAGAGAAAGAAGATATAGTATGAGTAAGAGAGCCTACCTTCTCTTACTGCAATTACGAAAGCCTCTAAAATTTTGCAGAAAATTGTCTGTACTGATTTTTTTGGCTTTCTTACCATTGAAAAGACTGAAATAGGAGAAAATTCATATTTTCTGCAAATTTCAACTGTAGGAAACTGAAAAATCAAGTTTTGCTTTCTTTTTTTTTTGGGGGGGAGGGGGGAATTCTGCTTGGAAAATACTGCATGCCTAATTTATATAAATGAGTGAGCTTGTGTTTAGCACTGAGTAAGCTACTCAAACCAGGGTAAGTTATTCATGTTGTTCTCCATGTTGTTGTTCATTGAGCAGATATTTGATCTCATGTACGCATCTCACACAGATGACTTCCATTTCATGCTGTGCTTGTCTCAAGACACCTGATTTTTAATCCTATTATGAAGTTGTCTTTACCAGGCGAAGGTGTTGTCATGTGTACTTGACACATGCTGACCTCCTTCACTTCTTACATAATCTAGACAGGAAAAAAACATGCTATTTGCTTGTGACTTGAATTGCAAAGTCTAAAAGTGTTCCTTGCTCAACACAGCTATGGTAGTAGATCATCTCTGTAGGTTCATCGTAGCATAGAGGTCCATCCATGTCAGATGGCTGCTTCTGTTATCCATGTGGAGTCGCATGGTTTGGTAGAGAGCTCTCAGATGTTGAGAAGGACAGCATTTGAGAAGCTAGATGCTGGTTTTCCAGTAAAGGCTGTTCCATTCTGAAGCACATTTGTACTTTTCTTATAATGTGACAACAGCAACTATTCTATTCCTGGTAGGTTTAATAGTCTACTTCAGTTGCACTGTTTTAATTTATTTTTTCGGATTTTGAGCATGCAAAAAACTTCTGTGTTCCCCCCCTGCATTTAATAGGAACATTTCATTATTTCACATTTGGATGTGAACCTATTCATGGCTCTTACTCAGGGCTGCTTTATGACAGGGTTTCTACTTGAAGCCATACAAGCTGATCAAGTAGCATGCAGAAAAGGATGACCAGCCCACTTACACAGGGGGGACACACTGTTTGTGCCTATGAATTGTGCTGTCTGTCAGGTCATTACGGGTAGGACTCATAGTGCTGGTATTCCTCCATAATTTGATTGTGATGTTGCCTAATGGATAGTCTGTCTCTGACAGCTATTGAGAGTGAGGTATTTTATCTGTAGGCACTGATCCTGTGGAGCCAGAACCCTTCCTGCTAGCTGTTTTCTCTTCTTACTTAAAATTAGAGAGTATAAAAGTAGTTGAAGCTATTGATGCTGTCTTGATTGTTTAATTCTAGTCTACTGAGTATCATTTGCTTACATGCGTGGAACTGAAATGATAGAAGAGTTCTACAAATAAATAATACATTGATTCTGAAATAAAGTGTGATATACTGTGGAAGAATATGCGAGTTAAAATATTTTCATAACAGCAAAAGTCAGTCTCATGATGTACAGATATGCAAGTCTGAGTGCTTAAATAACAATTTTTTCTTCTCTGTCACATAATGTACAAGCCTGCTCTACGTGTTTTGTTAGATAGGGCACCCAATCTTGACTGAATTGGTAGTGTTCAAAATACGAGAATATATTGGAGCTATTTTCCTAGAAATCTTAGTGTCTATATGTACTGTCAAACATCGGGTCAGTACATTATGCTCAGCTCTGCAGTGCTTTCTTATGTATTTCAATGAAAATTAGATATCCGAGCAGCTAAAGCGCATGTGCATGAGCTGTCACTGATGTAGGTGATGGAGCACACTGAAGTTTTTATTTGTTCGCTCTTTTAAATTCTGTACAACAGTAGGAAAACACATGTAACTGATAGCGACAATTAGAAGACATTATGATCCATCCTCTCCTAATAATAGAATAGTAGCTGCCAAAAAAGAACAGCAGATTTTTAGAGCAGGCAATTAGTCAAATGCAAGCAAGACATAGTATTCTGTTCTTTAATTTCCTATTTTGTAATTTAAGCACAATAACTTCCACAGAAAAATATATTTCTATCCACAGACTAAATAGGAAGTGTTATGAATGTGAGCTTTTTCTCTTCATCTTCTTACCCCCTTGTGCCAACAAGGTGCCTTTCGTGTGTAAGTACACCGAGATAGTAATTGTGTCAGGAGATAAACTGTGGCCTTAAATAAATCTCCCTGAACTGAGATGCTGGAAAATAATGCCTTGTATAATAACAGATCTGTTGCTGGTATTCTTGTTGGATCTTTTATTTCTATTTTTGCGTACATAATGCCAACAGCTTTTAAATTTGCACCCAAGTTTTCTTTGTTTTCATTTTCTCTTTGTGTAGCTGCTTTAGATATTGCTAGGGATCCATAATCTCCACTTAAGGCTGTCTGAAGTAGAATTACTGGTCAAATAAATTTTTTCAAGGCAATTTTTTTTTTTTTTAAGAATGCAACAGTATGTCTTTACATTGCTAATCATTACTAATTGAAAGTTGAGGAGGAGATTATACTGGAAGAATAAAAACTGATGGTCAGAAGCTGGGTATGAACAATTTTAACTTTTTCCTAACATTTGGCTTCGAGAAGCATTTCACTTCTTAAGTAATCATGTGTTAAAGGATAAGTTATATAGATTTCAAGTTGATACAACTTCATCCTCTACTTGAGGAAAGTTGTCAGTTGCTGTGAACACTTTTGTAAATTAAAAAAAAAAGAAATAAAAAAGCAATAAAATAAAACCAACCCATCAGTTATGTTCCTATCTCTGTGTAGAGAACACTGTGCTTGTGAAACTGCAGGCTTTAATTAATGTGGATTTTTAGGATAGCATTACCTCAACTGTCTTAAGTCTCAGAGGCAGAAAAGTGAGATTGGGCAGACCAGCTTGCCTCATCACCCTTCCTCACTCATGTTGTGTTCCTTAATTTGTCTGGGCACTTTGTCAAATAAGAGCAGGGAAATAATACCAATTCACCACCTGTCAGCAGGCTGAGGATCATGTTCTGATTTTGATCAAATTTGACTACCTTCTAACTCAATAAAATACTTGGGATGCTACTTGTTTGAAGAGTTGCTGACTCTCACTGAGGACAGTGGAATAGGAGTTTAATAGTTAATTAGGAGCAGGATTCTACTTTACAAAGCTAAAGTGGTCTAAATTAACCACTCAGGGAGAAAGAGGCAACTGTATAAACCTATTTAGAAACTACTAAGGAGCAGGGTTGACAATGTAGAAATAGCTTTTCCAACTGTTAAGTTGCCTTCTGAGTTATTTCTAACCTGAATTTCATGGGAAGAAACCTGAATTTCATCGAGTTTATTCCATGACATTATCTCACATCCCATATGCGTAATGTATGATTTAAATATAGTTGTAACCTGAAAAGAATGAGCAAATAACCTAATTCAGAGAAATTGCACTGTGAAAGCATTGTGCTTCTTGCTGCTGAGCAGGAATTAAAGCTGTAATTGAACTTCTGTGCTGCTCAAACAGTCCTGCATAGAAAGCGTGCTCTCTTCCTCACCGCTTTTATCTTCTTTAACCCAGACACATGCTTTGACATAC
Organism: Meleagris gallopavo; assembly: GCF_905368555.1. Taxonomy (NCBI): domain Eukaryota; kingdom Metazoa; phylum Chordata; class Aves; order Galliformes; family Phasianidae; genus Meleagris; species Meleagris gallopavo. The sequence goes on along the minus strand of NC_139435.1, from coordinate 14,830,250 downwards.
CCCTTCAATTAGTCTAGGCTCATAGTCTTTTCCTCTTACTCTTATCTGAAAACAGCTCTTTTTTTCAGCTTAGAGCCAACAGCAGCAAAATAAACTTCGCATCTGCTTACCTTGATACAGCACCTTCTAGTTTTGCTGCCTTGCTCAATATCGCAACATTGTTGATCTGGCATGAACTACTTCCAGGCGGTGCTAAGTATTATTACAGTCTTGGTGTTGAATGGATATGCATCTGTAGAGATCCCTCCATGCACCCAGGTGGGTGCTACTGGCTGAGAAGCTGTGGCAGTGGGATCCATGGCTGCTTGGAGAAACCATCTGTAAAGAGCTGAAAGGGTGGCTAATTATGATGGGACAGCTGTCATCTTGCCAGGGCGTTGAGCACCATGCTGCCTGTAGAAAAGAGGAAAGATGAAACTGTCAAAAAGGGGGAAAAAAAAAAAAGAAAAAAAAGTGAGAAAAGAATGGGAGAAGATATTGAAGCAACTTGAACAAATGTGCATGCACATATTCATGTGAATAATCTCCAAGAGTGAGGATTCCTGAGACTGCCTGCATACCTCTCAACAGAAACCCAAGAAAACTGTCCTGTTTAAGTTTTTCCATCTCCAAATTAATTCTTCATGTCCAGTTTACCTTGCTTGGCTGAACATATTAAAAGGACTGTGATAGCAAAGTTTTCTCTCCGTGTTAATGTTTTAAGATGGTACAAGATTAATGGCCAGAATCTGAAACTGGAGAGAATGATGACATGCATAATTCAGAATGAATCTGTTTGTAATGCTGCCTTACTGTGGGATTGCCAAAGCATAGTATTGAAAAAAGGTGTAGTAACGCTCCTTAAGTTGCTTGATTCCTCAACTAGAGACATGAACTTATATTTATCTGTTGCAAAATTGACTAAGCGTTTCATCTGAGAATTGTTTTCCATCTTGGGAACTTTAACGTTGGGTATGTTTTTAACAAAGAAGTGGAAAAATGTACAACTAAAATGTGGTTTCAATAGGCAAGGAATAAGTTTTAGAATTGCTGCATTATTTTGATCACCAAGGAAATTTAAGCTGTTGTCTACAGACAAGTAACTTAATATAGTCACACCATGCTGTAATCAACCCTTGAGTGGTTTGTCTGATTTCATATATTTTCTCAAAAATCTCTCAAAAGTCTTTGTGGAGACTTTCCAGTGAGCTAAGCCAAGCACTGGCTTTCTTTCAGCATTAATCATGTAAATACATTTTTAACTAACACATTTTGTCGATGGCTAGACCAATCAGTCATATCATAAATCTGTCATTATTTGTCCTTTTTCTAATGTGACATTTTTAGTAATTGAATACACATCTTAGCCTTGTGTGGATTTGTATTCGTATCTCTGTTAATGTTAGAGTATCACGAATGTGTGTTCTGAGGGATCATTTGAAAACAGTTTTTTTTTAAATTCAGTCTGTTTATTGAGGCTCTTGATTGACAGAGTAACTGCCAGACACTGACGATGAAGGTATTAAAATACTTTGCTTGGATAGAATTAGTCAATACTGTAACTTTTTTTTTTTTTTTTAAATCAAAGAAAATCAATGAAGATACTGCTTATTTTCAAAATAATTACAAAACAAATTCTAGTTGAACTGTGCATGGTTTCTTCCTTTTCATTTAATCTTCCCATCATTTTCCGATGGAAGTTTGTAAAAACAAAACTTTAGTGTTGAAGGTTTCAGTTCTACCATTATTCTGTTTATTAGAATAATTAATTATTGACTCAGTAGTTCTTATAAACTTTTGTTTAGCAGTTAAATAATTTTACATTTGTGGAAGAAGTGATTTGGTCTTCCCTCAGCCAGATGTTTAGAATTGGTAGCATTTGAAAGCAGATATATAGGGTGTTTTCCTGTGACACAGCAATTCAAATTCAGTCTGCTTCAGCCAATTACTAATGCTCTTAAGAGCAGTAAAGTCAATTTTACAACTTTAGATGGTGCTTTTGGGAAATTCTCTCTCTCTCTGTTTTTAGATATGTATGGATTTTTCATCTAAAGTGAACATGGTCTGAATATTTTAATGCATTTAGTACACAAACTCTTCAGCTGCATGCTAATTTTAAAGCCACATGTAGTAACTACTTAACAGCCTATTTAGAACTAAGAATTGAAAATTACTGCAACAGTAAAGTAGCATAAATTTTGATGTCATTTGCTACAGTGATAATATGAATGATTGCGTATTGGACTTCATGGCTACCATGAGGTGTTTTGTCTAGTCAGCCAGTTTTTCTTGGTATTGAACAGACAAGGAAAAATGTTAAGTATTTGATTCAGAAATTCAGTGTAAATAACTCAGCATAAACAATGGTCTAAAACTACATTTTTTCATCCTTCCTTAGTTATCTCAGTAAGGAATTTGTTGCCTTGTTTAAAAGTTTTAAAAGTTATAGTTCCAAGTGAACCATGAGCCTGGTCCTATGGATTTCCTTCCAGTTTCTCCAGAAGTTTTCCTCTGATGTGAAGTATATATCACCATGCTCTTTAGAAGTAATGATTGTGTCATTCAAAATTAGAAAAATTTAGACTAGAATTAGGTTGTCATCTGAGCAGTATAAAATAATTCTTCACCAATGTAAAAATTTTTTTTGATGAAATTGTAAAAAAGCTCTGGCTTGGATACTTAAGGCTTGAGTTTCAGGATTAGTACGCAAGCTTTGCATGCTTGAGGAGATTCATTTTCCTTTATTTCTCCTTTTTTGATCTTTGACAGTAAGCTTTTTCTAGCAGCATTACATCTCTAGCTCTGTGTTTCAGTGCTAAATATACTTTAAAAACTGGTAATGTATTACTCATTATGAATGCTAAATCTATGTGAGAGGAAGGAGTAGAGAGAGAAGGAGTAAGCAACTATATTGTTCCTATATGATGATGTTGTTTTTTTTTCCTTGTGATTTCTGTTAGCTGCTGCTGTCTGGAGCAAAAGCTTAGCTGTGATGTTTTCCATGACTACCATCTCTTAGTCTAAGCAGTGTTAAAACTGTAGAAATGATAGAGCTGATTGTTACTTAGACTTTTTGAATTGGCTGCTGCAGTTTGTGATGGAAGCTTCTTACTGTTAGCTTCTTGTCTGACTGCACTCTTGTCATCTCTAATATTGGGGAGAATCACTCTGATGAAAACAAAATAAGATCAGTGCATCTCCCACCTCACAAGAAAATGTATTTCTGAATTCTAAGACAAAGTATATTCAATGTAACATCTCCTTAGCTGTTAAATGGTGGTTTTATTAATTTTATAGACAAATGTTTTTTAGTTTGCTGTATTTTCATATTTTTACTTATGAAGAAAATGGCTGTTCCTCACAGAAGTCATGACTTAGAACTATTTCTGGTCAATTTAAGCAGTGTAGGACTCTGAGGGGATTTTCACTGGAAATCATAACATCTGATATTTTCTCTCAAGACATTCTGAAGACTTATAAGCCTTCAGCTGGCCTTAGCCTGGTTGTTTTTTCTTTTTTTTTCCATTTCTATATAAAATTTTGTCTGTGCGGCATTCCAGTTCATTAGCAGAATAGGTAGAGATACTGTTTCAGGGCACAACTCTTTCCTTTTTTCTGAATATTTTGTGGTTGCAAATATGATTTTGAGATACAGAGATTCAAATCCATTAAGTATTTTTTAACTTCACATTTCTGATGAGTAAATTTAATCGAACCACAGTTTATTTTTAAATTGAACTACAAATGCACTTGAATGTCTTCTGGGTGGGTTTTTTTTTTTCCCCCCCACACTAAGAAATCACTGCTCAGATATTTATTCTGCAGTTTCTTTTTGGTCACCCACATTTTTATTTTGTGAAACTACTGTGCAGAAAGCAAGCTTATCCTGTGTCCACACAGGCAGTGGAGGCAAAAGGTTAGAGCTATTGCAAAAACTTGCAGAATTTGTATCTTTGAGTATTCCTGTAGTGGAATATACAAAACAGAAGAGACTTTAATGAAGATTTTAAAGTAGATTAGTACAAACTAAGCGTTCCAAAAGATACACCCTTATTTCTTTTTATTTCTACAGTTTCAAATGGAAGAGAGAAAAACAGTTTTTTAACTAAACAAATCTAAGAAGTTTTAATAGGACATTTTGTAAGGTCAACCCAGACAAAACCTAAAGTACACCTGAAGTACATGGAGCTGTCACCTCAAGGTCGTCGTTCCCTATTAAACATCTTTAACTGTAGCGATAGTGCCTTCTTTTACAAAGGGAAACAAACCCAAGAAAATCCCCTACATTATCTGCAGATGTCTTGAAAGCTAATGGGAGGCCTGGCATTACTCTGCCCCCTCAGTGGGATGGGCTTGTGGTGGGGTTGGCCAGAAATGTTGGCTATGCTAGCTTACGGCCTTGCCAAACCAAAACTTGTTCATGGTGCTGGCTATGGTGCCTAATGGATGTGGCATTTGCACAGCACTGGAGCATCACAGGTATGTGTGGTGATTATACAGGTGTATATGGAGTGAGTGTCTCGTGACACACAGGGGAAGGGCACTGCTTCAGCCCTGACATAAAATCAACTTGATGTCAGCAGATTTGTGCTCCTCATTATGATACGAGGCAGTGCCATCTGAAGTGGCCATCTCTTCCAAAAATTGGGCAGGGAGCCCAGACACGCATTAAGCACTGGACGGCAAGATGTCAACATATGCAACCGAGGGGCTATTAGAGCTGCTCTACAGCTCCTAGCCTCTGCTAGCACTGAAAGCTTGCCTGTGTGTAGAAGAATTAAGGCATATGACCTGGAGAGAATGCAAAGATGAAGCTCACTTAATTTTCTCTTACGGTATTTTGTATTCACTGTTACAGTCTGTTGATCTCAACTGAGTTCAGTAAGACTGCACTGATGAAAATTGGAGAATTTTCCACATTACTGAAATTACTGGAACTCTTGAATCTAATCAAGATTTACCTTGGTGACCTGCTTCATTCGTTTGCAAGAGCAAACGTAGATATGTTTACTGAAAAGCTAATTTAAATTTGAAACAGAAGGAAAAATCTAAGATTTTATTTATTTATTTATTTATTTATTTATTTATTTATTTATTTTTAAATTTAAGTTGCTCTTGTTTTTAAGTAAAATGTAAAGCTGGTAAATATAGCATGGTCTGTTCCAATTCTCAGGTACCACCAGAGCTTTGCAGTGATACTGCTATCATTCAGTTACCTTAGATGTTTTCAGAATATATGCAGAGAAGCAGACAAAGGATGATTTAGGTCAGATTCTGGCTCTTCATATTGATTTCCATGGCCAGTCAAGTATTTGTACTTGAAATATGGGTTTCTACATTATACTATATGCACTTTGGAGGAATTTCTATGTATTTCTTATATGTAAGGAGAAAATTTAATTTGCTCAGTGTTGGTGGTAGTGAGCATTACTGTGTAGGTAGAAGAAAATCAATTATTTTAACTCTTAAATAATTAGAAGTGTATGTAAATCTTCAGATGATTTGGCCCATCATTAGACTTACAGTAGAAAAAAATATATCTACTAATGAATAAAGCAAATCTTAATGAGGCTTTTCTCCTTAAGTTCTCAGAGGGAAGTTTTAAGAAAATGAATGAAAATCATATCTCTGAAGGAGCTTGGTGACTTAATCTATCTTCAGATGACAGTACAATGATGTAGTCTATCAGTAATTGGTGAAAAGTAATGAGTGATCTAATACTGACCAGATCTGCTGCCCTGATAACCCTTCACTATCAGTATAAGAACAAATACTGAGACAAAATGACTCAGAAAAATGAAGTATTATATTCAAAAGACTAATGTAAAATCTACATACCTTCAGAGCAGTGCATGATGTGGCATGTCTTATGCAGTCCTTTGAAATTTATTTCTGTTTTAGATATCGGTATTACAATTCATTGTGCACTCTTTGCTAGTGTGTTAAAATGTTGTTCTCTCACCATTAGTCATACTGCATACACTGACATCAGTAGAGACTGCTGTTCTGTTTGCTGGAAGTTAGTATCGTTTTTGCTTTATACTGGATTTCTGTTTTAAATGCAATTTTTATCAGATAAAAACAGAATGGCTCCTTTGGAACAGACCTACATAGATCATAAAATCATAGAACAGATAGAAGATAACAGAAGATATTCAAGTCCAGCTGATTAAGGACCTCTCTTCTGACCCTGGGTGATTTTGCCTGTTCCATGTGCCCCCAGCTCCCCGAAAATGACATCTTTTCTTGGTTCCTGATGTCTACATCTCTGTTTATCTCCTTGAAGGAAAGAAGTACAAGCTATATCAAAGTGAACTTCCAAATCTGAGATTTCTGAAATTGGTATAGACAGCTGAAGATTCCCCGTCCTTCACAGCTGTTTGTTTGCTGTGGTGTCCTTGACATACTAAAACAAAATAAAACAAAACAAAACAAAACAAAAAAACCGAACATGTATTGTAAGATACAAGGTTTTATTTTCCTGTTTCAACCAGTTCCTAGATAATCAGCAGTTTTTAAATTGGAAACCAGTTGAGGTTTGGCATTCTTCAATCTCTAAGATTGGTTTATAAACAGTTGATAGCTATGCAGAATAATACCTAATATAATCCAACGCCTGTATTTAATTGTTGTTATTGATTTCTCTGGTGCTATAGCACCATTCTTCTACAGTTAAAATTTATCAATGTTCTATGCAATTTTGGTACGCTGTCAGTAAGAGTTAGTGAGAATCTACACTGGCGAAAAAGATCCCTCAAATGTTATTTTCACTTATAGTGCGGATTAGCTATCACAAGTCCAACAGTATTCACATGTCTATATCCTTTTATCCTGTTTATTCCTGTTAGATCAGTGAGGCTGAAGCAGTCTCTACAGCTGATAGGGAGCATGTCTTTAAGAACTTAACTAAGCTTTTGGAGATGAGCTCTTTTTGATGCCTTGCTGGTCTTGCTTCCTTGTGCCCATGCCAAGTCCAGTGTTAAATGAACCCCACATCTACTGTGGATTTGAGATTACTGTGGTTTTTAGCCAATTAGATTCTGACTCTTCCACCTATTCTATTAATATTTCTCTGAGAACTTTGTAATGCTTTCCAGTTAAATATTTTTTCAAAAATGTTATTTCTCAAGTTACTTTGAAAAGAAATATTTTAACTTTTCTCCTTCAGAAATTGTGGTGTATGACATGTTATGTCTTATTTTGGTATGGCTTCCTATTATTTTGTTAAGCATACTTTAAAGAAATTCCATTTTTTTGATGTGAAATACTCAGTTCTTCCGGGGAGCATTATTGTTTCCTGTCTCCAGTTTGGAGTATTTGACAGACTTTTAGGTTTCAGGCCCACAACGTGGGATACTTGGAAGATAGTCTTGAAATTTTAAAGAGGAGACAAATTTCAGATACTTGTAGTAACCTGTACTTCTGAGGGGACATGTCATATGCCATGTACTATTTTGGAAAAAGCTCTCAGAATTTTCCAACAAAGGACAGTTTTATTTTGTCTACATTCATTTTTCATCATAATGTCTTGAATACTGAGCATATCTTCTGCAATAAGAAAAATGACACACAGAAGCACAACTTTTATGGTAACTTTGACTTTTCATCCCCCCCCCCCCCCATCCTCCCTCTTTCCCATTATTGCTTTATTTTCTGTCATTATTCTTGTAGGCATCAGTACAATAGCATCATCTACTTAGCTGGAAAAATAAATTAATAAATTAATAAACAAATTATTGGAATTTATTTATCTTAGTTTATCTGCAAGTAAGGGCCATATAATATACATATGTATATATATATATGTATATGAGAGCCATATATATTGTGCATATTTTGTGTTGTGTGTATTTGTGTGGGGCAGGAGTGCAATATAACCACGAGAGAAGACAATATGATAACGATTAATTTAGGATCTTTGAAAATGATCAAATTTCCAGTGGAGACCTAGGGTTAGTTCTTTCTTCAGTTTATTCTGAAATTATTCCCATACACTTCTCAAAACCATTGGTTTTTGTGTTAGGATGAAGATGCCAAAGGAACCATAATAAATACAGGATTGCATTGTTTTTTGTTCAGAATTTGGCTTTGAGATCACACCTACAGTTGTATGGCAGTCTCTTGTTCAGCAATTCTATTTTCTGAAGGATTTTGTTTCTTGGCATTTTTTCTTTGCTACAGTAAAGAATAAAATATCTTACTATTCATTTTACCTACAAGAAGAGTTAAGAATATCATTCAATTAGAATATTTTAGTGCGCCAGACATTTTTATTTCACTTTTATTATTCATTATTATTTATAGAGTTGTTACAATTTTAGTTTTACTTGTGAGACAGGATACTTCAGCAGTGTAAACTTCCTCCTTAATCCTCCTCCTCCAGAAAATGTTAGAAAAAGTGCTGTACTTTCATTTCCTAAGAAATGCATCCCAGTATCATACAATTTTCTATTTTTTTTTTCGTCCAATCTACTACTGAGTCACTTACAATTATATAAACTTTTATGCAGACTGAGATTGGTGAGCATGCTGCAATACTGTGACTCATTTTCAGGAACAGCCGAAGTCATTATAATGCTTGGAACAGTTTGATGCTGCCTGCCTTTTACTTTTCAATTACGGCATACATTATTTAATACTTTTCTGATCTTAATGTCTATATGTGTTCTTTGTCTTTGCAACAGAAAAGCTAGCAACATGGAAAGCCCAACATTTACCACAGGAATTATATTTAGGGAGACCTGTGATGCTGAATATTTCTGTCTCTAACTGTCCCAAGGAGTTTGTTGCTTACAGATATCTGGCTATGTATATCAGTAATCTGATTCGGGAATCTGCTATTTGAAGTCTTGAGTGTTTGAATGAGAACGGTCAAGAAAATATTGGTATTTCACTTCATTCGTTTTCAGAAGACATTCATTTCCTCGGTTCCAGAAACTCCTTTTTTATTTTCCAGTTATGCATCCTTTCAGAAAAAGAATTATCTGGGCCATTAATATTGTTAGCAGGGAGATAAAATTAAGGATTTTCATACCTAAGGATTAGCAGTATTCACTGATTTTTATCTTTTATCCAGAATAGCTTCTTCAAGGTCCCATTTCTCTCTATGGCGAATGGCAGAAGTAAAGCGTTTCAGGACAGGATTCAAAGCAGTCCTGAAAGCCAAGCCCCCAAATGCATATACTCTCTTTTCCCAGATTCAGGTGAGTAAAAAATACAAAACACGGACGATGGAGCAGTGCAGGATTCTGCCCTTCTATGTGATCACGTGTCTTGTGAGATGAAGGCAGATCTCTTAGCCTGAAAAGGGGAGCCACATCCAACACCATGGAGTCAGGATAAATCATGAATCTGTTAAACTATTAGATAAAAAGGTAGGTATCTTTATTAAAAAGAGTGATACTGATAGTCACATTTTAGATCTGTGAATAGCTGACTCCTGAGGTTTGTATTAGACAATTTGAGAAGACCTACCGAACTGGCCTTTATAGAATTCGGAAAACAAATAGATAGCATTTATTTTAAATTTTCAAAATGTTTCAAATTGAAAGTCAGCATTAAGCTGTATGGGCTTTCACAGAACCTCACATATCTTGATATCTTAATGTCACCTTCAAATCCAATGAAATAGGCAGCAGCTTTAGTGGGACTTTATCTGTCATAAATTTATACTGCAGTTAAGGTTTTATATTTTGTTTGTAACAACTCTGAATTTTATTTCATTTAAAGCAACAGTCTTGCCACCCAATAGCTATACACTTTTTTTCTGAGTTGTGCTCTCTGCTCTGCTGCTGCTTTTGACTTAACAAAAATAACACTGGAAAAGATTTCAGACTGGAAAACTAAGGTCTGTGTTTTAATAAGGTCAAATGATGTATTTATTAACCTACAGCTTCCATATTCATGTGCTTTGCTCTACACTAGATATACTATCATGAATATGTTATTTTCTTACTGTCCTTTAAGTTGTGTTTGAGTATGGTGTCTGTGTGGACCAAGAGGTCATGCTGTTATTTGAGTAATGTACTGACAGTGGACAAAAAAAAACCCACACATTAGAAAATAGTGTCTCAAAGATGCACATACATAACCAGAAGTATTGCTCTTAATCCTGTCCTGGATCTGTTGAGGTCAGATAAATGCTGTAGGTGCAGGTAATCCTCCCTTCAGACAGTCTGATCTCCTGGACTGCTTCCAGCCCAGGATTCCAGGTGTATGATGAGAAATGTGTCCTCAGCTCAAGCTTTGAATTTATATCTTTGTCTCTTTTTACCATTAATCCTTGTTTGATTTTGAATCTTCATGCCTTCTGCTCTCTTAAATTATTATTTTTTTAACTATTATTATATATAAAGAAAATTTACTTTTTTATAACATGGTGTGCTTCTTCCCCTGTTTTTGTTTATTCTCTGTATTCTTGCTTTCCCTTTTACCAGGATATTCCTTGCACTGGAAAGCTGGTGCCAATGTTAGCTTGTCTTACTGCTATGTTTTGCACAAGCTCTATGAATGTGACATTTCTCTTTGCAATGAGACTATAGGATAGGATGAAGCATATGATCTTCAGCTTACAATTGATAAGAGTCAGTGTGAGAGGGTAAGCCTATTTGTCTGTGTCTGTAAAGAGTTTTTTCAAAACAAACCAGTTACTGGTTGTAAAGTCTTTTTTTAGAAATTCAATATTCATTTAACATTGAGCTCTATTCACTTCTCAATTAAGCTGCTAAGCTAATCCTGAAATGCAGTTAACTAAAGATTGATATATTCTAATTAATAAAATGGAAGCTGTTCATGAAGATAGCAACATGAAAGCTGTGGAGAAAATGCCTTGCCTTGATTTTTCCACAGTAAGCAATTTGATATCATTGTACATTTAATATATACAGCCAAATTTTGTCACATCCATTACTTGAGTCATGAACTTCATCATTCATCAGTTTTCCAATAGCTGGAATAAAATCTTTATGTTTTGATCTTGTGGAAAGCAAGTGAAATGGATATGAGCATAATCAGTACCTTCATGGAAATAACTTAAAAAGTTATATTAGCTCATTGAGAGCCACTGGAGAGAATCATATTATTTAGTTTTAGCATTCCCTGATTCAAATAGTTAAACAAATTCTAATCCCCAAAATAATGGTATTCTATTCTAATAATGGGTTTAAATACAGAATCAAAAGAAAGCAAGACGAGAAATAGCTAATATCCCAAGCTAAATTACAAGAGCAGGCAACAAAGCCTTGCTTCAGCATCTGTATTATAGTGGATAATGCAATCCATGCCCTTGTCTCAGCTAAGTAGGACATAGAATTGCACATCTTATACAATCCATTGACAAGTTCTTAAGAAATTTTGCCTCAAATGGTGTTCTATATTTGTTCGTTAGTTGTACTACTGTGCTACCTGAAATAAACTTTATTTGATTTTGGAAGTCACATTGTTCCTGATACAGCACCAGTATGCCCAAGGTTGCTGAAGAAGAAATCGGAAGATATCCTGTTGGCCTATTCAGTTCAGTGTAGAGCTGTTTTTCAGTACCTCCAAACTGCCATTTAATAGTTGTGTTACTCCTAATATTGCATATAAATATTACAAACTAGATTGAATGTATCAGGTCCATTAAAAATTACTCATTAAAAAAAAAAAAAAACTGTACAGAAAATAAGCATAATTATAAAGGATACAGGACAATTAATAGAAAATGTATCCCAGTGTACCGGCAGCTGAAATACATGCATCCTGATCGATTTACCTCTGGAGTCAGTGGAATGGCACAGATAGGGCTTACCATGTCTCAAAGGAAATAGAGAAATTATGTATTAATTGTATGTACATTTTTAATAAGAAATAACGAGTGCAAGGTCAGATTCCAGCAACTATGAAGAAGCAGTGCCAATAATTTATTATGCGAGAGTTATTTTTTCCATCAATTTTCCATTTACTGCTCCATCAGAATATCAGAAAAATGTAGATTTTTGTTTTTCTGGATGAAAAACAAAAGAAACATAGGAAATGGGACTACGACTTCACTTATTTTCAAGCCAGGAACAACTACGATTTTGTTATAAGAGAGAGGAAGAGAGAAAAGTAGGTATCACTGTGTAGGAAGAATTCATTTTGCTACATGGGCTTTTCCAACATATCTAATTTATGCATTTACAGAATTGTGTTGATATTATTTTTTATACTATTCAAATACTGCAGTTTATTTAGAATATGGAAATACATAAAATTTATATCAGAATATTGCTAAATGATCTAATTTTTTTTGCAGCTTATACACAAAGGTTGGTTTTATTAAAAAATATTTCAAATAATGTGTGAACACACTGGAAGGCTGTGGTGCTGAGCAGACAGGAGAGTTGGGCAGGGAGGAACCTGATGAGGTTTAACAATCATAGAATCATAGATTCACCAAGGTTGGAAAGCAACCACAGGATCACCCAGTCCAACCATCCACCTATCACCAATAGTTCTCACTGAACCATGTCCCTCAACACAAAATCCCTTGAACACCTCCAGGGTCGGTGACTCCACCACCTCCCAGGGCAGCCCATTCCACTGCCTGATCACTCAGAAAAGAAGTATTTCCTAATGTCCAACCTAAATCTCCCCTGGTGCAGCTGGAAGCCATTCCTTCTAGTCCTATCACAGGTTACACGAGAGAAGAGGCCAACACCCAGCTCACTACAACCTCCCTTCAGGTAGTTATAGAGAGCAATAAGGTCTCCCCTGAGCCTCCTCCAGACCGAACAATCCCAGCTCCTTCAGGAGCTCCTCATCAGGCCTGTGCTCCAGACCCCTCACCAGCTTTGTCGCCCTTCTTTGAACCCGCTCCAGGACCTCAATGTCTTTCTTTCAATGAGAGGCCCAAAACTGGACACAGTACTTGAGGTGCGGCCTCATCAGAGCTGAGTAGAGGGGACAATCACTTCCCTGTTCCTGCTGGCAACACTGTTTCTGATGCAAGCCAGGATGCCATTGGCCTTCTTGGCCACCTGGGCACACTGCTGGCTCATGTTCAGCCGAGCATCAATCAATACCCCCAGGTCCATTTCCTGTACACAGTCTTCCAGCCATTCTGCCCCAAGCCTGTAGCGTTGCCTGGGGTTGTTGTGGCCAAAGTGCAGGACCCAGCATTTGGCCTTGTTGAAGCTAATCCCATTGGCTTCAACCCAGCTATCCAGCCTGTCCAGATCCCTCTGTAGGGCCTCGCTACCTCCAGGCAGATCGACGCTTCCAGCCAACTTGGTGTCATCTGCAAACTTGCTGAGGGTGCGCTCAATGCCCTCATCCAGATCATCAAGATATTGAAGAGGACAGGCCACAGCACTGACTCCTGGGGAACACCACTTGTGACCGGTCTCCAGCTGGATTTAGCTCCATTCACCACCACTCTCTGGGCCCAGCCCTCTACCCAGTTCCTTATCCAGCCAAGAGTGTATCTGGCCAAGCCACAGGCTGCCAGTTTCTGCAGGAGAATACTGTGGGAGACAGTGTCAAAGGCTTTGCTGAAGTCTAGGTAGACTACATCAACAGCCTTTCTGTCATCTACCAGATGGGTCACTAGATCATAGAAGAAGATCAGGTTGGTCAAGCAGGACCTGCCCTTTATGAACCCGTGCTGGCTAGGCCCCCAGTTGTCCCGCACATTCTGTGTGATCTCCCTCAAGACAATCTGCTCCATAAACAAGAACAAGTGTAGAGCCTTGTACCTGGGGAGGAATAACTGCATGCATCAGTACAGGTTAGGGGCTGACTTGCTTGAAAGGAGCTCTGGGCAAGAAGACTTGAGTGTTCTTGTGGACAATAGGTTGGCCATGAGCCAGCAGTATGCCACTGATGCCAGGAAGGCCAATGATATCCTGGGGTGCATTAAAAAGAATGTGGTTAGCAGGTCAAGGGAGGTGTTCCTCCCCATCTACTCTGCTCTAGTGAGGCCATATTTAGAATACTGTGTCCAGATCTCAGATCCCCAGTTGAAAAAAGACAGGGATCTCTTAGGAGTCCAGAGGAGGGCCACAACAATGATTAAGGGCCTGGAGCATCTCCCATGTGAGTAAAGACTGAATAACCTGGGTCTGATCAGCCTGAGAAAAGAAGACTGAGAGGGGTGTCTGATTACTGTTTGTAAATGTCAATAGGGAGGTGGGAGGCAAATGGATGAGGCCAGGTTCTTCTTGGTACTGCATAGCAATAGGACAAGGAGTAATGGCCTAAAACTTGAACATCGAAGTTTCAAACAAACATGCAGAAGAACTTTATGGTAAGGGTGATGGAGCACTGTAACAGGTTGCCCGGAGAGGTTGTGAAGTCTCCTGTGGACATTTTCAAAACCCATCTGGAGGCCTAACTGTGTGACAGATTGTAGGGTACCTGCTTTTGCAGGGCAGTTGGACTCAATGATTTCTTGAGGACCGTTCCAATTCCTGCAATTCTGTGATTGTATAACTTGCTCTATATGTGTTTATTTTGAACTTTCTACTTGCAGAGTTTATGAAACATAAATGTACACTAGTCTACTCTGGGAAAGGCAGTATACTAATTTTCTAAACAATGTTGAGTTTATAAAGAAAAAAAAATCACTAAAATAACTTACTGAGACAACTGCATTAATTATGTCTACTGTGAGATACTGTACACTGCATGCTGTTGGCGCAGAGAGTTTCTTCTGCTGTAAAGTTTGTTGGTAAACAGGATGTTTGCTGATGATTGGCTCAGTGAATGAAGCACAAGATGTGGGGTCTGGAGACCTGCTCCTGATGCTGCTCCATCACAAGGGAAAACAAACTTTACTCCCAAAATCTTTTTTTTTTTTTTCCTCAGAAGGGTCATACAAAGTAACTGAACCTTTCTACTAGAGTATCTATGGCTGCCAGCTTTAGCCTCCCCAGTTTCCTTCTCCCTTCTCCAGATGGCTTCAAATTGCAGTTCTTAGCTGAATTTCTGACATTAGGAGCAAGCTACATGTTAGGAAGTGGCATTTACTTTCTCCTGCTTGATGCTGTCACAGTGGATCATGATTCCCATGGTCTGTTCAAGAGCTCCTTTTGTTCTTCTTTACTCTGCCAGCCTGTACAGTGCTCAAGATGCAACTCAGCCTTTGCTTAGTCTAGGACATGGCCCAAATTCAGACCAGCTCTGGGCATGTGGAACTGACTGCTTGGCCATGTGTAAGGAGAAGGAAATGGTGGCTGTGGAGATGTAAAAGGAGCTCGCACTGACTTGCCTGGGAAGAGAAGCTGTTTTTAGACACAACGGGAAAAATCTATTCAATATTTAAAGATTAAAGATAACCTAGTAGATTGCAAGTCTGCTTTCCGCTGCCTGAATAAAACTGAAGCTCTTCTCTAGTTGTACATTCTCCAGTAACAGCATCTTAGTAGCAACAGAGTAGATTCCAGGTTATAGAACTAGAAATTACCTTTAAACCCTACTGTTGCTTTGTTACACTGTAATCTGTTGTTACATCAGATACCTTTTATTAGAAACTCACTTTCACAGGAATAATTCATGGGTTCTTTTTTGCTTCCTCAAATAAATGAGAATAGAAATGCTAATTTCCCCATTTATAAATTATTCCACAAATGCTAGTTTCTTTGCCTGAGAATGCTTAGTTACACTGTAGTGCAAATTTTGAGTTACTGAGATATACAACTAGCAGATGATGTGAGAAGTGCTATTGTTTGAAAACGAGTCTCCTGGTGGTGTAAGCATGCATTTGCTTAATGATTCTGACACAGAGATCCGTCGATTTTTTTCTATAGATTAATGTTAAGCCATCAAAACTCATTTTTCGTTCTATTTACATGGCATTTTTCCAGATTTATTGAATAGAGACTTTGCAAGATTATATATGAAAGCAATGATTCATCAACCAGAACTGAAAGTGAAATTGGCCTTCAAATTTTGGTGGATTTTAACTGAACAAATAAGTCACATGCTCTTGTGTTCTGAGGCCAGAAAAAAATTTGGTTGTCTTTTGCATATAAATATTCACAGCTATAAATAACAATTCTTTTTTTTCATGTTCCCTACTATGAATTTAAAACCTCCTGCTACAATAAAATATCCCCGCAATGCAAAAAAGATGGTTTTGAATAGAAGTTAAACAGATCTGATAGAAGAGCAACATGAATGTTCACCAAAATTATTTGCCAGTATTCACTTCCTTGTAGACATAATGTTCTTCTTCCAGCCACTATTTTATACTTGTCTTTTTAATCCCAGTGACACCACATTAATGCAGTCACTTCAGTGCTTGTTTCAGAATCACTTGAAATGTTTCTGAAATAGTGAATAAAGAATAAGAACTATTTCCAGTATCCCTAGTTAAACATTTCCTTCCAAAGACAATCTCTGAAATGGATTAGAGAGGAATAGTTAGAGGAATGCTCTTATAATCTGTGTTTGTCTTGCTGATGCATTGTGCCTTGAAAGACTACAGGAAGGGGAGCTGAGGAAGTTATTTGAAGAATTTCTTAACACACTTGAGGAAAAAAGATGAAACCTGTGCAAAGGAGTGTATTGGCACTACTTGAGGATACCCAGATATTCAAGAGCAAGATAATTTTCATCTTTTTTCTGTTTTGAGAAACAGAAAAACATTTTCCAGATGTTTTCTTTTTTTCCCTTTTAATTTGCTTATGCAATTTGATACCTGAGTCTCAAGTACTCTGCAGAAGCTCACGGTTTATGGAAAATTCATCATTTGGGCTCAAGTTTGATTAAGCATTTTGGTCTATTTATTCCATTTATCTGTCTTACGTAAAATTTGGAATTTGTCAGTTTTTGTCTGGAGCAGAGACTTTTGTTGTCTGTAAATTACTAGCACACTTGCATTTTTGGTTTCAGATGAGGTTTGTAAGGACTACCACAATACAATTAATAATTGCTACTAATAACTTGATCTACATTCTTATAACTCACCCACTGAGATATCACTGTAAAATCCAAGGTTATTAGTTATTACTACTTATTTTCTATTGCTCTTAGTGCCTGGATGCTCATGTCAAGTTCAGATCTGGAATACATGGAATACACTTCACCTGCTTAAATGCACATATCTGCTTCTGGGAAACCTTTAGAGTTCAAAGTAATTAAGTAATTGTAGGAAAATACCTTTCTCTTTTGATCGTTTGGGGCTTTTAAGCATGATATCAAGCTGATTTCATAAAAGAAAGAAATTAATTTAGTTATTTCTGATATGAAAAGTGATGAAAATTCTAATTGCAATGGAAAAGTGTGACATGTAATTACTGAGTTTTTAAGATAAATATATTTAGTTTGAAAGCAGAGTATGATTGATAGTCTCACAGTTGTTTTTCTGTTTTTATTGTTTCCTGTGCTGTTCTTAGCAATTTAGTATTTTATTTACCATGCCTGACTCTTCTGGTTATGAATAGCTGTGGACAGCAGATGTTAGGAAGTGACTCTTGCTAAGCATCAAATGCTCCGTTTCAGTGCAATTAAGCTACAAGAAAGCCAGAGATTATAGCACAGAACAATAAACTTTGTTTTGGTAGCTGTTTCTTTCTCAATAACATGCCAATGCATGCTTTGCTTTTTTGACCAGAGATGGGCATCAAGCTCTTTCTTTCATGGGACCTTCATCACCCAACATGTTTCCTCTGAGATATTACAGCTCAGTGCTCATCTTTTTGGATATGAAGGTTTTGGTTTTTTTTTCCTATGTGTTACTTTTCACTGAAATAGAAGTTCATAGAATCACAGACTGCTTTGAGTTGGAAGGGACATAAAGATTATACAGTCCCAACTCCCTGCTGTGAGCAGGTCTGCCATTCACTGGATCACACTGTCCAGGGTCCCATCCAACGCAGCCTTGAACACCTCCAGCGATGGAGCACCCACAGCTTCTCCAGGCAGCCAGTTGTGAGCATTTCTTGCAGAAATGGGCTATTGCTGTGTGTAGCCTTCCCAACCTACTGCTTGACTTCAAGCTTGAGAATCAGTTCCATCTAGCTTTAAAACATTGAAGCAAAGGCTAAACACATGTCAAGCATTACTTAGATGTTAAGTTTAGATTTGATTCTGAAAAATAAACAAAAAAAGAGTTTTGCTAAACTTCGCAAAATTGAGCTAAATGTTAAAATTCTTGTAAAAATTGTCTTGTATTTCATATTGTAATATTTTTTTTCCTGTTTAAATATATTAAACATGAGAACTACAGAAATAAGCTGCAGTAGAAGTTAGCTAGTACATAGTGCTTTGCATAAGCCGTTCTTCAGTGTTGCTTAATTTTGACCAGATCAGTTTAGTGCACATTTAAATTTAGCCAATAGGAGTTTGAATTAAGTCGTTGTTTATCTTCTTTCAACTTTGCCGCAGGGTCTGTGAAGGAAAACATAATACTGTAGTACACGTTCCCTAATGTTTCTGAAGACAAGCCATTAATGGCATACATTGGAAAGTGCATTTTAAACCACGACAAATATTTTTTACAGGACAAGTAAAGAGATTTATTTAATCTGCCCTATTTTTAAAGTGATATTGCCATGTGACATAGGGTATTACTGTTAGAGAACTAGATAAACACATTAAAGTAATTAACCTTCCTGGAAAGGGGGAGCTTTTGAAACTTTAAAATACTGTTCCGAAAAATAGTCGCTGTTGAATTATCAACATCTGCTAGATAAAGACTAATGATATCATTATCATTTCTTTTAAGAATATTGGACTGATTTCATTTGGAGGCAAGTGAATTGAACTGAAATGAAATAAAGGAAGCTGAGTCAGTCTTTTTACCCCAGGACTGAATTTGGCACATTGTTTTCCTCCTGTACTTTTTATTAGCTCCCTTACAAAGCAATTAAGTACAAACAACTGAGCATCAGAATTCAGTCTCAAACCTCTTAGCAGAAGGAGAACATCATACAGTTCTTTAGGTTGTGGTATTTCAAGCCTGACATTTCTGCTTTTTGATTTAGTATAACAATATAGCTTTTCCAGCTCAACATTAGCCTAACATGTAGAGGTTGACATTTTCAAATGAATTCCTGATGAACATTATTGTGACATCATGATGAACCAGCTGAATTTTTACCTTATTCAGTATTTTGACATATGGAGGCAAACTATTTAAAATTCCTTGTATTGTTTTGTTTTTTTTTCTGCCTCTTAACTTTCTCCTTCATTTCTACTTTTCCAAATACTGAAAATGTATTAAAACTCTCTTTCTGCCTTCATAATTTTTCCAGTGTCACTTCTATCCATGCTGATTGATTTGAAGCAACATTTTTCTGGATGGCCATCAAAAGAATAAATACCATGCTTCACATGTGTTTCTTATGCTTGGAATGTGACACTGCAACAACTACTTCAATAATTAGATGGCAGCATAATCTGTCAGTGACTGACTTTGTGCTCTGTGTTACCAGAAGGGTACCAGTCAAACAGGATTTTAAGTCTCTCAACACATCTCACAGTTCCTTAGAAATTTGCTTGGCAACTGCAGAGATTTTTGCTTGGCAGCTTCAGTTTTTCATCAATATAGGTCTCCATCGAGGCTGAGCAGTTGCCTGCTGAAACTTGCTGATGTAACCACACTGCTGCCTGCATGTGAGTGCCATGTTTCTGTTACAACTATGCCTATGAAAACCAGATAAGTGGGAAGGAACCTGCCAGTGAAAAGCTAAAAAAGCGCTCAATGTGAGGTTCTGTATGACAGAATATATGACTTTTTCAAAAAAAAAAGAACTCTACAAAACAAAAAATTATTACTTTCATGTGTATTAATTCAGTTTTGGAAGATTCTTAGTGATTTTTTAGAGATAAATAATAATGGCATGGCCTAATTTTTGGCTTTAAAGAGATTTTTTAGATTTCTAAGAGATTAAATATAATTTTGTGCAATCTTGGTAAGTCAGAATGACCGTTTTTTTTTTAAAGTTGTCAGCAAAGCATGATGGGTAGACACCTTTCAGCATGAATCATTATTGCTAAAGATTAATTTCTAAAATTGCTAATATTTAGTGATGATATTCTGTTTTTTTTTTTTTTTGTCTTTGAAATATCTGATAAACATCCTCATTATCCTGAAAGATATCCAACACATGTACGTTCTCCTTCCTTAATCCCCCCACACTTAAATGAATAATGAGGATTCAGGAAAAAAAAAAACAACAAAACAAAACAGCAGGTCTTCCTTCCAAATCATATTGTGAAAGAGTTTGCTCATATTTTATTCTACATCTATGAATATATTCAATTAGATGCATCTTTTAACCATCCCTGTTCTGAATCTATCAAATGAGTGGTACCTTCAAAGGCAAAGCAAATTCAAGAATGTAATTGAAATGAATTCATTTTTGGCTACATGATTCATAAGTACAGTAATGATAATCGTGAGGAAGTTATCAAGTATGAGCTCAAATGTTTTTCAACAGTGTGTTAAAGATGTCTCTGTTAGATTTAACATGTGTTCCACATGGTAATTGCAGCTGATTCTTTTTGGCAATAAGTTGATAGTTGATTCAGGCTTGACAGGAAAATATTTAAGACTTTTTACCTAAAATGTAGTACGCTGTTCTATCTCCATCACCATGGAGAAAACATGCAAAAATGTAAACATAACTGTGGGCATATTTCAAAGAAATTTTACCATCCTTTGCTTAATTAATTTTTCCAGAATTTGTAATCAGGGTAGACTGGGCTGGAGCTTTTCTTTAGTAGAGCACAGTGGAGTACTTTTCTACTTCCCATTTAAAGTTGGGAATCTCAAGACAAATTTTATACCCATTCCAAACCAGGGTGTTGTTCTGAATGTATGGGAAGCCATTCCACTCTGACTGTCTGGCAGCTTGCCTCTGAATATGATCATGGAGACACACAGCAAGCCTTAAGGGGGTCACTTGCCTGCTGGGTTTCATAATAGTTGGTGCATTCTGAATAGTTAGTTTCATGATGTAAAAGTAAAGGATGCCTGGAATAAAGGATGTACTCCTGAGATGTGTTCACTGCAATAAACAAACATGAAAATAAGAAACCCTTAGCCCATCCCTGAGTCTATTACTGCTCAGGTTCTTTTCACAGCCTATTGCTGAGAACCTCAGCTGACTTCAAGGACTGCTCTTTGTGAAAGGGGTTAAATGAAGATAAATGTTTGTTCTGCTTTACTCTTGGTACTTGCTTCATCAGCTTAGAGGTGTAAATATTTGTTTTTCCCATTGATCTTCTTTTCAAAAATACCTTCCTATTCAGTTGGTTCTGTCCATAAACTATGCCTTCAGCTCTAATATTGAGTTCTGATATTTCAACTGCTTAGTCTATTAATCTTAAAGTGTGATTTTCTTCTTTTGACAATCTTTATGGATTGCAAGATGTTTAATTTTACCATTTAAAATACACAGTTTTTGCCATATCTTTCCTTGGTGCTGCTGTGAACAGTCCAAGCTGGACATGGTTGCTCTACAGAGAAGTCTCTGTGGGAATTAATTTTTACCCTCTATTCAGCACCTGTGAGAGCACATCTGAGACACTGGCTCCAATTTTGAGTTCCTCTGTATGAGACACACATGGATGTATTGGAGCAAGACCAGATGCCATCAAGATGCTTGAGAAACTGGAGCACAAGTTGTATGAGAAGAAGTTGAGTGATCAGTGTTTATTTAAGCTTTGAGAGATTTTATTGCTTTGTAGAACTGCCTAACAAAGGTGAAAGGGTGAAGTTAGAGCTTCGCAAGAATAAGATGAAGGTTAGTGTATTAAAATTGCAATAACAAGTTTGGATTATATGATTACACAATAAGATATGTTAGTGGTTTGTGGTGGTGGTGGTGTTATTTTTTTTTACTGGATTTTTTTATTTTTTTCTTAAATCATGAGATGGTGAAAACAGAAACAAAGGCCAAGGGAACTTTTGGCATCTCTATTCCTGGAGATACTCAGACCTTGACTGAATGGGATCTAAGCAACTGGGCAGAAGTTGACCTTATTTTGATCATAGAGGTGGACCTTGTAGAAGTCTTGTAGAAGTACCTCCTATCTCATGTCATTCAGTGAACACTATTCTTATACTTTGTTTTCCATTTACGTGCCTTTTAATTTGTTATCAGAATTTCACGTACTTTCTCTCTTAATATCAGTTAAATTTATTCTGGCAGAATCATCACTGTCTAATTTAAAAAATTTTTAAAAGTTGTATGCCACCAGGCTTATAGCACTTTCTCTTCACTGATGCAACAGACGTTATGGCAGATGATGCAATTTGGACTTCTAGTTCCTGCTTACAAACTCACAAAAGCACTGTTGTTTGTTTCTGTTCATGCATTTTTTTTCATGTAAGAAAACATCATCTTTTATACTGTGTTTGTTTCCACAGTCGTGTATACATTTGTGTGGTTCAGGATAGATTTCAGTTTTGGATTCCAGAGGTCATTCTCTCCTATTATTTTGGATTCTTTAGAATGTCTGTTGTTTCAGAACACGAGGTCTTTCTCTCCTATTATTTTGGATTTTTTAGAATGTCTGTTGTTTCAGAACACTGCCCACACATCATAAACCTTCTCACCCCCCACTCCTTCAAAAATATGCTAGACTTGTTCTTCAGCTTTTAACTAACCATAAGCTCTTCAGTGCTTCCATTCTTTTGCTATTCTTGTTCTTAAAGAGTATATTGATCACATTTCATTTTTTGCTGAATGTAGTGTATCTCAAATATCTCTTGTACAGTTTTCTATTGGTCTCTTCTTCCTGAGTTAACTTAAAATTAAAAAATCTTGTTCAGAAATGTTACTGACAAATATTTTTACACGTCATAGCCTCTACTGTTATCTATGCAGTGGAGTGCGTGGCACTTCTTAAGAAAAATTGTTCAGATAAATTTCTGAAGCCAGAATTATAGATCAATACAGCTTGAAATGGCAACTCACCTGTTCTCTGCCTGCATGTTGATATGTTGACCTGCCTGGACTCAGATATTTCCTTGCCTTTACATAACAGATAAGAGAAGGACAATCCAAGGATAATAAAACACTTCCTCTACATGCAGAAACATAAGAGAGTGAAGAAAAATATGTTAAAAATGAACTACACATACATGGAACTGTAAAGGAAAGATTATGATAACTTATTTTAGTTTGTAAGTTTCAGCTCAAAATCTTGTATACCTGGTTGTATTTTACTTTAAATGTTTGTTTTTTATACATTATATATATGTATCTTCTTTTTTCCAATACAAAATGAAAATATTTTTAAAATCTCAGCATTTTTGGTAAAATGTGATGGTTTTGGCCATGTTTTCTGGCCAGATCTTTACCAGTCCCAGCAATATCTCTTACGCAAGAATTAATCACTTGTATATTTTTGTAAATTTACTTGAGGCTTCCTAATCTTGAGAGGATTGTACTAGATCTAAATTCATGTATGATTAATGTTCAGTAAGTGATATCACTTTTTTTCCTTTTCTGCATGTTTTTCCCATGTTTTTTTACAAAGCTTGGGCTGAGTAGTACAAAAGAGCTTATAAAGTTAAGCTCTGTTATATAATGGAGTAGTGTTCCTTGAGCAAAATGACAGTTGTGACATTGTCAATGTCATTTCAACAGACTATATACAAAATACAGCCAAAATACATCAAGTCAACATATGTCTATTAGCAAAGAAAAAGTTTTTGCAGCTTATGTGCATTTTCTTCCTCCCGATTACAGGCTTCTACTTCAAGATTCATATAGTATGACAGAAAGCAAGCTTGGAATTGGATGAAAGTTATAAATAAACAGTAGTATGCATTACGAGTTTTTTTTTTTAACTTGTCAGAAAAAAGTATCCTTATTCCATCAATACTTCAGTTGGTCAGCCAGTGGCTCAGCATTTCTTAGCTGTGAGAACACGGGGTTTGAGGAAGTGAAGATCCTCTAAATTTAGATTTTCTACAGCAAAATATAGACCTGTTCAAGCTATGTTTCTAAACTCTGTATGTTGTGCACTCTTCTTAGACAATTTTTAACCACTTTGAGACCACTGGAGACTTTCAAGGCAAGGCTGGATCAGGCTCTGGGCAACCTCATCAAGCTGTAGGCGTCCCCCATTTCCAGGGGGTTGGATTAGGTGGCCCTTAACTGTCCCTTCCAACTCTAAGGATTCTGTGATTCTATAATTCTGTGATTCTAAGTCTGCAGTAATACTTCCAGTTAACAGTTGAAGGAGATACCTAAGCATCAAAGCACTGCAGTTTTGAGGTGGGATGGCAATTAGAAAACTGGGTTTTCATACCTCTGACAAATGCATGTATGTGCTTGTCACGGAGTTATCTCTAGATCTATCTGTGTCTGTGACAGGGGTTTAGCAGGCCCACAAGCCCACCGGCCCAAAAAAGGGAAAGGGGGGTGTCAATGATTTACAGGCCGGTTCTGTGACTATAGGGGCGGGGGACCCATGGACCAATGCCCTGGGAAAGGGAAAAGGGCAAAAGGGGGAAGGGTAGGGAGGTGGGAGATGAGCCTAAAAACAGAGCAGCGGCAGCGATCTGAAGAGGAAAGTTAATTTATTAAATAAGATATTGGAATGCAAGATAACACAATATAATACAATATAATTGGAATTGAGGCTAATAAATAAAATGAGAGTGTCCAAAACCGAAGGCCTTACTCTAAAGCTGAAGGCGAGACAGTCAGGGAGCACATGCACTGCCAATATGAGCAGCAAAAAAAGAGAGCAGTCTCTGCAAGCAGTTTTATCTGTCCCTCTGAACACAAAGTCCTCTGGGGTATGTAGTTCTTCTCTTTCCAAGTATCTGGAAAATCGTCAGTCCACCGAACCAGAGCATTAACTCTTTAACTCTCAATGCTTTATTTACCCGATTTTATGATGTGGAATACTGATAACAAAAATCATAAAACCATGACAGCGCTGTAATCAGCTAGAATCAGCTCAGTATTTTCTTCCCAAGGCTTTCTTTCTGAAAGCTCTGTAACTTTCACAAAAACACATCAAGAACTGTGCTGAGCACTCTAGAGTGGTTGTGATCTCAGTGCTTATGAAGTAAAAAATTAATTATTGAAAAGATGTTTTTTCAGCTTTGATGTGTTATCCTGCCTGAGCTAAGCTTGCAGAAGAACTGTAAGGCTTTTCTAAGATCTCTTGGTATTGCTGCAAGTTACTGATTCCAAAAAAGTGTGCAGAGTTTGCTCTTTGGAAGAGCACTTGCTTTCTCTATATGTGAACTTCAGCCTTTGTTTACATTCAGACCTACTGCTGATGAACTCTATGCGACTGTGAATTTCACCTGAGCTCTCAAAATGAAATAATCAAAGTAAATTATTCCACAAGAAAGAGAAAACAGCAGAAAAAGAGTTAGAAAATTATTGTACTGTGTAGGAAATATTAAACGCTCTAGTTATCTTCTTATAATGTTGCGACCTCTAAACCTGTGTTTGAGGTGAAATTGCATATAAAACATCTCATAGTAGCAGCGCACACTGAATTTAACAGAAGCTGAAACACTGGTTTCAATGAACTCAGAAGCAAACTGCATTGTTCACTGAAGGTTAATGAGAGCAGATTTTTTTTCTGTCAGTAGAGCTGCTTTTGCTTCCTTTTTACTTTGCAATTTTCAATCTAGATCAGGTACAGAATAAACAAATTTGAAAAATTAGAATGATGGTGTTTTGGAATGATAACTCCTCTCTATCGACATGACAGGGGAGATACATGTCAGTGGACTAGGCAGCGTATTCTGAAAGAAGACAAAGGAAATTAGAAAGCAAGCTGTACTGTTATCTGATAACAGTTAGCAGATAATTCATGTCCAAAATCTGAGTACCCAAAATAAGTGCTTATAATGTAAAAGTAAAAAGTTGAAGGAAATTATATTCTTTTTAATATTGTATTTTAACATTCCCTCATAGTGGCTTGAAACTTCCTAATGACTGCAGTGAAAATAATGAAACTCCTACCACCTTGGTTTTGGGTTTAACTCTGATTGAATATGTGCATGATACTATAAGATTTAGTTTATGAAAAAATATTAAGTTATCTGAGACTGTATCTGGATTTTTAGGTCTTCATTACTGAGGCATACTACAGCTATGTGTTCGTATGCATGGTTGTGGTTGACTGGGACTGGAGCTGTTTCTCTCAAGTATCAGTTCACAGAATCACAGAATCTCAGAATCACAGAAACACCAAGGTTGGAAAAGACCTACAAGATCATCCTGTCCAACCATCCACCTATCGTCAATAGTACTCACTAAACCATATCCCTCAACACAAAATCCAAATGTAATTTAATCCTTTCCACTTTTAAATAAGGTAGTATGTGTTAATTAAGTTCGCATTTTTGAACAACTTGTGAACACTTCTGTCAGGAGTAAGTATATGTCAGAATATCATGAAATTTCTCTTCCATCCATCACTCTTGCAGTTGGAGCAGATCCAGAATTAGAAAACAGTAAACTTTTACATTTTGTTGCTGCTTGTACAGTGTCTTCCAGAGAGGACTAACAACAACAAATAGTGCTACTGAAATCTTCATGAGTTCTGCAAAATTCATTGTTTGATTGCTCAGTTTCTTGGTGAGCAGGAAGTTTAAAAAGGTATATATTTAGCATATCTGAGCTCATAAAAACTTCAAAATGCTTGTATATATGAAGGCTATAAGGGGAATGGTTTTAAATGGAGATTTAGATCAGACATTAGGAGGAAATTCTTGGAGGATGGTGAGACATGGAACAGGTTGCCCAGAGAAGCTGTGGGTGTTCTGTCCTCGGAGGTGTTCAAGGATAGGTTGGATGGGACCCTCGACTGCCTGATCCAGTGGTTGGCAACCCTGCCTACAGCAGGAGGTTGGAGCTGGTTGGTCTTTGAGGCCCCTTCTAACCCAAATTGTTCTGTGATTCTACCTGCAATGAATCATAAAATAAGAAGAAAAATGATTATGAACTAGGGATAGGCAATACTATTTGGAAATAAATAACAAATAGATGTTAGAGTATTGTATATACATTATATATATATACTGTGCTTTGGTATTTACATAGGACCTAACATCTATGTTGGGTTGAATGTCTCTGTAAAGTGTTTCTGGTCAGGATAAAGCTTTTCACCGGCTTTCCCCATTTAGCTGTAGAATGCCTGCAGTCCATTGGGAATTACTTCAATATATCAATTCAAGTTCATCTTATAAAAAACCCTAAACAGCATCTTCTTTGGAAAATGTATCATAAATAAATAAGATGAGATGGAAAAAGCAGCTTATCTTTGCTTATCTGGTATAGAAACTGAACAGAGTTCATTATAAAACAAGAGCTAATTTGTTGGTTGCAATCTTCCTAGTCTTCCTTCTGCAATTGTGTTCCTGGTTTTGTCACTCTAAACTCCTAGAGTTTCCTTGGCACAAGTTCTTGCAGTAGCTGTTCAGGATGGTAACTCACTGCTAGATGTTGGGAGGTGATGGATAGAAAACAGTGTTATATATTTTGTGTTCAGAAATAAATGTATTAAAAAAAAAAAGAAGGATTATTTTTCCACCTTCTTCCCTCCCTATAGTATATAGTGCAAAACTATTTCAAAATGAGAAGAAAGTATTCTAGGATAAAACACTGCTTTTAAATCTATTCTTCTTCTATCTTCTTCTAATCTCATTGTAGTGGAATGAAGATAAGGGCATAATAGATCATAACTGCTCTAGACTTATTATGGCAAACTGATGTATTTGTTCTTACATACTGCCTTCCACTAAAGAGTAAATTTGAGGTTTAATGCTATAGAGTGTGCAATTACAGTTTCAATCATGGCATCTGAGTTGCAAACAGGAGCAGATGTAAGTGATCACTTGGTGTGCCCTGAACAGAAATAGCACTTGTCAGAAAGTCCTCACAGGTCTCTTTGATATAACAGAAAGCTTTTTCAATAGAACTAGGATTGAAGTTGTATGCATATATTATGCAAAATATTATGCAGAGTTGTATTAAAACATAGTTCTGCCAATAGAATAAGGAGAATAGTTTGAAGATTACATGACATGCAAAAAACCCTGTGCCTTTCAGCTCTTTGAAGATATTCTGCATAGTCTAAAAACAAAAGTATAGTTTTTGATTCACTTATTATTTTAGTATGATGTGTAGGGTTCATGTGGTTGCTTTATAATTCAAGAAATTCAGTGCCAGAGGTGAAGGGAATACGTAATGATGAGGGTAATTTTGCAAGCAGACTAACTAACATAAGTCAAAAATCATTCAGGAAAACCAATGGAAATGAACAATATTGCAGCAGTGATGGTATGTCATAATTTCTAGAAAAATTACTTGACATAAGAACATCTAACATAGCCTGAATTGGAAAGTAGGTTGATTTAAGCTTTGATGAAATTTAGCTTTGTATGAGAATCACTATGAAAAAATATGCAACACACCCCCCTCTTGCATTAGGCTGACCCTCAAATATATACAAATGAAGCTCCACAACTAGGACAGGCACTCTAATAGTCTCATGACACTACTTTCTGTGACAACATCATTTATGAAGGAGTGTTTTGTTGTATGTATTGTATTTTACTTGATTGGGTAATTCCAGCTGCACCAGGAACTCTACTGTGTAATATTTGGCTTCCTTTTGTTGTACTATTTCTTTCCTTTGTATTTCCAATAAGGACTCCAGTGGACAAGCTGGACTGCTCTTTGATCAGTATTGGTGGGAAAAGAAAAAAGCACATTGACAGAATAATTATTGAGGGCTGTATATTAAAACACATTTCACAGATTATTTTTAAAAGGATAAAAAAAATAGTTCTAAAAACAATTTTAAAAGTTCTCTGCTTCCCATAAAACCATGCAACTTCTTCCACTATAGCTTTTTTTTTTTTTCCCCTCCAACAGCCTAATAGCAGATTGAAGTGGACCTACCACCTGTCCCATGTTTATTTCTTACCAGTTCATCCTTTATCTCTTCACAAATATTCCTTGTCCCCCATACTGTTTATTATTTTGAAAGCAGACTGGCTTTTGTAGTACAATGCAGACTAATTTTTCTTGTTCTTTGTACAGCATAGCATGCACATACTGATTTTTATGAAAACTGAAGAAGAGCAGACAGTTTTGATTTATTGTTAGATTTACACAGAGTATTTGAGTCTGTGGCTTTATGGCGCACAGAGAGCATATCATTATAATTAGGTTAGATTTTTTTTTGCTACATTTTAATTTAGAATGTTACAAGTCGTTGTGTAAATTCCCTTGACTTAGATTTCGGATCTTCTTGTACAGTGCTTACGGATAGATGCTTGCTCGTTGATGTAGAGTAAAAAAAAAAAAGTGTTCTAGTAATAAGTGTTTATTTGAAACTATTTGAAAGTCTTTATTTTATAAAATCTTCATACTGGGGCCAATTAATTCTCGAACATTTCTCACTATGTGGTGACAATATAATTAGCTATATAAAGTTCAAGCACTGTGAATCACTTGATGTATTCTTTATTCTAGTTTGTGTTCTAATGTGACATGGTTAGAGTCTACACTGAAAAAAATACCTCCATTTTCCTGCTTGCTTGAGTTCCCTTGCTACAGTTCTCGCCTCAGTTATAAATTTGCATTCCTGTGGTGGAACTCTTGTCACAGTGGAGCTGGTTGGTATTCTGCCATTGATGAAGCCACTATGCAGCCTCTTTTCTTCATTATTGAGTTCCCCCTCAAGCTTCCAAAGCTATAAAACGACCTACTGTTAATTATTTGTTAAATGCCTTTATTCAATGTCAACATAAATCTAGTTCCTAAGCATGGAACTGCATCATATAAAGCTTCCTAATTCTGAAAATTAACTGAAAACTATTTCTCAGCTCATACGCATGGTGTTATTCTGAGCAATA
This sequence comes from Meleagris gallopavo, assembly GCF_905368555.1. Taxonomy (NCBI): domain Eukaryota; kingdom Metazoa; phylum Chordata; class Aves; order Galliformes; family Phasianidae; genus Meleagris; species Meleagris gallopavo. Next base: position 14,800,453 of record NC_139435.1, on the reverse strand, counting down.
CTTATTGAAGCATCTTAAACAAACTTTGAATAATATAGTAGTTTTATGTCAAGCACTGTAGTCTAGCAATTCTATTAATGAGTATAATGAGTATAATGAAAAATAACATTCACACTCCTCCTTTCTAATGCCAAGTATTTTCTAGGATTTATTTTGTGATAAGCTGTCAACATAGAAATTTTGACAGAGAGATGCATTGCGTAGTTGGGAATTCCAGATTTAAGGCCATGATCCTGTCAGACTGAGAGTGTACAGCTTGAGTAGGCATTTGTCTTCTTTTAGATTCAGCCTTTTTATTTATAACAGAAGGAGTAAGAGCAGCAGCTCAGTGCTAAAGATCTGAGATTGTCCTAAACTCTTCTGCAAATGAAAAATGTTTCCTAGTGGATTTAATGAAACTTAATAGGCATAAAAACTTACTAATTTAGCACTTACAATTAAACATGCAGAATAAAATCACAGCTTCACAGATGTTGCTAGTGACTAAGGATTTCAGCAAGGTCAGAATATAATTCAGGATTGAGGATGACAGTCAAAAAACCATAAATTTACACGTTAAAAAATGGTAAATTTGCTTACTTAAGATTAAGGAAAAATTGTAGTATAAATTTCTTAGAAGCTCCAGGATAAGAAATCAGTGTCCAAATGATACAGAAATATTTTTCAATTGATAAACATCCCTCCCGTCCCATATCTCCCCATTTTATTCCTGCATTAATCATCTATAGTCATTAGATTTCTTCTCTAGAAGCTAGGAAAATGAAGAAGACATCCTGCAATTCATATCCAGAGACAGAAAGTAAAAATGGCACTTCACTCTTGCTCTGCAATGGAGTAAACACTGTCATGGAGATTCTTGATAGTCTTTTTCTTTCATGATTTGCTTATTCAAAGATAAACTGTGCAAGAATTAACAGAATGTGTGTGCCCTGAAAAAAGAAAATGGAATAATCTATTTCAGATGGGTTCAATTTCTTATTTTAGGTTCCCTAAAAAATACAACATTTTAGATTAACTGGAGTTAGGATGGATTTTTTGACCCAGATTTCCAATTTAAGTTTAAGTTAGTGTTCACATCTTTCAGGTTTTGTGGTTATCATACATAGAGTTTGTTATGAGCAGAGTAGATATTTGGTACATATGTGATATCCTTTCACCAAAGGATATCAGTTTAGTGATTTAAAGGAAAGTAACTCTCAGAGAAGTATTTTCAAAAAACATACTTATTAGGGAATTAATAATCTTTAAAGAGGATTTGTAGAAGTAAAGAATTACTAGTATAACATTTTTACAAAGTATTATCCATCATTTCAGTTGTGATTGGAATGCATTCCAATCTGCCAGAAAATTCTGTAGCTGTGCTGGAGAAATATCTGGATAGTTTTGGCCGAGAGGGTTTTCTTAGTGTGTCCTACCTCACACAAATAGGTTTCTCAATGGACTAAACAGTTGTATTTTTGTTAGTTAGTTAGTTAGTTTGTTTGCAAATACTGTTGCTTCAAGAGCTAGAATTTAAGTTCTTTCCTCCTCAGTAAATCACAACATTTTCATCTCAAAAAACATAACAAAAAAGTCTGTCAGTGTAGTCACTTGTATAAGAAATATAAAACATGAAAAGGCCTCTTATCCAAATTATCCTGTGGAATGGTTAACTTTGAAACAAATCCAGGACTGATTAAAAAGCAGAGTAGTTAGCTGTATGAGAATGTGGTTGACAGAATTTGAAAAAATGCAGATGAAAATACATGTCACAAACTTGTATAAAGTGATTAAAAAAAAAAAATGTAAAGTAGTTGGTGAAAACATGATGGGGAAGATGAGGAAAACAGAGGATCATATTTCAGAGGTCTGGGCAACTCAACTTTCTGAGACCGTGAACTTGCCTATCAAAGGCAACATTTCTGTAGTCTATAAAACTGCTGGTGATCTTTATCATCACAGTGGTTGCACAGAGCCACACCAGTTCAAGAAACTTGCCAGTAGTTGACAAGCAGGGAGGACCTACTACACCTTGCAGTTTGCAAATCTGAAACTGGAAATGGAAGGTGGAATCTAAGTATTTCAACATGGAGCATATAAGCATTGCTGAAAATGCTACTTAAAAAAATAAAATTTCAGACAACTCAGTGATAATTACATTTTCTGACATAAAGGTTACATGGTTTGATCATGCTGATGCTGCTGCAAAGAATAAAACCATGGACGATTAAAGGAAAATGAAAGTTTTAAACTTTAATTTCAGTCCAAAGCATCTGCCTACTGTAAAGGAATCTGACTGCTTAAGAAGTCTAAAGTTTCTCTTTTTATGCTTTAGAACAGGACAAACAGTTACTTGTCTGTGTGTAAGCCTAGAACAATTATGTAAACATCTTTTTTTCCTGTACTTTGTTCACAAAGAATGACGGCAAGTGAAGGTCAGTATTCCCTTCATGCGGAGTTACGTATTTCAGATCACCGTTTTTTGTTTTTTTTTTCTTTTTTCTTTTTTCTTTTTTCTGTGCATCTTGGTAAGAATTTCACTGAATATATTCTTGATGTGTTTGTAAGTATGTGGAAATACTGACAAATTTGTCAGTGTATGAAAATACTGAGGAAAAAGAAATTCCTTCTAGAATCAGCTCAGATTCTGAAATGACAAATTAAATTAAATTTACGTAGCTTGCGTATAAGAAGTAATATTTTTGTTTACATGTGCTTGTGACCAGCTCAGCTACTTTAAGGATGATGCCAAGCAAGTAGATTGATTTCTGTATCTGTGCTTTGTTCTTTCTGCTGACAAATGTAGACTGTTAAAATGCAAATCAATAAGAACAATGCTATAGAGAGCTATTAGCATTAAATTCTGGTCTTGAAATGCAAAGATTGCACATCAGAGTTATTAACAAAGACATGTGGCAAGATGGATGATTTCTCCTTCTGTTTCTGGCTGAGTAGCATAATAGCAGTGAAAAAAACCTTGAACCTATGTTCTTTTCTTGAATGATTATGGTCCTTCTAGGGTAGAGTACTTGATGGGAATGCAAATTTCCCCCTGCCACTAGATGCCTTCTGCCTTGAGGCTGGAGAAGAGGGCAATTGCAGGCAGTGCTCCTCTTCTTACATAAGTCCTCAACCCAGAGAATCCAGCAAGAATTGTGATTTGGAAACTTTCTGTTACGACAATGGTTGAGCTGTATGTAGGTGTAGTGGGAAATGTAGGAATTTGTTCATTCCTCTTTTTGGAGCTTCTAATCTTCCCCTGCAAAGAGATGAATGAACCTGACGATGTGGGTGAAGATCAAGCGAAAAGGAAGGTTCTGTGAGCAGTTTAAGAGCAGATCCAGAGAGAAATAGATAACTGGGCCATAACAAAACGGACTTCTAGGGAAAATGCTTGAAGTGATAGGGTACCTTCTTGGTAAACTGCCATAACGTCAACAGCTTCAGCATCCATGGAAGGCAAATATATTAAGAGGGCTGCGTGATTATAACTTTAGATATATTGTGCACTTTGGAAAATGGAATAGGTGAGAATTAGCTGATTTTGTTGCTTCCTTACAAAACTGTATTCAACACGGTGCTTGATAAAAATACTTGGAAACCTTCTAACACTCAAGACAAAGCTATCTGGAGCAGTAAAGCAGGAAGATCATTTACTGATGCGAATTATTCCATTTCTTCTGTTTCTTTAAGTCTTATTTGTTTGTTATTGGTAGGGCTGAGCATTATTATGCATTCTTCATGAAGAGAGTGAGAAATAAATTAACACCATATTTGAAAGTGCGTAGCACAGAAGAATGTAGGACGAAACAAATTAATAGCACAGATTCATTTATAAACTGGTGAACAAAAGTAAAAATGACTACAGGTGAACAAGCCTGGAGCAGACGGTTGGATACATGAATGTGAGCAAAGCAGCAATCAGATTTTAAAAGGAGCAATAAAGTTCTGCCTGAAATTAAAAACATTCAGAAAAATAGTAATTGGTCTGTATTTCACTCTTAGCGTTTTACCTATTTGACGTCTGAATTAATAAATCCTTCTGTACCCCAAAAAAGAATCTCAGGGTCAGGATCCTGAGTGCAGGATCACAGATAGGATATAAGCTATGTTAGATTTGTTAAATCTGGGACGATAATATTCCTACAAGCCTCCCAAAAGAATTGCTAGTCAACCACAGCCACACTGTTTCTGTTGTCTGCAAGGTAAAATAGAAGATCTCAGATAGAAAAGAAGAATTGTGTCACAGCTGGATATAATGGAGATGTCAGGTTTAATAATTTGACTTTGTAGGCTGAAAATGTGATTGATTTCACTGGGGTTATTTATAGAGTTCAGTCTCACTGATGCAGAGTAGGGAGACTTTCGGACATATTTTCCTTGGCAAGCAAGTTTTCTTATGCATAGAAGACTGCTAAGACTATGAGTCTCAGGAGAGACTAATTAAATTGAGGAAGAAATGACAAAGAAAGGGGAATTAGAACTCATAATGAATGTCTTCTTATTTGATTTGGTAATCAGTTTTTCCTCCTTGCAGTCTCCCTTCTAGCAACATTACCTGCTTTATAGTTTTATATACCATCCTTTGATTAGTTTCAATTTTGGGACAACATGGGGAAAAGACACATTCAGCAAGTCTCCATATTAAATATTGACTGCTTTGTGATTTGTTTTTCATTTGAAATCTGAAAGAGAAACAGCTGTTAGCAATCTTTCCAGAATAAGCTCAAAGACACTTTTGTTACAGCTTAAATCTGTAGCGGCCAACTTTCTTAATCATCTTTGAGTAACTGAATGTTACCAAAAGAAATTGTAATTGTCAGTAATGTACATACGGCACAGAATTATGCTGTCAGAGCAAAGGGGTTTCTACTAGCAATCAGACTTAATGTTTCATTGTTAACTGACAGTATAAATAAATATTGATATTCTTATTACAAAGAAGTGTTAGTATATCTAATCACTCTTTGAAGTAAAGAAGGTTCATTTACTTGTTCTAACTGAAAGTAAATAGTGATTTTTTTTAAATCTTTAAATGTAGAAAAAAGTAATTTATTCTTACCTGTTGTGGATGGTTGTGTGTACAAAGCATTAAACATGAACACTCTGGCTAAATAAATTCAACACTGAAGTTTAGATTTTCATTTTAACAAATTCAATTGCAACTCTAGTTTAAGTACTAAAGTACCTCTTAAATTGAATAGGTGGGCTTGAGTTATTTTTCCAATATTGAGATTGTGATGGCAGTTTATAAACTCACAGGAGCAGCAGCTTGTCTATGCATCCTCAGCCAGCTTTTTACTCAAAATAATCCAATCAATTTCACCTGAGTGGATCTTGACTGGACTGAGATTCCAAATTCTCTTAGTGACCAAACCACTAAAATATCATTAATTTTTTAGCTAGATATTTCTTAATGAAGATCTGCTTTATACTGTTCTCATCAAAGTGCCTGAGAAGGTCTCTTGGTCTGTCTTCTAATTCATTTGCAGCAATAAAAATAAAGCTCTATATGCAGATGAGTACTGCAAAGATCTATAACACAGTAAATTTAATAGTCCCTAGCTTAGCAACTTGAGAGTCAAAAGAATATATTAATATGTAATTAATGTAATGATTGATCAGATTGCCTAGAGAGACAGTGGCATCTTCATCCTTGGAAAGACCAACCTGGACATGACCTTTAGCAATGTGCAGGACAGAACACTGCTCTGGGCAAGGAGTTACACTGTGTGATCCCCAAAGGTGCTATTCAATCTCAGCAATTCTATGATGAATGGACAACCCAAGAAAACTGCCTGAATTTCTCAGTAGTCAGATGAGCGGTCTCAGAGCAGGAAGCTCTTTCTGAAAAAAACAGATCTAACTACGTTGGGACTTGTCCTGAAGACCTTCAGGCAGTCTGAAGATAGTCTCTGTGTAGATTGCAGTGACTATCATTTTCCATATGCAAATAAGATAATGATTATTTAGGCCTGCATGAGTTAAATTTTACAGAGTGCATATTTGTCAGTATAGGCCAAATCTTTACAAAGAAATGAAAAACTGTTAAATGATATTATGTAGAAAGTTAAGAGAAAGATAGCAGTTAAAATTCAGTAAATTGCTATTAGAAGAATCTGCTGCTTCATCAGCAGTGTGAATGAAGATGTAAAAATTCTTCTCATAAAACTTTGTCTTGGAAGAAAGCTGATCAGTACTGTAAAGTACATTTTAATAAAGCAGTAAGGAATGTATTGGGCCTGGAGACAAACAGCATGGGTTATAGCCCTGTGTTGCAGAAAGGCTTTTCTCAAAAGGCAGAGTTGATGGTGTCATTCTGAGAATATGCTTTGTGAAAAAATCTAGTTTGAAGTACATGTCTTGACCTCTTTTACCTGAATTCACCTCTTCAGTTGTGCCAGTTCAGGTATTTGTCAGGTCATTCTGTAAGGCAGATCAAGGAAAAAGATCTAAGTTCAAAATCAAAATAGACTTTTTATAATGCATGTTTTAACACAGTCGTTTCCTTTATCCATTTTATGGCAATGCCTACCACTTCACTTGAAAGAAACATGTAAGTACTGTAAAAAGCCTTACACTTGCTGTGCAGTGCCTAGAAGAGGAGAGGACAGGAAGATTCCTTGAGCTGTTTTGAAGTCTTTGGTTAGTAAAGTACCTTTGCAATTAATACATTTCTTTCCTTCAATTAAATAAATAAAAATATGTATATATTCATATATGTATGTATATACGGGGGCAAAAATATGTGTAATGACTCTTCCTGATGTCTTTTTTCTGACTGTAAGGTAAGTTTCACAATTTCGTATGATAGATGGTTCTTGAATTCAGTCTCTTTTGCAGTTTGTGTCATCAGTAATTTTTGTTCAATTTATTATTTTTGAACTACATACATTCTGGACTCCAGCATCCGTCTCTCTGTTAATTATTGTCTTTCTTTCCATAAACTGGGGAGTTTTCAACAATGGTTATGAGTTTCTTTGTGTATATATACAATAACACAGAAATTATTTGTAAGTAGAACAATCACAAAGAAAGCAATTTTTGTGAGTCAAAAGTGCAAGGAAACCTTAGAATAGAAACATGATGCCACAGCCTTTTTTCAAAGAATATGAGAAAGTGCTGTCAGTTAGGTATAACAAGGGAATATTTGCAACTGACATAAGGGAAAAATGGTGAACAAAATTTACATGAGGTCTATACGTTTTGGGAAAAGCAAGCAAACAAACAACCAAAAAAATCCCCACACAACTGCCTCCTCCCTTGCTGCTGCAACTAATCTGAATTGAATGGATTCACTATTTTGTCCTGAGCTACCAAGATGCACATTTCTGGCACTACGCAAGGGTAGATATGTTTTTTATTCTTCTGGAAATATTTCAGTATGTTCATGGACACTTGCTTCTGCTTCAGTGCAAGTCAGCAAGCTGTCTCAGCAGTTTGTATTTCAGTCGAGTCTCAAAGTGGAACCAGGCTGCAGCTTCCCCTGCACTCCTGCCATTTAAGTTTTTTTTACTGTGCTTCTGCGTGGCCTGTGCTGCATCTCAGTGAAGCTTCTTTCCCTGGATCATTGCACCAAGTCCAAATACATGGCATTCAGCAAAGCTAAGTACTGAGTGCTGTACTTGTGACACAACTCCAGGTAGAGATACAGACTAGAGAAAGATTGGCTGGAAGAGTTCCCAACAGGGTCCAAGGGACCTGGGGGTACTATTCAACAGCCAGCAGTTTGCCCAGGTGGCCAAGAAGGCCCAGAGCCTCCTGGCTTGCATCAGAAATTGAATGGCCAGAAGAATTGGGAACAGGGAACTGGGGCACTGATGTCTGTACTAAGCACAGATGAGACCTAATGTCAAATACTGTAGTCAGTTTTGTGCCCATCACTATTAAAAGGATATTGAGCTACTCAAGTATGTGCAGAAAAGAGCAATGAAGTGAGTGAAGGGACTAGAATAAAAGAAGTATGAGGAGCAGCTGAGGGAACTGGTGTTGTTTAGTCTAGAGAAGAGGAAGCTGAAGGTAGACACCATTGCTGTCGATAACTACCTGAAAGGAAGTTGCAGCAAGGTGGAAGTTAATCTCTTTTCTTAGACAGTGAGTGATGGCATGTGAAGCAGTGGCCTTGAGTTGTACCATGGGACGTTAAAATTTGGTATTAGGAATAATTTCTTTATAAAAAGGAGTGGTTAAGTGTTGGTACAGGCTGCCCAGGAAAATGGTGGAGTCTGTATCTCTAGAGGTATTTAAGAGCTGTGCGGATATGAAGGACACAGCTTAGTGATGCGATTCAGTAGGTCAAGTTAATGGTTGCCCTTGAAAGTGATCTTGAAAGCCTTTTCCAAGGTAAATGATTCTACGGCAGAGGGATAGATTTTCTGGCACACTTCAAGGTGGATAGAATAGAAACTTATAACATTACTGAAAGTAGTGGAGTGTAAGGCTGTAGAAGCTCCCCTGCCCCTTGGGTAACTGCCCATAACGGCATGAATTTAGTGATCTTTGACTTGGGAGCAGGTTGTTTTGCCATCACAGATGTTTTGCTCTTCACCCCTACTCACTGATATTGCAATTGCATCCAGCTTTCAAATACTGCTTTAACATGTCTTCCAAGTATAATTCTTTTTTGAAATCTTAATATGAACATTCAAAATAGTTACAGGGCCACAAGACAACTGTTTTCTGCTGCTGCTTCTCTGTTACTATCACCTGATTGACATTCATCCCAGAAAATCTACGTACAACAGCAGCTATGTCCATACTTGCTAACTTTAAACAGCCTCATTCTGGACCCTCTCCTTTGTATTAGTTTACCTGGCATGTTTACTGGAAAGGCTTCAGCAAGACTATGATAAAGAAAACAGATGTGGGCTTCTCCTTCAGACCCTCTGTGTTTCACCCTATTTCTTTGTGTTTGTGCAGCTGTCAGCCCAACAGATCAGACCTATAGGGATGTGTTATGTTGAATGCAGCTGTGCAAAAACCATGTTGCTTCCAGGTTTAAGCTTCTGCATCTGCAAAATGCAGCTCAGTGTTGCGTAAATGCGTTGGCTGGAGTCAGTACTGCTTTGATATCTGCAATTCTTGTGCTTTTATGGAAGTCTGTAAAATCTTCCTTTACAGAAAAAAGAACTAAAACCTTGAAGGAGGGTATTTTCCCCACAGGATGTAATTTATGGTTTTGAAAGAAATTCTGACATTTTCCATGAAATGTTAAGGTTATTCTTGTTGCTTCTCATGAAGTCCATTTGTGTGTGGTCTGTAGTTCCCCTCAATTATGATGTTCAGAAATTTCATGCCTCCTATCTAAGCAATTTATACCCTTTTTTTTTTTCCCCTGGACCTCTCTAGTTCTGTTGGATAAAGGAAAAAATTCTTTCCAGCTCAGCAAAGTGTGCATTTGCAACCTGCTGTCATTAAACAGATAAAGCTGAAACATCATGTGGACTTTGCTGTCCCAGTCCCTGTCAGTATTCTCTTATTTTGCAGCTACAAAGAGCATGTTGTTACATAACTAACATAATTTTTAATGTCACGGCAGTCAGCTAGCTAAATGGAAAGCAAGAATCAGGTTATTTTAGTTAGAAAAGAAAAAGAATATATGACATCATTCAGATAGACTTTATTTACAAATATCATTGCTATATTTTGAAGAGCTTTGAAGAGAAGTTGTCCTCTGCAGAAAAATACTCGACTCAGTTTGGACAGTAGGATGCGCCGTGGCTTGAGTGTGTGTTCATCACAACTCTTTGGTTTCTATGAGTTCATTTACAGAACACATCCTTATCTTAAAAATGTGGTACAACTTCTGGCTGTTGTTTTTAAACACACATAGCTTAAAGTTGTTCTGCCATGTTCACGTGCAAGCACCTAAATAGAAATGTCCTGATCTGCAGAGGTGTGATCAATTCTAGGTCCTATTGAAATCAATAGGAACTGATGATTGCTCAGTTCTTTTGAAAACCAGGCCATTTATATATAGGAACCTAAATACGGCACCCAATTTTGAAAAGCCTGCCTTTAACATCCTATACCATCTTCTTCTGATATCTGGGTCCCTGACACAAGAAAGGGTAAGAATGGTAATGAAAAAACAATTGTAATGAAAAGAAGACTTACCAGTGCACCCAGGAATATTTCTCTGCAGTGATTATAAAACAATTTTTAAAATTGCTATAAGCAAGTTTCTACAGGTGAAATGTTCTTTCTCATATTTCCTCTTCTGACTGAGAAGAAAGTGGAACGCTCCTTTGCATCACAGTCTAATAATTATGCTCAAAACAAAATTAAACTTGGATGGAAGATACAGACACACAAAAAAAGCTGTTGCCAGCTATTCTGTATGTTGGTACAGAATAGTTGCAAGAGGTGCATTTCTGTACAAGCGTTCACTTGCTGATTCTGCTTTCATAAATATCAAGAAACCAAAAAATAGTCATTACCTTCTTTATCAGTTTTCACATTTATTCACTCAATATACTGCAGCAAAGAATTGTTAGCACATTAAAAGCCCTTCCAGAAAGCACAGTTAGAGGTTTTGTAAAGCTGGCAGCAACCTGAGGAGCTTATGTCACCATTCCATTAGCATCCTCCAGAGGAAAGCATCCTTCAGACTCGATTCTACTCATGGTTACACAACTGTTTGAAACAGCACATAACTGATTCAAGAAATTTGAAAAAAACTGAAACATTGAAAACAATTATTTCTTATGTCGTGATCATCAGCTTCTAAAAAAAACTCGTTTGGGATTTATGTGAAGTTTATGAGCCTCCAGGGTTTGTGTTTCTGAGCTTTACTGTGCAAACATGACTCACGGACTTGCGTTTTTTAAGTTGCAGCTTGGAAAAGAGTGACATTTATGAACCCTGTTTTCCTGTGGCTCTGCTGCATGTGTATGGATACATTTAATAAGCTGTGATATCTGTATTTTTGGAGGATGAGGACTTCTCAGAGGATTTACTAGTATTGAATATTTGGGCTGACTTTGTGGCCTTGGATACAGAAAAAACAGGAAAGAAATGGTGAACTCTTCTTTCTTTACAGATACCTATTTCCCTCAAAGCTTTAGGAAGTAGATATACTAAGACTTTTTGTACTTCTGTTCCCTTTTGTTGAATGTCATTTAAATTACTGTGAGAAAAAGGCACTAAAAGATTCACAGAAAAAAAAATCCTAATAAAACTAAAGTGATATTTGATTACATTATTAGCAATGGATTCTGGAAGTTGTTGCTTTGAGAAAAAGTATTACATTGGAGGAAGTTTTGAAAATGGATGGATAATGTTCCTTTCCAAGGCATTAGTGATTATTTTTCTTTATCACATGAGACAAATTTCAAGACTGAATCACAAATATGACATGGGCAGAATCAGTAATATCAATTTAAAACTGAGCTTACCCATAGACCAGGCTAGCGTGGGCTTACTGTAACAGTGATGCTGAATCATTTATTTAATGTCTTCAACACTCTGAAGTAAGGTCCAAGAAGGTGGAAATGAGATTCACTTTCATTTAAGGTGACCAGTGTTTCTTTTTTGTCAGCAGTTATATTAAGCTTAGTAATGGAAATGCATTTGAGCCAGTGCATCCTTTCTTGAACTTGTATGAATGTATAACTTCAGTGAAGTATGTGTTAACTCAGATTAGAAAGAAATGAAGATACGATTTTGTTGTCCTTCAACGTACTTCAGAGTCTTGGTATATTCAAACACTCCCCTAGGCAATTTTTAATAGGTTATGATTTTTAATGGATAAAATATGGGATACTTTCTGCAAAAGTATAGCTGGGAGGGATAGTAAATGTAAATTATGAATAATGAAACAATTTAGGTAATACATTTCAAACATTCAAAGACCTCAGCATCTTTGAAGACTTCAGTGTCCCCTGTACCTGAAGGCTGTTTGTTCAAGATGGGTTCGTGCCAATAAACTCACTACTATTTCAAGACATATTTTTCCCTACTTCTTCCCAAATCTTACTTTTCTGAGTAAATGCTGCTTTGCCAGTCTAGGTTACCTGCTGTTTCTATGATGGGGGTTGGTGGGAGGTGGCTGTTTGGACTGGTGACAGTAAGAAGCCCAAGCAACTCAATGAATCATAGAATTGTATAATTGTAGAATCATTAAGGTTGGAAAAGACGTCTAAGATCATCAAATCCAACCACCAGCCCATCACCATTATGCCCATTAAATGATCTGAGGAGGCCAGGCATCATTAAGAAATGCAACTAATTCAGGAACTGTCAGCTGTACCACCTCCATAATACAGTGTTTTTTGAATACTGTTTTACTCATTTGTGCAGAATTATATTTTATTCTCTGAGATAAAGCTTAAGGTTCTCTGGCATAACAATAAATGAAGTCTGGGTAGGTGTACCTGTACTTTTTCACTTTTAGCATTTTCTGACTGTTCATGATATACTGTGGTATACCTTGGAATTTTAGTCATTTAAAAGTAAAATTAAAATACTTGTATTCCAAATGCTTTTTCATGGGTTTAACTGAAAGAAAGGGATATATCTGCGCATTTGGGAGATTACTCTTAGGACGTGTAACCATTTTTAGATCTAGCAGTTGTGCATGGGAATTTATTGTCATTCTATAACGCCATTCCAGACCACACAGATGCTTAGTTCCTGTTGGCTTTCTCACAGAAAATCTGTGCTTAGTCTCTCTAAGCCTCTCTGCTGTCATTGTCTTCAGCTGTAATGCTGGTCTTGAAGCTTGAATAGTTTCAGTGTCACGTTGACAGTTTTACGTGTTTCTGATATGTATTACTTGGAGGAACAGGTTCTTTCTGCAGATAATACTGTTGTTTTAAGAATTATAAAAATATATAATGACAAGACTGCATGTCCAAAAGCTTGTTCACCTTTCCAACTGTGTTAGCTGCAAGTCTTCTATGAATTGTTGCACAGCAGCAAACATGTAGAGCTATTTTAATTCACTTGGAGTAGCGCATAATACTATTTTGAGAATCCATATTTGTGTGTGCGATGTCTGCTAGAAGTTTCCAAATCTAGTAGTAAAAAAAGCACACGTAGCAGCTCCATGTGGGGAGGCTGACTGTGTGTTCGCAGTTGCTATATGTGCACACAATACTTAAGTAAACATACACCACATACACCTGCATATACACATACGTGTATGTGCACATACACACACAGGCAGCAGCCACATAGATCAATCCAGGCAGAAAACAGTACTCAGTCAAGCACAGAGTAGCACTAATGGTCTAATCCCATCTCCATCTCTTGGAATCTCTCTATTTAGACACATAAATTATTGATCCCTCCATCAGCTAGCTGTGCTCAAATGCCCGCTCTGTCCCTGGGTCTCTTCCCTGTTTCCTTGCACCCAGATACACAGATGCAAGCATAAGTGTTTCCTTGGTAACCGTTCCATAATTGACACCTTGCCAGTAGCCAAAACCCTTAACCCAGTGTCTTTCCAGTAGCTAGCTGGCTTAGATCCCTTTGACCTCCTGGAGTCATCTCACAGATGCTGCTTCTCTCCAGCATTCAGCCCAGACTTAATGGCCTCAGTGATACTTGTCTTCTCAGCCCCCTATCCTTGTCCACCTTGTCCAACTGGGTGTTTGCTGATGATTACAGCCAAAATTCACACTGTGCGATATGCACAGTCTCTGGCACTACAGTTACTGGCATCATAGACATACCTGTGACTCTACTCCAGCTGCTGACCCTTAAGGCTTTATGCCCACACATACATATATATTCCTCTGAAGCCACTTAAAAAATTAGACCCTTAGTTTAAAGAAATAGGTAGCTGGTGATTTCTTCTTTCATAAAACTGTCATTCTTTTCCAAAAAAGTAATTTGGAAGTCCCAGTGTCAGACTTTGATCTGCTTTCTCTGTTGGCCTCTGGAGAAGTGAAATTGTGAAGAAATTTCTCTGTTTTCTTCACTTTCCCTGGTGGCCACTGAATTGTGAGGGTCTGCCATCTCTTCTTGTTTTAGCCTCAAGGCTGCTTTCACAAATCCAAATGAAATGTGCCTGCATGTGTCTTCATTGTTATGGTGTCCTCTGCAGCTGGATGTTAATGAATGGAGTATCGGCAGGAGGCTTTTTATCCTTTACTGAGGATAAGAGGAGACAGGAGTTTGTGTAACTAAATTTGATATGGTTGTTCCTGATAAACTGGACTCATTAATTAATACCTTAATGTCAAGCACAAATAAATTACAATCAATTTTTTTTTTTGCCAAATCGTCTCTTCTGCTCAGAAGCACTATAGCAATGTAACCATTATCTTACCTGAACATGAGCTGACTATGAATTCAAATAATAAGATGTTATAAAAAATGTCTTCAAGTTTCAGAGGGGACAGAGCAAGGCAGAATGTAAAACAGCAGGCAATAATTGCTCAAGTGAGAATAATGCCATATGAGAGTTAACAAAATTCAATATCTTACTTTTTTTTTTTTTTACTCTAGATTTCATTTTCCTGATAATAACCTTAGCTAGTAATCTGATAATAATTTCTGTAGATGGGATACATATTCTCCTATACTACATATGAAATTCAGCCTGTAACAACATTTGAAGTAGAAAATATATCAGAATTCTAGAAAGCGCAAACAGATATAGGATCACAATGATGAGCAATGGCCCAGAGGTCATTTTATATATATGCCTCCCTACACCATGTTCTGCAACATCTGGCAGTGGTATGTGGTGTAGGCATACCTTGGACTGTGAGTTCTGCTGTGTTCCAGAGGGTGTGGGTGACCAGAACTCACTGGATTGAGCATTGATAACACAGCCTGTGGAACACTCCATAGGGGTCTGGTTTCCCCCTCCCCATATGTACTCTTTTCTTCTCCTTTTGGTTTGTTGGCTCGCAGGAGCGCTGTGAGCAGCACTGCTGCCCTCACAACTTGGCCCTCAATGGATTTGAGAAATTCTCTTGCTGTTGCCTGTTTCCGTACACAATAAGGAAATTCCTATATTTATCTCTGTTCTCTGCTCTCACAATATTATTTGTCATGTCAAAGAGTAAACCTTCTGGATCAGGAGTTTATTATGATTAATATGTCACAGTGGAGTTCTGTGATAATACAGATTATAATAACATCCTGTTTCAGTGAAACAGACTGCTGATGTCTTGTTTTCTGTATTACTAAAGGGACAGAGAGGAGGATATGAATTTTGTAGTGAGGGACTTAGTAAGGTAATTTAGAATCTTATTGTATTCTATGCAAAATGATATGCTTCCAAGTGCAAACTAAAAGTCTGTTTGAAAGATTTATGCTAGGGTTACAGCTGAGAAATGCCCTTTTCTTTTTAGCTGTGTGTCTTGCAGCTGGTTGTTGAATTACTTGAAGTCTATTAATCGGCTTTGCTGGTAGACCTGCTGAGAAAGCATTAGTTGTCCATGCAAGACATAAGGCAGAAATGTATGGATTAGATTTCTGAATAATTTTTGGACACAAGCATCATGAATTTGTAAGGAACATTTCATAAGCATTGACAAGCCAGTTTGATTCTAGCTGTAATAAGCTAAGAATCCAAAGAAACTAATTTATTTTCTATTTCTAATTTATTCTGAGATTTGTACTTTTATTCTGTTAATTTTCTTAGATGTTGAAAGGAGGAGTAGTGAGTACCATCTTCCACAGTCTGAAGTTGGAGTCAGTGTGTAAATTTAGTTGTTTTGTGTTTCTATATCAACACTTGCCAGTCTGTACTAGATAGCTTCATAGAAATGTTTATGTGTGTTTGAGACCATTTTGTTAAAACTCTCATGAGACCTATCAGTCCAAATTCAAGTGTCAAAACTACTTTAGCTACTTGATTCTAAATATAATATACAACAAAGGATTTGGACTTTCTTTTCACCGTATATTTTAAACATGCCAGGGGCTTATGCAAAGGAAAATGGAGATGAAGTGCAGATGTGCAAACCTGTTTTCCCTCCATCTTGAGTTGTTTAAACTGATGGTGAAGCAGGGATCTGCTTTCTGCTCCCTGAGCCCATCCAAGGCTTTCTGCTAGCCATGCAGAAGGAGGGAACTCCTTGTGGCTTTTTCTGAGAAACTCTAAGTACAAGTAATTCTCATGCTGCTTTCCTTAGGGATATGCTGGACCTCTATAGGATAGAAAAGCAATATAGGGCTGAAACTTGGTCTTCAAACTTTTATTTTGGACTAAGAATCCTGAGATTTACAGCAGAATTGTCCTTTATCCACATGCTAAGCATCAGTATATTCACTGACTCTGTTGTCTTTGCATATTGCTGGGTATCTCCAAAGCAGTGTCTGTCATCTGGGACGTTCACCGTCTACTACCACCAGCTCCTGAAAATTTTACTTGGAGAGACTTATCTTGACTCCTCACATATTTCACTCCTTCCTGCCTTATTTCTGTATGGATGTTTTTGCTAGGCTCTCCACGGCTGTTATTTATAGGCGGTAGTTGTTTAGTCCCTGTTCATTTGTAAGATTTACAAGCTAACTTTTGCATTGCTTCTGCTACTTCTCAGCTTGATCTATCTGAGTGTGGATCCCATCAAGAATGATATAGAAGACCTTATATATAACAAGGCTCAACAGGACCTTTTCTGTGTTGTATGCAGAAGCAGAAAGTCTTTAGAATTTCTGGTGTGATCAGTGCCATGGGGCCTCAGAGGACAAGCTCTGAAGAAATAAACAAATAAAGGAATGAAATGCATCAAATAGACAACATAGCCGAAAGGGTAGTGGAGGTGGCTAAGAACACTTTTGTTTTTTGGTGTGATTATTGTGTTACATTGCTTTTGCAGAACAGAAGAAAGAACAAACAGCTTGCTCAGCAGATCTGCTACAGAACATGGTATTTATATGGGATCATTGTGTAACTTTCTGGCAGACTGAAAAATATAACAGGTTTGCAATGGGGAGCAGATAGGCTGGCCTAGATTGTCCCTAATTGGTAAAAATTTCACTTTGGGTAAAATGAAGCGCATTCATAAGAAGAAGACCACAATCTTTAGATTGTTCTCAATAAGCAATATTTCATGGAGAAGTACTTGTCTGGTTTGAAATTTTAGGTCTTTCTGCAACACAGAGAGATCAGCTCAAGAACACATTTCTCAGTTTTCCCTTTGTCATGCAGAGTAATTTTAATTTCCTTAACTGTTCTCTTTCCATGCAGGGGAAAAGCTGCCTAAGAGAATACAGCAGATAGAGGCTATTTCAGAATAGCTGATTAAACTATTCCACTAGAAAATCAAATTAGTTTGGAATGAAATACAGCTATGGAAATGCCATTACTTTAGTGAGTTATATTAATAGGATTTGCAGGATCTGGGTGCAAACGTACTAAGTTCAGGGAAGAGAAATAACATAGGAGATGGTAGATGATGTAGAGCTGAGTCTTCCACTGAGAGGTAATGGAGTGAACTACAGACAGGATGGATCTTCACTGTTACAGGTGACAAGATAACTAACTAGTGATGCTAACCTGACTTCACACATTTAAAATGATAGACAGATTCCTGTTTGTTTGGACTTTTTCCCACTGAGTCAAGACAACTGCTAATATGCTTAAAATAAGGTACTTGCTAAGTGTTTTCCTGGATTAAGACCAGGGAACCAACCCAGCATTTTGCAGAATTGACTTCCTATATAGTCAGTGAAAAATCCTGTATTGCCAGACTTTTTTTTTCTTCTTTTTTTTTTTTTTTTTTTTTTCTTTTAAGCAATATCATGGTTAATAGGATTTTATTGCATTAATATTGGTGTACCATCTTCATGCTTAATAATACAAAATGAATATTCTTATAAGTGGCTCCACAGTCCGTATTTGCATTGACATCAGTATTGAAAGTAAGATTTAAATCCTCTGCCTTGTGTTTATATTATTAGCTCCTACAGATTGCTTAGGGAAAAGTTGAGTAACTTTTTTGGAATGTCCTTTATAATACATCATTTCTGAACAGTGCTTTTGCTTTCTAAATAATCCATATGGTCTCACCAATTACTCCAACCTCACAGACATTCTGGTAGCATCTTTGAGTTACTTGAGTGTGGAGATGTGTGGGTGAGTTTGATAGTGGAAAGGAAGCTGAAGAAAAAAGAGCCTGCTATGTGAAACATGGATCACTTCTTAAGTGACTTACCTTGTTTTCTTGTAGTTTGCCCAAAAGAGACTGCCACTCCTGCATGTAGAAGTGGGGAGTTTCTTAAGGTTTTATCCAATAGAAATGAATGATCACAACGTGACAACTATGATTGAATATGACTGAAACATCAGGTAGATGGATGTACTAGATTAAAATCATTTGGAATGGAAATTCAGAATTGGAAGAAGAAGTTAGTCCTGGACATGTATTTGATTTGCTTAGCATTTTCTGTACAAAATCTGCCTGAGAAATGGAGCAATCCTTGTCTGCAGACAGTGATGTATGGTACATTCAAGGCTCCTTCTAGCAGTGGTGTAGAAGTGAGTTGATCAGTGAATGATCAACTCACTGTACCTGAAAATTGCTTTGAATAGATTAATCCACTTTTCTATAGACAAAATCTTTCTATAGTAATTCCAAAATATTTCTTACTGACTAAAACAAACAAGCAAGAAGGAAAAAACAAAACAAAACAAAGCAGCCCAAGAATTAAAAACAAAACAGAGTAAATGCTGTGGTTGGCTACCACCGTTGTTTCAGGGTATGGAGGCATAGTCCTCCCACCTCGCTCATCTTTTGTTGTACTTCGGGATGTAAAATAAAAGCTCAAGTATCTGAAATGGAGTTCCACACATCAGCCAGAGCCAGTTAAAATGAGGCTTCTTTTTTTCTCTGCTTTGGTAGCATGGGAGTTCTGTGGCAGAAGGAGAAAGTGGGATTTGTGTTTTTTTATTATTATTATTATTTATTTCCTCCTGATATGCATTCTGTTTATTTTGTAGTTTCCATAAGAGCAAGTTTCTTTAGATTTACTGGCTGAAACAGACAAAGAATTTCATGAAATTCATGAAATTCATGAAATTAGTGTATGATGTACTGTCAGGGTAGTAACATTGAATTGTATTAACTGTATTATATATGCATTTTTATTTTAAGAAATGCAGTTAGGAAAATTAAAAATCAGAATATTTGAGCTGTCAAAAATTCCAGTTCCTAAGTTTATGAGTACCCCTAGGTGGCACTACATTCTTTTTTTGTTCAAAAGTAAGTCAAGTACTTTATAAGTAAATAAAAGCAAAATCATAGCTTAATACATGTGATGATCTCTGAAGTGTCAATTGTATAATAGATTCCACATTTTCTCTAGTAAAACTGATTATCAAGGTTTTTTCTTTTAATATATAGCTCATGGAATAAAACTGTTCTAATTTGAGAATTGCCTGATACTACATTAGAGTGTATTTGGAATTTTTAAAAGAAATACATCTTAAAAGACTTGATTTTTTTTCCCTATAATATACTTGTATTTATTATTTAGATTTTAACACATTTTGAATGTTCCATGGTAAATCTTTGCCAATAATGAGAGAAGAGACAAGGGTGGACTGATCCTTACGATAAAATTCATATACAAGAAATTTTAAACATTATAAAGTGTTTCATCTGCATCTAGTATCTCAAGATACTAATGGGTCAACATGTCTAGAAGGCTTTGAAGAGTTATGGATTTTTAAATTCTAACTAATAGGAGTTATATAAGACAAGGTTGGTCATACTAAATAAAACTCAATAGGAAACAAGTGGAATTCAATTATTAATCTAGAATAAATCTAGAATATTTTTTTCCAGTTTTATATTTATTTGCTTACGTATGTATTTCTTTACACTTATAATTAGGTTATTTTAATGGAAATTGGCACATCATGAACAAACTAATCCTTTCTGTCACTTTTGGTGATTAGCTAGGGTTTCAATGTGTTAATTACTGTGTTGTTTTTCATTTGTTCACTAGATTTAATTAGGAGCTATTCTATAAGACAGAGTGTGGGTGGGATTGCCTTGAGAGTTTGTGTGGAGGCAAATAACCCCTCTAAGCCCTTCCAGTTTTGCATACAATGTAAGTAAGCACTGCTTCAGCAGCACCAAGAAGTGCTCAGTTCCTGCATCTTTCTGCCATGGGTCTGGCTGTCAAAGAGAGCGTCAGTGGAGCAGAGGAGCTAAGCCTGTTTTCTCCTCCAGTCACTTACAGTCAGGGGCAATCCCATACTCCTTTGGAACTGGCCTTCACTGCCACTGGAGACACCCCCGGGAACACTGCTGGTGCAGCACAGAGTAAGGAGGCACAACCTTCAATCCTGTTGTCTTGGGGTTAAGCATTTCTGAGACATATGGAATGGAAGATTTGAAGTAACCAGAAGTGAAAAGTACTGAAAATCTTTCATCTCACTTTCTAATGGTTAAGTAGTAGTCACAAGACACTTCTGCAACTAATGGAATCTTTTGAAATAGTTTATGTGGGACCTTGGTCACACCAAATGCACTGATGGAAAATTGTTCTGAAAGCTGAAGTTTCTGGGAAGAAAAAAAAAAAAAAACGACATGCAAATCTAAAACGAATTAGGGTATGTGTTGGAGAACAAAATGTTCAGACATCCTGAGTGCCCATTATGCATTAAGTTTCATGGATTTTATTTTATTTTATTTTGTTTTATTTTTATTTTTATTTATTTATTTATTTATTAATCCTTAATTCACAAAATCTAGCCAGGCAATTTTCATACCTTTATCAAAATTAGTGTAAGTAATAAGAATACAAGAAAACTTTGTAATGGTGTTGTTTATGTTCTCCATAGTGGCTTTCAGTACTCAGCATTTTAGGCTGTAATTTAATTCTAGATGTCTCTCCAGATATTTCACAGACAACAGTGTTCCTTTCCTCTCACATTTTCTGCATAATACTATGTCCACAGCACATACGAAATAGCATATATATTCTCTTAAGTCATTACCAGAAGATACAGGAATAGTAAATACCCACATGATGGTGTTTTTCAAATACTTAGATAAAATCAAGTTGGCATGTCAATCCCAAATAAATGACAGAGTATGCAAAATCTATGTCCCTAGTTTGGTTTTCAGATTATATACCTTGATGTGGGTAATTTTACTGTTCCAAATAAAATAAATGCAAGAATATGTAATTCAGACTAGTACAATGTTGCTGTCTGCTGATAAAAAAGATGTGCATGTTCAGTGCCGGGAGTAGAGTTGCACTAATAACTTAAATTTATTTCTGTGTGAGAGATATATGAGGGAAGATTAATGGATCTTTTGTTTGTTTCAGGCACAGGAATAAAATGTGACATTGAATGAGCTGGTGAATAATACTAAATAACTAAACTCTGAACTACAGCATTAACTAACATACGAACTACAGCACTTAACATTTCTGCTGTCTGCGTGTTTACTTGCTGGCTTCTTTACCATGAGACACAATTGCCTCTCACTTTTGGCTGTCTATCAGATTCATCTCTCCCAAGTCCTTTCTCCTCTAATGTTTGGGATATACTGGCAGCCATTTAATTTAATTTAGCTGCAACAGGGAAGGAAAAATAAAGTAATCTAGGATCCATTGCAGGCAATATCAAACTTCTGTTGACTCCTGGGAGACAAGGATTTCCTTAAGGAAACTGAACTTATATACATCCACCAGAGGAACTCTGTACATTTTACTTTGAAAAGCTTTTTGAAAATGAAGAAAGAACAAAGCAGAAGGGGGAAGAATTGTGAGATGAGAGTGGAATCAGTTTTATGTTTGCACACTGAAGTGCTGCTATTGGTGGTGAAAACGGGTTCAGATTTTTACAAAGGCAGAAAATGAGGCTTTGTTTGCTTAAGAGCTTAAGGCACGTGTCAAAACCCTAGTGTTCTGGCTGGTCAGCACAGATCACAGTCCTATACAGTCTGTACACATTTATATGCGTATATGGATGTATTTAGATATACCGATGTAAATTTTTGTATATGTATATAGAGAGGTATATATCCAGATGATGTATGATATCATGAGCATTCTAGTACATTCCAAAAAGGAATTGCATGCTGTTTTCCCATTTTAATGATTATACTTGAATGAACAGAACAGATCTAACAATACACTAATGGAATAACATTCTGCTTGTAGCTGACAGGGAAATCCTGAGAAAGCAGATAATTGTTTTATAATTGTGCTTCCTCTGAAAGGAAGAATCAATAATCACTGAAGTGTAAAGAGAAGACAAATCAATTGAAGAGAAAACTAAAAAGTTTGAAGGGAAGATGTTGCAGAGATCTGATAATTTTTTTGGTCTGTGATTACAAAACCTTTTCCATGCTTTGAGAATAACAATGCATTTAGCTAGTTAGTTATTTTGTTTTTACATCCATAGCTCACATTTGTTTTACTGTTGCCCTTATGCAATGAACTCTTCGGTTAGTGGGGAAAAAAAAAAAAAATGCCATTAATTATTTATGGTCTTTTATATAAATAGTCTGTCTCTTTCTTAAGGCCTTGCTCAGATCTCCACAAAGGAGATGAGCACTAAATGCGGGAAATGTGCCACCTCCCTGTGCTGAATGCCCAGCATACGGTGTAGCAGCCCCGAGGGAAGCCCTGCCTGCTGCACGGCTCCGTTGCCTTCAGAGGGTTGGCAGGAACCATAGTGCCCATCTCCTGCTTCTCAGCAACAAGCAGTTCTGCAATTAGGCTTCTATGGGTGTGTAACTGAACAGAGTAAGTGGAAGTCTTAATCGAACGGTGCAGAGCACAGCATGACTGTTCCACATGCGGGATGTTAAAAAAGACAACCTCTTCATTTATTTTTAATATGTTTATCCTAGAAATAGAAATCAGAGGGTAGCCAGTCAGACCATAAAAGTTTTCCCAGAATGCTCATGATTGCTGTTGTGTTGCTTTTATTTATTTATTTAGCAGAGAATATAATGACATTGTGATGTCTAGAAAACATGTGGGTGACCTGGGATTGACTAGTACTTGTTCAGGTCATCAGACAGTGAGTACTTAAAGGAGGAAGGGAAAAGCCAAGTATTTGGCAAATTGATTTATGAAAAATGTCAGCTGTTTATTGCTGCTTTTTTAAATGGGAATCTTAGAGGAAGTTCCAGGGCGATGGACTGGGCAAGTGACAGGGTTAATTTGGGCAGGCGAGAAATTTCAAAATCATTCTTCAGGGATTAATGCCTGGCAGAGAACTGATTAAGTGCTGCTCTGCGTCCAGCAGCCTGTTTGCAGTGCTTGTGGCCTGTCTCTGCAGGGCAAGAAGCCAGTAGGCAAAGAGTTTTCACAGCTCTGTAAAACCACAGCTTCTCCTCCGTTCTCTCTTGTCTTTTTGTCTTACGTTAGTGGTCCCATGCACATGCAGACCCCCCTGATCTAGGGCTTTTGAAACATTTGAAGCACCTCATGTTTAGCTGGTTCTGCCAAACTCAATGGTAAAAATAACTCTCCGTTCCGCTGTCACACTGCAATTGCGTAAATGCTGTTCTTGCTATTCAGCCTCCGTCACAGCATTGTCCCAGTGATGTTAGCTGCAGCGCTGAGAGCACACCGGATAAGCATTTCCCAGATTTTGCCTTCTGGAAACAAAATATTTCTTTAATTTAGGACTGCTCATAGAAGTAGGATGATTGGAATGTCATTGCAAATTTTGCAGACTTCCATCTTTATCGTAGGCCTTACAATACTGTCTTTATCCTGGAGTCCCAGCTCCTAGAGCTCTGTGACTTTGTAAACATCTCATACACACTATTTCCTTTTCTTGTTCCTAGCTGTAGCCTACCACCAATTTTTAAATTTTTAAATTAATTTCAAGTTTCATGGTATCACATAAATCATAGTTGTATTTACCTGAAATTGACAATACTACCATGATGTGGTAGTTGATATGAAATGTCAGCCTCTGGATAACAATAACTCAGAAAAAGAATAGACAGTGCTGCATTCTCTAAACTTGAAAATCTTTTCTGGATATTTCTGAACGCAATATTAATGTTTTCTGTGACTGTATAAACAAAATAAAAAAGGAGATGGCACAGGGACATAGTATAGAAAAATTAGAGGATTTGGAGTGGTTGTACTGAAAATGTACTGCAGGGATACTCTGGGGAACAAGAATAGGAGAAAGCACAGAAAGCTCTGGTCTATTTTCTGAAAGAAAATCCTTTTCCTCCAGATGTTTAGTAGCATAAATCTGCCTTTAAAAATGAAAGTGAATCACAATCTCACCACCAGTTTGGGATTCCCTATAACTCTATATAGAGAAAGTAAAGATATATTTTTCTTCTCCTCACAAAAATTAGACAGTCCTGCTTTTGCATCTTTTTTATTTTTATTATTATTATTATTATTATTATTATTATTATTATTATTATTATTTAATGCTAAATATGACAAGCAGAAGGAGAGATGTAGGGTGGTTAGAACCATACAAAATATGGGCAAAACAGCAAACACAGACAGTAAAAGCAGTTGATTGCAATCTATGTCACAGAGGAAAACACTGAAACAGCAACAAATATAACAACAATATTTTAACAGTGATGTAAAGGGAACGTAAAATAAAGCTATTAAATATACCTAAGGAAATTTCCCGTTTCTTCCTGCTCAAGGAAGAATGAAAAAATGATTCTACGAGAGCATTGGAAATTTCATTGAAGAAGAGTATTTTTGCTTCAAGTTCTTTCGTGCCAAGTCATGCTTCATTATGCATTCTCTTCAGTGGCTGCCCATCATTTAGGTGTCATCTGTGAGTTACTTTTTTTGTCAATAGCCAGTCTGATAGCAGCTGCATTTGGAGTCAGCTGCAGCAGACAGACAAGGCAGAAACCTGGAATTGGAAAAAGGCTGCATGGAAAGCTCCATACACTAAAACTATGCAGAAGGCAACAGGCAATTGTGGCCTCTTCTTAGAAAATAAGAGACAAAGAATGATTTTTCTTTTTGAAGTTGTCAATCAAGAGTATTGCACACTGTTGCATGGCCAAGCTGCTTCATCTCAAAACAACACTGAACATCCTCAGATGTTCAGGTGCTCAGAGCGAGTAACGCCTGGGGGTCCAGGTTTCTTGCAGAGTAAAAAGATGTTTTTTTCACAGAAATGGAAACACAAAGAGAAGATAGAAGACAAAATAAAATCCCACTGTGGAGTCTATGAGTTGTAATAGTCTTATAAAACTAAAAACTAAAAGGCTATGTTAAGTGCTGTTGAGAACAGACAGCATTCACTCACTTTTGCTGTTGTAAATCACAAGACATATAAAAGCATAATAGGAAGGTAAACAATGAGGTCATCTATGTGACAGCAACAAAAATTATTGAGCCTTCAGCACCATGTTCTAAAACTAGGAGGTAGTCCAAGAAAGCTCACAGCTGGCTGCCAAACCTTGGAGGACCTTTGCAGAACTCAGCATGGATTAGCTCTGTGAGACGTTATGCAGCTGAGATTTTTGACATTCATTTGTGTTGGTAGCAAAAGACTGCAGGCAAACTGACAAATAAACTTCTAGCAGTAAAATAATGCAAAATGCAGGGAATGAGCACACAGAAAGTTTTTCCTGGTTCCAGGTGAAGAATGGACT
Organism: Meleagris gallopavo; assembly: GCF_905368555.1. Lineage (NCBI taxonomy): Eukaryota > Metazoa > Chordata > Aves > Galliformes > Phasianidae > Meleagris > Meleagris gallopavo. Next base: position 14,774,936 of record NC_139435.1, on the reverse strand, counting down.
GAATACTACTCTGAAGGAGGGCTGGTAGTAACATTAGCTATCGAAAATGCTGACACGTTCAATCAAAATTCACGAGAGGACAGAGATATTCCTGGGATGAACAAGGAGCTGTGGTGTCCACCATGACCATGAATGGTCAGTAAATGCACACACACAACTAGCAGTAGTCATGTAAAAAGTTTTGCTTGTACAGTTCTGAAAAGCAAATCCCTATTCATTAAGCTCATAAAATGGGAAGGTGTTGATAAAATGTTCAGTTCAAGCCCCTCTGGTGGCTGACAGCAGGCATTCAGCTGGAATGACTGATTTCAGCATGGTCTGCAGGAGGGAACCACAGACTGTCATAGCAAGGAACAGCCTGGTGAGGAGCAGGCACTGAAAATGGAGCCAGACATTCTGGAGCAAAGCTTAAGCTGAAGGGTGATGTGATAACTAGACAATTTTACAGTATCAACTAGAAACCAGCAGAAAGCCACAGCTATCATCCAAGAAAGACAGTGCAGATCTGTGTCTGGATATACTGGGTTGTCACAGTGCAACCACAGTGGTCACAAACATGAAGTGTGATGGCAAGGCGGCAGCTGGCCCTGCCGAGGCCAGCGGTGCAGCCTGACCACCCGCCCCACTGTTGTGGTTTGTGATTACTGCTGGCAAGGCTCAGTACTTGATTGTTCCAGTAGTATTGCTTGCATCTGGTCAGTTCTCAAATCCACAGACTGACGTGTCGTGACACTTGTAGTACAACCTGTTCTATTCCTAATAGGGCAGGTTGAAGCTAGACATGTTTAAAGAAGTACAGGTTTACAAAGTGTATGTTATGAAAGCGTGTACAGCTTATAAGCTTTACATTCTTGGAGAGACTACAGTAGTAACTACTGAGATGCAATAGTTTTACACATTTGAACACTAACAGCTTTCCCTGTCAAAATATCTAAAATAGTAAAATGTTCATGTTAAAGTATAATTAGTATAATTTCTATTTATGAATTTATTTTCTAAAAAAAAAAAAGCGAAAAGACCATGCAGTCTACACTTCAACTTTATAACTGACAGCAGTAAAACACAAGGTCTGGGATGCATTGTGCATTGAATCCTGAACAGTTTTACCTGTCAGAAGCATGCATTATTTTAAATGTCATTGGAATTAGACAAAAAACAGAGAACACAAGCAGGACCATGAAAACATACTTCTTTCTTCTTACAGTAACTTCTCCTGTCCGATTTTATTAGTATTCCTTTTCTTGTCTTTTATTTTCAGTCTTTCACTTTTACATTGATTAACTAGAGATCTGTAGAAACTTTTGAACACTCAGACCTGCTTGTCTGGTGATTTTGGATATGCAGGTAATGATTGTCTTATCATAATAATGATAGTCGTGTATTTAGCAAACGTTGAACAGAGTTACAAGTAGAATAATTTAGCATCTGAACTTTCTGCCTTAAGGTAGTTTAATGTACTAATTCAGGTAAACAAGATAACTTATAGAAGAGATTATTGTCTGCAATTTTTCAAAGTAATTTCTTTAAACTGGTAATATATTTCTGACAACCTGAGGTTTTTGTAGGCAACTGAGTTCTTAATTTCTTCTAGATTGTGAAGACTATGATTTTGGCATGTTCCTTCTACCTGGTCAGGCATCAGATCACAAGGATTTTTTTCTTTTCGGTTTGTCAGTTTGATGTTACCATTTGTTTTCTTGTTGTTGTTGTTATTTTGTTGTTGTTGTTTGCTTGTTTTTACATTTATCCTTTAAAATTGCAGAAGCGATCCTCTATGTGATTTTGAGCAACATTAAGCTTTTAACTGCAAGCTTCATTTGCACTTACGGAGTAAATAGTTTTTTAGAATGCAGTTCAATTAGCTGTGTAATTTGCAAGTTATTTGTCAGTATTGTGAAATATCGACTTAGATGTCAAATTGTTATTAGCGTCATTATTTATTCAAGTATATAACACTAGATTATGCTATTTTCATTTTTCTATTTGTTTGTATATGAATATGATATATGAATAGCTTTATCATGCTTCCTCTTAGCAAGATTACCAAGATTTTCAAAGGAATAAATGGATTCTTTGTGTTTTGGGTTTTAAGCATCCATCCACTGAAGAGTTCTGACTTTCATACAGCATCATTCACCATCTTCTGCCTTAACTGTACTGACAATCCTAGGTAATATTATTTTAAATAAAGATGGCTTTTTAATTTACTATAAAAAACAGAATTTAATTTATATGTGGAATTTCACATATTTTATTCAGGGTTTATGTTTAATTTTAATATCCCAAATAAATAAACATTAAATTTGACAGCTGTGCCTCATAAACCAACATTTTTTCATCCTTTTTTAAAATGAAATCTTTTACGCTATTCAAATGAAATTGATTTGGTTTCAGCACTTTTATTCCACAGGAAATTTAACATAACAATTTTTATTTTCAGTTCCTTGCCCATTAATTCCATGTTTGGAAGATTAACCTCAATAGCTTCAGTAAGACATCAACTTAAATTCCCAAGGAGAAATATTCCTCATTATTTCAGTTGTTTGCTATTAGATCATTATGTTGCTGTATTATAATTAGCAGAATTAATTTGAAGCTCAGAAATGCACCAGGGTGACTTTTGGGGTGAGCATGATGGAAAAAGACCTGGGGATTTAGGAACTTAATGAACCATTCATTTTAATATCAAAGGGCTTTTGGGGGGTTTTAAGATGAGGGTGCATCTCCTACTTTCAGAAAGCATCTGTTTGCATCTTATCTTCACAGACTTTGGAAATCAAAATCTTTTAAAAAAGGAAGAGATGTTTAGGAAAATGCTGAGACTGAAGGAGATAGATCTGCAGGTATCTCAATTGTAAAAACATTCTGTGCTGAGATATGCTGTTACTTTGTATGGATTTATAAGTACTTTCTGCTGTCTTTCAGCTTGGTGTTCCTTCATTTTTCTTGGGTTAGAGTAGAATTCTTTCTTCAGTTATGGATTTACCAGTCAAACCTAAAAGTGATTCTGTAGATACTTTGTGTACCTGCATCCCTGAGTTCACACCTGGAAATATCTTTGGATGTGTTCAGTATTCAAGTTCCAATCATATTGCTCACAGGCACAGCAGACAGAAGAAAGAAGTCAGAAAGAGATCACAAGGAACACTGTCTGTGCACTGTTTTATTTTTAGATCCATGAATTTGAGACCACGTCCTGCCTGTTTTGATGTCAGACCCTGCCGGCACACTGCACCACACCACATTGTGCATACATAGCTCAAGGGAAAAGACCTACTGTGCAGGGGGTAGAATGCGATTATCTCTGAAGTTAAGCTTTAAAAATGGAAATCAAGAGGGCCAACGGTTTGCGAGACTTGAACAAACAAATATGGTCTAAGACAGTTTTATGGGGCTTGGCAGTTTTTGTGAAGATCTTGGTTCTTCCAAAGGATCTCCCTAAACTGTCTTAGCATTTATGACTTATTTTGTGTTAAACTTCCTTATAAAATATATGTCTGATATTTATTGTTTTATTTCACATTTTATAAGGATGAAAGCAGCTTGTATATTAATAGTGGAGAAGTTAGATTTCATAAGCTCAAAGTGATTCTGAAAAATCAGTCAGTTATTTGAATTTTGCCCCTATAGTTGAAATGCTGTAGGTAGTGATAGCTGTTAAGATTCATGTTACTTGTTCTGTTGCCCTTTTCAGTGCTGTGGGAGTCCCTGCCCTAGTCTGACTGTGGGCAGATGAGTGATGGTGAATAACTTATTTTTCTTTTCTCTGTTTGACACTGGAATACATCTGCACATTAATATGAAAAACGGTACCTCTCACTCAGCCAGGAAGATAAATTGTAAATAATATTTTGGGCCGTTTAGAGATTGGCTGTATCTTAGAACTGCCTTCTTTGTAAGATATGAGTAATTATAAAAGGTAATAATAAATATTCCCTCTAGCTCACCTCTGCTCACAGAGTTCAGTGGTGCTGTCACTTGAGATACTATGCCCATCAAGAAGCTTCAGCTGAAGGTCAGCTGATGCTGATGCTTGAAATAATGCTGAAATGGAAACTGAGCCATACTTCAAGTTGGCAAAACTTGCCATCTCTCTTCTCATGAACGTTTCAAGTTTTTTTTTTTTTTTTGCCACACATTCATTCTTAGTTCTGAACTATAATTTAAGAATAGCTTCAGCTAAATTTTGTCATGTAGACAAGATGTAGAATTGCACGTCTTTCTCACAGCTATAATTTGATTACTACTATCATCACTACTACTGTTGTTATTATTATGTTTGTTTGTTTTTATTTTATTTTTGTCATTTTTGCATGGTTTGCTTTGCCTCAATGAAAGCAAAGGCTTAGTCAAACAAGGTACATTCTGTCATTAAAATAAATAATGAAAGAAACTTTCACCGGTGTAAAAGCACAGTGAAAATTGGCACTGTTTTTTGTTTCAGGATCCTGAGGCTTATCAGTCTTGGCTTGTTTTCTTTGTTACAGAACTAAAGAGACTAGTCCTCTCTGTTTTGATGTCAAAGCAGGTCACACACATTAATCACAATAGGATAATAAAAATAAATGCTTTGGCAGTGAGGTTATGCCCTCAGTATGAGAAATAATATATTAGTATGGTTTTGGCAAATTTACAGTAGATAACACGTATTGCAGAGTTTGTATGGAGTGAAAAAATGTTGCTTGCTGGTTTTAATGCTTTCAGGTTTACCTGAACTTGGAGCACTATCACATGTCTGTGTTGTTGTGTTGTTCTTTTTGCTACACGGAAGCTGGCTGCCATTTGTACATGCCTTGAAGCAGAATAAATAGGGCCGCTATTACAAAACCTAATGTCAAATTGAGTCCATCTAGAAATAAGAATTTTTAAAGGTCACATAAAATAGGCCAATCATCTCAGCTTTTTTTTTTTTTCTTTTTTTTTTCTTCTTTTTTTTTCTTTTTCTGGATATGTTTGATTTAAAATATTTTATACCATTTATTTAATCACTGGTGTTTACCCCCAGGGCATACTAAAGCAGAAGCAGATCTCTGCATTTGTCATTAGCTTAAAGTCACAAATACAACTAGACTAAATAGTGCTATAGACTACTGAATTATCAATGATGAATTATTTATTATCAAATTAAGTACAAGCATCAGGAGTCAGTTAAGTGTAAAATGTAACTCTAAGGGCACACCTTGGCATTTCAATCAATGGGCCTTTACATCTACTCTTGCAGATATATTTTCCGTGTAGAATGTAGTAAAATGCAGCTTCCAAAGAAATGAGCTTTGGTCAGAGTTGGATGCAATCCACACTATCTCAAAGGATATTTATGAAGAATGTCTTTTGAAATCAGTTTGTAGAATATAACATGGATAAAAAGTCATGATTGGCTTTCACTGTTTAAAGCAGATGGAGAGACAGAAGTGCAAACAGAGCCCTTGTGCTCATAATATTTTATTTTCCTGGAGCTTTCTGTTACAAATACTGTCTTAAAAGTGAATGTTTAGTTCAGGTAGAAAAATCTGAATCCTGCAGTTCTTAATCTCTGTCTAGGTGCTGCTCTGAACCTAACAATTCTGGGCTGACCCAGAGAATGAACCAAAAAACCTTGTTATTTTCGTGAGTGTTATTTTGCCTGGCAGTCTATCCTGAACTTACCTTGTTTTGCTCAGTGCTACACTCAGTCTGCTTTTAGTGACTGACATACACGTGCAGCTATTTCAGTCTCCAGAAGGTTCAATATTCCAGGCTCCTCACTGCTCACTTTGTACAAGTGTCATTTCATGTGGCCTTGAGGCTCCAAGCAGAACGTGAAGATGAAACCTTGACTGTCTTTACGATTCTGAACACTTCTAGTGCTTCTAAGAGGTGCAAAAGAGGACGTATCTCAATCAACTCTGTGGTACGAGATTTTAATAAATTTTTCAGGATTTCCCGAGACTTTCTTTTCCCTTCTGGGAGAGTTAAATGTTGGTAAATTTTATAAATCAAATTTTATGTAACTGAACATAAAAATCAGGCCAAACTACAAATCACAACTGAAGAGCTATTCCCTTCCAGTTATAAGAAGCCAGAAGAGGTAACCTAGAGCACTCCACAAAAGCAGATTTTAAATTCATTTAGTTGAGCTAGATATGTACTATTAACTTAATATGACAGCCCTCAAATACTGTTAAGTGAGTGGTAACTTGCTGGAACATTTTTTCTGTCTCAGGCTTGGAAATCAGTCAGCAGGACCAATTTAAAGTACACACTCCAATATAAATGTGAGAAAAGAATAATCTGCTTTCTTCCTTACACATGGAAATCAAGAGAATCATTAATGAAGTGTGAATAAAAACTGAGATAAAACATGTGGCCTATGACTTCTTGAGGAGCAATTTCTTGTTCTCTATGAACAATATTTTGCCAAAATGTAAAAAATGGCTAATATGTGATTACATTTCAACCAATGTCAGCTCATTAGGGAAAAATTTAAGAAATAATAACAATACAGGAATAAATTATGGGTTTCCAGAAGTGAGGTAATATACCACAGATTATTATTAAACATTTTAAAGTGTATGAAAGCTGGAAGCTGTTAGCAGCAAAAATATTAAAAAAGAAAAAAAAGCCCCAACAGAACAACAAAAAATGCATTATAATAATAAAAAGTATAATCTGCAATGGAAATTGAGTAGTAGAAAAAAAGAAGAGATATCTATTAAGTATTTTCTATTATGTGAAATGATAATATAGAAAGAGTTAGTTCTCAAAGAAATGTTCATTTTTTCTTGCTTGCAGTATTTTCATGTTGCTGAAGTCATTTCTTTTTGTAAATATGCTATTAAAAAATTGTGCCCGATGGCTGAATTTTTAAGTGTAGTGTAAATAAAGTGGCCAGATTTTCAAATGTGTTTTAGGTATGCTCATTTATGTGTGATTTATGGATAGTGAATCTTTAATGATATCCAAGCTATGAACATTTAGATACCTGAGTAGTGTGTTTAGAAGCCTAACTCTGCACGTTTCCATGTGTTCCAATTATATTTTTTATGAGTTTTATCTCAGTAAGGAATCCATTCAGACAGAAAAAGAAAAAAAAATAAAATGTATAGCACACCCATGCTGTGAAACCGAACTAATCCATTTAAGGTTTCCACTTTGACAAACTGCTGGTGGGCGAATGAGTGGTGTTGGCTTTCTATATGCCAATTCCACTCTTAACAAACTACATTCCTCCTAGGAATTTTAGTAAGGATTAGTTCAACAAATAGGAACTGTGTTTTTTGATTACAAAAAGAGAATGTGATGAAAATATGAATGATTACTTCTTATTTCCTTGTATCACGATCAGTTCCTCAAGAAAGAATATAAAAAATTAAACATGCACTGTGAGTCTTCAGTCAACAGGTCAGTGTAACTGCTAGCTTTAATAAATAGCTCCCTCTCCTTCAACTAACAAATGTTACTGATAACTTACAGTGCTGCCTTTGGGTATTTTAATATGTTGGGTTTTTTGTTGTTGTTGTTGTTTTTACAACCAAGCAAAGATTTCCATGATAATTTTCAAAAAAGAAAACAGCTTTTGTTCACTGGTGATTGGTTAGAATACACAGAGATGTTTAATAGGTTATTTCAACATGCATAAGATTTTTTCTTACTAAACTTTCTTCTGTAATACAGTTATCACAGTTATTAGACTACACAGCTATTAAAGTAAACAGAGGATGAGTGAAAAATGCCACAATCAATCAGTGCCATGGTGAAAATACTGATTTCATGTTACTGTGATAAACAATAAACGTCCAGAATGCTAATATATTTGTAACAATACCTACTGATCCTTTGAGCTAAGCTGCAGAGGAGTATTTCTTGAGTGGAAAGGTGTCAGAAGTCATAGAATCACAGTGTCAGATGCTGATGGTTTCAATCATTTCCTTTACTGCATTTGTTTCACATATGATTTTCAGTATATTGCTGTTCTTTCAATATCATTCCTGCATTCAGTGATCATTACTGAAAAGGCATACCAGTAATGAAAAGGCAGATGCTGCTTACTTTTTAGGAAAAACAAGTTACTCAGTGATAGAAGCAAGATAGTCCTTGCAAAGCCCAGGCCCATCAGGAGCCCTCGCTGATTCAGCAGGGCCTTTTAGTTTGAACTTAGCCCTCCAGCTATTTGGTTTGATTTTTTTCTTTTTTTGTACCACCTCCTTCTGTATCCTGGTTCAAAAGGCCCTTTTGAGAATATTTACTGAGCCATCACACAGTTTCACAGGCTGGGCAGGAAGCAGTACACCTATAAAAGCAAGGTAAGATCACTGAAATACATTTACAAATCCATCCACTGGTCTATTCTTTTTTTTTTTTTTTTTTTTTTCCCCAGTACATATTAAAATATAAATAATGTGCATCTTTTAAAATTTGAAATAAAAATATACCAGTGCAAAATGCCCTTAAATTCATGGATGTTCTCTATCGTTAGGAGCTTCCACCCTCAGGCTATCTCTGTAACATGAATTGATGCCAAAAAATGCGCTCCATGCAAGTGAAAGAGCCACAGAGAGATCATTCTTAGGCAGCTCTGATCACAGGACATGTGAACAGCCAGTCATCTTGACTGTGCCTGTAGTTACTGAGGTCAGAGAAGGATGCAGCAGTCCTGGGGTCTGTGCTGCTGTCTCATTGTCTTTGGAGAGTTTCACAGAACCAGATCTTCCGGATCTTCCCTTGATTATCGCAAACACTTAGATTTAATGTGTTTTCAGAACACGTGCAATAAAATAACCATGTGGGGATAGTGTAATCTAAATGAAACTCAGTGTGTGTTAGCGCTCCAGAACAGTAGTACTCTTGTTATTTATTTCCATTCTTGAAATAAAGTTATTTTAGTCTTACAAACTACCTACTCACCCAGTTCATCTTTTGCTACTGAAACTGTAGCTATTTAAATAGCTATAGTTTAAATACATTTCCACAGAGCACAAATTTTAATAATGTCACTTTTCTGTTTATTTCTATTTACATTATCTCCTAAATATTACTGTCATTTCCTTGGTATTGAGAGGAAATAATAGTGTCTAGAGAACATTTAAGAATTTGTTTCAAGTGTCTGTGAAGCTGAGATTTGTAGTATTATTCTCTCAAAATGCTCTAACTTGAAGCAATGTTTTGTACATAAATATAATGTATTAGGTATGTTTCTGTTACATAAGTTTTACAGTTTGGGATTAAAAAATATGTCATTATTTTCAACAAACTCTCACTAACAAAAAATTATATTGAAAGACATCTTAACCTGCTCTCTTTATTTGCACTTGTTCTCATTTACAGCATGGGTACTTAACCACTGCCTTCAGTTTTAGCGATGTGAAAGCTGGAACAGAATAATTTTCTCATGCACACTTGAATTCTTTTGGAATTTCCATTTTGGTGATGTGTGTTTTGCAATGTTAGTGAGCAGATTCGTGTTTGCTGATCTCTGACTGCGGTGCATGGTAATGTGCTGCTGTATCATCTACTAGGTGAGAGACTGGGATGCTGAAAGGACAGAATCAAATGCATTAAGGAAATGGATTGGATGCCTAACTGGAGCAGCCAGCGTTGTATGTGGTCTTCAATTTTATTATTTGGCTCAATAATGATGTCTAATATTTTGCGCCCATCAAAAATCTATGTTTTTCTATTGATGTCTCTTCACAGAACTGGGGATTAACAGCTGACCTTCATCTTTTGTGCTCTTGTTTTTGAGAGTATGTTTATGTTTTGCTATAAGAGACCATACAAATAAAATTGTTTTTTTAACAATAATGGAAAAATCCAAATGATTTTTTTTTTTACCTTATCTTAGCTACTACAGATGTTTCAGGATTCTCAGCATTTTAGCAAAACTGCCAATAATTAGGAGCTGTGAAATCTTCCTCTGTCATTTTGCTTGCTGAGCTGAAATTTGCAGTACAGAAGTTATATATATATATATATATATATATATATATATATATATATATATGTAAAATTACTATATTGCTTCTTCACTCTCATTTTGTTACTTTTTAGAAGGCAGGCAATGTGACTCTATTCTGAATAGGTAATTGAATTTTAACTTCCACAATTTTGCGAATATTTAAGATATCCAGTTAACAGACAAGAAATGGATTCACTACTTTTTCCAAGCTTCCCAATTCTTTTTTACTTTTTTTTTTTTTTTTTTGAGATCTACTTCGATTAAAAGAAGTTTGTGGCTTTACAAAAGTACTTCAGTTGGTGGCTTCTGTTTAAATGAAACACTTTTTAGCAGCCTATGTAACCGTGATGCAGACAAGAGCCAGGTGTGTCATGTACAGTCCCATGCCCAAATCAGTGTGCCCACATTAGTGAATATCACTGAATGAACTCTACCTCCTTAGAAGTTCAGAATGATGCTTCCTCGTCTTTAATCTGCCTGATGAAAAGTAAATAATTTGCATTTCTGATTTGGATCACACTTCTGTAATTTTTCCTTACAGATTTTCCACATGACATATGATCTGGCCAGTGCTGTGGTGAGAATCTTTAATCTAATTGGAATGATGCTGCTGCTTTGCCATTGGGATGGTTGTCTTCAGTTTTTAGTACCGTTACTTCAGGATTTCCCACCAGATTGCTGGGTGTCCCTAAACGGTATGGTTGTAAGTATTGTTCATTTTTCATTGTGCTTTCTAAACTTTATTTTCCTAAACAGTTAGCCTCAGACTTAATTGCAAAAATACATGCCAAGTAAGACAGTGCCCTGCAACATACTCAAAGTTATTTAGGGGTTTTGATTGCTTGCTTACTAATAAACAAAGGTTGCTTTTGTATCCCTCACCACCAACAGTACTAAGCTGACACACAGTCAGTAAATGAACCAGAAAATACTTTCACTTTTGAGGCCATTTTAATTAGTTTATTAATCCTCATTCCCTCAAGGGAGTCATTGTAGGACATTTGGAAACACTCAGTGCACTAGTGTTTTTAGTTTATTTTCAGAAGGCTATAGATGTTGATTTAATCTTCGTTATTTTCATCTAATACAGTCCTCTGCTTGTTTTGTAAATAACTTCTGGCTATGTCATTAAGTCCTTTACCAAATCGTTTCTGCCTGTCAGGATGAGTTTCTTCTAAGTAGAATACAGGAAATACAGATTTACTTCTGTAATAGTTATGTGTGTTGAAAAGACAGTTCAAAGAGAGAACTTGTTTATGCCTTGTTTATAAGGAAGGTTAATGATGTTCTCCTTGTATGACATATGCCTTGAAGAATTAAATGCTTCTTGTGAAGCTGGATGATGAATCAAGTAGACTTTTTTCATAGAAAATACATAGATAAAGTTGTTGAAACGTGTCTGTAGCAAACAGAAAAAGTCCCAAGCAACTATCTCATTGACCACCTGAAACACAGAATCACAGAATCATAGAATCATCAAGGCTTGAAAAGACCTCCAAGATTATCTAGTCCAACCATCCCTGCCACCAATACTTCCCCACTAACCATGCCTCTTAGTAGGAAATTTAAATGTTTCTTGAACAGCCTCCTTGGGCAGCCTATTTCTACAATTTTTATGACACTTTTACTGTAGATGAGCAACTTGTACAGTCCCACATATTTCTATTGTAAAAACATAATTATATTTGTTCCTTTAGGAATGTAATACTGCCTATTACTGTTGGAGCTTGGTGACTAACACTGTCAGTCATACAGACAAGCATTTGCAGTCACTGAATGACATATTTAATGATAAGCAGCATGTTTGCTGACACCTCACTGTGCAGCTTTCCAAAAAAAAAAAGTGACATATCTTCACAAATGGAATTGCTACAATATAAGTAGGTCACCAGGATGCTGACTGGCACGGTTTTGCATTCTACTGCATTGTGGGTTCTGCTATATAACATCTTTCATTCATATTCTGAAAGGGTACATTTTCTACCAGCTTCCTAAAGATTTGGATAAAAATTACTCTAGAGAGTGAAAGGGAATAAGCCCTGGCTTATGCTTAACTTATGAAGGTTAAAAAGTTTTTATCTAAATAGGTAAAAACTTAAAAAGTATTTACCTTTTTATGAATGCTTAAATATTAAATTCTTCCATATGAGCAACATTTGACCGTAGAAAGCTGCACACATTCTTAGGGAGATCTTTCTGCCTGCCTACACTCAATTTTCTTGTAGAAGCATTTCTGTCTCCTTACTGGCCACATGCTCTTTGAATGATCCTTTCCAAAAGGATTTATTTTCTCTGACAAACTTGCTGCTATTAATGAACACTGAATATTGTGGGGCAATCTGAACTGTTGTTGGTGGCCCCAAGGGACCCCAAAGGACCGATATTGTCAGGAAGAGGAGATCTTCACCTATATCCATCTATTGCATCTTTCTGCCAATTCTTTTTTCACTCAAAGATTTCAGCACAGTATTCTGTAAAGACAATTATAAATGCATTTGGAGCTTGTCTCAAATTTCTGAATCAGAGAATTCTGAAATATGTAGGTTGCTCTGAAAGTAACGCCACCTATTTATTTCCATGGAATCTGCAACAGATACAAAGAAAACAGTAACACTATTTGATAGGGTAAATCCTCAGCTACAAAACACCATTTTTCAGCACAGTCACCATCATTAGCTACGCACTGTCACCAGCAGTGAACAAGAGCTTGCACATTTGCAAATATCTGCATGGCCATCCAGAACGTGGCTGGAAATGTGAATATGAAATGTGAATGTGAAAACATTGTTGCTGCCTCTGCTGAAAAGCACCAGGTCACTGTGCTCATATCCATTGTTTGTCCTCCATCGATCTTCAGCACACATCAGTGAATGTCAGTGGGTGCTAATTTTTCTGCATTAAGGAATTCAGTTCCACACGTTTGCTTCATGCACTCTTCCATGTCAGACACCATCGTGTCAGACTGCTCTTTGCTACCATCTCACGTGGCAACATAACATAACAGGATATTGGTGGAAAGGTTTGACATACACTGCCTTATAACCAACGTGCGCCTCTGATGTCAGAAGCCAACAGAATAACATAGGTAATAGTGCTCCTTTTGGAGCAACCCTTGCACACCTGTTCTGAAAAAATTGAAATTGCCCATCTGTGAGTTTCAATCTTATTTTGAGTAGAGAGGGTTGTTTTTTTTTTTTGGTGTGGGCTTCAAAAAAAACAACAACAACATTTTCAAACAAAACAAAACACGGGATACAAGGATAATACCTAATTTTGCTTTGAAGTAATATTTCAACAATTAGTGATGGTGATCATAGACTTGAAGACTTATTCTTAGAAAACATATATATCAGTTTTTCAGTACACAACACAGCTGCTAGTCAGTTGCAAGCCAAAGATTTAACAGATAATGTGATGGTGAAGGAAGTAAAGATTCCTTGAGCGTGACGTGCTGTCTCCTCTATCTTTGCAACCTAGCATATTGTTCCAGGCCACAGTTGCATTCTTTTATATTCATTATTAATTCATTTTTAATTTGTTTTTAATTTGTTATAATTCAGACTTGCTTCAGACTGCAGATTACAAGAACGTCCTCTAAAAACCTTCTTCTGGAAACATTCTTTTCTGTAGAAGCTAGTATGTGAAAGTTTTCAGATTCCACAGGCCTACTCACATTGTACTGTTAGGAAGAACAAAGGTTAAATTTAATGTCAGAAAGGAACAAAATAATGAAATCAAGTCTACTGCCTCTCTGAACAATGGCAATGAATGAAATTAAAGAAAAGCAAATCAGTGGATTTTCATCTTTGAAAGAATGATTAAAAATGTCAGATTGGACCATCAGATTGACTATGAAATGAAATGGAAGGGCTTCTCTTTGAAAGGAAATAGGATGGCCATAGGCTGGTACTGAGCCAACCTTGACCCTGAATAGTTCAAACCACTTTGGGATGTTTTCCTCAATAATAACGAACTCAAATGGTGTATGTACTTCCTGGATTTCTTGGCCAATTCTTAGCATTGGCATTCCTGTTACAAAGAGAAAGGCAGAGCTGGTATCTTTCTTTAAATTTTCTAGTTGTGATCCCACCTGCCCACTTTCATATCATTACTGCCATTTCATTGCACTGATTTTTTAAAAGTAGTTTAATTAGTAACTGTTTGCCAGGAGGATCCTATACTCTTTTAAAATATCCATGTACTTCTCTAAAAATAAGAGACAACGGCATGAGCTCTTTCTTTAATGCTCGCTGTAAGTTGTGTTCCAGCCAATCAATAAAATAACAGACAATAAGTGCTGTGAGGGTATATTATATATAATATACCCTCATGAATATATATATATATTATATATATATATATATATATATTCAGTTCCTTATCTTTTTTACAACCAGTATTATGAGTTTAATTCCTAAACAAGGTCTTCTCTGAAGAAGTATCACAAAGTTTCCTAATGATGCTGCTTAATTTCTCCTTGGCTCAGAAAGGCTATTATCTGCAGCTTCTTGTGTGATTTATCCTCAGCTTTCTGATCTGCATTGCCTCAGACTAGTGTACTTCCATAATGACTCATAGACCAAACAGCTTTATCATACCTCAGAGTCTGAGCCAGTTGTTCATTAGAAAATTAGGAGTAAAACTTTCGCTTGAGACCAAGGGAAATGCAAAAACAGGAAGAATGCTACAGGATCCTCTCCTATAATTAGTCTGTAAAACTCTTCTGCATTTTGTATTCACTTTCAGCTGTGGTGAATTGCAAAAACACAGTGTGTGAGCTCCAAATGATGAGCAGTTATAGCCAGGTCTTGTAGGAGACAGAGTTTCTAAGCACATGAAGATGAGATGACATTTTTGCCACCGATTCCATCTGGCCATCTTGCCATCTATGTATGAAATAAATAATTATTTGCAGTAAATTCATTGTTGCTGTATTGGAAGATTGTTCTTTTTCCATCATCTACGGTAAAGTCTTAAATGTTAGTCCCTGAGTACAGTGTCTGAAGATCCCCAGCCTCTATTTTCATGTTTTTATTTGCAATAGTTAGATGTATGGTTAGGAAAACATGGCCTACTAAGCAAGGTATTTACCTAAAATTTTCAGATTTTTTACATATAGCAATGTCTTAGTCAGATAAAAATCTAGCAGAGAAGTATAGAACTTCAAGACTGGGTTTCTTAAAAGCCAGAAAACTGCAAAGCTTCTGAAAAGAGCATGCTTTGCTAGCATTTCTCATGGCAGTCAGACGATTTGCTCAGTAAGAACCCTTCAGGTTTTCTGGTTTCTTTGTTATGGCTTTTTCATACTATCCTTGCAGTTCAGTTGTGTCAGACTCTGGGTTTGGTGGGGTATTTTTTAGGTTTTGAGTTACGTGGAGGGAAATTTTGCTTTGTATTAACTCATTAACACCATTGGAAATCAGAAATTAGCCTGCAGAACCTCATCTCTGACAGTATCACCACTGAAATGAAAAGATTCTGGGAATTTCTGTTGAAGAGTCTGAAAGCCCTTCCTTTTATAAAATAAATTGTTTAAATGAATGCCTAATAGTAAAATTCAGAAATGCAGGAGATGGTCAGGATTTCTAAGGACTAAGAATTATGGTAACATAAATTTAACATGCACAGAAACTAGTAATAATGCATCAACTTGAATTTAATGTCTTAGCTTTTCTTAATAATATACATAATTTTCAATTACACAATCACACATTTCAGTAAGAACTCTGCTTTACTCATCTGAGCTCAAGGAATGGATTACAGTCACAATTATTCAGCATTGGATTTTTCTGTTTTGATACTACATTGGCTCAGCACCTTCATCCCTATGGTTAGTCATTAGAACAGCTAAGAATCTCCTGAGAACAACTTTTTATTATATGGCAAGATGTTGAGCAGTGTTCAAAGCACTGATTCTTTTGACTTCATTTGCAGTGAAAAGTAATAAATGCTTATAGAAATCATATCCCACAACCTTTAATTGGGTAATAAGTATGGAACATATGGAAGTCGTGGTTACCAGAGGCACTGTGGATCTCGTGAGATATATTACTACTCTAAAATATTTTATACATTTACATATGTCTATTGCTTTAGTTAGCAAGTGCTTCTATAAATAGTTAAAATATTGAAACTACATTTCTGAGATTGACTCTGATGAAAATATTAGTAAAGTAGGAATTTCCCAATTTAGACGAGTGCTCTATTTACAGTACAATTTCCAAACATGGTCATACTAGTAATAACATTATGTAATCTACATTCTTAGGACAAAGATATTCCTCTTTGGTGAATGCAATAATTATATCTCTTCTAGGATGTGCTTCATCAAGATAACAGAGTAATGCTGCAGTTTGTGCCCTATTCCAGTAGGTGAAAGAGGTCATAGCAACCTGTGTTAGGACAAAAAATAAGATAGCTTAGGACAATATATTAGTTTATTTGATTTGACGCTATAATAAACTGCAATGGAAAATGCTGTAGACATGCAGAACAAGATACGCTTCATGTAGACTGAAGCCAGCTGTTAACATCAGTACCAAAGTTTTACACTAAGCTAGCGAGTATTAGAGAAAAGAAGTAGCTGAGGACTATTGATTTAACTCAGTGTGTCATGATCAATGGAGAGGAAAACAAATTATGTTCTCATTTTTTACAATTGCTGAGGCTTTAAGAAGGCCCACCTAGATTTTGGCGTATGCTTTTCTTTCTGTTCTCAGATAGGTGAGGAGGTCATTCATCTTTGCTCGGCTGCAATACACATACTAATGGAAGAAATAATAACTTGTTATTCTTATCTTCTTGCCTTTGATATAAGATCTGTAGTTCTACTCATATCTCCTGTACTCTGGGACTGTGTAATCTGACAGTAGATTTCTGATGTGCCTATATAAAAGCAGTCATTAGATTTCCTGTGCCTTGTATTTGTTTAAAATATTTCATTATTTTTATTTCGTGCACTTAGTCATTGCTGGTAGTAAATTAATTCTGAACAATAAGAAAGTTCCTGGAGTCCATTGCAGCATCGACACAATATGATTAAAATTCGTTTCCATTGTGGCTGCTGTTTCTTGACCTAAAAATAATACTCATTTGTTCCAAAGTGTTTTCTTAGTGTTATGATTTTTTATGTCTTCGCTTTCAGATTATATTATCTTTGTCTTTCAAGCCATGATATATCAGTGCAAGGCAGCTTTGTTTTTCTTCTAATAATTTGAACTGTAGCAGAAACACACTGGTTTACAGTTTCACAATCACACCTCACTGGTTCACTAAGCTAAAATGATGATGATAAATATATTCATTTTCATGGCTTACTGAAAGTGGTATATTCCCAGGTTCTCATTGGGAACCCACTGTGCTAATATCGTGAGCTAATTGACATGCAGATCCTTCAGCGCTGAAAAATAAAGGTGAAAAATCATTTACAGGAAGGCCCAAACCTTTATAGAAATTTAACATTACGAAGTATTTGTGTCATCTGCATGTCTTTGGATAATATCCATAATACTTGGATTGCAACTTGAACAAAACTGAAATCAGTGCCTCAAAGAAGGTTCTCAGAACACAATGCTCTCAGCTTTGGAAATTAAAAGCTCAAGCACTATCATAAGCCATGTTACCTTACTTTACTGTAACTAAAAGCTCAATGTCTCAGTATTGATGCTATTATTTAATGATGACAGTGACAATTAGTTAACTAGATATTAATGCTTAGTGCTTCTAAATTAGTATGCCCCTGTTTTTAAGTGCTGATTGTAACATTGTGCTACTGATGAGTTAATAGCTTCTAGAGAGGGAGACTTCTGTAATGAATTAGTTGGCTGCGTTGTGTGCTTCTGTTTCTTTCAGATAGAAAGCTGGTCTTCCTTACAGAGGATAAGAATAATGAAACAATTAGTTAGAGGAAGCATGCAAAAGCAAAATGTTGAACCTAGTGGATACTTATTTCCACACTTTTTCTTCATTATTGTGAGAGCTGGTAGGAAGTTACTCAGATGTGGATTCAAGGAGGGATTCACCCATTTGTCATTAAACCATAATTCCCATGTTTCTCTCTGCCAACAATCAACCCCACTCATGAATTTTTATTCTGTAGTATATTGTGATGGGATTTGGGGTAAATTGTAAATTATGAAATATTTTATGTAAGCCTTCAACTTGAAAGACTACAAAAATCTGCATGTAATATGGTTAGCTGCAATGTTACATTTGATAGATGTCCAGGGAAAAATAATAGGCTTCATAATCTGTGTCTTATACACTTCCTTAATAAAAATTGAAGCAGAGCAGAAACATAAGTTGGTTCTATTGTATTTTAGGTAGTTGTATCCTCCATGTACTTCAGAATGAATATTCAGGCAGTAATGAGCACCTCATTACCAAATACAGTTTCTCTGTTGTAAAAGAGGGCATTCATTTTGTTTAGAAGGAACTGGATCAGGATCTTCTGTTCTGTCTCTGTAAAGGACAGTAAGTGTTTATGTGCATGTAGTGGTTTTCCAGGTTCAACTGACACATCCTTGTGGAATGGTTATTCTGAAGCAGCTCTTCATAGGTGGACTGAATCTCCAGGCACTGAATGCTTGGACTATCTATTCCAGAGAAGGTTTTTTGTTTGTTTTTTTTTTTCCATTCCAAATCTATGGCAATGTGCACTTGATCTGTGTGCGTAAAGAGTGTATAAAAGATAATTGGCTTTGCAGAGGCTGCCTATTATTGCCAAAAGGTCATTTTCAGCCATATTACAATCATTTTCTCAAGGGCACTAATTTTAAAGCTTTTAACTGAGCTTTTTTTGCCATGTCAAATTTGCACTTTTCACACATGACTGTTCTGATATTTAAAGTATTTTTGGACAGAAGTTCTTGCTGAGAGGCAATTAGAAATAAAAATTGCCCATCTGAAATAGTGACAGTTTAAAGGCTTACATTTTACATTAGAAAAGTCAAAAAACAAGCAACTTTGTTCCATGTCTAGGTCTGAAGTGAGGCACTTTGTATGCCAGGCTCTTCAGATTTTTGTCACTGGTTCACATAACACTTCTTATACTTTGCAGTGTTTTTTTTGTTTTGTTTGTTTCTTTGTTTGTTTTCTCATGCTAGAAGAATAGCAATTTTAGTATTAAAAACTTGCTCTTTATTTTAAAGAGCCACCATAAACTGCCATACAATATTTTTTATATCACTCTAATAATTTTTTTCTCTTTGTCTTGAATGACATGGTTTTAAAAAATGTTCATTACAGTCTCCTATGAATAATGTTGAAGAAGACACAGATGTCAGGTCTAGTTCATTACCACAATTACCTAATTTTTGCAGTACTGCTAATACAGTGCTGTGATATAAATGTTTTGAAGCAATCTCTTTGCTTCACCAAGCTAAAATATTCTTTGTCATTTGAATGAGACCAGAAAATAGTTCCCATGTTTTCAACAGATCACTCATGTAGCTTTCAATCTCATGTAGTCTCCTTTCAATCCATCTATAATCTATAATGACACTCAACTTTATTTTAAGGTATAGATAGTGGAAAAACATGACATTTTGCTATTTTGAATAATGAAAGCTCCTTTGATATACTTCCTCTGACGTAGTTCTTTGCATGGAGTTATTTTGTTCCTTTCCTCAGACTTAATTCTAAAGGTTGGATCTGAAAAATATTGACATACATACATATTTTTTACAAAGTATTCTGTTATTTACACTTGAGAGGGTTCCAGCAGACATCTATATTGCTGAGGAAGTCCTGTGTGTTAGTTTCAATAAATTCACAAAAATGCTGTGTTGAAATTCAAAAAACTCAGAAGCAGTTTTTTTTTTTTCCAGCACTGCAGTCATCATGCTCTTACTCCTACCATTAATTATAAAGAGAAATAAAGTCTGTCCTTTTAAAAAGAAATAGAAAGGAACTTCTAGTGTAAACTTCAGAAGGAGAAAATAACTTTATAATATGAAATGGGACTCAACTCACTATCATTTGCAACCTAATTTCAGTGAAATGAGAACTTTGTATTTTTGGTTGGAATTATGAAGCTGTTTGAAGGTTAGCTGAAACTTGTCTGTATCTGCATGCTTTGAGCTTATAAAACCTGGCTGCTGTAAATATAAATTATTGTTGTCAGTATTCATACTTAGTGCTATTCATAATGCTTTTCGTTCCCTCAGAAGGATGAATGGCTTGATTACTTTCAATTGAGTATATAAAGCCACAAGGACTTGATTTGATCATAAATAAATGTGTAATATATACACAGAAGATTATCAGATTTTTCAGATCAATTGTCATTTTTCAGGTATCCACTAAATATGGAGATTCCAGCTAAGAAAACTTTCTAGTTGAGCAAGTTAGAGTACACTATTTTTTTGTAAATATACACTATTTTCCTTATAATATGAGTCTGCAAGATTAACACCTTTCTCAACCATGGCAAGGTAAATGCCATAGTTTTCAAACGTAAAGATTGTGTTCTGAATTCAAGAACTCTTGTTGCAACTTTCATTGTGCGCTCTATCCTGCGTAATGCTATAATCCCTATAATAGAGCAAATTTTAAGCTTTCACTCTGAACATTCTTCTGCTCTCAGTAGATGCCTTTTTTGTCTCTCACTCGGTCCTCTATTTGGTTTATTATACCTTGCAATTGTGGTATGCTTGCATTAAAGCTACTGCACAAGAACTGAATTCAGCTAGACGAATCCCTAGCCACTCTCCAGGAGCCCCTCACTGATTTCTCAGAGCCCCTCACTGGTTTCTCAGAGCCATTACCCTTACTGGTGAAACAAATTATCCAAATTGTTAATCCAAAAAGGTGTGGGGAGGCATTTCTGGTCATAAAAATGGGGAGCTGCTGGAGATGGTTTTAGATTAATAGGCGCTTAATGCATTTGATAGAGAGAAAGTCTCCCCTCAAGGTGATAGAGAGCACCTGCATTAACCTTCTAATCTGAATCACCATCTGCAGGAATTTGGGTTATTTTTTTGCTCCCTGTGCATAGAGCCTAGGGAGACTTATAAACTAACTTAACTGTTAAAGTGATTAACCAAAATCAGATGATATAAAATTTTATTATGCCTTTTCCTGTTAATGTGCATTCTCTCAAGTAAAACTCAGGAGAAGGTGGTCCACATGTTAATGCGGATACCTGGATGCAAATAACTCTATGAAAGGCACTGTTCCAAGCCTGATCATTCTCCATTGGTCAGGATCGTGGTGTTCTTCGTGTTCCTCTCTCCCTCAAACATCAATCATAGCCTCCTGTGGCTGACCGCTCCCCATGGTTCTTCCTTTGAGATGAGTTGTCTGCCTCAGGGTTACCAATCTGAGTCAGAACATTTTCATTCTCTGTATGTGGACTGAGGAACCCAAACTCCTTTAAACTTCTCAGCAGGTGGATGTTATAGTTGCTCCACAGGATACTTTTGAGGATCTTCCTCTAATCAGAGCAGTATGGTTTCATTCTTTAGTGCAGAGAGAGGCTTTTCTTACTTATCACGTTACAGTTCTGGAAGTATCCCATATGTTTTCCAAGCATACAGTCAAATGGCACTACTATTATTCTATGAATAGAATAGCTGTCTCATTGAAACTGCTGAGTAGTGAGAAGGGAAGTTGGCTAAAGAAAAATCAGACCCATTATAAGTTTCTGTTTTAGGACTGAGTTCTTCACTATATTGACTAATCTGTAGAAACAAAGAGTAGAAGAATAATACTCATTTATGACTTGGCCACAGATCTTTACCATTACGATTTATTCTAATTACATTTTTCCCTTTCCTTTAGATTATGGAAATCTTAGTGGAGGTGGGTAATTCAGAACTATGAATAGTATTATTGAAATGCTATTTCCCTGATCAGCAACAAAGGATATATTTATTTGAAAACTACATGTGATAATAAAAGAAGCTTTAACTGATACAAATCAGGCAAAATAATACAGATAATGCAAGGAAACTCTCTATACAAGAACAAACATGAACTGAGAATAATGCATCAGTGTTTTTAGTGCACCTTACTTTCAGGTAAGTGATAACAAAAGCTTGGAGGAAGAAGTAGGAAGGTGGGCAGAGAAAAGAAAAGAAGACAATATGGTAAACCCTCTGTGTTCTTTGCATTATAGAACTAAGGAAACACATCCAACCTTGAAGTGCACTTTGTCTCTCTCAAGAGACACCAAAATCCAGGTGGAAATCTATGGATGTTTGTTGTGTAGTTTATACAGCACAACGTTTTACCTTTATGCTTAAGTAAGTCCTGAGAACTGCACAAGTATGTATGACTGCATTCAAGTTAAAGATTCAGCTGCTGAGTGTGCATTCACATGGGATTTCAGAACCAACCCAGTGGCCATGTAAAGTCCAACTTACAGCCTGTCTGGCCGCTTTTCAGAGTGTCAAGAGTAGATGCCTGGGAAAGATCAAACCAATGCTCTTGAATAATTTCATCAGTGACCCTGACAGTGGAATTGAGCAAGTTTATGGTTAACACCAAGCTGTGTGCTGCAGTCAGCACACGCAAGGGATAGGATGCCATCCAGATGGACTTAGACAGGCTTAGTTGGGAGCCCAGGAGAATATCATGAGATTCTACAAAGCCAAGTGCAAGGTCTTGCATTTGAATCACAGCAAACCCCTGCTACCAATACAAGCTGGGATACAAAGGGAAGGAACTCAGCCCTGCTGAAAAGGACTCAGTGGGTGGTAAGCTGGACATGAGCCAGCAACGTGCCCTTGCAGCCCAGAAAGCCAACAGTACCCTGGGCTGCATGAAAACAAACACTGTCAGCAGATCAAAGGAGGTGATCCTGCCTCTCTGCTCTGCACTGGTGAGGCCTTACCTGGAGTACTGTGTTCAGATGTGGAGTCCTCAGTACAGGATATTCTTAGGCCTGTTGAATCACGCCCAGAGGAAGACCACAAAAATGGGGATGGAACACCTCTCCCAGGAGGAGAGGCTGAGAGAGCTTGGCTATTCAGCCTCAGGCTGCAAGGTGACCTGAGTGTGGCCTTTCAGTATTTAAAGGGCAGATGTAAGAGGGAAGAGAACAGACTCTTTAGCAGGATCTGTTGTGAAGGACAAAGGAAATGGTTTCAAACTAAATGAGGAGAGGTTTCAACTGGGTTTCGGGAAAAAATTTTTTACGGTAAAGGTGGTGAAGCAGAGCAGCAGGTTTCCTAAAGAGGTGGTGGATGTTCCATCCTTGGATGCAATCAAGGTCATGCTGAACCAGGCTCTAAGCAACCAGATCAAGCTGTAGGCATCCCCATTACTTGCCAGGGAGTTGGACCAGGTGGCCTTTAAGAGTGCCTTGCAACAAAAATGATACTATAATTTTGTGATTTTATGCATTGGTTTCAGGCTGCTAGATCGTTTTTTCTTCAGTTCATTATTTTGGAATTTCTGGCAAACACTGAGAAGTACTTGCAGTCTTAGGGCATTTGAATTTAAGAACACATCAGTTGTCAGTGAAACTCTGATGACATCTCAGAAAAAGAAAAGCCTCTGATGTAGATCCAGCCAGGTTACTTTGGCACCGTTATTTACTTTTTGCGTAGAGCCAAAGTAAAAGCTCTACTGCAAAATTGCTTTGTTTCCTGTCATCGTCATTCCATAATAAAATAATGCACAGCTATTTGTAGGACATAGTATTTGATGAAGGACTGTGATTTACCAGAAACACAGATCAGCCCTCTGGAGGTCTCAAGATATTTAGTAAGTTAATTTCCTGAAGAACTGTAAACGAACCAGATGTAGCCTAAAGTCTCAAAGGTATCACATTAGGAAACAAATTGAAAAACTGACAAGAAAAGTGCTGCTTTCAATACCAGCTAAGAATGCATAAAAACTGCTCTTCATCTCTGCTACAAAGAGTTACAGTAGTTAAAGAGAAAAGAATATATGATAGAAGGCTAAGGAAAAAATATTTGAATTTGCCTATGTAGTACCAAGTGTTGCCTTGCTGTAGAAATAATCTATTCTATAATACACTGGAATCTTTAAAACACTGGAGTCTATAAAGCACTCATGAAACCTAGTCCCAACTCTTATGCTGAATCACCTTGATTAGTTTTTAAGCTGATTAAACCAAGTTCAGGCCCTGTGTAGACACATTTGCCTTTCTGAGTAATGTTAGTATCTTTTAACTTACTGTGATCTGCAGTTAAGTATATATATTTTTTAATTTTCTTAGGGCATATTTCTGAAACATTTACAAAAAAGAAGTATTTTGCTACAGTTTGTATGTATATTGAGGAAGAATGAAAATATTCTTAACGAAATTAGGCTTTCAGTATTTTGAGATGCTATTAGTGAGAGATCACTGCGATATTATGATTTTGTGGATATCTGTCTACCTTTCAATTTAAATAAAAGAAATTCATATCCTTTTCTTAATAAAAGCCTTTTCTACTACTTACTAAATTAGTTATTTCTTTTACTGTTTTTGCATAGCTTCAAAATCCCTTTGATTCAGTCTACAGTAGTAGCACTCAGAATGGTACAAATTCACTGGCAAAAGAGATTTCCTTTCCATTTGTCATTTTATTTCAAATCAGATGCTCCACCTAATTTGCCATCTAGTCTGAATGGATCACAGAATGTAAAGATATAGGCTTCTTCTGTTGATTTACCTTTTCTGAATTGGTTGCAAATACTGTCAGTGACAATTTTATGTTACAGTTTTTAGTAAAGCGGTATCTTGTGGAGTTACAAGTCAGGTTTATATCACTTCACTCCTTCAGACATCTCCAAGAATGGCTCTATATTAAGCTCAAGTTATCTTCTTCCTGTTCTTGTCTATCAGATAACTACTGCTGAAAATTCAAAGCTTTTCTCAGTGGCTGAATTATAAAAGCATTTCATAGATGGCTTGATTCAGTGCTCGAGGCTTGTCAAATACAGTGTTTTGCATCATATCCACTCCCTTTCACCATCTGAAAAGAGCAGAAAAAGAGATGTCTTCAATGCATTCTAAACTTTTCAGTCTTCTGACCTTGTAGAATTTATACACTCTTTCATTAGCCATGCCATTGTTTTGACTCTTTTTTCCCTCTTTTTATATTCTTAATATTAGTTATCTCTGTGATGCCTTGTTTACCCAGTTAAACAGAAACCTGTATATGTACTTACTTATTTTAATCAATTATTGTGACTTCATAATAATTACTATGTATTTACTGTCATTACAACAAATTGCCCCTTCGTGAACACTTTTGTGTCTGTTCCAGTCAGTCCATCACTTGAAGTGGGTGGACTCAAAGTGGATGCAGAATTCATTTCTGGATTAAAAATAGTGTGATAGGAACTTCACCAAACTTTGAGTGTGCTGTGAGTAACTCAAAGGTCTTTATAACATTATTGGATTGTTTGATAAATTTTTTTGGGAAAAAAAATAGCTCCAAGAACAAAATTCAGCATATAATGGTATGGTAACATCAGTCTCAAAGACAAGAATTTGTAAAGGCTTTGGTTTTTGGATGTATTTTGGGTAAGGGCCAAAATTTCAAAGGAAGAAAGAAGGAATGCACTTCGGTGGTGCATTCTCTGAAGACAAAAATATTCAAAAACAGCCACAAGTGTTAGGCAAGGTCTAGAGCACCCAGATGTCACCTTTCAGAAACAACTTGTGTTCTTTGTGAGAGCTGAAAGGAGCTGGAACACAAGCCTTTTGAACTGCAAACTGCTACACTGAATTCTGCTCTCTCTTTTCGTTCAGGGAAGCTTAGATAGGGTAACAGGTACATTTTGGGAAATTCTCTCATTTTTATCTGTCCCCAGATTTGTCACTGATTTGTTTGCATGGCGGTAGATGAAACGTGCCCAGGCTTGTTTTCTTTCCTGGAAGCTGAATACCTGTGGCCATTTTCCTGAGACAAGCTGGCCGCAAGTGAACTCCTGATCACGGGTCACCCTTGACCTGTGCCGACTGTTGTCTGTGAGAATATCAATTGGCCCCAGCCAAAACCAACACTTTCTGAAAAACTGCACACAAATTAGTGTGAAAAATAGCATGAGAATGCTTCCTAGCAGTGTTAGATTTTAAATGGCAAAAACAGACATAGCCTATGCTTTTAACAGCCTATGCTTTTTTTTAGCGCTTTCAGAATAAAAATTCTGAAGTCTGCCAAATCTTGACTTTGACTTCTTTCTTGTTAAAATAATCCTTTGGAATAGAATATTATTTTAAACGCGAATCATGTGTTAGGAACATCCTTTTGTCTTTTGGGTTCAATTCCTGTCTTTTGGGTCCAATGACCTGAAAAAAAAAAAGGATGAATCAGAGTGGACTAACACGAAGGCAAAAGAAAAAAAAAAAAAAGAACTTTTCCCCTCACATTTAATTTTGTGATAATATATGTATAGCTGTAAGAATCTACAGTCGTATCTCTGAGTAGATACAGATTTGCAAAGGGCAGCATTGAGCAGTGTGCAGGGATACCTCCTCAATGAGCTGATAAGCTTACAAATGTGTACTGAACCATCTTTTTGAAGGCCACTGGCCTACGCATGTGAAGATAATAATTCAAATATATGTGCAAGACAAAGCTGCATGCTAAAGACAAATATTTGCACTTCTCTTGCTTTTAATGAATTTCCATACTGATTCCACAAAGAAAATAATGAATCCTTACCACAAAAATGTAGTCCCAGGGAGATATTCTTCCTGCTTGTTTTTAACGGGGAATGATGGATACTCAATTATTTCTTCTTCATCAAGAGAAAAAAAAATCCCAAAGTGTGTTACACTTCTGCATTTTTGTTTGATGGCTAGAGGAAGAGACAGAGGACCAAAACATGAATAAGCTGTAATGACAGTAAAGTCATTGTACCGCTTTACTAAAAACTGTAACATAAAATTGTCATTGACAGTATTTGCCACCAGTTCAGAAAAGGTAAATCAAGACAAAGTAAATATGTATTTAGTCATTGCTCCTCCCAGTTGAACCTTTTTTTTTTTTTTTTTTAAATATAATGCCAAACACTTATAAAAATGTTTTCTGCCTATATTGGTTTTGAAAGTATATGCTGAGTCATTTGCACCATCTGTTATCTGTGCACATATCTACAAAGACAAATGTTAAGAAGATTCTGAAGACATCTGTTTATTCCACTGGGCTTACCAATTCAGTTTTGTTTTCGTTTTTTTTTTTTTCTTCTCTTTTTATATCACAGACATACAAACTTCCTAAAATATATTCTTTTTTCCTGGCACTTGTTGAGATTTGTAGAATAGCAGTAGGATATTTAGTCTTCCAAGTCTGATCCCACCTTGACTTTATTTACCAGTTCTAGGAAACAAGAGATTTTTAGCAGTAAAAGCTATGTTAGTATAAATTTTGCTTGATAGTACATTCTCTATTGCATGTACTTGAAAAAAAATAGGCATTACAACTTCTTTTCCACTGACTACCTTGGCTATTTGTTGTGGTATTAAAAGAACTTATTTGAAAGTTGAAATTACGTTATATTA
Source organism: Meleagris gallopavo (assembly GCF_905368555.1). Classification (NCBI taxonomy): domain Eukaryota; kingdom Metazoa; phylum Chordata; class Aves; order Galliformes; family Phasianidae; genus Meleagris; species Meleagris gallopavo. The sequence continues at coordinate 14,747,535 of NC_139435.1, read as the reverse complement.
TTTTGCTGTAAATTACTGTCTGAGATTTTAACAAACTGTCAATCTAAGGTGTTGTGGAAGCCAGAGAAAATCATGTAACTAACTGATGTGCAACAATGTATGCTGTGTATCCGTATAGAAACATACTGGTGGATAAATTTTATGTAAGAGCCCAATTCTAGTGTGATGTCTGTGTAACACGTGTATAACTTAGATAACATAAGCAAATTACTGCTAATGGACACAACTTGTTTTCTGAAATATGAGATCAGAACTAGAATTTGAAGATGTGTAGATGCCAAATTCAAAGCATGGGAAACTTTTGAAATCAATAAAGCTTTTTGGCAAGTTCAGTCTAGTTCTGCTACAGGGTTTGATAAGAAACACATGTTGTTTTCTCTAGTTCTGTTTGAAATACTAATTAAAAGTGTCCCAAAAAAGAAAGCATAGCCTTTTCTTAGCATACTCGCTTGATTAGTTAAATAATATTTTAAATAATTATTCAATTTTAAAAATCTTTAAGAAACTGTTGGAAATAAAAGCTTGCAGATAAATATCTAGAAATAAGGACTGTTAGGGTTATATAAGATACAAATACATTTTAATCAAATTCCCTTTGGAAAAGATGCAGTTTTCCCACTAATTTTGACCAAGGATCAAGATTTTAGGGGGTTTTTCTTGGAGACAGTGCTGCAAGATACTATGTCCTGCCACATTAGCAAGTATGCTTCATGCTCACTTTAACTTTTGAAGCTACTTCCTGCTTTGCTTTCATTTCATGCAATTACTTTCTGTGATAATGCTAAAACCAGAGGTTTTATAGGCTGCATAGCTACTTCCACACTAGTAAATAAAAGGGGCCAGGTGCTGAGCACTGGCATAGAACTAGGACAGGAGCTACTTACTGTGTCTATAGTATTAATCTTATTTGGGTTTCAGCAGGCTGGCCTAGAAGAAGTGGCTCATTTCCCAAACTGCTCCCAGGTAGACCTGAAATGACTTGAGAAAGTGCTACATGGCTCCATTGCTGGGCTGTTTCTAAGATCAAAGTTCCTGAGCTTCAAGATGATTTCTAACACACATTTCTAATTTACTAGTATAGACTCAGACCGCTTATATCCCGTCAATATTTACATCTGTCTTCACTAGTTTATATCTCACTTGCTTTCAGGAGAATACAAATGCAATGATGGCTATGCATGGATGTGTGCAACTGACTGCAAGGCAAGCTGTTGTAGGGAGAGGCTGCTGCCCTACTCCTGCTGCAGCTCTGGGAGGAGAACTAGGAGTCTGAGTCAAAGATCACTGTAGAAACCATTTCAATTTATTCCTAAGTCAGTCTTTGCTTTACAGTTATAAAGCATGCCCTTGTAAACTGAGAGGACCATTTCTGTGACCCACACAGTGACTGTGATGCAATAGGAAAAAAGAACTGAGACAAAAATTTGGAAACAAGCATTATCTGTGCAATAGTCGGCTTGTTAAGATTGATTTCTAAATCAGTATCTCTCAAGAGAGAAGATTAGGGTGTGCCTAAGGGAATGACTACAGTAATGGAGTGAAATTGGTTTGTCTGATGACAACTAAATTTCCTCATGGAAACCTCCATAGATTCCAGTAAAGTAGAAGCTCTTTCTTAATACTGAGAAAAAATAATTTGCTTTTATTTTTGTCCCCTATAAGCTGAGAAGTTGATATTGCAAAAAAAGATATTTATAATATTTGTAGCAGATTTGTGTGAAATAATGAGACAAAGAAGAGTGCCCCGTAATACAGGAAAAGGCATGGAAACAGACTTTTAAAAATCAGAAGTGCCACGTGATGAATGTGTTCTTTAGGATAAAAACTGAATTAATGTATATTCACACAAAATCATTGCAAACGATCCATTATCACTGGCTTCGTAAATCCAAAGATTTCTTAATGTCATCAAACTAGATTATGTAATCAATCCTTGGATAAACAGCTTTGGTATTTCTCACAATTACAGTTTTTAATAGTTTTTCCAATTTAATGTCATTTCATGTTAAACATTTTAAACCGATTACTGCTAATCTGGAACCACTGATCAACTCATTGTCAACTAAGACATTAAATGCCCTTTTTTACTGATTGGTTGCAGAGTGTTTTCATATAGTTCATATAGTGGTTTGGCATTTTTTAATCTATACATTAAGACAAAAATATTACAATTTAAGGAAACATTTTTGTTTCCTTTGTTTGACATATACGTATAAAAATATAAATATTTTATAGTTGTATTAAAGAAAAGTTGGATTTGTGAACACTGGTCTATTTTATGGGATGGGCTTCATTAAGTCAGGGATATTATCCGTGAATGTGTTATGTAAAAATTGCCTTGTGCAATTGCAGTTGCAAAAATGCAACTTGCAAGTGCAGAAATGCTTCTTAATAAAAGTACAGACAGGCTAATAGCAGAGGAATGGTCACGTCTTACTTTCTTACAGAAAAGAACAGCAAGTCTGAATTGTATGGTAGAAAATTCCAACCTTTTGTGTTGAAAAAAAATTGGACTTTTTCTGCCAAACCCTTAGGTTATACAACACAAATTAAAAAATACTGAAATAGTTGTTATTTTATATATATATTTATATACTAACATTGATATTTGCACAATTTATTTATAGAGTTTGACACTACCACTAATTTTTCTTTTTAAGTAGTTTCTATATCTAGGATAAATCAGTGCACAACACAAATAACTGCACTGAAACTTGCACTCTTCATACTGGTATTTTTTGTCATTGTTTTAAAGAAAAAAACCCACATAGAATCCTAGAATTTAGAATCATAGAATGGCCTGAGCTGGAATAGAACTCAAGGATCATCAAGTTCCAACCCTCCTGCCACAGGTTGAGTTGCCAACTTCCAGATCAAGTACTAGATCAGATTGCTCAGGACCCCATCCCACCTGGCCTTGAACACCTCCAGGGACAGGGCATCCACAACCTCTCTGGGCAGCCTGTTCCAGCACCTCACCACCCTCTCAGTAAAAAACTTCCCCCTGATATCTAATCTAAATCTCACCTACTTCAGTTTAAAAGCTTTCCCCCTTGTTCTATCACTATCTACCCTTGTAAAAAGTTGATTTCTTTCATGTCTATAGACTCCTTCTAAATACTGGAAGGCCTCAGATCTCCCAGCAGCCTTCTCCTTACCAGGCTGAACAAGCCCAGCTCTGTCAGCCTGTCTTCATAGGAGTGGTGCTCCAGCTTTCTGGTAATTTCATGGCCCTCTTCTGGACCCTCTCCAACAACTCCACATCTTTCTCGTGGAAGGAGGGAGTCCCAGGTGTGGATGCAGAGTATAATCACCTTCCTTGCCTTGCCTCTTCTGATGCAGCACAGAACGTAATTTACCTTCTTTCAACCTTATTTCCCAAATGGTATTTCATGTACTTTTCACTGTACCTTTTACACATTTGGGAAAGCACTACTTGCTGTTTGCTTCGCCTCACTTCCATTTTCTTATTCTATACAGTGGTGTTTTACTTAAAATAGTAACTTAAAATTTGGAGTGAATGTCAGTCAAGAAGTGAAATTCCCCAGCCGAAGGATTAAATAAAAGATTTTAATGTAAAAATGTAATTTCAATAAAAGAACTTTAATTAAGATTTATCAGATCAAAGACATGGTAGAAAAGAGTCAAAGACAACATTAAGATCAACATTTTTTTAATTTAATGTTTGTAATAGCTAAAAAGTACATTTGCAGGAGCAAGATCAGTTGCAGAGTGGATCCCTACAGGAATTGAAGTTCTGATCTTAATGCCTCTTGAGTAGTGTGGTTTTAGTAGTGTTACTTGTAGTCTTAAGAGCAGCTTATTTTTTTTCCCAGCAAGTACTTTATTTTCCTTGATAACTGTAACTTTTAAGGAATTTGGTTTGGTTATAAGTTATTTCCACCCAAAGATGTATACCAGCTTCACAATACATTGTACCTTAATGGGTTTGAGTTGTTTTTATGGAGGTCAGGGAGCTTGGATTGAAATACCAGCACTGACGTGGATGCTGTTTGAATCTCAAACTGAAAATGTTTGAGGAAAAGCATCTTCAGTTTTTTCATTTTCTGAGGTATTTATTTATTTTTTAACACACAAAAGAAAACAGTTTTCTTTATTATGCAGTGAAACCCAAAATTTATTAAAAATGTTAATCTAAGTGTTTTTTGTTAGCACAGACACTGAAAAATTATTCCTTAACAACACTTACAGCACAGAATTTTCACCAACAAATACAGATATAGATCACATATATGAAAAACTTTAACTTAAAAAATAATACAAATGTAAATGCAGAAGTACTAATTTGTAAATTAATATATTAATAAATAAATATGAACTTTGTTATCAGCAATCCAAGAGTGATTACCTTTTTTCCTGTTGTTTGTTTGTTTGTTTGTTTTATAAGGATACAGGCACGGCATTTGAGTAGATGAAAAGCAAGGTCCATCAGTGATCTTGGCATTTAAGATGTCAAGAGAGCAAGTGTAAGCTTTCTGATAAAAAAAAAAAACAGCATTTGAGCAAAGCTTTTAAAGTGAGACACAAATATTGGTATATTTCACAAATAAATTTTACATAGAAGTACTACTACTAATGTGGAGATTTTTTTTAAGTTTGCAGAATTATTATTTTTGGTCTTTTATGTTATACAAAATACCAGAAAACAGGTTAATCTCATTAATATCATCCCAGTTCTTCATCCCTCTTTCTTCACTTTTTTTTTTTTCCCTTCTGAAATTATTTTCAGTTCCTTGTGGTAAACACTGTGTCCTCTACATGCCTCTGAGCACAATTTGTTTCCCTGGGCAATGGATGATCAATAGCTATAAAACTGTTCTCATTTCATTTCTTCGGCAAAGAAAACAGAAAAATCTAACCAGGACTCCTCAGGCTTTTTGGAGCATTTTGAAGTGTCTGCTGTTCTCTTGGAATGATCCCTTTGACTATACATATATAAAGCTGCAGATTTTCCAAGCCTCTGAGGGAACCGTCATGTTTTTCTCATCTCCAAGAAGGTCTTGGTAGAGATGGCTGTGTATTAGAAGAACAGGATCCATGCAAACATCATGAAGTATAACAAGACCAACTGACTAAGTGCTGCACCTGGGTCGGGGCGATTCCAAACATGATGAATGCTGGTTGGATGACTAGATGACTAGATTGTGAGCATTCCTAACAAGAAAGACTTGGTAGTGTTGGTTGATGAAAAATTGAACATGATAACGCTCAATTATAGTGTATGCTTGCCTCCCAGAAGGCCAAATGCATTCTGAAATCACAGAATCACACAATCATAGAGGTTGAAGGGGATCACTGGAGATCATCTAGTCCAGCCCCTCTGTTAAATCAGATTCCTAGATTATGTTGCACAGGAAAGTGTCCAGGCTGGTCTTGAATATCCCTATAGAAGTCTTTACAGCCTTTTAGGTCAGCTTGTTCCAGTGTTCTGTCACTCTCAAAGTGAAGAAGTTTGTTCTTGGGTTCATATTTAACTTCCTGTATTCCAGTTTGTGCCCCTTGTCCTGTTGCTCAGTACCACCAAAAAGAACCTGGCCCCATGCATTTGACACCCACTTGACATTGAGATATTTCATAGAATCAAAGAATCATGGAATAGCCTGGATTGGAAGGGATCTTAAAGATCATCTAGCTCCAACTCCTCTGCCATGGACAGAGTTGCCACCTGCTATATCAAGCTGCCCAGTGCACCATTCAACCTCACCTTGAACAGCTGCAAGTATGGGGTACCTACAGCTTCTCTAAGCAACGCATTCCAATACCTCACCATCTTCTAAGTAAAAACTTTCCTTGTAACATCTAAGCTATATCTCCCCTCTTTTAGTTTAAAATCATATAAATATCAAACCACGTAAAAAGTTTATTTCTGTCATTTTGAAGATCCCTTTGAATACTGGAAGGCTTTAGTGAGGTCTCTCCTGAGCCTTCTCTTCTCCATACTGAAAAAGCCCAGTTCCTTCAGCCTTTCCTTTTAGAAGAAGTGCACTATCCCTCTAATCATCTCCGTTGCTCTCCTCTGAATTCACTCCTACATCCCATCTCTTTCTTGTGCTGGGGGCCCCCCAGACCTGGACACAGTGATCCAGATGGGGGCTCATGAGGGCAGAGCAAGGGGGGACAATCACCTTGCTCTCCCTGCCTTTGTAGCCCATGTGTAGCCCATGATATAGTTCACCTTCCTTCAGGTGCACATTTCTGCCTCATATCAAGCTTTTCATCCACCAGAACCCTCAAGTCTTTCTCCATATGGCTGCTCTCAATGATTTCTTCTCCAGTTTGTACCCATACTGCACAAGTCTAGGTATATTACATCAGTTTCTCTTCCTTTGTCCACTGATGCTGTCATTCCTTCATAGAAAGCTACCAGATAAGTGAGGCATTGTCTGCATTTGGTGAAGCCATGCTGGCTGTCTCAGATCATCTCCTTGTATTCCACATGTCTTCCAGGAGATCTGTACCTTGATCTTCCCAGGCAAAGACATAAGGCTCACTGGCCTATAGTTTCCCAGATGTTCTTTTCTACAGTTGTTAAAACTGGAAGCAGTAACTTTTTCCAGTTACCAGGGACTTCACATGACAGCCATGACTTTTTGAATATGTTGTAGAGTGGCTTGCCAGCTACATGAGCCATTTTCTTCAGGACACTGGGATGCATATCATCAGGTTCCATATAGCTGTACACATGCAGTCTCATCAGGTGGTCTTGAATTTGCTCTTTGCTTATGGTGGGAGATATTTTGCTTTCCCAGACTCCTCCAAAAGGTCAGGGGATGTGAGAGATGTGAGAAGCAATGGATGCAATGGATTTGTGAAGTACCTCAGCTTTCTCTGAATCTTTCTTCCATCTCATTTCTCAGAGAGGATACACTCTCCTTGGCCTCTCTCTTCTGACCAGTGTACCTTAGAATCCTTTCTTGTTATTTTTCACATCCCTTGCCAAGTTCATTTCCATCTGCAACTTGGCTTTCCTGATCCCATCTCTGCATGTCCAGACGGCATCCCTGTATTCTGCCCAAGCCACACATCCCTGCTTCCATATCCTGTCATTTTCTTACTTATCCGTCAGTTTAATTGGCAGGTCCTTTTCAGTCATCCCGGTTTCCTTCCTCCCCTGCTTGATTACTCACATATAGTGTTGCTCTTGAGCTCTCATGAAGGCGTCCTTACAGATCTGGTTCAGTTTCATTCCTTTGACCCCGAAGACAGCTTCTCGGGGGTTCTTGTCCAATAGTACTTTTTAACAGCTAGTAGTCAGGTCTTCTAAAGTTCAAGATTCTGACTCTGCTCTTTGCCAGGTCTGTATTCCTTGAGATCACAAACTTGAGCAGAACATTATCTTTACAGCCCAGTCTGCCTCCAATCTTAACTTCTTTAGTGAGGTCAACAGACTCTTCTTGATCAGGCAGGTAGTAGCAGATCCTGACCACCAGATGCCCCTTATTAGTCCAGACCCTAATTTTAACCCATAAGCTCTCAACCTGTTCATGGCTGTTTTTAAGAGGCAGTTCTTTGCAATCCAAGCAGTTCTTTACATATAAGGCAGATCTCCCTTGCCCTACAGATCTCTTGCCCTACAGATCTCTTCCAAAGCGCCTGAAGTACTCAATCATAATATTCCAGTTGTGTGATTCATTCCATGTTTCTGTGAGAGCAATTAGGTCATAGTTTTCTAATTGCACCCTGGCTTCTATCTCCTAAAGTGACAGTGTGAGTCCTAGACTGCATCAAGAGAAGTGTAGAGATAGCAGTAATGGCACACCAATGTTTTGTTTCTGATGAATGATGGGAGCAGTACCCTGGCCAGGCTGGGCCACTGGGCAGGGAAATGCTGCCACTGTGATGGGAAATGAGGCAGTTAGGACACCTGGCTTGAATTGGGAAAGAGCACGTGACATCATGCAAAAGGCCATAAAGCTGTGGGGGCGGCTGCCTGGGGATTTCTGAGCATTGGTCAACAGGTGTGAGATGTTGTGTTGCTAGCAGAGCATTGGTTGGCAAGCAGTGGTATTGTTGCTCTGTGCTGGTCTGCAGGTGGCCAATAATTGCATTGTGGATACGTGTACATAGTTGTCATTCCATTTTTCTTTCTGTTTACCGTTTCTTTCTTAGTAAATAGTTTTGTCTTAAACTAAGTGTTGATGTTTCTTTCCAGTTTTCTCCCACATCTCTTTCTGGCGGGAGTAAGCCAATGGCTGTGTAGTGCCTAATTGCCTGACAGGGTAAATCACAAGAAGACATTATAACAAAGTTTTCTTTTCTGCTTCAGAAATCAAACAGCTGACAAGATGAAAAGTAGTTGTCTGTTAAAATGGAGAACTTAGAAAAGAAAGAAATTAGGCAATTAGAGTAAGTTCCTGCATACTAAAACACCTTCTTGCTCTTGATAGGTCTGCATAGTCAGCTCTTTCTAATCTTTCTCCGATAGAACTATAAAATAAAATTGACCTTTAGTCTCCCTGTAATTAGGTTAACTCCCAAGTTTAAGAACACAATCATGTATTTGAAGTAGTCAGATGTATTTCATATCACTGTGCTAAATACCAGCTGGCACAATCTCTAACACTTGATCTAACAATTAATTTAGAAGGAATACTCCTCACATACAGGAGGTATATTACCAGATCACATTTTCAGAGCCAGTAATCTATTATCCCAGTATACAAGTACAAATCTGTTTTTAACTTCAGTTACTTGCTGACTCAGTCACCTGTCTTTTTTCTTGCAGAATGATTCCTGGGGGAAACAGTACTCATATGCGCTCTTCAAAGCCATGAGCCATATGCTGTGCATTGGTTATGGAGCCCGTGCCCCTGTCAGCATGTCAGATCTCTGGATAACCATGTTGAGTATGATTGTGGGGGCTACTTGTTATGCCATGTTTGTTGGTCATGCCACTGCCCTCATTCAATCTCTGGATTCTTCACGGCGACAATATCAAGAAAAGGTAACACATTTTAATGTACCGTTTTAAGTTTTTAAGTAGTTCGATGATATGCTTTAAATGTGGAAAAGGTCTTATAAGTTTGCATGAAATAATCTAGTAACATCCATATGCTGCAGTGAATACTGATGAGCACAAAGGAATTCAGGACACACTCTGTGTTAACCATATTCCTACATGAAATGCATTCTGAAGAGAACACAAGCCATACAAATTGATTGAAATCTTGCTTGTGTAACTTGCTTTAAACTCCATCAAAGCTCATTATACCCCCATGCTACACTCTGTAGGTACTCAATCTAAGCAGCTTGAAATATGATCTTGATGTTTGTAAATTAGGTGCTTTTGTACAATTCATTGTTTTTCCTTTGGACAGCAAGTTGAGAATAAATTTTAATGTAGGAAAATAATGGTCTTTTGATAAGGACCATTCCCAATAAAAGTATTTTCAAATGCAGTTCCAAAAATGGAACTACCTCAGAGAAGTGCTATAAATAGGTCCTTGCTTTATAATGTCATAGTTTACACACATAGTTTACTAATCCATGACATTTCCAAAGACAAAAGGAATGATAGCCAAAAGATCACAAAGTAGATAGAATTAAATGAAAGAAAAAGAAAGATTCCTTATGTAACAGGAAGAAAAAGTTTGTTCAGTTCCTTGTTGAATTCCTCATAGGAATGATCAGAATTAAAAAGATGTAAATGGGTGGGAACAGGGTGGGAACTTTCAGGAGTGAACACAAATATGCACTAACTAGCACTGTCAGTTGTTCAATAAAAGGCAAATGCAAATTTAAGTGATGCTTTGAAAGCAGATGATGAGGCTAAGAATGGTGGCATAAGGAAAAAACCTCAGCAAAGGACAGTAAAGATGTACAGAATTATTGAGATGTTTAAAAGAGACCAAAATAGGATATTAAAGTAAGAGGGGAACTGGAGAGGTCATGCCAGGAGAGAAGTCTGCTAAGCAAAGTAGTGAAATCAGTGAGTTCAAATCAGCAAGTAAGAATCATGTCCTGAGCAGTACTATTTGGCATATATCCGTAAGAAAGTCCAGAAAGGCAAACTAAGAGAAACCCCGGTGTAAAATAATACAAGCTAGGCTGAAAAACCTGGCAGTGAATGAGAAGATGAGAGGGTGACCTTGGTATGTGCTGAAGATGAAAAGGAATGGCCTGACTTTGCTGGGCAAGAATAAGGAAGAGTCCAAAACCAACGTGTAAGTAGAAAGAAATAGGAGTGTTTTACAGGAAGGCAAGCCAAAGTAAGCGAATGTATGGAAGAAAAGTTTACGCTCAGTTTTGTTAAGCTCTAATTGCAACAAGGCAATAGAATATATACATCAGAGATAGTCAGAAGTCAGAGATGTGGTAACAGTCCAGTAATAGAAAAATTAGCTGGTGGCTGACACATTAATATCAGAATTATTTATAACAGACGTTTGCAAGCAAGAAAGCCCACACGATGTTGCCTTGAAATATAAGTGAGGATGAATGCTTTAGGAGAGGATAAGTGATTATTAAAGCCTCTAAAAATTTCAGCTTTTAGTGGCCACATGAAACTCCATAATTCATTCCAATTCAAGGCCATGGGGCTCATCCTGGTAGGTGATTTAGCCAGTACCAACTGTCTTGTTGGAGTTAGTCAGTAATGTCTGTTGACTAAAAAGTAAACCCCAGACTTAGTATAACTATAGTTTCATTACAGATTAGTAAAAATATATATACACATATACAGATAAGCATGATGTAGAAAAACAGCAGAAAAATCTTAATTCACTAAAACATCTTAATCATTATCCTCAGACTTTCTTGGCTGCTGCATGACATCACAATATCTTGAGCTACAGAAATACAGAATATTTGCAAAAATGTTAATATATTCTAAGTGATGCTAAGGAAATCATTGGAGTATTTTGTGTAAATTAATCATGGAATCATAAAATCATAGAATCATTAAAGTTGGAAAAAGACCTCTAAGATCATCTAGTCCAACTGTCTACCTTCCATCAATATTGCCCACAAATTAAAACTAGTCTGTAGTCTTTATTAAACTTTGCCACAGAAATGTACAGCATTTTTCACTTTCTGAAATTCTCAACATTTTCATTCTTTTTTTTTTTCTACTTTTTTGTTACTTGACATCAGAAGCAAGATTTTTAACATGGCATTGACAATCAGGAATGAAAAAAATGAGCCAGAAAGTGTATGCTTTAGAAAATGTTTCTCTGTCTTTCTGGCAGCCAGTTACTAGTTAGAAGATATCTTAATTAGAAAATATTTCTGCTGATTTCTGAGACCCTGAAATCATATGTACATTATGAGCTGTAACAACTGTCACGTATGTATTCTCATCCACTGTTTTATCGCAGCTTAATACTATATATTCTGAAATAGACACTGTAGCCTAAGAATTATAGAAACATTACTACTAGCTGCTAAAGAATATTGTATGGTTTTTTTTTCCTCTGTAAGCTAGGTAAGCTAGATAAATGGGTATTTTAAAGATCAGTTTGTGCTATCTATTTTGGCAGCATTTTTTCTAAAACAATATATTTCACTTATCAGGGACTTGAGGAAAAGGTAAATTAAATCTTCAACCACAAGTTTCAGACTTTATATGTGTGTGTGTATATATATATATATATACATATATATATATATGTATATATATGTATATATTTTTATATATATATACATATATATGTATATGTATATATACATATATATATACACATAGAAATTTTTGTCTAATGCATTGCTTTTTCTTTCTCTTGGAATTCAAAAATTTGAAAAATCATGAGAGAGGGATTTGTTTAAATGCTAAAGTAATCTTTTTTTAATTTTAGTATACACGGGATTCTCTATTATGTGGCTCCATTGTTTGTATTAAAAGACACAGAAAATAATGAAATTAATGGCAACACAAAATGATTCCAGAAGTAAAGAAAAAGATCCTGGTTTGCTAGTTTGTTTTCATTTTTTTGACTGTTTTCTACTAAAATGACATTTGATCCCAGTAATGGAAGTAGAATTCAGTCCTTCTTACAGTACAAGGAGATGATTTGCCAAGACCAGCATATCTTTCTCCTCCAAATCCTTCCAAAGCTCAGGGCATTCAAAACTAGAACTGGTACAATTCAAAATGGAAGAAATAAACACAGAAAAATAAGAAGAGTTTTAATAAAGCCAAATATGTCAAACACCATCAAACAGCACCTGCTAAGAATCTGACTGGTTGCCAAGCACTGCATGCTGAGAGAAATAAAAGAAAGCAAACATTGCTCCCACATGTTTACTGTGATGAGCCAAAGACATAATTTTTCAGTGGAATTTAACAGTGATTATTAGCTACTGATTAGAGAAGGTGGACAATAAAATCACATACCAAGATAAACTGCAAAAAAAAGATGGGATTGAGGTACACTTCAGAGTGTTCTGCTGAAGAGAATGGAACTGTTATCAAAGAAAAAATAGCAAAAATATGTAAATCAGAACTTGGTTTCCATGACTGAAGATCCAAGGTCTGACATAGGAGGAAGACACGTCAGAGCCAGGTAGACTCAACCTGACTTATCATTCTGCCTTATGAAGAGATAATCTTGCGTTAGCATGTATGCAGTAGGTAATAGGACTCATATTTGAAGTAGCAAAGTCCTTTTGCATTTTGTAAAATCTTGGAAACCACCATGTCTCAAAGATATTTGTCTTTGCTAAGGCAAAATTTATATGAAACAAGTAGAATATATGAATATTTTTAACCAACTATTGTAAAACAAAGTGGCCAATTAAGCAGTCACTTGAGAAGGAGGTGAAGACCATTAGTAAAACACTAGCTCCCATAGACAGTGGCAGTTTTTAATAGGAAGATGTTCACTTAGTGCTCTGGATATCATTGAATAACCTTGATTGAAGTCTGGTTAATATTTCTTCAGTCTGTAGGCATAAACTACTCATATACAAAGTCTGAACAAGTGAATAGAAGTAAGATTTATAGTATCATACACCATGTCTCATATTCATAACAATTTCGAAATTGACTTGATAAAATGACAGCTACCATATCTTTTTTTATTATGTATTTTTCATATTTGCAACCATTTTCAATTCACTCTGTATATTCTGATTTTTATCTATTTGTGAATCAAACACACAGGGTTTCAGAAATAATAAAAAGGCAGAATCAATCAGATAAAGTTATTTTACCAGTTGCAAGTAGTAAAGAGGCATAAAATTTATGGAATCTAACTATACAAATTAAATAGGAAATAAAAAAAAATACATCTTACTCCATGCAATTGCTACTGTCTTAGTCTTGAGAAGAAATTTTCAATCATTATCACAGAGATGAAAGATTTCTAGGCTTGACACTGATCTCAGATATCCCAAATGGCATCTTTTTCTAACCCTTTTTTTTTAATATGCTTTTATCGTCTCAATTTATGATATTTTAGCACCTTTTCAGTTAAGTTAATCTAGTCCAAAGAGAAAAAGTGTATTTCTACAGAAAAAATGCAGTAATTGCAAGATAATTTAAAAACAACTTAATGATTGTTATTGGGTGTTCAAACATAGACAGCATTCATAATTTGAAGCAGAGATTGCTCATTTTTAATTTTCTCTTCAAGCATTCAAATAAATGTTTACAAATGAATAACAGAGTTAGTACAGGACAGCTTTAGATTGTGCAGCACAATGCCTTGCATCAAGTCTTCCTCTCACTGTGCCAGTTTGGATATCTAAATTCTCCTGGAATTGTATGGGGAGAGAGACTCAATATGGCCTTGCAAGAGCAAGCAAGCTCTTGGGCAGGTTGAAGCAGCAGTCGCTGAGCTGTATTTCCAATTTTCCCCTTCCTCCATGAACTGCAGCACATGCTCAAGTACCTTGTGCTGTGAGACATCTGAGCTCCTTACTTCCACAGTGAGAAAGAATGGCCACCTTTCTTGTCTGAGGTGGCCAGAAGAGCAGATGGCACAGATTCCCCTGCCTGGGCAGTGCCTGGGGCAGAAGACAGTCCTGGAAATGATGAAATAGCTACAGAGCTGACCTGCATCCAAGCACTTGAAGCAGAAGTCCTCCAGGCTGCTTGTGCTGGGGCGAGGAGCAGCAGATGGAAAGAAATGGAGAAAGGAGACTCCTCACAGCTCTGACAACATTGCTTTGCTGAGAGGAATAGAAAGTTTGCAGTTCCTGCAGGTTTAAGGCAAATGACTATGGCTCCCTGGAGTAACTGATTGATTCTTCAACCGCTTCCATGGAGCTTTTAATAGCTGGCTGCCAGATAATCCACAAGTGATGCTGGTAACGGGGACAAAACCTTTTATCAGAAAAATGTCTTAAATGCTAGGGCAGAGAGTTGTGCTTCTTTCTGCACAGTTATTGTAGTAGGGCTAAAGGCAATGAGCTGGCTCTGCCATGGAGTACATCAGGATTTGATTAGTATTCACTGCTCGTGCCTCTGCATTTTCTTAAGAAGAGAAGAAGATTACTCTGCCCTGTTTTCTTAAGTTTTTATCACTTGTGGTTAAAACCATGGTGGAACAACACCTCGACATACTCATTAGTAAAGCTAGAAACCTTTTCTGGAAAACCTTAGTTATCCGTATCACACAGATTTCTGCAGGATCTTAGAAAAATGATCGTTCTAGTATTAAAACTTGAAAACACATAGAAGAGGAAGAGCTACAATAAACAGGACCACATCCCCATTTAACTAGGCTTGTACTGGTGTTAGGCAGATGACTAGCTTGAGTTTTAGACACCCAGCTGAACTTGCAGTATGGGAGTTTTAGCATGTAATTTCTCGATCTGTTAACCAAAGTTTCTCATGAAGTACTGATTTGTTACTTCAGTAGCTGTTCATGGTGTTCACGTTTTTACAGAAAATGAAGCCCCTGCTTTTCTGGTGCTGTTGGTAGTTTTTACAAAGCCTGAAAATAGCATAGCTCTCTTTACTTAACAATAGTACATTTTCACTTATAAAGGATTATAAAGTATTTTAACATTAGGTTCATATCATGTTCACAGTGATGGAGCAGGTGAGCAATTTCGCAGATAAATCTTACATTTTCTGTGCAGTTGTGCTACAGCACACATACAACACCGGAGGAACTATTTATTTTGGATGATTTACTTCAACCTGTGGTGGCATCAAATTTTACAAGTAAATAAAATTGGAACCAAAGTGAAATCTTGTCACTGAAAGGTCAGTGTAAACTTTCTGACGTCTAAAGGAATATGTAAATGTAGCCACCGAACTCAAGTTTATTTGTTGAATATAACAATGGTAGTTGTGTCAGTATAGGGCTTTTACTAACCTTCTCATTCCATCAGTTCATTATAATGATTTTCATTCGTAATCATTACCTTGAATTTTTGTTGTGTATAATTGTGATATTTAACTTGACTTCAATGTTCCTTATCTTTCAAATATGAAAGAGCAATAGATATTGTTACACCAAGTAAGGACAAAACTATTCCCTCTCTCTCCCTAAACGAGGATCAGAAGTAACTCACCTTTGACCTGCAATAACAAAATAAATATCTTTGTGTCTTTTCAAGTGCAACTGAATAGGATAAGGTGTTAGGAGAAGATTATGAATCTTCTCTTAATGCCCTCAGCACACTGCTTTCCTGCTTTGTTCTGTATATTGTTATTGTGATTCAGCTTCTTGTTGCAGTCAGTCTTTCTGGGGTAATGGAATTGGTTATTTGTGCCTTGTATCTTTAAAAAGGTGACTGATTCCTCCCTATAGCACTTCCTATGCTAGCCAAGTGCTATCCATCCGGCTGCATCATACCTGTGCCAAGCTGTAATAGACTCTCACTGCTGCTAAAATGACAGATGGGACTTCCTTTGATTTATTGCTATGTTGTGGGTAATTTACCTATAAAGTGTTCTGCTGTCTTGCATTATGGATTAGGTTTCTAACAACTTTCCATTTGAAATTGCAGAGCAAGCTCATTACAATTTAAGCCATGTTCATGATGACTATATAAAATCAGTGGGAAGACATGACGTAATTCTAAAGACAGACTTTACAAACATCCTTCTTTCTTCTTTTTTTTTTTTTTTTCCCACAACAATTATCATAGGGCAAGTTATTTATTTTTATTTTTTTATTTTTTAAAGGAAACAAATTACAAGAAACTTCTGTTTTCCAAAATTTCTGCTTGGAGGGAACTTTTTATAGAACGAGTCATTCTAACTCAAACAGTTCTATGGTTCAGTGTTTGTTTCCTGCTTTTGCAGAAGGAAATAACACAATATGACTGAGAAAATAGTCCTTGTTATGTAGATTTGTCTGCTTCTTTGCCTTGCTAGAGAGGGAAGGAAAGAAAGGAAGACTGATTTATTTTGACTCCTAGATAATAATTTTCTTCCAACAACACTCTTTTTCCTGAAGTCTGAGAAATTAAAACATTTTCCTTGAAAACATAGTTATTTGGACAACTCAGACAATAAATACAAATTTATACAGTCTACGGGTTGTATGGGGTAGCAGTAGGACTGAAACCTGTTCTCAGCAAGAGACTCTTATAAAGTCTTTTCCACTGAATTATGTGCTAAATTCTTTTTTTTTTCCAAGTGGTTAGTAACTTTGACAAAATTAAAACACAGTCTCAATAATAAATATAAAAGTAAAATGTTTTTATTTCAATATTTTCCTAAGATGTACTAGCCTTACCCTGTATAGCAAGTTTCTGCAAGCTGAACACTAGGAATTTATTAAAAGCACAACAAAAGCAGATCTCTTCATAAAAATGCACAATGCCATAAGCTCGCATTGTGTTGTTTGTTGTTAGGAAAATGTCACTGTTAGGAAAATGTCATTTTCACATGAGCATCTGTATGGTCTCCTAGAAAAAATATAACTTTAGTGGCTTTCTTTACTATAGGCGAATCTAGCCAAACATATTTCCTCAATGCAGCATTTAATGAGAATATGTAAATAATGTTATAATGTTTCAAATACAACATTCAGCTATTTTTTAAATAAAAATGAAGACAACAGGCTCTTTGAGCACTTCTTACTGCACTTCTGACTAGAGCTATCAATCAGAGTTTAAAGGAGTTCATTCCCTGAAAGAAGACATCTCCTTATTCTTTTTGAACATTATTTTTCTTCTGCTTAGATCTTTTTTCACTTCTGATCTGCAGAGAACATATGCTGGTAAGAGCCTAGCTGTCTATACTGATGCAGAGCATCAAGAGTTTCTCAGCCCTCCTTTGGGCAATATCAAAAGGCGAACATGGGCCTCACCCCATCAAGGAGCCTCACCTGAGGCAGTCTAAAAAGCTGATGCAAATGCACATTGAGCCAGACTGGAGAAAGAAAGGTTTGATTAGTAACAGAAATAATAGAAGGGCATGTGTGACTTTTACCTATGTCATGCCTACAAAGAAAAAAGAAGCTGAAAGTAGCAGGAGCCCAAGGAGATGCAGAGTGGGGGAAGAAGGGGGATGAAGAAGGGAAAGAACTAGGAGTGTACTGTGGGAGAGGCTTCTGGCATATTTTAAGGAGCTTACAGTAGAGGATTTATGGATGGGCATTGAATTGGATGGACATCTGCTGAGGAAAGCCTAAGATCAGATGGTATGTGACCTTATTTGGAATAAATTCAGAAACAATTTGTCATGGCCTCCATTTTGGGGGCAGAATGACAGATGAGAGACTTAGTTTCTGCCTTTGTTTCTTCCACTTACTTTGAGCAAGAGCAGGTTCTCTAAGAGGACAGTGCCAATAAAATGAGACCTAAGATCATAGAATCATAGAAGGGCCTGGGTCAAAAAGGACCTCAAAGATCATCTAGTTTCAACCCCCTTGCTGTGTGCAGGTTTGCCAACCAATAGACCAGTCTGCCCAAAGCCATATAAGATGGATCAACCCAATGGTCAAAGTGAGCTGGTACCAACAAACTTGTTCAGCAGGAAGTGGGATTTTGGGTTGCATGTACAGAGATTACAGCAGTTGATAGTCCCTGGTTCATCAGGTGGGCCTACAAGACAAAGAATGGCATTTACAGACAGCTTTGCTAGAAAAAAAAATATGAAAGGAAGTAAAAGAACTATAAAAATGGACAAAAGAGATTAAAATCTCTAATGGACCATATTGGATTTTAGAGTAAGGCTATAAAAATCAGTGAGTAACTGTGACTGAAAAGCAGTGGAGCAATAAAACCACAACTATATGTGACTCATTAAATGAAAATATAATTCTTTATTACTGAAAAGTCTTGTGTTAAATCTCTGTTCCCAAAATATTTAAGAACATGGCTTCTCCTCGTAGAGTTGATTTGGGGAAGATAACAAGTGTAAGTTGGCCAAAACAGTTTTGAACTTTTAGGACAACAGGAAAACATAATCTTGTCCCTGCTTGAGACTTTGAAGAAAAATTCTAAATCTTCCCTTTTTTTTTAATAATTAAATTTTTTTTTAACTTCAGCTGTCTATTCTTATCTCTTATAGTTTCTCAGTCCAAAACTATCTCAGTCTACCCCCAGTCCAGTTTCTGCATCTGGCAGAGAATATTTTTCCCCCTTTTTCTCAAAACTGTCTCTGGAAGCTATTATTGTTTTGTTCGGAGATTGGAGAAGTGCTCTGATGTACATAAACCCTCCACCAATCTTGCCATGGGAGGAAAATAAATATTTTCTTTTCTGGAAAATGCTGTGCCACTTATGCCAAAGAAATGAGAGCTTCCTGCAGGAGCATACAGTGGTGTAATTATATAGAATAATGTGACAAAGCAGGAATAAAGGAAAATAAAGTGAATTGTGAAAGCTTTGCTCTGTGATATATCCATTAATATGAGGTGCATGCCCCATTGCATGTGATATTTAAATTTGTGATACAGTTATGAACAGAATATGTAATAATCTTATGGCAGACTGAAAATTAACTGTCTTTCTATCTACAATCGCTGAAGGCAATTCCTCAAAGAAGTGATTTGGTTTTGCACTTAGCACCATTGCTAAAGGTACCAACTTGCTAAAAACGGAATTTAACTTCATAACTTACATTATATGCAATAACGATAACGGGTAATATAAAGGATTTCTATGTAGGCCATCCATTTAAGAAAATGTCAGTATCAAACATGGAATGTAGAAGGAAACACAAATTTAGGTTTTGTTTTGCTGCTGCTTTAGCCCCTAAAGTCCTTAGATTACTACAGATGTTATATGCATTTATTATTTATAGCAAGATTCTTATCTAACACTTGAATTTCAGCCTAAGCAACATTCTTTTTCTGCAGTTCTCAGGAATTAAAACTATAGAGCCTGTATTTAGATATTTCTACTCAAAAAGATAGTTCACTATCTATGCAGATTTAAAACATATTGATTTGACAAGAAGATTGTAAAAACAAAAACTGGAAAACTTAAAACAGAATGATAACTTCAGAGTGGGTATTTTGTTAATATATTATTTCCTGAAAAGAAATAGCAAATGAACTTTGTGGCACAAGTGAAATAATTAAAATAAGTTAAAATAAAAACAATTTTACTGAAATATATATACATCTGTATACATATGGGCTTAAAAGTCTAGTTAAATTCCTTAAAATACTTATTTTCAGGTGATTACAGATTTCTTCATACTCACCACTGCTAGTACACTTTCTTTAAAACACTCAAAATTCTTCCACTTCTTCTTCCTGTTGAGTTAAGAAGAATAGAAATTAAAAACCTTTTCTTGTCTCAATAGCCTGTTACCTATGTTTTGCACACAGCCTGTATGCTGCTTTCTTTATAAAGGATGCGCTACTGTTCTCCTGGGAGGGTTTTCCTACGGTTTCATTGTCATTGCACAAAACTTCAAGGTCCAGACTACAGTGTCTGAAGACTACATGTGATGGTAGCTCAGTATAACACTGTATTGAAATTATCAAGTGCATATGTGAAACAAATAGCCTCTGGAGGCTATCCCACTGAGAGCCAGTGGTACTATCATGTAAATTCCTAGTTACGGAAAAAAACCTATTTTATTCTAGTCTAAATCAAGGAAAGCTTTGCTAAAATTTCTGATACTTAGCAGACTTTTCCTAAAAATACGTAAGGTGGTATGAAATTGATACACATTTTCTAAATCAAATTTCTTTTTAAAAAGTCACTTTGTTCTTTTAGTTTAGAGCTGCTTATGGATTTTTTCAGATCCCTTTGCTAGCTTTTCACAACTTTCACATTTTGTCTTAGGCTGTTGAAGATGTTTTATGCCTTTGTCTAACATCTCCAATTCTTGCCTTAATATTATAGAACAAAGAGAAGAAAAAAAAAGAACCATTATTTGAAATTTCATTTTCTGCTTTGTAGTTACAGCTTTTTGAATTTACCTGTGGATGTTCCCATCTATATTGAATAAAACACTTTCTCTGAGTATTTCTACTAAAATCATCAGCAAAAAATATGTCATAATTTGTTTGAGAGTTAAATCTATGTATACATGTGGGAGGCAATCCACTAAGAACTTCGTGTTTTTAAAATGTGACTTTGATTAATGTATTGGATTATTTCTTCACAACCAGAAATGTCACATATACTGTTAGTTTATTTGCTTGAAGAAAGCTATAATTTACATTAAAATAATAGAATCAAAGAATGGTTTGGGGTGGCAGAAACCTTGCATGTCACCTAGTTCCAACCCCTTTGTCATGAGTAGCATCACCTCACGATACATCGGGATGCCTAGGGCCTTGAATTCCTCCAGTGATGGGGTATTCAGAACTCTGGGCAGCCTGTGCCTGTGCCTCACCATGCTCGTAGAGAAGAATTGCTTCCTAATATCTAATCTAAATCTACTTTTTTTTTCTGCTTAAAGTTATTACCATTGATAAAAGTGACCGCTGATAAAGAATCTCTCCCCATCTTTCGTCTAGCCCCCCATTAGGTACTGAAAGGCCACTGTAAGATCTCCCCAGAACCTTCTTTTCTCCAGATAGAACTAACCCAACACCCTCATTCCCTCTTCACAGGAGAGGTGCTGAAGTCCTTCGATCATCTTCATAGCCATCCTCTTGTCCCCCTCCAACAGCTCCACATTTTTCTTGTGCTCGGATCATCTAGTCCAACCATCCACTTACCACCAATATTTGCCCACTAAACCATGTCCCTTAGTACAACATCTAAACATTTCTTGAACACCTCCAGGGACAGTGACTCGATCACTTCCCAGGGTAGCCCCTTCCAGCTTCTTCAGAGAATAAATTTTTCCTAATATCTAAACTGAAGCACCAGGACTCCATCACACCAGATGGAGCCTCAGAGGGCAGAGTAGGGGGCAAAAGTCACCTCCATCAACTGGCAAGATGTATTAGGATATGTTCTTCGGAGTCTGAACCCCACTGACTTTGCTGTCCCCAAAGAGTTTCTAAGCTCTCTTAGGTATCATTTTGATTCTTAATAGTAAATTGTTATTAAATTTTAATGAGCCTAAGTTTTTTGTTTTTTGTTTTTTTTTTTTTCCCCTACCTAGCAAATAAGTTCCATAATTTTTGGAATAGAAGGAGAAATATGCTGTGGCTCAGTAGTTTCCTCTGCAGCCACCAGATGTATGTAAGTGTATGCTCTGAAAGTAATGCCACCAATTCATTTCTTAGGAAAATGCAGCAGATGCAAAGACCACATTAACAATATTTAACAGTGCAAATTCGCAGCTACAAAACACTATTTGTTTCAACATAGTCATCACCGTTAGCTGTTTAACCAGCAGTGAACAAAAGCCTTCGTGCCACACCTGTGAAAACCAGTGGAGGTGACCCTCTGTTGTTGTCGCCACTGCAGAAACACACCACCCACTGTCTCACTGTGTTTGCATCCACTGCTTGGTCTCCAACAATGTTCAACAAGCATCAGTGATACCAGTGGGTGCCATTTGTTCCACATGAAGGAATTCAGTAACACTTTGCTTCATATACACTTTCATGTCAGACACCATCAGACTGCCCCTCTGCTGCCATCTGTCTCGTGGCAACAAAATGTAATGGAATACTGTTGGGAAGGTTCAGCCTCTACTGCCCTATCACCAATACCTCTCACATTGTGAACTAACATAATAAAATAGGAGGCATTACTTTTGGAGCAGCCCTCCTATAATGATTGCTTCTTCCAGAAAATACAACAGTTTTCATAGGAAATTACTGTCCTACAGACTCGAGGGCTGACATTTATCAAAGAAGCCTCCAGGAGATGTAAATTCATTACCCTAAATATGTCTCTGAAGCATTCATACTTCAAGAATAGATGAATACAAGTTAAGCTGAAGCAAAAATAAAGATTGCAGGTATTTTAAAGGAATGAATTAGACACAGTACCAGGGAACAAGCAAAAGGGCAGTTTGTCAGGGTACTGGAGGCTATTGCAGTTTGTACAGGAATCTCAGAACCACAAATGCCAGGTGTTATTGTGTGTTAGCCACAGTGACTGAGGTTAAGCTGGAGGAGCCTGAAAAATCATGGAAAAAGATCTTAAGGAATGATTTTCATCCTCAGTGCTTTTTTGTGTATGAAAAGACTCTTACATCATGTGGTGACAAGCTGTATGCTCAAATAAGTTATGCAGCAAGGTTATATGTTTTATCAGTAGATGAATAGATCATAAGGGAGTAACATTATTATGGAGCCCATCTGCTTGGAATAGAAGTTTCCTGGCATTCTCTGTGTTTCTTTGGGTTCTTAAAAATAATCACTGTTGAAGCTGTCTGTAATTGTCTCAAGCATTTATGTGTTAAATTCCAACATAGAGATGGATTGCTTACAGCTGATGGCTGTGTTCAGTCTTCTTACCTAAAGCAGAATCTGCATAGCATGAGTCTCTGGCAGTGTTTCCCACAACCTAGCTTCTGTCTAAGTGATTATAATGTGATTATAATGTATTGGGAAATCAAGGTGAAATGTGGCTGCCTACCTCTCATTTCTATCACCAGGAAGAAAAAGAGTACTCTCTATCATGCACACAGGTGTCAAGCCTAGAAAAGTCATTTTCTTGTTTTGAATACTCTGCTGTGAGATGAAGGAAGGGGTGCTGCATTCTGTAACCGAGCAACTGGACTATCTTTGTTCACTAAAGCATCTCCTTTGTCTCTCACTAAGGCTTTGAACAGCCCTTCTGTGCATGATAAACTTGCTATGCAAGTTTCTTTGAAATAGACCCATTTGAAAAGCAAGTTCTTGTTGATGAATTGGCATTTTCCCCTCGTTAACACAAAAAGCCTGGCAAGCCAAAAGTCTTAACAAAGCCAGATTTTTCAGGATCAGCAGCTGCGTCATGTCAGTGTTTCTATCTTACTCATGCTGGTGCTGCTACCCACATAGATGTTGGCACAACATCAAGCAGATGTAACAATTATGGTGCTAATAAAACATTATTATTTTCTTTTCATTACAACTATTTAACAATAGATATAATGTAACATAATTTCAACCTAATTATTCCTTTTTCTTTTTTTAAAATTTTTTTACTATTATTATTTCTTTTCTTAATTACTGCTTCAGATTACTTAGTGAAGTTAAAGGATTTTCTATGTGGAAGATGCTAATCAATTAAGCATGTAGATTTAGCTGAAAACATTGTAGCACATGCTGAATTGCACTATGCCATGCTTCATTATTGCAGGATCATTTGGGTGAGGTGAAGCACTTGCCAACGGGAAGCTCTGCTCCTGAAATGAGCATTAAAAAAAAAAAAAAATCACAGGAAATTAGATGGTTGATCCTTGTCACCCTGTGGCCAAAATCAGCATCAAAGAGAGCTGTAGTGTTTGTTCAGTGCTTATGGACAGTTATCCCAGGGACAGGTACCTGGTCTGGCACAAAGTGATGTTTGTGAACATCACTGAACTGAAGGAATGACAGGGCAGTGATTAACCCCACACTCCATTCCTTGGAGCAGGAGTTCCATCTCCCTTCACTCCAGGCATGGTTTATAATGTATATATATTAATATTAATTTATTTGTTTATTTTGTGTTCTACAGATAGGAGAATTGAAAAGCTAAAAAATATCCAAACCATTCAAAAGATAGGGAGAATTGTATGAGTTAACAGGATATGTATTAAATTTCTCTTCAGAACTGGCAGCTTTGGAGAAGATCATTGCAGCATCTGATATTTTTAAATAAGCTGTCATCTGTACAGGGTTTTTCTCATTAAAATAAAATAATCTGCCTTAGACTTGATAGAGTTTCACCTGTAACAGAAAGGATAAGAGATGCTTTGCTTTTCATTCCTCAGGGCTTTAATAGTTGTTTCAATAAATCAAAGTACTGTTATTGCTTCTGTGAAGAGAAGAACTGAGCTTGGTTGTCACGATCCTTCCCTCTGCTTTTTAAAACAGGAAAACACAAATTTGTGCAAGATAAGGAACAGACTAAGGAAACAAATCCTATTCAGAAAATTTACTATCAATTAATTTCTCAATTAAACTAATTGAAAAGAACAATAATAAGAGATTATTTTGTGGGAATTGAAAGGAAATGTTTAATTACTATGTGGAAGTAGAATGACAGCTTACACCATTCTTGAAAGCAACAGTGCTCTTTATGGGGTAATTAGAGAAAAAAGAGATAATAAACAGATGATAGCTTTTTAAGCTAAACAAAATCACTTCAGTTCCAGTCAGTGATGAAGAACTATAAAAATGAACCTATTGCAGCCTTTTATTTTGATCTATTGGTGATCATAAACTATGATGTTAGGTGGTGGGTTTTTGTTGTTGCTTTTAATGTGAAAATACCTTTAGCTAACTAGAGTAGCAGTGAAGAAAAGAGATGATACGAGTATCTCTTAATTCAGCCTTTCAGTGCCGGTGGTAGACAGGCAAGTTGAATACTTTGCTACTATTAAAATATGAAAACTGATGCTTGATTTGCAGCATTGGCATCTGAAGTCTTTTGTGAATATAACCAGATTTCAGTTCATTTGAGAATCATCTGTGCTTACTCTCTTTTTTTTTTTTTTTTCCTTCCTTTTTTGTGCGTGTAATTACCACAGAAAATCACCACAGGATTACCTGTTCAGAGTCACTTCAAGTTTGACCAAGTATCTAGCTACAGTCTATCCTTTGCCTTGGCACTGGCTTGAAGTTTACCTGCCTCATGAAATAAGCTGCCACTGTAGTCCAAATGTCTGTACAGAAACTGGAGGCTTTATGATATTCGTGTAATTACTTCTACATGCGTCAGGGAGAACAAGTGATGAACAGGAATCTGAGCCTTGAATGTTTCAACATTCAAAAGCTTTCGTGCTTTTCCCCACCACAGATCTTATTATTCACCTAATCCCAGGCAAGGCTTGGATGAAATGATATTTTAAAAGTATGAAATATGCAGAGAACAGAAGCCCTCAAAACTGACAGTGTTTATTGATTCCTGGTAGATTTTTCAGTTCATGAGGTAAGATTCCTCTGGGCTAGGACATAGAAACTGTCTACATTCTTCAAATAATGTTCAGTGTTCAACCAAGTGCAGCAGGTAAAAGTTTAGACTTAATGTTGTATAACATGAGGATCACTCAATGATGAGGTAGTGAGGTAGGATTTCTGTCCTATAGTTGTGATATGATCAGTGATTATTATGTTCTCCACTCTATTCTACTTGCTGGCATTTGAACCTCCAGGCAGAGGCATCAATACAGCTTGTCCAATGCAACAGACCCACAATATTATTGCTTGATTCTCTAGCTGTGGATTAAGTCATACACACAGGTGGCAAATGACTGACGACTGAAGAGTGTAACTTTGGAGACCTTGTATCACTCAGCTGACAGGTTCACTAATCACAGAATCACAGCATATCCTGAGTTGGAAGGGACCTATGGGGATCAAACGGCTTCATTCGCAGTGGGAATTGGAAAAAGTGCATGTACCAGCATCCCACAGTAAGGACAGGCCCTGGCCAGGCTGCCAGACTGTCAGACTGCCACAAACAATGTACGAGCCAAAATGAGGGTTCCCAATCTTTTCTAAACAGGATTACTAATTTTGCCTCCGC
This sequence comes from Meleagris gallopavo, assembly GCF_905368555.1. Lineage (NCBI taxonomy): Eukaryota > Metazoa > Chordata > Aves > Galliformes > Phasianidae > Meleagris > Meleagris gallopavo. Next base: position 14,721,582 of record NC_139435.1, on the reverse strand, counting down.
CGCACCGCTGTGCGTCAGGAATAATGCTGGCAGGCAGTGGCACACTAAGGAGTTAAAGGAGAGAAAAATATCAGGTTTTCAGAACAAATGTGAGAAGAGAAAATTGAACTGAAAATCTGTTAAATACCCATTAATAAAAATAATATATACAATTCTTCTAATTCCTTTCCCATTACTCCATAGTTTAATGTCTTTTATTATTTTAACACAGAAACCACTTACGAAGTTAGACTGAAAGTTCTTTCAAAAGGAAGAAAGTGTAACCTGCTGTCTGTGACCATCTCGTGTTACACAAGTGCATTCTGGGGGAGTCTAGCTTCAGCAGTTTTTTTCAGACATTATTTTTATTTATACAGATTAAGATTATTCATTCAGGAAACAGAATATTGAGACACACAGCAGTGCAGCTCAGCTCTAGTGAGTTGGTACAATTTGAGTTAAGAAATCATTTTAGAAGTTTGTAAGCAGTTTATTATCTTTGCAGGACAAGGGGGAATGGTTTTCAATAGGAGAGATTTAAGTTAGATGTGAGGGGGAAAGTTTTTACTCAGAAGGTGGTGAGCCCCTGGCATAGGCTGCCCAGAGAAGCAGTGGATGCCCCATCCTTGGAGGTGCTCAAGGCCAGGTTGGATGGGACCCTGGGCAGCTTGATCTACTGAAAAGTGTTGTTCCTGCACATAATAGGGAGTTATCTTTAAAAGTCCCTTCCAACCCAAACTATTCTATCATTCTGTGGTTCTAAAATGAGCTGGTTGTGAAGAAATGTTATACTCTGCCAAGAAAAATAACTGACATCCATTTGAGTCACAGTTCCAGTCAATACTCAAAGGTTTCATGGATGAGAATTTTTTAATTTAAATTGCTTTGATAAAATTACATCAAGTAGTTCAGTAGTTGATTTTATCTTGTCAGTTCTTATGCAGTGAAGTTTTGGCTTACAAGTTTAATTAGCTTTGCCTAATGTTGATTCAGAGAGAACCTCATTTATTGCCCTTTCAATGTACTGCACCTGTCTGCTTTTTCCATTTAGAATTTGAACCACAAATATAAAATCCTCTCACGAAATTTGTGAACAGAAGGCTCATCGATGCCTTGCTTTAGCGTTAACTTTCGTCTTCTGATAACCATATTTATTAAGATTTCTATTTTAAGACTAAAATTTTAAAAGCACAGTTGTAAGGGAAAATCCCTTAGTATTTTCCTGTTGGATCAGATGCTATGTAATCACAACATAAAGCTTTATATTTTAAGACAAATAGTTACAGTTGATGACATGAAAATATTTTACTGAGTTAGAAACCATCTCACCTAATTTAGCTAACTGATCAGTGCTAATCATTAGGATCTCCCCTAGAGTCAATAAAGAGGGAGAGATAAGCATGGCAAAGGTGAATGTATTCCATCCATGCAAGACAATAATTTTAGAATGAGATGAATTACCCCGACTTATCTCTCTGTGCTTGCAATAGAGGGAATCAGACAGCTGCTTTGAATCAGACTCTTGACTTTTAGAAAGCTGAATGCAGATGTCTCACTACTAACCTCACATTTTTCTCAGAAAGAGAGCAGTCTAAGTTTTGAAATTCTAAGTTTCTGCTAAATGTCCAGTTTTGGTTATAGGCAGATCTGCTGCCCTTTGATGTGCTTGATGTTTTGAAAGTACTACTAGAGGAAAAATTACAAAGAAACTTACTTAAGTATTAGTGTGTGTGAGAAGTCTCTGGGGTATCTTCTGTGTGACATTTGTTAAGTAGAGCATAACCTGTCATCTACACAAAACTGACTTGCTTTAGGGTATGCAGACCTCATTCTGCTCTCACAAGCAAAGCTGTTTTAAGACAAAAAACTCCTCTAGTTTCTCTTATACTACTACAAGTTCTTCAGACTGGAGCAAGTCTACTTAAAAATACCTAAAGGAATGGTGTTGTTGTGAAGTTCACATAATACCTTGAGGAATAATCCTCAATGTGAGTTCTATAAAGCTTAAGATGGTATAAAACTTTAAATACTTATAGCACAAAAAGATCAACATACTTTATAGTAATAATCAGTTCAGTTTTGAAGGGTAAATTATTAGGAGTAGGATGAAATTTGGTGCTTCAAAATCCAAGGTCTCATGTAAAGTAGTACAAACTGCAGCTGTAAATTGGAAGATGATGTGGACAGGACAGGAACTTTCAGAGCTGTTGGATAAATTTCTCTTAGGCATTATTTGATTTAAACTGTCTGCATACATTTAGACTGAAATTCAGAATAAAATTCAGAACTATCTAAATGATCAGTGAGCTTTTTGGAAAATCATTTTTAAAGAATTGATGGAGAAAGTCTACTTTGATATTTCCTGATATGTTTTTATAAGAAGTCAGCTGAGGTGAAGTTTAGTAATGATAAGGGAATAAATTCATTGACTTATGAGACCTGAGTAAAGCATTCTTTCTTTGTTTTGTTTTTTGCCATTGTTTGTTGTTTGTATTCTAGCCTATCTGTATGTCATTCATTTTATTTTGAGATCTTAGACACTGTGGTCATGATTATATTTGTGCTAAAATGAAAGAGAACTGTAAAAATTTTTATAGACGTAAATATGTCATCTGCAAAATACGTCATCTGTAAATGTGTCATATGTAAAAGCTGGAGAAGCTTTCTGAAGAGAAGCGTAGAAATTGCTGAGGACAAGTGCAGAAGGGTTATCATTCAACTCATATTGTCAAGAGAAGGTAGAGGGAACTAGGTCCCTTGAAAAACTAGTCAGAAATCAGAGTTGTTGAGTGCTGACATTTTGGAAAAAAAATCTGGTGTTGGCACTTATTCCTTAAAGGAATTGAAGTAGCTTAAGAGTGACTGGGTACATGTAAAGTCCAGATAACTTTAGGTACCTACATACTTAATATCTAAATGTACACCAAGAATATCATTAGTTCAGTCTTTAACTGATACTATTCATGTATTTTATATCTTTTTATGGTTCAGTGTGTAGAAGGATGAACTATGAGCTGTAGAGATTTTTAGGACTTTTTTTTTTTCAGCTAGAAAAGGCAACAATAGTTATGAAATAGTAAGAGAAAAGGCATTGACAGGCACAACTTACATGTTAAAATACCTTATGAGAGACGACTTTAAGTTTCTGTTACACTGGTTTTATTTGGATATTGACTTTATTGGGATACTGTCTTCATTTTGAAATATTGGTTCTGCTTCACTTGCAGATCTTTATTAAAAAGATCTCATTTTGCTCATTTGCCTTTGGCAAGAAGGGGAGGAGCATAAATTTTAACCCATAAATTGAGTCCACTTAGAACTTCCTGTGATCAGTGCTGTACTACTCACCATTGGCTGAAGGAACATAGAAGGAAAATTTTTCTGTGTACAAGGAGGCCGTGAAAATTTTGATAGCTGAAATAGCAAGAAGCAGTTAATAGTGGATGATGTTCTTCAGTGAAAACATGTATTTAACTTTGCAATCCACTTGCCTCTTGCCTGTTTCAGCAAGAACCTTTCCCTGACACCCAAAACTGTGCCCAGTGCTGGAGGTGAGGCTGCACAGCACAGAGCAGAGGAAACAAGCCCTCCTGTGGCAGTGCTGGACATGATGCATCCCAGGATATGGTTGGCCCTTTGGGCTGCCAAGGCACACTGCTGACTCAGATTCAACTTGCTGTCAACCAGAAGCCGCAGATCCCTTTCTGTGAAGCTGCTCTCGTCTCACAGTGTGTACATATAAACAGAGTTGCCCCATTCCAGATGCAGAATCTGGTACCTGTTAAAATTTATGTTGGTGGTGGTTGCCTAGCCCTGTAGTCTGTCTAGATAGAATCTGTAAGACCTCCTGGACCTCCTGGACCCTTGATGAACTCAACAGCTCCTCCTAATTTAGTGTTATCTGCAAACTTACGTGTTTGTGTTCTGCAACCAGATCGTTTACATTAAAGAGAATTGGCCTTAACACAGAGCTCTGTGGAACCCGCCATGACTGACCACTCTGATATAACCCCATTTACTGTAATCCTTTGAGCCCAACCTGTAAGCCAGTTGTTCACTCACTGTATTATGTATTTGTCTAGCTGTGTGCTGGACAATTTGTTCAGAAGAATGCTGAAAAACAGTACTGAAGCTTTTATTAAATTCAAAGTCATTTCATCAGCTGGCTTCCCTTGGTCAACTGAGTGGATGACCTTATCATAAAAACAAATCTAGTTCATTAAACAGGACTTTCCCTTTGTGAACCTATGTAGACTATGATCAATGTTTTTTGTTTTCTTTTGCATGGTTTTCAGTAACTTGCAGAATAATCTTCTCGATAATTCTACCAGGCATCAATGTGAGACTGACAGGCTTGTAATTGCCAGGATCTACTTTCTTTGCTCTTCTTGAAAACTAGGTCAGGCAGTTGCCAGCTTCCAGTCAATAGGGATCTCTCCAGATTCCCAAGACCATTGCAAATAATTGAGAAAGGTCTCAGAATAATATAATCTAGCTCTTTTAATACCCTGGGATTAATTCAGTCAGGCCCTGTAGATTTACATGCATCCAACTTGATAATCAAATGCTGCACAAGTTAGGGTTGACTGGGTGCTTACCATTACCGCAATCACAGTCCTCCAGTTAAGAGCACCGGCAGTCTCAGCACTCACAATTAATAATGAAGACAAAGGCAAAGAAAACATTAAGTATTTCTACTGTGCCAGTGTCCCTATTTGTAAGGTGCCCATCCTCATCAAATAATAAATCATTATTATCTCTTATCCTCCCTTTGCCACTATAATATTGTTTAAAAGCTGTTTTTTACTGTGCCCCGCAGTACTGACCAGCTTCAACTCTAATTGTATTTTGGCCACGCTAATTATATATTTATAATGGCAAACATCATCTTTTGTGTTCCTAACATGTTGCCTGATTTTTCTTCCAGTTTCCTTACATTCTTTTCCTGACAGAGCTCTAGAAGACCCCTGTTCAGCCAGGGGTTCAGTCTTCTTCCCTCTCTGTTTAACTTTCAACATTTTGGAATTACTAAAGAGGTGGTACCCAGAGAGTATTGGTATGGATATTAAAAGCATTTAAAATTGCACCAACTAGGGCGTGTAAAGCTTGTGATTTCTGTAGTTCAGATAAACCAACTGGTAGGGAAAAGACAGATTGCAATCTTTTCATTTATAGCAGAAAGTTGAATCACTATTCATTAACAGATTTTCTAAAGCAGTTTGAAAGCATTTGATTTCTAGAAAACATTGAAGTCAACTGTTCAGAGTTTTTGAAATAAGCTCATACTTGAGTGACAATAACAAGACACAAGGTAATGATGTTCTCATTTTAAAAGTTTTACCTTAAGTTTCCTTTGTCTTCCCATGTCTTCTTCGAGCTCAAGCTTTACTGTAGAGCAAGGATGTGTGATTTCTCTCCCACTGAAGTCAGAAGTAGTTTGTCACTGTCTTTTGAGACGTTTGTCATCTCCATAGAAAGCAGAGTCTACTGGGGAGATGTGCACATGGAGAATCCTTTACTAAATCATCTTCCATGTAAAATGTAGCGCTCTTCCACATCTGGCAATTTGAATTTTAAAGAGAAAGTTTTCACAAAATCTTCTGTTTTTAATATAGATTGTGGCTGTCACGTGGCATAAGGAAGGCCAAAAAAAACCATCAAAAGTTCAGTTTGAGGGAAATTCTGTGGCTCTGAAACATAGATTTTTTTACAGAGATCTAAGAAAAGCTACAGAGGTACCATTTTTTTCCCACTGATATTTGGAACAAATCAAATTAAAACAAACTAACGAGCCAATCAAAATTTTCTGTGTTGAACGAAAAATGTACAGTATGATGCAAAGAGTCATTAAAAATTATTCCGTTCACATATGAAGAGAGTAATTCAAATGTCAAATCTGATGGATGATTCAGGATCAGCTACAACTCTTTTAAATACAAACCAAATACAAAGTTTTGACTAAATTTAACTTACTGACAATTGTCTATTTTAGATCTATTTTAGATATAAAATCTCACTTAGACATACTGTGGTAATCTTATGAATTGACATACTTATTAAGAGTATTCACAGTCCCGTGAGAATTGTAATTTTATTTATTTTTTTTTAACATTTAATTTTTCCAGAAAATAATTTAGGTCTCTTTATGTGATTTACATCGTTCTTGTGAGGATAATTAAACAAATAAACGTTTAATGGTAAAAATACGTATATTTCTGACCAGTTTGGATAAATGTGGTACCCAAATAAAAAACGTCATTTGAAATTAACTTGGAACAAATTAGTGTTTTACTACATAAAATAACTATATTAACTTTGCTTTCTTTCTATATCTTAATTTTAGCAGATTTTTTTTTGCAATTGAATTTTGACAAACTACATTGACAACTGTTCTCGCGAACACAGTACTACCAGTGACATACAGCAGACTGAAATAAATAATTTTTCTTTTCTGGACTGAAAAAATATTCTATAAAGAAAAAAATAATCATGATTTGGACTATGTTAGAGAAAGAAAAGAATAAGTTAAAAGTTTTGACAGATCACGTCACATGAATACTATGTCACAATGTCAAGAAGGGAATAGTAATAACATGAATGATGCAGAATATGAGTTAAAATCACACTGAAAAAGGTTAGAAAAAGCTCTATTACTGAATAATAATATACTGCATACTCACAGGCTCAGATATTTTGACACTGAGAAGTTTTAGATAAATATTTCTGGGAGGCTTTAGCTTCATAAAGATTCATATAGATTCAAAATGTAAAAGTTGCTAATATGCAGATGTCCCTATTATGCTGCAAGTTATTAACGTGGAAATATTTTATGGCACACAAGTGATTAGCACTACATTCCTACTAGTTCTATTTTTACTGTTACCCTAAAATTCTCTTGTATAAGCATAATCTGTGGTAGAGAACAGTACTAGCCCATCTGGGAGAAAGCACCTATTCAAATAACAGATCTAATGAAAGGGAGAAGTGTAAACTGCTAGCAAAGCAAATTGCTTTTAGCATAAATGTTCTTTTCCTCAAGGTTATTCTGATAAAAATGACCCTTGCAATTCTCTTGCATTATACCCTGCCTATCTCAATTTAATGTGCATTAGCAAAGATTATTGTTTATTATCATTGCTCAAGCATACTAGATTGCAAATAAGATTGGGTAGAAGGGTGCAGCCCCACAGTGCAGTGCATGGTGACATCTGTTCCCTACCTGTGTATTATGACAAAAGTTACACATCATTCTTGCATGAGGCCATAGCAAGGGTTGGACAGTGCAGCATCTTCTTTTTAGCCCTGGAGAAACTGCAGAAGAATGAGAGCAGCAGCAGGACGATCAGATACATAGACCACATTGGATCTCAGCTCCACTCCCTCTCACTAAATCCATACCTAGATGAGCTGAACTTATTATTAGAATAATTTTACTACCAATACCTTGTTTATGTGAGACTGTGACTGTCCCAGAAGTCTGATTCGCACCCAGAATAGATGGATAATTTTTTCCTTATCAGAGCAGAAACCACGGATGGGCAAGCAGATTTAAATCTCAATTTAAGGATAGGGGGAAGCATTCTTGCGTCAGAGGTGCAAAAAAAGTTGTAGAGACCTTAACTCAGACTTACATATTCATATATTGTTAAATACCCCCATGCAAAGCTACTTTCTTCTTATTTAGGGAATGCATGTTATACATGTGGTCCCTTCTAATTTTTTTGCACATTGCAAAACAAAAATTAAGTTGAATTCCAGCAGAATTCATTTATGCAAGTTAAAGGATATATGCAGCAGTTCATAAGGATTGCATGTACAGTATAAATTCATTTAATTGGTCTACAGGGATGCTGATCTTAATTAAGCCTTCATTGACTTTTTCATTTAAAACAGTTAAAAATGCCAAATTAAGCATGGAGTAAAAAAAAAAAAAAAAAAAAAAAAAAAAGTGAAGGAAAAAAAAAAAGCTTGTATGCATAAGAAACCAATTTCCTTGCAAGTTTTAACTCATCTGACTCATCTGTGAGTCTTAAAGGGCTTTTCTCCTTTCACATCTCACTGCCTTATCATTTTTAGCTGTGCCATGGATTGGGGTTTGAAAGGCAAAAGTCTTGGCTCTGTGGCATACAGAGCTTCTCCATTTTTTTGAAAATTGTACTATTCAAAACAGCTTCTAAAAAAAAGGAAGCAAACAAAGCAGGAGATAGTGCAAAGACCTAGTAGAACACCAGGAAACCTAGCACACAAAGTGAATCAGGTGAGGTCCTGGCATCTCTCTCTTTTCCCTAGTTTCTGTTTCCTGATGCCATAGCTATTTTACTAGTTCACCTCTCTTCTCTTTGTTCCTTCTAAGGAATACTTTCTACTTTATCATCTCCACATATTGTAGCTTTTTCTCTTCAGTCATCTTATAAACATACACAGCACTAACAGGTTATAGATTAATTCAGCATATCCAGTTTCTGATATTTCCCAGTTGAAGCTGTACCCTGAATGAAGCACTAGAGAATTAGACAGGCAGTATGCATGGTTTTCCTGACTGCTGCATGGACTGAGCTAGAAATGGTGGTAGTGTAGTTTCACAATTGAATAGCTAGAAATTTAGGGAAGACAAGGTGTGAGGGGTTGTCTTCAAAAAATCATATGTTAATACGAATATTAACATCATCACTAGAGGCAGTTTTCATTATTTTCAACAGTTTTGTTGTCACTTCAATAATAGTAATACTAAATTAACTAGTTTTTGTTTTAGGGTCCTCCGATATCTTTATAAACATATATAAGGCGTAAGAGGATACATTAATAAATTTTCATTTAGTAAGTGCCTTGAAATTATTAAAAATTTGGTGAGATTAATGATTCTTCCTTTTCTTCTCCTGACAGTACAAACAAGTGGAACAGTACATGTCATTCCACAAATTACCTGCTGAAATGCGCCAGAAGATCCATGATTACTATGAGCACCGCTATCAAGGCAAGATCTTTGATGAGGAAAACATTCTCAATGAGCTCAATGATCCTCTTCGGGAGGTAAGATTAAAGCACTCAAGTGATTCTTTGTAAAATGGGAAAATTCCACGTCTTTGCGGTTTTTCTGATTCTGTTCTATAATATTTAATCTAATTTGACCATCTATCTTGTATGAGGCCACAGCAAGGGTTGGACAGTACAGCATCTTTACATTAGAAAATAAATGAACTTTATGTTAGAAAAATAAAAAGAGTAACACGCCATCCTTAATTGTTGAGATAACTCGTGGTCTTCTGCCATTCTGTAAAACAGAGACTGAACTGGAATGGTTTGGAGTGAAAGACATTACCTGCTTCCCTAATTACTGACAGGCCATCTACGTAGGTGAAACCTCTGGAAGCCATCAGTAGAGCTGTAAAGTAAAAGTAGCATCCTTGGTTAAGATGGTTTTTACTTCCTGTCTTTACTGCCAGATAAGACAGTTCAAATCTGAAGAACAAGCCATGAAAAAAGTTCTTATATTTTTAAACCCAAGTTTCTAGTCTGGTTTTGTTTTTTTAAAAAATCATATTGTATATTACATGTGTATTGAAATTTTCTTTGGTGACATGCTTGGGAGGAAAACGGTTCAGGCAGCTTCTTACTCAGAACATACAAGTGAGTATCTTCAATTGGGTGGTGTTCATGGCTGACCTATGCAAGGATGTTTGTATTATCAGTCTGCTGAAATCTACTAAAAAGAGGAGGAAAAAAATAATTGAAATATTCCCAGAGAAAAAAGCATGATGATGGAAAAGAGAAGAGAAAAAAAGAAAATAAACGAGGAGAATAAAGGATAAGTAGTCTGTTGTGGGGAAACCTGTGCAATACCAAATAGTGCATTTTACTATGCTCTGCCATGGTAGAAATGCTGCTGATAATGGGCATATAAAACTTACAGAGCAAAGGATGACATATGTAATTTTAACCCTGCAGAGCACAGTAGGGTATCCATAATCACTGAAATATATGTGTTTATTCATTTATAACATCTTTTGTGGATTAAGAAGAACGTAGGTCTGTGATGGTTTGTCTATTCCACTGAGTCCAACTGTTTGCAGTGAAAACATGTCAAAACATGTTATGCAACTCATATTAAACATTAGTCAAGTTCCATATTTAAAATAGGTGGAGTATTCAAACTGTAAGAAACAATACCATCCATTCCTGCTCTTGGGCTTCTAAAGCCCTTGGCACAGTTTGGCCGTGCCAGTGTTACTAAAGCATGATAGCAACCTCCATCCTTAGAAACTACCTGCTGAGAATGGTGGACTGTGCTCAAAACTGCTGGATGAATGCTAGATGATTCAAGTCAAGTACCAGGACAAACAACAATTTTTCTAACAGTTGGGCAGTATTGATGACTGAATTCCAGTGCCTGCACTCAACTAATTCCCTAACATACGTGTAGGCTCTCCTGCTGTGGATTTGTAAGTAGTTTGGAGGGCAGGTGGAGGTCTCTGGTTTCTAAACTGCCAGTCTACCCTGAGGCTACCCTTGGTATATTTGGAAATGTCAAGAGGAAGATGCACTATAAAAATCTACCATGTAGGACAAGAGAAGTCTGTAAATTATCTCTAGGCTACAGTGATAGGCAAAATAAAAATTTTAGTCAGTATGGAGTTTACATTCTTTTGAAAAATTGTGTGCATATACAAATTCATCAGTCACTGACATCAGAAACATTTTATGTTTTAAAGGAAAAAAATTATCCATAAATGAAGTACAATAACCTTCCAGTTCAAAATCTTCTGTTACTAACAACCATTTTCTGTTGCAGCTCCCTAATTAGCTGCTCGTTTCCTCCCTACATCAATCCCATTTTTATTTCTTTATATCCCACTTCCCTGTCTCCCGTTTCCTCATTCCTTCCTTTTAAAAATTTTTCTTACTGCTCAAGAGAAGCAGGACAAATTTACTCAAACATAAAAAAAAACAAAAAGCATTTCTAGGGAGAGATCAGGCATAAAAATGGTCAAAAATTAATGAATCTCTAAAAAAATTAAGAGTGGAATTTCACTGAAGGCGTGATTTCTGGTTTCGCTACGATCATGCCGTACTTAGGATGATTTCTTTGTTCTATTTATTATCTAAGAAAAATGTATTTATTAGTATAGTGCATTCATCGAGGATTACAATCAAGTTGCACACTGTACTAATGACAACATAGTGATTTCCAGAAAAATATGTCACCAGAAATAAAAAACAAAGCAAAACAAAACAAAAACATAAGAATTTGATGGTGGCAGTGAGAGACCAGGTTTTCCAGTGCGTCTCTCTCAATTCTAGCAGTAACTCTAGCACTGTGCCCTGAAAATGCCACTTGGATGTTTGCTTATTTTACCTGTTTTAAATTCAGTGTTAGCTACCACTTCAGTATGCACAGTTTTATAAGGCAAATAGTGACTTCTCAGTGTTACCAATGGATAATAAATTAGATCCTTTTAAGAGTAGAACACAACTTTTTGAGTTTTTTTTTGTTTTTGTTTTTGTTTTTGTTTTGGACAGGATATACCGTTGCCAATAACTGTACGAGGCTATAAAGTGCAGGCAGTAGTACAGTTGCATCATTGAAAGAACAAGAATTTAATGCGTTTGTTTAGTTTTTAATGCCTTCTGTATTTTATTCTACCCTGTATTTAGTGTAGGGCAAGAATTAAGCATTTAGAGTCTCTACTGTGCGTATGTAGCATGATGAAAGTAACTTAGGAGGACACTGAACTGAAACCATTTTTTCTTCTCTTAAAGTATGCAGAAAGGAAGCCACACAAAACAGTGCATAACCACAGCATGCATATCATCACATGCAATAAAAAACTTTCAGTATTGTCAATTCTCCTTCTCAACCATTTGAGTTTAATGTATGGGTTGAAATTTTTCAAAGCTAGGATTTCTTTAAGGGATGATGATCTTTTTTCAGTCTGTGTTTTAAAACAAAGTCTCACCTTTTTAACAGAGAATTAATTATTCATGATATAAATACAATCACTTAGCCATTAAAAATAGTTAAAGAACATAGAAATAGCAGTACAAATGTGTTGCAAAATTCTTACATAACTGCTTCTAATAAGGTTTTTTTGCGTATAGTAAAGATAAGACTTTTTCTGGTAAAAAAGGATTCATATTCAGTTGAGCTTATATGAAAACTTCATATGGAATACTCATAGTAGGTTGGATAAGTAGCACAATAAAAAGTTTAAAAAAAGGTTTGCTGCATATTTGTGTATGGTGAACTTTGTTGGATAGCAGAAAATAGATTCATACTTCTTATGGGGAATTAAGTAGGTCATTATACTAGAAAGAAAAAAAGGATCCTGAACATTTCTGATTTTTTTTCCAGTGCTCCCCAAGTGCATCATAGTAAAGTACCTGGTAAAAACCAAGTGGCAGCTGACCTTTATCATTTAAGGATAAGCTTGTTTTAACAAAGATATTCAGTTCAATGGACTAAAAGTTAGATATTTATTAGAATGTGGGACTAATAAACCTTAGCTTCTCCTTGGTTGAGTTACGTGATTTGGGTATACTAACTGGATATCCTTAACTCCACACATTCAAACTGTATTAACCATACATTGCCATATGTAGTGTGCTGCTGGGTGCTCATAAGGAAAGGTTTTCTTCTAAGAAAAGTAAGAAATTTCACTCCTACTGAAAAGTATATCTCCTTTTTCACAGAGAAAGTTATCTGATAGTAACTGTCCAGCCTTCCTGGGAATCAAATAGTAGGGAAACTCTCAGCAGTTACCTTTTCTATTGAGGTGGAAAGCCTCTCCCAGATCATGCGGGTTCATTGAACCTATTGCAGCTGTGTAGAAGTTCTGTATTATATCTGAGCTAATCATTGGGCTCCCCCTGTATGTGCAGCCCCACACACATCCTAGTTTCATTGCAGATAAAATATAGTCAATCAGTTTAAAATAAAACTTTGTCTTTAAACAGTTGTTGTCTTGCAAGATACCTTCCATCTTTGAAAACATTTGCAATTAACTATCTCCTTCCCTTATTTTTCAAGGCAGTAATTAGCAAGAGGCTGCAATTAGCATGTTTTCCTTATATATACGTATTGGCTCTGGTTCTTCAGCAGATAGAGATGTGAAGTTTTCTAGAGTTTATGTTTTTTTAATTCAGATACATCTTTGAAAATCATCTGATATGGTAAGGAATTTCTTTTAAATAGAATCTTTATAACTGTCACAACACAAAAAAGAGATGGTGCAGTCAAGCAAAAAATAACAACCAACCAAACAACAAAAACAGAAAAAAACAACCAAAAAAACCCCAGCAACACAAAGCTAAGAGAAATCTCTTCCAAAATGACAGTTGAATTACAAAAATTAAAAGACAAACATAAGAAGTTTCATCAAAGAAAAAAAATTAAGAACAGCCAAAGTCGCTCAGCTGTGGGTTCTGCCTAAGCCTCCAGCCTCTCCAGCAGTGCCTGTAAGAGGATACCCAGAGAATAGCAGAGAACAGGGTGAGTATGGTATTTCCCTTGAAGGCTCTCCTAGACTGCAGCTTTTTCAAATTCAGAGGATACTCTGCAAGTGTTTTGATTTGTCTATTGAGTAACCCTTAATTGATATATCTTCCAATTATTTATTTACACTCCTCTTGAATCTGCGTAATCTTTCTGTAACCGCAACATCTTTTGACAAGGAACACAGACCTGTACCCTTCTTCTTCTTGGGTTTGAATCTGGTTCCCACTGTTTATTAGATTTAGATGACCTTAAAAAAAGGAAGTGAGGATACAGACAATTCCTATTCAGTCTTTGTATGCTAGTCATGATTGCATAAACTTTTATGGTAACATTCTTAAATTGTATTTTTTTGAGGATATAGAGTTCTATTCTTAATTATTTTTGCATAAAAGCCAGCTCACCTCCGTGATCATCTTTGTTGCCATTCCCTGATTTTATTCCCTGATTTATACAGCTCTACTGTACCAAATCTGCACCCAGCATGTTGATATTTTAATAATATTAATTATTCTTTTCCTAAAATTCCAAACATTAATGTTCTTTTTAAATCACTACCAACTAGTGAGTTGACATTTTTCTATTATAACCGTTAGAGGCAAGAGGTAATGGATACATTACTCTATGTATTTGCTGATACACTGATACATTGCTGATTTACTTAATTTTGCTCTCCATTAGTAATCTCCAACCAGCCCTTATGAAGCTCTTTTTAGTTTCCTTTATACAAGCTTCTTCATTTTTAGAGAGTGCCCTTTCTGAAACTGAGCAGAATGAATGAAGTTTTTTGGCTCTTGTTTTCCTATAAGGACAGTGAATATAAATAAGTTAATGGCACCCAATGAACCTGGTAGACTGGTAGAGTTGTAGCATTTAGTAACATTTCTTGTAAGGGAGGTGTACTCACAACAGAATAAGGGAAAGCTTCTGTTGCTGGATTTATACTTTCATAAAAGTAACTAAAACTAAAACAACAGATTTAATAAAAACAGATTTGTTTTTTACATCTTGACAAATTAACTATATTTTTAGGGAAAATATTTGGACTTTCAAAATGAATTCAAAAAATTATCAATTCAGTAAGTTCACTGTTCTTTCCAGTTAACCTTCTCCTTTTCCCCATTAGAACTTATTTCCTCTTGTAGTATTTTTTGTTCTATTTCATATTGATCTCTAGAAATCACAAAATATTATATTCCTTTTTGGACTATGCCATGCTTCTATGAACAATGAAAAAACAACTCCAAAGTTAATATGAGGCTGAAATGTGATGTACTTTGAGCATTATAAGTTTTATCATAATGTAGTCATTATGATTTTTGGATACATGCCATTAAGCATTAACATAATAGTAAAAAATAAAATGATATTATTAAAAAACATTAAAGTAACAGAATCAATATTAAATATCAGTATTAAATTATTGCAAATTACAGATATTTTACTTCAATAACAACCTATGTCCATGCTTTTAGGGTCATAAAAGAAGTAGTCATTTCATTGTAATGCATTGCATTTTATGTATTTTTATATACACTAGACCTTGGCAGAAGCTTAGGAGGGGAAGTAGAGAAAATGCATCAGAATTATAGATGTAGTCATACAGAAACTCATTTAAGTATCTCTTTATATAGTTTCTTGGAAAAAGTGAATACCTCTTTATCTAGTGCATTAAAGAGCTTTTCCACGTAGTCATGGATAAAACATTACCTCAGTTCATACTCTGGGGTTCTGAAATCATGAATGAATTATGCAGCACATCAGTCTTCCAGAATAAATGCTAGTATACTGGTATACTGGAGCACTATTTATTTGACAAATTCTGAAGAAAAAAAAAAAAGCATTGCTATTTTTCATACATCTGTTTAAGGTATTCCCAGATAATGACCAGTTTTGTAAAGCAGGCTTAAGCAAAGCTCTAAAAATCTCTTTGAAAGGAATGTTATTAAGATATAAAATTGAGAACAGTAATAAATAGGCAGTGTTTATATTGGAAATTGGCCCACGATCACCAGGTGACTGGACTTACTGTGTTTTAGGATACTCTGCACTACCAGGTATGACACAGAAACACTGTTTGCAGTCTCAAATTTGATTCCTAGGAATCTGAGAAAATGAAGCTCAAATTATTTCCTGCATTGTGGGGACTATGTTTGCTCCTTGATGTGCACTCATACACAAATGTCCATGCTGTAGGTGAGACACAGCTTTCGATTTACCAACCACTTTCATCACTGCTGCATGTATTCCAAAAACTTTTATCAGAGTCCCTTCTGTGTTTAATGTGCTTTGTTAGCAAATCCATCTTCAGCTGAGACATGCTTTGGCAAGTCCAAGATATAACTGCTTCCAATAATACAGATAATAATACTCTGACAGCTCTCAGTAATTACGATTTTCAACAGACTTGTTACTGCACCTACGATATTCTTTTGTAATAACTGTTCAGTAAATATTTCAGACATGACAGTTCTTTCATGAGCTCTTCTAAAATACTAAGTTAAATCAAATCCCCAAATCTTAGTACAGTTGTTTTCTTGTTAAAAGTGTTAAAATATAAGTTATTTGAGAAAAGTACCAGACTATTTGAATGCAAACTAAATACTCTCAAAGCCAGCTATAGAAGTGTGTACTTGCTCTTGTCTGGACGGCTTTTCAAGGATCTGAAGAGCAGAAGCAGAAAGGCTTTCCCCGGAACCCTGTCCAGTTCATTGAGAGAACAGCAGCTATTGCAATAGCAGTGCTGTCCCACAGAGGAGAATTCTGCACCATTGCCTGACTTGAGTCCAAGATCACACTTCCAAGTGTCTGTTCTATCTCAGTTTTTAGTGGACTGAAGGATTGTTTTGCTGATACTTGAGTGATACTAAGGGAAGGATTGAAAGAAATAGGCTTTTTTATTTTCTTTTTCCTCATGTGGCTTCTGCAGGAAAGTTAAGGCATATTAGACAGTGCTTACCACAGTATGTTCATTCCTATTAGGTCTGACTATGCTCTTGCAATTATAAATGGAGCTGCTAATTTTTAGGATTAGGTAAAAATAGTAGCAAAGTACTTTAGATGACTTCTGAGTTAGTTTTCTGTTGTAAGTTTTTTAATACAGTGATTGCTTGGGTTTGGCTGGTGCTCTCTCTAATGGGTTTTGGTAAGTTTCAGATCGGTTAGCTAAACCAAACGATCTTTTTCTCCAATCCCTTAATAACATCCAGAAGTCCTTTTATGTTAAATCAGTAGAATTTAAGAAAGGTCCTCTGAGCCTTCTAGAGAATAAATGAAAAAAAAAAAAAAAAAAAAAAAGAAAAATTTAATCCAGGGTTGTAAACATTGTGGTCTGTTTTAATTCAAGATTAGGATATGGGGATCTGGGATGCCATCTGGTGCTACTGCTACCTGACAGGTTCTCCATTTTTCTTCTTATGGAGTTCTGAAGTGAAATTTCTTAGTCCTTACATAGGGAGAGCATGGGCAGAGGAAGCAGAGGTCAGGATGCAAGGAGACATAACATGGATGTTTTCACCTCCCTTTCCCATAATTCTCTCCCTTGGCAATGTTGAAAAGGAACATTTTTTTCTTCATTTTTCCTTGTGGAATTTAAATTATGGATCTAGAAGCAGACTAAAGTCTTCTGAAGCATATATATATTTTTGAATTGGTTAAATTGTTCTGAGGGCCACACAGATGTTTCTGTGTTGAATCAACATGTTCAAATGTACCAGTGTACACTGAAGTTGCAGAAATACCAATTAGTGTTGTATCTCACCAGCAAGAGGTGATAAATGTGTCGTGAGCTGCCAGATGCTAAAGCAGATGCACTTGCCTATTTTTATGCACTCTGTCACTCAGTTGCACACTTCGAATAGTAGTAACAGCATGCAGAAGGGTACATGGCATTTCCCTTTTTTACACTTGGAGATGCCTTTTAAAAACATGGTATCTCAAAGGCAAGACAATGAAAACAAAAAGCTACAGAGCTTAAAATCTGTTGTGCGTACACATGTTTTGACTTATTTTCCAGTTGGTGCACTGTTATATAAGAAGGTGAATCTTGTTAAAGCTGTGAGAAATAGGCTGGTTAGAACTCTACAGATCACAGCAATGCTTGGATCATTATTTTGTTGTTTTCCTGGTACCACTGAAAAAAAAATTTCAAATAGAAACAAAAAAATATTTTTCCGAAACCTGCATAAAACTTTGTCTCAACTGTAGTTTTGGACACATGCTTTTACCTAATATACACATAAATCCTTATAATTTTCTCCTCCAAAAACTGTCTTACAGTTAAGCTAAAGGTGAAATGCTGATTTTTTTTTTTTCTTGGAAGTTTTCCTACCTGAAGGAGTAGGTTTTCCTCATCTGCAAACTTTTCCACGTAAGTGTAATACAGCCCTATTTGATAAAGAGCCTTTAAGGGATGTCACATGGAAATGGAGTTTTCAAAAAAACAGTTTTGTTTACTCATAACATGCACCTCTGATACAGCAGGAGCAGAGGGGCAATCATCACCCTGTACTCAACACTGATGAGGCCGTACCTCGTGTGTTGTGTTCAGTTTTGGGCCCCTCACTACAAGAAAGGCATTGAGGCACTGGAACAGAGAAGGGCAATGAAACTGATGAGGGGTCTGGAGCACAAGTCTTATGAGGAGTAGCTAGGGAGCTGGGATTGTTTAGTCTGGAGAAGAGGAGGCTCAGGGGAGATCTCATTGCATTCTACAGCTTCCTGAAGGGAGGTTGTGATGAGGAGGGGTTTGGCCTCTTCTCCCAGGCAACAAACAGGACCCGAGGAAATGGCCAAAAGTTGTGCCAGAGGAGGTTTAGATTAGACATAAGGGAAAACTTTTTCTCTCAGGGAGTGGTCAGGCACTGCAATGGCTGCCCAGGGAGGTGGTGGAGTCGCCGTCTCTGGCAGTGTTCAAGGGGCATCTGGATGAGGAGCTATGAGATCTGGTTTAGTTTGTGGTAGCAGTGGTAATGGGAGGGCGGTTGGATTAGATGATCTTGCAGATTGTTTCCAACCTTGTGATTCTATGATTCTGTGATACAACTTTGCTTTTCAACAGACTGGTCTGTGTCCTGTATTAGTGCTTGAAATGGCACGTAAGTAGACAGATAATGAGATAAAGTGTAAATATGTATGCAGAAGGTTTTGAGTTTTATTTGAAGATAAGTGACAAATACTGAAGGAACTTACGTGTTTTTAGTGGTCAACAAGAATTTTCTTCACTTAAATTGCTGAAATATAAGATTGTTGGAGATGAGTGGAGTTAAAAGCTGCTGCACAGACTTCAGTCCATGTACTCTGAGTATTGGTATAAGTGCATACTTCTCAATAGTTCTTGGCTGAGTTCAGGGTAATGATTTTTAGATGCTGTTCTCATCTTTTGGGATGAAAGATTTGAGGCTGGTTCCAAAACCAGCCTCAGCAGCAGTAGAGCACTTACTTACAAGGACTTTCCCTAAGATTTTCATCTCCTAGTTTGTTAATTTTCTTATTAATAAATCCATATTTCATTTCTCCCATTTGTGAAAAATGAAAACTCAGGAGTTGGTTGAGATTAATAAAGTGCCTAAAGCTCACACAGTTGCATGTCTTACAAGCTGATCACTGTGTGTTTGTGCATTCTGATCACTGCAGTATACTAGAAACAACACATTGTGCCTTAATAGAAGGCTAAATAATTCTGTAGATAAAAAAGTACCTATGTGATTATGTACATTATAAAGAAAAGATGCATTCTTTGTAGTCAACAAAGCCTGGGCTCATTCAGCCAGTTATTATCTAATTGTGCAACTGAAAGTTATTGAACACTTATTTCTGTGGTCTTGTGAATGTCATTTATATGTACTTAAAATAAATTTAACTTATAGTAGGGAATTTGAAATAGTGAAGAATTGAAAATCAGGAAGCAAAGATGAATCTGTATTAAAAAAAGAGATAGCTCTTTTTTCAACTCTTTGAAAGGGTAGATAACTGCACGACAAGGAGGAATGGTTTTAAGTTGAGGGAGGGAAGATTTAGGTTGGATGTCAGGGGAAAGTTCTTTACAGAGGAAGTGGTGAGGTGCTGGAACAGAGAGACTGTGGATGCCCGTCCCTGGAGGTGCTGAAGGCCAGATTGGATGGGGCTCTGGGCAGCCTGGTCTATAGGGAGGTTGGTGGCCCTGCCTGTGGCAGGGGGCTTGGAGATTCATGATCCTTCAGGTCCCTTCCAACCCTGGCCATTCTGTGTGATTCTGCGTGAGAGAGAAAGAGAGAGAAAGAGAGAGAAAGAATGCAACTATTTAGAATTATTTGAAAAGTGTTCCTGATGAAAGCATTACACTGTGGTATTTGGACAGCAGGTTGTTTGGAAAATACACTGGCTTGTACATGCATCCAGAGTTTGCAAAAGAAAAGTCTAGCTACTTACTGTACCTCTCATTGCTACACATTTTATTTATGAAAACTCTACTTTTCGTAATCATCCATATTTCACCAAAAATAGAATGACTCCCATCAGTAAGAGCTAGATATAAACTATCTCATCTTTTTTAGCAGCTGGCACAAAATAAATGCCCTACAGAAAGGGCTGTTGATATTATGTGTAGATGGCTTAATATATAACAGACCTTGAAAGGAATTAAGAGGCTATGACATCTCTAATGCTGCTGAGCAGAGCTGGCATATATGTAGCTTGCTTCTCCAACACAAGAAACCTTCTCCAAAATATTGATACTTACAGCAATGTGACAAACTTAGAATGTGAGAAAGAGGTTAATACCCTTCCTGAGCCATTATTTAAAGCTCATAGCTGGCCTATTTTTAGGCCACCATGTGAGGAGATGTTAGCTGAAAATAGATACAGATCATGTGCCCTTGCAGAATATAGAACATCAGGACATTTCATTTCCAAAGAACATAATTGGAACTGGGAGCAGAATCTTCTTTCCTCTCACCTTTTGCTTGTAGATTATAACTCAATTTTACAAGCACATGAATTATGTTAACCTCTGAATATTTGACTGAAATTAATTTCAAATGTATTTCTAATGATACACATTGAGTTAAAATTTGGCTGTTTTTACATTGAAGACACACATATGCATGTATGTGCACATATAAATAAGCCTGTGTGGACATGTATGTGAAATATATAATGCATACAAACACTTTCAGGCATATATGCGCAACCCACTGTCCGAGATGTATGTAAGAGAGAAGTACTATATAAAAATCTGATTATGTTTCTCACTGTTACAGTATGTCTCAGCACATGTATCCTACGCCTTCAGTCTATGATTATATTACTTTACCGTGAGCTGTAATGACAAGGCTTTTAAAGGCTCTCCTATGATATAAAGTCAATATAGACTAATGTATTCATAAAAGTAGAGATTAAGATGTAGTCTTAAAACAATTTGAAAATCTTTCTGAATAAATTATAGGAACATATTTCTCATGGAAATAATCCTTTAATTCATAAAGTGAGTAATGCACTGAAATGCCTTCAGTGGTTAAATAGTTAAATAAATGTAACATTTTCAGCAAGCAGATAAAGTGTAATCGTTTTGTGTGTGTGTGTGTGTGTGTGTGTTTTGTTTTGTTTTTGTTTTTTAAAGAATATTTAACTAATGTAAAGGATGCACCATGGTATGCCCCCTTTTTCCTGTGCCTGCCAAGTCTCATGCACAGATGCTGATGGTAGCTCCTGGAAACCCTGCTGTCATCAGGCTTCCTCACTTCTGTTGCAAGCCTAATCCTAGAAGGAAAGCACAGGCAGAAATATTCAAGGCCTTAGTGACGGCATGCAGAGAGCAAACACAGCACACTTAGTAAACGTGGAAGGTGGAAGGCTACAGGTATCTCCCTTCACTTTTTGGATGCCTTATTTACATAGGTACTTCTTTTATATGCTCCTCAGAATAAATATTTTCAAGATTTACAAATGCAGAGGATGTCCCGTGTGCCCTTGATCTGCGAAGTCTAGATTGTGATTTGGCTCCTAGCTCTAATGTGATTCTTTCTTTGCTTCTCTGATAACGTGCACTCTTTTATCTTGCTTATGTTACGTAACTGGAGTGAATGGCTCAAATACTGGCCTGAAAGCCCATAAACAGTTGTATCCAATAAAGGTTCTATTTTTTAAATTTCTGATTTAAGTTTTTTTACTGTGGTACCTGTTCTGCAACTGATCATCTCCCCAGATTATAGTCTTTTTTTTTTTCTTTTTTTTTTTTTTTCCCAGGCTAGTTGATCGTTCCAGGATCTGCACATTTGCCTACTGGATATTTATAGACACTGATGCACTACTTTTAGTATAGCTGCTATCACTAATGCATATGAACTAGTCCACTCCTGCCAATTTTCCTTCTCTTTCCTTAGCATGATCTGCTATTCAGGCTGCTCTTGCTGTCATGCTTCCTATTTGCAATCCTCAGAATTTCTTGCGTTCTTTACACCTCCTATGCCATTTATGCATTTCTTTTCCCTGCAGCTAACATTGTTAGCCAAAGTGGCACTCTCAAGAAAATTCTATCGTCAGGGCTGTCTGGCTGTCACTCTACTGAGTTAATCCCAGAGATTTCATTTTTATTTTTTGCCATCTGATGCTATCGCTTCTGTAGCCATCTTCCATGTCTCACTCTTTCATTTGTAACTGAGCAGCATCCTCATGATTCACTGCAAAACTGAGCTCCAGACTTTCTGCTCTCAGTATCTTTCTACATGGCTTGCACTCCAGCCCAGTGGCCTGAATATGGGTTATGAGCTCCTTACGCTTTTGTCACATGCTTCTCATAGCGTAACAACACTGAGCCGCTGTGCTTGATCCTGCTACAGCACCCTTTGCAGTGGTTTCATTTAGAAGGCAAATTTAAATGGTCTTATAATTAGCTTGTCTCTCTTAAAATAATAGAGCAGTGACGATGGCTGATTCAGAAATAGAAAGGGATTGGGCATCCTCCTTATCTGTCTTTTTATATCTTTCTGTTAAATATAGATGCGTGCATACACAATTGACAATGTAAATATTCTAGCATTACACATTTGTCTAAGAAATCAGAATAAATCTCATTGTTTACAAATGCTCTTCTTCCCCACTTCAAGATGCTAACGTAGATAGCATAGCAGTGCTTTATGAGTTAAAGACAGGAGTTTGTTTATACTGTATATACAGTAGGTCTTTATTGAGTAGTTACGAATGAAATGCAAACAGAAATGTACATAAAAACTCTAAACAGTATTTCAAGCTCAGCTAACTAGTATTTATCTAGTATAAACAGTAAGATTTAATTTAAGCCACTTAATAATTTTACAGAGTGGTTCTTTTAATTCATAATAAGGAGTAACTGTTAGCCTAGCAATTAACAAGATAACAGTATTTCCAATCCAGAGCTCCTGGAGAGCTTCAAAATAACATGACGTACAAACCACCGCTGCTGATAGTTAAATAACCGTTTTCATGGCTTTTGTTGTTAACTGTGTCAGCTAGACGATACACAGAGGTGTGGATAAAGCACACTTGAGAAGCAGCTTGTGGATGAGTCAGTTGCCTTGGGCATTTGGGCTGTGAGGTACAGGAGACAAGAGGAGAAATGAAAGGACAAGGAGGAAGGGATAGAGTGGCAGAAGGAATTTCTTGCCTGATGCAGCACTTAGAATAAATTCTCAGGGGAGCTATTCCTAGCATTGGATTCTGCTCTTGACTAAACAAGTGCAAATCAGAAATAGTCAACACACAAATTTATCTCCAGGATGTAGCTTTCTGTTTCTCCTAAGGCATGTTGAGTTTTTTCTGCCACCAAGTTCTTTGTTTCAGTACTTTGTGCTAGTCCTCAGTCAGTTCCCTGCTAGCTTCACAGTTTTTCCTCTGTTTTCATCCACAAGTTATTTTCTGCATGGGCCTTTTTACTTCAGTGAGATAAGTAGTCTTGTACAGCCACATCACATGTTCTGCATTCAACAAACATTTTACACAACAAAGCACCCACATCAACACATTTTACCGAGTAAGTGATGCAATTATAAATGTAGCTCTGGCTGTCTGTGAAATTCCACTCTTTTCCTCTCTCCCTGTTTTTTTTTACGGTTTCCTGTTGTACACTACTACTCTCCTTTCAATCATATGGATCAAGCACTGTCATGAGAATAGCAACACCCTTTCCAGAACTTTTCAAAAACAAAATAATTTTTTTCTGGCCTGTCAGGTAATATCTCATTGACTTTGGTGCGTATAAGAAGTACACTTTATTCTAAAGAACTGTAAGTAGGATCTGAGGTTGTTTCTGGAAGGATGTAGTAGGAAAAAATAGTAGCTGCCAGGCAGATCATGTACAAGGTCAATCACAGATTGATTGGTGTTAGCAAGTGGTATCACAGTAGTTCAGAACAAATGTAGAGGGATGAATATCGTTTGCAGAATCATCATACTATCACAAGAAGGACTGGAAGCTAGAGAGAAGGTGGAAAAGCAATGCTATTTGTTAACCTGTGAGCAAGCAGACTAGAAGGAGAAATGTGATTATTAACAAAACCAACATTACTGTTCCTTAATTGTTGTTTTAGAAAAATATGAGGTTTGCGTCATAGTGTCTAATTTACACCACTTTTCAGTGTGCTAACACACGTTTCTGATACAGGCAGATACTGATAGGATTTTACAAATCTTAAATTTCTTGCAGTTCTCCTTACTGCCACAAATTGACAATGCATACTTTAAAATCTGTATACTCATAATTGAACAACTTCGAATTTAAAATGCTGTACTGAACCAAGTCTTACGTGCCTCCTGCCCAAGATATTATTTGGTAACTACTACATTATTAATAGAACAACCAGACACAAAGGAAAGTTAAGATATTTTACTGTTCTTGAATACAAACTGAAATACTGATTGTTAAATACATTTTGCAAATTGCAGTTTATTTATGCAATTAATAAAAGGAAACAGTATCTATAGCAACTGCTGCTGTCATACATAGATTCTATATTACCTTCTGGAACAAACTAGCAATGATATTTTTCAGGATTTTTTTTCTGTAGTAGTCACTTTTAGCACTACATATGGAGAGGGAAGGCCTTCAAGAAGCATAAGCTGGTTAACTGGCTCAAACTTTACCAGCACTTCCCAAGCTTTTGAAATTAGACAAGCTATCTCACAATTACAGTTTGTCTTAAAACATTGCGTCTGTGCTCATTTTGATAGTTCTTATCCTTTTCCCAACTGGAAACCAAAATTATGAGACATAGAACATTTCAGAACATTGAAGAAGATTACAGCTAAATTAACTTCTAAAGTTGCACAGTTTTGGAATGGATACACTGTTCAATGAATGAAAAAATCGATAGTGTCTTTTTTTTTCTCTTTTTTTTCTTCTTTTTTTCCTCTTCTAAAATCTTCTAAATATAATAGAAGATCTAGAGAAGAGAAGCATGAGATGCATGGAATTGCTCTCTCCCTTAAGCTCAGTTAAATCAATTAACAAGCTGGGAAAAAAGATGGATATCTTTCACCAGACTGACCTTATTGGAGGTTTGGTTGAGCCATCACATCTGCATTTTAAATTAATGCAATAATAATTCTGAAGTATAAAAAATGCATGTAGGGAATTGAATAAAAAAATCCAATCAGAGTGATATAAAAGTACACAGAAAGCCAACATTCAACCACAGAAGCCAAGAAAACATAATTGATCCAACCCATATCCCTGCTGCTTGCAACTACATAAAAAAGATTGGTTTCTCTTAGGAGACAGCAATACTAGCTACCATATGCACTTTTTAAGGATGACATGTCATAAAATGAGGTGAAGGGAGCCAGACAGAAAAAAAACACAGCTGTGCACCTGCTTCAACTCAGTCCTGGCAGAAACCAAGCAGGGTTTTCATTCAAAGATGGGCTGTAAAGCAAGTTTATTGCTCCCTGCCTTAGCTCATCTCACAGCTGGTTGGAAAATTTTCTGCAGCTGGGCTACTGGTGTGCAGGTATGCTGGAGGTCATGGAGACCTGAGGGTTTTGAAAATGTAAATAGACAGACTGTCTACTGATTTTCAAGGCAACTAGGATCACACGGATTGTCTTTCCCCTAGAGTTTTTGTCAGGCTTTGTGCATTGCTTTGCCTGTGGGTCAAACAGGTAGGTTACCTCAAATCAGAGCATTCTTGTGGTTCTAAAGTGTGGAACTACAGCAGCTAGAGAGAGAGGTTTTCCAAAGCCTACATACTCCCAATATCCAGCTGTATTTACAGAATGGCAAAACATCAAAGTCCTGAAGAAAAGAGAATTACATCTCTCAGTGCAGTTCTAGACATAAAAGATGGTATCTAAAGGTTAAACATGAAATTTAAGCAGAGTCTCTGCATTAAAAATGCCCATTGTTCTGGTACAGAGAGAAATCCGGTACAGTGTGCAAAGAGAAAATTTGTGCCAGACATCAGATGGGCCACAAACGAAGCCCTAGATCTGTGTTTTCCCACTGTGCTAGATTTAAAAGTGAAAAATGGAAAGATTGTGGTAAAGCCACTCAAAGGTAAAGGTATGCATAGTCATTCTTACATGTCCAAAAGCTTCAGAGAAAAATTTATTTTTCAGGGAAGCACTCTGTTTAGTTGATTAACCACAGTGTATCAAAGCAATTTGAGTAATTTCAGGTGTACCAGAAATAAAGAATATTGCATCCTGTTGCCACATGTATATTTTCTGGCACTAAACAAGTTTTGATCTATTTGACTAACAATGTAGTCATTCCCTCAGTGGGATGCTAACCCTAGTCCTCCTGATTGCCTGCTGTCATAAAGCCTGTGAGTACTTAATATCTGTGAGATGCCTTCTTTCTGCCAAAGCTGAATGCAATTGAACAACAGGTTAAAATTAACTGCAATCATGAACACATACAGAATATGACTACTTAAAACCCAAATTAACCACATATGTTGCTCAAAAATTAATGGCTTCTATTTATTTCCATGGAAACCACAACAGTTATGGAGAACACAGTAACACTACTTGATAGAGCAGATTCTCCACTACAAAACACTATTTTTTCAACACAGTCACAATCAGTAGCAATGCATTTTCTCCAGCCGTGAACAAGTGCCTGTATGCTGTGCTTGTCCAAATCAGCAGTACATGAGGTGAACCACTGTTGTTGTCGCAACTGCTGAAACATACCACCCATCTCCTCACTGTGCTCACATCCATTGTTTGGTAACCATAAAAACACAGCAAGCATCAATGAATGTTAATGGATGACATTTTTTCCAGATGTAGAAATTCAGTGATGCACTTTTGCGTCATAAACACTTCTGTGTCAGATGCATTTGTCAGACTGCCCCTCTGCTGCCGTCTGTTGCACAGCAACAACATGTAACACAATATTGGTGGGAAGGTTCAGCCTCTACTGCCATACCACCGACACCCACCTCTGATGTTGTGTGCTAGTATAGTAGAATAGGAGGCACTGTTTTCAGGGAGGCCCTCATATATTCAACATGTTGATATAGCCCCAAACCCTTTTAAAGCAGAGCATTATTAAAATTAAGCATTATTTTTTTTATTTTATTGTATAGAACTGACCAAATGAAACTAAGTGTAGCAATAAACAGACTTTGTTGGCCTCTACTTAGGAAGGACACAGCTTGTGGACAGACGTAGTATCATCTATTAGCTGAATTGGATATGTGGGGAAAAAAAACCCTTCAGTCATACACGTTTTTCCAGAATTTCCTCTTTTTTCTACTAATAGCTTTTTCCAGTCAGTCTAACTAAAAGCACTTCCTCTATCCAAAAGTTTTTCACTAAGAGAAAAAGCCTAATGCCATCAGAAAGTGGGTGACCGTTGTGCCCATTCACATTATCACAGCTGCTTCTTTAGGTGTGACATGACAAGATGTGTTGGAGCAATTTCCCAGAAATACTGAACTCATGAAAATGATAATATCTAAGGACTTAATGACAGTTTAAAAAAAAATGGCTAGAAGAGCCAATATGAGTAATAAGGCCAACATAAAGCAGCAGGAGCCAGTGGAGTCAGCTAGCTAATCTCTAATATGAAGCAGATCACTACACCTCTGATTTAGTCATTGCATACTAGTCAAGTAGTAGAACAGTACTTACCTTGATAAACACTTGCTCCATGTGAGTCTGAATGACTCCTTCCTTTAAACACTTCAGCCACATAAAATGTTCTTAATTCTCTCCTAAGACTTCCATTTGTTGTATTGGTGTACAAGTGAGAAAAAAAAAAAATCATTATTTCTTCTAATAAAGATACATGGGGGATCATAATTTGATTCCAGTCACACTCCAAATAAATAACTCAAAAAAAGAGTTGAAAAAAAAAAAGATGTTTATCTTCACATAAAATGACAACTTTTAATTAGGCTTTTTTAAAATATATATATTTTAAAAGACATTACTGTTTCCCCTAGAGCATTCTGAATTACATAAGGTACTTTCATAATCATTATTGTTTCTTTCAACCTAAGATGATATTTGAAGTGATATACAAGAATCTGAAATTACAGCACTGCTTAAGTTGTGATTAAGACTCACAGAAATGTATTTTACTTGTTTTGAATGATCTCATATTTAAATAAAATAACACTTTAAAGAAAAACAAAACACTTAAAAATGACACATTTCTTTTTCCCTCAGTAATTTTCCACCTTCTAACATCTTAAATATGGAAAGTTAGTGCTTTAGCATAAACTTTCTTAGAGAACTAATCAACAAAATGAATGCATTACTAGGATGTAACAGCTGAAATTACCACAGCAGGGAGGTTTTGTAGTTATGTTCATGCCTTCATTAGGCAACTCAAACTGAACAGATAAACTCTGTGTATACATGGGTATATAGATGGGCATAGATTATATACCAGGAGAGAAAGGTGCACAGAAGATGGAGACATAAAAAGAAATTAGATTCCAAAAGTGAAAATCCTGCAACGAGAAGTTGTTTTGCTTTATTTGCCAAGAAGAGATGAAATCTTTTTCTGTTGGGCTCAGCTGACTCTGCACAGAGGGTGTATGTAGTCATGAGTTCTCCCCTGTGTTTGTATCAGCTCATAAAGTTATGAAAATACATTATTTATCACTTTCCTTTTTTTTTTCTGTATGTCAGTGAGTCACAGAATGATTGAGGTTGGAAGTAACATCTTGAGGTCATCTGATCCAACACCCATGCATAAGCCAAGACACCTACAGCATGTTGCACAGGTCCACATCTTTCTTGTGCTGGGAAACCAAGAAATAGACTACTCAGTATGCTGAGTAGGGAAGAAGGATCACCACTGTTGATTACCGGCAGTACCGCACTTAATGCAGGCAAGAATAGCATTAGCCTTCTTAGGAGCGAGGGCATGTTGCTGACTCACGTTCAACTTGGTGTCTGCCCAGACTCTTAAGTCCTTTTCTGCCAGTGTACTTTCCAGCTGGGTAACAACCAGCCCTACTGGCCCCTCAGGGTTCCACCCTAGGAGCAGGACCATTCACTTCTCCTTGTTGAACTTAGTGAGATTTTTGTCAGCCCATCTCTCCAATCTGTCTGGTTTCCTCCAGACGCTGCATGGCTCTCTGGTGAGTCAGCCACTATTTCCACTCCTGTGTAATGCACAAATTTAGTGTGGGTGACCTCTCTTCCATTGTCCAGGTCATTAATGAGGATGTTAAACAGAACTGAAAGTGTTACTGACCACTGCAGTATGCTGGTTGTTACTGGCCTCCAACTAGACTTTGCACTATTGAATACTATCCCCTGGACCTACCCATTCAGCGAGTTTTGAGTCTACCTCACTGTCTGCTCATCTAACCCATGTTTCAGTAGCTTCTCTCTGAGGATCTTATGGGAGGCAGTGTCAAGGCCAATGTATCTCCTGATCTGATTTTTTTCCATCCAAGGTGGGATCTACTCGTCTTGACATCTGGGACTTGCAATTCCATAAAGTTGCTGGTAAAGACTGAGACAAAGAAGCATTCATTACCTCAGCTTTTTCAATGTCTTGGATAACCAGGTCTCCTGCTTGTTTTTTTTAAGGAGAAGGCCCACATTTTCTTTGCCTCCCTTTTTGTCACAGGTATTTGCAGAAATCCTTCTTGTTGCTCTTGATGTTTTGGCCAGATTGAATTCTATGCTTTCCCATTTCCATCTTCTTGACAGTGTCTCTGAATTCTTTCCAAGTTACCTGTCCTTGCTTCCACCCTTTCTAGGCATCCTATTTGTATCTGATTTTGGTCAGGACCTCCTTGTTCACTCATGCATACCTCCTGGAACTGTTGTGTTTGACTTCTGCTTAATTGGGATGCATGACTCATGAACTTGGAAAGGTGATCCTTGAATATTAGTCAGTTTTTTTGGGTCCCTCTTTCATCTAGCGCCTTATCCCACAGAACTCACCAAACAAATCTCTGAAAAGGACAAAGACTAAGGTTGTGATCTGTGCCTTCTTTGCTTTGTGAAGGACTTTATTTACTTTATTTGCCCCACTTCTCAGTTTTTTGTGCTTGACAGCTTTTTCTCTAGGCTCTCTGTTCCCAAGCTCTCACCTTTTCACTTCCTTGATCTTTTTTTCAAAGTCAACCTTCCTGACTCCTTTTTTTCTATTTCTTCTGTGTCCTTTGTGTTTCTTTCTGTTCCTCTCATTCTCTTTCTTAATACTGCTCCACCTCATACTGTTTTTCTTCCTGCTGATGACTGTTGTTGAACTTTTCACTTTCCAAGCCCCTTCTGAGCTTACTGACCAGCCTCAGTATCATTTCGAGACAATTTTTGCATCCTTTAGTAATTTCCTTTCTCTGCCTCACGGACATGCAAGACAGTTATTCACTTTCAGAAACAGAAAACAAGCAGCATATCTATAGAAAAGTCCCTGAGCAGAGCAAGAAAAGTAGCAGTTATTTCCAGCTTTCTGACATCAGCCAAGACGACAGCAAGGCAGTCTCATAGCAGAGAAAGTAGTCTGGGACTCCGCACGTGATGCCACCAGACTGCGAGCAGTGGGAGAAGAGAATAACTTGTCCTCTCCAGGGAAGCAGTGGCTGAACTTTTTGTGAGAAATAAGGTTCCTTGTTACTTGTTTAGATGAAGAGAACAGGCTTTTCTTCTTTCCTTGGAAAGACAGTCAGCTGGAATCTCTTTTTAGTATTTATTATGTCACCCAGAGTATACTTTAAGAGGTAGCCTGGGATTGTTCCTCACAGCTTAATGACTCAGCAGGATTCACTGACATTGAATGCCAGTGACACCTATGTGGTAGTTTACATCCTGCAGTGCCGGAGATAATTTTCACATTCAGGTGAACACCATCATATCTGACATCAATTTTTCCAGGTATTTTTACAAGGTTTTTATTTAGTTAGTTAGTTAGTTAGTTCAAAAAAAAAAAAAAAAAAAAAAGAAAAGGGAGTTGCTTTTTTTTTTTTTTAATTCTAATTCTAATGTCATGTGATTAGACAGTCTAGTTTCACCCTTTTCAGTTATGCTGGATGGGAATCATAGCCAGACTGTTCTTCCTTTCCATAAGTCTCCCAGTTGTTACCAATCTCAGTTATATTTTCCTCCCATCTTTTCTAGTTTCCATTCCTGCCATCAATTCTTCTACATTTCAAGTTTCTTAAAGCTATAAAAAAAGGTCTGCATTTTATCCTGTAGTTCTAATCCATTCAATTTGTAATTAATTATGGAGTCAGTAAAAGGTGCAGTATTTCAAGCATGCTAAAGCACTCATTAGAAAAGAAACTATGGAAATCAGAAGG
The DNA here is from genome assembly GCF_905368555.1 of Meleagris gallopavo. NCBI lineage: Eukaryota > Metazoa > Chordata > Aves > Galliformes > Phasianidae > Meleagris > Meleagris gallopavo. The sequence goes on along the minus strand of NC_139435.1, from coordinate 14,690,385 downwards.
CATAAGAGAGTCAAAACAGTAAAAAGGGTTTGTTGTTCTATTTCCATTCCTCATAAATAATTCTAAGATAAAATGTTCTTGGTGAAATCATAACTAAATCCACTTGGGGTTTAGTGATTGGCTTCAAACATGTACTATCTTAGTCTTCATTCACTCTATCATTAACCCAATGATTAGGGGATTCAATCTGCATTGAATTATTATGTGAAATAACATATATTTTTTCTATGTCCTTGGCTCATTCCAGAGGAAAAAAAATATATATATATATATATATATATATAAAGGCATATTTAGTGTGTATCTAAGTGTAAGGATGTAATGCTGTTGAGATAGAGGTTAAAGAGAACTGCTGTACTGCTCTTTGTTAAGAGTCAGTGTTCATTCGTGCTCAGAAGTGCTTCTATTTCCAACTTGGCATTAACATTACCACTGACAATGAGGAAAAGGCTGAGGTTCTCAATGCCTTCTTTATTTTGTTTTTAATGATCAGACAGATAACTGTCAGGTTCTCCTCAGGGAACTCTGCCCCCTGACCTAGAAGTCAGGGATGGGGAGCAAAATAAAGTCCCCACAATTCAGAAGGAAGTAGCAGTGACCTGCTACTTCACTTGGACTGTCATGAGTGCATGGGGCCAGATGGGATCCACCTGAGAGTTCTAAGGGAGCTGGCGGAAATGACTGATGCACTGATTTCCATTATTTATCAGAAGTCCCAGTCAACCAGTGAGGTCACAGAGAACTGGAGGCTTGCTAATGTGATGCCCATCTACAAGAAGGATTGGAAGTAGGATCTGGGAGTCTACAGGCCTGTCAGCCTGCCCTCGAAACCTGGGGAGGTCACTGAAGCAGATCTTCTGAGTGTGATCACACAGCATGTGTAGAACAACAAAGGATCAGGCTCAGCCAGAGTGGATTCATGACAGGCACATCCTCCTGCCTGATAAACCTCATCTCCTTCTATGACCATGTCACCCACCTAGTGGGATGAGGGAAGGGCTGTGGATGTAGACTACCCAGACTTTAGCAAAGGCTTTGACACTGCCTGGCTCTGGAAAGATAAATATTCTTGGTGAGAAACAACCTTAAGACCTGTTGCAATTTTAGGAAAACAGCTTTCTGAATTTAAGGATCTGTTGTAAATGCACACAGTGAAGTGTACGACTCTGTGTTTATAAGATGAATTAAATTCTCAGAAATAATTTTTTCTATTGATTTCAGCTAGCCTTGCAGCTAACTACAGTGGTCATTTATATTTTCAATATAGTTGTTAAAATCAGAATGATGCTACTGGTACAACATCGGAAAACACAGGGCTAAACTTTGCACTTGCATAACTTTATCACTTAGTACAGTTATTGCAGCAGCTAATCTTCTTGTCAGCTTTTCTGTGTAGTTCTTATCTAATTTTTATCTTTCTGCCATTTTTCCCTGTTAAAAGTCAAGGGAAATAAGATGTGAAACCCACTGGAAGAAGACAGCTTTTTTTAGTACAAATCAGAACTGCTTTATTGTTCCCATCACTTCACTAGAAAGAGATGAAAAGTTAATGAAAAGATTAAAAATGAGGCACAGTAGGAGAAACAGAAAAGTCCAGTATATAATACAATATGTTTGTGTGTGTGATCAAAATAGTCTTTTTTCAATGCCATTTATAAGTATATATTTGCTGACCATCATTACCATAATATTTCCTTTCTGTTTAGGAGATCGTCAACTTCAATTGTCGGAAGCTGGTTGCTACAATGCCTCTTTTTGCTAATGCAGACCCAAACTTTGTGACTGCCATGCTAAGCAAACTGCGATTTGAGGTGTTCCAACCTGGTGATTATATTATCCGAGAAGGTGCTGTGGGTAAAAAGATGTATTTCATTCAGCATGGTGTTGCTGGTGTTATCACCAAATCCAACAAAGAGCTGAAGCTGACAGATGGCTCTTACTTTGGAGGTGAGTAGGAAAAAATGAACTATACCTTTGAAGTGAATGCACTAGCATAAAACATTCAGATATGAGACATATAGAGATGTATGAATGTCTTTTGCCTGGACAATTCCTATTGCTGGGAAGTGTATGCAAAATATTTTTGAATAATACATTCACACTCTGCTTATTCTTCTAATGTAGCTACTGAAGATACAGAATAACCTTTCTAAGTGATTTTAAATGAAGAGCTTCTCTTTAAACAGGGATAGAAATTTTTAGTCATAAATGTACTTCTGAAAGTTAAAAATAACTGCAAGAGCTACAAAATTTGATGGGATAAAAGACGATTATTATTATGAGATATTTGGCATCCTTCAAGAATATTTCATGCTGTTATTAGGGCTTTTTCACTAAATTTTTTGCATGCAGTATTGATTAGCCTTCCAGTATAAAAAATGAGAAACTGAACTCTTTTTGACTAGATAACCATTCATCAGCTTTATATTAATAAAAAAAAACAGACAGGAATTTTAATGTAACTTAAATTCATTTGATAATCCTAATGAAAAATAGGCATTCATTTAGATGAAGTCATCTGAATATTCATATTAGAATGAAAGCAGTCGGTTTTTTTTCACATGTAATAATCAGTATGATTTTGTTTTTCTGGTGGCTTTTAGTTGTCTTTGTGCAATGAAATAGGTATCTGCTTCTTGAGGTAGAGAAAAGGCTGGCTTCCAGATGTTGATTGAACATTTGTGTGTAGTACTGCTGCTTATGACCATCAGTTAGTTTGTTATTGTATTAATTTTCTGTTGAATCCCTTGAATCATCCCAGAGCTGAGCTGAGTCCAAAGCCTTTCAGCAAATGTTGGATTGAAAACCTAAACAGTAGCATTTAGCTAGTGTACAGAAGTGGAATGCTTAAAAATGTGATGTGGGCCTCTGAGTTTGAATTGGGCTACGGAGTTACTTAACTAATCCCATTTTAGAATAATATCCTAAAGCAACTCCTACTGATCTGGCCAGCAGGTCATGTCGTTCTGCAGTAGCCTTTGCAAGGTGATTTGTACCAGTATTTGTACAAGCACTTCAGAAAAGCAGTCTTGTGCTTATCCCATGGGCTTAAACCATAAATGCTAAAGACAGGAGATTAAGGAGAAAGAAAAGGTAAATGCTGAGGATGAAGAAACAGAGCAACCTTGGTCATGGTTTCCTTTATGCTTAGCAGTGCCCTAGTTTATGAAAATGAGTTTGCAAGAACCTGCATGCTGAATCTGGCCATAATACTCCTCTGAACCAGCACAGGATAAGAGGAGATTGCAAATGGAAGTATTTTACATAACTGTCAGCCTGTTCTTGCAGTGCAAATGACTCCTTAGCTCATCCTGTTCATCCGCTACCCTTCTTAGCAGGACTGCAGACAAAAAATAAGCTATTTGCACTATCTGGACACCTGAAGAACTTACTATAATGCATACCAGAACATTTTGTTCATACACACACTCCTGGGATGAGACAAGGGGTGCAAAGATCGGGACAAGTATCTCTAAATCCTAACAGCTGCTGGGGCAAATAGGAAAAAAAATAGTGGCTGTTGCTTGTAGCTGAAAGGGAAGATACAAGAAAAGAAAATGAAGAGTGAGCACACAGGGAGAAAGAGCCTGGAAAAGTATGTACTCTGGGATCAATACATCGTGATTCAGATCTGTTTTAACAAAATACCATACAGCATTGTGAATTCCCAGAAATGTGGTTCAGACTCTGAAGAAAGACCCATTTGACTAGCTGAAAAGAGAGGAAACAAGATGCCCATCAGAAAACTGTGAAAATTTTGGTTTGTCAAAACAGAAAAAAATTCTAATACACTCTTCTATATGAAGGAAATACATTTTCTCTGAAAAATACACCTCAATCTGAGCAAAGCCTCCTGACAAACACAAACATTAAAAATATTTCACCCAGGAATAGTAACAAATGTCTGCCCAAATCCTAAGACTAATCACCTTTTTCTCCAATGGAGACATGCAAAATCTGAGATTAAGATACTGCTTAACAAGCTGCAACTTACAATTTTAATTGTATAGCTCCAGATCTGACCTAGTAAATCAGTATAAATATTTGTGCTTCCTATTGAAGAAAAAACACAGAGGTGCTGTGGGGTCACGAGAGCTTGGGTTTCCCAGGAACTCTGGCTCTGGGGATGTTTGGGAGTGTTTGAAGTGGTATCACACTCATGAAGTGTTTGACTGGTATCCCACCTTGAATTTGGAAAACATTTATCGGAGTATCAATCTTTAAAATACTTTGGTATTGACAAAATTTTATCAGCAGAAAGTTTTTTGTACCCTGGAGTTGTAGGAGAACTAGTAATTAGTGTGAAAGCCAAGACTTAAAATGAACCAAAGCAGTATCACCAGCATTTGTTTGGAAGTTCTTCTCAAAAAGAATGTGTCTGGATATCCACAGCCACGTAACAAGTAGAAAATTCTGTGGTTTTAGTATTGATTAATGAGACTATATTTCACCTCAGCCTTACATTGAATTTTGATGTATGTACAGAGTGATGACTCCAGAGAGCCCATCATAGATCTGGGCTTTATTACTGTGTATCTTTTATCTCATCTGTGCTCATTGGTTTCTCCTCTCTGATGTAAGTAAGTCAAAGATGCTAGCCACAAAGATATTTTGGCTTGTTTGGTGACACAGCTATCAGAAGAGTACTCTACCTCTTAACTTCCATGTGTGTTCATAAAGCTAATCTTGAATTTTAGATGTAGGAGCATTATTTAGCCTAGCAGAATGTAGGATGCTAGTTTTTTATCCTTTGCATCTACTTCAAGTGTTAGTATGAATTTGCAAATGATGTCTGGTACTATCCTTTTCTGTAGTCCACATTTGTCTCAGCCCTTCCCACCACTCCAGAACAAAAAGCATGCATAAGGGAATGAGTGAGAATACAGTTGGCCTTCTACTCTGCAAGCACATATTGCTGGCTTATGTCCAGCTCTTTATCTACCAGAACCTCAAGTCCTTCTCCATGGGGCTGCTGTCAATGAGTTCTTTTCCAAGTCTGTAAACATATCTGGGATTGCCTTGACCCTAGTGAAGCACCTTGCACTTGTCCCTGCAGGAGCTCTTGAGGTTCACTTTGGCCCAGTTTAAAGCCTGTCCAGGTCCCTTTGGATTTTGAAGGTGTTGCAATTGTTAAATAAATATATATATTTTTATTTGACTCATGATTTTATTTATCTACAGTTGGCAATAATGAAAATATAAAATATTAGTCAATACAGCAGTGGCTTATGAGACATCCTGGATTTTTCTTTTTTTCTGTCTCAGTACATATTTGTGTTTCTCTTTATTAACACCCCAGTATTTCAAACATAATTGTGCATTGTGCTATAATCCTAATAGTAAATAGTAGGAAGAAAATTGCCAGGTTTCTTTCCTGCTGAACTTTTTCCTCTTGGTACCAGTTGTCTGTACTAGAAATTGCTCAAAGATCTTTTTGTGTTAGAAAGAGTTACAGGACAGATTGTTTATTTCTTCCTCACTAGACACATAGATGTGTTAAAAAATTAAGGTTTTTAAATCTTACTAACAAGGCACAAAAATAAGAGTAATTCACTTATAGAGAAGCATAGATTATCATTTTTACTGAAGCTTTGTAGAGCAGAAATAATACTTTAATGTATCTAATTACCCTAATGCAAATCTAATTTACATTTTAACAATATATGTTGGTATAAGATGCTGTAATACCCCTAATGCAAGTGAACTCTGATTTTTGGTGGAGTAAATCATATTACAGTCACTCCATAATGATCATATTTACATGATTTACAGAGGTGCCATGATTAATAACAACAAATGTGAGTATAATAGATTAAAGAGAAGTCTATTGTAATAAAAGAGCTCACTTCCCACAGTTCCCTTCCTTTTGCTCAGTCAAAGGAATTTTGTGGATGTGGCTGCTAGGGCTGTTTTAACTACCAAATGGAGATCTGGCTCTGTAAACTGTCCTTACCTCCTGGAAATAGAGCCTTTTTTCCCCTAATATGTAATGATCATCCACTTCTCTGTGCATCTCTTGCTCCAGTCTGCTGGTGTTCACTAACAGTCCGGTGTGCAATGCAAGCTGCTGCCTGGGGAGAAAAGGCAAAAAGAAACATTTTGCTATTTTACAACTCATACTGTTACCCTTGCAAGTGTGCAGATGAGTGGGAGTGGTTTCATGATGTCCCCTCCACAGAATCACAGAATCACAGAACTGTAGGGGTTGGAAGGGACCTCTAGAGATCATGGAGACCAACCCCCCTGCCAAAGCAGGTTCCCTACACCAGGTCACACAGGTAGGCGTCCAGGCGAGACTTGAATATCTCCAGAGAAGGAGACTCCACAACCCCCCTGGGCAGCCTGTTCCAGTGCTCCGTCACCCTCACCGTGAAGAAGTTCTTACGCACATTCGTGCAAAACTTCCTGTGCTGCAGCTTATGTCCGTTTCCCCTCGTCCTGTCTCCACGTACCACTGAAAAGAGACTGGCCTCACCGCTATGGCTGCCACACCTCAGATATTTATAAACCTGGATCAGGTCCCCTCTCAGTCGTCTTTTCTCAAGGCTAAACAGACCCAGTTCACTTAGCCTTTCTTCATAGGGGAGATGCTCCAGGCCCTTCACCATCTTTGTGGCCCTCCGCTGGACTCTTTCCAAGAGATCCCTGTCTTTTTTGTACTGGACACAGTACTCCAGATGAGGCCTTACCAGGGCAGAGTAGAGAGGGAAGATCAGGTCCCTCGACCTGCTGGACACGTTCTTCTTAATGCACCCCAGAATGCCATTGGCCTTTTTGGCCATGAGGGCACACTGCTGGCTCATGGCTAACCTGTCGTCCACCAGGACGCCCAGGTCCCTCTCTACGGAGCTCCTCTCCAGCAGCTCATCCCCCAGCCTGTATTGGTGCATGCAATTATTCCTCCCTAGGTGTAAGACCCTACACTTGCTTTTGTTGAACCTCATCCGGATTCTTCCTGCCCAGCTCTCCAGCCTGTCCAGGTCTCGCTGAATGGCAGCACAGCCTTCAGGCGTGTCAGCCAATCCTCCCAACTTTGTATCATCAGCAAACTTGCTGAGGGTGGCCACTATCCCCTCCTCAAGGTCATTGATGAAGATGTTGAACAAGACCGGACCCAGCACAGACCCCTGGGGGACACCACTGGTTACAGGTCTCCAGCCAGACTCTGCACCACCAACGACGACCCTCTGCACTCTGCCAGTCAGCCAGTTCTCAACCCACCTCACTGTCCACTCGTCTATCCCACACTTCCTCAGCTTTGTTATAAGGATGTCGTGGGAAACAGTATCAAATGCCTTTCTAAAATCAAGGTAGATTACATCTACCGCTCTTCCCCCATCCACCCAGCATGTGACAGCATCATAGAAGGCCACCAGGTTGGTCGAGCACGACCTCCCCTTGGTGAACACATGCTGACTACTCCTGATAACCTCCTTTTCTCCCAGTTGTCTGGAGATGGTATCCAGCACAAGCTGTTCCATCACCTTTCCAGGGACGGAGGTGAGGCTGACAGGCCTATAATTAACCGGATCTTCCTTCTTGCCCTTTTTGAAGACCGGAGTGACATTGGCTATCCTCCAGTCTTCAGTCTTCCTGTTATCCAAGACCTCTCAAAAATGATGGAGAGCGATTCAGCAATGACCTCCGCCAGCTCCCTCAGCACACGTGGATGCACCCCATCTGGTCCCATGGACTTGTGGACCTTAGTACTGCCTAGGCGCTCACGCACATCCTCTTTCCTGACTAAAGGGAAATCTCCCATTCCCCAGACCCTCTCACTAACCTCCAGGGTGTGGGATTCCTGCGGGAGAGCCTTTTCACTGAAGACAGAAGTAAAGAAGGCATTCAGTATCTCTGCCTTCTCAGCATCCCCCGTTACCAGAACCCCCCCACCACTTAGTAAGGGGCCCACATTCTCTCTAGTTTTCCTTTTGCTGTTAACATACTTGAAGAAGCTTTTGTTATTATCCTTTGTCACTTTAGCCAGATTCAATTCCAGGTGGGCTTTAGCCTTCCTCGTTGCATCCCTGCAGGCCCTGACTACATTCCTATATTCTTCCCAAGTGGTCAGACCCTTTTTCCACATTTCATGGACCTTCTTCTTTCCTTTGAGCTTGCGCCTGAGCTCCTTGCTCATCCACACAGGTCTCCTGCCACCTTTTCTCGATTTCTTGCTCTAGTTGCCAGTTCCATACAGTCTGAGGAGACACTCTGGGCATGCAGTCCTGATCCACCTAAGCATGTACTGAATCTCATTTGTGTTTCAGTGCTGTGTCAGACTGGGGCTGACATGCCTACAAAAAGTAAAAACTGTGGATAAATCCACGACTACCCAGACAGTGATCCTCAGCAGAATGAAAGAGGCTTGTTTGGAACGTATTCCAAATGCTGCTGTTACTTTTTTTGCTTTCTTGCTAATGGGTAGAGCACTGTCTCCTCACTGTGGTCCCATTCTCCTTGCTGAAGTTACTGGCAAAGGGGCTGGCAACCTCAAAGGACAAAAGATAAGCCTTGTGTCCCTGCTGTGTTTTTCCTCTTCCATCTGTTTTCCCACCTGTGTTTATACAGGCTTTCCTTCATTCAGCAATCCAGACGTATGTTTCAGGAAATTATAACTCCATTTTTCTGTTTTTAACAGATATTGTGTTAAAGCTGAAGGAATGCCAATCTTGTTAGGGGAATCCAAACTGAGTGTGTAGGATGTGTAGGATATATTTTTATCATTTACATTAGCCTGGGGCCCCCATGGAGTTTGTAGTTGGAGGGAGTTTCCTAATTCCAATAGACGTGTGTGCAGTAATTCATGTACCCAGCTTGTGATGTGTCTCTTGTGGTTCCATCTCCCTACTGTTTTTCTTTTTTTAACCCCACTGAGGATCTCAGTGTTATCATGCCACTTAGAGTCATCAGTAAGACAATTTGTAGACTAATTAAAATTCATATTGCTTTAAAAGTTTGTTCTTGCTGTTTTTTGTTTTTTTTTTGTTTTGTTTTGTTTATTTTTTTCGATGAGCTTCCAGGTATGTGTAACATGAGGAAATACACATGATTCTCTAAAACTACATTTTTGATACATGCTGATTTATGTTATATTTATGAGAGTTGCTCTATGTAAAGTTTTATATGTAATGTTGTTACTGCTTGCATTGTAATAAGAGACAAATTCCTTTTTTAAATTTAGTCAAGGACACATATATGATACTTCCAAACATCACTGTTCATCTAGCAAAATCACATGTAAAGCTGATTTAATCCCCATCTTCCCAGAATTTGGAGACAACTTATGGGATTGCTTTATTTTTTCCTGTTTTTATGCTGTAGCACTGGTTTGCCAGTGTCACTTATGGAATACTTCATATTTTTAAATGTTTCATTTTGCCTCGGTTATTTAGTGCCATTTTAGTAGTTACCCTTTCAAGCTTTAGATTCTAATAAATTGTATTTCCTTCAGCTTCTAGAAGTCCAGTTAAACAGAACTACTTCGACCTACCTATTATTTTTGGATCTTTTCCCCATTTCAGAACAGCAATTGTCAGTATATTTTAGACCAGTGCAGTGGAAAATAATATCATGGGAAATGTTGAGTCACTTTAGATTATGTTTTGCCACTTCTTTCTTTCTGGATACACTGTAGGTACTTCCTTCGGATGGACAACTTTTAAGGATTTGCAGTATTATATTGTTTATATAGAGAGAAAATGCTGTTCAACTGCCTGACTGCTCACTGCTTTACTCCTTGTGATTTACACCCGAACAATATAATGTGATAGAATTTTACATTTTGCAAAAAATACTGCAGATGGCTACTTGTTATTCAAAGTAATGGTGAATTACAGCTGTTAGGATTTATATGCCAATCCAGCATCTCATTGAAAGTATATAATTAATTATAAGTAGCCTCCCTGATGTACTTGCCACATTCTTAATGGAAAATACACAATTAAATGCTTAAAGGTCTCCATACCAACTCACTTGTAGAACACTTTTTAGGTGAACAATATAGACCATTTTTCTAAGACTATTACTTGAAAGAGGTCATAAAAATGGAATGTCCTTATTAGCACAAACTAGTTTGCCATTTTGAGGATACAATTTTCTCATGGTACAGCATAAAATCTTTTTACTACACATCATGTTGTTCTTTTGAGAATATATTTTATATAGAAAATACCATGCAGATGGGAGAATTGCTCACAGTTTAGACATAGTACTATTTTAAAAAGTCCAAGGAAGTTTTTAAAAATGTTAGAGACTTTTTAAATAAGTTAGAAAAAAAATGACTTGCTCTGAAATCCTATTAGAGAGTAGATTTGATTTTAGTTTTATTATTTAGAAATAAATAAGATATATATTTAATATTATTGAAAGAAATGATTATATAACCTTCACTATCTCAATAACATAGGCTTGAACTCAAATGATAGTTCTTATTCTGCAAATTCATGAATAGTTTAACTAATTCCTAATTTAGTATTTATAAGCAAGAAAACCAGCACACCCAAAATGTCACATCAGCATACACTGAAAATTTGAAGTGACAAACACAGATAAAGCAAATGATAATTTTGCAAGTACCTTCACTTTTGCACAGTATAATTTAACTTAAATATATGAGTTTAGATTAAATATTTCATCTAAATATTTAATTTGAAATTGACAGACTGTGATCATTTGTTTAATAATTTAAACAGGAAAAAAAAAAAAAAGTGCAACATTTTTATAGTCCACTAAAATTCAGCTAAAATAATAGTTTAATTAGCAACTGTAATTGTTTGTCAAAGCCAAGATGGCAAGAGCCATGCACTGAATACATAAGGAATTAACTGAGCTTTTTCAAGACAGGACTCCAAATAAAAGGCATAAAATGAGTAGAACAAAGCCACAGTTGTACTTTGACCTCACCAGTATAAAAACTAAACCAATATTTAGGCACGTTATCTTGAAATCTAAGTTTGTTGCTGTTTGCTTGATTTTAAATTAAAAATAAAATGAATATCTGAAAAATTAGGAGCTTTTACAAGATAATACCCAGCATATCTTTGTCTCTTGCTAGAAAGAACACTTTCCTAAAATAGAATAGGACTCTGTGGATACTCTGTTATAAATAATATTGAAAACTAAGTAGAGGCTTGCATTTCTATTTTACATAACAATCCCGAGCTTTTCTATCAAACAGAGCTTTCTCAAAAGACTGAGCTGAGAAAATAGGCAAGATGTAAGAAACATTGCTGTCTCTGTTTCCTCTAATCGTGAGCCTTAACCACAGATATTTGCTGCAAGTACAGAGAGAAAAAATAAAAGACAGGTCAGGATGCGACATAAAATGGCTGTCTGGGGAGATGACATGCCACTTTTTATAGAGGCAATTGTATTCCAACCTTGTATGTTTGTCTGATGTATAAACACAAAGATTAAGCAAATGAGAACTTGGATGGAAAACCAGTATGGAAAGGAGTAATGGGAAGAAGTGCAGAAGCAGAATTAATCATTCATCTCTATCTTAGATCAGGAAAATAGTTACAAAAATTCTGTCATGGATGCTCATCCCAGCTGCTTCTAACTCATCTGTTTTGAAGGCTCCTTCTTGTCTCAGGGAGGCTTTGAAGACAAAAATGACTGAGTCTGAAGAATACCTTTGGTTGGGAGGGATAAATATAATACCACTTGTGTTGTGAGTGCTGATGTCCCTCATTTTTTTCCTACTGCAGATTTCTCTCAGGAAGACTAAAATCTTTATTTTTCCTTGATATGGCTCCTTAGTATTATCTCATCTTCAAACATAGAAACAAATATTCTCTTCAGTACCTATTTCATTCTCTTTTTCTCACATGACATGTTATATTTAGGACATCTTCATGATAGAGGATTATCGGAAGGTGCTGTCAAGGAGGAACAAATATTTGCAAACAAGAATTGCATTCCTAACTTATCTTGAGGGGACAGATAGTGAATCTTGCTAAAATTCTGCATTTTTAATTGTTATATTAATAAGAATGTAATGCACTTTTTTTCCCCATCTTTTTGTGATTAGAAAGTGGACAATTTCACCCTTACTGGGCAGTGCAATCTTCAATTTATTTTATTTGCCTTGTTAAATTAATAATTAAATAAATTAGATGATGGACATTCTGAGAGTTTATATCAAAATTTACAGTCAGGCATTTGAAATGACTAGAAACAGGCAATAAAAATGTGAAAGAAACTTGCCTGTTATCTTTTTATTTAGTAAAATGACCCTGTAAAAGGTAACATCTATCGTAAATAGTTAAATTAGTCTTAGGTAAAGCACTCAAAAAGCGATGGAAGATTGGAACTGAGGCTTTAAGGAAATTGCTTAGCTGTAATTGGGTAGTCTTACTTCAAAATAGTAACTTCTCATGAATTCTCTGTGGTTAATCATTCTGTCTGTCTGAAGACAACTTTTTGGACAACTGCACACTCTGAAAACTCAAAATAACCAGTCTGTAACTCTGTATTTACTGTAACTAATGTGGGAAGAGATTAGTGGGATAGTTTTTGTACATTTTTCTTTTGACTGTCCAGCTTACATATTTGACTGTAAAAGGCAGTAAATGTCTCAGATTTCTTCCTTCATTAAGTTCTACTTTTTGCTACAAGAATGTTCCTATTTAGCACTGACTATATTTCAAGATTTCTCACATATTGGACAGAACGGAGGAATGTATTTATTCAAGCGTGATCTGAACCTTTTCAGTTCCATCCAGTCTTAGGTTTGTGGAATATCACTCATAATTCCCCAAGCAGTCTTGATTATGTAAAACCTATTTTGCAAAATCATTGTGAAATAAAATCTGCCATTTATTCACTATTTTGAAGAAAATGATCATTGTAATTGATGTAATCTACTGTCTACATAATCATAAGACCCAGCATTCGTCATTCCAGTGTCTAAAATAAAAATATGCTATTTTGTTTGCTTGTTTTGTTTTGTTTTGTTTTGCAGTAGCGTAGGACATTGAAAGAAAAAGATAAATTCATTAAAAACCTAGAAAATATAGAAGTATCTGATATCTTCCAGAGTTTAAAAACAGTGACAGATGTACAGAAATGCATGTTAAAGCCATCCATTCCTGTTTTCTATATCAGCAATACTGAAGTCAACAAAAACCTAGGAAAATGCTCTACTTCTGAAGGATGCGATTTCTCAAGAGTCTACTTTAATTGTTTGGAGTTCAGATAACTGTTTGCTAAAGAAAAGGTGTCACTCGTGTTACCTGTTATAAAGTATGCCCCAGGCTGAAGGTTACTTTACCTATCTGACTGACGTGCCAAGAATCGTGCCATTGGCTAATTCCTGGTCAAGGTCAAGAACTGTTGGTTTTAGTGTTTTGCCAAAGAGTTACTGCTTTGAAGAGTTAGATCAGAGAGGGAGAATAACCACGTTCTGGGAAACTTGCTTTGAAGTCTGTCTAAACTCCAAGCAATTAAAAAGAATTACAAGACATACTATAAAAAGGTATGAAAGCATGGATGGATGGAAAGAGTTGTCATTCATCTAATATCTTTCCATAATAGCTTAGTAACATTGGTCTCTATAAAGTAAGTAATATTCTAATCGTCTGTCCTGTTCTCCTAGAATTTTCTGTAGTGAACTAGACTGACTGACCCAAGCTTTTGAATGGCTTTGATTTTCTGTCTTTCTTCTGCTACTAAAAGTTGCCAGATGGTCTGAATAGCTGCTTACCTATTTCCACAGCAACATATCTGCCTGCTACATGATGAAGCAAGCTTCCTGCTGAGGAAATGAAGCAAGAGTCAGCTGTCCTCAGCTGGAAGGACACTTCATTAGATCCTGTAATGCTGAATGTTACAGATAATAGGAAATCTTTTATGACTTTAGAAATGGGGAAAGCTCTTAATAAACTGCTATAGTTTCAACATACATAGAAACTGCTAGTCATTTTTAATTTATTTTTATATGGAGAGGACTATATGACTAGTTAACTAACCTCTGTGTTTCCACAAGAAAAATTGATTTCTGAACCTAGTAAAGTGAACTTTTGCTCTAATTCTGGTATTTCTGTCCTTGCAAAAACTGTGCATTTTATACTAATATTCATTGTGCATGTGCATATTATACCAATATTCAATGTAATATTTCATTTTCTACATATTACTGTATACCATTCTGAAGTAAGAAATGTATTCCTTGGAGATAGGACTAGCTTAGTATCCTGTAATGAACCAGCTGACTACTTGATTCATAACTGTTTCCTTTTTCAGCACAGCTTTTCTGTTTGTGGTCACATTTTGTCGGCAAGGCAACTTTATATTGTTATTTGGATTTCTGGAGTTTACTTCCAGTCTCTAATCAAATCTTAAGGTGGCATAAAAAGCTCAGTAGCTAACGGAACTTTTGAACTAATTCAGGATTATAATTTTTACAGAAAATGAAATGACTGTTAATGGATAAGTGCCACACTGTTAGCTAAGCTGTACTGCTTGCCAAAGGGGGAAAAAAAAAAAAAAAAAAAAAAAAAAAAAACATTTCTTAGATCTGTCTACAGAAATAGGAAATCATTGTTAGAATAACTAGTCCGTGTAGTTATCCAGCAAAGACTAAGAGTTGCAACATCACAAACAATGCTTGTGGTGATATGCTCCAATAAGGAATAAAAAAAAAATTTAGGAATTTCACAGCAACAGGAGAATTCAAAAAGTGAACACAATGTTCTTACTGAGATATTGCCATACATGTGTGTAACAGATATGTTGTTGATGAGTTTTTATTATTGCACTTATAATCTTCAGAATTGGCTTAGCTTCAAATTTTGATCATTGTAGTTTTTTCTGTTGGTGTCTTGACAGCAGAAAATGCACATTTATTGAGTCCTGACCTATATTATTTTCAGAGCAGCATTGCTCTATAGGACAGATCTGATGTAAGCAAAACACAAATCGGAATTTTTGCGGATAAACTGGGTGATTTTTATTCAATATGGTCCATAAAATCAAATGAATGTTTTTAACATTGTTTGGTGTTCTCAAATAGTAATTTTTCATTAGTGCAATGATTGACATTTGTTTTAAACTGTTCTAGGGAAGAACAACTGTCAAAAAAGGTTAAGTAATTAAAGTAAATCTTGCATTAAAAGTTTAATTACAGGTTCATTGTAGCCTAATATATAATTGTTAATGGGAATTAAAAACATTCGTACATTTGGGAAGTTAGAAATATTTGACACTTTTAAAATGTCAGCATGAAGGCAATGCACCATGCTAACCACAGGTAGGAAAATTAGTCACGAATATTCTGCAGGCACTTTCTTTTTTATGTCAACAAAAAACCTTGTTTGTCCAAACTGAAAATAGCTGTGCCCTTTGTGTTTTCCTGCACACTCCTGTGCTATTGTTTGCTGTTCATAGTCCATTTAAATCAACTGAATGTCAACGAGAGCATAATTGGTGAGGGCACGTGGTGTTCTCAATGCCACTAAGACAAATTATAAGTATACCCTGAATTTTTTCATCATTTATCCTCTTGAAGTCTACAGTTCGTTTATATATATATATAATATATACAGTTAATTTATTTTTATATATATAAATATATATATATATATCCACATATATATATATATCTAGGATATACCTATATTTTTATGTATATATGTATATGTATGTATGTGTATATCCTGGGTGTATTCATTACTTTTTTCCTCTCTCCAAGTCTACATTTAATTTTATATATATTTATAAAGATTTTTATTTATCTAAAAGAACACAAGTATTTGACAGGAATATCCTTTTCAGATTCCATGATATTCCTCATATTTTTTCTGTCCCATCCTTTCATATAATATCTAACTAGAAGATTTTATTACTGATATCAAGAGCCTTCCAAAGGGATGGTCTTAAACCAGAAGTTGTGGCTTGGCACAGGATTTTCAGATTGAAATGTATAATTTACATAATGATTTCTTCCAGTCTTCTTACTTGACAAGAGTAACAAAAGAGAAAAGTTTGACAAAAAAATAAATAAAAATTATTGCAACAACTTTCCATGATCTTCTGGATGAGACCTAAACAATATCTTAGGAAACAGGGTGGACATTCAGTGCGTGAATGTATCTCCCGTTAGGCAAAATGTCCTTCTCATTCTTGTAACTAAAATGCAGTGGGTGCAATCAAAGGAGAAGGGGTCAGGATAAGCTGGGGAATGAAAGAAGGAACAACTGACTTCTCTGTGACCTGGCTGGCTCTTTACAGTAAACAGTCATTTTTTCATGGGTAACAGGTCTTTTGAGGAACATTGGGTTGAAACTCTAACAATACTCATTAGTTTATAAATTCTCCCCAGAGCCATAGCGATTCAACTACAATTTATTCTAGTACTGAATGCAATTTAATGTACTTTGATTTATCCATTACTATTTAAGCATTTTAGCTCCTAAGCCTTCAGGGGTAGGTGCCATGTGGAAATTCTTCAGCAAAAAAGTATCAGAACAAAAACCATCGCTGTATGTTTTTCTGTTGCAATCCTTTCACATTGATTTTGGCCTTTATCCAGTAACTCTGTTCCTGTGGATTCAAGAATCAACAGTTTTAAGGCTTGGATTGTTTTTTTAAGACTCTGCATATAGTTTCGGTCCCACCTGTTCCAGAATAGTGAATTCTTATTGGAGAAACTCTCAGAGAAAGCCCACTAGACTAATCAAATGATGTAATCATAAAGGGGTTCAACTGTTAGCAAAATGAGGGGGAAAAAAAGCTAAAATTGTTAGTTAGGCTCCTAAACTGTCTATGACATAGAACTCAACAAAACAGAAGTCATTTTCATGCTTAAAGCATTTTTTCTTGGAGCAGTTCTTGTGTTCAAAAATCACGTATTAAAATAGTATAGAAAATCTGTTGAATGATTAAAAGAATCAGTTGTGTATTAGCTGAATATATGTATTTTATAAATCAATAGAATCACTGAGGTTAATTGAGTCTGCAAATTGTTTGACAACTTATGAATCATTTCTTACAACTAGAAGGTTTTTAAAAAAAAAAAAAAATCCATCATCCAAAAAAAAAAATCTGAGCTGAGAAACACAGCTCTTAAAGGAAATCAGTTATTTCTACAGAGTAGCAGAGACAAAATCAAATACTTTTTAAATTACCTATGCAACCTTGCATAAACAGCAATAGAAAAATTGCCTCTGAGTACTTGTTTGCACTGAGTCACTTCCTAGCCGTTAAGTAACACATGATTCACTAACTTGTTTCCTGCGTGTAATGAATTTTTCTCTCTCCAGAGATTTGCCTCTTGACCAAGGGCCGTCGAACTGCCAGTGTACGAGCAGACACATACTGTCGCCTCTATTCCCTCTCGGTGGACAACTTCAATGAGGTTCTGGAAGAGTATCCCATGATGAGAAGGGCCTTTGAAACAGTGGCAATTGATAGACTTGACAGGATAGGTATCATAGTTTTTTCCATATTTTATATTCCTGAAATCTATCTAGCATTTCTTCCTTGAGTTGAAGGATAAAGTGTCATTTCTGTTACACAGTAGTAAATGTTCTGATGATTTGTATATAAATAAGATGTGTCCAGGAAAGTAGTTCTGCAAGCTCACTTTTAAATAATAAAATACTATGAATTTTAGAGAGCCCTGGTGCTTCTGAGAGAATTATTTTGTATAGTTCAATTATCATTATTAATATTATTTTTAAGCCTATATATTTCCTTTGCTACCCTCAGCAATTCAAGGGGTTTATCCAGTTTAGTGAGACATACATGACAGACATTTTCCTACATAAGTAGAGATAGCATCTATAATGATGAGAAGAGCTGAAGTCTCCCTGTGCTCTCAAAACCTGTGTCTATTGAAGTGAGCTAATCCTTTGCAGCAGGGCTCTCATTTTCCTCACAACATGGGCACTGTTAGCATTGATGACTGCACACTGACATTACTCAGATCTGCTTGCAATCACAAAAGCAGGCCACGGATATCCAAATGAAAAGCAGAATGATATGGCAGATTATCAAAATAAGTGTGTTGCTGTTGTGCAACCAGCCGTTCTGGACCTCTCTAGTAGGATTTGTTAGATAAAATATATGGCTTTAGGTAGAGAGAAGTGCACTCTGATCGTCTTTATTGACACTGATTTTAAAATGCAACTATTCATAAAATATCTTTTTTCCTATTTTTGATGTTGTTTCCTTAACTTGACAAGAAAATTCTAATATAAGAATTTCCCCATATACAGATAAGTCTTCAGTTTCTTCAAAGGGAATACAGAAAGACTTGCAGAGCATTGTCATCATGCTGTCTATTCTAAGCTGAAATGTGATTTGGATGAAAACGTATTTGTGTTACAGTAGGACTAAAGAAATGAAATACACGTACAGATTTATAATATTGAAGAGATCTATTTTATTATTTTGGGTTATGATTACTTAGTACACTAATTTATCTTATTGAGAATTTTCAAACTCTTAACAATTTGTCCTCCAGTGGTCTTTGGAAGTGCAGTCCAATTCCTAAGCAATATGTTCCTAAATAATGCTGGTATTAAAGGGCAGTCTGCTCTTGTAGCAGTAATCCAGTCTGAAGTGCTATGTTTACAACACAAAATCTACACAGCACAAAAAATAAAATGCAGACTTTCTCTAAAACAGAGACAACTCAGTGAAGTTGTATGCCTCTGTATCTGATGACAAAAAATTAATGTTGTTTCCTGAGAGCATCAAGCAAACATCAGGATAAGAGAGGAGATCAGTATGCTGTATGAAGCCTGCTGTTTGGGTAAGCAGGTTTGCATTAGCAGTGAACTCGTATTAGTTCATACACGTAAGATGAGTTTGTATATGCTAATGGTCAGTGGTTACTAATGTCTAATAATTAGTTCCAGGGAATGTACTAAAAAGCAGATGTATTTATAACTTATGTAACAGTTAAGTGGAAATTAGGACCGTTTTGCAATCAGAAAGGTATGCAGAGCCTGGTGGCTTTTTCCATCCCCTTGTTCAGTAAATTACTATGGTTACGTTTTCAGAGTAATCACAATAATGGCAATGCACTGCAAGTGAAGGGGCACAGAAAGTTCAGGTATCTGAACGTGGTGTGTTATTATAGCATGAAGTTCTGGAACAGAGTGAGGGAGGTCAGACTGTGAGTGAAGGCCACAGGTAGTTACAGTGCTGATGTGCCCATTACTGATGGAAACCAAAGTGTAAAGTCATCATGTCAAGCTGGCTAAGTATTTTGCTTGTTTGTGCAGGGAAGAAGAACTCCATCCTCTTGCAGAAATTCCAGAAGGACCTCAACACAGGGGTGTTCAACAACCAGGAGAACGAGATTCTGAAGCAGATTGTCAAGCATGACAGGGAGATGGTACAGACCATCGCCCCGGTGAGCTTGCAGCATATGCCCGCGCTGAACTCCAGCAGCTCCACCACCTCCTCGTCGCGCGTCAGGACGCAGTCCCCTCCTGTTTACACCACTGGCAGCCTGTCCCATGGTAACCTGCACTCCCCCTCACCCAGCACGCAGACACCCCAGCAAGCCGTTATTCTCTCGCCCTGCTCCTACACCACTGCCGTCTGCAGCCCACCAGTACAGAGCCCCCTGGCCGGCCGAACTTTCCATTATGCCTCACCCACAGCCTCGCAGCTCTCTCTCATGCAGCAGCAGCCTCAGGCGCCCCAGTTGCCACCAGGCACTGCACCCAAGAATGAGGTCCACAAGAGCACCCAGGCCCTCCACAACACCAACCTGAGCCGGGAGGTGCGGCCCCTCTCTGCCTCGCAGCCCTCCCTGCCTCACGAGATCTCCACCCTGATCGCCAGGCCTCACCCCACCGTGGGGGAGTCCCTGGCCTCCCTTCCGCAGCCGGCCCCCGGCACCAGTGCACCTCCAGCCAGCCGGGCCACCGTCCCACAGCGGGTCTCTCTCTTTCGACAGATGTCCTCGGGAGCCATCCCCCCAAACCGGGGGGCCGTGCCACCCGCAGCCTCCCTGCCAAGGGATTCTTCTGCAGTCTTAAGCACAGAGCCCGAGGGAGACAAGCCACGGTTCGCGTCAAACTTATGATCCCTGGTGACTGCGAGAAGCATACTTGCGACAAACTGAGAGCGGTCCCAGGAACTGTTTTAGCCTGTTTCCTCATGTACCCCAGCAGTCTACTATGAGAAAAATACTTTAGACAGCTTTGCCCTACATAACGAATGTAACATTTATATATATATATAATATATATATATATCCAAAGAAAGGGATTAAGAAAACTTGTTTGAATTCATGTCTTCCTTTCTTGCAACCATTAAAGAAATCTAAATTCAGCTGTAAAATTATTTATTTTTAATGTGTCAAATTCAAAACCGATCTAATAGATATCTCTGTTCATGAAATTTCTTGTTTCCATGGGAAAACTGTCAACATAGTAACAAACTTCAAATAAGTATTAAACAAATAACCTAACTAAAACGTAGCACTGACTGAGTGGTATTCTGAAACTTTTTCCGTCTTTATTCCGTTTGTTCACACATACTGTTAATAATTTCCCGTGAAGAGTTCAGTTGTTTCCCATCGCGTCTCCCATTTTAGCACTTTCCATTCAGAATTAGATTGACAAACTAAGGCAGACACTAGCGCTCCTCTGGATAGGTTGTAGCCTCACACCATGTCAACCCTTCTGTTGTTTCAGAAAACTGGGTGGACTTCCTTCTTCACATTGCAAAAGACTTTTACAAAGACTATTGCCATTGTAAATACCTTTTTAGACCCAAACAAAAATAGCTGCTGTGTGGTGTACCATTGCAAGGTCTTTGTTTAGGAATTTAGGTTCAACTCTTCACTTCAAAATTTACTGTTTTAAAATTTGTTAAAGCTAAGTGCAACACAACTGTTGAATTGTAATGCAATGGCTTAAAACCTACAATGTTACTTTTACATGCAATGTTTTATGCAAAATTGTACGCTTGATCCTGCAAACCGCTTGTACTTCACCAGTACCATCACTTTTCTTCTCCTTGCCCTAAATAGCATCCCAAAATATTCCATGCATGCTTTGGAAAAAAAAAAAAAAAAAAAAAAAAAAAAAAAGACAATAAAAATAGGCTTGGTCAGCCATTGTAGGAAAAGGCTTTATGGTATCTTAGAAAATAATAACCATTCATTGATTGTGTCTACCTTAAAATTCCTATAATGCTGACTTTGAATCTCTGGTTTAAGTCTAGAAGTGAGATTTTTCATTTAAATAATTATTTGTAAACCACAGCTTGATTTAGGCTTTCAGGTGCTTTCTGTGTCTTCACTGTAGTTTTGTAGTTGACTGTGGTGTTAATTTAAAAAAAAAATAAATATAATATAGCATCAAGTCTGTCTGGAAATGCACGATTTGCTCTTTGTATATTGTAATTAAATGGATAGTATATCCTAAGGCATGTAGTGTCAAACATAGCCCATAGGTACAAGATTTATTATTTTTTATGTCTTCAAAACAGAAAGGAGATGGTAACAGAAAGCAGGGTTAAAGCATACTGTTTTGTGAATGTTTTGTTTTGTTTGCTCAAATCTTCATGTTATCTTATCCACAAAAAAAAAGTTATTTCATAATCATTTGTGCCTGATTTACACACATTAAGTAGAGATTTAAATTACATGTGTCATATTTTAACTCACTGAATATCAGCATTATGGATATGATGCAAGCATACATTTTGATCTTAAAACTCAGCTGACCCATGTAAGGATGTGAATGGAAAGGAATTCTTCTTTTCCCATTAATGCTGAGTTTAACAGTGCATGGAAAAATTAAATAACATCACAAACAATGTAATGCAGTGAATCCAGATGTACTTGAGAGCTAAGTAAATACTCTAAAGCTAACAGAGCTTGAACCCATGCTGCCTGTTAAGCCTTTTACAAAAATGGTACATCAAATAAAATTTAAAACATATATATTTTGCAGTTTCTGCTGACTCCCACTCACCAGTAAAAACAATGTAATTAACCCATTAACATGCTGCTGCCATTAATCAAGTGGCCCAGAGTAGTCTATGAGGAAGCGATCGTTTAAACGTGTTTGGAACATTATGGATACGCTGCAAGACCATTTATTTCTCAGTACAATACCCCCGATATTATTTTAATGCTAACAAATTCTGTCAAGTAAGATCATATCCTGATCTTTCAAACTCTTTAAGGTTTACATTTAATAGGAGAAATGGGGTTATTAGCAAAATATTTTTATATATATTTTTATTTTATTTTAAGCACTATGAAGAAATATTAATTCACATGGTCTTTCAGTGAAACCATAAATAATTTTTAATGACTTTGTAATAGAGTGGACAATATCTAGGCTTTGTATGTTAATTCAAAAATAAATGGTACAGGGTATAAAATTATATACGTATATATATAATGTATGTATGAATGTATATATATTTAGATTAAGAACCAAATGACTCACATTCCTGTAATATAAAGGTCCATTGCTAGTTTCCGAACTGACCTATTTTCTCTGTACATAAGTAAGCCCATAAGTATGAAATCTTACATCTGTACAGGATGAAATGTATTAAAGAAAAAGGTTGGATCTTACTGCTGCTGAGAAGACTATAGATCTGATTCTTACAATAACTATCATTGGGGATGAATTAGATATTTTTTTCTTTTGTCTTTGCTCAAAGCCATAAATAAATATATATAAAAGATTATTAATAAATTGAAGAAAATTTAAAAAATAAAACCATGAATATTTCCTTTTGTTCCGATATGTTTATAACTTGGCAAGTTTTGCTTTATCATGGAAGAATTTATAACTTAGCAGGTTTTGCTTTACCATGAAGGAACTACATGTTTTTCCCATTTCTCTGTTCTTAGCCTCAGAATTGATGCGCACCAAGTATGTGAAGGCGGGGAAAAAATGAGTATCTTTTTATGTAGGTAAATACTAGAAATGTGAAGACATACATGATGTACTCAGTCAATTCCTAAGCAGTATTGCCTTGGTAGATTGAAGGAACTAATTGTGCTAAAAAGCATTATCTGCACAGTAGTATTGTTTGAGCAATTACCACTAAACTGTAACATTTCTTCACTTATAATTAATAAACTGAGTAAACTCAAGCTTACTTGTATATAAAATTGAAACTACATCAGTGGAGAATCCCAAGTTATTAGCATAGCTTAAAAAACTGTAATCTGTCATACTTTCACTTTTCACTTTTATCTTACTATCTATGCCAGTTCTAAATAATACAGCTTTGATTTTTTGTATAAAACTTAGGATTTCGAGGAGTGATTTCTGTAGAAGTATTGTTCATTAATTATACTGTAGATGACTGTAGATGAAGAAAAAGAATCCATTCAAGACAGTAGATTTTTTGGTAGTAACTTCAGTGGGAACAGTCTAATGTTAAGTTGAATTACTGTGCTTTTAAGCAAGTATGAATAGTTGCATTTTCATATTGCACCCTAAAGTCAATGATTTCAAGAGCATTTAATTAATTTTTGTTTTGCTTTACAAAGATTTAATTTCTGTTGAATGATAGTCAATGAAAGAATTTCCAAAAAGACCGGCATTTCCACAAATTCTAGCGTTAGAGAAGAAACTTGTTGGCTGGCAGCAAAATTCTGTTTCGAAATTATGGATCTGACCTTCAGAAAACAATGTAGTACATTCTGAGACATGTAATAAGAACTGGGTGCATGCAGTTTATTTATTTATTGAATTTGGCCTTTCTTTCTCTTTTTCTTTTTTTTTTTTTTTAATTGGGAGAATTAAGACAGTATTACTGCCTTAGAACATATCCTCTGACAAATACATGTGAAATTTTAATCTGCACATTTCTACTCGCAATGGGTACCCTCTGCTGCTTTGCATACCTAACAATTTGAATCACTCATTTCATTGGTGTGGTGTGTCATATAGATGGTCAGGTGGCATAATTTCTGGTCCATGGTTGCATTTCCATCACCTCTGTGAGCACAGACAATACATTAAGAACTTACGGTAATACTGAATTTTCCAGGTCAAGGTATTGGAACATCAGAAAGTGAAACACAGTGGTAAGAGACAAGCAAGTTGTCCACCTAAATGAAGTAATTTTAAATCTGCGTGTGTGCCTTGTGTGTATATTTGCAAAACTTCCACGTGTACATATATCTTCTTTAAAAGGCATATTTTGTCATTAAACATTTTGTAGATCATATAGGATGTATGCAGTCACTTAGATGGTCCCTGACTTATAAATTGAAAGACTCAAGAACACATTTGCACTGAGATTAAACTTCACTCCACCTTAGGAACTGTTACACATACATGGTGTTCTTTGGCCAGCTTTCAGAAGCCATGTTTCTTACTGTTTTTCACTTACATGTCAGATTTGGCATATGGATTTGCTTGTGCTCTGCCCTGAGGATTTTTCTGAAAGGCTGTCAGCAAAGATGCCAAATGCCAGCTTATTTCTATAACCAGTTCAAATTTGCTGTGCATGACATGGAAGCAGACACCTACAAGGATGCTGATACTGAACCGTAGGCCTCAATCAAATCAGGGTCCAAACTGACAATGTGTATCCAATACCAGCTGATTTTCTACAGTTACTGAGGAGTTTACATGGACACAGACAATAATGGCATTAGCAGAACGTCTTACCTGTCTTCTATTTAATGTCTAGTCTTTGCAGGTTCTGCACTGGTACCACAAACTGCAAGACCTTGTGGGAACATTACAGCAGAGTGTGACCATTGCAAATGGATTTACTTGCACCTTTTATTTAGGGAGCAACATGTGTGCAGTCAGTGTTGAGTTTTCTTGCTGTATTGTAGGGGTTCTAAAGAGAGAGACCTGGCTTTGAAACAAGAATTAAAATATAGGAGAGGGCAATAGATGTAGACTTCTGTCTCTGTTGATGACAGTCAGGAATTGGGGAGTTCTGGACCAGGCTCTATTTCAGTCAGATTTTTTATTTTCTTGCAAAGTCAACGCAAACAATGGTTTTTTTCTTGTACTACAGAGGTAGCATTGCTGAGGAAATGGTTGTATTCATCAGTTTTTTTCATACTGGAAGATTTACTCCAACTATCGGTTTCTCTAGTCCAGCCAAGAAACAGTGAGAGCAGTAACTGATGTTAGGTCATAGTCCACTGAAACATGCAGCCTTCTAGGTAAGGAAAGAAGATGTAATATTACAGTTACTCCTACAAAGAACTGTCAGTATTCCTAAATATAAGCTTTTGATTCACATCTGAATCTTCCATGAAAGTAGATTGTATTGTCATTGCTAACATTATTTTGTATGTTTGTTTTAATCTATCAGTCAGTACCCTTCCTATCTATGATTTGTCTTCATTCTTCATCCATGTTAAATCATTCTAGCAACAGAAATTTGTGCTGGTATTTGGAAGCAATGCAGTATCAGCTATATTTCACTTTAGCTCATACCTGCATGTTGATCAAGAGGTTAAGATTTTATTATTCTTGTTGTTTAAACTGTATAAAAGAAGTGTACTCCGTACATTTTACCAACTAGAATTATGTTAATGCATGACAGAGGCTCAGGAAATTTTAATGATTCATTTGGACCTTTGTTGATCATAGTGGCCAGTAATAGTGTAAAAATCCTAGAGAATAAATAGAATATCTCCTTTCTTTTCTGCAGTAGTAAGATCACTCATCACTTGGTGGACTGTCCATCAGACTAATCAGATTCTAGATGGACAGCCCAAAGCTCTGGCTTTTTATGTTTCCTTTGCACAACCAAACAGATGTGGACAAAATTCAAAACTGTCAAAATCTTGATTGAACAACTGATATAGAGAAATAAATTAGAGCATATGATAACATAATGTCATCGGGCATATAGCATCAGAAAGCGAACAAGAAAGTAAAAAGAAATCTTCTGGCACCACTATGTAACAGAAGACAGTATGGGTCCCTAAACATTTTGTGAACTGCTATGTGAGTTGGATCAAAGACAACATTTGAGCCATCAAGTGAGAGACTGTCTTTGGGCTTTTAATCTTTTGTTTCATTTGTATACATTTAAATCTCTCAGAATAACAAATCAAAATGCAAAAAGAAAAAAAAAAGTATTTGTAACTTTACAAATCCCTTAAGTCTTGATCCTCTACAAGTAAGCCTTACAATTGTGTTGTTTCTTGTTCTCTGAGAGCAGAATTAATCTGAATGAAGATGTCTCAACTAAGGCACATAAGATTTGGAATTTGAGAATATAATTATAGCCTCTATTTTCTTATTCAGATCTTTGACAGTATTCTGTGAAAGCGGAATTTTTAGGTGGTCTTTTGCTATTTTTTTTACAGTTTGCAAAGCAATTGAGGCCTGGCATTGTTAATAACTGGTAAAAACTGACGTATCTGGGGTGAAAGTACATAGTGTAGGCAGTGGTATTACAGAAGATAGCACTGAGAACGAAGCACCATATGTCATGGTCCTGGTTATGCTGGCTACTTCAGGGTATGTATTGTTTATTTCTGCACTCTTCTGTTACACATCTTGCTCTCTTATTCTGGCCCTAATAGTAGTTTGCAAGAGAGATACTGGATGTCAGGAACACAGAAAAATTCCTCTGTTTTCTTGGATTATTTTTTTGAATGAGTTTTTTAAAATTTCAGCTCTGATAGGTGACAAACTGCATCGTGCAAATTGGAATTATTTTTCTCTTTTTTTTTCCTTTGATTTTTTTTCAGAGGAATTCTCAACCTTGAGATAACTAATGCTATTGCCAAAGAACAGAAAAAAGGGCAAAAGTGACAATAGAATGAATAGAAGAAAGGCAGAGAGAAATGCCATGAGCAGAAAGAAATTATTTCCTTGAAGTAAGTCATTTCTGTAGAGATTCCCTGAAGGCCATGAAAGAGATAGGGGAGGAAAGATGACAACATGTCATGTCCTATTTCAGGATGGCAAGTAGCTCCATCATGAGGGGAGTGATACAGCAGGAGAAGCAGAAGAAATCAGTCTCTTGTTTTTCACAAATCCATTACTTCTTTTGGATCATTTATTTCATTTCCTTTCGAGAAGTGAAAGGATATTACTGGTTGCTTCTGTTGATATCAGACCCAGACCTGCTAGAAGAGTGTGAAAGAATATCTGGAATATTAGAAAATTGGTGGCTCTCTGGTCCACTTTTGTTCCAGATCCCATGAAGGTTCCCTTTTAATATTTTCAGATCCCTTTTAGTATATGTATGTTGAAAACTGCCGTAAAAATTTTTAATCTGGTTATAGCAGTACTGAGATCTATCTAACAATTTATGAATATGAAAAACGCACAGATTTTGTCAACAGAGTTAATCAAACATCATGTTAGGCTGGAATTAGCAGTTTAGGAGTAGGTCTAAGACAAAAAAAGCAAAATAAATCTTCTGATCAGAATGTGATGGAGATTGTTACAGCACAGCCAGCATGTAAGATTTTCAGGGATGTTTCTCCCAAAGGAATGTTCAAATTCAGGTTAAATCTTGCCTCCCACACTTTCCTTACCTTCCTCATTTGCTGTTGCCAGCTCTCTTTTATTCATTTTTGCACATTTTTTTTGTCTTTTGCAAGTGAAGTCAGAACACCATTGCACTGGTAGTAAAAGGCAACAAATCATGACAGTTAACTTGCAAAACTTCAGTCTTTTGCAGCCAGGGGGTATAATCAGAGAAAGTTACTTCTCTGCTTTGTTGTATGTCCTGCAAACAATAAGGGTAAACAAAAGAATGCAATATTTTAAAATCCATTGAGAAGAAAGTACCCAGAATATTATCAGGCTCTACATATTTTTACTATTTTTTTTTTTTTTTTAGCACTACAACTGGGGAAAGGGGAAATAATTATGGATAATAACAGAAAATCTATGATAAATATAACTTCTAGTGACTCTGTTTACCACGCAAGAAGATCTGTGTACTAGAAGGGCAGTAGGTATACATCATTTAATGATTACAGAATCACAGAACAGCAGGGTTGGAAAAGACCTTTAAGATCATCCAGTCCAACCATCCATACATCACCAATAGTTCTCACTAAACCATGTCCCTCAACACAAAATCCAAATCTTCCTTGAACACCTCCACGGTAGGTGACTCCACCACCTCCCTGGGCAGCCCATTCCACTGCCTGATCCCTCTTTCAGAAAAGTAATATTTCCTAACGTCTAGCCTAAATTTTCCCTGGCGCAGCTTGAACCATTCCCTCTAGTTCTACCACCAGTTACACAAGAGAAGAGGCCGACCCCAGCTTACTATAACCTACCTTCAGGTAGTTACAGAGAGCAATAAGGTCTCCCCTGAGCCTCCTCTTCTCCAGACTGAACAATCCCAGCTCCTTCAGTCGCTCCTCATCAGGCCTGTGCTCCAGACCCCTACCAACTTTGTCACCCTTCTTTGAAGCGCCTCCAGGACCTCAATGTCTTTCTTGCAGTGAGGGGCCCAAAACTGCACACAGCATTCGAGGTGCGGCCTCACCAGAGCTGAGTAGAGGGGACAATCACTTCCCTGCTCCTGCTGGCAACACTGTTTCTGATGCAAGCCAGGATGCCATTGGCCTTCTTGGCCACCTGGGCACACTGCTGGCTCATGTTCAGCCAAGCATCAATCAATACCCCCAGGTCCATTTCCTGTACACAGTCTTCCAGCCATTCTGCCCCAAGCCTGTAGCGTTGCCTGGGGTTGTTGTGGCCAAAGTGCAGGACCCAGCATTTGGCCTTGTTGAAGCTAATCCCATTGGCTTCAACCCAGCTATCCAGCCTGTCCAGATCCCTCTGTAGGGCCTCGCTATCTCCAGGCAGATCGACGCTTCCAGCCAACTTGGTGTCATCTGCAAACTTGCTGAGGGTGCGCTCAATGCCCTCATCCAGATCATCAAGATATTGAAGAGGACAGGACCCAGCACTGATCCCTGGGGAACACCACTTGTGACCGGTCTCCAGCTGGATTTAGCTCCATTCACCACCACTCTCTGGGCCCAGCCTTCCAGCCAGTACCTTATCCAGCCAAGATTGTACCTGTCCAAGCCATAGACTATCAGCTTCTGTAGGAGAATACTGTGGGAGACAGTGTCAAAGGTCTTGCTGGAGTCTAGGGAGACTACATCAACAGCCTTTCCCTTGTCTACCAGATCATAGATTATCGTCACTAGATCATAGAAGGAGATCAGGTTGGTCAAGCAGGATCTGCTCTTCATGTACCCGTGCTGGTTAGGCCTGATCTCCCTGTTATCCCGCACATGCCATGTGATCTCCCTCAAGACAATCCACTCCATAACCTTCCCTGGCACCGAAGTCAGGTTAACAGGCCTGTAGTTCCCTGGATCCTCCTTACAACCCTTTTTATAGGTGGGAGCCACATTAGTAAGACTCCAGTCTTCTAGTACCTCACCAGTCAACAAAGAGTGCTGATAAAGGCAAGCAGCTCAGCTATCACCTCCATCAGTTCCCTCAGCACTCTCCCATCCAGCCCATGGAGTTGTGACAGTCTAGCTGGAGTAGTAGGTCTCTGACTGCGTCCTTCTGAATCGCGAGGAGATTAGTATCTTAGTATCTAAGAACAGTTACACAAACTTCATTTCATTATGGAACATCTTATCTCATTAAACATAAGTGCAATTGTTTATTGGCAGTGGCACTTTAAATCTACGTCTTTACTGCAAAATAATGAAAAGATATTCAATACTGCAAAAAGAAGAAAATGATTTAAAAAATGATGAGTGTAACAAAACTGAAGTATATTGTTATCTACACGTATATAAAACTCCTGCAATGTATTTTTTTTTAAGGCTGCAGCACAACTCAGCCTTTTATACTCTGAATGCAAAGAATAGGCTCTGGATGTAAAGTTTGTTACAGCCATATGTGATCTCTCGCCTTGACTAAATGAAATACCACCATTCTCAGCAGCTGACATGATAGTCTTTCATAAAACGGAGTAATACTAGAAATTGAAATGATTCCTTCTGAAACTTAGGCACAGTAATATGTTTTAGCCAAACATATTTGCTAATCTTAAAGTGGTCCAGGTATTAAAATACCAAATACAATACTTTAGGCACTTTATTTTACATTATTTCATCAAGTACCTGGAACCCTAATTAATCCAAGATTAAAGTTCCATTGATATGGGTGATTTTTAATTATTATATCTTTATTTCTTGTATTTCATATTTGCACTAGAGACTAGGAAAAATGCAACAAAAAGCTCTGACTCAATGGGACTGAACAGAGGAAATTCTTTGGGGGTCAGAACAAATTCCTATGAATTACAAGGTGAATATGAGCCAGTGCTGTGCCATAGAAAGACAACAGATGGTATGTGGTTTGTAGCAGTAAGGCAGCAGCCAGTAGTCCGTGGGGAGGGATCCTTCCCTTCTCCCTGGCTCTCATGGTACTGCACTGGGAGTCCATTTTTCCATGCTCTGATATAAGGAAGACATTGAGCAACTGGAGCAGTTTCAGTGAAGGAGTAAGAAAATACCAAGACAGGTATAAGGAGAGGCTGAGGATACAAATGGAGCCAGTCTGTTTTTGCAGATTCACAGCAATAAGATAAGAGATGATTAGCTGGAACATAAGAAATTCCAATTAGATATAAAGGAAAAATCTTCAATTATATATGTATATATATGTATACAAACGTATATAAAAATAGAGACAGAAAGACAGAGATTTTTCCTTTATGTTTATATTTTCCAAACAGGATAGACAAATGCTATAACACAAGCCCAGAGAGACTACAAGATCTCTTTTGGAGATGTTCAAGACTCCTGTCATGACCCTGTGCAACCTGACCTAATTAGCCTTACACCCTGCACTGGATGGCCCAGAGGTCTCTTCCAGGCTGCACTTTTCTATGATTATATAATTGATGTGTCACTACCTCTGCCTCTCCACCACACCTCCTCAACACCTGCTACTCATTCTGACCAAGCTTGTATCCAACAGGCTTCACAAGTAATGGCCACCGCTTCTGTGTTGTCCACACAGAGTCTTTCCTGACTTGGAGGTTGTGGCAGCAGCCTTTGTGCAATACGTACTGGAGTTCCACATAGTCAGTCCTCTAAATAAAAGAGAAGGATAAAGAGAAGGAAGGAAAGGAGTAGAGAAAAGGAAATAAGAAGTCGCAGGTGATGGAGCATCCATCCTGATGGAAAATGCTGAAGTGAAACTGTTTCCTCAGGCACTTGATTTCTGCATACACTCAAGTCTCTCCTGTTCATGCTACTGACAAGTAGCTTTACTATCTCTCTCACTTAACACTGCAGAGCCAGCAGGCTGGGCTGCATTCCCTTCTGTCTTCCGTTACAAAAACTGCCAGCAAACTTGTGACTACAAAGCCAAAACTCAGTCTCCTTTTATGGTAGCTGCGCAACAGAAAATATTAAAGCTTCTGAAAGGATCTTCCTTACAACCCTACATGGATCACAGCCCAGCATCCTCATCCAAAACACAAATTGGAGCAAACTTACTGTGTATGCATTGTCACTGTTTGCACACAAGCTGAATGTACCCCTGGGCTTTCACCCCATTCTGAAGGAAATTAACCGTTTGTGTTTGCAGTTATCATTTGTTGCCCAGTAATAGGGCACAATTAAAGGTAGGAAGATAAGGAAAACTGATAGCTCTGAAAACTTATATGATGAGACATATGCTCCTTCCAGACATGTCTGGATTTAATTACAAACATTGCTCTTCATTCAAGCAATGACTTCAATTCAGCTTCCAAAAAGGTAGTTATCAACTTGGTTTCATCTCTGAGGATAAAAGCTGCCTTCTTATTGAAATCTGAGGAGTACATATTTCATTCAGGCTTTGCTGGCCAAGTGGGATTCCAGAGGTTTCCAGAGGCTGAAGTAATCTTGGTTACTAATTATCTTCTCCTTTCAGAGGATGGACTTGTGGTATTTTGAAACATTTCTTTCCAGTCTTTGGACCTTGCAGCCAGAAGCATGTGGTAGCTAAGAACATCTGTGCTGGCTAAGAAGACTAGAGGAGAACTGCTACTTGATGCAACTGCAGATCACACTTGGTAGCACTTCATTTATTTAAGAGACTAAATATTCATTGTTTATTAACATCATGCACCAGTTTATTTCATACTGTTGAAAGTTTATTATGTGTCTGAAGCTTGGTAATTAATTTTCTATGTCAAAGGACGCCCCAGTCATTTTTAGGTAGATGCAGAATGATTCAATGCTGTATGCTCAGTTGGTTACTGAATATGTAGCCATGATAACTACATAAACATTTAGCACTTGCCTTCAACAAAACTATTTATCCAGGTGAGAAGCTGCAGTGTCATTCAGAGTCAGCTCTGAGTCACTGCACCCTAGAGATTTTCTGCAAGTAGACACTTTTATAAGAAGCTTCTGGTGCATTCCTTATGGCTTACATATAATAGTCAGAAACACAAATTTAAATGAATCATCTCTATGAGAATGATGCCTAAACCAAGAGGAACACAGCAGAAGTTTCTTATCTCAAGGGAAGCATTCTGACCATCTTTTTGGAAGAGAAAAAAACAATTTGTGCTTTGAACAAATGGGATTTACATCCATTAAGACACATGAGATGCAAAGCCTTATGTAGCCCAGTTCTTACAGCCAGTTTTTTAGACTGGAACTATTTTTCCAAGAATTATCACTTTGCCTAGTTAGTTATATCTTGAACTATGTTCAACTTGTATTTATTGCAGGACATCAAAAATTGCATAGTACTGTTATGCTCTCTGGCCCCAGGTAGGAATTTTTCTTTTCCCAGAACCCAGTTTTCAGTTTTCTTTATACTGAACAATAAAAAAATTGGAGATAACATCAAAATTAAATTACTAACCTTTGTGTCTGCTGCTCTTATTTAACACTTCTATTTTTCCATGCTCCCTTGGCATGCTTGTTATCTTGCATTAAATTCATTCACTCTTCTGTAAGTTAGTAGTAATGTCTTTTTTTATTGGCTCTGTTTTATTTTGTTATAAACCTGTGCTTTGGTCATTAATTTCTCTATTTCTATTTCTTAATAGCTAATGTATGATTTAATTTATTTAAGACTAGCCTTACATCTATAAATATAATTTGTGAGCTCTTGCAGTTAATTAAAGTTTCAGGTCAGTCTGTCAGTTTTGCTCATTACCATCAGGTTTACAGATTCCGCTTAGCCTTAAGTACATTGCCAGAGCACTGAGGCTGAAACAGAGACATCTTAATACTTCTGTTGGCTCCTGTGCAGACAAGTGGAGACAATTACTTGAACTGATGATGTGAAGGAAACAATATGAGAGAGCTGCCTGGTGACTTTTATTTCTCTGATTTCTATACGTTCCATATACTGAAGGCAAGTCCTGTGGATTATGCGGGTATAGACAGAGGGATGCAGGCTTTCTGGGTTTCCTACGGTGAGTTTATGGGATTAAGATCAGTTCCTAAATCAGAAAGAGGCAATACGAAGTATTACCTTCTAACACAAATATGAGCAAATTCTGCCTGGATGTATATGGTTTCATAGATAAATGCTGTAAGGAGGAAAGATACAGGTTCTGTATATACAGTCTGTGAAGTGTTCATCCTATGAATGACATGACATGACGGTATAACTTTGCTGATCAATTTTCTGGAAAGATCTCACAGCTTAGGAACTCCATATATCCCTGTTACAGCTGTGTCAACAAAAGCCTGTAGTGCAAGCTCAGGAAACAAATGGCATGTGCAATTTTATCAACTGCATTTGAATTTGCAGAGTCAACTACTTGAACAACTTCCTTGCAAGAAATATCTCCTGAGTTAGTGTCTGCTCTGAAGAAGCACATAGGTGGTTTCCAAAAAAGTGTCAAACTCATTTTCTGTTGCATTGAGATCTTTATTGTAAGAATCACATATCACATATTCATTTGTGAAGAAAATTATGATTGAAAACAAATGTACAGTGTTTGTGCTATAGATTCTGATCATTCTAGGTGAAATAGAAGTCAAGCAGTGAATTAATTACATTATCAGGAAGAGTTTGTATCGGTGACAGAACAGCTCAGTGCTGAAAATGCAGTGTCAGCAAGACGCTGTTCATGAAGTGGAAATTGAGAAGTTGGGTGTGATTAGCTCGGAAGAGATTGCTGTGCATTCTGTTAATTGTTCTCTCTGTGAACTACAGGTGGATTGTATCTGCAATGTTTTTTGTAACATCATTAAAGTTGCATTCACACAGGGGCAACTATGGCCACTGGCTCAAGTGATGTGACAAATAATATTTAGATTTGAGGTTTCTTGAAAGGAGCTGAGTTGAAGGGAGAAGCACTTAGTGCTAGTACTTACTAAAAATATTTTCTCTGTAAAATACCAACAGAAAAAAAGTTGATTGGGAACTCTATTCCCAGAACTTAAATATTTTGTTGTAACTTCTGGTTTGTCTAATCCAATAAAACTGCAGAAAGTGGTATAAATTTTCTCTCTCTCTCTCAGTCTTTTTTTTTTTTTTTTTTTAACATCAAATATAATTACTGCATAAGGGAGCTTGCAGCAGTGCCAACATCATGTGACATGGTGCCTATAAGAGCTTTCTGGAGATTGAGAAAGTATTTTCTTAGGTAATTAGTTTAAATTTAATCAGTGTTCTTTTCAAGGATACATAACTAAGTGTTTTGAAATATATATAAGCATAATGCTTTTTAGCATCTATAGCAATGATGTAAACAAGGGGACTGAGTGCACTCTCAACAAGCTTGCTGATGACATCAAGTTGCGTGATGCAGTTCACATAATAGAAGGAAGGGACACCATCCAAAGGGGACCTGGACGGGATTGAAAAGTGGGCCCACATGAACCTAATGAGGTTAAAAAAAAAAGAAAATGCAAGGTGCTGCATTAGGTTGGGGTAATTGTGTACAAACTGGGAGGAGAAGTCCTTGAGAGCAGCTCTGTGAAGAAGGACTTGGGTGTTTTGGTGGATGAAAAGCTGGACAAGAGCCAGCAGCATGTGCTAGAAGTGGAAGGCCAACAGTATCTTGGCCTGAATCAATAAGGGCTAGCCAGTAGGACAGGTGATTGTCCCACTCTGCACTCATGAGGCCCCAATTGAAGTACTACGTCCAGGCCTGCAGTCCCCAGTACAGGAAGAATGTGAAACTGTTGGAGCAGTTTCAGAGGAGGGCCATCATGATGGCTAGAGATCTGGAGCATCACTCCTATCAAGTAATGCTAAGGAAGTTGGGTGTGTTCAACAGAGAAAGCTCTGGGGAGACCTCTTCCAGTATTTGGAGGGAGCTTATTATCAGAAGGGAGGACAACATTTTACGAAGTCTGATAATGGTATGACAAGGGGGAATGGTTTTAAACTAAAATAAGGAAAATTTAGATTAGATGCCAGGAAATTTTTTACTCAGAAGGTGGCGAGGCAGTGGCACAGTCTGCCCAGAGAAGCTGTGATGATGATGAACATCCCTGGAGGTGTTCAAGGCCGGCTTGCATCAGGCACTGGGCAGTCTGAGCTGGTAAGCAGCAGCCCTCTTGTGGCATGGGGCTGGAGCTGGGTGATCCCTGAGGTCCCTTGAAACCTAAGCTAATTTAGGATTCTATAATTTTAAAAGCATGAGTATAAAATGTGCTTTACAAAACCCCAATAAAATAGAGCCGATTATGTTCTTTCTGAAGGATAATTTAAGTATTCAGTTCACTAACTAGTAAAAGGACCCAGAAGGAAAGAAGGCTGGTGGATAAGGAAAATCCCATTTAACCCCTTCTCAGTATATTAAAACAATGCAAGTAAAGAGCATCCTATAACAATTTAAAACAAGCAAACAAACAAACAAAACATATTCTCTTAGGATTTATTCTATTATTCTTTCTAGACTTTCGTTTTTATTTCCTTTTTTATTTTGTAAGGCCCTCTCTCCTTTACAGGTGAAGTTTAGCGATAGATAGTAAATAACTAACAAAGATATAAATAAAATATATCCACTTCTTGGAATAATCTAGTAGACAAGGAAGCAGAATCCTCCTCAATTTATGGAGGAGGAACAGAGTGGAAATTGTTGCCAGAACCATCTTTGCTTTTAAGAGAGTCCCAAGTTCATGTTGTTGCAGACATTTCAGGCAGCTTTTACTGTAAATTTTCCTAACCTTTTGTATGCACCTTCCCTGACCTCAGGCTGCAGTCTGAAACACTGCAAGCTCAGGTGGTGTAAATCCTGGAGATTGTTCTGCCTACTGTAGTGTGATATATGAAGCCCAGGAGATATAAGGTAGTAATAAATTTGGACTTTCTCAAAAGGAGTTAATTGATTTGAGTATTTGTGAGCCACTCAAATGTGCACGCACAATGAGCAGCAATACAGTTAGGAGAGCATCTGCCTAAATGCAGCCAGAATTATCTATATGTATGTAGCAGTTTATCTCTGATTAAATCAGATTTCCTGTGAATAGATGGTTTATGTTAGAAAAAATCAGTCAGATATCAGTTGTGTACTACATGTGCACTGGGTTTCATGAATTTGTGCTAAGGAGAAGGAATAGCTTTTAATACTTCTCCTAATATACATGTGCCTGCTTTGAAACAATAAAGCAAACTCCTCAGTTCATGTGCCCCTCAAGATTTTTATATTCATTTCCATTCAAAATCAGCCACAGAGACAACAGGTGAAGAAGACAAGAATTAGGAAAGAAGATTTCTGCTTGAAATTAATTTGAATGTTTAAAGACCATTCTTTACAGATATTTCTTGTTAATCAGAGAATATATCAAACAAATTTCAGATCTAGCATCATGAAGAGCACTGGGAAAACTTCTTGCCTTTTAGCTGCTGATAGAAGTTGCCACCTGTGCTCCAGCTGTTCTGTGTCCCTGCCCTAGGGTTAGGCTGCCCAACAGGAGCAAGCAGACAAATCAGTTGCTCATATACTTGAACTAAAATGTCAAAAACCATCAGAAGCATCTAGGTATTTTGCTTCCTTACTGCAAATTGGCTCTACAGTTTGCATTTCAGGTAGCATTGCAGAAATTTTAGTGTTGAGGAAGGTGAAAAGCAGTATTTCAACTGGATAATAATTAGTGATAGAGGAAAAAAAAAAAAATTGAAAAAAACTTATGTTTAGTCAAAACCTTTTCTCGTCTTGAGTCTTCCCAGACAATTCATTCCAACGGATTGTACTTTAAAAAAAAAACAGCAAAACAACTTAAGTGGATTCATAGAATCATGGAATCATAGAATGGCTTGTGTTGGAAGAGTCCCCAGGGATCATTAAGTTCCATCCCAAGGGGGGCATCCACGACTTCTCTGGGCAACCTGTTCCAGCACCTCACAACCCTTTCAGTAAAAAACTTACCTTTGATATCTAATCTAAATCTTCCCTCCTTTAATTTAAAACCATTCCCCTATGTCCCGTCATTATCTACCTGTGTGGAAAGTTGATTTCTCTCAAGTTGTAAACTCCCCTTAAATACTGGAAGATAGTGAGATCTTTCCGCAGCCTCCTCTTTTCCAGACTGAAAAGCCCAGCTCCTTCAGCCTGTCTTCACAGGAGAGGAGCTACAGCCCTCTGACCATCTTCATATTCCTCTTCTGGAATCCCTCCAAATCCACATCTTTCCTCTGCTGGGAATCCCAGACCTGGACACTGTACATGGGACGGGGCCTTACAAGTACAAAGCAGAGGGGGACAATCACCTCCCTTGCCCTGCTGGCCACCCCTTTTCTGATTCAGCCCAGAATTCTACTGGCTATCCAGGCTGCAAACACACACTGCTGGCTCATGTTAAGTTTTTTCATCTGCCAGGACTTATAAGTTCTTCTCAGCAAGGCTATTCTCAAGGCCTTTTTCTCCCTGGCTGTATACTATCTGGGATTCCCTCTGACCCAAGTGCAAAACCTTGCATTTTGCCTTATTGTTCCTCATTAGTTTCACATGGGCTCACTTTTCAAGCTAACCAAGGTCCCTCTGGATGGCATCCTTTCCTTCTGCTGTATCACCTGCACCACTCAGATCGGTGTCATCAGCAAACTTGCTGAGAGTGCACTTGATTCCACTCTCTCTATTTTTGATACAGATGTTAAAGAGTACTCGTCCCAAGACAGAATCCTCAGGGACACCACTTGTCATTGGCCTCCACCTGGACATAGAGCCACTGACCACAGCACTCTGGCTGTGACCTCCCAACCAATTCCTTATGCACCAAATAGTCCACCCTTCAAATCGATATCTTTCCAATTTAGAGATAAGGATGTGGTGGGAGACCATGTCAAACGCCTTGCACAAGTCAGGTAAATGATATCAGTTGCCTTCCCTTTGTTCACCAATGCCAATTCCTTTTTTAATTCAAACAGAATTCAAATGGGTACAAAGCACAGAGTTAATGGAGGTTCTTATAAAACTTTTATATAAACAGCACTGGCCAGTATTGTTTTGCAGTGTCTGATACACAGACTCAGATATGAACGATCCAAATCA
This sequence comes from Meleagris gallopavo, assembly GCF_905368555.1. NCBI lineage: Eukaryota > Metazoa > Chordata > Aves > Galliformes > Phasianidae > Meleagris > Meleagris gallopavo. Next base: position 14,651,994 of record NC_139435.1, on the reverse strand, counting down.
TTTGTTACAAGTTCTCACATCACTTATATACCTTCACAAGTTTTCTTCTTCTAGCTTTCCCATCCACCCCTACAACTTTCCCATCCACCTTTACCTGTCAACAGAGCATTCTACAAAACACTCTTCGACTGTTCATGCAGGCGCTTATTCAATCAGAGCTGTGAGATGTTCTTTCTTCTTCTAGAGGTGTCCTTGGTTCTCATGCTGTTTATCTTGCTCCACAGCTGCTGCTCTGAACAGTTTTTCTTGTATTCCCACAGTGTTTGTTATAGTCTTGTTATTCTGATTCAATGTTAGCAGTCTTCACTGGTTCACTGTGAGTCTTCTGGTATTTCATACTTTTTTAATAAGCCCTGAAACAAGTCATAATCACAGCAGTCTGTCATCTGGACTGAAAGAAAAAACAACTTTTACTGCTCTAAAACTATGGGTATATGTGCAGATTGATTGGTAAACAACAACAACAACAACAACAACACTCAAATATGTTACAGGTAGACTGCCACTATTTAGATTCTAATATACAATTTTTTGAAACCAAAGTTTGGTATTGTCACTCTCCTTTGACTGCCAGAAATACAAAGCCTTAAAGAGACCTTAGAGTCCAGTCATTCTCTGTCTGTGCTGACATCTGCACAATCATGGATGGAAGGCCAACAGCCACTTTGGCTCTCATCTTGCCACTTTACTGCTTCTTTTTGGGCATTGGCCTATACTTAACATGGTGCACCCTGAGAATTACTGCCAGTGGTCTATTCTGGTGTACTCAGAGTTGCTAGCTGATTCATTATACCTTCACTATGATTAGATGAAAATTTGGTTATATTTTTATATTTTCTTGGGCTTCATATTCAACCATTTGCTGCTGTTGCACTGACTTGATTAAATGTGCATTACTGCAGTGAGAAAAAAATTGGCAATATTAATGGATGACAGAAAAATTTCTTAATTGCTTACTACAGCAAATTTACAGCTGACAAGGATGTAAATACCTAATACATTTTAAGTTCAAATTGTTTTAATAGTCTAAAGAGGCAATATATGTGGAAAGTAAAGATGTCTTTTAATGATGCTCAGTGCAGTAACTTGATCTGTATTTACTTTTCAATTAGACATTTTGTTTTACTACTGAATAAGTACATAATAAGGAATTATAATTGAAATATAATCTACTGAGCTGTTATGTACACATTGTACATACTGTTAAACAAAGAAAGTTTTTAAACCATGACTTATTGTTTTGACATTGTCTCCTTGTTTTATTTTAAATCAGTGACTTACAAAGCAATATTAGTCTTTACTGATAGCTGTGTTCTAGGTTATTAATGCAAATTAGATCAGACCTACAAATGTTCTTTGGTATAAGCGCGTGCCATCGTGTTGACTGAGTTGACCATTCAAACTCTCAATTAAATCAGTGAGAACTGAACTGATTCCGGAAAAAAAAAAAAAAAAAAAAGACAGTTGTTCCTTTAAAATGCAGTAGGAAAAGAATTTTACTTGACCTGCATTTCGTGAGCTTTTGGAAAAGACAAAAATGGTGCAACTGCACATACACACACACACACACACACATGAATGCACACGTTGCCATTCCTTAGCTATTTTTTTAGAACCCTATTCCTCTGGCCCTTCTCAGACTTATTCCTAGAAAGAAATGAAGTAAAAATATACTGAGGACAAACAGATTTCTTCCCTCAGAGGCTTTAGGCAATACTTTTAATGCATGTTCTGAAAGTATAAACCACTCCTCTCTCTACAGTCTGTAGCTTAGTGTCGATGATAGTGCTTTGGTTAAGAACAGTAGTGGTTTTCAAGTGAATCTTCCTCTGCAATGGTTTTGCAGAATAGTTGAATTGCCTTTGCAAAATGAATTCTGGGCTTCAGCATCAGCTGTTTTAGTCTACTAATCTATAACGTCTAATTACTTCTTGGAGTAGATACAATTTTTTGGGTGAAATATGTGAGGTGCTTTCTTTTAATTCTTTAAGCCTTATGCACATTACATTTGATTATACTGGGAGGAGTGTTCCTGTTCTTTCATCTTGAAAGCTAAGCATTTCAGCATTGTCTGTCCATATACAGGATAATATCCAGAACAACAGAAATACCAGGAGAGAGGGAGAGAGCTAAGATTGTTTACCTTGGAGAACAGAACACAGGGGAAAATTGTATTGACACACACATACCAGATAATGGGAAGGAATAAAGATGGAGCCAAACCCTTTTCAGTCATTTCCAGTGACAGGACAAGAAGTGGTGGGCACAAATTGAAATTTCAGTTAAACTTAAGAAGAAACGTACTCACTGTGATGGTGATCAAAAACTGGATCATATTGCCCCCAAAAGGGTGTGAGCTTCATGTCCATGGAGTAAAAATCCAGAACGTGGCCCTGAGTAATGTGCTCCAAACAGGAGTGTGGGACGAAGCAATCTCTAGAGGTACTGTCCAACGTCAGCTGTTCTGGGAGTCTGGTCTTGGCATGGAAAAGGTACTTCAGAATTCTTCTGGAGAGTTCTGGAGGGGTTATATCATGTTGTCAAATTCAAGGGCTCTGGTGCCTCAATGATATTTTCATCATGGGCACATATATCAAATCTATCTTCACTTTCTGATATTTTCATCATGAGCACATACATCAAATCTGTCTTCACTTTCTGATACTATTATGCTGTTCCATTATTTCACCGTGGGGGAGGGGGTGGAATATCTCTGCCCATACTTCAGAATAAATTGAAATTCATCATCAGTTTCAATTCCAGAAGCCCCAGTAACAGCCATTTTGTCTAGAAACCTTTCTAGCTTTGGGTTACATCTCTACGTATTTACATTTTCCCTGTTATCTGCTGAGACACATAAATGCTTTTCCTTTGCTCAAGCTCTAATGAGCTGAAGCTGACTGCCAGGAGAGCTGCCTTTGGTTTGAGAAGCTGTCAATGTGGAGGGACACCCGAGAGATGCAGTTGCTGCAAAGACAATAGGTTGCAGCCACTTGAACAGCAGCTGGTTTCTGTGGGGGAAAGCCCTTAATATGGAGCACAGGTGCTACAGAGTTCTCACACTTTTGTGGCCTTTTTGTAAAGTGTAATTGATTTTTCTTGATGGATTTAAAGATGCCATGTAGCAAAGAAGCTTCTGGGACTATGCTGACAAGCCAGGAAATCACAGGGTGTTTTGCTGCTCCTTGAAAGATAGACCTATGAGACTCAAATTCTAACAGTGCTTCCAGAAACCATTTAACCTAGCATTTGGAGATGTTGAGTTCCTGTGGCTTGGTAAAGGACTCCTAAAATGCATTTAGATTAAATTCAGTAATTCCAAGATTACAGACAAATAACATGATTTTTTTTCCCCAGAAATACACACATTTTAGATATTGCCCTATCCTAAGGCCAGACTTGTTCTCTTAAATCCAATACTCATGCATCAGGTGATGCCATACTCTCCATTTTCCTAGTGCTCAAGGCACATTCAAACATTGGAACACCATTCCCATGGTGCAGCTAAGGAAACCCATAAAGAAGACATTAGGGAACAGTGTGTTGTCCTCACAGATGCAAAGAAGTCTGTTTTATGGATAAGTTTGCATTTGGGCTCTGTCCCATGCATAGTGCAAAAGCCCACAATGAAGGACCTGTTCAACAATATTGGAAGGAGTGAGTATGGCCACAGCTACACAGGATTGGTATAGAATTAATAATGAGGAAAAACAAAACTGTTGAAGCTCACATTTACAGATAGTTATGGAATCTTTACTTATTGCACACTTAGCAGCACTTCTAAAAAGTTCAACATGCTGAGCTCTGAATTATTGGAAAAGAAGTTGTTGCTAAGAATATTAAAAAAAATAAAAATAAAAAATGTCAAGGTATTTCAGTAAGTTCCTTTGAAAAATCGAAGGTGCACAGTTGAAAATCTGACTTGTGCTACGAGGATGGCTCAATGATCTTATTCTACTAGAGTGAATTTATGTATTTAAGTTAGAACAACAAAGGATATATGTCTATGCTAGGATCCTAAGTGAGAGTCTGGTGGCATTGACAAATATTAGTTAGTATAATATATTACTCAGATCTCTGTTTCTTACAACGTTGTCTCATTTTTCATTGTAGTAACAATGGTTGTTTCATATCACTGGTTTTCAACATCAATGTGCCTTATGAGACAAATATATGCTGTTGGGAGCAATATTGATTTAATGGAGAAAAGTTAATTAAAGGACAAGCAATGATTCAAAGTGTTGACAGTAGGTAGAGCAATGGGATCCAGTGAGGAATCTCTGAACAAAAATGAATTGTGAAGGAACATTTTGAAAAATAATGTAGTTGCTTTAAGGTTGGTTCACAAACAAACAGAATAGAATGTCCTTCTTTAATTCAAAGGCTGCAAAACTTATCAGGCAACAGGCAGGACTCAAAGAGCAGTACTCAGAGGAGGCAATTGGAAGGTAGTGAATTAGCATCGTTCTCAAGGATGCTTCGCTTGGGCTTGATCCACAGTCAAAAAGAAATTTCCATTGACTTCAAGAGACTGCATATCCAATTCTCTTTTAACAAGCTATTGGGCTTTCTCGTTCACCATATGGCACTTTTTAACCATATCACTACTAATAAATCTCAGAAATGTTATTAGAAATTTAACTGCAAAATTAGATGCAACCAGCTAAGTCTTAAGTAGAATGACAATTAACAAAATATTAGTAAATGTAAATCACAAATAACCTTGCAATACCTTTATATGCTGCTAGGAGCAAAACCAAAATTATTTGTTTTTATTGAATGCTCCTTGTAAACAATCAAAACAGCACCAAACACCAACCATTCCTTTTCTCCAGCTGTCATTCTGATGATATGAAAGCCTAGGCAAACAACATCTAATTTCAATGCCATCAAACTGTAAATAAATTGCGAAGTCTTTATGCCTGTGTAGCAATACATATCCCAATGTAGTCCCATATGCAAAGAGTCTGTGTCTTGCCCCTTTAAAACTAATATTTTTTCAGTCAGACAAAGAAGGGTGTGGGAAAAAATAGCTTACCAGAAAATTAAAATGATTTTTCAGTGTTTCTTTTTGGGGCAGTAATAATAGCTTAAAGTTCTGAATGTCAGAGTGAGAATAATAAAGCTGATTATCAGCATTTAGGCTTTTTGTTTCCTGCCTTTTTTACCCCCCACTTCACTCTACTTGAACAAGAAAAAAAGATTGGGCACCTTTGTCTTGTATGAATATAAGACTACAGGTAGAAGCAAAAAAAATTTCTTTTATTAATTTATAACGTCTATTCAAGGTTGCCTTTTTTATGCAATGAATTGTTGAAACTTCCTTGCCTATTTTCCTAGTAACTAAGCATTAAATGGTCTGTGTCAATTAGAATCAAACTAATGTCTGACTTCTATCGTGAACAGTTGTTAGTTTACAGCTTTACAGCTTTATATTCTCTTCTCATCTTCAGTTTTCAAATAGTTGCCTACTTCAACAATCTTAGCATTTTAGGGATTGTCTTCTTCCATAGCATAAAACTCATATTTCAACAAACAAACAAACAAAAAACATCTATAATATAATGAAAGTTTGTTTATATGAGTTGATTTGTTCAAATTCAGATTTTGTCCCTATTAGAAATATTTCATGAACATTTTTAATATCAGCTATCCTTAAATACACTTGGAAACCATCTGTTGGATAAGCTGAGAAAGTGTGATAATCATTGGCATTCATTTCATTAGCAATGTAAATCACTTTAGATGACATATTTTGGCAGTCTGTCTTGAAAAAATGCTTTGGATAAACTCCCTGAGAAGGCAGCAAGCACTGCAGACTCTCTGTGTGCTCCTCAATTTTCAGGCTGTCCTTCACAAAGTTCACCTTGGCAGGGCTCCCTGATGTAATGCCTGAGTGGAGCTGGGTGCTACAGATAGGCTTTTTTTTTTTGGCCCTCAGCTAAGCAGGGAGAGGCCTAACCCAGATAAAAAAAAATTTAGGAGAAAAGAGAGACAGAGCTCTCCCTGGAGGAAGTGATTCTGAGCCACATATTTCTTTCTGGGCCAAAGAGAAGTGTTTTTCTCCTTTCAGGATTCAGAGCTGAGAACTATCATCTGGCACTTGAGCAAAGCCAGGACTTCATTTCTGGATGAAAGCTAGGGCTTCTTTGCCATATAAATGAATAAAAAGACATCTGGGTTATAAAAGGCTGCAGCTCAAATACCCACTCTTGAATTGGGCAGGGGAAGGCAGAGATGTCCTGAATGTCACCAGGATTTTATTGTATGGGGAGATGTTCTTAATACTTTCAGTTAAAACTGGCCCAGGGTGTTCATCTCACAGCCTGCTGGATAAGGATAAGTACACGGTCATGCACCTGGGTCTGGGCAATTCCAAACATGAAAACGGACTGGGCAGTAGTGAACAGTGAGCATCCGTAAGGAGAAGAACTTGGAGTTGCTGATGGATGAAAAAGTGAACTTGAGCCAACAATGTGTGCTTGTGGCCCAGAAAGCAAAGTATATCTTGGGCTGCATCAAAAGAAGGATGACCAGCAGGGCGAGGCAGGAGATCTCCCACTCTACTCTGCCCTTGTGAGGACACACCTCAAGTACTGTGTTGAGCTCTGGGACCCTCAGCATATCAACAAAATGGAGCTGTTGTGTCGGATCAGAAGAGGCCATGAGGATAATCAGAGGGGCTGGAATACCTCTCCTATGAGGAGAGGCTGAGGGAGATGGACTCTGGAGAGATTTTAAAGTGTCCTTCCAGTGCCTAAGATTGACCTAGAGGAAAGATGGGAAGGGACTCTTTCTCAGAAGGTGTAGTGACCAGGAGAAAGGGTAATGGTTTTAAAGTGAAAGAGGACAGGTTTGAATTAGTTATTAAGAAGAAATTCTTCACTGTGAGGATATGAGGATGGTGAGGTGAAGCTGTGGATACCTATCCCTAGAGGCATTCGAGGCCAGGTTGAGTGGGACCTCCAGCCTAAGCTGGTGGGGAGCAGTCCTGGAACTAGATGATCTTTAAAGTCTTTTCCAACCAAAACTTTCCAGGATTCTATTTCCCATCACTGATAGGGGGAGTAGGTAGGCAAAAAGTTAATAGTCTGGAAAAAATAAGTACTTGTTTAACAGGTTAATGGGTGCTGAGAACAACACCAAATTCTGTCTGTAGGATTTGGGCTCCTATATTCTCCTGGGAAATTCATTTCTATCTTCTTCAAATACAGCTCAGGTGTTAGAATGAATTTTAACACATTGTTTTACTTCTGCAGAAATTATTATCAATTAGTTTTATCCATTTTATCCCTGTCCTTCTTTGTATAGACCCTAAGCAGCCGTTGTCAGTCTAGATGGGCAACAGTGTCTTTCAGTGGATGTCAGGCTCTTCAATGCTGCTTCTCTTTTTGTTTTCCACTTTCCATATCATATATTCTGTGGGAAAAGTGGATTTTAGTTTGCAAATATAGCAAAATACTTTGATCCAAAGTGAGAGTTGTAATAAAAGATCAGATCTTTTTCTTTCTTACTTTTTTTTTTTTTTTTGTATTATTATCATTTGTAGGCTTCAATTAACAGCATTAAAGGTAAATTATTACTCTAACAAACATTAAAAGACATCTTTTTTCACTGTGCAACATAGCATGTTTGCACAGGATTTGAACTCCTACATTTTCTGTCATGTAGCTGAGATAACTACTGCTGATTGCTTTTTATTCAGAACTGTTTACAGATTTTAGTGATGGAAAACCTATATTCTCCTTTCCCTGCTTCCCTATCCCCCCTTAATTCCCTCCCTCCCCCCAGTTTGTACTAGTTCATAACAACTTCTCCTTGGCTATTGATTTGCTGTATTTTTAAATCATCCCTTTTGTTAACTGTCAGGTTTTGTGTGATGTGTATGACTTTGCCTGGAAAATTTTCCTGGTTTTAATTTCTCTATCTAGTGTTAATAGTAGAACAGAATAGAACAGTTTAGTTTGAAGAGATTTACAAATATAATCCAGTCCCACTGTCTGGTGACTTCAGGGCTATTTTGCACAATGACAAGTGCAGGGAATAACTACCTCTCCAGGAATCCTGTTGCAGGGTTTGACCACCCACACAGTAAAGAAATGTTTCCTAATGCCCAATCTGAACATCCTCAGCAGCTTTGTGCCATTTCTACACATCCCAGGGAGAAAAGATTGGCTCCTCTGTCTTTACTTTGCTTTGTATTATCACAGTATTTACAAGTGAAACCCTGAAATTATAAAAGCCATCTTTGAGACCTCAAATTCTTTAAGAAAAAGCTCAGCTGAAGGTGAAATATTAATCTGTTACTCTGTTTTTCATCTTCCTTTATGCATGTGAGCAGGATCTATATACCTTTCTGAGATTCATTAAGAAAACAAAGCACTTAGACTACACTTAATGGTGTTGACTCTTAAAAAACGTTTGAATTCACATCTTCTGTAACACTGGTTTATGCCTTTCGCATTCTGATCCTTCCTGATTGAAAATATGCTAACTTTTCACACACTGATATCCGAAGTTCTTTTTTTATGATTTTTTTCCACCATTTTGGTAGAACTGTATTTCGGTAAGCAAAAGAACAAACTTTCATATATATATACATATATATATATATGCCCTCGTGACCAAGAAGGCCAATGGCATTCTGGGGTGCATTAAAAAGAGCATGTCCAGCAGGTCGAGGGAGGTGATCCTCCCCCTCTACTCTGCCCTGGTAAGGCCTCATCTGGAGTACTGTGTCCAGTTCTGGGCTCCCCAGTACAAAAAAGACAGGGATCTCTTGGAAAGAGTCCAGCGGAGGGCCACAAAGATGGTGAAGGGCCTGGAGCATCTCCCCTATGAAGAAAGGCTGAGTGAACTGGGTCTGTTTAGCCTTGAGAAAAGACGACCGAGAGGGGACCTGATCCAGGTTTATAAATATCTGAGGTGTGGCGGCCATAGCGGTGAGGCCAGTCTCTTTTCAGTGGTACGTGGAGACAGGACGAGGGGAAACAGACATCAGCTGCAGCATAGGAAGTTTTGCACGAATGTGCGTAAGAACTTCTTCACGGTGAGGGTGACGGAGCACTGGAACAGGCTGCCCAGGGGGGTTGTGGAGTCTCCTTCTCTGGAGATATTCAAGTCTCGCCTGGACGCCTACCTGTGCGACCTGGTGTAGGGAACCTGCTTTGGCAGGGGGGTTGGACTCGATGATCTCTAGAGGTCCCTTCCAACCCGTACAATTCTGTGATTCTGTGATATACAAAGCATTAGGATAAAACAACGCATTCTTAGTGATAATATTTGTGATTCATGTTTTTCCAATTCTTTCTCATGTTTTACAAAAGGCTCTTCTCTGACATTTCCAAGAAAATAGTCATACATGCTTACTAATGTGTATGCATAGAGTTTCTAGAATTTTTTTTTTTAATTTCTACTTCCTTATTTTATTTATTTATAAAATCTCCCATCAGTATATTGGAGAAAAACAAAGCAAAATAGGTTTAGATGGCAAGTACTTACTAGAAAATAAAAGTAATCAACAAAGTGACTATATGTATTTTTTTTCTGATATTCAATTCCTTTGAATTTCCTTGGTCTATTAAGAATGGCCAGTTTTCCAGATATATATATTTTTTTCTTCCTTGATTCACTGTCAGAATAACTAATGTTATCAAAGGTAGTTCATATTGCTTTAAGAGCTGATGTCTAAGTTCACACGACTTAATAAGCAAACCTCTGCAGGTCAACAATTTTTAACTTGACTATGTTCAAAAGTACACTTATATATTTTATTTCATCTGATATATTTGTAGAAATAGATGTCTTTAGTTTACACAGTTTTGACTCAAGTGAGAATTGTTTTTACCTGGAGCAGGTGATTCCATATACTTCTAAGACAGGGAACTGAGGTGGGAATATTTGGAAAAAAAAAAAAAGGAAAATAATCATCCTTTTTCTCCTTCACTAATGCTCTAAGTTGCTGAAAAGTTAATAAAGATTGACAACGTATTAATTGGAATAGTGGAGCACAGCAAATGACACTTTCATTTTAAAAACATGCAGGAAAGAGGATGTGTGGAACTACAGGTGAGGCCCCTTCAGCTTTACCCCTGGGAAGTAGTGGGAAAGACCTAAAGAAATGAAAGGGATTCATAGTTTTTGGAAAAGCTAAAAGTCATGGAAACCTTGTAATTTATTTTTGAACTTTTTTTTCCCATGTAACCACTTTTAATTATTTTAATTATCCAGGATTGGTTATCTCACCAAAAATTGCACCTCCATAATAGGAGAGAAAAAGCCCAAGATAAAATGGCACTATGAAGTAGTGTCTCAGTGAAATTAAAACCTAGTTTTCGTGTAAAAACGTAAAATCTGGGAAGGTCTGAATTTTTTTTTTTTGAAGAATTACATTAGGGATAACATTTTATTAAATGTAGTCAAGTCATTGTTCTTCAAAGAGTAATGAGTAAGACCAGGAATTGGAGAAACTGTCCCTCCCCTCAAGGATTATAAACATGAACTGTATGCTTCACAAGTTCTGCATTCTCTGTGCATTCCTTGTATATTCAGGCTGCTGCAATCCATCACACTCACATAAAAGTAAGTGTAAGGTGTTTTACTTCAATTTACTAAGTAGCTTTTGTTTTCTTCACGAGTAAACTACTTGTCTATCAACCAAGCTACAGTAAAATTATATATGGAAGAGTTAAAAAATAGAAAGGTTCTACAGTTTCTTCAATAATCTTTTTCTCGTTGAAATGTCTGCACCTGTATAGGAATATACATAATAAACATAAGCTCTTGTGTTAGTACAATCTGAAAAAACAAATTTTTTTAGTGACTAAATGCTCTTAGTGATATGTGTCTTATTTCATCTACCTCTTTTGCCTAGTTTTGAATCAGGCAAGCCAGTTAACAGATTCCAAATCTTACAAGCATTCGAAAAAGCATATTTTTAGACTTTAATGATGCAATATTTCCTTTGTCATACATGATCCAATATTTCTAGATATTTCTATGTTCTCTGTTTCCACAGGTAAAGATAGTGATCTTGATATACTTGGCTTCCAGTTGCACCTTTCTTTTCATTTCTTTGGGTGTAACTCAGCCCTATACCTACTTAAGGTGAGTTAAGTTGGATGTAATAGCACAGAACAAAACAAACTACTTGTTATGCTTACTGTGCTTTCTCTGCAGAGAACAGGAAGACTGAAGTCAGTGTCTAGAGTGCTGAATACTTGGTAAGGAATTCCTGTGCACAGAACTTGCAGCCTCCATCACACAAAAAGCTAAAAGAAAACACAATATAAGGCAAACTGTAAGGTGATGGTCAGAAGAATCAGTATGCAAGCATATCAGTACAGGAGGGACATTAACACGTGGGTGTGACTGATTTATGCATATCCTCCTAACTTATTCACCAGGATAGAGACTGATCCACTGGATCATGACTTTTTCCCTGTTTCTTTAGCCAGTGCATTTTGTTACGTTTGTGTGTGTTTCTTCTCATTTTCTGCATAGATCTGCTTCTTATTGTTAAAAAAATCTCTACTTCCAGACAATCAGTGGAGAAAGGTAAGCTGCTTGCTGGGCCCCTTCTCATGAATATGTTATCAGCTGCTTGGCAGTGGTTGAAGACATTTGGTGACACTGGTTCTCTAAGTCCTAGTGACCTCCACTTCCCTCTATTGTTTTAACTACATCTCTCCTTTCCAGTGGCCTTGAGAAGTTTTAGGAATTTATGATATAAGAGAACTAGGATGAACATGAGCCAAGCACAGGACTATAGGAAAGGAGGCAGGTAGGCAGGCAAAGGAAAGTCACTCCAAAGGCAGCTACAGCCAGTAAGGATCCCTTCAATTTATTTTCTTTCTTACAAAGACAAAGGTGATCAGGGAATATGTAGGAGAATGATGCCTAGGCTTCATCAAGAATATGTTTTATCTCTTAGGTTTGGTTCTGCCACATAGACAATCTTAAGTATTGTCTGTGGTGATAGATCTGAACATCTCAGCTGGTCTTTAGTGAATCTGAACACATTTGTTGATGTCTGATTTATTCATTTATCTGGGAAACACTTTGAGACATTAATAATTTCAGGGCAAGTGCTTAAAGAGATTGAAGCTAAAGCCACAGTTTTTATATGTCATATGATCTGGTCCAAGAAAAAAGATCTGTGAAAATATTAACAGTATTGAGGACTAAGTGTGGCTTAGTAATTTCTTCTCTCCATATGAATGTACATGGATCCTTCCATGTCTCCTACAAAAATACTCTAGAGATCATGCAGCAGATTTTACAATACAATTCAACTCTCAAATCATCCACTCAGATGATAGTCTTCTCCTGAACATCTGTCTTATCCACAGAAGTAACAAAATAGATATATTTCTTTGAACAAATAACTTCATGGAATTTTATTAAAACAACACTAGTTACATATATCTCAAATATTTTGAGCTTTTGCAATTTTTCAGCCCTCCAGCCTCAAAAGTACTGAAAATGTTTGTGTGCTTACAAAAAATTATTAATGATTTTAAAAAAATTATAGAGCAATTAACATTTTTTCTCCAACTTTTGCATGCACCTGCCTTTGATACTGTACTAAGAGTCAGCAGGAAAAAATGCAACGCTGCAAATATATTTTAGCACATGAAACGACACAACTGGGACAGCACACGCCAGTGTAAAGTATCAAATGCTGTGAGACTCCCAAACAGCAATACTTGCAAAATTAGAAATAGAAATAGGCAAAGATCATTAAACAGCAAAATTCTACTAAAGTAGTTACACAGGTAGGGAAACATTATTTTTTGCTCACTGGGCACTTATTTGTTAGTTTATGCTTTTTCTAAGTGCATTCATTAGCTTTTCACTAGCGTATCAGAGAACTAGTTGAAGTATATTTTTTATTGTTTGTCTTTAAACTATAGATTACACTAATTAGGATGCAATTAATCAAAAATTAATCAAAATATGATTGTTTTTGAAAATTGCATATCTAGATTATTCCTCTTGAATCGCCCTGAGTGCTTTGGACTTGTATGTATGACCCTGCACTGGTCTCACATACATCATATAACATTCAGTTATTAGAGGGTGCAACATGTCGCTGAAAAACATCAAGACTTCCTTCTAGAGATTGTACTATGTTTTTAATCCATGCATAATCCAGCTAGCATTAGCACTATTTCTAATTAATTTAAATCAAATGCACAGATGTAAGTAAAGATTCATGCTGCTTAAACACATGGTAACACAAATACATTCATAGTCTGAGAAAAGAGTTCAGATTAATGAATGCTTTAACTTTCAAAAGGTCATGGTACTGTGTCACTGTCCATTGTGAGTATTCACACAAACAAGGAGTCAGAGCAAATTTTCACTACCCTGAGTTTGCAGTGCCATGCAGCAAATACAAATCTTCTGAACGGTGCAGAATTTTGCTTGAAGTAAATCCATGTTAAATACATAGACAAGAAAAGACCATCTGTAAAATCCCTCCTTTTGGAGAGTGCTCAATGTAACCTTTGTGACTACAGCAGCAGTTACTGCAGCAATATGGTTCATCCTGCAGTCACTGTGGTGGACTAAATAAGACATTTTTACTAGTATATTTTCTGGGTTATTTTACCCTCCCCTGATGCTATTCTGCCCTCTGAATGGAGAATCTGCTCATTTGACATCCAATTTCAAGAAATCTTTTTGGTACGCTATTAATACCATATCATCATATACCAGTGCTCAGAATGTGTAAGTCAAAGGTGCCTGACTTAGAAAAAAAGACAGTGTTATTATGAGGTTTACATAAGTAAATGAATCTACAAGCAGTTCTGCAGATTCTCATGAATGATTAGTTCTGCTGCAAAGCACTTGGATTTGGCATTTCAACAGTCATATAAGAATTACTAACCTACCTCCTTGTGAAGGATATTTCCTTGAGCTGCACTAGATAGATTAATCAATGTATCTGGTTAACTTAACCAGAGTGTCATAAGAAATTCCATGTAGAGGGCTTCAGCTAATACCCTGTCCTTGAGAAGAGACATAAGTATCGAAGCAAAGAGCTGAATCAAATGAACTGACTTTGCCTACGAGTAGTGCATACAGTGTACAATCTTGTCTCATCCCCACACTACATCAAGACGAGAAAACAGATTATCCATTGAAGTAGTTTAGCTGACACATTTCTTAAAAAGCATTTTCAAAGGGATTTTATGCTGACTGTGTTTAGGACAACCTATATATCTTAGTGTTAGCTTTAATGTACAGCTTTTATAATAAGCAATATTCAGTTGAATAGCATGTCTTGCCTTGTTCCTATTTTCTCTTTTATTTGGCTATAAATTAATTGATACAGTTAGACCAAGGTCCTGCTTTGAGGCAAACCTACTGGCAAATTTATAAAATGATAAATGGAGCAGATACAACAAAGATTAGCAGTGGAACAGCCATTGGCTCTAGGCAGTTAAAGCAGTGAAGAAAACTCTCTGTTTCCATTTCATTTGCCTTTACTGACAAATTATAAGTTGTGTCAATTATACAAGAGCAAACAAATGTTTTGGACTTTTAAAAATCTGTTGTGTGTAACAATATCTGGTTTAAGGTTATGCTACTGGCATCCTTACAATTATATTTGTAGCAACTGAAGTCAGGAAAGCCAAATTTATTACATTTCATTTGAGCAAAGGTCATTGCAATACTGGTCTCACATTCTGGAAGCCTCTTAAACTCTTTGAATGCTAAATGAAATTTCAGTGAGTTGGAACTTCATGCTGAATCTTATTACAATTCAGTGTTGCTTCTAGCTTTTACTTATCTGGCAGGTTCAAAAGTACATACTGAATGTGAACATTATTCTTTTTCAAATTGTTTTCCAAATCAGACTTTCAATTTCTCACACCTAAGGCAGAAATATTCTTTTCATCAGTTTGCAGCATTTGCACTGAGCACAGACATTACTGTAGCATATTTGTTGCACTTTATGCAAAGTTCTCTTCCACTAAGAAATTGCAGCCCGAGCTTCCTACAGGGAATGCAGGCCAGAGTGCAGCTTTCTAATTGTCCAGAAAGTGGGTTCAGTCACAGGAGAAAGAGAACATGAAATAAATTGCCTCTTCCTCTAGAATCGAGGAGTCTCTAAGCTGCTGCCTCATCTTGATCTGCTGGTGATACTGAATTACAACAGCACTGACTGTTACGATATTACATACTTCGAAGGAGATCAGCTCATACTTGTACACCAGTATCTTGCACTGTTTCATGAGAACTTACAGTAGGGTAATGCCTCTTTGACTTCACTTCTGGAAATAGTAACACAAAATCCTTTTTTGAGCAATTGTCCTGAAATTTGTAATGCTATAGATCCAAAATCTGTGTTAAATTTTACCTTAGTCATTTTAATGATTTCATTTTTGGATTTACTGAGAGTTACTTATCCATAATTTATCTTTGAATTAAACTGAGGAGCTTAGAATCAAATGCAGCTTATTTCACAGAACCATATTAATTCATTTGTTTATTTTACCACTCCTCTCTCCTTTTTGCTAACACCTCTGAAACATAACTTGAGTGTTCTCTACTCAGTGCTCATTCTTTTTAGAGAAGCTAGAAATGAAAAGTGTACATGAAAGAAAAACATTGGAGTTAGATTGATTTAAAGAGAAATATCACTCTTACTTATTTTCTAGCACTTTCTCCAGTTTTTTAGTGTGCTCAGGTAGTCAGAAAAGTGTGTGCAAAATGCTGCCATCATGTGGTCTGCTATGAATTTTAGTTTTTTCATTAGTTTCAGCATATTTTACATATATTCCCCTGCCACCTTTAATTCATTTTTTGGAGCAACAGCTCCCAGTGTGAGTAAGCCTTGCTACTAGTTAGGTCTGCAACCTCATAACCTTCTTTGAAAGATGTCACAGTCACTGCACACCAAATGAGAAAACAAATTGTCCTATATCTAGACACTTAAAAAACTGAATATGCAGATATCAAAAACCAGATCCTGCAAACATGGGCAGTTCCCATGCCTACTTTCTAAGCCAAATTGATATGATGGAAGAAAAAGCAAAACCAAAAGTCAGAGTTAGGGATTGATTTGCTCACAGCTGTATGTGCGGTTGCCTGGAGAGCGAAGTGGCAAACAGCAATAACAATAAGAACAATAACAACAAAAAAGCAGCCAAGAAAATAAGAAGCAAAGGATTAGAAACATGGCTCTGAAAGAAAGCAGAGAGGTAGAACATTTGTCTGAGCACTTGCTGGAAGGCCTTTTTGCTGGATCATTTAGCAAAGAAGTGGCTTCCCACTGCTTGATTCCTTCCACTTTCTAAGAGCCATGGGGCTGTAAAAACAGCACAAGACAGAGCTGCATGTATCTTGGTCCAGTCTCCAGATATAAATCAGGATCATCTATTCTGAAAGCAAGTCACACTAATGTTTATTTTAGCTTGATCTTAGAAATGTCCAGAGATAATGTTTCCCCAGCCTCTCTTGCTAAAGTAGTCTTTGTCCCCTGCTGAAGTGCCTAACTCTGCCTGTTCTTTTCTAATTACCAAACTTGGCTTTCCTTGGTGTCATTTAAAATTGTTTTTTCTTTTCCTGTTCCTGCACATGCAGAATATTTATTCCCATCTTTTCAACATTGACCTTTTTTTGATTGCCTCTTCCCAAACTATTTCAGTGTTTACTCTCATGTCATGTATAAGATCTTGAACTCACCTTTCGCAAAATCACAGTCCCTTTGCAGAAGGAGCATTGTGAGCAAGCAATAGACACTTTGTGGTAATAGCTGATGTCCATGACAATATTTACTTCTCATATACCTAAAAGACCAAATACAGCTACACTTTTCCACTGAGCCAAGATCTTTCCTTAGCCAACATTTTCTATAGGGTGTAGTTTGTGGCTAATTTAGTTCACCACAGATGCAGAAATGTATGGAGTAGAAGACTGAGTACACATTTATGGCTCAAAGGATCTTCTAATCTCCAGTGCAAGTTACTTTTAAACTGTGAGAAGCTGAAAAATTGAAAAAGAATGTCTTTCCTTCCCGACTTTCAGTTCCTCGCTATTTCAAATTTCCTCCTATGAGTTAAACTTATTTTTAACTATATGTAAATGCCATTCACAAGACCAGAAATAAGTATTAAATAGTTTTCAGTTGAACAGTTAGATAACAATCAAGTGAAACAATCAAGGTAAAAGTGAAAACTCTTAATTACAAACGTGTATTTTTTTCAATAATGTATATAATCACACATATATGTATTTTATTTACAAAATAGTTTAGCCTTCAATCAAGGCAAAATCTGTTCTTTCAAAGCTACTGGAGGCTGGAACAATGCTTTTATGAAGAAAGGCTGAGGGAGTTGGACTTGTTTAGTCTGGTGCCTTCCAGCACCTAAAAGAAGTCTGCAATTAGGAGAGAGACTATTTACATGGCCTGGTAGTGGCAGGACAAGTTGAAATGGCTTTAAAATAAAAAATGGAGTTGTATATTAGAACAAAATGTTTCACTCAGAGAGAGGCGAGGCACTGGCACTAGGCTACCTAGAGAAGCTGTGAATGTCCCATCTCTGGAGGCATTCCAGGGCCAGGTTGGATGGGACACTGCACAGCCTGATCTAGTGAGTGGCAACTGCTCATGGCAGAAACCATTCTATGATTCTATCATTCTATGATTTTACTATTCTATGAATTTCCTTTCCAGCTATAAAAATAACCAATCTACCATCTAGTTCAGAGAAACTGTGATATCACTTTGCTTTTGATATCCTTTAGCTGTTTGTTTTCTTTTAAAATCATTTTTATAAAACCTCAACCTTCGGTCTTTCCATCTGACTCTCATATAAGACTCCACTATCATTGCTGGCAGGTTGATGCAAGGTAAGCATTTATTAATTAAAAACAAAGCAAAAACGAATAAAAAAACCCTATATTTTTCTCAGAAAATAGTAATTGAGAATATATTACGTTTCTTTATCTGATCCATTCTGTGGGTATAGATGCATGAAAATATTACTGCAATATATATTTCATAGTACTGGGATATATTCAGACTCTTTTTTCTTGCCAAATGTGAGGTCTACTCCTATTCAATGGGTGAGAACTAGGATATCTACGATACTTGGTGAAGTTTCATATGCTTGTGTGCTTACCAGCTGCTGAAAGGATTCAGTGCTTTATCTTTGCCAGTAATTTGTAATTTTGTATTGAATTTGCTTTCAGCATTTCATTTGCTAAGTAAAGGGATGGCCCATTTGTTACCTGTCATGACCTTGTGTGCACTGTAGTTACATTCTTTCATCCTGTGACTCTCTCAAACTGTCCTAGATGATAGCTTAACAGTTTAAAAACCAAATACGTGCTTTCCTTTTGAGCCTTAAATATAATCTCTGATTAAACCTTTTTGTTTTTCGTCTAGATTCTATCAAAATAAATTGTTATGTGTGAGACAGAATTGAGAGGCTGTAGAATTTCCATTACTGAAGGATTCTGAGGACAAGTTAGAGAAACATCTGTCAGGACTGGTTAGGTATAGTTGATGTACCCTGGAGGTAAAATAGGTGACCTTCATAGTCCATTTTTCCCCTTTTCTCTTTGATTTTATAATTGGCTGCCGAGTATACAGTCGGAAAGTCAGTGACTTTATTCTTCACTATGTACTCTTTTTCCTGAACTAAACTAAAATGCCATTGTTCATTTGTTTGTATTTCCCTATGGGTAATTTGGAGTGTCAGGATATTTTGTTCCAGCATTTCTGCAACAAAAATCTCCACCTGTTTTTGGTTTTTATTTTTTGGCATGGGCAACCTTTTCCAAGGTGGTTTCCTACCCTTATGTAATAACAGCAGAGCCACTTTCCACTTTTAACTGATTTGCAAAACTCCACACATACACAAAAAAAGGAGACATCTCCTTTGCTTCTGCCTTACTTTACTGGACCTTGTTTACCTTACAAATCTGGAAACTGGAAGAATAAAACATTTGAAAAAAATTGAAATCTATCTCAGTACAGATTCAGTACAAAAGCTGTATGTGCACACTTCTGATTTCAACACTCCAAAGAAAGTTTATTTTTATGTATGAAACCTTGAGTTGCTCTGTACACACCAGATTTAGGGTTACCCAAGATTAAAGTAACATATAATTTTAAAATACTTTGCCTCAAACTTAGGCTTTTATAAAATAACACATATAACAAGGAAGATGACTTTTCATTAGTAAGGATTTCAGAACTAGAAGATGAGCATTAAGTATTTCTTTGGGAAATTAAGAAGGATCTTTTAAATTAAGAACAGGCTATTCATCATTTTACTGATAAAGTGACACTATTCATGGACATCCCGTGAATTTCATTGTAAATAACGCACAAATGCTCTCATCAGCCCAAATGGTATTTTGAAAATATCTTAAGCTCTCGTTTATAAAGCACTTTTTATACCAAATGGAGAATTAAATGAAAAAACTTGCTCTTTTTGATGAGTACCTGATTTAAGAGCACTGAAGTAGGCTTTCCTTAGAGTGCAGAAAACCACAGTTGCTTTCAGTCTCTTGAATTCAGACATTCTTTAGGAAAAGGTTACTTTTAATAGGGAGAAAGCTGAATCTTGGCAATGAAAAAGTTTTAAATGAAAAGATTCTAAACAGACCTCCCCTGTCTCCTGTCTGTATCTTTACCCTTGGTCTCAGCCTAGAAACTTGTTGTGGCTTTCTCAATTGTCTGAAACTTGGCATGGTTCCCTCTGGAGCAGGAAGGAAGTGTAGATTTGGGGTGGTTTGGGTGTTTCTTCCCCCTTTTCTCCTGGACTTGCAGATATACCTATTCCTGAAGCTCAGGAAGGCTCAAGGTGGGCTTGGTTCTTACCATGACCAAACCCCTTCCTACTGTTTTCTGTCTTCCTGCCTGATGTTTAGATCCCAGAGCAGTCGAGAAGAAAGCCTTCTGCCCTCCTTCCTACCAGATACACACCTCAGAAATTCAACACTTTTCTAGTATAAACTAGAAAGTCTCTCTGAATAGTCATCTTCTTGTCATGAAAAGAGATAAAATTTTTTTTAATTAAAGTGCACATAAAGCATCAAATATGGAAACAGAAATCTGAAAAGAGTCTCAACACTCACATTGTTTATATCCTGTTCTCACCAGGAAAGGTAATTATTCATTCTGGTGTTATTCAGTGGTGCAAATTTATATTATTACTTCATGCTGGGACAGCCTCACCTTGAGCACTGTATGCAGTTTTGGGTGCCACAATAAAAGAGAGACATAAAACTATTAGAAAGTGTGCAAAGAGGAGCTGCAAAGATGGTGAAGTGTCTGGAGGTCAAGGTGTGTGAGGAGCAGCTGAGAGTCCTCGGTTGGTTCAGCCCAAATCAGAGGAGCTGAGGGAAGGCCTCATGGCGGCTGCAGCTCTTCACAGGAGCTCTCCTCTCTGTGACAGTGGCAAGGCACAAGGGAACGGCATCAGGCTGTGTCAGGAGCGGGTTGGAGGGTGTCAGCAAAGGGTTCTTCACCAGAGGGTGGTCGAGCCCTGGAACAGGCTCGCAAGAGCAGTTGTTATGACCTTGAGCTACTGGAGTTCAAGGAATAGGGTTAGATACCACTCTCAGACAAATTGATTTTTTGTGCGGAACTAGGAGTTGAACTTGATGATCTTTGTGGGTTCCTTCTAACTCTGGATATTCTGTTGTTCCGTAATTTAATATTATGCAAGAATTTAGTGGTAGTTTATCTTTATATATTTGACTTCGTGTCAATTAAAAGGATAAATCCTGGTGCCTTGGTACTCTTTAATTCAACAGAACTAAAGAATGTGTCTTAATGAAGAAAATAAGCACCTCACCAAAATAAGTGCCTAAAAAAGGAAGGATGAATCATTGCTTAGATGTGATGCTTTTTCTCTGTTTTTATGGAAAGGAACATAAGCTTAGTCATCTTCAGACATTCCATGTTAGTTAAGGTGAATACTGTTCTAGATGTTCCCATCAAAAAAGGAAGTAATTTCAGGTTTGATTTTCCTGGATGGAATGTTACTGTCATTCTTAATGTAAAGATGTAGAGGCAGAAGACTGAAAGTGCATGCCGAAACTGACATTAGTACAATATAAACAGAAAGAAAACTATAGTTTTTAATTTGCAGAACCCTATTTTCTTTTCTGATATAAACAAGTCAGTCTCAGACTGAACAGTATGAGAGAAATCACAAGCAGACACTGAATTAATGCATTCCCTCTCCACCATGCCTTGGTAAATTTTATGTATGAGGCTTCCATGGAGCTGAGGGAGACATGAGAAAAAGCCAAACATACGAAAACCACCTTTGAACAAGGAATAAGACAATCAAACAAGAGGCTCCTGGAGTCAACAATATGGTGCCACTGGATACAGTACCACAGAGAAGAAGCTTGTGCCTTCAACTTCTGAGCATGAAAACTTAGCAATTGCTAAAAATATCCCAGGGTTCTGGGGTTACATCTTAAATAACTTATCTTGCCTATTTTTGTTGCTGAGATATTTTTTCACCACTCATAGGTCAAAAATTCAGTTCAGCTCAGTGTGCTTGATATTGATCTTAGAAAAATCTTGCCAATTAGCCTGAATCTTTGTGGAAGCATATTTTAATAAATTTTCAACATTAGCATCCATGCCCCTATGCAGGAAGGCAGATGTGAGAACCACAAGAGGCAAGGGTAGATCAAGGTCAATTTATAACTTCAGTAATGCATTCTAGAACTTGTAGCCAGAAATCTTTAATCAAGGACCAATCATAAATTAAGGAACTTAAAACTTTAAAATAACTCTTGATAACTTGACTCATCTTTAGGGAACAGAGACTGTTATATAACAGCAGATAAAAATGTTAAAATAAAGTTTTCTAAAACTGATTTTCCTTTAGCTTAACAATCTGATAGCTGTAATTCCGGTCATCACTCTAACACTCCCCTTAAACTGGATCATTTATAGGCCTTTGAGCTGTTATGCAAGTACAGAATCTGGACAAAACTATTCAGATCAATTGTTGTATTTCCCTTTTACTCCAGGAATAAAATTATTATTAACTAATATTAATAATGATAATAAGAAGAATAACAATATAACAAAAAAACAGTGCCATGTTTGAGAGAATAAAAGAAAGATGTAAAAACTGTGGAGAGTTTCTGACCACCAAAGCAGGACATTACTTCAAGGTTTGAGGTAGAACATACAAAAAGATCCAGAATTTGCCTCTGACAAAGTAATTAAGTTTGTCAAGCAAGCGAATTTGCTTTGTCCAGTCTGATATTTATAGGGATGGATAGCGACTTTGCAGTTTGGACATGAGAAAGAATTCAAAATGAGAATAAAAAGAGACCTGCGGGAGAAAGTTATTTACTGTTCAAACTCAGAATCAACAAAACAAGTACAAGGAGTTGTTCATGATACAGCATAAAATGCAAGATAAAATTATGCCCAGAAGCACTACTGTATGATGGTTTGTCTACCACAATACTTGCAAAATAGGTGCAATATATTCATACAGGGAATTAGACTTTGGTCATTGGGCGCTGGCATAAACAATTTTCATGTTTTTGCATATAGGAAGCCAATATTAGCTCAACGAAAACAGTTTATCCCCATAGCTTAACAGAAGCTTAACCAAGAAATAACCTCTCACAAAGAATTTAATGCTTGTTTGTTTGCACATCCATTTGGGTCATTTGCAGATAGGGTGCAAATCTGAGAAAGATCCATTTGGTCCTGATGCATATTCTGGACTCAGCAGGACCTTCAACTGGGAACTGTGAGGGCACAGGGCCCAAGGAAGGCATCTGGCAGGATGCCATGGACCTAATTGCTGGTGGACTAGTTCTGTTAAACAGAGATGTTTAATGAACTCATACAGCAGTCATATGGGAGCAGAAAATTATGCAAGCAGGATTAGTTTTCCTAAGGATTCCTCAAAATGCCTACATGTTTGAAGCCTGCATAATCTGTATTCACCATCTAATGAGCTGGTAACTTGTCAACACACAAGACCAGATCCACTGGAGGCAAATGTAGCAGCATGAAAATTCTTTATTTTCCCTGATTTATATTGTCTGATTTGTACTCTTCTGGATAGGTCACTGTGGCTATTATCCTAGTTTCACAAATAAGCCATTTGTTTTTATATTTGGCAAACTACGGACACAAATTTAAGCTGCACACAGTAAGACTGATGTACATCCACATTGCACATATGAGCTGTCCCAAGAAGTCCAAGAGGCTGTTGGAGAGCACTAACACAGTCCCTGCTTACAAGGCCACTAAGTCAGTGTGTGGTCCTGTCATACTGTGCATGGACAGACCAAGAAGGATGGGATGTGGAATAGTTTTCCTGATTCTGTTCTGTCACAATCTGTTTATAATTAAAATTATAAAACTTGCTAGTGCTGCTGCTGCTGGACAAGGAGTCCACTGTGGACTTGTAGATATAAAAGAAATCAGAGAAAATACTTCCAGCTTATTGTCTGGAGCTGACTCAGCTTCCTAGAAGAAGGCAGTGTAGGTGTTTCTCAAACAGAAAATAATGGCCCATCTCCTGCAATATCAAAAGCAAGTCTTTCATTCCACACAAATGTAAAATAAGGCAAAACCTTTTCCCAGCATGTTGATAGCAGGATAACAAGAGTATGTGTTGTTTGTTTTGCCTGTGAAGGCTCAAGCCACAAGCAGCTTGAGCAGCTTAAAATAACTGGGCCCTAAGGGATGCAATCACCAGTCAGTGACCAACTTTTCCCTCAAAGCTGCGATACTGACAACTCTGGACAACTTCTCTGCACCATGGGATAGAGTGGGGTAAAGAGAACTTCAGGAATGAGATATTTGGCACTGAAAGCATTAACAATGATCAGCAGTTTTTCAGGAATATCTTAAAGGCATGCTTCTGTTTTTGTATGATATGTATCAACTAACTTTTAAAACTTATGCTGTAGAAATATAGCTTCCATCCAGAACTGATGGAATTCCTGATTAATGCACTGAGCCCAACTTTTATCAGCACAGCTACACATGTGAGACAATTAGGCAGGATGTTGTATGCTGCAAACAGAAAAGAGTCAGGGTAAGGGCACAAGCTCTAGCAAATTATCCATTTTGCTTAATAGTCACAGTGAAGTGAACAGGTCAGAGACGGTCCTCATTACTCAGTACAGATGAGGTTGCTTTGCGCAGGGGCACTCAACCTTTACCAGGACATTCACTCACTTTCCCTGACAAGGTTATTTACCCAAGCATCCCTTGTGTCTAATATCCTCATGGGTTCTGCATGTCTTTTTAAGGCAGGCAGCTGGTAGATGTTACAAAGCTAGTGCACTATTAGTAAAAGGTGTAAAAGATCTGTAGCTCTACAAAATGACATTGGTGCCATTCACTGAGCAGTTCCAAAACTTACTACCTAGGATCTTCCTTCTTCCCACAGATCCCCAGTGTTTTAAGAATTTAGATTCACTCTGCCCTCTTTTATCCACATGTACTGACCCTATAAATCTCACTGTCTCATCAGATTTATGCTCATATTTGTTACTGTAATGACTCAATGATGACCACTCTTATATTGCATATATTAACAGCCAGATAAAGCATTTAAGCAATTTCCTTAATGAGTCTCTTGCTTTGATGCCAGGTTAACAATGGATTGGAAGTACAAGCTTTGCCAAAGCACGCTCTAAAGCTACATTATTACACAGTAGTGATAAAGCATCTATGGGATGATTTTAAATGATGATGATCATAATCTACTTTGTTCAACATATTAGAATTGCTATTCAACCATTAACTAGCTGGTACTCTGGGACAGAAAGATAAAGACTCATTTAAACATTAAAATGTTGGAATGAGGCCATAATGACCAACAGGAAACAAAATCTTATACCTACCCAAACCATAGTGATAAGAAATACCTGAACTAACTTCATAATGAGATATCCAGTAGGTGATTGTATTTTTGATGTATTTTCATTTATTGTGTATTGTTGAGAATTCTTAATATTTATCTTTATTCATGAAGCTCTAGGGCAATCATCTGGAAATAGCCATTTTTTTCCTTGAAAAGTTTACCAAATTTTAAAGAATTAAAATCTGATGTAAGGTTATCTGTTTCTTCCAATTTCCTACTGCTTAGTGACAACTACTAGGCAGTAGAGGATATAATTATTACCAGAGAGTGCTTGAAAGGCTTCTGGTAATTGGAATTTCAGTAAACCTTGCCAGATCATCTAGCAATATCAGGAAGACGTCTGAGTCATTGCTCTCTTGACAATCTACTGACTTTTTTCAGATGGCAAAGTCACTAGACGAGTTAATGTGTTTTTTGTTTGTTTGTTTGTTTATTTGTTTGTTTGTTTTCATGCTGTGGTAAGAATATCTTACTTTAAATGCTTGAGGTGCTTTTTATTTCATGCTTCTTTGACTGCTAATGCAAACAGCATTGAATCTTGAAAATATTTGGTTATTTCTACCCTAACCAGCTTTTCTAGAGTGTATGCAAGAGTAAGTTACGATATAGAAAAATCTTTATAATGACACAATTATTAAAAACGATAACAATCCTTTTTTAAAATATTGCTATGAAAATAAGTAGAACTTCATCCATGTGGCCTAAGGTACTTTTGCTCTGGCATTATTTATCTACCTATTAGCACAGCCTGGTCTCAGTCCTTTTGCACTCTGTGGTAACTCATGCCTTTTGCTGGTTGGTGGTAACTTGGGGTCAGTGGATGACTCTCCATAGGTCTGGTTGTTGGCAGCTTCCCATGGTACCTCTCCAGCTGCTCTTCTCCTTGACATGGACCATGTAGAAACTGGTATAATAGTGCTTTTTTCATTCATCTTTGCAGAGAACTTATCTCTATTAAGGGTGTGCCTGCACATCAAAACAGAGGTGCAAAAGTAGCATGCTGGGACTATAATCTCATCTAGAAAGATTTGGATTAGCATGGCTATTTAAACTAGTTTAAAATCCATTGCCTCACCTTCATTTTGTGGCCTTCAAAAGAGAAAAAAAGTCTTCATTCATAGCTGAAGATCATTCACGTAACCATCTCTGTTAATTTGAATTTCTTTTTAGCTTTATCAAAAAAGTAATGGAAATTAAAATTAAATAAATAAATATAGAAATATATAATTGAAAAGTGAAAACTGTCAGCATTTATCTGAATATCTAGTTTGTGCTGCTGTGGTCTGAGCGTGCATTTCTACACTCTTTTTTCCACTTGCTTCAACTAACTTTCTTATGGATGGGTGCTGGGAAAACTCACACTGGTAAATGTGTAAAGCAATATAGGAGTTTCATTATTCCAAAGATAACTTCAGGTTTAACATGTACAAATTTTCTAATCATGTTATTTGTATATGTCCTATATGTGCATTAAGTATGTCAAACTAAATAAAAAATAATTATTAATGAGTGTTAACAGAAATATATGGTACTTTCTTGTACCATAGAAACATGACATATAAATAAGATTTTTATAACAAACACGGTCAAGATGGATAATTAAATTTTGTATTTTTTATGCCAATGAAAACATCTTGCTAAACATACTGTGATCTAAGAATGACTACAAATGATGTAGCTCTATATTTTTTTAATTAAGTCAATTATCTTTAAAAGTAATTGACTAACTGAACTTAAATTTTGTTTTAATGTTATTGTATAGCCTATTTCAGAGGGTTAGGATAATCAGAGTATCTTGGTCAGCATAATATGTAGGCATGTAACAGCTGACAAGCAAAATCAGCTCTCCTTTGGAAGCCTGCTTTTTCTCGTTACAGTGCATTTATGCTGAGAGGTCACTTATGACAGCATTTGGCATCATGAAGGAGAAAAAGATCTAAGGATCTCATCTCTATTTTCTAAGAGGTTTGCTTTCTTCTTCCCCTCTGGTCAGCTGTTTGTTCTCTAAGGACAGCTAGAACAACCCCGGAAGGTGCAATACTTTTAGTACAGAAAAAACTAATAAATTGAATTTAGAGTAAAAACAAAGTCTTCTGTTTGATTTTGCTTAGAAAATTACCCTGTGTAATTGCCTGAAGTGTCTGGCCTGTACAGGATACAGCTAAGTGGTGTTAAGGCAGCTCTTTCCAGTTCCTTAATACTAATCATCTACATTTGCCTCAGTGGATATTAGTGTAACCTGGGGCTCCTGTGAAGTAATGGAGGCCTTGCTGGCCCAAATAGGAACCATCAGGACGGACCTAAATTGCACTCTATGCTGGCAGGCCTATGAGGAAAAAGACGTGAAGAAGAGTGGCTTAAGGCACAGTGACCTGCTGGAATTTAGGGGATTTCATACCAAGGGATTTCTGGTTGATGAGGGTTCTATGGAAACTATGGTAGCATGTAAAGACACCATTGGTCCACATGGATTACTTGCCTGAACAAAAAGTCTGACCGCTCTCTTTTGTGCATTTCCTAATTTTTCAGTGAACTGGACAATACTTTTTTCAATTATGTAATTTCTCTTTCATTCGCAACAGGTGTGGTATGTCTGACCATTATTTGGCTTTTTCTTTGTGGTGGAATGTGTAAATGGAAGTTATTCATCCTTTCTAGATTTATATACTCCTTCCTTTAAAAAAGAGCAGGGCCAGTAATACTTGGCTGAAACAGATAAACCATGGGGAAAAAAAAAAAAAAAAAAAACAAAAAACTAATCTAATAATTACAAGGGGAAAATTAATTATTTTGAAGTCTACAGGTTGCTTTAAACTAATATGTTGGATGAAAAAAGAAAATAATTTAAAAATAGAAGGATATCTTCACTACTAAATGCTTGAAAAATATTTGAAAAATTAACATATATAAATGAATTAAAAATATTCTGCAGCAATCCCAGTAGCAAATTCAAAAGTAAGAAAAAAAGAAAAGATGAGCCTTTAAGGAAGAAAAAGCCTTTAGGCTTTTATGCATCATAAACTGATCCCAGAACAATAGAATAGAGTTGTCCTGAAAAGCTCTGATATATTTTTCATGTTTCCATTGTTTAGTTTCATTTTATTTGTAATGTCTACTTTTCTAATTCATGTAGGTAACATAGCACTTCAGGAAGCTCAGTAGTAATCTCAGTATCTAAGTTTGCTGCTAATTATATGTGTTAATGTTTGAAGCTTTCATGACACTGAGGTTAGAAAAATCACAATAATGCTAAATTTATGACATGAAATAAGTTTTATATGGCTAGAAGCAACGTCTCCTGTCTCCCTTTCCCTAGCTGTCAACCAACACAATCTTGCGTAGGGTGCAGCATTGTTCCCAATATATTTTCACTGGCTTTTCCAAATTCTACAGTTTTGACCCCATTAATATTGAGGCAGATAAAGAAAATATAACAAGGCAGGAGCTCTTCCTATCCTCCAGAAATCCTTCTTTGGGATGGATATTGGTGGAATTGGTGGTATAGTAGAAGCAGGCTGTCAGATGGCAATGGTTTCTGATGCAGTGACTGTATGACCATCTTATACTCTGAAGATAACCCAAAGGCTTGTGGGGTGGCTGAGGAGAGCCAACATTGGTGTTTTACTCTTTGTGAGCAATCTAACAAAGCAACATGAGAGCAGTCTCACAGGGTGACTTACTTGTGATCTAGGAACTGCTCAGGACCATCAACTTCCTTATACTTTTTACAAAGACTTTGTGAAAGGTAGATCATGCCATTATTCTTCACAAGCATTTCAGTCACTATGTCCCTGTAACCACAAGTTTTTACATCCTTGGATCAAGTCTTCTACCAGCTGATTAAATCCAGATGCTGGAAACATATGGAAATGCTCTTGGTCCCAGTTTTTATGACAAGGTTTACTGAGAAGGAAAAGAAAATCTTAATTTTTCCTGAACTACTTTTTCAAACATCTTAGTGGGTTTGATGGTGATGGGTTTATAACAGGACATGATGATCTTAGAGACTTTTCCAACGTTAATGATTCTGCTATTCTTTCCTTAAGGTACTGAAGTCCAGACCATTAATACTGAGCTGCCATCAAGGCTTAGCCTTTGAATTTCTTACACTATGTAATATGCTGAACTGAAAATGAATGAAGACCCTTGAAAGCACTGGCTAAAGTTGAGACTCTCTATTCATTCGGAAGATTAATTTATCAAAAAATAAAATCTAGAGGAAAAAGTAAATAGCTGTGTCTCTGAGACAGGTCAATACCCCTGCTTCTTGAGCTTTGCCAGAGTAAACTTTCACTGGTCTTTCAGGCACTGTTAAACAGGATGTGGAATCAAAGAATGATAGAATGTTTGGGTTGAAAGGAACCCTTAAGATCCTGTAGTTCCAACCCCGTTCTATAGGCAGAAACACCTCCCTCTAGACCAGGATTCTCATAGTCCCACCCAGCCTGGCTTTGAATGCTTCCAGGGAGGGGGCATTCACAACCTCACTGGGCAACCTGTTCCACAGTCTCACCACCCTCACAGTAAAGAATTTCTTCCTAACATCTCGTCTAAATATACCCTCTTACAATTTAAAACCATTTTCCCTTGTCCTATCACTACATGACTTTATAAAAAGTCCCTCCCCATCTTTCCTGTAGGCTCCCTTCAGGCACTGGCAGGCTGATATAAGATCTCTTCAGAGCCTTCTCTTTTCCAGACTGAAGAGCTCCAGATCTCTCAGCCTGCCATCATAGAGAGGTGCTCCAGCCCTCTGATCATCGTCATAGCCCTCCTCTAGATCTGCTCCAACAACTCCATGTACTTCTTGTGTTTGGGGCCCCAGAACTGGATGTAATACTCCAGATGGAGTCTCATGAGAGCAGAGTAGCAGGGCAGAATCACCTCCCTCAACCTGCCGGTAAAACTTCTCTTGATGCAACCCAGAATATAGTTGGCCTTCTAGGCTGCAAGCACATGTTGCCAGCTCATGTTTTTTTCATCAGCTGACAGTCCCAAATCCTTCTCCTCAGAGCTATTCTCAAGCCATTATGTCCAACCTGTGCCTGTGCTTGGGATTGCTCCAACCCAAGTGGACCTTGCACTTGGCTTGTTGACCTTCATGAGGTTGGCACGGGCCCACCTCTCAAGCCTGTCCAGGTCCCTCTGGATAGCATCCCTTCCCACTAGCATGTCTACAGCAGCACTCATGTTGGTGTCGTGTGCAAACCTGCTGAGGGTGCACTCCATCCCACTGTCCATGTTGCCTGCAAAGATGTTATATAATACTGATTTCAATACCAGTCTATGAGGAATGCCACTTTTCATCAGTCTCCACTTGAACATTGAACTGTTGACTGCAACTCTCTGCATGTGACCATGCAGCCATTTCCTTATCCAACGAGTTGTTCATCCATCAAATCCATTTTTCTCCAATTTGGCAAGTAGGATGTCTGGCAGAACAGTGTCAAATGCTTTGCACAAGCCCACGTACATGACATCAGGCCTGACCCACTTGGTAGTACTGGAAAATTAGACAGGCAAAGGATGCACGTTTGTTATTCTTCTGCTGGAATGTAAGCGTGACATAACAGGTTCTGATTACAGCTTCATGATTTTTTACTTATGCAAGAAAAACATTTTGAATATGGTTCTGTGTTTAATAACAGAACTGCATGAGCTAAATAATGAATATTCATGGGTGCATTGCACCTGGATCAATTCCTCAGTCCATTTGACTCCATAACTGCACAAATACCCATGCAAGCATCACATTTAGGTGTAAAAGAGGTTCAGAGGAGAAAAAGGAAGGTGCACTGTTTCAAACCTATATTTCTACAAGGAGCTGTGATATTTGCTTTGGGCTTTTGACAAGAGCCACTTCTTATCTGTGCTTGCACTGTCTTCAGTGCTTGCTGATAGCAATGTAAGTTGTAGTTATACTCTCTATAGGAATCCAAACTGACAGGTAAGGTGGCAGAGGCATTTAGTTTTCAAAGTCACATTCATAGTTCGAGTTGTCTGAATTCAAACAGATTACAGCAAAAGAAATGTAAATGCCTAGCCATATCCTTAGACACCTGATACATGTCACTGCACTGCTCTTCTCTTATCAGCAAAATATTAATTGCCATTATCTTTTCTATCACTGTGAATAATCACCTCACTGATAGTTTCCGTATGACTATTTACATTTAAATCAAATCCCAAAGTATTGAAGTTATGCAGTGAGGGATATCTTACATTGAATCAGTAACTGAGTCATAAAAACAGACAATTTTCCTAGTCTTTAGATCTTCTTCAGAAACAAAAGCAGTAAGACTGAAGGTAAGATCAGAGTGAGAACAATCTTGCTTAGAATTTGATTTAATTATGTTGATTTACTCTTTTGGAATTTAAGCAGAACTTTGCTTGTTAAGCTGCAGGTGAGTGAGTTCTAGCAGGCAACAGAATAAGATGGCTTTCTGGCCATGGATAGTGAGTAGTTGTGCCTGGCAGGGATGCAAGGCAGTTACACAGCAAAAGCTACCTGTGGTGCCCTTAAAAACTACAGCATTTTACTATATAACAATACATTCTTCTGCCTATATGAAGATTTCATGAACATTTGAGGTAGAAACCCAGAAGGACAGGCAAACTCCAGAGGCCCATGTTAGTGGCACTCAAATCTACTTTTAGTAATTTAATCCTAATTAAACAAGAGGCAGATAAAGGTTTCAAGCAAAAGCATTTAAAACTGTTCATAAAAACACCTTATGAGCAAATCATAAAGCATTTCAACAAATGCCATATCTGAAACTTTATCTAATCTGTTGTCTACAGAAAACAGTCTGTATTTGAATGGCTGATAACTTGTTTGTTAGTAATGATGCCAGAATGTTTAATGTCTTTAACAGATACCATAAAAAATGTCTTTCCATGAGCATCATAGGTCACTATGCAAAAACTGTAGCAATGAAATATTCATCCTATCAAACATATGCACAATGAAGCATTGAGATCTTATTAATCTTTTGAATTAGGTGAAATGTCTACAGAGCATGATGTAAAAGTCCAGTAGAATCTAGTAACGTATGGTACTTAAGTCCAATAGTGAAGCAATTTTACTACACCAGAGTAGATGTACTAATTTGCAGCCACCATATAGTTGAACAGTTATTTCAGACTAGTTAGCTTTCAAAGTCTATTTTAGCTTGCTTTTGTTGCTTATCTTGACTATCCATTTCTGCCTGACTCCACTCTGTGAGCAGACAAGGAACATGAATGTTAACACTCAAGAGTACATCATCTCCCAAAGTGATAGGATTATGAATATTCAGTTACAACCTTCTAGAGCTAAGCAGCTATGTTTAGTCAGCCTTTCTGGAAGATAAATGGGATTCATTATATGATTGTTCTGTGAAATATATAGAGAGATGGGCATAATTCTTTCTTTTCCAACATATATTAGTAAACTGAAAATGCTCTAGAGGGCACTCATTAAGTGTAGAGGAAATCTACAGAATTTGGGGGAAAAATTGCCTTCTCCCCTTCCCCCCCACTTTTTCCTTTCCCCTGCAACTTTTGAGAGTAAAGGCAGAAAGCTTTCAAAAAGTGCTGACAGCTTTTGAAAGAAAAGCTCCTTTCTGAATGTGGTATGATGAATATGCACAAAAGTTTATGACAGGAATGGAAGATCTTTGGTTTCAATGCAATTGAGAAAATTCTGGGTCTTACAGTCAGTGCACATCAGCCAAACTCCATTGGCGACAACACAGTTGTGGTGGTTGATGCTAGCCTGTTGTCAGCAATAAGTGTAAATATTATCTGACAAACACAAACCACAAAGGATTAAAACAAAGTAGACAAGCAAAGAAACCACAAAACGTCCCCCTACCCATCAATTCTAATGTGGGTCCAGGATCATGTCTTTTAATAGCTTAGCTGTAACTTTTTGCAATAAAATACAACATAGTTATGACTTAGACAGTTTTCATTACTCTATAGGAATTTAACATTTTTTCCAGTATTCTCTGGTTTTGTTTTACACAGGACTGAATTAGTAGCAGAGATGAAAGTCTGTTTCTTAAATTGTAATTAACTGAATTGATAACTAAGAATTTTCTTCTGTAATAGAAAAAAAAAAATCAAATGCATAGGATGCAATTAATCTCATGATTGGTTTGAGCAACAAAATGAGGGAAAATATTATCCTAACAGATTATTCTGTTGGTATATGGCATATATATAGAAATGAAAGGAAAACTTCAACTCTGTTTGAAGCCAGAAATCTGGGTAAGAACAGATTAGGTCCAAGAGCAAAAGGTGTTAGACAATAATCTTTTGGACAGTGAGGAAAAACACACGTTACTGACTCTCAGTTCACTCTCCTTCTCAGATAGAAGATTAAGCTGTATGAAGTTCTGTTATTTCAAGGGTTACTTTTATAACAATGTAGCAGTGAAGACTGACTGCACACTTCACAGATGATCCCCGTGACCCACACTAAATTTCTGAAAGCTTTGTATCAAGCTCTCAAGCAGATTCCTTCATTGTACTTCCTCCTGTAAAGCAGTCTGTAAGTATTTCCTGAAATACAGGTAGATAGTGGCATTTCTCCATGTAATTAAAATGAGTATCTCAGCTGGTTGCCTCTTTTCTTTTTCATTCTTCTTCTAATCCAAGTAAAAATATTTCTGTTTAGAGATATGGAATTGGCATTTTCTTGGTCTGATTTTCATATCAGGGCCTTGAAATTTCTGGATAACCCAGACAGACTTAAGAACAGAGCATGAAGCCTTGTCTGTCCATTCTGTCCACCTGATTTAGTTTAAAATCAGCCCACTGCCAGGAGCCAAAACAATACTTCCAGAAAGCTGATTACATCTTCTGAGGTTTCTTGCCCAGAGACAGACTTTATTTAACATAAGAATCTCCACTTCTGCACTGAAAACAAGCTTTGCACCTACCACAATAGATGATCTTTACAGATATGAACAAGTTGTCTCCATGGAGAACCCAGAGAAAGAAGGAGCCCTGGAAATCCTCCAAAGGTCAAAATAGATATGGGCCTCAGGTCTCGCTCTCTTATTAACAAGAAACTCCATGCTATGTTGCCTGGTGAGTAAAGTCAAACTACATTCAGATCTAAAAGATGCCTTTAGCTGGTTGGCTATATTCCCAGGTAGCACATACTAATCAAAAAGTGCCTTTCACACACATGAAAAAAATGGTTATAAATAATTTTAACTCTTAGCGAATTGCCTCCTCTTGGTTACAGTCTTCTGGTAAACATGTTCAACAAGACCTTAAAATACTTAAGTAATAGTTCTGCTTGAAGTTTCTTGAAATTTAGCTCGAAAAGTCTGCAGTCTTCAGGAATTAATTGCCTATCAACTAGCCAAAGGAAAATTAAGAAATAGAGAAGAATTTGCATTTTTGTATTGCTTTTCTCCTGTAAGACAAAAAAATGAAAACTCTTTTCCCTTGAAATGCTTATCTTCCAATTTAAGATATGTACAAGTCACGTAATGTGAAATAAGAAAAAAGAAATTTTACATAAGCAATGAAACTGATGAATTTACCAAACCAGGAATAACAAAGAATTAAATTTATAGCATTGCAGGCAGAATAGAAGATTATATCTCCAAAATATTGTCTTTCATTCCATCTGTTAATAAAGAGTAAGATGACAAGAGATATGCTAAGGCAGAAATATTCAGTTTCTTTAACTATAAGCTCCTTAAAAATGTAGCTAGAGACATTAAGTATTATAATTTACTGCTTTTTAAATTCTGTTTTATCTTCTAATAGGTAATCCATGCAGATATGAATTTCATTATACATAAGACTTGGCTAACATATAAACATACACAATGATTTGCATTGGAAAGAAAGAGTAGCTTGAAAATTCACATCAAGAGACCTTAAGCACAGCATCAGAATATTTAAAAAAATAAATGTATCTAGGTATACCAAGTTGACTGGAGCACAAGTTAGGATACTATCAACAAGATGGAATATTTTCCTTCATCAGCTCCTCTAAAAATCTAGGATTCTTGAGAGTTTTGCTCTGCAACTTCACCTCCATTGGGCATTAAGATAACTGCATCATCATCCTGGCATTGTCCATAAACTGTAAACATAGAGAAGCCACAAAATTCAAGACTGGATTTTCAAATTAAAGATAACAACTTTGCACCAGCAATTCACAGTGGACAAAGCCTGTTTTTATACCAGTCCAGTTGTCAACGGTTTACGGGCTGGTTCGGCCCGGTTCCGTGACTAGAAGGGCGGAGGGATCCGCGGATCCGCGCCCCCGGAAAAAAAAAGAAAATAAGGGACCCCGAAATAATTGAAAACAGTGGCAACAATCTGAGGTAAAACAAAGTAATTTACTAAATATGGTATCAACAGAATTTTATAAGGAGAGAGAATGTGAAATTGATAGTGGATCGGCCTTACCACAACGCTGAGATGAGAAGCGCAGGCAGAGAAGCGCAGGCGAGAAGCGCAGGCAGAGAAGCGCAAGCGAAGCAGCGCAGGCAGAGAAGCGCAAGCGAAGCAGCGCAGGCAAAGAAGAGAGCATCAGGTGACCTTGCCGGGAGTTATATCTCCTCGTTGACCGCAAAGCCCCCTGGGGAAACGTAGCTGCTCTTCTCCTCTGGACAGGCACCCGGAACTTGAGCATCAGCAGTCAAACCCCCAGTGCATTGCATGATGTTATGATGTGGAATACCGATAATGAAAAATCATGAAACCATGACATTCCACCCCTTATTCCACATCACTACATCATGCTTAATATATACAAACAAAATATAAACACACGCACTAGGAATTACTGACTGCACTCCCTCAACATCAAGTTCCCTTGCGGTACACATTGAACATCCCCGTTTTCCTGCATCACCCACCAAGTGGACCCAGGTCCCTGGGCAAAAACAGTTCCACGAAGAGGTTTGTCCTTCTCAGAGGCTGGAATAACCCAAACTGCCTTTCCCAACATATTCTTTACATGTACAACAGGGACTTTATCTCCCTCTACGGTATGTAGGGAGCTGGACTGGGTTGGACCACCCCGATTGATAGATCCTCTGGTATTGACTAACCAGGTGGCTTCTGCCAAATGCTTCTCCCAGTGCTTAAATGTACCGCCTCCCATTGCTTTCAGCATAGTTTTTAACAACCCATTGTATCGTTCAATCTTACCTGAGGCCGGTGCATGGTAGGGAATATGGTAAATCCACTCAATACCATGACCTTTAGCCCAGGTACCTACAAGAGAATTTTTAAAATGAGTCCCATTATCTGACTCAATTCTTTCTGGGGTACCATGTCGCCACAGGACTTGTGTCTCAAGACCTAGTATGGTATTTCGGGCGGTAGCGTGGGGTACTGCATAGGTTTCAAGCCACCCAGTTGTTGCCTCCACCATGGTGAGCACATAACGCTTACCATTACGAGATCGTGGCAAGGTGATATAATCAACCTGCCATGCCTCCCCATATTTGTACTTTTGCCATCGCCCTTCCTCCCAGAGAGGTTTCATTCTCTTGGCTTGTTTAATTGTGGCACACGTGTCACAGTCGTGAATGATTTGCGCAATAGCATCCATAGTTAAATCCACCCCTCGGTCTCTAGCCCACTTATATGTCGCATCTC
Source organism: Meleagris gallopavo (assembly GCF_905368555.1). Classification (NCBI taxonomy): domain Eukaryota; kingdom Metazoa; phylum Chordata; class Aves; order Galliformes; family Phasianidae; genus Meleagris; species Meleagris gallopavo. Next base: position 14,615,473 of record NC_139435.1, on the reverse strand, counting down.
TCCCTTGATGGCCTGAGGTCTCATGGGCCCATCGGGCTAGAAATAATTCACCCTTGTTCTGCCAGTCCAGATCTGTTTGGGCCACCTCAATTCTGGCAGCTCTGTCTACCTGATGGTTATTTTGCTGCTCTTCAGTAGCCCTATTCTTGGGCACATGGGCATCTACGTGACGCACCTTTATAACCATATTCTTTATTCGGGCAGCAATATCTTTCCACAGGTCAGCAGCCCAAATAGGTTTACCCTTTCTTTGCCAGTTGTTTTGCTCCCACTGCTGTAACCACCCCCATAGAGCATTTGCCACCATCCACGAGTCAGCAACATCCAAGGCCAGTTGGACAGCCTTTACCTCTGCAAATTGGCTCGATTCTCCTTTTCCTTCAGTGGCCTCTGCAACTTGTCGTGTGGGGCTCCACACAGCGGCTTTCCATCTGCGGTGTTTCCCCACAATACAACACGATCCATCTGTGAATAGGGCATATGTCTTCTCATTTTCGGGTAGTTCATTATATGGTGGGGCCTCTTTAGCACGTGATATCTCTTCTGCTGGCGGTGTTCCAAACTTTTTGCCTTCAGGCCAGTCCATGATCACCTCTAGGATTCCTGGACGGTTGAGATTCCCCATCCGCGCTCGCTGCGTAATCAGCGCAATCCACTTACTCCAAGTGGCATCAGTAGCATGATGGGTGGAGGGACCCTTTCCCTTGAACATCCAGTTCAGCACTGGCAGTCGAGGTGCCAGAAGGAGCTGTGTTTCTGTACCGATTACTTCGGAAGCAGCCCGAACCCCCTCATACGCGGCTAAGATCTCCTTCTCAGTTGGAGTGTAGCACTCTTCAGACCCTCTGTACGCCCGACTCCAGAATCCCAGGGGTCGGCCTCGGGTCTCTCCTGAGGCTCTTTGCCACAAACTCCAAGTGGGACCTTTCTCTCCAGCAGCAGTGTAGAGGATGTTCTTCGCATCCTGTTCCATCCGTACTGGCCCCAGGGCCACGGCACGGGCTATCTCTTGTTTAATCTGCTCAAAAGCCTGCTGCTGCTCAGGACCCCACATAAAATCATTCTTCTTCCGTGTCACCTGATAAAGGGGGCTTACAATGAGGCTGTAGTTTGGAACATGCATTCTCCAAAAACCCACTACACCCAGGAACGATTGTGTCTCTTTCTTATTAGTGGGTGGAGACATGGCACTGATTTTGTTGATCACATCTGTTGGGATGTGACGACGGCCATCTTGCCACTTTATACCTAGGAACTGAATTTCCTGGGCAGGCCCTTTCACTTTGCTTCGCTTAATAGCGAAACCAGCACGCAGAAGGATCTGGATTATTTGCTCTCCTTTCTCAAAAACTTCCTTTGCTGTGTTGCCCCACACGATGATGTCATCAATATACTGTAAGTGCTCAGGAGCACCTCCCTGTTCCAGTGCAGCTTGGATCAACCCATGGCAAATGGTTGGGCTATGTTTCCACCCCTGGGGCAAACGATTCCAGGTATACTGAATGCCCCTCCAGGTGAAAGCAAACTGTGGCCTAGATTCTTTGGTCAAAGGAATGGAGAAAAAGGCGTTAGCAATATCAATGGTGGCGTACCATTTGGCTGCCTTTGACTCCAATTCATATTGGAGTTCTAACATATCTGGCACAGCAGCACTCAATGGGGGTGTGACTTCATTCAGGCCACGGTAGTCCACCGTCAGCCTCCATTCTCCACTGGCTTTACGCACTGGCCATATGGGGCTGTTAAAAGGTGAGTGAGTCTTGCTAATCACTCCCTGATTCTCTAGTTGGTGAATCAGCTTCTGAATGGGGAGCAAGGAATCCCTGTTGGTGCGGTACTGCCGTCTGTGCACCGTTTTTGTAGCAATCGGTACTTGTTGCTCTTTCACTCGTAGCAACCCCACGGCAGATGGATCTTCTGACAGGCCAGGCAAAATAGACAACTGCTTAACACCTTCTGTGTCTACAGCAGCTATTCCAAAGGCCCATCGATACCCTTTGGGATCCTTAAAATATCCCCTTCTGAGGTAATCAATACCAAGTATGCATGGAGCCCCTGGGCCAGTCACAATAGGGTGTTTTTGCCAGTCTTTACCAGTGAGGCTGATTTCGGCCTCCAACATAGTCAGCTCTTGGGAACCTCCAGTCACCCCATGAATATAAACTGATTTTGTCCCTTGGTGACTCGAGGGCATTAGAGTGCACTGTGCACCAGTATCCACCAGGGCCTTATATTTTCGTGATTCTGATGTGCCAGGCCATCTAATCCACACAGTCCAATAAACTCTATTATCCCTTTCCCCCCCTGGCTGGGGGCAGGGCCCCTCTATTTGTTACCTTCACTGTCTGCAGCAACTGGAGCAATCACCTTTTTAGAGAAGTTCACCTTGGTGGTTGATTTGTCTTGTAACTCTCTTACCCGTGCTTGAAGTACAGGAGTAGGTTGTTTATGCCACTCCTTCATATCTTCTCCATGGTCACGTAGGTAATGCCACAAGGCAAAACGTGATGTGGTCTTACTGTTGTCACTTGCTCGAGCAGGAGAACGTCTTCTTTTGATAGCTGAGACATTAGATGCCACCGGCTGGGAGGAAATCAAGTTGATCAGCCCCTCCAATAGGCTGTTTTGGGGATTCTGGTCCCCATTTGATGTATCCGTTACCTCCATGGATTTATCAGCTTCAGGCACGGTTGATAGTTTGTCTATTATATCTTCTTGTTTGTTTTCCATTCTGTCCAGCTTTTCAGCTACCTTTGTAATGGCTGAAACACAAGCTCGCAGAGGGCTTAAATGTAACTCAAAGTCTTGAAGTTTATTAACCAATTCACTTATAAGGGGTCTTCTTTCCCCTCTGCCATACATTGCTGCAAATGTGCTGGCGTACCTTTCTGGTGCGGTCTTTGTGAATGTACGCCACATGTTTGGTGTACACCTGACTCTCTCGGGATCATGCTCTTGGTCTGGCTCGTCAGGAATGAAATCGGGGCTATGTAGCATTTCCACCACAGCATATTCTCTTAAATAACAGATGCCTTCTTCCATATCAGCCCATTTCTTTTTCTCAGGCATCAGATCATCTTTGAAGGGGTATCTTTCTTTTACAGCTAACAACATCCGCTTCCAGAGGGTAAAGGCCTGGTTCTGGCATGTACTAATACCTCTGTCAATGGCTGAGTCCCTAGCAACGCCACCCAGTTGGCGAGCTTCTCTACTATCCAGCCACACACTGTTGGCCCCATTGTCCCAACATCGAAGTAACCAAGTGGCAATAGGCTCATTTGGGTGACGTGAAAAGTCTTTTCTCAGACTTCGAATTTCATTCATTTTCAGAGATCGATCAACAATGGTAACGATATCTTGCTCACCTCTTACTCTTTCGGGACTTCTTGTTGCCCTCATTGGCGCCGGTGACCGTGGTCTTACTGAGGGCCCCTCCCCTGGACTTAGGGGTGCTTCTTGTGGATCTTGGAGCCACTCCTCTGGACCTCTCTCCTCTTCTTTCTTCTCTTCTAACTGAGTCGAGATTCGTTTCATTTTCCGTCCTCTTACAGGGGCAAGTGACATCAATTGTGGTGCTTCCTGTAGTTGATCAGGTTGGTCAGTTCCAATGCTCTCATCCTCCAGTTCAGCTCGGAGCCTGTCTCGTTCGATTATGAGAGTATCTAGCTCAGATTGGAGGGTGTCTTGTTGAGATTGAAGACTGTTGAGTTTGGATTGCAGGGAGTCTCTCTCAATTCGGAGGGCATCTCTCTCAGATTGGAGGCTGTTTCTCTCGACCAGGAGACTCTCTCGCTCATTTTGCACTGTTTCCCTGAGACTCTCCTTTTCAATTTCACAAACTCTCTCCCTCTCCAGGATAGTATTGAATAAGGCCCGGTAAGCATTAGCCAGGCCCCAAACAATTTGGGCCTCCTCAGATCTTCCTGAGCCACGACATTCCTGTCTCAAATATCTGTTTAAATTTTCAGGGTCTTTCAGGTGTTCTGGAGTAAAGTTCCATGACACCGAAGATTTCCATCTCTCTAAAGTCTCACCCAGGCCTCTCCACATTCCCTGCCACTCAGTATTTACTGGTTTTGGGGCAGACTTCCTCAAAATATAATAAATACTAATAATAAGTGAAATGGTGAGCAGTACATTCACGGAGATTAATAACGTGATCAGGTGAGCATTGAAAATCCGCATAAAGAATTCAAAGGAGAGGCTGGAAACCTGCTTAAGAATCCCCAACCCTGTAAAATTAGCAGCTCCCTCTGGAATGGTATGCCACATAATATGCAGATGCCACATAGTTATTTCCATCCATGTTTTCAATTGGCTATATATACCTATTGCTCCATAGAGCAAAGTGGTGAACTTAATTAAGGCCCAGTATGTTTTTAGCATTAAGAAAGAAGAGACAGTGGCATGCAGCCCCTTAAAAGGCAGTTTCAGTAGAGAAAGCATTTTTTTCTCTTTTTTTTTCTTTTACAGAAACAAGATAGCAAGGCTCAAAGTTTACAAATATCCTAGAGTATTGGCCGTCCGCCTGGACTTTTCAAGGTCACGCTTTCAGACAGTACTGGTAAAACAGATAAACTTTCCCAATGAAGCTGTCTGAGAGCGGAGAGAGAGATTTGTTCAAAAAGCTAAAAAGCAACTGTTGCCCGCATTCTCCACCAAGAATGTCAACGGTTTACGGGCTGGTTCGGCCCGGTTCCGTGACTAGAAGGGCGGAGGGATCCGCGGATCCGCGCCCCCGGAAAAAAAAAGAAAATAAGGGACCCCGAAATAATTGAAAACAGTGGCAACAATCTGAGGTAAAACAAAGTAATTTACTAAATATGGTATCAACAGAATTTTATAAGGAGAGAGAATGTGAAATTGATAGTGGATCGGCCTTACCACAACGCTGAGATGAGAAGCGCAGGCAGAGAAGCGCAGGCGAGAAGCGCAGGCAGAGAAGCGCAAGCGAAGCAGCGCAGGCAGAGAAGCGCAAGCGAAGCAGCGCAGGCAAAGAAGAGAGCATCAGGTGACCTTGCCGGGAGTTATATCTCCTCGTTGACCGCAAAGCCCCCTGGGGAAACGTAGCTGCTCTTCTCCTCTGGACAGGCACCCGGAACTTGAGCATCAGCAGTCAAACCCCCAGTGCATTGCATGATGTTATGATGTGGAATACCGATAATGAAAAATCATGAAACCATGACACCAGTTTTGAAACTGATATGTGTCTCATTCAAAGTCTTTGAATTTGAACTTGTAATTGTTTGGTTTGTATTTTTTTCTTTCCCATGATGTGAACAAATTTTCTTTTGCTTGACTGAAGACATGACCTTGTCATCTATATAATACAATCAGAAGATCTGTGTATTTTGTTATCCTTTTTCCATTTCAAGTTATTGTTCATAGCATCTCTTTGTGGGCTGAGTCCTTCTAGGGCTATTCTTCCTGCCCTTGCAGTGGGAAAAGAGGATTACCCATCAAAGCTAAGGGGTCGGAAATTGTGTTAAAGGCACTCTACGCTCTGTCCAGAGTATAGTAAGGTAACTTTACACAGCTTCCTCATGATGAAGGTCTGTGCTATAATGCATCAGGTTCAGAGCCTGTAGTTCTGCTAAGCTGGACTTGGATAACCTTCCGGAGACTATTGCATTTTATCAGAGTCAGGAAATGTACAAGACAGATAAGCATGAGTGATTTCCTGAGAATGTTCTACGGCAGAAATGGCAAAGATTCCCACCAGATTCAGATTGGTTGGCTGGTTAAAACTTGTTATTTTCAAGAGAGAAGCTGGAGAGACATTGTGAAAAGAATGATCATGTTTGTCTATAAATTGTTCCCAGGGAAGATCACCAAGGTAATCTGGAGATTGTCTTGATACTGAGATTTTCAAGCAGTGAATCTAGATCTTGGTCAGTAAACTGTGGAATGTGTGATCTGTGAGTTATTTCCGGCTCTTTTTTCCTCTCTCATGTCAAGAGATCTATGGTAAAAGACTGTATTCCTGTACACAGCCTTGCTTGTATCTGCCTCACAACTTCATATAACCACAAATTATGTGCAAATGAATGGATCTGTACTCATCAAGAAATGCAAGATGCCGAAAATGTGTAAGCAAGCACACTGCTTATGTTCAGGAGCAGTGCTGAAAAAGGTGTTTCTAAAACTCTCAATACATTCATGTAGCAGACAGGAAGGTCATGTTGTTCCAAAACTGTGCATTCAGTAGTAAATAGGGATGTCTTTGAAACACCAGGGTGCCAGTGGTACTGTGAGTGTTAAATTAGAAAGTTTGCATGAGTAGTCACATAGAAACTCAGCTTGACTATACTGAATGAGACCTAAAATAATTTCTCTCTTAGCACATGTTCATGAAAAAACATAACTCTTCAGATCTCAGTCTCAGAAACTCTATGCTTCTTCCACCATCTTTAACCGTAGTCTCCTGAGATGTCACGATTAGACACCGCAATAGCCTAATAGCCACTCTCAGTCTGACACCAAAGGACAGTACAGCTCAATTCTTCACTTGAATAGTAACAGTCTTTGTCTCAAACTCCATTAATACTTAATTATACCTCAGACAGTCAGTAAAAATGAAAAGGCATTTAAATCTGTTAATTAAAAAACTGCAACAATCTTACTTATCTGCAGCATAGATACAAATATTTGTGTACAAATGTTCATATATGTATTATAAAATCACAGAATTGTTTGAGTTGGAGGGAGCATTAAGAGGTCATCTAGTCCAACTCCCCTGCAATGAACAGGGACACCTACAGCTAGATCAAGTTGATTGGATCCTTATCCAGCCTGACTTTGAGTGTTTCCAAGGATGGAGCATCTATCACCTCTCTAAACAACATATCTCTGTGCTTCATCACCATTATTGTAAAAAACTTTTCCCTTATACCCAGTTTAAATCTCTCCTCTTTTGGTTTAAAACCATTTTCCCTTGTTCTATCACAACAGACCTTGCTAAAGAGTCTGTCCCCTTCTTTCTTATAGTTTCTCTTTAGATACTGAAAGACTGCTATCAGGTCCCCCAGGACCTTCTCTTCTGAGGGCTGACCAGCCCTAGCTCTCTCAGCTTCATAGGGGAGATGTTCCATGCATTGGATCATTTTGGTGTCCCTTATCTGAATACACTTTAGCTGTTCCATGTCTCTCCTATACTGAGGACTCCACATTTGGCAGTAATTGAGATGAGGTCTCACCAGCACAGAACAGAGAGGCAGCATAGCTTCCTTCAACCTGCTGACCATATTTCTTTTGATGCAGCACAGGATACAGTTGGCTTTCTGGGCTGTGAGGACACACTGCTGGCTCACGTCCAGCTTGCCATCACCAGTACCCTCAAGTGCATTTTGGTAAGGCTGTTCTCCGTCTTTACATCCTCCAGCTTATATTGGTAGTGAGAATTGCCACTACTCAGGTGTAAGACTTTTCACTTGGACTTGTTGAACCTCATGAGGTTCTCCAGGCCCCACTGCTCAAGTCTGTCTATGTGTCTCTGCATGACATCCTGACATCCTGTCCCTATGGTGTGTCATCTGCACCACTCAGCTTAGTGTCATCCACAAACTTGCTGAGAGTGAACTCAATCACACTGTCAGTGTCACTGATGAAAATATTAAAAAGTGACACAACTTGTTGCTGATCTCAATCTAGACACTGAGCTATTGATCACTACTCTCTGGGTATAAAATCCAGACAGATGATATCATTGGCTCTTCCCTTGTTCATTGATGCAGTTATGCCATCATAAAAGGCTGCTGGGTATTCTTCCAAACAGAGCATAGATCATTCAGTAACTATAAGAGGCTAGCTATAATAAGTGGCATATACAAATTCAGTATTTAGAAAAATTATTTAAAAAAAAAATCAGAAAGTATATGAAAGTATGTGGTTTGTATGAATTTGCATACTGATGGGATGCTAAGAGAAGCATAGTGAAGGAAGAACTTATACTTTAACTATAGAGAATGTTCCCAGTGGAGAATACTTATAAAATTACCTTTCTGTGTTTGTATGTGCAACGATAGCAATGTATATGCATGACAAATAAAATTCAAATTCTTCTTTCAGAACGTTTGTTTGTGTTTGTTGTTTTTTTTTTCCTGAGCTAGTTGATGTGGACATGTAAATAGATAAATAGATCTCAAAATATGTAAATGGTTGGTGCTGCATTATAGAACAAAATCTTACAAGACAAGTTCCTGCCCTGATTGATCAGAGCAGTGCCCTAGATTCTTCACAACTTATGATTCCTTTTTTTTTTTTGTTACTCTTTCTGCATGATTTCAGTTTTTGATAATAACATCTCTTAATATTCATCCATATCTCCAAAGGCAATTTCAGCACGTCTGCAAGACTAAACAAAAAATGTCAACTACCATCTGTTCCTTTGTGAATTCATAAATACAGGAATAATCAATAGCCAGCTACATGGACTTATAAATGTCACCACTCCACACTTGCAGTGCTCAGACTCCTAATGGAGGTGCCCTGTAAAGATCAAGTCTTTTCACACTCAGTACAACAAGGATTACACTGCATGTGTTGCAAAGAATATTGAACAGACATTGCAGTGTTGCAATTGATTTGTGAAGCCATTAGTGTTAGTTAGGTAAGAAATGAGTAAATGCTTCCAGATCCTTTTTGTTGAAAATACTATTCAAATTGAAGTAGTTCTCTGAAGCAGTATTTTCCAGCCCTCCTGTGATTTGGCAGTATGCTAAAACTCATTAATAGGGATTAAAGTTTTAAAATGACTAGGTCCAGACGACATTTAGTTAGGAAATCTAGGAGCCATGAAGACAGTCCTGACTTCCTCATAAATATGTATGTATAGACTTGTAGATTTCTTTTTATTCTTCTCCAAATTGAGGAAAGAGAAGACATCTTACTTTGCAGACTCAAGGTCACTCATTGAAAAAAAAAAAAAAAAGAGATAAAGAGAGAAAATACAATTGAATCAATATATTTCACTGGCAAGAGGGCTTACGCTATGGTGATACGGTCATTCTTTTCATTCAGAAGGCAAGAATATTTACAAGTTCTTCTAATCTCAGCTCAAAATTGCTGCTTATTGTAATTCATATAATTTCTTTGCTTCAAGAAAAAAATCAAAAGTTCTATCAACCAAATGGAAAAAGATTACATCAATTGAAACAGTTGGTCTTTAATTCTAGAAAAAGAAAACATAAAGCTGTGATAAAGTGTATTTAGAGCTAAGATGCTCTAATCTTTTACGATCATGGGTATGATAATGAACACCTACTGAACCTTTGGTGGTCATAGAAATTGCAAGAAATTGTCAAGAAAGTTGAGAAGTGAACAAGAACGTATTCAACCCTACACTGATGTTTAGAGACTTTCACTGTGACAGTTTGGTGTCTGTAATAATAGTTATGTTGGTGCAGAGCAATCCAGGATCAAAGCGCTTGAACAGCTTATGCATATTACCACTGCAAAATCATTACAATCCTTTGTAAAAATATCTCCTCAAAGCTTGCCAAGAAAACACACATGTATTAGAATTTACTTCAATACTCTTTCCCCTCCTTCTGTCTTCTCAGTTCTATTAGTAATTAGCAAACTCTATAACAGTAGCAGAATTTATGTCCTCTATTAAGAGATGTACTCATATGTGTATATTCAGTAGATTTTAATTCAGTATAGTTTGCTGATGAACATATGCATAGGTCTAAAAAAATGTCAAGTAAAGCAATGTTGACCTCAACTCAGTATTACAAAGCATTCTGAATTCATTTCATGCACACTTAATAAGGAAGGTGGAAGGATTAACACCAGCCCTTTTGCATTTCTGCAAAGCCACCACACAAGAAGCAGGAACCTAATCGGTAGTTATAGTCTTACACGGTGTGCTTCCCACACTGGAGTGGGAACTCCTTTATTTCCCTAAGGATCATCAAACTTATTACTCACAAAAAGATTGGCATTATTTACTTAAAAAAAAAAAAAGAATTTCTTCTCATTTTTTTTTTCTACAGATTTTGTACAGTTAGGAAAGGCATTTGGGAGATGGCTTTTCTGATATTTCAAGAATTTCCATTTCCTTAGTTTCTGTTTACATGCCTCTCTCATTTCATATGCATGTCATCATGTTTTTTTTGTTTGTTTTAGTTTTTGTTTTTGTTGTTTTCTGTTGTTGTTGTCGTTGTAGTTTTTTCATTAAATATATATAGGAGTGGTAGGAAATAGAAAGCAGTCAGATTAGAGGTTCTTTGGACTGGAAGTCATTTCTTCCCCTCTGCATGTGCTGTTTGCAGACTAGATTGGGACTGAAGGGCCCCAGAGCATCTTTTTTTCAGTTGACTGGAAATAGAAAGCTGAAAATTTGAAATAATTTCAACTTGGGAAGATCACAGTGAGCCACAAATGCAAAATATTCTTTTTTATGTTCAACTCTTATGATCAAAACATTTTCACTAGCCAAGCACAAGGTGGTAGGAAGTAATAACTGAGAAAACCGAAGACTATTGCTTTATCAATTTATGGATGATCCTTGTCTTCCCAATGCCCATACTTCTTATCTTGAATGTACTCATTTGAAAATATACATATGAGCAAGAAAGAAAATAAGTATTCTAGCCTGATCCTCAGTATGGCACGGTTGACTTGGGACCTTGCTTGTTTTACCCTCACACACCATTTATATTTTATGGGCTATCAACCATCAGCTCTCATGAGAGTGGCTGATATGGCCAGGGTGTTGTCAGGACAAATGAAGACCATACTCACACCCCTGAAAAATGGCACAGATAACAGTTGGGAAGATTTCTATATATTACCATATGTGGGCAAATAGTTGTAATTCTATTAGGAAGGAAAAAGTATGCCTAAAAACTGTTTCTTAGAGGGAGCGCCTCATAGTCTATCCACCTTTTGACATAGAGGGCAACTCCCCCACCCTTCCTACCTCACCTATCCCTTCTAAAGAGCCGATACCCCTCAATGGTGGTATTCCAGTTATGGGAGTCATCCCACCATGTTTCTGTGACAGCAACAAGGTCATAACTTTCCAAGCGCATCACAGTTTCCAACTCATCCTGCTTATTTCCCAGGCTGTGTGCATTCGTATAAAGGCACTTCAGCTGGGCTTTCCATCTCACTGCCTTTATAGAGGATCTAGGATCCCCTAGAACAGCAGAATCCCCAGCACCCCCCTGCCCCAGTCTATCCCTTTGTACTTCACCATCAGCACCCACCAAGTTTGGTATGAGCGACCTACTCAACCCCAGTGGCCCTGATTTTGTCCCCTTCCCCCTTCATACCTAAAGACCTTTCAATGAGTCCTGCCAGTTCCTTGGCTACGATCTTCTTACCCCTCAGAGACAGGCTACTTCCATCTGCAGCCATCATGCCAGGTGCCGAGTATGTTGCCCCGTGGTCAAAAAACCCAAAATTCCTGTGTTTGCACACAGAATCACAAAATCACAGAATGGCCAGGGTGGGAAGGGACCTCAAGCATCATGAATCTCCAACCCCCCTGCCACAGGCAGGGCCACCAACCTCCCCATTTCATACTAGACCAGGCTGCCCAGGGCCCCATCCAATCTGGCCTTGAATGCCTTTAGGGATGGGGCATCCACAACCTCTCTGGGCAGCCTGTTCCAGTACCTCACCACTCCCTCTGTAAAGAATTTCCCACTGACATCCAACGTTTTTTTTGCACCAACTTTTAAGCCATTTATTTCTGAGGTAGGTTTCTTGGTACCTCTCAGTACCCTGCCCTGCCACTGAAGGTATAGAAGAAAACACCAAATGCACGCCCGCTCCATCAACAACCTGCCCCAGTCCACTGAAGCCTTTCTTGATAGTCCTGAGACTTTTCTCAGTGACTTTGTCACTGCCAGCCTGGACTATCAATAAAGGATTATAATCAGAAGGGCGAATCAGTCCAGGAAGTTTCCTAGGAATGTCCCTGACCCTGCCCCAGGGATGCAGCACACCTCTCTATAGATAAGAGCAGGTCAACATATAGGGCCTTCCGTTCCTCCGTAGCAGGGAGTCACTTATGACAACCACCCTTCTGTCCTTCTGGATGGAGGCAGTCTTGAGGCATGGGGTTGACTGCTTTATCCGAGGCGACCTCATGGGTGGACCTCCCTCCACACACCCACTCACCTCTCCTTCAAGTTCCAGGGCTCAAACCTAGTGCACAGAGGCACCTGGGGAGACGAGGATGGTAGGAATGGGGGATGCTCACTTCGCCGAGCCGGTACCCGTTTCCACTCCTCCTATTTCAAATTGTTGCTAGGGGGAGAAGAGGACAGGGGGCTTACTGCAGCACCGTCAGCTTGCTGGTTCCCCTCTTCCACCTGCTGTTTCTCCTCTCCCGCCTGTTTACGAGGCAGCAGGGGGTGACATGCTCCATGTGGTGCCTACACCAAGTGCAGGACTAATTTTGATCAGACTTCAGCATGCAGTAAAGATGAACACAATCTGTAGAAACCATTTCTGTGAAAAGTTTTTCTTATCTGTTCCTGTTTAGAGAAAAATGCTTCTATTTTACAGGTTAAAATAGGCTTCTTGTTCTTGGCAATCTGTGATGGATTGCAATTTTGTTTTCACCAGACATACATGGAAGAACAGAGAATGACAGTCTCATTTTTAAAATATGTCTTCAGAAATACTTCGTAAACTATGAGCATATTTGCATCTGAAGTGTCTGATAAATTTATTCCCAGGTATCTTCTGCCAAGAACTCTTGTTAAGTATCTTATGTAGGGTAAAAGCATAATTGATTTATGATGTTGTTCCATGAACTACCAAAAACATTTTTGAAAGGTGAAATAATGATATTAGAAGGAAATGTATCATAAATATTTGCTAAAGTCAATATGAATTTTTGTTGCTGACCTAAGATGTGATATGTAAATTAGAACTGGAAAGAGAAATGCTTAAACTGAATAAAAATACTGAAATAATCTTGAAGTAGAGCACATAACTGGTCTGCATAATCCAGTTTTTACCTTTTTTACTTAAGTTTGCAATGAATGTACTCATCAAAATAAACATGAATAAAATATTTTCCATCCTCATTACCATTACTGCTCCACCATCATGCTCATCTCAGAGATTTTGGCACATGCACTTTAGCTCCAACCACTTCTACAAATAACAGATTTTTGCTGTAACTTAAAGACAGAAACTGAAAATAAAACCTGACTATAATGTCTTCATTATTTCACCCTTGGTTTGTTTTCTCAGCTCAGAAAAGTTATGTACTTCAGTGGAGAAGCTATGGAGCTCTGTACTGACCAACAAAAAACAGACTGTATTTTGAAATCCCACGTCTCAGTGGAGCTTGAATACTTGATCTAGAGCCTCTATCTGTGTGGGCCTGTCACTCTATGACTGTGTCCTAAAGCTGTACTCTTAAACCATTTCTTTGAAGAATAGAGAAAATCTGCCTTATTTGAGAATCCTAATAAAAGAGGCTGCGACCTTTTCACAGCACAGTTTCCTGGATAGACAAATTATTTGGTGAGAAAAAGACCTCTATCAGCCAGTGGAAGGCTTAGCCCACTGCACCCTTGTCAAAAGGTGCCCTACAACCAAGCAAATAGCTGCTCTGGACAGGATGCTTATCTTCTTTAAGTCATGCCATTCTGAAAAGTAGGATATTTCAAACTTCACTGGAAGAGAGAGGAAGAGACAAAGAGAGAGAAAGAGTGCAAAAGAAATCATGATGTTTCTACAGCCTGATGGTTAATGCATTTATCTGTAAGACAAGTTTTATGCATGGTAAATATCATACCATTAAGTATCATACCACTTAAGGAGATACAATGAGAATACAAAAGACCAACCTCCACAGTTATGAGTTTAGAAAGAAAACAAAAAAAAAGTAGAACATGTGGGCTAGGATAAAAACTATTTACTAAGGCAGAAAAGGATAAGGGAAAAAAAAATAATAATGATAATTACACACACACACACACACTTGCAGGCCTGCTCCGAAAGTAATGTCTCCTATCTTATTATATTGACCCACTATGTCAGACTGTGCATGTTGGTCGTATGGCAGTAGAGGCTAAACCTTCTCACCAAAATTCTGTTACATGTTGTTGCTGTGTGACAGATGGCAGCAGAGAGGCAGTCTGACAAATAGTGTACATGTAGCAAAGTTGTGCCGTTGAATTCCTCCATGCAGAAAAATAACATGTCCACTGACATTCACCGATACTTGCTGAATGGACACCAAACAGTGGCTGTGAGCACAGTGAGGTGACATCAGTGTGAAACACAAGCCATGTTCCAGATGGCCATGCAGAATTTTTATGATTGTGGCATGTCAGCTCCGTATTTATCATCAGCAAAAACACATAACTAATGGTTGTTACTATGTTGAAAAAGACTGTTTTGTAGCTGGGAAATTGTTCTATCAAATAGTGTTAATGTGCTCTTTGTATCTGGTTTAGTTTCCATGGAAATAAATAAGAGGCATTACTTTCAGAGCAGTCTACATAGAAAGCAATTGTTGCACAAGCAATTGCTCACCCCATGCCAACCGATGACCAGCTAGTTCCCAAGCAGCAGCTGCTGCATGGACAACTCTTCACCATTTTTAAATTTTTTTTTCACATGATGTCATATGGTATGGAATATCTCTTTGGCCACTTGAGGTCTTGGTTCTGTTCTCCTGCAGCCCTTCATGCCCCTTCAAGCCTCCCTCAGTGTCAGGATAGTACAAGAAGCTGAGTAACTGAAATGTACTTAGCTCTGTACAGCACTGCTCAGTAACAACTAGAGCATCAGTGTGTTACCAACATTACTTTTCTCCTAAGGCCAAAACATAGCATTATACTAGACATTATAAAGGAAAAAACAACTCTGTGCCAAATGAAACCAGTATACTGATGATCAGTATTTTCTGGCTACAAGCAGGCATGATTCAATAGAAGGAAGGAAATTCCAAGTAAGCACAGGGGAAAAAAATAGATGTGTTATTCCTACAATATTAAATTTACCAGTATTTTATATTTGGAACCTAGCTTTGGAGGCAGGCAAGCTAGCTCATTGGAGAAGACTTAGTTTGTCTGGTGTGGCCTTTTTGTTGTGTTTTGTAAAAGAACCAAAATCCCAGTGCTACCTCTATTGACACTGATGTCATGACTTGTTTGGTGCAGAAGGTACATGATGGATCACAAAAGAGAGAAGTGATGAATATCTTTGACAAGTATTGAGACTTAATTGCTAAAAAACCTTCAAATACAGCCCAGGAAATCTCTTTTTTCATTTTTAAAATTGTGCATATCATGAGCTTTGGAATTGTAATTTTCCATGTCCCGTGTATAACATATTCGTTGCGCTGTGAGGCCTCACCTCGAGTACTGTGTTCAGTTTTGGGCACCTCAGTACAGAAAGGACATGGAGGTGCTGGAACAGGTCCAAAGAAGGGCAACAAGGCTTGTGAAGGGCTTGGAGAATATGCCCTACAATGAGAGACTGAAGTAACTGGGACTGCTTAGTCTGGGGAAAAGGAGGTGAGGGGAGACCTTATTGCTCTCTTCCAATATCTGAAAGGTGCTTACAGCGAGAGTGGGGTTGGTCTCTTCTCACTGGTGACAGGTGACAAGACAAGGAGAAATGGCCTCAAGTCACCAGGATAAGTTTAGGTTGGATATTAGGAAATACTTCTTTACAG
Source organism: Meleagris gallopavo (assembly GCF_905368555.1). NCBI lineage: Eukaryota > Metazoa > Chordata > Aves > Galliformes > Phasianidae > Meleagris > Meleagris gallopavo. Next base: position 14,599,815 of record NC_139435.1, on the reverse strand, counting down.
AAAGGGTTGTTAAGCACTGGAATAGGCTCCCCAGGGAGGTGGTTGAGTCACCATCCCTGGATGTGTTTAAAAGCTGTTTGGATGTGGTGCTCAGGGACATGATATAGCAGAGGATTGTTAGAGGATGGTTAGATCATGATTGGACTCGATTATCTTGAAGGTCTTTTCCAAACTGAGTGATTCTATGATTCTATGATACAATCCTAAAGGCTAATTACTTTTGTATCTAGTCTGTCATCAGCCTGAGTGGTGATGATCTCATCCAGAAGTAGGAGATTACTATAAACATGTAGCAAGGCCACTGTTCTTATTGGAGGGTTCAAAGGTTTATCAGTAGAACTCTGTGTGGGGTTTTGAAAGTGAAATGATGTTTAAATGTCTAATGCTTGCACTGGTTAAAGCAGTAATGGCCTCCTTTTCAACCAAAATTTTGCTCGTATTCTTCACAACTGAATGTCACTGTTTAACTGCAAATCCATTAAGTTGAATAAAAATGTAGGCAAAGATTATTTAGATTTATGTCTAGATCTGTCAGGTCACTGTTTGGGTGTATTTGTTTTTTATCATGCTTAACTTTGTCAGAAGGACTTCTCGTCTTTTCTATTTCATATACTCTTAAGCATTTTGTCTGAATGAAATGTTAGCTTACAAACTAAATTTAGAGGGCTCATGGGACTCGCCTGCACAATAACAAAAAGAAAACCCTTTATTTTCTCAGTAACAAGCACTAGTAGACGCTCTAGAATGATATTAACTAAATGTCTTCAAATTACCTGGTAATGCTTAAAAGAACAAAGCTAGTCTTTGTCTTTGCAACAGTTATTAAGTCTAGACTTAATACCAAAATTTCTTCAGATGCTTTTTGGTATTAAAGCATAAGTTTGTTAGCAATCAAAAAAAAATTTCTTGGTTTAAATGCCTATGTCTGATATCAGTGAAAATAAATTACATATTGAAGTTAAAAGACTATTACAACACTTGAAATACCTCAATATTCCTAAGATTCCTTTATGTATTAATGCTAGCATTCTATAATTAAGCTTCATACTCTCATAGCCACAATTACATATATATTTTTCTTTGATGTTTTGAAGAATGGAGAAAATACATATTTTTTCAGCACTGCAAAAGAAAAGCAGAAAATAATATAAAAAATGGTATTTTCTGAATCCTAATGTGTATTGTTTTCCTAGAGTTTTGTGCAAGTCAGTTTTTAAAAGGACATTTTAAAAATAGAAGTAATTGATAATTAGTAAAAAATATATTAGTCCTTTGCCAATGTTCTCTTCCTCTCTGTAGCCTGTGAAGGTTGCACTTCTGCAGCCATCAGAATTTGCAGACATACCATTAGTTCCCTGTGACACACAAGCAACCTTTACATATGTTGTGAAATTTCTGATGAATGATGTTCCATCTCTCACTTACATATCTAGAAATTGCTTCTCCATCTCAACTTATTTTCAGTAGAAGATAGTTCCTGAGAATTTCGTTCAAAAAATGTGTGACAGCTCTGTAAGGAAGACTCCCAGCTATCATCTTAGTCTGAGGAACAATGGAAACATTCATATCCTCTTGCTTTTGTTCTGTTCTCACCTATGTAATCTCCTGTATTTTCATCTGATAACTCCACAGGAGAAAAGAAAAAAAAAGAAAAAAAAAAGTATTGAGTAAATTGAACTTTCTTTGAACTTTCTGAGAGAGAGAAATGGAAGGTGAAATGAAATAATTATAGAACAGTTAGTGATCCAATGGTTACAGTTCTCATTCAGAACATATGTGAAACAAAAACAAATCTTCAAATGTTGAAAATATACAGAGAGAAAGGTCAGATTTATAATGAATGAAGCGGAATTAATCATTAACCATTAAGGTGTTGCAATCATGAATTGGGTTAATATGTTTCTACATCATTTTAGAAAAAAATTCTTTGCTCTGCTCCACTCTGCTCTGCTCTGGGAATTTCACTTTTCAAATCCAGGAAAAGAAAATCTAAGAAGACCTATAAGTAAATCAGTACTATTATTACTGGGAGGATAAAGAGCTATTAAAGTTAAAAGGCAATGATGGCGCAATTACAAATTATTATAAACTTGAACAGAATATTTCTAGTCTGAGGACTAGAATAGTTTTCCTAACTATCAGTGTAATGGAATCATTTTTCAGTGCAGGCTCTGGAATCACAAGCCCTAGATAGTTTTTGCAATCAACTCTAGTAAATGTGTTCCTGGAGTTATACAACTCTCTATTATAAAGGAAGATGGTACTCGAAGTGCTGGGGAAGATGGAGGGAGAAACCTCTTTGCAGTCTTACTGGAGTGAAATAATAGAGAAAACAGAGACAGGTTTTTCTCAGGAAAGCAGAGAAAAAGAAACAGTGGTTACAAGCTGCAGCAAAGAAAACTAGAATTAGTTGAAAGGAAACAGAATTTCATAGTGAGTTTGGCTGAGCTCCACAACACATTGCCTAAGGAGATTCTGCAGTTGCCACCTTTTAAGATTTTCAAAATTAAGATTAGCAAGGAGAAACTTAGTTTCAAAATTACCCCTGTTTTGGATTAAAGCTAGGATAGAAGGTTCCTTCCAAAACTGATTAGGAATTTGTTGCTTCAAAAGTAATGTCTCCTATTCATTTCCATGGAAACTACAACAGATACAAAGAGCAGTATGACACTATTTGACAGAGCAAATTCTCAATTACAAAACATTGTTTTTCAGCATATTCATCACCATCAGCTATACATTGCAATCAGCAATGAAAAAGAGCCTGCATGTTGCGTCTGTAAAAATCTGCACCATCACAGGTGACCCACTGTTTCACAGCTGCTATGACAGCACTGTCACAAGGAAAATGTTGTCCATGCAGTTCCTTCTTCAATGTCTCAAACAGACGGAAGTCAGAAGGTGTCAAATCCAAACTATACAGTGGCTGTGGTCAGTCTAGATTGGGAATGTCATCCAGGGTTGTCAAATTGGTATGGAGCCTGGCATTATTGTGTTGCAACAGAAAGTTTGTCTTCCTTTCTGGTTTGACTGTGGAAGTTAAGTCTTCAAATCTGTCAGCATTGCATTCTAGTAGTAGTAGAGTTGATGGTTCATGAAATCCAGAAAGATCTCAGCTTTCCTATCCCAAAAGACAGCACATATCACTTTACCTGCTGACGGCTGTATCTTGAACTTTTTCATTGATCGGGAGTTCCCATGTCGCACTCCACAGACTGTTGTTTTGACTCCAACCCACAGGTAATACCATGTCTTATCACCACTAATAATGGAATCCAGAAAACTGTCACCTTCAGCCTCATATTGGTTCAATAGGCCCTGACACAAACTCGCATACTGTGTTGTTTTTGTTTCTGTGTAAGCATTTGTGAGACTTACCTTTGTGGTATTATAACATTGCCACCATCATTTCCAATGCAGTGAAGCTGATATTCAGCCACATACACAGTTAGCTGTTCGTATCTACCAACTTGCATGGATGAGCTGATAGAGACACTGTTCATTTCATAGTGTGATAGCTATGCATGGCCATTCAGAATGTGGCTTGCATATCACTGTCACCACAGCTGGAATGCACCACCTATCACCTCACTGTGCTCACATTCACTATTTGGTTTCCATAAATGTTCAGCAAGCATTGGCAAATGTCAATTGCTGGAATTTTGTCTGATGCAGGAATTCAGTGACACACCTTTGCTCCATACACAGTTCCATGTCAGACACCATTTTTCCACGCTGCCCTCTGCTGCCATCCCTCAGATGGCAAAAAAATGTAGTGGGACATTGGCAGGAAGGTTCAACTTCTATTGCTATATCAGCAGCTACTACCACCTGTGACATTGTAGGCCAAAATAATCAAAGAATCATAGAATAATTAACATTAGAAAGACCACTAAGATCACAGAATCATAGAATCATAGAATCATAGAATCAGAATGGCCTGGATTGAAAAGAACCACAACGATCATTAAGTTTCAACCCCTTGCTATGTGCAGGGACACCAACCACTAGATCGTATCCCTCAGTGCCACATCTATCCTTTTCTTGAATGTCTCCAGGACAGTGGTTCAATCAGTTCCTTGAGCAGCATGTTACAATCCCTCACCACACTCTTTCTGAGAAGTTTTTCCTAATATCCTACCTCTTCTGGTGCAACTTAAAATTATTACCTCTTAACCTCTCTCTAGTTACCTGAGAGAAGAAGTCAACTGCCACCATGCTACAAGCTCCTTTCAGGTAGAGAGCAATATGGTCTCCCCTAGCCTCCCCTAGCCTAGACTAAACGATCCCAGTTGCCCCAGCTGCTCCTCGTAAGGTTTGTGTTCCATACCCTTCAACATGTTCTCTGGACAAGTGTTACTTTCAGAGCAGGCCTCATACGTTTCTCTTATTTACACTGAATATTTTTCCCAAACTAATTTTTTATTACGAATGTTACATGTATAGGTGCGCTTCCGTTTCCAGATGTCTGACTTAAAACTTAGAGATATTTCCAGATACAAATTTAAAATGCCATTTTTGCACATCATGCCATCTGCCCATTAGGTATAGCAATTTTGTACCTGCTGAGTAAAGATTTTCTTACCTATAATTCAGCTGAGAGGCATGACTTAGAAGAAATTTGTGGTTGAGTTTGATAAAATTGCACAAAATAAGTGTTATAGTGATTTTAAAATTTACCTTCTTTCAGTACTTTTAAAGGGTACCAAAAAAAGCTCATTTTCCACATTGCTAGTTTAATACAAGCCAATCAGTGAAATTTTGAAAGCTATTTACATATTACAAGTTTCTCTCTTGTGGTCCATTTCAGTGTTACACGTGATGGTATATAAGATAGAGAAGAATATTATTTTCTAGCAAAAAGGAATCAAGTTGATTCCTTTTTGAAGGGAAGCTAACTGCTGTCACTAACTGCTGGGGTTTTTTTGTCTTGTTTTGTTTTGTTTTTTTTTCTCTTGGAGTGAATTGTTAAAAATCTACCATAAAAACTAAAAGAGAATCAGAACATTACTCTCATATTATGGAAAATACATTCTTAAGACGCTAATATCTCATAATGATACCATGAAAACATATTGTTTTCTTTTGAGGTTGAAGATCACACAAAATGCTAGATTTTAATAGTAAAGTGTTAAAAGAGTATTTTCCAACTATCTTCCATTACTGAATTGTAAGTACATGTTACAATATCTTGGCTTTTTCTCCAAAGAATAATCAAAATTTTAACATGATTGCATTTGCATAACCTTGAACACACACAAACTGCACTTGGAATTGCCTGAAAATATTTAATCAGTTGGTTTTCTTTTTCTAATTACTCAAAACGTTCCAAATGGAGAAATGGACAAATCATGAGATTTTTTTTCTCTTGTACTCAATTCACAAAATCAAACATTTCATGTAAATCACACTACTTTATTTGCCATTAATGTTTCCAGGGCATCAACTCATCACATTTTCAAATATGACTTCTGAATTCCAATAAAAAAAACCTTAAAATGTGACCAACATTCTTTAGAGGACAAAACAACTCTTTCCCTGTATGAAGTGAATCTTAATCAAAAGGAATTGTTTCAAGCAAAAGTTTCCTTGCCACCTGCTCACATTTATTACCCATACCATTGAGCTTGACATTGTCCAAAGTTTGACTTTGTTGCTATTTTTATAATTATAGGAATTTTGATATATTTTTTTAAAATGAAATTAAGGAGGTTATTATTAAATCAAGCTGAATGTTACAGAAAGTATTTCAATTCAATCAAAGAAGATTGAAAGTAGGTTTCATCTCCACTCTCAGTGTGACAGAACTGGTAATGGAAGCTAAAGGAGTAAAAGGATTAAAGTACTGGAAATGGGACGATACAATTTTCTAGATCTAGTAGCTTGACCCTACTTTCACTACCAAAGTGAATGTCTTCTGAGTCCTCATTCAGTTCCTCTTGGAGTGCTTAGAGTATGATTCTCATCTTATTGAACTACAGATGTCTTGGAGGTTTAAAGGTGTTTAATGAAAAATGATATGTCAGGCAATCTGCAAAATAGCAAAAATACAATCCCTGACAACTGTAACAGTGGAATAAATTCTGCTTTAGATGACTCAAAATCAAATGACTTAAACATAGACAAAACTGTATCTTAAGTTTTCTATGTTTTTTTTTTTTATCTAGGTTGAAAAATAAAATCTAATATGCAAAGAGTTAAATGTCTCTTTGATTTCCTTTGATGATACTGATATAAATTTTCTTGTTTACTAAAATAGATACAATTAAAAAACCCAAACCTCTAAAATCTACAATAGAAAAAAGTCAGCACGCATGTTCAAATTGTATGTTGAACTTTTCCAAAGTTAGTTCCAACCACCTTATCTCCAGGTTAGCCTGGCAGGATCTCTCGTAGTCAGATTCCCCACAAAACCGACTAATGGTTTCCTGCACATAATGATGAGCTAGTCTAACCAGGCATTCTTTGCAGCAGACAGTGGCCACCTCTCAGAGAAGTATGTTATTTCAGAATACATCCTCATTTCCTCTCTTTAGTTAAATAGAGATTTAATCATTTCTGTCTGAGGACTTAGGCACACGTTAATCTAATGAAAGGATTCAGACTTAAAACCTTACATGTTGTGTAATGGCTAGAAAAAAGCAAGTAGCAGTGCTGTTTGGGTTACAGAGCTTAATCCAGCAGTGAGTTGTGAAAGTCCTTTTGTTAATCAAAGATAGGAGATCAAGGTACCTTTGAAATATCTCATTACCTAATTTCTTCTTAGGCATTTCAATGAGTACATAAATCAGACCCTTAATCTCTCATCACAAGCAAAAATCCGTCAGGACATGGACAAATAACTGCAACATTTTCTTAGCTATTTTGACACTAGAATTCTTCTTGTATGTATTTAAAACTGAAATATTCATGGATACCTTATGAAATTTGGAAAATTCTGCTCTTTTTAATCACTGTTTTAGACAGGCATGCATTTGAAGTTTCAGAAAGGTCTTATTTAATATATGAATTAAAAGAGTAGGTTCACTTAAGACTGACTTTCTTCTAAAGTTACTAATAGATGACAGTGATAAGGAGAGTGAGTTCACTGTTGAATTTTTCAACAGTTTTAATAAATAAAAATTGAATAAAGAACATATTACTTTACGCAAAAAAGTGCAAAATAGAAGCTAGTCTAAAACAAAAGGAATTAAATCATATAGTTAAAACAACTAAATGGGTAAAGAGTTGAAAGAATTTAGAAATAATACATTTTTAATCAACTTATTAAAATGAAAAATAGATGCTACCCTCTTACTAAGTAAGAATTTCACTTAGAATTTCACCTTCCTTAGTCAATTTCTTAAGTGCTGAAAAAACTGTGTGCAAGTTTACATTGCAAAATAGAAAATAAAGGAAATAATCAAAGCAAACATCTCCTATATAAAAAATTAAAATAAAAACAAAACAAACAAACAAACAACAAAAACGCCAACAGCATAAGTATGAAATAATTCATGCTATCCCCTGAATCATTCTCGTAAAATCAGTGCACCATTACAAACCGTTTCCCAAGCATGTTTAAACACCTCGAGTCTATATAAACCAGAGGTGGTTTGCGCAGTTCCAAGCCATTGCCTCTGTAAACTCCTAACCTTTTCCAAGCAGGGATGTTCTCCTCTGAGAAACATGAACTCACGTCTGGGGTATGTTCATGAGCCCATGTTGTAGCCATAGGAGTATAAAAATCTTTTCTGCTTTGAATTCTTAATGAAACTTTATATGTTAACAACTACTGTGGTGCAGCCAAGATGTGAAAGTCCTCCACCTCTGCATTGGATTTGTATTCCCAGAATTAAAGATTATGGTGTTATCACTTGAAAGACCCCAATCGCTTGTGCTCAGTGATTTTTGTATCACAGTCTTCTTTTCCATAAATAGCTTTTCTGACTTTAGATTCAAAATTCCCAAATTTCACACATATTCACAGAATCATAGAGGTTGGAGAGGACCTCAAGAAATTATCAATTCCAACCCCCCCTCCTAAAGCAAGTTCCCTACAGTATGTCACAGAAGTAGATGTCCAGATATATCTTGAATATGTCCATAGAAGGAGACTCCACATCCTCTCTGGGAAACCTGTTCCAGGTGCTCTGTCAGCCTTACTGTAAAGAAGTTATTCCTCATATCTGTGTAGAATGTCCTGTGCTCAAGTTTTAGGCTGTTGCCCCTTGTTACTACGCACCATCAAGAAGAGCGTGGCCTCATCCATTTGCCTCTCACCTCTACTTAGATATTTTAAAAACATTAATCAGATTAGGAATTAGGAAGCCTATTATCAGTCTTGGTAAATATCTTGATTAAACCATCAAAAAAAAAAATGACATTTTTTGTGTCACTCAAAAAACATCTTGCTATTTCATGGCACTCCAATTTTCTGACCATGAAAATCAAATCTGTTGAAACACACTCAAGTTTTAATTCATAACTGAAATATGAATGAACTGCTTTGTAAAGATCAGATCACGTCCCTGGTGGCCAATCACAATTTGATATGTATAGGATAAATCCTAATTTTCCATTTGACTGCTTCAAAACATCCAAGTTAACCTGCTTAGATTCTGACAGCTGAGTATGCAATGTCACATTGAACATCACATCAGTTCTTCCAGCTCCAATATAGCGTATTGGTGAATAGGTGAAGTTAAGAATTTATTGTTTGTATACATGAAATTGCAATAAAATAACCAACAAGATATTACAAATGCAATACCCAAAATATACAGCTACTTTCTACTATCCATGCCCTTCTCTAGTATTATGCTGCCACATCATTTCTTCTTCGAGTTCTAATTTTAGTAGGGTCTATTTGGTGGTGGTAGGTGCACACATAGTGACAACGTTCTGTGACCTTCTCCACCTGGCCTGCATAGTTGATATTCATGACTTCCTCAGACTGGAATCTATCTGGAGTAATTCATATTTTTCCTGACATGTTTTTTTACAGCTTCTGTTCTCTTCATTAATCTATGAATCCATATTCTAATTTGTTACGTGTAATGCTTTTTACATACATTAACTTCCCATACTCATTCTTTGATCTCTGTTTCTACTAACCCTGTTTTGCCCAGCTCCAGGGTTTCATTTATTTAATCAGATACTGGTGAGACTTCACAGCCTGGAGTTCTCCGTGCCAGTTTGTGCCCCATGCCTGTACTCTGAATACTCTGATCCCCCCTTTCTCAAGGCCTTTTATATCATACCATGTCCATCCTTCTCCATTGTATATCATTACATCATACTTACAGTTATCTTATTCTATACAAAATGTACCAGTTTCTATTATCTTTATAAAATTACATCCTTTGAAGAGAAATGAAATAAATTTGTCATAGCAAATGGTTCATAATACAAATTGTTGTTACAGTTAACTTAAGTGCAAGCATAATTAAGTTCCAACTGAAGACAAGTTCATTTGAAGTAACCTCCCAGGCCTCAATGCTGAGATCTTGCAGATTCACTACAACACATATGTTCCATTACCAGCAAGGGCACTAGGGGAGTTACTATGCTATACCACTACAGGATCCACTAACAATCACAGTCAAAAGCCTAGCACTGTACAGACACATGTATATATACGTATGTATGTGTGTGATATATATATATATTTAAATATATTTTAAATATATATTTTAAAATATGTATTAATTATATATTTTTATTTTTATTTAACATATATATATATGCGTGTACATATATATGTGTATATAGTCCTATTATCTCTGCTGCAGACCCTTGTAGAATATGGCATTGTAGTTTCTCTATTTTCTACATGACAGAAATGTTTGCTATAAACACAGTTCCTCCAGCATGCTCCTTACAGCTTGACTCTAACTTCCGTTTTTTGCACAATGCCAGTAAAGCTATAACTGATCATGATGAAGATTCTGATCCTGCTGCTGATAGGATGACAGTTGCTTATCTGACCTGAAAAGGATAGGATGCCGTTGTGGAATATTTATTAGAGGAGACCATGCAGAGTAAAACCAAAATGATTTTTGATAATGAGTCCCAGTAGGATATCTTAGCCAGTGTGAAAGCTCATTCATATTTAGTAGGGACAATTACACAACCAACATTTGGCAATAGGTCAGTGCGTTGTAGTTCTTTATGCAAGGACACTCAAGAAAACGGTGTATATCCTTTCATCATCACCACATTTGTCTGGTCACTTTTTTTACAAAAAGTCGGGCTGTAGAATTTAATTTACTTACCACTTAATTTACTCTGGAAAGAACTTCTGATCTCGGCAACGATGTTGCACAGGGGATGATGCTTTATCTTTTTTTTCCCCATCTTTTACATTTTATAAGAAGCTTTCTCTCATATTTCAGTGTTGAAGACCAGTTACTACTTCAAATTTGAGTGTATATCATCAAAACATTACAGTATTTCTGTCACTGAACTCAGAAACTGTCAAAACTATCCTAGTGACTCAGCAAGAATTTCACTATTTCTACCTTCATAGGTCACTGCAAGTCATTTACACAATAAGAAAAAGAGTAATGCAAGGCATAAATATTAATAATCCATTGACTAATAGTTACTCATACTTAGCTAAGTTATTGAGTGTGATAAGTCAGTTCAGTGTTAGATATTTAACTGTTTTAATAAATGAAGCAGTTTTACACAGCTAACAGGCAGTGACTTGGAGCTGTAGATCCTAGATGAGTTTTAGGACTGAGGGCCTGATAACATATTACTCTTCATTTTTGTCACATTAAAATACTTCCCCTCAACCCCCAGCCCCCAACTGTATTGCTCATTGCAGTAACAAATGACAAAATAATTTCTTGATACTATTAGCAGAAACTGTATATATGTAATTGTGAATCAAAAACTATGTAGGTAATCTCATTCACATTCACACCTGAGTTTATTTAGATGGACTGGCTCTTTGGGAATGGATACTAACCCTTTTGACAGGGTACTAACACCATTAAGCTACACTGATAAGGATAGAAACAAACATCAATCTAAGTGCAGCAAAAGTAGGCAGTTAAGACATTAAACTAGTATTAGTGACTAGACAGATCTGAAATAGCCATAAGTGCTCAGATTGAAAAGGAATATGAGTTAAATACTATCCTGCCATAAATAGTAGCTATTAAGTGGCCATTTATCTTGGACAATTAAAGGAATCATTAGGGACTCTTGAGGCACTAATGAACAAGATCTCCATACGGGGATATAGTAGAACTCAGCAAATTTATGCTTACCTATATTTTCTGTCATATTTCCACAAAATACACCTTAGACTTCAGTGCTATACAATTATAGGATTTTTACTTTATTAGTGCAGATTGTGTTATAAAGTCCAAAAATATGTTTTAATGCACATGAGATTTAATTTAAATCATGAATGTTCTTTTAAGCGACTTCAGCAGTTATAGTTATTTCTACACCATTGGTTTAGTTTAAACATGAACAGGCACAGGTTATGAATACTTTACCCAAGCAGAAACAAAAAAAAAAAAAAAGAAAGATTATTGGATATAATGCCTTTTTCAGTCTTCACAGAAATATCCTACTGCTCATGGGCATGCTGTACTTTCCTCTACTGAAAATTCAATGTCAATAAGAGCTATCTGAGAGAACCAGCATTTGCACTGAGAGCAGTAGTAATCAATTCAGGAGACTAGCTGTGAGTCTCAGGCACACAAGCAAGATATTAGTGTAAACAATCAGAGTCTCTCTGTGAACAATTTTTCCTAAGGAACGTAATAAGAGCAACTTCACTTTTCAAGTACCAAAAAATATAGAGGGTGAATTCCCACAATCTTGCAGAGTATTTTGAGGATCTCTATTCTTCACTGTAATTTGGTATGTCTCTTCTCATTCATGCAGAATCTCACATCTGTGAAGAACTCAAACCTTCCATAGCCTGTACAGCAATTGTGAAGCTTTGCAGTGTATCCAGTATAATTTTCAGAAAGTGCCTTATTTTGCTTAGCAACTCTCCTCATAGCAAAAAAAAAAAAAAAAATAAAACCAGAATCTTCAGGTCAGCCAAGAATGTCACTTGGATGAAGAAAAGAATTCATTTCAGAGAACTGGGGTGGTCAACAGATTAGCAGCAGATGGAAAACACACTGCATTAGTCTAATGAAGTCACAGTAACCAGATCAAGTCAATGCAAGCAAACCTGCATTTCTAAGGTCATATGAAAACATTTTATAGCATATCAGCAGAGACTAAACCCCTGGTGAGCTGTAATGATCCAGGTCTGAGCCAAATTGTATCTTTTCTTCCTGACTGACATTAAAAAAAAAAAAAAAAAGTCGAAAGATGTGGAAACTGTTGACTCAACTGAGAACAGCTTGTGAGGATATTGGAAGAAAATGCTCACATGCAGTACTTTGAATGTTTAGGAAAAACAGACCCAAGACACATTTTTTGAACCATAGTTTAATGCTACTGTACTAGTATTTCTTTTAAAGAATTCAAATAGAAACACCTGCTAATTTTCCCTAACATCTTTCAGTATAAAGGATATAAATTGCAGGGAGAAAAAGGTAAATAAAAGTACAAATATTTTTTCAGTAGTATTGGGGCTTAAACTGAAGAAGAAATTTCTGAAAATTATTTGTCCTCAGCAGTAAAAAACAGCAAATGACCCTCTGGTATCATGGTGTTTATTTTACTTATGACTGCCACTTCATTCTAGTCACACATTCATAAACATATTTGGGCATATTTATTCACAGATCAAAATTTCGACAGATTGCACCATTCCTGCAGCTTTATCTGCAAGTAGTATTGCAGTATAATCTGCTATATCAGGTCCTCAAAATAATAGACCATTTCTCACAGTGACTATTTATTAAAAACAAAAACAAAAACAAACAAACAAACAAAAAAACAAAATAAAACACAGAAAGACAGACTCAGTTCTTCATTGTGATGTTACTAGGTGCAAGATTTATTTGAGGGAAAGAAACTATTAGGTGGTGATACAGGTAACCTCTTCTCCATCCTTTAATGTGCCAAATTGCAAGAAGCATCCCACAGACATGTAAAACAGAAATGCAGTCTTCCTCACTGATCTGAAATGGATCTGAAAATCAAGGGATGGAGATTTCACCGGTGGTTCTGGGGTGAGGAAGCCCAGCTGAGCCCCTCTGATGTGGGCTGAAGATCAGATGTTTCTGTTCATCTCTGATCTTTTCCTGCCTTGGAGTAGTAGTACCAGGTTGTTAGATGATGGAAAGTCAGGGAAGGGAAAGGGGAAAGGGTGTCAGATGTGTCACAAAGAAGGATGAAGAGAAATATTTGGAGAAGACAGTGTAGGCAGGAGAGGAGTCAGTTCAAGGCAGTCAGTTCAGTGTTATTTTCTGTTTTCCAGAATTTTAGCAGAAGAAAAAAAAAAATAGAATTTTCAGAATTCTCTATTAAGTTCAATATTCTAGCTCATTTCATAAGATGTTTTCTCTCTTTAGCATGCTCTGTGCCCTATAAGCATATATTTTCCTTGTGTAAGATTCACAAATACTTATACTCCAATTTTTACAATACACTATTGTTGCAAAGTGGAGTTTTGATTACTGCTGCTACGTTTGCCTGCCTTATTTCCCCTCAGTGACTAAGAACTTTACAAAGGAAAATACTAAAGAGAGGGGTACACACCAAGTGCCACAAACACCATCTGAACACTTTACAAGACCAGCAAGGCATATCCCCCAGCTCAGTTCCAAACAAAAAGCTGTCTTCAGATTTTTCTTTTCTAAAGATACAGTCTCATCACAGATCTTCCTGAGCAGATGCAAAAGGTCCCAAGCAGCTCCCTGAGTACTCTCTTCTCTTCCTTATGGGTTTACTTATTTTTCTTTCACTGATCCTGAGTACCTTCTATCTTTCCGTCCAAATCTTTTTTTTTCTTTCCCTGATTATGTTTGTGCACAGAAGGCTTGGAGAATAGATGCTTTCTTTAAGAGATGTCATGCTGTAAGTTAGAAGATTGTTTAATGATGATTAATCTGCAGCTTTTAAAAAAACATCTATTCAGCAAAAGCACAGAACTTCACCTTTTAGTTGATTAAAGATTCTCCAGCTTTTCCAGGCATGTTATAAAATCTCTTTGATTTTTATTGCTGAAACATAAGGTATTGGAACAGAATGCTGTTCTATTATAGAAAAGATCTGCAGAATATTATAGATTTAAAGTTATATGAAGCACACATTTAAAATTTTAACTCCTTATAAATGTGACCAGTTGTGAATGCCATAAAAAAGAGGTTTAAAGATAACAAAATATGTCAGATTGATTTTTTAAAAGCTGTTCAAATGTAAGACATGTCTCCATCACTAGGTAGTAGAATTAAAATGGAGGGATTATAGAACTTTACTTAGCAATATACTAAATTATCTATAGTGTGAAATTGAAGTAAAATTGCCAAAAGGTATTCAAATTAACATTTATTAAGTAAACAGAATTTTAAAGAAAAATAAGGAAAGGAAAATGTCTTTATTCAATTTTAATTCACATAGAGCCAGAATTCATTGCAAATCACAATGCTCAGCATTCAACATTTGAATCTATTACAATATCTGTTTTAAGACATTGAGCTTACACAGTTTTCATATGTGACTTGCACTCCTAAAGCAAAGCCATTTTATGTTTACAGTCAGATTTAAGTTGTACAATGAACTTTATTTGAATGCAATGGAAAATGGAAAATATAGAAATGTCTCTTCAGTCATATAAACCAAAAGGCAAATGCACATCTGTAAGAGTAGCTCTTTTAAAAATACAAACCAGCAATGATTCAAAAGGTCAGAGACTGAAAAGATTTATGCGGGAAGGTACTAAAACCAGAATCTCACAGCTTCAGCCTAAGAAATTCAAACCAATCAGCCAGCTTTTCCAGACTATTTTATTCTTCAGAACTTCAGAAGTGGCTAAAAATGTTCAGGATTATACTAGCTAAGAATTGGTGTCTTACGTATATGTAACATCTCTAATAGGTTTACATTCACAGCAACTTCCTGTTTAAGTAGTACACATGGAGGGGAAAAAATAAATACAGGCACACAAAATACGAATCCTGTATGTAATACGAGAGCAGAGCTCTGGATGGGAATTGTACATAGCTGTTGGCAAGACTGTTAGTGGTACCGTCAGCACCTTTAATATAATTGGACTCACACCTGCAAATTAAATTCTCCTTGGGATTTATGTGAGTCAACAGGAAAGCCAAAATGAATCAAGCATTTAAACCTTATTTCTCAATCGGCTTCATTACACCATCTGGAATGGGATCATGCTGATCTATCTGGGTCTGCATGCAACCCTGCATTGCTTGCTGTCCGTACATCTGAGAGCACAGCTCTGACTGTGTACACTGGTGCTGTTGTTCATATAGGAGCTCTGCATGGGCTCTGGGATGCTCCTCATCATCATCACACCTGCTGGTGGTAGCATATGGCACTAACCTGCTCCTGAGCACATCCGCATTGCTAACACCCACCCTGACCCTACTGGCATTTACACTGAACAGCTTCTAAGGCTCAGGGAGGGGAGAGGTCTCATCTCAGTGAGAAAAAGACTTTGCTAGTTTTAGTCACTACATTTACCAAAACTCGCACTTCCATTGCACAGATTCTGGCTCACAGTCGAACCAGAATCTAAAAATGAGATTGATCCCAAAGGAAGGCAGGACTGCATTAGACTCATTTTGCAGAAGTTTCATGTCTCATAATGGTTCTTATCCTTTGGAAGGACTGACTGAAGCCACTGCAGAGATCTGTGAACATGGTGTGGTGTAACATGACGGGCAGCCAAGCATCTCACAGCTGTTTGCTCACTCGTCTGCTGAGTTGGGAAAAAGGTAAAATTCATGGGCTGAGATCAAGATAGTTTAGTGGGACAGAAAAAGAAGGGATGATGATGATGATAATAATAAATACTATCAGAGTACACAAAACAAGTGATGGACATTTGTTCACCATCCATGAATGATGTTCACCTAGTCCCCCAGGAACCACCTAGTAATAGGAACCACCCCAGTTTTATTGTTCATCATAGCACCAAAAGCATTCCCCGCCCTCCACTAGCAGAGCAGTGCAAGAAGCTGAAACATCCTTGGATCTATGTAAACACTGCTCAGCAACAGAACATCTGTCTCACTCCAATTTATAGGAGGGAGAGGAAGTTCTTTGTTATATGTATACCTGATGTGAGATTAAGAAACAACGGTTCAAATGTAGGTCCAATCAGTTCATTATAAATCCTAGTCACTAAGGGAGATGAGGAAGGAAATGTGAAGATTACATGTCTCCACAGGTGATGGGGAAAGGAAAGCGGGCCACCAAGATTCAGCACACCATTCCAAGGCCAATATAGGAGCAAAAGTGCAGGAGAGAGCAGCCCAGAGTGGCTGGTTTTAGGCAGCAAGCAGGTACAGACAGTCCATCAGCAGGCAGGCTTCACATTGTGAGGTATCTGATATCAGACACGTCCCCTCATGGTTGTTGATAGTTTTTTTATCCTTCTTCTGTCAATGTGGCATTCCTGGGCACTTTGGTAAGAGTCATATGCAGCATCCCTGAAGTAGTCATATCCCTCGAGATGAGCCCACAGAAAAGGCTGCTTCCTGGCCATAAAGTTGCTACCTATATCTCTCTTGTTGCACCTGGCATTCAAATTTTCAGACAAAAGATTTTTCCAACTCTGTCCAGGACTTGCCTGCACTTCTCCTAAATCCAAGACACCACACCACACTAGATACTAGGAAGAAAGTTAAATCTATTCCAGCTGAAACTGGAGTACAGTTCCATCAGAAGAGGGGTGGCCAGCGGGGACAGGGAGGTGATTGTCCCTCACTACTTTGCCCTCGTGAGGCCCCATCTGTGTCCAGGTCTGGAGCCCCAGTACAAGAAAGACAGAGAGCTGTTGGAGAGGGTCCAGAGGAGGGCCACAAAAATGGTCAGGGGGCTGGAGCACCTTCCCTACAAACCCTTATAAGCTGAGGGAGCTGGGCATGTTCAACCTGAAGACAAGAAAGCTGTGGGGGGACCTTGTTGCAGCCTTTCAGTACCTAAAGGGAGCCTATAAATAGGAGGAGAGTCTTATCTCTTATCTACTCTTTACAAAGGTAGATAATAGCAGGACAAGAGGAAATGGTTTTTAAGTGGAGGGAGTTGAGGGATTTCGGTTGGATGTCAGGGGGAAGCTCTTTACTATGAGAGTGATGAGGTGCTGGAACAGGCTGCCCAGAGATGTTGTGGATGCTCCATCCCTGGAGGTGTTTAAGGCCAGTTGGGATGGGGCCCTGGGCAGCCCGTTCTAGTATTAAATCAGGAGGTTGGTGGCCCTGCCTGCAGTGGGAGAGTAGGAGCTTGATCCTTGCTGTCTCTTCCAGTCTGGGCCATTCTGTGATTCTGTGACAGGATAACTTGACAGTGGAATTACATGACTGCAGTATGCCCATAGCACTCACAAAAACCGGAAAGTAATGAAGAAAAATTAGAACTATGATCCATCATTCTGGCAATGTATTAATTATGAATACTTCCTCAGCAATTCTGCAAACTGACCTAGTACTGTCTGGGATATCCTCTGAAAGCTATTGCTCTGTGACTCTAATCTTGGATCTGAGATTCTAGCTCAGTCTAGATAATGCCTGGTGGCATTGCCCACAGCCACTCACAAGATTTCTTTCCTGATGCAAGGAAATCTCTGACAGTCTCATCAGACTCTTGATCTTCTCTGTGATCTCACAGAGCTCAACTACAAGGTGATATTCTGATTCTCAGGAGAAATATAGAAGGAAATTAAGGAATTAGAAAATTCTCTAAAGGAAAAAAAAGTTACAAAAATTCACAGGCACTCTGCAATGCTCTCACCTTTCATCTAGTTCTGTGGTGGGAGACTTTCTAGCATGTCAACCTAGATGGACTTTCACTGACACCTTCCTTTCCAGCCTGTGACTATGCCTTTTTTGAAATACAGTGTCAGCAAAAAATGGTTGTATCAATCCAAAACCATTTCTGATAGATAATTGCCTTTTTTTTTCGTAGAAGCTTCTAACCTTCCCCAAGATTCCTTCATTCATCTTTTTACCAAGCTTTTACAGTAAAACAGTAGCTGTGTTACTACATCCTCTCCTTCAACTTGATATCCTTACCCATTCAGTCTTTGCTGATTGCTCATACTGACAGTGTGCCTGTTTTCCCCCATGCCCTTCCCTGACAGACCTAATGGCATCCACAACAGGGCATATGACATGTCCTGAGTCACTGACCTCTCTCTGGGAAGGAATACTATAATGTGTCCCATATCTTGGACATATATATTAAGACCTTTTTTCTATCTTTTTTTTTTTTTTTTTTAATTGCTTTTCAACTGCTTTTTCAAGGAGTTCATAAATGGAAGTAAGCTGAAACAAGCTGAGTTCTATGAGTTGTTCTCATATTTCAGTAGTAACTTCTTTGCTTTCAGCACAAGCAGTTCCATCTCTCCTCTAGCCCATCTCTTATCTTCTTACAATCCATTCACTAATCACTATCTTCTCCCTTTCAAATGGTGATTGCCACATCAAATGCTTTATTGAAATCCAGATAGATTACATCTACTTCATTTCCCTTGTCTAACATGGTCTTATTTTATCACAGAAAATTATCTGATTTGTCTAGTGTTATCTCACTTTGATAGGTACAACATGGAGTTCACAGACTGATTCAGACATATTCAGCTTATAAGCACTATCTGTTTACATCTCTTTCCCAACTGGACCCCACATCTACAAGATTATTTCACTCCTGCAGAAGTCATATGAACCTATGACAACCCACATATATGGGATATTATTTAAGTAGACAGAATTCCCAAGTGCATTATGATTTTATTCTCAGACTCTAGTGATCCAAAGTACTTTGAAGACTCCAGGTAAAGCCAAATTTTGGACCCAGCAGTGGAAAATGCCAGTGATATATCGTCTGAGGAAACTGAATTAAAAGGATATATACTTATGATCATCGTGCCAGATACACTTTATTCATAATAGTTAATTTGGTAGAGGCATCTCATTGCTAAATAGTCTTTCCCCTTCCCCTAGCTTTTACAGTTCCTGCAGGAAAAACTAACATGCAAATATACTGGCAGTACCGTCATTAGTCCCAATCTCATACAACTCAGCACTAGAAACAGAAGAGAAATGCTCCAGTAAAGAGAGAAATAAAATGTCACCTTTGAAGAGATAAATGGTATTTCATGTCAAATCAGTATATTCCTTCTCTATGCTAAATGCATGATCCTATTTTCAGGTAACACAGAATTCCTGATGCTTGATAGTATGGATGAAAATAAAAAGAGTAAAAGAGATAATGCCTGTCTGCCTGGCAATTATTTTTCCCCTGACAGTGAGCACTGTGAAGCATCCATAGAACATATTCACATGAGGTTTAATGGAACTGGTGCCAAAGTGCATGCAGTTACACTGAATGCAATTGCACTAAGAACCTCATCTCTAGGAAACCACACAGTCAAACTGGAGAAGTTAAAATCAGTAAGATTCATGGCTCAAGAATGAGAGAAAAGTATTAAAACCATTTTTCATGTTTTCACAAGTTCATATACCTGGGATCAGAGATTTAGTCATTGTTCCATAGATGTCCACTGTGAAAAATTAAGACAATTCTAAAAACCTGCTGTTTCATTGAACTCTCCATCCTTCTGCAGATATCCTCTCTCTATTTGTTTTCTCTTTATTATTTTCTCCTCTTTTATATCACACCTGATTTCATAAACACAGGAAGTGTTTTCTTCATCCGTCAGAACAATTCATTAGGGTCTGGATGATGTCTTTATGTTTCCTTTTCCTTTCCAATAGCAAGACTGGGAAAGACGTTTGGATCTAAAAAAACGTATATGAGAAAGAAAAAGAAATTGGAAAAGAAATATGATCTCTAGTGCAGCAACTATATATATGATGTCATTAAAATGACCTCTATGATGGAGATTATAACCAGAATGTTGATAATATAAGATTCTAATATTGTATTTTTTTTCTTTTCCTTTTTAGCTGCGTAAAATTATTTTCTTTTTTATTATCTGATAGAAAGAAAGAATTTCTACCAACCAAAAATAAGTAAGTAAGGCATGGAAACTCTAAGTGGTTCGTTGAAATTTGTACAAAAAGTGTAAAATGTTGATCAAGAATCTTTCATTATCCTGTCCTGAGTAACAGCTAAGTCTCTTAATTATTTGAACTTATCAGAATTTGTGACTGTGTATGCATTTTGTATGACTAATTTTTGAACAGTAGAGTGGCTTTGGTCAGAAGGGACCTTAAAGATCATCTTCACAGAATCACACACAGAATGGCTGAGGTTGGAAGGGACATCAAGGATCATGAATCTCCAACCCCCTTGACACATGCAGGGCTACCAACCTCCTGATTTAATACTAGACCAGGCTGCTCAGGGCCCCATCCCGCCTGGCCTTGAACACCTCCAGGGACGGGGCATCCACAACATCTCTGGGCAGCCTGTTCCAGCACTCTCATAGTAAAGAGCTTCCCCCTGACATCCAACCGAAATCCCTCAACTCCTTCAACTTCAAACCATTTCCCCATGTCCTGCTGTTATCTACCTTTGTAAAGAGTTGACTCCCCTCCTGTTTGTAGGCTCCCTGTACGTACTGAAAGGCTGCAACAAGGTCACCCCACAGCCACCTTTTCTCCAGGCTGAACAAGTCCAGCTCCCTCAGCCTTAAGGGTTTGTAGGGGAGGTGCTCCATCCCTCTGATCATCTTCATGGCTCTCTTCTGAACCCTCTCCAACAGCTCTCTGTCTTTCTTGTACTGGGGCTCCAGACCTGGATACAGTACTGCAGATGGGGCCTCACAAGAGCAGAGTAGAGAGGGACAATCACCTACCTGTCCCTGCTGGCCACCCCACTTCTGATGAAGCCCAGGATACCATTTGCTTTCCAAGCTGTAAGAGCAAATGGCTGTCTTATGTTAAGTTTTCATCCACCAGGACCCCCAGGTCCTTCTCTGCAAGGCTGCTCTCAAGGACTGCTCCTACTAGTCTGTATAGATGTCTGGGATTCCTCCAACCCAAGTGCAAAACCTTGCACTCTGCTGTGTTGAACCTCATTAGATTCACCCGGGCCCACCTTTCTAGCCTGTTGAGGTCCCTCTGAATGTCATCCCTTCCTTCCACCGTGTCAACAGCACCACTCATCTTGGTGTCATCAGCAAACTTGCTGAGGGTGCACTTGATTCCGTCATCGATGTCATTGATAAAGATGTTAAAGAGCACTGCTCCCAAGACAGACCTCTGGGGGACGTCATTCATTACCAGCCTCCAACTGGACATAGAACTATTAATCACCATCTTGAACCAACTCTCCCACAGTGAGCAGGATTGCCACCCACCAGGTGGTTGCCCAGGGCCCCTTCCAACTTGACCATGAAGACCTCCAAGGATGAGGCATTCACATTTTCTCTGGGAAGCCTGTGCCAGCACCTCACCACCATCTGAGTACAGATTTTCTGCCTAGATCTAACCTAGATCTCCCGTCTTCTAGTTTAAAGCCTTTCTCCGTTGTTCTATTACTATGAGGCCATTCAAAAAGTTGGTCTCTCTCCTGCTTATAAGTTCCCCTTTAGATACCAGAAGGTCACAATGAGGTCTCCCTGGAGCCATTTCTTCTCCAAGATAAACAAATCTGTTTCCTGAAGAAAAGTATGAAACACTTTAATGTGCTTTAATTTATTCTCTTGTGTGCAAATTCATTCTATATGCAAAAAATGGCACTGTAGTAATTAGATTTAATAGGATTAGGACTCTCTGATGCCTTGCTTGGACAGTTGTTCAAATACTTATAGAAAGAACTTTAATTTCATTTCATTTTAAAACTCAAACTTCATTACCTCTTCAGTTCATTTCTAATTTAATTCATTACATGTTTTTATTTTCTTTTCTAGTAATTACACTTCTGCTTCACCTTCCTAATGTATGATCTCTGTAATATTCTCTGTAACGGGCTTGGTATTCTCTGATATAGGCTTGGTATTTTCTGTGAGTAGCTGATTTTGTGGTTCCAGTTTTTGATTCAGTCTTAGTCAAGGCCATTTTCCTTGCAACACAAATATACCTGAGTAACCAGATAGTTTCTTTTCTGAACTCATTCCCTGCAGTATAAATTCAAGGTCTTCTTTTGTTCAAGCGTAAGTTCATGAGAAAGAATAAACAGACTACAGGAAACAACTGTCAGAGATCAAAGATATATTTTCCTCTACATATCCCCGTTGCTCATATTTTGCCCAGGAAATAGTTCACCGTCTATTCTATTCACGAGATGATGAATGACCAGACCAAGCAGAAGTATCTGAAATTGTTTAGTGGAATGACAATGCAGATACTTCTGGCATATGCTGTCAGACTGCTGTGATCTATATGTTTTTGTTTTGTTGACTGGACTGAAAAAAATAAGTATCAACATGCTGGAGCCATTCTAGTTGCTGGTGTTACTGTTGTTAGAGGTTTTGCTCAGAAAGAGCTTTATATCTACGGAGAATAACTAGGAGACTGTAGAGGGCAGGCAGACATTTGGGAGAAGGTCTGAGAGCCAGTGGTCCCTATCTCACTGACTGCAGAGATATGAATACAACTCACCTGATGTGATTTGCTTTGGCAAGTCATTACAATTTATGAATGCTGGCAAGAAGACTGACACTTTTGAGAGCAGAGCACCTTCCTCTCTCATGTCCTTTGCAAGTTCTATTGGCCTTGAATAAATAATGCATAATGCATAATGCATGGTAGAAAAGGATCACATGCATCACAGCATACACTGTTTTAAAGTTCTTAATGCCTAGTGTTTTGAAATTTTTCTCATGCTGATGACACTGTAGTAAAGTAATAATCTGTTGTCTGACTGCTACTCTATCCCACTTTTAATGGGAACTGTGAGATCTGTTATTTGTATTTGCATCTTGTAAAACGCAGAACACATAAGTATTTTTCAATATCCAGAGCCTCTTCTTACCCTAATAAATATATACGTAGCTCTCATATACATGATTGATAAGAAAAGCAAGGCAAAATTTACTTCTTCCAGTCTAAAAAGAATAAAATTAGCTCAGTATGCTCTAATAACAAATCAAAGCTGGACTGATTTTAACCACAGTCTAGCTACTCTAGAATGGATTGTGAGAAAGATCTAAATTAAGCCATGTTTAAAAAACAATTACTGTGTTGTCATTTTTTTTTTTAATCTACACTGTGCATGAGCATGGGTGGTAAATACTAACAGCTGATCCATAGAGTAATATAGTCACAATGGTATTTTCTTCTTAAAAGTTCCCTATGGTTAATTTTTTGTCAGCATAGTTTTTTTTCACAGAACCATAGAATTATAGAACGACTTGCATTGGAAAGAACCATAAAGGTCACCCAGTTACAGCTCCCTGCTGTAGATAGGGTTGCCAGCCACCAGATCAGGCTGTCCAGGGCCGCATCCAACTGGCCTTGAACATCTCCAGGGATGGGGCACCTTCAGCTTCTCTGTGCAGTTTCTGCCAGTGCCTCACTGCACTCTGAGTGAAGAATTTCTGCCTAACATCAAATCTAATCTTTTTTTGTTTAAAGGCATTCTTCCTTGTTCTATCATTATTAGATAGTATAAAAAGTCAGTCTCACTCCTTCTTATAAGCTGCTTTCGAGTACATGAAAGCTGCAGTAAGGTCTCCCTGGAGCCCTCTCCGAGATAAACAAGCCCAACTCCCTCAACCTTTCTCCACAGAAAAGGTGCTTCAGCCCTTTGATCATCTTCACGGCTCTCCCCTGGACTTACTTCAGCAGCTCAGCATCCTTCCTGTACTGGAGGCTCCAGTCCTGGACACAGTACTCCAGATGGGGCCTCACAAAGGCAAAGCAGAGGGGGACAATCCTCTCCCTCTCCCTGCTGCCCACCCTATTTTAATGCAGCCTAGAATACTGTTGGCCTTCCAACTCAAAGCACACATTGCTGGCTCGTGTCCAGCTTTTCAGCTGGAGATCAGTTTACAGAATGTATCAGTTTACATTTTAGAAATAATATAGTGTTCCAACTTGTGTAGAATGTTGGTGCATTTTAATGGTTTTGGTTTTTCTTTTTTTTTTAAAATGTTGCATGCAATGATATATAAACTATCAGTTATAATGTAAAAACACATTTTATATTGCTTCACATAGCATCCGTGCTCATTTTTCTCATACTTCTAACTGTAATCACTTTAGTTATAGCTTTCTGAGGGCTGGAATCATACGAATTATGCTTATCACCTTTACAGCATCTCAGAGCAAGTATTGTTGCTGCATTTCCTGCTCAGAATTATGTAAATTAAAAATCTTATGAAACCATTATAGGATTTATATAGGCTTAGGTTTTATAAAGCACACCTTGGTTCTTTGAAGTTTACTAGGCTACTAAAGACAAAAGTGTTTGAGGATAGATTGCAATGCTGGAGTGATAAGCAGATATAAATTACAAGCAATTTCCTGTAAATGAATATTCTGATTATAGTTTTAAATCCCTAGTTGCTATGGCATTAGGCACTCTTGATGGATTATATCTATTACTTCTTATTTTTTGTGCTGTTTGTTTCATAAAATGCAACCATTGTACTGAAAAGAAGTTTGAGAAACAAGTTTCTTTCTTGGATTCTTGGTCAATATGGAATTATGTACATTTTATAATTAATGGCTAATGGCAATATTAGAAAATGAAATAAAATAATATTTTCTAGAATTACAGATTTTTTAAGCTGAAGTTAGATAAAAGGACTACAAGTGAGGAAGAGTCAGTGAACCACTAGTACAGGACACATAATGTAGGCAAAAGAGATTTTTACATAGTGGATTGAGATGACAAATTATGCATTTTATTTGGAACAAACTTGCAGCATCCTGCCAAGTAATTTGTTAGTTCTTTGGTTGTTAATTCACCTCATCTTCTCCTTCTTTTGCACCTTCGCTATTCAATGCTGTATTCTGGTCAGCCAAAAACACAGATAACAGACACCTCTTTCTCCAACTTATTTTATGATGAAGACTGCTGAGAATAAACAGTTCAGATTAACAGAAAACAGAAGAAACTAAACCTTCAGAGAATTCTTTGCAGAATTGTAAGGGATTGTAAAGGATGTTATGCTGTAATTTTCTGTGAAATCTATAACTACCACGTGAGTAATCGTATACTTAGAAGAAAAATTATCCAATCTTGATTTAAAGATCTCAAATGGCTGAAAATCCAGCACTCTTGGAGATGTTATTTTAATTATTCATTATCCTCATTGTTTAAAAAAAAAAAAAAAAAAAAAAAAAAAAGATTGTACCTTATTTCTACTATGAATACATCCAACTTCACTGTCCATGAAGTCTTTTCTTCTGATAAAATACAGATCTGTTTACTACCAGGAAGTTCTTTTCAATGTAGGAGTGATAAAATAATCTGATTAGATTCCATTTGATGATTAGGCTAAATTTCTTTAGTGTGTTATTCAAAAACAAATTTCAGCACCTTAGATCATTTTTGTTGCTGTTCCTGAAATGTTTGCATTTTGTGAGTGTTCTTTTGGTAGTCTCATGATTGCAAATAGACACCAAACAAAACACAATATGCAGTTCCAAATCCGTTGGCAATAGTAACTTCAGATATTCTAGGTCTGCCTGTAATTTTTTACCCACTTTCTACAAGAGAGATCTCACATATTTCTTGCTGGATTGAGAACAGCTATTGAGCTGCTGCTATTTGAGTGACACACACTCATCTTTTCATAGAGACCCCAATTCTTGTTCAGGATAGATGCAAAACAAAACTTCCTGTAAAAATCACGTTCGTGTTATCACTGTTCAGCACGTAGGACCAAGCTCCCCTCTATACCTTGTAGGAAGGCATACACTAACCATATATTCAGTTGTCAGTACTGCAGAACCTACTTCGTAGTCTTAGATCACGTCTGGCTGAGCTCAGCCAGATAAGAAGATATTATCTTCCTTTCTGTAAAGTACCTTTTACTCAAGTTCAGCAGTAAAAGTAGCAGAGTCAAGTTCCACCTTTGCTAGTTTAAACTGAAACCTGCTTCTCCTATCACTTACAGTTGCTCTTTCAGCCATTTCTTCAAGAGCTGATCCAAGTTTTCTTGAAATAAATTTCCACTAAGAACTTACAGTACAAGCACAGTTAGGCATCCTGCCAGGTCTTGAATATCTCCAAAGAAGGAGATTCCACAACCTCTCTGGGCAAACTGTTCCAGTAATCTGTCTCCTTTACTGTAAAGAAGTTCTTATGCATGTTAATACAGAACTTCCTAGGTCCAAGTTGTATGTCATTACTCCTTGTCCTATTGCTACACATCACCGAGAAGAGCCTGACCTCGTCCATTTGCCTCCCATCTCCCTTTAGATATTTCAAGACATTTCATAGAATCATAGAATCATAGAGATTTACTCATTATCAGATACTCCCTCAGTCATCTTCTCGTCAGGCTGAACATACATATGGGGGATGCTCCAGACCCTCTATCATCTTTGTGGCCCTCTGCTGAACTCCTCCTAGTAGATCTCTGTATTTTTTACTGGAGAGCCCAGAAATGGACACGGTTTTATAAATGTGGCCTCACCAGGTCATAGTGAAGGGAGGGGATTACCCTACATATATATACTAGTCATAATTATTATTCTTATACTTTTCTCTATGTTAGTAAGTAAAACTACCTCAACCCAGGAGTTAGGGATTTTTTTTGTTGTTTTTTTTAAATTCTGTCCTCCATCTCACTGGGAGGGGATGGGCAATGACAAACACCTGTGTAGTGTCTAGCCACCTGCTGAGTTGGACCACAACATTATACTGTCCTTATTTCAACCTGGGAGCATTACTTTTTTCATGGTATTTTCTTTTTTTGTTCTTTTGAGAAGGAGGAGTGAGAGAGCTTTGTGGAACTTTAGGTTGCCTTTAATGTAGATTCACTATACTTCCATTCCTGCAGCATTGTACAGTATTTTGTACCATATGGAACTGTTGTAGAGAGTGGAAGGCAGAACTGAATTTCAGTGAAAGGTGTCTTTACAACCTACCTGTATCCTCACAGTTTAATATTAGTTAGGGAGCCTGTAGTTATAATCAGAATTTAGTATTAATATGATATTCTTTGTATATATTGTCCCTAAATGCCTAGGTAATCTCAATCAGAAGATTAAATAACTCTATTAAAATACTGGCAGCCTAAAAGCCCAGAGCCCACACTAATGCAGTATTTCTTTGTGGATCTTTATGTCTATTTGTTAATTTTGGAAAGGCTTTTACAGCTGCATAGCTTTTGGACTAAGATTCAATCCCTATAACTGGAACTTATGTTTTGTTTTTTCTTCTTTTTAATTGTTATTCTAAAAGTACGACCTTTCTTTTTCTTTTTCTTTTTTTCATTTGAAGAGTATTTTGTTACTTTGTTATGGCTGTATTCCCTTTTCTTTTCCCTTTCT
The DNA here is from genome assembly GCF_905368555.1 of Meleagris gallopavo. Classification (NCBI taxonomy): domain Eukaryota; kingdom Metazoa; phylum Chordata; class Aves; order Galliformes; family Phasianidae; genus Meleagris; species Meleagris gallopavo. The sequence continues at coordinate 14,572,303 of NC_139435.1, read as the reverse complement.
TGATAACCTGCCATAAACAAAACTGAGAATAAATTTTCTGTCCGGACATGGAGCAATATGAAAATGTCAGTCCTTATCAAAACTTGAAAAACCAGAAACACCACCTTTTTTTTTACTCAGTACACTGATCATACAGATTTGAGGGATTTGATTGTTCAACTTGAAGGAATACACTTTGATCACTTCCCAGTTCAACAATGTCATTAAAATTGGCAAGGATCCTTTACCCTCCCAGGAAACAGCACATATGTGAAACCTGATTACCTCAGATCAATCTGTCATTCTACACCCTTGAGAGTAATGTACTTATTACTTAATGTGGGATACTGTTTCAGTTTATATTACTCTAAAGAAAGGAAACCAGGATTAGAGAGCCTACTATTGTTTACTCAATATTGATTTTAGTCAGCTTTTTTTCCTTAGAACTGGATAAATTTCAAAGACTTACGCAGAATTTTAACTGTCCCTTACTCAAAAGTTCCTTATCACTTCAATAAAAACCTGCAACTTCCCATTTAAAACTGAATTTTCATACGTCTAGCAAATCTGCAGTGTGACATTACTGAATATAGAATAACACTCTATTGTATTTGTTATCTTCTGTTAAATTCACTATCAAATTGAAGACCAGTTTGTCATTATCCATAATATCAAATGATAAAATCATAGAATGGCTTAGGTTGGAAAAGACTGCCATGGACAGGCTTGCCACCCACCAGATCAGGATGCCCATGGCCCAACCAACCCAGCCTTGAATGGCTTCAGGGATAATCCACAGCTTTTCTGGGCAACCTGTTTCTATGCCTTACTAGCCACTGAGTAAAGAATTTCTTTCTAACATCTAACTGCTACTCTTTTAGTTTAAAGCCATTCCCTCTTATCACTATCATACAACACAAAAAGTCAGTCTCCCTCATGATATGCCCCTTTTACTCACTGGTAGGTCTCAATGAAGTCTCCCCAGCGCCTACTCTTCTCCAAGCTAAACAAACCCAGCTTCCTATACTTTTCTTCATAGCAGAAGTGGTCCGGCCCTTTGACCATCTTTGTGGCCCTCCTCCAGACTCCGACAGCTCCACGTCTTTTTTTTTGTTGTTGTTGAGGGTCCCAGAGTTGTACACACTAATCTAGGTGGGATCTCACAAGGGCAGAAGAGGACAGTCCTCTCCCTCCTGCTGCTGGCTGTGCCACTTTTGATGCAGCCCAGGATATTGTTGGCTTTCCACCTGCTTTTCATCCACCAGAATCCTCAAGTTCTTCTCTGCAGGGCTGCTCTCTCTATGTTCTTCTCCCAGTCTGTACACATATCTGGGATTTCTCTGACTCAAGTGCAACACTTTGCACTTGGCCTTGTTGAACTTCATTATATTAATGTATCCCCACTTTTCAAGCCTGTCTAGATCCATCTGGATGGCATCTCTTGCTTCTATCATCTACACCATTCAGCTTGGTAACAACAGCAATGTTGCTGAAAGTATACTCAATCCCACTGTCTATATCAGTGATAAAGATGTTAGAGTATTGGTCCCAAGACTGACCATTGGGTGATACCACCCATCATTGCCCCCCAACTAGCCATTGATCATAACTCTCTGGCTGCAACCATCCTACCAACTCTTTATACACCAAACAGTTCACCCTTCCAACCCATACCTCTTTCATTCAGAGAAAAAGAAGTGGCATGGGACCATATGTAAGGCCTTGTTCAAGTCCAGCTATACCACATTAGTTGCCTATCTTTTGTCTTACCAATGCCATCACTCCATCATAGAAGGCTACCAGACTGCTCAGGTACGATCTGACACTGGTGAAGTTACGCTGGCTATCTTGGATCACATCTTTGACCCTCATGTGCCTTAAAATGTTTTCCAGGAGTAAATGCCCAATGGTCTTCCCAGGCACAGAAGTGGGGCTCACCAGGTTGTAGTTCCCCAGATCTTAATTTTTCCCTTTCTTAAAAATAGGAGTGATGTTTTCCTTTTTCCAGTCACTAGGGAGTTTGCCTGACAACCATGGCTTTTCAATTATGTAGAGTGTCTTAGTAACCATATCAGCCAGCTACTTCAGGACTCTGGGATGCATGTTTCTCTGCCCTATATACTTGTGCACAGTCTCATGAAGCAGTCTCTGAGTTAATCTGCTCTTACAGAGAGGGACTCCACTCATATAGTCAACACAATATGTATTTTCAGTACCACAGCAAATTCTTGTATTGCTAGATATTATATAACCAATGCTGCTTTACTGTCTTTCAGGCTTCAACTTGTGAAAAATCTGTAGTTGGGTATGTAAGAATATCAGACTTCATAAACTTCACATGAACTGAATGTCTTTAATGTGACAGTTTGGGGGAGAAAAGAACATCAAAGGTTCTGAAAATGACCTAAAAAGCTGACTGTCCCAGGGTAATTCATTAGAGAAAGCAAGGACATACAGTTGTCAGAATCTGCAGTAGTATGTTACTTTCTTTTAAAAAATTATATTTTTTTAGACAATATCCGATTTTGTTTTGTTTCTTCTTGTTGTTGTTGTTCAAAATTAACATTGCAGAGATAGATTAAAACAACTTTTTTCAGTCTTTGATATCAATATAATTTTTTCTTATTTTCTTTGGGATCTGGTGGCCCAGTAAGTATGATCTCTATGGATCATTTTATTCATGTGAAATTAACCAGGAAAAATATAATAATGTAAAACATAATATCATTGTGCTACTAGGCTATTTCAATATTAACTCAATTATTCGGAGGATTACAATTCAGGTACAGAAAATCACTTCAGGCTGGATGCTGGTATGGACAAAGTCTGATTCTAAGTATATTATATATAACTATTAGTTTCTTCCCTCCGGACTGATGTATTTTCAGGCATTCCACAGTAGCATCAATATTGTATTAAGGTGTCTCCAATTTTTCCAGCTTAAATAAAAATCATACCCGGCAATCTATCAGATCAATTGTTTACATTAAATTATTGATGAAATAGCTTCTTCTACAATAATAAATTGATTTCAATTTTTTCTCATGTTAGTGTAGACTGACAAAAAAAAACCTTTCCCATCTTTCTCATCTTTTTTTAATCTTCGGCCAAAAGATTTTGAAGTCCCTGCTGTTAGTCTTGACTTCTTTGGCTTGCACCAACAAGCCACAGAAGTGCACAGGTAGGAGCCTTAATCTGTTACTTTCAGTAAGTCATTGAGGAAATTCAGATAATTTCATATGCTACTCGTATAGATCCAAAACTGAATTGCAAAGAGGTTCACACATCAGAGCTGTTTCTGTTCCAATCGCATTCATGAATCTGTTTCTTTGAAAAATTGCTCTGGAAACCTGAAAAAGAGCCAGAAGAAGAGAAGGCCAAGAGAAGGATCTATCAACTGCTTTCAGTTACCTAAGACTCCTCTCAGAGATGCGTAGTCAAGGACAAGAAGCCAGGAAGATGTTGCAGCAAGAGAAACAAGCTGTTCAGAAGGCCTGCTGAGTCTCTGTCCTTGAAGTTCAAAACACATGAGAGCAAGTTCCTAAGTAGTCCAATGCAACTTCATAGCTTGCCTTACTTCACTGGAGATTGGATAGGGTAAACTTCACTGCTTCCATCATAAACTAGCTCATTCTGTTCTATGAAGCTGAAGTTTATCAAACACTTGTATTACTACTTAAAACAAATCTTACACTTGAATGTAAGGTTGATTTTTTTTATGTTACCCCAGTAAAATTCCAAAAGTGGACAATTTACTATTTTATAAGAAAAAATATAGCTACATTAGATTTGTAAATTATCTGTCAAGATGAGATTCCAGAGCCCTTCTTGTAATTCTAACATTTAGTAGCCTCAACTGAATAAAAAATCACATTGCAGCAACAATTTCCATAAACATTAAATTTCAGAAACAAACCATACGGTTATATAAACTGAATGTAAACCATAATGTAAATCATGTATCTGGAAATAATACCTGATCAGTACAAATAAATCTTTTCAGCTACATTTTTTTTTTCCCCCACAACATTTTTGTCAAAAAATCTATAATTCATAGATTCAAATTTATACATTCTAAGATAAGTATAAATAGCTTACTATTGTGCCTTGGTTTTATTTTGAAGAATACAGCAAAAACATTCTGTCATTTTTAAAACATTTTCCAGTATGCAGAAAGGAAGCTAATAAGAAATTTATCAGAACTGGTGACTTAGAAAAGATTTTTTTGTTTGTTTGAAGAGTCTGTTTTTTTCTGGATGAAAAGAAGTCTAAAATGTGAAATATTTGCCAGCCAGATCTCATGAGAACCCTACAGAAGCTGAACTGTTTTTGCATAAACACTAAAGACAAATTTATAAAAGCCTGCTGCTACAGAAATTCCTGTTCAGCCTTCTATATGTATTTCAAAAAATTATCTAGACTATATGAAATTCACCTCTCTCTGTTCTCCAGTTTCTTTCTCTTTTGTCCTTCAGTGTACTCACAATGCAGAAGATCGAAACAATGAACAAATAAGCTCCAATTTCTGCAACATTTTATATTTTATCTCTGTTGATGATCCTTAAGAATTGAAATCCTAAGAACACAACTGTTGTTATTTACTTCTATCAGAGTTAAATTTGCATATTTTTCCTAATAATTTTAGACAGAGAAGTGTCATTTCCAATTATGCTTTGAAAGTAGACAAAATAGAATAGATGAAGACATAAAAGGATAATAAATATTAAGTAGATAAGACTGAGTAATTCCCATTTCACAAATGCCCTTCTTTATGATGGGTAGTCTTCTTATCAGGTCTATATTTTCTTCTAAGCCTGACACTATCTGACTTCTATTACTGCAAATTATTGTTGGAAATATTGAATTGTGGAACTAAGATTCTAGACAAATGATTTAAGCTTGGAAAATTGCTTTCACCTCAATTAAAGCTGCTTGCGCAATCTTTTTGTCCTCATTTTGCCTCAGTATTCTGTTGTCATACATATGAATGCCTGCAGAGCTCTATTTGCCAGCAGCCCTAGGAAGGATCAGTTCTGCCTCTATGCCCTAAAGGCACAGAGAGAAGTATGCCTTCTTGTGGTAAGCTCCTTAAGAGGGAGCTTGTGGAGCCATGGCTTGATTAGTCAAGAAAACTTTTCTCGATGGCATATTTACTCATGTGCATAAATTCTTACGTTTATGACAACAAGCAGGAACAGCAAAGTATTAAGTCTGGGCTAAATATAAAAGTGGAAGAAACCCCAGAATATCAGTGGATTATTCAGAAGTCTTTGAGGTCTGTGACAGAAAAGAAGACAGACATGTTGAATCCTAAAGCACTTAGCTTTATACAATTAATACAGGCAAATAGCCCTTTAATATATCATGTCTTGTATTACTAGCTGGATCACGAAAAAGCAGAACAGAGAGGGAAAGTGTGTAACAGAAGTAGAAGAGTTGTGTATACTTTGGTCTGCATCACTGGGACATTACCATTGGCCCATGGTAATGGAGCAAATCAAGAGCTTCTGGGATGCTGGAATCTATTCAGGACCCCTTTGTGGTTCAGGTTGCTCAAATATTATATTTCAACTATTGATATTATTGCTGGTATGCATATGATATATGAAATGATTGGAATATACGAGATGAACTTTCAGATACCATTTTTTCTGTTTCTTTTATTCTACGTAGAAGATATTTCTAATGTACATGCACTGAAAACATGAAAGTAATAAAAAGATACTTTAAAATGCTGAAGACATTTTCTTTCTCTTGTATTATTTAAGCTAGATATAAATTCTCTGCAATCTTTAAGACCTACAAGTCATTTAAGATTTAATGCAGTGCTTAGAAGAAATAGTTACTTGACTTTGATCTTATCGTACTCTCTGCTGTCAAGTCACTGGATTTTGGCAGGAGAAGTAGAAAAGACAGGCCATTTCAATGCAGTGTGGTTTCTCTGTCTTCTGTTAAATTGTGAAGATTAATTTAACAGGCACACGCAAAATCTGAGAGTTTTATCCAACTAACTTGCTATCCTTAGTTGTCATAACTTAAAAGAATCTGTCAGTGGAATTAATGGAAAAAGTATCTGGAGGATAGACTTCAGTCTGTTTAAAGGAAGAAACAGTGGAATTACTTCAGATAACTTCATTTGAAGTAGTGGAACCATCATCATCCAAGCATAGGAATCACTCCCTCTAGACAAGAGTAGGGATCCTTTTGCTTACATGCAAGTGTGATGAACAAACAAAAAATAGTCCGAATATGATTTGATTATAGATGAATTTCTGTGTGTATATTTGTACATATGTTGGCAGGCTGCAAAAATCACAGATCAGAAGCCAACAGACTGTTATTAAAACCTTTGTAGCATCACGTTCCTAAGAAAACCAAAGGAAGAGAGAAAGAGGTATCTTGCTTGACAGGCAGGATGTTAAGCATAAATTGGTATTTAGAGACAGCTTATATGAAGCTCAAGCTTCCTCCAACCAAGGTCGGAAATTCTTGAAATTGGATGGTCTTTAGGGTCACTTCCAACAAAAACCATTCAAAGATTCTATGATTCTGTGACTACAGAATTCAAAAACTAAATATTCTTGTGCAAACGTTACTTATGGCCAGGTTAGTTTCCAGGAAAAAGATTCTTTGTCCTTCTTTTGAAACAGCAAAGCAAAAGTGATAATATGTCTGAAGACAAAATTTCAGAATTGAGTTATCACACAAAATTTAAATTCATCTTGAGAACTTTCTGACAGGATTTTAACATAATTCAGACAGGTTCACATACCTTTAGGTATCAGTACTTTTCACTTCCTGGTGTCCCAAGATGGGAAAATGTACACAAGATTGGTACCATATAAAGCTTTCAAGTCAAATATGTCTCCTGAGTTTTTCAGATGTTTCAAGGTCAAAAAGGAATATAAACCTACCAATTTAAATAAAACCATTCAAACTGTTTTTTCTGCTATACCTATCACAAACTCCTTGTGAAACTCCTGATTAGCTACAGCTTTTTATAATAAAGTCAGTCCCAGCAAAATTCAGCAGCTGTATACTCCATCATTTTTGTGAGATATGAGGTATACATTTGAAGAACTACAGACAAGAAATTTTAAAGAAATTTAAACTTCTAGTTCTTATTTTCTAATATTTATAAATTTATATTCAAGGAATGCCTAAAGATGTCTTAAAATTTGAGGGCTTGTTCTGGTATTTTTATCTCAAAATAACCCCAAAACAAACAAACAAACAAAACAAAAAAAAAACAACAGACCCTGGGCATTCTAAAAAAATGAAAGAAAAAAAAAATGAATGAAGAGACCAGAGATCTCTCTTGAATTCTTTTTAGCTGAAAACTCCTTTTCAGTTTATACAAATCCTCTGACCATTTCATTTCTTTACACAACTGTTTTTCCAAAAATCTGTATCATATGGGCTGTAGAAAATGATACAGCTATTTTCAAAGCATGTCTACTCTGCCCTGGTCAGGCCTCACCTGGAGTCCAGTGTCCAGTTCTGGGCTCACTGGTACAAAAAAGACAGGGATCTCCTGGAAGGAGTCCAGCGGAGGGCCACAAAGATGATAAAGAGCCTGGAGCATCTCCTCTGTGAGGAAAGGCTGAGCGACCTAGGTCTGTTCATCCTTGAGAAAAAGAAGACTGAGAGCGGATCTGATTAATGTTTATAAGTATCTTAAGTGCAGGAGGCAAAGGGACGAGGCCAGACTCTTCTAAGCGGGCTGTAGGGACAGGACAAGGGGAAATGGCCACAAACTGAAGCATAGAAAGAAGTTCTACACAAGGGTGCGTAAAAACTTTTCCATGGTAGGGATGATGGAGCACTGCCCAGGGGGGCTGTGGAATCTTCTTCTCTGGAGATATTCAAGACCCACTTGGACATGAGCAACCTGCTATAGGGAACCTGCTTTGCAGGGGGTTGGACTCTGATCTCTGGAGGTCCCTTCCAACCCCTACAATTCTGTGATTCAACCTCTGAAATGTCCTCAGTGAGGTACTAAGGTCATCTTTGATCAAAGCACAGCAAAATATCTTTGCAATCCTGCTGTCTTAAGGAGTTTGTAGCACTAGTGCGCTGTATTTCCTATTGAGACAGCCCTCATTTTTATACAACTGTCAACAGGTTTATGCATCACTTGAGACAAGTTTGCTGAATCTAAGAGTTTCTGCTAAAAAATGTTCTTTGTTTTCATCCCAAAATAAATGTAAGTTTCAATTCGCTAGAGAAAATAACCTGTTATTTTTTTTAATTTCTGATGGTAAAGAAAGCAGCATTGAACTGAAAGTAGGATTGGAGAACATGTCCACTGAAAAAGGTAAGAAACTTAATAAAACTATTTTTTATTGTCGAGGAAATCAATTGTGTCTCTAGAATTAAAATGTAAGGAAATTTAAAAATTCTTCTGTCTTCCATGAAGCAACTTATCTGGGAAAAAAAAAACAAACAAAAAAAAAAAAAAAAAAAAAAAAAGCAGTTTTGTGTCAGAATTCGTCCACTGTCCAACTTCCTTACAAACTTACCTAGCAGATTTTCTCTGTTTCTTTAATTTTCACCCTATGCACCAGGAAGTCCAACCTTTTAGCTTTCTTGAGCTGCACTGAGTGAACAAGAATTGTCTTGGGCTGCATGCACAAAAGTTGCTCCAAAAGTAATGCCTCCTATTTATTTCTGTGGAAATATAACTGATACAACGAGCAAATAACCATATTTGACAGAGCAAAATCTGAGCTACAAAACAGTATTTTCCAGCATAGTCACCATTAGCTATGTCCTTTTGGCAGTGATGAACAAGAGCTGCATGTTGTACTCACAAGAATGTGCACCACACTTGCTTTTGCCACTGCTGAAACACACCACCCACAGCCTTATTGTGCTCCCATACATTGTTTCTCTCCTTAAGAGTTCAGGAAGCATTGATGAATATCAATGGGTACAGTGTTTTCTGCATGGAAGAATTCAGTGACACACCTTTGTGTCATTCGCACTTCAATCTCAGATGCTGTTCTGTCAGACTGCCTGCCTGCTGACATTTGTTGTACTGAAATAAAATGTACTGAATACTTAATCAAAGAATCATAGAATGGCCTGGGTTGTAAAGGACCATAATGATCATCTGGTTTCAACCCTCCTGCTAAGTGTAGGGTTGCCATCACTAGATCAGGCTGCCCAGAGCCACATCCAGCCTGGCTTTGAATAACTCCGGGTATGGGGCACTGACAGCATCCTTGGGCAGCATCTACTGCCAACATACGCTTCTCATACTGTGGGCCAATATAATAAAACAGTTACTTTTGGAGTAGTCCTTATAGAATATATACTGAAGTTCATTAACATAAGTAACATATTTTAATCTTTAATATTTTTATTAAAATGAAAGAAAGAGAGCAACAAAAACTCAGAATTAGTGGGATACATGACCCCGTTTTTGTGAAATGAATGCCGCAATGTCTGGTTCGATGTCAGTTGCTGCAATTCTTATTGTTCAGAGATCTTTGAAGAAATTTCACTCTTCCCGTGCTTCATCCTTGAAAACAGTTGTTCACAAATGTACATACTGCCAAAAAGTGATGACATGAATAAGGCGTGAATATGAAGTGAGGAATGTTTTTCTCTGCTAAAATAGGGGTAATAGAAGTAAAGAGACATGGTCAAATTTCCACTGCTCAGCCCTGCACCCTCCCTGTGCCCCGGCTGCAGCTCAGGCAGTGTTCATCGCACACTGACTCGGCTGCAGCGGAGCAGTGGGTGTGCGCCTGAGGCCAGGCTGGGCTGCAGTGCCAGCTGTGCAGTTAACTGTCTATTCATGTGTTCTCCTCATCATATTTATGAACATATGTGTTACTTAGGATATTGTTATAAGAGACCAAACTCTGCACATCATATGAGAACATATTTTTTGAGATATCTCAAAAACTCGGAAAATAAAACATTGTAATCCAGCTATAAAATAGTTGACTACACTGTCTTTATGCATATACGGTTGCATGTAATGAACACAAAAAAAAGCAATTTAAACAAGAGTGCTTTGCAGGTAAATTTCCCTCTCAGAACATCTGGGGCAATATTATCATGTCAGTAGGAAATAGGAATAAATTAATCAGAACTCTCATCTTTGCTTGTTCTATTGGTTATCCATAAATTGTTACTGTTTCTTAGGAATAGCAAGCTAGAGAAATTTTCAAGCCACATTCTACACTACTCATTTCTTATTAGTTGGTCGTGAACAAAGATCACATCCTTGATGTGAATATCACCTCTAGAAAATGAAACCTTCTGTCTCCAATACCAGACACCCAATGGAACCAATGGGAATTAATGGGCTTTAAAATATTTTCCTAAATTTTTATTTACCAAAACTCTTGCTGTTTTATTTTTTCCATTTATATGGCATTGTGTTTCAGCTGACATATTCTTAGTTAATATCAGCGATGCAGAACTGATGAAAAGTGAAAGGAAGCAACACTAAAAATTGCAAAGGTGATGTTATCACAACTTGACCCACCAAGCTGGCTAAGCAGAGATGTTTTGAGGCTGCAGCTATCTGTAAGCAAGATTTTTCGTTTTGATGACAGTACCATTTACATAAGGGTACCATTTTGTTTAACCTGAAAAGCACCCAGGAATATACCTAATGTCAGAGATTTGTCTTATAGTGCCATGCTATACTGTCACTGAGTAACTATGATTTCTGCTTTTTTTTCTCCTCAGGCAGTCTCTCTCAGAGATTTGTCTTTGAGCTCAAACAGCTGCATGAATCTTATTCTGAGTCAGCAACTTAAAAATCCCTATGAACGCAACTAATTCACGTAAACTGCATTTTGATTCCATCATAGTTAGAAAGCAAAAAGGGTCACTGGATATTCTAGTATTCGTACAACAAGAGTTGTAATCTAGTTATTTCATCTTAACAATGCTCCCAAATCTATATTGCCTATGAGGCTACAGTATGTAAAAAATACACTTCACTTCTTACTTCATTAGTAAGAAGAACGCTTTACTACATGTGTAATATGAATTATTCTGGAATTAATATGCAGGGCAACTTATGAGAAAAATCAAGGCATATTACAGGAATTTTGTACATGGTATATGTGAAATACTACCTAGTTTCTTACACAGTTATTTATTAAGCTGATAAGGTCACCTAAGGGCATTAGCAAAGGCCAAAGGTTTGATATACAGTACAGTACAATAAACTAGGTTACATGTCACAAGATCGTTAAAACAAAAGCCCTGCAATGGTAGACACATCTGTTGAGATAAAGCTAAACTTTTAATAGTCAAATATAAAAATCACTTAGTATAACACATGAAGATACTATCCAGCAGAAAAATATGAAATTTACTAAACCATAAACTTTACATCTTTCTCTCTGCTATCACACAGCTACTGTACCCGGAGAGTAACTGAGCCCAGGAAACTTAATTCCCAAATGTCCATTGCAAAGGATCAAGCTAAGAGTTCATGAACACAGCGCTTTTTCAGGACTTGTATAATGACAAGCTATTGCTATGATCACACGTGTAGCAGAAACCATCAAATCCGTAATGAAAAAGTGGAGTTCCAGATCAATGTTGGGTTGTTTTTTTTTTTAATACCGAGGAAATTACCATTGAACAGACTTAATCTGTGCCAAGCTTCTTCACACAACTAATCCTCTCTCAATCAAGTAGAGCTACTAAAATGAAGTACTAATTAAACCACTGAGATATGCTTCACAGACATAATGTATTTTTTAGTCCTGTGCTGAGAGGTTTCTCCCTTCTCTTGGGGCATACACTGTTCCCGGCTATACTTAGTGTGAAAAGTGAAAAAAATGAACATAGACACTCCCATTAAATTCATCAGTAGAACCTGGATTTTAGCTTAACAATGGGAAATAGATAATCCAGTGTAAGAGGGTGATGTTGATGCCATCTATTGGAATGACACACAAACACATGAACAAAATTGTTAATAAATCTATGAATAAATAGAGAAGAATAGAATATAAGAAGAATATGGCTCATATTATGTGACTCCTACCATGCAAAATCCAACTGAAGGTTTAATTCCAACATGTTTACAAGTCTATTTAGCATGGGAATGACCTGATGCAGATTCTGCTTATCTTCATGGACTACAGGAGCACCTTAATACTATGAACTTAGAACAGACATTTGACTTTTAGGCAACAACACTCAGGAGAGGTTATCTTTATCCCAAGTTCCTAGAGAAAATTAATAGGACAGATATCATAAAGAAACCGAAAATATATACTACACACAGAACTTACATAGAGATTTTTTTCATATTAACATGATATAAATATGTTGTTCTTCACTGGAGTGATGTATGAAAGACTTAGAGAATTAAAGTTTGTGCAGAATAGACGTATCTTATGCAAATGAGTGTGAATTTTCTATTACCAGTCTATAACAAAATCAAACTTTGATACAAAAACATAGCTTTAACATTTTTGTCTTTATACCAAGGCAGAGTTTTCTCCTATAATTCCCTGTGAATTTAACATCTTCTATACAACGGGTTTCTGAAATACAGAAAATACTCATAATACTCATCAGAAAACACACACACAAGAAAGGGAGCTGCTTTAGATAGTTTTTGATATTTCGCACCAAAATCATTGAAGTGAGTATGAAATAAAAGGTCCATGTCACCACTTCTGCTTAAATTTTATTTATTAAAATCTAATTTTAGCGTATTTTGAAGAGGCCACCATGTTAAGGAAAATTAATTCCAGTGCTCCTAGAGTCATAGGGTTAAAGACATAAAGTCATATGATGGCAAATGTAGAACTCCAGCTCTTCTTTCAGAGACAGAACTCAAAAACAGATCGTTACGAAGGCTTGACAAATTGCAAAAGAATTCTATTTATCATCACCACCACCAAAAAGCTTGCAAATAAACAAGGATTGTGTAGTTACGGGATTTGTCTTTCCTTTTTCAGTAGTTCTAAAGTCACTAAGAATGACACAACTTACTTCAGCATCCTCTATTTCTAAAGCTACGCCCACATGCCATCTTCTCCAGGAACATTAGCCAGAGCTTGTTGCTATACATCAGGAAGAGGTTGAGGAGAGGGAACATAAGTAAAATTTTGGATTTTGTTTATAAGAAAATGAAATAGATCCAACAAATACGATTTTGCTAATGCAGATTATTTTGATAATTGCTAATAGATAGTTTATGTATTAGTTTTATTTATTTATATTTATTTTATCTATTTTTTATTTATTTGCCACTCTGAAGTGGAATGAAATATATATCAGAATAATAACACACTATTTGGTTACAGGCAATCTTTTGAACATACTGGACTCTGTAAGACATGTTGTCTGTAAGAAACATGTTCTCTATAAAGAACATAAAGCTGCTGAAAGTAATAAAGTTCATGAAAGTCATGAACTGCTTTATATCCCGACATCTTTGTCAATACAGCTATGGCTACATTCAGCATTACAACAGCACAGCTGAGCCAAAGAAAAGATAATATAGACAAGAATCTAACACTATGAATTAATGTTTTGCTTGCCTGTTAGTGAATCAAATATTTGTAAAAGATAACATGAACAATATATCTTCATAAAACCCTTTTCACAGGGAAAACTGATAGGCAAATCCTAGTCTTTAAGAATTTTTCTATTATTTTTTTACTTATTACTATATTAATCTGAAATTGAGTTGTATTGCTTTCCAAAATCTGTGATCAAACCAGTGATATTAGATTTGCTTTTACAAAACTTTTTCAAATATACAGTATGTCATTGCTAAAACACGAAGCCAAAATTAATTGAACCACTTGCCTTTTGACAGAAAATCTGAATAGGACCATAATAACTATAATAAAACCAAGTCCCTGTGTGTGCTGGGCCCAGAGCAGAGGAGCTGAGGGTAGGCCTGACAGTGGCTGCAGCTCCTCACTGGGGTTGGAGAGCAGTGCTGAGCTCTGCTCTGTGTGACAGAGACAGGGCCCAAGGGAACGGCGTGGAGCTGTGCCGGGGGGTTAGCCGTGGTTTTAGGGAAAGATTCTGCACCAGAGGGTGGTGGGCATAGAACAGGCTGCCCGGGGCTGTGAGCACGGCCCTGAGCTGCCAGAGCTCAAGGGGTGCCTGAACAAAGCTCTCCGACATAGGGTTTGATTTTTGGGTGTTCCTATGTGAAGCCAGGAGTTGGACTTGGTGATCCTTGTGGATCCTTCCCCAATCAGGATATTCAGTGGTTTTAGGATTCTGTGTACTGAGAAGTAAAAGGCAGTATTAGAGTCACTTGCCTTTCATATTTAACTTTCTTTCATATTTCTGGCTGAGCCTTCTAAGACTTGGATTAAATCTTGAAGAAGTGCAACTTTAGAAATAAAAATTGTTATATTTGCTGAAGTAGCTCTGTTAAAATAGTAAATGTAGATGCAAGAAGAGTAATGTAAAAAAAACATAGACAGTGCTATGATTATTAATGTGTCCCAGAATTTTTCCATAAATGAAAGAGCTTTTCAATTCAAACGTCGAATTCGAAGAAATTAAATAGCTTAGAAATACTTCAGCTTATTGTTACCTTTTATATTCCACATTGTACACCAGATTATTATTTGACCCACCCATCCACACAAATACATAAAGACTGATTTGTTAAAATTAGTTGCTGCAAGGCTTGTGATCCTTCCCAAGCTAGTGGGGAGGTATTTCAACAGCGTAATTGAATAGATATGATCTCTTCCAGTCGCAAAATTCACAGCTCACTTCCTGCAAAAGAATTACTAACATGAATGTCAGGGCACATTTCAGTAAAAGCTGTGGAGTCACAGCCCTCCTACCAGAAAGAAGAGACAAGACATCTAAGCAGATTTTTTTCAAATTTCTCAGGTATTTTCAAATTTCAAAAACATATAAACATATTCCTTTTTTTTTTTTTTTTTTTTCCCAGTTAACGGTAATAATTAAGCTTGGCTGTATATAATATATAATATATAATATATAATTCCATGTTTACTTGATAGCCAAATTATAAATTTGCATTACTTTATTATGATTATTATTCTATTGTAGCAAAATATTCACTGAAGCAATGTATGCCTTAAAGACTTGTCTTAGCTTTCATTCTGAGCACACAAAAAAGTCACCCATTCTCTTCTCCTCCAATTTTCAAGAGCATAAAATTTTCTTCCAAGATTGCCTTAACACTGCCTCATTTTAGTTCAAACCATGGTTTTCTCAGCCTTATTTTTCTAGGAAGAATAGTTGTCTTACAATTAATGATGAACATAAATAATCAGCTGCTGACAAATGCCAGAACTGTATAACATTTCCATCTGATGTAGAACAGCTTAGTAACTGTAGAATTCTTTAGTAAACCAGTAGCTTAACAGTAAAACAGATAGCAGGATGAAAGCAAAGGAAAAAAGGTTAATACAGCTCTATATGCCTTTGTATTCGCCACTAAGCCATGTATGCCCCTGTGCATGATGTACACACATTTCTTAAATAGTTCCAGTGATAACAACTCTACCACTTCCCTGGACAGACTGTTCCAATGCCTAACCAGCCTTTGCATTGGACCAAATGTTCCAGTTGTCCAAATCGCCCTCAGAGTGAGGAAGGTTTTTCTAGACAGATAACTTCAACTAATGCTTTACTCATTTTGTGTAATACCAGAATAAGATCATTTATCTCAGATTATTCTTCATGTACTTTCCAGAATGATTTTCATGTAAGATATCCGTAATGACTTGTACTGATATCCAAAGTACTGACTTGTACTGAGATCCAAAACTCTCAAACCCTGAGGCAGCTACAACGCCAGTAGTACTTCCAACATTTGAGGAGCTGTTTCTCCTTGGTAGGGCCAGGATGTAACTCTGATTAGGTTCCCAGTCAGACTAAAAGCTATGATGCTGTATTTTCATCTAATCTAATCAGTAAAACTCAGTGTTAAGTATACTTGGCAGTTTAAAGGGCTGTCTGAGGAAGCTATGCTTTAAGCCAAATCTATCTTACTATATACTTTTGACTACAACGAAACACTTGACCCTGCTTAGTGACATGAATACACATTATGGGCAAATAGAATAGGACACAGATGGTATGCTTTATTTTCCCTTGTACTAGTTAACCACCCACAAAAGCAATGCTCCTGGGGTCAGAATGGGCTCTGACACACACACACACACACACAAACACACACACAGCCAGATGTTCATTATGAATTGTTGCAGTTTTGAGTTAACAATAGGGTTTTGTTTACATAACATAAATAAATAGATAGATAGATAAGAAAAATTAAAAAATAAAAGAGAGTTGAACAGCTGTTTTTAGTTTTTCAAAAGTCTTTTATTTCACACTAATTTAAAGCTTCAGTGATGTGCTTCTGTTACTGCCCCAAAAGAAACAAATAATGAGCAGGCACATCTAATAGTTCTGCAGTTCTTGATCTGAACATAGATCAAAAGTATGAAAGCTGTACAGTAACTGTTCTAAGTCATAGGAGCCCTATTGGCAAGTTGGAATAATTCCAGGAGGATAATTTTCCATTCAGAGGAGGCTTAGATCATGCACTAGCAGGCAAGAACCTTGCTCACAGATAGGTCAAATAACTTAGCAGCATTGTGTTACATTGCATAGACATACCGAGGAGAAAAAGAGATAAAGTCAAATGTTACAAGGCTGTCTGTAAACTAGCAAGAGGAAAGAAAATGAACAGAAAGATAAGCCAGTAAGTATTCTAGTCACTTTACGTGTATTAATTACTTGTTGGTGAGACAGCTAAACACATTATGGAAGGACAAATATACTTTAAAGGAAAGCTCCAATCATGCCTCGTTATAAAACAGATCCCTAGCCCATGTTAAAGGACATATCTTCCTCACAGCCAGACTCTATGACAGCTTCAGATGTGGCCCACTAAGGCTTTTTCCACATGGCCTGCAGCCGTGACCATGTGGTGCATCTTACTTCTATACATCTGCACTACTTCTCTTGAACTGACAGGAGAGGAACTTGTATAAGGACATTTGATGCTTGTTTGATGTGAAGTGAACCATGGCCAATGACAGTAGATGTCCATGAGATAAGGGTAACTTTTAAAATATTTATAAGCTTGGAAAATGGGGTGTGATTTAAAAGCACAGTCAAAGAAAGGTTTGCAAAAGAATGAAATCATGTTGCTAAATAAAGTGAGCTAAAAATAAAAGGCTGAGCTTGACTCTATTTCTAAACAGATGCTTTGACTTCATAGGTGTGGGAAGGGTAGCCAGAAATGTCAAGAATTTTATAAGAATTCTTCTGAGGATTCCATTCAAGAATCCTTGAGATGGATCTAAGAAACAACTGCAGATATAATTCCAGTGCTTTTATCATTTTCGACATTGCAATGAGAGTGGAAGAGTCTACACAACACTGGTATCCCACAAGATTATTTTTGTGCAGTGCAACTTCAGAATTGTATTAATAATTACAAGAGTTCAGGACTACTATACTGATACAATCCTTAATTATTCAAATTTTCTTAAAATCTTGAAATGTTAAGACCTAGGCCTTCCAAAATTTTATTTTAATTCTGAAGTACATCAAAACAAACAAAATGTATTTAAATCAATTTGATTCAAATGTATTGAAATCAATTCATGTCTTTAAAATTCGTACAGGGAGTTATGCTAGAAAAATGCAACAGGAAGACACATTTTAAGTCCTATTGACTTTGCTGATAGTCTTGGACACAAAAGTTTCAGTGGAGTCTCGATCACAGAAGTTTCAGCCCTACTCACTCAGCCCACAACACCAAACAAATCATAAAGACAGGATCAAAATAGGCCCTATGAAATTCAGACCACAATTCAGTCTTTACTCTGAGAGGAGGCAGACTTATTCAAGAGTAAGGGAGAAGACATAGGTATGATCATGGAAAGCACCTGCCACACCTACATGAAATACTGTGCCTCTTCAAAGTTTCATGATTCTTTATTGATGATATAGTACCATACATGGTGAGCAGAAATAAAAAATGCATAGACTACAAGTGATTCTAATTTATGTTTTAATAACTGCAATATATGAAAAGCTGTTTTTAATATTTGGTCATTATTGCTTAATCTATGAGCACATTTATTAGCATTTTATTACTGACCTTTGTAAAATTTAACAGTACTGTAAGATTTTCTAACTTGTATTGTATTCTAACTGTTGTGGAGGTACAGAGAAAATAAAGTCATTTTTACAATAAGCAAATCAGTATCTCTGCTACACATCAGATGAAAAGAAAAAGAGACAAGGGGAAAAGACTTTTAGAGTTTCTATTCTATTCTATTCTATTCTATTCTATTCTATTCTATTCTATTCTATTCTATTCTATTCTATACGTTCTCTGCCCTCTACTTACACCTAGGGAATAGGAAAGTCCCATTCCTCAGACAGTGAGATGTGTTTAAAATAATAACTTATTCCATTTCTTCAGTGGAACCAACTCTTCCTGTTCTTAATCCTTGATTATTCAGGGTTTTGTTTTGTTTTGTTTTGTTTTTTGCAGTAAAGCATCATTTTTAGCTGTAGAAAGGCAATCCCCTCACTGGTCAGTATGAGACAGTATGAGACAGTAGTTTTGACAACAATGACCAAAGTTTTACAAATATATTTGGCTTTTTCCAAATAGAATATAAGTGTTCAATTTCATATTTGGACAGAAAATAATCCCTTCATTAATAATATTTTAAAAATTAGAATTTATTTAAAAAATTGATGTTTTGTGAAAAAGAACAGTGGAATTTTAAAGTCCAAAACCTGATTCACATTGGTTATGCAATTGCCTCAAGATGGCAAATTTACCATGACAAAAAAGAGGTTTCTACCTTTCAAATAATCTCTAAAAGCCAAGAAGTAATTTAGAAGACAGAATGAGCTTCAGACCAAGAGATTTCTCTCTTTTAGACAAAATTAAATAACACTTGTAGTTCTCACTGATTTTACTTTTCTTAATAATGTCCTCAAACTTGTACACATATGAGATCTGTGCTACACAGTCTCTTTTGGCAGAAAAACATTTCCAGTAATGCAAAATCAGTCTGAGACTATCTGACATTATGTCTAGCACCTTCCCCAGACTTCATCAGCATCTAGTTGGCACTAACTGAGCTTTATAATGGAATTTCACATCTCATACATGGTGACCTTGTACAATCCTTTAATTGTAACGAGAACAAATAAAAGTTTTTTTACCTTCCTAGAGAAGGTCAAAAAGAAGCAAGGCGCAGGTATACTAGGTTTACCTAGCTGATATCACATAAGCTTGCTTTTTTGTCATTGCTTCCTCCACATTTATTTCTGAGTATTGTAAGATACAAAAGTAATGTAGAAATGGGTTAGTCATTTCATGCTTTTATGAGCTGGGAAAGACCCACTAAGTCTCATTTCTTACTCCTCTTGGGTGATATTTGAACATGTATCCAGCTGTTAGCAAGAGGTCTGGGAATGTGGAGACAGGATTTACTGAAGGGACTGAACTTGCTCATTGGTAAATCTGGGAATTATCTCTTATTCTTGTAGAATCATCAAGGTTGGACCTCCAAGATCGTCCAGTCCAACCATTCATCTGTCACCAATATTTCCCACTAAATGGTGTCTCTCAGTACAACATCTAAACATTTCTTGAACATTTTTCCTTATGTCCAACCTGAATCTCCCCTGGTGCAACTTGAGGACATTCTCTATAGTCCTGTCGCAAGTTACATGGGAGAGGAGGCTGACCCACACCTCATTACAACATCCCTTTAAATAACTGTAGTGAGCAATAAGGTCTTCCCTGGGACTCCTTCAGACTAAATAACCCCAGCCACTCCTCATAAGACTTGTGCCTAGACCTTTCACCAGTTTCATTGCCCTTCTCTGAATATGCTCCAGGACTCAATGTCTTTCTTGTGCTAAGGAGCCCAAAATTGCACACAGTACTCAAGGTGCAGCCTCACCAGTGCTGAGTATAGAGGGATGATCACTTCCCTGCTCCTGCTGGAAATACTATTTCTGATACAACCTAGGATACTGTTGGCCTTCTTGGCCATATGGTGCACTGCAGGCTTATGTTCAGCCAAGTGCTGACTAAAATCCCCTCCTCTACACAGCCTTCCAGCCACTCTGCCCCAAGCCTGGGGTTGTTATGGCCAAAGTGCAGGACCTGGCTTTTGATTTTGTTCAACTTCAACCCACTGGCTTCAGCCCAGATATCTAGCCTGATTGCTCTGTAGGGTCTTCCTTCCCCAAGGCAGATTGACACTTCCAGTCAATTTGATGTCATCTGCAAACTTACTGAGAGTGCACTCCATGCCTTCATCTGGGTCACCAATAAAGATACTGAACAGGACAGGCCTCAGTTCCAACCCCTGAGGAACACCACTCATGACCAGATGGATTTAGCTCCATTCACCACTACTCTCTGAGCCTGACCATCCATCCATTTCGTTGCCCATTAGGGTGTACCTGTCCAAGCCATGGGCTGTCAGCTTCTTCAGGAGAATACTGTGAGAGACAGTATCAAAGGCTTTGCTGAAGTCTAGGTAGATTACATCAACAGCCTTTCCCTCATCCACTAGGTGAGTCACTTGCTCATAGAATCAGAGAATCACAGAATTGTAGGGGTTGGAAGGGAGCTCTAGAGATCATCGAGACCAACCACCCTGCCAAAGCAGGTTCCCTACACCAGGTCGCACAGGTAGGCGTCCAGGCGAGACTTGAATATCTCCAGAGAAGGAGACTCCACAACCCCCCTGGGCAGCCTGTTCCAGTGCTCCGTCACCCTCACCGTGAAGAAGTTCTTACGCACATTCGTGCAAAACTTCCTGTGCTGCAGCTTATGTCCGTTTCCCCTCGTCCTGTCTCCACGTACCACTGAAAAGAGACTGGCCTCACCACTATGGCCGCCACACGTCAGATATTTATAAACCTGGATCAGGTCCCCTCTCAGTCTTCTTTTCTCAAGGCTAAACAGACCCAGTTCACTCAGCCTTTCTTCATAGGGGAGATGCTCCAGGCCCTTCACCATCTTTGTGGCCCTCCGCTGGACTCTTTCCAAGAGATCCCTGTCTTTTTTGTACTGGGGAGTCCAGAACTGGACACAGTACTCCAGATGAGGCCTTACCAGGGCAGAGTAGAGGGGGAGGATCACCTCCCTCGACCTGCTGGACACGCTCTTTTTAATGCACCCCAGAATGCCATTGGCCTTTTTGGCCACGAGGGCACACTGCTGGCTCATGGCCAACCTGTCGTCCACCAGGACGCCCAGGTCCCTCTCTGCAGAGCTCCTCTCCAGCAGCTCATCCCCCAGCCTGTATTGGTGTATGCAATTATTCCTCCCTAGGTGTAAGACCCTACACTTGCTTTTGTTGAACCTCATCTGGTTTCTTACAGCCCAGCTCTCCAGCCTGTCCAGGTCTCGCTGAATGGCAGCACAGCCTTCAGGCGTGTCAGCCAATCCTCCCAACTTCATATCATCAGCAAACTTGCTGAGGGTGGCCACTATCCCCTCCTCAAGGTCATTGATGAAGATGTTGAACAAGACCGGACCCAGCACAGACCCCTGGGGGACACCACTGGTTACAGGTCTCCAGCCAGACTCTGCACCACCAACGACGACCCTCTGCGCTCTGCCAGTCAGCCAGTTCTCAACCCATCTCACTGTCCACTCATCTATCCCACATTTCCTCAGCTTTGTTATAAGGATGTCGTGGGAAACAGTATCAAATGCCTTTCTAAAATCAAGGTAGACTACATCTACTGCTCTTCCCCCATCCACCCAGCATGTGACAGCATCATAGAAGGCCACCAGGTTGGTTGAGCACGACCTCCCCTTGGTGAACCCATGCTGACTACTCCTGATAACCTCCTTTTCTCCCAGTTGTCTGGAGATGGTATCCAGCACAAGCTGTTCCATCACCTTTCCAGGGACGGAGGTGAGGCTGACAGACCTATAATTACCCGGATCTTCCTTCTTGCCGTTTTTGAAGACCCGAGTGACACTGGCTATCCTCCAGTCTTCAGGGACCTCCCCTGTTATCCAAGACCTCCCAAAAATGATGGAGAGCGGTTCAGCAATGACCTCCGCCAGCTCCCTCAGCACACGTGGATGCACCCCATCAGGTCCCATGGACTTGTGGACCTTAGTACTGCCTAGGCGTTCACACACGTCCTCTTTCCTGACTAAAGGGAAGTCTCCCATTCCCCAGACCCTCTCACTAACCTCTAGGGTGTGGGATTCCTGCGGGAGAGCCTTTTCACTGAAGACAGAAGTAAAGAAGGCATTCAGTATCTCTGCCTTCTCAGCATCCCCCGTTACCAGAACCCCCCCCTCACTTAGTAAGGGGCCCACATTCTCTCTAGTTTTCCTTTTGCTGTTAACATACTTGAAGAAGCTTTTTTTATTATCCTTTATCACTTTAGCCAGATTCAATTCCAGGCGGGCTTTAGCCTTCCTCGTTGCATCCCTGCAGACCCTGACTACATTCCTATATTCTTCCCAAGTGGTCAGACCCTTTTTCCACATTTCATGGACCTTCTTTCCTTTGAGCTTGTGCATGAGCTCCTTGCTCATCCACACAGGTCTCCTGCCACCTTTTCCCAATTTCTTGCTCACAGGGACGCACTGATCCTGAGCTTGGAAGAAGAGCTGTTTAAATCAGGTTGATCAAGCAAGACCTGCCTTTCATGAACCCATTCTGGCTTGGTCTGGTCCCAATTGTTCCACACATGATGCGTGATCTCTCACAAGATGTTCTGCTTCATAATCTTACCTGGCACCAAGGTCAGGTAACAGGCCTGCAGTTTCCCACATCTTCCTTATGACCCTTCTTGTAGATGGGAGTCACATTGGTAATCCTCTGGGATCTCTCTAGTTGAGCAAGAATGCAGATAGAGGATAGAAAGCCGCTTGGTAGTCACCTTTGCCAGCTCCCTCAGAACCCTTGGGTGGATCCCATCCAGCTCCATGGACTTGTGGCAATGCAGGTGAAATAGTAGATCTTTATTTCCAACTGAATTGTGGTGTGTTTGTTCTGCTCTCCATCCCAGATTTCCAGGTCAGCAAGTAGAGTACCTTGAGGATAACTGGTCTGACTTTTAAAGACAGGTGTAAAGAAGTCATTGAGTGCCTTAGCCATTTCCTTATCCTGTGGTCATATTCCCCACCACATCCAGTAAAGAATCGAGATTCTCTTTAGCCCTCATCTTACTATTAATATGTACAAAAAATAGTTTTTTGTTTTCTTTCACACCAGCAGCCAAACTGAGTCCAATCTGGGCTTTTTACTTTCTAATTTTCTCTCTGCACATCCTAACAATTACTCTGTACTCTTCCCAAGCTGCCTGTCCCTTCTTCCACAGGAGGTAGAATCTCTGTTTCTCCTGGACCCTCAGGATGAGTTCTTTGTTCATCCATATTGGTTTTTTTCCCTGCCAGCTCATCTTGCAGATGGGGATAGTCTGCTTCTGCCACTTTAAGACTTCCTTCTTGAGGAACAGTCAGCCTTCTTGGATTTCTTTACCCTTCAGTACTGAATCCCAAGGAATCCTCTCTACCAGTGTCCTGAACAAAGTCCACCCCCCAGAAATCCAGGGTAGCAGTTTTGCTGCCCCCCTCCTGATTTCACCAAGAATTAGAACTCTACCATTTCATGGTCACTCTGTCCAAGACCACTCTGAACTCCACCATTCTCAACAGTTCCTATCTGTTTGAGAACAGTGGGTCTGGTGGAGCATCTCACTTGGAAGGCTTTTTTACCAGCTGCATCAGGAAGTGTATTTCCTTAGTTCCTTATTTCTAGCTGAGAAGGGGAGTCCAATTATGGAGTTGAGTTTCTACCACTGCGTAGACTACTTATGCACTGTTTCAGTATATGGAATGAAGCTATCACAGGGTGATATCCCAGTATGTATTTAAACAGCTGTTAATGCATTGCTGAGCAAAATATCTGTACAGAAGCTCATATTCAAGTTCTCAGTGAAAAATCTCCATACCAGAGATGGGTTTTATGCAGATGTAATAACTATGACTTTTTTGTGATCTCTTGTTTAATCAGACTGATGCAGTTGGCTAACAGAAGCCTCTGGGCAAGATTGCAACAATCTATGAAGGCTGTTCTGAAAGTAATTTTATCTTATTATGTTGGCCCATGACATCAGAGGCGAATGTCTGCAGTATGGCTGTAGAAACTGAACCTTCCCACCAGTATCCTGTTATATCTTGTTGTTGTGTGATGGCAGATGGTAGCAGAGGGACAGTCTGACAGACTGACATCTGACATGGAAGTGCTTAGGAAGGTGTGTCATTGAATTTCTCCATGTGGAAAAAATGGCACCCATTAACATCCATCAATACTGACTGAAGTTGGAAACTAAACAGTGGATGTGAGCACAGTAAGGCAGTGGGTGATATGTTTCAGCGGTGATGTCAGTGATGTGACAGGCAAACCACATTCTGGACAGCAGCCATACATAGCAGTCACACCACAAAATGAAGAACATCCTAATCAGGTCATCCGCAAGAATAAGCTAATGGTGATCACTATACTGAAAAATAGTCTTCTATAGCTGAGAATTTGCTCTATCAAATAGTAGCATTGTGCTGTTTGTATATGTTGTAATTTCCATGGAAATAAATAGGAGACATTTCTTTTGGAGGAATCTATGTTGACTGTATTCATTTCGGTGGTGATGGAGCCAAGCTCTTCTCAATAGTCCCCAACAACAAGACAAAAGACAGTGTGCATGAAACAAATCAAAGGAAGTTCTAATTAAATAGAACCTTTTTTTTACTGCAGAAGTGGTGAAACAGAGGAATTAATGACAAGAGTAGCCATTAATTTCCGTCATTGGAGACATTCAAAATTTGACTACACAGAACCCTGAACAACCTGCCCTATTGACTGTGCTTTAAGCAGGAGACTAAATTGAGTATCTCCAGAGCTTTCTTCCAACTTCAGTCACAATTTGGTTCTGTGACATCCTTTATGTGCTCTCATGCTCTTGGAAGTCTTATGTTCTCTTCATTTCTCTGGCAATAATGATATATTTAAAAAAAAAAAAAAAAAAAAGCTTTCAACAGAATGTTTGTCTTTTGAGAGACTGCATATATTTTAGAAATGAGATTATTGAGTTATATGAATCATAACTTGTGCCAAAGACTAGACGTGTTCATTGTTACATTAACCTTACACAGTACTAACATCACTTATTCAGCTAGTTACAGCTGAAATTATTTCTTTACGAATAGGAATAGGATTAATTATTTTGGTTGATATCATAGAATTTAGCCATATACAGAACTTGTAGAGGATGTTATCTCATTTAAGGATCCTATTCTAGAATGGCTTGATATTTAAATGAAAAGTATGCACCAACTTATCAAAAAATACACTTTTTTTTCCAGTCAGTCCTCTTGGACTTGCTAATAACTAGTGGTGATTAGTATCATATCACTGTTCTATTTCATTTAAAGCCCTTTCCTGTTTTTTGTGACTCTAATTCTGAGACTTAACGTGGAACAAGGAAACAAAAGAGGTGTGAAATTGATCAAACTGTCAAGACTGTGAAAACTATAAACTGGTCATCCAAGCTTTATCATATTAGATGTTGCATTATAAACATTTTATAAATTAATCAGTATTTATAATTAAGTTACACAGTGCTTTTTATCTAGTGACATAGTGATTCTTATCTAATATTAATTAGAATAATTTATGCAGAGTGAATATTATAATACTAAATATCAGTTATAGACAACAAATGTAGTGTATTTTTGGTCTTAGATTTTGCTAGACTGGCTATTTTAGCTGCAATACAAAGTGAAATTCGTGTCTCCTAATGAATATTTTGCAAATATGCTGCAAGACGGACTTGAATTTGTAAAAAAACATAGTTTATAATAGAATGTGATGAGTGTAAATGCTGGCACATAAATGAGTGAAGAAAAAAAATGTGGAAAGTATACGTGAATTGAAGATAACCAAAGAAAAATAATAGCATCGTGTGCTTCATTCTCACTTGGGTCTTAATAACTGAACTAGCTCAATGCTCAGTAAATGTTTATTGCTAAGAGGCTCTGAAAATTAGCAGCCTAAGTATAGAAGTATATCCTGTAAATCAATATTAAATATGACAGTAAATTGGTAAAATGCACTAATGTGGCAAAGAAACAGCCTACAGGGCAGTTTATGTCATCATTTCCAAATCTTAGCTATTTATGAATGTTCAGTGCCCGCAGATAATCAGAAGTTTTGGACTGTCCATTTGGAACTATTTTAATCTTTGATGGATGTTGCAAAAATATTTCTGGCCTCTGGCTTCTTTAAAAAGCTTCATTTTCTTCTTCATTACTGTTTCATTGCCCCATTGTTGTTTATTATCCCAAATGCAAAGATAAACATAGCATATACATCATTGCAATACTCAGTTGTCTTCTGTTTCTAAATGCCATTTTCTATCTTCTATGCACATTATATTCTCCCTCTATATATAAACTTCTTATAGATAATAAATATTGTCTTTTTCCCAGGCTCTTTTATCTGCCTCATTAAATTATGAATGTGTGCTCCTTGTCTGAATATTGTGTGCTTCAGTACATATTTAACTAAATATGGGTACATACCAAGAGCCAGATTTCATTCAGCAGTGTGCTACTACACCAATCCATACTCAGTAGCAACATTTTTTTTATGTTACCTTTTTTGCACAGCCTAATTACTGTTTTTGCATTCTTGATTCTACTTTAGCGAGTTAAAATTACACAGTGCTAACAAATAAATATGAGGTATTATGTACCAAATAATATCAGAAATGTAGACATTACACATTTTGCTTTAGAACTTTGTTAGGCATTATTAACAGTTACAAAGAAAATGAAGATAAGTATTAACAGGAACCTGCTGATGAGAGCTCATTATGTTCCCAGTGTTTTGCTCAGGCAAGAAGATAGTCTTCTATTTATATTTCAGTAATGAGAGGTTAACAAAGATTATATTCTTACAAGTACAGAGGCAGTATCTGCAGGCTTAGCTCTTTTCCTAGATATTATACTTTCTACTTAAAAAAAAAATAAAAAATTAATAGCATTTTGATGCTTCATAAATAACATATTTTCATACCATATTGTCTACATAAGGGGTAAGAACAGAAAATACACTGATACATTAAAACAAGAAAAATGGAAAATTTTAGCAAAATATGCTAACAGGTCTCGAATATCTGTGTACTTTAGAAGAGTAATCTTCTAAAACCATTTCTACTATGTAACTAAAAGAATTAACGTGGTAATCTATTTAGTTCTAATCTCTGCTTGTTTTCATAATCACTGTGTGGGTTTTTTTTCTTTCTGATGAAAGTGTCATTGTATGATGGTGAATAAAGTATTTAATAGTTCCTTCATTCAACAAGAAGTCATATACATCAAAGATTCTTTCTCCTTCCTCAAGAAGATGAATTGAAATTTTACACATTTTTGCTGTTTGGATTTGAGAGCGGTTAGATTTTCAAGAACAAGAGAAGACCATGCTCAGAAATCATTTTTGGGTTATCACAGGGATCTAGCTATATATTATGAAATAACACAATTGCTACAAATTGTTTTTGTCTTCAGAATCACCAACTTTGAATATTTTTCCCCTAGAACATTTGAAAACATGAACTAAACTGAGATCACTGTGTACTTGCAAGTACTTTGGGTTTTGATGAATTCTTTCTTGGAACTACTGTTAAACAACACCAACAACAAAAACCTGTTAAAATAATCTCAGGCAATGCCTTGCTATTCTCTCTCAGTTGTCCTTGATCTCAATAGTAGCATTTTCTCCTAGTGCAATATATATATATATATATAGATTTTAATACTTAAAAGCAAATAGGAATATTCTAGAACAGTTTTTATATGTCGAAATTACAGTCCCATTGATTTTGCATTAATACAGATAAAGATCTGCTCTTCATGCTTTATGTCAACAGCCACAGTGACTAGAGCTGCAGTACAGCTCCTTACATTTTTGCTTGTTTTGTTATTTTTATTTCTCCTTCACAAAGATGGAAGGTTTTGTTTGTTGCTCTTGCTTTTAAGGTAAATCCCAGAATTGTGCTGAACTAGAAAGTTTCGGCTTTATCAAGAAACTTTAATAGTTAAATCCTAAATAAAATAGGCAGGAGTCCAAAAATAATCTCTCATTTGCTTGGAAGCTGAGCTGTAACCTCATTAGGTTTTTTCTCATATTTTTCATTCAAAAATAATAATCTCAGAAGTGAATTTAGTAGTCAGTAAGAATATAACTGTTCTGATTTCCACATCAAAGTGCCTCTAGCTAGGGTACTTTATCTAAAGTGTATTTTATAGTGTGAGATATGCAATCTCTTTCAAGTTACACGCTGCTGCTCTGCCACCCTCTAAAGCCTTAATTCCAGAAATAGTCTTTCTGAGATTAATTTAGCAACATAGGTGAGAGTGTATGTGCCATATTTTTGTAGATGTACACTGCCTTGACTTATCAGTTCAGTTGAATAGTTTAAATTCGGTTATAGATACTTGATGGTAAACTGATTGGAAAATGAAAGTAAGAAGAAGTAAGAAATGCAGATGTAATAAATAAGGCTGTTCAGATGGGAAGATTGATGAGTGATGGGCTTATAATGAGCAAAATGACAATATTCCATGCAGACAGGTTAAAAATAAGTGATAAATGAATAAGTCTGTTTAGAAGAGGTTTTTTTAATGATTGGAAGCATATTTTCATAGTAGAGAGGATCTGGATGTGAAGAGGCTATGGTGTTCAACTCCTTGGTTTCAGCAAACATATCCTGAAATGAAGAAAAGATTGCAAAATTTGTCTTCTGTAACCATTGCCCTAACTAAATATCTAATTGTAGGTTCACCACACACCATGAATCCATCATGAGTCCATGTAGGAATTGGACTGAGATTGCTTTCAGGAAGATTTTTCTGTTATGGTGTGTTTAATTATTAGGACATCTCAGACAGTGAGTCACTGGAGCCCTAAGAAGCAGCAACATCAGCAAATTTTTTTACCACGCTGCTGGGAAGGATGCATTAATGACACTGATAATGTTGAGGAACTGACATTTTAAAGATTTATTTACAGCAAAGATGACTCTGAACAAAGTAGGTCAGGTAGAGGTTGATCAGATCCAGGCCTTTTAGCTGCTCTCGTCCTTAATTTTAAACTGTGTTGACAGCCTTTGTGCAATG
Organism: Meleagris gallopavo; assembly: GCF_905368555.1. Lineage (NCBI taxonomy): Eukaryota > Metazoa > Chordata > Aves > Galliformes > Phasianidae > Meleagris > Meleagris gallopavo. Next base: position 14,543,109 of record NC_139435.1, on the reverse strand, counting down.
GGTGAAAAATAAATAATTCAGGCTTTTAGCATTTTTGTTCTTTTGGTTATATGGAAGAAATGTTTAATTTTTGCAATGTAATCATGAATTCTGTTACAGCAAATGTACTGCAGCTCATTAAAAAAAAAAATTAAATTGTCAGAAATGCATATACAAAATGACAATGACCCCCTTTAGTGTGAGGATAATGGACTTTAAAACTGAAAACAACTATAATTAACTTCTACAAGAGCTGATATGCACAACAGAGTCCTCAGGCAATCATTCTAGGATGTCCAAGCCTCAGTTTTGACTCTATTCTGTCTAATTTGAAGCAAAATTTCCGACAGAAAGCTTCTCCCCACCAGTCTGAAACAATAATTTTAACTAGACATTAATTGATACTACGAGTTACCTGTCCTGTTTGCATCCCTACTGAAAGGAATTGAACAAAAGCACAGCAGAAGATAGGAATGTAACATCACCACCACCACCCTTAAGTTAAGGCAGTTCTTTAAAAGCATGTATCTGAAAAAGTGGTGCATCTGGGAGGCCTTATTCTTTCCTTGTCTTCTCCTTATTACATGCGCAGGCAAGGAGAAAACAAGAAAGAGAACTTTGCTTCATGTGCTCTCATCTCCTGCACTGGAAAGTGAGGGAGGGTGGATGTGGTTCCTACTCAGTGAATGTTGTTGAGAGACCAATGAGAAGAGCAAACTGTAATTCTTGTATTGCAGTAGGAAACTTGGTGACATGGCATGCCATGTTTAAAAAGACATCCCACTAAATCTGTATGGGTATCATGAGGAACTCAAAAGCTTAAAGGAAAATGGACAGGCGTTGTACAGGATTTTAGACCCTCCATTGCACTCTGCTTAATTCTAGGGTAGTTTATTATGAAAGCAGTTGATAAAGTGAGGAACACTGCAGTTATTTCCCTCCAGTTGCAGAATAGGATTAAATCTACATCTCAGATTTTATCTCAAAAGATTTGCATAACTTATAAAATCAGGACAAATAAGTATATTATCTCTCTCTCATACCAACACTGGATTTAGGTTCAAATTTAGCTCCTCTGACACAAAACACATTTTAAAAAAATGTTCTCAGAGTATTGAGGAAACAACTGTGTTCCCTTAATACTCCATTCGAAAAATAATTCAGGTAAAAATCCTGTAACATGAGAAATAATTATTTATATTATAATTTTCATGTTCTATTCTAACTTGCTTTTCTTACCCACAAATGTGTGGGCATATAAGACAGAAAATATTATTCTGTACACAAATAACCTCAGTCATCCAAGGCTACATCCAGGATCTTTGGTAACAGACTTATTGGAGATCAGTATCAGAACATCTCTCAGAGCTCTGTTTGTTTCCTAGCATATGAAAGATATGTAGGCCTCCTATTAAAAGATTTGGTTGTATGAGGTGCAAATCTTGAAAACATTTCAACTCCTCTTACAACTTTACAAGCTGTTTATATTTAATTGACTTCAGATTTTCATTAGTTTCATTCAGAACAGAATCTGGCCCAGAATCTAACAAGCACTCTTCACAATTTATGACACAGGGAGACATACACCAGCATACTGAGCAAAAACTTACCATAACAGATGCAGAAAATCAAATCACTTATACTAGGAAAAAAGGGAGCTTCTTTAGTTTCAGAGAAAATTTCCTTTCCTTGTGGAAAGCAAATTTAAAAACAGTAGCAGGCAATTCTGTATATTCTAATGGGTATTTTCTGCTCTTTTCTCAGCTGAAGCCACTAGTTACTCAATTATTACTTTTTCTGTGCTTTATCAGTTACTTCAACAAGTGTTCTGCAGGGTTAGTGGAGGGTATTCTCATTTTAATTCTCCATTATAGAGCAGAACGTAAAAGCTACAAACAAAAAGGTTGAAACACTGATTACATGCTTAGTAATTATGAAAGAAGAGAATGTATATATTGAATAATAAGCAGAAATGTGGCAACTAATTAATCACCAGGATTAATCAATTAAAACTGTGCTTCAGTATCATATCAGATGACAAGACCTTTTCTACAACATGATCCACCTGCCTATACCCTACCTTACTCATTGAATTTTCCCTCTTGATGTTTAAGGTGTTTCGTTTTGTAGTTTTTGTGTATGCATATTTTTTGTTAGTCTGAGAAAATATAGGAATAAGATATGATTCATAGGAATTGATCTGAGACAGCCAGCATGGTTTCACCAAGGGCATATCATGCCTGACCAATCTGGTGGCTTCCTATGATGGAGTGATGGCAGGGCAACTGATGCTGTCTGTCTGGATTGTGCAAGGCCTTTGACATGGTCCCACAACACATCATTGTTTCCAGATTGGAGAGATATGGTTTTGAAGAGTGGAATACTTGCTGGATAAATAATTGGTTGGATGACTGCAGCCTGACTGTAGTGATAAATGTTTCTATGTCCAGATAGAAGCCAGTAATGAGTGGTGTCTCCCAGGAATCTGTCCTGGGATTGGTGCTCTTTAACATCTTTTTCAATGATATAGACAGTGGGATTGAGTGTGTTGTCAGCAAGTTTGCTGTTGACACCAAGCTGGGTGGTACAGTTGACAATAGAAGGAAGGGATACCATCCAGAAGGATCTGGGCAGGCTTAAAAAGTGGACTTGTGCGAACTTAATGAGTTCAACAAGGCCAAGTGCAAGAGTTTCGTATCAGTCAGGGCAAGCCCAGATACAGACTGGGTGAAGAGCTCATTGAAAGCAGCCATGTGTAGAAGGTCTTGAGCATCTTGATGGATGAAAAGCTGGACATAAGCCAGAGTGTGCCCTTCCAGAGAAGTGGCCAGTACTGCAAGGGAGGTGATTGTCCCACTCTGCTCTGCTCTTGTAAGGCCTCATCTGGAGTGCTGTATCCAGGTTTGTGGTTCCAGCACATGAAAGATGTAGAACTGTTGGAGCAGGCCCAGAGGAGGGGCACCTCAGCTCAGAGGGCTGGAGCACCTCTCCTATGAAGAAAGGTTGAAAGACAATTGAGCTTATTCAGCTTGGAGAAGAGAAGGCTCTGGACAGACTTCATTGCAGCCTTCCAGTACTTGAGGAGATCTTGTAAGCAAGAGGGAGATCAACATATTACATGTCCAGATAGTGACAGGACAAGAGAGAATGACTCTTTTTAAAGGAGAGGAGATTTAGGTTAGATGTGAGGTGAAAATTTTTTACTCAAAGGTTGGTGAGGCCCTGGCACTGGCTGCCCAGAGAACCAATGGATGCCCCATCCCTGGAGGTGCTCAAGGCCAGGTTGCACAGGGCCCTGGGCAGCTTGATCTGGTGGTTGTCAACCCTGCCCATAGAAAGGGATTGGAAATAGGTGGTCCTTTTAGGTCCTTTCAGACCTAAGCTATTCTATGATTCTGTGATTCTGTGATCATAAGCATAACATTTTGCTGATCTGCCACCACCTCACCTGCATTCAGTTACAGGAGGGATGCATCATATTACCAAGGTACCACAATGGAATCAAATATTTTATTTCTGTGACAGTGATTCAGTGAATTTAAATTGCTAAGAACATAATCTCCCAGACAATTCCACTCCCAAAAAGAATAGTTGTCACACCCTAGGGGTATCTGAAGTGTGTATTGTATGTATGCTGATAAAAACAAATTTGTTTTTTCTTTATACTGATGCAGCGTTGACAAATTGACTTCAATTAGACATGTGGTAAAATGATTTATGCTTCAATCAGAGCTCTCCTAATTGCAGACAAGAAACTGGCTTAAAATTCAGCATACTTAGTGAAGATTCATTGGGAACTGAAAACACATTTGAGAGATTTGCCTTGGGGTTTGAATGAGCAGGAGCCAATTTATCGTCTATGTCTGATACTGGGAAAGCTTCAAACCCAAAACCTAGGAAAAAACTCAAGAAAGTCTAATCAAACACAAATGTCTCTACCCACCTCTGCTCCTACCTCCAATTCTGTCACTCTAAAAGAGAATGGCTATGTCTGCCAAAGCTTTTGGGCAGACCTGTATGCGTATAATTGCTGGGAAAAACACTGCAAGTGATTTAGAGGTTTAATCTCAACAGACACAAGGACATTCACTGCATTTACCAATGGCAGGAATTACAAAGAGGAAAATTTAGAGAAAAGTAGACCAGTTCTCCTTCACATCATCATTAGCTTGCCTTTTTGAATTCCAATGAATGACTGTCAGCACCATTTCACAAGTAAGCACTCTTTCCCCACAGCAGACTGTATTTGCCAATACTGCTGCAGTGTCAAAGACTTTCATTTCCACCGATGTGTTTCCAGATTGCTTTCATGTTTAAACTTGAATAGAAAAGTGTGGGAGGCAGCTCTCCTACACATTACAAGGGCTTCTCCAAAAGTAATGCCTCCTATTTTATTATGTTGGCTTACAACATCAGAGGTGGATGTTGGTGGTATGGCAATAGAACCTGAACCTTCCCAGCAGTATCCCATTACATTTTGTTGCCATGTGAGAGATGGCAGATGAAGTTTGAGAAAATGGCATCTGACATGAAACTGATTATGAAGCAAAGATGTGAAAAAAAAATAGCACCCACTGACACTCATCGAAACTTGCTGAACATTCTGAAGACCAAACAGTAGATGAGCACAGTGAGGTGGTGGGTGGTGCATTATATCAATGGTGGCATTGATGTGAAAATGAATAATGTCCCGGATAGCCACGCAAATTTCTACAAGTGCAGTATATAGGCTCCTGTTTATAGAGGCTGAAAATGCATAACTAATGGTGACGATTATGTTACAAAATAATTTTCTGTAGCTGAACTTTTGCTCTATCAAATACTGTTATTGTGCTTCTTTTATCTTTCGTAGTTTCCATGGAAATAAATGGGAGGCATCACCTTCAGAGCAACGTATGTATTTTGAAGTATTAATTAGACTCAGGCTACATCTTAACAAGAAGATGAGTCTATCTCATGGGTTACTGTCACCAAAGCCAAAACAGTGTTGCTTCCCTCTCATCCTATCCCTTCCCCTGTCTTCTTTAGGCTTTGACTCCTTCTCTCCATTCCATAATCCGATTTCCTCCCTTCAGCCAACATAGGCATCGACTATATCCTTCTGCAGGCTGATTTAGTTCACCATCTCAGCACAAGACTATCCTGTTTTTCACTTAGATTATTTTTCTGTCATGTTTGTCAGGGGAATAGCAGGGAAGGGAACATCAAGTGCTTGAGCAGTTACAAGTGGTAAGAGCATGTGGCTGAAAATGACAAAGAATCCCTGGGGAGAAGGGTAGACAGACGAGGATACAACCCTCTGAAGTGACAATGACCTGTTTAGATTGGCTTTTCACATCTTGGCATGTTAACTATAAAATTTGTTTGAAAATCTCATGCTGGAAATGATCCTCAACTTCAATATTGAGTGTCTGGCTAGGTTACCTATGCTCATCTCTTTTATTCTGGTCCCTTTCCCTGGACTGCCTTTCATTTCCTTGCCTTTTTCCTTACTCAGCTCCTACGTTCTTTCATGTCCCCCTCTCACTCTCCACCACTACCTGACCCTCCTCCCTATTCACACTGGCCTGGATACAGTCAGTACAATAGACATGTATAGCTCCCTGTGGTTGCACAGAAGAATAACTAAAGAGTCATCTCTCAATTCCCCTCAAATGTTGTAAATCCACTGGGGAAAAAAAAAAAAAAAATCAGTATGCCTTTCTGTCTGCTACAGATAAGTAAATATATACATCCACTGTAATGCATAGAAGTCTCAAAGCATACTACCTGACAAGTTGTGTGACAATGGAGATCACAGTTGGATGTTTAATAGTTATCTTTCAAGTTTCAAAACACTCTGACCTTTCTCTCCTTCAGCATTTTAACATTGCTCTTTCACTTGGTGCAATTCCTAACAATGTTTTTACAGAAGACACTCCAAAAGATTTTGAAGGAATTAGGACTGCCTATATACTGTAACCACCAGCCAGACATTAATCCAATCAAAGCATAAATCCCTGATATGTCCTACGTAGCAGAAAACATTGCTAAGTGCTTATGAGTGTGAAGCAATTCTTGATGAAACCAACACAGCTCAGCCTCCAGTGCATACTCAAGGCAACAGCTAAAGAATTTCATTTGCTGCCCTCCAACTGTTCCTCTCTGCAGGAAGGTTTTCAGCGGTATTAAAGATAAAAGGCTCATGAGCCATAGAAACCACCACATAGCAAAGGAAAGCAGCCTGCAGGGATTTGCTATACCCAGTTTTACACATGTGGATCATTAAAGATATGTACAACCAAAATGCCTGCATCATCAGACGCTTGGTAGAGCAACATAGGAAAGCAAGTTGTTTGGTAAATAATATGGAAAAATTATCACAAGTAATATGGAGAGGAGAAGTAGTGACAGAGCTGGAGACTAATTTGAAGATCCTCTTTCTCTGGGGCAGTTCCCCCAGGCAGACAAATTACTAGCCTTTATCTTGAAATAGACAGCAGGATGCTGATGAAGCACACAGGTGCATGAGACCTAAAAATCAGATCTAGTCAGAACAGGTATTTCTGCCATTGCCTTGGAGAGGGGAAAAAGTACTATGACATGTTGCTCAAGTAAGTAAGTGTTCCAGCAGCCCAAATAATTAACCAGACCTTCTCTTTTTCACACTTATCCTAAGTTGTGTACAGTATTTCCTACTGAAGTGTGAGAGGGTTCCTGATGGCATTTTCTAAAAATGGACCCTGATTTCTGAAACTTGTAGACAGATTGTTGGAGGTTTTGATGAAGTATTGTTTTTTTTATTCAACAGATTGATTGTAAAGAGCAAGTCCCCAACACAAACGCACAGATTTCCCTATCCAAAGCATATATACGTTTTCTTTTGTAACTACTGTATTTGATGTATTAAAACTATTAAGAGGGGTCAACTCATACTTTATCATCTAGCAGTATTCTGCTAGTTCTGCAGTAATCTCATTTAGAGAACGAATACAAAAAGATAAGTCAGTCTGCTGCAAATGCTGTACTAGTCAAACATGAATCAACACACTAAAAAAGCAGTTATCTCTCTGAAACTACTTCAGGTACTTCAGGACAAAGGCAGGCTCTGGCAGTCATTGGTCCAACAAGACAAAATTTGGGAGTCTAAATGACTGTTAAAATCAGAAGAAGGTGAGCCTTTATTCAGTGCAGAGGGACTTAGCTGAGCACATTTTGTTTGCTTTCCCAATACCTTTGTTTTACTTTTCTTTTTTTTTTTTTTTTTTTTTAAGAGCCTTCAGTATCCAATAGTTTCATATAATACTACTTGCAGTCAAGACTGACTTAATGGACATTTGCACTTAAGGTATGATTACATGCTGCTTTGCAGAAATAATATAATACATGTTCTGCAAACAGGTATTCCACAAGTAGAGGATGACTTTCTATAAATTTAAATTTATTTATTTACATGCACATGTAAATAAATAAATATGTACATTTGTAAACACTTCCTTATGTTTCAGAAATAGAGACTTTCTATTACCATTTAGTAGAGTAAATCACCAGTTTCAGACATCTGAAGATTGAGCCACATTCAAGTGCACTGAAATATAAAACTGGCTATTTTTCTAGCTTAAATCATTCTTTTTTGTTTATTGCTATTTTCTTTTTTGTCAAGCTGGATCAGTAGGCTATATCTGAATTGTTTGTTTCCCTCTCAATGTTACAAGGACTCTACACTGCGTCCCCCTGGACTAGTACAGTAAACAGAATTTTTCCTTGCAACTGTCCTCAAAGGGCTTAAAAAAACTAATGCTTGTTTCTTGGCTTATCAGAAGTTTGTTTTAAATCATATAATTTGCTGCTGCCATCACAAGATTTTCTTTGCTCCAAATTACTCTGCTCCCACTTAACAGGTAGTCAAGTGACTACTCAAGTGGTAAAATATATGTAGATTTGTAAATTATTTATTATCAGGTAGCAGGAAATTACTCTCACAAATCCAATGAAGAAGAACAATAAGAATTATCCCTTTGGATAAGGGAAAAGATTGGCAACTTAAAGTGTTCAAAGTTATTATGAAAACTGTAGGGTGATTGAGATGTTATTTCAAGTTTTTATTGCCTCTTTTGAGAATTTCGAAGTGTCTGCTTACTGTCTGAATTCTGTGTCTGTGATTGTTGCCTATACCTTCACTAGTTTTTTGCATATAGTGTGTCCAGATAGAAAGCATGATAAGTATTGATGACAACCTCAAGGAGGCGGGGACCCCATACAGAGATGGAATGAGGAAGACAGGCAAACAGATATTATTTATGGAAGTAGAGAATCACTTCCATAGAGGAGAGAAGATGTGCTGTCAAGCTTGTCTTCATGGTGGTCTGTGACCTTCTTTAGAGACTTTGTCCCCAGTCTATTAGTGGCTCTTTCAGGCAGGCAGTCATGCTTCATTCATCCCTGCATAGCATTTTGGTCTATCCAAAAAAATGGACATTACTCTGGACCTCTAAATAAGTGTGCCAGTGTGCAACATTTATATGATGTTTTCAAGCAATAAATCAGACATGCAAGTCCAGTTCCATCCTCATCCTAGCAAATCTCCTAAAATAAATCCTCCACTACAGACTTCAGGCCTCCTGCTTAGTTTGGACCATGGAAAAGCAACTAATGCTATTTTTTGAAGGTAGAGTGAACTGAAAGAGATATACAAGATACAAAGTCTCAGACAGCCATTTTGTCAAGACTGACCCCCTTCTGCCATCTGTTGCACAGCAACAACATGTAGCAGGATGTTGGCTGGAAGGTTCAACCTCCACTGCCAAATCACCAACATCCACTTCTGACGTGGGCCAACATGATAAAATAAGAGGCATTACTTTCAAAGCAGGACTTGTACATAAACTGTACAGGAGAAAACACTATCATCTGGTGAATGACTTGTTACCATCCAAGCTTTTTCATCTCTTTTCCTACCTTTGATCTCACCAGATCTGTGCTGAAAACAATTCAAAACAATTTGGCAAATGATAAAAATCAATTCTGCCTACAGACTTAGCCAATCCATCTTCTGGAGAAAGGCCAACTTACCTCCCATTTGGGCTTGGGTTTATGGCCATTTTCTGAGAAATGAGGGCTGTAGGGGAAAAGAGCTAGAAGCAGCAGCAGAAGAAGGAGGAACAGTAATCTCTGCTGTCTTTTGCCTTAACAGATGGCTCTACTCCAGTACCTTTTCCTTTTTTTATTTTTCATTGCCTTAGCCTCAAAAAAATGGAATGGAGACTGTTTTTCAATCAAAAGAGCTGATAGCCTGGTGGAGAGGGCACTTCTGGACAAAGCAGAAGAGGGATCTATTAAAAAAAAAAAAAAAAAAAAAAAAAAAAAGAATAGATTTCCCAATTCCTGCTAGAGGAATCAAACACAGGAATTCTTTTACTGTATGTTTGGTGTCTAACTGACATAATAGGTGTATCACAATACATACTTTTCCAAAAGAATAAGACCACAGTTAAAATTACTGAAAGTCTGAAAGTCTTGATCCTCGCAATATTTAGTAGTCCTCCTCTGCAAACAGTCACAGCATCAGGCCTTTAAAAGGAATGCACACATGGCTGCCTTGCAGCTGAAGTACAGTTCAGCAGAAAGACAGAGAAGAAAAAATTATAGTTAATATCCTCAATTCAATTGTAAAAGCTGAGAACAATCACTGTAAGGAATTCAGTGGAGCGTACAAACCTTTATAGTTACCTTGGAGTTTGTTTAAAGGCCATCAGTGGCTGATTTCTTCTTTTTTTGTTTATTTATTTTTTTTGAGTTATCAGGCATTTCTCAAAAAGCAGAATATGAAAGTTTACCTAGCTATTACTATGTGTTGAACACAACAAAACTCTCACTTGAGTTAATTCCGTAGTCGCATTTTTCTTCATCTCCAATTGCTTACATACAGTTTTGTCAAGCTTTCTGTGGTGAGATGTTTAGCTTTATCTTGTTTAGCTTAAAAGAAGTCAAGCTCCATTTACAACCTTCAGGCACAAAAATGGATGAAAGTCCCAAATGAATTAACAGTTTTCACCCAGCTGATATAAAGGGCATGGAAGGACACTGGAAATTACAGACTATAACCTTGACTTCTATAGTTCAGTTTAAAAAAGTGCTGTCAGCTCTTTGTTCTGATAAAATTAATCTGTGAAAAGCCTAGAGTGACAGTAGCAGATAACAATTTAAATGGAACTATTTGGTAATATTTATAGCTGATTTAGAATGAACTGTAATGGATTATCCCAAAGAAGTCCCTAATTGGCTTGTGTACTGTCTGACAAATGTTCCCGCAAGTGTAATCATGTTAGAGAAGGTTTTAATTCATTTCAAAGGAAAGCCATGTTTTATGCTGTAAGTGGCTGTGCTAGCAGCATCATTCCAGGATTTGATAATGCTTTTATTTATATAAAGATGTCCCATTTCTTTTGGGAATTAACAACGTCCTGATCTGCTACATCTATAGAACCAACTAAATATTTCTCTGTAACATTTTAGACATGCATATGTAATGCTGTAAAGGCATAAAGTTATGTAAAACTTTTGAAAGAGACTTCATTTCTTTTCCAGTTAATGAGCAACAGCTGAGGAATACTGTTCATGGGAGGCACTGCAACATGCTGAGAAATGGGAGTCAAGGTATCACTGATACAGATCATGAAATTGCGAAACAGGCAGTTCTGTCATCAGTCTAGCACCTCTGGCTACTTTTCGTATAGTTCAGACGACCCACTTAGAAATAAATTACCTTATAACCTTCAGTTTTTACTCAGTTTGAAATGTGCATCTAGGCCACCATCTTCTTTCACACTATTTCTATTATACTCCACTTTAAGATCAGACCTACAGTGATTGTCACTTAATTAACCACCTTCTCTAGAAAATAATTTAAGTACACCTCTCAATGGAACTTTAGATTTCAGGAATAGAAAACAGTTCTCTCTCCTCCTATAATTGCTTGGGTACCAGGAGGACTGGTGAACTTTTCTCACACATAAGTGTCAGGACAGTGAATCTTTACTAAGCCAAATGGACAAAGTAGGTGTGTAAGTATCTCCCACATCTGTGGCCTTTTCAAAGCCAGAACCGAAAGCTGAGATTCTCCCCATTCATAAATTTGTTCTTTTTGGCTCACTTCAGAGACCCTAAAGAGCAGTGACACAACACTAGACACTAGACCCTGACTTGCCTGACTATTTTAGATCACTGAATCATAGAATACGTTGAGCTGGAAAGGGCTCACGATGATCATCCATCCAACTCCCATCTCCACACACAGAAACTTAAGAGACAGGCTAGCATTGTCCAAACACTTCTTGAATGCAGGCAGAGCTTGATGCTGTGTGCACTACTTTGAGGAGTTTGGTCTAGTCCTTGATCACTTACTTGATTGAGTATCAGCTTGTGTAATTCATAACAAAGTTAATAGAAAACTGTATACTCTACAACCCAGAGAAAGCTCTGTCCGTTTTTTTTGTTTGTTTTCCTTTTAGACCATTTGTGTAAGGTTTTGAAATTCATAAGTTCAACAAAGACAAAGAGTTTTCATGACCTTTGAAGGAGAGAACTGCTAGCTTATACCATGAGCATCAAAAGCATCATGAAAGTTATTACAAATAATTTGTTCTGTAAAAGCTTGACAAAGGCTTGAGAGAAAACCTTAATTTTTAGACATCAAAAGTGGAAGATTTCATAAATAAAATGCTGTAGCACCTCTACCAGATGAGGTTACATACTGACATAACTACAAAGAAGCTATGTAACATGTTTAAAACTACATAGGGATTTACTGGCTGAACTCAGGATGGAATTTTAATGTTTGTGACATTTTCAGCACCGTATATCATACTTCTTTTCTAAGAATTTCCCAGTTCCTGAAATCAGTTAATCAACAATTTCTGCTGCTAAACTAATAATCGGTTCACATGGAAGAAAATTACATGATAAAACAGTTTCGAAATGTGCGGTTAAATGCACAACTAGCAGGATAAGTCTGTGGAGGAATAAAATAACCAAAATCTACAAAGGAGAAGATTTGGAGAACTGATAGAGATCTCATCCACTTTTTATAAATGTGCAAAAGAGCTCATTTGATTACAATATATTCTGAGGCTTCTGAAAAAAATACAAACGAACATAAGTTGACTTCTTTGCAAGTCTTCTGTAAATTCCATTTGGGAAAAAAAAATCCTTATGCAAGAGGTTTCCTTCCCTTTTGAAGTATAAGCACACATATTTCACATGACACCTGTCTGGGTTATGAAATAACTAAAGAAAAATAGATGTCTATCTTGTCAGAAATATTCTTCCCCAGTATTTCAGCTGGGTTAATGCAATAATGTAACACACTGTCTTTATATGTAAGAACTCAGGGACATTAAAAAAAAATCGCACTTTGAAAAATTCATTTTCCAATAATGATTCTTCTGGGCTTATGTGTGAACAATGATGCTGATTAAATTTTTTGTTTTGTTTTCCTCAGTATATGCCCAAGATAAGTGATCAGCAGGTTGAGGGAGGTGATTCTCACCCTTTGTTCCAGTCTTGTGAGACTACACCTGGAGTACTGCATTCAGCTCTGGAGCACCCAGCACGCAGATGCGTAATGGAATCATCAGTTGGGTAGATGGGGGAAGAGCACTGGATGTCGTCTACTTTGACTTCAGCAAGACTTTTGATACTGTCTCCCACGACATCCTGATTACAAAGCTGAGAAAGTGTGAGACAGATGAGTGGACAGTGAGGTGTGTTGACAACTGGCTGAGCTCAGAGGGTGGTGATCAGTGGTGCAGGGTCTGGTTGGGAACCTGTGACTAGCGGTGTTCCACAGGGCTAGGTGCTGAGTCCAGTCTTGTTCAATATCTTCATTAACAACCTTGATAAGGGGATAATGTCCACCCTCAGCAAGTATGCTTATGATGCAATCCTGGGATGAGTGGCTGACTCACCTGAAGGCTGTGCTGCCATTCAGCAAGACGTGGACTGACAGCAGAGCTGCACAGCTAGAAACCAGATAAGGTTTAACAAAAGCAAGTGTGGAGTCTTGCACCTGGGAGGGAATAACTGCAAGTATCATTACAGGTTGGGATATGACCTGCAGAGAGGAGCTCTGCAGAGAAGGGCCTGGGCGTCCTGGTGGACAACAGGTTGGCTATGAGCCAGCAGTGCGCCCTAGCGGCCAAGAAGGCCAATTGGATCCTAGGGTGCATTAAAATGACTGTGGTGATCCTCCCCTTCTACTCTGCCCTGGTCAGGCCTCACCTGGAGTACTGTGTCCCGTTCTGGGCTCCCCAATACGAAAAAAAGATAGGGATCTCCTGGAAAGAATCTAGTGGAGGGCCACAAAGAAGATAAAGGGCCTGGAGCACCTTCCGTATGAGGAAAGGCTGTGCAACCTGGGTCTGTTCAGTCTTGACACAAGACGACTGAGAGGGGATCTGATTAATGTTTGTAAGTATCTTAAGTTTGGGAATCAAAGGGACATGGCCAAACTCTTTTCAGCTGTATGTGGGGAGGGGACAAGGGGAAATAGCCACAAACTGGAGCATGGGAAGTTCCGCACCAATGTACATAAAAACTTCTTCATGATAGGGATGACAGAGCACTGGAACAGGCTCCCGGGGAGGTGGGGGGGGGAGGGGTTATGGATTCTCCTTCTCTAGAGATATTCAAGACCCGTCTGCATGCCTACCAGTGCAACCTGGTCTAGAGAGCCTGCTTTGCAGGGAAGTTTGGATTCAATGATCTCTGGAGGTCCCTTCCCACCTACTTTTCTGTGATTCTGTGGTTCTGTGATGTAGTGCTGCTGGAATGGGATCAGATGGACAGAGAGCTGCAGAACCTCCCCTGGGAAGACAAGCTGACAGTGTTGGGATTGTTCAGCCTGGATAAGAGAAGGACCCAAAGACACATTGCAGCCTTCCAGTACCTAAAGGTAAAGGAAAGACGAGGAGGGACTCTTTGTCAGGGAGCGCAGTGAGAGGACCAGGGCTAATGGCTTTAAAGTAGAAAAGGGTAAATTTAGTCTAGCTATTTGGAACAAATTTCTTCCATATGTGTGCTGAGGCCCTGGAACAGGTTGCTCAGGGAAGCTGTGGATGTAACACCCCTGAATATGTTCAAGGTCAGGCTGATGGCAGGTGGGTTAGAAATAGATAATTTTTTGAACTTCTTTGAAAGTCAAAACATTCTATTATTGATTCTATGATTCCATATACATGTGTAATTGATTCCAAGTTTGGAAAATGCTACTGCAATTGTGACCACCAAGACTGATCATATGTTGCATGTATTCACACATGGAATGGCATCTTTTCTTAGAAAGAATGGTACAAGATGTGAATGAGTGGAAAATTTGTTGTGTCATGACTTTTACCATGACTTTTTACTAGTCATGGGAAAAACAGATTTCATTTTTTGTGAGCATGTACACTTTTAAATTTAACTTCTCCACCTCCCTTTTTTTTCCCTCCAGCTCCCATCACCATCTGGAGAAAGATGGAAGCCCCTGGCAACTCCTTATTGAAGACAGAGGGTGACTACAGGCTATGCAGGATGTGAAAATGCTGTGTTGAATTCGAATTGTAACATCTTCTTATGCAGTAGGGAGGCCTTTCTCAAGATCCTGCACAAGTAGAATTAACTAAGGACCATCCTAAATGTCACCATTTTCTCACTCGAGTGCAAGGCATATTTTTTGACCTTGTCATTTCTAGCATAAGCACATATAGCAGCACGTGTCAGTATCTGTGTATAAAAATTCTGAAACATAACACTCCACTGAACACACTTCACCCCCCTAGGGAGAGAATGAGCGAACAAACACATGCCAGATGGTAGTCGCATTGCTCAGTGCACTACTGGAAGGCACTCAGTTATTGCAGAAACAAACACAACATACAGCAAGTAAGAAACTCTTTACAGAGCAGCCCCTTTTTGGTGTTCTGTGTTGGTATACAACTTTGCACAGTGAAGTCACTCACAAGGTCCGTGCATCATACAAAGGACAGTGACATTTCTGAAATTTATTTGTCTGGAAGATGACTCAGAAACAGCGTTCTTGTCCAAATCCACCCTCTTATCCTATGTATTGTAAACGTAACACTGTGAACAAAAATAAGACCTCATGCTTACAAAGCACCTTTTTAAGCTTCAGAGAACTTAACCAAATACCTGATTCATAGTTCGACATTGCCAGGCCTTAGGTTACAGAGTTCCTACTGAACCCTATGAACTGAGAAACAGCTCTTTCAATTCAGTCATAAGTATAATAATATTCTTTTATTGTACAGTGGATTTGGTACCACAGTTTCACTACCCATACTTTGAGAATTTTACTGAAGGCCAGTGCTTTTGTCAGCTTTAAATAGCATGAGATAAAATTGCTGGGTGATAATTTGTATTTTAAACTTACTCTATATAATTTCACTTAAATTCTGCCAGATAATTTATGAGGAAGATGGAAAAGTTTTGTTCTTCTGTTGTTTGTGCTTAGAAGAATGTAAATTGCCAAATGCCAATGTAAAGCCTCTCAAAATAGCCATTCAACGTGGCTGAGATTTTGCCTCTATGCTAACAGAAGCTGCTGTGGAAGCAGAGACAAATGTAAGGATGACTGGCTATGGAGCCCACACTCTTTCTCAAGTGCTAAGTGAACCTTTCTGATGATTTCAGGTGCCAAAAGTGCTAAATCTACAGGGCAGGTGTACTTATTTGTGCTTAAAATTGGATTTTGGGCCCAGATGAACCTCATAAGGTTTAACAAATCCAAGAGTGAGTTTTTGCACCTGGGTCAAGCAAGCCCCAACCAATACAGGCTGGTGGATACAAGAATAGAGAAGAATAGAGTGCAACCCTACCATGCTTACTCTTCTAGCCATGCAAATCTGAGAAACTCTGTTAAAATTGTGGCAGGTGAGGGTTTTTTTTGCTTCACTGTACTGGTTGGACTTTGCCTGCTTTTTTGCATAGGTTGAACCAGATAGTGAGTAAAGGGAGGTACATTTGGATGGATAATAATAAATCCAGCATTTCTTTACTTTTGGGAATTTGATTTTTCTCTCTAAATTATAATCTTCCAGTTTTAAGCATATTTTTATGGATGGTTTTAGGCCTTTCTGGCAGCTGATGTGGGAAGAGTTTGTCATTGAAGGCTTTAACCACTAACTGTGAGCATGTTATGATTATAGTAAGTTAAATGACCAGAAAATCAAGAATTTTTCATTTAATGGGAAATTAAGTGCTTCCAGCAAAGTAGGCTCAGACATGGACATACCTAGTAGGTGAATGAGTTGAACAAGTTTATAAGAGGACAGGCATACCCACAGCTACTTATCAGGTATTTCATTGCATCTGTGTGTGTTCAGGATGGAGATGAAATGCTTTCAAGGCTGAAGTCCAAAGGTCTATAGGAATACTGGAATTAATTCTCTCAACTCTAAAATTATTAAAATTATTAAAATTAAAATATAAATTTAGAGAGATGACAATGAGAGTGAATAACAATCAATATATACATTATATTTTTATTTTTGTTCTAAACCAACAAGATTTAGCAGATGGCCTACACAGCAATTTTTTCTCCATGAAATAAGATCTTATTTTATGTCTAAGTATTACCTGTGTAAAATAGGGCACAGACCAAGAAACAAGGTTATTTTTCATCCTCAGTGTTCCTCTCATTCATTTTAAGCACCCCAGTATTTCTCTGTTTACCTTTCCGTTTGCCATAACAAAGGGGTTGGTCATTTTTACTGAACACTCAAAAACTTTATATACTTATGTATAAAATATATATTTGTGTATATATATGTATATATATGTATATATCATATATATTAAAAGCCTGTATGGCACTAGTCAAGTTGATGAATGAAGGGCTGAAAAATAAATACTGCAGCTGAGTCTTAAATAAGTATTAACTAACAAATTGGATATTCCATACACAATTTCATAAACTCTACAACAAATAACTATTATAACTTATTTTAACTTTACCAAGGAATTACACGTCATTGAAACTGATGAACATTCACTGATAACAAAAATATAGAAAGACAGACAATGGAGAAGAAAACAGATTTTCTAAAGTGATTTTCTTCTGTTATTCCTGCACATTCAGTTCATTAGAAGTCTATCAAGAGGAATAAACATTGGCTGCAAAAATTAAATGCATTTCTCATGCTTAGATTTCACAAATATCATGTGTCAGTTCCAGGTTATTACACTGGAGTTTTTTTTTTGTTTGTTTGTTTTTTACAGTCTTCCTTCTGCTTTATCATTTGTGGCTGTACAGACAGCATTAAAACCACATTGGAATGAAGTTGCTAGCAATAGGTTAGTGAAGAATGAATGTGAAACCAAATAACTGAAGTTGTCCAAATGCCTACTTTTCCTTTGTCCAAAATAAAAGTCCTGTGAGAAGATCAAAATCATCCTTAGACTCTGCATGGTTTAGAGAAAAACAACAATGAATCCAATTAGTTTTGCTAAGGGAGATGATTCCTTCATCAGACAGATATATTTCTTTTTTCTTTTTCTGTACTAGACAGGCTGATGGCACTAGCTCAAGGTAACTGAGAGTTCACAGAGAAAAATAAAAAAAAAATGCACTAGAATTAATTTATCAGCAAGGCAGTTCAATAGGATTTTTATATAATGAGTTTCATAGCAGACTGAAGATGAAAGATGGCTTATTAGGGGAGATTGTTTATCTGAGCTTTATCATAAACAACTATTTGATGAAAGCGTCAGCTCAGTATTCAAAGATATACTTTCTTCTTTCCTAGCACATCACAGAACCAGCAGAAGAACTGCAGTTTTTTGAAGCTTTGACAACACACTGGCTGCATAGCAGTCTGTAGGAAAATCAGAGATACATATTAATGCTTATTTTTAGAATTCATGGCTAGCAATATATATAGTCTTTGAAATGGCAGTCATTTCTAACACTCACACATTTTAGAGAACTGTTTCTCTATTTATCCAGCTGCCTCTAGTAGTCAGCATTAAAATAAGAAGTACTATGCAAAACCAGTTAGTATTTTTCCCTAGGATGTAATAAAAAAATCCTTGATGATTCATTCTGCAACATTTCACTTTTTAAAAAAATAGTGGTATGTTTATGTGAGTTTTATATGGAAAGGAGTACTTGAACAAAAACATTTACTACTTATGTCTTCATTAAAACCTTTTACTTAAAATATTTTTTAACTAAAACCTGGAGAAAAAAACTAGCATTCCTACTACTGAAAGAAAGATTTTTACTCGAAGTTCTACTATTCAACTGTAAACACTCTACTTTCTAGAGATTTGCTTTGACTTTCTGCCAGAATCCAAACAAAGTCTGAGGACATGGAAAATCTACACTACTTGCTAGCCAGCATTTTGACAAGTATCTCCATCCTTTTGACACACTGGGATCTGAAAGGCACTTGATACAGGAATTGCACTAATGTGGAGAAGAAGGGAGAACCTGGGAACACTGGTGGATGATAAGCTGGACATGAACCAGCAACGTGTCCTTGCAGCCCAGAAAGCTAACCATATCCTGGACTGCATCAAAAGCAGTGTGGTCAGGAGGTTGAGGGAAGTGATCCTGCCCCTCTACCCTGTGTTGGTGAGACCTCACCTGAAGTTCTGTATCCATATGTGGAGTCCTTAACACAAGAGAGACATGGACCTGTTGCAACCTGTCCAGGGGAGGGCTGCAAAAATGATCCAAGACCTGTCCCTTTGAGGACAGGATGAAAGAGCTGGAGCTGTTCAGTCTGAAGAAGGCTCCCGGTAGACCTTAGAGTGTCCTCCCAGTATCTAAAGGGGACTTTATGAAAGAAGGGGACAGGCTGTGTAGCAGGGTCTGTGGTGAAAGAACAAGGGCAAATGGTTTCTGAATAAAAGGCGAAATTTAGACTGGAAATTTTTTTACAATGAGGGTGGTGAGGAACTAGAATGGGTTGCCCAGAAATGTGATGGATACCCCATCCTTGAAGACATTCAAGATCATGCTGGATGAAGCTCTGAGCAACCTGATCTACCTATAGTATCCTTGTTCACTGCATTGTGTTGGACCAGATGACTGTAAAGGTTTGTTCCAACTCAAACTATTCTATGATTCTATGATTTGATGGTGATGTTATTTCCATGTCAGGCTGGGACATGAGCCTGTCAGGCTGGAACATGTACTTACAGCTCCTGAAGAATCAGTCTAGAAAGATGCTGTAGTCATCTGGTCTTTGATATGTCCAAAGGCAGAAATGCTTGTGAATAAACTTCTCCCTTTGCTCATATATCTTCAATTCATGCTTTCCTCATATAAGTGGCTCTGATCAGTACTTTCATGTTGGTGATTCTTCTCTGTCATACTTTTCTCCTCTATATTTGAACCAAAATATAGCTGTGGGTAACTGTACATTCCAGAACTAATAGACTTTTGTGGAGCTTTATTACTTTTTAGAAATACGTAGATGAAAACAGAGGTATCTTACAATTTAATTACATTTCAAAGGGAAGATTACTTGGAAATAATGTTCTTTTATCTTTATGTAAATTAGCTAAGTGCAATTAGTTTTCAGAAAGATTATTCTTCATGCTGGTGGAATATTACATTTTTCCTGTTTTCCACGGAATTATTTATTTTAGTGATGCACACAGAAAAGAAATAATACTTTCAAAAACTTGAAATAAATGTGGCAACTTCCTTAATTCCTCTTCACTGTCCTCTTTTTATGGGGCAGAAAATTAAATACATGAGAAATTAAATGCAAATAATAAACATAATGAAAAAAAGTGGAAATTTCCTGAACTCTGTTACCCTGATATAAAGTTTAATTAGCTCATTTTTATTAATGTATTACTTCTACTCTGGACAGAAGTCTTTCTCCTGTGGCTAATTTAGCACTAAGAAGCTGCATATTTCTGGCATGGGGAAAAGATATCTTGGGGGATTGTGGCTGATTAAACAACAACAAAAGAACTGAAAGGAGGAAATGAAGGAGTTCTTTATCTCTTAGACTAAGATGCCACAAATAAGATGGGTGAAAAAATATGCTGATGTAAAGTGGTACTAAGGATCATCTGGGGCACTCACAACAATTAGGTCCAGTTTATTTATTATTAGCTATTAAGCCACGACTCAGCTTGTGGTGCCATACCCTGACTGCAGTTAACTGCAACCAGTGCAGCATCAGTACAGTGGTGAATTCTGAGCTCTGATTCCTGTCCTTTCAGGCTAATCTAGCAATAGGCAGCAAAGTCAGCCTATTTGTGATAGGAAAAGCAAAGCAAAGAAAGCAAGCCAAAACAGCGACAAAACCAAAATCAAAACTAAAACCAATCAAACAAGAGCAAAACAAAACAAAAACAAACACAAAACAAAACAAGTATGTTACTGGTGAAAACACAGGGCAAGTTCTGTGAAATCCCCTTATAACTCAGAGTGTTTTTAAAAAATATTTTGAAGCATAACCCACTTCATAATTAGCATCTTCTGTTGCAAGCTGTTACTTTTGATTACTTTCATAACGATTAATTTTTTAAGACAAGTCTTGAATGAGTAAACATAATTCAAAGCTTTAAGCAAAATTTTAAAATGCCTACCCTTACATTTTCAGATGGACATAACATTTTTGACTGCTAGTGTTAAGAGTTTGTTGATTACTTACATCCTTTTTCATTCCCTTTAGCTCGTAAATGAAGATTGGCTGCTCCTGAGCTTCCCACTTCTTTACCCTTTCCCCTTCACCACTGAGCATCTCAGAGACAGAATATGAGATATCTGAGCATGCTGATTGATTACGTACCACCCAGGATAGTGCAAAGAGATGGAAGGTTCAACAGCTAGGGGTTACTTCTCACAACACAATCTGAGAGAACCCAGGGGCAATATCCTTGTGCTGTCAAAGTGTATGGCAAATTTTCATTAACTGAGAAGTCAATATCTTACTCACAAAGAAGATAAAGAAATCGAAAGTAATATTTATTTTGAAGTCCCAGTAAAGCAATTTGCTGGTTGTGAAAGATTTTGCAGCAGTTTGAAGAGGCTGTGCTAAAATTAAATTTCATTCAGATTGCAGTGTATTCTCCAAACTACTTCTGTCTTAGAACATAGCTCAGATTCACTGGTGCATATAAACAGGAATTTTTTTTAGCAAACAATGTCTTCTATTGCTATTAGGGACTACCACTCCTTCAAAATGGCAGTTGTACTGAACCCAAACATAGGTAAGCTTAGGCCAGTAATCAATTTGCAGTTACTTGATTACCTTCTCCTGTCTGCTTACGACTCTATAGACTTCTATTTTTCACCTTTCCAGAAATGCCCTTGCCTGCTTGCCACATACATATACCAGTCCATAATTTGTTCATCCATATTGCTGTTCCCAAAATCTTTTCTGAATCTACCATATTGCTTGAAGTTTGCAAGATCAGAATTGGACACTGTGTTCAAGATTCACACATATTGTTGATTCAAACACTGGTAAAATTATATTTTCTGACCTTTTCCTTGTTATTTCTAACAAATTTTGGGAGTGCAGGGCATTAGCATTTATTTTATAATGAGTTCATGCTCCTGCAGAGCTCCTATGATCACAAAATATCACTCCTGAATATTAATATTCATTCAATTTCTGTTATTTTTAAAGTCAAATTAAGGCATATTCCTTAAATCTTCTAGTTTATGTTTGTCTACACAGAATTTCAGCTGGCACCATATTATTCAGTCATTCCAGAATCAGAATTTATTTATTGGCTTTAAAAGAAATAAGCAAACAAGTTAAACAGTTCCACTCAAATATTAGGTTTATTCATGTAGCGAACCAGAGGTTTAAAAGTTCTGCATAGCAAGTGGTGTAATCATTTGTGCTCTGGGGAATATTACCACATTTGTGTGAAATGTAATTTGTCTTAATCCAGATAAACTGAAAAATATGCTTCACTGTCATGCTGTAGAGAAGAGTCGCTCAACTTCCTTATTCTTGCATGTGATAAATAGCATCCATAAACAAATTGGATTCCATCCCAAAGCTTCTTTTTTGTAGTGTTATACAAAGAGAAAAAAAAAAAAAACAACATAAAAATAAGTCCTATGAGTGAGATAAGATCCCAAATAAAATATACTGAAAAATTCAGCCACAGGTTCTGAAAGAAACAGTCAGTTGTACCCATATCCATCTTGACAGGCTTGTCTGGAACAGATCTGTGCAGCTCTATAAGCATTCTGAGCAATCTCTTCCACACCAGGTAGACCTCCCCACTGCCCAGTAGAGGCAGAGCAGAGCAACACAAGTCACTGCCTGGGGTAGGTGAGCATTGCTGGAGAGTTCCAACAATCCATATCTTGGGAGACACACAGGAACACCTGCTGTGCAGCTGGCTTGGTAATGGAGGGGTGTCTGGCAGAGACAGCAGTTCTGCTTAGCTCAAGTGAGGGCGTTCTTGTGCTGCTTCCAGCGCACCTAAACCAACTCCCCATTTAAGAATAACCTTCAATACTAAGTTACTAGGAGAAACAACGTGATTAAACAAGGAATAGGTACTTTTATGCCTGATAATAGTTATTTGCATAGATACAAAGCTGTCTGAGAAAATTCTGCATATGTGTCAGTGTTAAAAAAATAGAGCACAACTGTTGCTGGCTGTGGACCCTACAGTCTTAGCCTCAGTTATCTAATAAACCCATCCGTTTGCTATGGGTAAAATGCGGTAGCAACAAATAACTGCATAAAATTTATATCTTCATCTAGATGAGAAGCATACATTACATATTAATATAAATACTGAAATGTAAAAAAACACTAAATGTAGCAGACATTCAAGGGAGAGTCATTTCCTTACTGACTGCAGGAACATATCCGTCTTGTTTAATATTGCTGTTAGGCTTGTAAATCACTCAGATCTGCAGCTTTGCAGAGCACCATTTCAACAGTGTTCTGCTTGCTTATCTTTAATGATGCCAAAGTCTGAACACTGAGAAGACAAAAATCTTAATTTTGTAGATAATAATCTAGAAATCCCCTGTCAGACACTCCTGCTAGGACAGTCACAGATACACAGATGGCAAGGTAGGTAGCATTAGTTCAAGAAGAGAAGGAGAAGTAAAAAGAAATCTGCAGACGAAGTCCTGTGGCTGATACCTAAGAGTACTTAAGAGTATTAACTTTCTAAATGAGATATAAATAACTGCAAAGCCAGGGAATTTATATTCATTTATTACAGAGATTATTTTTAAAGGTTTGTGTAAGTGCAATTCTTATCGTTTCTAGGGTCTCTCTAAATATGTATTTATAATTAAGAGAGAAAAGTTAAACATTTGGCTAATGAAGAAAAAAAAACGAATAGCTGTATACATATATCACATGATACTCTCTTTGACACAGTAGCTATATAAAAACTCATTTCCATTATAGCTCTAAAACTTTTTGCTCTCCATCCCAATCAGGGAGGGCCTGAAATGAACTTCTTACCTACCCTGCACAGAACAAATACAAAGTCTGTTACAGCAAAGGAGAAATAAAACTAAGAACTCAGAAGTATCTTTTTCTTAATCATTATATTAAGGATCTTGAAGAAGCTCTGTGCAGTCCGTAAGAGGTTCTTCTCTCATTGCAAAGCCAGGACTCCCAGCTGCACCACGGAGCACCCAAGCAGAGCCGTGTGTGGCTTGCCAGCACACCAGGCAGCTCTGGATCACTTGTGTTGTTCAATCTGCTGTGGAGGAAATCCAGCACATCCCTGACTTGTTTGATTTGCTTCATGCGTGATTAGATCATACATGCACAGCAAGGCCAGTCCTTCCATATTGCAATTACGTAAGCTGTGTGGAAAGTTGTGCTTGATCCCATGGCAATGCATACAGAAACCCATATAGTTAAGTACATTCTAAAGAGGCTGAATGTCTTTAAATAACCTGATTTACTAAGTATCTGATACAACAACAACAACAAAAAAACAGGATCCAATTACTTTTTAAAACTTTCAAAAAGTGCTTTAGATATCCATTAGATTTATTCTGCTTTTTCAGTCACAGTGAAAAATACAGTAGACCATGGCTATGGTTGGCTGACATAGTAGCCAACCCATTCTACAGCATATTTGAAAAGTTGAGACTTTCAGATGAAGACTCCAGTGACTGGATAAATGGAAAAATCACTACCAATTTTAAGGAAGAAAAAAAGATCAGGGAAAGTACAGGCAGGACAAATCTTTGCTTGGGAAGATCATGGAACAGATCCTCCTGGAAGACACATTAATGAACATGCAATGGATCAAGGAGGTGATCCAAGACAGCCAGCACAGCTTCACCAAGGGCAGACTGCCTGACCAATCTGGTGGCCACTTGTGATGGAGCAATGGAATCACTGAACAAAGGAAAGGCAACTGATGTCATCTACCTGGACTTATGCAAGGCCTTTGATATGATCCCACATCAGACTCTTATCTTTTAAGTTGGAAGTATATGGCTAAGAAGGGTGGACAATTCAGTGAATAAGGAATTTTTTCAATAGTTGCAGCCAGAGAGTTGTGGTCAATGGCCCTAAGTTTAAGGGGAGGTTATTGATAAGCAGTGTCCCACAGAGAGCCATCTTGGGACCAGTACTCTTCAACATCTTCATCAGTAACATAAACAGTGGAATCAAGTGCACCCTCAGCAAGTTCACAAGTGACACCAAGCAGTGTGATGCAGTTGATACAACAGAAAGAAAGAATGCCATCCAGAAAGACCTGGACAGGCCTGAAAAGTGGGTTCATGTTAACTCAGTGACATTGATGAGGGGATAGTGTCCACTTTCAGCAAGTTTGCTGATGATACAAAGCTAGGAGGAATGGTTGACACACCAGAAGGCTACGCTGCCATTCAGCGAGACTTGAATAGGCTAGAGAGTTGGGCAGAGAGGAACCAGATGAGGTATAACAAAAGCAAGCATAGTGTCTTGCACCTGGGAAGGAATAACTGCAAGTATCATTACAGGTTGAGATATGACCTGCAGAGAGGAGCTCTGCAGAGAAGGGCCTGGGCGTCCTGGTGGAC
This sequence comes from Meleagris gallopavo, assembly GCF_905368555.1. Taxonomy (NCBI): domain Eukaryota; kingdom Metazoa; phylum Chordata; class Aves; order Galliformes; family Phasianidae; genus Meleagris; species Meleagris gallopavo. The sequence continues at coordinate 14,518,106 of NC_139435.1, read as the reverse complement.
AACAGGTTGGCCATGAGCCAGCAGTGTGCCCTAGTGGCCAAGAAGGCCAATTGGATCCTGGTATGCATTAAAAGGAGTGTGGCCAACAGGTCAAGGGAGGTGATCTTCCCTCTCTATTCTGCCCTGGTCAGGCCTCACTTGGTTCTGGGCTCCATAATATGAAAAAAGACAGGGATCTCCAAGGAGTCCAGCGGAGGGCCACAAAGATGATAAAGGGCCTGGAGCATCTCCTCTGTGAGGAAAGAAGACTGAGAGAGGATCTGATCAGTTTCTATAAATATCTAAGGCGTAGAAGGCAAAGGGATGAAGCCAGACTCTTTTCAATGGTCTGTGGGGACATGACAAGGGGAAATGGCCACAAACTGGAGCAGAGGAAGTTCTGCACAATGTGCATAAAAACTTCACAGTAAAGGTGGTGGAGCACAGGAACAGGCTGCCCAGGAGGGTTATGGAGTCTCCCTCTCTGGAGATATTCAAGGCCTAGACGCCTACCTGTGCAAATTGATCTAGGGTGTTTGCTTTGGCAGGGGGGTTGGATTCTATGATCTCTGGAGGTCTCTTCCTGTATCTACAATTCTGTGATTCTCTTTAATGAGGTTCAACAAGGGCAAGTGCAAGTTGTTGCAGTTACGTCAGTTCCACAATGCAATTCTACATGTGTGTACAGACTGGAAGAACTCATTGAGAGCAGATATGCAGAGTGGGACTTGAGTGCTGTGGTGGATGAAAAGCTGGACATGAGCCTGCAGTGTGTGCGTGCAGCTCAGAAGACCAACAGTATCCCTGAACTGCATCAAAAGAGGTGTGGCCAGCAGGACAAGGAAGTGATTGTCCCACTCTGCTTTGCTTTCTGAAGGCCCACCAGGATTACTGTGTCCATGCCTGGGGCCTCAGCACAAGAAAGATGTGGAGCTGCTGATGTGAGTCCAGAGGAGGCCTCGAAGATAATCAGAGTTGTGAGCACCTCTCCTGTGAAAACAGGCTATGGGAACTGGGTTTGTTCAGTCTGGAAAAGAGAGGGTTCCAGGGACACCTCATTGTGGCCTTCCAGCACTTTAATGGAACTTATTAACAGAATGGAGATCCACGTTACACTATCTTGTAGCATGGATAAGGATAAGGAGGAATGGTTTTAAACCAGAAGGCAGATTTAGATGAGATATTTGATGGAAATTTTTTACTTAGAGCGTGGTGAGGCAAGGCACAGGCTGCCCAGAGAAGCTGTGGGTGCCCCATTCCTGGAGGTGCTCAGGGCTAGGACAGGGACCTGGGCAGCCTGAACTGGTGGTGTCCATAGCACGGGGGTTAAAACTGGATGGTCTTTTAAGGTCCTTTCCAACCCTATGATTCTGTGATAGAGCTAGAGAAGTTTTCATGAGGCCTTGAGAAATAAATAAATAAATAAATAAGAATAAGGAAAGAAACAAAATGTATTTTACAGGGCTAACTGCTTGGAGCTGCCATAAAGGGCCTTTTCCTTTTTAGTCTGAGGTAGATTACAGAGAGGTCATAATACAGAATTAAACCAAGACATTCCAACTGTAGAGTACAAATCAGAATTTGTTTTCATACTTTTCTCCAACAGTTTGAATTTGGCTTTCAGATACCAATTTAGGTACAGATAATGCAGACAGAACTCTTTACCTCAGATGGTGCAAAATCAAGTACTTCTTTGGAAGGAATAAAGACTACATCAGCTGATGCTCTGGTCTGACATTCAGAGCAGACACAAGCACATACATCAAGACAACTAATTAAATCAAATGCACCCATATGAAATTTACAGCCTCCTACACAATTGAGTCTAACAAAAATGTACAGCCTACTAGAAAATTTTAAGTGGAAGAATGATAGACTGACGTTTTTGTAAAGTAGTTACTCAAATGCTTTTAAAATTGAGATAGACATAAAAAAAAAAAAAAAAAAAAAAAAAGGACTATAGGATGAGAAGACTGTCTGTACATTTCCATTCTGAGAGGCATTCATATACATACAAAATGCAATATTCAAACTTGCCCCAAGAGTAATTCCCCAAAAGTATTTATTTCCTGGAAACTACAACAGATACAAAGTGCACGGTAACATAATTTGATAGAGGTAATTCTGTATTTTTCAACAGTTACTGCCATTAGCTATACATTTTCTGCGCTGTACCTGCCCTGAACATGAATCTGATGCTGCACTCATAAAAATCTGCACTAGTGGAGGTGACTCTCTGTCGCTGTTGTCACTGCTGAGACACACCACCCACCACCTCACTGTGCTCACTTCCCTATTGGTCTGCATAATCATTCAGCAAGTGGTAAATTTCAATGGGTGCCATTTTTTTCCACATAGAGGAATTCAGTGGTGCATCTTTGTTTCATATGTCTTCTTCACATGTACTTCCATGTCAGACTGCTCCTCTGCTGCCGTCTGTCACACAGCAAGAAGATATATCAGGATATTGGTTCAAGCTCTACTGCCATACCACCAATATCTGTCTCTGACACTGTGGGCCAGTATAATTAAATAGAAGGCATTACTTTCGGATTAGCCCTCATTTATTTAACGTACAGATTGACATCACTTTATTTTTTAAAAATTCATCCTTTTGAACTTTGGCTTCATGAATGAAGGTGTTCAGTACAATGCTAGAAATTTGATAAGAAATGGCATGAGCACTGTTCACAGAATATTTGTAAAATTTTTCTCTGATGAAATAAGCAGGAAGTGAGGAAGTAGGGCATTTTGTTCTGTGATTCATAAAGCATGTCTGCATTGCAGATGATTGAAAACTGAAAACTAGAACAAATGCACCTGCATGGATCTCCAGTTACGTCCTGTCTGAGAGCAAAAGTAGTGCATATGGAACTAACTTAGCAGTCTCCATATTGCTCAGCATTGTGCACAGAGAAGATATAAGAGTCATATGAATTAGATAGCTAAAAAAAGTGTAATGTCACCTTTTTCACTCTTGGCAAAGATTGTTGTTTCTCAAATACTGTGCTTAAGAACAGGTTGGTTTCAAGTGTTGAAAATCTCCCAGTGAATAAAAATATTATCTGAATAAATGGTTGCATTAAGGGGAGGTTCAACATGGCCAAGAGAAAGGTGTTATATTTGGGTTAGGGCAATCCCAGACATGTACAGACTGGGAGAAAAACTCATTGAGAGCAGCCCTAAAGAGATGGACTTGAGGATGCTGATGGACAAAAAGCTCAACATGAACCAGCAATGTGTGCTTGCAGCCTGGAAGGCCAACTGCATCCTGAACTGGGTCAAAGAGAGATGGCCAGCAGGGAGACGGAGGGGGTTGTCCCTCTGTGCTCTGCCCGTGTGAGGCCTAATTTGGACTACTTCATCCAGTCCTGGAGCCCCCAAGACAAGAAAGACATAGAGTTGTTGTAATGGGTCTAGAGGAGGCCACAAAGATACTCAGAATGCTGGAGCACCTCTCTTATAAAGACATTTTTTGAAGGAGTTAGGCTTGTTCAGTCTGGAGAAGACTTCAAGGATGCCTCATTGCAGCCTTCAGCTAGAGCTCATAAACAATATGAAGGCGGTTTTGTATATGGTCAGGCAGTGACAGGAGAATGGGGAATGGTTTTAAACTAAAAGCAAATAAATTCAGATTAGATGTTAGGGGGAAATTCTTTTCTCACAGGTTGATGAGGTACTGGTTCAGGCTGCCCAGAGATGTAGATGCCCTGCCCTAGAGGCATTCAAGGCCAGATTGGACAAGACTCTGGACAGCCTGATCAACTGGGTAGCTCTGCCTACAGCAGGAGGGCTGGGAATGGATGAATCTATCCCTTACAACCAAAGCCATTCTATAATCCCATGTCTTATTTTCTCCTTGGTTTCTTACTTGAGAAATGTTTGTCATTATTATTTTCCATATTACAGAACATCATTTTTCTTTTTTTAATTCAGTTTTGCAGATTTTGATCAGCCTCTTACAAGCACCTCCAGCATGTCCTTGAAAGAAATATTCTCTCCACTAAGTCTCAAACAAATCTGTCCCTGATATACAAGTAGAGGGAAGAAAATAAGATTTTGGGACAAGTAATGAATAAATACTGTTATACACAATTTAGGCTGTAAGTTAAATTATTGCACTGAGTCATTTTTCAGTGCTGTGGCCAAGGTTGCTTTATCAGTCTGTTGCTTTCTACCATTAAGCAGACTCCTGCTGGGACTTTTCAAAGCAAAATAAATTTGGATATGCACTTTACATTTCAAATAAACTGGGTTCCCAAATCACTTAGACGTCTTGAGGAAAGCATGAGTAGGCTTTACCGAAGGGGGGGAAGATCATAAAAGATATTTTAATAATTGAGGTATAAACAAGCACTCCAACTCCAGGAGCTGTAGGTGTGTAGAGAAGAAAGAATCATAGAATCATAGAATAGAACCATAGAACATCCCAACTGGAAGGAACCCATTAGGATGAACAAGTCCAACTCCTTGCTCCACACGACCACCCAAAAATCAGACCACGTGACCAGAAGTGTTGTTCAGATGCTTCTTGAGCAGCTCAGGGCTGTGCCCACCGCCCTGGAGAGGAAAGCAATTTGATCATGGACATAACAGTTCCAGGAATCATGTCCACATACAACATCATTGCAGAGGGCGTTATATATATTGAATCCACGTCCAAGAACAGTCAGCTCAGGTAATACGAAATATGTTTATAAAACAATCCCTTTTTTGATAGCACAGTTTCAGTTTCCTGTCTCCTGCTTTTTTCCCTCACATTATTGTTTCTTGTGCTCTCTACATTTTGCTAATACAAATAAGGCTATTTTCCTGATTTATTTATTTTTCTCATGAAAGAGCAGATGGCTGAGACATCTCAGACAGAAAAGGTCAGAGGGGACAGGGGCAGAGGAGGGCAGTGTTATGTGCCCCTAAGTGTAAATTTTCATCTTCTCTAGTGTACATACAAGCAGCCACTTTACTATTAATTTTCAAGGAGATGTTAACTCCTAATTAAAAATTCTTTCTAGATGTTGTGTTTTTGTTTTTAATTAGACATATAACAATTGAAGTATAGCAAAATAAATCAATAAATAACTCAGCAAACACCAGCATAAAGAACTAAATTTTACCTGCAGAAAAAGTAGAGAGAAAGAAAAATATAAAATGAGAGGGAAGTACAGGGAAGCAGGGCATAACAGCCATAAGGGAGCCAAAAACAGAGCAGCCCCTGGGGTTCCAAGGCACAGGGAAAAGGACTAGGGCACAAGGTAGCACAGTTGTGTTGCTGGGGAACAGCTTGGACTGTGCCATGGGGTGAGGTGAGGCTGGGCTTTTAACGCAACATACTATCCATGGTGAGAAGACAGCATAAACATAGCCATAAGTGGTTCCTCTCTGTAAAGAGCTCCTTAAAAACAAACTGATTACTTTATATGCAAAATTGAACTCAGTGCCTATTTGAATAGTATGATGGAATTAGCACCTTCAGGTGTGAAAATATCCTGTTTCTCACGAGCCTTGATTAATGATCCTACACTTTCTTATTTGTGCACTCACTGCCTTCTCTTCGCTTTCATTTCTACTGAATGAGCAGAAGAGGATCGCTGTACATCTGTTGGAAATATATGTTCTTGAAGAAGCATGCAAGATAGATAAGATGATCTCACTAATGTGCAGTATTGTTCATCTGGTTTTGTCAAGCTGTCAACAATCTGGAATTTCCAAAGATATTATATCGATTATAAAAAGTCCTTAATATATACCTAGGTTGAATTTTCATAAAAAGATACCTTCTATCACACCTACCTGTATGATTACTTTACTTCAGGACAGGTTTCTGGATCAGTGAATTGTTTACCAAGAAAAGCTGTTCAAACTTCAGAAATTATGTTTCTGAGAAAATGACATACTTTCAGACTGTTTTCAGTCTAAACTTGTCAGGGATAAAAAGTTTTTCCACACATTTTTAGAAAAACCTTCATCAAAGCCAAAACATTATGTACTTATTCCAACTTTTGTAATATTATTCCTGTTGGGTGGCAGGGGCTGGATTTTCAAATTAGAAGATTAAAAAATTCAAAATTCCAGAGAAATCAAGTACACTGCTCAGATTCTTTCTAAAAGTGAAAATCATTCTTGCCTCTCAACTTCAGAAATCTGCTAGATCAATTTCAACTGATGGAAGTGCTCACCCATAGCTCCTATTGAAGTCAGTGAATACACAGGAACATTTAGGGCATGATTTTTCTAACATAGATGTCTGCTTTAGTTTGAGATTAACTGCCTCCAGGATGTTTTTACTTCCCCCTGTGAACTTTAATAGAAGATTAAGATTATCAGTTTTGCTATAGACATCTTTGTACAGCACGTAGATATCTGCATGGCAGGAAAGCCACTGAACCATACTTCAGAACCACACTGTCATTAGAAGAGCTCAGTAGCCTCACACAAGGAGGTGGCTGTTAGAAGGAAGTAAATTTTGCAATGCCTTTTGCTGCACTGACTGTGGACCAATTATTTTCATGCTGGCTGTCCTACATGTCATCTTTAGTCTGGCACTCTTTCTTGATGCATGGGGGGGAAATAGACAAGTACCTGCTAATCACTAAAACACTTAATTGGTTATCATGAACTTATTCTGACGCATGGGAATTAGATTGCCACTCTGAACTACTGCATATGTCACTCAAAGTTTTGTTCAATGGTTTTATTCAATTTGTGAATAAAAGAAGATGGAGCCTTTTGCCTCTATTTCTAACAATCAATCCTACAAGCTCAAGCTGGAATCTGAAAGTCAAGCTAGGTTTTGCACTCATTAAACATCGTGGATATGTGCCAGATAACCTACCACCAAATTAGTCACTGGTTGTCAGTAGTATACTTCACATGTTCTGCCCTGTGGTAGAAATAATATTAACACAGAGTTCTGCTAATGGCACACAGGACTACAGAGGCCACAGCTTTTTCCTACAGCTGTGTTGTTTCCACCAAGTTCAGAGCATTAAACAGGAATGAAAATACTAATTGAAGGAGCTCCTAAAGGCAGATCATGCAGAATGAACTAGAAACTGCCATAGGTGAAATATTCAAATTAAGCATAGAATCATAAAATAGTTTTTGTTGGAAGAGATTTTAAAGACCATCCTGTTCCAACCCTCTGTAATAAGCTGGTTGCCACCCACCAGATCAGGCTACCCAAGGTCCCATACAATATGGCTATGAGCACCTCCAGGAATGGGGCACCCACTGTTTCTTTGGGCAGCTGTGCCAGTGCCTCACAACCTTCTGAATGAAAATTTTCATCCTAATATCTGATTTAAATCTCTCTTCTTTTAGTTTAAAGGTAACACTTGTTCTATCACTGTACTTTCTGGTAAAGTGTCCCTCTGCAGCTGTCCAGTATATTTCATTGAGGTCACTCCAGAACCTTCTCTTCTCCAGGCTGTACAAGCCCAGTTCTTTCAGCTTTTCTTCACAGGGGAGGCTCCAGCCCTCCAATAATCTTTGTGGCCGTCCTCTGGACCTGTTCCAACAGCTCCACATCTTTCTTGTGCTGAGGGCACCCACATCTGGATACAGTGTTCACAAGAGCAGAAGAAAGGGAGGCAATCACCTCTTCATATGCAGTCCAAAATGAAGTCGGCCTTCTGTGCTGCAAGCACATGCTGCTAATCTGTGTTGAGTTTTTCATACACCAACATGTTCATGTTTTTCTCTTCAGGGCTGCTCTCTTTTCACCCACCATCCAGCTTGTGCTTGTGCTTGGAATTGCCCTGACTTGGATGTAGGACCTTGCACCTGGCCTTGTTGAACTTGATGAGGTTTTCTCGTACTTATTAAGATCCCTTTAGATATCATTCCTTCCCTCCAGAGTGACAAGGAAGGACATTCATTCTTCCAGTACCTCAATTTTCCTGTCCTTTAAAAAGGGATAATACAACTTCATCCAGAGGAAGATTTAAAGAGAAATTTGGAAAATGCATCAGTAATATTCATGTTATAGTACCTGCATTGTTGAGAAATGGATGGAGTGCTTTGGGAAGCAGAAATTTTGCAGCTTCCAGGCAGAGACTGTGCATTAGTGATATAGGCAGTGAAGAAGACATTGACGTACGGCATAGTGAGATGTCATGTGGCTCTCTGAGCAGCAGAAACTGCCAGGTCTTTGTTTTGTCAAGGGATCTGGTGCAGACCTGGACAATCTACATCTTCCTCCATAACCATTTGTGTGAGTAACCATGTTGTTTTTTTAAAGCTCTTTAAACTGTAAGAGCAACCCCTGTGTAACATTGACCCAAATACATTCGGATTGCAGCAAGATTGTCTAGCTGCTAGTTAGTTCTGTTGGCTGCCTTTCACATTAGAAAGGCAGTTTCCCAGGTGTTTGCCACAGCATGTAGAACTGGAAGCAACAACACTTTTATGAGATGTATAAAATCTGCAGTTTCACAGTGCCCAGGGGAACTGGAAGGCAACATTCACCCCAAACCTGTGGTTTTCAGACATCCCTCACTTCTTTTTCAATCCACTATAAAACATACTAGACATATGCATATTTTGCCTTTATCCCTTGTTTCAAGGGTTTTCCTCATCTGCCATCAGATATTTTTTCAGCATTCTTTATAATCTTGTAATCTATTTCCTAGGAATTCCTACTGTCCTCTTATCAATGTGTATAGTGAAAACAGTCTGTTATCATTAAGCCAGGCCACTTAATGTCCTGCTCAAAGAACAGAAGGGCCTTCTATGTCAAGTTAGAGTACAATAAGAGAATAAATATTTTAGAAATAGTTATGTCCAATTATATATTATGCATTCTGTGCTCAGAACCCATAGAAAGGCCACCAAGATCATCTAGTCCAGCCATTAACCTATCACCAACACAGCACTAACTTTGTCCCTCAGTGTCCCATCTGCACTTTTCTTGAACACATCCAGGGACAATGACTCTATCACCCTGGGCAGCCTGTTCCAATACCCCATCATTCTTTCTGAGAAGAATATTTTCCTAATATTCAAACTGACACGGAACATACAGGCTTACTAACTTACAGAAATTCAGGTAACAATAATATTAACTATAGTGTGTTAATTTTTTTCATCCCACTGGAAAGTCAGATTTTAAATTAGGAAAGAAAAAGAAAAGGTATTTAAAGTATTCTAATAATGTCTTCTTTTTTTCAGTGATTTTCCTCAGTGTTTATGCGGTCTGACACTTGAAAAATATTCTGTATGCAAGAATATAATGTAGCATATTTGTCATCAGTTAAGTTCAGGAACCCCAATTTCACCGCAGAAAAGATTATGTGCTAGAGACTGCATTTTGAAGTTGAACAGAGGTGGGAAAGTCATTTGTTACTTTTCAGTACCAGTACTGAATCATATCTTTGTTTGGTAACATACATTGAATTACAGCACTGAAGTCCTACTTGTCTAGCAGAAAACATTTCTGATTGGAAGAAGTCACTGTTGTTTAGTGAATTCATTTTGAAGAAAAGAAAATACTCCAAAGAGTGCAAGAAGCCAAAGATTCAGGAACATGTAAAAGTGCTTTCTTTTAGTAATAAAGGATGTGTTTCATAGGGAAAGTGTTAACAGCACATGTACGACAAGGACATAATTTAAACAAGTCATAGCAACATTAAGCCAACTAGAAATGTAAAGATAAAAATGACTCTAATGTTACTGAGACAAAATTGAGGTGGCAGAATAGAAAGCAGCAGGTAACTTGCCTATTTGCCTAAAAGATTGAGTTTACTCCTGATCCTCATTTCAAATATCAGTGATGTAGATGGGATTGCAAGTTAGCACTTCAAAGCAGAAGTTCTCCTTGTTGACAACTACTGCATGCTTAATTTGTACATGTGATTTTTTCCACCAATACATATAGGACCACCTTGAGACAAGAAGACTGAGGGGATCTGATCAGTGTCTATAAATATCTAAAGTGTAGGAGGCAAAAGGATGAGGCCAGACTCTTTTCAGTGAACTGTGGGGACAGGACAAGGGGAAATGGCCACAAACTGGAGCAGAGGAAAATTTCCACACAAAGGTGCATAAAAACTTCTTTATGGTTGGGATGACAGAGCATTGGAACAGTCTGCCGAGGGGGCTGTGGAGTCTCCTTCTCTGGAGATATTCAAGACCTGCCTGGACACAACATGGTCTAGAGAGCCTGCTTTGCAGGGGGGTTGAATTCGACAATTTCTGGATGTCTCTTCCAACCCCTACAATTCTGTGATTCTGTGATTCTATGAGAAAAAAAGAAAAATAAAATGTTGATGATGACTTCACTTGGGATTATGTATCCCAAGCCTGGTGCCTCATCAGCTATGCCACAGGTCCTCTTGCTGTGCCGGAGCAGATAACAAGGTAACACATGCTCAGAAGAACAAAGTTACATCTGCTTTCAAGAAGCTAAAAAAGTATCTTGCTGTACTCTCAGGGTAAAGGTGGGGGCGAGGAAAAAGAGGATCTTCTTTTTACAGACCTATCCCTTTTCATTTTTAACAAAGGTAGTGCTGTTCTAACACTGGAATGAGCACTCATTTGCTCTCAGCATCCAGGCTTGCTGCTTCTGATGCCTTCAGGGGCTCCCAAAGGATTCTCCTTTTTAGTTTCAGGCCTCCGTCACTGCTCTTCCTTCCAGCAAAGGTCTGCAGCCCGCCATGGTCCACCTGAGCAAGAGCCCAGAGGACAGTCTGTTAGCTAAAACAAAGAACAGCAAGAACACAAAACAGTTAAATTTGACACTTTGATAAAGTGTCATTAATTTGGAACAAAATCAGCATCAGAGTGAAAACTGCCCAGAAACAATCCCTAGCTCTTCAGATTAGCTCTGTAGGTTGTTATTCTTTTAGTAAATTCTGCATCGGGAATGTGAAGCTGAGCTTTGTCAGCCCATCTTTGCATTCTGTCTGCTTTGGTTAGTCCTGTTTCACTTCAGAAATGAGTGAGCCATACCTGTCCTTCAGCTGTGGTTATCTGATCTTGCTCAGTGGCATCAAAAGGATGAAAAACCATAAGATCAAGCCATGCCTCCTTTTCCTGTCAGAGTAAAATTTAAAATCAGTTACTTGCCTTGTTTCAGCACCAGAGATTTGCACTAATTGCTACTTCAAGATGTGAGTTCCTGCAATATCTCTGGCCTGAGCTACTTAGATAAATATAATGTCCATAGTACCAAAAACAACTGCCTTTGCATATCCCACCTAACCTGAGTGCCTGCGTGTCCATAGTACCAAAAACAACTGCCTTTGCATATCCCACCTAACCTGAGTGCCTCCGCAATTATTGTGAACATTTCAGTTGGAAAGAAAGGGAGAAGGAAAGAAAGGGAGAAAGTAAAAAAAGAAAAAGAGAAAAAAAAATGAAGAAGGAAAAAAAATAAAAAAGAAAGGAAAAACAAAAAAAAAGGAAAAAGGAAGTGTAACCTGTCTCTGATCTTTGGTTAGAAATGGGGACAGAGATTATGTGACTAAGCTGTTCTTCTAACCAAGGCTGCAGCTTTAAGGAGCTCCTCAGTGACAGATGGCAGAGGAATATAGAAGTATCACACTCACAACATCCCCAGTCTGATCTGAAATTTAAATAACCTGACTCATTAAAGGATAATGCATATGCATTTATACAATGTAAAAAAAAAAAAACTTTAAAAATGTACAGAACAATCTAAATCAATGCAAACAATTTCAATGCTTAATGTTAGTCAGTGGCAGGTCATTAAAGAGTATCAGCTTTGGCAGAGAATAGAATTTCTCGGATAATAGTGACAGCAACAGAGGGTTGTCACAGGGATAAGCATTCTTTGCTAAAGCACTGAAAATATGTAGCTACAGCCAGAAATCATGTCCCATAAATGATGCAAGACAGATCCAGAAGAGTGTTATTTTCAACAGTCGCGGGAATATACACCTGCAATTTCTTGCTCTTTTCTGCTATAGCACAGTACCAAGACATCACAGCAGCTGAATCAGAAAACAGCCATTTAAAAAATCTTTCTAGACACATATTCTGCTCTCTGCTTAATTTTCACTTTACTTTGCTCCTCTTTCCCTCCTACCCAGGATTAATAAATTATTTTAATTTAACAAGGCCCAGAGAGTGTTGTTATTTACATACACTTTAATGCACCATGGGAGTCAGTAGCATTTGCCGTAGATTGCATTTGGATAACTGACAAACTTAGATATTAAGACACACAGCCTGAATCAGTGTGCCATAATTTATGATTCTTGCAAACTGAGATGCACAGGATATTCAGGGCAGGGAAATCATACACAGTAAGCAAGTTAAGATCCAAATGTTGATTTTATTTTGCTTTCAAAAAGCGCAGCAACTTGCTTGTGGTGAACCCAGTCTGTGGCTGCTATTCTCAGGCAAAGGTGGTGCCTGGAAAAAGGAAGGGTTACAATCCTGTGGAAACTGCTGAAATGTTAAATGCAGGGAGTGATACAGCCAAGTAAAAGTGCACCAGGTTCAAGCAGAGGTGCCCAGGTCTTAAGAGACCAAGAACATGGGGAAGTGAAGGAGACAGAGAACAGGCCCATTCTCCTGTCATGGTACTGTGATAAACATATCTGAAAGAGACCTCACGGATCAGGGCAGACGCATCTTCAAAGCTGGTTTTTCAAAACTGCATAATAAAATTCTAGGCACATTAAAATAATAACACCAATCAGTATTGAAAAAAAAAAAAATTAAGCATCCTTCAAAAGAGAAAAAAATATTAGATATGTCAACAACAGGGAAAGAGAAGGTGTTTACATTTTTTTAAATTTTGGATCAGCCTCTTGACTGATTGTGATGCTGTTTCACAGAAATTGTACCTGATTTTAAATTCCACTTTCTATAACTGCCTTTAAGTTATGTTTCCTCCTACAATAAACTTCCTGCTTTTTTTTCTCTCTCTTCCTTAGACTATTTTTATTATTAACTCTGATTCAAGAGCCTAATCTAACTGATTGTTCATTTCTTTACCACTTCCAGTCTCTGAGGCAGTGTGTTTCATGTCATTACTGCTTCTGAGGAAAGAGGCTGTTAAAGAAGTTATTTATGTTATTCATGGCTGGAGAAAGGAACAAATAAGAAAAAAGAAGTCAGTATACTTTCAGAGGCATACTAGAAATTTGCTATCAATGTGTAGGAAATAATGGGTTGAATGGTATATCAGCTCTGAGTTGCTCAAAGTAATGGCCTCTCAATTTTGTCTGAATTCTGAACTACACAAATAAAATTGCATACCACTGCTGACAGATTTCTCAAATTTGATCTCTAGGGGTGGAGGCAAAAGGAAAAAAAAATATTTGTTAGTATTTATAAGGGTTGTTAAGGAGCAATATTAGATAGATAATGAAAAACTGCAGCAAAAACCATGACTGCAGTGCAATGTGGCCTTAGGAGGCAAGGTGTGCTCTGCCTACTCCTGACCTACTCTTACAGGCTTGTATTACTCTTACAGGATGTATTACACACCACAGGTTTGCTGAAAGAAAAGCAGCTTGCCAGCACAGCAAACTTCCTTTGACTTTCATAATTAATTTTCTTTCTGTTTTTTTTTTTTTTCCTTTTTCATGAAGGAGAAAGCCTAGGTCCAATATATACTTAGGTGTTCTTACACATAAGCTACCAGATTTAGCTCAACTTTTATTCACTACTGGCAAGCTCACCTTCAGAGGTCACTGGAAGCTTTGTGGTGCTCAGATGACAAAACACTTTTCTAATCCTGACCTGAATTAGCAGCCAAGAAAAGCAAGTCAGAGGCGTGGTTCTTGTGGCAGATGGTAGGGAGATAAAGTCACATGCTGCAGGTGCCAGGTGAGTCAGGTAAATCTTGGGTCCCCATGGCCCTACAGCCTCCTGTGCACATATGTAACAGCTGAGGGAGAAATCAAAATGTGCCACAGGAGCCTGTCAGCAAGCGAGCAGGTACCTCAGCTGTTCCAAGCAGAACGAGAACACTGATAAAACATATTGGAAGTGTCCCCTGCATACAACAGAAAGCACTTACTGAAATGGGGAAAGAGCTTTATTCATACTTCAGAAAATATTGGATATTACTATACTCTTTCACTGTTCTCCAGCATCTCTAGTAACTGCAAGCACAAATAATGAATTTGTATTCTCACACACACACAAAAAAGCATATGTCTTTTTTGAGTGTTTTTTTTTCTTCTTGTTTTTAGCATAAGCCAGCCTCTGAGCACTTAGCTTTCAGACTGCTGTGTTTATGTGCATGTGAGGAAAAAGTGCTTCTAACTAAAAAGGTTTTTGCAGTGATTCATAGCAAACATATGGCTATTTTGCATCCAGGCACACCTGTTTTTCTTCTTCCAGTGTTTGATCAGAGTTATCCCACTAAGCTTCTAAACAAGGGGAAAAAAAGAAAAAAAGACACCAGAATTAGCATATACTTTTACTCTTCTGAAATTCATCTTCTTTCCTTAGCATATATATTCTGGAACTGGCAGAAATCACAGTACATGCTCCAAGTGTTAAAAGACTAGTTTTATGGCAGTATAAATAAATAAGGCCTTACAGCAACAGAGTGCAAGTGCTACCTTAATCAGTATTCTGTTCAAGCAAAAAAAAAAAAGGAGAAACCTTTAAAATTTCTGACCAGAAAAACAATGGATGCATTTAATTTTCAGTGTGAAAGGTGAAATTCACATATTGTCTCTGCCAGGAGGACAAAGAACATCACAAACAGTACTTCATGAATTGCTATGATTTCATAGAATCATTAAGGTAAGAAAAGACCTCTAAGATCATCTCCAAGGATCCTGTTTTCAACAAATAAAAACCTCTTGATAATTCTGAATCACAGGTTAGACGAAGCAAGCATAATGTGCTGCAAATCCAGTTGCTGCTGTTCAAAATCTTGGGTCTTACAGAAGAGAGATGCATTTAGTGGCAGGTAGGTGCATCCTGGGGCAAGGCAGATCAAACACATTCTTCTTTAGGTTTCTTTTTGCAGGAAAGAAAGTTGTTCTATTTTCCAAGTTATCTACTATTGACTAGGGTCAGGCTATGCAAGTTATTAGAAAATGCAAGGTAATTCAAAGAATAGAGAATCACAGAATCACAGAATCACAGAATTGTAGGGGTTGGAAGGGAGCTCTAGAGATCATCGAGACCAACCCCCCTGCCAAAGCAGGTTCCCTACACCAGGTCGCACAGGTAGGCGTCCAGGAGAGACTTGAATATCTCCAGAGAAGGAGACTCCACAACCTCCCTGGGCAGCCTGTTCCAGTGCTCCGTCACCCTCACCGTGAAGAAGTTCTTACGCACATTCGTGCGAAACTTCCTATGCTGCAGCTTATGTCCGTTTCCCCTCGTCCTGTCTCCACGTACCACTGAAAAGAGACTGGCCTCACCACTATGGCTGCCACATCTCAGATATTTATAAACCTGGATCAGGTCCCCTCTCAGTCTTCTTTTCTCAAGGCTAAACAGACCCAGTTCACTCAGCCTTTCTTCATAGGGGAGATGCTCCAGGCCCTTCACCATCTTTGTGGCCCTCCGCTGGACTCTTTCCAAGAGATCCCTGTCTTTTTTGTACTGGGGAGCCCAGAACTGGACACAGTACTCCAGATGAGGCCTTACCAGGGCAGAGTAGAGGGGGAGGATCACCTCCCTCGACCTGCTGGACACGTTCTTCTTAATGCACCCCAGAATGCCATTGGCCTTTTTGGCCACGAGGGCACACTGCTGGCTCAAGGCCAGAGACAACCTTCAGTCCAGTGGTAAGGTGTATGACAATTATTTGGCTTAAATGAATTTGTGCCAGGTAAACTAGCCTTAGTTACTATCAATCATGCAAATCCAGATTAGCTTCTTAACAGATGGGCAGACAAAGCTCATCTGGAATTGAAGAATAATGAGACTAAACATGCATTATTAACTTACATAAGAATTTTAGGTTTAGATACTATTACATGAACATAACCTGAATACTGAATACAAAGCTACATAACTCTCTCTCTAGAGAGACATTAAGCACTGAGAATAGAATATAACAAAAAGAGAGGGAAAAGAACACACACAGAAAGAAAAAAAAAAAAAACACCTTGGTATTTATTTCTCCATTCTCACTCAGGACTTCAGTATCCAATATTACAACAAGGTTATTGAGCTAACTGCTAGAACAGCGTTAATAAACCAGATGCAGCTCTTCTGAAGGGATGATAGAGAATGAGTACAAATCATTGTACAATAGTGTAGACAGTAAGTCTTCACTTTATTTAGTGTTTACATTCTGTAATGGAACTATCCATGTTGAGTCTAGGTATATTCTGCATCCCTGTTGGGAACCAAATAGATTTGCGAATGTGGCACACTAACACTCATTAGCTTTGTAATGGATTAGAGGATGATTACACTGAATAACTCACCAAATAAAATTTTAGGAAAAGTCAGCATTTTATAGGAAACTTTTCTTAAACTTTCACAGGAACAATAGCAACATCTTGAATAATTTTATTCACTATTGTATTAGCCCAGCAAAATCCAGAAAGTGAATTCAGAGCATGTTAGATACAGCATGAGCTAGTAGTAGAAGAGAAGAGGGGAACAATCACCTCCCTTGCCTTGCAGGCCGTGATACAGTTGGTCTTCTGAGCTACAAGTGCACAGTGCTGGCTTCATGTCCAGCTTTTCATCCACCAGGATCCCCAAGTACTTTTCCACAGGACTGCTCAACAAGTTCTCCCAGCCTGTACATGTTTTGTAATACACCGACAGTGTAATCCAAACTTTGCACTTGGTTTTGTTGAACTTCATTAGGGTAACATGGGTCTATTTTTCAGGTCTGTTCAGGTCTGCTGGATGGCATCCCTTTTTTCTGCTGTATCAGCTGCACCACTCAGCTTACTGTCGTCTGCAAACTTGATGAGGGTGCACTCAATCTGATTATCTAGGTCATTGACGAAGATGTAGAAGAGCACTGGCCCCAAGATGGACTCCTGGGGAACACCACTCATTACTGGCAACCCCCTGGACACAGACCCATTGACCAAATTCTCTGGCTATGACCATCCAACCAATCCTTATCCACCTTCAAAGCCATCTCTCTCCAACTTAGAGATAAGGATATAGTGTGGGACTATATCAAAGACCTTGCATAAGTCTAGCTTGCTCTTCCTTTGTCTCCGTTGATGCCATTACTCCATCATGGAAAGTCTCCAGATTGGTCAGGCACAATCTGCCCTCGATGCAGTTGTGCTGCTATGTCAGATCATCTCCCTGTCTTGCCTGAGCCTTAATATAGTTTCCTGGAGTATGGTCTCAAACACAGGTGTGAGGCTGAGCACCCTGTAATTTTAAAGGACCAACATCCCTTTAAAAAGTAAATTCTAGTAACCTGCCAACTCCTTTCTTTTAAGTTAAATGGACACATTTAACTTTTTCTCAACAAAAAAAGATAAAGACAAGTCTCAAAAGAAATAGGAGTATCTGATTATTCTTAAAGTTATTCCTATTTTTTCCTCAAATACATATAGTTACCTGAGCAATCGCTTTGCAGTACTGTTACTTTGTTGAATATTGTCTTTTTTCTTTTTTCAAACCCGTACATAAACTCCCTTCTTATAGAAGCATGACGGAACTACAGTATCTTTCATCAAGTCAAACTGAAGCCTACTATGTACAGTGATTCACCTTAGAAGTAGTCAAGTCTGTAATGTATTTTTACCAGAAACTGTTAGATGCTGCATATGACCTCAACCTTTTTTTTTTTTAATATATGGATTTCAATTTGTATTTGAATGTAGGATCACTTTGAGAACCAAAAATCTTTTTCTTAAAACTGAACAATAAATCTCCTGATTTATATGATTCAAAATGCACTTCATTTATTCTTTAAGAACTAGCATTCCCAGAAACTCAAAGCAATTCTCTTGATTCTGTCAATCAGATACTTTATAATCACAGTTACTTCAGCTGCTAACAAAAGTGATTTGCAAAAGCTTTTCAAATAAAATTGTTCAATTGCTTTGCCTTTCTATGCATGCTTATCACTGTTTATGTTCTTGTGTATTTATTTGGACTACGACAGGTGTGAAAAATGATCCTGCAATGTTAAAGTCCCAGCAATATCAAAAGTAACATTTGTACTGCATCTTTAGTCAGTTACTCGTGAGTTTGTCAGGATACAAATTACACCATACAGAGCTGACCACATACAAGGGTCCAGATTAGCCTGTCATTACTTAATGGATCACCTACTCATTGCAAGTTACAGTCGAAGAGTACTGTTCACAATATACTAGTTGGATCAATGTTTTCACTTAAAGTATTCTATAGATTCTTAAAGCTAAGCAATATCTTTATGCACAGAAAACAAAAGGAGTAAACAAATGACTTGATAAGTAATCAGCACTTGTCAAAAAATACAGGTCACATAGCTGTTACTGCAAGACGTTACTTGTTGATAAAGAAAAGAGCACATACATCACTTTTCAGAAAACAAATTGAGTACTGAGTACTGCGGTTCTGATAGATTTCAGGAAAAATCTAGTCTTTAAGATATGAATTTTTTAAAAATCATTTTTCATTTGCTAACACAGTGGAAACAAAAAGCATTGCTCAGGAGAGAAACCAAGAGACAATCTTGTATTCTGGACCATCTAATTCATTTTTTTTATAAAGTTGCTCATTTATTGTTAATCTGTTATGATATATAGGAGGAACGGTCCATTTTTTATTTATTTTTAATCTTTTTCAATAAACATGCCTGCTTTATAAAACAGCCCACCAAAGATCTATGCAAGGAGAGGTTGCACCAATTTCCCACAGCTCTCTTCACTACCTCTGACACCCTTACCTCCCCTCCCCTGGAGCTGAAGAGCTGCCTCACAGAGGAGGGATTTGCTCTAGTGTCACTGAGGACACACGACAGAGGTAACGAGCTTGCAGGAGTGCAGCTGAGGACAGATTTTGGCCTGCAGATCTTTCTTACTGGTCATGTTATGTGTGATGGAAAGATCCCAGTCTGACTCTGACAGATCACACCAACTTGTCAAGGCTGACAGCTAAGGAAATAAAACCTTGTTTATTGTAAACCAGGCACATTTTATAAGGATTGATTGAGACATAGTACACACAGAAATCCAGAGCACAGTGTTTAAGAATTGTATCAAATAGGACCATACTACAAAGAAGCATTTTGGGCTTATAACCTCCCCTGTTTTTCATTCACCTTCAGTAAACATTTTAATTTGTATGCCCAGCTTTTAATTGGTACAGCATGTGGAATTAATATAAGCCATTATCCGCTAAATCAGCATGACCTTTCTGTGAATTAAAATATGATACAAATTTAGAACACTGTATGAGGGAGCACAGCTCTCTAACCTCTAAATCCAACAATTCTCTGCAAACCAATAGCACACTCAGTACACTGCCTTTGGGTTACTGGTTTTGAAGTTCAAAAAACTAAGGGAAGAACAAAGCTTCTGGTGGGTGTATTCTTAATGTTTTCTCAGTCCCCTATGGAAGACTATTCATGACAAGAAAAGAAACAAATACTTTCAAACCCCAGAAGGTTTGAAATGAATTTCTGGAGAGTGGTTATGATAGAACTGGCAGCAAATAAAATAGTAAAAGAGAAATAATATGAAATGAGTTGTATCAGAAAGTATGAAATCAAAATGCCAAAAATTGTAACACCTTTTTACCCAAAGTTGGGCTTGAAATGTCATTACTGAGATTCTAGGGTGGGTGGTTTTGAGTGAGTGGAGAACAAAACAGTTCAAGACCTCATTTGGGAAATTTCCTGCTTGCCTGTCTTATATAACTAATAAGAGGATTACATACTTCAAAGCTGGATTTTATCATCCTACTGGGCTGACCAGGGCTGTCAGTTCACTGATGGCTTGGCTGATAAAATGGATTTAGATGTCAGAAACAGACTTTTCATAATATAAAGTAGTTCTGTATTATGAACAACTTACAATTCATAAAACTAACAGCAGCTATTGGCAAAATATGGTAACATGAAATTCAATGGTTAACTGAATTTTAGACTGATAAACAGTGTAAACATATTTTACTTCAATTATAACAATGCCAAGATGCTACAAAAAAGGAACTATGGTTTTATGCATCATCACATGAAAGCCACAGTTATGATCTACAGTTTCAAACTGCAGGACTCCATAAGCCAATTATATCTGAAAATAATGCTTTTATTAAATAATTTCCTATCTCTTAGAAAATACTTTTCCCCATTGCATGGAAGATGTATTTGCATTTGCAAGACGGGTACATTTGCAACTACACAAGCACAACCAGCCTTATAAGGATTTATAGGTAGGTGAAGGTATGAGATATACTCAGCATTAAATAATTCTATTTTTTTTTTTTTTGAGAAAAATGTCTAATATTTAAAGAAATGAGTTATTCTTCTTTTCAGATATTTAAGCATTCAGATAAGAGGATTCAAAATAACCCCATTCACATCCACTGCTTTGATAGAGCAGATGTTTTTCAGTGCCACGAGTTTTACCACCATTGAGTGAGGCTGGCATCGAACTTAGCCTACACAAGTACCTTACCACAGTACTGCTTCATAAAGGTTATTCAGGTTATTTCTTTGGAGGTGCTAATCAATTTCAACTCCATAATGTAGATGCACACAACTTTCTGATAGTAGCTTATCTGTATTTGCTCTCCCAAGCAGATATGATCAACCTGTGCCATTCAGGCAAGTTTTTCCACTGAAGAAACTGTTAAGTAATCCAGATTCTACTATAGAACAAAATAAACTGCCAGAACTGCTCAGACTAACATTGTTACATGACTCACTTACAGGCAATGCAGTGATTGAGCTGTTATCATGGCCCGCTATTCCTGGAGCTCTCCATCTTTCCCACTATAAGAAAGGTGATGAGGGTCCAAGCAAGACAAAGATTTTGGTCTATGACTCAGAAGGTCAAGCAGGGGAATGTTCCTATCCCCTCTATTTAAACAAGTGTTTTTATCCCAGTTGAAAGTTGGGTCATACTTTGCTTTTAATGCTTTAAAAAAAAAAAAAAAAAAAAAAAAAAAAAAAAAAAAAGCAAATAAAGAACCCACAGTATGTATACTCACTCTTTGAGGTTTACCTAGGTAACTATTTTATAAAATTAAGCTAATTAGAGTCAGGGGATTTCAGACTCATCCAGTATCACAATAACAGACCTCCTAATTCCTTTCTACCTACATCCTTCTTCCCACAGCCCAAATCAGTCAAATTTATGTGCTGAGTAGTTAGAGGTTATCTCATTATTACTCTTAAGCACTAGGCATCTGTGAAGTCTAAATTCAGCTCAGGTGGTGCCTGTACTCATTTCTGAAGGCTTCTGAAGCCAGCTGATTTTTTTTTTTTTTTAATGTTTCTCAAAACTTTTTAAATATTCAGTTACTTTTTTTTTTTTCTCCTTTCCAAATAAACAGAACAAATTATCCATTTTACTTTGAAAAAGAAGGTACTTCGGCAGTAAGGTAAGTTGCCAAGATGAACACTATAAGCCTAGCCAGCTTTCAATTTGGAGAGCTTCTTAAAATGTCAGTTTCCCAGAGTTGATAGTGTTTTATCTCTAGTTAGATCATATTCATGATTTTTCCTGAGGCTAAAAGATGCATTTTATTTTATTTTTTTTCCTTATATATATGAAACATAGTTGCTAAGGAGAGCATCTCTGTTACCTGAAATCTGTTCTTAATTAGGCCCAGGTGTCAAAGTGACTAACCTCCTCCTACAAACATGTGTCTCCCATTTCTTAGCTGGGGCTGCTGCTGCTGAAGATATCAATCAAGTTCTCTCAGTTCAGGGACCTCATGCTTCACACCTGGCACAACAGGCCAGAGCTGCTAGGGATATTTTCTAAATTTTATGTTTGCCCCACTGTGTTGGTGTCAGCTTCATATGTTAAATTAGAAACTGTCTTGTTAATTACATTTGCTAACTTGTGTGCTGGAAAGTTTATCACGGACTGTCAAACCTCACATCTTCTCACAAAGAGTGAAAAGGAGGAAAGGATCATAAATCATGGGCTATGACACTTTCAACTATCGATTAAAATATTAAGTTTAAAATCACATCTTTTTTACCTGTAACTAGAGTCCTGCAAATTGCAGTTCTGTCTGTGGACTGTTAAGACAAACTCATGACTAGGGCTGACGTGGATAGGTTTGGAGCATCAGATAAATGTCTCAACTTTGGCATAGATCTTGCCAGGACCTGAATTTCCACTGACTTCATTGGAAAAAATGTTAGCTTTAAGCATGCGTAGAGCAGGCGTTACCTGTGAAAGCGCATCAAAGCTGGCAGTACAGAAATCCCTGCAAACAACACCTAGCCTCTGCTGCCTGCATAACAAATGCTTCTTTGAGTTTGTCTTCTTGTCACACACTCGTTGTTTTAATCTGACATCTATTATCTGTGGAACTGTGGTGCAACTTGTGATCCAGAGATTAGGGACGGTTTGTAATCCCAACTGTGAACTGGAAAGCAGTTATTCTTAACTCCGGAGGGAAGTAATGTTCTGTTTGTAGTGTTAGGGAAATCTGATTGTCCAAAGAAAGAATTTCCCTTCATGTCTGGGGCAGAAAATTAAATTTTGAGAGTTATGATTCAGAAACCCCTTGTATGAGTACACTAGCAATTCAATTTGGCCAAGCTGTAATTACAAAACACAGGATTAGGGTTTTGTTTTTCTTTTTTCATTCTTTTAAACAGAACATATTTGAGATTTTGTCTTGTGCTTGCAGTAGTACACTTTGTCCCTGTAATTCCTCTTTGTCACTGAAATGAAGTATTAATATTGGTGTATAAAACAGGACTGAAGGAAAATTTATAATGAATCTTTGATGTACATGCAAGTATACAGTCTTGTTTCAAAGAACTAAGTGTGAGTCTACAAAGTCTACAATAAAGGATGTATGGTTGAGAATACAGGGGTTTTTACTACCTAGAAACAGTAATAGATAATCTCATCTGGTGTCCACCATCTAGTTTTGAGTACCATCTATTATTAGACAAGCCAAAGAGAGCACAAAGACAGCAACAACTAGGAGGGTTGAATCATTATAACATTCAAAAAGAGACTCAAGTTTCTCTAGTTTAGAAAAGACTGAGATGAGCCATAACAATAGAGTTCAAAAATGAAGGAAAATGAAAAAAAAGGAGTTCAATTAATTATCCCCCATGCCAACCAAGGATAAAACAAAGAGCGATTACTTTAATTTCAAGTACTGAAAACCTGGATAGTGCATTAGAAACAACATCTTATTCCATTTGGAATTATACTTAAGTTCTGAAACTAGTCAACTAGAAAAACAGTACGATCTTCACTGACTGAAAAATTCTTTTCATTTTTAAGACTTCAAAAGGGAAATGATTCAAGGTATCCTTAATCTTATCTAGATGCTTGGATGAAGATGTTCTCAAGAACGTATGTCCCATATACTTATATTTCAAGACCAGATAGAACCGCTGCTGTTGTCTCTTCTAAAAGCATTCAGAAAGGAGGCCAGGATCTTCCAGCAGACAGTAACTGCACTGAGTAATCAAATCTAGCACAGTCAAGAGGCACAAAGAGGACAAAAAAAACTTCCTATATTTTAGGAAGAAAACTGGGGGAGGCAGAAAATTTTTGATTAATTGATCTGTAATATAGTTCCCAGGAGAGGGTGGGAGAGTAACAAGCAAACAAAGTATATAACGATCTCGCAATAAAGTACTTCATTAAAAAATGTACACATGCTTAAAAAAGGCAACTAATATAAATACACTTCTTTTTTTAATAGTCAGAAATTAAGCTTAGTGACTGTGGCCAGGACTTTGACATGGTATGATCTCATAGTCTTACAATTAAATTGAAGGAGCACAATATAAGTGAAACTAATGCAAACTTTTAGTAAACTATCCTTAAGAGTGGACTCAAAGATGGATGACTCCTTTCAGTGTAGAGATAAGATGATTTAAACAAGACATGGCAAAAACACATGTATTTTGGTTTCCAAGTTCATTAAGTGTAGGTATAGTATGGTATATATATTTCTGTAGTATAGAAAACTGAGTTCGGTGTTGCACAAACTTTCTAATATATGCATGGAAAATAATGCCAAGAACAGAGTGGATTTACCATGACTGGAATATTTGTGGGACATCTTCTAAAAGCCTCAATGAACTGTGACAAGTATACTTAAGAACAGCAGAGCATCTTGGATTTTTCCCAATCTATTCCTATACATCTGAATGCATTTATCTTTCAGGAAAAAATAATAATTTTAGTCATATACATTTTCTCACATTTCCTGTAGTTTCATCAACCTTCTGATAAACAAGGATATCAATTCCAATATCGTTCTATTAGGAATGACTAATCAAAATGAAACCAAAGTTCAGTAGGCTACTTTTAGGAAATTATGTAGTTCTACTCCAGATGGACAAAAAATATTAAGAAACATTTCCCCCCCTAATAATAATAATAATAAGATATGATAATTAAAGTTTATATTAAGTTCTCCACTGGAGAAGAAAAATAATTTTTTAACAGAGTTGAACTGAAAATGTAATAATAGATTGAGCTTAGGATAATGTAGTTTCTAGCAAGACCATAAAGTGTAAACCAAGCAGCTCTCTTTAGTCCAGTCAAATCATTGATATTTTGGGTTGTATTAAACATAGCTTTTCAGAAATACACTGTCTGGAGACATATTTATTTTATATAAGTCAGGTCTTCTCTGGGCTCTGACTCTACTGGCTCACAAGAAACAGTGGCAGCTACTATGATTTCCTGAACACGTTTTCTGATGGTTTGTATTTGTCTTCGGTTGTCCATTCTTTGTTGGTATGCAAAGGACACGGGTAAGGAAGCTGGCCAAGGTGAGGAAGCTCTGCCAACAATATTAATTTCTGTGCTCCCTCCGAAACAGACTAAGAACAGAAGTACAAGCTAACAGTCACAGAACTGGATAAGTGTTGCATGTTAAACTGACATGACTTTTTACAAGAATGAATTAACAAGAATACTGATATCTATCTCCAAAATATTTCACAGAATCACAGAATGGCCAGGGTTGGAAGGGACCACAGGGATCATGAATCTCCAACCCCCTGCCAAATGCAGGGCCACCAATTTAATACTAGACCAGGCTGTCCAAGGCCCCATCCAATCTGGCCTTGAACACCTCCAGGGACGGGGCATCCACAACATTTCTGGGCACCCTGTTCCAGCACCTCACCACTCTCTCTGTAAGGAACTTCCCCCTGACATCCAACTAAAATCTTCCCTCCCTCAACTTAAAACCATTTCCTCTTGTCCTGCAGTTATCTATCCTTTCAAAGACTTGATTCCCCTCCTGTTTGTTGGCTCCCTGGAGGTACTGAAAGGCTGCAATGAGGTCACCCCGCAGCCACCTTTTCTCCAGGCTGAACAAGCCCAGCTCCCTCACCCTGTCTTCATAGGGGAAGTGCTCCAGCCCTCTGATCATCTTCATGGCTCTCTTCTGGACCCTCTCCAACAGTTCTCTGTCTTTCTTGTACTGGGGACTCCAGACCCGGACACAGTACTGCAGATGGGGCCTTACAAGGGCAGAATAGAGGGGGACAATCACCTACCTGTCCCTGCTGGCCACCTGTCTTCTGATGGAGCCCAGGTCACCATTTGCTTTCCAAGCTGCAAGAGCACACTGCTGGCTTATGTTAAGTTTTCATCCACCAGGATCCCCAGGTCCTTCTCTGCAGGGCTACTCTCAAGGACTGCTCCTTCCAGTCTGTATGGATGCCTGGGATTCCTCTGGTCCAAGTGCAAAACCTTGCACTCTGCTGTGTTGAACCTCATCAGATCCATCCGGGCCCACTTTTCAAGCCTGTTGAGGTCCCTCTGAATGGCATCCCTTCCTTCCACTGTGTCAACCGCACCACTCAGCTTGGTGTCATCAGCAAACTTGCTGAGGGTGCACTCAATTCCATCATCAATGCATTGACAAAAATGTTAAAGAGCACTGCTCCCAAGACAGACCCCTGGGGGACGCTGCTTGTTACTGGCTTCCACCTGGACACAGAGACATTGATATTTGCCAATTTCAAGGCTTATAAGTCTTCAGGAAGAACAGTACAAATACATCCATATCTTACACATGACACTCCTGTTAATATATTCTCCCGTAAAAATGTTTGACCTCATTCTTCCATGTACAGGGAAACTTCAGCAAAGAAAGCATATGTTTACCTTTGCACCACTACAATGTGGAGGAAAGCACCTAAATATACTATCATCATTTATTTTGTTCATTGGCAGGGAAAGGAATTTTCTTTCTATTCTACCAGACTAGACAAGAGAAAATAAATAAATTTAAAAAGTGACAGTCAGATGAGATATATAGTAGAGAATCAATGTCGTCTTTTTCAATGTCACATAAGGATGGCCAGATGGAATCTGCAGGAGTTACTTTAAGGACAACTAACCAGAGGAGAAAAGACAAGTATTAATGTTTATTGTCTTCTATTTTATGTAATGCCCTAGGACTGAAATCTCCTAGAATTGCAAGTTATCCCTTCACGAGAACATGAAAAGATAAAGACATACGCCATCTGTACTCAGTGTATTCTTTCATAGACTTATCAAATTTTCCACGTTCCCTATAGCTGTTGCCCTCTCAAGCAAGACACAGCAGAATCTGAAGCTTGTAATCCTGATATAATGTTCCAGGAATTTCAGATGGGGACAGGATCAGTTGAGCTCTCAGCTTCTCATCGGTTCACTCCCTCACTTCTCCTGAGGCCATGCTATATCTTTCCCAGCTTCTCTGTGGCCTCTGAATCTCTCAGCTTATCTAGGTCCACCTTTGACAGGCTATGTGCTTCACCCAGACAAAGCGGCACTGATTTTTGTAAAACACTATGATAAAGACAAATCCTTTCAGTTCTTCACAGTGGAAATGATTCTATTGTCTGGCCAAGGCTCTGCCAAAAAAAATAGAGAAAACTATTTCTGAGATCATATGAATGGTCTGAGAGGAGATTTCTCTCTGCCTCAGTCAAAATGAGACCCACATCCCTTACAGTCTTCATCATGCGTGGATCGCACACCACCCACTGCACCCACAGCTTCTTAAGAAATATCTGTATTATAAGAGATAATACTGACAGCACCTAGCTCTGCCATCACAATGTTGTTAGTAACTGTACACACTGTTTGTCACAGCTCCTTCTAGTCAGATAAAAAACAAATTCTGACAAGGCTGATGGCTGCAGGCATCTCTGGATAAAAATCCCATCAGACATTAGTGTCCGCCACCTCTCTGGAAGGAACACAGACCTTAATCTTGCTCACTCTCACAGGCTTTTTGATAAATTTCCAGTAATAAAGCATAATGAAGTAATTGCAAAATTTTAATTTAATCGCTTTGAAGATATACTGGAACGCTCCATACTACATTTGTCATTCTAACACGTTTTAATTGCAATATGAAATTTAAAACAAATATTTGACATCTGCTTTCTACACATGCATGCATTTTTTTGCTTCAGCGTTCCCATTTCATTGGTTACAAGGATCAGATTACTCATATTATTTTCTTCCTATTAAACTAAAATCAAAACATGATTGTTCTTTTTCACTCCAAATAACAAAGTGTAGTGCATAAATTTCCACTTCGACTGACAAGGCAAAAGATGAAACACTTCATCTGAGGCAGTTTCATTTTTGTGTTTACTGTTTCTTTTTTTTTTTTTTTTTACAACTTATTATATAAATAGAAGTAATAATGGAAGCATTTCATAGGCTACATAACTTCCAGAAGAGTAGCCAACCATTTCCTTTTTTTTTCTCATATAGGCAACATCTTGTCAGAATATAAGTTTCCTAAAAGAAGAAAGGCTTTAAGTAGGAATATTTCCTTCACTTCAACCCTAAGCACATGCATGTATGACAGTACAAACAGTACATTTTTGCAGTTAACACTTTTCTACAAGGACTCATCACAAGTTGATGACCCTCAAAGAAAAACAGTGAAGAGACAGGATTCCAAATGGAATCCTCTGCAGATAAATCTGGAGCAGAAATAGTTCAGACATCTCATGATCTGAGAGAGATGGGAGTGGAATTTGGTACTCAGAGCCTTTCCTTGGACTGCTCCCACAGTTCAGACATCAGCCACAGCCACCCTCCTGTCTCTCACACCCAGAGAGGAACTTCTAGTTGTCAAAGCTGTGCTGAGTAAGGCTACAGACCACCTAACTGTGCTGTGATGCTCAATCCCAGTGAAGCGGGACCTTCAGTTTCACGTGGGCTCCTATTTTTTACTGTGTATAATCTGGGGTTAAACTTCACATCTGATGTAAACCTGGTTCCTTTAAGTGATGGGACTCCACTTGGGCTTGCTGTAATTGATGTAGGCAATGGCAAAGTACATGTCTTCCTAGGACTGTCATCGCTACTCTATGACTACTCATCTAATTCCTGTTGTCCTTTCCCAATTGAGCAAAGGGAAATTCCAGAGGGCCATGCACAGAGTACCTCCTGCTCCAGCTTTGCAAGAGCCTTCATCTCCCCAGCATCCTGCAGCCCTGCAGCAAGGAGAGCTCCAGTTGTGGACATGCAGGATTTTTTTTATTTTTATTTTTTAGACAAGCTCAAGCTGAATGTTGCTCATGAGTAGAAAAGCACATGCATCTTCCAGGGCTTCAGTGCATCTGTCAGAGCAGAGCTAAAATAAGGTCCAGTATTTTGGCTTCAGTATACTATAGAAGATTGTTTGGCATTGTCTTCCTGAGTTTGTGAAAGCAGACCTCCACTGTTCCTTCAACATTATCTTGATTTAAGAGGTCAGTTTAAGGTCTTCAGAGCTTTTAATTTTGGAACACTGTTTTGCTCCTCTCCCACTCTTCCAGATAACATGAAAGCAGTACAAGAAATATTCAGTGAGAATCACAGCTCTCTATCCATGCATGCAATACAGAGATGAAAATTTCCTTTCAGTTTAAGCATTCTTAATGGAGATGTCTGTAAGCTCAAGATATACTTTCCAGACATTTAAACTTGGAAATTCTAAAACTTTTCTCTGCATCTTTCATACAACTGAGGCTCTTTAAAAACTGCTTTAAAAACAGGCTTTTGCAACTACAGATGAAAGAATTTCCTCGTGCCACCTATCTTCACTTGAAACATTTGAGGTGCCTGAAGTGCTGCCTTCATGAACATGCTGTGGAATGAGTTATTACTTACACATGCATAACAAATTAATATTTGAATTTGCTGTTTTAAAGCAATCCACATTGGTGTTGCAGTGCAGATTCTCGAGTTCTCCACAGTTAAATGCCTACAAGGTCAGGTACTGACTCTACATATAGCAGAACATGACCTCACACTCACTCAGGCATTATCAAACCTCATGGTGTGCCGCAAAGCAGTTTTCTTCAGTGTTCACCAGGACAAAAGTACTAATGCTAGGAAAAGCGGGGATGTTCATGATCTTACCGAACTCAGCACTTTAAACAAAGTTTTTGCTTTTTATTACAAACCAATTTCAATTTTGTCAAGAAGATTGCATGGCAAAGATTAGGACTCCTTTCTCAAAGTCAGAGAGAAATTCACACTTCAATTTCAGGCCAGTTTGGGACAAATCTTGTTATTGGTTTCAGGAAAAACTCCCGAACACATCACATTAAGTAAATAAAACATCAGAACACCAATAGCATATCACTTGTTAAATTTGCTGAATATTTTTCTCCATGATTTCCACAGCATCACATCTCATAACTATCTGTGTTCATATCAAAGTGTAAATGAGGATATAATTTCTGTTACACAGTCATGATGTCTACAGTATTTTGAGAATGCTACAGGAATTTGGAATACAAAACATATTAAAACCACATGCGTCTACTATGACAAATATCAAAGGCTGATTTCTGACGCTGTCATCTTTTCTGGCAATTTAGCCCTGAAGTAGGAATTACTTACTCTAACTGCAACCCTATTACAAAACATTTCAAGGAAGAATGTCTGTGCCTTTTTGGATGATAAATAAATTTTCTTAAAATGCTTCTCACATACCTCTAGAACTAATGACATATTAATTCTTATATCTAAGAAGGCCTAAATTTTCTGCACCTTTTGTTTTTATGCTGTTTCATTTGCAGGAATGAGAGTGATGTTAAAATGAACCGGAACATTGCTTAGCTCAATCTCCATCTGACTGAAGGAACAGTGCATTGAGAGATCCTAGGAAATATTTTGACATTGAAAAAAGCACAGGCACTTGGCAGATAGCACTCTTTTCTTCAGTTACCTCCTCTCTGGACCCTAGATTCTGTGAAAAGATGATAATTTCAATCAGTTTTCATGCCTTAATCCGAAAAGGAAAATTTCCTTTTTTTTTCAGTACAGATTAGTTACAATAGTTTTTAGCAAAGAGATTAAGCCAGATAAAAAGCAACTTACTGCCAAGTAAACTCAGTGTTTGGCATCAGCTATCCCATACAACAAATTTTGTGTTGATCTGTTTATGACTAATCTCTTGTCCTACTTTTCCATATGTGAACTCAAAAATACCTATCTGAGATTATCCTTTGCAGGTGCAACCTTCAATGACCCAAAATAATGATGGACAAACATCTTTCTGATTCCTGAGGCATTTTTTTTCCTTGTCCCCAGATAACATTATCCTGAGTTCACATGTAACTGCTTTCCAGCCACCTATAGAACCAAAATATTCACAGGATGTTCTTAAGTTAAGGGATAAGAGGCTTCGCACTGTAGAAGTAGCACAAAATTTCAGCACTGCACTGTCATTTCATTTCTCTGGGCTATTCTTAGTCCTGAGGTGATATTCTGAAGAACGCTAAAGGCTTTAAATGAAATGCTTCATTATTCCTTTGATAGCTTCCAACTGCCTACTACTTTCTTTACTACCCTGGAGGTAACTACACGAAAGAGAGACAACATGACAGCCTTAATCTTAGCAGAATGGACACATGGTGTATGCTCCAACTCTAAAACGAACAGAGCACTCAGAAGTACTGAAAGTAGTAGTAGTAGCTTTATCCTTTCTGAAAAACACCTCTCCTATAATATGTACATTACACTGTGCTTCAGCAGTTTACTAAAATATAGCTAGAAGTAAGTGCAATAGTTATCAGTACACAAATCAAAAGGTGTCCCAAAAAAATATACATTTAATAAATGCTGAATGATTTTTTTTTTAATTTATTCTATTAAGCTTCAATTCCTACACAAAGCATAAACACAGCACATTTGACAATCCCATATTCTCCCCTATCCTAGTCTTCCAGTTCTTGATGGGTAACTACATATAACTAATAACTACTGGATAACTACATATAACTAATAACTACATATTGTTCTCATTCACTTGCTTTCTGCTAGTTCATCAAGAATTTCCTCCTCAGAGTATGATCCTCCTCCATGTGGAGTATGCTGAACAATTTCTATTGACCTAGAGGATGGTGACCAAAAAGACCCTGCAACAAAATAAAGGCAGTCCAGTGAGTTTACAGCCAGTGGATCCCAAAGCAGACTTTCAATTTCCAATTTCAAATGAGCCATATGGGAGTGGCAGTGTTGTAAGTAAAATGTAAGGAGATATTTTGAAGTGCTCTGAATGGTATCTGGGAAGCTGCAAGAATTCACCACCGCATCTCATGACTGTTATACAGTTCTGCAATTTCTCACTGCAGCAGCAGCCAGCCATGAGGAATATTCACAAAAAAACATTAGTTTTCAAAGAATTGCTCAATTTGACTACAGATAAAGTCAAAATCAAATGATTTAAGCTAGTTTGATTTTCAAATTATATTTCTGGCAGTTATCAGAGAGATTTAATATAATCAAATTCATAGTCTCCTTTTGGAATTTGCCTTTGTAATGAACTCGTCCCTTGTCACTCTTGGTACTGAACATATTTTCAGTAGGAAAAAAAAATAATGTACTAATCTCTGGAAAGGTTTTCAAAGAGAAGCCTATGAGATCATACAATTCTGGAAGTGAAAAATTACTTGTGTCCACATAGTTTACTGGGGGAGAAAACATTGGGTAGGATCCAACTTTTTGTTATGTTTCCTGTTCATACATCAAACACAAATAAATTTTAATTAGATGCCTCTCCAGTGAGTGTTATTTTCACAGTTTTTCCATAATCACTTATACATTCCAAAATATTTTCTTTATTCATTTGAAGATGTCTTCTTTTATCCTTAAGGAAAGTTAATACGTGTGCAGAAATAACAGTAACTTCTATTTGGCTTGCAAAGGTCGGTAATACTGTAAGATAATAGGAAAATCTGCACCAAAGATTCACAAATTGTGATAAACAACCCTGACAAAAATCCATACTGTGATATTCTGCAAAAGAAAGCAACAGTATAGAGCAGCAATTGTCTGCACTTAGCAGCTATTAACAACTGGTAATTAACTGATTGACAATAACTTATATGTCTACATGCAGTGTCCAAGCTAGGTTATGGCACCATACGGCAGCTAATCCTGGTCAGTGGAAAGAGATGAGTGCTTTAAAGGGGAATTTGTCTTCTTCTTTGCAATCTCCTCCATAAATCTGACTTCATTCCTCCTTCACAGTGTGTGCTTAAAGTTACCATGAACACGTGTTTGGCTTTAAAAAATTTGGATTGATCACTAACTTTGCTTTTTCATGGGTACTTTAATTTATTAAGTATTATTTGCAACAGACATGGAAACAACATAAAGCACATCACAGCCAGCAAAAGCCTCACGTCTATAATCTTCAAAGGCTTTTAGAACTGGAACAAATGATTCACAGTTCCTATTGGTGCATCGTAATCATGCTAAACTCAGTTCTACACAGTTTGGGTTCAGAATGAAATTCAACAGTTATGAACAAATTATGCTTAAGTAATTTGAATGTACTCAAGATCCAGAATCACATCTTAAAAGCTGTAGTTTCCGGATGCAAACCCACATTTTCTCAAAAACATAATGGAAAAGTTTTCTTGGGAGATGCACAGCAAAATTGATCTGTTTACAACTGCTACAGTGTGAGCAGCAAACATACACTGTGCAGCTTGTGCTTTCTTTTTTTTGCACAGCAAAAAAACAGAAGGCAGAAATACAGGCCATGGAGGCTAACATTTGGCTCTGAATATCTCAGAGTTCATTGCCTGCTGGGTCGCATCAGCTGGAAAGCACTTGAGACATCCCTGGCAACTTGCCGACTGATGCTCCTCTTATTAAGGAAGTAAAAAGCCCCTGCTTTTGTTATTTTTATCTCCAGATCAGCTACAATAGTTGGAAAAAAGAAATACTCTTACCCTCACTTTTCCTTTTTTTAGTGGTGATGAAGCATATTAGTCCACCTGAAACTAAGAAGCCACTTGGCACAAAGGCAAATATTTAATAGCCTGAAGTGAAGCCAAACAGTTTTCTTCTCTCTTTGTATCTCTGTTCCTTCTGCTTTTATATTGTCGTGGTTGTATCAGAGTTGATAAGCTAATTTTTTTTTTTTTTTCAGCCAGTCATGGGAACATGGGATTTGCAGGAAAATACCTTCAAGGACTGATAGAGTAACCTACAAATGTGGGAATCCTATCCTGAACTTCTCAGAGAAAAATTAACCACTTCAAAGTAACAAATGATTTTTAGCATCTAAGAGTCATTTTCACAGATTAGGAGATGATAATAAACTATGAATAAACACTATTAAGAATAATAATTATTTCTTCATTTCTTTGCCTGTAAATTGTTACTCAGACCATCTGTCTAACCCAGAATCACTGAATGAATGGCGTAATGTCAATGCCATCAAAATATAAATTGTTATACAGCATTATTGAGGATATAACATGCTAGCTACTGATTTTCTATAGTTATTCATACTTATGGTCAAAGAAGGATTCTCTGGGAAGTATTTGTTTATTTGATCAGTGTCAAAAACACTTTTCTCTGAAATTGCCTGAGAAATATCAAAGTAAACTTGAACCCACCATGGCATTAACATGCCACCTCTGTTTTGAGCTAGATGAAAGAATCATATGACTGTAAGATGGCAAGGTTTGGTTCGTTTTGTTGGTTTGGGTTTTTTTAGTTCTGTCACTTCTGTGTGTGTTTAGAAGATACTACTTAGCCCCACAAGCATTATGTACAGAAATACAGACAGAGGCATAGATAAAACCTCTAATGAGGAATATACAGATTTATTAAAGTACCTAAATGAGGATTGGATAGAAATATGTTTTGCACGGCATAGTGTTACCATCAAAAGTTCCAGTGCTTTCAAATTCCAGACTAACAGCATGATGCTACATGTTTATCTCAGTTTCTACATATTCTGCTTTCCTACTTTTGATTTGAAAAATAAACAAACAAACAAGCAAAGAAGATATCATTGACTAAAATTATTTCAAAATAGTTTTGGCAGCCCGCTTATAATAAGTTACAACTGTTGGTGTCATAAATAATACAATTCCTTTAAAACACTGCCTGTAATAGAATGATAAAAATAGCTGTGAAAATTATTTGAAGATATGACTACATAGCTATGCTAGTTTCATATAGCTGCTATTCTAAGAACAGCTGCATTTTGAAGTTGACAGAAAGCACATATATGGCTCCCTGATAAATTACATGTCCCGAAAAATATTGTAAGTACCAATGATTTCTCAAGCATTTTGGATATTGAAGTTTTTATGCAATACATTACTCAATAAAATGCTCCCTCTAGGATGTAAAGCCAGAAAACAAATTTTAATACAGTATCACAATCATTTCATCTCAGTAAAGAGCTCCAACTTATTAACGTTCTTTCTTAAATTATCAGAGGTTGATCATGGAATGTTCTCATTTTAGGATTAACACAGAACCTTCAGGCATCCATGACTATTTTCCATGCTGCTGACAAGTGTAGTATTTTTGTTCATAGGAAAGTCTCAAAATTACTAATGATACTGCATGAAACTTCTAATATCTGCCAAAATTCATTTATTCAAACTTCTGTATTCAATCCATCAATCAACATTCTACCAAAGCCAGAGGTCTCTGGGATATCACAGGAAATTTAGGAATATGGAAGAAATAAACACGTGAAAGTTAGTGATGTGAGAGGTGCATGGTTACAATGCATAAAGATGCAATGAATGAGTCTATGATTGAATAGAGCAGTGGAAAATCTCTTTTACAAAAGAATTCACAGATTTTGCAAGAAGTACTTAATCTTCAAAAAGCATTGCATTTGCACATGACATTTTCTCACAATTGCCATTGAAAATATGAAAAATGACTGGCAGCAGTTAAAAGAAGAAAACAGCAGCACAGAGACTTCGCATCAGTGCAGATGCATTATTAGAGCTAGGTTGATTTATGTATACTGTGGGCTGCAACATCAACCAGTGGGCTACTTAAACTCCCATTTTGAGAACAGTTGGTTTGGAGTGGAATACAGTGTTATTCAGGTCCTAGCATAAATTTAGAAAAATTTGATTTGTCCAAAGTAATCTCCGTTTTACCTTTTTATTTTTTGCACAAATGCTATTACACCACAGGAAGAGATATTACAGAAAATAGTCTGATCTCTCTCAACTTTCTATCATTTGACATTTCAGTTACCTGCCTGGAGAAATAAGGCTCGCTTCACAGCTCTCACATGCTCACCACAAACTCCAAGAAATAAAATCTCTTATATCCCTGGGCGATGGTGTATTACAGTTCTCCAGAAGATGCAATTCACGATAATTGTTTGTGAGGGGCATGTGGCATACATGAATGACAAGTCAAATCCAAGCAACTGAGAGACATGCCCTTTATCCAAAGTTAAAAATCAGGCCTGAGAGAATGCAGCTGGTGTAGCTTCATTTGGAATTTTGCACAGTAGCTGAGACAATCTAATCACTTTTTGTATGAAAATTTTTATAGACTATAGAACAAAGCATAGACTCATAATTATTTCAAATTCTTCTTCTGAAAGCATTTCAAACCACAGACCTTAAATTCTATCAGATGAGGCACTTTTTCTTTTCAGAACCACCCACCTTCCTTCATCCTACTGCTATCAGAGAGAATAAAACTCTGAAAGATTACATATGATTCATAACCTACTAGTAGGAAACCAATCATTTTCAACACTGACATACTGAGGATGCTGCTGTTATTTCATTGTTTCGTTGTGCAACTTAATACACAAGTCTTAAAGATTCTTGAACATGAATGTAAAGAGATTTCCCAAACGGAACTGCAGCATAAAGGCCATTAAAAAAAAAAAAAAATCCAAACAAAAAAAAAAAAAACATTCAAAAAAACAGATCCATGGTAGAAGCTAATGGAAAAAATTCCTCTGAAACTTTTGTGTAACTGCACATAGCTAAGGGAGATATTTATATTGTGAAGTATGTAAAACTTGCTGTGATATTTGGAGCAAGAACTCTGAGGCTGGGAGAAAAGTGCTATACTCTCTCAGATATTTTCTTGGATGCAGTCATTCAGGCAGCAGGATCACTTAGTGAGAGCCAGCTTCCTTTCACGGTCCTGGAGCTCTCTTATGCAGTGTACCAGGGGATACATTAAACATACATGTAGCACTTACAAAACAAAATTATGTAACTGAATAATGGCTAAACTCTCCAGTGTTGGACATTTCAGTCCTGTATGTGAGAAAAGCTACAGAAGTCAACGGACAAATTTTTCTGGATAAAAATCTTAGGGTTTTGCTTTGTCACATTCATTCTCATGCTTGATGTTGCTGAAACATTAAGGCTAAGGTGGAGGAGCAACTGTCATGGAAATACATGGAAATAAAAATGTTCAATTTAAATTTCATATCTCACATGAAAGGAATCAAAGAGGAAACAAAGAGAGAAGTGGAAATATCCCAGTTTTTATACATTAAATATATTTCCTTGGTGCCAAGTCTACTCGGCATTGGAATTGCTTTTGAGGATCTTGATGGAAACCTGCCGGGTATGGTGAGGTTATGCAGGGACACTTGTCAAATTAGACTTCTCTTACTGAACTCAGATAGGACAGCTTTTTAAAAACAAAAACATTCCCAACCCTTCTGCTTATGTTAACTATTCAGATATAAATGACGTGTCTGGAGAAATTTCTTACAAAATCTTTCAGTGGAAAAATCAGTTTCAATGTCATTGGCTTGGAGCTCCTACCCTAATGCACTATGCTTCCTAGCTAGGTGCAGTATTGAAAAAAAGAAAACAGCTACAAAAACCAACAACAAAACAAAAGAACTAAAACAAAACAAAAATGAAACAAGCATACAAAACATGTTTTGCAACAATAGATTAATCTTAATAACCACAAGCCAATATCATTCCCGATGAAGCTTTCTACCTCACATATAGCCATAAAATGGCTAGCGTTGAAAAGGATCCAAAATCATACAGTTCCAAACCCCTTCCATGGGCAGGCTTGTCTCCCATTAGATCAGGTTGCCTTGGGCCCCATCCATCAGCACTCAGCTTCATACAATCTTTTCTCCAATAATTTGGGAGTAGAACTAAAGCCACTTCTTTTCTTGCAGGCAGAATGCCACAGGAACCACCTGCCTGCCTGGAATAAGAAGCAGCACTCCTGCAGAATATGCTTTCTTTATCAGAACTTGTTTCAAAATGCAAGACAGCTGTCAGATGGGGAACTTCATACTGTCTTATTTTCCTGGATTTTCCTTATTTTCCTGGGCAGCCAATTGTTTTTTTCATTATAGATTAAAAGATAAGTCCTGAAGCCAGAACTCCAGGTATTTCCTACTATTAATTTTTTATATTTTCAAAAGGAATGCTTCAACAATAAACTGACTTGATGCCCTGAGTCTAAGTCATCCTTAGTGGTTCTTTTATCTCCACTGCAGAGTTTATAGAAGCATGGACACAAAATGAGCCCAGACTTACAAAAAAATATAGTAAATACTGATGTGCTTATGTTAGTTTGGGACATTATCTGCTCTTAGATGCTGAAAATATATTCAGTGAGGCTACATTCTATATCTTGTAAATAATGCAACATATTTTCTTGTAAGTACTTACAATTTTAATTAAAAAATAAATAAATAAGAGAGAAAGATTTTTCAGGGAAAGATCTACAGACCAAGCTAGATGGATACACTTTCAAACTAATAAGAAAAGTAAGTAAATAGATGAAAAGGAATGATAAGAGACATTGATAAACATCTTGGAAACAAGGAGGTTCAAGGGAAAGTGAGAACTGCTGGTAGCCAAGCTGAGCAAAGTCTAATCGAGAAAATTAAAACAAACACGGGGTACCTCAGCCATAAACACTGAAGAGAACAAGTCTTTCTCTGATGCCAAATAGTGCAAAATAAAGGTATTTTGAAAATGATCCAAAAATAAAATGAATATTTTACCTTAAGATGAATTAAATTCCTAAAGAAAAGGGAGTCGTAAAGCCAACAACTAAAATGCTGAGATACCTTTTGATCAGCTTCTGAAAGGGATCGAGGCTGCCTGCAGTAGTGGGGAGTGAACTCAATGACCTAGAAATTCCCTTTCAATCCTGTGTTTCTTGAAAAACAGACATTTTATGACAAATACAATGGCCATGGTGTTGTAGAGAGTGATAGTTGTTAAACTAACTACATTATTAAAGGGTTAAGGTGTTAAAAGGAAGTAAAGAAGACTGAGGATTTTGTGCTCAGAGACTTAGCTTACTTGGTTGCTATGGCAGACATAGCAGGAAACACATGTCAAAGTTTAGAAATGTACTAAGGAACTGTAAAAGGAATCAAAACAAGACATACGTTTCTGTTTCTGAAAGCAAGTGATTAGCTGAACAAATGTAACCAAAATCCTTCCTTGTTCTTTCTGCAGATGGTTAAAATTTCTCGTTCTGTCAGGTAGTCCTCTGCCATTGAGATGAGGACTTGGTTTTGTTGTTCAGAGGCACAACTCCTGCTTCTACACAAGAGCATGAGAAATGGAACAGTACCTTCCTGATGATTTTCAGTCTGATAGGACATCTCTTACTAGGACTAGAGATTTGGTTTGAATCTATATCCTTGCAGCCCGCCAAGGAGAGACAAAACTCTAACCTTGCACTTAAGCACTGCCTTAATATTCTCAGGAAAACTAAGCTTAAGAAAGGTACTTAAGTTTTAGACACGTTTAAGACATTTAAAGAAGCTATATACTACTTTACAAAATATTTAGGAAGTCACAAGAACATCCTCATCTCCCCATCCATAATCTATAACAGAGACCTGTAAGTAAGACTGGGGGCATTACAGTTAGCTCATGCTGCAGCTGAGGGTGTGGCTAGTCCCATCTTTTTCCTCCTCTTTTCAGACATTTAAATATCATCTTGTAAGTCATATGTCACTTAATGGACTGCCTTAATTCTACTTTCTGAGAATCCCTCTTTTTTGAGACCATTTACCATGTATTTTTTGTAATTTAGTTGTGCTGACTGCTAGGCATAAAAAGTAAAGGTTCCTAAATTAAACATGGATTGGTCTCAGACAGCAAGCAATTAGATTGCTCATTCAGGCAGCATTATCCAAGGCATTCACTGGTCCTATTGTCCTTTCCCTCTCTATTATGTTTCAATGAAAAATCTATGGAGCTGACTATGTAAACAAAATAGAGAGTTAAGAATGAAGCTGACTGTATAAACAGAATAGAGGGATAAAAATGTGGGCTGTTGCACAGTTTGAGTAAACAGGCAAGAATCACCTGCATCCATAAGAACTACTCACATCAGCAACATTCAACAGAGTCAGACAGGACCCCAAGATGGATAACAGTATCCCCCCGCCCGAAGGTCTTATATAAAAAAAGTCTATTCCCCAAAATGCATCTTAAAAGACAACAGATTTTCCAAGTGGAATTCAGAGCACATTGCTACTGCTGACTCATTACATCCACTGCTCCTGCAAAATAAAAAGTCACTTTTGTCACCTTTCAGCATCAAAGAGGTTATAGTGCATCCCACTACGGACATACTTTGTTTGCTTTAAATTAGCTAGTTCAAATGCTGATGGAACTTTTGATGGCAGGCTGCAGCTTCATGAAAACTAATGGCATGGGTGTTTGTCTTACGTCCCATGAATTCTACAGCCCTGCTAAACTCCATATTAAAGTTGCTCAGATACCATGGCTAAGCAATTTAAAGTCAGCTCAAGTCTATACCTTTACATCTCTTCAATGACCAACCATGTCTGCTGCATTATATATATTAGAAAAAAATATTCAGACGGACTTAGAATTCTGAGTGAAAAGCAGGAGTTGTCAAAGTATGTACAAGTGCACTTTATACGTTTAACTCAATTTACAGAGTTCATATTTCTCTCATAAGTTGCTCACAACCTGTAAAAATAGTTTTGAAGTAGTGAACAGCAGCAGACAAAAAAAAAATCAGATGCAAAAGTACATTCTCCTCTACTAGTCCTGCAAATTTAAGTGAGTTCTAGAATCACTTACTTCCTGGTTATTATTTTATTATAATTGCTTTTTTTATTCTGAAAAATTTAGGAAACTCCAGATGCTCTATGTACTCTACTTTCAACATTATCTTTCAGAATATTCATTTATTTTATTTAAAGAAGTTTAAATGTGAGTGCATGGGCAGACAGGCTTCTGATCTTTTCCACTTCTTTTACGAAATTCAGCCTTAGAACAGAAAACAAGCACAGAAACTAACAGGAATATCAGCCTAAAATGCCTTGCTCTTTACTTTTCATTTTACTTATGAAACTGAATCAAACACTATTGTGACCATACACCAAAAATATTTCTAGGATGGGAAGGATGGCCCTGGCTTCAACACACAACAGCAGAAACTAAAAGCAGTAATAGATAGGCCTGAAACTAATTAAC
Source organism: Meleagris gallopavo (assembly GCF_905368555.1). Taxonomy (NCBI): domain Eukaryota; kingdom Metazoa; phylum Chordata; class Aves; order Galliformes; family Phasianidae; genus Meleagris; species Meleagris gallopavo. Next base: position 14,477,326 of record NC_139435.1, on the reverse strand, counting down.
TTACTCAGTTTTGCAGCTAAAATAAAAGAGGGAGTGGAGAAATAGATAAATTGCCATGAAGTAAGACAACAGGATGGCTGTCACCCATGAAAGGATTCACTGTGAGGCTTTAGTGCAAACAGCACACATAGCTAAAGTAAACAAAAAGTCCAGGTACACGTTAGACACATTAAACAATAAACAACCAGTAAGAAAATGCCAGATACGATCTCTCAGTTACTGTTTAAAGGTTTGTTCAGAGGGCTGAGAAGGCATTTTTTGGCTGTTATTCAACAATGTACAGCATTATGCTTGTGACTTTCCATATTTCCTAAAGTAAAAACAACAATAATAAATAACAAAACTGGGGTTGGATTCTGTTTGTTCTTAAAAATAACTGCATGACTTAAGGTCATATCTAGCAGGCAGCACGATTGTCAGAGAAGTCATAAAGAACTCTGCAAGAGTTGAGATTTGGTAGGAACCCTGGCATGTCATCTGCAGGAGATGGGAGAGGCAGGACCTAGAAAACCCAGCACTGAGAAAGTTAGGGGGCTATCTTCTGTTCAGCCCTTTTTATAACCTTGATGCAAGTTCTTAGTCACAGATACCAGCAAAATTATGGATGCATATATTTATGATGAAGACTGACATTTCTTGATCAACTTGACTGCACAGACAATCAAGATGCTCACCTCAAGGTCCTTACAATGTTTTCCAGCACTCTGGAAATAAAGACTAAAAGAACTTAAACCAAAAATATGTATACATTGTTTCATTAAATTTCCCTGATAGTGAACTTGCGTACCAAAAAGTCTTCTGTGAATCTAGACAAATAACTGCTTTAGATTTTGTTGCAAATTGAACTGCCCTTCATTGAAATAGCTTCCGTAAACTCATGCACTTTATTTTCATTTAAGTATTTAATAAAATAATAATCTAGCCTGCTCGTGCACAAAAGCAACACTGCCTAAATATATGAAACAAAATACTATTTTGGTACAAGAAGGGATTTGGTACTATGTCCTTCCCAAGGCTCCGAAGTTTCTTTAAGAACAAGTACAATCAGCAAAACATAGGTTGCCACAAAGATGGTTAATTTTCATTTTATATAATTAGCATTTAATCAGATGGTTACTTGGGATTCATTTTTTTTTTCTTTGAATTAATCAGAATACAGTCATTCAAGAAAGCAAAAATTTTTCCTATGATCTAAAAGAGATCTAGTGGAATAACTTGCAATTTCATATCTATGAAATAGAAATATTGATCTTTTGGAAGGGACTTCAGCTGGCAAAATACCCTGCTACCAGGATAAAAAGTTGTTCTGCTTTGCCTGGTTCATATGCCCCACTCTCCCATCTAAAACACCTTCCCTCACTCTGTCCCAGTCAGCTGTGTTTCCCATGCAGTTCACCTGGGAACATGGAATTCTAAGGGATATCCTGGTCCCCTGATCACAATCTCATCAGAAAGATTCACCTACTTTGAACACTAATTTTCATTTTGTCATATTGAGAGTTAATTTAACTATGTTAAACAACTGAATATGTATATGTTAATCAGCCCTACAGCTGCATGGCTTAAATGTAAGCATTGGATTATCTACGTTCAGACCTGGCCCCTAAATTAGTGCTTCAAAATTAAAATAATAATAATAATAATAATAGTAAACAAGCAAAACAATATGTCCAAAAAGATACTGTGAAGCTCCAGAATTTCCCCAATTAAATGATAAAAGAGTAATCAAGCAGATATAATAATATAAATAATATAAAATACTATATTATACAAACTTATTCCATTAGAAGCATCAAGGTTACAACATCTGCTTGTTAGTAGCCCAAAAGACCGCGAAGAAACAACAGCATCTGCTGCTATAATTCCTTCCAGCTACTTGTTTGCAAGTGTGCCTTCTGACGGACAGAAGCATCCAGCTGATGATTTTACTGCTGTAAAAGTTAGTTTGACATGACCCTTTTCTTCACTTCTTTATGAGTGCGTATGTAAAAATGTCAGTAACTGTTGTTATTTATGTGCTACAGAAGGCTATGAATATTTCATTATGCAACCAAATTAACATCATACTACAATTACAGATTCCTCTCTGAATTCAGTCTATTTTGGATCTGGTATTCAATTTCCTTTCTGACAGCAGATAATAAGTACTTTTCTGAAAGGAATTACCATTTCAGAACTCAGTGTTCTTTACCTAGGAATTCTGAAAGAATTTTGCATCTAAACACAGTGCACTAAAGAAAATTTCTCTACTTGTACTTTAAGCATTAGTTGTCAGATGTACACCTACTTGAAAACACAGACATGGGACTAAAAAAAAATCATCAGAAAGTAAAGAAACAATGTGGAAAAAAAAGTGAAAATGAAAGTTTCAACAAGTTTCCAGATTTTAAAAGACATACAGAAGTAGGCTGCTTGAAGGATTATTATGACATTTTTTCTCATTTAAGGTACACTATGTCACATTTATTCTTCTCTTAAGAGACAGGTATTGAAGACTTCAGCGCTTTTTTATTTAATTTACTGACTTTGAAACACACAATAGTCTAGATCAATTACAGATCTATGAAATATGTATTTATGTAAATCATATCTGGGGGCACTGATTGATATTGCTTCAATTATTAAATCTGGGGGCACTGATTGATATTGCTTTAATTATTAAATCACTGGATTTAATGAATGAATGACACAAAATAGCAATGAAATAAATACCCTCAGTAAAATGAGAAGATATAAAGGGCTTTTTTTTTTTTTTTTGCGTTTGTAGTTCTTTTAGGTTTTATTTGTTTTGTGTTTTAGACGAGTTAATTTTTTTGTGATCTTTCTTTTTTCAATCTGTGCCACAGTGTGATCCAACTGGACTTTGCAGTGTTTTTGCCTATACTATGATACTTGTTAAATCAGCTGAGAGCTGGTGATAATGATGCCAAAATGCACATAACATCTAGGTATATTTATTTTTCTATAGCTTGAACTCCTATGGAAACAAGACTTACGCAGCCATTCTGTGTGTTATTCCAGTTCCTTTCCTGACAAGATCATCTTCGAAACCCATGGCTACTTTCAGCTGAAGGCAGTGGAAGCAAAGAGGTGACAAGGTTAATTAAGCTCCTAGTAGCACTGCTGGAGCAGATAGGTAGATATATTTTCAAAAAGAATGATTTTATATATCTATTGCTCCAGAGAATAACAGCAATACTAAGAGAGCTGAATGCTTTCCTTCTGGAGGCAATAGTTAATTATAAGTACAATACAGAATCTTACTATAATTTAGTTATCAACCAATGAAGAAAAACACCACAGGAAACTAGATTTCCTTAGTTTTGGTGTTCATGAATCTACTTGTTTATTGTTTGAATCAGTAATGAATTACCATGAGCTTAAACAGTGTTAGTTTTATACTGAAATTGTTCAGACCTGCATACTTCAGTGTGTTTAAATGAAATCCATGTACGTTCGCATCCTCTTATATCCCAAATTAGCCCTACTCACAAGTCATTGTAATCAGCTGTCTGAGCATAAATGTACCATCACCCTCTGCTGGAAATAGTTTAACTTACAGTCAGACATGAGTGAAAATGCTAAATCCAGAATAAAACTTAGGCACACAAAACTAAGGGTTGAAAGACCTAATAGTTTCTGGGTTATTATTGTTGACAATGAGATGAGGGCTTGTACTGTGCACCAAGACTTCTCACCTAGCACCAGGTCAGTGTTGGGCACATCAGAACAGCAATCATAACCAACACTGAGATGGAAGCTAGAAACTCCTAGAAGTCAAGTATTTGGAAATGGTAATGACAGATGTGTTTCCTTGGTCTTGCTTCTCAACAATTTTTTGCGGTTTTCTTATTTTTTGTTATTATATATTATTGGTGTTGGTGGTGGCCCTGGGGTTCGCAGATGTTGGAAGGATGGAGCAAAGGTCTAAATATTTTGATTTTGTGAATGAAGAAACAAATGCTGCTGATACCACAATACTTAAGATCTCCATTTGGTGCAGCATAGCATGAGCTCTGGGTGCTTGTGTTGTGCTCTACCATCTCCTTAGCTTCTTAAGTATCAAAAGGAAAAACACAATCAAAACTCCGACTGACATGAGATTATTTTTGGGGAAGAAAAATCTGTAGGATCAGGCTACAGATTTTTGATACTGTTTGATTGTTTGTTAATATGAAAACTCTATGAAACAATTCTCACTTTTTAGTTATTTTTATAAATATGGTACTTCAGTCAACAATTAAGCAAGATCCTTAGTCTCTAAAGCACATGTAAAGGTCTTCTACTTCCTTAGATCTCAAATATTTGAATTCCTGTTCCTTTCCTTATTGTTGGTTAGTCTTATTACAAATAGAGATGCTTTCTTCCCCAGTGATTAAGAGCCAGAGTAAGTAAAGAACTCCTGATAGTTCTAACATACTCCACAAAAAGTAAAAGAAAAAATATTGACAACATTAGATGAAAATATGAAAGAGGAAAGAAAAAAGAGAAAAGCTAAAAAGAGTATAAAGAGAAAGCCAGCTGCTCAGATACCAAGGCCAAAAGAGCTAAATGAAGAACAGATGGTAAAGACTACCTTTGGCCATCTAAATCAAGCCCAAGCAATATACTGCCCAGCTGTGCAGAAGAGTGGAAATGCAGATAGATTCAAGTGAAGAGAGTAATGTCTGGAGGGTTCTAGCAATGAACTTCTTTTAGATAAGCAATGTTAATGGACCACCACCTCTACTTCTGAGAAGTTTTTCTTTTTAGACCTACAAAAAATAAAAGCTGTCCTCTCTCTAGAAAAAAACGTAAGATGAAATTAGATATAAAAAACAACTGCATTTCTGTTTCTAAAAATAATATAAAGTTACATATAAAGCAATCAAGTGTTTCCACATGGAAAAATGCATTCAGTTCTGGTCACTGTGTCCCAGAAAGGATTAACTGTTACATGCATTAATTCAGAGATATGATGAAAAGGTACCAAAAACACAATCAGCAGGACATAGAGGAAGAAAAACAAGATGGTTACATTTTAATGGCAAATATTAACTTAATTTTTCACCAAGTTCTGTCAGTGAACTAGCCATTGGTTACTCCAAATTGTAACAGCCTACCTTGACAGAAAATATTTAAGTATCTCAACCACTTTCTGGTATGGATATTTATGGAAAATATAGTTGACAAGGTTTAGTGGTTTAGAATGAAACCTATATTTTCCAAGTATTCTTAAAACAATAAATGAGGGTCTGAATCTGTGTAGGCAGAGAAGAATTGAGCATATGCTTTTCATACACGAGGGGAGCTCTTTATCTCCTGGCCTAACAAGCACACAAAGACTGTGTCATAACTTTTCACCACTTTGAAGGAGAACACTGAGTGCTTTTCAACTTTCTGCATAGATAAATCTTAGAAATTTATCATAAAAGATGATTCTGAAAATTAAATACAGAGGCAACAGTGATAGTGAACAGTAAAACTAAGAGCTTCAGAACACCTTTAAATCTCCCTTTCTGAAACATTCCCTGCTGTCCAGAGTATTGTCTCAGCTGGCATCAAAGTGCTGGAGTTTTTAGTTTCCTATTCCTGACTGTGGATACCACACATCTTTCTCCTTCTCTTTTTTTTTTCTTTCCCTTTCTGATTTGTTTAAGATACGCCACATTTTCTTACCAGAACAGTGGAGCAAAGAGGTACAAGAAAACTCTTGTTCACATTGCTATAGCTTTGGATACTCATTGTTACTACCTACAGCTACAGCTCTCAGACAAAGACTTTCTGCTCAACAGTGAGCCCTGAAAAAACCATTCCTGCAGGTTATGGAGCAGTTTTTCATGCAAGAGAAATGTTCATGTGATTTTTCCTGATCATACTTCCATCAAAATAGACTTAATTTTCACAGATTAAAATAACCTGGTACATTTTGACTGTGTTGGAACAAAATTCTCTAAAAGTCCTCAGTCACTGGATTTATGGAAGACTGATTTCCTCAGCTGGCACAAATGGCATCTGGAAAAGGATACATGCCACAGTCTAAATCCCAAAACAAGTAATGAAACTACAAGCTATGACGAAGAACTAAGCTACAGTGATAATTTAAAAGGAAAGAAAAATAGCTCACTTTCAGAATACCAAGTCTGAACTGGGAACTGGACATCCAGAAAGACAAGCTGAAATGTGAAACTAAATTGGAAGAGACAGAATGGGGTAAAGAAGTAAACTTGGGAACTGTCTGCACAGAGAGACTAGCTAGAGCTCTCACGTTGTTTCCTTGCAATCTTTCAAATACTAATAGTAGAAAAAGAACAGAAAGAAAACAGGACCTCTGAATTTATGAAAGAACTCAAATAAGGAAGAAGATAAGATGATTAAAGGAGATTTCTAAGCAGCAGCCACAGAAATAGCAGGAAATCAATGAAAAGAGTACATATTTATCCAAAAACGAGAAAGAAGAATACACAAAAATAAAAGGATTATCTGTATCAAAAAAGTTGGTTGACTAAACAGGATAAGAGTCCATCTAATTTTTGCATTTATATGTACTTCTGAGAGTGTGGTGGTTTTTTTTTGTTGTTGTTGTTACTTGTTGTTTTTTTTTTATGGCATCAATGAAGCTGAAAATTAGAAAGAAAAATGTAATTAGAAGAGGTTCAGGAAAAGACTTACTAGAAGTTGAATTGTATTTTCAGAGAAAAGGCCTGCTGAATTATTTAGAGGTATTTCAGTGTCTTCCACAAATCCGTATGGCTCAAATGTGTCTGTAACTGTTGATGTTTGACATTCCTTTACAGGAATACATACTGCCTTTATACTATATTACCTGTCAAATAATGTCCTGATTATGCAAATTTTTAGCTATTTTAACTATATATTTCTAATTTCCATGTTTCATTTCCTTAAAATATTCCTAAAAGCTATTCTTTATACATAAATCAGGTCTCTTCAGGAACAATTTTAAAAAATCAGCAGCTGTTATGCCACTATTAGTCACTGAAAAATTCAGACTATTCCCTCATCCAGTTATGATGCTGTCAGTTCTAATTCCTGGCTTTTGTCTTTCTGTCTAGTGTATGCAGCTCAGGAAAAAATCACTTCTGCTCTCCCATAGACCTAGCAACACTGTACCATGACCCTTTGACCTTAGACAATGATGAATAATCACTAATCAACAACACGATCACATTTCAGCATAAATGTAATGCCTGTTTCAGCTCAGCAGTCTGTTCTACCAGCAGATCATGCTAAAATATACCATATGGTTTTAAGTAGGAAAAGGAGTGGGAAGGTATAGATATCTCCAGTTTTTCCCTAGGTATCTCCTGCTTACCTACAAAAAAAAATACATTATCCTCTCATCATGCATAAGAAAATTGCATCAGGATCTAGTAAATTGAGACAGAAGACATAACCCAGCAACATATTAAATAAAATTCAGACCGTTTTAAGGTACACGCCTTACTTGTACTTCTTGTATCATATTCAGACAATTTGCATACCACCTATATTTTTGTTCTTAGTTAACAGAGACACATAAAGCCACAGTTACTCCATAATAACTCAATTCTCAAGTCCATCTGGAAGCCTATTTGGATCATTTTTACTAATACTAATCAAAGAGTAAGTCTTACAGTTTCTACACTAATCTTTTCTAGCTTGACTAACAATATCATAGCTGTGACTGTCAGTAAAATAAAGGCAGTCTTCTTGTTTTTTAGTAAATCATTTAAATAAGAAACACATTGAGCCAGTGCGATGTGATTAATCATCTGGTAAACAGAAAATTGGTTAATTATGATCTATTTGTTTTCAATCATTATCTCCTTCAAAATTTTCCTAAAAATGTATTATTAGAATAATGTAACAAGTCAACAATCACCTAAATTCTCTCACCTCCCTTCCCTTTTATATGGCTACTGCATTTTTCAGTTCTAAACTTTGTGAGAAGGAGCTAACAAGATTTCCTCCTCCTTCTCAGTTGTATCCCTTTTCCCCCTCACATTCTGATAAAATCCATGCCCTTGTCTGTGTCCTTAAAAAATACATATCTATCTTCATTTTAAGAATAGCTCAGATTATTTACTTGAAAAAAATGTTATTGTTTATTTTTTACTGCGTGGAGTCTTTTCAGTCTTGGCCTATCCTTGCTTCTCAGTACACTCAGTTGCTTTTTATCTCACTGCCTTTTCATGTATATATGAAAAAAATACTATTTGCTTTACTTTCCTTTATAAGGTTAAACTCAGCTTATTTTATGACAAATTTCATTTTATCCCTACTCTTTTTGACCTTCAAGACATACCTTTCTTTGCCAATCAGATTTTTTTTTCATTTCTATGTTTGGTTTTTCTCAGGACATAACTTAATCAAGGAAGCTGGACCTGCTTGGCTTCTTGCAGGCAGCACTCAGCATTTTACAATATCATATCCTGCAGTGGAATAAAATGGCATAAACAAACTGTAAAAATGAAGGCTTCAGACAAAACGAAAGATCATGATCCATCCAAAAAATCATGTTCTGAAACTCTTTCCCAATAGAAGCTGGGCCAAAATTTTTGAGTTCGGTTTAGAAATAAGATTTCTCACTTTGTAGAAGTTATAGATCACTACTCAAAATAGGGCTTTCCTTATTGAAAACAACAGTATCAGTTTTTAAATGAATATTTATATGAAGCTGTATGCTTATGACTTATTGCCATCTCTTACAGTTAGATAATAAGCATCTTTCCTGTACATCAGTTCTCAGAGGATCACAGTCTTAACGAAGCTGAGCTTTATGAAGCTGCTGTGGCTACACACTGGCATTCAAAACATCGCACAGGATTTGCATATCAGACAAGACTACAGTAACTGCTTAAATTTATATTTCTGTTTACCTTGTACATCCCATAAAAGTGCAAAAAAAAGTGAATACAGTGTAGTGTAGAGGAGCATGACTTATATGTGTGTTACATACCTTCAATTATCACACTATGGACTCACCAGGAGAAAATTGGATCTGGGGAGTTCTCTGGACCAAGTTTTCACGCTTCACTTGTAGATTTGTTGCTCATCAGCATTTCAAATCAGTGAGAGTTCTGGGACAAGGAACATATTCCCTGCAGGTGGATGATAGCCATGAGACTGTAATATAAAATAAATAATAGAGTTGAAAATATATATTGCATGAGACTGAGACACTTGTTCTATTCAAGAACTGCGTATGAAGTATACATTATTTGGGATTCACATAACAATTACTTCAAATCCACAGATTCTTGGAATTCGTACATAAGTCTCTATTTGAATTTGGAATAGTATATCATCTATTTAACTTATTCCTGATAGATAATAACACAAGGGTAAAAGCAGAAAATTTCAATACTTCTCAAAATACACTTACTAATTCCGAAATCAATATGGGAGGTGTCTGGTTAATCATAGACAACAAATGTGATCTAAGAAATACTCCCGAGTTCTGAATGATCAGACCTGTTTTCTATCATTTTGATTCAGATTCTTCTTTCACAGACATAAAATGAGCAGTTTTATCTTTGAATTTTGTACTCATTTTTGCAAGTCTTTCAGGAACCACTGCAGCAAACTGTAAATGGAATGCAGTGATAAGAACACCTTGTTCTTAGATTACAGGATGGGTTGCACTTAGTGTAACAGATTGCACAAATAACAGCTTTTAAAATCCGTTGTTCATGCCAAATTCATGCCAGAAAACAAAATATTTAGAGGGAAAAAAAAAAAATTCCTTGAGAACATCAACTATTAATGTTTATTAAATATAAATTATGCTTTATGATTCACTAATGGCTGATATAGATATCTAAGCTATTTCTGTTAAAGATTCAGAGTACTCCTAAGCTGATCTTTTCTAACAATAAACCAATTCTGGAAGTTATTACTCAGTTCTTGTAGTTCTAGTTACTGTGTTCTATGCTGAAATTCCAGAGAAGCTGAACTTTATCTACCTTATCTGAAACTTTTTATATCTATGTTATCTAGGTGTGTATACTGACTATGATCAAACAACCTTGGTTTCTACAGGCTAAAAAAGAGAAAGATAAGAAAACAAAAACATATTTTAGGATGTTTTTCTTTCTCAAATTCAGATGCTCTTTTTGAGCCAGGAACAAAATGAAAGGAAGACGGGACCTCTGTTTTAGCCTAAGCTTTTTAAAAGCTCCATTGTTTCCAAGTGTTTTGTTCCTAACTGCACAATTACAAAGTTGTATTGAGTTTCTATCAAGCCACATACCACTAGAACCAGGCATGCTGAAGCTTCCTTTTCAATACCATTTTTTTCTATAAGGTGTAATTATTCTTAGCTTTTTCTGACCCCAAATTTAGTATATCATTTACTTGCTGTTTTTCCCAATATGTGTAATTTCTCCTGAGAAATCAACAACAACAACAAAAAAAGGCAGAGCTTGTTCTCAGCAGTACTAGTGCAGGCAGGTTGAACTGATATTTTCATACACCATACCAGTCAGATGTGATTAAAATGTTATTACATATTTTAAGGATTTCAGAGAACTGTTAACAGTCATAGCTGCCTGAAAATATCTGCAGGGGAAATGCTGATGTTTCATTGATCTAACAAGCCACATTGATGGAGAGGCTTGGTAGATTTGCTCAGAAGGCACATCTGCAAGATATGATACTAGTACTAGAGGATCTTTGGTTTCACTTACTATATCAGAGAAAGACCTGGTTTGTTGTTATTTGTTTCTTGGCAATGCAAGCTAAGTCTTACCAGCTTACTGTAAATTATGTCTCATAAAAAGAAAGGTCTTCACCAGTGGATTGTGGTATTATCAGCAGTAGAGATGTCTGAAACATATGAGACTTGTTGCTGAGTAAAACAAATTCTCTTCTCAAAAAAAAAAAAAAAAAGAAAGAAAAAAAGAACATAACAAATACAGCAGGTGCTTACTGTTGTTATTTTGTTATTTCATTGTTACCCATTAGTCAAGATGTATTTTTTTAATATCTTCTTTTTTTTTCTTTGTGTGGGTGTGTGTGTGTGTGTGTGTGTAACCCTTTGGTTACACAACATCCCTTTGGGGTGTCAAATAAAAGATTAAATGTACTGAGTTTGTAACTTTATGAACCGTCTGGCCTGCTGTAAACTCTCCCCAAACTTGTATCAAAAATTGTTCCCCAATACTTTCAGGCACAGTTTGGCAATTTTTTTTTTTTTCCTCCTTCTCAGGGATAAATCCATCTCCAAAATGTGTCTGGTTCTCTATATCTGGAGGCTGATGCTTTCTATGAGGATTTAATCATACTAGGAGCAACCCACATAGGTAACATACAAAAGTTCCCAAATCCCCCCAGAATGACAGTAAAATTGTATGTCTGTGATGGCCTCAAGGCAACATACAAAGTTAATAATATATATTTGAGGAGTGTTAGCTTAAAGTAACTTATCGATGACAATATGAAAACACGAGGGCCTTATATGGTTAAAGACAGGCATGCCATTATGACCAGAAATGATCAACAGCCTGGCAGTTCACTTCTTCTTTGTGACATTCCACATTGCCTATTGTAGTCACATCCACGTGTCTTCCCACTTCTTGTCCTTTCTCAGTGTGATAAGCTCTCAGTAATACCCTATCATATTTGTGGCCAAAATAATGACCATTTTTAGCCACAAAGATGGTATGTAGAGATCAGAAACTTCACAGATCCCTGTTGTCTTTTCATTCCTCAACAATGAAGGAAAAATCACAAAGGATCATGAGGGCTGGAGCACCTCCCCTATGGGGACAGTTGAGGTTCTTCAGCCTAGAGAAGAGAAGGCTCTAGGGGGACCTTATAGTGGCCTTCCAGTACCCGAAAGGAGCCTACAGGAAAGGACTTTTTATAAGGGTATAAACTGACAGGACAAGGGGAAATGGCTTTAAACTGGAAGAGGGCAGATTTATATTTAATATTAGGAAAAAATTCTTTACTGTGAAGTGGTAAGGCATTAGAACAGCTTGCCCAGAGAGGCTGTTCCTGGAGCTGTTCAGGGCCAGGCTGGATGAGACTTTGAGCAACCTGGTGTAGTGGAGGTGTACCTGCCTATAGAAAAATTCAATATGAAAATCAGTCAATCAGTTAGTCAATATAAGCATCCATTCTTGAAAACATAAATTGTATGATATAAGTATATGACAATCACTAGGTCTTTACATGTTCTAAGGCTTTTTTTTTTTTTTCAATTTATTTATCAAGTTTATCTGGATGATGTTAGGAGATTAACAGTCTCAGTGGGTCTTATTTTATTGCATAAAAAAAGCAGTTATCTCTCTCTTGCTTTATCACAGTGTAAAGGTCACCACACTCTAATATAAAGCCAATAAGAAGGGAAATATCTCATTTTTGATAAGGATTTGTCAGAAAGTCTTTTTCATTACTTAAGCAAGGATAAAAGATAAAGAATCCAAGAAATGTATCTGTCATATGGCTCTCCGCAAGGCAGATCTAATAACACTGGCCTAGACCCCTAACTCATCAAAGGAATTCCTGCATGAAGCTATGAGAAGTTTGATGATTAAGGAGAATTTTCCAGGCTCTGGGTGGGAAGGCCTGTCATGGGAGGGCCTCATTTGCAAAGCAGGGTCCCTGCAACACTAATTCTCAGCAGCACCTCTGTCCTCTCCGCTGGCTCCTGCCTGCAGCATCCCTCAGCTGGCACTGAAATCTTCCTGCTGTTAATGAAAATTGAAGAATTAATCAGAAACTCTTGTTGACTCATCATCACCAAAATCACTACCTCTTAAAGAGGAGAATAGAGAACACATTCAGACAGATACACAAAACAAGCCAAGCTGTTATTGTTTTCCAAGATCAATTCTGTAAGGCACAGATTCTGCATATCAGAGAAATAATGACTTGAAACACTTGAGCAAATTACACCTACTACAACTATTTCTGTCTGTGACTGTAAAATCTACCTTTTATTTGCAGCCACTGAAAATATTTCTATAATACGTTCTTTGAAGACCTCTGGTGGCAAAGCCTGAGCACTGACCTTCTGTCTCTGAGTACAAAAAAATGAAATCTCCACTGGAGACAGCCTCATGTAGTGATTTTGAATGGTACTTCTGTGCCCCTTTTGCGCAGCTTGCACTGTGGCTTACTTCAATATTGTGACAGGACACTAAACTCCTGAAACTAATGTTACTGCCATCATTATATCCAACATCATGAACATAGTGAGAGCTGAACATTCACAGAAGCACAAGAAGAATATTAATGTCATGAAACATTAAATTGACATCGTTTTCAGCTGGTGTAGAAGTTTTAGTACTTTCATTTTTCACAAATAGTAACAAGCACATATCATGAAGAAAGACAGATCATGAATAAAAGTAAGGATTCTCTCAATTTGAAGCTGAATTTCACAAGTGAGGCTGAAATTAGTATTTGAAGAGCCTAAATACTCAGAGACCCTGCAAGCCATAGGCTACTTTGTTCTTTATGTGGTGCTGCTGGATCTCAACCACGCTCTGCAGTTAAGCAACTGCACTCTGTTGGTGTTGCTCCACCAGTGGTCTTAACACATCTTCAGGTTGATGCTGCACTCGAATAACAGAAACAAATGCTAATTACTATTTAAAAAATCATATGCTTCATACTACAAATGAGAAATGACAGTGACGTACTAATCGGCAGTAGTAAATATACATTTTTAAAAAAAGGAAAGTTTGTTATATTTTTTAAATTATACATATACTGTTACATGCGTTATAAAACTTTAATTCACATCTTCCCAATCTTTCTGTGATTAAATTACTGGGAGGACAGGAGCAGACATGAAAAATGAAGATTCACTGCAGATTTTGCAAGTGATCTTTCAACCTTCTTTTTTTTGTGAAAAATCCAGACAAGAGATATAGCAATGTGTCCAAATTCTGTTAAGAGCAGTAACTTAAGCAGGGCTTAACTGATTCAAAAAAATCAGCCTATGATTTCTTTTTTTTTAAAGAAACATTCTGTAAGCTTTTCACAGCAGAATCCACATTTTGAATCTCGAAATGTGATAAACTTCACAGATGATAAAACAAATGTTTTGTAATTCCCATGTCAGTTAGGTAAACTTAGAGGGAATTCTTAGGAAAATGAACAACTGGATATTTAAGTATATGCACAATATGTAGGGGAGAGAATATCAGAATGTCATTCATTGAAAATGAAATCCTCTATATAGCATGATGGATACCTTTGGACTCCCTCAATCAATTCATATTTCACCAATATGTATTGGGGACAGGGGAAGAACAAGAAATTTATCAGACCACTTTCTCTCCTCTAATATAAATACTGTCTGTCAGCAGTCATAGCTGCCATAAGTCATCCAAAGGGAATAGTAAGTAGTAAAGAATAAGGTCTTTTATTTGAGGATTTTGCTTGGAATATGTTTATAGAATTAAGCCATTCCTCAGGCTGGCTTCTGCTCTGATCAGAGAGAAGATGACTACAAATATATGAAATGTGCATTTTTAAGAAGAAGTTGCTTTCACACTTCAACAAGTAGAAGCAACAAGAAAAGTATTGACAGCATCTCTTTATCTCTGCAATCATGTAAAAGTTCACAATAAAATCAGAGAAAGCTTCATTGGAACAGTTACAAAGAAATCAAAAACATTCAAGTTTATTAATAGGAGACTCAGCGAAATGTTTTCAACAAGATTCCATGGTTATCCAACCTATAAAAAGAAAGTTAATCTGATGGAGAAATCAGAAAGAAGGACAAACTGAAACCTCGATACGTGAATCTTTATACTGCTCAATTACCTTTGCAAATAGTTTGTTCAGAATGTTGTAGTGACATATTGTAGAAGATTTCTCCTCAAACTCATCTTTGTCTTGAGTTGACTGAACCACAAATTGTTTAATTCTGTTGCCTTTAACAGTGAATTATGTCCATAAATTTCAGTATACACAAGTTAAAAAAGTTATGCCAAATTCTATTATCAGTTACTTGGATATGAAAGTAAGTGAATGGAACCGACTCAAGATTTTTGAGTAGTTTTCACTGCCGAAATATGATACTTTGGCATCAGTAGACAGAGATGGAAAAATTTCACTCTGAATAGACCTTTTCATTCACTGACCCCAGTTTCAGAGGAAAATATATTTTTCTGTTTTCAGCTATGATGGTGCATGCAATATAACATATAGACCTCCAGAAAATAATGAACTTGTTTGCTCCAGTACTAGTTGTAATAAACCACTAGCACAATGATAATGTCAACTGAAAGTTCATTCATGCTGATTCTCGTACAACTGAAGTGTAAAGAGTATCACAGTTAATAATGGCATCTCCATTACTTGAAAAAGCACATTTTGCATATAGCCATCTGGTTTAATAATAATAAGGCAGCTTCACCTAAAATGGTGTAAGAATGCAAGGCAGACAATGTGGTAAAGAGAAGTTGTATCTTTGTTCAGATCAACTGAAACACTCAGAATAAAATTAGACAAACTTCTGGACATTTCTTGAGGACTGTAAAGTTGTCTGGACTACATTTCTCCCAAGGACATGTGGAGATAAAATTTTCTTTTTGAGCTTAAAGTTCACAGGAAATTGGCTATGGTAATTACTTGGTCAAACCATATTACTAAGGCCATTTCCTATTAGTGCAAACTCGTTTATTCCTTCCTTATGCTGGATTGACAAATTTCAGTTGTAATGACTGAAAATTACATACTTTCCCAGTCCACAGGCAGATCACTTTTCAAAAGTCAATAGGTAAATAATTCACTCTGGTGCCAATCAGCAGAAGTTATAACTCGAGGAGTAACTCCCTCCAGCACTAAGCTATAGACTAATTTCCTTGCACTCTTCCAATCTTTTAAAAGCAGATTTGAAAACCATATTTTCAGTGGACTGCAAATCCATCATAAGAAACAGTTCAATATTTATTACTTGACATCTACACTACTGATAGTCCCAGGAAACGCAATATAGCTGACTCAGGTTCTAAAAACAAGGTTCTTTTTTTGTAGAAGTTAGAAAAGTGGAGATTTGTTAACTGATTGTTAAACTTCCAATTCAAAAGACATGTTTAGATTTAGAAGTTCAGCAGAAACTGATGGTTTGAAAATATTTAGGGTAGCCAGAAGTGAATAAATGAAAAAAGGTGTGGGATGTTGTTATTTACAAACATTTGGCCACATTTACCCAGACATCATCAGTTGTGAATCAGTCTCTTGAATTCTGAAATTAAGTAACCCACCCTCCAGAAATAAGAGGGAAATAATCAGAAGTGTCCATTAGATCTGATATTAGTGTCCATATTGGACTATGACAAAACTGTAATTACTGCATTTTCCAAAGTAGATCGTTCAAGCTCCTCTTTTCAAGTTTTAAAGAGATCTAACTTGACAGAAAATCTGTTTTGTAGTGATAAAGAAACTCTCTACATTCTAAGATATAGGGTTTTAAATCTCTTCCAGATGTACAGGGATTTCATCCATAGCCTGCACCCTTGGGATGGTTCCTTGGCCATGAATGAAGATATGCAAAATCGAATTAATCTTTCGACTGTTTTTCTGAAGCACACAGCTGCTTTATTCCATCTCTTCAGGACTGTCTTTGTATGCATGTATGACAGACTAGGTTATGCTTCATCTGAGAATTACTTAGGGTAGCTTCTAAGACTTTTGTTTTAGATATGGTTTCAAGATGGCTGCATGGATGGCAATAGTCTGTATGTTGCTGAATATTACCTGAACAGTAGATACTCACATTATTTAATATCAAATTAGTTGAAAGTTAAGAATTCTAGTGACATATACCAAATGAATTAGATATCCAAAGATGCCTAAAGTCTACTTTGAGGTCTAGAGCTTATAAGATGTCCAAACTCATTCTCTGTTCTTTTTATGAATCAGACCAAAGCAATTCATCTGCTACGACTTTAATATTTTGCTCTTTAAGTATGTTTGTAGTAACCTATTTCGGATGTAAATACAGAAGGGGCTCTTTAAAAAAAAAAAAAAAAAAAAAAAGGAAAAGAAAAAAAGAAGGTTCCATATCAAAATTTTTCCCCAAATCTCTTGGCCCAGGCCAACTTGAGCAAGCAGGAAATGGGATCCAATGATACAAGAGGAAGCCCAGTTATTTTTGGGTAGTGCTGTCTCAGGCATTTTGCTAGGATAGAAATCAAGCTTAACTGCAAAACTGACATTTGCCCAGAAACTGAGTTTCTGTAGGTGAATGACTGTTTGTATAACTCATACATCAAAATGTAGAAAAATAATTGTGCTCTGTACCTTTTGTGGTCTCACTGCAGTTTTCTAGAGATTGTATAATGGCAGTAATATTTTAGGCTTTTTTACCCTTCTTTCATTAGAACAAATTATTGTTCAAAGCTTTCAGTATTCTGGAATACATTCTAAAGAATCCTTTTGGAGAATTAATCCAAGTTATACTGCAAATTGAATTACTTTATTTCAAAACATTCCTATAACATGATGGAGAGCTATAAATACAAACTGTATTACCCACTTTTTCTGTGAATTTTGTTACAAGTATAAAAGAAATAGCACAAGCCTATAACTTGCCTTACGCATATGTAGATGCTGTATTCTCTTGTGTTTGATTTGATCGAGTTTATTAAACATGCCTTTAAACTATTTCAGAACTACATTTCTTCTGCCCATTTCATCCTCATTGTTTTTGAAACAACTATGGTCCTAAATACATTAACTAAGGACACACGAGATAGACAAGCAACGAGTTTCAATCACAGGTCATAATCTCCCCACCCCATCAACCTCATCTTGCTAAACCCTCTTAAATCCCCTAGCTTCTGCTCCTCTAATCATGAGGGTTAGAAGCTGCAAGGGCTGCTTTTCACTTCATTAAAATTTCCTTTTAATCTTTTATAATCTGCTAGCACAGTACATAAACACCCATCAGAAGCTTATTCCTTCTAATTTCACAAAAGGGGATAATTTTACTATACATTCCATATTTGCAAAGTTAAGCTTCGTTTCACACCACCATAAACCTTGGTCAAAAGGATGAACAGTTAAGCAGTTGAGCAAATGGCATTTACTGCTACAGCTGGGTGCATTATTCATTGTGAAGCATTCATTCGGTGAAGTTAAACCTTGGTTTTGCTTATGAAACATCTGAAAGCCGATCCCAAGTGATTTCAGTATGTGGGGCTGTTTTCAGAATGTATATTTTGGACAGCGTTGTTGCCTGTGTGCCCTTTGCGTGACTGACTGTCTAAATCAGACCAGATTAGTTTTCTTTCCTGAGTGGGTGACTAAAACTTCTTTTAAATAGGAATGATGTTTACCCCAAGCACATATTGAAGAGTTCAGCTTCTGTTAAAATTTTCAAGACTTCAGAGAGTAAAATAACAATCATTCAGGGTCAAATATTAATAAAAGTTATTTACCCTAAATTTACCGTCAAGACCTTACAGCTCTGCACACCTTATATAAAAAGAGACATGATAGGAACATTGGGAAACCATAACATACACTCCATGTGAGCTCATAAGAAACATAAAATAATTCAAAAAATGGCATTTTTCTCAGAATACAGTGACTGATGTAAAATGATAATGGTCTCACTCGTGAGAGTAGTAATTTAGCACTACATTCTTTCTACCTTTTTAGAAGCATGGAAGGATTCAGGTAAGATGTGACATCTGGAGGTCATTTAATCCAACACCTCTTGTTCAAAGCAGGGCTAAATTTTATTCCATTAAGTTCTTATTCTAGCCCACACTTCTAAACATGACAGAATATGTTAATATTCAAGAAAAATGGAACCAAATTTCAAACTGCTATTGGCTATCACTGATTTATTATTATTTTCCTTAGTTTTCTGTTCTAGTTTTGTTTGATTTTTTGCAGACTCAGAGCATCAACATCCTGTTTTTCAGCAGCCAGAAAAAAATGTGAATGCTAAATGAATACTTTATTCCCTGTGCCATTGTAACTATATTATATTATATATATGTTGCTATAATAATAAACACAGACCAACTCTTGGTCTCCAAAGCAATCCCCTTTGAAAATATGAGTATATAAAATTGTGAACAGAGCTTCCACTCAAATCTGATGAGAAACTGGTTCAGAAATTATTTGTTCAGGCCGGAAGTCAGAAATCATTCAATCTTGAATTATCTGTCCAGTTTTGTGTGTTACTAGTTAGCTCTCCCAATACAATTTTTTATCCAATATTTTTTATATTTTGATTTGTAAAAAAATTACAGAATCACAGAGTGGCTTGGATTGGAAGAGACCCCAAGGATTATCAAGTTCCAACCCCCCTGCCTCAGGCATGATTGCCAACCACTAGATCAAGTATTAGGTCACATTGCCCAGGGCCCTATCTATCCAACCTGGCCTTAAGCGCTTCCTGCAACAGGGCATCTACAACCTCTGAGCAACCTGTGCCAGCACCTCACCACTCTCTCAGTAAAAAACTTCCCCCAGACATCTGATCTAAATCTCTTCTCCTTTAGTTTAAAACTATTCCCCCTTGTTTTATCATTATCTACCTGTGTAAAAAGTTGATTCCCCTCATGTTTATAAACTCCCTTTAAATACTGGAAGGTCTCACCGAGGTCTCCCCTCAGCCTTCTCTTTTCCAGGCTGAACAGGCCCACCTCCCTCAATCTTTCTTCATAGGAGAGTTGCTCCAACCCTTGGATCATCTTTGTGGCCCTTCTCTGGACCCTCTCCAAAAGCGCCATGTCTTGCCTGTGTTGGCCTAGATGCAGTACTCCAGCTGGGGCCTCTCGAGTGCTGAGCAGAAGGGGCAGAAGGGTACAATCACCTCCAATCACCTCCCTCTCTCTGCTGGCTACCCTTCTTCTGATGGAACCCAGGATACCACTGGCTTTCTTGGCTGCAAGCAGGCACTTGTTAAGTTTTTCATCAACCAGGACTCTTAAGTTCTGCTCAGTAGGACTACTTTCAAGGAGTTCTCCCATTTTGTATACATACTTGGGATTCTCTCAATGCAAGCGCAAAATCTTTTTTGTTGAACCTTGAGGATGGGCAAATGATGTGGGACAATAATTCAAGCAGGGTGTTTGAGCAGGGGGGAAAACAGGGAATGCTGCTTTTCTCATCCCAGGTTGCCAAGGGAAAGCTCTCTGTTAGTACCAACATGGTGACCACCCAGTGTGGCAGACAGGCAGAGGCAGAGGTCGTGATACCCCTGTACTCAGACCTGGTGAGGCCACACCTCGAATACTGTGTTCAGTCTTGGGCTCCTCACTACAAGAAAGACACTGAGGCCCTGGGGCATGTCCAAAGAAGAGCAGTGAAGCTGGTGAGGGGTCTAGAGCACAAGTCTCATGAGGAGCTGCTGAAGGAGCAGGAATTGTTCAGTCTGGAGAACAGGAGGCTCAGGGGAACCTTATTGCTCTCTACTACTGACTAAAAGGAGATTGTAGTGAGGTGAGGGCAGGTCTCTTTTCCCAGATAACTAATGATAGGATGAGAGATAATGGCCTTAAGTTGTGTAAAGGAGGTTCATCTTGAATATTAGGAAAAAAAATATCTCAGAATGTGGTGAGGTATTGGAACATCCTGCCCAGGCAGGTGGTTGAGTCACCATCCGTGGAGATGTTCAAGAAATGTTTAGTTGTGGTACTAAGGGACATGGTTTAGTGGGAAAATATTGATGGTTGGTGGATTATTGGCCTAGATTAGGTCTTTTCCAACCTTGGCAGTCCTATGATTTTATGATTCTATGATTAGGTCTTCTTTAAGTAAATTATGGAATTAAGTAGTTCTGTATTCTTGCCAGTCATAGACTTTATTTTGCCCCTTCTTACAAGTTTAGCATTCTCAGTTCTGTTCTTTATTTTCAATTTTACTGTGAATTCTCACACTTCTATGTACAAAAATCTCATCTACACTGGCATTTCTGGCTACAGGCTGTACTTCCTCGCCTTTAGAATTTTTTCAGCTATCAGAATTCAGTAACTATTAGGCTTCATGCAGTCACATACAGCATAATATAGCAGCTAGGATATTACAATTGCTCTTTTAGCAAAAGCTTCAGCAGAGTGTAACTAGATAACTGAGGCTGCAATTTGTATTCCATTAATGCACCAGAAGCATTTCAGTACGGCTTCCCAGTAAAAAACAAGTGACAGCAAAATAAGGAACATAATGTTAAGACCCATCTGCAAACCAGCTCCTTAGTCCTTTTTGCAGTACTCAAAGCATTCCCCTATTCCATTTTAGGCTTGATTTTCTTTTCCCCTAGAAGACAGTGAAATGAGTGTGAGTGGGTCTTTATTTGAAGGATAATCATTCTCCTTGCTCAGAGAATGGCTTTGCTTCTATCATGTTAATATCTGAAAGTCACATCCAAAATGCTTCCTCCATTCAAATGGCATAAAGGGCAGTATCTGAGTTAAAAAGGCATTACCCTTTCCCATGCATCACAGTGAGGAATCCCCATCATATTTAAACAATGAGAGAAAGTATTGATGTTAACTCTAAGCAACACCAAGAAAGTGATTAAGAGATAGTAAAGTAACAAATCATTAAAATTTAGTGGTAGAAGCTCCATGGAAGAATTGTCAGGTTCTTTTAAATCTTCCATCACTTATTTCAACATTGCATCCTCCTAGAATTCAGCTCCAGTACTGTACTCTGCCTCTTTGCTTTCTCTCCCCTTTTCTCTTCCTGTGATGACTCCTCCCCTCTAACAGCCACATTATCTATCATTATAACCATTCTGTTCCCATAGGAAACCGTAAATGCAACGTTGAAGGATATTTTAAAACCACTTACTTCAAAACTGGTTTAAATTAAATGCTAGATTTCTGTAGACAGGAACTAAGCACATTTATTTTAGAGCATCAGATGTACTTATAAGTTCCCTTGACTTTCCCTAATGAAATTCAGTAGCCTCCTTCCAAAGCATGAAAGGTTTTGAGTTTGCCATAGTGCTACATTCCCATTCTTCTAGATATTATTGAAGTCTGATGAGGGAAAAACTGGAACATCAAAGAAAGTATAAAATTAGAGGCATGAAATATACAGGGATGTCTACAGCTAGATCAGATTGCCTGACCTTGAATGCCTCTGGAAATGGGGCATACACCACTTCTCTGAGCAACCTGTTCCAGTGCCTCACCACTCTTATTGTAGAAAACTTCTTCCTTCTGTCCAGTCTAAATTGACCCTCTTATAGTTTGAAACCATTTCCCCTTGTTATGTACAACAAACCCTGGTTAAAAAGCTTGTTCCGTTATTTCTTATAACCCTCCTTTAAATACTACTTCTGCTGTTTAAGACCAAGAAAAAAATATTCCAATCATATACTATTAATGCTTTTTAAGAATGTTACATCATCTTCATATTACAGTGCTTGATGTTCTGAGGGATACAGAGATGTATGTATTAATCCCTGCAGGAAACCACTTTGATGACAAATTCCAGTCTCCTTTTCAAAAAGTAGTGAGTTTTTAGTTCAGAAAGATCCATACAGCACCTATGCCACATGCCATTACATCTCAACTGTCACAGCACTTTGAGAGTCTAAGACCTATAGGATAGAATCAAAGCTACAATCACTGGAAGAGAGGTCGCTAGATCTCAGTATCACTACTACCTTTCAACCGCAGTAGCAAAGACTTTGTTATACTATTCCTTGGCAGGCCTGAATTCTTCCTCAGTGGTGAGTTTTTCTCCACTGACTTCACAGAATCATGGAATCATAGAATGGCCTGGGTTGAGAAGGACCACAGTGATCATCTAGTTTCAACCCCCCTGCTATGTGCAGGGTCGCCAACCACCAGACCAGACTGCCCAGAGTCACATCCAACCTGACCTTGAATGCCTCCAGGGATGAGGCATCCACGACCTCCTTGGGCAACCTGTTCCAGTGTGTCACCACCCTCTGTGCGAAAAACTTCCTCCTAATATCTAACCTAAACCTTCCCTGTCTCAGTTTAAAACCATTCCCCTTTGTCCTATCACTATCAACATGTAAACAGTCATTTCCCCCCCTGTATATATGCTCCTTTCAAATACAGGAAGGCCACAATGAGGTTCCTGTAGAGCCTTCTCTTTTCCAGGCTAAACAAGCCCAGTTCCTTCAACCTTTCCTCATAGGAGAGGTCCTCCAGTCCTCTAATCATCTTAGAGAACCTCCTCTGGACCTGTTCCAAGAGCTCCATGTCCTTCCTGTACTGGGGGACCCAGGCCTTCAAAAGAGATGAAGACATTATATACAATGACTATGCTTTAGTCAAAGTGTTCCCATTAGGCAGTGTAAGTCTGTTCTTCATTAACTATTTTGTAAATCTTCTTTAGCAACAAAATCTGGACACCTACATTTTCTATTGTGAAAGTACATTAAAAGCAAGAGACACATAAGAACCCCCAGCAATATTTATGAACCACAGCTGTCATCACTAAGCCAGCTTCTGGTAAGATTCTCTGCCGGATCTGAAATCCCAGAGGCACAGGTCAGAGCCACCTGCAGGTTCCTGCCGAAGAGTCTGGGAGACTCAACAGTGAGTGACTAGTAAGAAACACCAGAAAGATCAAAAGCTTCAGAAGGGCTCCCAGTCCTTTATTTACAGGCTCCCCTCCCATACCTTCCTCTTTCTACTCACAGAATCCAAGTGCAAAAATGTTTCTGTTAGAAGATAAATAGACTTACGCTTCCTCAATTGTTTCCTTACATTATTTGGCTCAACTTGTGCTCAGTGAGGTGTTTCAGCTCACCCTGCCCTTTCCCAAATATGTTTTAATGCAGAAGGTAAAATGGCAATATCACACTTGACATTTAAACTTCAGTTCAAATTGCTTCCAGCCGTCCACAGATTCAGGGGAATGCCATAGTCCAATCCAATGGTTTGCAGCAAAAATATAGTTGCTTTATTTGAACCATAATTCTTTGTGCACATATGACATTTTCAGAAAAGCCCGCTAGATATGTCCCTAAAGAGGGCAAACATCCAAACATGCTGTCATTATGTTGATTTTGTTTAATGTCTCCTCAGTGCAATCCAGCCATGTGATAATTCAGCTCATGGTTTACCAAAGAGAAAAGCAGCGTGCTTCAAAAATTGTGTACTGTCCACTCTGAGCAGAGCAGAATGCTTTATTTAGTAGATTTGTATTGCAATGAAATCTTACTGATTTCAAAAGGCGGACAAACACCTTTAGAAGTACATTAAAAAATCATCAAGATATCTATGCATCTTTGAAACCTAAATTCAAATTCCCTTAGAATTAATGTAATTTGGGTATATAACCTGTTTAGATCCTTCAAAACTTCTAATTGGAATCTATCTAGTACAAGTATATAAATATTTAATTAAATTAAAAAAAAATCCTCAGTCCAAAGTGACGTTCATCAAGAATAACATGCTATGAAGAAAAAATCGTCAAATTAAGGCTTATTGTTTTCAAAAAGATATAATTGAATAGTCATCTAATAGTCAAAATCCCTTATGTAAACATAGATAAACACTTAAATCTTATTCTCCTACCAAAGTCTCCATCTCAATTTCTCTTTATGATCTTGGATAATTGCTCTAAACAGGCACTACAACTCCCACTTCCCCCCATCTTTCTTTGCTTTCCTTATCAATTTGAATAGTTTTTCATGGCAAGGTCTGTTTGTTTGTATATTCACAAAGGAGAGAGCGTACTTGAGCTTACCTGCCCTATTAAAACAAAAATAAAATATCTGATATGAGCTTCTTAAGAGCATCTTTATTAGTCAGATATTCACACAGGTGAAATACTGCATCTCAAGAAAAAAGGGCATCTTGCTACTGTAGTTACGAGGAGCATTCAGGAAATGCTTGTATTTGATATTTATCCTTATCTACAGAACATTCATATACAGAAACAAAAGCTGAGTCCCCATGCCTGCTGTCAGCTTCCAGGAGAGAGAAAACAACTGGGTGTGTCAAAGCTGTAACATAAGGAATTGCTGAACTTATAGGAAGCTCAGAGCAAAATCAGCTGCGAAATGAACTTTGGGATGAACACTTCAACATACAGCTTTAATTCCATTCTCAGTATCAGTAGTCTACCAACATATGAGGATGTAAAAATAGACTCTTCTGCTGAAAATACTTGCAGCTATATATCAGAAAAAAAACGACCATCCTGAATTAATGTATAAACATGGATGATTACACTGAGACCACAAGAAAAGAGTGGAGAAAAAAAATATCATAGAATCACAGAATTGTAGGGATTGGAAGGGACCTGTGGAGATCATCTTGTCCAAATCCCCTGCAGGTTTTCTAGAATAGGTTACACAGAAAAGCTTCCAGGTGATTTTCTAATATTTCCAGGGACAGAGACTCCACAACTTCTCTGGGCAACCTGTAAGGTAAAGAAGTTTTTCCCTCATGTTCTTATGGAATTTTCTGTATTCCAGTTTGTGCCTATTGCCCTTGTCTTGATGCTGAGCACTACTGAAAAGAGCCAACTCCCATCCACTTGACTCCTGGACATTAGATGTGTATAAGCACTGATAAGATGCTCCTTCAGCCTTCTTTTCCCCAGGCTGAATAGTCCCAGATCTCTCAGCCTTTGCTCATATAGAAGATGCTCCAGGCGCTTGACAATCTTTATGGCCCTCCGTTGGACTCTCTCTAGAAGTAACCTGTCTTTCTTGAACTGAGGCGTCCAGAACTAAATTTTGTATTCCAAATGTGGCCTCAGCAGGGCAGAGTACAGGAAGAAGATAACCTCACTCGACCTACTGGTCACACTCCTTTTAATACACGCCAGGATACCATTGGCCTTCTTGGCCACAAGGGCACTGCTGTGTCATGGCCAACCTGTTGTCCACCAGGACCCCCAGGTCTTTCTCTGCGGAGGTCCTCTCCAGCAGTTCAACTGTTAACCTGTGCTGATATATGCAGTTATTCCTTCTCAAAAGTAGGACTCTGCACTTGTCTTTGCTAAACCTCATCAGGTTCGTCTCCACTCAGCTCTCAAACTTGGCCAGGTCTCACTGAATGGAAGCAAAGACTCTGCTCTATTAGCCACTCCTTTCAGCTTTGTATCATCAAAAAATTTGCTGAGGGTGCATTCTATCCTTTCATCCAAGTGACTGATGAAGATGTTAAACAACATCGGATCCAGTACGAACCCATGGGGAAAGAATTAGTTACAGGCCTCCAACTATACTGAACTGCTGATCTCAGCTCTCTAATTTCTGGCCATAGCCTTCCTTATTGCATCCCTGAATGCCCTGACAACATTCCTGTATGCCTCTCAAGTGGCCAAACCCCTTTCAACATTCTGTAGACTTTCTTCTTCCACTTGAATTTTTCCATGAGCTCCTAATTTCTTACTCTTAGGAATGCAATAACTTGAGCTTGGAAGAAGTGATACTTAAATGTATGCCAGCTGTCTTGGGCACTCTTGTCTTCCAGTCCTCTAACCTTTGGCATACCTCCAGATACATCCTTCATCCTTGAGGAGGTCAGTGTTGGCTCTAAAATAAATCCAGTCCTAGTACCCGTTTTTTACCCAAATTTCTACATACACACTCACAAGGACTGGCTGAGAGTACTGGGGCTGTTTAGCCTGGAGAAGAGAAAGCTCCAACAGGGGGACCTGATACTGGCCTTTCAGTATCTATAGGGGGCCTATAAGAAAGAGGACAGTCTCTTTTGCAGGGTCTACTGTGACACGACAAGGGGAAATGGTTTCAAACTAAAAAAAAAGAAGAGATTTTGACGGTAGATAAGTGTTGTGGTTTTGTGATTTTTGTTGTCGGTACTCCACATCAGAACATCACATAAAACAGTGGGAGTTACAGAGTTAATGTTCTGGTTCAGTGGACTGCCTTTCTGGGGGGCATTCTGGGTTCTCAGAGGGGAGGAGCAGCATTCTCGGAGTTCCTGGCACACAGAGGCAGAAAGGCAGAGCTGCTGGCGGTGCGGCTGCCGCTCTCCTCTCACTGACTCGAGCTCTCTCAGTTTGCTGGGGAGAAAAGCACGCACTTTCCCTGCAGTGTACTAGCGCAAGACCTTGTATTTTGGACACACTTTTCTCTCTCATTTTGTTTCATTGTGTTGGATTTAATAAATTCTGTTTTGTCTCCTTCCAGGCTTGTGCCTATGTCACGGGCTCAGATCTAGAGATAACTTCATGACAATAAAGAAGAAGTTTTTTACTGTAAGTGTAGTGAAGCACTGGAATAGTTGCCCAGAGGTGTGGTGGATGCCACATCTCTGGAGATATTCAAGGTCAGGTGCGACCAGGTTCTGAGCAACCTGATCTACCTGTTAACATTCCTGTACATTTCAGAGGAGCTGGACTGAATGACCTTCAAGGTCTCTTCCAATTCTAGCAATTCTGATTCTATATTGTTTTTTGGTGGTTCCAGTATTCAAAAAAAAAGAACCGGTTTTGGCCTCAAATCCATTTTAGTGGCCTTCATGAAAGTTTATTAGTTAAGCAGTATAACCTTTAATCTTTCATTGTTAGCACGAGATATATCTCATATTAGAGAAATTCTTATGTAGGGCTTAAAAAAAAAAAAAAAAAAAAAAACAAATAAACCACAATGAACAGATACAGTCATTCTATCTTTACCAAATCTCTGCATTTGTTATCTAGCTTTTTTAGTCCCAGGTAACAGAAATTAGGAAAAAAACATGACCAGAAATAATGCAGACATATTCAGCTGATGTTAACCAAGTGAAAACACAAACAGAAGCAAAATGCAAGCAAAATGCACCTACCTAAATTACTTCTAAAATTATGAAGTTGCAAGGGTAGTATTTATAAACCTACTTGGCCTAGCAGTTTGCAAAGAGAGAAGTCCTCATTCTTTCCTACCAGTTACACACACTGATAAGTTGCCTCCTGAGCTTTCTATTCTCCAGCTTAAACAGTGCCAAAAATCGGGTTTTAAAATTCCAACTCCTTATCGCTTTCCTAGAAAATTACCTAGAAAAATTTGCTGGTGTAGAAATTGCTGCTAAAAACAGAAATAGAGCCCCTAGATGCTAAAATTCAAGGCTGAAATTTAAATCTGCTCTGGGATGTGTGACAGAAGCATGCATATTTGCAGCACAGACATTCTTGTATTAGAAGCCAACAGTGAAAATGATCATGTATCAGGTTCCTTGGCAGCAGTAAGTTTTACTTACTTGATTACAGTTTAAAGAAATATTAAAAAAAGGAAATAAATGGAAGCAAGTTCTCCTTTACTGCAGGCATTATGCTATCAACTTTTTATTTCTTTCTATACAAAAGATTTCACCCACAAACGACATGGAGCATGGCTTAGTAGGAATGAGAGAGGTAATACAAAAAAGATTCTATGGCAGGATAAGATGTACATCAGTACACTGTATTTCAAACAGTTATTAAAAGACCAAGAATACTGAATGTTGACTTAATATTTCAGCTGAAGATATAACTATCAAATTATGCAGAAACCAATCAGAATAAATAAAATAAAATAAAAAAAATAAACAGGAAGGGAAAAGATTGATTGCAAATAGTCACAGATCAACACAATTGAGCAGATAGTGTAAAGCTGTCTTTCCTATAGAACAATCTTTATATTTCCAGCAGCAGACAAGTTAAGTAGCACTTTGTACTTCAGAGAAATAAAAATCCTTCCAAGTGTTCTTCTACCTCTTTGCCTTTTTTGAAGACTTTAAAAAAGGTTGTAAGCTTCTCATACAGAATCTAGTACTGATTAAAAATGTCATATCCGCTTGTCAAGTTTGGAAGTTGCATCATCCTGAAATAAAAATCCATTACATCTTATTTTTGGCTCACTCTGGGGTATTGAAGCATGGAGGATGTTCTGTTGGTCTACCCTGACTAAAACTCGTCATATCTATAATATGCCACAGAAACATATCAGCCAGAGCCCAGTAGCCTCCAGATTTCAATTATTAACTTTCACTTTTATCTGATCCCAAGTCAAAGAAAAGAAGTAAATTTTGTGGATGTGGAAGCTTTGATTTATTCTGCTAAGAAAGAATAAATCTGCTAAGAAATGCAGCTGCACCTGATTGCTTGCTCTCATAGAAGAGTGCAATACTGGAAACGTGGCTTTTCCATTTTTCACACATATTGAGGCTATTTGGAGGATTCATTGTCATCATTTTCTGGAAAGAGCCTCACAGTTCACTGCTTCTGCTGCTTAGTTTCTTCTACTAGGATATTACTCAGATTATTGAGTATACCTTGCCAACACCAGAAATATGAGTTTACCACACCACTTAGACAGAGAAGATCCAAGGTGGTGGTGACCTCTAGCTCTCTAACAGTTAAGTACAGTCAAGTGCTGCAAACAAAACTTCAAAGACAGAGCCATTCCTCACAGGCTTTCCAAAAAAGGATGGCGTTCAAGGAAGTTACAGTGGTCCCTTTCTCACCCAAGTGAATTTGATAGGACCAGATAATCTTCAAAAATTATGGAACCAATTGTTAACCTCACATAAAGAGCAGCCATCTTCAAATTCAGCTCCAAGAATTTGGGCTGCCTTCTTCCATTTTGAATTCAAGATAAATAAAAGCTGTCTTTCCCATTCTAAATTCCTGCTCCTGAAGGAGTATGTAGTGAGGTTTATAATATAGAATTGTAGACGGTGTTGACTTGGAAAGGGATCCTGAAGATCATGTAATATCAACTCCACAGGCAAGGTTGCAAGTCACTACATCAGGTTGCTCTTGTCCTATCCAGCTTAGCAGTGAACACCTCCAGAGTTGGGGCATCCACAACATTTCTGAGCAACCTGTTCTAGTACTTCATCACACTCTTGAGCAAAGATTTTCCCCCTAATATCTAACCTAAATCTCCTCTCTTTTAGTTTTAAATTGTTCCCCATTATCTTATCACTATCAGATTGTATAAAATTATATCTCCTCCCTATTATAACCTCCTTTTAGTATTGGAAGGTCACAATGAGGTCTCCCCAGTTAATATAGGTTACACCGTTGTTGGTTTTTACTATGGACCACCTGATCAGAGTGAAGAAGTTGATGAGGTGGTTCCTGAAGTGCACTGAAGATAACTGTCTGATGCAAGTGTATGAGGAGCCAATGAGGAGAGGTGTGCTGATGGACCTTGTTATAAACAAGGAAGGACTGGCTGAGGATGTGAAGGTTGAATGCAGGCTTTAATGCAGCAATCGTGGGTAGAGTTCAGGATATTGCATGAAAGAAATAAGGCAATAAGAATTGCAACTCTGTGATTCAGAAGAGCCAACACTGAACTCTTAAAGAATGTATTTGCAAGTATCCCAAGAGTTAGAGCATCAGAAGGTAAGGAGGGGTGGGAGGGTCCCAAGAAATTTGGCTGACGTTTAAGTACCACTTCTTCCAAGCTCAAGATTGGTGCACTCATAAGAGAAAGAAGTAAGGCAGGAGAACATGAAGAAGCAAGAAGATCACAGAAAAACTCAAGTGGAAGAAGAAATTCTACAGAATATGGAAAAGGGATTTAGCCACCTGGGAAAAATATAGGAACACTGTCAAGGCTTGCAAAGATGTAACGAGGAAGGCTAAGGCCCACTACAAATGAAATCTAGAGAGGGAGGTCAAGGACAATAAGAAGTTTGTTAAGTTGTAAGGTAATTAAATTGTATAAGATCATTTCAATTACATCACTGATTAAGGATAGCACATTTTCAACAAACTCTGCCTAATTCATTGTTTTGTCCACGTGTGCATCCTCTACAGAGCCAGTAGGCCGAGTTCTCAGTTGGCTTTCCTAGAAACAGCTGACTTCAGAGTTGCACTTTCTTTGAGAGAAACCTCACAATTATGCTCCAGAATAGATACGACTTTTATCTGCTCCTGAGATAAAAAGAACAGCTATCTTCTCCAATGAGAGAAAACCCAAATAATCATGACAATCAAGAGAGAATTCCGCATGACTATGCAGGTAC
The DNA here is from genome assembly GCF_905368555.1 of Meleagris gallopavo. NCBI lineage: Eukaryota > Metazoa > Chordata > Aves > Galliformes > Phasianidae > Meleagris > Meleagris gallopavo. Next base: position 14,446,457 of record NC_139435.1, on the reverse strand, counting down.
CATTAACACTGAAGCTATTTCTCCCTGAGAAGAAACATACCCACCTCAACAGCTTGGTGCAGCATAACCTTTTATAGATACAAGAGGATCCCAGAGTCCTTCCATCTTCTTGTTTCCACTTTGAAATGCTGTTTAAGTAGTTTAATTCCAAGCCACAACTTGCAGTTCCACAATCCAAAATAACAGTACAAACAGCATTTCATATTTGAAGGTAACACCAAGTTTTAAACAAAATAGTTCAGTGCTAGAAAAAAAAAAAGTTGCTTATGTAAAACCAAATCCTATTTTTAGATTCTGCCTTATGGTCCTTTGTGATCTTCTTGAACAATCCTGAGCAGAAATTAATACAGCAAAAAGGATCCAAAGCTTGTAGATTTCCATCCTATCTTCTTTGAATTGCCTTTTTTGTGTTATGTTAAACAGCAATAACAAAGTAAGAGTGATACAGAGCACTAGTCCAAACAGAAGCATCACAGAAGGCTTCTGCTGAACAAAGCTTAAGAAAGGTATGCTGCAGCTTCTAAGTTTTCCGCTTCAAAGATCACAGTAGTCATACAGTTAAAAAAATCATTTTATCATTTTACAGAGGTATTAAACACCCTGAATAACTGAATACAAGATAAAAGATTGCTGTAGAAAACTGCATACATAATGATGTTTGCATCCCTAAGAGTAAGAAATCCGGGAAAAGGTGGCAAGAGGCCTACCTGGATGAGCAAGGAACTCACAGATAAACTGAAAGAAAAGAAGGTCCATGAAATGTGGAAAATAGACCTGTCCATCTGGAAAGAATATAAGAGTATTGTAAGGACATGTAAGGATGCAACAAGGAAGGCTAAAGCCCTCTTGGAATTAAGTCTTGCAAATGAGGTAAAGGATAACAAGAAAGGGTTTTTTTAGTATGTCAAGAGTAAAATGAAGACTAGGGAAAATGTGAGTCCCCTACTAAATGAGGTGTGTGCCTTGATAACAGGGGATGCTGAGAAGGCAGAGATACTGAATGCCTTCTTTGCTTCTATAATGCTAAGACTAGCCCTCAGGAATCCTGGTCTCGGGGGTTGAGAGAGATTCTGGTTAAAGGAAGACATTCTGTTGGTTGAAGTGGATCTGGCCAGGGACAATGTAGCCAAAATCAATGCACACAGATCCATGGGGCCCAAAGGGATGGACTCACGTGTGCTGAGGGAGTTGGCAGAGGTGATTGCTGAACTGCTCTTTATCATTTTTGAAAGGCCCTGGCAAATGGGAGAGGTGCCTTAAGACTGCAGGACAGCCAGTGTCCACTCCATTTTTCAAAAAGGGCAAGGAAGATCCAGGAAACTACATGCTAGTAGTTTCGGCCTCACTTCCATCCCTGGAAAGGTAATGGAACAGTCTGTTCTGGATGCCATTTCCAAGAAATTGGAAGAGAAGAAGGTTATCAGGAGTACTCAACATGGATTCACCAAGGGTAGATCATGCTTTACTTGATAGCTTTCTATGATGTCATCACTGACTGGGCTCGGTAGATGGGGGAGAGCAGTGGATGTTGTGTACCTTGACTTCAGCACCATTTTCTTTGTCATGAAAGTTAGAAAAATATCATAGAATCATAGAATCACAAGGTTGGAAAGGACCTACAAGATCATCTAGTCCAACCATTCTCCCATCATCATTACTACCCACTAACTGCTAAACCATATTTCTTAGTTACTCATTGAGACGCCTCTTGAACACTGCCAGGGATGGCAACTCCCCCCCTCCCTGAGCAGGTCATTCCAGTGCCTGACCACTCTCTGAGAGAATTTTTCCCTTATGTCTAATCTAAATCTCCTCTGGCACAACTTGCATTTTCTTGGGTCCTGTTTGTTGCCTGGGAGAAGAGGCCAACCCCCCCCTCATCACAACCTCCCTTCAGGAAGTTGTAGATTGCAATGAGGTCTCCCTTGAGCCTCCTCTTCTCCAGACTAAACAATCCCAGCTCCCTCAGCTGCCCCTCATAAGACTTGTGCTCCAGACCCTCACCAGTTTCGTTGCCCTTCTCGGACACGTTCCAGGGCCTCAATGTCTTTCTTGTAGTGAGGGGCCCAAAACTGGTGTGGCCTGGCCTCACCAGTGCTGAGTACAGGGGCATGATCACCTCCCTGCTCCTGCTGGCCACACTATTTCTAATGCAGGCCAAGATGCCATTGGCCCTATTGGCCACCTGGGCCACAGTCAGCTCATGTTCAGCCGAGTGTCAACCAATACTCCCATGTCCCTTTCCTCTTCACAGTCATCCAGCCACTCAGCTCCAAGCCCATAGCGCTGCATATGGTTATAAAGAAGAGGATGATGAGGTGGTTTGAGAACTGGTTGATTGGCAGAGCTCATCAGTGGCACAGAATCAGGTGGGAGGTCTATAGCTAGCTGTGTTCTGTGGGGGTTGGTGCCATGTCTTAACATCTTCATCAATTACCTGGATGAAGGGATAGAGCCCACCTTCAGCAAGTTTGCTGATGATACAGAGCTGGTAGGTGTGGCTGACACACCTGAAAGCTATGCTACCATTCAATAAGACCTGGACAGACTGGAGAATTTGGCAGGGAGGAATCGGATGAGATTTAACAAGAGCAAGTGTAGAGTCTTGCACCTAGGGAGTAATAATTATATACATCAGCACAGCTTAGGTAGAGACTTACCTGCTGGAAAGGAGCTCTGCAGAGAAATGCTGGTGTGTTCTGGTGGACAACAGGTTGGCCATAAGCCAGCAGTGTGTCCTTATAGCCAAGGCCAATGGTATCCTGGGGTGCATCCTCAGGTGTGGCCAGGAGGTCAAGGAAGGTGATCCTCTTCTTGTACTCTGCCCTGGAGAGGCCACATTTAGAACACTGTGTTCAGCTCAAAAAAAGAGAGGGATCACCTAGGAGTCCAGAGGAGGGCCACAAAGATGATTAAGAGCCTAGAGCATCTCCCATATGAGGAAAGGCTGAGTAACCGGGGTCTGTTCAGCATGGGGAAAAGACTGAGAAGGGAATCTGATTAATGTTTTTAAGTATCTACAGGGAGGTAGGAGAGAAATGGATGAGGAAAGGCTCTTCTTGGTAGTGCATAGCGATAAGAACTGCCTAAATCTTGAACATAGGAAGTTTCAGACGAAGTGCAGAATAACTTATTTACAATAAGGGTGACAGAGCACTGTAGCAGGTTGCCCAGAGTTTGTGGGGTCTCCTTAGATGGAGATGTGCAAGATCTGGCTGCATACCCACCTGTGCGACCAACTGCAGTTTATCTGCTCTAGCAGAAAGGTCGGACTCAATGATCTCTTGAGGTCTCCCCCTCCAATCCCTGCAATTCTGTGATGTCTAAACTTTTCCAGAGAGTACCAAAAAGCAAGGAAGAAAGTATTTACTTTTTTTTTTTATAGAAGGTAAAACAGTGCCACCCACTGCTTTTCCAGAGTATCCCCTTGCCTTCTGAGAGCTGTAGAAAGGTTAACTTGCCCTTTTGTAATCACTTAGCAGCCAGCTAATCCTAAGCCTTCCCTTCCGCCTACTCTCCGACACTGTGCTCCTCTACAAGGTTACGCATTTACAGAAATATTTCAGCCACTAATAAAGCTGCACAGAGGAAAACCTCCCTTTTAAGAGCATATTCTAGTATAGCTGAAATTTTGCTATCATCCTTTCATCACACCAGAAACCAAACTCCATCCACCACTACTTTTCAAGCTAGGCCCCAAGTCATTCTTTAATATCAATATATCAATATAGCTCAAGCTATCCTTCAAAGATAAATAAGGATTATCCTTTCAAGTGAAAACAGATTCCAAATAATGTGCAAGTTCTCTGCAGTTTTTGAGGTGACAGCATTAAGATGCATATGCATGTTCCTAACAGGATCTCTGTAGGGAAGCAGGTTTCATCATGTTTGTACTACTTCCTGATAAATACCTAAAATTTCACTTGACCTGTACATGAAGTGCCCATCATTCACTCTTAAGAAACACTTAAGTGTTTTACTTAAGTGTTAAGTGAACACTTAAGTTCAGATATTCTTTAAATGAGTAAGCACTGAAGAGCTTTTTTATCCTCCCAGGCACAAAATTAGCAAGTTTCCACAGGTCCTGAACACCAAGACAGAAGTTAATAGATAAAGTAACCAGACAATTGAATAAATTCATATTTTGCTACAGTGGTTCAACATAGAAGTATAGATCTGCTGAAAGAAGATATTCGTGTGACTTTGAATACAATACTCTTTTAATAGTAGCTGTACAAGAAACAAATGTATTCCAGACATTTTTTCATTGTACAGTAAAATACATTTAAAATTAAGAAATAAGTCTCAAACATAATGAAGTTTGTACACTATATTTGCTAGACATTTTTGGCTAAGAACAAGGCATATTCTAGCCCACGCTAGTTACAATGAAGTTCAGGTACATGAACAGGAATATAGTTTAATGATTTATAACTCTTTTGGTCTATTTAACAGAAAATCAACCAACTGAAGCAGAACTTCATCGTTAAAGCCTTTCACACTACCATCTTCAACAACATCATATAATGGCTTACTGTCGGTTCCCCAGCAGATATTCTTTCGAGAGTTTTTCTGAATTGCTTCTGCAGTTAATGCTAAAGTATTTAACTGGTAACAAAAGAAAGCAAAGTATTTTCCATCTGTCACTACAGCCTGTGATACAAAAGGACGAGTCACATCTGCTTCATTCCAGAATCCTAAAAAAAAAAAAAAAAAAAAAAAAGCACTGGTTATAGGGCTCAGTTCTCATAGCATACACATCTAAATCCTACTTCTTCTGAAATACAGACCAATACTAGCTGAAAGTAAAAAGATAAAACGCAGCCACTAATTAAAAGTTTTTCCAAGATCAGACATGCTAGCATAACTAGGTTCTATAAATAGCTCCATTTAAGACCTGGACACCAATCACAACGTTAACACAAGCTGACTGATTTAAAACCAAGTGATTTTCTGAAGTTACTATGTATGTTATTAACACATCCAAAGCCTGCAAATGATCTGAGTGGAAATGGCTTGACTATTCCACAATTCACAGGGCAAAGAACAGTTGTTCAAAATAGAAGCACGCATGCATACATATAACTTTATAAACTTGTCAGACAACCAAGAATGTTATGACAATATGAATTAATACTTCAAATAATCTGTTGCAAATCAGCAGTTAAAAATGCTTTTGCATAGTTATGCATATCTGCCAGCACACAAGATGATATTCTTGAATGATATTCAACGTGTTGCCTCACAACTGAACCTACAAAGTACAGGTATATTTAGTAACAGTAACTGAACTATATTTACATGAGTTAAGTTCCTCCCTACTTCTCTGGCTCAGTGTTGAAATATGAATACAGTATTGTGAATGTCATGCTGAATGTACTGAGCACATCATACTTCCAATAGAAGACAGCTTTCCTTATGTAAATATGGTACTAACTATGATATTTGCATACTGGAACTTATAGATATTGGCAACTGAGAAGCCAAGAACTAACATGTTTTCTTCATCTCTTTACTTCTCCTTCCTCAACAGATTCAGGACATTTCTCTCCATCATTCCCTCACTCTTCTCAGTTTCGTTAATAGAGTATCTGAGAGTAAGAAACTTTCTTTCGCAGATCACAATTCAAAAGATTTTCAGGGAGAGGTTCAAATTCAACTTGGACACACTACCAGTATTTGACAGAAAAATCACCAACTAACAAAAAACTTGTAATGAAATGCTCCTGTTTAAGATAATTTTTTTTTCCTCCTTCAAGGAAAAAATTTCAAAGGGTTTCTCTCTTTATTTCAAATCAAGAGGTGAGCTGCAAATAACTATTATGAATTGATTCTTCAGTACTTCTCATTTTCACTCTTGCCAATAGCAGATGGCAAGTAGGGCACAGTGAAAGAGTACTTGAATGCTTCAAACTACCTGGCAAGAATTTGAAAGAGATCTTAATTTCAGCTTCAGTTTCTTGAAAAGCATAAAATTTCAAAGTGAATTTACTATCACACTAATAACATTTATTTTCCAAAATACTAACTGTATAATTCTTCATAATAGAATCCTAAAAAAAAAAAAAAAAAAAAAAAACAACATAGCTTTCCATTTGGTTTACCTCCTAAGAGAAGAAAAAGATTGCTATTTGGCATTTCATACACACTCTGCTACTTTCTACTAGTAGCAGGTACAGAAGGTCAGTCTCATATTTTTATACTGTTACCATACATGTTTTTTAGAACAGTAGCGTCTCAGAGGACAAAAAATGCAACGTTTTCTGGAGAAAGTAAGCAGAAAATTCATCTACCTATCCATGTATTCCCAGATGCTTTTTCTGTTTGTTTTTACACAAATAGGAATGAAATCCCACAGTGATTGTCTTACCTTGATACATTGCTTGTGCTGCTGTCCAAGCAAAGAGACTTGCAATACCATTAGCTCGATAAACAACTTCAATCTGATCCTCAAGATTTGCTACTTTAAACCTCTGCCTATTCAGTTTATCAGGAATAAGATGAAACTGGGTGTGGCCATAGCAGCATGGATCTGCTACCTTTGATCCTGTGTCCACCAAAAGAAAAAGAAATTACAACTGAGTAACAGAATGTTCTTTATAATCCAAAGCAAACAAACAAACAATCCACAATTCTTTACTATCAAAGCCCAAACCTCAGAAAATGAAAACCTCTACCATAAATTTACACAAATGTTGAGATCCTTCCTTTAGTGTGAGAACTGAGTGCTTGCCCAATTGCAGAAGTTCACATAATAAAATATCTCTGAAGGATATGCACCAGTACAAAGCAAGTTACTCTGATGAATTTCTATTCAACTCAACTCCTTTAAACAAATCCTGAAACAAAATACAATATGTACAAGAGGACGCTATTCCTCATTACATAACTGATATGGATCTATCTATTGAGATTTTATTATAATATTATATAATAATACGTATTGTCATACATTATAATATAAATATATAAATAGATAGCTCTCTCTGCTGAAAGGTAAAAGGTCAGGTGGAATGTTTTTGAGAGAGATTGTTGTTGTTTTTTTTTTTACATAGAAAAAAAACAGCTAATGTTTCATGACCAAGAACTCTTACCTATAAATACCTTGTTTTCATACTGTTTTTTGAACAATGGCAGTTTGGATGGTTTGTGATCAATAACAGGAACATCTCCAAGATCTGACTCCAGTGGCACAATCTTGAAGAAAACAAAAGAAAACAGCTATTATATAACCCATGTTTCTGATATCAGGAAGAATAGAGTTTTCTGGTCAAGAACAAGGTGAAATTCCTGCTGACAGACACTATATATAACTTATTGAAAATATTTTTACAACAGAACTTCATGTCTTAAAGCAAGTGCTAGTACATTCATGTTATATTCATATCTGAATTTTCTGTAGAATTCTAACACTCTTGTGTGAAATAGCACTAACAATATATACAAAAGTAGTTCTAGCAGGAGTCAAACTAACTCGAAGCAGAAGAGTGAACTTATTGCTGTGTGAAATGTTATGAAACATTTCAAGGGGTGCTTGGTAAATTAAAAAGCATAGGTGTCCATGCATAACACTGTATCACAGAACATATCCATTAATATTTAAAAACTAATGATGTAATCACTGTAACTGCTGAAGCCACACACAAGCTTGTGTGTTCCTACCATTTATTAATGAGTTTATTCTCAGAAAATCTTGTCAGAATTACAGCATTTAACTGATTCCATTTATTAGCAGTAGTGGGACTTGGCTGCACTGACAGTACAAGCAGTAATCAACCACAAATGCAGGTACTATGGCAAGCAGCAGGGACTTCTTGCATCACACATTTGTACCAGTTCTGGCACAAATACTTGTCTAAAAACTGTTTCAATACACACATTTGACAGTAATACCTAAGCAAACTGTGCAATTATGTAGGCAAAGAATTTTACAAATAATTAACAGAAAGCGGAGCACAGTTTTAAGTGTGATGGAAAGAGAGTAATTGATCCTTACACGCTACATAATTAGCACTCTGTGAACATAAAGGAAAAGTGTCAAAATACTGAATCACCTTCCATAACATTCAGAATTTCAAAAATCAACTGTTAAGCTCTGATACTAGATACATACTCTCATTCTTTAATTTTCATTTTTCTCATCATCTTATTTATTCTCCTCCACTGATAAAATGACCTTCAACCTCACATTCCTTATTTCTGACTCCACTTATTGACACAACCATAAAACTTAAAAACAATTAGCTAATGGTAACAACGTATTTAAAGCACAGTATGACCAATATTAAGCTCAGAAGGCTTTCTCAATAGCTACACAGCATTTTCTTACACTGCAAGCCATAAGAGTGGTAAGACACAAATATACTATGTAATTGATTAACCAGGTCTTGCACGTGCTGCACCACATACTACTGCACAGCTTCAGCAACAGAAATGTAAATGAAAATACATGTTATTAACTAGCTGTTGAAAATAGTCATACCTCTGGAAGCTGCTTTGGTACACGGATCTGGAGGTGAGGCTTATCATCTATCTGAAATCGCACAGGATCAACTCTACCTTTTCGATGTCCATGAACAACAACTTCCTCACCATGATGCCAGTAATAGTTAACTTCAGGGTTTAGGTCTGAAACAGAACAAAGGAGCAGAGGCAAACAGAGATGACACACTTGTATTTTAAACCCAGCAACACAGCAATACAGCAAGACAAATCCAAACCTGCTCACACTGTACGGGACAGCAGCGATGAGATCAATAGCAATACTCAATACGCTACGCCTGTGACACTCCCGCAGAGCTCACAGCCCTGCCCAGGAAGCCCGCATCCCTCTCCCACCACCCACCCCCACTCCGCACCCAGAGACGAGGCAGCCAACAGCGGGTTGCGCTTGCACAGAAAGGCGGCAAGGGAAGAAACAAGCTGCGTGAGGAAAGGCGCAGGTGTGTGGTCCTGGTCACGGTAGAGGAACGGCCGCTTCTTGTTCTGATAGAAGCTCTCCTGCAGGAGCGCGTCGCATGCGAGCTCACGCAGCGCGCCCAGGCCCAGCTCTGCCGCCGCTTCAGCCGCAGGCTCCGTAGCTGTCGCGGCCCCAGGTGCCGCAGCTCCCGGCTCCAAGGCCTCCGCAGCCCCCGATGCCGCAGGCCCCGCCGCTGCCGTTCCCTGCTCTAAGGTCTCCGCAGCCCCCGCCCCGGGCCCCGGTGCTTTCTCGACCGCCGGAGGCGCTCTGGGCGGCAGCCCCGGCACGAAGGCGGTCTTGGTGAAGCTCCGGTACCAGCGGTCGGCGTTGAGGGCGAAGGTCTGTGGGTAAACCATGTACTTGGGCCGCTGCAGCTTCCCATAGAGCCGCAGCTTTTCCTCGATAGTGGCAGCCTCGTGCACCTGCTGGTAGAAGAGCTCCAGGCGACGCCGCTTGGCCGCCTTGCTGTTCGCCGTGCGGGATGCTACGATGGGGGGGTAGAGCGGGGCGGGAGGGGGCGGCGGCGAGGCGGCGGAGTCCTGCGAGAACCAGCAACGGCCGTGCCACAGCAACCGCTGTCCCCTGCATGCCGCCATTTTGCAGAGCTGCGGGACAGCGGAAGGGCAGGGCGCCTAGATGAACAGCTTGATTGGACGGCGGACACCACGTGAAAGAGACAATCTCCAATCCGCGCGTTCCTACGACAGAGCGAGCGATGCCGGGAAAAAAAATAGGGCGGGGTTTTAAAGTGAGTCACGCCGCCACGCGCCCGTCTCCAAGGGCGGTGTGGTTTATGCGCATGCGCTCCTATTTTCCCGCCGCCTTCTGGGGACGGGAACTACCACTCCCAGGAGGCACGGCGGGCGAAGGAGGGGTCCCGTTTCCGCCCTGCTTCCCTCAGACTTTACGAGTTGGTTGGGGTGCTTGCAAAGACGCGAAGTCCTTGGCAGGATTAATATGTTTATTACTTTCTGATTAAGCCATGAAATAAAATGAGATGTGTTACAACATGCAGCCAGCTTTCATGTTATTCTAAAGTTTATAGCAGGGAAATGAATGTCTGTGAAACTGCCATCTTGATCCATCTAATGAGAGATTGCCTGCCTGCTACTCCTTTTTCGTCCGTGCCTTCTGAAAGCAAAACAGTGACGTTGCCCACACACTGCAAGTCTTTGCCCTCTTTTGTTCAAGAAGGCCGGGGTTTGTGAGCCAGCGCAGTTTTGGGTCATGAGCAAACACACTCATCTTCAGCTATTAGAAAGTAAGTTCAGACTGAATGATAAATTATTTCTAAAATTTAAGCAAATAAAAAATATTTTTATGGGATCATTTTCTTCCTAGGCGTATTAAGGACAAAAAATGTACAAACCAAGAAATAGAGCAGAAGTGTGAGAAAACAACTCTGAATCTGAAAGCCTTGATATGTATGACTCATTCCAGGATATGTGGAATACAGTTCAGCCTCATTTTCTCTGTATATTCTCTGTATATGGGTGTGCAACCTTTTGGCTTGTCTGGGTTTGTCTGGGCCACATACACTACAACAATGAGCACTATACCTCTTGGTAGAGCAAATTCTCAGCTACAAAGCACTTTTCTTATCAGCCATCACCATTAGCTGTTGTCTAGCTCCAGTTATTGGTAGCCAGATGGTTCGTGATAAAATACTGGATGTGAAATTAAGACTCAGAAAGGAGTCAAATATTTGCCCGACCATTTTATTATAAGACTTTTGGTTAGCTAGATCTGAAGATGGGAGGTGGGACAAAGAAAGCAATAGTAAAATAAAATACAAGCATGGATTTGCTATAGAAATGCAGAGGAAGTTACCACCACAGTGTCACAATGTCTCAAGAGTCCAGTTGGCAGCAGGGGTGGCGGATAAAGATTCTTTCTTGGTCAATGACAGGCAGAAGGGAAACATAGCAATGGAAAAGCACACACACACATTTTTGCAAAGTCTATATATATATATATATATGTGTGTACAGTCCAGTTCTTCTTAGGTTGCCAGTTGAAACAGCACGTCCAACCCAGGTGCAACAGCCTGGTGGAGGCTTGTCCACATCAGGGAAGCTAAGGCCTCCACACAAGACCAACACCCTGCATCTCAGGAGTAGCCTGGAAAGTAAAATGTGTCAGAATATTCCTCTTATCTTCCTTATTCCTGACACCCTTGTGTAGACAGAGACACCTCCAGTTGTTCTTGTGTTCCACAGTAATATTTGAGACAAAAGGAAAACTTCTTTTGCACAGTGTCGCACAGCTATGCATTTTCATCAGCCATGAACACACTCGTAAAAACCTTTTAGTGCTGCCGCCACTGCTGAAACATACCACCTATTGCCTCATTGTGGTCTCCATAATGCATCTGTGAGGTTCAATGGCAGTGGCTGCAATTCTTAGTGAGCTCTCAATGTGATATCTGATTGCAACTCAGTAAATTTCATTTGAAAAAAATGTGTTTTTGTAAATAAAACCAAACTTGCAAATTTACCAACAAATTTAGGATTTTATTAGCAGTCTTGAAAACTATTCTCAAATTCCTCTATCAAATGGAAAATGTGTCTGCATACTTTTCACTGTTCACAGGATGTATTTAGACAATGTGTCAAAATGCATAGTAGTGTTTGCCATAAGTTGAGTTGGTACTGCACTCTACCCTCCCCATGCCCAGACAGTGCTGATGGCACAACAGTGTATGGTTGTGAGTGATGGGTGTGCACCCAAGGCCTGGCTGCTTGGTGGATCAGAGTCACCACCATGACTGTTTGGGGCAGAGGGTAGCTGCATTGCGACATTACTTCACTTCTTTAACTTCAGCATAGCTTTCTGCTGAATTGTAATTGTATTTCGAGTAATTTCTGGAGTATGTGACAAAGATTGAAATCCATTGTTTGGAACTGAGATTTTCAAAGTATTTATTAATGCACAGATGGGCAAAAGCTGGTTTGTGGTTAAGACTTACTATATTAATAAGACAAGTACAAATGTGACTGAGTTAAAATGGGGGAGTCATTTGAGGATTTTAAAATCCACATCTTTCCAATTTGGAGAGGAATTGTGGGGTACCGTGTGAAAAGCCTTACTGAAGGCCAGATAGATGACATCAGTGGCTCTTCCTTTGTCCTTTGATATACTTACACCATCACAGAACACCACTTGTTTGGTCAAACAGGATTTGCCCTTGCTGAAGCCATGCTGGTTGCCCCATATCACATCCCCGTCATCCACGGGCATTAGTACAGATTCCAGGAAGATCTGCTCCATGGTCTTTCCCAGCACAGGGATGAGACTGATCGGTCATTAGTTCTCAGGGTCGTACTTTTTACCCTTTTTAAAAATGGATGTGATATTGCCTTTTGCCAGTCACTAGAGACTTCACCTGACCCCTATGAATTTTCAGAAGAGAGTGGCTTGGCAACTACATCATCCAATTCCCTCCGGACTCTAGGATGCATCTTATCAGGACCAATGGATTTGTGGATACTCAGGTTCTTCAGGTGGTCACAAACATGATCTTCACTTACAGCAGGAGGGACGTTGCTTTCCCAATCCTCTCCTTCCAATCCCATTGTTCAAGACTGTGTAACAAGCAGTTATCAGAGAAGACTGAGATAAAAAAAAAAGCTTTTGAATACCTCAGCCTTCTTGTCTGTTGTTACCAGCTTGCCTGCGTCCGTCACTAGCAGATGTACAACATCCTGGACTTTCAGTATCTAAAGGGGAGGTACAGGAAAGAAAGGGAGAAACTTTTTATCAGGGTCTGCAGTGATAGGTCAAGGCGAAATTGCTTCAAATTTAAAGAGGTTAGATTTAGGTTGGATATAAGGAAAAAGTCTTTTACAGGGAGAGTAGTAAGGTACTTGAACAGGTTGCCCTGTGGGCTCTGAGCAACTTGATATAGCTGTGATGTCCATGTTCATTGCAGGGGAGTTGGATTAGATCATCTTTAAAGGTACCTCCAATTCTAAGGATTCTATGCTTATACGATAATCTTCCATTTGCCATACCTATAACTTCTCAGAAAGTCAGTTTTTTTTTTTTCTCTTTCTAGACATATTAATGGAATTTGACTCTTCCCTTGGAAAGTATTGAAGGTACTAGACCTTAGATTTTGATGATGGGCCATTTAGACAGCAATATTCCTCTTTTTCCCACATACTACAGTGTCCAAGCGCACTGGAAGCCTATTTTTTCCTTGACAAAGGACACTGGCAAGATTTAGTACCTTGTAATCACAGAAATACATATAAACTTAGATTTTAAAAAAATATATCACCATTACAATTCCTAGATATTCTAGAGTCATAAGATCATAGAATAGTTTGGGTTGGAGGGACCTTTAAGACCATCTTGTTCCAACCCCCTGCTATAGGCAGGGACACCTCCCTCTAGACCAATATGCTCAAAGCCCCATCCATCCTGGCCTTGCATGCTTCCAAGGAGGGGGCATCGACAACCTCACTGGGCAACCTGTTCCAGTGTCTCACCATCCTCACAGTAAAGAATTTCTTCCTGATATCTAGTCTAAATCTACCCTCTTCCAGTTTAAAATAATTTCCCCTCATGCTGTCACTATACCCTTATAAAAAGTCCCTCTCCAGCTTTCCTGTAGGCTCCCTGGAAGGCTGCTGTAAGGTTCCCCAAGCCTTTTCTTCTCCAGGGTGATAAGCACCAACTCTCTCAGCCTGTCTTCATAGAGGAGGTGCTCCAGCCCTCTGACCATCTTTATGGCCCTCCTCTGGACCTGCTCCAACAGCTGCATGTCCTTCTTGTGTTGAGGGCCCCAGAACTGGATGCAGTACTCCAGATGAGGTCTCATGAGAGCAGAGTAGAGGGACAGAATCACCTCCCTTGACCTGCTGTTCGCACTTCTCTTTATGCAACTCAGGATACAGTTGGTTTTCTGGGCTGTAAGCTCACAGTACTGGCTCGTGTTGAGTCTTTCAGCACTCCCAAATTCTTCTTAGAAAGTATTACTTTTCAGAAAGGGTGGTCAGGCACTGGAATGGACTGCCCAGGGAGGTGGTGGAGTCCCCCTGGGGGTGTTCAAGGAAAGACTGGATGTTGTGTTGAAGGACATGGTTTAGTGGGAGCTATTGGTAATAGGTGAACGGTTGGACTGGATGATCTTTCAGGTCTTTTCCAACCTTGGTGATTCTATGATTCAGTGATTCTATGATTCTTCTCAGGGCTGCTCTCAAGCTATTCTCTACACAACCTGTATTTGTGCTTGCAGATAGGTAACCAGACTATACCTATTATTTTATACAAGGGATTGTATTACTAATTTTTTGCTGCTCTTAAAAATCTTTCTCGTCATACTGTCAAATCAGAACTACCTCCTTGCAACTGTACAACACTGTGAACAAATTTTGCATATGATATTTTAAATCTTCAAAAGCACAATACAGAATAAAAAGAACTAAATGTGAATGATGAGCCAAGTGAATGTTTAAGGGATTTATTTTTATTTTCCTTACCATTTAAAGGCTTTTGACGATTCCTGCACTCTGATATGGACTCTAACGGTAGATAAGAGGTGTCAGGAACAAATGCTGTGCTTTAATGTACACTAAAAATCCTTGCTCTTATGATGTTCTAGTCACAGGTCAACCTTATTTGCTTCCTGTACTTTGCACTATTATTCATCTTGATTTAGGAACTGCAAACCCATGGATAAAAAGGTCCAATAGACAGTATGGTTAAAGATACTGGCATGCTTTTCTGGCAGCTCCATATTAAGTTTTTGATTATATGTTATCCAACCATTGATCTCCCTGTTCTGAAAAGCAACTAACCATTAAAAAATGATCTATTTTCTTTCTTTACTGAAAAGCCACTCTGCAATATCAAAATTATCCTAAATTGATCTTTTTATTGGTTAAGTGAATGGTTAAATGCATGGATGTCCAACCTTTTGGCTTGCCTGGGCTGCAGTGACTGAACAGAAATTGTCTTGGGCTACGTATGCAACGTCATTCTGAAAATAATTCCTCCAATTTATTTCACTACAACTGATTTCAATTACAACTGATACAAAGAGCATGATAACACTATTCGATAGACCAAAATCTCAGCTACAAAACACCATAAGCTATGCATTTGCACCTGCAATGAACAAGAGCCTCCATGCTATGCTCATAAAAATGTGTGCCAGCAGAGGTGACCTGCTGTCACTGTCACCACTGCTGAAATGCACCACCAACAGCATCATTGTGCTCAGATCTACTGACTGGTCTGCATAAACATTCACAAGTGTTGATGAATGTCAATTGGTGCAATTTTTTCTGCATGGTAGAATTCAGTGACAGACTTTTGCTTCATGCACACTTCCATGTCAGTCACCATTCTGTAAGACTGCCCCTCTGCTGTTGTCTATCATATGGTGGCAGAACGTAATGGAATATTGTGGGAAGATGGTACTCTATTGTACTACCATACCACCAATCTTCCTTTACCATGCGCCAATATAATAAAATCGAAGACATTAATTCTTGAGAAGCCCTCACAAGATGTATAATACAGATCATGTATGTAAGTCATACAACTTGTTTGGATCTTTAATTTGTTTGTTTGTTTGTTTGTTTAAAAAAAAAAGAGCAACAAAAGCACAGAACTACTGGGATATTTAATCTTGCTTTTGTGAAAGTGCATCAGTGGTTCAGTGACAGTGGCTGCACTGTTCTTTGTTAGCTCCCTTAGTGAGTTTTCAGAGATTTTTGGTGAAATTTTTTCCTCAGGTACTTCATCCTTGAAAACAGTTGTTCACAAATGCACGGACTGCCAAAAAGCAATGGTATGAATAAAGTATGACTGTGAAGTGAGGAATGTTTTCCTCTGATAAGAGAGGGCTTATAAAAGTAAAGAGACATGGTCAGATTTTTGAGTTGAGTGTCTTGATCGCAACCCTGTGGATTCCATTTGAAAATTCCCAGGTTATGTACTTACGTCATCTGAAGATGGAGTTGCAAATATAACAAAAAAATGATGATTTTTTGGCAGTCTTGAAACCTGTTCTCCAATTCCTTTACCAAAACAGAAAGCACAGCAACATATTTTTTGTTGTTCACAGGACTATGTTTAGCCAATGAATGCCAGGGCTGGGTCCGGCCACTTGGGGCAGAGCCCCAGTGGCAGCAGAGGCAGATGGCACTGGGCAGTGGGCAGCATGCAGTGCTTGCTGGGCCAGGCCGCATTGTGGCTGCTGGTGAGACAGGCGTGGTTAAACAGAACCTTAGAAAACTCATATGTCAGATGCTCAGTATAAATGTTTAAAGTGAACACTGTAGCCTGTCATTAAATCTCTAAAACAGAGCCAGGAACGAAAATTGTCTCTCAGTTGCAAATTAATTGCAATTGGAGATTGTTAGAAGCCCAAAGGTAGCTCAGAAAACAATGCAACGAACCTTATCAAAGCTTCTCTACTAGGTAAATGTTGTCTGAAAGGAACATTCATTACCTGATATGCAGTAAACCAATCTTCCGCACAGAGATTAGATAATGATTTATGGCAAAGCTGTGCAGGTTTGGGAACTAAGTGGCCTCCCACAAAGCTAGCATACTCCAGGATTTTCATGATGCTTTTTTATACATATTCTTATCACTTGACCACTTCTCCTATACAGTCTTTGGCTAAGGTCAGTCACTTAAGATAGGGCTAATCTCCCTTCCTGGAAGTTTCTCTAGTCATGCTATTTAACTACATGGTTTTTTTTTCAAGATGCTCCTATCTTCAAAGACAAGTTTAATTGTCATGTTGTGATTGTCTGTTTAATCACTTTAGCAGTTTCAAGGATTGTCATCCCAACTTGGATAAAAGTACATATTTGCTATATCTAAGGATACATATATAAAAATTTGTACAAAAATTAATTGCTGTTTGATTGACACTTCCCCTGTTTGAGATTTACCTAGTAATAGAGATTAAACCAGTCTCTTTTTCTCTGAGATTTTGTTAATTAATATCAAGTAGCACTTAGATATACTGATATAACATACAAGCAGACAAGTGCTAACATTATTAGAAATGCAGCTGCTGTGACTTTCCATAGTACTTAAATTCAAATAAATCCATAAATATAAATCAGGGAAGCAGGAAGATGAGCACAAATCCAGAAACCCATTTTAACAGCAATCTGAAATATTTGTTATATTATTTAATGAAACGTATTCTGATCCCACGGGTCTTTTGGTTTCCATGCACTTCCCTCAGTTTTCTTACTCATCCTAAGGCAATGGATGTGCATCACCCCAAATTAGTTCCTTCATTTCTTTATTTAAATAAATATCTATACTTACACAAATAGATAAAATATAGTATGAGTATTATCAGAATTACAAGAACAAGAGTAATATTCACTGTCCAATCCTAAATGGTATTAAAATTGTTCCAAGTGCAGTTCATGTGTATCTTTTGATTTTCAGCAACAGAGAATCTCTCTTCAGCTCTTCACTTCTCCCACATATTTGCCTTTATCTTCATGTAACTAACCCCAAAATTAATCTTTTTTTTACCATAGTATAATGTCCTTTCCATTTCTTGGCCAAAGATTCATCTTTCCAGGTTCAGAGATACACTTGGTCTTCTGGTTTGAAAAAATACACAGGCATGTCCAGGGGCACTGAGGTTCTTAATTGCAGTGAGGTGAAGAAATAACTTTTGCCAAAGACAAGACAAGAGATATTCAGTAAGTGTCTGGTCACAAGCTATATGTATCCAATTGCCTTTTCCCGTAAAATTTATAGTATATGAAGTCCTCTATCTGATGAGAGTCCTCCTGGAATACAAAATTTTGAAATTATTTCTTTGAGTAAAAATTGGATTACTTCTCTTGCTTTGTTTGCGTGGCATGGGAATGCCCCAGGCCACTCTGAAAACGTGTCAGCCAATAGTAATGATTATTTATACCTCTTACATTTCAGTAATTCAGAAAAATTACTTTGCCAATATTCCAGATATGGAACCTCTTCTAACTTCTCCTGGTGCAAGGCCTCCTCTGAATTTTAGGATTACTTTTAAGACATATCCTGTACTTCTGGACTTCTGGATTATTTTCCGCAATCAGTGACTGTATTTTGTTATGCTTCAACTAGAACTTCTGTATTACTTCTAGGGTGACAATTGCTTATCCAGCATTCCATTTCCCCCTAGCCACAAGACTGCTTCAGTGAACAGCTCCCAGTCAGGGTTTTCCAGAGGGTATCTTTTAGGGCTGGCTGGCTGGAATGTATTTGTTCACTTGCTTGCAATCACAATATCTCTCCTCCCTTGTTTAAAGGCAACAATGATGCTGGATTTAGAATACTCGGCATTTTCAATGTCACGTCAATAATGCTGAGTTCCTACCTTGCCATTGTTGCAGTTATTTAGCCATTGCATTACCAAACAGGGTAGCACTGTGCTTAAACTTCTGAGGAAGCACCATTCAGTAGCTTCTTCCCATTGGGCTTTCCCATTCAAAAGCAAACAGTTTCTGGCTTTGCTATTCCAAGAGAATGAAAAAGAAAGCATCTTTCAAATTTCAAACTGTAAACATTAGAATCAGCTGTAGTTGTCAACAAAGTGTAGGGGTTTGGTACTACAGGATACACATTGGTAACTATTTGATTAAAAGCTCTTAAAACTCACATTATCCAATAATCATGAAAACATGTTTTTTAATAGGTAACACTGGAGTACTGTATTTCAACTAGTATTCTTATAATAGTTCACACTTTACAAAATTCTCTATGACAGGTTCTAACCTTGGCCTCCGGCTTCATAAGATACTGATTTTCTCTTACCATTTTAGCTGCTGGTTACAACTCTACTTCTGCCAGCTCAGCAGACTTGGCTTTTCTGTGACACATACAAAGTGAACTATTGCATTCATGATTTCAGATGGAATTTCAGTCAGTTACTTTACAGAGGAATTGCCAGGTCACAACCTGAAACAATGGTTGAGCACCATGTGAGAAGGCATGGCTATACCAGGGAAATCAGGTGCAAGCAATGCACCTGAGAAACCAAAGACTGTGGATCCTCATCTCCACATCCTCATTTAAGGTTTAGCAGCTGAGGGAGCAATATTCCTCTCTGGATAGAGATTGAACTCTTGAGCTGTCATTGCTTTTTAGGAGAGGTGAGCTAATTTTTTTTTCCTTGCCATCTTCGATTGATCCATAGCACTTGTATCCCAGTAGAAGGTACTGCCACAACCTTCTTTTTCTGCACACACTTGTTTTTCTTTGCTTTCTTCTCTCAAGAATTCCTGTAATGAACTGGTTTGTGCCTGCCACGTGTTATCTTGCAGAATCTTAATCCAGTTCTTGTTCATATCAGAAGGTATCCGAGCTCCTTATTTCATAGAATGGCTTAGGCTGGAGGGGATCTTAAAGATTGTCTAGCTTCAACCCCTGTGCCATGAGAAAAGTTGCCAACCACTGTCAGGCTGTCCAAAATCCCTTCTGGTCTGGCCTTGAATGCCTTCCAGAGACCAAGCATCCACAACCTCTCTAGGTATCCTGTTCCAGCACCTCGCCATTCTCTGAGTAAAAAATGTCTTTCTAACACTGAATGTAAATCTCCCATCTTCTAGTTTAAAGCCATTCCCCTTTGTCCTGTCACTATCAAACTGTGTAAAAATTCAGTCTCCCGCCTTCTTGTAATGTCCCTTCAAGTATTGGAATGCCACAGTGAGGTCCATGTGGAGCCTTCTTGAAGCTAAACAAGCCTTACTCCTTCAACCAGTCTTCACAGAAGTTCTGAGGCCCTTTGATATCTTCATGGTCCTCCTCTGGACCCATTCCAACAGCTCCACATCCTTCCTGTATTGGGAACGCAAACCTTGAACAGTACTCCAGAGGAGCCTCACTAGAGCAGAGGAGGACAATCACTTCCTTCTCCCTCCTCTTCTGATGCAGCCTGGGATAGTGTTGCTCTTCTGGACTGCAACAGCATGCTTCTAGATTATGTACAGTTTTTCTCCCATCTGGACCCACAAGTCTTTCTCCACAGGCTGCTCTCAGTGTGTTCACACCGTCTGAACTCATATCTGAGACTACCTTGGCCCAAGTGCAGCAGCTTGCATTTGGCCTTGTTATGCCTCATTAGATTCTTCACTGCCCACTTTTTGAGTGTTTCCAAGTCTCGCTGGATGGCACCTCTCCCTTCTATTTTGTCAGCTGTACCACTCTGCTTAATGTTGAAGCGCTAAGGCATGAATAGTAGGCCTTGAAACAAAGTTGACCTCCAGATGAAACTCACAACCTCATCTTATATAACAAGAGCATCTCGTCATTAGCAAAATAAGTATGATCATTGGTGAAATACATATTTTGGATAAAATGTCTCATTAGCAAGAGAGGTGGCTTAGGTAAAGCACTATGAGTATGTATTAAGCTTTCCTTGTTTGGAAGTGTAGTGTCAAGGTCTACTAGTACAAAGGCTTCTTTGGTTCCTCCTTGAGCTCTGGCCAGGCTTGAGGTTGAATCAGAAAAGAGAGAATGAACCAGATATTTCTGCCCTTGAAGTTATGTAAACTGTTTTATTCAGCAGTATAAAAGCTGGACTTTCTTGTAGTGAAGTTGGAGACCTCACCTACAAGTGGACATGCTGGGAAATGCTCTCCAAATCCTAGCTGCAACGAGGGCTTACCAGTGACTGCAGTTCTGGATGATGGTAAAGTATTAGGGCAATTGGCGATGTATCTTCATTGCTATGGTTAATCTTACGTAGTAATGTTTAGGTGCATTACTTTGTTCTGTTTTATTCATTTTCTTGTTATCTCATGCTTTAAATGTAAGTAAGCTCAATTATTTAACTTGGTTTCTGTCTTTTCTGCTGACTTGATCCAATGGCAAAACAAGTGTCATGAGCAAACTTGGTGAGAGTATACTCAATTCCATTGTCTATGTCACTGATAAAGGTATTGAAAAGCACTGGTCCCAAGACAGATCCCTGGGAGACACCACTTATGACTGGCCTCCACCTGAACATTCACAACAACCCTCTGGTTACAACCATCAAGCAAATTCTTTATCCTCCTAATACTCCAGCCTTCAAATCCATATCTCTCCAATTCAGAGATAAGGATCTGGTGTGGAACCATAACAAAGGCATTGCACAAGTCCAGGTAGATGATATCAATTGCCCTTCCTTATCCACCAGTGCCATCATTCCATCACAGCTGGCCACCAGATTGGTCAGGCATGATCTGCTCTTGGTAAAGTCTTGAACCAGCTCCTCAATTTGTTCAACAAATCCTGTCCCATGACAGGTAAAGCACATTCTGGTATGTATAAAAACTCATGAGTTAAAATTCTATCTAGCTGTCCTAATACCTCACCACATTCTTCCTGAGAAGATTTTTTTCCTAATATCCAACCTAAATTTCCCCTGGCACAACTTTAGGCCATTACCTCTCATCCTGTCATTAGTTATCTAGGAAGAGACCTACCCTCACCTTACTACCATCCCCTTTCAGTTAGTTGTAGAGAGCTGCAAGCTCTTCCTTGAGCCTCCTCTTTTCCAGACTGAATAATACCTGTTCCCTCAGCAGCTCCTCATAAGACCTGTGCGTCAGACCACCAGCTTTGCTGCCCTTCTTTGGACATGCTTCAGGACCTCAATGTCTTTCTTATAGCAAGGGGCCCAAAACTGAAGACAAGTACTCAAGCTGTGTCCAGTACAGAGGGACAATCACCTCCCTAGTCCTACTATACTGTTTCTGTTACAAGCCAGAATGCCACTGGCCTTCTTGGCCTTTTGGGTACACTGCTGAGTCATGTTCAGCTTGCTGAACTAATACACCAAGATCCTTTTTCTCTGCACCACTTTCCTGTTACTCTGCTTCTGGCTGTGGCACAGGGATGCTTTGATCAAAGTGCAGGACTTGGCACACATTCTTGAAGTTTATACATTGATCCAGACTGTCCAGATCCCTCTGTAAGGCTTTCCCACACTCAGGAAGATCAATATTCCCTCCCAGCTCAGTGCCATTTTCAAACTTACTGAGGGTGCACTCGATTCCCTCATCCTGATCATCAATAAAGATATTAAAGAGGGCTGGGCACAGTACTGACTCCTGAGGAATGCCAGTAGTTACTGGCGTCCAGCTGAATTTAATTTCATTCACCACCACTCTCTGGGTCCAGTTTTATGTAGCCAGTTTTTTACACTGTCCAAGCTATGGGATGCCCGCTTCTCCAGGAGAATACTGTGGGAGAGAGTTTCAAAGGCTTTAGCTAAATGTTGGGTAGACTACATTCACACCCTCATCCACTAGGTGGCCACCTGATCATAGAAGGAGGTGAGATTGGTCAAACAGGACTTGCCTTTCAGGAACTTGTTCTGGAAAGGCCTAATCCCCAGGAGATTCTTCTTGGCTATATGCTTGCTGTTAATATAGTTGTAAAAAACATTTTTTATTATCTTTAACAGTGGTGGCCAGATTAAGTTCTTGCTAGGTTTTCCCCTTTTAATTTTCTTTCTGTATAACCTGCACTCCTCCTGAGTTTTCTGACCTGTATTCCAAAGCTGGCAAACTCTCTTTTTTTAATTATTATTGTTTTTTCATTTTTTAAAACTAGAGTTTCAGCAACAGCTCACATGCTACCTGTACATAAAAATTGTTTGTTTTGCAGTGTACTTCTCAGTATGCTAGATTGTAGACAACATACTTTTCAAATTATTATTCTAAGCAATGAAGTTTATTTTAAAATTTCACAGCAACACTGTTAGTCACTGTCTCTCAATTTTTGGGCAGATTTTGATCCCTGTTCTTTATGACGACCTTGAAGGTGAGGACCAGATTTCAGCCAGACAGAAATATCTGTTTCTAATCAGTTAAGTTTAATTGCCTGTATAGCCATAAGCTTTGCTGGTGATGCAGGACTAGATCCACAAAATAACTTTACTGAGAACTCTACATCACTCTCTCATAAATTACAAAATTTCAGACCAGTACTGGAATGCACCTATTTATAGACAAAGTTAATAGACTAACTAAAACGTATGGGGTATTTTGGGACTAGAATAGATCTCTCCTGAAGGTCTTTTCACCCTCTTATTGGCATAGCTCCGTTAAGACCACATTCCGAAAGTTTACAAGTTCATTATTTCTCAGAGAACACATGATACAGACATTCATCAGAGAAAAAGCGAGTGCCATATTCATGCTTACACTCTATCTCTGACTGATTCGTTGGTAAAGAGAGTGTCAACTGCTTTCTGCCCTTTTCGGTTGGGATTACTATCTTTATAGATATATTTTTATATATAGTCTACAACATTTGTCACTGTAAGTACAGTGAGACTGTACGCACTATGTAAAATTCCACATATTGTAACAGACGCAATCTGAACTGTTGACAGATGTTCATTATTTTATTATTTCTCCTTAGCTTACTTTAAAAGAGATTATATGTTATAACAACAGCTGCTGGATAATAATTTAAACAACCCATTCAGTATATACATGCATTAGGGATAAGCCAATATCATCTTTCCTAACTAAAATCAATCAACATAAACATAGGATTTCCAAATATCTTTAGAGGAATGAAAAATTTATGTGGTAGGCTGAACTTCACTGCACATACTTCAAAATGAAAGTGCTCTACAGCTTCATAGTACCCCAAGCAGCACCATTTGAGTTAAGCTGCATTCAACTGCTATGGTTGAACAGTAGTGTAGCTCCTCAAAAAAAATTTCTTTTGTTGTTCAGTTGGCTATGTTTCTGTATAAATCAAAGATCGATCTCCTGCCCCCAGATCTTAAGCAAAGATTCTATTACAGGAAAATGGGAAAAATAGATTTCTTAGTCAGTTTTATATAGTATTTCAGTGCTATTATATCAGTTATGAAATAATACCTCACACATTTCCCATGCATCCCATGCATCTCATTCAAATAGTAGGTACTCCATATTTGATCTCTCAGGCCATTGCATACATACAAGGCAAATTTTTGTAAGGTTTATTTTATATGAGTTGAAAATCCAGGAGCATGAGGCAGTTTAACCTTTATTTTTTGAGATAACTTAATATTAAATGAAAAATCTTCTTGCGAAATTAATTATTTCTTCATGTTATTGTTGTTAGAAGAAATAAGTTGATTGGAGAAAATAATATACTGCTATTTTGAAATGCAAGTAGAGCTAATGGGATTCTGTTGGGATAAGTAACTAACAATTCTGCCAATGGTTTACGGGCTGGTTCGGCCCGGTTGCATGACTAGCAGGGTGTGTGGGGGAGCCCACAGATCTACGCCCTGGAAAGGGAAAACAGCGGCAACAATCTGAAGAGAAACAAGCTAACTTACTAAATAGAATATCGGAATGCAAGATAACACACTATGATACAATACAATACAGTTACAATTGGAGCTCTAATAAATCAAATTAAATGAGAGAGTGTTCAAAAGCCGAAGGCCTTACTCTAATGCTGTGATGAGATGGAACCTAAAGCAGAAACTGAATAGTTTGAAGTTTGAGAGTAGTGTATTTGATAATTAAAAAAATAAGTGTACATTTTTCTGTACAATAGAGAAATTTCCATTGATAGACTCTCAGCTACTGACTGCTGAAACTAGCTAGAATGTCTTCCCTAACACTACGTAACAATTGGTGTGTTTGATGGTCAGCTGGAAGTCAATCTAGAGGATGACTGTAAGATAAATACATGACCTGGCTGGCGACTCACAACTGACATGCTGTGAAATGGTTGCTAAGACTATCTTTTAATAGAAGAATAACAACATACAATAACTAAAGATTTTCCTTTTTCTTTCTTCACATCCTTCTTGCGCTGATTTCATGAAATCTGGCATGGCCTAATCTCAGCATTATAAATCATATAGGCTAGAGGGGACCATAGGTCACCAGTCCAGCCTGTCCAGGGACAGTTAGATTAGGCTTCTCAGAACTGTGTCCTGTCAACATTTGGGTGCCTCCAAAGATGTGGACTGTAGGGCTACTTTGGATCTATTGTTTCAGTGTTCAGTTATCCTTGAGGTAAAAATACTTTTTCTTGTATCATCATACGTCATCATAATTTTTTGCATTTCATCTTGTGCCTGTTCATCCTCGGCCTTTTACTCTTCTCCTCCAAAAAAAAAAAAAAAAAAAGTCTGCCTTTGTTCTCTCTTAGGTCTCCAACTGAATCCATCAATTAGATCTTACGTAAGCCTCCCATTTGCCAAGCTGAACAAGCCTTGGTCACTTAACCGTCTACTCACAGGACAAGTGCTCCAGACTGCACATCTCAGTGGCTCGCTACTAAGTATGTTTCAATTTGTCAATTTTTCTTTTATTGGTAAGTCCAAAGCTGGGCACAGCATTCCAGATTAGTCACACATGTATGTAGCACAGGGAGAATCATTTCTGTCTGTCTGCTGCTTGCCGTTCTATTCAGACAACACAGTATGCTCACAGCCTTCTGATGGTGGCCAGAACACATTGCTGGCTTGTGCTGAGTTTGTTTTCCACCAAGTCCCTCAGGTCATTTTCTATAAAGCTGTTCTCAAGCTGGTCCTAGCCTGCAGAGGTGCATGGGGTTATCTGTCTCTGCACTTGTCTTTGTTCATCTTCAAGGTGTTCCTGTTGGCCATATCTCTGGACTGCAATAACCTCAATACAGTGATCACTGTATAATTGTATGCACAACAAAATGGCCTATGCAAGGTACCATGCCACTTGACAACCTGATATATGGCTAAACAAAGGTGAAGACAAAGAAGGACAGAGTCTGTATTTTGAAAATTCTTAGGAATTCTTCTTCATTATTGTATTTTCAAGTTGTATCATTAATATTTTAAGTGTTTATCATTACATTTCATATTAGCAGAATAACACTTAGTCTACACCTGTAAATCAGATAGCATGAAAAAACATGCTTACGTGCAATCAACTTTTCTTAGCTCCAAACCAGAAGGTGCATAGACACTGCTCTTTGGGAACGTCCTTTGCCCAGAAACGTCCTGGAAATGTTTACTTGGCCAAGATCACAAGTACATCCAGCAAGTTAGTGATGAAGACATTTCGGCTATGGCAATTAAAACAGTACCTGGCACTGGTTAATTTTCTGCTACATATATTACTTTAGCTTCTCTTCATACCCCTACCTTCTTATCTCTCATTGTCTGAACTTCTCTGAGATATATTTCCAGCAGTTCTTTCAATGAATTTGACAGGCTAGACTTTATGATTTTGAATGAGATAAACAACAAAGCCATTTTTACTTATGACTCATCTTACCTAATTTCAACTGGCACAAAGTTAGGCACATAGACAGTATTAACAACCAAAGCAGAAAGAAAAACAGCATGAGAATGAGTTCCATCCTTCCTTAATACTTATTTTAGGAGGAATAATTTACTCCCTGAATCTATGTGCATATTGAAACAGAATTCATCATGTAATTCTGGCATAAGTAATGCATGAACTTAAGCCATGAATTTATATGTAAAAGTCTAGTGCTGAAGCTTACAAACAGCAAATGTACTAGGCATGTAAAAGAAAATGTCACCGTACTATTTTGCGAGACCTTTCAAGACACATTTTGAAGAAAAATGCAAAAAGCTATACCACTAGATGTCACCATCCTTCCACCAACAATTTAGCAGCACTCATTCCTGAATCTGACTGAAATGAGATTCCTTGCACAACCAATTTAGGTCACAATTTGCCAGCTTTGTTAGCTTGCAGTCCAGTCAAAATGTATGTGGTATAATTTCTATTTAGTTGCATTGTGCTCAGTTTAAAAAGGTTAACTCAGAGATGAAAATGCTGGTTGATGGCTGATGCTAACCTAAGAACATTGTCAGTCAAGTTTGTCCAGTGCTGCTGTAACACAGTCCAGTGACAGTGGATTGGTGAAGAATAAGAAGTCAAGGCCCAATTCCTATATGTGTTACTGACATACTGTATGACTTTGGCAACTCATTTCATCTTAGCTTTTCTGTTTTCCCTTTGCTTTTGACACTATGTCTTCCTCAGTTATGTGTTTATTGCATTATCTTTATTCTACTTCAGTGCCAGGTATTCCACAGAGTATGAATAAAAATTACATAGACCAGCTGGGAGAAATAGTGGAGAGAAATATTCACCCCCTATTCTAGCCTTGCTCATTACCTCCTTACTGATTAAACCTTCTTAGAGACAGGGCCAGGCTTAGGGTACTTAGTGGAACCACGTAAAATTAGACATAAAAAGTCATCAGTTCCTGCTCACACTCCTTTTATTCCTCTGAGTGGCATCACTTCTACATTCAGCTTTAAGTTTGTAATATGATACAGATAGGAGCCAAATTCATCTCATTTCCTCTACAGGCCATCCTCCATTATATGCCCTGATCCAGGCTGTAGTTTTTTTCTGCTTGCTTTTTTCATCACTGTCTTTTACAGAAGTATGTTTAAACAGAACATTAAAAAACAAATCTTACTGATAGGATCATTCTTTTGTCACAGCTAGATCTCATCAATTGAAACATAAGAGGAGCATCTAATTTTCTGATTAATAAGATAATGATGAGAATATGCAGCCTTCCATTAAACTTATTCCCATCTTATTCCATTAGGTGCTTTTGTTTTCCATCAAGAAAAAGAAATACAAAAGTAATTGCACAAAACCCACAACAAAAAAGACTGTGGTTAAGATAGAATTAACTGTGCATACTCTGAACACAGACCCAACCAAACATCCTCAACATGAACCAAATGAGCTCTCATTTTCCCACTGACAGCTCTCTCCTCACTCCTGCAGGAACTCAGAACCTGAAAGGCTGATGAGAATATTGTTTTGAGTCTAAAAAAAAAAAAAAGAAATTTTGAACCAGTTTGTCTGTCTCATTACTGCTATGGCATGTATGGCTAGAAGAATAAAAAGTGACTAATGAGAAAAAGTACAAAGGTTACTAAGTGCTTCCTATAAAAGAACACATGTTCATAAACTGTCAGCCCTAATACAAGTATTGATTTTATTTAATTACACATTTCGTTGTCAAACAGTTTGACTGAGATATGCTCATGTCTATCAGTGTATGTTACAAATGGAAAGCTGTGGCAAACATTTCAAACATTTCTTTCAATCCTGTCAGCGCACTAGGTGACAGCCATAGTAGTCCACACTGTCCCTTGGAAGCTTCTCTGAGTTTAGAATGAGGCACAGAATGGAAAATAGAAGGCAGACTGCATAACACAGAAGTAAATCCACATTAAAATCTCACAGACAGTAGTTTAAGATAAGCATCATGTAAAATCTCAACCTGTCATTCATTTTTTTGCAAAAAAAGCAATTTTAGTATTACACATTCTAAAATGGCCTAAGAACAAATTTCTTGTCTTCCAATATCAGATTTGAAATCCATTTGTAAAACGACAACAGTATACTTTCAAAATACGACCCCCTAGTCTTCTGCAACAAAGTGTGAGACAAACACTGATCAGCCATTGAATTACTTCCTGCAGGAATCTGACTAGTTGTATCCATTGAAAGCTGACTGATATTCAGCACATCCATCTGAAAGAGATAGCCATGCTGTCAAAACAATAAGCTTTTATTTTTTATGCAACATTGTCGTGTGTAGTGCACAATACAGATGTAAATGGTTTTCAACTCCTATTTGAGAACCATTTGTTAAAAACCAAATGATGTGGAGCTTCCCTCAGAGCAAGCTGATGTGTTAAAGCTGGGTTGGAAAGAAGATGATTTCTGTACAGTTGGTTTTACACACACTTGGTTTCTGATAATACATTTCAACACTGTTATATCACATTACTTCAGCAGCCATGGCAGGATTAGCAGCAACACTGCAAATGGCAGCGTCATCAGACAAAACTATAGCTTTGCGGTTTCCAAAAATGAAGGCATTCAAAGTCATTAGCATATAAAAGATTGAATAATGGCCTTTGCAGTGGTTTGCTAAAGAACACCAGATGTTGTTCACAGGAGATTTAAATCTGGGCGGCAAAGTGTTGCTACTTGTTCTTTAAATGAGACAGTCAAAAAGTACAATTGCACTTCCATCAAAAGTTCCATAGATATGGAAGCTCTTGCTATCTTAGCATTATTTTAACACGACAGTTATACAGAGAATATGTTATTACATGGACAGAAAATTCTACACTAAAGAACAAAAACTGAGTTGCCTTTTTCTCAAAAATGTATATAATTCTATAAAAAGAAATTGTAATATATTTGTATGTGGATTAGAACATGTTTAACAAGGAACATCTTTTAAAAAGCCGTATGGCAGAGAGTGACAGGTAAATGTAGATTCAGAGTGATGTAAAGAAAAGCAAACAGATGTTGACTAGGGCAAGGTTCAAGGAAAAATAAAGGATCAGCAAACTGTCATTATATTCTATACAGATTCTTAACATCTCCAGATTACATCAGTTCATGAACACACATCTATGAGGTTTTGAGGATTAAGTAGAGAAACTCATATTTCATGAATTGTTGTTTTTGGTTTGTTTGTTTTTTTCCAAGAAATCATGAACTTTTAAATGAGATTTTAATATCATGGTCTAAAATGGTTGATGGGAAGTCCTAGGACTAGCCAAGAAAACATTTACTAACTTTACATTATTGAGTTATAAATGTTACGCAGAATCACAGAATCACAGGGGCTGGAAGGATCCTTGAGAGATCACTGAGTCCAACCCCCTGCTAAAGCAGGTACCCTACAATAGGTTGCACAGGTAGGTGTCCAGATAGGTCTTGAATATCTCCATAAGAGACTCCACAATGTCTCTGGGCAACCTGATCCAGCACTCTGTCATCCTTACCATAAAGAAGTTCTTCCACATGTTAGTACAGTATTTCCTGCATTTGAGTTTCGTGCCATTGTTCCCTTCCCTATCACTACACTACACCCATTTACCTCCCATCTCCCTTTATAAACATTACATGTGATGCATTTGATGAAATCATTTGAAGGACACTGAGGATGAAAACTTGTCAGATTATGTCAGATATGCATGTACTGAACAGGTGTTTAGCTTAGGTAAGTTGTTCAGACTTCCCTCACAGTAAATTGATATTGAGTCAACTCATTCAACAGTAGTCAGAAGGCAATTCCTCTCCCTCCTACACTGAGTCAGCTGAGTAAGCTCTACTGCTATTCCCTGTGGTGTGAAATTATGTGTCCATACACAACAGCAGATACACATGGTAGACACCAAAGCTGAATCCATTCCTGATACTTATGCGGAGAGTACCTTATTTTCACCTGAGACATTAGGAGTAGTCAAAGCCAGATAAAGGTGTTTCAGCAGTGCAGGCAAACTTCAACTTCTCTGCTAATGAATTAGAAAGCTCTTGCTTTCCAGAGGGAATGACCTAGCTCACCACAGTCAGCCAGCAGGGCCAATTTGCCTTGGGGCTGCGACTTATGCAATCAAGAGGAGAGGTGATTGTGCAGTACTTGCATTATGTGCTTGCTCTAGGCAATTACCTATACAGTGCTGAGATGTAGCCAAAACCTACTGAAAGCAGTGTGAAGTCTGAATTTTCATTCCAAAGTCTTGGGATTAGATAATGCATTATCTAGGTAGCTGAGAAGTTCAGTTTTATTAACAGCAATATTCAAATGAAGGAGGTTTGGGCTACCAAAACACAAGACTATTAAAAATCAACCTTGTTTTCTGTCTGGATTTGAGATATTGGAGTCACTGGCAACAAACTGTTTTCAGAGTTCTCCATAAATATACAAAATAGAATTTTTTTTCTTTTTATATAAACTTCTTTTTTCCACACACACACAAAAAAAAAAAAAAAAAAAAAAAAAAAATTCATCTTTTCATAGTAGTCCAAAATGGGAGTAAGTTTCAACATATCAGAATTTCCTGTTGGATAGACTTGCTTTCTTTTCCTCTTATTTTAGAGCCTTTCCTAGAACAATGTCTGAAATATGATCTCTCTGATTTACCTCCTTTCTGCCTACACTGAACCTTTCTTTCTGCCCAACAGTTTGGATTTAACTTTCTTCAATCTTCTTATATTCTTCTTTTCAAATGTTAAATCTTTTGAATGATTTTACTGAGCTTGGTTTGCTTTTTCTACTTCTACTTGTCTTTCAGAAAAAGAAAGAAGTCACTTTTAAATCCTACTGCTATCACACATGGCCTGTTATATATCAACAAATTATATTTTTGTTTGATTCCAGAAGAAGTGGAGTCAGCAGTTGGAACCAGAAAATGTCCTTCATTTTTCTGTTTTTATTTGACAGCATGGTGTACAGAGTAAAATATTTATAGCATTTATTGCTCTTACATTTGCTCTTCCACACTGAAATGTCTCCATTTCAAATTAACAGTTTAGTTTAGGGATTTAACCTACAAATACTTTGTGTGTGCGTGTGTGTGTGCGATTTCTTAATTCCACTCTTGTTTTCTGTTTCTTAAAACAATTTACGTTCTCTCCTCCAAGGTGTAGCTTCTTCTGAGATATCAGAAAAACTTTTAAAAACATCAATATTATGAATAGTTTTGGAAAGCTCAGCTTTCCCTCCCAAGTGTCTAAGCTCATAATTTTCCCATTCAAGTACACAGATGACAGATGTACTAAGGGTGGGCTGTAAGCCAACCTTAACACTTCGCTGTCCCCATGTAGTGGCAATCCAGCTGAAGAGAGTTTGTCCGTCTAGCTCTTCTCTGCAGATATGAGTAGGTCTATTCTTACCTATCAACACAGACACCTCAACAGTATGAAGCAGTTCTCATTACAAAGTCAATAGATGGTGTTAAAATCCCCAGTAATCTTCAGCACCTGTACTCACTTTGTACTGCAAATACTTTGTAGTGCAAATAAGAGGAATGGTAGAACATGTAAACTAAAGTTTGTGACATCAAAGGCTTTGTGTTCCCTTACTCCTCCTAGAAAATAAGCTGTCTGCTACTCCCATTTTAATCCAAATGTAGCCCGTTCCTTGTCGAACACAGCATCTTCACAGAGCTCTTCTAGCCTTCCCCTCTCTTGTCTCTCTTCTCATTCCATTGCCCCTTACTAATCTGGATGAAGAAAGCCATATGAGTGCTCCTCAAGCAGCTATCTACTCCCACCTCTTCTCCAGCCACATGTGGACCATACAGTTGAAGCCTTTCTGGCCTTCAGTCTCCTGAGGAAACCGTGTTCTGGGGACTTTAATCAAGAAAAAATTTAACATTTCTATCAGTGTGCACGTGCTTACAGTTAAGCAGAAGCTTAAATATAAGTGGTTTGTAAAATTAAGGCCTAATTCTGGCAGAGGATTATGCATTGGTAGTTTAAGTTCTTCCTCCCAAAGAGCTATATAAAGTCCCTCTGCAGGCCCAGGTTCTGAAGCAGTGGGGCCAAAATCATCCCTGGAATTACACTGGTTAGGCTTCCAAAAACAATTCTGGAAAGAAAACAGTCTGTGAGCCCAGCAGATGATTTTGATTATAAAGAATATGTTCCTAAAAGTAAGTTTACAGAGACTCAAAGCGCTACAGTGTTATTAACTACTAAAACAAAATGTGAATAAAAGACACTTTCAAAGATAACATACACTTATGGTTAAGAATTACCTATCAGCTTTTTCAAAGAAAATAGGCCCTGAACAAAAAACAAGATACTGAGGGGCGGAACTTGTAAGCGTGCTTTGTCTTCACCATCTACATTCTGGAAACATTTTTTGAGGTTGCATTACCCAAAGCAGCCAAATCACCCCTAATTTAGAAGTGAGATTAAATAGGCTTTCTCTAAAAGCCTGTTAAAACAAACTCCTCCATTTCTTTTTCTCCCAACCCCTTTTGTTATCCCTGCTTCACATTTTCACAACCTCTTGTGTGTGCGTTTGCATGCATGAGTTTCAATTATCACAAGAGCTGCTATTTGCAAGGCATGAGTTTTTATGAATAAAAGAGCCAGAGCTCATGTGCCAGCCTACCATTTCCCCCACTGTAATAAAATTAGCTTAAAAAACATGGCATTTCAAAAAACTTTACATTTGGATCACTTTCATATGTTCTTGTAGGTTTTGAGCTGTTTCATGGGGAGAATGGGAATAGAGTTCAATTTATTTACAAGAACTTAAAACTTACATACAGTTCACTGAAGACTAGAAGGAGGCTTTAAGGACTGAAGGACAATGAAGAAAACTCACATGTAAATAACAAGAATGATGGAAAAATCACAGATTTTAATAATTCTTTTTCCTTAATCTCTTCCCCTGCTCCAAAATATTTCCCTTTTTTTATTAGCTTGTTTTTCCTTGTATTTACCTCAGATATACATGCAACCATACTCTTTGCTGCTGATAGCCCATCTGCCCTATAATCCTAAATGTGAACTGTCACAGTTTGCCAGTAACCTCCTCTTTTCTTATTTCTGTTGTTTTTTACTGGTTCTTCTCAAATTTTATGGGAAAAAAAAGCATATTAGTATTCCATTTTAATTCTCTTTTTCCATTCTGATACTAATGAATCTATTGGTATTTTCTAAGGAAGCAGTCAGATTTCCTAGTTTTTGAATTACTATGCAGCAACAGTCCAGACACATATGCCTTATTCATCACGCTCAGTGATGAAAAGTGTATTCAATAGAATTATGGACATGATCAGGGTTGACCAGAGAAGTGCAAACACTGAGGCACCAACAAAGTCAAGTTATTATCTAAATTGATGGGTGAAGTACTGCAATTTTGGATTTACATGTCCCATTCACATGCTGGATATTGCTATGCTGACAGACATGGACAAACCTTCTCTTACTGGCCCCAAAACTGGAGACACCCACACAGGCAGGCTGACATATGCTAGACTGTGTCCAAAAGCAGTCTGGCAGTATTAGTCCAATGCTGCACCTGAACTGAAGAGCTTGGCCAAGGGCTTACTACCTTGGATGCCTCACCAGACTAACACAGCTGGGGTCCATCTGGATCCAAATGCTTATTTTCATAGAAATTTAGGCTTGCTGCAGCTGCGTGGCCACAGAGTTGAAACCTCGGCTGGGTAAACGTAGCTGCCCGTAAGACCAAGCTCTAAATACACTTTTTTTTTTTTTTTTTTTTTTTTTCCAGAGCAGAAATAAACATAAAGCACTGAGGGAGAGAAAGGTAGACAAGAACCTTTTCAGTCTAGAATGGTATGGGAAGGTCATAGATGAGTAGAGGAGAGACAAGGAAGATACGAAAATCCGAAAAGAAAGGCCAGAATGGGAACTGTCTGCTAATTCCTGATGCTGCTCGTTGTAATTTAGAAAAATACACACAATGCCTGAAACTACATGCAAACCCTTGTTGAAAAGAAAATAATCTCTGATTTCTGTGTGCACACAAAAAGCTGCAGCTTATGTTTAATTTCTTGTATTTTTTTCAGTTTCCAAGGGAACAGAACATATAGTGATTGAAAGCACATGTTGCTAAATTGATGCCCTGGAAAAATCCCAAGTGGCTTAATGTCACGCAGTGTAATTTAATTTGCATTAATAGTACAGTGTGCCAAAAACACTGCTGGTAGTGTGAGGTTTGGTGAGTGCACTACCGCAAACAGCAAAGGAAAAACATATCAACATTTTAGCAAACTGGATACCCTCATTTGCAAATGATATCCAGAGTTTGAATCACAAAATTATTTAGATGCCTAAATGCCACTGTCATTGTCACTTTGAGAGACAAGGTGTGTCTTACTTTATGGGGGTGTCTGCATTTTGAATCATGTTACAAACGTATAGCAGAGGGATATTTATAATGAACTTACTCTGGACTCATGCCGCAGATTCCAGTAGTATTCCCAATAATTTCAATGATCTAAAATATAAAACTGGTAATATCAATAAAACCAATAAGTGTTTCCATTCTAATGCATGGTAATAACAGCATACCCAAAGCTTAGAGATTGACAAAAAATAAAGATAAAAGGCATACATTAAGATTAAGATCTGCAGAAGGACTGTTAGGATCAAAATCAATAGGCTTAGTTGCTGACAGGTGAAGTTCTAGCACCATTAACAGTCAGCACAAACCTTCTTCAGGTAAGGAACTGGCTAGAGGGCCGTGCCCAACGGGTAGTGGTTAATGCAGTTTAGTCCAGTTGGTGACCTGTGGTGTCCACCAGGGGTCAGTACTGGGGCCCATCTTGTTTAATATCTTTATTGATGACCTGGATGAGCAGTTTGAGTTTACTCTCAGTAAGTTTGCAGATGACACACAAGGGACAAGTTGGGAGATAGTGTCGATCTGCCTGAGGGTAGGGAGGCCCTTCAGAGGGATCTAGACAAGCTGGATCACAGGGCTGAGGTGAATGGGATGAGGTTCAACAAGGCCAAGTGCCAGGTCCTGCACTTTGGCCACAATAACCCCATGCAGCACTATAGGCTTGGAGCTGAGTGGCTGGAAGGCTGTGAAGAATAAAGGAACCTGGGGGTGTTGGTTGATGCTTGGCTGAACATGAGCCATTAGTGTGCCCAGGTGGCCAAGAGGGCCAACGGCTTCCTGGCCTGCATTAGAAATAGTGTGGCCAGCAGGAGCAGGGAGGTAATCATGCCCCTGTACTCAGCACTGGTGAGGCCAGGCCACACCAGTTTTGGGCCCCTCACTACAAGAAAGACATTGAGGCCCTGGAACGTGTCCGAGAAGGGCAACGAAACTGGTGAGGGTCTGGAGCACAAGTCTTATGAGGGGCAGCTGAGGGAGCTGGGATTGTTTAGTCTGGAGAAGAGGAGGCTCAGAGGAGACCTCATTGCACTCTACAACTTCCTGAAGAGAGACTGTGATGAGGAGGGGTTTGGCCTCTTCTCCCACGCAACAAACAGGATCCGAGGAAATGGCTGCAAGTTGTATCAGAGGAGGTTTAGATTAGACACAAGGAGAAACTTTTTCTCTCAGAGAGTGGTCAGGCACTGGAATGGCCTGCTCAGGGAGGTGGTGGAGTCACCGTCCCTGGCAGTGTTCAAGAGGCGTCTGGATGAGGAACTGTGAGATATGATTTAGTGACTTGTGATAGCAGTGGTAATGAGATGGTTGGACTAGGTGATCTTGTAGGTCCTTTCCAACCTTGTGATTCTATGATTCTATGATTCCATGAGTGGATGAATAGAGGGGAAACATGGTGATTGGTCTTCAAAACACGAGGAAACAGAAAGTGCAGAATTACGTGATTTTTGTTAAATTTAATTCCCAGACAAAAATATTGGAACAAATAACCAAACTATTCATAGTCAGCTACAAAAAAACAAAGGGAAAATTAATAACCTATATGGATTTATCATGAGTAAAAAATCTGGGGGCCAGAAAAAAGAAAGTGCATGTTATGCATCTGGATTTGACTTAGTTCCAACAGTAATTTATATAATATACTTATTAAATCTATACCTGATACAAGGAGGAGAGGATCTGTAAGGTGTGTTAGAGGACACGTGTGAATTCAAATAGATGTGAACAAATTAAATTCATAGTATGAAAAGAGTGTGCTATTCAGTCTAGAAAAGTCTGAAGCTTTGCATGTAGACTGAAACAATCCATTACACGAATAGAATATAATTAGCAAAGTACTAGGAAACAGGATTGGAGGAGAGAGGGATTAGTTGAGGATCAGTCAATAGCATTAGACTGTTATGAGAAAGGCAAACATCATATTGTTAAATAAACAGAGGTATAGCTTGTAAAACATCTCACATAATCCTTCAGGATTTGTCAGGATTACTGCACTGTGCACAGTTTCTAACCACAAGGCATTAACATCTTTTTGAGCAATGCAGGAATAGATTGCCTGGGGAAGTTGTGGAGTTTCTGCCAGTCTTGAAAACAGGGCAAGCAAGCATCTGTCATGAGTACTCAAGATGTACCTACTTAGCATTCTGAGTAATGTGAAGGAAAGGCAACAGTATGGACCACATTAATGTGATCCGAAAAATAAGCATTACTAGCAAAATTCAAAAAAAAAAAAATAAAAAATTAAAAGAACACTGAGTTGTGATAGTTAGCATAGTAATGGAAAATCAAATATCTTAAAATTAAACAAACATGCATACCAGTATCTATCATATGATATAAACTGCACCTTCACGTATCTGTAGAAAGGTTGCCTGGAAACCTGAAGGCCATCTGCTCAGTAATGCTTAAGTAAGCTGCTGGCGCAGTTTGTATGTGAGCTGCTCAGTTGTTAGATCTGCTCGATCCAACAATATTCAGAGGCTCAGAAGTGTCGCCCTGTAATGCTGTAGCAATCACTGTTGATAGGTGAGCACCCTAGCATAGGAGTCATGCTAGGAGATGGCAACAGAGCAGTAAGCTCATCACTTGCTGCTGTTCTTGCTCAGAACTCAGAACTGCAGTTCCTGCAGAGGAGCCCAAATATTTCAGTTAGCTAATGGAGACAGGTTTTCTTTTTCAATGTCTGGAGCAAGGCACAGAATCACAGAATCATAAGATTTGGAAGGGATCTCTGGAGATCATGTGTTCAAACTCCCAGCTAAAGCAAGTTCCCTAGAGTAGGTTACACAGGAAAGAATCTACGTATATTTACAGGAATCCGGATATATTTACAGAATCCAGGCATATTTTTCCAGAAATGTTTATAGAGGAGAGTCCACCAACTCTCTGGACAGCTTTGTCACCTTCAAAGTAAAGAATTTTTTTTCTTACTTTCACATGGTACTTACTTTCTTCCAATTTGTGCCCACTGCACCTTGTCCTGTTGCTGTACACCACTGAAAAGAGCCTAGCCCCATCCATTTGACTCCCACCTTTTAGGTTTTTATAAGCATTGATCCCTTCTTAGTCTTCTCCTGGTTGAACAGTCTTAGGTTTTAGTCTTTCCTCATACAAGAGAAGCTCCAGTCCCCTAACCATCTTCATGGCTCTCCATTGGGCCCTCTCTATAAGTTTCCCATCTTTCTTGAAATAGGATTCCAGACCTGGACACAGTACTCTGAATGTGGCCTTCCCATAACAGTGTGGGAGAAGAGCCTCCCTTGACCTGCTGGCCAGTTCTTTATAATGTACGTTAGCATACAGGTCCTCCAGGAAGATATGCTATGGCACATGGAACAGAAGGAGGTGATATAGGTCAACCAGAATGGCGTCACCAAGAACAGATCCTGACTGCCTAACCTAATGGTCTTCTGTGATGGTGTAACTGTGTAGGTGGACAGGAAAGAGCCACTGATATCATCAATCTAACATTTAGTAAGGTCCAAACTACATCCTTCTCTCCAAATTAGAAAGATGTGGATTTGATGGGTGGATTGTTTGATGGACAAGGAACAAGATGGTACCCAGAGAGGGTTAGTCAATGGCTCAATATCCGGATGGAAATCAGTGACTAGTGGTATCTCTCAGGGGTCACTACTGGGACAAGTGCTCTTTAATATCTTTATCAATAACACTGACAGTGGGATTGAGAGCAAGTTTGCCTATGACACTAAACTGTGGGGTCCGTCAACACACAAGGGACAAGATACCATCCAGAGGAACTTACGCTGAGCAGTGGGCCCAGGTGAAAAGCTTGAGGTTCAACAAATCCAAGTGCAAGGTCTTGCATCTAAGTCATGGCAATCTCTACTACCAGTACAAGCTGGGGGATGTAAGGATGGAGCATAACTCTGCTGGAAAGAACCTGGGGATACTTGCAGATGGCAGGCTGGGCATCAGCAAGCAATGTGCCCTTGCAGCCTAGAAAGCAAAAGGTATCTTGGGCTTCATCAAAAGCAGCATGGCCAGCAGGGCAAGGGAGGTGATCCTGCCCCTCTTCTCTGTGCTGGTGAGACCTCACCTGGAGTACTGCATCCAGATGTGAAGTCCTCAGTGTAGGAAAGATGTGGATCTGTTGGAGCACATCCAGAGGAGGGCCACAAAAATGATCCAAGGGATGGAACATCTCTCATATGAGGACAAGCTGAGAGAGCTGGAGTTCTTCAGCCTGGAGAAGAGAAGGCTGCAGGGAGACCTGATAGAGGCCTTTCAGTATCTAAAGGGTAGCTATAAGAAAGAAGGGGACAGATTCTTTAGCAGGTTCTGTTGTTGTAGAACAAGAGGAAATGATTTCAAACTAAAAGAATGGAGATTTAAATTGGATATAAGGAAGAAGATTTTTACAATAAGGGTGATGAAGCACTGAAATGTGTTACGCAGAGAAGTAGTGGATGTCCCATCCTTGGATACATTCAAGGTCAGGCTGGATGGAGAACTGAGCAACCTGATATAGCTATAAGTGTTCCCATTAACTGCCACGGAGTTGGAACAGATAATCTTTAAGCTCCCTTCCAACTTAAACATTTCAATAATTCTATGATTCTGTAACATTGTCCTTCTTGGCCACAAGGACGCACTGCTAGATCATGCTCAACCTATTGTCCACCAGGACATCCAGCTCCTTCTCCCTAGAGCTCCTTTCTGGTAGATCAGCTATTCCTCCCCACTTTTGTATTATTAACAAACTTGCTGGGGGTGCATTCTATCCCTTCATCCAGGTCACAGCACATGGCACAAATAAAACAGGAAAACTGTTGCTCTTGTTCACTGTTTGCTTCTTGCTCCATGCCAGAACAAAACTGCAACCATTCTATGTCGCATTCAGGCATGTTTAAATGCAATGCTCACATCTGTGAACTGTGCTTGTTGCTCTACCTGGTGTTAAGCCTGCTGATGAGCAACACCTACAGAGGTATCCTTGAATCTCAGACACCCTGAGACGGGTATCTGTGGTGGAAAGAAGAGAACAAGATTTATCCTACTGATGTTCTTGCTTAAGGTGATGCATGCTGTGATTACTCCATGTGTGGTAAGTGGCAGCAGTTTTTGCCAACTTTTGACCACCTGCAGGTTCAAGCTGCAAGAAATGATCTTGTCCTAAGTTAAACAACTGTGTCCATGGTCATAATGTATTTTGTAGTGGATCATATAACAAAAGATAAGAGCTTATTTGCTACTTTTTTTCAGCTCAGTGTTATCTTAAAAGTTTATTTATTACTATATCATCAGTGAACAAATGCATGCTGCCTCATATGCACTTCTAAGACATAGTGATACAAAACAGATCAAAGACAAACACAAAAGTTTTGGTCACCTGAAAATTGAATGGAAATGTATTATCTACCCTGCTTTCAAAGTAGACTACAAGTAATTATATCATGGCACATACATTGGCTGTTTTTTGCTGGCACATGTTTCACTCCACAAAAGCTGTATTAAAAATTAAAATGTGAATTCGGACTCTGGACATTTTACTTACATCAGTTTTGAGCTTTTGCTGGCTCTGTTTTATTATATTCTGTTAAGGATTTTGCAACCACTGCACAAAGAGTAGGCCAAATCTATCCCTTGAAAACAAGTTTCAGGTCGAGATAAATTTAGTTCACTGGGAGGTGGAGTAAAATTGGAAGTTAGAGCTTTAGCTCATTTAAGTTCTTCAAAGTGAAGGCAAGTATCTATATCTATTATAAAATAGATGATTCAACATCTTCCTGTATTATAAGCTTAGTCTTTGTCTTTATAATTTTGCATTTAGCTTCCAAGACCAGGTTGGATGGGGCCCTGGGCAGCCTGGTCTAGAGCCAGATCTGAACGTTGGTGGCCCTGTCTGTGGCAGGGGGTTGGAATTTGGAATTTGTTGATTGGGTCCCTTCCCAAGACATTCTGTGATTTTATGACTCTTCTAGACCCTGGTCATTCAGATCCCACATTTGCTGGAGTCATTTATAAAGCCTACCTCCCTAAGGGAAAAGTTCTAGTAGCATAATTTTAGTGTTATCAGTGCATCTTTAGCATATGGTTACCTCACATCAATCCATGTAGTTCAGTCTTCCTATGTATTTCTTAGCATGATTAATAGTTTCTATGAAATAGAGAGCCTTAGAGCTGTAAAGCTTTTGCTTTTTGTTAGCTCCCAAAGGTATCTTTGTGTGTTGTTATTATGCATAAAAAATTCCCTTTTTGGTGCCGTGACTGTGTTGCAGATAAACATGCTAAAATATTCAGCTCAAGAGTTCAACTCTTTAGAGTCTTTTTAGCTTCAGAAATGCTTGGTGATATGGCTGGTCACATAAAGTCTGTTGTGCCCCATTTCAAAAAAGGAATACTACCTCTGCTAGCAGAGCCAAGTTCACCACTCCTAAAGACCCCTGGTAAGAGGGGCACCTAAGTTGGACCTTGCCTTAGCAGAAGACACCTATCTCCTGTGCCTATCCATGGATTTTAGCAAGACTTCCTAATTTAGCTGACTAAATTATATGCCTCTGGTGGGGTTTTGTGAATACATCCAGCTTTCTAATGTAGAAAGTCCATAGAGGGAGGAAGGGACCCACTGATTTTTTCCCATATTTTGCTGTCTCTATCCTTTTGGCATTATAAATAAAGTTAAAGCTGTATTTTGGTTGTTTCTTTTTTTATTTTATTTTTGGAAGTCACTGGCAGAATCTGAAGAGTCAGACACTTAAATGAGCTGGTTTTTGATTCATCTTGTGCTGAGTTAGGCCCATGCTATTCTTTTCATCTTCCTTTCATCTTCTCTTCTGTTGCCATTGTTTCTGAATCCAAATTTTTTCTCCTCTGCCAGAACATACTCATGTAATGAGCACAAGGCAGTGCTCTTATTCCACTTTTATTCTAGTTCAATTTCTATTATAAGCTTCACGAAAGGACAACTTGTTGTTGTTGTTGTATGTTTGTTTTTAGTCATGCATGTACTGTACAAAGACTGGCTTTTTTTTTAATGTTAAAAAGGTCCATTCTAACAGATTAATATTCATACCTGAGAAGTTATCAAAGAAAAGACTCCTGCAAGTTAATCTGCTTCCATCTTCCCTCAACTACTCTTCTGATCAAATTTACAAACACTGTTTTCACAGCTTTTTCTGTGAGGAACTCTGCTCTGGGCAGGCGCATTTCATGCTGAAGCAAGGGATCACCTCAGTGGGCAAAGCGAGTCCCAGACTGTGAGTACCGTGAGACTGCCATGCACCATTGCCTGCTCATAGTTGCAGTGCTCTGACATGGCATGGCAGGGTCAGCAGCAGTGGGGCTGCACCACAAAGATATAAAGGCAGTGCCCAGGGAGTGAAGCAATCAAGGATTGTGGCGAGCAGAACTGGCAGAAGGCAAAAGGCAAGGTACATCAGAAGTGTGTGGTGTGACTGTTTGTGCAGGGCACACTGCTCTTCTCATCTGGGGTCAGGAAAGGAGAGCTCCCTATCAATACCAATGTGGTTTCCACCCGGCGTGGCAGGCAGGCAGAAGCAGAAACACAGATGGCCCACAGCCTCCACCTAGGAATCAGAGAGGGAGGTGGACATTAAGAGGTTTGAACTGACACATGCAGACTGGCAGTCCCCTCCTAAATCCCTGCTTGGGGTAGAAGTAAACCAGTTTCCCACCCAGA
Organism: Meleagris gallopavo; assembly: GCF_905368555.1. Taxonomy (NCBI): domain Eukaryota; kingdom Metazoa; phylum Chordata; class Aves; order Galliformes; family Phasianidae; genus Meleagris; species Meleagris gallopavo. The sequence goes on along the minus strand of NC_139435.1, from coordinate 14,404,176 downwards.
GGATAAAGGACATGATAACACTCAACGTGAAGGGGGATGGATCCTCATCTGCTATAGCAGAAGGAGGTGTCTTCTGCCTAACCCTGCAGTTCCCCAGGGCAACTGATACAAGGTTCTGGGGTTGAAAGCAGAAGAGGGACAGGATAGCAGACAGAGCCCAGGAAGCTACAAGCAAACTAATCAGGGCCCACTGATCCAAGGAATCGTGGCAAATTAGCGCAAACAAAACAGAGCGAACAGTCTTAGTAACTGGGGATTCCTTCCTAGGGCACTGAGGTACCCATTCGCCACCCAGATAACCTCTCCTGAGAGGTTTGCTGTCTGCTGGGGATACACGTCAGAGATGTTAAGAAGACTATTACATCTGATAAAACAAGCAGATTACTACCCACTCATTGTCATTCAGGTAGGTCACAGGATGCTGCAACAAGGAAATTACAGAATATTAAAAGGGACTTTGCATCCTGTGAAAAGACTCTGAAGGGATCAGGAACCCAAGTAGTTTTCTCTATCCTCCCAACTGGTGGGTGGGACCCAGAAAGAAGGGGTCAGGTAAATTACTAGCTGAGAGGATCATGTCAGGATCAGGGTTTTGGGTACTATGATCTTGAGTAGGCCTTAGAGAGACTGGATATGTGGGTGTCAGATGGAAGTAAATGAGCAGGTAGGGCAAAAGTGTTCTGAGGAGCAAGCTGGCTGGATGGGGGGAGGGGATGGAGTTCCTTGTGACGGAGTAGGGATATAAATGCTGTCATTTTAGGAAACTGCAGGGAAAATCCTCTCTGTTGTCCCATAGGATCTTGTGAGGACTCTTCAGAGAAGATTACGCTGCACATTTTGCTTCCTTCAAGTGCCTATATACCAATGCATGCAGCATGGGGAATAAACAGGAAAAACTAGAGGTTCGTGAGTGGTCACAGGGCCATGATCTCATTGCAATCTTGGAGACAGGTGGGACAGCTGATATGACGGGAAAGCTGCCACAGATGGCTATGTAGGAAAGACAGGCTGGCCAGGTGATGTGGTGCTGGTGTTCCTTATGTGAGCGAGCAAGTAGAATGTATCAGGCTCCACCTGAATGATGAACCAGTGGAGATCTTATGGGTAAGAATTAAGTGACACTGTTATGGATGTGTACTACAGACCACCTGATCAGGAGGAGGAAGTTGGAGGCCTTCTACAAACAGCTGGAAGTAGCCTCATGATCCCTTTTGCTAGTTCTTATGGGAAAATTGGGTCATTCTGATATTAGTTGGGTAAGCAACAACATAGACAGACACACGCGGTTCAGGAGGTTCCTGCAATGCACTGAAGATAATCTTCTAACACCTGGATGCCAAGTGGAGGAATCTACAAGGAGAGATGTCCTGCCTGACCTTGTCCTTACTAACAAGGAAGGGCTGGTCAGGAATGTGAAGAGTGGGTACAGCTTGGGATGCAGTGATCATGAGATGATGGAATTCAGGATCTTGTGTGGAAGAAGCAAAGTAATTAGTAGAATTGCTGCCTGGTCTTCAGGACAGTCAAATTTGACCTCTTCAAAGACCTACTTAGAGGTAACCCATGGACTAGAATGTTAGAAAGTAAGGGTACCCATGACATCTGGTTAACACTTAAACTACTTTTGAACTTAAGATCTGTGCTAAGTGTAAGAAACCAGGGAGAGGATAGATAAACTAAAAGAAAAGAAGAAGGTCCATGAAATGTGGAAAAACAGACCTGTCCACTTGGGAAGAATATAGGAATATTGTCAGGGCTGGTAAAGATGCAACAAAGAAAGCTAAGGCCCTCTTGGAATTGAATCTTACAAGCAAGGATAATAAGAAAGGGTTTTTTTAAGTATGTCCACAGAAAAAGGAAGAATAGGGAAAATGTGAGTTTCCTACTAAATGAGTCGTGTGTCCTGGTAACAGGAGATGCTGAGATAATAGGGATACTGAATGCCTTCTTTGCTTCAGTCTTTGTAATAAAGACTGCCCCTTGGGAATCACAACCCCAAAGATAAGAGAGAGAGTCTGAGGAATGAAAGGCTTCCCTACGGGTGAGGAGATGATGATCAGAGAGCATTTAACAAAAATCAGCATACACAAATCCATGGGCCCCAATAGGATGCACCTGTATTTACTGAGGGAGCTGGCAGAGTTGATTGCTGAATTGCTCTTTATCGTCTTTGAAAGGTCCTAGCAAATGGGAGAGGTTCCTGAAGACAGGATAGCCAGTGTCCACTCCAGTCTTCAAAAAGGGCAAGAAGGAAGATCCAGGAAACTACACGCCAGTCAGTCTCACCTCCATCCCTGGAAAGGTGATGGAACAGCTTGTTCTGGATGCCATCTCCAAGAAATTGGAAGAGAAGAAGGTTATCAGGAGTAGTCAACATGGATTCACCAGGGGGAAAACATGCTCAACCAAGCTGGTAGCTTTCTATGATGTCATCCGCAGCAGGTTAGATGGGGGGAGAATAGTGGATGTTATGTACCTTGACTTCAGCAAAGTGTTTGATACCATTTACCACAACATCCTTGTTGTGAACCTTGGAAAGTGTAGGATATGAGTGAATGGTGAGGTGAGTTGATAACTGGATGACTGGCAGAGCTCAGAAGGTTGTCATCAATGGGGCAAAGACTGGTTGGAGGGCTGAAAGTAGCAGTGTTCTCCAGGGATTGGTGTTGGGTCCAGTCTTGTTCAACATCTTCATTGGCAACTTGGATGAAGGAGTAAAGTCCACCCTCAGCAATTTTGCTAATGATACAGAACTGGGAGGTGTGGCTGACACACAGGAAGGCTGTGCTGCCATTGAACAAGACCTAGACAGACTGGAGAGTTTGACAGGGAAGAACCTGATGAGGTTTAACAAGATCAACTGTAGTCTTGCACCTTGGACATTCATCAGTACAGGGAAGTGGGAGGCAAATGGATGAAGTCAGGCTCTTCTTGGTGCTGTTTAGCAATACGACAACAAGCAGTAGCTTAAAACTTGAACATAGGAAATTCCAAGGAGCGGTGGAACGGGTTGCCAAGAGGGGCTGTTGAGTCTCCTTCTATGGAGATATTCAAGATCCATTTGGAAACCTACCTGTTCAACCTATTGTAAGGAACCTGCTTTAGCGGAGGGATTGGACTCAATGATCTCTTTCCAACCCCCGCGATTCTGTGATTCACTATAGAAAGGCATATACCTGTATGCCTGTGTGTGACATTTCTTTTTCCCATAATTTTTTTTACATGTTGTCTTTCTACATTACAGAACCCCGGAAGGAGAACAGTTTTTACATTGCAAAGCACTTTGCATCTGGTAAATGACTTAGAAATAATAAATAATGTTTAAAAATGTTTGTGAGATGACAAAAAGAACAAAGATACTTGTAAATATTCTACATAAATAAATATGTTCTGGAAAAAAAAAAAAAAACAATAGTTGATCACCATTAATCTATAGTGACTACAGTTTTAATATATTTCTCGTTATTGTGCCAGGGAAAATATAAAACAAGAAGCTGATCTGTATTCCAAAATGATTTCAGCTATAGGTTTGGTAGACGTTGATTACTAAGGTTGAAAGTTTTCCTCACATTTGTCTTAATTTTTTTGATAGTTTAGTCCCACAAGCTCAGGCATTGCTGCATATCATTTGCCACTAATATGTGCACTTACATTATCAATATCCCTTGAAAAATTCCAGTAGGCTTCTCAGGGCTTTGAACCAAACTCTCTCTGTTTCTTAATCTGTTTAAAGTTAGGAAGTTTATAAACATGAGTGGTTAAATAAACCTTAATTCAGAAAGGTCACCTGATTTTTTTTATATTTTATATACCCACAAGAACATAATACGGTCAATATAGTATACAGGCAGCAGATGGGTTAGTCAGTCTTGAAGACTCACATAGCTTAAATATGCAATTCTTTTCCCATATGTTGTCTGTATCTTGTATGTTTTTGAGATTTCTCTGTTGTAATTGCTTTTATTGCAGACTCTGACAAACTGTTCTATCTATTTTCTGTAATCACCAAAGAAATTCCTCTTGCATTCCTTGCAGGCTTGACCCACACTTTAGTTTAAACCATGCCTTGAGTTCTCTCTCACTTGGCATGAACTCAAGTAAGGTTTACCATCTGCCCGTATTTCCTTCCGAATTTTGTATATTTCGGTAAAATCAACTCATAGTTACCTTTCCCTAAAGAAAACAGAGCTTTTTTTCCTGTAGTTTCTCTCTGTAAACAACTTCATGAGGTCAAGGAACCACGTCTGAAAAAAAAGAACTGTATGGAAATATTTATTATTGTAATGGATGACCAGGTCAGTGAGGGAAAAACTAACTGACCGTGTTTATTTTCCACAGAAGTAAAGTTCATCTCTGAAAAACAATGCTGTAAGTAGATTCCAGTTACTTAAAAGAAAAAAAAAAAAAAGCTTATTAATAAATAATTACAAAAAGGTGCAAACATTTCTGTATGAAGGAATTATAACCAAGGTTAACTATTAGTTTACATTTTGCTTCCTGGCTAGTCCTCAGGCAGAGAGCACTTCTCTTGCCGTGATACTAACAGTGCAAAACTTAGGGACTTCCTGGGTATCATCTTTAAAACATTCTCTTGGTGTAATTCTACTTTTTTTTCGTTAAGTACATTTGATGGAATATAATGAAGAAAAATGAATGTAGTGAAACAGATTATGTTCTGACATTTGGTTTTAGTTCACAGTAGGATGAGAGAAAATAACATATTTTCCAATAAGCATCGTTTTGAAATGAATGTGCAGCAGAAATACTTCATCAGTAATAATTTCTTTTGTTTTTCAGAAACTGCTTATAAATCTAGAATAATGAAACAAGCCCTGACTGATCTAATGATAAACACAGCTAAATACATATACCATAAACAAAAGATGTTTGTTTATCATTATGGAACATACTTTGATTTTCCCACTGCTAAAAATTTGACAAAATATTATAATCATTTACCTTGAGCTAGAGCACATTGTTCAGAGAAGACTGGAAAGATCTCTGCCAGACATTTCTGATTTATCTAGGCTCTCAGGAAGAAAGAAAAAAAAAAAAAGATTTTGAATGTTCTTCAAAAAAAAATCTGAATGTTCTTCTTGTTTCTGGAATCTAAAATCCTGACTTTTGGAAGATAGCTTTAGAAATAAACCTTGATAAAACCTAAAAACTTTAACATGTCTAATAGTTCACAGACTTCTTTTTCTTATCTTCATTATCATCCTAACAGTAATTAATCAAAGAAACAACAACAATTAAAAACAAGTACATTAAAGATTAACTGAATACACTGGTTAAACAGGCAGATAAGTACCACATCTATTTCTATGTTTTTAGATTTCTTGAGTAATGGGTCTTACTAAAAAAAGATTGACTTTTCTACACTATTTTTTTTTTCTTCTGATTTCTGTGCTTTATGCTTTTCCTTTTCATGAAGACTTTACTCTCACCTAATTCCATACAGCAAAAAAAAAAAGAAGTTTAAACGTTGTGAGTTTCTGTGGTCTACAGACTGGGAGAGGAACATCCAGAAATCAATTCAACATTGCTACTTATGTTGAATAAAAGTAAATATCAGCAAATAAGTCAGCTTTCTTTCACAGTGCTACTTTATTGAATGTTATAATAAAGCCCACTGAGTTAGGCCTGCAGGATGGTCAACATTACAGCTAAATGGACTCCAAATGTTGAGGGACTTTGATGACTGGAGCTACTTTGGTCTGTAAAAATGTCCTTTGGAAAAGAAAAACAAACAACAACAACAAAACAACTGGGAAAACTCAGACATTTTTAAAAAATTAAGAATATGTAACTGAGAATTAATTAAAATTGATATAGTCTCTCTTGCTTCAAATTGTACAAAAGGTGTGCAGTATTATTAAATATTATGTAATCTATGAAATATGACATTTAACTTTATTTTAATATTATAAGCTAAATAAATCTGTTAACAAGAAACATTAAAAAGTTATGCAGATACTTTGATTCATTGATTTTATAGTTATTGAAATTATTATATGCAAGTTCATAATCACTAATAATTGACATAAGCACTATACCTGATTTTTCTTCTACTGATGTGCTAGAACTTAGTGTAATACCAAAGAAATTCCACTGCAGACCATCAGCTAACTTGATTTGTCAGGAATTACTTTTGTATGGCATTATTATTCTGAATAGTATACAGCATTTTGGCAAGCAAACAAAACAAAACAAAACAAAACAAAACAAAAAGAGGAAAGGAAAAGGTATGACAAAAATTTTCTCTTGTCCCTTTCTAGCTGTGTTCTCATAAGCAGATCCAGTGCAACCTATTCATCTTCCATAACAAATCATGTCATAAGGCTGAGTTTTCTTACAGCCTCAACAAATTCCTCAAGAAGATGACAGTTGAGTAAGGAATACATAATCCTGCAACTTTATCAACATGGAAGTCAAAGTTCGTAATCTCTTTTACTCACTGATCTCTACCACTTTGGCCTGTAAAAGAAGTGAAGTTTGATTCTCTATTCATTTGAGAACAGAGATTTAGCCATTGTTTATTGGGCACAAGGAAGTTATCTCCTATGCATATTCATTTCAAGAGAATTAACATCTAGCATTGTCTTTCATAACCATAATATCTTGATATTGTCCAGCACAGGTGGCCAATAGCTTTTTATCACCTGAGTAAAACTGTTTAGTCTTAGAGGTGGATATTTTGGTGCTTTTAAGTGCTAACAGTAACTGCTGATCTATTGTCTGATATGCTTTCATATATAGTATCATCAAATGCTAAGGTGCTGTATTTATGTTCAGCTCTGGTGCAGAGAAGAAATCAGCAACCACCAAGGAATCTGAGTTCTCTCTCACCTCAGCATATATACACATGATACAGTGTGGAAACCTGCAGGCCTACCCAATTTTTCCCTACAAAAAGCTTTGGAGAGGAAAAAAAAATCCATGACGGTGAGCTGGATGTCATGAATGTACCCTTCTATGCCAGCTAGTTGCAGCAAAGCAGTTGTCTAACCTACATCACATTAGGAAACAGTAGCTTTACAAACAAATAATTTCTCCTCTAAAATGCCTTCCTTATAGCTTTGACCTCATTTACTAAACAGTTTTCATCATAAAATAGCATGATTAAAAATAAACAAAAAAAAAGTTATTTTCTTAGTGATTGGGTTTTGATTGTTTTATTTGGAATAATACTGTTCAGCTACCTAATGCTTCCACCCTGAGGAACAGAGTAGAAATTATGTAAGCTCCATACACTCATGAAATAGGAATAACAACCAGTCAAATAGCCATGAAAGAATTAGAGAATTGCCCAGGTTGGAAAAGACCTACAAAATCATCAAATTCAACTGCAACCTAACCATACTACCCGAATAACCCTCCGCTAAATCATGTCCTTTAGCACCACATCCAAATGGTTTGTAAACACCTCCAGAGATGGTGACTCAACCACCTCCCTGGGGAGCCTATTCCAGTGTTTAACAACCCTTTCTGTAAAGAAGTTTTTCCTGATATCCAACCTAAACTTACCCTGCCACAACCTGAGGCCATTTCCCCTCCTCCTGTCACCTGTCACGGTCATCAGTGACCTGCCTCTCTTGCTGTAAGCACCTTTCAGATATTGGAAGAGAGCAATAAGATCTCCCCTCAGCCTCTTTTTCCCCAGGTTAAGCAGCCGCAGTTCCTTCAGTCTCTCCTCGTAGGACATATTCTTCAAGCCCTTCACAAGCCTTGTTGCCCTTCTTCAGACCTGCTCCAGCACCTCCATGTCTTTTCTGTACTGAGGTGCCCAAAACTAACAAAATTTTTTCTTCAACACAGACGCACCATGGAACCACAGCTTCAAAAAAATCAGAATTTCAGAAAAACCAGAAAGGATGACATCCATATTAACTTCAAAAGCCCTACAACATCCCCAGGAACACTAACTGAAGGCTGTGGTTAGACATAAGATGTACTTTGGGTACACATCCTTGCTTTACTGAAGAACCTCAACTGTTGAATGAAGAAGGAGGGTAGGGTGAGGAAGCCTACAGAGTACAAATTCTGCAAAATACATAGTAGTCTCCAGAATGGAACATGATTTTAGAAGAGTTGGAGTACACTATGTGTATGGATCAGACTCATCTCACCTAACCTGTGTGATCCAAATGGGGCCCCTTGCCTCCTCTTGATTTGCCAGAGAGAGTTTGTCCTCCATCTCCTTGGCCAAAACTCCCCCTAGAAGTTTGTCTTCTTTTCATCCCCTTAAGTGTCATCAAGTCCAACTCCACTGCAATGAACAGAGGACACCTACAGCTACAGCAGGCTGCTCAGAGCCCCATTCAGCCTAACCCTTGAATGTCTCCTGGGACAGGACACCCATCACCTGTGTGAGCATCACATTCCAGTGCCACATCACCCTTACTGTAAAAAAATTCTTCCTTATATTCAATCTAAATCTCCCCTCTGTTAATTTGAAACCATTTCCCTTTGTCCTATAACAACAGACCTTGCTAAAGAGCCTGTCCTCTTCTTTCCTATAGCTCCTCTTTAGATAATGGAAGGCCTCTATCAGGTCTTCCCAGGGCCTTCTCCAGGCTGAATAGCCCCAGCTCTTTCTGCCTATCCTTGTAGGTCCAGCTTGCCATCCACCAGTATGCCTAAGTCCTTTTCAGAAGGGCTGTGTTTACATCTCCCAGATTGTACTGATAGTGGGAGTTGCCACAATACAGATGCAAGACCTGTTCATCTGTGCCCACTGCTCATCTTGTTTAGGTCTCTCTGGATTGCATCCAGGTGTGTTGACTGCCCCACACAACTTGATGTCATCCACAAACCTGCTGAACGTGCACTCAATCCCACTCTCAGTGTCGTTGATGAAGATGTTAAGGAGCACTAATCCCAGTACTGACTTCTGAGGGACACCACTAGTCACTGATCTCCATCTAGACACTGAGCCTTTGAACACTACTTTCTAGATACAATCTCTCAACTTGTTCCTTGTCCATTGAACAGTCCACCCATCAAATCTGTATCTCCAACTTGGAGAGAAGGATGTTATGAGGAATGTATCAAAGGCCAGAATCTGAAGACCAGATGAATCTGAAGACCAGATATCTGAAGACCAGATAGAAGACTTTACTGGCTCTTTCTTTGTCCATTGATGCAGTTATGTAATCATAGAAGGCCATTAGGTTGGTCAGTCAGGACTTGCCCTTGAAGAAGCCATACTGGTTATCCCATATCACCTTCCTCAATTCCATGTGCCTTAGCAAAGTTTCCAGGAGGATCTGCCTGATTATCTTTCCCAGAAGTGAGATTGACAAGTCAGTAGTTCCCTGGGTAATCCTGTCTACCCTTCTTAAAAAAGGGTGCTGTACTGCCTTTTTCATCTGACTACTATGACTTTCTAATATCATCAGGATTGGTTTGGTGACCACGCCAGCCTATGTCAACCCTCAGGACTCCAGGATGCATCTTATAGGGACCCATACACTTATGGATGTTCCTTTTCCTCGTGTGCATACCTCCTTTCTTGCCTGATCTATCAAATCAAGAAAACCTTTTCTGCAGTCAAGCAGCAGTGGTAGATGAAAGTTCACCTATTGTTATAAATACAAACACTCCAAGTATACACTTGAACCATTCAATGAATAACTGAAAGCTGTGTAAGAGTGTGCACTCCAGCCAAGAGTTTGCATAACTGGCTCCTACTAATATTCTCTAGTAGCCAATTCAGTCACTGTTCTTTAACTTTTATAGATTGTCATTTGGGTAGAAACAGGAAGTAATGATGGTGTCCATGACATCTGCACTTCTTCATCCAGCTGAAGCTAATTTAAAAGTAACATTAACAATGCTATAGTAACTCCAGTAAAGATAAATCTCTGTCTACTGGAGTTAAGTCATTTCATAAATCTACTTGCTTCATTTATTTGGGGCTTGTCCATGGTTGTGGAGATCAATTCCAGATCAATTAAAGATAAATAATCTTTTTAAGCAATACAAGTTTCAAAGCCAATTTGTGAGTACTTTATTGTAGGCAGCCTCGTCACACAATTCATGAGGATCAAATTAAGTAATTAAACTTATTTCTTTCCTTGTTTCCTACTTGAATTTTTAAATATTTATTTTGGGGAACTGAGTTGTGTGTGTGAAATTTAATTTGTTTTGTAGCATATAGTCCTTTTAGATACTTGACTCCTATTCATATACATTAAACTACATACTCAACTTCCTAGGGGAAAAAAAAAAAAATAACATGAATCTATAGAAGAAGTAGTCATTTATGTTGCTGAAGTTTCTTTGTGAAAGAATAAGATCATTTAGAGGATCAGATACAAGGGAAGGCTGATTTGTAACTTCAGTATGAAGTTCTACAATATTCATGGGTTATTTTCAAATGAGGAAAAAGGAGGAAAAAGTATACCAAAGGTTTTTTTGGCTGCAGCACATAGAAAGCTATGACTTAGCTTTATGTATTGACAAAAATAATTTAGTTCTATTTTTTCTATTACTCCCAGTTAGGTGGTGATTTTCAAAACCACAAACAGCATCTAAGTGCTCAGACTCACTGAAAATTTATAAAAATTGATTGTTCCTCTTTTCTGCACTTGAAAAATATCTGTTATTTTTGTGTCAAGCATAAAATGACTATAGATGGTTTAATGAATCTATAAAAATGTTGTTAATTACTTTATTCCTGCATTTGTGCCTATCTATACGTGCTGAATGAAAAGTAACCTTCAAGCCATTTGTGAAAAACAAATTTGATCATTTAAGCATTCACAAAATTTGCTTGAGTACTTTCTGTTGAGTTGAAAATCAAATCTAGAAATCATAGGAATGATTTGTACATCACACTTTGAGCAACAAGTGTCCAATATAGAGCATCTGAACATAACCTGATATTTAGATGTTTCATATCTTTTGTCCTTGAAATTTGTTCTCAATTGGTATTTTTGCCTAATTTGCTACCTGAGTGTGTTGGGAAGGAGTACACAGCACAACATGAACCAAGGACAAAAATCTCTAGAGGTCCTGCTCATGAGAATCAGGGTAGAAAGAAACAATGTCCTTGTATTTTGGCAACACCAAAGTAAGTCAGTATATAGAAAAGAAGAAATAAGCAGTCTTTTGAAACTTGTTCTTTAATAACAGCAAAGGTTTGAGACAACTGCAGCTTACTTGTGCCCATGGGAGCCTGGGACCCCTCTATGATGGAACCAATAGTAGAGGAGACAAGATGCAGCAAGCAGCATCCATCACTAGTGTAATGCAGTTGCATTCTTTCACCCATGGTGACCAGCAGTCTTAAGATTCACTTTTATTTAGCACAACTCTGGATTTCTCATGAAAAAATGCATTTTTTAAAATTCTATATTGGGCCTGATGTATGAACTACTATCAGTTGAGATCCATTCCACACAAGGTCAGTAGATGTGAGGCTCTGCGCAAAAGTAGAACTACTATGCCTTTTGACAAATCTGTGGAAAGAATACAGCCCTTAGGAAAGGATTCAGGGATCCACTGTAGTCATCTTTCAGACAACTGAAAACAAGTGTCATAAAAAATGTGTCCAAGGATGTTGTGAGCACACATTTAGTCAGACACTAACTGACCTGTGCTTTGTGAGTCTTAGATACACTGAGACACCAAGCTATTTACTGCTCTGAGGCTTCAGACTTGCTCAGGAAAAGCCTGCAAAAATTATACAGACAGAAGCAGATGGGCAATGTATCAAGGGGTACTGAGTATTGTCTAAAAGGTTCTGCACAAATAACTCCCTGCTTGCCAGTCTTGATACCTAAAAGAACCCTACCATGGATAATGCTAGGAATCTGGTTGCTGATCTTCAGCCAACACTCCAGAAAAACTGTAAATTGTTTGGGATATGATGATACTTTTATATTGCCAAAAGACAAATGTACAAAATAAAATTCTCAGGTCGTTTAATCAATCGAGGCATTAAAGCAGAAACTGGTATTAAAAGAAACATCTAAAAACTGAACAATGTAGTAAAATATTACCAAAGTTATATGATAGAACTCAAGGGTATGACATCAAACTATGTCAGGGGAGATTCAGAGGGTACTAGGAAAAGCTTCTTCAGCAAGAGGGTGATTGTATCCTAAGGCAGTGGTCATTGCCCCAGGTGGCTGGAGTTCAACAGGTGTTTGGGCAGCGCACTCAGACACAAGATTTGAATTTTGGGTGGTCCTGTGTGGAAGCATAAGCTGGACTCAGTGATCCTTGTAAGTCCCTTCCAAGCAACATATTCTGTATTTCCATGATTAGTATAGTCAGTTATGGCATAAATGCTTTCTACACTGAACCTAAAAAACTAAAGCAAGACAACTAATGCATTTTTAAATTCACCATTACATACAGGAAAAAAACAAAACAAAACAACAACAACAACAAAAAAAACCTACCACTGAAATAGCAAAATCTGTATCCAGATATTTGGGAAAAAAATATAATATTGGTGTGATTAGATAATATTTTTAGCACGAGCAAATTTGTTCATTAGAACTCCTATATCAGGAAAAGAATAACAAGTAATATTATTCTACACAGTATACACATGGAAACAATTAAATGTTAATATTTCAGCACATTCACTGAAGTAAATACATGTTTTAAGACTGTAGCTATTTGGTAATAAATTGCCTATATGAGTAAATCTTTCTCTTTAGCTTAACAAAAATTCTGAATTAAGGCTATGATAAGGAAACAAGCATGCTATTCATCTTAGTAAAAGAGCTCTGACCAGACTGTATGCTGATTTACAATCTGAGAAATCCACATGGAAGGTGCCTTCATTATACAAGCTATAAACCAACACAAAACTTGTCTTAGTTTATTTAATTCCAGATACTCATGAATCACTAAGAAATGCTTTCATTTACAAGAACATAACCTCAGTGACTTTAGTATGGCAGGACATCTGAAAATGAGATCAGAAATGAACTCTTTAAGTTGAAAGTATAGAAAGGATCTAAAATAGCAACCACAACACAGTTAAAGAGCATCTCCCTCCCTTCATTGGAAAGAAGAAAACTGACCTTGATGAATGTGTCAAACTCACTTAAATCCATCTCATTATTTAAAGAACATACAAAAAACCTTTTTTGTGAAAGTAAAAAAAAAAACAAAAAACAAATCAACAATACAGCTATGTAGTTAATATATTAAATATTTTAAAACATTAAAATGACATTCTTAAATAATAATTTGTGTTTTCATTCTGTTTCTGATTTCTATGTTCCAGTCTAATATTGTTTTATATTTAAATTTCTTACAGAAACACAGAATCATAGGACTTGGGTTGGAAGGGACCTTAAATATTATCTTGACCCAGCCCCCCTGCCATGGACACACTTGCCACCCATCAGATCAGGCTGCCCAGGATCCTATCCAACCTAACCTTGAATGCCCCCAGGGATGAGACATCCACAGCTTCTCAGGACAGCTTGTTCCAGTGCCTCACCACCCTCTGAGTAAAAAAAATTCCTTCCAGCATCTAATCTAAATCTCCCCTAATTTAGTTTAAAAGTGTTCCCTTTTGTCCTATGACTATCAAACCATGTAAAAAAATCAGTCTCCATCTTGTTTATAAACTTTCAAGTACTGGCTGCAATGATATCTCCTGAAAGCCTTCTTTTCTCTAGGCTGAACAAGCCTGGCTGCTTCAGCCTTTCTTCACATAATTTTCATAGCCCTCCTCTGGACTCACTCCAACAGCTCCACATCTTTCTTGCGCTGAGGCCCCAGACCTGGATACAGTACTGCAGATGGGGCCTTATAAGGGCAGAGGTGAGGGGCAAAATCACCTCCCTCTCCCTGCTGGACACTCCTATTTTGATGCAACATAGTATACAGTTGGCCTTCTAGGCTGCAATCGCACACTGTAGGCTTGTGTACAGCATTTCATCTACCAGAAACTTCACGTCTTTTTCTACAGGGCTGCTCTCAATGAGTTCTTTTCCCAGTCTGAACACGTCTTGGATTGCCCCATCCCAAGTGTAGCACCTTACACTTAGCCTTGTTGAACCTTATCAGGTTCGTGTGGGCACTTATCTCAAGCTTGTCCTAATTCCTTTAGATACCATCTGTTTCTTCTGTCATATCAACTGAACCCCTCAGTTTGACATCATCTGCAGACTTGCTGAGGGTGTACTCAGTTCCACTGTCCTTCATTAGTAAAGATGCTAAAAGGCATCAGTTCCAAGATGTACCCGGCAGGACACCATCCATCACCAGCTTCCACTTGGACATGGAGTCATTGGCCACAACTCTCTGGCTGCAGGTCCAGGTAGATAACATAAATTGCTCCTCTTTTGTCTGTCCATCAAGCTTAGAAATAGAAGGGAGGCCAATGGTTCATTTAGATGTTAGGAGATTATCATTAGATGTTAAGAGAAAATTTTTTACTCAGAGAGTGGCGAGGCAGCAGAACAGGCTACCCAGAGAATCTCCCATTTCCCATTCCTGGAGATGTTCAAGGTCAGGTTAGATGGGGACAGCATTATCTAGTGAACAGCAGCAGTGTCCACAGGAGGGGCTTGAAACTAGAAAACCTTTGAGCTCCTTTTCAGCCCAAACCATTCTGAGATTGTGATTCTATGGTTTGAAGCTAGCTTAACATCTTCCCTTATAGGGCTGTCATTCTGCCCATGTCAGTGCCCAATAACATGCATTAGTCTCTCACTCCGATTCCTGGGTACTACACTGCCTTGTAATTTGCTCTTGTAAGTTGGCTAGTTATTTGCAAAGTTTATTAAGCTGGGTACACTTGCACTCCTGACACCACTCTCTGCCCTCAGGCCTAATGGAGAATTCCCGATTCTGGAGTTCCTTCTGAAGTTTCAGATTTTTGAGTATCTTAAAGTAGTACTACTACTTGCTGTGCCTTTCTATTGCAATGAAAACGTTAAATTAGTTAGAATGATTAAATAAACTGTGGAACACTGGACAACTCAAAGCAAGTGTGCCTTTTACAAAGATAATTTTTATTATTGCAGTTTCTGTCTTTTTTTCCCATCTCTCCTTCTCTTTCTATTTTATTTTTTTTTTTAATCTTGGGATATAAATAATTTCATTTAATTTTTGCTTTTATTCATTATCTCAAAAAGAAACAAAAGTTTTCAGTTATTCCATAACATATCTACATAGTATTTCAAGGTACGGAAGTGCTTAGAGGTAGTAAACTTTTTCAGGTAGATTTTATCTTAAGGGAGAAATCATTAGGATTTGGACTAAATATGTTCTGTTCACTTAAGATCAGAAAACAAGTTTGAAAATTAAAGGTGAATGGTCAATACATCAAACTTTGATCTAGAAATATAAAAATGTACCTGGCAGGGTTTTCAAAATGTGATTCTCTGTCTCTCTTAAACCAATGCAAACTAACCTGACTTTTTTAAAATTTCTATCTTTCAGATAGATGATTTCAGCCAGTCTTTCAATCATTTTTACTAGCAAGTCACAATATTCTTGTTTAATTACACAAATCAAGAGAATTGCAAGTCTGAGAAAAATTGAGTTTACATTTTGGAGGAAAAATAACAGAACTGTTCAAGTTTCAGGAATGAAAAAGAAGCTGCTTACAATAATGAGAAGTTAAAAATAAAAGCAGAATATTAAAAACACTTACTTCATTCCATGACTGACGAGGTTGTTGTATTCAAGCATTCTTTTCCTTATCTTCTGATTGCTCTCAGACCAATATTTCCAATATTCTCTACTACACAGGAAGATATTATCACATCTTGTAGAGGAAACACAGAACCTCTGCAAGCAAGTTTTGGCAGATTAAAATATTTCTCAGTTCATTTTTTGGTTTTGATTAAGGCCCTTCGAATTTGCCTCAAGCTTTCTGGGTACCATTTTTGTTTCCATAATCAAGTGCAGATACAAAAGCAAGGAAAACTTAGTTTTACAATTTTAGCACTTTGGCTCCAGTTCTGCAAACGTCTCAGTGCAGGTGTACCCACCACGGTGAAATCACCAAGTCATAGTAGTGTTATTTTAATCTTTCCACACTAATTTTCTTCCATTTTTAACCTTTATATAGTCTTTTTTTTCTTTTTTTTCCCAGCAGAGGTGGCCTTCACTAAGGAAAATGGTGACAGACACACAGCTCAGTCTATCCTAGCAGACACAGAACAGTTTGTGGGTAAAATTTTCCAGATTACTCCAAAGGTGAGATTTTTGGCTTCTGTGCAGACAGCTCACACACTAAAGTCCACACTAGCGAATGTAGTTGTTCTGAACTGTTTCAGAAACTCGAGGACTTCTAAGAAAATGTCATCTGGGATGTGAGGTAGTACCATCTACACCACCACCCTCTCTGTTACACCATTTCACTGCAAATTATTCTGTCTGAAGCAGGAGCAGAAGGTGTCTACCTATGTCCCTCTGCTACAGGCTCATGCAGTTGTAGGAACCCATTCAAATTGTTAGGCAAAGTGAATGTGAACTAGAAAAACTTTTCAATTAGCTACTAATTGAAGTAAGTTCAAGTAGAATCATATAATAATAGAATCATACAATGGCCTGGATTGAAGAGATTTCAACACTCCTGCTATGGGCATGGACACCAACCACTAGACCAGGCTGCCCAGAGCCACATCCAGCCTAGCTTTGAATGCATTCAGGGATAGGGCATCCTCAACGAAATGTATGAGTATGGCTGATGTAGACAGAGCTGCACTCCAGTGCACACAATAGAGCTTGTTAGTATCATAGAGTTTGCTTTGCAGACCCAAGGTATTCGGAAAGGCAGAAAGATGGGCTACAGCAGGTATGGATTTTAACTACAGTTAGTAGCCAGAAATTGCTATTAACTTCTCAGTAGTTCCAGACCTCAAGTTTAAGCAAGCAACTAATTTTGGAAATCCAGTCTTTGGTGTGTCATGCCCTTCTGAGAGTCTGGTTCAGACTCCTAAATTGTTTACACATATTTTTAACCTTAATAAACCTTCAGTCAAGCACCACTTCAGATATTTATGGTCTCTAAACTTTTATTTTGCACCAACCAGGAAAAGAGTTTGTATTTGTGAATGCAGTGACTAAACAAAACTAAAAATTCAAAACATATTGCTGCTCTGATTTGACTGAAGAAGATTTTTAAGAGGTTATTTTAGGAATTTTATCTTACTGGTCTATCAGTTAGTGGATATATCCTACTACTAGAGATAATACAGATGAAACAGTATCCAAGAAAAAGGTGCACACACACTGAAATTAACATTTTATATGTGTTAATCTCTAATCGCTGAATACTCCAGGGAATTGTAAGGGCAGTGTCTTCTTATCATGGGATAACTGGAAGAACGAGATGTACACTGTGCAGGGATAAAAGCAATTTAAGACTTTATGGATTCTGGTTTCCTGTTACTATTATCCTTTGGACACCCGATTAAAAAGTTTATGTGGAAAGAGGAACTGGGAAAATTCACTGGAAAAGAAAGGAAGGAACTGAATATTCTTACATTTTCCTCTACCATTCCTCTACCATCTTTCCGTTACCCTCATACATGCAGTTGTTCAATTATTCATATTTCAGTCAGAAGTGTGGAATGGCTTCAGATGGAGAAGAAAGGTTTGTGATCTCAGCCCATCTGCTCCAATGCAATGCAATGCTGCAGACACCTCAGATTCAGAAGTGTTCCCCATTATATGCTTGGCCGATGTGATAACCTTTTATGATGAAATTATGGTGTGACAGATGTAGGGAGAAAAGCAGATAATACCTATTTAGAACTCAGTAAGATTTTTGACGGCCTACCATCACAGAGAAGCTCATAAAGTAAAGGATGGATGAACAATCAGGTATGCTGAAAACTGGCTGAGTAAGGGTGGCAGTCAATGAAACAGGTCTAGTAGGAGGCCAAAAACTAGTGGTGCACATCAAGAGTCAATAATAGATTCAATTCTGCTCAAAAACTTAATTATCAAGGCTAATGATCTGAACGATGGGGAAGCAAACACTCTCAGAAGTTTGCTGATGGTACAAAATGGATGAGTGACTGATAGGCCAGAAGGTTGTGCTGCCATTCAGGCTGATCTTGACAAGTGAAAAAACAATATGACAAGACTATTCTGAAGTTCAACAAGAGAGAGTGCAAAGACCTGCACACTATGGGAAGGAAAAAACACAAGCACCAGTACATTCCATGGTGCTCAGTGACAGGACAAGAGGTAAGCACAACAAAATGAAAGATAGGAAGTTCTTCATGAATATCAGAAAACATTTATTTTTAAAGAAAAGCGGTGCAATTTTACCTCTTGAAGAACACAAAGAGCTATGTAGTCATGGACCTGGGACACCTATTCCAGGTGAGAATATTTGAATAGAGTGGCATGTAAAGGTAGTATCCAGAGGTCCCTTTCCACCTCTGCCATTTGGTGATCTCTAGGGCTTTCAAGGAGACAAGGTACCAGTCCGTTTCCTCAGACAGGCCTCTAAGCCGGGCTCTTTCTAGCAGTAGCCAATGACAAGAGGCAATGCACATACAAAGAAACACAGGAGGTTCCTTTTGAATATCAGGAATTTTATTTTGTCCCATGACAGGGACTTTGCCCTGACATCAGTTATCTGGAGAGATTTTCGACAGATAAAAGAGGTCTGGGTGTGGTTTGGGACAGCACTAGAGCAGGCTGGCCCTGCTCCAAGGGCGAGGTGAAAGGGCTGGACAAGGCGCTCTCCAGGGGTCCCTTTCAACCTCTGCCATCTCTGCGGCCTCTGGGGCTTTCCCACTGGTGACAAGGTACCAGTCCTTTTTCTCAGACAAGCCTCTGAGCAGCTGAGCCACGGCACTCTGCTGGCACCAAGGGGGGAGGCCGCCACGGTTCCCCTGCATCATCTGCTCCATTGCCCAGTGCCAGGCCCATGTGCTCAGGGACACCAGGCTGCTGACAAGCAGAACCAAACATGGTCAGCAAGGCCACCTTGGTGAAGCACTCTTTTCCCTCTGGGGCACTTGCCTACCACACTCTCAATGGTTTATGGGCTGGTTCGGCCCAGTTCCGTGACTGATGGGGCAAGGGAACCCACAAACCCATGCCCCGGGAAAGGAAAAAGTGAATAAGTGGGAAGGACAGGGAGACGGGCCTAAAACAAAACACTGGCAGTGATCTGAGGAGGAAAGTTAATTTACTAAATAAGGTATCGGAATGCAAGATAACACAGTGCAAAACAATATAATCGTAGTTGAAGGCAATCAATCAAATAAAATGAGAGAGAGTGTCCAAAACCAGATGGCTTTACTCTAATGCTGAAGGTGAAGCGGCTAGGGAGCAAGACGACGCAGAGACAAGCAGAAAAGGAAAAAGGGGCATCTCGTGACCTGCCAAGAGTTTTTATCTTTATCTATCCTCTGAAAGGAAGACGGAAAACAGAGCAGTGAACAGGCCTCTCGGATACGTAATTCTTCTGCTCATCTGAGACCTGCAACGAGAGCGATAACTAATTCCCAGTGCACTCCATGATGTTATGACATGGAATACCCATAACAAAAATCATTAAACCATGACACTCACTTGGTGGCCCTCCTGGCCCCTGTGATGTCAAAATGCAGTGACTGTGACTGCCCGTGGCCTCACCACTCTGCAGCCCCCGGGTCCCTCCCCGCACAGTTGGGTCACTGCTCCTACGGGTGCACAGGCACAGTGTAAAGGTCGGAGCAGGACCGTGGGCAAGTGCTGAGGCTTGGCTTTCTGGAGAGCAGCAGCTCTGTTGGCTGAGCTAAGGCAGTTTCTGCTGCTGAGGCTCAGCCCTCTGCTGAGCTGTGAGGCGCCGCGGGTCCCACAGGGCATCTGTCCTGGGGACACGGGCAGGAGGAGGTGCTGGAGCTGTTGGCACCTCTGATGACTTTCCAAGAGTTTTTCTGTCGTCCTTGAGCACCTCCTTCAGGTACTCTCTTGACTAAATGGAGACCTGCTGCTTGTCTGAGAGAGAACGCAAGGGTCTGGTTAGTCTGGGCCTGGGGGCAGCCAAGGAACCAGGCATGGAGGGAGGTGAGCCCTTGGGTCTGCCTGGCCCAAGGGCTGCTGCTCCTGTCAGCCCTCAAGGAGATGCTTTGGCAGGCTTTCTCCTCCCCTCTCTCAGTATTTTCTTGGGTTTTCTTCGCTTTCCACTTTTGAGCATGAGGCAAGTTCAGGCCACTGGCACCTCTTTATTTTCACTTTTTCCTCCCAGAAATTAGGTTCTGAAGAATCTCTGGAGGGGAGGGTCAGTGTTGCAATGGCCAATAGTAGCCATCTGCAGCAGGAAGACCCATCGGAGGCATCGGAAGACTATCGCTGCGCCATCTGCCTGGACAACATCAGCAACATGGCGTGCGTGGACCCGTGCTTCCATTGCTTCTGTTTTGGCTGCATCCAGCGGTGGGCTACCACGAGAGCTGTGTGCCCACTCTGCAGGCAGCCTATTGACCGTGTCCTGCACACGGTGAGAGCAGATGACGACTACCAGGAGTACGTAGTCAGCTCATCCTCCCGTCAGCAGAGAGGAAGAGCCAGGGAGAGGTCCAGGAGCAGGTCCCTGCTGAGGCACAGGCAGTCCAGGAACAACAGCTTCCCAGCGAGGAGGAGCTCCATGGGCAGCGGCCAAGTGTCACAGGATGACGCAGCTCCAAATGCTCCTGCAGCAACAACTTCTGGGGAGCAAAGCCCACCCAGCAGAGCACAGCGCGTCGTCAGCTCTGGTGACGGAGAGTACGTCCGCATCGGCGCACTGCAGCTGCCACCTCTGCGCATCCAGATCCCCAGTTGGAGAGCCCAGTAAACATCTGGATGCTTTTCAGGGCGTGGCTTTTACCAAACCAAAGAACAGTCCTGTGCAGGGAATACTTTCCAGCGTTGTCTCAAGGGCACAGGAAATCAAGAGGGGACGACTTCCTGGAGCGTGCGTTTAATGGTGGTACCTCGACTGGGAATACTTCACTCCCTCAGTCCCTGCAGCCAGAGCCCTTCCGTCACGCTTCTCTACAACACCAGCCCCCCGTTCTCCAGCCCAGGAGCCTGTGGCTGTGGCTGGGAGGCAGAAGGAGGCCAGTCATCTCCTCACTGACCAGAAGATTGGGGATGATGATGATGATTAAAGAATGCAGGAAACAAATAACGCGCAGCATAATTGTTCCACACCCACCCGAGCGATGCTTGGCCAGTTCCCAGGCAGCAGTCCCTACCACCAGCAGGTTCAGTTCCCTCCCGCCTTCTTGTGAACCCTGAGCCTCTCTCAGGCAGGGCAAGTCCTTGAGTGTAAGCACCTGTTGGCAAGAACTAATGCATCGGGGAATGATCAACAGTATTCTCGTCCTAAATCCAAAATGCAGCGCTGTGCCAGCTGCTGGGATGAAAGCTAACTCTATCCCAGCCAAAACCAGGACAATGCCCTCCCCTCATTCTATACCATCTCCAGCATGCTCAGGTCCCACACTTTCCAAGACATCCAAATCACCATCAGATTTTCTGTCTTTTGATACAAACACAGAGACGGCATTCCTGTAGCCTCTGGGCCGTCCCTCAGAAATGTCCGCAGAGTTCCTTTCGCCCATGGCTTTGGACTTTGTCTGTCATAACAGTCCTTCAAGGCAGGAGGGATGATACACAGGGTTGGATTAGTGCATGCTGAGGCCATCACAGTTCATTCTTCATTAATCGGGGTGATTCTGGCTGTAATAATGTGGATGAAACCCACAACAACTGTGTTAGTGATGACATGCGGTATTATATAGGGATTAACCACATGCACTTGAGATCACTGCCTACTCTCACTCAACATCAAATTCCCTTGGGTTGCACACTGGACTTCCCCTTCCTGCTGCATCACTCACAAGCGCAGCCGGGTCCTGGAGCAAAAGCAGTCCCACGGATAGGTTTGCTTTTGCCCTGGGCAGGAATTACCCAGACGGTCTTCCCCAGCATGTTTGTTACGTGCACTCCTTTTGCACTATGTAAGAGTTTTGCTTGGCCAGGGTCAGCTGGACTGGGAGATCCTCTAGCACTGCATAACCATGTAGCTTTTGCAAAAGTGCGCTTTCCCTGTGCTTGAGCAGCACTCACTGCTCTCAGTGTAATCTTTAACAGCTGCACTGGTAGCATTGGATTTTCTCAGAGGCTGGTGCATGTAAGCAGATGCAATCTACACACTCAGTGCCACACTCTTTGGCCCAGGCTGTTTTATCTCTGAGGCTGTTTTGGAAATGAGCCCTGCTGTCTGACTTAGTTCCTTCTGAGGTGCCACGCCACCATAAGACTAGCTGTACAATGCCTAGAACAGGGTTTCTGGGCAGTGGCACAGTGTGAGATATGATTCCAGCCATCTCGTGGTTGGTTGCTTCCGCCATTGTAAGCACATGGCGCTCCTCTAGCTGGCTAGTAATCAGCCTGCCAAGCCTCCCCATATTTATATTTAACTCATCCCCCATACCAGAGAGGCTGCATCCACTCACCTTGCTTGATTACAGAGCATGTTTTGCATTCATGGGAAACCTGTATGGTAGCATCCATACTCAAGTCCACACCTCGACCCCAAGCACATCTATGTGCTGCATTTCCTCAATACCCTGAGGTTTTGTGGGCCCACTGAGACAGAAATAATTCACCTGACATTGCCAGTCCATGCTTACCCAAGCCACCTCAATCCTTGCAGCCTGATCCCCTGCTGGTGGTTTTCATGCTCTTCAGTGGCCCACCTCATGGGCAGGTGAGCACCTATGTGATGTCCTTCTGCCAGCTTCTCTACCTGGGCAGCAATAGCTTCCCTCGGTGCAGCAACCTGGATGCGTTTGCCTCTGCACTGCTCTGCTTCCATTGCCTTTGCCACTGCCACAGGGCATTTGCAGCTCTCCAGGGCTCAGTGTGGACAAAGAGCACAGGCCACTTTTCCCATTCAGCAATATCCAAAGCCAGCTGGATAGCCCTGGCTTCAGCATGTTGCTGTCATTCGTCTTTTTCATAAGTAGCTTCTGTAACACATTGACAAGGACTCCTCAGCTTCCACAGCTTTTTCACAATATGACAAGACCCATGAGCAAACAGGGGATATTACTTCCCATTTTCTGTGAGGTTATGATAGAGTGGAGCCTGTTCAACACAGGTCACCGCCTCCTCTGGTGACATTCCAAGTTCTGTTACAAGGGATGTTGTGCTACTGGAGCAACTGCAGGGCCTGTGAGAGGGGGCAGGAGAAGCTGCAGGGCCTTTCAGCGGGTTTGGAAATGCTGCAGCGCCTGTCACAGGTATTGTGAAGTTGCCCTGAGGCTGAGCAGCATCCTCAGTTGGAAATTTCCAAGACCAGGCTGGTGAAAGCCCTGAGCCCCACCTCAGCAATGCTGCTTCCAGTAGGCAAGCTGCATGGTGGAGCACCTGATGTTCTTTCCAATCTGAACTCTCCCAGCAGCATACGGTTTTCTTTCTCTTTCCATCCAGCTTCTTCCCACGCGCATGTGGAGGCAGCCCATTCTCCTGTCCTTTGGACATTCTCCAGGACACACGGGGACAACCTTTGCACATTTCCTCAAGCCCCAGAATAGCATCCCCTCAGAACATCTGTGAAAGCCCAGATGCTCTTGCCCTGAAAGGAGCCCTCTTCAGCCCGCACGTGTTTCTGCGACTGAACTGTCTCAGCTCGGAAGAAAAAGATCCAGGTTTCCCATGCAGGGAGAAGACTCAGGGTGTATCTCAATGTCTACAAATATCCAAAGGGAGGCTGTGAAGAATAGTGAGCTGGGCTCTTTCTAGCAGTAGCCAATGACAAGAGGCAATGCACATACAAAGAAACACAGGAGGTTCCTTTTGAATATCAGGAATTTTATTTTGTCCCATGACAGGGACTTTGCCCTGACATCAGTTATCTGGAGAGATTTTCGACAGATAAAAGAGGTCTGGGTGTGGTTTGGGACAGCACTAGAGCAGGCTGGCCCTGCTCCAAGGGCGAGGTGAAAGGGCTGGACAAGGCACTCTCCAGGGGTCCCTTTCAACCTCTGCCATCTCTGCGGCCTCTGGGGCTTTCCCACTGGTGACAAGGTACCAGTCCTTTTTCTCAGACAAGCCTCTGAGCAGCTGAGCCACGGCACTCTGCTGGCACCAAGGGGGGAGGCCGCCACGGTTCCCCTGCATCATCTCTCCATTGCCCAGCGCCAGGCCCATGTGCTCAGGGACACCAGGCTGCTGACAAGCAGAAACCACATGGCCAGCAAGGCCACCTTGGTGAAGCACTCTTTTCCCTCTGGGGCACTTGCCTACCACACTCTCAATGGTTTATGGGCTGGTTCGGCCCAGTTCCGTGACTGATGGGGCAAGGGAACCCACAAACCCATGCCCCGGGAAAGGAAAAAGTGAATAAGTGGGAAGGACAGGGAGACGGGCCTAAAACAAAACACTGGCAGTGATCCGAGGAGGAAAGTTAATTTACTACATAAGGTATCGGAATGCAAGATAACACAGTGCAAAACAATATAATCGTAGTTGAAGGCAATCAATCAAATAAAATGAGAGAGAGTGTCCAAAACCAGAAGGCTTTACTCTAATGCTGAAGGTGAAGCGGCTAGGGAGCAAGACGACGCAGAGACAAGCAGAAAAGGAAAAAGGGGCATCTCGTGACCTGCCAAGAGTTTTTATCTTTATCTATCCTCTGAAAGGAAGACGGAAAACAGAGCAGTGAACAGGCCTCTCGGATACGTAATTCTTCTGCTCATCTGAGACAGGTATAGCCGCAACGGGAGCAATAACTCTTTAACTCCCAGTGCACTCCATGATGTTATGACATGGAATACCCATAACAAAAATCATTAAACCATGACACTCACTTGGTGGCCCTCCTGGCCCCTGTGATGTCAGAATGCAGTGACTGTGACTGCCCGTGGCCTCACCACTCTGCAGCCCCCGGGTCCCTCCCCGCACAGTTGGGTCACTGCTCCTACGGGTGCACAGGCACAGTGTAAAGGTCGGAGCAGGACCGTGGGCAAGTGCTGAGGCTTGGCTTTCTGGAGAGCAGCAGCTCTGTTGGCTGAGCTAAGGCAGTTTCTGCTGCTGAGGCTCAGCCCTCTGCTGAGCTGTGAGGCGCCGCGGGTCCCACAGGGCATCTGTCCTGGGGACACGGGCAGGAGGAGGTGCTGGAGCTGTTGGCACCTCTGATGACTTTCCAAGAGTTTTTCTGTCGTCCTTGAGCACCTCCTTCAGGTACTCTCTTGACTAAATGGAGACCTGCTGCTTGTCTGAGAGAGAACGCAAGGGTCTGGTTAGTCTGGGCCTGAGGCAGCCAAGGGACCAGGCATGGAGGGAGTTGAGCACTTGGGTCTGCCTGGCCCAAGGGCTGCTGCTCCTGTCAGCCCTCAAGGAGACGCTTTGGCAGGCTTTCCCCTCCCCTCTCTCAGTATTTTCTTGGGTTTTCTTCGCTTTCCACTTTTGAGCATGAGGCAAGTTCAGGCCACTGGCACCTCTTTATTTTCACTTTTTCCTCCCAGAAATTAGGTTCTGAAGAATCTCTGGAGGGGAGGGTCAGTGTTGCAATGGCCAATAGTAGCCATCTGCAGCAGGAAGACCCATCGGAGGCATCGGAAGACTATCGCTGCGCCATCTGCCTGGACAACATCAGCAACATGGCGTGCGTGGACCCGTGCTTCCATTGCTTCTGTTTTGGCTGCATCCAGCGGTGGGCTACCACGAGAGCTGTGTGCCCACTCTGCAGGCAGCCTATTGACCGTGTCCTGCACACGGTGAGAGCAGATGACGACTACCAGGAGTACGTAGTCAGCTCATCCTCCCGTCAGCAGAGAGGAAGAGCCAGGGAGAGGTCCAGGAGCAGGTCCCTGCTGAGGCACAGGCAGTCCAGGAACAACAGCTTCCCAGCGAGGAGGAGCTCCATGGGCAGCAGCCAAGTGTCACAGGATGACGCAGCTCCAAATGCTCCTGCAGCAACAACTTCTGGGGAGCAAAGCCCACCCAGCAGAGCACAGCGCGTCGTCAGCTCTGGTGACGGAGAGTACGTCCGCATCGGCGCACTGCAGCTGCCACCTCTGCGCATCCAGATCCCCAGTTGGAGAGCCCAGTAAACATCTGGATGCTTTTCAGGGCGTGGCTTTTACCAAACCAAAGAACAGTCCTGTGCAGGGAATACTTTCCAGCGTTGTCTCAAGGGCACAGGAAATCAAGAGGGGACGACTTCCTGGAGCGTGCGTTTAATGGTGGTACCTCGACTGGGAATACTTCACTCCCTCAGTCCCTGCAGCCAGAGCCCTTCCGTCACGCTTCTCTACAACACCAGCCCCCCGTTCTCCAGCCCAGGAGCCTGTGGCTGTGGCTGGGAGGCAGAAGGAGGCCAGTCATCTCCTCACTGACCAGAAGATTGGGGATGATAATGATGATGATTAAAGAATGCAGGAAACAAATAACGCGCAGCATAATTGTTCCACACCCACCCGAGAGATGCTTGGCCAGTTCCCAGGCAGCAGTCCCTACCACCAGCAGGTTCAGTTCCCTCCCGCCTTCTTGTGAACCCTGAGCCTCTCTCAGGCAGGGCAAGTCCTTGAGTGTAAGCACCTGTTGGCAAGAACTAATGCATCGGGGAATGATCAACAGTATTCTCGTCCTAAATCCAAAATGCAGCGCTGTGCCAGCTGCTGGGATGAAAGCTAACTCTATCCCAGCCAAAACCAGGACAATGCCCTCCCCTCATTCTATACCATCTCCAGCATGCTCAGGTCCCACACTTTCCAAGACATCCAAATCACCATCAGATTTTCTGTCTTTTGATACAAACACAGAGACGGCATTCCTGTAGCCTCTGGGCCGTCCCTCAGAAATGTCCGCAGAGTTCCTTTCGCCCATGGCTTTGGACTTTGTCTGTCATAACAGTCCTTCAAGGCAGGAGGGATGATACACAGGGTTGGATTAGTGCATGCTGAGGCCATCACAGTTCATTCTTCATTAATCGGGGTGATTCTGGCTGTAATAGTGTGGATGAAGCCCACAACAACTGTGTTAGTGATGACATGCGGTATTATATAGGGATCAACAACATGCACTTGAGATCACTGTTGGAGAGCAGCTCTAGAGCAGCCGAGTTGCCGGGACAAGAAGACTACATGGTGCTCCACTGACTCTGGAGGCCTCTGCTCATGCTGACAGCACCCAGCACAGCCCTGTGGTTGCTGTAGGATGTTTCCTCATCACCACTCACTAGGAGTCACCACGAGCAGCATGATGAACAGTCTCAAGATGTTTATCTTCTGCCCTGATGCCGCAGCAGGCAAGTTACATGCAATTCCTGTGGCCATGTCACATCACATTGCACAATGTTGGCCAGTAGAGGCAGGAGCTGATGCTGATTAAGGCCTTCTCAATCCCACCTGTGCATGGAGGCTTCTGTAGGAAGAACGAGTGTGTTTGTGCACTGGCTCCACTCTGTGCGAGCTGAGGCAGGCAGGAACAGCCTCCACAGAGGCCCTTACCAGAGGACAGGCCTTGACATGCCTCCCAGCTCCTCCCCAGCTACAGTGAGAAGGCATCATGTGTGTGGACTGTTCACAGAATGGCCAGGGTTGGAAGGGACCTCAAGCATCATGAATCTCCAACCCCGCCACATGCAGGGCCACCAATTTAAAAATAGACCAGGCTGTCCATGGCCCCATCCAGTCTGGCCTTGAACACCTTCAGGGACGGAGCATCCACAGCCTCTCTGGGCAGCCTTTCCAGCACCTCACCACTCTCTCTGTAAAGAACTTCCCTCTGACATCCAACAGAAATCTTCTCTCTCTCAACTTAAAACCATTTCTCCTTGTCCTGCTGTTATCTACCCTTTCAAAGAGTTGACTCCCCTCCTGTTTATAGGCTTCCTGTAGGTACTGAAAGGCTGTAATGAGGTCACCCTGCAGCCACCTTTTCTCCAGACTGAACCCAAACCCAGTTCCCTCAGCCTGTCTTCGTAGGGCCCCCATACTCCCCACCCCATCAAGAGCTTTACAGGCCTGCAGTGGTGGTGCCTTGTCTAGGGCAGCACAACTGGATTCTGCTCTGCATCCCCACTGCCAGCCTGAGTATGTCCTGGGGTGTGGCCTCCCACAGGATAAAACCGGAGGCTTCCCCTGGTTGCCCCACTCCCCTGGTCACCATGGGATGTGTGTGTGCTTGCCCCCAGCCCGATGCTCCCAGATGGGTTCCACTCTCCTCGTACCCTTGCCATAGCACTGCTGCCTCCTCTGCAGGGACTCGCTGCCCCTCGCCAACAGCCTTGCTCCCTGCAGAGTGCATAGATGTCCTTCAGTACTTTGTTCTTGGAACCAGTTCTTAATCCACCAAACAGTCTATCCTTCAAATCCACGCTTCTCCAATTTAGAGAAAAGGATTTGGTGAGGAACCATGTCAAAGGCCTTGCAGAAGTGCAGATAGATGACATCCATCGCCCTTCGCCCATCCACTGATGCCATCATTCCATCATAGAAGGCCACCAAATTGGTAAGGCAAGATTTGCCCTTGGTGAAGCCATGCTGGCTATCTAGGATCATCTCTTTGTCTCACATGTGTCTTCACAAAGCTTCTAGGAGGATCTGCTTCATGATCTTCCCAGGCACAGAGGTGAGGCTCACCAGTCTGTAGTTTCCCAAGTCTTCCTTTCTCCCTTTCTTAAAAATAGGAATAATGTTTCCCTTTTTCCAGTCACCAGGGACTTCACCAGACAGCCATGATTTTTCAAATATGATGGAGAGCGGCTCGGCAACCACATGAATCATCTCTCTCAGAACCCTAGGATGGATATCATCCAGCCCCATGGACTTATATACGTTCAATTTCATGAGGAAGTTTTGGACTTGTTCCACTGTTACAGTGGGACAGAAACCACTACGCACACCCTCACCTAGAGGCTCATGGTCCTGGCAGACATGGGAAGCCTGACCTATATAGACTGAGGCAAAGCACTCATTGAGTACCTCAGCTTTTTCTATGTCTGAGGAAGCCAGCTCCCCATTACCTTTCATCAGAAGAAGAACACTCCTCTTGGCCTGTCTCCTCCTGCCTATATACCTGTGAAATCCATTCTTGTTATCTTTCACATCTATCACCAAGTTCAGCTCCATCTGCACTTTGGCTTTCCTAATCCTATCTCTACACAAATGGACAGCAGCCCTGTTGTCCCATGCTACACAACCCTTCTTCATTTCCTGAACATCTCCCTCTTTTCCCTCAGTTTAAGCTGCACGTTTTTGCTCAGCCACATTGGTCACCTGCCTCCCCTACTCAACTTCTCCTGAGCAATGGAGAGCCATTCTGAGGAGAGCTCTCAGAAGAGTCTCCTTAAAGAGCTGCAAGCTCTGTTCTGTACCATGCCCTTAAAAAGAGTTTCCCAAGGTATCCCATCCAGCAGTTCCTTGAGCAGACAGAATTTTGCTCTCCTGAAGTTCAGGGTCCTGACTCTGCTTTTTTGCCAGGCCTGCATTCTTCAAGATCACAAACTCCATTAGGGAATGATCACTGCAGCCCAGGTTGCCTTCAGTCTAAACTTCTCTGATGCTCTGCTCTGCATTGGTAAGCACCAGATCCAGTAAGGCTTCACCTCGGATTGGTCCATCTAACACCTGAACTAGGAAGTTATCCTGGATTGTCTCCTGTCTCTTGGATTGTCTGCCACCCACCGTGCCGCTATCCCAGCAGATATCCAGGTGGCTGAAATCCCCCTTCAGGACAAGAGCCCACGGGCGTGACACCTCCTGCAGCTGAAGCAAGAAGGCCTCATCAACAGGCTCCCCCTGATCAGGTGGTCTGTAGCAGACCCCAACCACTAGATGCCATTTACTGAACTGATCCTTGAGTTTAACCCACAAGCTCTCATCCTGATTATGGCTGTTTCTCAGACACAGCTCTTCATAATCTATCCACTTCCTGTCATAAATGGCAACTGACCCACCCCTCCTACCATGTCCATCTCTTCTGAAAAGCCTGTAGCTGTCAATCAGAGTATTCCAATCATTGGTTTCATCCCACCATGTTTCCTTGATAGTAATCAGGTCATACTTTTCCAATTGCGCCACGATTTCTAACTCCTCCTGTTCATTTCCCATGCTGCATGCATTGGTATAGAGGCACTTCTGCTTAGTTATTGGCCTCGTTGCCTTCTCAGAGAAGCCCTACCTAATACCTCCAGGATAAGTCTGGGGTTTTCCCCTACTGCCTCCCAAGGTGACAGCATTCTCTCATGCTTCTCTGTCACCCTGTACACCTCCTTCCCCCACCATATATAGTTTAAAGCTCTGCTAACCAGCCCAGCCAGCTTACTCCCTAGAATATTTGTGGCCCGTCCACTGTCAGCATTACCTTTTCTCAAGACTGCATTCCAAGCTATAGTACTCAAAGCCCTGCATATGACACCATTCACAAAGCCATTCCTTCAGCATGTCCACCCTCCTCTTTTTGTCCAGATCCCAGTCACCAACTGATAGGACAGAGGAGAACGCTCCTTGCGCTCCCAATCCTTTCAGCAGTTTTCCCAGAGCCCTAAGGTCCCTTTTGATCACCTGAGAACTTTTTTTGCCTACCTCTTCATTTCCAATGTGGAAAACTAGTAATGGATAATAATCAAAGCGCTTGACCAAGTGAATGGTCCTGACAACATCTCTCATCCAAACTAGAGGCAGGCAACACCCCTCCCTGTGGGACTGGTCTGAGTGGCATATCAGGCCCTCAGTTCCTCACAGAAGGGAGTCCCGTGTGACGGCAGCCCTTTTTTTTCTGACTGACGTTGCAGCGATACAGGAAGCAGTCTGACTAGCCCCGGACAATCTCCCCTGCACGGGTGGACCTTGACCAACATCCACATCCCCCTGTCCCTTCAGCTCCAGAGCCTCATACGTTTATGTAAAAGCACCTGGGACAATGGGACAAGCTGAGGGGCAGTCCACTTGCTGCCCCAACAGAGACTTGTTTCCATTCCTTGCTGTCTTTGAGATCATCCCATCCCACCTGACTGTGAGATGGTAGATGAGCCCCCGCTGCCTGAAAAGCATCTCCCCTGTGCCCTTCCTGTAGGGATGGCAGAGTATGACTCCACCAGTCAATTTCCCTCTCTCAATCCCGGATGCTCCTCAGCCTTTCTACTTCCTCCTTTAGCTTCACCACCAGGCTGAGCAGATCATCCACCTGCTCACACCACACACAGGTGGTATCCCTGCTGCCCTCCTGTAGCAGTGACAGGGCTAGACATTCTATTTAGCTTGAGACCTGAACTTCAGCATGGACATACATGCTTTCACTGAGTCTCCACATCCCTTTTAGCAATAGCTTGATGCTGCTTGGTGACCATAGTTGCACCTCGGTTTGTCCAGAGAGCAATGACTTGTTAAGTGACGTGTTAAGTGTTAAACCCCCTCCAGTATGTCAAGGTGTCCTGCCCTGCCTGCTCACCCTGCCTGTGCAAACTGCCATGACGTGCCCTTCTGATGTGCTGCGTCCTGTTTGCCTGTCCTGTTCGCCACGCTCACTGGGCTCTGCCTCTATTCACAGAGGGAAGGAGTGCCGCCAACACTCCTCACTCCACCCACACGTGTCAGAACCATCATGCTGCCGGGAGTGGAGGGGGCTGCCTCGCTCTCCCTCAGCTTCTTAGAGCTTCTTAGATGTGCTTTTTTTGCAGCGATTTTGGAGCCTCTAAGAACGATCCTTTGTTGTGAGCCTCTGCTGCCAAGCTGGTCTGCTTGGGGTTCTGGGTCTGGATGGAAGTGTCACATTGCACCTGAGAGAAGAGGAAGGTCGGATAAAGTTCAGCATCAGTTCTCCCTTTAATGCGCACAAGCTTTTCTTCAAGTCTCAGAATCACAGCATGGTTGGGTTGGAAGGGACTGTGAAGATCATAGCACCAGGGAATTGCCAGAGTTGGGTTGGAAGGGACCTCCTAACCCTGCCAGCCCCACTGTGGTATTCAGAAATGGTTTGGCAGAGTTGGATGTTCGAAGAGATAATAGAAGGGTTCAGAACAGATAATGTTTTTTGACTTAAGGGACAGCCCCTCCTGATCTGACTGCCCCATGTATCCTCAGCATGGACCCCTTGCAGCCCAAGTGCAGCAATGGTGAGTGCCAGCTCTTGAGGAAATCACCACTGTCCCCATCAGATGGTGCCACCATTCCTTTTGTCCTCTCTGTTGGCTGCTCCCCAAGCCCCGGGAGAAGGGAAGAGGAAAAAGGCAAAAGGTAG
The DNA here is from genome assembly GCF_905368555.1 of Meleagris gallopavo. NCBI lineage: Eukaryota > Metazoa > Chordata > Aves > Galliformes > Phasianidae > Meleagris > Meleagris gallopavo. The sequence goes on along the minus strand of NC_139435.1, from coordinate 14,372,001 downwards.
GGAGATAGGCCTATAAACAAAACAGCAGCAACGAGCTAAGGGAGAAAAATAATTTACTAAATACAATAGCTGAATGGACAATATAATACAATGTAATTGGAACTGAAGCTAATCAATCAAATAAAATGAGAGAGAGAGTGTTCAAAACTGAAGGCCTTAATCCAGTGCTGAAGGCAAGACAACTAGGGAGCACATACCACAGTGATGAGCATTAAAGGAAGTGGAAATCTTGTGACTTGTGACCAGTTTTATCTTTTCCTCTAAAATGAAAATGGAACAGTGATATCTTCCGGGAGCTGTAGTTGGCAGCCAGAAAAAACAACAATCCATGAAACTGGAGCTCTTTTACTGGATCTGTATCTGACTCTGCACTGGAGTTAATGTACATGGAACTATTATTAACTCTTTAATTAACACGGAACATTAACTCTTTTACTGCCAGTGCACTACATGATGTTATGATGTGGAATATGCATCACAAAAATCATAAAACCATGACAACTGCTCATATAGGTGCCATGACTGCTGGCCATGTTGATAGTCCCATCCCTGTTGGTCCTCCTGCTTGTGCTTCCCCACATAGATGTCCATTCTACAGTCCCACCAGCTTTTCCATGACACTTCTCTACAACAGCAGCCCCAGTTCCTCCAGCCCAAGAACCTGTAGCTGTGGCTGGGAGGCAAGAGGAGGCTGACTGTCCCCTCAGGGGGTAGGTGGTTCCAAACACCACTCCAGGGTAATGAGGCTCTTTTGTGGATTTACCTTCCTTGGCTTGATCCTGGTCAGAGAAGCAAAGCTCCAAACCCTGAGCATTCTGAGATTTCCGCAGCAATCCAAGAGCAGGCTGCTATTCAAGCAAAACATTATTTTTTTTTTTCACAAGTTCAAGGTGTGGAGAGGTTGCATTTCAGAAGCATAGCCTTTGAGAAGGGTTTTGCAGTGGGAGTGACTGATATGTTATGAACCAAAGTTAGTAAGCCATTTAGATGCTGAAAACTGTAATTTAAAAGCCACTTTGCTAGAGCTACAACTACCAAGAGGAGTAAGTAACAGATGTGGGGCCTCATCTGGAGTACTGCATCCAAATGTGGAGACATCAGTACAGGAAAGACATAGACCTGTTGGAGCGTGTCCAGAGAAGGGCCCCAAAAATGATCCAAGGGATGGAACAACTCTCCTACGAGGACAGGCTAAGAGAGCTGGAGTTCTTCAGCCTGGAGAAGTGAAGACTGCGAGGTGATCTGAGAGCGGCCTTTCAGCCTAAAGGGGGGCTACAGGAAAGAAAGGGACAGACTCTTCAGCAGGGTCTGTGGTGATAGAACAAGGGGAAATGGCTTCAAGCTCAAAGGCGGTAGATTTAGGTTAAAAATAAGGAAAAAAATCTCTTTCAGTGAGGGTGATGAGGCACTGGAACAGGTTGCCTATTGTGTCCCTGTTCACTGCAGGGGAGTTGGACTAGACAGCGATACTAAGGATTTTATAGATTCTGTGTTTCTATGATTCATTCTACATCATCTCCCTCGTACTCAGGTCCCACTGGGGACCACGTCAACTGAGGTTGTGTTTCAGAAGCAGCTGAATTTCTGTTTTCTGTCATCCTGCTCAAAGCTGATCTCTGTTCTCATCTTTAGTTAGGACAGTGAATATTGGCACAACATTAAACACAAAAGTCAGCTCATGCCTTCATCAATCACAATGTCTACTGTTTGTTAGCTGAAGTAAAGAAATTCTTACATGAAGTAAACAGTATAATAACTTTTATACATGCTATTAAATCACCATATTTCAGAGATTTTTTCAGCCACTAAAAATCCGAGAAATGAAGGATAAAGGATTCTTTCTGCCACTCAATTAGTATAGCCACTTTTTATATAGATGAGATCTTTTATATGGATAACATTCATTAATGTCTAGCATAACAGCGCTCCTACTGACTTCTGTTTGCCTTTCTGCTCTATTCAACTCGCTGAGGAACAAAAAGAACAGTTTGCAGAGGTGTGTGTACAATGCCTGCATTGTGTGTGGAGTGGGTGAAGGTGTAGATCCCAGCCTCAGTGCACAGCCAGATACAGATACAGTTTGGAAGGGCAACACAGGCAGAAGTGGAGGAGCTCTAATTACAGTAACCAACTCTTACACAGGTTCAGAATGCCCAAAGGGGATTTTCAGACATTTTGAGAAGACACGTTCACAGTACCCAAAAGAATACTCAGTCATTTTTTCATTCAGTCATATAAATATAAGCTATAAAAAGTATTCTTCAGCCAAAAGTTAATTGTGAATTACTTAATTTTTTTCAGCGCATATATATTCCTTGAGAGTTACTGGAATATGTACAGGCACTTAATGAGACTTATATGAGGGGAAAAAAAGTTTGTACTTCTGGGGAATTATACTGTTTTTACCACTAAAGATACAAACTCTTATCTAGCAGTAAGTTTGCATTCCGATTTATTCCAATTTGTGAGACTGAACTGGGAAAAGAGCTGTGAGTACTTTAAAATCAAAACTTGCTTCTTCCATTAATTCATTATTATCTGGCAGAATTTAAAATGTCCTACCTCTACACTGAAGGTCATAATAGCTTTTCTGCAAACACTTCTAATCCATTAGTACTTTTTTCAGTTTGCCAGAATACCATGTAGGGATAACTAAAAAAAAATGCTAGGAAAAAAACTTTCAAAGGAGAAGTTAAATCTTTTGTATTTCAGATCAGAAAGTGAAACAATTATCTGACCATCTGCTTTCTGATGGCATAACAAGAAATAAAATCTGATGAATCCATTTTGTGTTGTGCTGCTATAAAGATAAATAGCTGCAGTAAAGTGACATTGAACTGCCACATGCACATTTGCCTTAGAGAAAAACTCTCATTTTATCTCCAAAAATAATCTTTGATGAGCCTGCTGATTTATACTGAGTATCAAAAGATAATTATTCTGATGGTTCTGTATTTCCATTTGATTTTGGGACTTAGAAGGTGATAAGTTTTTCAAAACTCAGATACGAAAGTGATACACAAGAGGAAAGTATCCTTTCATCTCTGTGCTGATGTCAAATAAAAAATGAATGTGCTTTTGGAGTGGTATATTCATGAGAATTTGTATCTTCCACCCGAATGCTTTCTGCTCTTGAATTCCAGCCAAATCAGACTTCATTTGATCACAATACTAAATCTGCTTAGGAGATTTAATTTTTTTATTTTTTTTTTTAATGGCAGGAAAGTGAATGTTTAAAAAAAATGTCTAAACAATACTTTTTAGAGAATGAAAATTTCTAATTAAGTTCTAATATATTAGCAAAAATACTTAGGCACAATAAAAGCATCAATATTTATTAGTTTAAAGGCTAAAGCTAAACGTGGGAAGAGATTATTACCATGAAAGGCTTAAAATGTCATTGGATTAAGGTGTCATCTTTGTTACTTCTGTTTGGATCAAAACATAATTCCTGCGATAACTCCATTAAATTTCACTGATAACAGACATTACAGAAAGCTTCTATAGGTCTCTTCCCATCAATAATCATACAACTCAGCAGTTTACAACATTTTGGAGATAAAGCTCAGCTGACTACAGATTGCTTTCTAAGTGAAGAGATGCAATTACAACACCTAGTTGACCCTGTCTGTTTAGGAATCCTGTGATAGGCTTTAAGTATACAGTTTCAGAGGGGTGGAAAAATTAAAGGACTCAGACAAAGTAATTGTGTGGATCATGATGAATGCACTAGTGAAATGACTTTGAAAGTGTAAACTCTTGAACTGAGCTTAGAAATTCTTTTAACTGTGGTTTATATAAACATTTCACATCCTGCTCCATAGCAAACCTGTGCCCTGACTAGGCTAAGATAAGATTACCTTACAGCACTTGGAAGTATGCAGAAATTGTTTAACATACAACCTTATATCATGTTTTTACTCCTTCTCAGCAGAACATTTACATGTTATCTGAAGAAAAAGTAATATCCTGTTGTAACAACATTAAAGGCTTGTTGGAACCTTTAATGAAGCAAATATAATACCAGCAAAGATTATTCTAATTTGGCATTTAATTGGCTCAGCCACACGATAGCAGTAGCTATTGCTATATTTTGACCACCATTTACTTTTTCCGTTTTATTAACCACTGCCCTCCAGCTTGATACCTTCCACTGAAGCAAGAAAATCATCTGGTAAAGAGGAAGAAGGGACAGTGGGCAGGAGTGGGAGGAACAGAATTTCATGGTGTTCTGGTTAAGACCTGAGACTGAAAAGCAGGTGATTAGGGCCAAGAATTTAAAAAGTAGATTCCAGATAAAGACATATTAAATCCTTCCAAGTCCTTCTCCCTAGTATTTCCTGTTGACTGGCTCTAGGCCACAGGTGGTGTGCCCTGCCAATAGAAAACACCAGGCACAGAAAATTGGATGGAACTAAGGATGTGTGAGTTTGAGCCAATGTCTATATACAGTCATAGAAACCAAGTCTTGTTGCCATTTTAAAAACACTTCAAAGACCCCACACAGAAATAGAAACCTAATTTTAAGTAAGCTGTCTTCCTATTTTTATTCCCAGATCTTTTGGTTTTCTGCAATGAGAACTTCATCACATAAAATTACTCTCAAAATTCAGAACTTTTGAAAAATAGTACAATAACCAGCAAATCTAGCATAGTGTTTGGTTTGCTCTGGAGTAACCTCAAAGAGAAGGTTGTTTTTAATACACAAATGATGGCTGCCAGTTTACATGCTTCACAGATTTTTGTCCTATGGAGCTGTTATATCAAGAGATCTAAATAATCCTCCTCCTGCCAAGCAAAGATTTTCTCTGTAGAGACTTGAATTTAATAAATTAAGGGAAGTTGCTCTTCCTGGAAAATGCAGATGTATGTGGGAAATAAAGCAAAAAACCACATACATTTATAGCATTTTACTCCTACTTTCAACAGCAGTTAAAATAAGCCAGAGGTGTTTTAAACTAGTGAAGCTCTTTTTTTCATTTTTGAGTTGTCAGACATCTCCACATTCAGATTATATAATATACTAGGAGAAAATCGTCTTCGTGCCACCTACATAACCTCTTGTTATCCTATGCTCAGTCTACACAAAGCATCTGCTCTGATGCTTCACTCTTTGATCCTTCCATGGGTACATTCATATCATTTGGTACAATTAGGAACCCCCAAAGTACATAAAGGGTCTGATCCAAATTGTACTAATCACACCAGAATCAGTTGCTTGCCTGCTAGAAGCCTTGTTTTAGACTTCAGTTCCTACCAAAAAGCTTACTGGATCTACCAGCCCACCTGGAAATACATGAACAGTTCACATTCAAGAGGAGTTTATTTCTTTGTATTATGAAACAAACTATCAAGAAAAAGAATCAACATATTGTTAATGTAATCCTAAAAGAACACAGAGATTTAAACAAAGCTAATAAATGCATAAATGGCATTGTGAATGATGATATATTATTAGCAGAACATCTCAAGGACACAAATGTGGGTTTCAACTAGCAAAGGGAAAATGCAGAAATAGAACCACATTCATTTAGTTCTGTCTGTCCACAATCCTGAGAGGAGGATGATTGCAGCAGGCTTAACTCAGCTTGTACATCTTGTTTTAGTTCTAATTTAAGCACAACTATTTCTGACGCCATCTGCATACAGCATTAGAAGTAGACAATGTACTAAATTGGAAATTTGGAAATCATGAAGAAGTAGCATGCCTTTGGTTGCATCCTGTCCCAGTCTTCTGTGCCTTGCATCCACAAAGGGGTTGATACACTTCTCTGTTCATTTACATTTTCATTCTGAAAACATGACTATGCAGTGGGCCACCCAAATGGTACTGTTGGCCACCCAGGTTCTTGCAGGTCACTGATGTTGGAGAAGCCCTCCATAGATTTAGAGCATAGAAAGAATTATAGCTGTACTGCATATGTCCACCACAGTAATGGCTTTGGGACTGTACTGTAATGGGATGGTTTCAGTGTAATTTATTTATATAATTAACCTCTCTGTCATGAGAACCTGAGTTTTCTTGTCATAACAATTAAGAAGCATATATTGGGCTAATTACTACCCCACTTTAATGTCTGAAATCATCCTGCCTTTGGTCTCATGTCCAAAAGTCTCAAGAAATTGACTGCAGTTTAAAGACAAAGAGGTTCTCCAAAAACTTCAGTTGTGCAGTTGGGCCAACCAATGATTAATGGGGACAGAGTTTGCAAGGATTCAGAGTAGATACACACCAAAAATATAGAAGAATTATATTTTGTGATCTGAGGAGGTATTAGCAACAGAAGAGGAAGGATATAAAACAGAAGATATAGTCTAATTTCAGTCAATTTCCCAGTCTTACTAAAAGCATCACCAGCTTCTCCAAAAACTAGAGAATGAATGCATTTGGATTGGCTAGGTACAGTCATGATATGAACAGAAGATTTTCGAAGAAGTAGATCTTGTGCTTGCTCTTTCCCTCTCTCCATCCTCATGCGAGAACATTCTTTCATGAACAGGTGTTGGGAAAGGCAAAATAACAGAGATAAGCTGGTAGATGACATTAATAGTGATCTGATGGGATTCTTACTCAAAATGAAGTGAGGATTATAGAAAGTCTAGTAGAGAAATATGGGGCCTGTTGAACTCGTGGTCTGGTTTCTGTCCTCAGAAAATCTACAAGGTGTTACACACAATCCTATTCCATGTGACCTTCATCTTTTGGTGCAGTCTCAGAGGAAAGGCATAATCCTTGTTCGAGTTTTCTCAAAATAATTAGAAGTTTGGAATTCGTCAGTTTCTGGGCAGAAAATCTGAGCTAATCTATTTGATGAAGCAAGATTCTCAGATTCTTCTTGTCTGTATCAGAAACAAACTTTCTAATTATCTTTCTCACTTCAAAAAAAAAAAAAAGAAGAAGAGAAGAGGATAAGAGAGGGGAGACATATAGATGTATTCAATCAGTACCAATGCAAAACAACATACATGATTGAGAGATTATAGAGAAAGAGAATCTGGTTAAAAGAAGGCTTTGTTTTATCAATAGATGACATCTTGCATGGGAGTATAAAGAAAAAAATTATTGTTTTTTTTAAGGAGAAAAAAGTTCAATAGAAACATGAAATGATTTTATTTCTAACAGAGTATTGGTAAAATTAGAATATTGTGCAATTTCTATTTACTGTACTCGTACTTCAAGGAGGATAAGGAAATGCTAAAGAATTGTGGGGGGGAAAAAAAAAACATAAAACTGATAGAGAAGCTATGAAATAGCCATTATGACACAATAATCAGCATATCGAAATCATCTCAGAAAGAAAACTGAGGCCAGCTTCTGCATATAGGTTTTTGCACAGCTCTTGAGGAAGGTTGAGGTGTTTGTTTTGTCTGATAAAATCATAATCATATTGAATAATAGAATACTAAAGAAAGATTTTAATTTAAAATGAACATACAAACCAGTAAGAATAATTTAATTTGAAATAGAATGAGATAAAGACACTAGTTCTTGGAGTTTTTATTATTACATAAGTCTTCCTAAAATGTCTTTTCATCAATATTTTATGAGAAGTTTTGCAACTCTTGGATGTAAGCAGTTGGTCTGCAGAGATTTATTTGAGCTTATTCACTGAATCCTACACTTTAACCCTTTTTTCACAGGTGAGCTGGTGCTACTGGTAACCTTAATGTAATCTCAATATTTAATATTTCAGTTCATTGGCTGGAAAGGCTAGAAAAGATATATTTCCCCAACTATTTTTCATAACTGCCATGAATCAAGAGATTCCATCTTCTACAACACGTAGTTGGAGACCGGTCTAAGGTAATGCAAAGAATCCTTCTCCAAGGACATCTGGCCATATTCAAGCTTACACTGCTAGATTTGAAACTGAGAAGGAATACATTGCCATGTCAGGTTGGCAAGGACACCAGAGACTTTTTCCTTTCTCTGCACACCTAAGCGTGAGTTTCTTGCTGGTTTATCTGTATCTCACCTAATCAATCCTCTGTCTTGGACCAGATCTCAAGCACTGGTGGAATTTGAACAATGTCTGTTTTCTCTCTCGGGCATGTAACAATTAAGTCTCCTGGATACTGAAGGGCTTCAGTGTAGTCACAGTTATTAGGAATAATACGGAAACAAGGGGCTGAAATGGAATGGCTAACAATATTTATTCTTAAACTATGTGAAGTCAAGAAAACACTGGAATTATCTGAGACTTCATTAATTAGACGTGTGGTGGAGAACTGGTCAAGGCTGAACAATATCCACTGAAAGGAAAATGAAGACTCTGTAGGTCTGAGTCTCTTTATGGACAGCCAACAACAGCAGAATTAATTCTAGGGACAGATCCTTGAAGCAGTGTTGTTTCAAGTATCAGAAAGCAGTGTCATCCCTTTAATAAAGAAATTCTTATAATATTTTGTATTTGAGCATAGTACATTCCAGTCTTATAAGCAAATGGATAAAAAGGGTGATCTGCTAACTCCCAGAGAGAGAAATTAAATGTTTCTATTCTTCTTCCTATGGGTGAGTTCACAGTTTAACAGCAAAGGAGGGAATAGTTCCATTTAATCATGAGTTCATTCCATCATCAAGAGATCTGGTTTTCCTTCAGTATTATTGGGTCAGCACCACTGATATTGTGATAAATTTTTATCTTCAGATTCAGGAAATTCAAAAGTAGTTTTTACAGTATCCATTCATTCATACTTTATACATGTAGTGTCACACATTCATATGTCCTTGTAAATGAAAAGTACTTCCATACCTCCATACAAACCATGTTGGAGTATGTGTGGAAATGTCTGCTCGTATGTATATGCCTTGTAGGCCTTCAGATTTAACAACATTCTGTGTTTGAGAGCCAACCCATACATTCCTCTCATCTAGTGTGCTTCGGTGTAAAAATGCTGCCTCTATACCAACAGGCAATAGCAGCTTTATTTTTCATTACCTCTGTCTTTTTTTTTTCTTTCATAGAACTTAGTTTCTAGACTTCAGAGTCTGAGCATCCTGGGTGACTGTCTTTTACTTGCAGATCTTAAAAGAAGGAGAGCTACTCTTTTCTCTAAGCAATTTTGCATGCATTAGCTGCAATAGTGATTTCTTCCGTTATCCATTTTCTGTATTGACTTTATTGTGTATTACTGAAATCACCCATTTTATGTACTTGTCAAACTGCAACATGATTCTGAGTACAATCTATCAGGCTGACCCAGTCCTTTTGTCTAGTTTTGCCTGAACAGTGAGAAGGCATGATGGAAATCAGTTTTCCCTCTCCAGAGGAGGATAGCGTTGTTCCGGAGCGGACAGAGAATAGCTTATTTAACCCCTACATGCAGACAAAATTCATAACAGAAAACAAAATTATGCTGCATGACTAACATAGAAAGCTATATACAAATGACAACCTGTGGCAAAATAATATGAGATACCTGTTTATTTAAGTGACTGTTATTCAGCATCTCTCCTTTATTTGCCTCGTAGTCATCACACATTGCACAGGGAACTGATAATTCTGCTGTTCACCAAATCCTACAGATTGCTCCACTAAATGTGTCTGTTTCCATCAAGGTTCAAATTCCAAATATCAAAAGACATTTGTAGTGCAGAGTGCCATCAGGAGTTTATTCTGATTCAGATGTTAATGGACTGTAGCCTTTTCACATCTGATGATAATTTTTCTGTATTTTCTGTTTTGAGACTGAATAAACACAGTTTACAAAAAGAGAAGAAGAAAGAAAAAGAAAGGAAGGGAAAAGAAAGGAAAAGGAAAAAGAAGAAAGGAAAAGTAAACAGAGGAGAGAATAGGGGAGGCGGAAGAGAGGAGAGGGGAGCGGAGGGGAGGGTAGGGGAGGGAAAGGGTGAAAAGAGCACACAACATCATCACTAAACCTCAGGCATTTATGAACTACATAATCTATGAAACTCAAAAACAGCTGACTTTCACACTTTATTTAAACCTTTGTAAAATATATATCAAAATAAAGCTTGGAAGCTTTCATTTACAGAGGAATCTCTGATCCAATACCTGAAGATCTCAACGTGATGAACATGCTTAAGATGTAAACTGTATTTTCAAACCTTTGCATTTCTCTGGTGACAGTTCTTTTTGCCAGCAACTTTTGGTTCCCTCTGTACCTGAAAGTAGAGGCAGGAGGAATGCTTCTGAATAAAGCTATGGCCAGTTTTGTTCAATAACTTCATCAGTGACATTGATGATGGGATTAAGAGCATCCTCATTAAATTTGCAGATGACACATAGTTGGGTGAGAGCATAGATCTACTTAAGAATAGGAAGGCTCTGCAGAAGGATCTGAATGGGCTGCAATTGATGGGCTACATCCAGTTATACAGCATTCAACAAGGCAAAATGCCAACTGCTGCGCTTGGGTCATAACAACCCCATGCAGTGGTGTAAGGGTGGGGAAGACTGGACCATGAAAATGATGAAAGGGCTGAGCACCTCTCCTATTAAGAAAGGTTGAGGGAGTTGGCCTTATTTAGTCTGGAGAAGAGAAGGCTCTGAGGAGACTTAGTTGCAGCTTTCCCATACTTGAAGGAAGCCTCAGGCAGAAGAGGGACTGACTTTTTATATGGTCTAACAGTGATAGGACAAGGAGGTGTGGCTTTAAACTAAAAGAGGGGAGTTGTTAGAAAAAAAATTTTAGAGAGAGGTGAGGCACTGGAACAGACTGCCCAGAGAGGTTGTGGATGTCCCATCTCTGAAGGTATTCAAGGCCAGGGTGGATGGGATCCTGGGCAGCCTGATCTGGTGCTGGCAACCCTGCCCATGGCTTGGGAGTTGGAACTAGATTATCTTTAAGGTCCCCTCCAGCGTAAGCCATTCTGTGATTCTATGATGATTAGCTTGGGAAAATTACCGAGCAGAGAAGGACTTGTCATTGTTGGTCAACAGCTGGCTGAACAAGAGCCAGCAGAGTGTGCAACTGACAAGAAGACCAACAGCATCTCAGTGTGCAATAGAAATTGTGTGGCCAACAGAGCAGGGAAGTGATTGTCTCTGCACTCAGCATACTTTCAGTACTGTGGTCAGTTTGGGGCCCCCCGCTACAAGAATATTGGCTTGCTCTAATGTGTCCAGAGAAGAGTAACAAAACTGGTGAAGGGATTTGAAAACAAGAATTATGAGGAGCAGCTGAGGGAACTGTTGTTTAGTCTGGAGAAAAGGAGGCTGAGGGTAGATTCCCTTGCTCTCTACAACCAGCTGAAAAGAGGTTGCATCAAGGTGAGGGTCATTCTCTTTTTCCAGGTAACAAGTAATAGGACATAAGATAATGGTCTCAAGTTCCACTAGGGGAAGGGTAGATTGGGTATCAAGAGGAATTTCTTCACTAAAGGTGTGCTTCAGCATCAGAACAGGCTGTCCAGAAAGATAATGAATTCCCCATCTCTGGAGGCATTTAGGAGAGCTGTGGACATGATGCTTAGGGACGTGGTTTGGTGGTGAGTTTGCAGTGTTAAGACCATAGTTTTACTTGATGATCTTGAAGGTCTTTTCCAATCTAAATGATTCTATGATTCTGTAAACAGTTCTTTGTTTGAAAATGCTACTTTCTCTTCCTAAAGAGTTTTGTAGTTTTTTTTTTTTTTTTTTCCCAAAGATACACCTGTTCATATGAAACTTTCATTTAAAAGTCTCATAGACTCAAAACAGAATTTCAGTGTTGGAGCAAGAGATCTGGTCTATTAGTCTCCTCTGCTATAAATAAATACTGTAATTCATCAAGAATGACACCTTACATTTTTTGACAACATTGAACTTTCCTCTTATTTCTTTTTCTACCAAATCAGTCTCATCCACTTCCTTGATTAACAAGGTAGTGCCTAAATTACTGAGAAGCAATAATAAATGGCAATATCACAGAAATAGCTACCTATATTTTTTCTGTCTTAACTAGCTATTTCTTTACAAGGCATGTCAGTAAAAGATTCTAAAAAACAGAGTTTGAAAGAATTATTGAGATTACATCCTGCCACCATCTATGAGCATGAATCTTTATGCCAGCTCTGAAATCACTGTCCACAGACATTCAGTGAGTTCGCATTTATTCAGGCAAACAGTAACACAGCTTCAGTATTGTTATCATTATAGAATTTTTCCTAAAGACTAAATTAACTGTCCAGTTTACTTTTTGTCATGTCACTAGTAGACACAGTTAAGCCCGCAAGTTTTTACAGCAGCTTTTTATATATTTGAAGATCTTCACATCCATCACAGCTATCACACCTCTCAGAATCACAGAATCGCAGGGGCTGGGAGGGACCTCCAGAGATCATTGACTCCAACCCTCCTGCAAAGCAGGCTTCCTACAGCAGGCTGTACAGGTAGTCATCCAAGCGGGTCCTGAATATCTCCAGAGAAGGAGACTCCACAACCCCTTGGGCAGCCTGTTCCAGTGCTCCGCTACCCTCACTATGAAGAAGTTCCTTCACATATTGTTGCAAAACTTCCTATGCTCCAGTTTATGGCTGTTTCCCTTTGTCCTGTCCCCACTGACTGCTGAAAAGTGGTTGGCCATGTCCCTTTGACTCTCACACTTAAGGTATTTATAAACATAAATAAGATCACCTCTTAGTCTTCTTTTCTCAAGGCCGAACAGACCCAAGTCGCTCAGCCTTTTCTCAGAGGGGAGATGCTCCAGGCCCTTTCTCATCTTTGTGCCCCTCTCCTGGACTCTTTCCAGGAGATCTTGTCTTTTTTTGTACCAGGGAGCCCAGAACTGGACACAGTACTCCAGTATAGTACTCAGCCATCCCTTCTCTAAAACAAATCTGCCTCTGTCTCAAATCTGGAGGATCCTGGTTCATGAATGCAGATATCTCTGATTTACAGGATACATGGCTTTTTTTCTCAGTGCTCAGAGCACAGGTCCTGACAGCATCCAATTAGACCGTTCAAGTTTTGTTCAATTAATTTGTCTGACATCCGGGTTCCTGGTAGTAACACACTGGAAATGGACAGGGAAGGAAGGGGAAGAATAACTTGTTTCTAGGGAAGTATGAGTGTGTACCCCATTATATTCATCTAATACAACTATTTTAATCAAAATGTAATGTGAAATGCAGTTATTTTACTTGGAGAAATTTAGCAATAGAATATCAGACAGAATTGTGATCTTGTATAAAAACAAAAACAAAACTACACTGCAGATTTTTCAATAGGATTCATTTTCCATAGAACATGTTGACTGGAAATGATTATATTTCTGCCCTCTGAACTTTCTTGTGTGGTCATGTGAAGCTACTTGAGTTTGGTAACTCGTGCAATAGCTTAGCATGCTCAGTCTCTCTCACCTCATTCACACAGGTGTGTTGTCATAAATTGCTGGCATACAGGATCTCAGGCTTGATAATGTAATGCCAAATATTTAACTATACCATTTAAACAACCCTTCAGACCAAGGGAAAATTTTAAATCGTCATTGCTTGCATAATGTCAGCTTGTATAACATATAGAAGTTGGATGTCTGCAGCCTGAAAGAATGCAGTCTGGCAGAGAACTGCAGTAATCATGAATCAACTAGAAAAAAACATCATTATTAGCAGAAAAATCATGGCAATTGATTCTTGTTTCTTCCAAAGGCAGCTAAACCATACAGTGATATGGGCCATTCCAGGCATATTTTGGAGTCATAAGCCACAAGAAAATAACAGAATTAAACAGGAAAAATGTAATTTCTTAAAAGAGATATTGCCTGGATTATTTTGTTCCTTCCAGGTTCATCTCTAACTCTCCTGATAATTTCAGTGTTCCTTCTATTTTTCTGTATTTCTTATAATACTTTATTATTATTATTATTCCTTTTGGGTTTGTTTTTTTTACTTATTCTTTCAAGTGACAAGGTGTGTGGTCAGAAGTCACAGCTGGTTACACTTCTCATAACCCTCGAGAAGTGGGAATAGTCAAGATCTGGCAGACCTTTCATTGCTGTGTTCATAGGAAGTCAAGTAAAAGCCTGAAAATCTTGAATCAGTAACATTGTTTTCTTCACATAAAACTATTCATGATTGCTTTTTCTTTCCTTGTAAATCAGAATTCATTTGGGGCGAGCTTCAGATGCAGTACCACTAGCAGACAACTTCCCTCACATAGTAAAGTCAAGCTACCTACTACTAGTCTCCATCACCTTGTGATACAAACGCCATCAAACCAGGTCAGCTCAAATACCCAGTCCCCACAATAGAATATCATTAAGCACATTAGTCTGTAACAACCTTGCTCCATGGTGCATAAAGCATAAACATACCACCCAACTTGAGTCAATTAAAATTACTCAGACTGCCTCACTACAAAAATTTGGTAGGATTAGAACGGACGTAAGAGATAAATGATATTGTTATACAGCTACCCAAACTGACCTTAAAATACTGTGACACTTTTTCCATGGAAAGGGTCTCCAGACTTCTGTTTTGCCTTCATTAACTGTATTTATCATCCACAGAAGCAGCCATTTCATTTATCTTAGAACTGCATTATTCCACACTGAGCTGCCAACAGCAACAATTCATTAGGCTTCATTTTAATAAGAAGATAAATGGCTTTTGGAGAAAAATAGCCAATTAATAAATACTAAGACTCATTACTAGAGGCTCTTCAGTTATTCCAGAGTTATAAACACGTATTCATTTGCAAAATACTTTGAGATTGAGGCAAAACCACCATGTGTTTGATAATTCCATTCCCTGAAGATCTCTGGCTCCATTTTTAATAAGGAGAGAGGAGACCTAAAAAAATCTAAGATGGCTGGAATCACATTTGCTCTGTGCATCAGTCTCGGCTTGATGAAAACAAGAGAAAAAATGCAGCACAGTCATGTATGTTCTGGCTCAGTCCCTTTTGCCTCCAATCTTTACAGTTATATCATTATTCCCAATATACACAGCTTCTCCCCAGATGATTGAGTAGCTAACCCATTTGTTACATAATGCATTTAAAGATGAATTAAATTTCACAATAAAGTAATAGTAAATAAAATGTGTATATAAAGGTGATTGAAAAAGACACTAGAAAACTGGCATGGTTTTATAAGACTATTCATTGCATAGTCCAAATAAAATCTATATAAAAGCTATATAAATATTACCTGCCTTTGGAGTTTTGCAATTATAACCTCAATACTGAGAACAATCATGCATTCTTCAAATTATGTTATTTACAGAATTACAGAATCATAGGGGCTGTAAGGGACCTCTGGAAATCATAGAATTGCAGAATAATAAAATGACTTGAGTTGGAAAGGACCTCAAAGATCACCTAGTTCCAACAATGCCATAGGCGCAATTCCCACTCACTAGAGCAGGCTGCCCAGGGCTTCATCCAGTCCGTCCCTGAACACTTCCAGGAATGGGGCGTCCACAGCTTCTTTGGGCAACCTGCTGCGGTGCCTTACCATTCTAAAAGACATCATCTAGTATATGGGTATCCAATCTTTTCTCTTGCCTGGGCTACACTGAGTGAACAGGAATTGCCTTGGATTGCATATACAAATGTTGCTCCGAAAGTAATGCCTCCTATTTATTTTCATTGAGACTACAATTGCTACAAAGAGCACAATAACACTATTTTATATAGCAAAATCTCAGCTATAAAACACTAGTTTTTGACACTGTCACCACCATTAGCTACGCACTTTTGCCAAGGATGAACAAGAGCTTTATGCCATGCTCATAAAAATCTATACCAGCAGAGGTGACCCACTCTTGCTGTTGCCACTGCTGTAATAAACCACCCACTGCCTCACTGCACTCACATCCATTGGTTGGTCTCTACAAACATTCAGGAAGCACAGAATATCAATGGGTGCCATCTTTTCCTCATGGAGGAATTCAGCAACACATCTTAGATTCATACGCACTTCCATGCCAGACACCATTCTAGTCAGACTGCCCCTCTGCTGCCATTGGTAGCATGGCAACAACATGTAATGGGATACTGGGAGGAAGGTTCAATCTCTACTGCCATACCACCAACATTGGCCTCTGACAAGGCCCAATATGTTAAAACAGGAAGCATTACAGTTGGAGCAGCCCTCATAAAATATATATTTAATGTACGTAACAAAACTTATTTAAATCTTTAATATTTTTTATTAAAATGAAAAAAAGCAATAAAAACAGAACTAGAAGGATACATGGCCTTAGTATCTGCAATTCTCAGTGAGTTCTCTTAGTGTTTGTATGGGGACCGCTGAATCACGGCCTGAACCTCTGATTAATCACCTGAGGTGAGTAGTGAGTCAGCCACAGGAGCACAGGTGAAGGCAATTCACCTGTGCTGTCGGAAGGGGTGGAACCTGGCTCCACCTCTCTGAGACCCATTTAATTGCTGACCACCAGTGGGGAAGGATCTGTGCTGGAGATCCACTCCACTGGAGTTTCCCACATGAGCCCAGGATATGGGTGAGTGTACCTATCATTTCTGTTTCCTGCTTTGGTGTAATGCATCATAGCCAAGCTCTCTGTTACACCTTAACATCTGTATATTCATTAATTGTACACTGCTGTACCTTAACATTGATATATTAATTAATTGTACAGTGTTTGATCAGAGATTTTGGATGAACTTTTCCTCTACTTCATTCTTGAAAACAATTGTTCACAAGTATGCGTACTACCAAAAAGCAATGACATGAAAAAGGTGTGACTGTGAGGGGAGAGAGATTTTTCTCTGATAAGATGGAGCTTACAAAAAAAGTAGGCATGGTCATATTCTTTTAGTTGAATGTCTGATTGAATGTCTCTATACACTCCATTTAAAAATCCCAAGTTATGTATTTAAGTTAACTAAAAATAGAGTCACAAATATACTGGAGAAAAAAAAAAAGATGACTTTATTTATTTTTTTTTATTTGCAATCTTGAAACCTGTTCTCAAGTTTCCTTTAAAAAGGAAAGCACGACTGCATAGCCAAAGAATCAAAATGCACATAGTTATTTGCTCTACCTTGTACGGCCCTGCGCCATCTCTGTGCCCCGGCCGCAGCTCAGGCTGTGCTCTCTGTGCACCGACGTTTGGCTGCTGCCGAGCTGTGCATGCACACCCAGGGCTGGGCCGCACTACTACTCGCCCCTGCAGTGGGGCGAGATGGGGTGGGGATTGGGCCGCAGTGCCAGCTGGCGTGTGCCGTGTGCGGGCTGTAGGCCGTGAGTTGGAGGTACTTGATCTAGGATGAGCACCCACCGAAACGGGTTCCCGGGAGTCAGTTGCAGAGGAAAGCATCCAGGTGGGTTTCTCATATCTCCAGGGAAGGTGGCATCCGAACCACACCAGGCAGCTTGTTCCAGTGCTCTGCTGCCCTCAAAGTAAATAAGTTCTTTCTCATGTTCCCATGGAACTTCTGTTCCAGTTTGTGCCCATTGCCCCTTGTTCTGTTGCTGTGAACAAGTGAAAAAAGCCTGGCTCCATCCACTTCATATCTGGTTAGATATTTATAGACATATAAGCAATGATCAGGTCTCTCTCAGTCCTTTCTTCTCAAGGCTGAACTATCCCAGGTCTCTCAGCCTTTCTGTGTAAAAGAGATGTGCCAGGTTGCTAATCATCATTGCAGCCCTCTGTTGGACTCTCTGGAAGCTCCCTGACTTTCTTGAGCTGACGGGCCTACAACAAGACACAGTACTGCAGATGAGGCTTCAGCAGGACTGAGGAGAAGTGGGGTTAACTTCACTCAACCTACTGGCCACGCTCCTTCTAATGCACCCCAGGATACCGTTTGGTCTTCTTGGCCACAAAGGCATGCGGCTGGCTCATGGCCAACCTGTTGTCCACCAGGGCACCAAGGTTCTTCTCTGCAGCACTTCTCTCCAACCTCTCTTAAAACTGTACTGGTGCGTGCAGTTATTCATCCCTAGATGTAGAACTCTACAATTGCCTTTCAACCAGATGTTGAACCTCATGTGGTTCCTCTCCACGCAACTCTCCAGCCTGTCCAGGTCTCACTGAAAGGCAGCACTACCTTCTGGTCTGTTAGCCAATCCTCCCAGCTTGCTAACATCATCAGAGTTAGTGAGAATCTCTTCATCCAAGCCATTGACGAAGCTGTTAAACAACACTAGACCCAGTATTGATCCTTGTAGAACACCACTTGCTAGAGGCTTTCAGTTAGATTCTATACTGCTGATCACACCTCTCTGCCAGTCACAACCTGCTGGTCAGACAGTCCTCTGTTTTCAATCCCCCCTAGTCTGCCAATCCTTTTTAAAGGATTGGTGAAGATGGTAAGTTTCTATCCTGTAAGACATCCATCTGTATTTCATAGCCCTCTTCCACATTGCTCTGTACTTTTCTGGAACTAATGATGTATTCTCAGAAGACATCCAGCTCACTTTGCAGATGGTAAGAATGTAGATGGAACTCTATATACAGAATGTACGAAGAGGTAACCTCAAAAACCTTACACAGTAGGTAGCCCTTTAAAGTCAGGCAACAAAAAGCACAGTGTAGAAATATAACTGTAGAAGGCAGTTCTCACACTCCTCTCAAGACAAAACCTTTAATACATAGTGGTGTGCTTGGTACTCCCATTCCCTAACTTTATGAGAAGGATTAATAATTTTTAAAGAAGACAGACATTACCTTTAGATAATCATCTGAATTACTGTTTGGTAGTTTGGTATACTAATCGAGCAGACAGGAGATCTGGATGTGACACTAGCTTGAGTGTATTCAAACCCACATCCTGGAAAAATGCCTTATATGTAGTTCTAAGGAGGTAATATGAGGAGAACAGCCCTGTTTTCAACTGCTTTAGTAGGGTAGGTCAAATAATTGCACAACTGCAATGTTCAATTCATGAACTAGATAGCATGAAGGAGCTCTCAGTGAAGTAGCTGGCAGCTGTAGGTTCTGATTCTTTGTTAATTCTGGGATTTGGTTTTGCTTTGAAACTGTTTTAGACATGATAGACTATCATAGTCTGTCATGATATGTATAATATACCCAGCAGTTATTCCTTAACTTCTAATAGGGTGCTCAAAGCAGCCCTTCTCCATTTGTAGTTCTTGTAGTTTAAATGAGAATAAGGTACAACTACTTTGTGGCTCCATGACTGACAGTATAGTGATCTGCTCTCTCCAGGCTGAGGTGGGCGATCACCCTTTATGAACAAGTGATTATTAACAGCTCTTGTATAAGAGATGGCTGTTACTAGTGTGATGTTTGCTCTACTCCATTAACTAAATCCCTCTTACTAAATGAGGGAGTGATGCAAGAAATGCCGTACACAGAAGATTTCAGTACAAATTGTCAAAGATGGCAGGGATAGAAAATACTATCCAAATCTGATCCTAAAAGTTTAGAGCAAGTATTATAACACAGGTAGTACATCTTGTCATTTCTAATGCACTTTACTCTTGACTCCTAAGATTAATAGCTGTAACAGAGTCTTAACAAATGTACTAGGACTCAATAGTCTAGAAATTCTGCTCTATTTAACAATGATTTAATTTAATTTTATAAAATACAGTGAATTCAAACCAATATCTTAAAAGTGAATGGCTTTTCAGTCTCCTACCATACCTCCTGTGCCACCCAAATCTCTCTCATAGTCACTTCTGAATACATTCTTCAGAAAATACAGAACCATTTTACGTCTGAAAGGAGTGCCTGATGTCTTCATCCAAATACAGCCTCTAAAGTAACCCTCCTACCTAATCTCTCTCAAGCAATGCAGACGGCTGATTTGTGAGGTGACAATCTTTCATATATACCACATCCAGGCCAGATGTCTTAGCTATTGTAAACCTCATCGTGACTTAATAGCACAGTTAAAAATTCTGTTCCTTTAACCAAATACAGAGGTCATTAGCACCAAACCTAAGGGAGAATGTAAAGTAAATTGAAAGTCATATCACAAGCTCTGATATGTATGAAAAACAAGCTCCTTCACAAGGCAGATTAAAATATCTTTAGATAACTTACTAAGTTTTATCTAGTAAACAAAACATGTGCATATAAGCAACATTAAAATATTGGGGAAAATTACCTTTACTTCTCATTTTTCAGGAAAAAGCTTTTTCTTGAATTGATATTTTCCATATGTAATACCATGGAATAGGTGCATAATAATGATAACATATAAGAGCACAATTATGTTTGTACTTAATCTTATTTTTAATGTGATTTAAATTAGTTGAATAATAGAATCTTATTTTCTGAGAGAAAGAAATCTACAATGACAATTCTGTGGGTAAAATCTTTCTCTATTTCAGTTTTAAGAATGAGATGGAATATTTATCATTTAAATATTTATTGTCTGTATCAGTAAATCTGTTGCCAATTACTCCTGACTTCCACTATGTTTGAACCTGAATCTCTGTAACTCCTTTGCTAACAGCTAGTAATACTATTCCCTTGTCTCTAAGTAGAACCCTGATAGCAGAATGTAAATGTCTAAATTGTTCTGCAGTAAACTTTACAATTAATTGTCTCAGAGGTCTCAGAATACTTTTATTTAATCCTGCATCTAAACCAACTTCCTTATGTTCTATCCAGACTTCTTGTCTATATCCTGCTAATGGAGAAGAACTTTCAGAGTTGTTTTTGTAGTGCTTCTCAGTTGTTTTGGAGATAGCAATCTGCATTTGGCTCATATTCTCACCACTGTTTCTCATTCTCACAGACATCCTTTAAAGCTTCTTTTTTTTTCTTTTTTTTTTTTTTGGTAGAAAAAGGAGTAGCACATCTGGCATGAAACTTCTTGCATAAGGAAGTTTTCACAAATAACAAAACGTTTACGCAGAATTTTTTTTTCACATCTATTAGGATATTTAAATAGAAAGTTAAGTGTCTGTAAATAATATTTGACCTCAGTCAGCAACAGTCAGGACAGTAAAGGCCCTATAAAGGTTCTCTATGTAACCTAGGTAAATCTTCTACCATTCTTGTGTGTGTTTTTTCTTGCCTCCTAAAACTTTCTTCCTTCTTTCCACTTTTGAGTAAACACAGTGTTGAAGATGTTCCTTCAGATATGATGTGATGTGCAGATCACTCCAGAAGTAATACCTCCTATTTATTTCCTTGGGAACTAAGACATGTGCAGAGAGCACAATAATACTATTTGTTAGAGAAAATTCTCAGCTACAAAACACTAGTTTTCAACATAGTCACCACCATTAGCTATGTGCTGTCATCTGCTTTTTTTTTAAGTGGGAAAATACATTTCTGTTTGCTTCTGTTGTAAGATTGTCTTTGAAATAAGTGCATCTCATGTTAAATTAACCTGAGCTAAAATGTCACAAGCACATGACGTTATCACATGTGCATGTCAATATACACTGATCAAACTGTGTAAGAAATCAAGAACTACTCAATATAATTCTCCTGAAAGAAAAAAATGTTTTGGGGTTTTTTTGTTGCTTTTTTTTTTTTTTTTTTTACAGATAGCTATGTAAAATTCTACATCAGTGAAAACACTTTATATTGTCATCATTAATTTCAAGTTTGAAAAGAAGAAAGTGAAGGCTCTTCCACTGCTTTGCAAAATTTTCTAACTTTTTTTTCCTTTTATTCCTCTGTAAACTCAAGTCAGCAACATAGTTTGTTGTGTAAGCAATGGTCTTCCTTATCTGTAATTAATCATGTATGCTAATATATACATATGTATGCTGCCATTATAGCAAATTGGAGCTTTGGTATCACAAGATAGCCAGGAAAATAGATAGGTCTCTCTCTACAGAATGTGATAAATTCAATTGTCAGAAAACAGAAATGAATTAAAAGTATTGCACACTAATCAGATTTTTAAATAGATTATAGTTGGGTTTTAAAGTTTAAGCTATCCATCTAAATAATCTTGTACTGTAAGGACCTCAGCTGCCCTGAATTTGATATTCCATAAATACAATTTGTTCAATCATTATACGGTACTGACAATCACTTTTACTTTGCATGGTACATTTACATACAGTGTGTCAGGGGATGAGTTGTTTTCAAAGAAAAAAAAAAATCCAAAATTTAATTAGTAGGAAGTACAGAGATACATGTACATTGGATTTTTCCTGGATTTAAAAATAGCAGGTGATGGATATTATTCGTGATGTGAACTGATCTGAGAGACAAGATAGAAGAACAGACCAAGAAGTCATCTGTCAGTGGCCTTCATTAGACTTTTCTGTTGTTAATGAAAGCTCTGTCTGGAACAAATAGCTCTATTATTAAAATGCAGACTTTCCACTGTGCCTCACCTCTGTGTGTATCGGTGGGGCTGTAGGCTAAAAGTACTGATATTTGGCTGTAAAGTTTGTCACTGGAAAATTATAGACAGATCATTCTAACCCTTGTGACTTCTAATTGGATAAGCACTTCACTGCACACAGAAACAGCAGCAACTGCAGCTCAGTCTGAAAACAACCAATGGAAAGAGTGACTAACTTTAAGTAGCAAGCTTTAGGAAAGCATCATCATCATGTAAGACACAATTGCTTGAGGGAACGGGGGAAAGATGTGGATTGAAGTGATACTGAGGCCACCCTCTTCAACTCTGTGCTGCTTTGGTATCTGTTTTGTAATTTTCCCACTTGAGTTTTGTGTTAATGAAGCTTATTTAAGATAAGCCATATGCCAATAGTTGTCTAATTCTTTCAATCTACTGACAAGGGAAATAAACACTTTCCTTCTCCATAAAAGTCAAACCAGATTCACTCGGATATTTTGTTTCTATCACGTAGACTTGTGTGTCTTCTCAAATAGTTGTAACACATCAATCCATCTGATAAAGGGCAGTTTGAGAAAGGCAAAGCATGACACTGTGCTCTTTAATCTGTCAAGGCATATTTTCCTTTGCTTTTGAAATGTTCCAGTATCCTCTCTCTAAACTGTCAAAGGCAATTTTTTTGTATCCCACTCTAGAATTCATACTAACTAATCTTTAAAATATAATTGTCTAGGACAGTGCCAGTTGTGAAAAACATATCTCGTCTGTCTTATTTTGTTGCTGATGCCATGCATATATTGTGTCTGAAGTTACTTCACACTTTCCAGACAGGAAGAACACATTTCAGTATTTGAAACAGGTAGAAGAAAGTTTAGACAAAAGCTAGACTCATGTGCCTTCTTTAAAGCATTTTGTTTCACTGCCACAGGATTTCGTTGGCAATTTTGATAGCAAGCATAGGATCAGACAGACAGAAGAGGCAGTTTTGACAACATCTTAAGCTCCTAATGTAAGTTTTAAGTGGAGCCATTTTTTTATTACATCTGGGAGATGAGTTTTGTCACAGGAAAAAAAAAAAAAAGCAAAACTGGCTTCAGCAAAGATGCATTTCTGTCTCTTTCTTGACCTGTGGTGGAAGGCTGGCAAAAATTTTCTTGTTAACTGCGTGTATTTGGGGTTTCCACATAGAAGTTTAACACGAAGTGCATTATGTTTGTCAGATCTTCTGTGGAAAGTCCAATTGTCAGGAAAAAATACTGGAATATGCGCCTTGCTCTGGACCTGAACCAATCTTCCTATTTGTTGGGACATTTTGTTGATTTCTAAAAGTAGTTTCTGTTTCTGAATTCTATTTTTCACAAAAGCTGTGCAGTGATTTGTTGATGACATTCTGGTTCTGTCCATAAATGACTCAAAATACATATTTTATGCAGTGTGCCTATCAAATAAAGGATGTAATTACTCAAAGTTTCATTTTAATATATACTCAGGTTAAATAAACACACCATAGTGAATAATTAATTTAAAAGCTCATGAAAGTAATTAATATGATCTAATACCAATAATTAGTGGTCAGTCTTGTTTCCCTGATAGAAAACACACAAAACTAACAGTCATGACCTTGAATGATTTATAATCTATGGCACTGACTCCCAGAGAGGCACAGTGTAAAACAGAGGCCAAAATAATGAGCTGAGCTGCAGCTGGAGAAAGCAGTCAGTAGCAGAAATAGGAGGTAACTATCCAGTGGCAAAGATGAAGAAAAGGCAGTATCAGCCTAAAAGCAGTCAGAAATATTAATACTGAATGTCTTACAGGTTTTCTTTGGTAAGTCCATCTGGACAGTGTGACCAGATTCCACATTACCTTCTATACTGCTATTTGGTAGCCACTTTTTACATTCAAAATAATAGACTACTCACCTATCAAGTAAGGCCTTACTTGAGTGAAATAAAGCAAAGTAACTGAATGTCTTCCTATGTAACAGACCTATTCTGTTGAAATATTTCTGTAATTCAGGCTTAAGTCCAGCTTCACATGAGAGAAATGATACTTGTTGCCAGTTTCTGTGCTGCAGATTATTTTCATTGGTAATTCTATGGCCACTATAGTTGCCTCAAAAGTAGTACTGGTAATAATATTAGTGTTTAAATAAAGAAGAAAAAATTCAGTTGGACATGTACCTTAACGTCTTGTAAACAAGTTTAATATCACTGAGTATCCTGAGGAATAATTGCATGCACCAATACAGGCTGGGGGATGAGCTGCTGGAGAGGAGCTCTGCAGAGAGGGACCTGGGCGTCCTGGTGGACGACAGGTTGGCCATGAGCCAGCAGTGTGCCCTCGTGGCCAAAAAGGCCAATGGCATTCTGAGATGCATTAAAAAGAGTGTGTCCAGCAGGTTGAGGGAGCTGATCCTCCCCCTCTACTCTGCCCTGGTAAGGCCTCATCTGGAGTACTGTGTCCAGTTCTGGGCTCCCCAGGACAAAAAAGACAGGGATCTCTTGGAAAGAGTCCAGCGGAGGGCCACAAAGATGGTGAAGGGCCTGGAGCATCTCCCCTGTGAAGAAGGGCTGAGTGAACTGGGTCTGTTTAGCCTTGAGAAAAGATGACTGAGAGGGGACCTGATCCAGGTTTATAAATATCTGAGGTGTGGCGGCCATAGTGGTGAGGCCAGTCTCTTTTCAGTGGTACGTGGAGACAGGACGAGGGGAAACGGACATAAGCTGCAGCACAGGAAGTTTTGCACGAATGTGCGTAAGAACTTCTTCACGGTGAGGTGACGGAGCACTGGAACAGGCTGCCCAGGGGGGTTGTGGAGTCTCCTTCTCTGGAGATATTCAAGTCTCGCCTGGACGCCTACCTGTGCGACCTGGTGTAGGGAACCTGCTTTGGCAGGGGGGTTGGTCTCCATGATCTCTAGAGGTCCCTTCCAACCCCTACAATTCTGTGATCCTTCAGAAATATTTCTCATCTACAAAATAAAGGAATAATTTCAGTAGTAATGTGCCATTGACCATCATTCCAAGGACTGTCCAGACACATGTAGTGATATATCATGAGTTCCATTGCCATTCCAAATCATTGTAATGGAAAGAACAAGACAAAGACTGTAATTCCTGTGGGAGGTCTGCTATTATTGGCCTCTGTTTTCCTTCTGCTTTTTCATTTCCAGCTACGGATATTTTTCAAATAGTGGAGCAAAGAGATTCAACATCTTTGTTGGTTAAACGTATTTAATGCTTTCTCATTCTGATCTTGGATATCTTTCTTGTTTTAGAAACGCTGACTTAAATAAGATAGCTAGCAAATAATTCAATTCTCAACAGAACAAAGTAACTGTGAATTTCTATGTTTAAAAAATCACATGAAAACTTATGACAAAATCATAAATGAAGCAGTTATTTTTTCATGTAAGGCATAAAAACTTTAGATCTTATTTCATATGAAATATATGAAAAATTCTCCCCTACCTGGGAGCAAAGACTGGAAAAGGCTTTCTTATGTACAGAAATTCGTGGGTGGAAAATCAAATAGCTAAGAACATTCCTTCTGCTCATCTACTTTGCTCTGAATTCTCAAATTTGTGGTTGAAAGAACACTGGGAAATGAGAATGTATGTTTAAAGGAAAATGCAAGATGACAATCCAAGAATTTAAATGCATTCATTCAGTACAATAATGCTGTACAACATGCACAGATGGTATTAAACGAATAATACATTTGGATGCATACAGCTACTCATCCTTGGCTTGTATATATGGGAATGAGATAGAGCCAATAAACAGTTTTGAAAATAAGGAACACAATGTTGCCTAGAAATTATGCTTTTCTTTGAAAAGATGAGTAATATTCCAAGATGAAAACAATTAGTATTGGACTCGTATCGTATTTTTTCCAATAGTTTCAAAAGAGCTGGAAAGCCAAGAGATATACTACAATAAGCTTATAAAAACAAAAACATGAAAGTTAGTGAAGATTTTGAAAGATGAGTATCTAAATTTGGTTTCTGAGTCTACAGTAAAGCAGCTGTATATTAGATCTGATTTTCCAAAGGGCTGAGATTCCAGTATTGTCTATTAAAGTAAACATTTAAAAAAAATATTTAATAGAAGATGCTGGAATTTTCACCTGGATTTTATTTCATAATGCTAAGTTACCATGTTCATTAGTCTTTGGGAAAGGAATATAAATGCTCTGCAAATGGTAAAACATCACAAAGAAAGAAATTACAAAGGTAAAAGACAAAGACATTCAAAAATATTAAATATCCAGTAAATCTGAGATGTCAGCCTTTATATCATTACCTTTAGCTCTCAAGGTAAGCAGTGTTGCAATTTCTCACGTGGTTGACTGTTCTAGAATACCAAAAGATAGGATCAGACCAAAATCTAAGAAGATATCATAGAATCATAGAATGGCTTGGGGTTGGAAGGAATCCCAAGGATCATCAAGTTCCAAACCCCTGCCACAGGCATAGTTGCCAGCCACTAGATCAAGCACTAGATCAGATTGCCTGGGGCCCCATCCTGCCTCGTATTCAATATCTCCAGGGAAAGGGCCTCCACAAGGGCCTCCATGGGCAGCATGTTCCAGTTCCTCACCGCTCTCTCAGTAAAAAACTTCTCCCATACATCTACTCTAAATCTCCGTTCCTTTAGTTTAATACCATTCCCCCTTGCCTTTGATATTTAATCACATATAGATAAAACTGACCATTCAAACTTTCTCCGCTCTATTAGCTTCTTCTATACATAGGCTTCTGAATGGGCACTTAGCAATAAACATCTGGAAATCACTTCTTTGTTAACAAGTGTTCTTCATCTTGAATGCTGAGTACACTTTTGAAAGCCAGCAGTAGTTCCTACTTGACTGTTTACTGCATTTATATGCACAGTGATAGAATGAACTCTAATTTAATTGAATCTAGCTCATTGCACTATCATGCTTTTGATATAAATACAGTTTTCCTTCATTTCTGCATTTCAAAAAGATGCATTTATATTTCATGAATCGGACATTTATGTTTTAACATTACAGCACAATATATATTTATTTTACTTGACTCTTGTTTTTCGGTTATACAGTGTGTTGTAAAAGGCTTGACTCATTATCTCCAATGGTCATCTTCTGGTTGTTGTACAATGGGGCTAAATAGTCACAAGAAGAAAAAGGAAGCCTGTTTCTCATGGAAACATGGCTGGTATTCCAGAAATGGTGACTAGATAACTTTTCCTGTGGGAAACTTTTCTAGAAGTGAGACAGAGCATCACCCATGGTATGTATGAGTGCTTTACCCATTGCTTGTACCACTCAAAGTATGCATCTGTGCTATCTAGTGCAGCCCCTTTAGCTATACCAACAAAAAATATATTTGTATTCTGTTTTTTTATTAATATTTTGTTTTGTTTTGTATTCTACTGATGAGAAAGTGGAAGTTCTTCATTGATCCTTTCTCCCGTGACCTAATTATGGAAAGTCTAGATGGGATTTTTTCATTTCTAAGATACGTACTGAGTTCCTCTAACATCCTCCTAGCAGAAGAAAAGTATGAACTTCTGAACTGAAGAAACTATAAGGGTAAAGTTATCACGAATGATAAAAAAAAAAAAAAAAACAACCAGGATGCAGAGCTGAAATATATATCCAAATAAAAATATATACATTTCTTAATCACAAGTGAAAAAGAGATTTTTTTAAGAATAACATTTCATTATTGTTTTTAAAGTGCCATATAGCTTCATACAGCCTACATTTCCAAAACTGTCTGTCTACATTTTAGTTGACTTCACAGAGCTATGTGCTTAGCGTAGGCAAGCAGATCAGCTAATGATATGTAGGAAAGATTATTGACACAGGTGTATCTCTCTACACAAAGAAGCAAAAATTTATTTAGTCAAAAATACAGCAAGTTGTGAAAACAAACCTATTGTAACTGCATGGGTATTTTTGTCTGCTTATATAAGATAATTCTGAAAGGAAAGTAAAATTAGTGACATTCTGTATTAGAAAAAGATGTAAACTAGATTATTTATCGTGACCTATCTCCAGTAGCACAGTGGCCTAGATCAATTGCTAGATAAATAACTATCGATCTTGGTCAACAGGTTAGCAAGGAAAGCCTTTATAAAATTTGCAGTCTTATTTGGCTGAAGGTGTTTATAACAAAAGTGATCAACTTTTAGTCAGGAGTTTGGGAATCTTCCTGTATTTCTTTGCTGAGGCAAATCTTTCCCACTGTGTATTATCTCCAGACTATGCTTTCTGGAGCATCACTGTCAAAATAGTTTTGTCATATACCAGCAGATAATGATTTAGCCTAAGTTATTGAAACTCTCATCGCTGTCCAGTTGAACATTAAGCATTAAGTGCTGAGCATACAGCAGCTGGTATAAAACATTACAGATTGTCCTTTCAGTAATACTGGCTACTGTAAACAACTCAAACCAATATCCAGTTCTCTACAGAAAAGATAACAGCACATCGTATTTGGAAGAGCTCAGTAATCCAAGCCAGTATGTTAGCATTATCACCTAAAGTTCCAGTCTTCCTTTAATAACTTCCTGTGTTTGAAGCAATGGAACTTGCTAGAAAAAGCGTGATAATTGCCTGTGTAAGGCAGTTTCCATGGAGGACTGAACAATGTACCATGTCCTTCCCAGGGATGAAAAACTAGCTTGCTAACTTCTGCTCAAAACTCGTTTCTTCAGCTTTTTTTTTTTTTTTTTTTTTTGCCTCTACTGTAAACATGTAGGAAATACGAATACATCACTGAAACGAACCTAAAACAAACTATTTCTTGTGCATCTGCCACTGGACAGGAGGTATGGAAATGAACATGTGGCAGATGTTACTTACATTGCTTAATGCATTATTGGAAGGAGTTCAAGTATTGTGATGATAAGACATCATATATAAAACAGTAGCAAAGTGCAACATAGGCAGGAACAAAAACTGAAAATGTAGTTATGCGGCAGGTTTTCTGTCGTTTTTTCCATTTCCTCACAGAAATGTTTTTCCAAGTTTAATAATTTCAGTTTCTCTATCAACCTCAAAAGAAATGAGTTTGTTAACATCCTGAGGTCTTTCTTTTTTTTTTTTTTTTTTTTTTTTTTCTTTTCCCCTGGCCTTATCTAAACACAAAACTTTGAATGCCTTGTCTCTTTTTTTCTTTTTTTTCTTTTTCTTTCTTCTTTTTTCTTTTCTTCTTTCTTCTTTTTTTTTTTTTTTTTTTTTCCTTTTTGTGTCTAGGCTTGTGGAAATTTGTTCACTTAATGTGGTGTTTAATTGAGCTACTTTACTGCTTCCTCTAATATGTTTATGGCTTGTTCTGATACACAGATAGATTAATAGAATGGAGGAACCAAGCTGGCCTCGAGGTCACCTATCTAATCTGACTTCCTGCATATCATGAGTCACAAAGGTTATGTCTACATCTTACAACCTAGCATGATGAAGAGATGCCTGAGCTAACTCCAGAACCGTAAATATTTTTGTCACATCATTATGACATTCCTCTTTGGATGATTAGCTCTGTTGGAACACTATACATAACATGGCTATACCATGGCTGCATTCAAGCTAATATTTCTACATGAGACCCCAAGGCATCTCAACTCAACATATTTCAGCATGAGGCTTTGACATATGTTGGCATTCCCTCAGTTGCACTTAGTTTCTGATGCTTGAGACAAGCTAACAAGAATTCTGGACATATATTTTTTTAAAAAAGTTCACGTTTGCACACAATAATTTTGTGTGTTTTGTAATATAATATTAGCTACAAGAGAAAAATTGAGATACGAAAGTCTATCTTAAACATTCAGATATGAAAGTCCTGACATATATATGAAGACAAGGTGATAAGCAGAACATACTATTATTCCCATTGTTCTTAAAACTTTAAATGGCAAAATGCAGAGGCTTCAAAAAGGGCTAGAGATATGCAAAACAGAGAGCAGCTAACTCTCTACTCCTTCAGGATCCTACTCCTCATTCAGCCATTCAAAATAAAATGTAGAATGCTCTCTAGGATGTAAACATAGGGTGCTCCCTAAAGTTAACCTTAGAGTGGCTTGGGTTGACTTAATGGGAAACAGGTGAGCCCTCATTAACAATCACAGCATATATTCCCAAATCACACATCCCAGTTTTTCCATTCCTGAGCAGCATGAGGAAAATCTGTCAGCAGTGCAAACTATCTTCCATTACAGTCCCTGTAGATTTTATTTGAATGCCTGGTACACATGCAAATGCATTTGGTAAAGGTGGCTTCTTCCAAAAGGTCAGACTAACAGTAAGAAAACATGATTCTAGATTAAATACCAGCTATAAAAGAATCACTAGAAACAAAATGATGAGAAACAAAGCTAGTAAATATATAGTTTTTTAAAGCTTTGTTTGGTTGGTTTTATTTCCTCTCCTTAGTTCTTCTCAGTTCCTTGCATTACTTTGACCCTAGTAAAGTCACATCTTCTGGCTATTTCACAAATGAAGCATAAATATATGGTGGACTGAAAACATATGGTTCATGTTTCAATAGAAACACTCCTTTTTGTATACACAGGCTAGCAGAGTGGAAGTTGGCTTTATTATGCGGATGCAGAAATGTGCTATTGTTTTGATTTTGACCTACACTTCCCCTACCATCCTATTGAGTTCACAGTCATCTATAACTTTCACACTGAAAAGTAATGATATGAATGTAAGAAGTCACTCCACTTTTCAGCTGACTTCACTTAAGGCAATATCCATCTTCCCAATTGGTAACCCTACCATGCAGGGTAATAAAGGGGATTTATGAGCCACCAAGCAGTTGCAACTGCATGTGTGAGAATCCACAGATGAATCACGACCATGAGTCAAGAATAATTGGTGTGAGACTGGTTTTAAGTACAGCAGTTGCTCTTTGGCTCTTTATTCGTAACAAATATATGTGATCACTAAATAGAAAAGAAATTTGTTTGCAAAAAATAAACAAAATCTCTGTGAATGGGGAATAGTAGTGACAGAAGCAACTGCGGAACTGATGACTACATTCTTCAGTTGCTTCTACCGCATCTAATATCCCATTTTTTTCTGACCATTGTTCAGTAACTGCAGGCTTTGTCAGCTAAATTTATATACTAGATAGCTGTTCTCCTTCTGATAAACTATCATTCTAATCCCAGTACATTTACCTCTGTTTCTGTAGCAAGATAAGTGAAGAAGCCCTCCTGCTCCTTTTGAGATATGTATATTGGAGCAATTCAGTCTTCATCCCAAAATGAAGCCATCCAATTGATTGAAATTTTCGTAAATGGATGCATTTTAAACAAAATACATTTTGTGACAGAATATGTTCTAAATAGTATGTTCTGCATCTTTGTTTATTTTAATATTGTTCCAGAGTTCATTTCCCTGTTGGAGTTGTTAAAGTTCCATTATTCGTTGTTTGTTTATTTGTTTTTTTACAGAGAATGTGTTTGACACTGAAGTGTATGAATGAACAGGGGAAAATACACTAACACTGAATCATATCTCCCCTCTGAGATCATAATAAAATTAAAACTATTTTGCTTAATTGAGGACACACAAAGTAATAAAAACAGGGAAAGTAGGTAATTTTTACTATTTTTTCATCATAACAATCTCAGTTTTCACTTTCTTTAGTTTACATTTAGTCTCAAACCTCAGGGCAAAGATGTGACCTTTGATTTGATTGCTTTATTTGGTTGCTATTTTTCTAGAAAAAAAATTGCAACATAAAATAAAGATTTTTTATTTACTTAATTACACTTACTCAGTTTAAAACACTTCCTGTCCTTCTGAGGTTTGCTATAAAGAAATATTCAGCCTCAGTGCAAGCAAATGCAATATTACAGACAACTATGATTCTTGTTGTTTATTTAAACTGGGGTCTCACTTCTTCTGCCCTAAACCAGACTGTAGTATGCTGTCAACAGCTTACCGTGCTCCAGTTTTTCAAGCTATTATATATATATTATATATATTATATTACTACATAGGCTGTTTTTAGGAACAAAACCTGAATATGAATCTGTCTGCTTCCATTCTTCTCATATTCTCTTCTGGACAACCTAGGGGGCTTGGTTATCTAAAGAGGAAAAGCACAAAAGTAATTTAAAAAAATAATTAAATTAAATTTTATTTTTTTTAAATTAAATAATTAAAAAAAGAAAAAAAACCACAAAGATTGTGTGGATATTCAAAGTACTTTGGCTTGTGTGCTATCTTGAGCACAAAGTTAAAAATATATACATGTGTACTGAATGAAAAGGCAACTTCTGCCACAGAGATACAGTGCTGTTTTATACTAGCTGAATTTGGCCATGAGAGTTCAGTTTCACCATATGTTTTTTAATTTACTGCAATTAATGAGTTTTTTTTCATTGTTAGCTGTATATATTTTGACTTCTGGTTAAAAATTTTCATGTGCTTCATTTGGAAGATTTACACTCATAATTGGTAACATTTTCTATAAATATTTATTTTGTTGATATAAAATCTCACATTCTGGAAGACACTATAGAGTATGAAGTGAAAATAAAGAGATGACCCATTTCAAACAAACACAGAGAAGTCAAGACAGTAGATATTTAGTGCCTCAGTCCATCTGCCATTTGATGACAGAGAATCTGTTTCTTGTCAGTACGCAATGGGAAGCAAAGCAGGATGTAAGAGCTGCTGTAGTATGGAGGAAAAGGGCACACCAAACATCATTCATGTCAAGTCCAGTGTTTGATCCATGCGTCTTTATCCTTTACGTTTTTCCATATCCATATCATTTAGGTTTTGTCTATATAAACATGACATCCAGCTCTTAAGTTCAGTCAGTTTTCAAATATTTTTAATTTACATCTTGAACATGTAGCTAATTATTTTATAAGTCTATTCACAATTAACAACAATAATAATGCTGTTAATAAATTCAGTTTGTGTGCAAACACATTTTAGAAAGCCAAGTCAGTCAACACTGTATCCATAAAGAGCACAAAAGAAAAATGTCCTGTAAATAAAGTGTTCCATAGCTTTTGGAAAGAGTTTTTCCTGAAGAGTTTCTGACTAAATTTTCCTGAAACAACTCCATTGTTCCTATTTCTTGCATCTTGCATTACATTATACCTAAACCATAGTCTCGGGGGTCACTTGTGATCTCAGTGTCACAGGAGGCCTCTAAGGTTATGATTTAAAAATTATCTAAGGCATCACACAATACGTAATAGGAGTAACTTAATGATGTAAGAACATAAAACATGCCTCAGAAGAAGTTGTATGGGTACGGCAAACTTCCAATCTCCATGCATTTCTGAGTTACTGAAACATGATGTTTCTTGTCATGAGAGATATTATGAGTATTCAGAGAGAATATTTTTAAATGCATATAAGCTTTCTATTTGATAGGTTCTTTCTTGGCTAGGAAGATGAGGGAAAAAAAATCATTAAGAATTGCAAAGCTAGAAAAACAGACCTAGGAGTGTCAACTGTTCAGCAGTAAAATTGGGATTTTAACCTTTTAAAAGTTCATGAGGAAGAGAAGGCTACTCTGCTCTTGTGAGGCCCCAGCTGGAGTACTGTGTCTGGAGCCTCCAGTACAAGAAAGACAGAGAGCTATTGGAGAGGGTCCAGAGGAGAACCATGAAGATGATCAGGGAGTTGGAGCACCTCCCCTATGAAGACAGGCTGAGGGAGCTGGGCTTGTTCAGCCTGGAGAAAAGAAGGCTGAGGGGTGACCTCACTGCTGCCTTTTAGTACCTAAAGGGAGCCTACAAACAGGAGGGGAATCAGCTATTTGAAAGGGTAGATAACAGCAGGACAAGGGGAAATGTCCTGCCAGGGGTCTGTGCTGGGTCCGGTCTTGTTCAACATCTTCATCAATGACCTTGAGGAGGGGATAGTGGCCACCCTCAGCAAGTTTGCTGATGATACGAAGTTGGGAGGATTGGCTGACACGCCTGAAGGCTGTGCTGCCATTCAGCGAGACCTGGACAGGCTGGAGAGCTGGGCAGTAAGAAACCAGATGAGGTTCAACAAAAGCAAGTGTAGGGTCTTACACCTAGGGAGGAATAATTGCATGCACCAATACAGGCTGGGGGATGAGCTGCTGGAGAGGAGCTCTGCAGAGAGGGACCTGGGCGTCCTGGTGGACGACAGGTTGGCCATGAGCCAGCAGTGTGCCCTCATGGCCAAAAAGGCCAGTGGCATTCTGAGATGCATTAAAAAGAGCGTGTCCAGCAGGTCAAGGGAGCTGATCCTCCCCCTCTACTCTGCCCTGGTAAGGCCTCATCTGGAGTACTGTGTCCAGTTCTGGACTCCCCAGTACAAAAAAGACAGGGATCTCTTGGAAAGAGTCCAGCGGAGGGCCACAAAGATGGTGAAGGGCCTGGAGCATCTCCCCTGTGAAGAAAGGCTGAGTGAACTGGGTCTGTTTAGCCTTGAGAAAAGATGACTGAGAGGGGACCTGATCCAGGTTTATAAATATCTGAGGTGTGGCGGCCATAGTGGTGAGGCCAGTCTCTTTTCAGTGGTACGTGGAGACAGGACGAGGGGAAACGGACATAAGCTGCAGCATAGGAAGTTTTGCACGAATGTGCGTAAGAACTTCTTCACGGTGAGGGTGACGGAGCACTGGAACAGGCTGCCCAGGGGGGTTGTGGAGTCTCCTTCTCTGGAGATATTCAAATCTCGCCTGGACGCCTATCTGTGCGACCTGGTGTAGGGAACCTGCTTTGGCAGGGGGGTTGGACTCGATGATCTCTAGAGGTCCCTTCCAATCCCCTACGATTCTGTGATTCTGTGATTATGTGAAATGGTTTTAAGTTGAGGGAGGGAAGATTTAGGTTGGATGTCAGGGGGAAGTTCTTTACAGAGAGAGTGGTGAGGTTCTGGAACAGGCTGCCCGGAGAGGTTGTGGATGCCCCGTCCCTGGAGGTGTTCAAGGCCAGGTTGGATGGGGCCCTGGGCAGCCTGGTCTAGTATTAAATGTGGAGGTTGGTGGCCTTGCATGTGGCAGGGGGGTTGGAAGTTGATGAACCTTGAGGTCCCTTCCAACCCTGGCCATTCTGCAATTCTGTGATTCTGTGATTGTGTGAAAACAACAAATATTGCTGGTACAACTTTGTTCATTTAAAGTTGGCTATCATTAGTGCTTTTCATGAGGCATTCTTGATTTTTATAACCCTTCCATGTAACAAGATATAGAAAGACTCTGAATGTAAGTACTGGCACAGCATTCCTGCAAAGCTGGAGTTCCATTTCGTTCTTTCAGCTACCTCATAGTATTCATCAGCACATTAAGACATGCAGCATGAACGGAAATGTCATCTTCCACTGCAGGACCGAGTAAACCCAATATTAGATTACCTATGTTTGAGAGAATCAAAAGCACAAAATCTTGTTTCTCTTCAATTTTCAGTGATTTGTCTGCTTGGCATTACCTCTGCATGCTTGCTTGGTACCTTGATACCACCACACACTCAACAAAACTGTCACTGCATAGCACATAATGGTAAGTATAATCTCATACAAATGAGAGAGAGAAAGAGAGAGAGCTTAAAATGGAGACAGGAAGTATGAGAAAAAAGTCTCCTCAGATCCAGGCCTCTGGACAGTGACCTTTGCAACATACTCAGGAGATAGGAACATATAGGTCAGTTTGTTTAGGTAATCACTCAATATTACAGCAAACACTTGCACGGCTGAATCAACGTTACATTTACTTTTTCAAGAAGCTACTCAGGTTTAGTTTATGGGCTTGTCCAAACATTGTTCATAGGAAATGTTCTTGGCTTAGAAATCCTCCCTGTGACCAGAAGGGTGCATTGTCTATACAAAATTACTGTAGAATTTGAGACTATGAAGACATGTACTATGTACCATGAATGGAGTCTAGCTAAGTATTTCAGTTTCTAAATAATGGCATAAGAAAGACATCTTTTGGCTGCCTATTGTAACAGTGCATGCCCTCATGTGGAAAGCATTTTTACACCCTATTCATCAAACGGAAAAGCCTCTATTGACGCAGTACAATTGCTAACAGAAAGATGTTAAGAACCCCACACAAGAAATCTGACTGTAAAAGTTTACGGTACTGCTGAAACTCCTGTTGATGTCATGTTGGCAACTAGATGACTTCCTCAGCATCTGGTGCTACTACACTTGATCAGGTCAGTGGTGACTGGATACCAACATGCTAAGAATGAAAGGACTACTTGTGGCTTGCTCCAGGGACACAAGTCAAGAAGCTTTAGGCTAACAGATCTTAGAATGAACGCCTAGAATTAAATATATATATATATATATATGTATGTATGTATATATATAAAATACTGACTGCAGGCAATGTCCTGCAGCTAAGTCTGAAAGGAAATAAGGGAAATAGGAACATTTAATGCAGAAAGGTCGTCACTGCAAAAGTAAGAAATGAGAAATTTCGTGATAAACTGTCCAAAGAACAAGTTTTCATGTGAAAGCTGACAAGATTAATAATTAAGCAGCAAATGCATTGTTGGAAGCATACACAAATTTAATAATCTGTAGTTAGATCAGTATAGATCAGCAGCATCCAAAGAAACTATACGTAGTCCAATTTTTATTTTTGATTTACGTTAGATACAACTGATAATCTGTGTAAAGTTATTGTCCATTTTTCTCCAAAAAGTATTTATCTGAATTTTAGCACAGCTGTTCTAACTACAGTTTCTACTTATGAACTAAACTCAAAAAGGAAATTCACCTAGAAATACTGAAACTCTACCATATACTATGGCTATTTTGACAAAACATCTGCCAGAGCAAAGACCCATTTTTAAATGATTCAGGAACATGCCATGAGTATCTACTCTTGCCAACTGTTATTCCAGGAAATTACGTGGTTTATTGACTGCTCCAATAGCATTCAGTTGATCTGTTGGCTAAAATGGCTTCCAGAACTACAATTTGTACTTAACTCCTGCAAGCAGAAACTGGAGTCTTACAAAAGTAAAATATTTTTAACCATTCAACAAAAGATGGGTACTTAGTCTTGTGTTAGCACAACTAATTTACATGACATGTGTCCAACTCTGTTTCTAACATAGTCTCTTCAATTTGGCATTAATCTCTGGTTTACTCTGTAGTAAGAATTATATAATAGAGCCATATTTGAGGTAAGAAACCCTGCAAAACAAAAATATTTATATTTCAAAGCATGTCAGTGATACTTAGCAACAGCTTCATTAACTAAAATTTTATCTGATATCATGAGATAGGGTTAGATTGATGACTAAATTGTGCTTTGGCACAAAACACTAATGAGCAGACTATTAAACAGAGTACTAGCACCATTACTAAGACCTGAGAACTGTGAATTTTGAGCAGAATGTATCTGTATTCCACAGAGTTTGTGACATAACATGAATCCTGGCTCTGTAGATCTTAGTTCATGTTCTTGAATCATAGCCTGCTGTAGGAGGCCTGCTTTGCAGGGGCATTAGATGATTTCAACCCCTACAATTCTGTGATTCTGTGATTCTAGTTAAGGATAGAATATTGGGATTTGAATGGGGCGTAAACTGGGGCAGAGAGGTTGGGGCAGCCTATATTCCTTACACATAAGCACTAACCTATATGAATGTCATTCTGATCTCTTCCCCTTTGTATATGCGTAAGCCAAATGCATTCATATAACAGTATTCATAACTTACAAGAAATGGACATCCA
This sequence comes from Meleagris gallopavo, assembly GCF_905368555.1. Taxonomy (NCBI): domain Eukaryota; kingdom Metazoa; phylum Chordata; class Aves; order Galliformes; family Phasianidae; genus Meleagris; species Meleagris gallopavo. The sequence goes on along the minus strand of NC_139435.1, from coordinate 14,334,142 downwards.
TATTTAGACTAAAGCTTGACGTGCGTGAGAATGTGACTGTAGTTTACATCAAATTCATTATGGAACAAAAGGGATAACGTACTTTTGAATATGACCTTGTTTCTTACATCTTCCAACAGTAATTGAAAATTTTACTTTCCACAAATGCTGTAAACAAATATGAAGATGCCTTTCATATTTGAAGGGCCAGTCATTTTTATGGATGTGACATGTGAAAGAGTAGAAGATATTCAGATTGTAAACACTGAAATATAAATGTAGTTAAATAAAGCAGTATATCAGATATCACACAAAGCCAATCAGGAATTTCAAATTTTTTTCCAATTACATATGTCATTTCCTTCTGGAATGCAGAACAGAATCAAATAGAATAAGTCAACAGTCAAACTATTGTTTTTAAGAAAGATAAATTCCTTGTCATCCAATGCAGATATTAAAGAAAGCTAAATGCACTTCGTAAATTATTTCAATACCTTTCTGTTTAAATCTACTTCATCTTTTCAGTGCTTCACTTGTGAAATCCAGACTCTTTGGACCTTGGTTTCCTCTCCTATCTTCCTTTAAAGCTCTATATGATTCCAGAATAATTAATATATCTGGTTTAAATAGATGTAGATTTCTGCAAGCAAGATTGTAAAGCATGCCTTATTACAGAAAGACAGATTTTCCTTAAATTCTCCCATTATTATTAGTACACTCTTCAGTAAAAAAAAAAAAAAATCTCAACCTAAATTATTGCTTTGAACCTATATATTCATTATTAAATTCATGTACAACACGATTTTTTGTTATATCACTTCTGTATCTTATACCAGCATCCCCCTGCCTCCCCCCCTCCAAAAAAAAAAAAAAAAAAAAAAAAAAAGAAAAAAGAAAAAGAAAAAGAAAAAGAAAAAAAAAAAAGAAAAAAACCTCTCTGTGTGGCTGAAGATGTAATGCTGTTATATCACTGAAAAAAGCCATGTGGCTCATTTTTCCTTTTTATTTCATCCAAACTGATTTGGAACAAACAGAAAAAAAAACACCTGCAATAAGCCACTCTTAAGCCAAGCCATTCAATGGGGTTTGAACTGATGCAGATTGGAGCAAAAATCCGGAGAACTCACAAGTTTTCTTTGAAAGTGATCTCTAAGAGCTCTGTAAGTGTCCTCTGCAAGATCTCTTTTCCACTCTGGCAATATTGGCATAAAATGTAACTACATGAACTGCAAGAAGATACAAATCTCAGGTCTGCTTAACATAATACCAAAATAGATGTCTGTCAGCAATATGTTTTGCATTATATTGGACAGAACATAAAACCAGAAAAACAACATAAATCACTGCATAAGAGGCATTGTAACAGTGCTATAATTTACGTCTGTTTTTCACAGTGCTTGATTTCAGTCCTGCTAGTCTTCATTTTCTCCTCTTTCAGGTTCACATTCTGCTTGGAAAACACCTTACTAATTGTAATATCGGTTCAGCAGTTAACCCCAGAGAGCAGCAAGATGGCAAGATGCCTAGAGTCCAAAGATGGCAATGCTGAGGTGAGCCAGAAGAGAAAACAAATGCTGGATGCAGTTAAAAAAGGTTAATCTCTTTAGTTTCTCTCCAAGCAAAAGTTACAAAATAAGGAAAGTAATGAGGAAAGAAATATGAGAGTGCCATGGATTGGGCAGAAAATGAATTTTACTAACCTTCTATGTAAGAACTGCACCCATAATTCAAGGCTATTAAGTTGGATCAATCCATCAAGTGAATCACAAACAGCAATTCTATCAAACAAGCCCAAATAGTTTAAAAGTAGGGAAAGTTCTTTCAAGGAGTCTATTTCTACCAGTTTTTATCCCCTCTGCATCCATGTTATCTTATTTTATCCACCACATATTAGCACTTACAGATAGAAATACAACTGAATTACAAAACTGGATAGGTTCTCTAACAAATAATATAGTCTTCATTTTGTTTTGGAATTAGTGTTGCAGGAAAAAAAAAAAAAAAAGAAAGAAACAGTAATGAAGGGATTAAATATCTAAAGCAGTCATTCATTTGCAGTTTAGTTAGATACAAGTCATTTCCAATCATGAACACTAAACATATGGTTCTTCTCTAACCTCTCCAGAATATACTGTGTATATATATTTGAATTATTGGTAGTGATTCTTATAGCAAATGGAAATTAACATTTTCCTACACATTGTTAGTTTTCCTCTGACATATAAATTTTCACTCTTTTTGTATGTTTAACTTATAACTTATAACTAAAATTAAACTGTCCTTTTTTTTTTTTTTTTTTTTTTTTTTTTAAATTTTAAGGATGCAGCTTGGCATTACAACTAAACCACAAACCACAGTCTGCTGTCAAAAGAAGCAGTCTTGCTTCCCCTTCTGTTCCACCGGCTGTTTATATCTACTGCCACATTCTCTTTGCACTAGACTGTCTTTTCCTTCCTTCCTTCCTTCCTTCCTTCCTTCCTTCCTTCCTTCCTTCCTTCCTTCCTTCCTTCCTTCCTTCCTTCCTTCCTTCCTTCCTTCCTTCCTTCCTTCCTTCCTTTCTTCCTTCTTCCTTTTCTGTCCTTTCCTCCCTACCTTCCTTCTTTTGTTTCTCCATTCTTTCCCTCTTTCTCTTTTTTCTTTCTTTCCTTCTTTTGCTTTCTCTTTCCTTTTTTTCTTGTTTTCTTTTTCTTTCTCTCTTCTATCCTTCTTTTCTTTCCATTCATTCTATCTTCCTTCCTTCCCTTTTGTTTCTTTTTTCTTCCTGTCTCTCTTTCTTTCTTTTTCTCTCCTTCTCTGTCCCTCTTCTTGTTTCTATCTTCCTTCATGTCTTCCTTTTATCCTTCTTTCTTTTTCTTCTTTGTTTCTTTAGCTCTTCCTTCCCTTCCTCTCTCTTCTCTTGCTCTTTCTTCTCTCTTCTACTACAAGTACCTCTCTTCTACTACAAATACAAGTACAGTAGAGATGGGATGGAAGTAGAGCCAGTGCCAGAGGAGGAGTAGGAGCTCTTTGAGAGCTCTGACCTGGCTCCCCACTGGGTGAAACACTGAGCCTTGTGCGGCAATCTGATTGTCATTGCCGGCAGAGGGAGCGCATAGCATTTCTTCTGTGAGGCCCTCTGGTGAAACTGACTTCGGACATTCACACACCAAGAATACGACTGCATGTGAAAGTCCTTTACCACCTATCACAACATCAGAACTGAGATTTAAAACAAGCAATAGCTTAAACTGCATGACAGCTTTCTCTGTTTCCTTGTAACAGGTTTCATGCTCATCAATTTGAATAATCAATGTTTATTTAACCATTTGATCTGAATTCAAATGTGGGATGTGTTGTAAACACACATGAAATCACTTCAAAAGAACAGGGAGGTAACAGAGTAAGAAATCTGGAAAAGCCAAAAGTAGCCTTGCAGCTCTACAGCTTCCACAAAGCAATCAAATTAATGTAAGAAGATACATACAGGCTAACATGAATTAATACAGTGTGCACTCAAAAGTCAGGAAAGCCAAATATTAAGCTTTAACTTCCTCAGTTTAACTCTTCACATTGTATATCCTGTAGTTTTTATGGTAGACCATAAATAACAAAATGATACATTAAGGTTTCCATTTAATAAGGAAACCTGGAATAGAAAATAACACATGTGTACAACTTGGCCAAGTAAACACTGTGGAAACAGTCTTAAATTTTAGTGTTTCCTGAGTCTGGATTGAGGATGTTTTAGACCCACATCTGGATCAAATGATGTGACTTGAGTCCTTCTCAGATAAGAAACTATGGCATAAGAGATGTTTTTATACTAGTACAACTCAGCTGTTACAGTTTAGGGTTTTTCTTTCTCAAATTTTTCAAAATTTGGCAATATTAGATTGAAAAACAAATTTAATTTTCACCTCCAAAGTAATTCATTTGGAAAAGTTGCAATCCAGTGGAAAATGAGAGGAGGTCAAGAAAAACAATCACATAGTCAAAGAAATTATGCTTTCTGAGATACCCATTTTTAAACAAGAGTGTACAGTAAATTGCAGCTGATAATGATCTTTCTTGCACAAAATTACAGGAGAACTGCTACGTCACTTGTACATGCAGTGTTCCTGATTTACTCAAGCATAAGTGAGATTAAAATAAGACCTCTGATTACATTTGAAATAGCTGATTGTACTTTCCAAGAGCCTAATTTTTGACTACAGTATCTCCTCTGCTTTCATGGTAGTCATGGCAGAAAATTCTCATAATGAACTCTAGCTCTCTCTGTGTTTGTATAAAATAGCATTATTTTTCTAGGCTCATTTGGAGTCTCTGGAATAGCAACTCTCGTTTGGTTTAGAGCTGTAATTTTGAAAGCATCTGCAGTCACATTTAAAGAAAGGTGCTCACAAGTGTAAGTACAGTTGGGTAATTGAAGCATATTTTTGAGAGTCATGATAACATGAGAGAAATTATTATGTATCTGGTGTACAGCAAGTACACTGCAACATATTCTATACAGGTAACAGTCTTCAACAGCTGCAGAATCCCTGAAAAAGAATAATTTTTAAGTTATGAGACACACAGGCTCTGTTGCATTGATGGCCTCAGATGTTATCAGACCCACCTTTGCACATCATATTTTCCAAAGAGAGGGGAGGGGGACTGAAGAGGATTAGGAGGAAACATATCTTTCAGCTTCCCAGTACTTTCACACCTGGATACCAGATGGCCTCCAGGGGCCTAGTGGGTGTTTAATGTTACACCAGCTTATATCACAAAGTCCAGTACATCATACAGGGAATCAAGTGTACACCTTCGGCCGTTCCAGCTGCCAGAGTTATTTGCTATTCTTGTTCTAAACCACTAGACTCTAAAGAAAAGAGGCATGTTTCACAGTCTGCAAGTCTTTCTCCACTAGTATACCATGGTTTGATTCCTGACAGTTCCATTCCAGATTATGTGTCCTTAATTTGTGATACTTACTCTAACATCCAGACATTCAGATTTTTGTTGTGACATTTTCTATGAATGCCCAAAGACATTTCCATCTCATATTTTAAAATACAGGCTGTACTTTTCCTGATCCAGATCCAAAGACCATCAGGCAATTTCTGTTGTCTGTGGCCTGGGAGTTTGGAGATGTCAATACTTCTTCCTCTGAAATTCTTGAAATAAAATTCTAACCACTCTGTTTCTAAAAAGAATTTGTTTGGTATAGCTATGAATATCAAGGACTGCTCAAGACTCTGAAATATTCACCTCTGAAGTTCACTTGGAGTTTTAATTGATTCTGGAAAGAACAGTCGTAAATGTTCGGTAAAATTACATATTTATTTGACACATTCTGTCACCCCTCTGTCAGAGCCCAGAAGGCCTAGGGGTATGTCTAGAACCAGGACAGGACATGCCCAGAGGAGTCCTTCAGAAAGAAGCTCTAAGCACAAGCACCTTCTCTAGGCCAACTACTTGCACTTCTAAGAGATGGTCTGCTGAAAACAGGAGTCATACACAGCCGAGTGCTCAGCATTATCCAGCTCACATTTGACTAGCAAAAATCCTTACAAAAATCTGCCTATACAGGACCACAGACAGGAATCCTTTGTTTGTTCTCTGTATACACAGACACACACAGCACAAAAGTCTTGTCCCACTTCACAGAAAAGGTTCCAGAGGCCACTGGGAAACTGCTACCTTTCATGTAAAACACAGGAATATCTTCTATTCTTTTTTGCTCTTTACTTATTTCTGTTCTAAATAGATATTCTTAGTGATTACATCCCTCTCTTATTACCTGAAAAATTGAAAGGCCTTTGGACAACCTGTCAGCTTGTTTAGGACAACAACAGGTTTGCCATTCTGATGCAAACCAAAACTTCAACATCATTTCATACAAATTCACTCTGGAGACAGCAAATATTTTCAGGTGGTTCTATTCCTTAATTGTTGGACTGTACAAAATAAATTTGTAGTTACGCCTGTCAGAGCATTGCAACTTAATGGATAAACACTACTCACACATGTTAAAATTTCCAGTGTGTATCTCTGGCAGATCACAAGTGCAGAGATTCTTACCAAGATTCTGTGATGTTTTGGCAAGGAAATTACCTGTCTGGTGTATTTTTCACTCTCTGTGCTTGTTATGTATACTTTAGGTTTATGCAATAATTCATTAAAACCCAGGATATGCAGTGTGTGTCAAGTGTTGTTGATCTGAAGCATTTTCTTCTCACCCTACCTGGTTACATCCTATAATTTCTCTCACCAGTATGAAAATTATTCTCAAACCTATGAGGACCTAGCCCTTGGGTTTGGGCACCTATATAGGGCAGTGCCCAGAAGTAAATGTAGCTGAAATATATGCCCAAGGTGTCTGGAGAGAGGTGTGGTAGGGAAGGCCTTGCATATGAGATATGCTTAGTCAAACTCAACTCTTAGCTGCCCACATGCCCACTAGGTTGAATTGGAAACTCACCATTTTTCAGGATCTTTCATTTTTCTGAATCTTGTTTATAATGGTGCCAATTCCTTCACCCACCCAGAGCTTTGCAAGGCTGCTGCAGCCCTAACGCCATAGATGCCTACTATCATAGGTACCCCCACTCTGGAGAAACCATATGGGACAGTGCTATAACATATAGATACATATGTTGCTTGTCCACTCCTCTTTTCACTCTCCTTGTTGTGTTTCTGATGGAGGGACCAAAGCCAGCCAGAGCACTTGCACTCTGCAGGGCTAGAAGGTCCACTGAGCACATTAGGTAGGTCTCATACTTCATTTCTGTATGCTCCCAGGCCGTCACACTAACTCACTCAACTCAAGAGGAAGCACAAGTGCAGACACACATCTAAACTTGGTATCACTTTCCAGATATCTCTGTGAGCTGAGCCAGCTGAAGGTGACTCTTCCCCTTCAGTATCTGAGCCAACCTCATTCGTCATACGTAACATAAACCTCTGCACAACTCCATAGGAGGGTCCCCTAAAGTTCACCACAGCTTTCCCCCTCTAGAAAAAAAAATGATTAATTGTCGACTTCCCTGTGATCCAGTTCAAATCAATCTTTTAGGTAATTTGGAAATACTCAAGCAATCTCTGCAATGCCCTAAAGATTTCACTTGCTCTCCTCTCAGTAAATAATGGCTATAGCTGCAATTGGAGAACAACGAGTATGCTAAAACACAGAAACATGAAATTTTCGTAAGATGTGATGGAGAAGGAAAAGAACACGGTTTCTGTTAGCCAGAAAGAGCAGCAGGATAAAACTACATCAAGGAACCTCACGTTATGTTAGTTAGTACTTTTTCAGAGAAAGGACACTTGCCAGAGGGTGTTCCTTAGAGCCTCCAGCACCCGCTTGGAAGACCAGACAGACTCGTCCAGGACAGACACAGATACCATCTGCAGTGGTGAGCGGGGGCGTCTCTTCTTCCTCCAGAACTGCTTTCTCTGGTTGGAGGGCAGTCTCTACAAGAGCACCCACCAGGCCTTTTGGTACTAAATCTTGTTTTACAAGTTATCCACAGTATTGAACGTTCTGCTTTTATGGGGTCTTTTCCTCTTATTTTTATATATATTTACCATGTTCTTTGCAGTTTTCCAATATTAGAGGGAGTAATAAAGGTAAAGTAGATATGCTCAACATCAGTCTTTCAGCAAATTAGCTGTGGCTTGCATGGCTATCTAGTCAATCAGGATGGCCTGATTTACCTTGCTTCTTCTGGTGGGTTAAGTTCATTCAGAATAGACATGTAGGAAGAATTTGTATTTTATTCCTCTCTGAAAATTAATTGGGAATCACTAATACTTACTTGGCAGTTTTCTGTATGGTACTAATAAATTTGCATTCTTTGTAAAGCTTTTTGAAAAGTCTTGAAAATTTAAAATTCTCTTGTTCAGCAAAACAGCAAATGGAAGGCAGAAGGAAAGGGAGTACTTTAAATACACAATTGCTTCAGGGCTCCCCAGTGCCAGGGTTTTGGAAACATGTTCTGCCTTACGCTCTCCCTCTCCAATTAAAATCTGTGAGAGTCCAAAACTCCAATCTTTTTGAAAACTATGTCCCTATTGCAACATTCTGTGTAATGAAAAGTTAATATTAATAATAAAGGAAAAAAAAGAGAAAAAAAAATTAAAACAAACAAGAATATTAAATATTCCAGAGCGGTGTCTTGCAAGAGAAACAGTCAGTTCTAATGACCAGTGTTTGGTGGTCTCCATGTAGGGTCCAAATATTACAAACAAACAAACAAATGGAATACAAGGCAATATTAAGTCAGTAAATTAAAATCATGCTTGCAGTGATAAAATAATCTTTGCTCTAGATAGGAATTTATTAATGCTTTTGGAGTTGGTCCAAAAAGTTCAATTAGCATGGAATGGAAGAATGACATGCATCTGTGGACAGAAACAGAAAAAGGAAAGTTTTCAATTGTTTCAGCCACAACACCGGAGTAAGGCTCTGAATTTCAGAAGTCAGAGAAGTGAGCAGGGACTAAAACATTACAAAAGCCTTTCTTTAGGGCCAATCCAGCAAATCTTCAGCAATACAGTCACAGATAAACTTCACAACTAGAAGAAGAAGGGCTGGTAATAGCCACACACTGTGGTGAGGGGGGAAGTGTTTTTCATTATCAGTTTTTAGCTGTCTTGGATGTTCATTACATTCTTGATTATTTCAAAACATTGTTTCAATCACACCACTACAGCATCCCAGAAAATTCAGACACCAAGCACTTCAGGAGGGGTGAGATGAAGTGGGAATTTTCCATTTCTGTGATCATAAAGGAGCTGGGATCAGATACAGCAACAGGTTTATAATCTTCAGGCACTTAATATTTTACCCTATCTAGCAAAAGGTTGGCAAATCCACTAAAAGTACAATTTTTTGACGGGAGGGTTTGTCCCCTTCCTTTAATACTGAACTGAAAAGTGATAAATCTCTTTTAGGTTTGCTTTGGCTGAGATGCTAACATGGGAAGTTTCCTCACATTTTATGCAATAAACATATAAAAACAAAGAACTATGGCAGTTCCAAGTTTTCATCTCAAAAAAAAATAAAGCTTTTACAGCTAAGCAAAACGTATAATGTAAAACAATGCATTTGGTTATTCTGGACATACTGTGAATATCCATAATATAACTGTCTCAGCCAGAATTCCTTCTCAAATTGCTATTTTGATCAAAACAAAACAAAATATTTTGCCTCTAAAGATCTTCCTGTAAAAAGCACACTTAAAGTCATATCATACCCACATTTTACAAGAGAAATCCCTCGAGAAAATGAGAGGATATTTCAAAAGCACTTTATTTCAAGAGAGTTGGCTAATAATAAGCAATTGTCTCAAGTGCAATTATTTGAGTTATCTGAAATCCAGAACTTTAGTAAACAGGACAAATATATATATTTGATATAGCAAAGCTTATGTTAAGGTTTCTTGTTTGTAGAATTATGGCCTATTCCTAAACCTGGCATATCTTGTAGATGCTGATGATTACCCAAGAGAACTGGGTCATTAACCTGAATTTTTCTGCATTCACATTTTCATTTTCTTATGCCAAAGTCCTGGATCTGAATATAAATAATCATGTGGGAATGCCTGTTGAGAAACAGATTGATGGTTTTTAACTCCTGCTTAGTACATTCATCCTAACCTGTTATGACTGTGAAGACAAAGAAAACTGCCAAAACCAGTATCAGATTCACCACAGAGTTCACTTCTGGACAGTGATCCAGAGTGGCTAGCAGCAAAATCATTACTGAGTTTTCAGTTTGTACACTCACATGTTTGGGCTAAAGGACAAAGACACACATAGTGTTGTGTTGGCTGGTAGACAAGCAATATAGAGTTTCTAAAGAGCAGAAGCAGAATCAACAATGAATAGGAAGATTATAATTTAGCTTTTTCATAATAGATTCTGGCAAATTAACTGCCTATGTGATTGCAGGAACATACATTCATTTCTGGAAAGGGTTCTTCCTCTGATTTATGAATTACAACTCTGTATCTGTTGACCAGATTGTTGGTGGAGAAGTTGCATGTGGAGCCAAAACTGTTCCTCAGAAAGGCTCGGGTCATCCCTACCCTTTAGGAAGCAGGGAGAGGGACACCAGTGCATCTCCTTAGCTTTCTTTCTGGGCCACAGATTGCTGCCACTGATCAGCTTCATTAATCACCCTGCAGAAATGGAGTCACTCAATTACATATTTCTTCTATGAGGAGCCACCAGGTGAGTAAATGCAGCTCATCTTTTCTAATCTGCCCTGTCAGATTTGCAGCCCACATCTCTTGGTGTGCTCAGTGCAGGTGTTGAAGCTACCTACCTGACCTCATAGACAAGGTCGGAAAGGCATAAATGGTAGGGTGGTGCTTTTCACAGGAAGGCAGATTGTTTTTGCTGCATGTTCAAAGAGGTATGCAATATCAGATTACTCATGAGAACATCTTGAGGAATTCAGTTATTATAAAATGAATACATGATGGTGAAAGCAATTTTTTTTTTTTTAATCTGTTTTCTGATATATTCTCATTGTGGGGTTTTTTTCTGTATCTGTGTAAAAGAACTGCATATTAATAGAGTTTTGGAAAATGAAGTATTCTAATGCTACTGTATCCCAATATTATTTTAGAAAACATAAATCTTCAAAAATGTAGTTCTATTTATAAATATATTGTTGATGTATATTATTAGAATAATTATGTGCATATTATAATAACATAGTCCTAAAGTCGAAATTGTCATAATAAAATCATATGTAGTATAAAATCATTCATGTGGCAATTGCTTACTCAGCGGGTGCACAAACACATGCTGTTTCATAGGTAGGCACTTAAAAGATGTCCTTCCAGTATGATGAGGAATTTCTAGTCATAACATGATCTTTGCTTGAAAACTTAATGCTAAGTAAATTTCATATTTTATTGTTATATTTATTCAATGCCACTGAACACAGACACAGGAGAAGGAGATGTTAAAATAAGAATTAATTATAAATTAATTACATAATTTTATTCCCTATAATTAAGTGGAGAAGTTGTTTCACTTTTTCCTGCCAGAAAATCAGCTTAACCTTTTGAAAATATTCTGGGATTTTTTCCACCACACTATTTCTTGACCACTAAGGAATAAAAAGTGACTCAGTATGTTGGTCAATATCATTTACCAATTTACAATTTAAAAATTACATTTTTAACAATTGTAATTGTATTTGTTACAATGAATATTTTTATTGTCAGTATGAAACTGCAGATACTCAACTATTCCTATGGCCTTTAAATCTTTCAGACAGATCTTTCAAGCTGTCAGAATTTCACAGTTACTATCTAGTAATTTCTTTCACAGCTGATTTACAACATAGTGCTAATGCTGTTGAGAACTGTACCAGCGTTCAATGCCAGACTTCCATATATGTTGTTCCTTCAACAAAATTATCATTAACACTTTTCTCAGACTTCCGCTGCACATTCAGGTCTGTTCATTTGCCTGTGGATCTAGAACTCAATTAAGAGGTTACACTTGGAAGTCATTAGAACAAATGAAATCTAATAGAATTGTAAGATTCAGGGTCGATATGATGAACAACCAAATTTTCACCAGTTGCAAACTGTCACCTGGAATTTCATGGCTCAGAGCTGATGGCTTTCACTCCTCATCAGAAATGAAACCTTCAACTGATGCAAATTAAACAGTTCCTATTATCCAAGCAGTGACCCAAAGTAGTTGGCCTGAATTACAACTTCCAATAGAAGAGGCACATTTGTTAAGGGACTTTTACTTGGGTTGATTTGGAAATTTCTTTCAAAATTTATTTTTCCCAAGCAGAAAATTGTATTTTTATCAAAACAAAACAAAACAAACAAACAAAGTAGTTAATTTATGATTTTGCAATTTCTTTGTCAATCCAAGAGGATTTGGAATGCAATAAAAAACGCCTTCCAGCCTCATATCAAGGTGCTCAAGGCTTCTCAGTTAGACCCTTTGCAACAAAGCTTCTGTGCCTTGACTGATGCCACGGAGCTCAGATCTCCAGGCTTCCTGATTCTGGAATAAGGCACCAAGACAGAAAATGTGGACCATTTAATTTTGGCAACAAAAAACAAACAAACAAACAAACAAAAAGAACTCAATTTCAGAGATAAGAACAACTTAGAAGACTTTTTTGTAACTTGAGATAAAATCTTTACTGTTTCTCACTTCAGCTCTGATTTTAATTAGCCTTGAAAGGAGTAATCTTGTCATTTAATAAACATGTTGAGCAACCCCCTGAATTTTGTTCCTACTGCAATCTTTCATTCGTAGGCCTGACTATACTCAGAATGTTATTTGTTTTTGTGCTGTGCTTGTTGAAGAAAAAATAAAATTGTATGGTTTTTTTTACCAAAAAAAAAAAAAAAAAAGGAAGAAATATCTATTTTTGTTGATATGAAGCTAGAAACCAAGTCTACACATAGCAGATATGTGTGAGATACATTCAGTTAGTTTTGGTAGATACTGGCAATGACTGCTTGCTTTCAGGCAACTTTAGAAAGAGAAGTTTCTTGCATGAATACAAGAAACTTGGTTGAAGATCTTCTAGTTCTTGATGTGAAACTAGAGATGGCAGAAATAACAAACTCCTCTGAAACATAGGTGTAGGACTTAGAGGAATAGACAGATACAAGGATAAAGGTCCCAAACTGTACTCGATGATAGAAACTGTGAAAAAGAACAAATACATAGAAAATAAAACTGAGCTGAGTCAGAAAATCAGTCTCTGATGAAGAATGATAGTGCAAATTTATTGAGATTTATTGAGATTAACTTTGGCAATGTCTACAATTCCTTTGAATATGGATATAAACATAAATCATGGCAACGTTATTTGAGAAATCCTCTTTCAAATTTATGTCATTATGGGAAACTATTACATTGGATTGGATATGGAGTCTACTATCAACATAGGGCCCAGTTAGCCCTGGATGGGATGCAGTATGTTCAGGGCTATCACCTGACTATCAGCTGAAACCATGAGAGATGAGGCTCTTTTAATCTTTTATTTGGCGAGTAGTCAAGGGCATCATAAAACAATCAGCCACAGGCATGGAAAACAAGTGATAATGAGCTCCTTTATTTATAACTAAGTGGTAAAACAAATAAATGTAGGTATGCAATGAAGACTCTCAATTTTAGGTGAATGAACTGAGAAATTCTGGAATCTAATTAATGAAGACAAATAGACTAAAAAGGTAAGGAATTACATAGAAGGCCTGAAATGTTTTTAAAACAAAAAAAATTATTATTGCTTATTTATTATTGCTAATGAGCTGAAAAAAAATATCTGCTTATGTTGAAGAATGCAGTGAAAAGCTCAATAATCAGAAGTTATTGAGATAAAGAAAAATATCATAAGTATACAAACTACTGCATAGAAGAAAAATCAGGAAGTTCTCCAGCCACATTATTGGAAAAAAAAAAAAAAAAAAAAAAAACCAATGGAGTAGAACTGCTATGACAAAAGATGAAAAATAAAATGGTTATATGACATCTCCAAAAACTAAACAGAAAATTCCCATCAGTTTCCAGTAAAAGTTTTGATGCTGAATACCAGAAAGAAATGCATGACCACAATGGAAGAATGTGGATGAAAAAGAATTTAAAAGAGATTCAAAAAAGCTCACTGATATTAGCATCTTAAGACAATGCAGTAATCCACCTCACAGAATACTGAGAATGAGATAAAAGAAATGTTTGATTCAAAAAGCTGCTGAAGCAAGATTTTTCCCCAGTCCTCCAGGCATTAAACTCTTTCCTAAATACAGAATAGTTCGAGGTGCATCTTTGCTTTGTATGAGCAACTTTGAAAGTGATGATATGGCTTCATTAGATATAGTTTCCCGATCACTGGATTATGAGGTATTGTGGTTTGGAGCTGAAGGATAATACTAGTCCCTCATTTCCTCTTCTCTGGTCAGTTGCTTCAGAACAAATGTAGTTTTCATTTTGGGACACTTACTGGAATTTGGAGGGTGAAAAACATTTTGAACAGTAAGCGTTGGTAAGTTGGTAAGTGTTACAAACCGAGTTCTAGGTGCTTTCTACATCCTGCTGTCAGCTAACAATGTTTGCCTGTGTAGTTCTGACCATATTTCAACATCTATCTTTTACTTATAAATATGTGATTAATGTCAGAAATCTTTGTGAAGACTTTAGATTAGATGAGATGATGAACATATAAAACTGACTCATAAATCTGTAATCTTTACATAGCAGTGGGTATTTGAAGGCACATCTTTATTGCTCTTATATAGAACTGAAAGGTAAATTTTGATGCTAAAAAGATACATATGCAATGGTTGGAAAAAGTTACGATTTAAGCCAATAAAACAAAACTAAAAAAAACTGTGAGTAAAAAATCTTGAGCAAAAATAACTGTAGTTAAATCAAAGATAGTGCTTCCATGCTTTGCTTTTCCACATTAACTAATTCAGAGACCTTCGGTCTCTTCACTATGAAGAGGTCCTGCAGCAGGTGTTTTGATTCTTGCTGGAGCATACTGCTGGCAAAGAACACTTGAAAAGTGTTCATTAATAATAATAGGATACTGAATATCCAGACAAATTCATTACAATTCATCACTAAGGTGCCATTATTACTAGTCTTCAGCATTGCATTTATAGTTGATTCGGGAAAGTAGTTCAGTGTTATCCATCCAAAGAACAGTGCCTGACAATTAAATCAAAATGTTACAGATGCAATTAAGAAAATGAGAGAAATCAGAAATGGCACTATGAAATACTTAGAATTTTCACTTGACCTTGGTTTACTTATGTCAGATTTGAAAGAACATCTGGTTCCCTAAGTAGTTAAAGGACTACTCATACAAAATCAAATGCCTTGCTATCTCAACTTGAAAAAAAATGAAACAGTTTAGTTTTCTGCTTTCTAGTATTTCAGTTTGCCTTATGGCTGGAACACAGCGAGATGAATTAATGGTATCAGATTTCTATGGAAATCCAAATTGTACATACTGTACCAGATGGTACTGTGTTTCTGTAGAATTCGACCAAATGTCTATTTTGTCAAAATTCATTGGACCAGCAGCCTTCAGCTTTTCATTTAAACCAGTAGGATTTAACAAGGCATGTATCAGCAAAAGATACTTACAAGTAGTTCATCATAGCATTCTTCAGACAAGCTGATATTACTGTCCATTTGATGATAAAATGTGGAGAGATATTGCAATCACTGGATAAGATGGCTTCATAAATATCTCAGTGGCAATCATACACATTTATACACACTTCTAGCTGCTAGACTCATTGTCCATCTGTCTGTTGGTTAGACTAAGATGGTTGGAAACATGCGGCCTTTCCTTCCTATCAGATTGCAGCCTTCCTGACCCAGATAAGAGTTTCTGCTTTTTGTCAAAGAGTAAGCTGGGTTCTGAACTCTCTTCTGGTATCTAAAATCTCGTAGTAACTCTACGATAAAGCAAAAGTCAAGGACAGTAAAGAAAAATAAGTATACTGTGACTAATCTGTAAAAACTTGTCACTTCCTTGAAATACCTGTCAGAAGACAACAAACCCCTCTCTCTTGTCTCCCACTTGAATGCTATGGTGCCTGCTATGAGAAATTGTTGGAAAGGAAATTTCTTTATGTGTTTAAGACAGTAACTGGAGAACTTGGACTGCAAAGAGTCGAAGTTGCTACTGATTAGAAACTATTTGTTCTGTTCTGCTTATTATCCACGATGGCAGCAAGCTAATTCCTCTCTATATTAATTTAGCCAAAAAGTTCTCCTATGATTATGAAATCCAAGGAATGTTTTCACCACACAATTGTCAGATTTAATTTAATGTAGCTCTTTCTTTAAAAAAAAAAAAAGAAACCACTCTTTTTTTTCAGCTAGCTGGACCAGTTGTTTTAAAAGTACTGCAGTCTTGTAAATCATCCTGCCATTTTTGTTGTTGTTAGGAGCATCATGAGCTCATAAATCAGTGGACTTTTCACATTTTTAGGATTATCTCTTGAAAATCTTTATAACCCTAAAGATGACTCCCACAAGAGGGTTTACTACATTTCATTTCATCATAAAATGTCTTACGGGATAGTCTGCCACACATTTAGATCACATAGCCAACCACTTCAAATGTGCGTTAGAGATGTCTCTGATACATTTGCTCTTACTAGGATCTCAGTGTCTGCTGCCTCCTGGCACCAGACAATTTCCATGGTCTTTGAGGCAACTTAAAGAGAAGTGAGAGTTTCTTAATGTGGCTGGGTGACAACACACTGTAGATATTACAACATTGTCTTGCAGGACTCCAGTTTTGTTCTCAGTTTGATGCCTCTTCTCTACAGTCTCATCCAAAGTGTTCTGAAACTATTAAAGCCTTTGATAATCTGTGGTTTGTTTCATCACATGGGCATCCATCCTATGATTTGTATTTCTGAATGCATGATTTCATCCACTGAAGACAGCACATCTAACAGTGATGTTAGCAAGCATCAAAAGGAGTTGGTTGATAACAGGTTTTCTTTTTTAAGTGAAGAATAAAAACAAACTTATCATGGTCTCTGTGGATATTACAGTTATTAACAACATATTTTTTCTCAAGAGTGTGTTAGGATTGTTCTTATGTGGAATTAATGAATCAGAAAAGGAGGAACTTAATGCTGAGCTCATGAAAGAGCATTGTTAATAAAACAAGAAATATCTTGAGAGATAGTGAATTTCATGAAAGATCCCGGATTGAAAAAAAAGTGCTGGAAGTGGATATTAGCTGAAGACAAATGAACACAAAGATATTTTACAATTTTGGGGAAGAGATGGGGTAAATTGAAGACAATTCATAACACAGGAAGAAAGGTAAGATAGAAGAAAGTAGTTAAGATGAGAATTTTCCTTTCTTAAATGTTATGATATAGATCAATGACATTCTTTTTCCTGATGGACAGCTTGCAAACTAAAGAGCTTTTAATTGTCCTTGCAATTAAGGGTGATGGTCTTTACTAAATTCTGTGTTTCAGCCATAGTTTATGTAAGTAATTTACATTACTCAATCTATAATGATGCACTTGGCTTCATTGATTGTGGTCTGTTTCTGATTTGTCTCGCAATACAGTGTAAGATTTCAATGACTCAGATTTCCTTTAGTTTTACAACAAAAAGCTCTTGCAAGTATTGCATGAGACATCTTACATTTAATCACTTGTTTGTTGTCTTCATGTTCTTCAGCAGATGTAGCCAGACATTTACCTCTGCATTCTGAGATTAAATTGGAACTCCCTGCTATACTGACACTGTAGAAACTCCTTCACTGTGTAAAGACTGACTTACATTTGAAGTTTTTTATATAACTTGTAAATTTTCAGTCTGAGCTGTTCATGAGAAATAATTTAATTATTTAATTTTAATAAAGATTGAGATCCGCATTTTTCTGCTTAGAACATTTTCTTTTGAAAGCCATTGAAGAGAAAGCTATACTCATACAGCATTATACAGGAAAGAAAAATGTACATAAACTACTTGGCAGTGCTTCCAGCAAAGCTTGTTTCACCTTTGTTTAGAAAAGTACTACTAAAGGTGATAAATCTTTTACCTGGAGGACAAAAGCAGGAGTTGGCTACTGTAATGCTGTAGTATGTTTTCACTTATAAAACAACTATATACATTTTAACCAACTTTAAATCAATTAGTATTTTTGCTGTAAGCAATAAGAACAGCTTTCTAGATATTCATGCTGATAAAGAGAAATGGATCCAAGAATTTTAATAGACTTTTGGTTGTGATTTTCATATACATTCAGAATGCAGAGACATCAGTATAAACTTTAGCGTATGCTAACCAAATCATGCACTCAAATTCTGTCAGTAGTCTATTCTTTGACTGTTTCTTTGTGCCTACGTCTTCGTAGTAATCACTTCGAGCTAGCATAATTAGAATTTAAAAATTTAGAAACAATTGTTTGAACTTTAAAAATTAAAATGATTCACATTAAACCTGAGAGTAAAGTGTATATCTCATCTTCCCTTTGTCATTCATGCACACTCTCAAAATACAATGCATTCAGTAGGAAAAAGCAAGTACTGAGATTTTAAAAAAACGTTGTTTCTTGGCTGGGCTTGGAAATGAAATACAATTTGGAAATTTAATTCTTAAACTCTAGCTTTCCATGTATACACCTTTGGGTGTATGATTTCTAATTGATGAGTCAGGGAGAGAGATAAGAGTAAGTTACTGAAAGACCTAGCAGAGACATAAGGAATATGCTTTTCTTACTTGGATGCAAAGTGCTCTTCCTAGGACTGAAGAAACTCATCTCTTCAGTAATCAACATGACAGCTCAGAAGCATTTTATTTGATTGACTCTATGAGAAGTAACTCAGTGAAGCTTGCAAAGTCACATTTTGGTAACAAATATGTATTTTCTTTGTACTATAGAAAACTCAGTCACATACCAGTTTCAGTTCTATACAGAATTTAACTAGAGTATTTGATCAGTTTGTGTTCAACTATAACCTCTAAATACAAATAAACAAAACAAAACAAAATAATATAAAATAAAATATATATTTTTTAAAAAGATGACTTTAAGGAAGGACTTGAGCATATAGCAGCAATTTGATGCAGAAAGCCTAAACTTGTTGTCAAGTGCTGCAACATCTCATCCTGGATGTGGATAAATAAAGGTAGAAACCTACACAAAATACTTGCTAGAAATTTTTGAATAAACTTGAATCAACTCCGTCTGGACAGAGGTCCTGTAAAGGTTGTTAAGCAACTTTTCTTACTTACAAGAGAACATACTCTTCACTGACAAAAGAAAACCTATTAGATGACCTAGTGATCATTTTTTTAAAAAATACAGTTTTAGGCTTCTTCATGTTCCCTGATTATTGTAATGGTATTAATAACATTTTTGTATTTCTTCAAATATCAAGTCATGTTACATCCTGCCTTGGCCAAAAGAAACATCTAGGAAATTGTAAGTCTTCCTGATCATGGAGAAGATTGCATACATGCCTCCAAGCTGTTATTAGTTTGTATTCTTTTTCTCAGCCCTGAGCCCCTAAAACTAGATACAAAACAAAATACTTTTTTTTTTTTCCCCTTTTTTCTCCTATGATACTAACAAAGATAAATATTGGGCTGGGTGGTCACTGCCCAGATTCATTTTTGTAGTTTACGTAATCATATGTGAAATTCAATTTGTTCCTGGAGTTTGACCATATGTTATTATCAATGTGTATCCTGGTGTCCCAGCAAGAATTCACTCAATCAACCCCCTCAGCATCTCCAGCCAAACCAAATCATTTCTAGAGCCCACTGATCTAAAATCAGGATGTGTTTTCTCTGACATTGTATTAGAGGCATAACAGAAGGAACTTTACATTCCCACACATGAATTGATACCACAGAGGATCCCAGAATTTCAGTAAGCACTGCAAAGTAATGGTGATGAATGTGATCATCTTTCAAACTGCTTAAGCATAAAACACAATGGATCTGTAGCCAGTGGGAAGGCCTTCCCTTCCCTTTCTAAGGTCAATTTCAGTTGGTTTAGAATTAGCCATCGTGACTATTTTTTTCCCATGAGGAAAATGAGGAAGGACTGCATTACTCATTCCATTATGCATTTCACCTTGACATGCTTTTTGCATTTGAAACTGTCCCAAAAATGTAAAATATGATAGTCTTATTACGTAGATGTTTTATTTTCAGAACAACATTAGCAGGAACATTATCGTTTCAGGAAGAGCAATAAAAGTAAAAACACAGATTACATAATGCAGTTTAAAGAACCTGCAAAGAATTAGTTGGAGCTGTAAATATACTCAGATTAACTGTAACAATTTTGAATCTGAAGGAGATCACTAAGACTCAAATTTCATATGTGCAGAACTGTTTTCCTAACTCAAATGAGTAGCCCCACAGGAGTCAGTTGACAAAGAGAGGAGTAATTTTTTTTTTTCTGTAGAGTTTACAGAGAAAAGAAGACGGAATGCATATTCCGTCATATTTCTTCATAAGATGGATGTGAAAGCTGTTCTTCCAACAGTAGTTACTTATAATAACATCTGAATCCTCTTCCATCTCATGCTAGATAATCTTCAGTAGTAGTAGACAAGAATGATGAAAATTGAATAGAAAGGACCATCAGTCCTCCCAGGCAGAATTGTGGGAAGCGGAAAAAACAGGAGCTTCATCCCTGAAGACTTGGTACCTCCATTGCAGAGAAGTTTGTGCAAAGACCAAACCCAAAGGCAATGATGCAACACAGTCATACAACTTCAGTGGTCTTCTGCTGTTTTATATTCTGCTGTTTCATATTCTATGGCACCTAAATTTAGGGCTGTAGAAGGCTATAATTTATTACTGACTTATATGTATCTTTACGTATAGGACAGTGTCAAGATTCCAGTATGATTAATTGTGTCTAAACTCTACTGAATGTGAAATATCCACCCATAACTAATTTGGCTTATATGAGAGGAAGTCACTGTAAAAAACCCAACCCTTAGTAATTAAGGATATTTATATTCCATTTCTATAACTCTTTAGGGAGGTTGCATATTATACAGAATTCTAAGTGGTAGCAGTTTGTGGATGTTTTTCCAAACCATATAGTTGCAAGTTTTGTCTTCCTCTATTATGCAAGATAAAAGCTTTAAATTTAATTAATCCTATATCTTGTGTAACTCTAACTCTTATGGCTTTTCTAACTAGGACCACAAAAAAACATTTGTAGTATTAAAGATGGATATAAACTCTGAGTCCAACAAGATCATTTAAAAAATATATGTATCTTCTTTGCCTTATCCTTTGCCTAAGTTCCAAAGTAATGATTCAAAATTAAATCCTTATTAAAATTTATCATATCAAATATGTAAGACAAGTACCAAAAAATAAAAATAAAAAAATGGAATACCTCCTTGACAGAATGACACTCTCAGTGCTGGAATTGCTTTACAAAACTATGAAGACTAGAAGAGATAATCTCTCTTCATGTCATATGCACTAATATAATCTGGTCTATTTAGAGAGAAGCTGGTCTTTCTACAATTCACCATCAATTTTTGTTTTATCCCCACCTCCCTAACTTTGACAAGGATAACTAACATCAGGCTTCACCATAGCTTTCTATAAAAGACAGCTGAAGATATGGGCTCTGCATCTTTTACAGCTGAACTTCTCCTTAGCTAAATTGAGGGAAATAGCTGGCAAGAATTTATCCTCATTGAATAGGCAACAGAATCCATCTTACAGTCTTACAGATTTCAAAGTTCAGAGGAAAGACCAAGGCCACTTTTATAGCATGCGTCGCTTAAGTACTGCCTACAGAGCATTTATGCTCAAAATCATCTCTTTAACAGCTATTACATGACAAAGGAGATATGAGACTGTATTATTCCTTAGTCTAGTCCAGGATGTCGAAAAGCATGGGACACACTCTGTTCTCTGGATGAAGCTGCAAGCATACAGAAAAATATCCATGAAGGCCTAAGCAGAACAAAAAAAAGAAAGACAAATACAAAACAAAACAAAAGAACACAAACACAAAAAAAAGAACATTGATGAGAGAAACTTCTATACTGGTATCATGTCCTCCACACAAAGAATGTAAGGTTGAAAATAAGAAACCTGTATTAGATAGAGATTATGGAAGTTATAGGCAGATAGCTTTTCCAAAGAGATGCACATCAAGAGTCTCTTTCTGACGATGAATGGCTTGCAGCAGAGCTACCAGTACTAAAATATTCTGACACCTATGTTTTCAATATGCATACTGGTTTTCTCTTTGCCCTCTATTTTTTATCAGGAAAGAGATTCTCAGTAATGAGAAGCAGTATGTTATGAGAAATACAACTGAAGAGGTCTGCCTAAAATAGAGCAGCAGCACAAAGCTGTGCAATTAAGGGCATGAATGCTTATAAGGCCTTTCAACCACCTTTCTGATCCTATGATATCTCTGGTTATGGCTCTGGTTTTCAGATTTGGCTTTTTTTTTTACTATCAGGTTTTAAAAAAGCAGGAGTTTTAAGAGAAAGCTTTCTTTCTTTCTTTCTTTTTTTTTTTTTTAATGAAAAACTAATGTGGCTTCAAAAGCAGTTTTGATTAAATTTGTTCACAAAGCTCTTGGAATGATTCTAGCTGGAATTGTAATCTCTAAGTTTTTGGCCCAGAAGAGAGAACATCAGTAAACCCATGCTTGCTTTTGTAGCATTCTGCTTGAATGGTCTGATCAGAGTTTAGTTTGTAGGATCCAAACACAGTTGAGCAACATTTGATTATGATTATTCTATTTAATTTTCTAAAGTATTTGCACAATATTATTGTTACTTTGAAGATACCTTACTTCAAGCTGTTCAGCTGTTACTTGACAAAGCCAAACACAGTTTCTTTTTATGAAACACTGTAAATATAGAAAGTTGTAAATTAACTTGCTTTGGAACAGAGAAAGCAATTTTACGAAATGTCAAGTAATATATCTAGCTTTGAAATCACTCTCCCGAGGAAGGAACAGGACTTTCCCTGTGTTCCTGCCACAACAGGAAGCAAAAGGCTAATTCAATTTCAGGCCAGAAGAAAGTAAATAACCATGTTTACATTATAACACACACCAGTAGAACAGATACTTAGGAAAAAAAGAATTGTGCTCGTGACCACACAACTTATGCATAGTAAAAGTATTTGCCATACACTCAATTTTTACCAGTTTGAATCAGCTACTGTTGTACTTCATTTAATAGAATGTAAACTAATACTATTCTCTTTACCTAAAAAAACTTAATATCATTAACAGGCCTATAGTATTAGTTATCGACTATATTGTTTTTGTAATTATCTTAATAAAAGTAAGTAATTAAATAATTACTGAAAAAAGCACATATTTTACAGTAATGCTATGAAGGAGTGTGTAAAAGATGCAAGGTATTACTCTTATAATACTTTTTGTACATTGAGACATACAACCACTGCATTTTATAGAGACTTGAAAAGTGTTCTGTGTGGGCTGGTGACTACTAAGACCTAATAACAAGAGAAAGTTTTGAAGCAGAGTTTTCCGAACTGTGCTGCTGAGAAGAACTTGCAGAGTTCCCCAGGTAATGGTGATGGATGACATGAGTTGAAGCGCTTCTACAAGGTGGTTCCTGCTAACTCATACTAAGTCACTGTTGTGTGCTGCAGAGATTGTGACCTGCAGTTCCAGTGGCAAGAATACAGCCAGTGCTTCAATCTGCTCTTGAGGCTCAGCATGTGGAATCAGGGCCAAGCCACAGCAGACCAGTTGGAGGAAGGACTGGAGATGCTGTATAGACACTTAAGAGTACAACTGCCCATGCACAGAAACTGAGTGAAAGCATATGCAAAGAAAGGGAAGGAGAAGTTAGGCTTCCCATTCACACACACAACCTGCATGAAGGAGGAAGAACCAGATTTTTTGTAACTAAACTGGTGAGGGAAAAGCTAGAAGACCAGTTTGGGGATACATTTAAGATATTATTTGCTCAAAACAGGTTGTAAAACAGCTCTATCGTGTGCTGGTCAAGTCAGTAAGCTGCTGATGGGTAAGAGTCCTAGAAAACCTGTATGATAATTCCACAAAATTTGAAAATTTTTTATTCTTCTGTGTTTACCATTACATGTCAGCAGCAGGTACCTGCACATTGAATAAAATACCTAAACATTCAGTAGAAAATTGTGCCCAGAATTTGAAAATTATTTCTGAATCTGTAACAGCATTTATTAATGCATAGGATTCTGCATTCTACAACACAGAGAAGATCCTGTGGAGTTATAGTAACTTTCAGTTACCATATCTGGTATTATTCATTGTGCATTTAAGAAAGCATTGTGCTTTCTTAAGGAGCAATATAAAACAATCATTGTTCAGTTTAAATAACTGTGGAGTACAAATCAGTGATGATAAAGCTGTATTGTATGTGATGATAAAGAGTATTATACTGTAGCAACCTCAGAAGTTATCTCCTAATCCCTGTGAGTCCTGATGATCAGTACCTCTTAATAGTCAAGCCTAAAACCTCTAATTTTTTACTATAATACCCTCATGTTTGGAGTATACCCACTTGCTGATTCATTAGATTACATGCATCATATTACATACAAGAAAAATTTAATCTCCTTCTGCCCAGTTTAATAGAGAAGGGACAATCTATGAAAGATGTCAATGTAAAAACTGCTAGATTTTGATACCTGAACTTCTGATTACAATCTATTTTCTACCACTCATTATTTTTATTTAATGACAATTATCTGCTTAATTAAGAAGTTTGATTTCTTGAAACTCCAGAAATCCAAATAGCTCACCCTCTAACTTTACCTTTAGTTGTCTCTTAAATCTCTGACAGAGTGCAGTTTGTTCTTTGATTGAGATTATCAGCAACTTCTAGCCAGATCAATTAGCTGCAAGTAGATCTCCCTGAGAAATTTCTCCTCTACAGCCATCCCCTATTAGGGGCATAGTTCTAAAGCCCCTTCCCATCCCTCTGAAATGTTTCTCTCACCAGATCCTGAAAACATCAGAGGAATAAGCTCTTCATTTTGGAATCAGTGAGAATAAACTCTTTAGTTTCTTTATAATTGGGCTAGGCACTCTCCAAAAGTAACTGATTTTGGAACTCTTTTCCTGGCTACTTTTTCTAATAAAGAGCTAAGCATTTGGACCTCCTTGGACTGGTGCATATTTCTTTTCATTTCATTGGGTTTCTGGAGTCTTTATTTGCAACTCAAAACTCCCTTATATTCAGAAATACTGTGCCAAAGCAGAGACAAAATCCAGAGAGGATAATTACCGGTGTATTTTTGCTAGGCATAGGAAAGCAGAAGAGCAAAAATAAGCTCTGGGAGTGTAATGCGTAATAGAGCACTAGCAACAACCAGCAACAAATGTTATTTTTATATTCTAACATTTATAGTCTTCACCAAGTCTTTAAATGTTTAATTTGCAGCCTCCACACTCCACACCAATCAAGTTCAATTTATTCAAATGCAATTCCCAAAGCAACTTTTAGCATTGCATAAAAGTAATTTGCCATACAGAAGACTAGGATCAATTTTGAAATTTAAATACAATCTAATCCATAAAAATCCTTTCTTCACCAATTCAAACCCTTGCTGTTCTTCTGTTAAAAGTCACTCAAGGATTTGATACTACAGTGACATTGCCCACTCATGATAACTGCATACAAGTGTTCTGTATTTTCAAATCAGTTAATTTCTTCCCAACTTGAAGCTATTTCCTAGCCTTTTCTAATGGTCAATTCTGGAGCTGGAGAACACAGTTATACATAACATTACTTTAAACTTGGATTGTGTTCATGTTCTAAGGTGAGAATTCTAAATTGGGAAGATATATTTGGATAGCTTCAGATCCTTCTAGTTCCTACAAAATTGTTGTCTTCCATTTTACATGAGTGATTGAAATCATATAAGTACTCAAGAATGTCTTCCACTCCCAAAAACTGGAGTTGGAGCACCTACTGCACATCTGCAGATCGAAATATCATTCCAAAGAATTCAAATTGTCCTCAGTGATTTTTTCCTCATTCTTTAGATACAACTTGTATCCAGAAACAATTAAATTTTTCACTTCCAAAATTTTACACTTTTTTCTTTACACTTTATGTGTCCAATACAACTGAAAGCTAGTAACTATCTTAAACTACCTTCACATTCAGGGTTAGCATCAGCATGTGTTCTCCAGCTTCTGCTATATGTTTATTTTAAATTATTACTGTAAAAGATGTGTAATCTGCTTGTTGTTTAGTTTCTTTTATCTTTAGGTGATGCACCAAAAAATCCTATCTGATGACTTGCTTTCAGTAACACACTGCTTTAAGTTTATCCTGGTAATCCACTGGATTAAATTTCCAAAACTTTCTTATACTTTGGAGAATATATTAATGTATTGAGACGTACTGAGAACTGTAGTTACAATTATTGCTACTTGTTTTTCTGGTTCCAGTTCTCTTAGCCTCCTTTAGATTTCTGGTCATGGCTACTAATTATCTTTGCAGAACAAGCTAGAGGGAAACCAATATCCTTGGTATGTTTTCTGAAAGAATAGTTCTTGCTCAGCCTCAGTATTAACCATGAATCACTCAGGCATACAGTTCTCTTCTACAGAGCAATACTCATTGCAAACACCAGTGAATTCATTGCTACAGTCAGTTTTACACGCTTGTTCTTCTACTTCATTTACTTTGGTTTGAGAAGTCTTATTTTGAGTTTGTCTTTTCTACAGTACTCCCATTGACGTCAGAGAATCGTTTTTTTTATTCCTGTATGTGTAATAACTGCAGAATTCGCCCTTGACGAGATCACCACATTCATTTTCTCCACAGGTATTCTTTTCCTCCTCACACTCTCCATAAACTCTTGATCTGCCAGTCACAGCACAACAAAAAAAAGTCAGTACTGAACATGAGTATTTCATACATACTTGGAGCTTCAAAAGGCTACAACATCATGAAACAATATTTAAATGATCAAACAAGCAATAAGATTTATGGACACCATTGATTAACTTAGAACTAGACAGAAAAGGATAGACAAATTGGAACT
Source organism: Meleagris gallopavo (assembly GCF_905368555.1). NCBI lineage: Eukaryota > Metazoa > Chordata > Aves > Galliformes > Phasianidae > Meleagris > Meleagris gallopavo. Next base: position 14,307,622 of record NC_139435.1, on the reverse strand, counting down.
ACATGAAAGCATCCACTAGATCAATCTAAGTGCCCCAGATAGATATTTTCACATCACTATTTTTTGAGGGGGAGGGAAGGTATTAATTAAATCTGAAACAATATCAGCAAAGAGTAGAAGGACAAGAAGAAATTTACATCATTTAAAATCAAAATTGCTGCTTATTCCTTTTCTAGAAGGCTTTCATGCCTAAAGAAATCAGATTCTTAGGTCTAACAAAAAGAAAGACTCCATCAGGGAAATGATTTCAAAAAGATCTTGGAGTTGCGTGCATCAAGTATTTAAGTAGGCTAGAGCCTGTGAGTTTATCTATCAAAGAAAGATATTTTGATCATTTTCCAAGTTCTAAGAGATTTACAAGTTAAGTTTTTTTCCTAGAAAGTTAAATACTTTTACAAAAGTATCATGTATTTGAAAATCCAATTTTATTTGAATTTATTTGAAAACAAAATACAACCATAGTAACCTTCTCACTTCTTGTTAAATACATACTGATATGAGTGGGTGTCTTTTAGAAGGCTTTTAACTTACTACATTGCTTTCCTGATCATCTAAAGTTTGCAAATATAATTAAAAAGCACACCTATTCAAAACTAAGGAAAAAACAAATTTTGAACAATTTGAGAGGATTTAGAAATACAAATTGGAAAACACTGAGTTTTCAGTGATGAAGGCAAGTTTTTTCCTGCATATTGCCCTGCAAGAGGAAAAACCTCAAGTATTCTCCAAACCAATTAGAAGGAACATACTTAGGAAAAGTATACACTCAGTCTTACTAATATATGAAGCCATCACTTATTCAGAAACAGAACAAAATAATCCCATGTCAGAAAGATTAATTTCTTCATTGTTTGTTATTATGTTCTCTTTACTGAAGCACTAACAAGGTGTTTTGTTTTGTTTAAGATCTGCATTGTAGGTATACAAATCAACACAACTGCAACTCAAGTTGTAATGTGCTTGGTGCTGCACAAACTTTAAAAATATAGTTCCCTTCACAGTCCTACAGTTTCATAATTTGGATAAGGTCCTAAGAACACAATTCTCATTTAATTCAATGGTAAGCACATAACTAAAACCCTGTGCAAGGCATTGAACATTTAGCACAGTATTCACTAAGTAGATCCAGATGATGGGCCAAATCCAGCTCTGATGTAGGTGGGCAAAATGCCATTGAAATCATTTGAGTTGCGACACCAGAGTTGAATTTGACCTTATATTTTTTGAACATGATGCCAAATGACTGCAAAAACAATGTAGTTTTTACTCAAGTGCAAATGAATGCGGTGGTTTCATCCTAGCCCCTGGAGGACAAGTATTCAGAGCACAAAAGCATCACACAGTTTGGCACAGCTTGTAACTGCTTTTCCGCAAAGATCCAGGACTAGAGCGTTCAGGGCGTTGCAGGTCATGAGCAAAGGAGGCGAAGCAGGATAGCTGCATGGACATGGCTGCACACTGTTTGTCTCTTGCTAACCTCTTGCCAGCACTCGTTTATTCATTTTCATCCTTCACTTTAATGTTTCAAGAACAATAAAACCAATCTGAATTATTTTGAAGCCTTAGTGGATGCACATTGTTCCTCCCCTGGGCCTATTGAAAGGCAACTCTATAACTTTGTATTTATGCTGATAGAGCTACAAGCTGAATTTTTTCTTAATGTGACTATTAGTAATTGGCCTGCGTAATGTCTTACCTTCAAAGATGTCCAGGGTCTTCCTGAAGGAAAATTTATATAAGACTGATCAATAAGACCAGTATTTTTAATACATGTACTTGTTATCCAGTCATATTTTCATGTTCAGAATCTGGCTACCAGAATTACTAAGCATAAGGAAATATTTTAGCTTCCTTTAGAATTATATTAGTCCTCAAGGGGCCTGATTCAGGACAAATTCAAGTCTTTTAAGTTACCCTTCCAGTAAAGTCAGTAGGAACACCTTTAATTAACACACACACACTCAGAAACAGCATAGATAACAATTAAAAAAAAAAAAAGTTTATCTACATAGCCTGCAAACATGCTACTTGAATCATCAGACCCAGTAACTAAATAATGTGAATGTAGTCAAGATCTCAATATTTTGTCTTAAACTAATGCTTTCTTACTGTTTCATTAAAGGATACTTAAAGGGTATTCAGTAAACTGTTGCTTTCTTACTTACCTTTTTCTGTCTTGTGAGTAATTGAAAAGCTGAAACCTTTCCATAGAAGAAGAAAAAAAATAGCACAAAAATATCATGTCAAGGGAAAATCTCCTCATTTTAAAAGTGGTGGGGAGATTGGAGTCCAACAAATTTAGTATTCAATAAATAGGGGAAGAAGATGCAAGCCTTCTGATTCGACCACTATTTCCTAAGACCACATTTTGTTCTGCTATTTGTTAATCTTTTCCAAGCTGTACTGTCACAAACTTCCTTGAAAGAAATCATAAGGATAGCTTCCCAGGGCTACAGAACAGCTGAAGAAATAATCCAGAGTAGTACTCATTTCCTTCTTGCATAGGAAATGTGAAAGCAATTTTTTTCTTTACAACCTTCTTCTCCAATATCTTACCAGTTTTTATCACCAGTTTAATTCTTCTTTACAGCAGTCTGTGAACTGTCCAAATGAGATATTGCAGCACCTAACAAAGGTTATTTTGTAGCAATATGAATCCCATGCTACTTCAACCTGCAGAATAAAGTAAGCTGAAAAATGTAGTCAACCCAAAGAAAGGGGTACAAATGTGAAGTCAAAAGATGTAGCTCTTCAGTCATCCAGATAGACTATTGAGGTGCTATGAAGAACAGAAATGAAAGCTAAGCATTTATTAAGAACTTCCACAAAAGCAAAAAGTAAAATTAAAATTGTAGCATCATTAAGTCAGTTTGGACTGTCTTTACTTGCTATTTCTCAGGCTTCTGTTTTCAGAATTTCACTTTCAATTAGGAAAACATACAGTTCAATAGTTTCCAGGCTATACCAAAAAAAGAATGGTTCAGACCTCACAGCTCAAAGTTAGATATTTTTCAAAGAATCTACTCAACTAACAGCACACAATATTTTTACGTCTACATAAACATACATTGTCTGACGTCAGGATTAGATTATTTGCAAGGACCTTTAAAATGCCGTTGAATAAACATTTTAGATTTACCTTCGGAAATGTGATAGATATATTCTGTCTTATTCATTTCACTCCAACAATTATCAGGAATTTGATACAGAAAATTAAATGGAAAGCAAGAAATATTTTTCTTCATGAACCAAGAACTAGAATTTTAAAATTAAAAGATGTGCAACACAGATCTTTTTAAAACATATTTTATTTTTTTTCTCCTCTAACTCATTCTTTTCCTTACAGCTCAGATGTTTGGAAAACTCTTGTAGATTGACTTCCAATTTCGGTAAGCCTACCCTAGGAAAGCAGCTTTCCGTTCCAGGAGAAAATTTTTACTCAGTAGCAAAAGACTTCCAAGTTCATGATCCAGAATAGTCCAAGAGCACTTAAAAGTCAAAAGCATCATAAATTAGTGAAGAAAAACTGAAGTACTGAATGAAGTATGCAAAGTTGATTTGGGGGGATATCAAATCAGAAATCAACTCAGACTTTCAACCCCTATTGAACTGTAGAAATTATGTCTTAAAAAAACAGTCTGAACCAAAATGCTATGCCCAGCAGAAACCACCACTGAAACCCTTAACAGGCTTTTGCATTACAAAGGCCAAACTTTTTTTCCCTTTGACCATCTTTTTGCTAAATCAGACTTCAAATAGAGAGTTTCCGTGGGAGGAATTAAAAAATACATAGAAATTACCCCTATTTTAGATTGACTTTGGCATTTCATAAGTCTAGAGCTAAGTCTAGCCAACTCTTGGGTGGAAGACTTCCAACCCAGGATTCTGCGGCATGTAGGGCTGGTGCATAGGTCACATTCTTTCCTCTAGCCATACAAACTGATGTCCTAATATGGTGCTAGGTGGCACTGTGCTGTGAAAAGTCTTTTCAAAAAAAAACAAAAGTCAAAAAAGCAACCCTTCGTCTCTAAATACCACTACTGTTTGAAAAAGAGTGGTTTTAACTCATTCTTTGGCAAAGCCAATGTATGAACTATCTCAGTCCCATTAACATTTCAATCAGTCTATCTTAGTTCACTGCATGCATCAATCTTTAGGTACTGTTTCTGTAAGAGAAGATACAAGTCTTTCTGTATGTTTTCCTTTCAGAATTGTACCCACTTAGAAGTTGTTTTGAAATCATTCAATGAGTATTCATGAAAAAAAGCCCTGCAAGATCCTTTGGGTGAATGGCTCAAGACCTACACGACTCTTTGTGATTTTAATGACAAAATTAAGACCCCTTTGCCCTATGCTGTATACATAATTCATACTCACGCTTCCCTACTCCCTAAACTGGTGATTGCTGTGAGAGAATATGGATGACATTTTCTTTCTATGCATTGCAACTTTCATACTTTTTTTTCTCTTTCTTTATGGATATCACTATTGTACAAGGATCCATGAATAAGAACTTACTGAGACAGGCCACCAGTTTCTTAAGAGGACTGAAAGCCAGAAACTTGGACTGAAGTACAAACTGCACAATTAACATCCTGTGTAACCTTTAATCTGCATTCCTCATCTAAAAGAAGATAGAACTCGTGGCAATATTTATCTTTGTTTACAAAACATCAGTCCTTAGTGAACTGTGGCATCTAAGTGTCTCTTGTCATCCCTCCCACATACCATATATAAATGCATAGGTATGCAGATTTCCTCAAAAAGACCCGTAAACCAACAATGAGAGGGGAAAAAAGTCTCCTTATCAAGTCGTTGTCCTAGCTTTCTTTTGTGTCTTGATGTTACATTAGTTTAATGTAGAAACACTTTCAGATGACATATTCACTTGTAGTCATTTCTAATTTCTGTGCCACCGAAAGAAGATCCTTGAGGATACCAATCTCTTGTACTCAAGCTCAAATTCTAACTATAGTCCAAGAATTTTAAAAATAGCAAAGCTAAGAACCTCAACTTAAAGGGAAGATATTTTACGTTTGTTTCTTACTATCCATTTTACTGGTAATTTCACGAGATTTTGAAAACATTTGGCATTAAGCAAGCAATACCGTTATTCTAATTAAAAATGATGTTCTTAAGTAGCACATATCATTGAAACAGTCTCCAATAATAGTCAACTAATTTTCATGACAGAGAAGGCCATGCAATACTGCTGGTACTACAGCTGTATTTTCCAAGCAGTTTAAGCTCAGCTTCTTAAAATAGGTTATCTGTTGAAGATGCAATCCCAGTTTTAGACCATCTTTATAAAAAGCGTAAGACATTACAACAGAAAGGTATCAGATTCAGATTAATCACATACACTATTTGTGGAAATGTGTTCTCTCTGGTAACATCCAAGTAAGAGAAATAGTTCAAAATTCCAGGGTGAGACAGAGTGGGTTTTGTTTCACACATTTCCCACCCAGTTTTCTCTTTCCAGTTTGGCTGCTTTCTTACACAACTGTCCCACAGAAAGCATCTCTTTTTCCTGATCCCCAATTTGTCCATCCTGTATGAAATACAGCAAGAAGGGACCTGGTAGCAAAGGCAGAGTTTGGTGAGGTTAAGACCACAGAAAGGATCTCAGGGCAGAGGGGCAGGAGCCATGTCCCCTCCCCAGCCCCACAGGCTGCTCGGCTTCGCCTCCCGCTCCCACGGCAGCTTATGGCTGGGAGGAGGGGCAGTCCAAAGTGATGCACTTTTACACTCCAGTTAATTTGCTGAGATCAAACAGCTCCATGGGCTTGTTGTGCTAACACTACCCCATTTGTTGTCGTCTTAAGAAAATTTTAGAGTAGCTCTGAGTTTACTTAGATGCATAAAATTTGGTGAACTCCAGTTCATTCCAGGACCCGTTAACAGCAGGAAAAATCCAGCTTACAGCTACAGAGGATTCACTGTTTGGTGACATTAATAAGATCCAGATCCAAGAGGTAGAGACAGATGTGATCTTCCATATCCTCTGGCCTGCAGAGTGAGTACGCTAAAGCTTTTCATCTTCTTTATGATGTTCCCTCTTCCCGCTCAAGTGCTAAGGGTGAGGGCAAAACAGGAGAGGCTGATAGAAATTAGTGCCCTCATTTTGCTTTAGTGAGAATTTGTAAACCACTGCTGAGAAGATAACACTTAGGAAAACTGCTGAAAAGTTCTCTAGCTCACCAACTTTTTAAACAGATATGCTCATTAAAACAACAGCTTCTTACGAAGAGCAAAACAAGGAGAAAATAAACACATACATGAGGAGCTTGACACAGATTTCTTTGATAAGGTCAAGACTCTGGAAATACAAACCAAAGCATAAAAGACAGGAATGCACTAAATTTCAAAAGTACTACATAGATGCCATTTCAGTGTCTCTATTCTGTATTACAGTAAAATGTGTTTCTAATGAGGGGACACACATTACCCTAATTTTTAAGGTTTTACCTATCAGCACAATAACTGAAAAATATAACAGCTTATTTCCCTAATCTGAGGGAAAAAATAAAGCACTGTCTTTCTATAATTTTTCTTACCTTTGTCTTTTCAAAAACTTCTTCCATTTTCTCAGCTATATTAAGGGCAATAGCTTGCTTTGTGCTGTGTTATTTGCATAAGTTATATATGAACAAAATGTGTGCCATGAGCTATTTAGGATAAACAATTTATATTCTCTGCCCAGATAGCAGAGGACCTGATTCTTAAAACTTTGGTTTGTGGGTTGCCCATCTGAGCAGAGGTCAGCAGGATTAAATCCTAATCTGTGCACCTGACATCAAATGTACCAGATGAATCCATAGACAACAGATGTCTATCCTCAATGTTAGCAGTGAGACAAAAACCACATCAGAGAAAACACAAGAGCCAGTTTGAACTGTGCTTGGGCACTATATACTTTTCAACCCACGCAATGAAATATATAGAATTATTAAATCTAACTTGAATAGATTAAACTGTAAGAAATCGTTCAATTTAGAGCTTTTCTTTACAATTCAGTTGACATTGCTATAGCTAGCAGGAACTTCATCAGAAAGAACAGTAGATGTAATGAACAATGTCATGAGTCACTGAAAGATATTTGTTTTTGCTTTAGATCTGTTGCTTCCAGGGAAATGTTTCTTTGGTTAATGAAGAATGCAAAACTAGTACGGGGAACCTATCTAGTAGCATGTTGATTCCCTATCTTCATAAATAGGACTAATGAGATATTTTCAAAATAATTTTCGTGTATTTACTGAATAAAATAAAGTCAGAGGACTGTCATAATCCAGATGAGTACATATTTTCTGTGGGATTTTTATCTCCTTTCTACAGCATTTACACTTCAAAAATATTCATGAGATACAATGAATTTTAGCAGATTTTTAATCCAAAATTGCTATCCATCTCTTTCCTTGACTTTTATCATCTGAGCACTGAACCATTAATATTTGTTGGGTATCTGTATCATGATAGAGTTGGCATTTCGTTTAGGTGCTGCATCATTAACTTTGGTTAAGAGCACTGCTTTCAGAATGAAAGCCAAAGCATAAATAAGGAATTGAATCTGCAGGAAGTTCAAATGTTGCAGATGGTTCTTGTCAAAAGACTGATATCTGGATATAGCTTTATTGGAAATATAAATATTTATAAAATAATTTGGGTTTGCATTTAAAGGTCATCTCATTTTACAAATAAGTAACATTAAATCAGTCACAAATGTTCCTAAAATATTGTTTTTGCCATTTTCTATTGGCCGGCAGAAAGTTGAGTCATATTTCTCACATCTGACAAAGTGTTATTTTTTATTTTTAAAGCAATATAATGTTGTAAGCTGTATCAGGCTGCTAATATTTAAATTGGAATTGAGCATTGGATTTGAGTCATATTTGGCATGATCTCATACTTTTCCTCCCAGTGGTGAAAATTACTGCTGAATTCCCCGTTAATTTTTGCATCAATGTTCTTTGGACACAAGTGGACAAATTTTCCCTAGATTTACAGTCTGCTAAAGCCAAAAGGGATACAAAATACAACCCAACAGCTATCTGCCAGAAGGTGACATGCTGTGATGTGTCTGCTTGCCATCAGTACTACACTGCTGTGGTAAAAACTAATATTACAGTTATCCCAAAACACCTTTTCAAAGCCACTACTCTTACTTTGAACCTTTACTTGGTGTTTACTTCAGAGAAACACTAATCTGAATGTATAGAGAGTTAATTTGATCCCTGCAATTTAGCACCTTTGTAGTACAGCATTTGTAAAGGAGCAGTCAACTTGGTGGATAAAGAGGAAGGATTTTAATGAGATAAGGTATCTGTTACTCTTTTTCAAGGATGGCACCAGTTGTATATTATCATTGCAGCACCTTCTGTACTTTGTTGGTGTTTACAAAGATTATTCCAGCTGCATTTAAAATCTTTTTATTTTTGCTATTAAGAGGGTAGTTACATAGAGTACTTCACTGAAGTGTTTGTCCATTTGCTAAATGTTAATTTAATTAACAAATGCACACCAAATATAAAAGGTCACCTAGCTATGACAAGTTCTTAATCCAACACAGCAATGTTTTATAAAGTCTGAATAACCTGGTACTGTCAGGATTGCTGTAGAATAATGTTTGTATCAAAACACTTTATGCCTAACATACAATCAGCCTGAGACTGCCATGCTCACATCTAGCACCTACAGCTGGGTCTATTTTGATCTAAACTGACTTCAGACGGATGATCATTGGATGGGGCCCTGGGCAGCTGGATCTAATGAATGGCAACCCTGTCAGTGACAGAGGGGTTTTAGGTCCCATCCTAACGCAAACCGTTCTACAGTTCTATCATTTTTGTTTGCATAGAACAGTATCAGCAAAATTTAAATTATACTGCATTTGATTTTTTTTCCATTATTGGCATAGATCTGCCTCTGGAAAAAAAAAAGAAGAAAAAAAAAAAGGCAAAGAAATATAACATATGCCCAAGTCTTTTTCTGTAGCATATATGAGATAGTAACGCATCAGTTCTAGCTCCTGCTTCAATAATAGTTTGCAGCAGAAATCACATGGGTACAACACCACATTGCATGGTATCCTCTTGACAATATACAATATCAAACACATTTAAACACAAACACACTGTACATAATATATTTCAACATCTGAGCCACAACTATTTGTAGACATTTGATTCTCTGAGCTTTCCCGCATTATTGTAAGGACACTCCAGCCATACCATTTCCCCTCACAAAGCCTTAAAGTAAGCTGGAATAACACTTGGCAAGGGTTGAGAACTCATTAGAGAGTAGAATGGGAGATTACCATCAACTCCAACAACCTACAGAATTCCTCCTCCTACTGACATACAAAAGGATGCTAAAATTTTCATTCTGATACAAACTTAATAGCCTTAAAATATTTTTAAAGGTGAACTGGAATTCCATTGCAATTCATCAAATCCAAGAGGGACAGCAAAATATGCTTGCCTCAGAGTTGTTTCCTTTTTTTAAGGGTTTCAGTCCTTCCCTAATTAAAAGAAATTGCAAAACTCCTGCCCATTTCACTGGGAGAGGAATCAAATCCTTTCAAATCTTTACCAGGGACTACACCCTGCTATGCATGTTTTCACATGAGAACCATCCATATCATCCAAAACTATTTTTGCAGTGGGAATTAACATCAAAAATGAAACCCATAGCACAGAATCCAGAACAGCCAGTCAGCATCATTTTCACAGCCCCTAGCATCTGGCTGTCTGTTCAGTCCCAAAGGCTAGCCATAATCCATTTCATAGGCTTTAGAATGTAGGAAAAATCCAACAATCAGCAACATTTAGCTTAAAAAAAAAAGAAAGAAAAACGCCAACAACAAAAAATAAAAATAAATGTGCAAACAATGCAGAATTTGGCCTGGGTCGGTTCATTAGCAAGCCATAAGATAGAAGCACTCAGCTGAATGTCATGCTCAGTAATACTCTAGAGCATCACAGCAACCAACAGCTCTTGCTGTAGATGTTTTGTGTCCTTATCAGTCCTTCATCCTCATAAAAATAGTTAAATTCTCCACTTGGGAACACCATACAAAACACTGAGGTCTTAGTGTTATAACAGTTTCTAACACTTCCTTAATTAGCTAGAGTTCTGGCTTAGAGGGGGCTGGGGAAGGAGCAGGAGGAGAGAAAAAGCTGTGTGTTAAATATTGTAAGACTTCCGCTGTTTTATATGTAACATCAGAAAGGGAACTTCTGCATAAGGTTGTTCTCATGGTTTTCATTATCGCATATAGTTAATCAAAAACACTTCAACCTCAGGCAACCATCACACCGCTAAGAGAATATTAAGAGGGTATAAAAGCATCCTACTCATTTGGAAACTAATTAACTTGGTTAAAAATGAAACAGTTTTTTAAAAAGTACTGTAATGTCAGGAAGGTCTTGTTGATACCTCAGATTTACTATGTGTGCACACAAATGAAAGCCAATTCTGCTTCTGTTGAATGGTAATGGAAATAGTGCAGGCAGATCAAGCCTTTTGCACTATACTTGAATCTTTAAGGAAATGGGATAGCTTTTTATGTGCTTAAATGTTCTCAAAACGCAAAGTCCCACTTTCAGAACATCTCATTTTGAGTTGTTTCCTAGGGTTCTGTTTTGTTTGTTTGTTTGTTTGTTTTAAAAAAAGAGAGTGAGAGAGAGAGAGAGAGAAAGAAATTTAGGTACCTGATGCTAATTCAAGAGCAATTTAAGTGCTAAGTTTCAAAATTACAGCCCTGAAAATCCTTCTTCAACAGCTTCCTAAATTTTGCAGGTGCCCCTATTGTTGTATTTCCACTTTAGCATGAAATAAGCAGCTTCTTCTTTAACAGTGTTATACTTTTCCCTCATTAGCACTTTTCCACAGCCAGATGTAGATGTAAAGCTCTGAGACAATGACCCTTCCACCGAACTGTGAGCATTCGTTCCCTGAGCACATTACTGCACACTGGTTGAAACAGAATTTACATATAATCCAGTAGCATTTCCTTTTTTTTAACCAGCTTCCTTTTTACACTAAGAGATCAGAGCATACATGTAGATTATGAAATAATCATTTTATTCCTAATAACATTTGACTTCACATCCTACTGAATGCCTAAGTTCTCTAGTTTTTAGCCACCCTGCTTTCAATGAGGTAATCAACACTTTCAAGCCCTCCTGATGAAGCCAACTAAGCCAAAAACAATTTATTAAAATGTATTGAAGTGGAAGACAAAAATGGTGAGCAAGGTTCTCGTGTTCTGCAGGTTCCATTTTGCAGCAGGGAATTCAAAAGCCCTGTCTCCCAGTCAGACTCAAGACATGGATGAGTGCATCCATCTATTTCTGCAGGACCTCTCATCACAAGCCCACATTTCCAGCTCTCATGAGATAGCCCACCCATTTTCCAAACTAAGATATCTCCCTGAAATTCGAAAGAGTACAACAAAATTCACTTTTACTTCACCACATTTCACTTTGGATACCTAAAGTGGCTCTAATCACCTGGTCTGAATTCCATTTTGAGGTTTTCCTCTGTATGGAATTGGTATTAATGCTGGGTTATTTTCCAGTCACCAGTTCCATAAGAATGCCGCCCCAGAAGGTGTGCTCAGTCTCTGAAATTTCAATCCCAAATATGCACTGAAAGCCTCCTGGCTAGACCCCATATGTATATGGGAAGACAATGAAATTCTCAACAAGTGCCTTAATACACTATGGGAGTCTATGAAGAGCAGAGACTGTAATTTGAAATCCCCCTCTGCTGACTTGGATTAAAATTAGACTAAGAAAACTCAATAAATGTTTCTAAAACAAATCAGATCCCACGCTGGAGTACTTTTAGGCATAGCATCACATGATTTAAACAAGGGTCTCAGAAGTTTAGAGCAGAATAGGTCACAAACCTTTAAAATTACTACTGACATGTAGGGTGTTCTGGGATATTTTAAGAGTTATTCTGTTGCACTGATTAATAATAAATAGAGAACATTAGAGTGGTTTTATTTACTCAGCTTTCTCTCACATGAAACTAATCCGCACATACATTATTGATAAATAATGTGCACCTCTCCAGTTCACAGCATCTAAATTATGCAGAATTAGGAACAGCTGACAAACCAATACACATAACAGTTTATCCCACTAGATACCACTGTATTTGTTGCCAGCATATTTGGTGAACTGTAATTTTGAGTAAAACCTACAGAGGTGGACTTTTTTCTATAGATGCTACAACATCATTTGGCATTCTGATCAAAACCACTCTCATTACTGTTTTGTTCAGATAAGAGTTATCAGAATTAAGCTACAGAAGCATTTTTGAAAGCAATAATGCAGTTTAGTGGTTTTGGTCAGCCTTATACAAATCAAAAGTTCAGTAGAATTTTATATTTAGAGAAAATCAACTAGCAGGTGTTTCAGCTCTTCATGACACCACAGTTGTCCATCCCAATAAATATATTCTACTACCAGTGCTCACTTCAGCTTTGTTTTTACAAAGCAGTGTTTATTTTCAACAAGGAACTGAACACAACATTGTCAAGCAACATCTCTCAACACTCATGAAATATTTAGCACAATATTCACCTGAGAGCATCACCTAGCACAGATTTTTCAGAGCAATAATCTTAGGTTACATTTGCATTGGGTTTCCAAGAGGAAGTATGATTTTTCCATTGCAGTTACATAAGGACAAATTCAGCTCTTCATCTCACCTAATTCATGTCTGGAAAGAATTTGGGCTATTCTCTGTTCAACTGTGTTGAATTAGACTTTGCATCTTCAGTTTTATTTAGATTGAAGTAATTGCCTGAAAAAAAAGCTCCACAGAATATTCAACATATTATAGCATTACACAGAAATATATTAGGGATGTTTTGCTTATAGTGTGGCAGAACATACACTGACTCTTCTGCCCAAATGATGATTGGAGAATAGAGGTGAACAATTCATAGACCCAGCTATGTACACTGTGGCATTTGGGGCTTTTTGATCAGTGGGGCAATAGAAGTACGAGACGAAAGCCTAAAACCCTAAAAGCAAGTCATTCTTCAAATACTGAAATCTAAATCCCATTTTATTATACTGTTAATGAAATGCCGAGATTCTCCTTTGCTTGTTAACATGATAGCAGACAGATGAGAAGAAATAAAAAGTACTGGCCTGTGAAAGGCAAATCAAAAGGGGAGATTGAAGGGATTTCTCGAGTTACTCAGGTGAGTCTTTACGCCCCAGTCACTGACCCAGCCAATGGTCAGAAGGGTGCAGGTTCCATTTGGTTGCCCCTAATGTTCAGACACGGGATCCAACTGTCTGCCCAAAAGGCTGAGGATTTGTAGTTTCTTTGTTAAGCTTACTGCACAATAAACAAAAGAAGGGAATTCGATACTAACTAAACAGAATGAATAGTCAAGAACATTGTATAAACTTTTTCAAGTCACAAATCTTTATGCAGAAGGAACAACTGCAGGTGCAACTGGGAGAGTATTTCAACTGCAGAGATATGTAAGTATTCTTCAGATCTGCAAAATAATCATTTTATGCCTTTCAACATGGGTGGCATAATGTTTGTAAAATAAAAGATTCCAGTTTAAAAAAAAAAAACCAACATTGTTGGATCTCTAATTATTAAATTTAAAAGAAGCATTTAAAGTACATAAGCAACACTTTGAATAAAAAATAAAGTATCTAACAAGTTTCATGCTATCTCAAATCAACAACTACAAAATCAGATGACGTGAAAAAGACAGGAAAAAATACAAACATTATGGTATTTGTACAAAAATTTTAAGTGCAGTCAGCTAGAGTTTATAGACCTAAACCTGAATTTTCTTGCAATGGAAACTTTATTCCATGTATCATGGTATATATTTCTGAGAATGAGCTGTCAAGTTTAAGTAATACCTTACATGCCCTTTTCGTAACTTGCAGAATTAGCTTTATGAAACCCAGCTGTTCAAAATAAAGCCTGGACTAGCAGTGCCATCTAGCATCTTTAAAAAAAATTCAACAACAGCAAAATCCCTGTACACTTACAGAATTGGTTGGTTAGCATTTATTAAGACTATCAATTTTTATAATAGATCTATGCATCAAGTTGTAACACTCAAGTGAGGGACAAGACATGTTTTGATAATCCATGTATTACCAAATACAACATCAGTACACGTCACAAACCATCTGGACAATAAAAGTGTCAGACAAAACCCTTTAGCCTTTGAAAGACTGAACCAAGAAGGGGAAAAAGAGGGCTGCATTTACTCATTCAGTGTCAGGTTATTGCAATGTTGTTAATGTAAATCTGTGATAGTGATGAGAATAAGGAGCAGCAAGAGGTTTTCTTGAGCAATACTGAATATGTATACCACTTTGTATTACCAGAAAAAAACATTTGCTAATGCCAGTAAAGAGAAAAATCTGCTTCACATGGCTGAACAAATGAATTCCCCATCCTGAAATTCAACTTTGCATAGGTACATATTGACATGTACAAAGGCACATGAACTATGTTCATTTTCTTCTCCCAATATGGAGTTAAAAAGCTTAAGATTTGCAGAAGTATAACAGCAAACAAAATTTCACCCACTTTTATTGTTTGTTGAACAGAATGAATTGCTTGGCATTGCATAAGACAAAACATGAAAACAAATACTGCCTCTCAAAGCCTACAGTATAGAAGACAGGCTCTGAAATGACAGGATGTACTGGGAAGCCTTGAAACACAGTCATTAATTATCGTCATTGTTAAAAGCAAGCCTTTAGAAAGAACTAGAATGCAAACAAGGATGGGAAGACACTGTAGTATAAGGGGTTGCAGAGAGAGAAGTGAGATGAATTATTGCAAGCTTAGAAGTTGCAGGCCTTTGGCACAAAGGTGGAGAGACACAGATATAGGCACACAACTCTTCATAGACCAGTTCCACACTGCATAAAACAGATACATTAATGTTACTGTTATGGTAATTAGATTATGAATCTTTCAGTTGAGGGTCCCTGAAAAACATCTAAATTACTAAGAACTTCGGTGACTTTCAAACAGATATCCTCTTTCACTGTTTTCCTTAATTCCTGTCCATTTTTGCATGAAATTCCACAAGAAAAAAGTTTTCACTGATTACAACTGTTAATTTAAGATACGTTTCACAAGAATCTAGATTATTCGAAAAGTCATCTATTTTTTTCTTTTCTCAGCAGTGTAGGTTTTCTTGGGGTAGAAACAGAAAGAGTATGCGTAGGTTTAACCAAATACCTCTGGAGCAAAACTAACTCCACTGAGTCCAAGTGCCCAGTCACTCAGCTCAGGCAATCAACGGAACCAACTTGTCAGCCATGACACACCACCATGTATGCGCAGAAACATGAATGGAACATATCAGTTAAGAGACAGTTTAATAAAACATTCAGAGTCTGGCTTGTGTTTATATACATACATGTATGTATGTATATAAACATCAATGTAAACATTTGGTGGCCATTGTAAAGTCACCTGTAACTATCTCAAAATCATCATTCTGTTGGCAGCCTCAATAGAAAATTAAAATATTTATTTACTTAGGTGACTCCTTATGTCATTCCTTTGACCGTTACGAAGTTCTTCTCTACTGTTATCTATTTATTACCACTGATATAAGATTTTGTGAACTTCCTCTTTGGTATGGCGTTCAGGTGAATTAGATAGAGACACTAAACATATATCTATGGTATTCTCCTTTTCCATATCAGGACTTGATGATCCACTTAGCAGCTGTTTGTTGCTAATTACTGCAAATGACTACTGCCTTGTAAGAATAGTTATTTTTAAAATATATCATGTCTGCAGTACTTTCAAAAAGACCAGTAGGCATTACACAAAGAACTGGAAAAGCAAAGTGTGAATGCTTCAGTCTGACAAAGTGTTCCTCTTCCTCATCCACTTTGAAAGAGACTCTGAAGGAAATGTGAGAATGGAGACCTGGCAGATGTTTTACAGGCCTCTTTCTTCAGTGGATAATGTCAGACTTGCTGGAAACACTATGTGGTGGTGGTAAGAGAACTCTTTTAAACTTTTTGTTTAAATGCAAGTTTGCTTTTTACCTTTTCATTGTGCTCTAATTAAGAAAGTTTTGTTTTCCCATCTTATTTTTCTTCTTTTATGGCAAGATGTTGTGACAAGGGATTCATCCCACTGGGACAATCTTTGCTAGGGAGGCAAGAAATAATAATGTAGCTATATCTACAAGTCTTATCGGTGTATTCAGAAGATTCATCATAACTCTGCAGAGGTTCAGTTCTCGATAAGAAAGTGTTCATGTTTTATATGTGTTGCTTAAAGAATTTTTCTAAAGTGCACCAGAAAAGGATGAAGTTCCCAGCTAAAAGGAAAAAAAAATCCATTCAAATTAGACACCCCCTCACACAAGCAAACCCACTAGGCACAGGGCTGATTAGCTGCCTGAGGCCACTGAAACCATAGGCACAGGATGTTTTCCTAAAGGGAAGAGGGACTAGCTTGACCTTTTAATTTATAAAGGGAAACCACACACCCAGGTGTTGCAGCTCTGCTCACTAGGAACAATTAGGGCATAATCTGTGTTGTTTACTTTGTTGGGTTCAGAGGACCATGCTGACAGATCAAAAAAAGACTTATAGACACTCAGTAAGCTTCATGCATGTGATGTTTTTCAACTGGCTTTTGTATTGGCACTGTCTAATTATTTGTTTATTTGAAGAGAAAAAAAAAGTCTCTTTAAGTATGAAATCTCACTTGGGTTTGTCTGCTGCAATGAGACAATGTGTGTCTTCATGTTCAAGCTGGATTTTAAAACAAAACCTTGAAAGGAAACCTGTGTCTGTACAGTGAAAACCAGCCCTCCAGTCGAAAGTATATTCTTAACACTGTTAATGGCCACTCAGTTCTAGATGAATCTGCTTTTACTGAATACTTTGTGACTTTAGGTATATAGCTATAAACAACTTATTAAAGTGAAACATTTAGAACATTTTGAACAATTTATGGTCTTCAGAGGCGAGAACAGTTCTACTTGCTATCAAAAGAAAAATATAAAAGAAAGCATGTAAGCCACCAGTTAATTACAGCAGGTGCTAAAAGGGACTCTTCTGAATAATAGTGACACTAATGTCACAGCCAGAGTTGCACAATTACCCTTTCCTAGAATGAGAGGCAAGTTTTTATGGCTATTCTGACCCAAAGCCTGACATTGAAGGTTGGGCAGTAGTTTATATAAGCAATAAAAACTTCTGAGGCTGTCAGCCTAGAACCAATAGAGAGAAAAATAGATTATGCAGTGTTGTTCCCAAAGTCTTTTACATTCAATCTCTCCAAAGACTTACAGGTGGTGTCCTAATGGTGCTGCCTGTGCACAGGAGACTCTTCAGTCATGGTACTGATTCAAGTATAATTCTGACTGAAACGGTCACTTTTTTCTTTTTTTTTTTTTTCCCATCTTAACGGAGGTGGAAGGTAATAGTCAGAAGACTGATTGTGTCATCCACCCACAGTATGCACATCCCTCTCCTAGGCATTTCTTCTGTCAATACACAACATTTAATAAAGCATAAGGTCTTAGACAGTCTTCAGAAAAGAGATTCTTCTCCTCTACTGAAGTACTTCGTAGCTGATCTGTCATCAACTACCCACAAGAGAGTAGGAGGGTAAAAATAGCTGTTCTTCACAATAGATTCCATTTCAGATCTTTCAGATTCCCTGTCAGTGCCTTTTCTGTGGCTACTGTTCTTGCAGCTACAGGGGACTTGGCCAACAGGATGGCAGGCCAGCCATACAGTACAAACTGTCAAATCCTTAGATTAGCACAAAAAGATGTCAGAACACGCCAACAGGGTTACACTGTTGTAAGGATTAACAATAGGCTTTAATATTGTGATCTGGCCACTGCTTTTGCAAAGACATGTATGCAACCTCAAATTAACAGATTTTTAGTCTAATCCAAAAGACACTAATACTACTTAGGAGATTTCTTTTTTTGATTTCACAGATTTTGGATCAGGAATGGTGAACAGCCAAGTTTTTGTAAGTGGGATTTCCTTAATTGTGTACATTTAGATCATGAAACTAACGATGGCATCTGCTACCTGGAACATTTTGGAATATGACAGCCAAAAGCACTACCAAGGAGGATGGTTTTTTTTCTTGAAATACCTGTTTTTTTTCTAGTTCTTGGAGACATTTAATCATACATCAAAAAGAAGCTTAAATGAACTATTGAGACTTTTCCTCTCTGAAGTTTTCAGGGAAAGAAAATAAAATAAAAAATAAAGACTAAAAAACCACAAGTCTAACTCACAAGATGGCAGAACAGTCCATAAAACTAGACATGTCCATTTATCCCATCTTTTTTATTTCCTATACAAAAGAAGAAAGTATGTTTTTCTCAAGGAAATGACAAATGTAAAATTTGGCACTGCAAGATCTGATTCACTGCAATGCTGTCTGTTTTTATTCCTTTCTGACTATCATAAAATCTCATGATGTAGAAATGTAAAAGTACTTTGAAATTCCAAAAAATATTACAACAGAATAAATTCTGTTATCTTTAGCTTTAATGAAGAAAAACTTCAGTATTCTATAAGATACACAGAACTTTTTTTTTTTTTTCATTAGAGCTAAATGATAGTTTGCCATGGCACAAATAGGAAAGAGAAAAATTCTATTTGTGAATGCAGCTCTTGGCTATGAGAGCAAGTTAAACTTACTTTTCATTCTTTTTAGTCAATGGAAACATCTCAAAACATATATCTCTTAGTATCTCAAAAATATAGTAAGAGTAGAAAACAAAAATGGCTGTTTCTTCAATATTTTGACCAAAAATAAATATCCAAAACTTAGAAACCAATGACTTCTCTTTTATATATTAGGAATATATTCTCGTTGTTTCAATTTGATTTGTACTGATTTGTGAATTTCTCATCGATAGACCAGAGGATGTCATACCCAGAGATTGTTCCCCATCACAATTTTGAGTAACATCCACTGTTAGAGGCTACTGGAAAGTTCTTATAAACACAACTTATTGAAGTAGCCACAGGAACTGTGCAGAAGACAGACCCAGGAAAGAGGAGTTTTCTACAGCATGCATTGGAAAGCAAGTTAGGTCTGATAGCCATTAAAGTTATTCCTGGATCTAATGTTTATTAAATGAAAGGAATCTTCATCAATTACAAATGTAAACTTTTTTCCATATTCTAAGGAAAGCCTGCCATGGGCAAAAATACAGAGCTAGAAAGCTGGTAGCAATTTTAAAAGAAAAGATTTGTAATTGCATAATAGAGAAGCAAATTCAATGGTTTCTTTCTTAAATTTTTAAACAGTATCAGATGAGCATAATAGTAAATGAACAAATATGATGACCAAAATTCTATTTTGTCATCTATTTTACAATCCAAGGTCAGTGGACACTGCATGGGATAAGAGTTTGGTGCATAGATGGAGTAGCAGACTCAGACTGGAGATTTGGCTGTTAGCTTTGCTTGCCCACTAGGCTGCCTTTGGCAAGTCATTTCCATAGCTTATACCTCTATTTCCTAGCATATAACAAGGATTTCCTCTGTCAAGGATTTTGAAATATCTTGGTAACACTCTCATAGTTCAGTTGCATTGTTTTCATACTTCACTGTGATCTTATCCTCTCTGGAGGTAAAAAGTAGCCTGGCATGTAGGATATAATTCATCTCATAGAGCTACATTTGGGTAAATACTAATACTTGGCTATTTGAGGTAACTGAAATGGGATTTAAGACAGGCTTTTGCATCTAATCAGAACATTCAAAAAACATTTGCTGAGAGATTGTTTAAAGTTTATAGGGGCCTCAGGCTTCAATGAAGTTTCATCGGTACATAGAGATCAACTTCTTGTCTGTACAAAAACACCTGAGCACCTAAAACTAGACAGGACCAAACACCACTGCACACCTTATATTGCAGTGCAAGCTCATTGCATGCTGGAATGCTGAAACAAAATCTGCTTATCTACACGAGAGATTCAATCCAGTGTTAACACTTGTGAGAAAAGAGACTTGAATTTCAGTGCTGCTTATTTATTTTGCATTAGGCGGTCATACAACACATAAACAGACCATGGAGCAGCAACAAAAACCCAGATCCAAATTTTAAAATAAATCAGAATCATTGTGCATCCTGAGTTGGAAGGGACCCATTAGGATCATCGAGTCCAGCTCGCTACATTGCACACTGAGACCCAATACTCCAGATCTTGAGCACTCAATTCCTCACACCATTAGGCTTCAAATCAAAGTAATCAAGGCACAGACCAGTTTCCATTTCTTGTTTCTGATAAAATGTTGATTGTTTTATTTCATCTTTGAAGACCCCACCATTCCTTTTTAGCTCTGAATTAATGCCAGTAACAGCACATTGAGCATAATTCCAGAGGTGGCTGCTAGAGAAGACAAGATGAATTCAGTTTATGTTCCCTTTCTCCAAAATAAAGTCAAACTGCTTCAGTGTTAAGCTAATGTATTAGAATTGATGCTTTTCTGGACAACAGTTTATGCAAAGTAGAAAAGTGACATAATAATTAACAGGAAAATGAGATTGTTGCTCAAGTAATTTGTTGAACTAAGATTTGAACCTGAATCTTCCATATGCTGAGAGATTTGAACTGAAAATTCCCATCACATTAGTGCATGAACACATGCATGAAAGGAGATCACCACTTGTGCATTCACATCTATGTCACAGTTCTGGTTCCTTCATTTAACCTGAGTCTTATTTGAAGCATCTATAAATTTGAAGAAGACAGCTTCCTCTGGTACAGAATCAGCTCCCAAGCCTTCGACAGAGTGATAAACAGGTCAGAACGATTTCACTTAGGTACACAGACAACAATGCAGATGGCTGTACCTTCTTCAAAAGTAGCCAAGCACATGATGAACATCATGGTACCAAAATCCTTTATTATGAACAGATTCTCATGGTCACTGCATTGCACAGAAATAGTGAGGAGTTTGTTTGTAGGCATGATGATGTCTGCAGTCACTCAGCAATTTCTGGCAGCTCTGAAAGTGATTCAGTTCTGATTCCAACTTTACTATATACATTTTCTAATTAAAAAATAAAAATTAAAAAAAAAAATAGGAAGAATGTTTTAGATATCTTGCACTTACCAGTAAGAAATGACAATCTGACAGTCACATACAGGTATAATTGAGAACAACTCTGACATGAGTTAAACACTGTCTATCTCTGGTTTGAATACTTCTAGTTCAGGTCAGCTGAAAAACAAACAAACAAAAAGAAAAAACAATAACCATGTTTATTATAGGTAATTTCAAGAATGTTGTGAAAGGCCATTTGGGGAACAGAGGATGCATGTGTGTATGTGTATGCACACACATTTCTGAAGAGGTTGGTCCAGTCAGTGTAAATTACCACTTCCAGGGTTTGATTACTAGATCATTTGTTTGAACTATGCCAACTATCTGAGGATATGATTCTTGATATATCTCTTTAATTTTCACACATTTTATTTATACAGAAAATATCATAAAAGTTGGCTCAATAAAAACAAACCCAAGATTACTTCAATCTTATGTAGTATTTCCCATTTTTGACACAATTTTAAAGCCAGCAGGAACTCTAGGAGTAAGCAAGTTGCAGAATTGGTCTAGGACCATTTACAGATTCTAGATTTTAACTTTGCCTTGAGAAAGTATGACAAGTAGTCATGACGGAAGAAGTCCTTCTGTGTCAGATGCCTTTTCCCAAATTTCCTCTTATCTACAGTGCCTGTTAATGGCTCCAGCACAAGTTCCCTTCCTCTAATTCAGCCCCTGAGGATAAGGGGATCTCCATCACCTGTTACCACCATCCACAACTAAATACTCTGGTGAGCTAAGCACCACTTCCAGCTCCTACTGACAGCTATCAGAGCAGACCAAAGTCTAAGGGATTAGAGCAAGGGTAGCTGAAGAGGTCCTCTTTTTCTAAGTCACAAGGATGCATTCTTCAGACTAATTGATTACAAATGTTCACTTCACAAGCAAAGTTATTTATATGTTACAGTAATGCAATAATTAGACTTGAAGACTTTAAACGTGGTTCACTTGTCTTTCTAAATCAAAATCACCCAGTAATTATTACAGGGTAAAGAAAAAAAGCTGTATTTAAAGCAAAATTCATTTTTAATCTAGTAGAAATTTATAGTAAGAATTTAGTGAATTTTTAACTTTTTTTGTGTGTTTGTGCCAGAGAGCAAACCCTTTATATAAATGTGTAGCATAGTTTAACAATTAATGATAATAATCAAGAACTAGAAATAAAAGCAGAAGCCTTTCGCAGCTGCTATTATTTTTTCACTCATTTGTGATTTACCATACAATCTGGTGAGTACTCCTTGCACTATGTAAAACAAACTGCTAAATCGTGATACTTGAGGATGTACGGATATGATACACATGTACTACATGGATAAACTATAGGCAGGATTAAAACAATCAATGTCTATGGAATGAGCATTAATGAGTGTCTTCCTTATTCTGCACTGGGAATTTCCAGGGAATTTCTAGAATTGCCACGCCCTTGTGTATTTTCTGCAATTTTGTCAGCAGAGGAAAACCACATAGAATATGTTGAAGTCAGCTGTCCAGAATCAACTGAAATTTGAGTCCTGTTCATTCTCTAAATTTTGCAGAATTAGAGTTTTAGAGAGAAAGGATCCTCATAAAAAGAAACTGAAAATAAATTATTGTGAAAGGATGAGAGAGAGTTTGCCCTGTTCTGGCTTATTCTGTAGTTTCACAGATGTCAGGAAGTAATGCAAGCATTCTGTTCAGCTTTTAATCAAGATCTATTTGGCTTATTCAAAGTCATGAAAACAACAGAAAATGAATTCAGTGGTCATCTAAAATGTTCTCTGCATCTAGAGCAGCCTGATATCTCTCTAACTTGCTTTTAAGTTTTCAGATGAAAAAGATCATACAGCCTACCACTTCCTTCTAATGTTCACCAATAGCACCAGACTTGGTGTCTGTAATAATGATCTTTTCATTGGAGAGTATACAACAGCTACCATTCCTTCAAGTTATGAATATGTTCGTATCTTTCAGAATTCAAAAACTGCCTACCAAAATTAGTTTATTCTTCTCACAGTTTGGGTTGTTTCCCATCTCTTGAAAATGTCAATAATCTCACTGCTGAAATTTGAATTTATAGAAGTAAAATTTTGCATCTGAGTAACTTTCTGTAAGTGAGCTGACAGTCTTAATAGGAAAAGCTGAATAATCCTTTCCTAAGAGTACTTCACTTTAGGCATACATAAAATCATATTGAAATTTATTGCAAAATATTGGTGCTTAAGAAATTGGTGCACAAGAAATTGACTGGCTGGAAAAAGACTCAGTGATCTCTGAAGACCTGATAGATAGAAGGTCTTATTTATGAGAAGTGTTTTCTAGGCCACTTTACTTGGCAGAACACACTATGATTTGGTGGGAGAACTTGCATTTATTCTCAACATTCCTAGCCTCAATTATTAACTCATCATAGTTACAATTTTCTTCAGTACAAAACAAAAAACTGGAGAAAGGACATCCCAGCCATCATTCACCCACTTCTCTGCTGATGTCCCATGTTGTGCATAAGGTAGGCTGTTTTCAAGGACCACAACACTGAAAACACTGCAAATCTGAACAGATCTCCAAGCACTAGTTTCCGTATTGGAGGAGGAATTGTTTCTCCCTAGCTCCCATCGGAGACACTAGCAATTGTAAGAGAATGGAAGTATATTTCTGATGGCCAACAGGGAACAACTGTCCAATGAAACAGCACAAAATCTCTGTTTTAAACTTCTGGAAGAGTTTATTGCAAACTGCTGAGAAGAAGAAGGAAAAAAAATTATTTCCCTCATCCTTACACTTCCAGCACACAACATAACTCTTTTCCTTTCAGTGGTGAGAGAAAATAGAGATAAGTTGTGGTGGCTTTTCTAAAAATATGGATTGCTGACAGATTGGAATGTATATCCATAGGAAACCGAAACTAAAAAAGACTGGTCTGACTAACACTTTATTTGTAAATGTTTTTATTATTATTATTATTATTATTTTCTGACTCACCACCAGTCAATAACCATTAATCTAACCTGCTGAATATCATTCCTAGAGCTTTTTGTATGGGACTTGAATCTATAATAATTAATTAGCTAACTACTAAAAGTGTCAATTAATTGAACAGTTTGACTGCCTTTGGCTGTATTTCTGACGTGAACACCAACAAGTCACAAGTTACATGAGGCAGGCTGAAGCAAAGATCACCACTTATTTTGTTAAACCACTTGTGGAGCATATTCGTGGAACTTCAGAAGATATGAAAAAATCTAGTGTTTAATACTGCAGAAATTAAAGATGTATTTTTATACCTGCATCATCTGTGATAATTATATGTTGATTTATCTCCTCAGCTCTTTTCCTCTGCTTAGTATTTTGTATTAAGTAGAGCTTTCCCACAAAAGATGGACAACATTTGTGAGAACTAAGTAACTTGCTCTTTGCTGTTTATATTTCTGTCACCTGAATACACAAAAAAGACTCCAAGATTATATTCTTTTCCCAGTAATCACATGAATAGGATAACTCCGTTATTCAGGGCTGGAAGGAATACCAGAGGAAAGACAGCATCACAAGCACTGTAGAAGAGAAAGAAAAGAATGTTCCTTTCCTTTTTTGGCCTCATCCTTCTATTTGTTGGGTGCAAGATGCCCTTCTATGCTTTTTAAAGCTCCTCAGAATGAGCTTATACCATATACACAAGCTTCTGCTGCTTGTTATGGTCTGTAATATCTCTTGGTTTGGTAGATTCCAGTCTGTTTTAGGGTCTATATAATCCTGAGCTGCACTGAAAAAAAACTTCAGCATATTTTTAAATATTTAGAAACATCCAAGGAAGGTAGTTTGCCAGTTATTGGCATGTGAAAAACAATGTGTGTCATTCTCAGAGTTTCTTGCTTTTAGCTGCATGTAGGGTACATGCATGTCATTTTTTGAGAATCTGACATTTAGGAGCTAATTATTAACATCAGTGACTGTCAACTTGGCTAAAATCTGCAATAATTTGGATCTGTGTGGCCTGTTGTTACCCACGTCATAAAGAAAAATAATTTCTTTAAGCTCAGCAAAATGGATGACTGCTCTTCAGAGAGTTGCTTAAAACTTTAACATGCTGTAAACATTTTAAATAATGCTGGAAAGAAGATACCATATTGTTATCCTTTGTCTCTATGTTTTGATTTTTGTAAAAGCTAAACAAGCTGCTAATAAATATAGATTTAATTAAGCTGTATTTCCAAAACAATGATGAAGAGTACTTTCTACCAGAAGACAACTCCAGAGAACCTCATTTTGGCCTTTCAGGACATGAAGAGAGCTTGCAAGAAGAAGGGGATCAACTGATAATGACAGGACACAGGGAAACGGCTTTAAATTAAAAGAGGGGAGATTTAGGTTTGATTTCAGGAGGACATTTTTTACCCAGAAGGCAGTGAGGTGCTGGCACAGGCTGCCCAGAGAACTGAAGGCAATCAAGGCTGGGTTGGATGGGGCTCTGGGCAGCCTGAGCTGGTGGACAGTAGCCCTGCCCACAGCAGGGTATTAGAGCTCAATGATCTTTATGCCTCGCCCCACCTAAACCATTCTATGATTCTATGAAAATCATTTCTAAAGAGAACACAACTTGGAAATTATCTGGCTTTGAGGGCCTTATTTTTTGGATAGGATACAAGAGTAGAATAAGAGAATGATAAAATCATAGAATGGTTTGGGTTGGAAGGGGCCTTTAAGATCATGTCATTCCAACCCCTCTGCTATAGGCAGGGACACCTCCCTCTAGTTCAGTCTGGCCTTGAATGCTTCCTAGGCGGGGGCATCCACAGCCTCACTGAGCAAACTTTTCCAGTGTCTCACCACCTCACAGTAAAGGATTTGTTCCTATTATGCAGTCAAAATCTACCCTCTTCCAGTTTAAAGTCATTTCCCCTTGTCCCACAATCACAGAATCACAGAAAGACCAAGGTTGGAAAAGACCTACAAGATTATCCAGTCCAGCCTTCCACCTATCACCAATAGTTCTCACTGAACCATGTCCCTCAACACAAAATCCAGACGTTGAACACCTCCAGGGTTGATGCCTCCACCACCTCCCTGGGCAGCCCATTCCACAGCCTGATCACTCTTTCAGAAAAGAAGTATTTCCTAATGTCCAACCTAAATCTCCCCTGGTGCAGCTGGAAGCCATTCCTTCTAGTCCTATCACCAGTTACACAAGAGAAGAGGCCAGCCCCCAGCTCACTACAACCTCCCTTCAGGTTACAGAGAGCAATAAGGTCTCTCCTGAGCCTCCTCCTCTCCAGACTGAACAATCCCAGCTCCTTCAGCCGCTCCTCATAAGGCCTGTGCTCCAAAACCCTCACCAGCTTTGTCACTCTTCTTTGAACCCGCTCCAGGGCCTCAATATCTTTCTTGCAGTGAGGGCCCCAAAACTGGACACAGCACTCAAGGTGTGGCCTCACCAGAGCTGAGTAGAGGGGACAATCACTTCCCTGTTCCTGCTGGCAACACTGTTTCTGATGCAAGCCAGGATGCCATTGGCCTTCTTGGCCACCTGGGCACACTGCTGGCTCATTTTCAGCTGAGCATCAATCAATACTCCCAGGTCCATTTCCTGTACACAGTCTTCCAGCCATTCTGCCCGAAGCCTGTAGCGTTGCCTGGAGTTGTTGTGGCCGAAGTGTGCAGGACCCAGCATTTGGCCTTGTTGAACCTCATCCCATTGGCTTCAGCCCAGCTATCCAGCCTGTCCAGATCCCACTGTAGGGCCTTGCTACCCCCAGGCAGATCGACACTTCCAGCCAACTTGGTGTCATCCACAAACTTACTATTGAGGGTGCACACAATCCCCTCATCCAGATCATCAATACAGATACTGAAGAGAACAGGCCCCAGCACCTACCCCTGGGGAACACCACTCATGACAGTCCCATCGCTGAAGAGCAAAGGCTGGCTGTCCTTTCTGAAATCCTGGACTAAATAACAAGGAGGCTGAATCTAGCAGAGCAATCATATCTGAGCCACTGTGTTCTTAGCAACGACATCAAGGATAGCAGGACACACAAGCTGACGTCCTTAGGAAAGGATCCCACATCCTTCACCAACTGCATTCACATTTATTTCCTTTCTTCATGCTGTCGTACCATGTGTTCCAGTTGCGGGCAGGTGTCAGCCGTGTGCACGTCTCCACACTGCCCGCCCAGTGGAAAGGGACTCGGGAGCTGTCCGTGGCTCTCCAGCCCGCCCAGCTTTTCTGTTCCTTCCTCACGCTGAGAGGTGTTTGCTCACAGAAGTAGTTCCACTGACTGCTACAAATTAACTGACAAAGGAGAGGCAATGTGTGAGCTCCCCCCTCCAATGTGTGAGCCATTAGCCAGCTCAGAGGGAGCCCAGCTGGCTACCCGGGTTGCCTGTGGTGAGGCAAGCATGTTCAGCTGTTGGGCTGATGTTCCTAGCTGTCAGCTCTGTTTCAAATAGCTCTGCAAGCAGTGCCTAGAAGTGACTTCTTCACTCTCTGCCAGTAGCACGGAGGAAGGATGGCGACTAGCAGAGCTGCAGATTTTCGATTTGGTTTTGCTGACTCTGGTTGGATCCAGGAAGAGCACTGGATAGTGAGCACCTGTCTGAATGCGTACTTCTGCTTATTAAAAAAAAAAAAAAAAAAAAAAAAAAAAAAAAAAAGTATAACTTTTTTTAGTTCTGTCTCAGTTACATCCCATATACACACCTTTCCTAGTAAGTTAATGGAGTTAATTTGGAGATTCAAAGATGTCCCCTCCCTGGAAACATTCAAGGCCAGGCTGGATGGAGCTTTGAAGCAGCCTGGTCTAGAGGGAAGTGTCCCTGCCTATAGCAGCGGGTTGGAACTAGGTGACCTTAAAGGTCCCTTGCAACCCAATCCATTTTGTGATTCTGTGATTCCATGATTTTACTCATTTAAGTACAAAATTATCTCTTTTTCTGGATAGCTTCTTCCTGGAAACAGGAGTTCTGATTTCATAAAGACAATGCTTTGTTTCAATTCGAGATTTGAATCTTGCATATGAGAAGTGGAAATGCTCATACAGTGATATGAACAGATAGAGTAACTGCTATGGGAAAAAAAAAGGAATTCACTACCATCCTATTCTTTATCCACAGAAAGGGTCAACTTGTCTTTGTGAAGACTTACTACAGTGCACAAGATCAGTTCAGATCATTTTTTGATGTCTAGGTGCACCAAATCAGCTGACATTGGAAGGTTGAGTGAGAGACTGCTGTCAGCAAAAGGATAACAAACTTACACAGACATACAGTGACTGAGTGCAGGAGCATTACCCACTACAAGCAAAACTTATGGGTGTATCATTTATGCAGAAGGAGTGTCTATCAGAATGCAAAAAGAATTGTGAAGGCTGGAAAAGACCACTAAGATAATCTAGTCCAACTACCAACCCATCCCCACCATGCCCATTAACCCCATCCCTCAATGCTACATCTACATGTTTCTTGAAGACCTGCAGAGACAGTGACCCTGGGCAGCCTGTTCCAATAGCACACTAGTCTTCCTGAGAAGAATTTTTTCCTAGTATCCAACCTGAGCCTCCCCTGCTGCAACTAAAAGACATTACCTCTCATCCCATCATGTCCTGTTTCCTCAGCTGTATTGGTTTTCCCATGGAAAATGTAAGCTTAGATGAGATTGAGTGGGGGTGGAAAAGAATAAAAAATAAAAAAGGAATTCTGCAAAACCTAACTGACATTTGCCCCTTCCTGGCAGTTTCTGACAGCTTTATTCCCAATCACGCATATTTATAGAAGGCATTTATATGCCTTGTAGTCATGGTAGTTCTGTATGAAATTAGAAAGAAAAACAAATCCTCTAAGATTAAAGTAATTTTTTTAAAATATTGCCTTTTTAATTATTTTTGTGCTGCAGAGTATGTAAAACTGGCTGCCAGCAGACCATTACTAAACACGGTTAGTGTCTAATCCATGCACATAGCTATTTATGGGACTGCAGCTCAGTCTCTGGAGCCTATACTCTCCTTTAGCTGGCCTCAGTAGAATGCGTTTATTTTTATTATTTTTATTTTTTTGTAAGCTGTATTTATCAAGCAAAAATCAATGGATATTTTAAATATCATACACACAATATTTTCAGACCTCTTACTAAATTTTTTTTGTCAGGTATAATATCCTCTAAGAGAATGGCCACAATTAGCATTTTAAATAGAAAAAACAGTTTTCTTAATTTGCTTGAAATACAGCATTCAGACAGCTTTGCCAATACAACCATGAGTGAGAAACACATTCTAAGTAATGGGATAGAGCCCATTGTCTAAATCCTGTGGTGCCATAATTCATATGTCTATTCAGATGGAGTTGACCTGCATTGTTCTAGGAACAGCCCTACTTTGGTTCTGTGTGTTTTAAGACTCAGTATGTGCCACAGGTGGTTACTTGTTGGCAGCAGTCATGCCAGCCCAGCAAACCCTTCATTTTGTCAGCAGATCTCAGAGAGATCTCCCTCTATATGAGAACTCGCAGCAGCACAGGCAAGGCACCTGGCCTTACAGTGATTCTCTGAGTTGAGGGGAATCAAGTTTGCCTGAGCTAAATTCTGTTTTTCTCAGGCTCTTTATGCACTTGTCTGTTGTTACATCTAAGCTAGAAACACAAATGGTTTTGAAGTTAAATGTTAGAACAGCCATTTTACTGCTCTCTACATAGGCTCTGCTAGAGCTCTTTCCAGGTTTTAAATGCTCACCTTGGAAGGAATGTGCAAAGAGCAGCCTAGCACTGTATCCAATGCTACAAAATCCCATTTTGGACAGCTACTATAGTATTCTGCCATTGTATTTCTTATTCCAGCTTCATGTGGCATATGGATGAGTTTCATCTCATTCAACCTTCCTCCTTGATGGTTTAAAGGTTTATTTTTTATCTCATTCTGTACATAAAAATAGAATAATATTAGTATTTGGACACTTTTTGAATGACACAGAGATGTATCACAAGGTGAATAACAAGGACAAATATAATAATGGCAATGTTATATATTTCTCAGAAGGAGACAAGTGCAATGATTATTTCTTTCATGCTTTATTTCACAGTTAAATCAGGCAAAATGCAATGGCCTTTAATCCCTGCTGTTGCAGGGAACAAACTCTTTACTCAGTGAAAACGTTTCAGCAAGTACATTGCGTCTTGAGCCAAACGCCTTGTCTCAGTGCTGGCTGGTGACTGTGGATTCTACGTGCCACTGCCTTTTCCTTACAAGTGAGCTCAGTGTTTTACAGCACTGCCAAGTTCAGCAGTTTTTAACTTCCATATAGATGGAGGCATCTGAGCCACCGTTGTTGTTTGGCACTCCTTGTTTCTGGCAGGAGTAGCTCTCCACTAGCGATGTTCCTGGCCCGGATCTCTCTCAATGAAATCACTGGCAGATTTCCCACCACCCTAAGTAAGAACAGAATCGGACCAGAAGATGCATGTGCCTCTCTCATCGTACTGCAGCAGCAAGTGGTCACGATTGCTATCTGGCAATTCAACCTGAGGGGCTGGTGACATCTCAGAGTGAGTTGATTACATTAACACTCAAAGGTATATTTACAACGTCAAAAAAGATAATGTCTTGCCAAAGGGAAATAATACGTGGCAAAAGATCTATTTCAGGTATCTTAAAGTACTTCTTCTTGGATTCAGGTCAGTTAATTACACAGGAAAGAAAAATAACCAAAAATGAAACATTCCCCACTTGCTGACCAAACACAAAAACAGGACATAAACAATTGCTACAAGTATCGACAGAACATATTGTATTGAGACTATTTCCCCTAAAACTTACCAGTGCCATTCATTTCCCTGAACATCTCTTGGTGAGAGAGCAGTCCAAAAGGAAAATCACTAAAACACATTGTCAATTTTTGCACATGGTTTAGAAAGGTTTTTCTTTCCATTCTCAGTGTATGGGTATTGAACATTTCTAAAACTGCAGCAAAGAAAACTTTTCATAAAATCTTAGAGAGTGGAAGAGAAAAGAGAAGCTCTGTTCAGAAGCAGCAGGTACCATTTCTAGCCCAGGACCCGGACTGAAGGTAGCTGCTTTTCAAACTTAGCAATGGAACAATTAATAAAGGAACCCATTAAGGTCTGATTGTTGCTGCTAAAAAGGGAGGTTGAATTTCAGTCCTTTGAAGTAACTGAGAATGATTCAGGCCTCATTACAGAGATATAATCTACATTCATACATTTATGTTAGTGATTCAAATCTATTGGGACAGATTGAATTCCGTTAAATAGTGCATCTTTCCTGTGGAACTGTTCTCAAGCTTTCTCAGGCTAACCCAAGAGGTGACCCAACAATACAAAGTAGTGGGGTATTTAGGGATTCAACTGTGCTGCAAAAGAAAGACTATACAGAAAGGAGAAAAAAAGAATGAGATATAATCTAAAAAGCTATGTCAGCTTTTCATTGGGACTCTGTTTTGTAAATGCCTTCCCTGTCATCACACGGGATGGAAAAGGACTCTATGCACTGTATGTGCAGAACACTGTGCTGAATACTGCACCTGCCAGAAGCAGGTATGCGGTTTTGTACTTAATCACAAGATCTTAAAATCAACAACCAAGGTAGAAATAGGTATAAGCAGAACTATTCTTGAGTAAAATTCAAAAGAGTGCCCATTTTAGAAAGGAAGAGTGTTAAATATGTCTGTTTGACCCTCACACTGCTATTTTCTCTAGCCAAAAAAGATCCTGAAATGCCAGTTCCTCACATTTTTCAGCATTTGACAAGAAAAAGAGCAAAAATGGAAGGCATCATCTAATGTATAATTTAAGACATTGTGATGATTAATTATTATTTAAACTGGTGGAATCAAAAGAACATCAGTTTCAGAGACGGTAAGCTGTACCCAGGACAGTAAGTGAACACTGACAGTAATTCCCCAGACACTCTCCAAGGAGAAGGCTTTTCCTTTTCATTTTTGTTTTATTTCTTTTTTCATTAAATGCTACAAAAGAAAAGCCTAAGACAGAATCACTAAAAATTTTCTGACGTGTTCTGCACTTAGTGCAAATACGTGCAGAATAAATACTCCAAAGAACCATAAACAACATCATAAAACATATTGATTCCAACATTAAATGGTTTCATTTTTAAGGCTGTTTAAATGTCACCCCCAGAAGCCGAGAACATAAATTTAAGAGCTAACTCTCTCCAGAATAAACACCATAATTGGAGAAAATCATTTCTAATTTCTGTTGTGAAGCTAACAATATATTTAACATCCTAATCTAATGAATCAGTCTAATTTTAGAACTATTTGTTCTTTTCTACATTTTCTGTTCCTTAAATGAAGATTGACTCCAAATGTCACATGTAATTGCATAGGCGGTTTTCCACTGCATCCCACTGATCTGCATTATTAAACCGCCTCTATTTCACAAAAGTTCTGGTTTTACATATCAAGGAACTCGCTGAGTTTCTCTAGCAGCTCACTTCTCCACTGCTTTGTGCCCCTAGTTCCACCTACTTGCATTCCAGAACCATTATTTTACAATACTAAATATTGAACCAACACTCAACGTCTAGCAATGCTTGCCCATATCCTGTCAGATCCCTGTCCTGCAGTACGGTGTTAAAAGATCATATGGAAGTTGCCTGTTAATTACTTGGAAGGCTGACAGTTTGGTGACGGGATAGAAATATGAATCTGTCATAACATCCAGTTTGTGAAATGACAAATCCATTAGGAAAGACAGAATCAAAGGAGAAAAACAACAACATATGCCTGTCCGGGAAAATAATAGCTTGAAAAATCACTTTAAAATAGCCTTGGAAATGGAATATTTGTTCCTTTCTGGCAAAGAAAACTGCTTTAATAATATAATAATATTTAAAAAGAGAGAGAAAAGCATTCAGACAGATTTTATAGGGGAAACCTTTGCCATCCCCATAAAGCTCCTTTTGCTTTGAAGTCATACGCGTGATTCAGTAAATGAGTCATGTTAGCAATTAGAAAATGGTCATTTAGGGCCCCGATTTCTTTTGAGACAAGGAGGGTGAGGGTGGGGAAAGAGATGCAATAAATCTTGAGAGGCTTAAAAGGAAGAGCAGGCTAAAGTGTGAACTTTTTATTTCAGCAACGGAAGTGAGAAATCAGTGATTCATTAAAGGAGGGAGAAAGACCTCCATGGAAGCTGGCAAAGAAGAAGGAAAAGGAGCTAATTATGTCTCTTCCCCTTTTTACTCTCTCCGACCAGCATATAGTCTTCTCTCTCAGGGTCTGCTTGCAGCATGTATTTCTTCCCAACCTTTCCACTTTCCACCCAACCCCTCCTCCAGCAGGGGGGAGGGGGAGGTCTAGCAGGCAACAAGCTCCAGGTGGCTTTCTCAACCACTCCGCTGCCAAAAAATAAAATAAAATCCTCCGCTAGAAAACAAGTTGGTTTTTTTTTTTTTTTTTTTTTTTTTTTTTTTTTTTTTTTTTTTTTTTTTTTTTTTTTTGCTGGTGCGGGGGGAGCCTCCCTGGAGGGGATTGGTTCAGCCTGCAAGACAGGGAAATTAGTAAGGCATGAGTCTCCAAGCCATGCTGGTGGCCAGCACTCTGAGGAGCGGAGCGCTTTAGGACCAATTAGCAGCGAGCCGAAGGCGGCGGCGGCTGCTGCCGCTGCAGCCCGGGAGGAAGCGAGGGCAGCTCCTGGGGCTCCCTCCGCAGCAGGCACTGCTCGCTCCAACTGCAAACGGGTTTCAGATGTCCCACCGCTGCTTGACCTCCTGCAAATAAGGGTTGACCACCAGAGGCACATCCCACCTCTGATTTGTAATCGCTGACATTTATGCTACAGCTTCCAACCTGTTTACAACCAAAGGGGAGGGAAAGGAAAGGAAAGGAAGGGAAGGGAACAGGGGGGTGGGGGGAAGAGACAAGTTGGGATTTTTTCCTCTCTTTCTCTCTCTCTCTGGGTTTTCTTTCTGTTTTGGTAGGGGTTTTTTGTTGGTTTTTGGTTTTGGTTGTTGTTTTTTTTTTTTTTTTTTTTTTTTTTTAATACTGTGCTGGAGAACTCAAAGCAAAACAAAGAAACTGCCTCCTCTGGGGTTGTCAGTGAGAAAGGATGAGTTGTGCAACTGGTTTGGGATTTCCAAGAGGGCGAGGGGGTGGGGATCAGAAGAAGGTGCAAAGCCACAAAGTGTGAGTGCGAGTGTGTGTGTAAAGGGGTGTGTGTGAAAAATCCCTTCCAGCACCCCTTTCCGCTGGTTTTTATTTATTGTTGTTGTTGTTGTTGTTCATTCTGCTGTCATCTATTTTTCAGACCTTTCTGCATCTAAGATGGTGAAGAAAGGAGTGAGGAAGAGAGCAAAATAACTACTGGGAAGTCTCAGATCAGGTTGGGGAGTGTGTGTGTATGTGGGGGGGGGAAGGGGGGGAAAGAGGGTGGGGGGAGGGTAGGGAGGGGAAGAGAAAAAGGAAAGAGGATTAACCACAGCAACCCCCCCAAAACACCAACAGCTCTTTTTTCTGAGGGAGGACTCGAAGGATTAAAAGGCAGCAACTTCTGAGGCGATCTGTCCCCTGAGTTATGGATGTTGGTGCACTTACTTCAGGCCAGATCAGAGCTCAGAGGGATCTAACCAGAAGCAGCAACCACCGGCTCTCCACTTGCCTTTTACCAGGTTTTACCCATCCAGTATGTTTCTTTTGATAAGACATTTTCCAGCGCCCAGAGTTTCAGTACAATGTGCAAATGGATACTGACAAATGGTGCCTCAGCCTTTTCCCACCTGCCTTGTTGCTGCTTGCTGCTGCTCTTCTTGGTGTCTTCTGTGCCTGTCACCTGCCATGACCTCGGCCAGGACATGCTGTCCCCGGAGGCCACCAACTCTTCTTCTTCATCATCCTCCTCCTTCCCCTCGTCCTTCTCCTCTCCTTCCAGTGCGGGGAGACACGTGCGGAGCTACAATCACCTCCAAGGAGACGTGCGCAAGAGGAAGCTCTACTCTTACAACAAATACTTTCTCAAGATCGAGAAGAACGGCAAGGTCAGCGGCACCAAGAAGGAGAACTGCCCCTTCAGTAAGTACGGCTCCGCCACGCCGCGGCTCAGCGCCGCGCCCGCACCGCGGCAGCCCCGGCCCGGGAGGGAGCGGGGCAGGGGGCGCGGGGGGCTGTTCGAGGTGGGCTCCTCCGGGAGCTGCCGCCGGCACGGGCGCGCAGATCTCCCCGGCCGCGTTTGTTTTGCAAGTGGCTTCGCCGAGCACGGTTTGTTTCTCTGCCTGGCAGAAGAGCAAATTAGAAAGATTTGTGAGGATGTGGCGCGGAGCGTGTGTTGGGGGGGAGCATTGTCTGCCGAATATGAAAATCATTATCCCCTGTCATTAACGCGCCTTGACGAGAACTCGCTATTAAGACAATGCATCGATTTCCCCCACGCACGCACTCCTCCCCGCGCCGCACCGGGGCCGTCCGCCCCGCGCTCCCCCCGGGCAGAGGCTCCTCGGGCGGCAGCGCCGGAGCCGGAGCGCTGCATGGCGAGCGGCTGCGGCGGGACCGCGCGGACCTCACACGCTTCTCATTGTCAGTCTCTGCCCGGAGAGAAGCGGTTTCAAAGTAAAAGTCGTGCGGCTGTTCCCATGGCTGTGCTTTCGAGACTTTCTGCAGGACTAATTAGGTTTTTAGTAATAGCGTGCTTCTGGTAATGTATTTCTGGCTGTCAGTGCTGGAAATGTAAGCTTCATTCGGTTTTCTTGCCTGTGCAGTCTCAAACTGAAGCAACTGTAGTAAATCACAATATATTGCATAGTAACTCTTTCAGTGACTGCATCCCACTTCAGGAGCATGCTGAAAAGTCAGCTCTGTTTTGCGAATGTTGGGCTCCAGTGGTGGAGCTCCACTTCTTAGACATGGGATTGTTCTTCATAAATCCAGAAAAACCTGGGGATAAATTTGTTAAATTAAAACAACTTGATGAGGCTTAAGTAGCTCTCTGGCTAGCTAATGTGTCAAGTACAGAGTACTTCAGCAGGTTGCCCTTCTGTATGACAGCCATCACGGTTAATTCTGCTGTATTTCTATTATAATGTAGGCATAGAAGTAGGGAGGAGAAGGCTGATGTATCTATCGTATGTCACTGCTTCATTTGCTCCACATTGCAACTTTGTACTTTATCATGAGCATAACGTTTGTAAAGGCTTTAGATGTCAAGGCAGCTTCCTTTTGTATTTCATAGAAAGTCAAGTTCTTGAAAAACAGAGCTGCACTGAACACTTTAACAAGTTTGTTTAGAACCAGGTCTTACACTGTATCTCTTAGATCATTGTTTTTCGTAGAAGACAGCATGGTTCCCCAAATACAGGATTCTGAAATCTTTGTGTGCATCTCTGCAAACACAAAGCCATGCTGCATAGAACACTGCTGCAGCACGGTCTGTGAGGAGCCCAACCTGACAATAGTGCATTCAAAGAGGTAAATGCTCTTCTGAGCGGTCACACTAAGCCAGCAGAGCTGTTCAGTGAGAAAAGCTGCAAACATTCATGAGTTCCTGTGAGATCTGACCAGTAAGGGGAAGAATAAACCAAAATGCATATATATACATCTTTCTACTTTCAGTCTGCATGCAAAAAACAACTCTGTGTAACTGTGGGATATGATTGGTTTTCCTAGATTCCAATCAATGCATCAGAAAGATAATTGACATTCTTGGAGATGTCATGGTTATTTTTTTCACATCTGCAGAGCATCCACTGAAAGAGGGAAGAATGTATTCCATATAAATGCAAACCAATCGCTGTGTTATACGTAGTTGTATCCTGTCTCTCAAGTTCACATGCCGTGAAGAAGGGACTCCTGTTGTCCTACAGCATGCAGTTAGCTAACCCACTTGCAACTTGTTATATGTAACGTACTGCAGCAAAGAACAATTAGGCTTCTGCTAGCAGAAGACAGATCAAACAGTTGTATCATCTTACTCTTTTAATACTTACAATAATTTGCAGTGTGAAGTTGTGTTTTCTGTAAAAGCACATGGACTGAGACCCTTTATCTGCTGGATCTTAATTTCAAAGATGTCTGCGCAGTAAAGGTTGCAAGTGACTCAAAATCTCTACCTATCAACACCTCCTGTATCTGTGTAATCAGAATGCCACAATGCCACCACAATTCCCAGCCAGGCTGATTCCATGCAAGTATGTGGTATCGTTAAGGTAATTTAAAAATGTGTGATTACATGTGAATAAATGTCCGCAATGCATAAAGTGTTGGCCAGCCAGCTCCCTGAACTGGAGCCTACTTAGAATCAAAGGCTATTTAATCCCTAATAGGAGCTCTGCCTTTAATACCCTGCTTCCCTAGACTCGTAATAGTGACTACTGGAACACAAGATTGTGCTTGAAATTTAATTTGGGGGCTGATTTTCTCTTACACTAATGTTTAGAATCCATTTATGCTGACATGAAGCCTTATCTGCAGTGCTCTAAGATCATGATATGTAGTGTAATTAGGCAACAGCTTTCATGGCTGTCTGCCAGATAAGCACTATCAAGTAAGAAGAACAGTTGGAGAAAGTCAGAATAAACACAGAATATAGTTCTGAGCCTTTAAAATTGTTCAAGAAGCATTAGTAGCTCTGCTGTGTAAGTATTGCATAGAGTGCACTAAATAAAAGTTTACTTTGGCAGATGCTTTCCAACTTGATTGCCTGGAACTCTTCCACCAGTCTTTCTCTACCTATAGGGCAGGAGGAACGGAGGTGGCTGCTGACAACGCTGTCAGAAGGTTGGAGGAAGCAGCATATAGCAGAGCTGGAGTGTGTTTGTCAGTAGATGCAAGCAGGACCCTTTGCAGATTTTGTTCTATTGATTCTTGTAGCCAAAGCTTGGTCTTTGAAATGCAACAGCTCAGTACTAAAGTACTAACTCATTCCTCAGCACCACAGCTGTCAAGTCCCTTGCCCGTTTTTGTTGGGGACCTTTGCATGCATGAACCAGGGCAGCTGATAGGCAGCTGTACTGCTTTCTGGAGATTGAAGTATTTGTGGAGGGGAAAACAAATCCCAAAACTCTCCAATGAGTAGTCAGAATGTTTTTGCTGCAACCTGACATCTGGGATAACCAACAGGATCTTTAGCCTTATGTAAAAATGGAGAGAGCTGCACATGTCCAGATTCAGACCTGTCCTCCATCTAGAAAGAGGGAGGAAGTCTTTGGGTTTGAAGGGCAGCAAGCATTGGGACCACATGACGTAAACCAGCACAGGAAAACTTCAACATATTTTTGAGTAATATGCTCTTTTTAATTGACTTTCAAGGCAATTAAAAGTCTATGAAGCTCGTGACCTTTCCATTTACAGCACAGACCTTAGTTGAAGAATGGTCACGCAGTATGTGATGCTTAATTAGCAGCAGCTAACCTGCATTCTGCAGCGTGAGTTGAGCCCGAGTGAGGACTGCAGGACGAGGCCGTTAGGTAGATGTGTGATTTGGGAGCGGAGGCTGCGTGGCCGAGGCTGCATCTCAGTAGGAAGAATTAGCGGAACGGTTCCTGCGGACCAAGCGGTGCTATGCAAAGCCTACGGTAGGTGGCGGCACAGCCACTGCCTGGTGCCACCTCTGCCAGACGAGGCAGGAGAGAACGGACTGAGTCCTCAGCTCCGTGCGCTGATTTAGCTCAAGCAAAGCTAGAAGGGTTTACACCACCTGACAGATTATTTGGCTCTCTCAGAGCTTCGAAAATGAATGAAACCAAACAGTGCAAAGACGCTGCGAGTGCAGAGTAAGAGCGTTCCCAGGGAGAGCTAGCATGAAATAATTAGCTACTGATCACAGGCTGACCTGTTCCAGGCTTTTTTCCCTGAATATGCAATTATCTTGTATGTACGGCTTTAGGATGTCCTGATGTTCCTGATAGTCTTTTGTTTTGCTTTAGTTATTGGGGGTTTGGGTCAGCAACGTAGTGAATAACAGCTAGAAATAGCAGAGCCTCATTCTGCAGCCCATAAGATATAATTGCTAAATACACAGATCATCAGTGTTGGAGATTTTAAGGGTACATGATGTATAAAAACACATAATGCCAAATAATGGGCTACATACACACAGATAGCATTAAAAGAGTTCTGATTAAGCATACTCAACTTGATAGTTGGTGGTTTGGTTTTTTTTGTTGTTGTTGTTTGGTTGATATTTTTTTTTTTTGTTTTTTTTTTTTCATACCTCAAACCTTTGTAGGTACAATAATCTCAGATATGCAGCTCAAAGCAGATTAGATTAGTAGATTTGTCAGTAAAATATGCTATTTTCCTATCACAGTTGTTCAAGCTAGCTGTTTGGGATTATGGACTCCTTACAAATTGCTGCTTCCAAATTAATGTGAGAACTTTTCTCCATTTTTTTCTGGAGAAGGTTAGAAGCCATGTGTATTATTGCTTTACTTTTTTTAGAGACCCTTTATTTTTCTATGAATTAAAAATGTTTTAAATAGGAAATAGTACTGCCTTACTGAAGTAATTTGAATCTTCTCATTTGTTTGTTTTGTCTTTAAATGTGAAATTTATGTTTTTATGGAGTTGATTTCTCAATTTAAGTCACTTCCCACCCCTTCCCTCCCCACAACTCAGTTACAAAATTTATGTCTGGCAGTGTACAACCTTAGGCACTTACAATTTATGAATGTGGAAAGAATTGTACTATTTAATGTCTACATGACACTCTCCTATTACCCTTGCTGCATTCCTGCCTTGCGGACCCTCCGTGCTGATACTGTAGCCCTATCATAAATCTGCTCAGAATACACAGGTGCAAGAAGGCTTTTTGTCTTCATAAATCTAACCTGTAGCCATGTGACAAAAACAAAGGGGTTAGGGGCAGTGGAAAATTTGTTCTTCTTAAAACCTCAGAAGAGTGAGAGCAAGAGGAATGGCTCAGAAAGGGAGTGCCGCTGTTCTGGTAGGCGGATTCTCAGGTATGGCACAGTGAGAACTTCCCTTGAAGGCTGTCTTAGCTTAGTGAGCTCCCTAGAATATGCTCACTCTTTTGAAACATCTTGGATGCATTCATTCATAGGATAAGATACTCTGTTTTGAAATAAAGCATTTTAAGATGACTTTCAGATGTGTTTGAGCTGTGTGTTTCAATAGAGGTCTTTTTTCTTCACATGGGAGTTCAATCAGATTCTGCAGTAGGGGAGTTTTAATTTCATCCACAGAACCTTTCATTTTGGAAAAGAAAAAAACCCTCCTATTAGCAAGTCTTGTTTGCCTGTGTCTGAAGTTAAGGGTAGCAGGTACTTGGGAGAACACAGAGCAATATCTTCTCTCATGGATGTTGCCTCATATTTCCTCTGAGTGAGTAACATAATGACATAAGGAAAGTTCTTAATAGGAGAAAGTTTTGTAATAAATATTGTACATTTATTCATAAATCTGAAATTTGGGATGGTAGCAATAGTGTAAGCAAACCAGAGAAACAATTCAGTCAACTTTGGGTTTATTACAATGCTGTTTTCATGGCTTGTTTTTGTTCTTCTCAGTTTTCAGAAGAGTTCTCTGAATCAAGATCTTAGGGTCTGTTTCCTCACCAAAAAAATCAGTTTGTACATCTTGAACAGCTGCTGAATTTGCTTGGAGTTACTGTAAGGTAGCGAACATTACCCTTGTATCTGGGCTTTTTCATCTAGGAACTTCTGATGCTTTCAGCAGCACCAGTAGTTTGAACGTTATTCAGCATTAACAGCCAACATCAGCTAGATTACACTGTATGGAGAAGAAAGCATTGCTTGCTTTGGACTCTGAAAAATAAACTATCGGATCAGAAGTGGAGGATGCTTTTAGGAATGTGAGCACGCTTGTATATCTTCGTTGGTAGGCATAGTAGTACTGCTACTCTAAATGCATGTACTTTCAAACAGATTTTCCTTCTTCTGCTTCAACAACTTCTTTTCGTGCAGTACTTATATCTCACACTCTTCATTGTTCATGTACTTTGAATGCAAAGAAGTACTTTAATGATACTTGGAAACACTGGTCTCCTGAACTGAAAAGATTCTTTTCTACCAGTATTAATGTCATTTGTTGCTAGAGCCAGTTTGTTGTTAAAACATCTCTGTTGGTTACAACACAGTAAAAGGGAGACAGGAAACACTGTTACATGAAGTTTTGAAAAGCCTGGGAAAGCTCTCTGTTTTTTATGGAGAAAATGAAAAGCTTCAGGGAGAGGAGTGAGGAGTAAGTGGCTTTCTTTTTAATAATTGGATGGATATTAAAACTGAATTCATTAGCTGAATGGATTATTAAAACCGATTTTGCTACTTTGTGAGTACAGTGCAACAAATGGAAGTTGCAAGGGAAAGAAAGGTTTGTGAGTGAGCCAGGTCAGTCTTTGCTTTTAAATTAGGTCACTTACGTTCTTTCTTTGAACATTCAGTTCTAATTGCGACAGTAAATCAAAGAATACACTCAAAGTAGATTCCCATGTAAGGTGGACAACTGGACAGTGCCTTTTTACTGCTACCAACACGTGCATCCAATTACTGGGTTGATATACTCACAGTGTCAGCTGTAAAGCATTCCCCTATTTTATAGTCAGCCTAAGGTATTATTAGCCTGTCCCCTTTCACATTTACCTCTAAATAATCTGTCAGTAGTGTATATCTTCTACAGTTAAAGAGGAATTTTCACACGCATTGAGTCTGACTTTCCAGAAAAAGGAAATGTTGAAATTACAACAAGAAGTTTAATCCTTTCTCCCTCTCCCTCTGACTTCTGATGTTGTGCAAGAGAGAAAAAGGCTATAGATATTATCAGTATGAATTTTATACAAAAACAATGATCAGATCTTTCATAAAATTTGATTTAGTAAATCAGAATAATGCATATTCGTTCAGTGGTTGAATGTGTGATGGACAAAGTTGGTTGTTTTTTAGGGTTAGTGATTTACCCTATGGGGGAGCAGGGGTGAAAACAGGATTTAAGGGGTCTGGCTGCATTTGCTCTTTCCTTCACTGATACTACAGATTCAACACGTCGCATAGAAATCAAGTGAATGTTTGTTTTCTTTCAGATTTCTAATGCACATCTCTGGAAACTACAGACTGATGGCAGTATGTGGGAACTGGGGAGGGGACGCTAAAGTATTTTATAAGCATTTAGGTTGCTCTTTAACTGCAGTTAAGGGATGGTGCTAAGTGGAGACTGGGTATAAATCAATGATACCATGCCTACATTAGAGTGCCAGAGCAACTCAGAAAGGATGACAAGAAAGAAATAAGGGCAGCATATGTCAGAAGTGGAAGAGGGGAACATGACCTCCCATTTTGGCAGTAATCAATTCACTAATACTGAATCACAGACTCATAGGGGCTGGAAGGGACCTCTGGAGATCATCTAGTCCAACTCTCTGCTAAGGCAGGTTCCATACAGAGGTGAATCACCCATCTCATCTCTCTGCATCATCAGTTTGCTCACAGCTTGAATCTACAAAGCCACAAACTCATTAACATGCCTATTAACTTTGCTTATTAGCATGTGATTGGCATTGGGATATAAATTCTCCCCACCCCACTTCCATTCTATCTTCTCTGACTCTATTCTGTAGATGCAGTTTGATACATGCTCTGAGGTTCTCTTACTCAGATTATTCTCTTCCTGAGGGTTAGTAACCTGCTTTGCTCCTAATGTCAGAGTTGACACTGACTATTTGCAAGTGGAATGGTGGTCATCCTTGCCCTTGGAAGTGGTCACAAACAAATTTGTGTTAAAGAAGAAAAAAATGCAGTTTTGGTTTGTTTGTTTTCTTCAGCTTTTTACTATCCTCGTACTACCTCCTATTTTTATTATGAGAAACACACACCTGATGGAGATAAAAATATCCCTAGATTTCTTAGATGTTTAATCTTTTGGAGGTGGAATACAATATTTTTTATGACTGATAGGTTTAATATTATCAAGTATATCATATTTTGTAAGCTTATCCTTAAATTCTGAAGTAGTTGCCTAGCAACAAGCTCATATTCAGCAACTGTTGCTACAGTGACCATAAGAGTGTATGCTCTAGAACAGAATAGAGGATTGCAGTGTTTAAAATGATGAGCTGTTAATAAGACTGTGGTTTTAATGCTGTTTTTTTTTCAGGCATTTTTACATTGTAATAAATGCATTCACTGAAGCAGCCTTTGACAGCAACAGAACACATTTAATTCACTTTTTATTTCCCAGGCACTCACTTTTCCCTGTGGATTTCTGGGGGTAAAAATTGAAAGTGATAGCCATGATGATCTGGAAGCACCCCTCTCATCCACAGGAAGAATCCAATAACCTGCAGTAAATTTAACCTTAGCTGACATCACTGTACCCTTTTCCCCTTCTTCAGGGGAAGTGGTGCAGTGCAGATGGCTCATGTCCTGACAACGGAACACCTTTCCCTTGTCAAAGTGCTACTGATAGCATTTGGAATACAGACACTAATAGAGTACTCACTGAGAATATGTAGCTGCGAAACTGACAGTGATGTGAAAAGAAGCAGAAGAATGATTCTAGAGCTAACCATGTGAGCTGAGCAGTGTCTGCTTGTAGCGAGTCTACTTCAAGGTATCAGAATGCTCAGCTCTTCAGATGCTGAAAAGATAACCTTCACCAAGAGATACATGTAAGGTTTTGCTGCTACCATTAACTAGGATTCGATCAAGAGGCTGGACACAACTATGTGTTAACTGGAGAAGAAGTGTCATGAAGTGCTCTGAGGTAGAACCAGACATCCAGACTGTTGCAAGCTCTTTTATAACTTTACCTTGTTCTTCCAGAAATAGCTTAGAAAGAGATTAGCATGTAAATAATGGAACAAAATGATCATGCCAGCTTTTCTGTACATAGGTAAAGATGCTGAGGGAAGACACATGTGC
This sequence comes from Meleagris gallopavo, assembly GCF_905368555.1. Classification (NCBI taxonomy): domain Eukaryota; kingdom Metazoa; phylum Chordata; class Aves; order Galliformes; family Phasianidae; genus Meleagris; species Meleagris gallopavo. The sequence continues at coordinate 14,263,669 of NC_139435.1, read as the reverse complement.
AAGTATGGCAATTGTTATGAACATGTTGTGTATATTTTATCAACAGAAGGGCATCACCTCTGCTTCCAAAGACTCGTGAGCCCACACAAGCAATGACTCACAGTCATTAAGACAACTCATAGTTTAAACTGCTTAATGAGCCAAAACACAATTAACTGAAGTTAGTGATGATAGCTGCAAAAGACACCTTTTCTGAGAGCCAGTACTTGAATCAGTTAAAGCAGTTTTGGTGATTCTATTGGATTTTGCTTTGTGGGCAGCCGTAATCCTAGGTCAAGGAAGATTGGGTGTGATGCTGAAATTATGCGGATTGGCCATCTATCCAATCTGGCAATGGCAATGTTTCCTATGGCAAACATGCTGTGGGAAATACTGCAGGATAGGGGAAGGAAGACAATACCAACAAAAAAATCTCTGTTCCAACCCTTTTGCAGAGAACTGGATCATTTGTCTCACATCTTCAAATGCTCAAATAGCCGAAGGGTGGAATTAAAAGCCACATCTGTATATTCCATGGCATTTAGAGGTACATTTAGGTTCTTTCTTTTCTTATATGTCATGAGCCAGTTGATTCAGAGCTGAGGATTGTTGTATATTAAAGAGCTACAGGACTGAACCCACTGACATTACTGAAAACATTTTAGGATCACAGTACGGAAGACATATATAGATTATTACTAGTAAATGCAATGTGTGACATAGATTGCTGTGGTGTTTGAATGAGGAAATGCATTTCAGTTGGGTTATATACCTATAGAACAGCTACTCTTTGAGGTTGCAACTGAAGTTGTGTGAAAGCAGATCTAACACCAGCATTCTTTGAAGAAGCAATTATTCATACAAACTTCAGAAAGGCTCTTAAAGACCGTTATGGAATTTTTGATTAAAACAAGGCTGAAGTGTATAAGGGCCAGAAAAATGACCTGGGAATGTGTGGAACAAAATGTTCATATCCTTCAACACAGGAGGTGAAAACAGACTAGGTATAAAGGAAGCGGTAGAACTCTTTTGAGTTCTTCATGCTCCTCCTGCTGATGGTTAAGCAACACAGAAGAAATGTGTTTATTTCAAAGAGAAAAGGAAGAAAAGTGAATAATTTGGCACAATAATAGTCTATGGGTAGTAAATCCTGAGTATGTGAAGCGCCATAGAGTGTTAGATACTGTGAAATATCAGGTTCTATACAGATTTTTGTCTACTGTACATAGAATTCATACACATATTTGACTCTAAGCTCTCTCTGTCTCTTTGCTGCTTATAAAATCAGAATAGTATTGTTTCCTACATGGGCAAGGCTCTTATAAAAACAAATTATTTGTGAAACACACCAGTAACACTGTGATAAGTGCCAGAAAGAAAGCTCACCAGCAACTCAATAATTCTTTTTCTTCAGAAAATTTTGGACGTAAGGAATAGAAGATGAAACTGACTTCTTAACTCCAGCAAATGTGCTTGTCTTTTTATCAAGAAAAACGTAGTATTTCCCTGGAAAATAAACATTCTGTAGCTTCTCTTGCAAGCACTGTCAATATAACTCAGTGCATTTGTTGCATAGCAAAAAAACAAAGGTGAATGGCAAAACAGCTCCTAACAAACAGGGTGGGTGTAGGCACAAATTGGATCTGCCCTTCTGCCGAGCTGAGCTGAGACCTTGGTGTGCTGCGTGATCATTAAAATCATAAAAGGTGTCAAATTTGAGTTTACCTTAAGGATCTGAACATAAGGATATTTCAGCTCAAAGATTGATATCAATTCCATGATTAAACAGTTAAAGTAAGCAGTTCCACTCTCTTTTCCTTAGCTTGGCCTATCAGTCAAAGAAACTTGAGCATGAAGTTTGCCTAGTAATTTTAATATTTGGTCCTATTACACATTCCTGAGACTACCTCAGTTGCTCTGAAATATTGCCTATCTCTTGGAGTTAAGCTACTAGAATTATCTACGTGTCTGGTTTTTTTTATTATTTATTTATTCTCTTACCATTTTTATTATTGATATCTTCCCTTTGGTGTCATAGGCATTATTCTTTCAGTTTAATTTATTACTGTTACTTTTACATGTCACAAGTTCTCTTTGAAATGACAGCCATCCAAGTTTAAGTCTTTTCAACTTTAGTGAAAACACATATAATGAGGCTGACACTTGACTCATGTGGTATTAATCTGGTCTTTTGGTCATTTCTTCTGTGTCTCCTGCTGCAGTCTGCTCTGAAAAAGACATATCTGCAGCTGGGGAGTACATAAGATTAACTTCCTCCTCTCTGTGGCTTCTTGCCTCAGACCACACACCAAATAATTCCTCAAAGCATTATCCAGATTTGCTTAAAATTCACTATGCTTGCTTTATTCCTTCAGTTCTGCCACACATGCATTTGTGGACTCTGCTTGCAGCTGATTCTGCTTATGAAACAGGAAACATTTTGCAAATATGAGGATTTAGAAAAAAACACTATTGTAAAATATCTATAATAATTTTTCTGTGGAACTCTTTTGGTTTTGCTGAGTTCATAAATGTACACAGTAGACCAGAAAGGTCAGCAGAAGTAACCTTTTTATTTTTCAACTGCACTCAGTGTATAACAAACCAATCTAGCTTGCCAGCACAGGCTAAAATCTAGTACTTGCTGTGACCAAAATGAAATAAATTTTTAAAATGTAATGATAGTGCTCAGGTTGAAAAAGATCTTTAGTGCTATCTGAACTATTATATTGAATAACACTACAAAAAATGTTGCTGCTGTGTTGATGGGATTGCTCTCTTTGCCATGGATCTCCAAACCTTAGTCATGGTGTAAAATCCTTGAATAGGGAGGCACAGATGTAAAGGATATGAGTACTTGTGCTCACACACCAACACAGACTCAGGAAGTGTCTGTAAGAATAAGCAGGAAAAGCAATACATGAAAACATCTCACTACTATCTATTACCTTGTGGTTAGTATAATAAGATATAGCTGGGGTTACCAGACACTTCTCATTAAGTCCATGTGGGGATGGGAACATACTGTTGGTGTTTGACTAAACAGCAGTCTTGTGTATTCTAACATTCATATTGTTGGCTTTTCAACTAAATATCTTTTAATAGTAGTTTTGGAATCTTTTTTTTCTCTCAGTATATGAAATCTAATCATTTTCAAAAATAGTTCATTTAAGACCACTCACCACATCACACTTTCTGCTTAGTAGTTAGTTATAAATACATATAAGCTATTCGTTCACAGATGTGTGTTATGTCTCAAGCTATGGCTTTTCTGCATGAAAAACTACTGTTGCACACTCCCTGATGTACTGATATTGCAAAAGTAGCTTTCATGATGATGCATGTAATGTACTTCATAAGATTGTTTCCTTAGAATCTGTGAAGGCTCTAATAACCCATAAGCACACTTATATTTTCAGATCTAATCCTTGGGTAGCTACTGCCATGAGAACCTCCAAGGCTTTACTCTACCAGGTTTATGATGTAAAACCTCTCATGATGTACATGTTGTAAATAAGTAGAAATCTCCATTATTGCATTATTTGAAGACATGGGATTAATCCCTCCAGGAGGAATGTGGCATATGGAACCTTACCCAACAGAGCATGACAAATGCTAGAGACTTGTAGATATCTTACAATAATCTCAAAGTTTAGTCCTTTAAAGAATTTATCTCTTCCTCTAGTTCCAATAAATACCTTCTAATGAATTCTAGTTAAGATGACCTTGTAGCAGAGTTTCTTGTTGATTGGCTTGGGTTTTTGTTGTTGTTTTTGCATTCTTTGTCCAAATGGTAGATTTGTTTTCTGATTTTGAAGGAGAGCTTATAATCACAAGTCATATGTCACAAGCCACTAAAAGTGTCAAAATCTTACAGCAGGCCTTTGGTGGCTTGTTAATCTCTCTTCCCCCACCCACCCCTCCTTTTTTTTTTTAAAGGAAACAGACTAATTCACTTAAACATAATGAGAGCCATGCCTGCCTGCCATAGCCTACTTTTTAAACAGTGTCAGTTCAAGTAAGATCTGTCTTATTTCTTCACCTTTTTCTTGACTCCACCAATTAAACAGATTGCTGAAAAATATGAGTTTTTATGGCAGCACTATTTCAAATGTCAAGTGAGAAACGGAAGATTCCATTTTCATAGCAGAAGAATATGCCAGTATCATGGTGCAGAAGTTTTTCTTTTCATTGGAGCCCCTCCTTATAAATTACCATCAGCAACATGCGAAAGACAAACCTCTATGCTAAACAGAGAGACCAGATGTATGTCTAACCTCTTGCCCCTGTTTTTCTAATTGGCTTCCATTAGGGACCAAAAATGAAAGTACCTCTAAACAAAAATAAGTGGTAAAGTAAGGTAAACTTTTCAACTGCATTATAGCTCTCTATAGAATGACAGTATTACGAAGTCCTACGTTAGCCCAGCTGGCTGTTTTACTGCAGTGATACTCCCACACTTGGAGCACCAGCTCCAGGTGTGTTTTTCTTTTAAAATAGTGGCAGAAATTTTCTTGAGTTGCAGCAAAAATTTAAGTAATAAGTACTAACACACTTAATTCTTAAAGAAAATCTATAAATACTGTGTTAAAGAGCTTAGTGTTCAGTGTTAGACAAATTCATCTCCATAGGGGTTGGCTAAACAAACCTTGAAATACAGCTATATTATTCCCTCCTTTTCAGAGTATTTTAAAGACCTGGATTTTTTTCTCTTTTATCTTTAGTCAAGTTTATTCCACACAAAAACCCTGGATTGATTATTTTACTTTGTTCCTAATTTTATGTTCAATACAACAACACAAAGGGTGATGTTAATGTTCTTTGTAGAAATGGGAATTAAAAGGTAATGCTTAGCTGTTTTGTTTTTATTGTAGATTATGTCTGCAACGTAGATGTATATGTATGAGAGAATAAATGATGACTTTAACACTAATTAAAAATAAAGGAAGCAGAAAAGTTTACAAAAGTGATTGAAAATGGGCGATAAAAATCTGTCTGGAGACAGAGATCTTAGAAGATTACTTCTCTTGATAAGAATCCTACAACCACTGGATATGAGAAAATTAAAAATTTTTTGAAAGCAAGATGTCACTAATGAGCAAAGCCTAGGCTCTACTGATAGTACATAAGCTATTCTTAGGAAGATACAAGTTTGAAAACTTAATTTGTTTTATGATTAAGGATAAATATTTTAAGTACTGCTAATTTAATCACCACTGATATCAGCTGAGGAGAGTCTGTCCTTCCAAGGGTGCACTGCCTGAGAACAAGCAGATCTTGCACATGGATTCTAAATTCAAAATTTTAATTACTTCATCCTCACATTCTTAAGCTTCTGTGGAGGAGTTAGTGCTGAAGAGATGTAATTGAAGAAGCATCCAGGAACAAAAGAAAATTGCCTACAGAAAGAAAGGAAAATAGGTCTGATATTTAAAAAAAAATGAAGACCAGTTGCTAAGACAGTTAGACACCCAAGACTCTGGGAAGACTTTAACAGTTGTAGAGGAGAAACCCTCCAGCAATCTGTGGTAACTCCTCTACTGAAGTTTACTAAATCATCAGCTTTTGTGAGCAGTCCATAATTTCCCTTATGCAAAGCCACCCAGTTTAACTACTGGCTTAAATGCAAGATACTATCTAAAGCCAAGTGTATACTGAAGTGTATGGAGAGCAGCTAAGCTACATCTGGGGATGATGGTGAACAGCTGGAGATAGAAGGCTTTTCTGTCAGTGCAGGAAAGATCATCTTCATTCCTGCTTAAATCAGACACATTGGAATTTCTAGACTTCTCAGCAGCTGAGACCATAAAGTGAGGCAGTGAGATTAGACTCCATGTTGTATCCAGGAAGAATTGTACAGAATTTTACAGAAGAAATTTTCAGTCCTTTGAAATATCTGGTGTTGCCTTTGAGAGAGCGCATCTAGACTGGCTGGTATATAAACTTTTTTATTCTTTAGTCATGACTCATAACAGAGACTCCAGAGTTTTTAGAAGGAAGAAAGTAAAGAGAATGCTAGCAGCACTGTCATTTGTTATAAAATCACCAGAATCATTTATATTTTCAACAGAGAGGACTAGAGTTTTGACCCTGTATCTGAGTGTCCAGAATCTCAATTATGCATTCTTCATATTTCTTTCAAATTGGCAAGGTAAAATAGGCAATTTTTTTCACACTGGGATTTCAATTTCTATCAAGAGAATCATTTCATCTCCTTGTAAAAGTACTAATACCACCTTAGAACCTAGTCCAGGAAAAAATATCAGTTGATTTTATGGGTTGTGCCAATCCTGGAAGAGGTTACAGATGTCAGCTTTGCAGAAGGCTGAAATAGCCAAAAGAAAAGGTCAGTTGTGGGATAAAGAGGAAAAGGAAATTAAAACAGAGTTCTTTGTACTGCAAGCTGCAGAATAACTGATGGGGAAGCAGGAGCACTCTTGAATTCACACGATAAACTCCTCATCTTTTTTGTCCAACAACTACCTTGGAAATTATCTTCTCTTTATCTGCATAAACTTCAAAGCCAAAACACTAATATTGGAACCATTCCTACTGGATAGCTTCAACAGACAACTTCTATGAAGCAGGAGTCTATGTATGGTATCAGCAACATCTTTACTATAGCTCCAGATCACTCCCTCATCCGCCTGATGGGCACTTCCAGATGGTCTCTCCCACCTGACATTTTTGGCAGTTTGAGAGCAGTAGTTTTGAAAGAAGTGATTTTGTGGTTCTTTGCCTAGAGCAGAGAAGTTCTGCAAAACCACGTAACATGCTGCTAGTGAATCAGTATCAAAAATTAATATATGTATCTTCATCTGGCATCTTTTTTTGCATCATCTGTGTGGCTTACTGCAACTGGGGTGTTCTGTTGTGTGCACAGTCCCACCATGGGCATGGTCAGTGTGTGTGTCTGTTAAATAAAAATGGGTCAAGGCATAGGAATGTAGGACCAGAAAAAACCTCCTGAAAATCCTAATGAAGCCTCTCTTATCACCAGTATTTGTCATATAAATCTGTTCAGAATTTTAACAAGTTCCATTAACAACAGATAGGTTCTGCTCGTGATATGCCTTAGCTGGCTGTTATGTGACCTCATTCCTCTACATGTTACACATAATTCTCAAAATGTATTTATAGTCAATGCTACTCCTTCCACTCTTGGAGGCATTGGAATCACTCTTGGGGCATTGGAATGGCCTGCCCAGAGAGGTCATGGAGTCGCCGTCCCTGGAAGTGTTCAAGAGGTGTCTGGACGAGGAGATGTGAGATGGTTTAGTGCTTGTGGTAGCAGTGGTAGTGAGAAGACGGTTGGACTAGATGATCTTATAGGTCTTTCCCGACCTTGTGATTCTATGATTCTGTGATTCTCTTTTGCCACTAATGTTCATGGCTCAATAGCTTTCTAGATTTTCCCATCACAGTGTATACACAGAGAACAGTTATTCTCTGTGGTTTTTTTTTTTTCTTTTAAGCTTAGAATTTCAGGTTCATTGCTGAGCGGAGTCCAGTGTGCTGGGTCTCTCCTTTTTGCTACTACTTCTGGACACAAAGCAACAAAGCTACATCCACATGGTCTACTACAGTACACATCTTGATGGATCATATTAATCCATGTGTTGCATTCTGGAACCAAGCTGTATGCTTTTCAAGTATCTTTAATGTTAATACATTTAATATCTTCTCTGGAGAAGTTGGATTTTTTAGGGGGGAGAGAAGCAGGGGGATTGGTGCATATAGAGGGAATTCTTGCTCTGAATGGCTCTGTATAAACATGCTTTTTTTCCTTCTAAGATTTTGTTTCCATTCTCCTGCCCACATATAACTGCTTCTTGGAGCCTGATCTTAAACCTGCACACCCGTACTCCAGGCCACGTTTTGTCCTCAGTGCTCAGGACTCACACAAACAATTCCTTGCTGCTGCATGAAATGACTACTAAGAAGACCTCTAATAATGCCAAAACTAGCAAATCCCCTAGACAGACTTTACATGTGTTGTGTTGCAAATACTGCTCTCTACCCAACAAATGAAAGAAATGTGGACATAGAAATGGATCTGGCTTACGTTACTTTTAACAGGGCAAAGAGTTGAAAATGCTAAAGTTCACTGTTAAGAGAGATGTGATGGTAAGAATATAGCTAATGTACGCAAAGGCGAACCATCAATTTATCTCACAGCATTTTATTCCTCTTGATTCAGCATATGAGGTTTTATTTAAATTCAAAAGGGGTGTATTGTCTTATGGGTGGTTTTGGGAAGGAGCTAATTTTTCATGCTTTCTGAAAGATGTTGATATGCCAAAGCATTTTCCACCCACAAAATAAGTGTTATCATAGTTTTAAGAAAGTTAAATTGAAAATCATATTGAAATCCATTTTTTCTGTGAGAAATAAAGTGAAATGTTACACTCTCGAATGAAATAATGTTTAGTCATAAAAATTATACATATAGGTTATTTTGAAATAAGGAAGAAATTGGGGAGTAAACAGATAAAAATTCAGAAGTCATTTGCCAAAGTAATCAATTTCTTTGCTAAACACAGAAAAAAGTCTAGGGAAGAGACTGATCTTTACTTCCTTGGCTTCATTCTATTGTGTTTATCAATGATTTTAAGGTAATCATTAGGAGCTATTCTTGTCTTCTCCTCATGACATTTTTTCAGGCATAGAAGGCAACAGCCATTAGTTCTGGGTATAGTAAAGACTGAGGAACCAGGACATTTTTCAGGAAGATCTATTTGTGTCTAGAAAAACACTTTAAAAAACCCTTGTCCTTTTTCTGGCTGTGCATTTACATTCGATAAAATCCATACTGGTCTCCTGCTTCTGTGTCAAGGAGGGATGAGAGCAATGTGCTGGGTTTTGTTTTCTTCCCATATTGTGACAGACCCTTTCACTACAGTATTTCCCAAAGCCTTTAGGTATAATTTCACTTGTTCCTGACATCCTAAGATAGATATATCAACTAGAGCTATTCTTAGCACTTTCCTGATACATCAAGATGTCACAGAAGATGTTTGGACCACTGCATCTGATATATGGAGATAATGGGCACCACATGAAATTTTTTTTTCTGTTCTCATTTTCCTTTACTGTCTGCATGTCTGGCTTTAATCAGTGACTTCTCTGTGAATTGCTGCAATTGGGCCTGAACAAGCACTGTGCTTTCCTCTGATACAGAACTGTAGATTATAGGTGAAACTGCATTAAGAGGCTTCAGAGGTTAATTATGTCTTAAAGTTTCCAGTACTATCCACATCAATTGGCACTCTCAATACGTAAACAATTAAGGAGAAGCTATCATTAGGAAAGCAGTGGAGCTGCTGTTGCCCATCCCATGCTCTGTCTGCTTGAGTTTTAAAGACTTCACACATAGATGTGTATTTTGGTTGATTAATGGACGCATTCAAATAAGGTTGGTCAGCTGCATGTACTGTGTGTGGATATATACAGGGACAAATATTCCTACATATCTTCTAAATATTTAGCACCTACAGTCTTTTACATCTACTTTTTACTTTTTTACTTGAAGTAAATTTTTTCTTTTTCATTTTTTTTAATAATCCCTTGAAGTAATTTAGGTAGAACACCTGCATATGTTCTGCTTTCCAATAATTTCTGACATTCTGTAATTGCATTTCACTAGTTTAAAACCAGTTTTTGTCTGTTCACCCATGAAAATTTATAGACCCAGAAGCTAATTTTCATTGGGAAAATAGTAAAAACTGCTTAAACAAAAAGCGTTTTCAGGAGTGTAGTATAAACATTCTGGTAAACATTGCTCTTTTAAACATAATCCTTGCAGGTTTTCAGATAAAAACAGAAAGCATATGTTTTTTAGACAAAAAGTGTCCCTGAGAACAATCATATCTCCTTTAATGCTGTTTCATTTCAACCCAAACTTGCTGAAATCAGTGATCTCCTATGTAAAATAGAGAAAGGAATGTGTAAGTACCTACTTCCCTCCATCTCTTTTTATGATGTTTTCTTACATTCTAACAGCAATTTCCTTAATCTTTTTGAAGAGAAGAGGCAGCTTTATGCTTTGGAGTATGCAGGAACAAGTTGAGGAAGGGTTGGAAGGTCAGCCAGTGAGCTTAAAGCGTGGCAATTCACTTCTGTCTCACCTCATTCCTGCTTCTTCAGAGCAGCAGCACAATAATCTTTTACATCTGTTTGATATGGCCCGTATGCTTAAGCAACTTGGACATTGCTTGCATAGGAGCTGTCTTGAATTTGCCTGTATGAGATCACTAAAAAAAAAATCATAGGACACTCAACGAATTCTCCAGGTTGCTAGATTTAATTACCAGTATTTCTAAGGAATTCTTTTGTACCTAAAATAATTGGATCATCTTTTTTTTTTTAAGTGGATTAGATATAAAAATATAATGTAAAACAGCCATTACATTGAGATACGACGTGGGACATTTTTAGCTGTCAAAATGTGCTTAGAAATGTATAACAAATGCCGGCATGATACTGTGAATTGTGAAAAGGAAAAGACACAAGTTCTGCTGTTTGCTGTTGCCAGTAAATGTCTACTTTTGTTTAGACATTGTTACTACAAAAGCCAAGATAAGGCTGATTTGCCAAATGTTGCATTGTGCTGTCCAACTTCAGTTTTAAATTAAAATACACATGTGCCAAAAATTATGTTTATATCATCTAGTGTGTTGTGTAATAAGAGTGCTAGGTAGTCTGGTTAATGAAATTACTGAAATTTTGCAGTGGTGTTAAATCGAATTTTGATTTTTTAAAAAGACAGCTTGGAAACAGTGTGCTTTAGAATAGAATAGTCTAAAGAGACATTTTTACTCCTTCCAAGCAATAATCTGTGTTACCAGCTTCCTTTATGTACAGGTGAGATGTTGCTGTTCCTAGAATCATGCAGTAGGAAAACAATCTTTTAGCCCATTGTGCAAGTCGAAATAAAAGAGTTAGATATTCAGTGTTGAAGACAGATCATGGGAATTAGCATATCTACTTATGCAGCCTTTTCCATTTTAAATCAAAGCTGTACCGTAGTCACTTTGATAATTTTCTGGAGGGTATTACTTAGAAGGAGCAGTTTGCAGGATCAGCTTTGGTCTCCTTGAACATTGCCAAGGCAGTTTCACTCGTGCAAAATCTGCACACGCCAGCTATTATGAGTTATGTTTTTTGTTTATTTTTCCATTATCAAGATGACCAGTGAGATGTTTCATAAGTAGTATTTTGATTAAGAGTGTGGCAAACAAGCTCCATTCGTCCCTTGTTTGGTTTGACACCATTCATGAATGTTAACACTTAATTAGTCATTGCCCGATCTGAGGAATGTGAGTAGCTTGTTGTTTTTGTTTGTTTATTCCATCTCATCGGTAAGTAGAGCAGCATAAGATGTATCCTGAAACAGAAAGTGATGTGAAATACCCGTTTTGAAAAATTGCTTTTTATGGGTAACAGAACTTAAACCCTTGCACCATTCTGAAATTCATGTTGACTGTACAATGATAGACAACACATTTCCAAATTACATATCAGAAAAAAAGATTGAAACTAGTTTGAAATATCAAAAATTTGAAAATGAAATTAAACTGTCATCTAGGAAAAAATAATCGAGGTCAGTATTTGAAAACATGATGTATTTAAGCCAGTTTCAAATAAAATAAAGCTGTCTAAAAATCAACAACTGTAGTTGTAAAGGGCTCATGCAATTGTTTTGATGTCAGTCTAGATGTACACCCCCCATTCTTCCAAGTTTTATCTTTCCTGTTGGGTTTCACTGAATAAAATTGTTAAAAGCAAATTCAAGTTTTAGAAAGATTTCCACATAGAAAAAAATACCAACCCTGTTCTCTTTTGGGAGGTATATACAAACACTTGCAACAAGTTGATCCTAAAATGGTCCTTACAGTCAAGATCTACTATGCCTCAGTTTCTGGCTTTATCATGAATATTCCAGTTGTTACATGATAGGTGATGTTTTCTTTCCCTTTTATTTCTTATTTTGAGACAGCAACAAGCAAAGAGGCAGGCAAAGGTCTTTTAAGGCAGTATTTGCATTAAAACCCGAGCCAAATCTTGACTGGTTATATTTGTATGAAATCTTTACCTCTGTATGTATTTTAAATTAAAAGAAATTTAACATCCTTATGCTGCAAGCTAAGCCTTCGGGCATACGTTGATAGTCCAAATGTGTAAAGTTTTTCACACATTCAAGCATTTATAGATGCTATCCAGAAAGATATGCCAAGTAATTTCACTTATCTCTCATACATTGCAAGAAAATTGTTAGGAGTGGATAAAAAAAGGTGAGGTAAGTCCCAGAACAATAAGAAAGACAAGTGATTTGATTACTTAAAATTATTTTTGAAATGCTAATGTGCTTGTCATTAGTATTTTTCTAGCAGACATATTTATGTAAACAAGATAGCCAGGTCTGACTGCCCAGCTGTTGGAAAGTATTAGGTGCCTAGTGGCATTATGAGTGCAGCTGTGAAGCCATGGGGAGTCAAAGAGTGTGTGTGTTTGTGTACAAACAAGATTTAATAATGGATGTTATCCTACTCAGGGTAGTTTCCTGGAAATAACTTTTTGGATTTCTTTTTGTTCTTACTAGTTATTTATTTAGCCTGTTATCTAGCTGCCTGTTTTTGTTCTTATGGATGCTATTGTTTTGCCTAACTAGTACACGAACACACTGCAGAGGAGATGGAGGAAGGACTTGCAGTTATTGGCAGAAGTTAGCCACATGAAATAAAAGCAAGGGCATTCCTGTTAGAAACCTGGTCCAGCTAGTTTCTGCCTAACCACTGCTCAGTCTAATGAATAGCAATGGAGATTAGTATTACAAAGTGCAGGGAATCATCAAAGGTAATAAAATTGAGATCAGACCAAAGCAGCATCTGGGAGTGAAGTTTTAAGTAGCAGACAGGAATGCATACTAATTATTGGATTGTTAATACGTTGCATATGTTGGTTGAATGGAGGTGGTGTGACTAAGGGCAGGCAGTAGCAGAGCCAGTAGCCCTGGATTTTATCCATCACAGATTCTGTATTAAAACTCCAGCTGTTTTATAACTTTCCTAATACGACATATTCCCATGCAAAACCTGTCTGTCTAACTGAGCACACCACTTCTTTCAGATGTCACCAAATTTTTGTAACAGCCGAGGACCATTTGGCTTCCTGCTAGACTGGATTGAAAGCTTAGAAAAGACAGCTGGACAGTGTTTCATTGCTACTAAAATATTTGCATTGTATACATCGGATACTCAAGCTCATCAGTGTGCTTTGATGCCTTCTTTCCTACATACACAGTAGGAATTTTGCAGCATTGCCTTCAAACCTAGTATTCTGAGGTGTCTTTTATCCTTACAGAAGATGGCTGTCGTGTATGTTCTTCCTTTTTAAGGATCAGAATACTGTGGAGAAAGTATTATTTTCTTTTCTCTATAAGGCGTGTCAAGGAAATTCAGAGCAAGAACACTTCACCAGCCTGAATTTTACATGTATAATATTTGACGTACCACAGCTATGAAAAAAAGCAATATTAAACAACCTGTTATGCTGCATTATATTTGCTATTTATATTTCCAATTTTCAAAGCTATAGCAACATAAGTTAGTTAATGTACTGGAAGCACAGGAACCATTGAAAGTACTCTAGAGATTTGCATGTGATGGAGCAGAATATTATAATCAGCTTCTGTCTGCAAGATAAATAACAGTGCATATTAGCTGGAGTAGTAATGTAGTCAGTGAAGCCATCATTTTTTCTCCATGAAGTTTTCAAAATTTCAAGATTTTCACATAAATAACTGTTTAAAATGTGGGAAATCACCTGTTATCATCAATGCTGTTTGCATCGTTCTGCGTTTGTGTTCTGTACTGACTCCAGATTTCCTCTGGCTATATGCTAGCAATGGAAGATAACAAGGTTATGGCAGATGTAAAGGGAGCTGGTCTCTTCACACCTTATGAAGTCCTTATGGAAAACTTGCATTTCACACAATAGTTCAGATTTTATTTTCTTGTTAGGGAAATACTTATTTTTCACTTGTAAGAAATAGAATTTGTCAAGCGCATTTCTAGGCTACAGGATCAAATACTTAATGGACAGTCTGCTAATGAAGTTTTCATGTGAAGTTGTCATCAGTCCATGATGAAAACTTTTCATTCAAGTGAGTGAGAGAGGCACTGAAGGACCTCACATCAACATCTCCTTGACAGGGAAATGGAATTCCGTTTGTGAAATGGTCAGTAGTGTGTGGTCGGGAACAGCTACATTTTGTTGTGCCTCTGTCACAGGGCTATCAATAAAGAAAGGAACAGATCACAGGCCACCAGCTCGGTTATGGTGAACTGTATCAGTCCCATGATATCTGGGATACCCTCACTTCCATACTAAGCAATCCAATGACATCATGCTGTCACACTACAGAATTTGCATTTAAAAAGAGAAATCAAAAGTGTGCGTTAGCTCTTCAGAGCTCTGTCCACTCTCCTCTACGATATTTTTGCCAGGCTTCCAATACTCTGATTAGGTTTTTAGTATTCTTACTTTATTCGCAGACTCTAGCAGTAAGAAGGTTTTATGTTGGTGGTTCGTTGTTGTTTTTCTAAATCTGTGGCTTTTGAAACATATCTTTTCATTATCTGTTTTATTTTATATTTTACTTGGGACACAAATACTGTCTGTTCTGATTCCATTGGTAGCAGTGGCTTGGTAAGCCTCGTTGGTGCAGAGTGGGAACACTTTTGAAATCTTGAAATGTTTCCTGGGTAGAGAAATTGTTTCCCACCCAGCTCTCTTGCTAGCAGTCACATATTTATCCACGGAATCCCCATATGGCTTTGTGGGTGGTAATGTGTAGAGGGCAGCTTTCCCACCACAGCAGTTTTCCTCAGTACAGATTTATTTCTCTTCTGCTCTGCAGAGTTTTCAATCTTAATCACTGCTAAACTTAGGCCTGGTATTTGTAGGCCAATATTAACCGTATGAGGAAATAGCCTATGTTGAACCTTACAGCTCCTTGGATACCCATTTGCTACTTTTTGTCTTTAAAATTGGATAATTATTTTGAAAGTTTCCTCATCCTGACTTAAGGCAGAATAGCATGGACAAAATCCTGGCACCAGTACTTTCATTGCAAACTCCAGCCTGGAAACAAATTGTTGACTCTTTGAGGGTAGAAAACCTCAGCCATGCAGAAAGCAGAGAAGACCCAACAAAAGCAGAGTCCTCTGGCTGACTCCTGCAAATGAACGCACTGCACACATAGCAAGGGGCAGGCAGCAGTCAAATTCTAGCATCCTTGTCAGGTCTAAAGTCTACACTGCTCAGTACATAATTCATGGCACAAAATTATGAGAGTAACATGGTCACTCTGAAATTGATAAATGCCAGTTTGAAAATGCCTTCCGTTATATAAAGGTTGGCCAGACCAAATAGAGTGTCATATACCTTATTATATTAACATATGAACTGAAACGTAGAATTTAAATATGTGTCTGCCTTTTGTTATTATTAAACTACAAGGGCCTGAAAAGCTTTTTGGTCCTAATTCAGTATTACAGACCTCAGCTCAGAAGATGCCTCTCTGAAAAAATACCACTTATTCTCTTACTTGGAGGAGATATTGTTTGTACACTGTGGGAGAAAAGGGGAAGAGTAAGGTATCGTTCCTACTTACTGTCCCCACCTATGACCTAGGGAGTGAGAGGCATTTAACACACAGCATTCTCCTTCACTGCAGACTGATTTCCATTGCAGTCGCAAATGCTGTGGCTGGAGAGAGCAGAGAATCACCTTTGCTTCTCTTGAAATTTGCACTGAGTATTTTTCTGCCAGATGAGACCTAAGTGGACTGTAGACATCAATATGTTAAGAATTTTTGCTTTATTCTATGGAACTCATTGGAGATTTCAACCCCACAGGTGAAAATTCTTTCTAAAAAAGTAGCCTTTAATAATATGGTATGATGTTGAAATGTAAAATCTATTAAAGGTGTGGATTTTCATAGAAAACCTAACAATGGCACATGAATGTGCATGATCTGGCATAAGTTTGGATTTTTGTTTCTAAGTTTGTTTCCAAAGTATTTTGTTATTTTTGCAGCTTAAAGTGACATGACTGTGTGCTTTCTACTAGGTGGACCTAACCTGACATCTCATTATATTTTGTTATTTCATAAATGACTAGTGTAATGAAAGTAGAAACAAAACAGGAGGGAAGAGTTAAGTCTTAATTCTAAATTAAGGTGCTAAATACTATCTTTCATGCCATTCAGATGATGCTACTCAGGTTTTCTTTGGTGGGTACTGTTTAAGAGAAAAAAGATGAAAAGGAAAGCAAGTCAGTAGGACCATGTACACTAAAACAAATCTGTTGTAATTCATCATTCTTTTCATCTTGGTTCAAGTCAAGTTGTCCTTACAGTCACAAGCATTAGTAAACTGAAGCTGGATTTTAAAACTAAGTGTAATTATGCGTACAAGCAAGCACCTAGTGAATTCAGCTTCCTTTTTCCTAGTAAAATAGCAAGCAAAACAAAATTAATTTTCTGCTGTTGCATTTAAAAAAAAAAAAAGCTTACCCTAAATTGTGGATGTTATTTGCAAGCCAGGAGGCATCTTATTAATTCTCTTTTACTGTAAAATTACACCAATTCAGTTTTCTCATGGAAACAAGTTCTCAGGTTTTGAAAGTACATCTGAAGGATGCCAGGCTGTTCTTTCACTGTTTCTACTTGGTTAGTGTTTTTTTTAAATATTCTTTGTGTGAAGAAATAGTTTACAGGATCGCAATGGAATGGTTGCTTTGCAGGGTAATGGATGAGCACTTACAAAAGCACAGTCACAGCACAAATGTTATCGTTAACTCATGTCCTTGAAAACTAAAAGGAAAAGAGAGGAGGGAAGAAGCCATGTTTGTAAAATGAGAAATTTGCTACTATTTAGGAAAAAAAATTCAACTTATGTAATTACAAGTTTACTTTAAAAGAAGATTCTGTAAATGCAATCTGCCCAGGAGCAAGGATTATGTTGGATCAAAGGTGCAAACTTTCCTGGTGCAAACTCCAAGAATTAGATTGAACTTAGGAAGCATGAAAAAAGGACCCTGACCATGGATTTGCTTGAATAATGTAATGGTAGTATATTAGAAAACACATTTTAATTACAAAGTAAACAATAATTTCAGCCATTAATACTTGTATATGAGTCAGTGCATCTTTTTCAGAAGAAAAATCCTCAGAATAACAACTTGTTACTTTTTTGTTGTTGTTCAAACAGTTTTTATTTACCTTCTTTTTTCCACCCCAAATAGCGCCCACTTAAATCCAAGCCAACCCTTTTCCCTATCATGTAAATCAAAATTATCTTGTGACACTGTGGTGCAATGCCTTATCAGTAATAAAATATATTGCTTTTGTTTTCTTTTCTAAGTTAGTAAATGTTGGTTTTCTGACAGAAACAAAGTCAGTATCACATCCTCAGGGGACTTTGTGCATCTGTTCTTTGTATTACGCTACATTGAGAAAGTGGTAGCTGGAGTTATTTTTCCCCTTCAAATCAGCAGCAGTTTTGCTATTGAATTCATTGGCAGAAGAGATAGTTTACGTTTCACCAGAGTAGAAACCGCTGATTTCTGAAGGAGAATGGCATTTTTAAAGCAACACTTGAACAACCTTTCACAGTCTTCAAGTGCTTGGTGTCGTACTAATTTTATGTCATAGAGAATAATCTTTTGACGAAATACTACCCAGGATAAAAGTCATGGGCAAAGGCATTCCCATGGGCCTTCTTGGTGTGTAGCAAATCCTAGCTGAGAGAATACCTCACTAGCAGCATGGAAACTAACAATTGAAGACATATTCTTGGGTGCCATATACCCAGGCTGATTTATCTCTGTTGAAATTGCTGAGGTTCCTTTTTGTGTGTGCATTTGTTTTGTTAATTTATTTTTAAGTAGCCTCTTAATTTTGTGTAACAGATAGAAATAACAAAGAAAAATATTTTTGGGGCATTCTTTTTGGAATACTAGCATTGTTCAGTGGGTGACAGAAGCTCTCGGTATCTCCATTTGAAAGTCAAATGCAAAACTGCAGAGTGAAAACTTAATTATTTTGTTAAGTAACACCAGTGCGTTTACATATCACACCAGTCACAAAATTGAAACAACTCAATATCCAATAAACTTATTAAAAGGTACTATTCTACCCCCCTCTTCCCCCCCCCCAAAAAAAAAATCAACTTCAGGCCGTAGTGGGTTGCAAGAGAAGTCACTTTGTTGATTTCAATGAAACAGTTTTACAGCAAGTAGATGAGCATTTGATCCTCTTATTCTTCTCAGTTACACAAGTTTTTGCTAGTATTTGTAAGTGAGAAAGTCTTGAGAGTATTTTTGTGGGTTTTTTGGTATTCAAATATTTCCCTTTAAATGGTGAAATAGGAAATGCCTCTTTGCTTGTGTTTCCTGAGAGCTGTTGATAGAGCGATTATCGTTCTTGTTTTCTTGAATAAAAATCTATCCTTCCTAGTGGATTGATAAAAAACAACTGTTAACTTTATCTGGCACAGATATAGCTGATCAGCAACATAAATTCCTATGTAATTTTGGTGTTTTTTATTTTACAGAAGTATTCTCCGTTGTGTCTATATTTTCAGATTGTGATAAAGTAGTATTTATCCTGATTGAGAATTGAGTTTGAGTAGCAAGGAAATTGACTTCGCTGTGGTATGTGCAAACAAGGGAATTGGGAAGTTCATAAAAGTGTTTCCATCAACTACAATGAACTTAAAATCCAGACACTATTGAATGTCAAATTAAAGATGTCTTATTTCTTAGGTTACTCAAATATACTGCACTGCACTTGGGTTCACAGATGAGGGATAACAGCAGTTAATTTCAGTGCAAGAGTTTCAGTTCTCTTGTGTACGCCAGTATTTTATAAGACAGAGTTTTGTCCCTGCATTATTAAAATGTAGTGCAAAAAGTAGACACTTCTTCCTGCTAAGCTGTAACCTTTATAAGAAGTAAAATCTTTCAAATATACAGCTAACTTTAACTTCTCAAGTCCTACTCCCTGCCTTAAATTTTACAGGGAAGTTTTCAAATCAGTTTTAAATCTAATTCCAGATAAAGTAACTTCTAACATGGTCGTCCTGGCAGAATATTTATTTTAAGTAGAGCTAATAATCAAAATGTGTTTTAGCTTAGGTAAAAGCTTGGAAAGACCAGAGATTATTATATTCCTTTCTCTCGAGTACCCCAGAAGATTCCCATTCTATGTTCCAAACTTTAATGATCCATAAAAATTACTGTATGCTTGGGATGGATGACAAAGTATCCAGTTTCTTACTTTGCCTCAGAGACAAGCATGCACCCTCCTGAAAAATAGCAATTTCAGCATGACTTTGAACTTATCCTTGACAGCATCTTATTCTGAACACAGTTTTGTCTCAAAGGGCCCTAGTGGACACATGGTTGCCCTCAAAGATTTAGGTCTCATTGACATCTGGAGATGATCTCACTGTGATTGCTCTCTCTCATCTTCCACCAATCTTCCCTCATAGAATTTCCAACTCATTTTTCTCATGCAGGCATTGTTATGCCCAGAATTCATCTATGCAGTATTTTTGTCTCCTCAAAGAAATGGTAATAGCATGAAGTTATGATTCACTGTACAAAGTCTGTTAGCATGAATTCTGAAAACTGTTTTCTTCAGAAAGCTTTGCTTGGGCTCTGCTAGCCACATTAGTTTTTACTGATCATTATTACTTCATCTTTCATAATTGCCCTTGCTATTTCTCGTCTGCTTCTTCTCACCTTTCTCAGACTTTCAAAAATCTGTTGAAGCTATTATGCCATTCTTTCCAATCTCTGCTTTTCATTTGTAGATAGTAACACTCACAAAAAGCTGTTGCAAATTAATCAAATCACACAATCACAATGTTAACTTGTGCTTGCTTGTTCTATTCACTGCATTTTCACAGTATGTGTGTAGAATGGAAACTCTGGGGGTGAGAGTCAGTTGAAGAACAAGTATGGATGCACAACTTTTCAAATGAGATAACAGATACTGAATGAGATCTCCAAGCACCACTGCATCTAAATAGAAATTCTTCATCTTTGTATATTATCTTCGTGTATTATCTTTGTATTTTCATCTTTGTATATTATACACACTTTATCTGTGTATATTAAGTTCACCTTAAGTGTATTTAGAAATTAAGAGGAATTGTTTTGTCTTGTTTTTCTTTCCTTCTTCTTAGTGTTTATCCTAAGAATAGAAATGCACTTTGCATTTGCATGGCTCAATTTCATGAAGAGACCAAGTCTGTAGTTTCACTTACACAGCTGACAAACAAGGACAGACTGTGGCTCTTCACAGTGTCCTCCTGTTTGTATAGCATATCAACTACTGTTTTCCAAAAATAAGATTATCTAAAAATCATACAATTATAACTTCTCCTACATGAGAGTTGTCTGTTAATGTGTCAAAGCAGGAAGATGAAGAGTAACCCCTGAATTATATTAATAGACAAGATAAATAATGATTAAGAGACAGAGAAGTAAAAACTGATCGTCTATAAAATTTTGCTGGAATTCATATTTTTTAACTGCAATACAGGAGATTTTCGACATGCGCTTTCAACAAACATCTAAGCAAGAATTATCAATTTATGAGCTGCATACATGATGGAATTGCTTCATGTAATAAATAACTCAGTTATCCTATTCTTCTTTGTATTATCATGATTTAAGGCAACCAGCAGAAATATTCAATTTGAAACAGTCATTTTGTATTTGTTGCTTTTAGTTATTCTGTTGGTTCTTACTGCTTGGTATTGTTTAACACTGTCCTTTGCTAACCACAAGTATATGCAGACATTTCTATGTGTAGTTATATGGCTTAATGAACAATTATTCCATTTTTTTTCTTTTGGCTTTTGTGTATGATAAGTTAGTTATTTACAAGATAATTATTTACATATGGCTTTTGTCAAGCAACATTTGGAAAGAAATTAGCATGTAACTAAAATTTCAAAAAACAATTTAACATTGTTTTGTTAGTTAAATTACATTAAATGACATTATGTTGGAAGCATAAGGAGTAATTTGTCAAAACATGCTTTGCATTTGGTATGAACT
Organism: Meleagris gallopavo; assembly: GCF_905368555.1. Classification (NCBI taxonomy): domain Eukaryota; kingdom Metazoa; phylum Chordata; class Aves; order Galliformes; family Phasianidae; genus Meleagris; species Meleagris gallopavo. Next base: position 14,242,552 of record NC_139435.1, on the reverse strand, counting down.
GATTTATTAAGCCAAGGAGTGTATGCAGTTAGTATACTGAACTGATCGTATCTGGTTACCATGTCCTTTAGTTTTTAAAAGTAGCAGAACTCGTCTTCTGACACCTTGTTTTTAATCATCGGTTTCTTTTCTGTTCGAAATTTTACTTTCTTTCAAAACCCCAATTATTTTTTAACTTGGAATGGATGACTTACTTATCTGAGTAAGCTGAGTGAATCATAAGAAGTTATTTGTCCTCTTAAAACTCTGATGCAAAGTGTTTCATCCAAGTTGCTGACTTCTAACTTTATTAGCAAATGTACTACTTCACTTGTTATAATGAATTTAACTATCAGATTTATTATGTTGTTATAAAGTTGAACATTCTCATTAAATAATATTTATTAAATAAAAACCAAACTAAATATATGAGATTTGATTCAATCAAAAATACTCAAGCAAATCTAATGCTACAGATTCGTATTTTTCCAATTATACAGTAGAAAGTCATGCTTGGCACTTTAATTACAGGGAGTGCTGCCACACTGTCTATAATTATTACGTAAGTAACTTTTCTAATTCAAACTTATCATATCCAGATTTTTGTGTAACCTGTTGCAATCAAAATATCTGTTTATTCATCAAAGACATCCTCAGTGCATGGCACTGATGTTCAAGCATCCTGCTGGCCTTTGGATCTCACATATCTCCTCCTTGATAAAGTCATTTCTAAGAAGCAACTGCTCCCATTTTAGCTCAGCAGTCTGCATTTGAGGGGGAAAACATGGCAGCATAAGGTGAGCTGGGTCTCAGAGTCCCTGTCTTACACTAGTGGAAAACAGCATTTACTTGTTACTGATGTCAGGCTTAACTCCAAATCTTGGAGAGCAAAGTAGGATATCTGAAAACCACCTTTGAAAAGTTACTCAGCACATGCAGTAAGTACTTCAAGGCTGAACGTTCAGTCAGTAGATACTGAGGAAACTATTACAAGGGGAGAGGAGAAAGTAGGGCTGAGAGAAACTTAGCATCATTTTTAATGGAAGTAATGTTTGTACAAGAATAAACTGATTAGATTTAGGCAAGTCTTAAATGTCGTACTAGGCTTATGTCATTTGCCTACTCTGCAGGGAAAAACAAAATATTTCTCCAACAAACAAAGGAAAATAATACTGATTTGGAAGTTTTACGATGAATTGTAAATGCTCTTATGTAGTGTAATATCTAATAATTCTACAACATTCATTAATTGTTATTATTCATTTGATTTTTATTAGTCATGATGTTTTCAGGGACCTGAGTAGTCAATTATTCCAGCATTGGCAAGACTTCCACGTTGTAAAGCGAAAGCATTTTATGTGGAGAAATCAGAAAGCAAACATATGACTCAACTGTAGCTGACACATCTCTACTAAAACTTCTGTCACCACTTGCATTTGCCAGCCCTAAATATGGCTCACAGGAAGAAAAACAATATAGCCCAGCCATTTAGTACATCCACTTTCAGACACTACGTTTCATTATTATGTTTCATAGCTACTTTTCAGCATTGTGAGCCAAATGTTTCATTGTGATCTCTTCTGTATTAATTAAGAGTCCCTTTACAGACCAATTTTTTGATGATGCATTTGCGACATATCTGCAGTTTGCATACTGCACAAATACACTTCAGTCTTGTGCTGAAGCACCCACTGCACTGTTGTCCATAAATTTTCTTTTTCATCATTTATTCTCTTTTATGTCATTTGATGATGTTTCTTCTTGAAGGATTATGGAAATGCCAGAGGATTACAGGACATCTGGCAGAAAATATATTTGGTATGGAAAGTAATGCTAACACCCACATTAATGAGTTTAATCTTGATTAATTAGATAATTACTAGTAAATATTAGTATCCATAGAGATATGTTGATGTGGATCTGTGTTATTTTACCGCAACAAAAACAAACTGCATTTTTTGTAGACGTTTGCTAAGTATTGACTAAACATAGCTAAAGTGAAAGAATATTCATTATTAATGAAAAGCTTCAAGTAATTTCTAAATGAGATCCTTCTCTGGCTGTAGCTGTTATTTCTTTTGTTTGGCCTGCCTCCAGATGGGAAATAGCTTAGACCAGATCTATCCATTAGACAATATTGACATCTGTCTTGCGGGTAGAAATATGAGAAGGGAGGATGACTGTTGTCTCATGCATGTGCTGAAATATGTGAAATGTTAAGAGAAGCAAATTCACTCTATGCCCTTGGATTACATGAATTATTTACAAGAGGTCACTATAATTTTGTCTGTATGTATAAGCCTGAAATATTTCTTTTTCTATATAATTTTTCTATATAAAAACTATTAGTACTAGCTAGTGCACTTTATAAATGTTCACAGTAATTTGAAAGTACTTGATAGTTATGCAGTAATTTGATTTCTGATGATACCAGGCATTTCCCATCCAGTTAGGTGTATTTCTGAGTTTAGGAGTACATCTATAAGGTACACATTAATTATTCGATATATATAAGAAGCCCTTGTAAATAGTATTTCAGAAGCTAATATTCATGTGCCTCATCTCATGCATAATTAGCTACATACCTTGTATCTATAGCAATATGTATATTTATCTAGCACATGTCACTATAGATACAAGTTTAAAAAAATACCCATACTTTAATATAATGAATAAAATGAATGTAGATAGGTGCAGTGAAGAATGTAGTTCAGGTGCAAAGTTAGGTAGAGATATGGCCTCTGCCAGTTCCATTTTTGTTAGTGAACTTAGAAGTCATTTGTTTTTCTGGTTGCATTCAAGCGGAAAGTGGAAAGACAGCGACAGCACGTCTAAGAACACCAAATTGGAAAAATAGGAAGGGTGAGACTTATTCAGAGATCATACGATATATTTCTTCACCATTCTTCTGCAGAGGCGTTCAAGATAGCTTTAAGAGGTGTTCAAGTTAGCTTGTGACCTAAGGACTAGTAGCAGTCAAGCCACTGGGCAGAATTATCCTGCTGAGCTATGCATCATCTGCTGGGCACTTAGAAATCTGTGATGTTAGTTCAATTATTCTCAGCTCTGTAGAAATACAAAACAAGAGATAGCTTGTCTGAACAACGCGATGACATCGAGCATATTATTTACTTAGGGTTTTTTTGTTTGATCAGATATATAGTAAACACACTGCTCTAAATGTGCTGTAGTCGTATCAAGATATTTGGACATATTGAAGAGTTTGTTGCACATACAGTGTTGATTACTTCCTCGCCACCATACAGACTCTACTTCCAGTACCTTCACATGCTGTTTTACATGTACCTTCACGTGTTGTTTCCACACATCACACTCATGTATTACTTTGAAATTTATTCTCACAGATGTTCAAAAATCTGCATATTAATCCAATGTTTGTTTGAAGGAAACAAATGAAAGTTACTTGAACTGCAAGTCAGTATTCACTGTTTTAGCCCTGCATAACTAGAAGTAACAGTAGATACACTGATTTGTCAGTTTACAGTGCTGATTCATCCTGTAGTTTCAGGAAGAGCAGCACACAGAGAACAGAGGAAGCTCCTAATCGGTAAAGACGGCAGGATAATGTGCACATTCTGTTTCTCTTAAATGAGCAAACATGCTAAATTTTAATATTAAAAATGAAGCGAAGACTACACAAATCTGGTAAGTCATTAATTAATATAAGCAAGTTGAAAATACATTTATTTTCAGAAAAGGAAACTATGAAAATATCTCATCAATTAGGTCTTGCAAGTTGTATTCTCTTTTCCCCCTCCACCTTCTTTTGGGTAGTGATATGGACAGTGGCTTTTATCTTTGTATTTATACCTCACTTTTTCAGTGTTACCTTCTCTTTGTAGATCCTTCATACCAGATTTGTGCATATCTCTTCGTGAGGAGCAAGAATATTCAAACACAGCTGTAGAATAATTAAAAAAAAAAAAAAAAAAAAAAAACCTTGAAACAAATTTTTGTTTGTTTAGGGTCTTTTGCTAAAATTGTTATATTTTATATAGAAATTGAATTTTTCATGGTAAATCCGATGGCTAGCTTACATCCTGTATACTCATGATGTCCCCACCTATACTTTATTTCCACCACATGCAATTATTTTTCCTGTTATAGATAAATTATCAACAACTAACAAAATTATTTATGTTAGCTCAGATATTATAGCATTTATTACCAAGTTATACAAAACTTTATGTGACAGTTCAAAGCTACCACAAATCTTTCTTTACAATTCAGCCTTTTCATAATATGTTTTTCTTTGAACTTGCGCTGCAGTGCGGAAGATGAAGAGAAGGCTCTACTGATATTTAAAACACATCAAAGGCTCAAGAAACTAAACATGCAAGACAGATGCTTTTGTTAACCTGTGCTGTATCTCATTTCACCATCTTTAGCAGCATATACAGCTCCAGAATTTGAGAGCATAACTGTTTTTCTACTTATTAATGTGAAAATTTGATACAGTAGGAAGTGCTTGTTTCTGGAAGGAAATTTCATTTTCTACAACTCTAATCTGAAAATACAGCTTTAGGGGAAAAAAAGGAGCAGGTAAATAGACAGCAAATTGCTAATATATAATATTTTTTAGACTTCTTATTTTTATGGAAAGATCCATAGCATCTACTCTCACTGCTTATGTCACAGCCTGTTGCATTTCCCACTGCAGAGAGAATAGTAACTTGCACTTTCAGCATAACTCATGTATGTCCAAGAAAGGGATTAGTCTTGGTTTAGACGTATCAATATATGGAGAATATTCATCCACTACCTTTGATAGCTTGTATCAAAAGTTGACCAGAATTTCTCGTTAAATTGTGCTTGCTTTTCTTAATGATTTTTTTTGCTTTGTCTTCTACTGATTGATCTCTGCTCAATCTCTGGATATTACACACTAGGCAGTCATTGCTTTAAAATAACAAAACAAAACAAAACAAAAAAAAGCAAAAAAGCAGAAATCTCAAAATAGAAGTAATCCTAGGATTGAGAAAAATCTGTCAGTATGACTAACAACAAAACCTTCATAACATAAGCCCAACATTAGTTTTGTGTTTTAAGTATGGTGTTGGAAACAGAAAGAGAAAGGGAGGTTAAATCTCCCCAATCCATATGTGGAATGCCCCAGTTGCTCTGCCCCTGAAAGTCGTATCAGTATTTGACTGTATTTTTCATGAAGCAAAACAATAATGATGGTAATAATAATCTAATAAATCGGCTAATGAATGTGAAATAAATTGGCTAATAAATGCTAAATAGTCTCTAGGTTATCCATGGGTCCGTTAGCTTCTACAGGTAAAGACAACTTTTCTTAATTTCAAGAAATAGACCTGCTAGTAGGAAGATCTGGGTCCTATCTCTAATTCTGCTTTGTAACCACAAATCTGTTACAGTACTTTACACATACTGTTTTTCATTTGTATACCTCTCTGAATATACTCATCTCTAAATATTCCCAGCTTTCAGAATATTATATACCACTGGGATTTTCTTATCTTGTTTTAACTGAAAATGGGCATGGACCAGGACTGTCAGTTTTAGTTTACTCCATTATAGTTAAAGTAGCAGCCTTTAATCATTACCAGCAATATTAGTGCCACTACATTGTTTACATCTTAAGTATGCTTCTAATTTTCCCATTCAAAGGCAAATTGTTGGTGATATTTTAATGGTTTTTTTTTTAGGTAGCTAATGCCAGAATGTAAGGTTACGATCTTAATCTGAATACTTCCCAGATGTGTGGTAAGGTGAAAGGTGGAGCAGCTAACAGAACCTGACTTCCTATGTGTGTTAGTCAAAGTCATGTGAATTCTAAGTCAGGCATAATTAGAGAGTGAGACCTGCAGAAGCATTCACCTTCACAACTCTTTGAGATGAAAGCTTAGTACTTGGGTGAATGTAACATAATCCACATGTTGGAAGAGAAATCGGAATCAGCTGCCAGTGTCTTCTTGCATGTGTTTTACAGTGTCCCATTAGCCACTTCTTGTCAGAAGTCAGTGATCTTCTCAAAGCTTAAGGTTTTTAATTAATTTACAGTGGAATTAGGTCCAGGTTTGAATCCAATGTCAGTTCTACCCCAGTGACATCCACTAAGGTTTCACTTTGCATATGGTAGACCCAATTTTGGAAAGATTTTTGACTGAGATGGAAGCTAAGGATCCTCAGCGATAGAAGTCTAGATAGCTCTTTTCCACACACGAGAGATCATAAAAATGCCACAGAGGAAAAATAGAGCAACTTAACGAATCTCGGAACATGGCTTTGTTCTGAGCATGAAGATCAAGAAATCTTTCCAACTTAAATTGTTATATGAATCAAAAAGACATCTAGAAATCTTGTGGGTGGAATCGCCTGATACTTAAAACAGTTAAGATAATTAGAGAAGTTTACTCTGTGTAAACATTGTGGTTTCACTGGATGAAATTCTGAAATGGAACTCAGATATGCAAATTCTATTTCAATCTTTGCTGTTATTCTGCAAAACAGTCTCCTGATCCAACGTAATTTACTGGCTGCTAATCCTGATCTCTAGCACTTAATGATACTGAAATAAGGGTCACAGGTTTTCAGGAATATTTATTATTTACACTAATATGTACACAATGAGAACATGTCATTCAGCAGTATGTCTATTAACAGTAAATAGAAATAGTCTTTTCTAATGCACAAAGATAAGAACTACTTTATGAGGCCTGAGCAAGAAGACGTCACCGAGTATAATAAATTCATTAGTCATTTGCTTTAGTCCACCTATTCCTAAGTCTTAATCCAGATTTCTTAAAAAAGAAAGTTCTACAATGGGAGGATGGGAAGAGCACAAAGCTATACCAGGTGAAGTTCAAACTGGTCATTAGTAAAAATTTCATTACCATGGGGGTGGTAAAAAACAGAGCCTGGGTGACTGCTGACAGCAATGATTACTGGGTTTGGCCAGCTGACATCTTCAGCAGCAGCATTAATATCTTTGATATTCTTCCAAAAACTTGACAGAACTTACACCAGATAATAGAGAACTAAAATGTTGTTTTGCTAAACTGGAATATCTTAGTCTCGATTTATTCAAGATTTTATGGGACACTAGCTACAGCTCAGTGTATACATGAAACATACGTGATATGGAAATTACAGATCACTTGGAAATAGTGTCAGTATCACAGTGATATTTCTCTGCTGTCATAAAGAAGGGAATATTTGTAAAGTAATTGCAAATCATATCAATATATCAAAATATTCTGTATAATTTATATCCTGATACAAAAAATCATTTTCTTCTTTTTCTATCAGATGCTAGTTTTGTTATTGTCTGCTTTCTCTGGGGGCTTCCACTTTTTTGGCAGCTGACAATGCCATTGGAGGCACAGAATGGGATCAGGCAGCCCAATTGCTTTGTAGCAGCATGGAAGTGAGTTAGGATTGTGCAGATGGATGACAATAGATTTAGCAGTGCCTTGTAACTGTTGATTGTTGTGTTATTTTATACACAGCAAGAATCTCCCAGAGCGTGGTCTTGGCGCATACAGATTTCAAGCAGCATAATAAATAAAGTAAATAAATAGACTGACAGTTTAAAGGCAGCTACTGTGATTCTCAGTCAAATGTTTCAGCTTACTCTTTTTGTATGAAGCTGATTTTTTTTTTTAATTTTTTTTGTTGTTGTTGTTGTGACTTCCAGAAGGATAGAGGAGAGGATTGCAGTGTGGATTTGAGGAGAAAAAGAGGGCCTAGAAATGGTGAATAAAATGAAAATAATTTATTGGAGGTAGGCAGGGGAACAAAGACATTGAGAATAATATTTTCAGAACTGATTGTGAAATTTGTCCTTACTCATTAGAACACTTGCTGTCTGTGAGCCTAATTTTTGAAAGAAGTCCCATAGATATCTAACTCTTGTAGCTGGGAGTCCAGCTTTTGGATTCTGAACCCCAAGTTCTTTAAGATTTACCAATTCCAACTGGCTTCTCAGTAACCAAAAGTTGAATATTTCAGGAGGTCACATGTGCACCATGAATGCTATAATTCTGTGCATTTCTGAAAGTGCTGGACATGCTAAGCAAATACTATATAGAATGCTGTGTAACAAGTGCAACATTTTATTGACTACTTGTAGGTAGAAACATCTGTTCTGGAAGACATCACACACTCCAAAGCATCTGCAAAGAATATAGAGAAATTTCACCACCCTTATTAAAAATCTTCCTTAATACCATCTCTTAGTTTTCTGTCTTGTTGAGCCCACTGTTTCTACTCCTCTTCGATGGAGTATTCTCTCATCTTTTAGATACTTAGAAGTTATTTATATGCTTACTCTTTCGAATCTCTTCTTCTTCAGATAAACAAAATTAATTTATTTCACTTTCCTTCTCAAATTGTGTTTTCTAGACATGTAACAATGCTAGTTGTCCATCTTTAGACACATCTTGAAATCAGCACAGAGCCCAATTTATACATTCCAGGTGCTGGATAAAAAATAGAAAGATTTTCTTTTGTTTCATTCCCTCTATCCATGTTCAGATGTTTTAGGGAGATTCTTGTTTTTCATGCTGTTCATTCAAGTCCAGACTGTGGACAGGTAGCCACAAAGAGATTTTTCTGCAAAATGGATATCTTTTTTTTTTTTCCCATCCTGCATTTGTATTTCCTCAATATCCCATTCCGTCCTGGCAGTGAATCACTGATGGTGATTCTCTTAATAAACTTTTCTTGCTTGATTTTCATCCCACTTAAAATATAGTTTTATGTGTACTTAATGCATTTGAGATAATGTAATGTGATAGGGTCAAAAGCCTAACTAATTAGCTCTTTTCAAGATATGAGCAGTTACACTGTCATAAAATGAAATTGATTTGACAGAATTTGCTCTTGACAAATTTGTGTTGGCTGCTTCTCCACTTCCTTCCGTTTACCTAGATGAGAGGATGTATATGTATATGTATAATCTAAACTAAAGGGCAAACTCACCACTTCAGACTAAAGGTCAGTCTGATTTCCTGATTTTGGCAGTAGCAGTAGCAGAAGCCTGAAAAGAGGAGCACGTACAATGATAACTGCCTATTATGCTTTTGTAGTATCTATTAGTATTCAGTTCAGAGACTAATGTTGGTATTCATGTCCTAGAACTATATTTCTTTAGTTAATTGTTATTGCTTACCATGTATATTGACATCCCATCAATGTCTGCTGTTATCTAACAGGCAGAATGTGAAAAAATAAATTATTTTGTTTTCAGCATCTAGCCAATAATTTCATTTGAGAGACATCATAGTTTTCCTTTCTTCACCTTCTCAAAGTTGCCCACAATTCCATTCCTCAATTCATTTCTGCTATACCCTTAAAAGCCTAAATTTCAGTCATTTCTCAGGCTTATCTTTATTTCTGACCATGCATGTTCCTCTTTTGTGTAGATTTTCTACTATTACTCCCTCTTTTATGAGATGAGAGACTTGGCAGCCTGCATGTTCAAAATGGAAGCGCAGACAGATTAAAACAGTATTTTCTGTTTCCTAAAAACTCCTTATTCCTTCTCTGTACTTTCCTAAATTTTTTGTTTCTACTATTTGTTATATGACTGAGGAGTGGTAGTTGAGCCATAAGCTACATTTCATTTTTATGAAATCAATATCGCTCTTCCCTATGTGCATCACTTTACAAAACCCATCTATGTTTAATTTTATCTGGTATTTTACTGCCCTGTCAGCTGGAAACCTGAAATATCTCTGCATTTCCTCCCTGTTGAGGACAAACAATGCAAAAATTTAAGTGTGACTTTTCTGAAAAAAAGTGATTTCATATGTTCTCTATTTTTAAACCACTACTTCTTTGTTTATTGTTACCTATAGATCAGCTCCTTACCATGTATATAGAAGAGATGATGCCTTCTGGGAATATACTTGCCCCAGTAATTACGGTGCGCATAGAAAATTTTGCTCTGGTTTGGTTCCTTTGGCTTTATGCATTCTCATACCAGGCCCTGCAAGAGGAGTTGTACACAACCTTGGCATCATAAGCGGCACACTGGTGGGATGTTACACAGTCTTCACAACATGTCAGACACTCAGAACTGAACAAACTTACTAATACATCAGAGGGTTTGCCTAAAGTCTTTAGAGGTGATAGTCAGAGTAAATAGGTCCCAGGTATTCTCACAGATACGCCAGTCCATTATAGAAGGTGTAAGTACGGCTGTCAGACAATTTTAACTAAATGATCAAGATTCCATGTGCTCTTTGCAGTGTTAGGCAGTAGTGTAACTAAAGGTATCTCTGAACTGACATACGAGTGCATAGTGGAGAGGGCCAGCAGTTTGCTTGCCTTAACTTCACATATTCCCTAGCAAGGATTCTGCTGAAATTGCAGGAAAAATCCCACTCACTGTCAGCTGAGGGTTAGATAGATGCCAGTGAGTTGAATGGGATTTTGTGCTGTTAAAATCCAATGAGCAGAAGACTCAATTTAAACATTGTAGGCTGCACAGAAAATGTGGAAAGAATTGTACCAGACATTCTGTATCCCATTGTCCACTAGCTGTACCAAGCATAGCTTTGTATACTCACAGTTGCACAGAATTCTTGTGTATTTCAATAAAAAAGAGAAATAAAAAGATTCCAGCAACTCAGGCCACACGTGCAATTAGATCAGATAATCCTGTGTGCAAAACATGCTTGTTAGCTGTTATCTGAAGATATCAGCGGGCAAGATGGGAAACAAAATAGAAGGAGACTTGAAGATAATGAAAGCAGAAGGGTGTGAAATGATTGTGCCCTGAAGATCAGCCTTTTAAGTTTCTGTATAAGACTGACGATTTTGTCATTCTGCTTTTTGATGAGGTGTTGAATGAATGTTTAAGAAGACAGAACTTATCACTTCTCATTGGGAGTTGAAAAAAATTGCTTTTACTAGAAGACTGAAGATACCAGGTCCAGCCAGGTTAGGAGACAGTCAAGTATTAAAGATGAAAACACTGTGAAAGATGTATATCAGGTGCTCGTACTATAGCAGGCAATAGTTTTTATCTGTGTGCAAGAGTACAGACCTTATTACTTGTTTTAGTGTTTCAGCATACCTTTGATGGTTAAATGGAAGTATATGGGATATAAGTAAGACAAAGTAAAAATCTAACATTAAAAATAAGAAGCTGATAACATATTATAACAAGAATAATACTTGCAGTTATTGAATGGTACCTTTTTGATTGTATATTATTTAGGATGAATTAAGAATTATTTATGTCAAAGAAAACAAAAAGTAAATAGGCAAAGCAATGAAACCATGATCCAAGGTCATCTATGTAAGTAGTTCTTTTAAGTAAATATACTGTTGGCCTTAACATCTTCTTCTGCATTAACAACTTGCAATGAATTTCTCAGTCCATTCATAGTCTCTTTATTTATTCCAAGATTATCCAGTAACACGCTGATATTATCTTTTTCAGTAAATATCTCGTCTGAAAAACTGAAGACAGTAGTTTATTGGCAACGGATCCTCCAAAGTTATGAGCTTCTCATAGTCTATGACAATGTTAAATTATAAACATAGACCCAAACTATGTGAATACGAGTATTAGGATCAAAGACCTCTCTTTCATTTTGTTACATCCAGAGCAGTCAATAAAATAATTTGGAGAAGAAAAAAGTTGTGAAGGACTAATATGAAATACTGTTTCCAGTCATTTACTGATAACTGATTCTAATATCCCTTTCTGTACAGTTGCCCCAATCTATTCTTCCAAAATCTTCATTCCTTTCCCTCAATAATTATGATGTTTCTTTTTTTAAAAAATGCTACTGTTGTGACCAAGCTATAGTGGGGTAATTTATGATATTATAGATGAAAACTGCTGAAAATATTTACGAGTTACTGCCACCTAAGATAATTATGTGAAAAAGAGTGATCACTATCGCTATCTAGGGTTGTCTTTCTGTATAAACATACAGATCCCATACATAAAGTACCTTTTTTCCTGTGAGAAGCAAAAACAGGCATAAAGCATTAGAACCAACAACTAATTGATGTGGTGAATTAATGCATTTGGCAAGATTTTTACGTAGAAATACAGTAGTAGCAGGATAGTGCTAGAATCTGTGCCATAAGTCCCATGAAAAGGAGCCTTTAGAACTTTGTGATTTTCCATTTTACCCCAAATTTTAGGTCATTTTGTTCATACAGCTTTAGAAGAGGATCCTGTCTTCTGGCAGTGCAGTGTAAATTCCCAACTTTGGTGCCACAGTTATGCAATAAGTTTCTCTTTGTCTCCCACCTTACACAAGAAGATAAGTATTTGAGAGTAGCAATTGAGAGATTTTTCCAAGGTCACTGTACTTTATAACAAGAAGTTGAGTTGAGATCATAACAGATTAAAAATATTTTTTTATTATAAGATTCTTAAATAATTCTATTAAAAATAATAATTAAAAATAATGAGAGAAATTTTCTCTCATTTCCATGTGCTGATCAGCCCCTTTAACTAGAATAGCTAAAGCATGTGTGAAACAGTCTCAGTAGGAGGCAACAGACCTGTCTCTTGGATAGACTGTTGAGAGAGGAGCATCAGAGGCCACCAGTTTCACACATCGTACAGCACAGATACAACATCTCATTGGAATACCTTTTATTTATGTGACTTCGTTAGCACCCAGGCTCATTTCCATCTGCTCTTATCTGCTAGTGCCTAAGTACCCCATTACATATAATTTGTGCCCAATGTTTTAATACTGTGTTTGCTAAGAGCTTATAGCTGAGCATTAGCTGACTGCCTGAGAAGCAAAGACCTGCCTTTCTTGAGACTGTAAGTGAAGGAGAACTATTTCTTCAATCACCATTCATTTTGTCTGTTTCATTCACCATGACATTGGCTGTATATTATCCTTTCCTTGTGTGTTAGGCTGGACAATAAATGGAAAGTTTCTTCCAATTTGCTCTCTTATTGAAGTTGAAATTAGTACAAATGGTAAAATGCAGGAGGTGAATATAATGTTCATGAATGTGAAAGATAAAATGGGATTCCACGTAGGTTACAAGTGGGCAGCTCCATACACCTTTGAGGAAATTTATTGAGCTATATTGATATCTTAGAAGCTTTGCACCATCCTATGTATTTTGGTGAAGACATAAAAAGTTAAGTTTTGGAAGAACTCCTGAGTGCCTGGTCCTGTCTACTAAATGGAAACATGAACAGTCTGCCAAGTTTCGATTAGGATTTGGATTGGTATCCAAGTTTCCTTATAAAGACATGAAGTAATCTTTCTGTTCTATTCAGTACCCATCAGACCTTAGTCAGAATACGGGTCCAGCCTTGGGCACCTCACTTAAAAAAAAAATTAGCTGTTGGAAAGAGACCAGAAAGAAAGCAATAGGAGATCTAGAAAACAGGAATGACTGCAAAAACTTGGATTGTTTATTCCTTATGGTTGTTTGTTTCATATTGAAAGCTTATTTCCAAGCCAGATCATTCCAATGATTTTGTTTACAGTGCTTCTCCACAGTTATATTTGAAGGGTTGGTGAACTTCAACACAGAGGCAGAGAAAAATATTAGGGGGAAAGGAGGGCTGGAAATTCTTAACTTGTCTCTGTCAACAGAGCTAACAGACCAGGTAAGAACAACAATGAATTTAACCATATATACCAGTTTGGGGTGTTCTGTTTCCCTCTTTTTTTTCTTGTGAATTGCTACAATAACTTGGTCAGTTTGAGTTATCAGTTGTAACTCCTCTATCCCAGAAACAATTCAGATAATTGACTCTGACATTTGGCAGCCTGAAGTCTTCCGACTTACATTTTCCATCAACATTCATAGAGTTAGCAGTACCCATTCTTGTCTTGGCTCAAAGAATATAGTTCAAGAAATCTAAACTCTGATTGTTATAGTACGTATGGTTGTCTTTATCCGTAGCCATTCCATCTCCATAGCGTAAATTAAATTTAATGAAGGAAGAAAGAGCCTTTGTCATCTTCCCCTCCTTTAAATAACTTCAGCAGTACTGTGGAGAAATCTGATGACATGATTGCATGTATGTGATGAAAGCGAGGGACAAGGTGTCCCTAAAAACTGATCTGACCTCAAATGACGACATAGATGTGTCCTCCTGCATTCGCTTTGGTTAAGTTTCATGTCTGGCTTTTGAGATCTAGCAGAGAAAGTGCTGATGTTCAGAACTGCTTATGTCACTGACTAGTGGATATAATTCATTTTTAATTACATGTCAGAACATATTTCACATGCATGTCAGGATTGCTTCCTGACATTCAGCTACATAAAGTAGCTAAATTTAAGCTCCTCTTTTGCTAGCTAACAGCTCTTAGCATTGTATCAGTTATAAGATCTTCTCTTCCTATGTACCATAGTGCTTCCATCTTTCCCTTTACTTAAGTGTACAGAGGAGCTTTGGTTGAGTGATCCTTGTTCTGTTCTGAAATCAAACTCATAAAAGGAGTAGATAAGGAAAGGAGAAGATTATTTTCCTTTAATCCCTCTGTGGATCTGATAAAGAGCTCTAATTATAAAAATCTTTTTTATGGTCCTTGTGAACAGTGGATGTTTTGAGATTTATGCCAGTACTGTTCTCATGCAGGAGGGCTCTGAAGTCCTGTTCCCACAGTCTCTCAGAAGTTTGGACATTTATCTCAGGCTTATCATCATGAATCAGATGTCAAAAAGCTCATGGGACATTCACATTTTGGCTACATTTGATCTAACTATGACATATCAGAAACTTTCTTTGTAGTATTTCAATATTTGAACATCTGATTTAGAGAGGGAAAGGTTGAGGTCTCAACAAATATTAAATAATAATAAAAAGCACCAAACTTTTAACTTCAAATAAAATTTTGGTCTTAAGTTGAAGCTTAGGTTATGGTTCAGGTTGTTGCTTATTTCAGATTTCTATCTGTAACTCTTTTGTACTGCAGATTTATACCTGAAGCTATACTTCACACACAGCCACAAAATCCAGAAGGTCATGTTTTATTGGAGCTACTTTGCTTGGTTGAAAGTGCTTCCAAAGCCAGCCTTTGTATATCCCTCTTTATTTTTCGTAGGTTTATTTTCTGCTCCATCATCTTCCTCTTTCTGAAGTCAACAATTCTTTAGCAAAACAAATAAAAAATAGGAATGTGTGATTTGGAGATGTTTTCAACATGCCCTCCATAGATGTAAATGGTGGAGGGAAACAGACTCAGCAGCCTCTCATTCCCTAGCATTTCATTCTTCTCTTGCATGACCACATCCCATCTTCTCACTTCTTTAAACAATCTGTTTTCAAATCACCTGTTAAGACCAGGTTTTTGAACAGTGAAATCTTCAACATGATGCTTTATCACCTACTTTGCTTGATCCAAGCCACTTCCAGTCAAAAGAGCCCACCTAGAGACTGTGGATGTAGACCAAGCCCAAGATCTCACAACTCAGGCTAAAGGTGTGTTGCCAAGTCTTCCTCTCTCTAGTTACCCAGTTACCCACCAAGAGTAGCAGCTGTCTTCACAGGCTCAGCAGCTTCTTGCCATCATTTAGGAGACTGGAAACTTACATAAACTCTCAGTTATCATTACATACCATCCAACTGAAATCACTCTTCATCTGCAATATTTATTCACACAGAAGAAAAATGAAGAACAGGAGGGACTGCCTCTGGATTGCCATATATGTGGCATCTTATCTGAAATGGCAGGGCTCTAAATAGGGGAGGATGCAAGATGTCCCTTTTCCTCTACTTTAAAACTAGCATGGCAAACATATAGTGCATTTTAAGAACTTACTTTACACAGGACAAAGAAAAATGGCCACTGCTTCACACCGCAAAGTTCAATTTGGCCCGAGAATCATGTGGTGCTTATTACATGGCGTGACTGAGTATCAATAATGTATCTTGTACTATGTCAAGTTTACTATTTCCTAACAAAGGAAAAACCTTATTGCAGACTTCCAGTACCTGAAGGGGGCTATAGGAAAGCTGGAGGGCGACTTTTTATAAGGGTAGTTAGTGACAGGATGAAGGAAAATGGTTTTAAACTGGAAGAGAGTAGATTTAGGCTAGATATCAATAAGAAATTATTTACTGTGAGGGTGTTGAGACACCAGAACAGGTTGCTCAGTGAGGTTGCAAATGCCCCCTCCCTGGAGGCATTCCAGGCCAGGTTGGATGGGGTTCTAATGGAAGGTGTCCCTGCGTATATCAGGGGGCTGGAACTAGATGGTCTTAAGGGTCTCTTCCAATGCAAACCATTCCATGATTCTATGAAGAAACCACCTAACATAGTTTCAGGATGCTGTAGGATGTTCTGTAAATTTTTTGCTTCATATCACTGACATTTTTATAAGAGCATAAGAAATTTTGAATTAGAGTTCAGAATTATGTAAGAGTTGTTTTTGTTTTTTTTTTTTTCCTTTTGGTTTTAAACAGTCTCTCTGTGTGCAAGACAGTTTTCTTTTACTTTCTCATTTATATAATGATCACTTTTATAAACCGTAAAAATACAGTTTATTTAAGTTAAATATATTTGAGTTCCACTGGGAGTATGTTCCTAGCCCTTGGGACCTGTAAATACAGCACATGCATGGCTACAGGGCACATCTCTTGATATTTAAAATGTTTCTAATTATGTAGAGATGGAAATGGTTTGGATATTGAAAGCCATGCTTTTACAGTGGATGTGGTCAAAGGGGATTAGTTACAATTGTGAAAGTTTACAGAGTAATGGCTGTAAAATAATAGCGTACTATCTGTTTTAAAACCATAATGGAATCCACAGTGTTTTTCTGTCCTCTTTTTTTAATTTGTAATTTTATTTTTCTTTCCACACTCCTAAAGAACATGTAACTAGAAATTAGTAAACTACTGACTAGATTTTTCCCCCTGAAAATACTACTTTTTTATTGCTCATTATCAAATCTCATTACAAATGAAATTATTCAATAGAAATTATTTACTTTATTAATTTGGTATCTGATGATGCTGAGAACAAAATCAGATACAAAAAATATACTAGACAGTATTTAAAATACTGTTTCTGATTCAGTCTTTACAGCAAACTAACACAAATTCCAAACAGGAACTGACATAGGCTAGAATAGAAAAGCAGCAAGTTGAAGTTAAGTTGGGTGATTTACTTGGTTTTTATTTGAAAAAATTTACTCTCTATTCAGTGGTTTGACCAAGCTTCTAAAGATTGATTTGGAAAATGTGAGAAGGAAAATGACTTCTGAGATGACTGAAGATTAACTTAACATAAAACACCTATCTTTATAAAGAGAAAAACAAAAGATCTGAAGACAAGACCTGTACTGAGAAGAAGGATGGGAAAAGTAGTTTGTAAATTATGAGTACTTAAGAAATGATTAACTAAATGAATTGATAGTAATACCAAATCTACTCAGTTTTCACCGTTAGTGGGCCAAAATCTTCATTTTAGGAGAGAAGTGTTAGGCATCATACATCTGCAAAAGATTTTTGAAATTAATGTTTCTAAGGCTATTCTCTTAAACAAGATCAGCCAGTAAAATTTAAGTGAAAGTCTTATATAGAAAACCAGTCTAAGGAGCTAACATTTTTTTCAGTGTTGGTCTGAACAAGGGCATCAGGTTCTTTAAGATTCTCTTCAAAGAATCTAAAATTTATGAACAACTTAAATGAAAGAATTGAAAATACCATCATAAATTTTGCTGATACTATTAAATATGGAATAGTTGCAAGTATTTTGGAGGTCTGAATAAGCATGACATATTAGAGAAGTGATAGAATAAAGAAGAGGCCACTTAACTGAAGCATACATAGAGTATGAAACTTAATTAGGAGTAAACAAATTCACAATTATATGATAAGGAAGGACTGTTTGCATTCCTTTCAAATATTTAAGAGTGGTGAATCACAAATTGAGATGAATCATGTTCCTGTGAAAAAGAAAAAAGTATGCATAAATGTATGAAAATGCATATATCCATTGCAGGAAATGTGAAATATTTCTTCCTGTTTCAACACCAGTAAGACATTAGTAAGAGCACTACAGCTGTGCTGTGGGGACATGAACCAGAATGTTTAAAGATCTAGAAAATATGAAAGTTTTAAGGAACACACTGGAAAACTGGACTTGTTTAGAATGCTTAGGATAGTGGGTAGAAAAGTAGATGTGATAACTTCTGAATGTGTAAAAGGTTTCTGTGAGGAAAAAAAAACCTTTTTTCCTGTAAATTTACAGTTTAAGCAAGAAATAATGGGCCCAAATTGTTGACTTCAAAAGATCATGTCAGATACCAGAAAAACATTCTAATGTAAATACTGTAGATAAGTCACCTCTCATTTTACAGAAGTGTCTAATGACAATTCATCTATCAACAATAGTTTTCCTACTTAAGGCCAAGGAATGCACTTGCCATGACATCCTTTCAGCCATATTGTCTATGACTATATACAAATTCTTACTTCCAAACTGTAGCAGGTGAAGAATATTAAACTTTAAAATGTTTATTCCTGAAAGACAATGAAAATTATCTATATTTTTTATTTCAGTACTATAGAAGCCTAGAAGTCATGGTGCATGACTATCACAGAAACTGTGAGGAAAATATAGAAAATTGTGTGCCCTCAAAGAAGTCAGTTTTATTAGATGGTGAATACACTACAGTTTTATGCTTCATACTGTATGTCTCAATTGCTTTTCTTTACACATTCCTGTTGAATTTAATAATGACTCAAGAATAATGAAATACATATTTTCACCCTTACATCAAAGAGGCTTGATTTAAATCCAGTCTGTTTCAAAGTTCTGGAAATTCCTTATCACTTTTGTGTGGAGATCTGTGTCAGATGAGTTGATGCTCTCATGTTGACCTCTGGAATTTGTGTCTACATCACTGACACCTATGAAAGGATTCCCATTGCCTTGAGTAGATTTCTATGAAACTCATAAGAGAAATTTCTCCATGAAAATCTATAAATGTTGCTGAATAATTTCCAATTTAGAAAATAGCTAATTGAGTGCTTATAATGAGTGCATAACTCCATAAATTCTCCAGTCACACAGCAGCAAGGTAGATACATACCAAACTGGATCTTGCTGCCCAAGAGGCAAAAGATCAAGAGCAGAAAATCACAAAACATTTTTTAACTTCCAAATACACAAAACATAGTGAGAATATATCCAGGATCAGTAGTCATGAGAACAAATTTATAGAAGTTTAGAAGAATTCAGCTACATTTAGCTGCAGTTAATAGCATAATATGGTGGAAACAAGTCAGTTATTGTGCTTTATAATATTAATGTCATAAGATTGCTCATGGCTTTCTTTTGGCTGCCTCACTGAAGTTGTAATAGCATAGGATATTGTGACCAAACTTTACCAGAAGCATATTATTTTATTTTTATATATTCTGTGAATACTTCTGTTACTTTATCTTGGGTGTTGTATTGCAGAGCAATATATCATTGTTATTCAAGTGCAAAATTGTTAAAATTTAGCAATTCAATACAAGTTTCATATTTAAACAATGTTTTTCTTCAGCCGCTCTCAGAAGTTTCACATGTACAGTAGTGTGTTAATCCAATATGGTGTGATTGTTACAAGCGTAATGTGACAAGCTATAATTTAGTTTAATCCATTTCAACATATAACAAATAACGTTTTTCCACTATCAGATTCTCTTTTTATTGTTACTAGTGTTGTTAGAGATGGAACCAGCCTAGTTTTACTGATGAGACAATTACGGCACACAGATATTAATTTCTGCACTAACATTCTTCTAAGAATCTAAATTCTTCTCATTTTTTTTTGGCATGGAAAAGTCCTAAAAATATGTTACTTACCTGAAAAGAAGACTGTTGTATCACACTTTCTTAGTCTTTAATGGCTTGTCACCCACATAACCTAAAGCGTTCTACTTAACACTGCTTGAGTTTAGAGCACAACTACTTTAGGGGATAACCAACAGGAGAGAAGTATTGAGGACTGCTGCTCTGTATTAATTCCCTAGCAGAAAATCAAGAAAGAAACTTTGTTTTTTCATTGTTGTAAAAATGCGTAACATTATTAAGTAAAAAAATCATAATAGCCCTTGGCTGGTATGGGCTCACAGATCTGTTTGTCATGAGCTAGCTATCTAGACCTTAAGGAGCCCTCCCAACCTTTCTTGAGATTAGAGAGTGTAACTCTCTTCATTTTACACGTGGAAAATAACATAAAGCTCCTTTGCAACAATAAAGTCAGCCTGAAAAGTAGGACATGGATCTTAACTGACTCTACCTGCACATTTTCTGGATCTCTCAAGATTATTCCACTAATTTAAAGTTCATTTTATTTCCATCTAAGGACTTTGTGCTAATTCCAAGCTAATGTTACACAGAAATAACATATGGAAGTTCTGTTTAGAGTTTTCATTTATCTAACTGACCATATCTTTTTCCACTTGGCAGTAGTGAGGGAGCTCCAGATATCAGAGAGGCCTTTGCTGCTACTGAATTGGATATCTCTGAGTTTAGAAACTGTTTTTCCTGCTCCTTCACAGGTAGCAGAATTGCAGTGCCATGTGTAACCGTGTCTTCACTGTTGGCTCAAATCCCCTGAATTTCAAGCTTGAGAGGAGATTTGTGCAGAACTGTTCTCATATAGCTGTAAGAAAGTTAGTGGATATTCAGCACTATCACAGCATAGGTGAAGATTTTTTAGTACATTATAAATTTTATCCTTAGCAGAGCTGATTTTTCATGCTAATTTCTCATTAAAAAAAAAAAAAAAAAAAACAGTGAAAGAGTTTTTGCTGCATACTAAAGTCCACATGCTTTCACAGTCTGCATAAACTGCATAGTTTTCAGGGCATTTCCTGATAAAAGCGATGAATAGCCAGCTATACTGTTGATGTGTTGTTGGCATAAGGAATTTTTAAGTAAATGAAAAAACATATGAATTTTCTAGTTCTCTGCTCAGATAAAATGAATTAGACATAGTTAGGAGGAAATTGTTGCAGATTCATTTTTTAAGTGAGCTAACTCATCACTGCTGTTTCAGGTGACCCAGTACTCTTTGTTGACTCTGCCTAGGATATTTTGCTCTAAGATTTCTCATTAATTTTGCACTTCCTGCAGTTTCCCCAGTTTTAGCCCCTTTGTGAGCACTGAGTTAAATGGTCTTGTATTTTGACTATTAGTACTTCAAAATCAGTAGAAACTCTGGACCCTCGATGCTACCTGAAAATAAATAAATAAATAAATAAAAATTTAGAAGTCATTTGGTTGGACCAGTGTTTGTTCTATGTGAAAGTATATGTGCTAAAACAATATAGCTATCCAGTTGCTCTACTAATAGCTCAAAACACACCTCTGAAGTCACTCATTATGTAAGTGGTACTATCTTCTACCAGTCCCAACTCAGTATGCAGAAAATACAGAAATGAAAAGCTCTGTCTCCCATCACTGGCCCCTTGAGCCATCCAGCATCCCAGAAATAGTTTGTTTTAAAGAAAAAAAGCTTAATCATATTTATTACAAACATAGTAAAATGTTTCTGATATCTGAAAGGCAAAGAAGATAATGTGGCCATTAGGGTTAGCCTTACTATATCCCAAGATGTCAACACGCTTGCCAAAAAATGAATTTATCAGCTCAGCATAGCCAAGAGATTTAGTTTATCTAAATGTCCTACAAGGAATAAATAGTTTACCACTGGTTTTGTAGATTGGGATAAATCTAACATTCTATTGACATATGCTATAGATTTAATTTAATGCTGTGGTTCAGATGTCTCTTCTGATAAATCTTAGTAAAATCTATGCTAAGAAGAATGGAGCTGTTTCAGTATTTATGGGATTTAAAATGCAGGGTTAGCAAAGGAAACATGTTAATTGAAACAATATTTGTGTATGTTTTCGCAATGGTTTGGAAAAGAGTGTTGCTGAAGTCTATTGGTCAGTTGGTGCTGAATACTAGAGGTGGAATATTCTTCAAGTTTTTTGCTGTTTTTCTGTAGTGAGAAAATCCTCTAATGAAGCAATTAAATATTTCAATTTCTATTTATAGGCATATTGGAGATAACATCTGTAGAAATTGGAGTTGTGGCAGTTAAGTCCATCAAAAGCAACTATTATTTAGCTATGAACAAAAAAGGAAAAGTCTACGGCTCCGTAAGTACTTTCTTTTACCTTCTCAAGAAGTCAGCATTCCTCCCCCTCTTACCTGAAAACCCTACTTGCCCATGTATTACTACTAAATAAAGCCCTTCATCAAAATTTCATCCTCCGGCAGTACCACATCCATGAGGTCCCAGTTGCAGGCATTTATTGTGCGTGCTGCTTCAGTCACATTTCTTACTAACTAATAGCTGATTGAGAAGGATCTACAAAATGTAATCATTAAGACCAGATTTCCTTGTTTTTCTGTAGTACAACCACATTTACTAGACTGTATTATTCTGAAGAGATACTTTGTACCCAAAATCTTGTAAAACTTCAGCTGATGTCTAACCAGATTGTCTAACTATGAACACTAAGAAGATTTCTAGAGCAGCCAGCTATAGATTGACTATCCCAGTTGATATGCAAGTTTGTAGACGGTACAAGGAGACAGAGATTTTGACTGAGAAGAATTTGGCTATCGTTTGAAAATTGTCCATAAATTTGCATTTGTGTAAGTCTGGGTTAACTGATTTTTCCATTAGAAAAAGAAATTACTACCCAAATATTGTTAGCAGGAAGCAATATGACCTATAATTCTGACTAGCAAACTCTAGTTTATTTTCACACATCCACACAGTGGCACAGGCACCAGATTGTTCTGTTATTACATATTGTTTTCTTTGTACTAGTCAGCTACAAAGGTAATGAGCCAGTCTTCAGGCTTTAAAGAGAACAATGTAGCTAAGTCTGTCCCTGCTGAAAATAGTGAAGTAATGATAGTCTGAGACTAGCAAGAACACCAGCTAGGCTCAGGGGTACCTGAACGTTTGTCCACTGTGTAAAGAAGCAATTCTTTTATGTGGCTTTAGTTTGTACAAACTATGCAAACTGTCTTTCTTCATCCACACTGTTTCTAGTCAGTCCTGGTTCATAAAGTTACCTTTGACCCCCTCAACCCCACCTCAGTGTTGAAGAACTGTGTTAAGAATAGAAAGGCCTGAAAGAGAAATTATTCTTTAGCTCCTATAAATGCAGATTTTAATTTTAAAAATTACACTAGTCAGAAGTACTAGATGACCAGTGGTCAGTCCTTGACCGTTGATAGGTGTAAAGGTATACTGAGCAGCTGACAAATTTACCTCTTGTCAGTTAAGCTCCAGTGCTACACTGATCACGGGTATGCTTCTGGACATACAAAAAGGTGCTAGTTTAAATCACCATCATAAATTTGTATGTTTCTGTTTAACATAGTCATCTATGATGATCTATCCCAAAACCCCCCTATAAGTTTTCCTACTCAAGTTGTTAGCCACTGCTGGTGTGGTGAGAATTCATGCCAACCATATAGACACACAAAAAGAAAGCAGCTTTCATGTACCATAGGTGGAAACTGCTGCCAAAAGATTCAGTAATTCACAGTGTATTAGAAATAGTGCTGACAGGAGGATACGAATGTGGAAAGCCTTTTTTTTTAATTCCAACTGAGATAATTTTTCAATATTCACATCATAAAATCACAACATAATGACTTATCAAAACGTATTCCATAATACTTCAGAGATTTCAAGAATGCTTCTGTTATTATTTTTCCCATCCTCCCAAGACTTGCAGATAGACTTATATTACTGCAGTGTGGCAGCTTGCAGATGGATATGAAAAACAGAACCAATAAAAATTTTAAAAACACTCTTAAGCATGTGCACAATAGACATTGGTGCAGGGCTGTACTGAAATCCGTTTGAAATGAGCAAAGCAATTCTGGGCTAACACTCAGACCCCTGCCAATAATAAATCTTAGCCATTCCTCAACATCATCTGCTCTCTCTGTATTGTCTAAGAATAGAAACAAAAGTTTGGATTATAGTCTGGTTCTGCATCTGAGAAAATAAGTCAGGACTCTGTCTCTCTGTTTTATCAGTTTTCTCTGTTTAATCAGATATGTTGGCATCTGACTGACTGGTTAGAACAAGGGAGACGAGGAAGATGAATTATTCGATTTATTTAACAAAATAACATTCTGACAGATCAGAAAAATTATTGTGGATTTGAAATGTGATTGATGTCACCTGCTTTCTTAATACCTTGACATGGGAGGTGGCATATTATTACTGCAAGTAAAAGCTGAACAATCTGTAGGTGGGTTTATGAATACAGACAGTATTAATGGTTGTTTAAATAATTACTTGTTTGAAAACTGAAAAACATCTTGAGAGACAAATTGGATTTGAGTGTGCTCAGTTTTCAGTTAAGAAAATATGTGTGCTCTGTGGTCTGAACGGCAAATAAAGAAGACATTAATGATAGACCAGAAAATGCTTACTATATCAAAGCACTGAACACTAGCTAGTTTAACTTTTTTTAATTTAAATTAATAGGAACAGAAATATGTATTTTTAATTATTCTTATTCCCTACCCTATTTCATTTTAAACAATGTAAGTCAGCCAAGCAATATCCATTTTATTAATGCAGATACTTTCTATATTTTTTAGCTCAATAACTAAGGGTTTTCATTAATAATTAAAAAATCCCTGAAATTCTCATCTGTACCATAAAAAATGTTTCATTATTCAGATATATTTCTCATCTGGTTCATAAGTAACCTAATATTACATATAATTAATATATCATATTCTGAGATTCTGATGCATTTCTGCTTCAGCTGTGAAATGGCATCTTGTTATCTGAAGAAATGAAAGGCCAGTTTTTGGTTGCAGTTTAACTACGTTGTGAATATTCCATTTTCAAAAGATTTCTGTAGAGAATATCAGTAATTATGTGATCTAATTTCTTTATATGTAGTAATCGCTCATTTGTGAAAACAAAGCATTTCTCTCTTTTCTATGGAGAAGTAAATAAAAGTGCATTTAACATTCTAGAAAAAAAAAGGCTGTCTCCCTCTACATGGTACCTTGCGCTGGTATTTTTTATTCTTTCTAGTTAAATAGCAACTAGATCTCCTTTAAAAATAGAAAACATTAATTCCCATTACTCTACCCAAAATTACTCTCAGGTTTACTTGAATATCTTCTCAATAAGGCATAGGACTGTATATGAATCATAAAGGCTAGTAAATTAATCTTTTTTAGACTAAGCCCATCTTAATTCAGAAAGTATATGAGCCTCACATCCACTGTAACAGCAGTGTAACAGTGATTCATATTCATTAAAAAAGCCCTTTTTCATTGCCAGTGTGTTGTAAAGGATCTTACTTTCAATAAGAAGTAGGCCTAAGCCATGCATGTTTGTTTAGCACGTGGTATCAATAATCTGATTCAAGATATTTAAGGGATATATTTATTCAAACTGAGGTATGATGAATAATTCCAAGATTGCTACCTCATACTTTGAGCTTATAACTGAGAATTTGCTTTAATATTGTTATATTCCACTACAGAGAAGTTGCATTTCTAGATGAATTGTCATTTTATTGCTATAATTATGCATAATTGATCTTTTTTCCACATTTTGCAATCTAAGTGCTGTTGATGTCAATAGTATGTACACAGTGAAATGTTACATCTGTTCTGAAATGGTGTATTTGTTTTATTCTTTCAACAGAAGGAGTTTAATAGTGATTGCAAATTGAAGGAAAGAATAGAAGAAAATGGATACAATACATATGCATCCTTAAATTGGAAGCACAATGGAAGGCAAATGTTTGTTGCTCTGAATGGAAGGGGAGCCACAAAGAGGGGACAGAAAACAAGAAGAAAAAACACTTCAGCTCACTTTCTTCCAATGGTAGTAGTGTCATAGATGAAGGAACTATTTTATCAGTGCAGTTGAACCAAAGGCTCTTATGTCATTAATAATTGGTAATCTTCCTGAAGAATAATTGCAAAGAAATAGTGCAGACATCTGCTTGTTTGAAAAGAGCAGGGGAATCCTCTGAAGTTTTTGTACTAATTACTGGCAAATGAAATACTTTTATTTAGTTCAGTGCTCTATCTTAAGAGCAAGATAGAAGCTGAATCAAAGGGGATATAAGTCATTGCCAGTGTGAACGTTTTTTTTCTCTCTGCAACAGAACTTAAGGAATGTGAGACAATCTAATGAATGATCTTCGTGGGGAAAGTTATTTATGGAATACTAACTCATATCAAAGACCTTAATTGCTCATTCAAGCCTATGAACAGTTAGACATGCAAGCATTTACTGGAAGCACTTGGGTCATATGCACAAATAAAGATGCTTCCGGAGAAGCCTTGTGGAAGAATGGATAGGATTAAGAAATATAATCAAAGCAGTATCAAACTGTTCTAACAAAACGAATAGTATGGTTTGCTTGTATGTTCTAACTTCACTCCTTTTTATTTCTCTCTAAGTTATTTATTTAATAGGATGTTAAATATCTTTTTTTTTTAATTTGAAATGTTTTCCTCATTTGCTTCTTTGTTGTTTTCCCTTTTTCTCAGTACTTCACACAGGCTTGATAAGTTAAAATATCAGAACCTCGTAAGTACTGTGAGAATAGGTAATGGACAAGGCTTTAAAGGCAGAATTTAATGTGTATGATCCGTTTTGGTTTTTTTTCCTAACTCTCTTGCACTTAACCAAAAGACCAAACATGCAGTGCTTGGATTAATGGTATTGTGTGTCTTTATGTTTGAGAGGTTTTCTTACTTATTAGCACTCAAAAAACAAACTTCAGGAAATACTTGCTTCAAAGGGACTTTCTGCTATTTTTAAACTGAGAGCAGAGGCCACCTCTGTACTTGGCTATCGATGTATCTGTGTGTATATTCATCTGACTTCGACTTCAGTGTGGAATTAAGAACAAATGCATTGCAATCAATAAGAAATTTTGCAGCAAGCACTGGGCTGGAACCTAGATGTAGACAGTCCAAATCATTGATAATTCCATTGTTAAAATTAAACAGTATGAAATTTCCAAGAGTTAAATTTGGTCTTTGAAAGATGAGATAGAAACATAGTCCTGCACTTCTTATTCAATCAAAATGGCCATTCAGCGCATTTGTCCTTGTTAACAGCTTGAAGAGTCACAGAAAAAGAGTGGGAGCAATGACTAAATAAGGACTGAGGGATAGGGAATCCAAAATCATGCTCATGCATTTATCAGAGATTATTACTCACATATATATCATATATGAGAGCCAACGAGAAAGCTGTGCTGGTTTCCAGCTTTAGCATGCCTTTCATATCCACCTTAGTCACTGAAGGCTCCATATGTATAATATCCAGCACATTTTCATTAAGTGTTACTATTCCCATGGCTTAACTTGAGCAACTGCAGTATAACAAAACTAAGCATAATACAAAGTCTGTTCAATTAAAGGTACATAAGGTTTGTTTTATGTTTTGCTTTACTCTGTAATTTTATAGAGCTCTGGATAGCTCACCAATGTAACCATATTGAGATTCATTTTGTTAGAGCAGATAAATAGGAAACAGTACAACAAATAATTTGTACCACTGTCTTCACATTGTATTCCACTAAATAAATAATTAAGCCTTTGCAGTGTCTGTAGTAAGAAACAGAAGTAGTATAATATTATTTTGTTCTAAATACTTTTAAGTGATAACTATGAGAGTATATTGATGATGCAGTTTTATCTTCAATATTTCTTGTTGTGAAAAAGTCATTTTTATTTTTATTGTTTGGAAACTGTATTTTGGTACAAAGCAGAGCCTTGCTTAATGTTTCTTTTTGAGAATGTTTAATCTCTATAAAGGCTGGTGTTGTTGGAATCTTCTCTAAGTTATTTAAGTCAATGTTTAACCAGCACTTCAATCTTAATCTGTTATTTAAGTATTAGCTGTTAAAAAAAAAAAAAAAAAAATAGCTTTCCCATGAAAATACAAAGTGGTCAGACTGTATTTCCTGTCTTTAAATAAAGTTAACTCTTTTAAAACCAGAAAGTAATTCGAGACACGACATTCTAACTAATAGCTAACATTATATTTCATGGTTCTTTATCTCCAGCTTGCTTCTTCACAAATGAGGTTTTCTAGAAACAGAAATAAGAACTTCAGATTTTAAATGTAATTTCAGGTGATCAGCAAAACTTAATGACCATAATAATTGTGAGATTCTGCTGTTAGAAATTTGTATTAATAATTAGAACTGACAAGACATAGTGGACCACCCACAATGAACATTCAATGTTAGCCTGGGCAAATGCAGTACTGGATTACTACTTAAAGAACATTTAGGCTACAAATGAGGTTCTCTTGACAGAATTACCTAGTTTATATGATCAGGGGATGGTTTTGCATAAATATTATCGTAGTACTCAAAACACTATGCTGCTCAGAGGGCAAAATCGGGAAAAATATCACAAAATGTCAGGAGCCATTTCTGACATGAATTTCTTAGAATGAACCAAAACAAAATGTTCTTGAAGGAAACAATGATTCCTGCATGATTAACATATTGTAATACCCACTGGTGGTGGGAGGGGAGCAAACTGCAGACCTTTTTTCCAGAGTTTCACAGTTCCTCAACCATATACTCTGTTCTCTGTCAGACAGACTCTTGAGGAGGAAAGATTTAAAAAAGAAAAGAAAAACAAAAATCACTGAGCAACAATGTTAGCATGTTGTATTTGAATAACAGTAATAAAATATGAGGAATAGAGAATAAGACTATTGTCTTTGTTTTATTAACCTGAATAGATACTGCAAAATACATATAGAAAGGGAAAAGATACGCTGTACTACAGGATGTGGTTTGCTGCTATATAGCACTGAAACAAAACAAAAATCACTAGGACATTTATAAAGTTTCTTTAATTCTTTGCATGTGTAAGTCAGCTATCTCCACACTAATAACAACCAAATGCTTTAGATTATTCCCGTAGGTATTCAGATTCACCTAGTTTATACTGGGGAAAAAATAATGAATTTAAAGCAAGGACTTTTGATGAAAGAATGGTACATTTTAGGAAGAAGAAGGAGTACTTACGCTTCTAAAATAAACTTCGGAGAAGGAAAAATAGTTGCATTTTATGTAAGATTTCATCCAAGGCATTCCAGGTTATAAAGTTCTCTAGAGGTTAGTAAACTTAACTATACAAGTTGGTGAGTCAACATTTGTAATCCATGCCTCTGCTGAAACTGATTATCTGTGTTCACACAATCAGTTATAGCTGCTTCAAGGACTGATCTTGAAACTAATGCAGGAAGACACTGACTATTTTGAAGTGACATTTTTTACTTTCTTGAATTAGAGTGTGTGGCAGGATTCATACTCTAATTTCCTATTCACTTGGAATGAGAATACATTAACACAAAAACATGTTCTGCTACAGTTAGTCCATGTATGATTGTTATAGAATAATTAAAGCTGGAAAAGATGTCTGAAATCATCTAGCCCATCCATCAACCCAGCAGCACCAATATTGCCCACTAAACCTTGTCCCTACGTGGTGCATGAGCGTATTTCTTGAACACCTCCCGCATCAGAGATTTCACCACCTCCCTGGCCACCCCATTCCAATGCTTCACCACTCTTTCAGAGAATAAATTTTTCCTGATATCCAACCTGAGCCTCCACTGGTGCAACTTAAGGCCATTCCCCCTCGTCTTGTCACTAGTTACCTGTGAGAAGAGGCTGATCCCCATCTCACTACACACCCTTTCTTCTCATTGCAGAGAGTATAAGGTGAGCCTCCTCTTATCCAGGCTAAGCAATCTCAGTTCCCTCAGCTGCTCCTCATAAAACTTGTGCTCCAGATCCCTTACCAGCTTTGTTGTACTAATTGACTGAAACCATTTCAGTGCAACCACAAATAACAGAAAAACACATGCAAAGTTATTTTCCCATCACAGAAATGGAATATGAAAAATTATTTTGTTTTGCACCTATCAGATTAAGATTTACAGTTATGTCTACCCACTCAAAATATTTGAACCTCATTTTTAACTATGTGGGAGCCTTCTCAGACTATGTTTTGGGATTAACTATGTAGTACTGTCATTTACCAATGCAGCACAGTGAATCTCACTTATCTGGCTGATGTCTTTTCACTCACTAATCCCAGAAAAAACACATGCTGTGTCCTTTGCTCAAACCAGCAATGTAAAGAAAACATGCCACTGTGGAAGGAAAAATAAAGAAACAATTACTAAGCCTCAAGTGATTAGGAAGCAGTGATCTTTAGGTTATAGCATTTTAAATGAGGAGAATTTGGACTCCTGAAATTCCCTACCAGAACTTTTAAAGAAATTCCATACAGTGACAACTCTAAAGCTACATACTTGAATAAATACTTAAATAAATAGATATGCTGATGGAAATATCCTGCTAGTCCATTGTCAAAATATGAGGCTATGTGCATCACAGTACGTGAAAGAAAAAAAAAACA
The DNA here is from genome assembly GCF_905368555.1 of Meleagris gallopavo. Lineage (NCBI taxonomy): Eukaryota > Metazoa > Chordata > Aves > Galliformes > Phasianidae > Meleagris > Meleagris gallopavo. Next base: position 14,212,142 of record NC_139435.1, on the reverse strand, counting down.
ACACAGGTATCATCCTAGTGTATATTTCTGTATGAAATGTGGAATGACACTAATAGACAATATGGTGTAGTAGAAAAGCAGAATCTACTATTTCATCAAAGCTTAGACTCTATATCTTGAGATAATGCAGTAAAAGAAGAATCAGAATATTACAGCTTCTTTATTACTACTGCAGTAAAATGTGTGTGTGGCTTCACTGGGCTTCAGTGCAGCCAAGATCCATTAAAGACCCAGATGTACTATTTCCCCATCCAAACTACTCTGACTTGATTTAAATAATGTTATACAATTATTATTATTATTATTATTTTTTTTTTTTGATGATGAGTCTGTTTTGCTAGTTGCTAAAATAACTTCTTTAACTCTTCCCTCTGATAACAGTCTTAAGAGAAATCTAAGAAAAGGCCAAATACTGGTCTACACCTGAATTTGCAATTTTGTCAAACTGTAAACAGCTAAACAAGCAGATTTGCATACAGTGCATAATATACAGGAACCTGCATTATTCAGTGAGATAGGTATGAGTGGGAAGAGACACAACAAACTCAAAATTTTTTCTGCTGCCCAGATCTAAGGGGTCTACAGACAAAGTTTATCATTCTTTCAAAACTGTCCTGGAAGACATTAATGGCAATCAAAATGTTTTGAGCTTCTAGTATCAGTATGTTTCAGATACATTAAGAGCCTAAAAAAACCTGACTTCTTTATATTTAATTACAGAAAGACCAGTCTAGGAACTGTATAATCTTGCAAAGAGTCAAAAAGTACCTTCTAGATGTTGCAGCCAACACTGAAATCTTCCAAGCAGTACTTCTAAAAAATTTTGATTCACTCAAGAAAAATTGTATCATTATTGTTATTTACATTCTTCATTGCTTTCCTAACTGTTCTAAATACATGACCTATGCTAGTTTTTTACTAGGTCTTACTTCAGTAAGTTACACAGTATAGAGATCTCAACAGTCTTACAAAAGAAGGATCCTGGTTTGGGTCCTGACGTTCTTGCATTTCTCATTATTGGAATACAGAAGTGTACTTCAAGGAAATACAAAAAAAGTTACTCAATTTCTGTGCTCATTCCTCTTACCATACTTTTATGCTCACTGTTTGAGACAGAATATTTTACATGATAGTTTTTATTCTAACATAGAATGATTCTTACACTTCATTTGCTATCCCAACCATCCCGTTCCAACTTTCAGACTCTCAAAAATGCCCACCTAACCACTGCTCTTATGCAGATGAACACGTACACAATACTGGTCGTGCCAGCACCATTCAGACTAACTGTAGATATATAATTCATTTGTGAAATGTAGACACAGTATACACCCCAGAAAGCCAGATCCTCACTCTCTGCTCTCCATGTAATATTGATGTCCAAGAAAAGTAAAATGCATTGGCACTGTACTAGAAATAATGAAACATTCTGGCACAGGTCACTTCAAAAGTAATGCCTCCTATTTATTTCAATGGAAACTACAGCTGATACAAAGAGAACAATAACTGTATTTGATAGAGCAAAATCTCAGCTACAGAACACTATTTTACAACATAGTCACCACCACTAGCGATGCATTTTCATCAGCGTTGACCAAGAGGCTGCATGCTGCACTCCTAAAAATCCTCAGGAGTGGAGGAGACACACTGTTGCTGTCACTACTACTGAAACGCGTTATGCACTTCGTCACTGTGCTCACATCCACTATTCAATCTACATAAATGTTCAGCAATTGTTGATGGATGTCTGTGGCTGCCATTTTTCCCACTTGAAGAAATGCAGGGACACACTTTGCTTCATGTGCACTTCCATGTCAGATACTAGTCTGTCGAACTTCCCCTCTACTACTGCCTGTCACATGGCAAGAGAATATAACAGGATATTGGTGGGAAAATTCAGCCTCTACTGCCATACCGTCAACATCCGCTTCTGATATTATTGGCCAACATCATAAAATAAAAGGTATTACTTTCAAAGCAGCCCTTGTAAATTAAACAGCTGTGAAAGAGGAATGCAGTAACAAATTCTGCAAAATAATCCTGGACTGCTAATCCTAAAGGCTGAGCTCTTCCAAAAGCCACAATGCTTATGATCCTCATATGACAACACTGACATACCTCCTAGTATATACAGACATCATCCAATTTTGAGGTAAAATCTCATTTTGGAGGAAGCCATTCACTTTCCAGAATAATTAGATTTGTTCCTCAAGTATGTAGAGACTGTTTAAAACCTGAGGTGTTGATTCTGATGCCAATCCAATTGGGTTACTCTCTTATTTTGAGGAATGTTCAGTGCTGAATGGATGCCATAGTAACTACTCTATAATACGTGTGGATATGAAGTGATTTTGCAGATAGGAAAGGCTCCTTATTTTCATGCACAGAATTTAAGAACAAAATGATCAAACCGAAGCAAGGGAAATTAAAGTTTATTTGAAAAAAAAAATATTCCTAATACTAGTGGCTCTGAAAAAAATTAATTTGGAAAATTTCACAACTTCCTTTCAGAGTTTTAAGCACATAACAGTCATCAGGAATGGCTTAGGTTGTTGATTCTACAGGATGGAGGATGGACTGTCACTATTCCAAGATCTCTTACAGTAATATTTTCCCTAATTCTGTAAAGCCCATGACTAAATCTATATAAAAGAGTAAAAATAGTAGACAGGCAGATGCGGCTTAATTCTACATTCATTAACAGCAGGCTCAAGCTTAAACCTGTAAAAATGTGTAGAGATCCTATTAAAAGTTCCCACGGCTTTTATGGTTCTTTTCAACACAGGCCTTTCTATGATTCTATGACTAAAAGCAGTCCAAGTGCAAAGTTTTTCAGCATAAACTCACCCAGGAAACAACGCAAGTTGATATTACAGAGAGACGCTGTCTGGGTCTGACTCAAGCCTCAATCACACACTGATTGCAAGAAGCATGACTGACCTGGGAAGTTACAGCACGCAAAGGTCAATATCCGTGTCCTTTGGATATTTGGTAACGTGCACAAAAAAAACACCACATGAATTTCACAGATAATTATTAAATTTTTCCATGGTCCTTAAAAGAATAATGTCACAGTGAATAAATCTCTTCATTACCCCACTCGTCAAAATGTGTTCTGCCTGAATGTCTGTTGGCTACTGGATGCTGCCAAAGAACATCTACATATTTCAGCTACCAGTAACAGAAATATAAATTAACCAGTAATTAAGTTTGTTCTATTTAATGCAAAACTTTGGTCAGTTGACAGTATAATAAGTAATGGTACTCATTTCATGTATATTTTTTAATGCTTATTTTAAAGTAAATGTCGTAGCTATGAAATGATAGACTGACCCTGCTCTATTTACAGTGGGGAAAGCTCAGCTAGTCACAGTTTCTTCTTCTTATATTCTTTGTCATCACTTTATGTAAACTCTAAAACAAAGGATTGTCTAGGGAAGAGAGAAATATACAGTTCTCATAACCATTTTGTTACTACCTAGTCTCTGGAAGTGTTGCAAAGGTTCAGAATAATTAAAGTACAGGAAGAAGACGGTGGAATTAGTCTTCAAGCTAACTGTAGCTCCAACAAGGCATGAATGTACCATAAAATACAGCACATTACACTCCAAACCCAAACTCCATTTTCTTAAATTAATGCTATGCTATTATGTGTAAGATGTAAAATTATTTTTACCCCATAATCATAAATACCGCACACATACGCACAGACATTTACCACTGATAATTTTCTTCCAAATTCACTATGTTATTTTCTGTTTTTCATACCAAAGGAGCGTTGATGTTATCCCATGCTGCTACTCTCTACAGTATCAGTATGAAGTTAGCTCAATCATGCTTCATAGCTAACATTCAGAGCTCTTTTAAATCTATATGATGTCTTGTATCTCAAAATCATTACAGCAGGTGTTACTATTTTTCTGTCTGTCTGTATGTCTGTCTGTCATTGGTATCTACCAGTCGCGACAAAACACTAGCTACAGCTGCTGCTTTTATCAAAATTCTGTTGTTTAGATATCAAACAAGAAAAGATAAGCAAGGAGACATTTTCCTCTCCTGATTACAACTCTCTTGTCTGATATGGTGGAATATGACAGAGAACAATAAATAGTGTTATCATGAAAGTATCATTATGTATACATCTTATCCGTATTAGAGAGGAAGTGTCTTTATTTGTGATCCTTATTGCAGAAACAGGCTTTAAGGAGAAATTTACAAGAAAATAAACAGAAAGCTATGCAGGTATTCATGTGGAAGATTTTTTCCCTCTGTTCAATGGAAGAAACATGAGAAACAAATAAAACAGATAAAACACAATGCAGACATTCTGAAGGCTGATTCCAAAATTGCAGATAGTATCATGAGACTAGTGAGTCATATTAAGCATATCAGGGAAAATCGTCACGGACCTCTCTTTTCTAAGGGTGGTCAGAGAAAGGAAAGGATGCCAAAATGAGACGGTAGAACGATGCCAGTAGCAGTATATTCAGTTGTCAAAAGCAGCCTTTCAACAGACCTAGTACCTATGAGGTGGAGAGGGACTATTAGGGATATTGAACAAGGGGATAAACTAAAAGAGGGTAAAGTCAGATGAAACATTAGAAAGAAAGTCATTGCTAAGATGGTGGTGAGGCACTGACAAAGGCTGCCCAGAGAAATTGGGATGCTCCATTCCTGGAGGCATTCAGTGCCAGGTTTTGGATGTTGCTTTGGCAGATCCTGTCCACAACAGGAGGCTTGGTACTTGATGAACTTTAAGTTCCTGCCAACCCAAATATTTTATGTTTCTATGATTCTACAATGAATTTCTATGATTCTATAATGACAGGACTGAGCACAGATGACATCTGAGCCAAACAGCAAAAGGATATAATATTAAAGTACATGATTCTGATGGTCTTCTCTGAATAAAACAGAAACCTTTCCTGCCTAATATGATCAGAAAGTAAGAAATTGACATTTATCTGTTTGAAATAATGCATCTAAACAGGACTTCTTTATTTTATCTTCCAAAACAAAGTCACTGAGAAAAACACAGTAGTCATACAAATATAGTTGTGCTTTAGAAAAAAATGCTATGTATTTCAGAGAAGTATAACCAGAACCTGGTCAATTGTAAAGACCAGTACAAAGATCAGTGTTGTTCACAAGTTAATTGTGTCAAATGCGAGATGCAGGAAGGTGAGGATGAGTAGATAGAGAGCTACACATGGATATTTTATTAAACAAGTTTTACTGCTAGCCACTTACTTAAACAAATAGCTAGGCTACTGCTATGACAGTGCAGAAGAGTAAAATGGATCGTATCAGTATTGTGGAGCAAAACTACTTAGAAGACATACCCTAAGCCTAGCAAAGTGACATAACTGGGGTTTCATGCATAGCAGTCACTGCCAGAAACTGCTGGGCAAGTACAGGCATCATAGCACAACAGCAACAATAGGTCACTAATGTGGCTAGACCAGACATCACAAAAATTGGAAAAAAAAAAAAAAAAAAAAAGGGAATTTTGGGAAGAATGAGTTGAATTAACATTGCAGAACCTCTCAGAAAAGGTTCACTTTAAATTTTGGGCAATGCCTCAGCCTGAGGGAGAAGTTCAAATTTTCTTCAAGCCCAGTCCTAGAAGTAAGTTGTTATTTGGTTCTAATTATTAGATTAAATACGATTCTTGTTTGTTTCAGTCTCTCCCAGATGGTCTATGTTGTAAATATTTTACTGGTAACTTTATTGTGTTTTATGTAAATAAGGAGAATTTTCTTAACTTGAGCCAAATCACATTTAAAGCAGCATCATGTAACAAGGACAGCCCCAATTAAAAAGAGTACTATTGAAAAACATAGAAATCTTGTGGCTTTTCCTGTCTTTTTTTTTTTTTTTTTTTTTTTTAATTGAGCATGAAATCCACAACAGATTTCTTGCCACCTGGGTAGAACAGAACAAAAACAACTCTCACTTTATTCTTCCTTGCAGATGTATGTAAACAGTACTGTATGGATCCACAGTAGTGACAGTGGCTGTGTGCAGCAGACCATGCCTCTCCAGGCACACGACACAGAGCCCATGCCAACCCAGGTCCTTCTGCAGTGAATATTGAGGCAGTTTAACTTGCACGTTAAACCATATCTCTATCTTAGAACAGTGCTTTGAAAGTCCATTAAGGAAGAAGCTTTTCACTTTGGCAGCTGTTTTCAGACCACTCTTGTGAAGAATGACAGTGTAGTAAAGGAATGGAAGTAGTTTACAAGGTGGAAAAGGCAGAGCTGGTGTAGTCGGTGGTCATGAGACATGCCTAGATGAGGGCTTCACTTTCCTCTAAAAATTGCATCCTATGAAGACCAATAAATGGTGGAGGATAGGGAAGATCAGAAAAAAGTAATGTCATGGAGTTAACTAGATCAATCTATGCCCATGACAGGGGGGCAGTAGGCCCCTGGGCACCCTGGACCCACAGAATGGGAAGGAAGGGAAAAGGGATATGGAGATGGGAGCTGGGCTTAAGGAAGAAAAAAAAACAGCAGCAACAATCTATGGAGGAAAACTTATTTTACTAACTATGATATCGAAATACAACACAATATAATACAATCTAGTTGAAATTGAGACTAATAAATCAAATAAAATCAGAGAGAGAGAGAGTTCCTGAGACCAAGTCAAGCCTGAAAAGCTTGGAATGGCTAGAAAAGCACCCTCCAGCACCCTCTGCAAGGCAGTAAGAGACCGCCCCACCCAGAAGGGCCAGATCCCACGACTTCCACGATGTATAGGGACAGGTACCTCGAATTGGAGCATTAACACTATAACTCCCAGTGCACGTGATGCTATGATGTGGAATACCAAAAAATAAAAAACACAAAACCATGACAAGTAATGAAGTCATGGCACAAAGAAGTGGGAAAAAAAAAGCAGGAGTGTGGGAAGCAGAGTGCACAGTGGTCTGGCAGACCTGTGTTGGTGCAGTTACCAGTATTTCAACATACCACCAGCAGTGAGAAAGATAACTCCATCAGTACAAAAAGCATTTAAATGTTGACTGCAAACACTTGAAAAAGTTTAATGAGCCATGGCTTCCAACCTCATGAGCCCATTTTAGTCCCGTTCATGCATTTTATTTAAAATTCTTCTTCACTGCTAATCTTAGTTTTAACAGTACCTTTTCCAGTGTCTTGTTCTCTATGAAAAACTGGAATGAAGGTGCTTTCAGTGTTTTCCTAATAACTAATCAAACACAATAGTTTTGGTTGCTCAGCTTAAGGCACGTTACTCTTTCTTTGATAATGCTTAAGGCTCTATTTAGCATGGCAGTATCTATAGTAACTACAGTATCCTAATTTTGCACATACAAAAGAAAATGTTGTTTTTAACACTTTCTAAACTTTCTTTTTAACCCTAACTGTATTTAAGATGAGAGAAATCTTTTTCCATATATGCTTCTTTATGAACATAACCCATGCGAGTTTATAAGAAGTGTACACTTATGTCCCAGCCACTGATCAAAACCTTGATTTGTATCAGGCTGAATATTCATATTCCTGCAACTTCTGTCTAAACCTCCTACTCAGTTGTTTTCCTTTAAGCACTATATTTCATCAATTGGTATCTCATTTAATGTACGTTTTACTGACACTTAAAAGTGCTGGTTTTCATAAATGAAATACAACATGATGCTAAATGGAATGTTTATAAAATGTGATACATGCATATATGATTACTTTAGCAAACTTGTTGTCTTATTAAGAAAATCTTATTTACTTTGTAATGTCTAAGTATCCAATTAGCTAGTACTATGCTCTCATCCTGCAGTTCTGTAGCAGAAGTTATACAAGCCTGACTGGCTTGTGCAATGTTGAATTATCCTACAGGCCTCTCTGATAATAATCACAATTTTATTTGCTGCAAAGAGAGAATCAAATTTAATTTAATAATTTTTAGTGAATCCCAAATACCAAAAGATAAACAAACTTATCATCACTATGCCTAATTTGATAAACACAAATTCCCATCTCATTTCCATTGAATCTGTAAATACATTAATAATCATGCAGCTAATCATTAGGACAATAACTTGCTGTAGAAACATAAATGATAAAATCCATGCTGTTTTTTTGTTGTTTATGAATCATTAATAACAAGTTGCAAACAAAATTTGGTAGCTTATCCAGATAAAGAAACCAAGCTGAATTTCTAAATCTCTTTGAAAATTTACATTCATTTTATATTTGCATATCACCTACTGCTTTTTTCAGCAGGCTGATGACATAAAATTGACCACAAGTTTTTGTGTTCCAGCCTTTTGCCTGAATTAAAATCGATTACATAGACTTCCCCTGACAGAAGAATACGGAACAATATCAACATATCTGTTTATGGAAATTCTGTTGCTTCCTCAGTCTGAGTGTTGGACTGTCCTTTCAACGTAAAAGGCTTTTCTAAAAATTAATAAAAATCATCCTTGCTACAAATTTATCCAATTAATTCAGTTTCTGTCTTATGGGATGAAAACAATTGATCATCATCTTCTCTGTAATAACCTTCCTTGCATCTGAAACCCCTTATCATATCCCTTCATTCTTCTCTTTTCCAGACTAAACAAACTACATTCTTTCATACTTGCTTTGGAGTTCACGTTTTCCAAACTACTTATCTTCCTTACTATTCATGATAAGATATCACCAATTTATGTGTCTTTCAGACAACGTGCCGTCTCCCTCACCAATAGCAGGTAGCATGAAATAAAAGCATCCTCACTCCTCACACATTTAAAAACTTTCTGGAATGACATTTGCTTTGTGTCTATTTTGCTGTACTTGCAAAGCCAGTCCTTTCCCACACCGTATATTCATTCAGGTATATCCAGTGAACAACATTTAATTTGTTTTCAACCAGCTGCAACTTGTTTCCCTGAGACCTATGTCCCCATCTTGCCTATGGTGCAGAGGACTAAACTGGAAGCACCCAAGCACTCCACATAAATACTAACTCAGACTCAGACAATTCCCATTAAGAGCCACAGTTTCATATAGATTGTGATTCTCCTCTCCCAGCCTCCCACATTTATTTTCTACAAATCCTGTCTATCAAATCCAACTACTGCTGACAGGTTTGTTGCTGGGGATCCAGAAAGTAAGAGTCAATCTAAATTGGCTGGGTTTCCATATAAACCTCATGTAGGCAAGTGTTTACTTCAGTTACTTTACTCTAACATGTAACACATGTAACTTGTTTACTTTATTCTAACACTTGCCAAGCCAGAGTGTCTAGCAAACAGCCAACATAATCTATAATAATCTAAAGCAAACCTACACATCCTAGGTATCACATTTTACACATCTAGAAATAACTAGTTAGCATGTCTCCAGTAACAGGCCGTTTTCTGATTATTAGCTCTATTATTATATAATAAAAACAAATAAATCAGAAACATCTGCCATAGTTACTGAGGTCAGCACAAGAAAGGTCTTAGAGTTTTTCCTTCCCTGTCTTCAGAAAGAAGTGATCAGAGGCATATCTGTGAATTACACTATATACAGCTCATGAGCATGCCCATGGTTGTTCTCATTTTTTAATAAGAAAATACAAATCACAGGGCTGAAAACTCCAGCAATAATTCCACACCAATGTCATTAAAGAAACAAAAATTTCAAGATGAAATACAATAACACAAGAGCAAACAGTTGTACATGGTCAGACCAAAAAAAAAAAGAAAAAAAGACATTTTTGGAAATACAGTTACATCATACCTCACAGGTACTGTAAAGCATTTGAAAGAAAGTCATCAAGTAATTATGAACTCCTGCTACTGACAATTCAACTGGAAAAAATCTAAGAGTTTACTTTCTCAAGAGACAAAGACTTGAGTACTTATCTAAAACTCAACAGAGAAAAAAACACACACAATCAAATTATCACTGTATGCCATGAAAAATTTTGTTTGAGAACAATTATTTTCTTCTAAATTTTTTATCAAAATGCAAATAATGTTTCACTAGATTTAGTAAACAAAAATCCAGATGTCAGAAGTGAAAAAGAATATTGTTCAATCAACACTGCTCATTAAAAACAGACAGGCATTACAACAGCTTACTCCGAGCACCACTATGCTTGGAAGAAGGGATCTGGATGTTGGCAGGAATTTTGAATTCCATTCTGTCATCATCCATATGAAGATATGCCCTATTTGGACCAATTAATAGCTGCTACTTATGCTTACATCAAGCTACTGTAAATATAAAGAATATCCTGGAACCAAGGAGCAAAACCTAGGACATTTTCAGTCTCTGAAAACATCCTTATCTTTGAAATGAGTACAAGTTTTCTCTTGCTTACTTCTTCCCCAGCTGCACAAATTTGATCAATTGGCTCTACAGTAGCAATCCCTCACATTATTACAAAAAGTGACTAGACTAGTATGGCTCTTTTCCTCCCTGAATGGGTTTAAAAAGTAAAAGTAGGCCTAAAGTGAATGGTATTTTAAGTATGAAGCACTTAGCCAAACTCCAACATTATCCATAATGGACTGGATATACCTTGTGAACCCTACTCTTTAGTGGATGATACACATGTATGGCCAGGAGAGCAGTGGAATCAAGGACACCTCTTCCCCCCATCAGAGTTACAAGCTGGCCATCAGGAATCCCACTATACCTGAAATTCTTCCCCTTAAATTTTTAGGGAGCTCAAATCCTTTATTCAAGCTTTGAACTCTGTTCCTAATCCCAAGTGCAAAGAAACCACCTCTTTTACCCATTATCCAGAACTGGCCACTATGCAATTACAAAAAAGATTTTACAAGGTCTTACTCAGCCTTCTTTTCTTTAAGCTGAGACTTCTACACCTGTATCCTGAAGCACCAAACTACACACCAAGTGTCTTTAACTAATCACATTTTTCCCAAAAATAATCAGAAGTGTTATTTTTCATGAAAATATTTACCCTTTTTTGTGTTGCTTAGTGATTATTTTTATTCCAAAGGAATACTTGGAGGACTTATTTAGTTGTCTGAATACGAGCACGTGATTAGCTGCAAGCTCTTTAACATTTTGTAAAATTTGTAGATGAAGAACTGGTTGCTGAATGCAAGAACTGCCTTATTGAAACCTGCTTGATGCTGAAATAAAGATGCCAAATTAAATGCCCCGATGTAATTCTATATCTTTAATTGCAAAATGACTACCAAATTTTGCAATTACTTAATGTTGAATTTAAGGGCTCTTCTGCTATTTTTCAGATTGTCCTTCAAGTCATAGGAAGAGCTACTGAAGAGCTATAAAACCTCAAATAAGGAAAGGAGGTTAAATAATATGAAACTTTTATTTTATTTGGCCCTGACAGATTGAAATTCTCTTTCTTGCCTAAGCTGGGAAGAACAGGGGAATACTCATATTAAATGTATTATTACAGCCTTATGCTTCACTTCTGAAGAGCAACTGTTGAGTGCTAGATCCTTGTGTCACCTCAAACCAAAAGCTATCTCTATTTGAAATATTTACTGTAGAAGACAGGAAATCTGTTTGCAATCTTAACCACAGAAGAAACTTTTCAAAAGATGTCTCTAGTGCTTAAGCAAGCAGATAATCTTGTGGATAAGGCACAGGACTGGAATTTTGACCTCAAATCTCAGTTGCCAGAGTGGCTATACATGACCTTGGCAAGCCATGTAAAGACAGATATAAAAAAAAATCATCTAAAATAAAAATTCAAGAGTATATCTGCAGATGATGGGTGCCTGGATAAAATGCTTTAATCTAAAAATATTAACTTGGCTGCTGCTCAAATTTCATAGGCACTGAGATTCCCTAAACAGTATTTGTTGTAATTCTTAGCAGGATCCACTATGTCAGTTTTAAGCTCCCTCCTAAGCATCGTTTTCTTTTCTTCAGTTAATCTCACATCTGCAGTATCAAAACTACGAAAATATCATAGAGATGGTTTATCATAGGATGGTTTGGGTTTGCAGAGACCTTAAAGACTGTCTAGTTTCAAACCTCTGCCTTGATATAGGTTGTCTCCCTCTATAGCAGGCTGCCTTGAATGCCTCCAGGAATGGAACATCCATAGCTTCTCTGGGTAGCCTGTGACAGTGCCTCACCACCCTCTGAGAAGAATCTCTTCCTAAGGCGTAATCTAAATCTATTAGTCTAATCTAAATCTTTTAGTTTAAAGTCATTACCTCTTGTTCTATCACTGAAAAAAGAATCTCTATCCAGTCTTCTTGTTGGAACCCTTTAGGTACTGCTGCTTTCTTCCACAAAACGGTGAATGGAAAAACTAATATTTTCTTTATCTGTTGTTCAGAGCACTGTTTGTTTCTCAGATTGTATGGCACTTTTAGGTATTCATCTATCCCTGTGGAATGAACTCAATTTTTGTCAATCACATTTCATTTGCAATTACTAGAGAAACAATAAAATAATTTCAGTGTAAAAGGCAGAAGCCCCTTGAAAGCTCCCCAAGGAAAGAACAGTGACTACTGGTTGTAAATCTTTGTTTCTGGTTCTTAGAATCATAGAATCAGAAGGTTGGAAAGGACCTACAAGATCATCTAGTTCAACCATCCCCCCATCAACACTGCTATCACAAGTCACTAAACCATATCTCGCAGTTCCTCATCCAGATGTCTCTTGAACACTGCCAGGGACGGCCACTCCACCACCTCCCTGGGCATCCATTCCAGTGCCTGACCACTCTCTGAAAGAAAAAGTTTTTCCTCATGTCTAATCTAAACCTCCTCTGGTACAACTTGCGGCCATTTCCCCAGATCCTGTTTGTTGCCTGGGAGAAGAGGCCAAACTCCTCCTCATCACAATCTCCCTTCAGGAAGTTGTAGAGTGCAATGAAGTCTCCCCTGAGCCTCTTCTTCTCTAGACTAAACAATCCCAGCTCCCCCAGCAACTCCTCATAAGATTTGTGCTGCAGACCTCTCACCAGTTTCATTGCCCTTCTCTGAACACATTCCAGGGCCTCAATGTCTTTCTTGTAGTGAGGGGCCCAAAACTGAACACAATACTCAAGGTGCGGCCTCACCAGTGCTGAGTAGAGGGGGATGATCACCTCCCTGCTCCTGCTGGCCACAATATTTCTAATACAAGCCAGGATGCCATTGGCCCTCTTGCCCACCTGGGCATACTGCTGGCTCATGTTCAGCCGAGTATTAACCAACACCCCCAGGAACCTTTCCTCTTCACAGTCTTCCAGCCACTCAGCCCCAAGCCTACAGCACTTGTGGCCAAAGTGCAGGACATGGCACTTGACCTTGTTGAACCTTATCCCATTCACCTCAGCCCAGCAATCCAGCTTATCCAGATCCCTCTGAAGCGCCTCCCTACCCTCAGGCAGATTGACACTACCTCCCAGTTTGGTGTCAACTGCAAACTTACTGAGGGTACACTCAATCCCCTCATCTAGGTCATCAATAAATATATTAAACAGGATATTAAACAAGATGGGCCCCATTATCAACCCTGGGGAACACCTCTTAAAATGGGACACCAGCTGGACTTAGCTCCAATAACTACTATCCGTTGGGCACGGCCCTTAGCCAGTACCTTACCCAAAGAAGGGTATACCTGTCCAGGCCACAGGCAGCCAGTTTCCCCAGGAGAATACTGTGAGAGACCATGTCAAAGGCTTTGCTGAAGTCTAGGTAGGCTACATCAACAGCCTTTCCCTTGTCTGCCAGTCTGGTCTACCAGTCATAGAAAGAGATGAGGTTGCTCAAGCATGACCTGCCTTTCAGGAACCCATGCTGGCTGGGCCTCATCCCCTAGATACCACGCACTTGCCAGGCCATCTCATTCAAGATGATTTGCTCCATAATTTTCCCTTAACTTTTCCTTAACTTACTTAATAGTAGCTTCCCTAATTTACTTAATAGTAGCTAGTTGCCCTTGACTCATATAAAAATTCGATGATGCCCGTAGCCCTACTATAGGGCCATTTGGTGGATTATTAGATGCTTAGACTAAACTATGTGTTAGATCATCTGCTAATGAAGTCAAAAATCTATGTTCAGGTCTGTTCGCTTTTCCTGCACTACAACATGTCTTCCAAGATTAAAGGCTGAAATGGGAAGGTTCCTCTTGAAAATTTGAGCTTCATTGCAGCTTCATGCAAGAAGCTAAGTCTTTCCTAACACTTTGTTCTTCATGTATTGCAGCCTTTTCTTCCTACCACAAGACAGGATTATATGTGGCAGGGGTGTTTTTCAGGCTCCCAAGAGTAAAATCCCAGGTAGTTTCAGGTTAACACTAAACTCTGCAGAAAATTTTCTCAACCTGAAATGTTTATCCTGAGAAGACAAGTGTATTTCCACTGCCTATAGGGGGGGGAAAAAAAAAAAAAGAGTTGCAGCTCCTATGGAAAAGTACTGGCTTTATGATGTGCCACTTCCTTCCATAGAAAGAAAACTTTCATAATCTTGATAGGAACTTCTGTGAGAAAAAAAATAGCAATTAAGGTGTTGTTTTTTAAAATTACTACTTCTCTAAGTTTACCTGTTATTTCAAACTTATTTCATGTGTTTTAATGGCAGAGAGCACTAATGGATGCTTTCTACTTGATGATCTCAACAAAAGATTAATCTAAATAAAGAGGTTTAAGCAAATTTACAAATCTTATATCAAAGCTCTAAAGTGCAACTCCTCCACTCTTACCCGAAGGAGGTCTTTATAGGTTTTATAAGACATTGTGTTTTACAAGCCCCTCTTCGAATGCTGTGTTTGATACAGTTGTTCAACGCTTAGGAACAGTACATTGTTACTGGATGTTCGTCCCAATTCAAAATACCACAACATTAAACATTTTCAGCCGAACATAATATTTAGAGAACGTTCCACATGTTTGGCCCACAGAGAAGAGGTTATAACACTATTGCAATTACATCCTCTACAGATGGCACATGCTGTATGGATTACAGCAGTGCTTGTTCTGTTGCTGTGGACTTGGTTTGAATTGTCTGTGAAACGCTGGAATCATAAATCAGTTCTTCTCCCTCTCAAAGGAAAAAAAAATATTTCAAAGGGAATTTTGTGCAAAATGGCAAGGGTCAGTGAAGCTAGGGGAATCTTCCACTTTGTATCAAGAAGAGAATGACTTCTGAATAAAACAAAAAAAAGGAGACCTTTGGATTAAACTGGCTCTTTTCTCCTGAACTCTTATATCAGAAAGAAAATCACCATTGGAACAACGAGGAAGGGAAGGCAAACATTATTCAGCCACATCTTGTATAGATCTCCAGGGATGGCTATTGTCCTCAAGAAAATCTTTGTCAGTATCAGTGGAAGACTGAGACAAATTCATTATCTTACACATATTCATTAAAGCAAAACTGTTGACGGTTAGAAGAATAGCTAAATATTATAACAAAATGGTATTCAAGCTAAGTGTTGAACCAGATGACAAGGTAACATCATGCCTTGATCAATCTTTATATAACTAGTTTGGTGTGTGGCAACATTAAATGCCAGTTATTCTTGCTAACATTTATCTTTATACACTAAGTGATCAGTAGAATTATTGTACATAGCAAAAACCTTGTGATAAAAATGTGAAATTATTTTTGAAAAATTCTGTCTTTTAATCTTGATCTCATGTTGCAATTATTCCCAGATCTTATTGTGGTTTCCTGCACAAAATTACATCCTTAAGCACACCAGCCCTGCGTTTACTACAGACATAGGACAATAAAAAGTCAACAGCAGGAGACAATATGTTTTATATGTGCAGTTAACATTACACAGTGCTGGAAAATATTGGCAAGTGGCATTTAATTATGGTACCCCTGAATTCTTTAAAAATGTCACACAGTGCACAAAGTCACAAAGAATTTACATACTGTAGCTACTTTTAAGAACTACTTTCTGAAGTTACAGATTTTGCATCTGAGAATGCAATTTCAAGATATTCTAATTTTGCTAATACTATTATTCTTCTGTGTTTGTATTCTTCGTTAATTCTTCGCTAAAAACAGTTCCAGCTAATAATTGCATGGCAAATGGTTTCATTTGAGGCTATATAAATAACTCCAGAGAGAAGTAAATCCAACACTTTTTTTTTTTTTACCATGTTGGCTCTGTATGCAGAAACTATATTCTACCTATTTCATATCCTGAAAACTGTTCTAACAAGAAGTCAAACTAGATTAGCACAGACTTATCTCTAACTAAATGCAATAAAGCAAAAACCAGTTGACAGCAATCTGCTGTTTTCATAGCTTGTGCAAGAATCATTTGATACATCAATATAAAGAAAAAAGTGAGATGGTAAGCACCTTCTAAGAAATTGTAAAGACTACCTACACTGTAGCATGCCAGTGTGGAGTGTATTCCCTAACTGTCTGAAACAGTCTAAAGCATGCTTCAAAAGCCCTTGAAGACACTAAAAGATCTTCTAGAAAATCTTTGATCAGAAATTTTCGGCTGAAGATGAAAATGCCAGAAGGGGATCACTATAAAATACTTTATACTCATTTATTTAAAATGTTTCCACCTACAAAAAATCATCTAAAGGAATGGGTTTCACTTTCCATAGATTGTTTCTTACAGCTCATAGTTTTCTCAGTTTCATTACTTAAATTTTTGGAATAGGATGTGTGATAATCTCACAAATTCTGAGAACTTGATAATGCTATACTTTCAATTGTTTGAGCGTGTCTTAAAGCATACTGCCTTTACTTTCACTGAGCACTGCAGAGAGCATTACATCTCCACCACTGTTTAATAAACAACCATTTTTGTTGCTACTTTGGGAGAAATGCGCTGTTGAGCTATTAATAGACTCAATACTGCTAACTTTTGACTCACACATGGAGGAAGAGGCCAACATTTTTTCACAGCAGCCCCATTTCAAATCTTAAAACAGACTTCCATAGACAGTTTGACTTTATTGACAACATTTTAGTTTTGCCAGATTTATTTAAAAATAATGACATTTGTCTCATTGCAAAAACTTCAGAAAAACAGCCATTCTTGCCATTTTCTTCTTAATTTTCTTATTACTACCAGGACTGCACATAACCACAAAACTGCTGTTGGCAATTCAGAAGCACATCTTCTCCTGCCATCTGGAGATGTGGAGTGTGCACAACATAAGGCCACGTCCATGGGGTCTACAGTTCCCATTTGCCCCTCCTGCTGAATACATGTTGAATAGCTGAATAAAAACTGTTGGGATTTCTTTTGTCTTTGATTGTTGGTTTTGTTTTTTTGTTTGTTTTGTTTTGTTTTAGTAAATATACATTTGGCTTCAGTTTTAAAAAGAAAAAAAGGAAAAATCTTTGACCAGACTCTTCTCTGACGTGAGGTACTGTTCCACTCAGTTTATGGCACCTGTGCTGATTTATACTAGGATCTAGTTCAGCATGTCTGTGTTAGCTCCAAGCCAGAATCTGAATCCGTGTTGAGTCCTGCACAATGAAAGCTGCAGAAGGAGCATAGTGAAAAAGACATCACCATGTGGGAAACTTGGTATGCGTTTTGTCTTCCTGCCTCACAAAGAAAAACTGGTGTTTTCTTTGCACACAAGAAGGTGCTTTCAAAGGTTAAAATGAAATTCATAGAATATTAAGACAGTATTGATTTAAAGTTACATAAACCAAATACATTTTTAGAAGATTTATGTTCCTCATCCAGAAAAAGTAATGAAAAGTTCTTTGTGATAATCTTGCACTAAAAGCAGAGGAAAAGAAAAGAATTCCAGCCTGCTAGGCACCTCCTGGTGTGTACTGGCACTCATCAAACAATACAGTTCAAGGAAAACTCTCCCTTTAACATAATTATAAATAAATACATAAATAAATGCCACTGGGCATTTTCTACTATTGTAAAGTATGTCCTGAACCAGGTATTTCACAGAGAGTATTTGTGGTTAGACTGGTATTCCAAAGCCAAATCTTTCTTTTCTTCTTTTTTTTTTCCCCAGATATTAATTTAGTCAATTATGGCAGATTTTAAAATATTCTTTTTTTCTGTATTTATTTACACTCAGATGAAAATGAATTACAATTTCAGAATGCGCTTACACATTTGTTCAGTCATGTAGAAGAACCAATTCAGTAATACAAGTTAGATGAATTTCCTCCTACTGGAAAAGCAGGATGCCAATATTGATCCTTACCATATGAACTGATATCAACCAGCCTGGCATTTGCTTATGACATCTGGAAGAATGGTATATTCCTTTGTAGGAATAATGCTGTAATGCTGTGGTTCTATCTTACTTTAATTACAATGGACAGTCTGTCAAACTGCAAAGATGTAAACAGTTATACTTTGCTTTGATCCTTTAACATGGTTCTATCTCATTAAATACATACATTTGCCATTTCCACTTCCTTTTCAGAGATTATATATATATAAATATTCCTTTCCTACATGTTAATTAAATAAAATGTGTGCTACACTGGCAGCTCTTTTCTGAAGAATTCTTCACTTGCTAGTTCAGATAACATACATATACATATATGCACATAGATTACTTTTCTGCACATGATCACATACTATTTGAATACTTGCAGCAAGTTAAATCTACAAGAATCCTTTGCAGTCTTAAATGTAAAGCAGCTTTACATCTCCAACATGTGCAAATTGCACTGAAATATTATGGCAGTGAGCCATAATAAAAGTGTGCATTAATGGTTACAGCTAAAGCAGAAATAAATCTTTTTAATATTGCAAATTGGCTGATGATTTTTACTGATAGTAGGTGCTGCTACTGTCTTAAACTACAACTGGAAGGGCAGGACAATTTCTTAGGACAAAAGGAATCCATCAAAAAGGACTGAATAAATCAAGAAGCTGGAGAAGAAAAATGGTTAAAAAAAAAAAAAAAAAAGGAGAGAATGTATTCAAAATGCTAGTTAATTTCTATCATTCATCTGTTGGTCTTTATTGTTCATAATGAAAAGATACAGCACATGAAACTCTGAAGAGTTCAATGAAATATGTTAACAGTAAACTGCACTTAAGACTGATTAATCACGTCAAGATGTACAGCAGTGTGCTGTTAAGCCACTTCTGAAGATCCTGAAATCTCTCAGCCTTTGGTCTGCAGGCTCACATTACATTCAAGAAGTATACCAGCAATCTGCTAATGCACACCCGTGTTGTGGCTTATTATTATATGTCCCAGTGCAACTTCCACATGTTCCAATTTTAAAGCTATGTGACATTTTTGGTTGGGTAAGTTGTGGCTAAGCATGTGCAAGAACAGGATTTTTTTTTATTTTTATTTTTTCCAAAATGATGCATTTAGTTATTTTAAAATGTCTATTTCCCCAAATAAAAGTACAAGTCTATAACCAATACAGGGGAGATTGAGAGGTCCTGCAAAATTTCAGTTTGAAAAATAGTAAAATGTTTGAGTTGGAGACGTGTGGGAGAACATCTGAAAGCTGTAACTTTTTATTTTTTTAAGTTTTATTTGTGTTTTTTCATTTGCACTACTGTAATTTTTTTTTTAAAAAAAAAAAAAAAAAAAAAAAGAACCAAATGGATTTCTCAAATATTATGAAAACAAATGTGCTGATGGATTAAGTACCTAAGTGTTAGGCTGGGAAAACATTTTTATGACCACACTGCAATTCCCTGTAAGTATGAATTTATAGTGGAAACACTGAAAGCATTAACTGTTACAAAAACTCTATAAATGAAGAACTTCATGCTTGACAAAGTGACCTACTGGATAGCAGAGGTACTGCAGATTGAATAATCCTTGGCTTTCATAAGTTTTTCATGTTCTTCTATCTAACTTTCTCAGTTATAAATTGAAGAAACACAGACAGCAAAATAGACTGATAATCTCCAGCACAAATGTATTATACTCGGTGAAAAGTAGTAATCTAGAATACTTATCAGTCCTTCATTGCCAAATGAGAAAATACTTCAAATGAGGACACATGAGGGCTATGTCCTGAGCTTGTAACTATTTAATATTCATTTAAATTTAAATATTGACTACTGAATTACAAAGTACACTTACCTGAGAGACTCTTCCACATACTCATTTGTATTGACAGGGATGCAGACAATGCAGAGGATTGTGAATTCAATCTGAACTTGGTAACTGGAGAAGTTATTTAAATCTGTAAATAGAATTGAGCAGAAAAAGAGTGAAAAATATTCCCTACACTCTGGCCATTCTTTGCTTCAAAAATATAATGTTCTCTCTTTCCTTCTACTTACAAAGCTATGGGTTTCATACTCGCTCCCTGTAGAAGAGATAGCTGACCCACAATTGTTGTATATTTAAAAATAAAATTGGAATCTGTGTATTTCTGCTCTTCTCTGATTCTATAAAAAACTGGGGAAAAAAAAGTACAAGTTGCTTCAGTGTATGTTGAATGATTCACACTTCCGAAGGATTTGGCCACACAGAAATGGAAAATAGAAATCCCAAACAAAGCACTTGTTTTTTATACAATAAACAAGTACAGCAACTTTGAATTTCTGTAGTATTTAAAGGTGCTCTTTATTTACCTAAAATCTAAATAAGAGGTACTGGAATAGCAAAGTCTTCCTTTAACAAAAATAATAATAATAATAAATCCTGGTCATGGCTAAATGTGAGAATAACTTTCATGTTATTTTAATCTATTAAAAGTACAAGAAATTTATTTTATTTTATAATATTAACAATACTGTTAACATTGACAGTTAACGTTCTGCAAATATTATTCTAGTAGACAGCAATTTGCCTGAAAATAGATTTCCACATATGCTGTAAAGCATCCTAATTCTTTACCTGAAACCTAGGATATTCAGAAAGAAAAATGTTCAGAGAACAGAATGGCATAAACACATTCACACATTTTCACATCCATCCATACAAATATATTTGAAAATATGTAGGTTGCTCCGAAAGTAATGCCTTCTATTTATTTCCGTACAAAGAGCACAATAACGTTATTTGATAGATCAAATTCTCAGCTATAAAATACTCATTTTTTGACATAGATACCACCATTAGCAATGCATTTTTGCCAGAGATGAACAAAAGCCTGCATGTCATGCTTGTGAAAATCTTCACCAACAGATGTGACCCACTTTTGCTGTCACTACTGCTGAAATGTACCACCCACCACCTCGTGGTGCTCACAATCCACCGTTGGGCCCCCATAAACATTCAGCAAGTGTCAGTGAATGTCAATGGCTGCCATTTTTCTGTATGGAGGAATTCAGTGACACACCTTTGCTTCATGCACACTTCCATGTCAGACACCGTTCTGTCAGACTGCCCCTCTGCTGCCATCTGTCCTACAGCAACAACACAACAGAACATTGCTGGAAGGTTCAGTCTCTACTGCTTATCCCAGTGTCTGCTTCTGATTTCATGGGCCAACATAAAAAAATTTTCACACCTTCAGAGTGATTCAATATGATTCAACAAACACATGCAGGGGAAGTATCATGGTTCTTGTTCCATAAACTTACAAGCACATTGCAAACGGTCTCACAAGAACTTCTAGTCAGTGCCCTGCAAGTCAGAACCAGCTCTTCTGTTTACTGTTCCTGAGTGATGCTTTTCAGACTCAATTTTTAAAGTATTCAGTAATGGAGATCAAATAATTATTTCAAGAAAATGCTCCAGAAAATGGTTTGATGAAAATCTCAGGTATCTCAAATATAATGTTAGCAATTTTTTCCTTCATTTGTCAATTTTTTTTTTATTTTTTTTTTTTTTTTCCCAATTATGGGACTATAGATACTAAGCTGCACAGACAAAATCTTGCAGGTTGGTCCGATGCAAATTCACCAGAACAGCAGAGCAGATGTTCCACAAAGTGCCTACCTGAGAATTAAGCTACTGAAGCAAAGGTCTATTTTACTGTTCTTAGATGATGTGACAGAGTTTTACCTCAATTAACTTGCTGTATGAGTTATTGCAGAGCCCACACTCCATGTAAGAACTTAATCACTCAGTCTTGGCTAAATTAAAAGCTACATAACATGAAGTGGTTTAAGCCAGTTTTCAGCTTACAAAACAATTTAACATTGAAGCAAGAAATTAATTTCAGTCTCCTGAGAATATGCACATATTTTTAATTTTTTAACTAGAAAAACCCCAAACTGCTTGCTTAATAATATAGGAAAGAATGAGCACATTATTTCCATGACTTTTTATTGAACTGAAATCATTAGCTTTTATTTCCAATTAGTTACTGGCTTCTGTCATTCTATATCTTCCTTCACTGAGTAAAATGAGAAAAAGACTGGCAATGGAAAAAAAAGCAACTTGCAGAATATTTAAAGCTAAAAATGACTGAACTCAGACTGAAATTGAAAAAGTTAAAAGCAAAAAAATTGACTTAGTAATCATTAGTATATCTGGATATGCACAATATTCAGTACCTACTGGCAAATCCAGATGTTACAGACAGCATAGCCAAGATCAGTTAGTCCAGAACGTTGTGTTTTGTGAAAGGATGGAAGGACTCTTTATTTAACTGTGAGTCCACACAAACATTGTGGTTATCATGTTTATTTTCTTTCTAGGAGAATGAGGGAGGGAAGCAATCCTGCTTTAAAAGTGAATTAAAAATGACTCACAGAAAATAGGCAAACGACAAAGCAAATGTAAAAAGATGCAAAGAAAATAGAGAGAAAATTCAAACAGAAAACAAATAGGTGAAAGAAAAAGGAAATAGAAAGAAGTCTCTGCATTTGTTATCCCTGGGATGTCCCTCATGCTTTAAAATAAGCCTATGCTGTTTGGTTTTTTTTTTTCAGCGAAAACAATTCTCCCACATACTTCACAATAAACTGATTATTTTATTTTCTAAAGTGTGTAACCTTTCAATGCTAACTTCCTCAACTGCTCTAAAGTACAGGCAATATGAGTACTTTTTTTTTTTTTTTGCCAACACTTTGAACAACAGGTCCATGCAATTGAAGCCACTTTCCAGTTTGACATGGAAAATGTTTCTGGTTTTAGCATGTAATCAAGAAACTGAAGCTGCAGAGACTGCAGTCAAGGCTGTGCCCACACCACCTGCTTACCACTGTCCTTTGCTAACAGGGGAAAGTATAATTCCAGAGTCACAGTACAAAACTACATCAAATTTGAAATATGCTGTAAATTATGATTGAAGACTGCATGTGCTAGCATGAACGATATGATAATGCACAGAATTCCTAAAGCAAACTGCTCAGTATTGAATGAGCTGTCTCCTTGCCATGGTCTCAAAGGAGTTGCCATGTGTCTGACAAGTAGAGAAGAGACATTCAAAATAAGCTATAATGTACTTGATAAATACCAGAAGCTGATCTACTGAGAATTAATATTGTTGTATGTGTGCATCTCTTAGTTACACATGAAGAAATATGATTCACTCTCTCACATCCATTTTCTTCTGTCTTAGCAATAGACAGTGCTTGGAACTGTTCATGTGTTCTCCTATATTATATATCATATATACATCTTGGTCTATGCTAAAAAAAAATCAAGGTCAAAGAAAGATATCTGGTATTTAAATTAGAAGTCACTGAGTTTTATAGTGGTTATTCACACTGCAATTTCACTGTTATAGACACATCCATGAGAAAGAGAGAGAGAAAGAGGGAGGGAAGGAAGGAGGGAGGGAAGGGAGGAAGGGAGGGAGAATTGTCACATATAAGTTTGTTATAATCAGGTTGAAAAATGATAATCAGTATTTTCATCTCTGAACTTTTGGATGTCATAATCTACCCTAGTCCTAACTGAGACTGCACTGGGAGAAGTAGTTACTGAAACACTGTGCTAGTTCAACTGGTGTGAATGGAGCTATTCCAATAGCTGTCTCCAAGTAACTGCTGAGCATAATTTGGCAGCTAGAGCAGTGCAGAGATTACTCTCCAAAGGGACTTTGCAGATCTCTGCCTTGTTTTTAGGGTTAAGACAATTTACTAGTGCAGACACGGGTCATATGTGATGGTTGGAAACAATATCAATCCTTGAAAACATTCTTGGTTGGTTTTAATTTTCTGGGACAAATGTAGCCAAAGCGCCTTAAATCCTTTAACTAATGACTAACATTTGTTTTAAGGTTACTCAGGAAAAAGACTAATAGAGAGAGAAAGTAACCTGCTGAGGGAGATAAATGTTTTTTTATGAATAAGACTTAGGTAGTTGGGAAGCACACGTACTAAATGGGTGCCCTGGTAACAGGACACTGAGAAGGTGGAGATTCTGAGTATCTTCTTTACTTCAGTCTTTACTACAAAGACAGCCCCTTTGGAATCCCAGACCCTGGAGGTAACATAGAATGTCTAGGGAATGGAAGTCTTCCCTAGGACTGAGGAGGAGATGGACAGAGGGCATCTAGCCAAAATCAACATACACAAACCATGGGTCCCAATGGGATGGATCCATGTGTGCTGAGGTAGCTGGGAGAGGTGGCTGGTGAACCACCATCCATTATCTTTGAAAATTCTTGGTGAATGAAAGAAGTGCCTGAAGACTGGAAAACAGCTAATGTCCACCTTAGTCTTCAAAAAGAAGATCCAGGATGCTACAGGCCAGCCAGTTTCAGCCCCATCCCTGGAAAGATGGTGGAGCATCTTGTTCTGGATGTCATTCCCAAGTGATGGGAAGAGAAGATTATCAGGAGTAATCTGCATGGATTCACCAAGGGGAAATCATGCTCAACCAACATGTTAGCTTTCTATAATGTCATCCCCATCTGAGTAGATGGAGGAAAAAGCAGTAGAGGTTGCATACCTTGACTTCATCAAAACATTTGGCACTGTCTCCCACAACATCCTTTGTACAGGGACTGCTGAATCACAGCCTAGACCTCTGATTAATCACCTGAGTCAGCCATGGAGCACAGGTGAAGGCAATTCACCTGTGCTGATGGAAGGGGTGGAGCCTGGCTCCACCTCTCGTAGACCCATTTAAGAGCTGACTGCCAGTGGGGAAGGGTCTCTTTTGGAGATTCACTCTACTGGAGTTTCCCACATGAGCACAGGTTATGGGTGAGTATACCTATCATTTCTATTTCCTGCTTTGGTATAACAATGTTGTAGCCAAGCTCTCTTTTATACCATAATAAATGTATATTCATTATTTGTACTATCCTTGTTACAAAACTTACAAAACTTAGAAAGTACAGGAGAGATGAGTGAACAGTGAGGTGAATTGAGAACTGGCTGACTAGCAGATATCAGGGAGTTTTTATCAGTGGTGCAAAGTCAGGTTTGAGGTCTGTAACTAGCAGCATTCTCTAGGGTTGGTGCTGGATCCAGTCGTGTTCAACATCTTCATCAGCAACCTGGATAAAAGGGTACTCCACCCTCAGCAAGTTAGCTAATGATACAGAGCTGGGAGGTGTGGCTGACACACTGAAAGACTGTGCTGTCATTCAGCAAGACCTGGACAGATAGGACAGTTGGGCAGGGAGGAACTTAATGGGACTTAACAAGAGCAAGTGTAGAGACTCGCACCTGGGGAGAGATAACTGAATGCTTCAGTACAAGTTAGGGACTGACCTGCAGGAGAGGAGCTCTGCAGAGAAGGAAGTTTGTGTTCTGGTGAACAACACATTGGCCATAAGGCAGCAGTGAGGCATTGTGGCCAAGAAGACCAATGATATGCTGGGATGCATTGAAAAAAAGTGTGGCCAGCAGGTTGAGAGAGTGATCCTCCACCTCTAATCTGGTCTGGTGAGGCCACATCTGGAATACTGTGTCCAGTTCTGTGGTCCCCCATTCAAAAAAGACAGATCTCCCGAAAAGGAGCTCAGCAGAGGGCCACAAAGTTGGTTGAAGGTCTGGAACATCTCCTATATGTGGAAGGACTGAGTAACCTGAGTCTGTTTAGCCTGGGGGAAAGAAATGGAGGGAAAATCTGATTAATGTTTATAAATATCTAAAGGGAGGTGGGAGGAAAATTGATTTGGCCAGGTTATTGAACATGTAAAATTCCATATAAAATGCAGAAGAACTTCTTTACAGTAAGAGTGATGGAGCAATGGAACAGAGAAGTTGTAGAGTTTCCTTCCATAGAGATATTCAAGCTCTATCTGGATGCCAACATATGCAACCTAATGTAGGAACCTTCTTTAGCAGTGTAGTTGAATTCAATTCAGGTCCCTTCTAACTCCTGCAATTTGGTAATTCTGTGATTACTTGCTAATATATATTCTGTTGCTGCATCACACCCACTGAACGGTAGTGGGACGGAGAGGACAGGAGAGGTAGAGATTCCTGGAAATCATGTAATAATATCCCAAGTGGTTGTCATGCCAGTCTGCAAAATACCCTTGGCATAATCCTACCAGTCACTGGCAACAAGAAATTTGAAGTAACTTAGTCTGAAGAAAAAGTTTCACGACTAAACAGAGATGTGATTAATCTACCACATATAGCAGCTAACTTAGCAAAAGGTGGAAGGGATGACTGCAGCATTTTGAGTTCCATCTTTTGCCCACACATCTAAAAAAAACTTGGTCAATGTCCACAATATTTTTTTTACTATATCCAATTCCACATTTCCCTATTATTTTTACATACTTTCTCACATCTTCTACGTAAAGCTGAGTATGAAAACACCAGAACTAGACATGAATTCATGATTCACTGCTCACTTTAGTCATAGAGCATACAAAAGCAGAAGATAACAAATATGAAAAATGTTAACAAATAAGATAACAAGAAAGTACAAAGAAAATGTGAAAGAAAATGAAAACAGTCATTTCTGATTATGTAACTTTAGACTTTGAGCTAAAGAAACAGATGGAGGGTGGTTTTTTTTATTGTGATGTTTTCATATCTGAAAAAAATCCTCTCCAATTTTTGTTGCATATTTCAGGAAAAAAATTTCAGAGGCTGAAGAATTATATGTTTATATAGATGCACTTGCTTATCTGGAAATAGCAGCTCAGATCAGATACAGAAGCAGTAAAGCTATCACTTAAAATATGAACTTTTTCGAACTTTAAGAATTTTGGATAGCAGGCTTAATAATCTCTTTTTTATTGTTGTGTATTTCTAAAATTCATTTCCCCCTTAGGTTTCATTCTAAAAATCACATGAGGACAGGTCTTCTCTGAAGGTTTTGCATGTCTGATTCTAGTGAAACAGGCAAAAATAGCTTCTTTCCTTTTGATCTATTGACACACATAATTTAAATATTTTCCAAGTTTGGTTTTAGCTCAAATCAAAAAATAAAAAAATATGATAGCATTTCAGGGTGTACAAGCCCTCTTGTTATTCTAGGTATTAATTCTCTGCTAATCACTACAGTACCCAAGGTGCTTTTAGCTAAAAATATATCCCATGGGCATTCCGTACTCTGATTTCTGCTCTACCAAGAAATCAGTAGGGAGAAGTGGGTGTACTTAAATGCAAAAGAAAAATATGCCTTTGCTCCTATCAACATTCTAGTTTTTAGTTTCATGCTGTGATAAGTGTGACCAGTACTCTGAGATGCCCTGAGTTGCAGCCCAGTGCTGTAATCATGCCTGTGACAAAAGATTTTCACAGAATATATGTATATGTATTTATACATACGCATTTGTATATAACATACACAACCACTCCAAACATTGCTATTAATATGCCACTTGTAACTCACTTAAGAAAGAGATGTTAAAAAAGTAATAGTTAAGAAAATAAGTCATAGGATTTACAGTTTAATGGCCATAATCCTCACCTAACATAAATCAGCATATCTCGAAGTCAGAACATCATTTATGTACTCTAGTCAAAAACTACTCTAAATGCTTGTAAAAGGCATTCTATATGCAAATCGTTTTATGTCAGTGCTATAGTCCAGCAATGAGCTTTACCGTTATTTCTACTCTCCTAAGCAGAGTCACTGATTAAATCACAGTGATTCATGCAGTTTCTTAATAGAGTCTTATCATTAAATGCTTTGATTCAGTTGCAAACTGTTCTTCATTATTGTTTGAGAGATTTGTGCCCAGTGTATCTTACGTAGGAGTTTAGATTCTAGCTTTAATTTCTTCTTTCCTGTGTTCTCTGCACTGATTGATGGTTTTCTTTCTTAGCTTGGAAGTTGAAAAGGGAGTTTTCCTGTGAGGCCCAGCAAGAACCAGAATTAATCCACTTAAGAAAAAGCAATGTAAGAGAAAAGATTAGAGGAATCATAACAGACAATGACTATTTATGGGACAGGCCCAAATCTTTGTCTTTCTTCCCTTTGGAAGTGAGGCAATTAAGTCACCTCAGAGTACTACCTGTAATTTTTTTCTCTGTGTCTGAGAATAAAGACAGTGGAAGTTGATTTTTTGGGCTGCCTCAGAACAAGACAGGTGTACATCCATTATCTGGAGTTCCGATAGCAGAAAACCGAGTAAGTGATTACGGAGTATGATCTGGTTTATTACTCACATTCTTTAAGGAAACTATCCTATATTGTAGCATGTAAGAAAAGGATCTTTTCACTGAACCAGTTAGAAAGACTTCAGCCTAAGTATCCACTTCTAGGCATGTAGCAAGCTAACAAACACACTTAACCTCGTATGTAAAAGCTTTAACAAATTTGATGATTTTAAACTACACCTGAAGAGCAAAAGAAAATAACAGTCTGAACACGTTTCTAGGTTTTGGCCATCCATCTGAGTTCAGAAGCAAGATTTGATGCTAAAGAGAAGAAGTATGAAAAGGGAGGGATTAAACTTAAGAGTAGTTGTTCATGGCCAAGATTTTAGTGTTTAAAAAAAAAAAAAAACACCAAATGCCATTAAATCATCAATCAAGTAACACAAATGAAATTTGCAGAGAATGGCAGCTTGAGTGCAAAATTTTTAGGGAAAAGACAACATTCAGGAGCAATGTGAATGTTTAAGTGAACACTAACAAAAGAACAAGCTATAACTTTTTTCAGTGGATAAGACAACCACAAAATTCTTCTGTGGTGATTTGTGCTGTAAAGCAATAAAGTATCTTTTTTCACATATTAATGTCTTGGCATTAATAGCCAGCACGTTCAAATCCATGATATTAGCAATGGATCAAACAACTGATTTGTAAGTACTTGATCATTGCTACCTCTTCAGAGTAGTTATTTTCATATCAAATACAGTTCCGTTTCTGTTTTCGTTTTTAAATCGTACACAGAATTGCTGGGTTGCATCCAGATCACAAGTTCATTGTTAGTTTTATACTGTTGGCTGCCACTTCTTCAGGTGCAGGCTCAGCTAGAAGAGTTGTAAGAAGAGGTGAAAAGCTTGTTTTTTAAGTATTATTTTAGTATTCAGACCTTCAGAGAAATCTCAGAGAGAATACTGTAATGCTGGATAAATTATGGCTAAGGTAATGAAAGAGAAATCCAAGTGAAACAGGAGTTGTACTTTTGTTCCTCCCACATGTCTAAAACTGTTGTTAACAAAACCAAAGCTGTATTTCAAAATGCATCTTCATAGTCAGGGATTTGCATATGTCTGCATAACTGGTCTTTATTCTGAATGCCTTTTTTGAAGAAAAAGTAACTAGAATAAGCAAGAAAATATCTGTATTATTCACAGGCAGCTTCCATTTTGCGATTTTAAAAATGAAATGTTAGGTTTCAAAATTTAGTGATTGAAGACATTTGAAAACTGGATAATATAATAGGAATTATGATCTCTTTGCATTTTGGCAGCTGGGTGGCCTAAACACAATGAACACAAATTTAGACTTTCTAAGACACCAGAAGCAATTATCTCAGTACACTCTTTCCCTCAATGATCACTAAAAATAGGAGACAAAACCTCAAAATTTCATAAAAGATTTCTGATCAAATGAATTCTTTCTGGTCCTACAAAACTGAGAACTATATATCTTGTTTGCCTTTGCAGAGAAAGAAAGGTCATTTTCCTGTGAGGAGCTAACAGAATGACTATGTACAAATAATGCACTGGCACATCATGATGATGGGCCATTTTGTTTGATTAGTCCTCAAAAATAAGAGAGAAGTTGACTGTATTGGAATCACTTTATAGAGTCCTCTTTCATTCTACCATTAAAAAACCCTAAGCAGTATGGTTCTATCAGAACGCAACACAAGTTTCTCAGCATCAGAATCTTCCTGAGCTGCAAATTTGATCCATTTATAGCAGTACAATAAGAAAGAGGTGGTTTTGTTGCTCTGAGACGGATTACGATAATTCTTTTTAATGCTCTGCATTAACTTGCCTGGAACATCTTGACTTAATGACTATTACAAACACTAATAACAATGACTATTAGGAATAATATCTTGTCTTTTCAACATGATAGAGACTTGGATAGACAAAAGGTGCAAACTATTCTAGATCAAGATGTAGTTTCTAAGATAGCATGATTTTATAGTTATTTACTATTCACTTGTATAGATGACTTCCTGTCACCGCTCTTAGAATACATTGTGTATTCATAAAATCCAAACATGAAATGAGCTATGCAAAATAGAAGTAACAGAAATCTGCCCTGTGTCTGTGTTGACAGGCATGGGATTGGAAAGACAAATGTTGTTATAACCTCCACCCACTGGAATCTGGTTGTTGATTTAGTTAACACATCCTCTGGCTATTTGAACTGGTCACTCAAGAAGTCAACAGTAAGTCAAATTGTCATGCATTCCTTATTAGTCATTTCCTTGTTGAGCTGGATGCTCTGCATTCATGTTTACAAATAAGTTGAAGTCTTAGTTGTGTTTTGAGGATGAATCAAAGACATTAGAGGAGTATCTACTGTTCAACTTTCAAAATTGGTGGGTTTATATTCCTTGATGCAAGCAAACACCATTGTTTGTCAGAGTCACGCTGCTGCTGACTTGCATGTATTTTCAGTACCTGATTTTTATTGGGGAGGGAGAAAGAACAACATCTTGTTCCTTTTCACAAAAAGTTTCCAGGCAGGAGTCTCAAATATTTTCAGTGCAATAAATGCTTAAGTTATTTCACCGAGCTCTTGGTTGATTTGGTAGCACTGAATGGTTATGTTTGTTCATAGAAAGAAAGATGTGCATCTGTTGACTTCTCGTGTCTTAATGCAACAGCTATTCTTGCACAATGTATTCAGCTATCTGTACAGCTGTTATGACTGTGAGTCAAATGTTTATTTTTGTGTATTTTCACATAAGAACATAGAAATTCTACCTTTATGCATTTCTTCAGATTACTCATATGCCGAACAGGCTGCATATGAAAGCAAGCAAAATGGACATGATAAAAAGAGGAATCTGGTAAAATTTCATCCAAATTCCACATTGTTGGTTTTTTTTTTTTTCACTATTCTGAATTTCTTGGCAAAGTTACACTGTCTCTTCCCTCTAAAGAATTATAAAAAAAAAAAGTCACCATCCTTGCATATCTGACTGGTATGTCAGTTTTCTATGCAAAGAAATGCTAAATTGAGTGCACAGTACTGGTGCTAAATTGAGTACTCAGAAAACAAGTAATCCACAAAAAAAAAATGAGTTATGTTCAGATACTACAAAACTTGTCAATACAAGACGGAATTTTGTGGCAGAAGCAGGGATATTTTTCTAGAGGAACAAAGGAACAACATTGTGGAATTAGGTGGCAGAAGGAGGGATGTTTCTCTATAGCAGTTTCACTATGCTTAAGCCATAAAATAGTCTTTTTTTGCTACACTATGCTTAAGCCATAAAATAGTCTTTTTTTGCTACAGTTTCCAAGTCCCTTTACGTACCGCTAATACTCTTATTAACTCCTGTAGGTTCTATAATCAAGTTAAGAGATTGTCTCAACTTCATATCCCAGTCCAACCATTATGTATCTCTGGAATCAATACTCATCAGCATATTTAAGAGAAGGACCCTCTAACTCCCATACGGAAATATTAGCAATTACTTCCCATTTTAAGTGAAAAGTGAAATCTCATACTATTACTTTGTGCTACGGATCCTTAAAAGGCTTACTTCACTGGGCTCCTCTGTAACGTCCAGTTTACGGAACTGCCAGTTGGTAAAGTTATGGGCCACAGAGATGGAAAAGCTACCAATACTTTTTTCTAAAACAGCTAAGAGTCTTTAAAAAAAAGCTTAATGTCTTTGTGTGATGAAGAGATTTGACGCAACACAATTCCTTTGTTTGTAACAACACAGTTGTAACAAAATGGATGCTGATTTCATTTTTTTTATATTATGTGGAGGTAAGTATACGTTGCAAAAGAATATTCTTGCACTACCATGTTTTTCTCAGAGTTTGTTTCACAGCAACCATTGTCTTACATTCAGATGAAAACTGTCTTGAACCAAACAAATATACATTTTACAGTTATTGTTCCACCAATACAAAGATAGATTAAATGCTTGACACTGAATGTTGTTGTGTGTGCTTGCTGCCAGTAACCAAATGCCACAGAAGAAAACATGTCTATTGGCACAAAGAAGTTTTGTACTTTGACAGTAGAGGGATACACTCTCACAGGAGACTGACTTTGTTCAAATGCACATTTGCGCTAATGACTTCAACTTATGCTGCTGCTGCACTTAAGTGGTTACCTTTTTTGTGGTCTTCTGTACTCTTAGGCTTATTTCCAGTAACTAATAAAGACTGAGTCATGGGATGTACTTGGCTAGCAGATGGAAGTAAGAAAAAGGAGGACAGAGCTATGGCTTCCAATGCTTTGTTTATGAGAACATCCTTCCTGTCATCAATATCCACATTCCATTAACGTATGGTTTCAATTCTGCCTTTGCGATGTGCTTCAAGTGCTATACTCAAAGCATTTATGCTACAGTCAAACACATTTCATTTCATATTTAATCAAGAAGGGATATTATAGCAGTTCCAGTGAAAGCTCTTGATGCTTATTAGGCTGCTGCTCCTAAATGTTCTTAATAGTACTGCAAAGATTTTAGCTTTTCCATCATGTAAATGCAAATTCAGCCTCTGATAAAATATTATGGATAGTACACGTGGAAAATAAGATGTGCTCCAAAATGGTTGCAGTTTTAGCTATTACCTTGTTTAAAATTTGCATGACTTAAACCAGTATTCTGTCAAAAATAATAATAATCTGAAATAGCAGTAATTGGGAAAACCTAAAAGGAAACAACTAATAATAAATCAAATCCCCTACATATTTATTTTTATTTCCATGTCGTATATACTCTATCCTGGTTCAAAACCTGAAAAGAGTCATAAGAAAACATTTGAAGTATGAACTGAAATTGCAATGGAACTGAGGAAATAATTAAGAAGATATTTGAAAATTATGAGCAGCACTATCTTGAGTTCTCAACAGTCAGCTCAACAGCTCTCCAGGGCATGGTCTAGGTTAGCTAGAACACCATTAATTCTGATTCAAGTGTACATAATTTATATGAAGAAAACTTTATACAGTTACATAAATATTGGTGTCTCAATTGTTCACACTAAATGTCTGAAGAGTTAATCTTCATTCACCTGGAGATTTCTTCCACTTGGGTTAGCAAAGGAATGCCTGCATAATACTAGTTACATTTACGTAGACAGCCAAGAAAACAGGCAAATTTTACAGCTGATATTAACTCCCTATATTAAGATGCTCTCTGATCAAGTAGGCTCAGACATCTCTACAGAGCATAGATGTGTGTGTATATATATGTAATATATAATGTTGTAATATGTAACTGCAAATAAGAGTTGAAGCAGAAACAGAAATTGGGTTAACTGGATTTCCTGGGTTTGTTTGTTTGTAAAATAAAATAAAATTATCTTGTTCTCCAGCTCAAGCCTCTTTTTTAATAATTAGACGTTCTTGACTAATTGCACTATTTCCTGTAGACAATTAATTAAAATAGGCATTATAACTAAATGTGTGATTCCTGAACAATATACTAAATCTGTAATCATGTACAAATGTATTACGCTGCCAACCTCTAGCAACATGTGCCAGTTTCCTCTGTCAGAAAAGGCGTGGTATGGTCCAAACAACAGATTCTATCTTTAATGATGATGCAAGTTACTGTAGACACAGAATAGCCTTTATGCTAAGGACTGTAAAAAGACACTTGGTACCAGTGGTCCATTTCTAACACCTGTTATCTTTTCTGAGGCTTCCTATGATTTCTCCTCAATTACTTGTTTCTTGCCAGAGGGATATAAAATAGGATCAGGCTATTTGTTGATCTAGCATTGCAGAACCAATATTTAAAAGTTAGAAACTGCACCTGTATTCTGCATTGGCATTTCCTTTCCCTTGTTTACAGCGGGTTCTAACATAACTCTGTATGAAAATGTCTTACATATTTGCCAAAATGCATTCTCTAGTCAATAGTTAAGCTTGATCTATTTCTTTAGAACAGAGAGTGAAAATAAAGTCATTGGCGTCAGTGGTATTACTCCTGATTCACATAGCTGAACTGCTCTACAGCAAAGCTTCCTGCTACAAAACAAACAAAGTGACTGCTGGGAAAAGGTCTAAACACAGCAATTTCCATATCTTTAAGAACAAAATCTTGAAGTAATTTGAATAAATAGACATAAAAAAAAAAGAGGGGGGGGGGAGGGGAAATATGTTTCCATTTGCTAAGTTCAGTTGTTCAAAAGTATGAAGCATTTTGGAATATAGACAAAACTGTTTTAAATAAGCATGTCATCTGAAAGTTTCTGGTGGGCAAAATAGCTATCATTTCCTGGACTGGAGCTTAACTTCACTCTAATAAAAGTGGCTCCAACACTATGAGACAGAACTAGAGGCTGAAAATTGAAAAAAAAAAAAAAAAAAAATGTAACCACATTTCTGTCTTGCAGTGCAGGAAGTGATGGGGAGACACAAAATTACCTGAAATCCTGCCAAAATTTGCAGAGGATCTGTTGATTCCTAAAGAACAGGGTGTGCCACAAAACCATTGCATGGTTCTTTTAGTCACCAAACAATGAACTTCATTAATATGTACAAGGTATTCAGGGGTGGCGTTTGATATTTCCACAGTTTTGTCTCTTGGGATTATAGTAACTGATTCTACATGAAATGTTCCAGCAGTATAAATGAAAATTTGCAACTGATATGATTTATGAGAATGTATCATTTGCTATTACTTCTTCATCCTCTCTCCACATAGAGCTGAAAACACTATCTATTCCTCTGCAGGAGCTCAGACATTGTGACTCCGATACTAAAGACAATGTAAAGAAGCCGTTTCCATTATTTTGAATGTTGACTATTTTCTCAGTGGTGGTAATACTCGCAGTAGATCAAGACTGGTCTTAGCTTATATTCCAAGGTAAAATCATTTTTAAAAATGAGATTCAATAGAATTATGTTTATAATACTGTTACTGTTACAAATCCCATTTCTGAATCTCTGAAATACCCCTGACAGTACTGGAAGTCAGTAATTAATTTCAGAGAAGAAAGAGGTTATAGGCAGCAAGGTACAGATATCAGGACATAGAAATTAAGACTGCATTCACCACAGTTTTTCAGAGGACTGAGAAGTGAATAACAAATTTATATATAATACTCATCATTAGAATCAGAGCAAGATATTAGCTGTTGGAACTACTGGAGCTTCAGAGCTTCTTTTCACCCAGCTTCTTAGTTGGAAATAACTAATTTAAAATAATGGTTAAACTAACCACCAATGGATTACTCATCTCATTTTTCCATCAATATACTAACAGACCTTGCCTAGAAGAATTTTTCAGAAGGAGCTAGAGGGACTAACATTTCATTCTTTAATTACAGTTCATGTTTCCTCCCCCTTCCAACTATTTCCTTCTCACTGTAGTGGCACGTTTCATATGTTTGGTCTGTTTTGTTTGTTTGTTTTTCAACTTCCTACTTCATCTTATTGGATAAGAGATATTTACTTTTGGCTGTTCTCACAGAATTAATAAATAATGCAGTTTTCTCTCCTCGTTTTCTCTCCTTTGCACTGCACAAAGAAGGTTAACATCAACATGTTTTCTTCTACAGCATATAGAGTGTCTCAAACACTATATCAGCTGCAACTCGGTGCTCAATGCAATACACCTTTCTCCATCTCATTGATTCAGGTTTCAGTTGTCTCCCTCCCATCAGCCTTTCTGATACTCTTCCAAAATCTGCTACTTTTCCTAGATCTCAAAAAATGTTTCACAGTACTCCTTGAGATGGGCAACTTCAGTTCTTCACACTCCCACTACTGTTCCTATCAGGATGCAGAGAAAGACATTTGTATCTACTTGATCTTTCCACTCTCTTCTACCTCCATCTATAAAAAACAGGCTTAATTTTATTTAAACTGAGGCTTTTAAAAACTGGTTTTCATACTACTTGTTTACTTCTTGCAAGTGCAAGATTCTCCGTATTGTGCAAACCTTCGCAACCCTAAATCTAACCATTAATGCATCAAGGGTAAACAAACTCCCTTGAGAAAAGGCGATTCACCTCATTTATTTAATTTTGGATTTTATTCTCCTATAATAGATTGTGACCTTTTCTATCTGCCAGGAATCCCCATGCATGTGTTGACCTAGCCACTTATTCCAGGGAAA
Source organism: Meleagris gallopavo (assembly GCF_905368555.1). NCBI lineage: Eukaryota > Metazoa > Chordata > Aves > Galliformes > Phasianidae > Meleagris > Meleagris gallopavo. The sequence continues at coordinate 14,175,755 of NC_139435.1, read as the reverse complement.
GTGTGCAATAGTTTGACTCTCTGGTTTTTACTGGCTGACCTACAAGTCTTTTCCTGATGTTTCTACAGACAGCAAACTGGACTTTCCACCATATGACAGTTACCTCAGAAGTCAACAGCATAATCTGCCACATAAACAATATATTTTTGAGATTAATATAATGGTGGTTCAAACCATTTTCCAAAAAAGAGGGATGTTAGCTTTGTATTTGTTATGTAATCATCCTGAGATTGTTGCCTTGCAGATTTCCTTTCCCTTCTAAACTAGTTATCATCTGTCTTTTATATATTCAGTAAAAAAAAACACCACATATTTAATCCAGCAGAGGTTAAATGTCTCAAAGATGGATTTAAGTGTACAGTCTGTCCAATTTCTACATAATTACACTGTCTACCATATTGTAATACTGGTCTCAAAATAACTCCTCAGCTCCCTGCAATCAAAACTCCTGAGCCAGTTCAAGCTCCAGGAATTCAGACTACAGAGAGCTCAAACTAAACTGACTCTAGCCCAATGGAAACAGGCACTTTCCCAAAAGGTGATAATGGATAGGCACCAGACAGCTGACTGAGGACAAAACACATGCTCCCGTGTGTGCCAAAAAAAAAAAGAAAGAGGGAGAGAGAGAGAGATTGGCATCAAAGCAAAATAGCAAAACCAGCAGCTAATACGTCTGCAATCTGAATTATCACAACAGTGTAGTTGGCCATTTCATGTACTTTATCCAGTTAAAAATTTGTTCCATGCTTATTAACATACACTAGAGATACAAATTAATTGTAGGTTTTCTTTCTCTAAGGTTTTCTTTCTCTTTCTCTAAGGTCAGCCACTTCTGGGCATCACAGTGGAACACAGCTTTCAGCCGCAGCCTGAAAACTCACAGACTCTGACACCCTTCCCACCCTTCAGAGATAGCTCTAGTAAGCATTTTCCTGCAGACCTTCACTTGGATTGGCCATTTGTTTTGTCTGCTTGGAAAACAGATTTAAGCCCTTTAATACAGAGGTAATGATACAAGTTCTATGCAATGTCTACATCATAATAATTCAATTTAAAAAAAAAACCAAAACTTTTATTGCCTTTGCATACCTAAAGGATCTTCCATTGTCTTGCTTGGAGAGGTAACTTGAGTGACAAAATAAGCACTTCATGAGCATAACCAAGTTGCTGCAAATATTAATCTCATTCTAAATACCCCACATATATCATATCAGAAAAGGCATTAAAATCATAGGCTTCTCACTACAAGTTGCCTCCCTCATTACCACTGAAGTACCTCTTTGCAAGTGCAACAGATTACATCACTACTAGTTTAACTGCAGATGCATATATTGGGTTCTGTAGCACGTTTGCAAAGGCAAATTACCTCTTCTTCTGATTCAAAAATGCAAGAAAGCTTTGTGAATAACACAAACACCAACAGAGTTGGTGGAATTTGTCATCAGATACAAGAACTGACTTGGCCTATTTAAATACTCAGAACCAGTTATCAAACTGCAGAACCATGGGCTGATTTAAAAATCCAATTCTGTTCAGCAATAGAAGACCAAGACCAGGCCATAGATGACAAAAGCCACTGTGTATTTCAAAATGACATTCTAATTTCCACTCTTAGTAAAGTTATTGAATTTGTAAAAGCAAAGGCAAAATAGCACACTATTCCTTCTGCCATTATAGGTTTTTTAGTTTTCAGCTTTAAAGGAGCACATCTACAACAAGCCCATAAATTGGTTATTTCTAACATGTAAGTATTGTTAGACCACACAATTGAAAGGTGCCAAAATATGGAATTTCCACAACTGTAAACAGTAAATACCCAAAATGTGGAGAGAAAGAATGCATGAAACTTCCAGTAGAGTGTGTTTTGCATTAATGTACATAAATGAAATGTTTTTTGAACAATTTAAATAAGTGGATGAAACGTCAGGAATGAAGCAATATAATCCAGTAAAGCAAAGCATGCATACCCTGAAGCAGAAGTGTTTTTTGTTTTCTTATCATAGCACAGCATTTTGTTGTGTGTGTTGGTGGAATGAAGTAGGGAACACTTAAAACAAGGACTTGAGCAAAATCCTGGAAAATCTTTGCAAATATTTCTTCTATTAAAGAGCAGGTCTCAGTTTAAGGTCACAAACCATATGCCAAAGTGCCATGAAAAAGTTCTCCATTCCCTCATAGCGGTTTTCACTTCCCTCTCTGTTCTAAGAACCAAACTGCTCCATTGTTCTTTCTCACATGCAAAAGTAATGCAAACTGCAGAGAATGTATTACTACTGCTTGCTTGTTTTTAACTGCTCAACTAAAAAAATTTTCTTTTAGAACAGCCTTTTTCTTTATTCTCTTCTCCATTATCCCTGAACTAAAGAATTTAGCAACTGTGAGCTAGTGTTCTAGAGCTGGAAGTTATTCATAGGTCCTGTCTTGTCCTTCCCAGACAGGTAGTCTAAGGAGAGTCCAAATACCCTGAAAATTTTTCAACCCATTGTAAAATCAGTCTTCATTAAAAAGTGAAAAAAATACCTCTATGAACAACCTACCACTCACTGACTGAATTTTGCATATTTCGGGCATTTGCTACAGAGCTTTATCTTCAGAACTGCTTTAATTAAATCTTCACTTCCTATCTTTCTCTTTTTAATTACATACCCATGTATTCATTCTTTTCACAAATTGTCTTGTGTTTCATTTCAGGTTCATACATTGTCTATTACTGTAATTACAAGTAGTAAAGTAAGCAGCTTGAGTTTTGTCTTTTTGAGAGAGTTTGAAGTCACTATGTATCCTTAGAAGCAAGTGATGCTGACATGGAATGGTCACCCCTGCTGCAGAAGCTTGTACTTCAGACACTCTGCCTTAGTTTTAAATCTTCAATATAATTAGAGAGGGGAACAGTGAAGTGTTGCCCTAGTTTTCCTCTTTTTTCTTTTCAGTTGTTCTGAGAATATGTATCTGAGAATGTATAAATGTTATCTGTATAAAGAACTAGCCCTCAAATATATTTTTATTTTGTTAACTTAAATATGAAGTATATTTTGTTAGCAGCCCATCAAGATTTATCATTAGAAGTTTCTGTTTATGTAGTAATATTTTTAAAACAAATAGGCATGTTTAATTTATGCTTTACCTTTCCTATGTCACAGTTTATCCATGATCTTTTCATCCCTGTCACAGTACTATGTCCTCTTCTCTTATAGGTAACTGCAATAATCAGAAATTTGCAAGTCTAGAAAAAGGCTTTTTTACATCATTGGTGAGTAAGATAGTATCCCTTCATTATCTTCATGCAGGATTATTTTGACCAACATTGCTCAGGATTGAGATGGCCAAAAGACATCCCTTGATGTTACGGTGCACACTTTGCTGACAAGTATACAGCACTTTTCACGGTGTCATGGTGCTTCTCACACATCAATGTGGTTCAGCTGAAAGACTGTTATCTTTGATCTCTCAGAGCTCTGTCTTTCAATGGTATGTATTTTTTGACCCTGTGGAAGGAAGCCATTGAGTTTTTCTCCTTTTCTGAAGAGGACTTCTCACAGGTTGTTTACTCTTCCCCACTCCTCTGAATTTCACTGAAGTGTACCTTCTAGACTGAGAGGAACATGCTGTTCACGTGCACTCCTTCTCCTGCTCATGTTTGTATTGCCTGGAAAAGACCAATTTTCCCTAACTGCATAATGCCACGCACTATAAATCACATTTGTGTCCCATTTAATATATAAACCACAACAGACAGAGAAGAACAAAAGGAACCACACGCCCAGCTTTTTGACAAAACTCCCACACATTGATAATTAGAAGCACATAAAACCATACACAGACTAGGAGAGCCTGAGCGGCTGTCATGCCTCATGCTGTCTGTCTCAGCCTCCTCCACTTTCAATTCTGCCACAAAATTGCCTGGAACAGTAAAAAGGGCAGGAGAAGATTAACATAAACAATCTGTGAAACAATGGAGATTAAAATAATAGTAAAGATTGCTTGACAAGTGTGCTTTCTTGAGACTATGGGAAATCTTTGCTTTAATTAATTATCTGCACTTGTCCAAGGATAGCTGAAGCACTTAAACACTAGAAGGAGGACAATGTGTTTTAAAAACTATCTCTAAAATAAATAATTGTTGAAAGCTTTTTAAGAAACTTACCACATAGGGGATGCAGATAGGGGATTCTGGCTGGATATTGGTTTTATATTTTGCAATCAGACTCTACAAACTTAAAATGTAATCTTGCATACTCACATGTGTAAGCATTCCACTAAGCTCAACAGAACCATTTGAAGGACTGGGTTATGCTGCTTGTTATATGTATACTACCAAATGCAATGAACAGCTCTCCTTACATTTGCTAGTATTGTTGCTGATGTTGCAAGGTTCTCTGTGTTTCTGATGAAACTGTGTAAGGCATGGTGAATACCCATGCCTCTTATACTCCACTGGCCTAATATCAGTTTAAATCCTGAAGAGGGGACTGAAGACATTAGCAATTTGTAGGAAGAGAAACAGTAGCTTAAAGGGCTTTACCCAAAGATACAAGAGGGATCAAAAGCAAAGCTCATTGGGAAAATCAGGGCTACTTTTTTCTCTGATGGTATCACCATTTAGTATGCTAAGATTTTTCCTGCTTGCAGAATCAGGACCATATTTTGGGCATATTACAGTAAATGTAACATCTGGAAATGTAGTGAAGAACCTCACTGATTACAGCAATGTAGTGATTAATAGTTTAGTCTAAAACATTACCAGCTCTGAGCAGTCTCACTTCTCATTCACTTCTCATTCTCACCATTTTGGCACCTTTTTTTTCATGTTACTATCCAATTATCCTGTACTAATTTCAACCTATAAATCCCTTTAAAAGGTTTGATAAGACAAATGCATCTTTAAAACAATTTTTTTTTTTATTCTTTCTCTTATTTTTAGATCTATCATTAAATATCTCAATATATAGGTAAAACTAAAACTCTGTGCCCATATATTATGTTTTGCCCAAAGCAAAGGAAATGCAACAGGAAGCTTAGTTAAAATCACATGGGTTTCACACTTCTTGATCATCTTGTCATATTCTATCAAACTTTCTCCCTTTGGGCAGCAACAGCATTTACTGGGTCCTGATTTCCCAGGACTACACCAAGAGTATGTACTGAACAAGAGTGAATGACTCAGAATCTAGGGATTGTAAGTGTAATTACTCCCAGGACAAATTTTCTCCTCTTGCATGTCTAGTCAGTAGCAATCAACAAGAACAATTATTTAGTTTAAAAACCTAAATTAGTGCCTAGGTTCAAGTGGTTTGACAGTAAGATGAAAGTTAATTAGCTCTATTTGCGAAATATTTAAGTGCTAGTGAAAAGGGCTTTCTCATCTTGAGGTAATTAATTGCCTTTTGGTCATTCAAGCTGTTCATGATTGCAAGTCTGAAAGAGCTTTTTATGTCCCAAGAAAACAAACCAGCCTTATAAAACCCTGGAACATCCTACCAACAAACCACTAGGAAATTCAAACAGCTCTTTGTCCAAAAATCAAAGAAACAACTGAAAATGCAATCATTTATGCTTTAGCTCCAATTCACGATTATTAGGAGGAGACACATAGTACTGATCAACATCTTATTTGTTTTCTAAAGTACACCTAAAATATTCCTTTAGTCTGATTTTTTCATTGTATTATTTCCAATAGAAAAGAAAAAAGGGAGAAAACCCATTTTACTTTGAAAGCCAACATTCTTAATATTCAAATTTTGTATAATCTAATACAACCAATTTAAAATTCATCAGAAAACAATGATACTATAATAAATGCATTCCATAGCATTCCAATAAAACTTAAAAGAATCTGAGCCAGGAAATTCATTCCTAAACTTTTTTGGAGAACCTCTTGGGAGCAGAAAAAGAAGAAAAAAATAAGAAAAAACAGCAGTTTTTAAGATATTATTTCTGCTTTTTCTTATCTCTTTCAGTTGGAAAAAGAGACAAGAGCTTTAAAAGCATTTTAAACTTTTTGTAGGGATCTTCTCTGAAACTGCAACAATTGAGCATGGTACCAAAATATTTTCAATCAAGTTTCTTATGATTTTTTTTTGAAGGAAAACAATCAGATTTATCTATGTGATCCTGCCGTGTCACTCCTGGACACACGCTGATTTTTCTTGGCTTTTAATATGGAGTTTTTATTCATTTGTTGCTTTCTGGTTTTATTTCACCATTCTTGTGAAGAATATTTTTCATGTATCCAACTGCAAGCTTATTAACATAAATATCTTATTCTTTCTCTAGTTTACTGTTGTAGGATGACAAAATTAGAAAATAAATATTCTGTGTGGTATCTACTTTGACTATTCTTCACTATTCTTGTACCCATGAGAATCTTAAGTGGTATATAAAGGCTGGTCTGAAAGTAATGCCTCCTATTTTATTATGTTGGCCCATGATGTCAAAGACAGATGTTAGCAGTACAGCAGTAAAGACTGAATCTTCCCACTAGCAACCCATTACATTTTGTTCCATGTGACAGATAGCAGTAGAGGGGCAGTCTGACAAAATGGCACCTTACATGGATGGAAGTGCAGATGAGGGCAGTGTGGTGAGGGATGGTGCATTTCAGCAGCAGTGACAGTGACATGGTCTGCTGATGCAGATTTTGACAAGGGCAGAATCACAGAATCACAGAATCACTCAGGTTGCAAAAAACTTTAAAGATCATCAAGTCCAACCACAACCTAACCATACTACCTTAATTCTACCAACCCTCCGCTAAGTCATGTCCCTGAGCACCACATCCAAAAGGTTTTTAAACACATTCAGGGGTGGTGACTCAGCCTCCTCCCTGGGGAATCTATTCCAGTGCTTAACAACGCTTTCTTTAAAGAAGTGTTTCCTAATATCCAACCTAAACTTACCCTGGCACAACTTAAGGCCATTTCCCCTTTTCTTGTCAGGCAGCATGCAGGCTTTTGGTCATTCATCACTGGTGGCAATGCATAGCCAATGGTGGTAACTACATCAAAAACTAGTGTTTTGCAGCTGAGAATTTGCTCTACTTACTAATGTTATTGTGCTCGTTGTATCTGCTGTAGCTTGTATGGAAATAAATAGGAGGCATTACTTTCAGAGCAACCTACATATCTAGGTTGCTTTATATAAATCATTTCTAAAGAAGCACTTCTACAAGTTCTGTTTTTACTTTGTTGTTTTAAAAACAATCCCTGTAGTTAAGTGAATGGTAGAGAAAGTAGCTTACTTCAAAAACACAAGTTGAACAAATTTTCTCAGTTCCTCAAATGAATAGTTTCACTTTCAACTTGGAAAAATAAATCCTCCACTAATCATTAAAATTCTTTCTTACTCGAAGCTAAGCAAATCATAAACAGGTTTTCTGGAGGGACTTAATTATACCCCTTACTAAATGCCTTTGTATATGGAAAAAAGCCAACTTAAAATTGCCTTACAATAATTCCTACACATAACATTTCATGTGAATGACTTTTTTTTAATGGAATATCTTCCTACACTCCAATCTGGATCTTTTTTCAGCAGAACACAGAGCAAGACTCAAATTGCTAGCCCAAGAATTGGTGTCATGACAGTTTCCCTGTCAGTTAACAGTTGATGGAAAGCGAATTCAAATAATAAATAAAATAATAAGCATAAGTAATAATAAATATAAATATAATATAAATATATTATAAATATAAAAAATATAAAATGAATAATAAAAATATTATAAGTTACTTATAAAACAGACATTTCTGAGCAATAATTTTACCAAAGACACACATGCACACAGAAAATTCTTCAAATTAGCTACATTTAGCCAAGAATCCTGTCTGAAATTAATGGTGTTTTTCAAACTTTCTATCCAAATGTAACAGAAAGCTGAGATGGGATATTTGGAACTATGCTATTTTGTAATCCTTTTTGGACAAAAATAAATTTGGATTTAAAAAAAAAAAAAAAAGGAGAATGGGTCTTCCTCCTGCATACATTTTCAGATCACATTTAAATGTATGGGTATAGTACATGCTACAGATATTATTTTCAGGTCAGATACTTGGTACACTATTCTATATACTTTACGTATGATTCAGCAATGGACAAGCATTGTTGCTCAGCTGAACAGATAGAATTTGTCTTACTCAAGGCCTTTTACTCACAGAAACAACACTTTATAATAAACATTTTAAAGGGTTTGGGTTTTTTTGTATGCATGTTTGTTTTGTTTTTTGGTGTTTTTTTTTTTTTTTTTTTTTAATTTGTAACACTACCCTTAGGAAGGTTTTTGTTGTCCTTGTTTGGTTTGCTTGCTTTTGTAAGCTAGGAATTAATTAGCAAAACTTCCCAACTGAAAAGTAATTGACCTTTAGAAACTCAGTTAAAAATGCTGGTCCAGCAGAGAACCCATACATCAGGACTGTTTCAGTTTAAGTGTTTCTCACCCTTCACAAGCACAAAGACCACATAAGGCAATTGAAAGCCTCTGCACATGTTTTATAACCCTGCCAAATTATTCAGTTGAAAACTTGGTAATTACATGTAATTATTTTTGGCCATTTAAGCAGAGGTCTCATGCAAACAGTTAAAATTTAATTGTTCCCCAGCCTAGATTACCGATGACACATTCTCTTCACAGAATTTTCCTGTTTTCTCTGTACCTTCTATTATACTCTTTGGCAAAGTAAAACACCTTTTTCAAATTCTTTTGTAATCGAAGTTGCTGTCAGCACAGAAGAGAAATCAGTATGATTGTCTGGCTCAAGTATGTACCTTGTCGCTGCCTCTTTCTGTCAGCCTACACTATCTTGATGATTTGATGATCAGTATTAGAAACACATTGATTAGAGCTCTTCAGCTGATGGATGATTAAGAAAGATATTAGCAGTTGCTCCATTTCAAGTGCCATGTCTTTTGAAAGCAGCCCAATTGCTCCATCTAGACCAGATTAAGAGCCAATCACAAGTAAAGCAAACAAATGGTAGCCAAAGCATAAATCATTGCTACATGCTGGCAGCTGGCTGCAACTACATGACAACTATTCACAAACAGGATGCTTGGTGCCCTTTCATGTGGATCTTGTGTTCTTTGCACATGTTCATTCCACATTAATTGTTCCTTTGGAAATACAGGGAGAGAACTAAGGTGCTGAGAGAATAATAAAATACTTCATCGTCTCCTGCTATCTCTTCTTCTTGGTCTAAAAACCTTTTCACTTACGGAGGAAAGACAATTTGCAGAACTGATGCAAGCACAGATAAGCAAAATCTGCAATGTTTCACTTACACGTGGTATAAAAAGCATAAATGTTCTTGAGTCCTTTTCACTGACAAACAAAATTACTGACTTTCAAAATTGCACTAATTGCTACAATACTAATTGTATTTCCATCCAGGCACAGACTTACTACATCTCCACCATTACTAGGAGGTCTCTAGTTATATGCTATTTCTCCCTCAAATTATGGTCATGTCAGATAAAAACAAAAATCATCAGCAAGAATATAAGGTTCTTTTTCTCTTGGAGGAATCTCAGCAATGTTATTACAGGCATGAAAACCACTTCCCCTTTGAGAAGATGAGAGCAGGTCTGAATGAGTCCAATTTCAAAATCCCCAGCTTGGAATTCAATAGCATTTAGTGACTTGGGTGGCTGGGCATTTTCTCCACATTTGATTTACTCACTACTTCTAATAGTTATTTGTAAAAAAAAAAGTCACAGGTACATATCTTTCAGCCACATAAAATTGTACTATTATGCCAAGAAGAGCAAACAAAAGGAAAAGAAACCATACTATCCTACAGAATATAATTTGTTCCATATAACTTAAACCAAGATTTGTGACATGCTTCCATACCAAATATGATTCTTTATGACATTATCTCAGTTGATGAAAAATATACATTACCCATGGATGTAAAAAGCATATGATTAATCTCAAAAAATCAACAGAATAATAGCTAAGTAACGTGCTCTTTTGCTCTACCTATACATTCACAGCTACTATCATGGGAAATACTTCTAAAGCATAATCAATATTAACCATCTCAAAGCATGCCAAACATCTGACATTCAGTTGTTCAGCCATTCAGATGTAGAGGTCAATACTTTCTCTGTTGTAAATACCAGATGTAAATACCAGAGAAAGGTGTAAGAATTTCACCATAGGCAGGTGTTAGATAATCATTCCATGTTAGCTTTCATCTTGAATCCTAATTTTGGGCAATAGTTTATGCGTCAAAATATGACACTGAAAAGGTTCAACTTTAGCAGATGTGTAACTGTGAAGTTCTCAAACATCACATAAATGTCCAGAACCTTTCCAAATCCTGATGAGCACTTCAGTACACTTTTTCTAGAAAATTTTTGCATGGATGTTTTGGCAGACTTCCGGGGTATAGTTGAAATTTGGGAAAACTGTTTTCTATATAATCCTCATTAGCTAGACCAAGATATAGCTTCGGAAATCACAGATTTTGAATTTTAATAACCTTACAGACAGAAAGGATATAGTTATCTCATAGAATAAATTTATAATCAGAAGAAAATCAGAAATCCAATTAAGTCTGTTGTATCAACTGTCTGGGAAGATCATGGAGCAGATCCTCCTGGAAGAGATGTTAAGGCACATATGAGATGAGGAGGTGATCTGAGACAAGTAGTGTGGATTCACCAAGGGAAGATCGTGCCTGACCAAACTGAAGGCCTAAGGTGGAGAGATAACACTGTGGGGAAAAAAGGGCAACATCTACTTGTGCAAGGCCCCTGACATGGTCCTGCACCACATCTTTATGTCTAAATTATAGAGATATAGTTTTGAAGCTTCACTGCTTGGTGGATAAAGAACTGGTTGGATGTTTGCAATCACAGACGTTGTTATCAAAAGCTTTATGTCCAGCTGGAGGAGGTCATGAGTGGTGTTGCCCAGGGATCCATCCTGGCAGTGCTCTTCAATATCTTTATTAATGACACAGACAATGGGATTGAGTGTACCCTCAGCAAGTTTACTGATGACACAAAGCTGAGTGGTGCAGTTGACATAATAGAAGGGAGAGATGTCTACTAAAGTGACACACTCAAAAAGTAGTCACATGAGATTCTAATGAGATTCAACAAGGCCAATTGCAAGGTGCTGCAGTTCAGCAGAGGCTACCCAAATACAAGTACAGTCTGAGAGAACAACTCATAGAGAGCAGTGCTGCGGAGAAGGACTCTGGGGGCCTAACGGACAAAAAGCTCAACATGATCTAGCTGTGTTCTCTTGCAGCCGAAAGGCCAACAATGTTGTGGACTGCATCAGAAGAGGAGTGACCAGAAGGGAAAAGAAGTTCACTGTGCACCTCTACCCTGCTCACATGAGGATCCACCTGAATTAGTATGTCCAGGCCAGTGGTCCCCAGCTCAGGAAGGATGTGGAACTGTTGGAACGGGTCCAGAGGAAGGCCACAAAGATGATCAGGGGACTGAAAGACTTCTCCAATTAATATAGGTTGAGGGAGTTCAGCTTGTTTAGCTTGGAAAAGAGAAGACTCCAGGGAGACCTCACTGCAGTCTTCCAGTACTTGAAGGGAGTTCATAAGCAAGAGCACTTTTTAAATGGTCAGACAATGGTAGAACAAGAAGGATATAACTTTAAATTAAAAGAAAGTAGATTTAAGTTAGAAGTTAGGAAGAAAGTCTTTATTCAGAGGATAGTGAGGCATTGGCACAGGCTGCCCAGAGAGGTTGTGGATGCCCAGCCCTGGAGGCATTCAAGGTAGGCTTGGATGTGATCCTGGGCAACCTGATCTAGTGACTGACAACCCTGTCTATGGCAGGGAGGTTGGAACTAGATAATTTTTAAGGTCATCTCCGATCTAAACTACTCTATGATTTTGTGAATAGTGTTATGAAAAAGGCTTGAAATACTATGAAAAAAAACAACTCCAAAAACGAATGCAATTTTTCTGACTGAAATAAATTCTATGTGACTTTGCAAGACAGAGGTCTCTTTTCTGCACAGAAATAAACATCACACTTATCTTCCTTGACTTACTTTGTGGAAACAATAAACTTCTTCCAAATAGCTGTAGTTACTGAATGCGGCACTAGCATAATAATCTTTCAGTTTCTTCCTCTCAGTATGATGTTTTATTCACATATTAAATCTAACAGAGCAAATTTAAATACCTGACTGCTGGATTTATTACTAAAGATTGTCAGAATTGCCAGTAGCATCATACCATGATAACATGTTAAGTAATATGAGAGTTGCTAATTGTTCTAGAACTGGAACCTATTAAAAATACCAGAAAGCTAAACCAGTGAAGGGTGCTTTCTATTAAATTCTCAGCAGGAGAGAAAAGTCTATGAATTCAATTAAGTGACCTCATAATTTCTACTTGAAATCATGGCTTTTCTGGGTCTATACACACATTTTGTTATATCTTTTCAGAAGAATGAAATTGTTTTAATCAGTTGTTGTATTGATATACCACTAATAGGGATCATTTTGCTTCAGTAAATTTATTTGCCTTCCTACAGGGTATAGATAACCTGTAACACTTTTATATCTTCATAACTGAACACACAGCAGTAACTTATCTGTTGCTGCAGGAGTGTCAGTAGGACAAAGTAACTTAAATAAGCAGCTAGGAAAGGCTGGCAGAGGGTCATATAAATTTCATAAAACTCTTTTGAGAAGGATGCTGTCTTCTTACTTAGTCCTTTACTCACAAGAACTTCTAGATGTGTTTCTAAAAGCCACTAAAGTCAACAGGCTTTAAAACACATGCTAGCTATTAGAATATATTTAAACACCATTTCTGAATAAAAATGTTTTCCTGAATCAGGGCCGCAGACAGGCTCAGAACTTCTCTGTGTGACCCAGCATCCCGTGTGGGTTGCTGTAAGTGTAGCCTTAAGGAACGGGAACTGGATATTCCACATGATGATTCAACATTAAACGTTTTTCCAATTTGTGCTGGTCCTTTATATTTCCAAGAATGGGTGGTCCTAATTGGCATTGTCCCAGTGTTAAATAAGGTAAAGGTGTGCTGAACAGCAAGCCTCAGGAAGATAGTACTATTATACTCGTATGGCTTGTAAAAGTAATTTTCTTGCCAGCAGCAACGGCAGTAGTAAGCAACTGGAATTGCTTCATTTCAGAGACTAATGGTAAATGCAAATAAAGGTTTCTTTGCTCAGAAAACAACAGCCCTTCTGAGCTAACAGAAAACAGAATAACTGGTAGCTTACCCACTCAGTAAAAATCTGCTTTAGCAACAATCCACATGTAAGTCTCCAAGGAATCTTTCTGCTAAGTAATTCTCCTTAGTCTGGTTATTATCCACAGGGATACTACCTTAGGTCAGTTATCCAAAACTGCTCCAGCAAATCGTAGGAAAAAATTATATTACAAAATTATTCCCATCATGTTTTTTTTTTTGTTTTTGTTTTTTTTAATACAGCTGTAATCACAGTCCCTTCTGCACCATAGAATGAGCAAGAAGGCTTAGCAGCTCTCTTGATGCACTCTTTCTATGGCTGATTACCGGTCCGAGAAATGATTGCAAAATAGATTTTAAACAAAGTTTTGAAGACTTCTTCAAACCAAGATCCTTGTTTTGGCACAGGAATAAGAAATTCAACAATAAAATATGTTTTGGGGAAAAAAAAAATGAAGTTTTGTGAAACTATGCAAAAGGTGTTGTTTTTTTTTTGTCAGAGTGGAAAAAAAAACCATAACTGTTACAAACAGTCCACTCCACTCTGGATTTTTAACACAGCACCCTTTTTTGGAAGTAACATGAAGATTTTTCATTTGTTGATGTCTACTCTTCTTCCTACTGGCACAAGCTTTTGTGATGGTTTCAGTCTAAAGTAAAATTACTTTATTTTCCGTAAGATTCCTGTCATAAGACTGTAGTAAACAAACATTTCCATCTGCTTGGGGAGAGAAATTATCAAAGATTTGCCAACAATGGAAATGAGTATGGATGCAACCCAGCTCAAATCCAATTCAGTCCAATCCCCAGACTTAATAATTAGTGAGGCAATGGACACACAAAAACTGACAGAACACAAACTAAAACCCAGGATACAAATGATCCAGAACTGCTGAACAGATGAGCTAAAATATCCTTCCAAACTTAGTGACTTGATCTCATCCCTGTGTGGACTGAAACTAGGCCCATGACTGCACTCCCTTGTTAAGTGGGAACAGAACTGTGCCACAGCTTTGTGTCTGGTTTGAGAATAAGAGAATTCATTGTTGCAGTCTCAATAACTTAAATATTAAATGCAGATTGAGCTAGTAAATTCAGGATCTGAGTTTTGAGCAATATGGGAGGTATATGAATCCAACACTGAGTCAGGCCTCAGGCTCTCTTGCTGTTAAGCCAAAGCTGTACGCCTGCCTAGTATGCATTTCCAATTTCTATACATATTGGTTCTCTCTCCTCAAAATATTCCTGTTCTGAAACCTCCCTTGAGTTTCTGACTCTTTCCTCTTTCTGTAGATTGTTTTTTCTTTTCTCTCATTTTTTCCATTGTTCTTCCCTTCTATTTGCACTTTTAAAGGTCCTTTTGTTGCTTATTCCTTTTTTTCTCTTATTATTTTCCTCTTCTTTTGCATTGACCCACTGACAATAACTGTGGGAAATGACTGAACCTATCCAGTAATTTAGTAAATGTCATAAAACTAGTGAGTCTTCATCATGAATCCCCTACATTTCCTTTTGTATTTGCAGCAAAATAGGTGGTCAGCATCTTTAGGAATTAGTCAGGTATTCCTTTTCTCTGTTTCTTGACCTCACAAGATGTAATAACAAGGACGGTAAGGATGGACAAAGCAAGCAAAAATATATGGGTTAAACTTAAAGCAAAGAAAACAGGCTTCACACCTTAGGCACTGAAGCTCAATGTACAAATACAGATATTTATTGAGTATGAAGTCATCCATGTGCCAAAGGCATTGGAAATAAAGAATGTAATGCTTTGATTACCTTCCGTGATCTAAAGGTAAAAAAAGTAAAAACTTTAAATTAGATTTTTTGGAGTATATTCCAGAGAAATAGAAAAGCACTAACAATATTTTTGAAGTTGTCTTACAGAAATTTCTATGCTGTCTTACAGAAAAAGAAAAAAAAAAAAAGAATATACAGAATCTTTGATCTGAAGTCTTTAGTCCTTTCATGCAATGCTCAGATATGGCTCTACTTTGAAGAAGAAAACCATATGACATTTTTTCTTGTCATGCTAACATTTACTTCAAGTACCATTTTGCTAGTAGAGTGAATGCGGTATTCTAAACCTTCTGAGCCATCTGTAAGCTTTTTCTTCCTAAACTGTTTCTTTCAGTGAGACTAACAAAATGTCTCATCATTTTTTATTATCCTTATATCTGAAGATTCTCTGTGGTGTTTCCTTTTCTTGAACATAAATTCTTGCATTTTGCTGCCTACTTAGACTCACAGGAGACTTTACATATTAACTTTAGAATTATTAGTTTATTTTTTAAGTGATAAATGGAGATGCATTCTCAGTGGACAGAGATGAATAAGTGTTGTATGTATACATATTGCACAGGTAGGCCTATAGCACAAGTTGCAAGAAGGGAAATGAAATGAGTAGGCCTCATTTCATAGACCTACTGTGATGACCCAAGATCCCTCAGATATTACCTGTCACTCACAAGTCAGGACAAGTGTAACAGGCATCTGTTTCCCTGCTGTCCTCAGCATCTTCCAGATTCAGCAGTGCTGTACAGTGCTTCTGTGCAACCACAAGCAGACCCTTTGGTCTCAACTTAATCCTAGCAAGCATCTCACACCAGAACTTACAAATGATCCTCAAAGACATCTTCACAGTAGACTATCACAGCACTTTATCTATGGAAAATTAGTCTCTCAAGGGCCTCTTTAAAGAACCTAGATCACCAGTGGGATTTTGTGCCTTCACTTTCTGCAGAACATCTAGAGTATTAAATCATATAAGCTATTTTTCCAGCTTATTATTAGCCTTTTTCTATTGCTCATATGAAGAAATTCAAGGTCTCTTCCTCACATTGACTTACCACTCTGTATGAATAACATTTTTTTCTTTTTTTCTTCCTTTTCCCCAAGAAAACTAAGAAGTATTGCGTGTTTTGAATACAATTGCTAAAGACACTTAAAGTGCTATGATGCAATATGTCATTTGCATCTCCCAGATGAAGCTCCAGTAAACTTTAAATATCAAAGTGGAATCAGGTTTGGCTGCTAATTTAGATAGAATGTAAGGGCTCTGAGAATGCCCATTCTGGACATTTCTCTGGAAAACTGTAAAAAGTACATTCCATACAGCTTCCAAAAAAATCCCACAGCAGCTACCAACAGTGAAATTAGGATGCTTTTAGAAATAAACCTCAAAATTCTTCTTTGTCTGTCTCCCTGGACATTGTGTTCCAAGATTAGCACCAGAAAAAAAAAAGAAAAAAAAAAAAAAAGAAAAAAACTTAAATAGCTTGACAGAAGTGTAATTAATATATAAACTACTGTCATTCAAGAAGATATTTATCAAAGCATATTTTTGGAGATTTATAAAAAAAAAAAATACAGCATGTTAGTGCATGTGCTTCAATACCAAAGCAGTGAATCTGTAACCAGGAAAAATTTGCAAATTTGACCTTCAAAAAGGCCAGAACCTTCAGTAGGTTCTCAAGTACAGTCTTTTGAATTTTCTCTTCCCAGCCTACTCTTTTCTTGATGCAAGATAACCAGTAGCTTATCTTAAGAACAGGCTGTAGGTTCAGCCATGGTAGGTGAAAACTGAGGCTAATCTAGACTTCAGGGACATGCTCCAGGTCCCCCTGATCTGTGTGTCTGGGTGTTTTTCCAGTGCAACCCAAGACAAGAGGGAAATAACACCTGCTTGTGTCTCAAGTGCAAGCTCCTAGAAGAACCAGTATGGATGCAAGACAACATCTCCTGGGACATTCTCAGATTTGAAGAAAGAGATTAGAGATGATTATTCACCCTATTTTATGATGAGCAGTGTGTGTAATTTTAGTTATTGTTCATGATAATTCTGTGTACATAGTACTGTACCACAAAGGAAATTTAATTCTTCAGTGGTGAAAAAACAGTGCTGGAATACCACAGCCTATGATTTGCTAAATTCTGGAAATCATATGGCCACTGTAACTCCAATAATGGCAAAGAAAATTTTTTCACTGAACAGACAGCCACATTTAAGTTTAGTGCAAATTTAAAGAAACTACATTTTCATAAAGTTACAGCAATACCATTCTCAATATAAAGCAGCAGAAAATTTGACTGAATAACTAAAAAATTACAATTTTGCATATATATATATACACACATATATACATATACACATATACACATATATGAGCTGTAGCACATTACCTATGCTTAGGAAACCATAAAAAGGTCAAAATCAAAGAACATTCATCTTGAAAAGAACATATTCCAGACACAAACACTAACAGAGCCACCAAGTCTTCTAATTCAAATAAACTAGCACCTTTTGTAATATATAAATCACTGGTATGAACACGTGTTAAAACTAAATACAGACGAACACGCTACAATAATTTTTTCCAAGTGTAACTCTTGGAATCATATAAGTCACTGTGGTTTCCAAGAAGACAAATGGCCTGAAAAATGAAAAATAAATTAGTTCTGTGAGTAATTAGAGTCAGAGATTGCAGGTCAGGCTCGGTTCTGCAGTTGACCCTGGTGACCAGTAAAAGTCCAACTTGGCACACAGTACAACTTTCTGTATTTAAGAGTTGTTTACAGTAGAGAAATGCTGAAAGTGTACATTAGAAAACTTCCTCTAACAAATCTAAAACACATGCCAGCTCATAGGCAAGTAATAAACTTATAAGGGGCCATGTTGACAGTTTCAAAGCCTTTTGATAGGACCCTGCAACCAAGATTGGAAACTTCGTAATAAACATCTCTGCTTTTAAATTTTGCTGCTTGCTGTAAGATGCTTGAAAAATGCACCAGCTTCAAAAAGTATTCTTGTCTTTCTCATCAAAAAAGTAAAAATATCAATCAAGTTTCAACACATTTTACTCAGCTATTAATCTCATACAATTCTGATAAGGTCAAGAGAGTTATGCTATTGGAGTATCTGAATAAGTTGCTTCACAGTCAGGCCTCTTATTTTTCATGAGGAGACAATATGATATTAATTTAGACCACTGGCTTGGACTTGTAATGTCTGATATTTTCATTGTGTTGTTCAAAGTATTTTGCTCCCTTCAAAAGTGTTAAAACTGTTTATAAAACACATCTGTTTCTTTGCATCATGTAATCATTGAGCATGAACTCTGTTTGTAAAGCACCACACATACGACAGGTTATAAAATTTCTCAAAGATCTGATGAACATGGGTCTCTTTAATCAGAGAAAAGTCAAGCTGTCCGTGTGCACATTATTATTATAATTACTACTTGAATCCACTTGTAACAATAACAGAGGAATCCATTTCCCAATGGAAAAATTCTTCTTAATCTATTAAGATAAAATCTTCCACTGCTCCCCGAAATCTCAAGTAAACAATGAAGCTTCTAATAGAAAGATGGAAAGAAAGGAAACGTTCAGTACAATTCAACAGCTTGTCTTATGATATCAGGTAGCAGCAAATGCAACTCTGACTAATGATGGGGAGAAAGAAGTTGCACTGTTATCATGCTTTTACAACCCGATAGGTTGGTAGCAGGGTAGACCTCAGCATGTCTGGATTAGCTGCACGTGCAGTTTTAAATTTCTTGCTACTTTTATTGTCTCATCATATCAATGGCATTTTCTTCTTCAACGTCTCTCCAAACCTATCTACTCATTCCTGCTTCACCCATGCCAGATGCAAAACAGGGAGCTGTCTTTTCTCTTAGCCTGCAGTACAGAAGGCAATCACAGGAGCTCGCAAGTAGCAGGGCATTTAAGAAAATGTTAGAAGTGCCATTTACAAATTGTTATTATTCCCAACACTGATCTAGGATAGTTGAATGCTTTTGCTGGTCTTGCCTCCAGATAATTCTCAAAGCACTGTGGATTCCATTTAAAAGTCAATCATATCACAAAAATAGCCTTCCAGAAATTGTCTCCTCAAGAGCTGGAAGCTGGGATTTTTCCATGACTAATACATTCCATGTCTGTTTCATCTAATTTAATTGCATTGATGCATCCATGTTTCCCTTTTCATTGTTGAGCATGCCACTACCAGTGTTTAAACAAGTACGCCTGTCCTTGTTTGCCTCTAACTTGGGAATGTCAAGGGCAAGAACCCTTTACTTTGACTGCTTAGCCACAGGCTGTAACAGGTTATGACCACTGCCATGAATCCTAATGGTGGTTAACTCATCAGATAACCCAGAAGTTGTTAAAGTATATATACATTTTTTTAGCATAAAATATATTTATTTCTTGTACACAATCATCAGACCAGTTCTCTTTAATTTGTGGCAGTCATATCGGCTGATAAAGGGTCTATAAAAACTCTTCCTTATGCTTAAATTAGGAAAGTAATTTATCTAAGAAAACAATGAGGAAAATATATGCACCTGGAGATATAGAGGACATAGAATGAAAATGCCATCTCCAGTGTGGTGAGAGTCCTGAGCCACAGCAGCTGTACGAACTAGGCTGACTGATCACAGCACAGGGCTGGTGTCTTCAACATGCTGCCCAGCCTTTGAGCAGTCCTGCTCTCATCTGCAAGTCTCCTTCCACTATGCAGCATACAGGAGATAATCAGCAGGTAGGACAGATCTAACCCACTTGAGAAGAACTGGAACAGCAAATTCCCCACCAAATGCATCTGCTGTTCATTCTCACCAGGAGGAGTACAGCAGCTCACCATCTGTTCTCCTGCTCTTGAGACCCAGAAATCAAAACGCTTACAGGATATTCAATAAATACCTCAGCCCTTATAGGTCCCAGAAGAGATGGCCTAATAACTAAAAACTCTAGGTTCTTCTTGAGCTTCTATTACAAGACCTCATCTTCTCCCCAGAGAAGTCATCAGCTCAGTGTTGAAAAATGCTGATTTAGAATATTTCTCTCAGCTAACTATGATAAATGTTATTATTGTGGATTAATAGCTCTCTCAGGTAATTTAAAAACCACACTGCTTTGGATTAAATTAAGAGTCTTTTCTTAATAGTAAGAGAGAATTAAAAAAAAAACTGTTTGGCATGCAAACAAAAAGGTCATAGGGTACCTTAATGTACCCACCATTGGTGATGATATTAAAACACTAAGGTTAGCTTATGGCCTAGGAAAATAATATTCCTGTCATCAGATACTCTCCACTTCCATTTTATTAATGCTATAAAATATTTTTTGAGTAGCAGCTGATGAGACGTGAAAGGAAACCCCTCTGCAAAACAGGCCACATAAAAACAGTCCAACTTACAGACTGTTATTTTTTGTAGTTATTAAAAAACTAAAATTTCCATTTATAACTGTTCCCAGAGAATGAATTTCCAGTATCAATTAATTGTAAATTAAAAAAGTAATTAAACTACATTGCCAATAGATTGTGCAATGTTAGTACAAGAATGGAAAGTTACAGAAATGGAAAGAAACAGTGAGAAATAATACCATAGAAAGGAGATGGATAAGAATACGTATATGAAGTGTTAGTCTTTTCTGCTTCATACTGTGAGCTTATCAGAGGTCATAAACTAAGTCCTGGACTCTGGCCAAATTAAAATTTAGATAAGAAAACCTGGGAGTTACAGGAAGATGTATTTTCCACTGTTGGCTAATGTCAGCCTATTGCCAAGAAACAGCAATGGGGGACTGCTGGAAGCACCATATTTCAGCTGTCTTATAATGCATACGTAATGCTTATTTGTGTCATGAAAAATGTCACACCACCAGTCTAAGAATGTACGTTAATCCTGCCATGTTGGGTGGATTCTGCAGAGATAATAACATCCTACCTAACTAAACAATATTTCCATGCTTCCACAGACTAGAATGTTTTTGCTTGAAGTTAATTTGATTTTATTTGATTTAAATTATAGATATATCCATTAAAATGCATATCTCAACAAATTAAAAGCACGCCATC
This sequence comes from Meleagris gallopavo, assembly GCF_905368555.1. Classification (NCBI taxonomy): domain Eukaryota; kingdom Metazoa; phylum Chordata; class Aves; order Galliformes; family Phasianidae; genus Meleagris; species Meleagris gallopavo. The sequence continues at coordinate 14,154,695 of NC_139435.1, read as the reverse complement.
CTTAAAACATCCCTTCATTTGTGATTTTTCACCAAACTGAAGCAAAATTTTCAAAAAAATAAAAATCAGCAGCCTGTTTCTGGTGATCTACAAATCTGCATCATACAATCATGTCTTGTGTTGGAAAGGACCTTAAACATCATCTAGTTCCAACCTTTGCAAATGCACCGCAAGAACACAGAAAGTAAGCCACACCCTTACAACATCTCTTTATTTGTGATTCTTCACCCAAAAGAAAATAAATTATAAAAATAAAAATCAGCAGCCTGTTTCAGGTGCAAATCTGTGTCCTCACTCCCAAGACAGCTCACGTTATTGTGAGGAAAGCAGAGTCAAATCAGTATCATTAAAGGTCAGGAGGTACACTCTAGATATGGCTTCCTGTATTATCCATGCTACTCTCATAAATTCCCCACTCCCTTCTGCTTTCCTGCTCTGTATTGTGGTGGTCACATGAGAATCTAAGATTTTCAATATTTGTTTGTGAGCCACTTGGTTCCAAAAAAGACTGCTTTTATCACAACCTATGCATGTTAAGGGATTGCAAACAACAATGAATTGAAGCTTGCTGTTAACTCTGAGTCTTCCAACTCAATTTATCCTACAGTTCCATGCTAAAATCCCACTGAAGCTTAAGTTCTTTCAAAACAGAGACCAAGAGCATCCCACTATACTTTTTACATGGAAAAGTTTCCATTCAGATGTGACATAAAGGGAAGAGCTGGATGAGTGGGAAAACACTGCTGAAAGCTCTGCTGTGCTTATCACTGGGATGTGTCAAAGTTTCTTCATTTCTATGAAATGAAGGACATTTCAAAAGCCGTCAGTGAGATCTGGTTGTCAAAGATGGCTTCAGGATTTGCATCACAACACCCACCAGTTAAGGCAGTAGTCAGGTTTGAGTTATGAACCAGGAATGGTGACAGCTGAGCAGAGCACTGACATTCCTGCTCTGAATAAGGAAATTAGTTAAGAAGTGCAAATAAATGGCTTCATATTCCTCAAGACGCAATATGTTTAACCTCACAACCTGGCTACATATTCTTAGAAATGAACTATGTCCCAGCACTAGGTAGTTTAAATCAGAACAAGCCTCATTATGTAACAGAGCTAGTTCTCCACGGACATGTGAGGCACAGAGGATTGTACTCCAAACCCTTCTGCTGCTCTGCTTGAGAAGATATGTCAGTGGATCTACCGACTGAGTGCCTGCATCATCCTAGTAAACAGTCATGCCCAAGTTCCTCTGGCACAGCTAATTGCATAACTTCAGAGAAATAGAACAGCTTCACCAGATGAGTGTAAATGTTTCAGTTAAGAAATATGGACAGTGCTTTCACACATGGGAGGTCAAGGACAAAAACTATCTTTCAAATCAGAGAGAAGATTTGGATGCCTAAGCAATATAGAATCATAGAATCACAAGGTTGGAAAGGACCTACAAGATCATCTAGTTCAACCATCCCCCCATCACCATTACTCCCACAAGCACTAAACCATATCTCACAGTTCCTCATCCAGATGCCCCTTGAACACTGCCAGGGATGGCCACTCCACCACCTCCCTGGGCATCCATTCCAGTGCCTGACCACTCTCTGAGAGAAAAAGTTTTTCCTCATGTCTAATCTAAACCTCCTCTGGTACAACTTGCGGCCATTTCCCCGGGTTCTGTTTGTTGCCTGGGAGAAGACGCCAAACCCCTCTTCACCCCAACCTCCCTTCAGGAACTTGTAGAGTGCAATGAGGTCTTCCCTGAGCCTCCTCCAGACTAAACAATCCCAGCTCCCTCAGTCTCTCCTCATAAGATTTGTGCTGCAGATCCCTCACCAGCTTCGTTGCCCTTCTCTGAACACATTCCAGGGCCTCAATGTCTTTCTTGCAGTAAGGGGCCCAAACCTGAATACAATACTTGAGGTGCGGCCTCACCAGTGCTGAGTAGAGGGGGATGATCACCTCCCTGCTCCTGCTGGCCACACTATTTCTAATACAAGCCAGGATGCGGTTGGCCCTCTTGCCCACCTGGGCACACTGCTGGCTCATGTTCAGCCGAGTATTAACCAACACCCCCAGGAACCTTTCCTCTTCACAGTCTTCCAGCCACTCAGCCCCAAGCCTACAGCACTTGTGGCCAAAGTGCAGAACATGGCACTTGACCTTGTTGAATCTTATCCCATTCACCTCAGCCCAGCAATTCAGATTATCCAGATCCCTCTGAAGAGCCTCCCTACTCTCACGCAGATTGACACTACCTCCCAGCTTGGTGTCAACTGCAAACTTACTGAGGGTACGCTCAATCCCCTCATCTAGGTCATCAATAAAGATATTAAACAGGATATTAAACAAGATGGGCCCCAGTACCAACCCCTGGGGGACACCTCTTGAAACGGGTCACCAGCTGGACTTAGCTCCGTTAATCACTACTTGTTGGGCATAGCCCTCTAGCCAGTACCTTACCCAAAGAAGGGTATACCTGTCCAGGCCACAGGCAGCCAGTTTCCCCAGGAGAATACTGTGAGAGACCATGTCAAAGGCTTTGCTGAAGTCTAGGTAGGCTACATCAACAGCCTTTCCCTTGTCTGCCAGTCTGGTCTACCAGTCATAGAAAGAGATGAGGTTGCTCAAGCATGACCTGCTTTTCATGAAACCATGCTGGCTGGGCCTCATCCCCTGACATGTGATCTCATCCATGACGATTTGCTCCATAACTTTCCCTGATACCGAGGTCAGGCTGACAGACCTGTAGTTACCCAAATCCTTACAGCCCTTCTTGTAGATGGAAGTCACATCGGCAAGCCTCCAATCCTGTGAGACCTCTTCAGATAACCAGGAGTGCTGGTAGATGGCCGACAGCAGCTCGGCAATCACCCCTACCAGCTCCCTGGTAGGAGATGGAGCCCGTCCAGTCCCAATGACTTGTGACAGTCCAGATGGAGGAGGAGCTCTCTAACTGTCTTCACCTGAATCACCAGGGGTGTATTCTGTGTAACATCCCAGACAGACTTCCAGATTAGGGCATAAATTGCACTGAGGATAACTGATCTGCCTATTAAAGGCAGATGTATAGAAGGCGATGAGGGCCTCAGCCTTCTCCTTAAGTGGTCACATTCCCTGCTGCGTTGTGAAAGGATGGACAGTTTCCTTGGTTCTTCCCTTACCAGTGGTATATTTATAAAAGGATTTATTATACTCTTCTACTGCAGTGGCCAATCTGAGTTCACGCTGGGCTTTTGCCTTCCTAACTTCCTCCCTGCATACCTTAGCAACTTCTTTGTAATCTTCAATATCATGAATGCATACGATAGATCTGTTGGTATGGCTCTAACTCAGAGGCTCATGCTCTAGTGATCTAATAACAGTATCTTCAATTCTTGTGGAAACAAATGTTCCAACAACAAAATTTCTACTTCTGAAATCTTCTTTTTCCTGAAGTCAAATCAATTCTGGGATTTACAGCAACTGTCAAAATGGAAAGCAGCTGAAAATACTGAAAAGGAACTAGTTCATTCTCGCTTTATTTACCTTCCTTTATCTTGTAATGTTTGTTTGTATTAGAACAAATAAACTCATCAAAGGCTAGGAAATTACTGAATTTTATATTTTAAAACTCTTTTTTCTATATTATATTATTTCCTACTTAATATGAACTAGTATGAACGAAACTCTTAACATAATTCTCTAAGAGCATATTAAAGTCTGTTCTCTCCAGCATGGTCCTCCAAAGGGCATTTGTCAGAAGCAGATTTCTCAAGTCACAGCCTCTTACTATATCCTGATCTACTGTTCAAAAGCAGAGATTTTAATACAACAATAGAAAATACAATTCATTCACTGACATATTGCTTATGAAGCTCAGACAATTGGACAGCATTGGTTTATGCTGATATTTACTGATGCCCCGGGACTTGTAATAAGCAGCAACCCGTTTGGCATGTACTGTCTTGTGTGGAACAGCCAGACATCCACATTCAAATTGGGACTGCATATCTCTATTTCCTTCAAGCCTGATGGATGATGCTCAAATCTGTGTGTGTTCTTTTCACGGGAAAGTGTAAATCTTCAATATGGAAATTATTAGTCCAGTCGAATTTGGAACTAAGGAACTGGAAAAAAGAAGTCATAAATGGATAAATGACAATGAGATTAATATTTAAAACCCTGAAACAATTTAATTTGATTCCCTGTTACTGTGCATATATTACTTATTAAAACAATTCTTGGAAACTCACATGGCTGTTTATGTTCTTAGTCTAATTATTCTGATTAGATTTATCACAAACAGCTAGGAACAAAAGATTTAGGAAACTGAATTTCTGTCAAAAGTTTGATACTATCCTGGTATTCACTCATCTTGGACAAAGTCATCTTAGATATACTCTGTCTGCTGTAAATATCATTAGAAAACAGACATTATGCAGTGTCACACAAAACTTTGGTAACACACAAGAATAATGAAAAAACGTTGTTCAAGTTCATTAGAATAAGTTGCCAAAAATGTAACCTCCAGAGTGCTGGAGTGTTCATACTGCAGGCTTATAACTTTTCATGCAGACACAAAGGCAGTATTAAGATTACTGTTTACTCTGATGATGTAAAAGATTCTGCTGCGAGTCACCCAAAAAATGTATTTCACTTACTCTTTGCAGGTAATTTTCTTAATATTACAGGATCGATGTATTAACCTTAGCTTGCAGCATAATATAATTCAGAGGCAGAAAGTAATAGTAATCAGACATCTCCAACAGAGGAAAACTAGTATTTATTCACTAAAGGTCTGGCCTTGGGACCAAGCTCACTTGCATCATTTGATTTATATAATAGAAGCACCAAGTTGTTTAAAAGCAAACCAAACCAGACAAAAAAAAAAAAAAAAAAACGTCTTTTCATAACTACTATGGGAAAAAGCAACCTCAGGGTTAAAGCATAAAGACATTCCCAGGTACGTCTGTGTCTGCCTGGGCAGCTGCAGCTTTTCACAAGAGAATTTACACGCAGCCAGAAGAAGCCACTGCACAACAATCTGAGTGGGAGAGGGGGAGCTTTCAACTAAGCAGTAAAATAACCAAGTCTGTTTGTAGTTATTGGACTGTTGTGCTTTTGTTTAGTAGGTCAACATGCGGTTGTCTTATTAATTTGTGTCTGGAACTATCACGCAAAAGCTCTTACTTCAAGGATGATTTCGATCAGAGCAGTCAAACCAGCAAATAGGACATCCAGGTCAGAATTACTTTCTGAATCTCATTTTGAACTGCTGTTTTTCAATCAGTCTTGGCAGATTTCATTATAAGGTGTTTAATGCAGCAACCACATTTAATATGACATAACAGTTTATGTAAGAAAAGTGCACCTTCAATTGCAGAGCACACTAGGATCTGTTAGTTAAAGAAATAGTCTTAATCAAATGTCAATCTGTGAGATGAAAATAGCTTCTGTACTTCTGCTAGTCTTTTATTTTTCTTTAAGCAAGCTCCCTCTTTGAAAAGAAAACCAAAGAACATTTGAGTTTTAAACTTCAAATCTAATTTCAAAACAAAATGTCTTTCCAAAGGTAAAACATTTAACCTGGAGAACTTTGAAATGAAACATGTCACTTTTCCAGAAACAAAAAAAAAAAAGTTTCAAACTTTCAAAGAAAATTATTCCCCAACTATTGCATAAATTCTCAAATAGTTCCAATTGAAACTGCGTCAATATTTTTAAGTGAATGAAATATCCCTCCAAAAAAAAAAAAAATCTCCTACCTTTTTCTTATAAGCTTCCAGTCTTTTAGTTTGAGTGTTCTGGGAAAAGATTCTAAAGATTAGTTCTCCCTGGATTTCAGCATTTTATATAACTTTCGTTTAGCCAAATTCAACTGCAACCTTGAAGAAAACCAAACCAAACCAAAACAAAAACTTAAGATCCCCCTCAACTAAATAAGAATTAATACTAGTAACATTTTTAATTGAATAAACAATCAGTTTTAAAATCCTTAGTAAAGCTAGTATGAGTTTGTGTATGTCACTCTGAAAACAAAACAGAAAAACAAAGATTGAAGATAAATAATTTTTTTTATAGTTCTCTGCGCTTACGTGTCGTTTTCAGTTGTTAGCTAGGTTACTGACTACTGAATCTTAAAATCTAATAACAGTAACAATGACACATAGATATGTTTTGACTTTGCTGCATGATTTTACATCACTCAAAATACAATCAGTTTCTACAGTAGTTTCCACGTTCAGGAAGTAACTAAGTTAATTTTTTTATTAGAAATTGACAGGATATATTGAATGCATTATGTTGTAATTGAAGCTTGTAAGTGAAGAAATTATGTCATTAAAATACAGAGGGGGAGCAAAAATTAATTTTTCATTTTGTCATAAATAAATGAAATTGGACTTTAACGCTAAAACTGCATAGCGTTCCTATGTACATGCAGTGTGATATTTTAGCCCAGGTTGTATATGTTGTAGGCACCATTCCTCAGCAGCTGATCTGCACAGCTATATGGTCAATATAAGCAGAAGACAATAGAAGAAATTTCAAATTTCTGTTTTTCTGGCATTTTATGTGAATAGGCAATCAAAAGACATCAGCACAACTGGAGCTGATGCTACATTACAGTTGCTGTCTTGCCTGTTAGCTGCTGTGGATGCTGTGGTTACGTAATTGGCATAATCTTGACTTTTAGCTAGTGTGGTTACATGTAATGATGTTGTCTTGGATGCTACTGGGCAGCTTTGGTGCCTTCTCAGTTTGCTGTGAGGAGCTACTGCTTTGATGCACTTTTTCACTGCCAAGCTACAGACAGGATGCAGCTATGGTCCAAATCTTGGAATTCTTGCTCAGCCAGAGGCCTGTTACTGAAACATTTTCCTTCAATAGGAATTTCAAGATTCAATCTGACATCAGTGCACTGTTGATAATTGAAATACGTAAGTTTTATGAGGTTTAGATAGTGCCCAGGAGTCTCAACAATAGAAACCCTGTAATAAACCCTGTTTTTTAAAAATTTCTTCACAGAATGACTACTCTCTAACTCCTGTGGCTTCTTTGAAGTGTAACTATTCTATATAGAGTCCTACTCTATATAGAGTTCTACTATAACAATTTTTGATTACAGTAGAAAGGGAGTTTTCTTCTGTGACCTGCTTAACCCAAACATTTCTGAATATTTAGCTCTCTGCAATGGAATTTTCAGGCAGTCAGTCTGAAACATTCTGCTGATTTGTGTTTCCGAGATAGAAGTATGAAATTATAGAATCATGAAATCATCAAGATTGGAAAAGACCTCCAATCTCCAATCTCAAGATCATCCAATCCAACTATCTACCTATCACCAATGTTTCCCCACTAAACATTTTTCCTTAATACAACATCTAAACTTTCTTGAACACCTTCAGGGATGGTCATTCAACCTTCTCCCTGGACAGCCTTTTTCAGCATCTGACCCCTCTGTTGGAGAACAAATTTTTTCTAATGTTCAACCTGAATCTTCCCTGATGCAACTTGAGGCCATTCTCTCTAGTGTTATCACTAGTTACACAGGAGAACAGGCCAATCCCCTACCTCTCCACAACCTCCTTTTAGGTTCTTGTTGAGAGCCATAAAGTCTCCCCTGAGCCTCCTCTTCTTTGGAGTAAACAATCCAAGTTCTCTCAGCTGTTCCTTGTAAGGCTTGTGCTCCAGACCCCTCTCAAGCTTTGTTGCCCTTCTCTGGCATGCTCCAGGACCTCCATATCTTTCCTGTATTGAAGGAGCCAAAATTTAAGGTGCAGCCTCACCAGTGCAGAATACAGAGGGATGATCTCTTTCTTGCTCCTGCTGGCAACACTATTTCTGATACAAGCCAGGATGCCATTCGCCTTTTTGGCCACCTGGGCAAACTGCTGGCTTGCGTTCAGCCCAGCATTGACACCTCCAGGTCCATTTCTTCCAGACAGTCTTCCAACCACTTTGCCCCAAGTCTGTAGCATAGCCTGAAGTTGTTGTGGCCAAAGAGCAGGAGATGGCACTTGGTCTTTTTGAACCGCATTCCACTGGCCTCAGCACAGCTGTCCAGTTTGACCAGATCACTCTGTAGGGCCTTCCTATCCCCAGGCAGATTGATAATTCCTCCCAACTTGGTGTCATCTACAAACCTCCTGAGGGTTCACTGTATCCTTCACCAGGTCATCAAATAAAGACATTGAAAAGGGCAGACCCCAGCACTGGTCCGTGGGGAACACCACTTGTAACTGGTCACCAGCACGATTTAACTCCATTCACTACCATTCTCTGGGCCCAGACATCCAGTCTGTTCTTTACCCAGCAAAAAGTGTATATGTCCAAGCCATGGGCTGACAATTTTTCTGGGGGAATTCTGTGGAAGACAGTGTCAAAGTCTTTCTGAAGTCTAGGTAATAGGCTTTCCTCATCCATCAAGTGGGTCACTCAATCATTTTTATAATTGAAATGAGGCTGGGAAATGAGGCTGGTCAAGCAGGACCTGTCATTCATGAAACCATGCTAACTGGTCTCGATCCTCCAGTTAACCCGCACATGATATTTGATCTCACTCAAGATCATCTTCTCCATAACCTTTCCAGGCACCAAGGTCAGGCCGACAGACCTATAGTTCCCCAGATCCTCCTTAGGATCCTTCTTGTAGATGGGAGTCACATTGGAAGCAAAAGATCCCCCCTTGGTCACTGAATACCTACCTTTTAGGAAGAGTAATAGATGATAACTGCCCACTGTCTTTCTGCAGCCACCTTCTTCATGACTGCTTTTCACACTTTTAAGATTTAAGAAGCTGTTTCTTCTAATTTGAACATACTGCAGCAGCACTGCCTTTCACATCAGGATGAAGTATGAAACAGAGAGCTGCCTTTCTAATTATCATAGAATGATAGAATGGCTTAGGTTGGAAGGGACCTTAAAGATTACCTGTTTCCAAACCCTTCTCCTTTTGTCAGGGCTGTCAACCACTAAATCAGGCTTACCAGAGCCCCCTCCAGCCTGGCCCTGAATGCCTCCAGGGAGGGGGTATCCACAACCTCTCTGGGCAACCTGTTCCAGAGTCTCACCACCCTCACAGTAAAGAATATCTTCCTAAAGCTAGTCTAAATCTACCTTCTCTAAGTTTAAAGCCATTCCTCTTTGTCCTATCTCTATACACTTGTGTAAAAAGCCTGGCTTCTTCCTCCTTATAACATTCTTTTCAAATACTGGAAGGTCAAGTACTGGAGCTTTCTCTTCTCGAGGCTGAACAAGCTCAAATCCCTTGGTCTGTCTTCACACGAGAGGTGCTCCAGCCCTCTGGTCATTTTTGTGGCCCTCCTCTGGATCCTCTCCAACAGCCCCATGTATTTCTTGTGTTGTGAGCCCCAGGCCTGGGCACAGTACCCCATATGGGGCCTCACATGGGCAGGGTAGAGAGGGAAAATCACCATCCTTGCCCTGCTGGCCACCCTCCTTTTGACGCAGCCCACAGTACTGCTGCCTTCCAGCTGCAAACACATATTGCTGACTTATGTCCAGTTTTTTGTCCATCAGGATCCCCAAGTCTTTCTCAGTACACTGCTCCCTGTGAGCTCCTCTCCCAGTCTTTACTCATATCTAGGGTTTCTTCAACCAAAGTACAATACCTTGCACTTGGCCTTGTCGAACCTCATTACGTTCACGTGGGCCTTCTGGATGGCATCTCTTCTACTATGTCAACTGCATCACTCAGCTTTGTATCATCAGTAAGCTTGCTGAGGATACACTCAATCCCACTGTCTGTGTCATTAGTAAAGATATTGAAGAGCACTGCCAGGATGGATCCATGGGGAACACCACTCATGACCCCCTCCAGCTGGACATAAAGCTTTTGACAACAACGTCTGTGGTTGCAAACATCCAACCAGTTCTTTATCCACCAAGCAGTGAAGCTTCAAAACCATATCTCTATAATTTAGATATAAAGATGTGGTGCAGGACCATGTCAGGGGCCTTGCACAAGTCCAAGTAGACAAGATCAGTTGCCCTTCTTTTGTCCACAGTGTTCACTCTGCATCTTTGAAGGCCTCCAGATTGGTCAGGTACAATCTTCCCTTGGTGAATCTACAGCAACTGTCTCAGATCACCTCTTCTATGATAATACGATTCTGATTCTATGATTCTATGGTTCTATGATTCCCATCTGATATATACCTTAACATCTCTTCCAGGAGGATCTGCTCCATGATCTTCCCAAGTATAGACAGAAGCTCACTTGGCCTACAGTTCTCTGGGTCTTCCTTTTTCCCATTATTGAAAATGGGATTGATGTTTCCCTTTTTCCAGTCACACGAAACCAACAGCTATGACTATTCAAATATGATAGAGAGTGGTAAGGCAACCACATCAGCCAGTTCCTTTAGGAGCCTGGAATGCATGTCATCTGGCCTCATAGATTAGTATACATTCATCCTCAAGAGGTGGTCTCAATTTGCTCTGCACTTACAACGGGAAGGGTTTTGCTCCCTTGACCTCCACCTAGACATTCAGGGACATGAGAAGCATAGGAAGCCTGACTGTCAGTGAGGACTGAGGCAAAAATCTTGTTAAGCTGGCCAATGTACCTGCAGAATCTGTTCTCATTATTATTCACATCTGTCACCAACTTTAGTTTCATCTGTGCCACTCTTTTCCTAATGCCATCTCTGCATGTCCAGACAGCATCTGCGTATTCTTAACAGGTCACACATTACTGATTCTACTGTCTGTACGTCTTTTCCCTCAGTGTGACCAGTAGGTACTTGCTGAGCCATGCTGGTTTCTTGCCTCTTGTGCTTGATTTTCTGTGTTGGATGATGGAGAGCTCTGGGACAAACCCAAGGTCTTCCCCGCTGCTTCTTAATGCAACAGTATTCTCCAGCTTTGTCACTCAGAAGCACATCCTCTTCCCCTATGAAATCTAGTTTAAAGCCTGCTGCTCAGTATATTCTTGCCTCACATGGCCAGTTTCATCCCATCCAACATCAACATGCACAGCCTCTCAAAGGTGCTTCCAAGATCACAGTGCCTAAAACCCTGAGCATGACATCATCCACACAGCCATTCATTCAACTGATATATTTTCCTCTTTCTACCCAGGTCCCAGTCACTAACCAGGAGGATCCAGAACACTATTTGTGCTCCTCATCCCTTAAACATTCTCCCAAAGAACATAATATCTCTTAATAATTTATGATTTTCTAATTGCAGACTCCTGTGACCCACCTTGAAAGAGCAGGAATGGACAGTAGTTCTCTGTATTTATCATACCTGCAGCTTCTTCTTGATGTCCAACATGTAAGCCCCTCACAGGCAGCAAAATCCACCAGAGATATTGTCCGGGCAGCAGATGGGTGCCTTAACGCCCGTTAGCACAGACTCCCCAGTTAAAAACACTCTTCATGTTTCTTTGGTGGCACAAGGTTGGACTTGGGTCCTTAGTTGGACCATATTAAGATAGTTGTCCCTTTCCAGCTCTGAACCATCTCTTATCCACACCTTCTCTTTCTGTCCCAAGAGCTTGGTATCTGTTGGCTAGGAGGACTTCAGGAGCAAGTGAGAGGCTCCTCCTTCTGCTCTGAACAGAGGTGAATGTTCGCACTCTCTCATCATGCATGTTTTTGTTTGTTCATCAGGGTTGTAAGCTAGCTTAGCTTCTTCCCTTGCAGGGACTTAAGACAGGGCTGTCAGTGTACTCATGTCTCTGTATGATACCACAGATCAGTCTTGCTCAGATTGCTGGATAATTCTCAGCCTGGTGATTTCCGTGTGCAACCTGGCCACCTGCTCAAAATGTTAATCGAGCTGGGCATGCTTGCAGCCATGACACTCTCTCTGTCCTCAGGCTTGGAGGACTTCCAGATTCTGAAGCTCCCTGCAACCAAAGTTCTGGGCAGCTCTGTTGCTACTTGACAGGTCTAATGGGTGCATGTCTCAGTCTAGAAAGGTTGTGGCCCCCCAGCCTGAGTTTCTTCCTGAGCTTGACCACTGCAGTGGGTAGTCACCATGTTTGTTTCAACAGAGTGCAGATCCACAGGAGAACAAAGCAGTCCATCTTATGTGCTCCCTTTGCAAACTGCCATGCAAACTGCTATGCCATGCCCTGTTTGCCACCCTGGTCATTGCAATCCTGATTGCTATGCCTCCAGGGAGCTGCCTATGTACATGTGAGGGTATTACACTGCTGCTTCTGACCCTCACTGTGTCATCTGCTCTCACAAGCACTGAGGACACTGGACAACTTCAGTCAACTCTCCCAGGCTTCCAACTTATGGAAGCTCCTCTCACAGGGTGGTTCAGCTGCAGTGCTGCTGTTCACATTGGGACAAGGTCATTAAGAGCAGCTATGCCACATGAATTCCTGCAATTAAATTATGACAGGGCATAATTTACTAGTTACTAACTTAGAGCTATTCTCAAATCATTTTCCTTTTGTAGGCACATACTTGTAGGAAAAAAAAAAGGATGGCCAGATTGGTGGCAAGCACGCATGAATGCTTTCCAAAAGCAAAACTTTCTGACAGAGTGATGGTCACACAATTACATACTTTCCCCACTTACTAGATATTTCCCTATTTCATCTTTGATTTCATATTAGAAACTCATAAAAGAGACTACATCTGTGCTTCATTAGACTGTAAGTTCTGACAGAAGGAAAAAAGAGAAAATACCTCAAGTGTTTCTCCAAACTTCTCTGGATTCTCCCAGTGGGACTGGCAAAGGCAAGAGGCAAAAGATAGAATTGAAAAATTAAGAAAGACAGAACATCTCAAAGAAAATATGAATAAACTCATTAAGTATAAGATCTACCTATACTTCTCAAAAAAAAAAAAAAAAAAAAACTGCTGTGTTCCAAGAGTAATCCTAAAGTTTTGCTTGTGAAAGCATGTTTCATTAAAAAAAAAATAATTGCTTTTAATAAATAGACAACTCAGGTTTAAAAATATACAGAAAGAATAAGGACAAAATAAAACTATTAATTCATAATCTAATTGTTCTTTGTACATAACGACCACACTGTATTCTAAGTACTCTTCTTCTTTGTTCAATCTGCCGTCGTGAGTCTCCTCTTCAGAGACAATATTTACTCTTTTAATTTATCTTTTTCTGTTCTTTCATGTACATTTCACCTACTCCTCTGACTAGGTTCTGACAACTGCTTCATGCCACATGTCTTTGCCTTTCTTACACTAGGATTCATATTTCCCAAATGTCATTTTTTTCCCTCCCAGTTATTTCTTGGCCTGCTTTTCTTGGTGGCTGCAATGCCAGTTAGCAGTGCTTCTGTATTCTCTTGCTCATTATGCACTTACTTTTTTCCATGTTCCCCTTGTGCTTCTCATTTTTTAAACTTAATATGGGTTTTATGAAATCACTGACAGCACATCTTAGCACTTACTTCATATTTTATGCCGAGAACAAGAATCATGGTGTTTGTATTCACAAAATATAACCATGATTACTATGCTTAAAATTGACCTGCTTCTTCCTTGTGGTAATCTTTTCCAAATGCCCACTTCACTTACTGTCCAGCTCTAAAATAAGACCTCTATAGAACAAAACAAACAAACAAATAACAACAACAATAATGAAATAATATGTAGTTGATGTCAGCTCTAAAATGTTGAGTTGGGCTTCATTTAGAATTTGAGGTGAATTCAGAGGAAAATATATATATAATTTCTTGATAAATTTTCTGCAACAGGCAAGTACTATCTGTCCTCTGCATGTTTTAGCAAAAAAGCTTCCTATGAATACCTCCATTGTTGTGGAGCTGATATACAAGTTCTCCACTTTTATAGACCAATGACATACAAAAAGCAGTATATGCTGGATATCTACAAAAGATTGTCAGTGTACACTATCCAGTACACTACTATCTGACAGCTCTCTGGAATGAAACTTTATCTTGTGCAAATAAAATTATAAGTGTTCGTGCAGAAGTCAATCAGATTAAAACATAAAAATGAATCTAAACAACGATAGAAAAGTATAGACAGGTTATTAGGTACATAGGTTTCATTCTCAAAAACAAACTGTCATTTCTAATTCCAAAGGCACCCATCAGCTACTGTTTCTAAGATGCTTTATGTCACCAAATGCCACTCCCTATTTTCTTGTCTTTGTTTCTCCCATTACCTGTATATAAAATTTCAACTCTCTTAAACTGAACATCTGAAGTTGATTTCTCCTCTCCAACACAAAGAAGAATAAAAAAAAACAGAAGTAAAAAGAGCCAAAATTGGAGTAATGCTAACACATCCAAAAATAAGCCCTGACTATCACAAATGTATATGCAGGTCTAAAAGTCCAGGGATATAAAGGCCTAGGAAAGAGTAAGTAGATACCTAATATTAAGTCCACCATGTGTGCCAAACTTTGCTATCAAAAATGTTGGTTTGGCTCTTGAGGGTTAGGGTTACTTCATGATGTTGTATGTCCATGCTCTGCATACAAGTGATGGTGAAGACCACTTTGCGCTTTAGACATGGAACTGGCTGATGTAAAGCTAGTTCAGCTATCCCAACAGTAAAATGCTGTCACTGTAGCTACATGCAGCCAAGGCATCCCTTTCCAGGAGCAGCAGTAAACTCAGTGAAGTTTGTGGTGTTACTGAGATGCTAAAGACAGTTTTCTTTTTAAATATGAAGCACTAGTCATTGCTGGGGACAAGAGTTAGTTTTCTTTTTATTTTGCTCTAATCCACTACAGCAGTTCTTATATTATAAAATGTATGCAAGAGGAAAAATCTGGTCCAGTGTACTCACAGCTTTTAGCCTTCTAACTTTAAACAGGAGTACAGAGCAGTGATATTGTTTTCATTAACTCCAGCAATAAGCTGGCCTTCTGGGTTCGATCTAAAGTTGCTATGAAAAGAATTAATTATTTTACCAAGCTCTCAGTTTTGAGGAATGAAGATTACATAATTCCAGCCTGGTCTCCTTAATTAATTTAATACAGAAATGTTACTTGCCCACAGCCTGTCTCCTATTGTCCAGTGCACTGTTACACTGTTACACAAACTAAAAAGTAATTAGGAAAAATAAAAGCCTAAGTTTATTATCTAATTAACAATCAAATTGAAAAAAGGTTGGACTTTTCTCATGTTAAGATGTACTGGCACTCAAAAGTTAATCTGCACATTTATTTAGGCTTGTGAATTGTTTGATACTTTACTTCACTGGTACCAGAATGCACAGGATGCACACTGTACCTCCTACCTGAAAAAATCTAACTGCTGAAGGAGATTACTCTAGGCAGAGAGGACACACAGCAAGCTCCCACTGCTGCTCTGAGGGAAGCTGGCATGACACCAGAGCACAGGTATGACCAAGTCAGCAAGTGCACAGCAACTCTTCCACTCAGACATCAATACATCTAGCACTGTGGACTGAGTCCAATTCTGTACGTGGGGAGGCACCTCCACCACCTTCAAGGCTCCAAGACTGTTCACACAGTCCTTTTGGCAGCATGCTTTTCAAGAGCTGCTCAGAGGAAGACGCTCCCAGCATGGCCGACCCACCCACTGGGCAGAAACCACAGCACCGCCATGACAAACGTGCTTTTCCTCAAACAAGGTTATCGGGAAAACATGGACATTTCTGGGCAGTTTGTTCTCTCAATTTGCAGATTGCTCAATAAGAAAACACTTCTGATTCATCCTACACAATCCATGTTCCAAAAAATAGAAGGGAGAAAAAGAAGTATGGAAATAATGGCATAAAAACTTTTATACTACTAAGCCTCCAAAACAAATTTAAAACAGATGTATTTTTAAAAGTATTTTTTTTCTACAAACTGGACCATATTCAAGTCATTGCTTAATTTTTGCCAAACCAGAAAAAAATATGCCAAATAGAGAGCTTTGATGAATGCGCAGGTGATGTCATTTCAAAAAGTCCTGGGACATTTAAGGGGGGAAACAACTTATGATTTCACCTCTGAATGAGAACAGTCTGCTGTTTATTCAGACTCAGTGCTTGAAAACAATACTAATCTGGTCTACAGAAAATGAGATAATTTTATTTATTTCAACAAAAGAACTGTTTATATCTAAACAAAGCTGTAGCACTTTTTCCTTTCATATTGACTGTGAAGTATGAAAACACCCCTGCAGTAACCCCCAGAAATTATTTTTGTAGAGTCATTGCAACATTCTGCTCTTTGCAAGATTTATAGATTAGTCTTGGTCTTCAAATTTTTGTTCATATTCCTGTATCTACCCAGAGAGCAAAATGTGAATATGGAAATATGATCCTGTCCTCGGGAAAATGAAAAAGATAGGAACGAAACAAAAATATGACTGTCCTTCTGTTGCCTCAGTGATCATTGCTTCCAACTTTCCTTGATTTTTATCAGCACACAGTGGAGTATATGAAAGTCAAATATATGGTGGTCAAAGGGAAGGCAACTGATCATTCACCTGGGCTTGAGCAAGGCCTTTGTCTTGCTCAAGCGTGGTCCCCCACCACATGCTTATCTCCAAATTGGAGGGATGTGGAAATGACGGGTGGATCACCCAGTGGATAAGGAATTGGCTGAAAGGCTGCAGACAGAGGGTAGTAATTAATGGCTCTATGTCCAGGTGAGGCCAGTAATGAGCGGTGTCCTCCAGGGGTCTGTCTTGGGACCAGTGTTCTTTAACATCTTTATCAATGACATCAATGATGGAATCGAACCCTCAGCAAGTTTGCTGATGACACCAAGCTGAGTGGTGCAGCAGACACGGTGGAAGAAAGGAATGCCATTCAGAGGGACCTCAACAAACTTGAAAGGTGGGCCCACGTGAATCTAATGAGGTTCAACACAGCAAAGTGCAAGTTTTTACACTTGGGATGGAGAATCCCAGGCATCTATACAGACTAGAAGGAGCAGTCCTTGAAAGCAGCCCTGCAAAGAATGGCCTGGGTGTCCTGGTGGATGAAAAGCTTAATGTGAGCCAGAAGTATCCTGGGCTCCATCAGAAGAGGGATGGCCAGCAGGGATAGGGAGGTGATTGTCCCTCTCTATTCTGCCCATGTGAGGCCCCATCTGAAGTACTGCATTCAGGTCTGGGGTCCCTGGTACAAGAAAGACAGAGAGCTGTTGGAGAGGGTCCAGAAGAGCCCACAAAGATGATCAGGGAGCTGGAGCACTTCCCCTACGAAGACAAGCTGAGGGAGCTGGGCTTGTTCAGTCTGGAGAAGAGAAGGCTGCGGGGCGACCTTATTGCAGCCTTCCAATATTTAAGATGGATTATAAACAGGAGGGAGTCAACTTTTTACAAGGATAGATAGTGACAGAACAAGGGGGATGTTTTGAGCTCAAGGAAGGAAGGTTTAGATTAGATGTCAGAGGGAAATTATTCACAGGGAGAGTGGTGAGGTGCTGAAACAGGCTGCCCAGAGAGGTTGTGGATGCCCTATCCCTGGTGGTGTTCAAAGCCAAGTTGGATGGGGCCCTGGGCAATCTGCTCTAGTACTAGATATGGAGGTTGGTGGCCCTGCATGCGGCAGGAGGGGCTGGAGCTCAGTGATCCTTGAGGTCCCTTCCAATCCTTAAGGTCCTTTCCAATCCAAGCCATTCTATGATTCTGTGATTCTATGATATCCTTCTCAGTGTTCCTAAATGTCCATTACAAACAGCAGTTTGATGAACAAGGACCATGCCATTATTTTCTCTTGTAAATTGTACAGAACATAGTGTGGGTTTTAGGAATTATCTCCCAGATACCATATCCGATTTTTCTGCTTGCTACCTTTCATATAAACAGATGGAAGTGATTCGTTCTGCCATGCTTTTTTGGGGTGATCACTAATTCAGGCACTATCTAGTACTGTATCACTGAAAGAGAAATCTAAAGCTTTGAAGTAATTGGTGGCATTTAGTGAAAATAGCATAGCCAAAGATGAACTCCAGAACATTTCTTCAAACTTGAGCAATATTACCAGCCCACACATTCAAGTACAATGACCTGAGTCATCTTTCTCTGACTTCATATAAATCTATACTTAGGTCTCTATATTTTCTTATTTAGTACCTAAACATGTTCCCCCTGTTTCACCATCTTGTCCTAGAGCTTGCCTTTCTTCCCCCACTCCTTCCCAGCATGCCTCCATACCCGTCCCAACAGCATCTCCACTTTGTTGATCATTTGCTATATTCCCTACAGACGCTTTCAGGATAACCCAAAATATATTCTGCCTGCTCCTTCCAAATCTCTTAGGAACGTATAATAACTTGGGAGCAGGTTATATTCTTTGTACTTGTTTTATCTTCTTAGCTACTTCTGTTTATACAAAATTAAGCCCAAGTATGTCCCCAATGGGTTTTGCTATACAAAGAATGTGTATGTTTACTTTTCCTCCCATATTGTCACATTCAGCTCTATGCCAGTTATCTGAGAACTATAACACTAGGAAGACATCCCAGGCCAGCAAATCTTGGCCTCTGATACTACTGTCAACATACTTATATCTTTTCTTCTCTGTACTGCGATTATGTAAGAGATAAGGAAAAAAAAAACATAAAAGCACCCATATTCCAGACAGAGAAGAGACAGTATCAGTAATCTCAAAGTGCTGGAATTCAAATTTTGAGTGGGCTCAGGAACATACAAGGTCCTTGAGAAAGCACATACAAAGAGAGCAGTTTAAGAATGCTCTGCCACCAGCAATCCTAGAATGATTCTTTAAACTACAAAGAGAAATCCTAGATAGCAGGACTGATAAAAGGTCATTTAGTGTATTCCTATAGGAATATAGCTGTACCTAAACTGTACATAAATCAAGAAGGGTGTGGGTGATCCTCTAAGTTCATGGCAAACATAAATATTTGTTATATTTTTATTTGAGACTTTCACCAAAAATATCACTCACTGATGGGCCCAAAGTTTGTCTACCTGATTCACGGGCTTTCCGTTTGTTTGATCTAACACTGACTGAATGCAATTATCTCCTGAATCGGTTAGTTTACACAGGAGTTCACCCGGTCATTCTCTGGCAAAAAGGTCAACAGATACTTCTATTTTTTTCTTTGCTTGGAAAGGAATGAAAGTATTGAAGAGGTTGACTACAGAGAGATGGAAGAAGACATTCTTTTGTACAACAAGGTAGCTGACGTGGATACCTCAGTGTTTACAGTTCTGCATCTAGCAGTTAGAGGACATTTAGTTTTCATAGCATTCATCATCAGAGCACCTGTTATCCTGTTTACAAAGTTAACTACCAAAGTGGGTGACATTGTGCAATTGCTGCTGCCTGAAGAAATACTTGCTACCATCTCAGTGACATCATTGGTGGACAAAGGGAAGGCAAGTGATACCCACCTGGACTTCTGCAAGACCTTTGACATGGTCACCTGTGACATTCTTACCTCTATATTCGAGAGATATGGATTTGAAGGGTGGACTATTTGATGGAAAAGGAATTGGTTGGAAGATCACAGCCAGAGAGTTATAGTCAATGGCTCTGTGTCCAGGCGAAGGACAGTAACAAGCAGTGTTCCTCAAGTGTCTGTTTTGGGACCGGTACTTTTTGACATCCTTATCACGACATATGATGGGATTGAGGGCACCCTCAGCAAGTTTGCTGGTGACATCAAGCTAAGCTGTGCAGCTGATAAAACAGAAGGAAGGGATTCCATCCAGAGGGATCTTGAAACTTGAAAGGTGGCCACTTGTGAACACAATGAGATTCAACAAACAAAGTGCAAGGTTTTGCTCTTCGGCCAAGGTAATCAATATAAACTAGTAGAATAACTACTTGAGAGTAGCCCTGCTGAGAGGGACTTAGGAGTTCTGGTGATGAAAAATGTGACATGAGCCAGCAGTGTGCACTTGCAGCCTGGAATTCCAATGGTATCCAGCATTCCAACAGAAGAGGGGTAGCTAGGATGAGGGAGGTGATCGTCCCACTTTATTCTGCCCTCATCAGACCCCATACTGCATCCAAGTCCGGGGCCCTTGACAAATGAAAGATGTGGAGTTTTTGGACAAGGTCCAGAGGAGCGCCATGAAGATGATTCAAGGGCTGAAACACCTCTCCTATGAAGACAGGCTGAAGAAACAGGGCTTGTTCAGCCTGGAAGAGAGAAAGCTGAGGGAAGATCCCCTGCAGTCTTCCAGCATGAGAATTTATAAACATGAGGGAAATCAACTTTCCACATGGGTAGATAGTGATAGGACAATGCAGAAAGGTTTTAAACTAAAGGAAGGGAGAGTTAGATTAGATGTCAGGGGAAAGTTTTTTACTGAGAGAGTGGTGAGGTACTGGCACAAGTTGCCCAGAGAAGCTGTGGATGGCCCATCCCTGGAGGTGTTTAAAGCCAGGTTGGATGGGGCCATGGCCAAACTGATCTAAATACTTGATCTAGTGGATGGCAGAGGTTGGAACTTGATCCTTGTGGTTTTTTCCAACCCAAGCCATTCTATGATTCTATGATTCTATGGTTCTATGGTTCTGTGATTCTATGATTCTATGATTCTATGAACTTGTCATTCTTTTCTTACAGAATGACTAAGTAGAGAAAGAAATAAAACAAAAATCCCAACATTTTTCCCCAGACCATACCTCCAGCACATTGTCAAGAAGAAAAACATATGCAAACAGATGCACTTGACTGAGAATCTCACATTGCCAGGCTTGAAGATTTAGCACCACAAAACCTGCTCTGCACTCATAGTGAGGTAGAGCAACAGAGAGGGATCTTCAGTAAACCAGGCTGAAGAGATTTGTCAAGAAAAAGTAGAGAAAATCCTGCTGTAAGTGTTAGCTAAAATGTAAGACTGATGTTAGAGCAACTTAACCTACTTGTTGAAGGAAAAGACTTTGCATCAGCAATGCCTTCAGAGAGACTGGAGCTGCTAGCAGATCAGAGTACAGTAGACAAAGATGGAGATGACTTTTTGAAGTAGGAATTAAAAAGTTGCAGTTTGCTACTCAAAGGAGCGCCGAAAATAAATGACTACAATGCAAACCGGAATGAGTTTTTTCTCCTTTTGAGGATACACACATACAAAGTATTTTAAGAGTTCAGCAGTTTTATTATTTACAATCAATTCTTACATTTTAAAACATACATGATTGTTATGTTGTGTCTTTTATCTATTAAATAATGACCATACTTAGTATCTTGAACTTAACAATCTGCAGAATTCATTGAGTTTGGTTGTGTGATTTACCTGATTTTAGCATAATTGTTCCTTTGACTGCATAATACTCAAACAAATGAAGAGCTTACAGAATGGATTCACAATAAACTTCCTGTATATGAACATATGGGCTAGTCCATTAATGATTAATTACATCACCAAGGATACATCTGTAAATAAAATGCTTGATAGAAAGAGAGGAAAAGAAACAAGTCAAAGTGAAAGTCAAAGCTTTGAGTCAAATACATATTTTTAAGCAACATTTACCTAGCTCTGTCCAGCTATTTAAATGTTTTTTTCAGTAAAAGGCTTTCATACTCTCCCAGGGTTACAAATTCTTCCTGAAGTTCTCAAAAGGTTTTCTACCTCATTTGGACATTTCTGGACAGCTCTTCAACACAACACAAAACTTCTACACAAAAATCCATCTCGTTAAAACTGTCACAATGCAAATGTAATGATAAATGGTGGAAATAAAACAAACGTTTGAATAAATAAAAGCCTTTTCTAGATAACTTGATTCAGAAATCAGAAACATGAAGTTTCTGTCAAAGCAGGAAGACAAACTGTCTTATAAAAGGTCAGTGTAACTGAGTTTGAACAATGGATAAGTTTGGAACAACGTTTGAGCTCTGCTGATCAAGTCTAGTTAAAAATAGGTTCTGTAGAATGGTTTTAAATGTAGAGATGAGCTGACAAAGATGTAAAAGACTCATAAGTACAGTGTTAGTTCTTGTGGTGACAAGAAAAAAGGGTACACCAACCTCCATGCAACTTCTATGTTGCAACATTCATCAGCCTCTGAAGCCAATCATTCTGTAGCCAAGAAAAAATACTTTCCTGATTTGTTACTTCTGTTGTATTTGTCTTTCCTACCTCATTTAAAATTCTTGCTTTTAGAAACAAACTTGTAAATATTTACAAAACAAATCATACCAAACAGCAAAAGAGATTAGAGAAATGCTTTGATACTAAAACAATGTGTTTCACGTAGCCTGATCATATAATTCAATTTTGTATTTGAGTGAAGATATGTAAATACAAGTGGTGAAATGTGATCCAGTTTTACAAGGTCATATTTCAAACAAGACAAACCAAATCCAAATGCTCTAATTTTTGTTTACTGTGGTAAAACTAAAATTAATAAATATATTAGCACTTGGAGATTTTTGGTTATTCCTGAATAAAAATATTAAAATGTTCATAAAACCAAGTGTTTGACCGTGGATGAAAAGTATACAGCTGGCTTTTAGTGCTTTTGCTATTGAGATATATTTTGTTTGATCATTCATAACACCTACTTCTTTTCACATAAACAAATGTAAAACTTGTGTTAACTATTAAGAAAAAGCTCCTTTTTATTCTGTTAATGGTTTATCAATACTGCAGTAATAACAAAAACCATAAGAAACGAGGCTTATTACATTTGTAGGTAATTAGGCTGTGGTTTATTTCTGTATTTATTTACAATTTATTGATGCAAAGTGGCTTATAAACAAAAATTTCTTACAGTGCTTGCCATCGTGAAAAGAATATCTCTTGTAAAGCCAGACAAAAGCCATAAGACCACTTTACTCATTAAAAAAAAAGAAACACTGATATTGAAAGTATATAATTTCTAAAAAGGTAAGAGATAAGTAGAAAACAGGAACATTTTTTTCTGTGCAAAGTTCTTAGTACCTCAAATATATTAGATAATTTACATAATAAAGTTTCAATGTTCCTTGTTCTAAATCACATCAGATAGTATCCCTGATAAATTATTTTCAAGATGGCTATAAACAGACAGACAAGCCTAATGAAATAGTAATTTGTAGAACATTCAGCATAGTACAACAGAAAGTCTAACACTGGTCCTCTGGAAATAACAAAAAGGAAGTTAGATGGATGAGCACTGGTTACCTACCTTTGCAGAGATGTCTGAAACAGACAGATTAGAACAAAAATGAAATGTACAGAAAAGTAAGGCTGAAAACCTCTTAAGTATCATTCAAAGACCACACTAGATTGCCAGTCCTAGCCTTTACAGAAACCCAGTACACTACTTCTTCTTTGGTACTTCTCAGACAAAAACAACACAAATTTCATTTCATTCATCCTAAGACAATTTGTGTCCTAGAGCTGAGCTTTGAGTTGAGCTTTCTCAAAGCAAGAAAAATTATGAATTTCAATAGAACTTGTTCTGACTTGAAAGATTCCAAGTCTGAAATACTAATTAAGTTACAATAGTACTGTTAAAAAATGATAGACCAGATGAAATGATACTTCATTGTGCTTTACTGTACTCCAATCCAGCACAGTTAGCATCTGGCTAACAAACTGCTGTGATCATGTAAGTAAAACTGAAAATGTACAATTAAATTGTAAGTAAAGCTAATGCCAAGGACAGCAGTGCCAACAGAAAATGTGAATGAAGTGGACATAGAAGAAATTGTGAAAATTGAAGAACAAATTCAAATTTTTGTTCCCCCCCCCGGGGCTTTCTTGGCTGAATGTGATGCAATATGGGAGCACTACATTTTGGACCTGCAAGTGTTTTCTGAGTGCTTTTTACTAAAATTCATTTACATATCTGATGCCAGCACTTAAGAAGCAGCTTAGGCATCTAAACAAGTGCTAAAATCCCATCTCTTTTTTGCATTTTTTAACATAAATCCAAGACACTTGGTTGAGACCACAGGTTTCTCAGGGGGTGAACAATGTGTGTGTGGTTTAGCCCCTGAATAACCGACTAACATTTTGGAAGGATTTAGCATTCCCCTCATACTGAGAGGAAAATTCTGGTAACAGGGCTCCAGGCTTAGTTATGTCCCCATGATATGAAAGTCTGCATCTTCTTTCCCCAGCTGCAACATGGGAGTAGTCACATACTTATTGAATTTCATCGGACTCTTGTGAGGAAATTACTTTAGGTCACTTTGTAGAACACTCAGTATTTATTAAGTCTGCTCTCACCAGCAGGTATTAATTACTCTTTTATTTTGTAAATAATCTGTAGAGCTCTCTTTCAGCTGTTCTTAAGGTTTTCCAAAGAAAGAAGCCTGTTAGTAGCTTCAGAATGTCTTGCTAAGCCTCCAGTTATTTGTGTTTGTCAGCTTCTCCAAGTTGGAAATGGAAGAGTTGCATTAAACATCCAAGATGTGACTCAAAGAAATTCCTCTGTCTTTGATTAGTTAGAAGTACATCTGCAATGTTGAGTTTACAATACACCACATAATCTCAAATGCAGATCTTATTCTGTCATCTGGACCATACGTGTTAGTGTCAACAACAGCAATAAACAATACAAGACACAGCTCACATAAACATTTCAGAAATCATAAGCTTAATCATTGTTCAGAATTTGAACCAAGCTATGACTAACCTCTTCAGTACTATAAGCCCTTGGCTTATTGACTTTGAAATTTTTCCAAAAGAACGTGTATCCAAAACCTGAACCTGGAGATGAAAGAGAATTCACGCAGCATAACAATGATGTGAACAGCAATAAACAACTTTAATAGTTGGTCAACTATGTAACTGAAATTGTGTTGCACTGCAGGCCTTTCCGAATGACAAGCTCCTCCAGCACTGAGAACACTAATGCTCTGAGAGGATATTATTTATTTCATTTTATTGGTTACTTCTCTCACTGAAGACTGCATGATTGACTGTGCTGCTGTCCCTCTACCTCTGGCTTCCTGAAGGGATTCTGACAAACAACATCAGTGAGTAAAGATGATTAAGAGTTAAACTAAAGGAAAAAAAACCTGCAACAACAATCAGTGCAAAACAATTGCTGAAACTAGAACCTAAAAATGTCTGTAAAGTTGGTCTGTACATACAAATGCAAGGTTTTTACATACAAATATCAGTCTGACGCACAGCACTTTCAGCTCCCAAGGCCAGGTAGATTCTCAGTGCACTTCCATTTGTGTCACTTCCCCTCATCCTGTCACTTTCAAACAAGAAAACATGGATGCACTGGAAAAGAGAGAACCACAGCATGTTCTCTGTTCTGAGGACAGTCTAGACTTAACCTCTGATTATTTTTATGTTTTTGGTAAAAGGCAAGAAGTCAGAGGATTTTCCAGTGTTTCAGATAATAAACCGAATTAATGAAACTTATTTTGCTCTTTTGTTCCATAAATATCCATTAGGTCAGGGATGACTACATTCTAATATTTCATGTCCAGCTTTTATGAGAATCAAAAAGTTCTTACATGGTGTTTTAGACAAAATCTGTGACAAGCAGGTTATTTTTGTAGCTCTATTCCTCAGGCAGAAGCGTGACAGTCAGCAAAGATCTACACCTTATCAATACCATACGTAGCAATGTGCATACCTGAAGCAATTATTACTTACCAAAAATAACTGACAATATTTGGAAAAGCAGGGAGGGAAAAGCTCTTAAAAAAGACAAAAAGAAAACATATATTTTCAGACTACTGGATATTAGTAAGCATCTCAATATCCTCCTTTGGGAATGAAATAACAGTCATTGACTCAAAGGAAGCTAGGAATTATTGCCAGTAGAGAAGTCTGACTGTTTGTTCCTGAGAAAGTAGCACATATGAATCACTGAAGGAACTCCCAGAAAAATATATACTCAGTCTACAGTCTGAGTTTTGAAGTGCAGCCTTAAAGTGCAGTTACCCACAAGGCCAAGTTAGTGTAAGAAGGGAAACAGAATCCTCAATTAATTCATTGTCTGGTCCCTGAAAATGACCCCCAAGATCCCCTAGGTGGCCAAATGTTTTGTATCATTATCTGGGCACTGGCAGATTGGCAGTTTCACCAGGTGATTTTTTTAATGCTCTCATTATTTACTGTCTCTCACTGCTTTGAGTAGATGTCAAAAACAAAAGCTAAATTAGCTATCATGTGTCACTAATCATGGTAGAGTAGTCATATAAAATCATTGTTCATGAGTGGGTGCTATATTTAAGAAAACACTGTCTTGGCAAGCAGACATCTTTCACTGTATGAAGCTGCAAACCACAAATCCATTCTTTTCACCGGCTATTCTCCCTGATACTCTTAGAATCACTGAATATCCATAGTTGGAAGGATCATGAAAGCCAACTCCTGGCTCCACAAAGGACCACCCAAAAATCAGACCATATGTCTGAATGCTTTATCCAGATGCCTGTTGAACTCCATGCCATCACCACTACCTGGGTGAAGAAACTTTTCCTGATATACAACCTGACCTTCCCCTGTTGTAGCTCCATGCCATTCCCTTGGGTCCTGCCACTGTCTCCAGAGATCTGCACTGCTCCTCTGTGAGGAGCTGCAGGCCACAACAAGGTCTCCTTCAGTCTTCTCCTCCCCAGGTCGAACAAACTAAGTGTCTGCTCTATATATATCTTCCCCTCCAGACCTTTCACCATCTCTGTAGCTATTCTCTAGACACTCTTTAATAGTTTTATGCCCTTTTTGTATTGTGGCACCCAAGTCTGCACTCATTACTGGAAGTGAGGCCTCACTAATGCAGTGCAGAGCAGGGCAACCCCTTCCCTCACCAGTGCTTAGTCTGATGCTCCCCGGGATATGGTTGGCCTTCCTGGCTGCCTGGGCATTCTGCTGACTCATGTTCAAGTTATTCTTGATCAAGACACCCAAATCCCTTTCAGTGGGTTTGCTATCCAGAGTCTCATCCCCCAGTCTTTACATACAGCCACGGCTTTCTTTTTGCAGGTGCAGAATCCGGCACTTGCTCTTCTTAAACGTCATACGGTTTGTGATTGCCCAGCTCTCATAGTTGTCCAGATGCATTGCACATGACTTGGGTGAGGGGCTCCCCACCTCTGCCCACAGCCACTGTGTTGCCAACCAGCTGAGAGGCATATTCACTGCTTTCCTCAATGCCTTCCAGGGTTCACAGGATGTCTGTGTGAAAAGCACTTTCTAGGCCCAGTAAATGGAAAAGAAGGGGTTTATTTTATCCCAGTGCCAGGCAATGTGCTGCACAACTACTGTGCAATTGCTGAAACCTGTAAAATTAAGATTCTTCTTCCTATTGTTATGCTTTCAAGCTGCCAAAAGAGAGTTTTAGAGCTTTAGATGATATTTGTGCCCTGAAACATGAGCCCTTTCATCTATGGATATTCAAATGAGGCTCTGGATGCTCTAAGGAGGATTTTCTGAACACCAACCTGAGACACTGGGCCCTGGAAAAGCAACTTGGAACCCGAAAACGAGAGAGTGACCACAAAAGTTTGGTTTTGGAACCTGAGAAAAGGGTCTCTGGACCCTAAGTTGGTCTTCAGACCCCAAGAATGATTCTTTGAGCCCAAAACAGCAGCTTTGGTCCTATAGGGGAAGCACTGGGCACTCCAAAAGAGGCTCTGAGCACTGTAATAGTGGCTTTGAATCTACAAAGAAAATGATTCAGAGCCTGAAAAGAACCTTTGCGCCCCAGAAATGATGGTCTACAAGACCTGTTATGCTATCAAAGATAACTGTTATCAAAGATTTGCTAATCTGAGAAGATTAGTAGTAGACAACTGGAACTGGCAGAAGCTACAAAATGCTTTTAGTAGCTGGAGTCAGAAAACATCATGCAAGGCCTCACTCAGCTCAAGATAATGACAGGTAACTGAAGTTATCCTACATACTTCTTCTGCTAGAGCTAATGTGTAAACAGAAAAGACATTGAGAATGCTTCAGGTTTATTAAAATATTGCATGGCCAGTTATCAAGCTAATATTAGTCTGTGTTTTCTGTAAAGGAGAGGAAGTGACTGTGGCCTTCCCATGTAGAGTTGAGACCGACTGCTGTCTAGTATACTTCTGAAACATCTTCTACTTAACATTGTTAGTACAAAAGTTTCTGAAAGCAAAAAAAAATTTTGAGATACTTTAATATCTTACCAGACAAGAAGCCCATGCAAGCTGCAAGACTCAAATATAGCATAGTGCTCCTGACTATATCTGCCTGCAAACACAGACGTGATGAAAAACACAAAGCCGGAAAAAAAAAATCATATTTAACTGTTTGCCTTTCCTATGAGATGAGGAAGAGATCATTTGAAAATATGCATATCACACTTTTCTCTAAGTAAAAAAAGGTTGAATCGATCCTTAAATAGTTGCATCAAATTAATTCAACTGATCCAATTAATTCAACTAATTCTCTTGAGCACATCCAGGATTTAGTGTTCTTTTCTTTCTACAATAAAAGTTGCAAGATAATAGAATAAGAGTGACTGGGACCATCAGATGGTTGTGATAAAGGTAAGGAATTAAAATAATTTCTTCAAAACTGCTGTCTATTTTGAGATTAAAGCCAAAAATCACCAACCTGTGAAGTCAACCATAACAAGCAATCATCACTAGTCAACACAAAATCATTGTACATATGTTTTCTGAAGCAAGATGGCTCAACTATTTTATCATGAGACTGTAATAAAAAATGATAACATGCTTCTATGACAGAGAATGGAGATTAAAGAGACTGATTGCTCTAAGTAGTGTATGTTAGTTGAACAATTTGCTAATTCTTCCAAAGTAGAGTGATTTATGAGCTCCTGATCCAATTTAAAATTGGGCAGGAGGATTTTTTTCTGCCTTTTTCACCGGCAAACACACAATAGAATATGTTTTTTAGGTATTTTAGGAGTACATCAAAGAAGGAGCATATAAAATATTTCACGCTGATGTAACTGCATGAATCTGAATGGAATTACTCTTAAGATAGACAGAAGAGTTTAGTGGAATTACTATTTATGTATGTGTACTACTTGGTTGAAACAAAGACACAAAACCCATTCTGGTTTAACCCAGCATGTGGCTAAGCATGACACAGTCATTCTCTCAGTTGTTCCTTCCCAGTGGGATAAGGGAAAGAATCAGAGGAAAAAAAAAGAACATTTAATAAGATAGAGAAAAAGAAAAGGATACTAGTTACAACTATACATATGTATATGTATATGACTATGTATATGTATATAACAAGTGAAGAACAAGCAATTGCTCACCCACAGGATGTCTATGTGAAAAGCACTTTCCAGGCCCACATGGAAAGGAAGGGGTTTATTTTATCCCTGATCGGTGTCCATCTAACACCCCAAGCAGACTCCAAGAAGCTGAAGAGAAAAAGATCATCTCTCACCCTCTTCAAAACTTCTTCTGCATGATGGTATGGTATGGTATGGTATGGTATGGTATGGTATGGTATGGTATGGTATGGTATGGTATGGTATGGTATGGTATGGAATACTCCTTTGGCCAATTTCAATCAGCTGTCCCAATTCCATTTCCTCCCAGCTTCTCGGCCCCTTTGCAAATGGCCTTGGCTTAGTACAACACTGTTCAGAAAAAAACAATAAACATCGGTATGTTATCAACATAGTTTTTCTCCAAGAATATCATATCAGACTCTCTAAAGAGAACACTTCCAGCTGAAACTAAGACAGTTCCAAATATATATGTTTCAAAAACATTACACAGTTTCTCTCATTACAAACATTTATTATAATTTCTATTACTAAAATGCTTAGGATCATCAGTCATGAATGAAGACTTTGTTTGAACTACTTAATGCTTCAACAAGAAGGCAATCTCTGTCACCACAGTATGAAACAAGAGGAGAAAGTTATAAAAATGGCAATATGCATAGGTGACTTTGTATATCAACAGCCTATCCTGGAGTTCTTCAAATCTTTTGATGTGGTCTTACACCATGTCCTTATCTCTACATTGGAGGGATACAGATTAGAAGGATGCAATATTTGATGGAAAAGGAACAGGTTGGATGGTTGCAACCAGAAGGCTGCTGTCAATGACTCTAAATCCAGGTGGAGGCTGCTGATAGTAGTGTCTCTTAGGGGTCCATCTTGGGACTGGTACACTTTAACACCTTTATCAGTGACTTAGAGGATGGGACTAAGAGCACCTTTAGCAATTTTGCAAATGACACTAAGATGAGTGGAATTGGCAACATCAAAGGAGGGGATGTCATCCAGAGGAACCTGGAATTATCATTGAGATCTCTTCCAACCTAAGCAATTCTATGATTTATGATTTATGATTCTACAATTTAGCCTTTGTCAAGAAGTATATGCTCCACTTCTTGTTTGGCTGATTTCCCCTTTCTTGGTAACACAGCACAGAAGAATTTAAAGATATATACATGTGCTATCTTAACAATGAACAGACATTAATTCATTTAAAACGCCCTACAAATGTACCAAGGATAAATAATACCATTTTCGAGAAAGGAATATATATGTTTGAGGATGGAGCATGTTTTAAACAGTGATTTAGTATTGTGAATAAAGCCAGCCTGAACTAAATATCAATGCCATTACTTTTTGAAGACTTTAAGACGAAAAACACATATTTTTATGGAATATATTGGAAAATAATGAGACTAATATGAGAAAATAAGAAGCTAATGCAGAAATAATATGTCTCAAAATTTTCTAAAGGAGTCTATTGCAAATGGTTAACCACACTTTCTGCTCACTACCCTGCCCTGAACAGTATGGAGGATATAGTCGAGAAAAAGTAAAACTCATGTGTTGAGATAGATAGTTTAAGAAGACTGGAAAAGAAGGGAAAACAAAAATAATACCAGTTGCTTTGTATATACATATAACAAGATTTTAATATATATAAACAAGTGATTCACAATGCGATTGCATAAAACCCAAAAAGTCAGAAGGATCGTGAGGCCCCGCTTTCACAGTCTGTAGTCTTACGGAAAATTAAGATCAAGCGAGCTTTTGCCCTTCTGCTCCACGGGAGGCTTCTGGCCTCCCTGAGCTCGCCTTAGGACACCTGCGTTACGCTTTGACCTTTGTACCACCCCCTGCTGACTTCAGCCATTCCACAGGCAGTGGGCAGACCAATTCCGCCCCCCGTTTTATTATTCAGCATGACACCATGTAGCATAGACTATCCTACTGGCCAACTTTGGTCAGCTTTCCTGGTTCTGTCTTTCTCAGCTTCTTCTGCACACTTAGCTCCTCACTGGCAATGTAAGAAGTTGAAATGTCCTTGGCTCTGTGTAAGAACTGATCCATAGCAACTTGAAACATTAGAGTATTATAAATATTATTTTTCTCCTAAATCCAAGGGACAGAAAAAATTTTCTCAGGACAATACCCACCTTGCTATTTATACCATTTCTTTTCATTTACATCATGCTCAGGTCCCACCTTCCCATGCGCTCCAATTGATCACATTTCCTGTCTTTTGATACATACGCACACAGTTCATTCCCTTAGTTCATAGGCTATCCTTCTAAAATGTTCATTGGATTTATATAGTCCAGGCCTTTGGACTCCTTCTGTCATAACAGTCCTTCAGGGCAAGATAAATGGCACACTGTTGGACTGCTGCATGCTGTAGCCACTTCTGGCTCCACCAGAAGTAAGCATTCATTAATTTGGGTGGTTCTTACTGTAATATAATTTATAAAGAATACCAAAATCACAGTAGTGATTACATGCAGTATTATATAACAACACCATACAATTAAAATAATTTTCTATTCTCTTCCAACATCAGATCTGTTTGAGGTATGCACCAGACCTCCTCATCCTCCCACTTTACCTCCAAATGCACCCAGGTCTTGAGAGAAAGCAGCCCCACAGATGAGCTGGCCTTTGCCTGAGATAGGAATAATCCAGACTGTTTTACCCAGCATATTTTTCATATACACTACAAGGGCTTAATCCCCTCCTGCTGTACATAAGAGGTTTCATGGGGCAGGGCCAGCTCGACAGGCAAATCCCTGAGTATCCCAGTGTTTGAATGTCCCTACACCCATTGCTCTCAATGTAGTTTTTAACAGTCCATTCAATTTTCCTCAAGGCTTGCGTAGGAGAGGGAATGTGATACATTCACTCAGTGCCATGATATTTGGCTCAGGTGCCTATGATGTTCTTTTGGAAATAAGTCCCACTATCTGACTCAATTCTTTCTCAGGCAGCGTGTCTCCATAAGAATTGCTTTGGAAGGCCTAGGATAGTGTTTCGAGTAGTGGCATGTGGCATGGGATATGTTTCCAGCCATTTTATTGCTTTTACCATCATAAGCACATGTTGCTTGACATAGCAAGTTTGTGGGAATGAGATATAAACCACCTTCCCAGCCTCCCCGTATTTGTATTTCAACCATCATTCTCCATACCAGAGAGAGGCTTTAGTCAGTTGACTTCGTTGCTCGCAGCTTATGTTTTACATTCACAGATTACTTGTGTAACAGTAAATGTGTAACAAGTCCAGTCCTCGATCTAAAGCCCATCTATATGCTGGAACCATGATGGACTGAGGTGTCTACTGAGGCAGAAATATTCACCCATATGTTGCCAATCCATTTCTACTTGAGCCTCTTCAATCCAAGCAGCCCTGTTGCATCTTCTGGTTGTTTTGATATTTTTGGAGGCTCAGCTCTTGGGTATGTGGGCATCTACATGACCAGTGAGGCCATTCTCCCTGTCCACAGTGTAGAGCATGTCTTCCATATCTTGTCATGTCTGGACTAGCCCAAGTGCTACTGCATGAACTGTTTTCCGTTTAATTTGTTCACAGGCTTATTGTTGCTCAGAGCTTCATGTGAAATCATTCTTTCTCTGGATCTCTTGACAGGGCGGACTTACATTCAGGAGTATGTGTTCTCCAAAAACCCACAACGTCTTGCAAATGTTGTTCCTATTTGCTAGTTGGCAGAGACAGAAGTGCTGTTTTGTTGACCACAGTCATAGAGATCTAACAATGGCCATCTTGCCATTTTATTCCTAAAAAATGGGTTTCCAGTTCAGATTCCTTCACCTAAGTTTGCTCTACAGCAAAACCAGCTTTAAGATATTTTTCCCTTCCTCAAATACTTTTTCTTTTATGTTGCCTGTAATTACTCTGCCTCAGAGAAGATGCCTGGGCGATATTTTTAATTACTGGACATGTATAGGAGACATAGTGTCTTGCTCCGATTTATAGGAGGGAGAGGAGGTTCTTTTAATATTATATACCCGGCATGAGATTAAGAAACAACGGTTCAAATGTTGGTCCAACCAGTTTATTACAAGTCTTGATTAGGGAGATGGGGAAGGGGAGGACGGACACTATTATGAAGTAGGGTAATGGGGAAGGGAAGGAGGGTGATAGAAAAGATAGAAAAGAAGAAGCAAGGAGTCTCTATAGGAAGCAAGAGGGAGATAGTCACCACCATGGATCCAGCGCGGCTCGTAGTTCAGACTTTGATCTTCAGTAGTGATGGGTGGTCGGGCAGTGTAGTTCTGTTGACAGCGACGGCAACGACGACAACGACGATGGCGACCATGGCGATGATGACTCCTTTTCAATGCTTTCAAAGTGGTCGAGTCAGCTATCTTTGGAGTGGCAGCTTCTGGCTCTGGGATCTCCGCAGGGAACTCCTTTGCTTCTATCTTCCTGGCCTTGCCAGCAGATAAGAGGGAGCAGGGAGACGCCCACTTGTATCTTGCCTTCACAGGATACAATGGTATTATCCCCCAGTCTCCCATAGCAAACAGGAGTCATTTGGTCACAGGTTAGATCTTCTGCCAGTAAACTGTTCTTAGCACCCTCTTCCCGAGGTAAGCAGCTCTGGAGGAAGGGGCTTTCAAATGTTCCCAAAGTGATGTCTATTATCACACGGTAACACCCATCATTTGGCTCCTCAACAAATCAATCAGAGTCTTATCACAAGAAATACCTCAGGAAGCAAGCTTTGAGCCAAAAAACAAAGAAGGATTCTCACGCATAGCAACAGGATCATGCTAATTTGAACATCCCAACAATATTCAAAAATTTCAAAAAGTGCTTTCATTCATCTGGCATAAAGATTGTATTTGTTAATTGTTTCCATCGTAAGTTTCCTGAAGTGTGAAAATGATGGCTGTACTGCATACAAATATTGGATTATCTACATAATCAGTGTAACATGAGAAAATGCTCTGCATGAACTGGAAAACCATAAACAAACTGAGCTCAGCCCCTAGAGATGATAAACAGGAAAAGATTTAAGAAAAACAACTCTAAAAGCAAATAAAACAACACTATAAACAAATAAACTAACATTGTGATCAGCGACAATTAAATTAATATAATGCTTATAGCAAACTTTTTGTAACACAGTTATACACAGTCTCAACTCTTTGGGTACCATGTTGGATGCCAAAAGGGCTGTTGGACTTAACCTGGCAGGCAGCTAAGCAACCATACAGCCATTCACTCGCGCCTAATGACAAGGAGAGAACTGGGGAAAAAGAAAGATAAATCTGGGAGTTGGGATAAAGACAAATTAATACAACAGAAAAGAAAGGGAAAATAATATGAAAATGTACAAATCATGTATAATGCAACTGCTCCCCACCTACCCATCAATGCCAAGCCAGTCCCAAAGCAGTGTCCCAATAGCCAACTCTCAGTATTATTGTTCAGCATGACATCAGCACCATATTTATGGACTATCCCTTTGGGCAGTTTGGGTCAGCTGTTCTGGCTTTGCATCCTGCCAGCTCCTTGTGCAACCCTAGCCCCTTACTGGCTGGGCAGTGTGAGAAACTGAAACATCCTTGTCTCTGTACACACCACAAAGAAACAGCTAACACATCGATCTGTGGTCAACTTTATTCTAATTTTAAATCCAAACCACGGCACCGTACCAGCCATTATGAAAAAAAATAGTTTCAGCCAAAACTAGGACAGACTTTTAGAGAAGTATAAGGCATTAAAAATCAGTAGAAATAAATGGTTTACTTTAAATCATTTCTGTTTGTTTTGCATGGGTTTCAAAGTATTTTAGCTTTCATATGAATACTATGAGTTCTATGTTGATTATATGATTCATGCTGATGTCATGGAAAGGTTTAATGTCAGTGAGTTTTATCAAGCTTTGATTAGACAATCAAGTGCCTTATTTTTTAATTGTCAGGGTTCAGCACTGAACAAGATCAAAACTGCAGCACATATTTATTTATTTATTTAGCTACTTACACTTTACCCTGTTCTGGAGTCTCCCTATCTGATTATAGACTTGTCTTAGCAATCTGTTCTCATTTAACTACTACTCATCACTGAATTTCCTATGTGCTACAAGCTTTATGTAACAAGATGATCTAACTTCTTTGGACAAATATTTTCTTGAAGAAAGTTTACAATTTTGACAAGACCCTGAAAATATTTATGCGTAAAGGCTACTGCTCATTCTCACCAAATCATTTATTATTGTCCTTGTCAGGTCCACAAATAAATAACTCAATTCTTACTAACCTGTAGAGGTAGAAAGAATTTATTTCAAATCTATGCAACTGACTGAGTAAGGCCACCCAGGTCTGGTATGAAAGACTACAAAGCATGTTGCATATTCTGCCATGAAAGATCTATCCTCTACAACTCAGTAGCTGATGTGGGAAAGGAGATTTCAAACCACGTGAGATGTATCTGCAACAGCTCATAAGGATAGGTCATTTCCAAACACTCTGATTGTGTAAAAAAAAAATTCTTTCAATGAGTATTATGTCATCTACAGTAGTTTGACTCCTTTGTTACGTATTATTCTTACACAGCTCTGCACACGGAAGAAAAGCAGATGGCTGCAAACATAATCTGTCTCCACAATCGCTTGTCTCATGAACACCATTTACAACTTACTCATATCTAATTCTGGATAAAATACAAAAAATGTCTCGCTTAGCCTAGTCTGCCTGTGACAGAAAATATCCAGAAAATAGATGCTGTGTATATCTTATTATTATTATTATTACTTCGGTATTGTATTAATATTCAGAAAAAAACAATATGTACTAAATTCCAAAGTATAAAGAATCACAGTAAAGTGCTGGAAAATTACTCAAAATAACACAAACACCTTTTTTTTTCAATCCCGAGTGTTCAACATACAGGGCAGCATTTTCAGTTGATCCATCTGTTTAAGAACATCTAAATCATAGTCTCATATTAAAAGAAATCACAGAGTAGAGTTAAGAAGCTACCCATAATTAGAACACCTCCTAGTTTTCAATCTCTTTCATCTTCTGCGGTATAACATAATTAGAGTCGAAAGTGGAGCACATAAAAAGTTGGAAAGGACCTTCAAAATTATCTAGTCCAACTGCCTGACCGCTCTTGTCTATCTGAAAGTTAAAGCATATCAAGGACACTGTCCAAATGTCTCTTGGAATGACTCTTGACAGGAGAGTCATCAACCACCTCTCCAGGAAGCCTGTGCCATATTTGATAACACAGTAAATACATGTTTCATAAGATCACACTTTAGCCTCTTCTGCTCCAGATTGGCATACCCAGGTGTCCTCAGCCTTTCCTCACCAGACATGCCTTTTAGCTCTGTTACCAGCTCAGCTGTCTCCTCTCAATGCTTTCAAGTACCTTAACATCCTTTTTATATTGTGGAAACCTAGTCTGCATGCAATTTTCAAGGTGAGTCTACACCAGCACTAAATGTTTTGGTGGTTTAACACCAGTGCAGTGCCAGGAATCAATCTCTGCCCCTGCTCCATGTAAGTGTCTCCCACAGGATGCCGTTCTTCTTGAACTGATCCCCATGGGCTTCCTACACAGTACCAATCTCCAAGCACTGCTCCAACACAGCTCCATACCTACAGGCCCACCCTTCTGGTGCTGGTCCATGTGGTTCACCACAGGCAGCAGCTCCCCCAGGCCTCCTGTCCCACTGCAGACTCCACTCTGGACCAAGGCTGTTCCCACACAGACCCTCCATGGGCAGCAGCCTCCTTCAGGCCACATCCACTGCTGCACTGTGGGCTCCTCCATGGCTTCAGGTGGAGATCTGCTCTGCATAGTGCCCATGGGCAACAGGGAACAGCCTTCTTCACTGTAGCCTCTCCTGAGTTGGAGGGAACTTCTGCTGCACAGCAGGAGCACTTCCTTCTCTCCTTCTGCACTGACCCTGGTGCCTAGAGGGCTCCTTCTCTCACATTACTCATGCCTCTCTTCCAGCTGCTGCACAGCAGTTTTTTCCTTAAATTTATTCTCTCAGAATAACCTACCATGACTGATGGCTCAATTCTTCCCTGCAACGGGTGAACCGGCCTCAGCAGGAATGTTGGACTAAATAATATCTAAGGGTCCCTTCCAACCTCTGTGGTTCTGATCTAATGTGGGACAGCTGCTGGGCTCTGCTCATCTGGGTCACTCCTGCAGTACACCCTGCAACCACAGCCTTGTTGCATAAACCCAATGCAATTATGATGTTCACTATCTCATTTTTGCAACAGGCAGACACTTCTGTTACTAAATAGAAGACCATAGAATCATGGAATCATAGAATGGCCTGGATTGAAAAGGACCTCAAAGATCATCTAGTTTTATCCTGCCTGCAATGTGCAGGGTTGCCAACCACTAGACCAGGCTACCCAAAGCCATATCCAGCCTGGCCTTCAATGCCTCCAGTGATGGAATACCCACAACCTCCTTGGGCAACATATTCCAGTGTGTCATCACCTTCTGAGTGAAAAGCTTCCTCCTAATATCTAACCTAAACCTCCCCTGCCTCAGCTTAAGACCATTCCCCCTTGTTCTATCACTATCCACCCTCATAAACAGCTGTTCCCCCTCCTGTTTATATGCTCCCTTCAAGTACTGGAAGGCTGCAATGAGGTCTCCCTGGAGCCTTCTTTTCTCCAAGCTAAACAAGCCCATTTCCGTCAACCCTTTCTCACAGGAGAAGTGCTCCAGCCACCTGATCATCTTAGTGGCACTCTTCTGGGCTCTCCAAGAGCTCCATGTCCTTCTTGTACTGGGGGGCCCAGGCCTGGACGCAGTACTCCAGATGGGACCTCACAAGAGCCGAGCTGTGTCTCCTCTTTTGTTGGTCAAACCATTAACTTTATAAAAACCATTAACTTTTTTTATAAGTTACTCCTTATATCCTCTAGAAATCTTCTCAGTTTGCATCCCACCACATTGCATTTCCAGTAGAAGTCATGGATATAGAGACTTTTTCCATATTTTAAAGATTTTATTGACTTTCTCATCCTGTTTGGGTGAAAAGACAAAACACAACAGGGTATTGGAAGAGTTAAAGAAAGGTGTTGATTGATCACAGTAAACTTTTCTGACTGGTTTTGTATGCTTTTTAAGTTTCAGACTTCCATCCTATTTTAGAACAAGAAGTTTATTTTAAAATCTTGAATTATTTCCTAGGACAAAAAAAAAAAAAAAAGAACTAAGTAAACAAGAGCCCAGCAACTAATCAACCAATCTCCTTTGGTTTCTCAATATATATTGAAGAGTAGGCTCCAGAACAGTTCTCTAAGGAGAACTGAAATAAGTTATGGAAAAAGCCAGAGAAGAAAGTCTTTGAAAATTGAGTAATGCCCTGAAAATGGCCTCATTTCTTATTTTTTTTTTCTCATCTGGAAACTTTTCCTCAGGGTTAATTACCTTTTCTGCATCACACTGCTCTTTACTTCATAAATAACAGGTTTACACAGTTTGCAACTTCAGCTGTTTTTTTCTTTCCTAATGGTCAATGAAACATTAGGAAATGTCTCCCGCATATTTTCTTTCCCTGG
Source organism: Meleagris gallopavo (assembly GCF_905368555.1). NCBI lineage: Eukaryota > Metazoa > Chordata > Aves > Galliformes > Phasianidae > Meleagris > Meleagris gallopavo. Next base: position 14,116,084 of record NC_139435.1, on the reverse strand, counting down.
ATTGCTGTTTGCCAGTCAGCATGGAATAAATATTCTAAAAGAGGACTGAGAGGACCAGCAAGAGAAATCTGGCCACAGGAGAGGAAACAACCAAACAGGCCAGGTCTGTTGTACGTACTGGACTCCTTTCTGCAGCTGGCAAAACATTAGAAAATAAACACTGTTTCCTGATATTTTAATTTCCCATTGGAATTTACTATTGTAAGCTTTGCTTTGGGGTTAGATATGTTCTGAAGATTTATTTGCTTTGTATAGTCAGAATACATAATGGTTAGGAAACAACCCCCATACATGATGATTAGGAAAGTTCCCCTTTCTTCATGTTCAGATGACCTACAAGCCCTGTCATCACCACTGCAAAGAAACTACATCTTTGAATAGAAAGATACATTTACTGGATCCATTACCACCAGACCTAGTACTGAACTTTGGAGAATCAAATCAACCGTCACATACTGATAGGAACATTGATATGAATTGAAACTAAGTCTGTATGAATAATACAAGACAGATGTTTGTTCACTGTTACCCAACTAATCCTAGCCATCACAACAGCATGTGGCAAACACCTGCTAAGTAAGGCCTGGCTGTGCCTTGGATGTGCTCCTAGTCACTGAAGGAAATTTCTTGTAGCATCATGTGGTAAACAACAGAACATAGAAAGTTTCAAATGACAAGATATTTGTCTCAAATTATACTGAGACCTTGTTTCTTCCACTTGCAAACTCCCTGTTTATTTTGTTGGTTTTTTTTAATACACAGTGTAGACTCAAGCAGTGTTCACAAGTACTCAAACTTTCACCCACACAGAAGCACTGAAGGAGCTGTTTTCATCTTATTATACTCTATGCACAAGATTGCTAAAACATGAGACAGGCCCATGCAATAGCACTATATCCCACCTGCACAATAGTAAAGGACAGAACTGTGAACCCAGCAGAACATCCTCCACTTCAACAGTAGCATTTCTATCTTTTCTTCCTATTGTCTTTTCAAACATTTCTGTAAACACGGACAATAGTCATTGTTCTGTATTTACACATCACAGATCTATTTTGCCACTGAAGATACTTGAGCAGCCATTTCTTCATCAAAGCAAGGGTGGAGTAAGAGAATTTTTGGATTAACTGAAAGGAAACGAAGAATTAGCAGAGTGCCCAAAGTGGAAACTTTGTCCAAATTTTATTTATTTTATGTCCAAATAGCGCATTTTGTACAATAGATTAATTGCAATTATTTTTGTCTTTGAAGTATAGAAAAAAAATACTGAGAAAACGTCAGATTGTTCCACTCTGAGACATGATGGGAGTTACCTCTGGTAAGAGGTATGTCATGTTTCTGTAGAACTTTCCAAGGGCTGACTAATAATATCTTCCAAATGTTCATCCATTTCATTCGCAAATCCTTAAGATTTTAAATTCAAACCTTTCTAGTAGTACTACACTTTGGGTGCTCCATTTGATTGTGTGATCTCATAATTTTCTGTAATTTCCATTCCAGTCCTAAAAAAGAAGAAACAAACTAGTATATGGGAAGGAATTGCAATGCATAAAGTAGAAGAGACTGTCTTGCAAATAACAATGCAAACACTGGAGAGCTTAATTTTTCTACTAAACACATTTTTACACAAGTTATATTGTACATATTTTATTATAATTATTTGCCATTTAATGTGCAAGAGAGGAGAATTGGGCTGTTACTGTCTACTCATCCTATTATCTCCAAGTATTTCTTTATATATTCAACTTTAATATTAAAGTGTAAGCTGAAGTACAAAGTACTAATAGTATACCCAAACAAGGAACACATGTTCACGTACTAACAAGTCATATAAGACAAAGAATTATAACAAAACCAGTAAAAAGTGTTCTTCACATTCAAATATTTTTCTGACTTTATCGTGAGATTGTCACTTTTCCATATATGTTGGCATAATACCATGACTATTGTCATTTGGTAGAAACATTCATGTTTGGCAGGATAGTTGTCATCTCTATGCCATTTTTACTTTGGTTTCTGATAAACCTGGTTGGGACTACTGGAACAGATAGTTTGAATAACAGCCTTCATCTTTTTAAATACTTGGTCAGAAATACCAGATTGTCACCAGATAAGTATTGACATAAGTTGTTACCCAAATTAAACACCTTGTTTTTAGAATTTAGGGTAGTTCAATTGGAAGGGATCATAGAATCATAGAATCACAAGGTTGGAAACGACCTATAAGATCATCTAGTCCAACCATCCTCCCATTACCACTGCTACCACAAGCTCTAACCCATATCTCGCAGCTCCTCGTCCAGACGCCTCTTGAACACTGCCAGGGACAGCGACTCCAGCACCTCCCTGGGCAGCCATTCCAGTACCTGTCCACTCTGAGAGAAAAAGTTTTTCCTCATGTCTAACCTAAACCTCCTCTGGTATCTGGATCTTCAAGGAGCTTGTAGTCCAGCTGCCTGATGATGACTTCAGAGACAACTAAAAGTTAAAGGATACTGAGAGCATAGTCCAAATGCCTCTTGAACACTGATAGGCATGGAGCATCAACCACCTCTCCAGGAAGACTTCCAGTGTTTGGTAACACTCACAGTAAATTAATGTTTCCTAACACGCAGTCTGAACCTCCCCACAGTCCAGCAGCTCTGTGCCCATCTTGCCGTCAGTTCCCATGAGAGCAGAGCCTGGCACCTCACTATGCTTCCCCTCCTTGGAGAGCTGCAAGAGCAATAATGTTGCCTCTTGGTATCTTCTCCTTGAGACAAGGCAACTCAGGCATCCTCAGCCTCTCCTCACAAGACTTGCCTTCCAGCCTTGTTACCAGCTCTGTTGTCTCCTCTGGATGCCTTCAAGCACCTTAACATCCTTGTTATATTGAGGAGCCCAGAACAGCATACAGTATTAAAGGCACTCTAATGGCCATAGTATTATTTCAAAATCCTTTAGAAAGCATAATCAATCACAATATATTTTGATTTGTGTTGTATTTTATGATAATACAGTTTGACTTAAAAGCTTGCATTATCCTTCAATACTGCTGTATAAGTATAGAGAGCAATCCAAATCCATGCTATCTAGTGAACATTTAGTAAAAGGATAAAATACCTTTGAATGAATTGTGGTCATGTGCACTATTAGGTGTTTTATCATGTCAGAGATGTGTATAAATTGCATTTATAATATAAAGGGTCCTTCTCAATATCATCAGACTTTAAAAGCAATATATAACTTAAAGCAATTCTATAGAAAACATGTAAAGTGAAAATCTGTGTTGAACTTTTACTTAAATTTGTAAAACCTTTATCATTAAATATTAATTAATTTTAAAAATCATCAGTGATTTTCATTTATCATTGCATTTCTTTGATTAAGATTTTATCTCACGTGGTACCTGATAGTGGAAGGTACTTGAATGGAGCATATAAATGGAGAGGGAATGACTGTTCACATGGTTTGATAGTGATAGGACAAGGGGGAATGGTTTTAAAAGAAGACAGGCGAGATTTAGGTTAGATATTAGGAGGAAGTTTTTCACACAGAGGGTGGTGACACACTGGAACAGGTTGCCCAAGGAGGTTGTGGATGCCCCATCCCTGGAGGCATTCAAGACCGGGCTGGATGTGGCTCTGGGCAGCCTGGTCTGGTGGTTGGCAATAGTGCCCAGGGCAGTGGGGTTGAAACTAGATGATCTTTGAGGTCCTATCCAACCCAGACCATTCTATGATTCTATGATTTTATGATACACTAAAAATATTGTTTATTGTTTACATTTGGAATATATAATAATATACATAATGTAAGATAGTAAATAATACTAAATACTGTGGTGATTTAAAACCAGTGTATCCTTGTCCTTTGTAAGACAGAATAAGTAACCTACAAAATACCTCCCAGTGTAAAGGTGAGACAGCCATCATGACTTTTATTTTTCATTGCTGTTAGTAGTCCGAAGGTGAAAATCTCAGTCTTTCCCCAACCTCTCCCAGCTGGTGCCCCTGACAGTTCTAGCAGATGTGGATCACAAGTTTGCTGGAGGCCAACAACTTGCATTCTCTCTCCTCATGAAGTGGAAGTGAGGTTGAATTACAAACATTAAGAAATAGTTCTGTAAATCATTTTGGAGGAAATTCTTTGTGTTTCCTGTAAAAGAAAGCTTATACTTCAGGGATAGGCAATATACTCCAACAAACCTCTCTCAAGTGAAATACTTTTATTTGCTTGTCATTTTACAAAAATGTAAGTTGGTAAACAGGTTAAGTCTCTGTATAATTTCTCCTGTAGGGCAGAGTTCCAAACTTTTTTTATTATTTCTTTTAAAGTGGGAGTTATGCTCCAAAAAACAACTCAGTTGAAATGTCACATTCCTGCAAAATCTATCTGCTCTTTGTGTGTCTTTGAGTAGTAGCTCCTGCTTTTTCTGACAAAAAGAATGTTTCACTTCTGTTAGCACTGCAAAGCCAATTACAGCGTGGAACAGGGCGCTGGAGTCAGGCCATCCTTGTGCATCAGCAATAGCACTGTCACCTAATTTGCAAACAGAGCAATTATGATTGGCAAGAATATCCGAGGTAGCCTAGCTTTTAGATTCCAACTTGACTGTGAAGAATTAGCAATAAAAACAAACAAACAAACAAAAAAACCATAGCTTTCAATTCTGGTAAAATGTGATATGAAAGCTAGGAAGAAGCCACACCTATTTTTATAGCAGTAACATATACCAAGCCAATAAATAGCAATAAATATAATAGAAGCCCAAGTAATATTCTTCTATTCTTCTTGATTCCTTCTTATCCAAAAATTCATTTCTTTAAAAAAAAAAAAAATCCAGCTTTTGTTATTCAGTTACATTGCTTTGACTAACTGAGTCTGTGACTGCAGGTAACAATATGGACTTACATTTCCTGGAATGTCACCACGAAACTACCTAGCATGGTATGGCTGATGAGCCACAACTGCTCACTGCTTTTCCAGGGAGAGATGAAGGCAGCTACATGTGAGTCTAAGGCTATCAAAAGAGACTTCGTAGCCTTTGGACGACAGCTGAAGGAACTGAATGCACAGATCATCTTCTTTGCCTCCTGTATTGGGTAAGAACAGAAGAACAAATCAAAGGACCATATCTTTAAATACCTGGCTTCATGGCTGGTGCCATTGCCAGAATTTTGAGTGTTTTGACAACCAAATTGCCTACATGGGACCAGGTTTGTGAGCACCAGATCAGGGCAAATCAACAAAGTGGCTTTTTATGATGGTGTAACTGCATCAATGGACAAGGGAAGAGCCACTGATGTTATCTATCTGGAATTCAGGAACGCCTTTAACATGGTATCTTACAACATCCTTCTCTCCAGATTGGAAAGGTATGAATTTGATGAGTGGACTATTCAATGGACAAAGAGCCGGCTACAGGATCAAGTCCAGATAGTGGTGGTCAATGGCTCAATGTCTGGATGGAGATCAGTGACAAGTGGTGACCCATGGGGATCAGTGCTGGGACAGATACTCTTTAATATCTTCATCATCGACCTTGACAGTGAGGTCAAGTGCACCCTCAGCAAGTTTGCAGATGACACCAAGCTGTGGGGTGCAATCAATACACCTTTAGGGATGGGATGCCATCCACAGGGCCCTAGACAGGCTTGAGCAGTGGGCACTGGTGAACCTCATGAGATTCAACAAATCCGAGTGCAAGGTCTTGCATCTGGGTCAAGACAACCCTCACTACCAATACAAGCTGGGGGATGAAGGGATTGAGCACAGTCTTGCCACAAAAGACCTGGGGGTGGATGGAAAACTGGACATGAGCAAACAATGTGTCCTCATAGCCCAGAAAGCCAACAGTGTCCTGGGCTGCATCAAAAGAAGCATGGCCAGCAGGTTAAAGGAGGTGATCTTATTCCTCTGCTCCATGCTGATGAGGCCTCATCTGCATCCAGATGTGGAGTCCTCAGTACAGCAGAAACATAAATTTGTTGGAGTGTGTCCAGAGGAGGGCGACAAAAATGATCCACAGGATGGAAGACCTCTCTTACAAGGGCAGGCTGAGAGAGCTGGGGCTGTTCAGCCTGGAGAAGAAGAGGCTTCAAGGTGGCCAGATAGCAGCCTTTCAATATCTAAAGTGGAGTTACAAGAAAGAAGTGGACAGACTCTTTAGCAGGGTATATGGTGATAGAACAAGGGGAAATGGCTTCTAGCTCAGGGAGGGTAGATTTAGATTTGATAAAAGGAAAATACACGTTCCTATAACAGACATATCCTATAGCAAGATGTGATCACAATAGGAAGGCTGTGTCCCCTTCTCACTGGTGACAGGTGACGGTACAAGGGGAAATGGTGTCAAGTTGCATCAGGGGAGGTTTAGGTTGGGTGTTAGGAAAAGTTTCTATACAGAAAGGGTTGTTAAGCACTGGGATAGGCTCCCCAGGGAGGTGGTGGAGTCACCATCCCTGAATGTGTTGAAAAAACCATTTGGATGTGGTGTTCAGGGACATGATTTAGTGGAGGATTGTTAGAGTTAGGGTACTATGGTTAGGTTGCAGTTGGACTTGATGATCTTGAGGGTCTTTTCTAACCTGAGCAATACTAAGATTCTATGATTCTGTGATTCTGTGACAACAGGATAGGCAGCAGGATTGTTGTATCAAGGAACACTATTACAGCTACCTGAATGCTAAAACGGCTCCAAATCTAATGTGAAAGTAGTGTCATGGAGGAAGACAGGCTGGTCTTCACACAGATCTTCTCCTGGTCCTCAAATGTCCAAATATGCAGCCTCTATACTGAAAAACATAAGTAGCTTATTTGAGTCAACAGCTTACCAACATCCTCTGTAACCAGACCAGACTGATCAACACAAACCAGTGAATAGCGAAGTGCCACAGAAGTTAGCTATTTTATAGAAACATGCAATTAGACACATTTTCTGGATTATGACTTAAGGGTCTATAATTTTGACTCCTTTCCATTTCCAAACAAAAGGTGACTGTATTTGCTAGTGAATACATAACAGAAAATAAAGAACAAAAAATATTTATACATAGGGATTTTTATCTATATGGAAATGAATACTTTGTTGAATGCTTGCTACTTTTTTCAAATACTTTTCTACTATTTCTTCTTTCCCTATTTTGTATAATTTCACTGTATTTTCATCTTGGTATCTGTTTTTCCTCAAACCTTCCTGGCAGACCTTCTCATTCTCTCCATACTTCCCAGATGTTAGATTCTCTCTCCTTCTCCTCCAGCGGTATTTTGACTCTTTCCAGTTACCTTTAATTCTTAGCAAAGACCAACACCTGCCTGTTAGACAGACAGGCAAGTAACAGAGGACTTGACAAACCCTAAAGCTTTTAGTTCAGTCCCATTGACATATATCCCAGTACACCCAGTTTCAAAACAACATCATTCACAAAAAGTTTCTAAAAATCACTAGTAAAACCTGCAGAGCTCTCCCTCTGCAGGCCCAGAGCAGGCAGGACAGGGGTCAGTGAGACTGATGCATTTTATTCACTCACCCTTTCCAAACTGGATCCCACCTATGCATGTTACTTGGAGCCATGTTCCTCATTCCCATTGCTGCTGCCCCCACCACGGTTAGATGCACAAGACACATGGTCTCTGTTTTCTCCCACAGTACTTCCTGGTAGTTTTAAATCTTCTGAAATGCCAGTGTCCTACCCTATTTAGAACCCTTCTCTGTGTGTAGGTTAATGATGTCAGGATCTTTGTTGAAGTCATTGGGATCTGTAGTACTTTTGTAGCACCTTATGCATTCCATTTACAAAAGCACACAGACTACAGATGATTAAATTACAGCTAGGACATCTCTTCTCTGAAAGGTCACATGTCAGGCAATTGTTTTGTCAAAGCAGCTTCCTTTGTTCTGAAATGTTTGTACTTCTTTAATTTAGGACACTGGGGGATTCATCAATTTCTAGAAGTAGCCTGCACAGCCACATATCTTCTGTTCCTTATTGTTGGTATGCCACATGCAATAATGTTCTAAACTTCAAAGCAGGAGGGGGAGAAGACATGCCCACAACCTGGAGACATCTCATTTTCCAGAAAAGGAAGGAGATTTCCTGCCATCAAATTCAGTCCAAATAGGAAAAACAACAACCTGTTTGGCAGTCTACAGCACTGTGTGTATTTTGCTGCTGTAGATATTTCCCCGTTTGCCAAAATCATTCTTCCTTCCCTAGCAACTCACACTCCTGACAGAAAAAAAAAGTGAAAAGCACACGCTGCTGACAGGCACTTTCTGGGTTTGGATTCTGGGACTTTTAGTGCACAGTGTTCTTGCTAATTTTATTCTCTTGGCATTCCACTAAATATGTTTGTCTCCAGGCCTCCAAATTGTTTTTTTCACAAAGCGATAGGAGGCAGAAAGTTTGTATCACAGGGATTCCATGTAAGCTGTGAAAAGTAGATAAAACTGGCTTTTTTGTTACCAAAAATTGTAACCCAGCCCTTCCATTTTCGCCTTTGTTTCTGTCACTGACTTAAGCTTTCATTCACTTGAAGAAAGAGCTGGGAACTCCCAGTTATGCTAAGATGAAAGGATGGTTTAATCTTTCTCCCTCTTCTTTTTTTTTTAATGGATTTTATTTTTAATGGTGAGCAACAATTCTATTCTCCTAAATGACTCAGAAAGTATTTCCTCTCATCCTAACAGGGATAAAGAATAACTTCTTTCTTCAGTTATTCTCAAACTGGAAAGAATATACTGAGTCTACGAGCATAATTTTACAATTATAGCGGAAAAACAGTATTTTCGTGTGCAGTGGAGGAATTGCACTGTTAGAGTTTATTGCTCCTACTTAAGCCACTTCAAAGTTTCATTTTTCATTTATTTTAAGATAAAAAAGTAGTTAAGATGAAGTCCTGGAAATTCCTATTTGTTACAGCATGCAAGTGCATTTTAAACACTTTCTGGATGCTCTGAAAATATTATGCATACACGAATGTCTCATTTTCAGTGGAGACAAAAGAAAAGAAGATCTCAGAATCATGAATCACACTAAAAGTGAATCTCTGAAGAGAATTTACTCTTCCTACAAGTGGATTACTTGCTAGAAATGCCCACAAAGTATCTCTTTGAGCTTTCATGTGGAATCTTTCTGCAGCAGAAAAGGCAGCTTTCTGAGGATGAAGTTCCTTTGTTTCCAGCTTGTGCACGGGGGTAGTCACTGATATCTTATCAGGTTAATTAAATAATACACCAAATTGCATTAATTAAAACATTTGTGCAGTTGACATATTTATAATCAAGTATGTGTTCTATTCTCCCAGAACATCTCTCTAAAGAATCAAGGACAGATTTCTCTAAAGAATAGATATGGTGAATGCCCATGTCTCAGCCATTATAGAACACAGACAAATATAACGAAATTCTGTATGAAATTTCTTCTTCTTCTTCTTCTCCTCCTCTGGCTCAGCTAACTTTTAAATTGGCCATATATTTGCTACTAAGTTTTCAAAAATTGGGGAATGTTAATTGATAGTATTTCAAATCAAATGAGATACTTCATTTATCGTAACATCTTTTTTACATCTTCTCAGACTCAAAGCATTCTTGAAAGTTCTACTCTGATTTATATCTACCCACTTTTCACTACAATATAGGTGTAGATTGTGTTTAATTATTTAAGGAAGCTGCCTGAAAGCCAGCTCTGAAAATATAACAGATCTAGACAGAAGCTTCAAGGTTTGAATAGCAAGGCAAGGCTGTAAACCTCTGAAATGTACAAACCAGGTGGTTAACTGAGAGCAGGCAGTGCAGGAGAAAGCAATAGACTGCCTTTAGTCTGTAAAGAAAAACAATGGTTGGGCATTTGTCCTGAGTATCTGAGCCTTTCTCCCATGCAGAAAGGATCCGTTTTGTCCCAACATCCAAAGGAAGATGAAGAGTGCCCTTTTATATGGGAGAGGACAATTATCAAAGCTTTCAATAAGCACAGGAACTGCAAATGATAACCTGCTCCTCTGGTCTGGTCACCTTTTAGTGCAGGAGCATAACTCCTTTTGTATTTCTACCAGCAATTTATACAATTTTGGTTTTCAAGTTCTGTGGCACAGAGTCTTTGCTCCTTCCCAGGGGGATTATTCCACTGCTTATAGCTCTCCTGGAAGTTTCCTTCTCTAAATTCTCTGCTACTGTTCTTAGCTAACTCTCCTGTTACTAAGACATTTTAAATAATTTCTCTGTACCGCTAATGCATCCATTTTATATACACACAGTTGTGCCTCCTTCCAAGAGTTCTGTCAAATTTAAAATGCTTAATTCCTGTACTCCATTTTCACAGAAGTGTTCCTTAGCATGGGCTTCACCCTACCAGTCAGCACCATGCTGGCATCACAATTTGGTAGTGCATTTTCCATATGGTATGTCAGGCACAATCATAGCATAGTACCAACTAAAGAACCCTTACTTCCCAGCTTTTAACATGTGTCTGTAAATAGCCCTATTCTAGCAGCATATTTTGATGCAGTTATTTGTTTAATAACTAGAAACCAAATAATAAGAAAATCTGTGAATGCCATAAAGGAGATTGCTGTCATTTGTCTATTATTAATTACATTAATAGAGCAGCAGTAGGTAACTGTCTCTTCCATTCCGTAAACAATTATTTGTCACTCAGCTCAGTGGCTCTTTCATACACTTTATGTCATTTAGGGGGAAATGACAAAAAATACCATCAGTGAAGAAATCTAATTACACAGCTAACTAAATCTGGACCAGCGCTCATTCTAGCTTCCTACTTCTGACTGGCTCACTGTTTCAGGTTATCTTCCACAGTTTTAAGCATATCATAAACAAAGGATTTTTTTGTTTCCAAATCTCTGCTTTCTGCTGCAGAAGTTCCATAGTCTCAGTATGATCTGATTTCCTCCCAGGCATTTAAATACTTGTTTAGGCAGATATGCCTCTCAGGCATTAATACCTACTTAAATATTCATAAGTGTTGATTACAAGTTCATTATCTCCTCTCTTCAGTCATCAGTTCAAGTATCAGTGTAGACCTACAATAATCCATAATCCCATGAAAGATCATTAAAGGTACCTCTTAACACACACAATATTTTTCCAGAAGTTTTAACCTTTGCATCTCTTCAGAAAGGAAATTATCAGAGATGCAAGTTTTCCTGTCTAGTCTTTATCTGGAAAAGGAACCTGTGGAGAATTATGACATATCCGAAAATATGTTTCATTTTGTATTATCTTAGGTCTTTATGACACAAACACCACTGACAAACTTTTACTAACTATGAAAAGATCCCCAAGTTTCCTAGCTAGAAAATAAGCTCTGAAGTTTTAACCAGTGATTTCAGACAGATAGAGGAAGTTTCGTTCATGTTATCATTACTATGAGGGAAAACCTCCAGAGAGAGAGCCATGCAAAGATTCAACTAGAAAGACAAGGTCCTCCTTGTAATCTAATCTATAGCCAAACACTAAGAAAGAATTTTAAATAAAAACAAAGGTATTGGGTCTATTTTACAAGATTCAAAAAAAAAAAAAAAAATTTGAAACATGGATTTTTACTTGGTATGTTTTCACTCTAAACAGAGAAACAGGACATTCTTCCCAATATCATTTTGTATCATGTCAGATGACTTGTTGAGTGCTTATATTACTTATCTTTCATTAGCATTACAAGGGCGAAGAATTAAAAAAAAAAAAAGAGAGAGATCCTTATGAAGAAATTACAGAGTACTTTATGCACAACTTCTGATCACTTTATCTCAGCTTGTTTGCAAAATGAGTCACATGTGAGTGCCACCCTAGCAATGAAAAAATGAAGAGTAAATTGTTTTTATGGGGGGCATAGTGGGTAGGCAATGGAACTGCAAGAGAAGGAAAGGAGTCAGAGAAGAAAGGACAGGAATACATGATGTGGCAGAGAAGTCAATTGGCTCAAACAAAAGAGCTGAAGTAAAGGAACAACAAAACTGATCTTTTAGATTTGGATTATTTTTTAATACTTCATGTCAGAAAGCGGCAGTTAGATCTTATCATACCATTCATCATTTGCGTGACTAAGGATGTATCATTTCTTCTAATGTGTCTTCTTTTGGTTCTTTATATGTTAGACTTATAGTGTTGCACTGGGTATGGACATATGGAAAGTTTGTAAAGAGCTCAGATGCTATTTGAGTCCCATGGGCAGAGATTTAGGAAGGATGTAAATTGTCTAAATGCTTGCTATTTATTTCTGACCGGCAGAATGTGATATTATTCTTAATTTATATTCTTATATTGCTTTGCTATAATAAAATATATATTAAAAAAAAAAAAAAAAAAAGTAGTGTCCAAAGGAGGACTACAAAGGTGATGGAGAGTCCAGAGGGAAAGATGTGTGAGGAGCAGCTGAGGTCCCTGGGTATGTTGGGTCCAGAGCAGAGGAGCAGGAGAGGCCTGATGGCAGGTGCAGCTCCTCACAGGGAGCGGAGGGCAGCGTTGAGCTCTGCTCTGTGTGACAGCGGCAGGGCCCAGGGGAATGGCATGGAGCTGTGCTGGGGGAGTGTTTGTTAGGAAAAGGTTCTGCAACTGAGGGTGGTGGGCATGGAACTGGTACCAAACTTCCACAGTTCAATAACTGTTTGGACAACCCTCTCTGAAATGTTTGTCTCTGGGTTTAGTGCTATAAACTGGGAGTTGGAGAAGACCTGTATTCTTGTTTGGCGACTGTGCAAATACTCAGGCAGGCTAGGGCAGGACAAATACTTTGTGCCTCAATTTCCAAACCAAAAAAAAAAAAAAAAAATGGTTTTAACCCCTCTCCTTAAAAAATTTTTAGCTATTAAGAGTATTGTTGTGAGTATACAAATTGGAGACCTTGTAAGTGTGGAAAATACTGTCTGCCAGATGAGGGGAAAAAAAAAAAAAAAAAGGAAAAAAAAAGAAAAAAGAAAATCATGTGAAAATGATTGTTTTAGTTGCCTAATAATAAAACAAATTTTGGAAATCTCTCATCAACATAATGAATCAATGTGGGGAATTTGATACTGATGCAACTAAGAGCGATGCTGTGTAATTGAATTGGAACGTGGTATCCTGATCCACACCAGTTATCTTAGTGTTTCCATGATCCAGAATTAAGAAAACAGGGCTTGGTCTTAACTCACTCTACTTGTAAGAAATAATTCATCTCAAAATGTCACAAGCTGTGTCCTTTGAAAATTTTAACATTCAAGAAATGTTAACATGCAGCATCCTTACCTATTGCTAAGCTGAAAGTGGGTCAGACTTAAAATTTTGTGCAAATTGAGGATACGTATGAATGCCTTATAATTCTTTTCAAATAAAAAATATGTTGGTGCTGTACGGGATGTAAGTATAACATGCAAAGACAAGAAAAAATTACTGCGATTTCGGGAGACTTTTGGCTGCAAGTGCCAAAAGCAAATTGCAAATTACAATGAATGAGTATCACACTGCTAAAGTGATTTCAAACTTCTCTTGCCCTAATCCTTTACTTCTGCCCTGTGTGTGCTTTGTCAGAAGAAAAAACTTTCCACAGAAGCTTTCTAGTTAGGAAACAAAGCAACACATCAAAGTCTTTCTGTTGCTTTAACTGTGCACTCACAGGTGTTTTTGCCAATGCAGGCAGATATAAGTAACTATCTACACAGTGTTCTGATATTCAAAACACAGAAGATACTAACTTAGAGCAAGAGCAATGGCACCATGCACATGTGCACACAGATATCCACCCACATGAGAGCACTAACATCTTGCACCCATTACTTATCCTTTGATACAGACATAATCTAGTTAAAATGGAAATGTATTATGAAAGTCAAACAATTAATTGATCCAAGAAAGGTTGTTTCATGTTTTGTGTAAATCAAAGCTAAAAATTCATTTGAGGGACACTGCTGTATTGTAGACTAAACACTGTTTGGCTTGAGCACAGGGCTCGGTGTGGGTGTTAATGTTGTTCTGCACTACACATGTTCAGTAATCCTCAGCAGAAATGTTAACTCAATTTGTCAGTATTATCTTTATGTCAACAGTAATGCTTAAATATTTACAATAGACATAGTACTCTGAGGGTTTGTAATGCAAGATAAATTGGAAAAATGCTAACAAAATGGATGGCACTAATACAAGCCCTTGGCACTTTGTTCTCTTCAATTTTATATACAAGAGGGTTTGCCTGTAAGTTGAATTTTATTAGGCTGTAAGGTTTATTTGCTACCCTCAAGCTTTTGCAAAAATGAAGCAAAAATATGTATAATCAATGTAAGAACAGAAATATATTAAGAAAATTATGCATGAGGTCAAGATCTACAAGAAAGAACCATACTTTTTTACAGATGTTCTAGTAAAAATCCAGTCTTGACATCAAGAGTATGGATACTCAAGATCTCAAAGTGGGCTGCACCTGCTTGTGTTCTGGCTGAGTTTAGCCATGTGTCATTGAAGAAATTATAAATATGCAGTATATATTTTTAAGATAACATGTTCTGCATGTAATATCACTCCACATGCTTTATTAGATAAATAAAGCAACTTAAAATTTTGTAGATAGCTATAAAGAGAGAAATAGAAAGAATAACTAAGGAATCTTTACAGAGCAGCTCTTAAAAATAGGGGAAAAATAGAAAAAGATGAATCAGCCTTCCTGCAGAATCATAGAATCATGGAATCATTAGGCTGGGGAAGACTTCCAGTATCATCTAGTCCTACCATTAATCCATCACTGCCATGCCCAATAAACTACGTCCCTAAGTGCCATATCTACATGCTTCTTGAAAAAGAAACTTTCCCTTCATTACTTTCCCTTTTTCAGAATCATTGCAAAACATTCTTTTAGTGAACACTTCTAATGAAATTTGTCTATGATAGCCAACTGTTAGCTTCAGGTAGACATGACTTTTCTATCTTTCCATCTCAGTAATTTCAGAGAATCATAGAACCATTTAAGTTGGAAGGGACCCGTAAAGGTCAACTAGACGAACTCCCCTGCAATAAACAGGGACATCTACAGCTAGATCCAGGCTCAGAGCCTGATCCAGCCTGACTTTGAATGTCTCTAAGGATGAGGCATCCACCACATTTCTGAGCAACCTGTTACAATGCCTCACCAACCTTATCATAAATGTATTTTTTTTAATAGCCTATCTAAATCTTTCCTACATTTCTCATTTCCTGTCTCTACCTTTGAAAATGTGCAATATGTCTTTAAATTTGTCTCTGCCTCATTGTCTGCTCTCTCATTTAATTCAATTTAATGTTTTGATACATATATTTTAAATTCTGAGTCTCAAAGAAGGGCTTTTGATGACAGTGCTAAAAATCAATATCATCCAAAAAAATGGTTTGATTCATTCTAATACTTTCATCCGTGGATGTTATCTTACATAAATACAGTTTATTAGGTGTAAAACCTGTACATATTACTCATGTAGTTTTTGTTCATCTTCTTGTTTCCTCAACTACCTTGCCTTCCAGTCCATACCCTTTAGTATCATCTAATCATAGAATCACAGAGTGATTTGGGTCGGAAAGGACCTTTAAGACCATCTAGTTCCAAACACTCTGCTATAGGCCTGTATGATATATAGGCATGATATAGGTATGATATTGAGCAACTCATAGAATCCCAGACATACAATCATAGAATCATACAATCATGTCTTGTGTTGGAAAGGACCTTAAACATCATCTAGTTCCAACCTTTGCAAATGCACCGCAAGAACACAGAAAGTAAGCCACACCCTTACAACATCTCTTTATTTGTGATTCTTCACCCAAAAGAAAATAAATTATAAAAATAAAAATCAGCAGCCTGTTTCAGGTGCAAATCTGTGTCCTCACTCCCAAGACAGCTCACGTTATTGTGAGGAAAGCAGAGTCAAATCAGTATCATTAAAGGTCAGGAGGTACACTCTAGATATGGCTTCCTGTATTATCCATGCTACTCTCATAAATTCCCCACACCCTGCTGCTTTCCTGCTCTGTATTGTGGTGGTCACATGAGAATCTAAGATTTTCAGTATTTGTTTGTGAGCCACTTGGTTCCAAAAAAGACTGCTTTTATCACAACATATGCATGTTAAAGGATTGCAAACAACAATGAATTGAAGCTTGCTGTTGACTCTGAGCCTTCCAACTCGATTTATCCTACAGTTCCATGCTAAAATCCCACTGAAGCTTAAGTTCCTTCAAAACAGAGACCAAGAGCATCCCACTGTACTTTTTACATGGAAAAGTTTCCATTCAGATGTGACATAAAGAGAAGAGCTGGATGAGTGGGAAAACACTGCTGAAAGCTCTGCTGTGTTTATCACTGGGATGTGTCAAAGTTTCTTTATTTCTATGAAATGAAGGACATTTCAAAAGCCGTCAGTGAGATCTGGTTGTCAAAGATGGCTTCAGGATTTGCATCACAACACCCACCAGTTAAGGCAGTAGTCAGGTTTGAGTTATGAACCAGGAATGGTGACAGCTGAGCAGAGCACTGACATTCCTGCTCTGAATAAGGAAATTAGTTAAGAAGTGCAAATAAATGGCTTCACCTTCCTCAAGACGCAATATGTTTAACCTCACAACCTGGCTACATATTCACAGATCCATAGAATGATTTTGGTGGGAAAATGACCATCAAGTTCCAACAGCCATATTCTAAGCAGGACAGCCGCACAACAGATCAGGCTGCTCGGCACCCCATCCAACCTGGTCTTGAGTGTCTCCAAGGATGGAACATCCAATATATATTGGAAGCCAATTTCTTTTGTCCTATCAATAGCTATCTGGGAGAAGAGGCTCGAACCCCACTTTACCACATCCTCATTTCATGCAGTTGTGGAGAGCAATGAAGTCTCTCATGAACTTTCTGTTCTCCAAACTAAACAATCCCATTTCCCTATGCTGTTCCATAGAAGACTTGTGTTCCAGATCCCTCACCATTTTCACTGCCCTTCTCTGGACAAATTCTTTGTGTCTTTGTGTCTTTCTTGTAGTGAGGGACCCAAAACTGACACAGTACTTAAGAAGCAGCCTCACGAGAGCTGAACGCTGGAGGAAGATCACCTCCCTGTTCCTATTGGCTATAATATTTCTGATAAAAGTCAGAATGCTATCGGCTTTCTTGGCCACCTGGACAAACTGCTTGCTCATGTTCAGCCAAGTGTCAACCAAACACCCTGGATCCTTTTCCTCCACTCTGTTTTTGAGCTATTCTGCCACAAGCCAGTAACAGTGCATGGGATTGTGACAAAAGTGAAGGATCCAGCACTTGGTCATGTTGAACTTCATCTGACTGGCTGCAGTCCATCAATCTAGCCTATCCAAGTCCCTCTGAAGGGTCTATCTTTCCTTATTTAGATCAACCCTTCTCCTCAATTTGGTATTGTCTGATTTAATCTAAATCTCCCCTCTTTTAGCTTAAAACCAGAATGTGTAGAAAGTGGAGCTCTGTCTTTTTTATAACCTCTGGGCAGATTCTAGTGTATTCATGTCTTTCTTGTAGTGAGGGACTTCCACTGTAATTACTGGAAGGTCACAAGCCTGGAGCCTTCTCTTCTCCAGGCTGAACAGTCTTGATCGGAGAGGTGCTCCAGCCCTCTTTCTTTCTTCATGGCCCTCCTCTCAACCCATTTCAACATCACTAGGTCTTTCTTGTGAAGGGGACTCCAGACCTGCGTGTGGTACTGCAGCTGGGGCCTCAAAAATGCAGAGCAGAGAGAGACAAACACCCCGCTCTTTTGATGCAGACCGGGATATCGTTGGCCTTCTGACTGCAAGCAGTTACCGCTGGCTCATGTCAAGCTTTTCATCCATGAGAACACCTAAGTCCTTCTCCATGGAGCTGCTCTCAATGAATTCTTTTCCCAGTCTGTAGATACATCTGTGAGTGCTTTGACCCAAGTGCACTTAGCCTTGCTGAATCTCATTAGATTCATGTGGGCCCACTTTTCAAGCTTATCCAGGGTGCTTTAAACGGCCACCCCTATGGATGTCATCAGCAAAGCTGAATTAATGGTAATTAGAAGAGCTGTCAAGGGATTTAAAAAACAAAATATTCTGTGCAAAGTTTATGCTCTTTCAATGATGAGTGATTTAGAAGGGATTGCCAAATGAATAGTGACTTAATGACAACCTCCCAAAAAAATTCTGTCTTTTCTCTGGGAGAGTATCAATTCAAGGAAGAGAGTGTCATTTCAAAGAACTAAATCTTGAGAGGAAACAAAAAAAAAACATGATACACAGCATCCATATTGAACTACATTATCAGACAAGAGTCATTATGTCATCAATTTGCAAGACTTCAAGGTACTTCCACTCACATTTGCTTTTTTTTGCTTCCTCTGCTTTCTGCATCCCTCCCTATTCTGCCCCCAAAATTTGCAGTGCTTAACTTGAAACTATTCAAACTAATACTCTTTTACATCCCCAAAGATTCACAAACTTTTAAATTGATCTGATCATTTTGAGAAGAGGGTGAATATAATCCAATCCCTCCCTACTTACACACACACATTTCCCATCTATAGAACATTCACTGTTCTTTAATTAGGTAAGCCAGCTGGGATTTGAAAATTTCTTTGAAAGAAGCAGAGAAGAAATGTTTAGAAAAAGTATGAAATCCCCTCTTGTCTTTGAGCTGTCACTCAGGCTTTCGGTCTTTTGCCCAGTATTCTATTAGCCATTCTTATTCTGGACCTGTGATATCCGATTCCTGTTTCTGTAATTTCCATCTTTTGTTCACAAGTCTATTCTCTTCACAATAACACTATTCAGATAAGGTATGTCTTTGAGTTGTCAGCTATTACCTTTTTTTTTTTCCTCCTTGTAAAGATACCATTAGCGCTTTGGGATTCTGTGATACAAATGTACAAAGAAGAGCCCTTGCAGCTCACTTTTCAGTACTGCACCAGCATTACCAGGGAGTTTTATAGTTTACCTTGCAAATGATGGAAATCACTCTTTGTTAAACAGAAGAATCAAGGAAGCTCACAAAAGATGTATTTGTAGCACGCTGCAAGTGCATTATGCTGTCCTGGCACTGGAGAAAAAATGTGAGAGGATTAATCCTTGATAAGGCACCTTGCAAATATAACATATGTGTGTTGTGTTACTTTGCCCATATCATCATCATTCAGTTCAAACTGGTATACTTTCAAGGTTTAAAAAGTAATAAGATCAAAGTAATGACCTTGAACTGCACAGCAAAAGACACAGCATATTTTTATTATGTCTCCTCTCAGCACAGAGATTGTCATTTTTTTTTAAGTATACATTGCCCAGCTAAATGGAATTAGGGATCTCAGCAGCAATAAATCCACAAGAAATCCCACTGTATTTAAAATAATTTTAATAGCAATAACAGCAAGAGCCTGTGCTTTGTACTCTGGATTTTAGATAGAAATATATGGTACATTATATACCAAAGCCCCAAGACCTACTGTCCTGGTTCCTTACCTGTCACCTGCTTTGTGACTTTCAGCAGACCTTATTTTTATACATGGGTCATTTCATTGACCTGTAACATGGGAATGTTACCACATGCATCAAGAAGACTTGATTTGGAGGTGCAATTTCATTTAACAGTACTTGGAGATACTGGGATGGAAAAGGTTTCATCCATGTCTAATGTCTGTGTTCTAGATTCTTACCAGTAAAAAACAAAACTTTCAAGGAGGTCTTACATGCATATATTGTTGGATAAAATTCACAGTTCACTATGCTTTGTGGTATAATTAACATTAATTGTGTAGCTTCAAGCTTTTCTCAAAATGACTTGATACTTTCATTACGTTTTCAGTACAAAAATAATCTAAAAAAAAAGATTGAAGATTTGCTACCAGCCAGAATCATAGCTCAGTAAGTTTTAACACTTATCCAATAGCTTAGAACAGAAATATTCAAAGTAGTCTTCATTTCTTGCCAAACTGATGAACATTTTAAAATGTATTTGTTAAAACGTAAGACCATATCTGTTTAATAGACAAACTTTCTCCTAATATTTAAGACATTTTAATTTACAAAAAAAGGGGAAGTGGAAAGAGAAAGGGAGCAGTTCCCATAAAAACTTATGTCTATGTATTCTAACCATTAGCATGGGTCATTAAGAGGTTGTTTAATTTACATACTACTTCTTTTTAAGTTTTTGGGCTAATAAAGCCACAGGTAAACCAATTACAAGGGCCAGCCAAGATTGGCATTAGCCCATTTTCTGTAAGCAGCTGAATACCTAAACAGCACCATTGACTTTGATATTTTCTATATTCTAAACATCTAAATTCCTACTTCTGAAGTCTAGAAAAATAATCTGGGATGCACTTTGTGTATCATACAATGACTCATGAACAAATTATTAGCTGTATTTTGTTAGGGTGGTGTTAAATTTAACTACATTAAATACCGAAGTAAAGCTGCGCACAAGTCCTCTTCTGAACCAGAAATAACTTACATTTGTTAATGTGGAATTATAGTGCAGACAGAGTTATATCCAGGATCCTCAGAATTTTTTTTAAGGGAAATGAACAAAAGTAAACAAATTTTTGAAGAACAAAATGTTATTTCCTTGGCCTTACTATCCCATTCCTCTTGTTCCTCTTGAGTACTTCTGGTTTCAACAGTCAGCACTACCAAGATACCAAACAGAGGAAGTATATCTGCTAGTCATGGCACCTACTCCTGGCAGACTCCAGCAGCAGCAGTTGTTGGCTGTAGTTACAACTTTATCTAAGGATGTGTCACATATTTAGGCTGTTATGTGATCTATCTTTGCTGCTTTCCTCTCCTAAAAGCTTTCTCCATTCTCTGAACTTCTGTACTTTTTTCACATTTGTGAATTAGGTGCCGAATGACTTGCTCACAAAATAGCTACATAGGCTGTTTTACAGCTCCAGAGGGGAGCCAAGGCTCTCTTCACATTAGTGTGCTTTATGCTTCTAGGAAGGCAATAAGGGAGACTTGATGTAGGAAACGAATTGCTGTATGGGTCCATCCACATACTTGTTCAGGGAAAGAAGGTCAGATGTGCAAGCTCTGTTTCTTGCTTGCCTTTGCAAATTGTGTTCTCTCTCACCACTCAAGTAGGAAGCTGATCATATACAGAAGAATGGACACAAATTTGTACAGCATTACTCAGTTTTTTAAGAGAAAACAGGTCCGTCTGCTCAAGATAAAGGAGAGCTGTTATTTTGATGTTAAGGATCTGGTTTAAGTAGCACTGAGAAGTCTATTTTCTAATGCTGGTTTTTGATTCCTCTCCCAAAAACCTTTCACAGCGGCTGAGTTTCGGACCTGGATAGCAATACATACACTGTATTTCACATTGATAGGGATTTGGTCATGAATTTGATTTTTCATGTTCACCTTTGCAGGTACAAGACAGTATTGCACACTGTCTAAGTTATAAGGCAGCTTCTGTTCTACAATTGGAAGCCAGGGAGCCAGCATGCTTCCATTGCCCATGGCTGGAATGTATTATACCTTCAATATCCTGCTAGGATGGTTTAGGGGGCAGCTCTGTGAGAGGCAATATTTCTGCTGCATGCTTATAGCATTTACCATTCAAAATAACCTAATTTTGCATCAGTGAATTGTAGACAATTGGAAAGTCTCACCATTAAATCTTAAAGATCCCTTTGATTTATTCAGAAATTCTCTGTACATATTTGTAAATAAAAGAAGAGGACCCTCGATAAATGTACATTTCAGGGAGTGTTTGCCATAGCATGTGTACAGCATTTCACAGGAAATACTTTAGAAAACAAGGGATAGATGTAATAATGGAAAATGTGCAGTTCAGTATCTTTTCATTCCCAAAGACAGTGCTCTTTCTGCTTGAAAGCAGACCACATGTCATACTGAGCAATTAATTTGCTAGGAATTAAAAATTTTGTGAATTTTAAGCTTTTTGTCTGTGTCATGCATCTGAAAATAGACCATTTTCAATGAATTTACATAACATTTACTGACTCAAGATATTTGATCGTATGTTCCTGCATATCTGAGATTTGATTTGGGCTGCTAAGCTATGATCAAATGGATGAGTGGCCAGGTATGTAATATGCTTAGAAATACAGATCACAGTCATATAAAACACATGTTGATCTTGCTTAGATCAACTTAGAAAGAAACTCAAAAATTTATATCACAAGTTTTTCTGCAGATACCTCTAAATAGTTTTTTCCATTAAAATTTCATTATTTGAGTTATTTGAATTATTCATTCTTTGAATTATTTGAATATTGAGACAAACAGCCTAGAAAATTCTGCACACTGAATTACCTGAGTCTTAAACACAATCTTTTGAAAATCTCTTTTAAATGTTAAGATATATTATTCATAAAAGTGTCTCAGGTAATTCACTGCAGGAAGAGAATAAATATGAACCTTGTCCCAGGGTGGGAATGAAGCACTCTAAATCACAAGGCAGACTATGGATTTATCAGACAGAAATAAGCTGCCAAGACACAGTAGTCTGGTATCTATTGGATTTCCTCAATATCCTCTGTAACATTAACTCGTTTGCTGTTTTTTTGCCCTGAATTTAGGAGATAAGGAAATAAATCCGAAGTTCCACTCCTAGAATCAGATAGGATTTGTATAAGAAATCGAGTAGACATCTTTTATTATTTCTAGTATCAGACGGATACAGCAATGTATGGATTTTTTTTCTTTTCTCATATGGCTGCTGATAAAAGCGACAATCAGGTGAAAGTTAAAGATATGGTCACATAGTAACATGCTTGACCCAGTGAATGCACTTTTGTGAATGCAAAATAATTACTTTTGTAAATTTGTAAAAAAAAAAAGCAGGAAAATATGGAAAGCTTTTGAAAACTGTGACATATGACACACTCTGGCAAATCAAGTCGTAAGTATTTTGGAAGAGGGGAACAGAGTTCTGCAGTGATTTTTGCTCCCTAAGGAACAGAAGGAGCAAGTAGAACTTTAATCAAACTCAGTGTTCAGTGGAAAAAGTCAATAACTGAAATTCAAAGGCTCCCTGTCGGGAGAGGATACGTGTATTTTTCAGATGGCAATCTGACAATGTACTCTCCTGTCTCATCTTAAACAACCAAGGCAGCCAAACAGTCAGGATTATATACAGAAGTCACTAAACAATATTAAGTGTTTATTTCATAAGAATAGTTAGCTCTGTTTTTTTGGGTTTTGTTTTTTGTTTGTTTGTTTATTTTTTGTGTCAGGTCTTTCAAGACAACTTGAAATTTTCAAGTTAAGTTTGCTGTATGCAGGATTTCAACCCACATCATAGTTACAACTGCTGCAGTTTCCAGCTCTAAAATTAGTAATGTGTCAGTATTCATATCATGGCTTTGTGGCATATGCTATGCATTTTCTTTGCATACATGAATATCACATAACCTCTAGTTTCCAAGTAACTCTCTAATAAGATATTTGTTAAGGAAACACAACCATGTATTGTCTTTTACATCTACATATTTATAGTCATGTTTTCCCAGAACTCTTCAGAAGGAACTCACTTGAAAGATGGATGGGACAAAGATAAGAATGAAAGTAGGTTTCAAGTATTCCTACAAGGAAAAAATTGAAGATACTGAACTACGAGCATGATCTTTCTTTGTTTTTGGAGATACCATCCCACAGCAGATTACTTCAAACAGTAGAATTGAAGATATTTTGCCATACTGCTTTATTTTTCTACATCCTGTGGAAACACAGTTTACAAATAGAACTGGTCACAAGCCTTAGAAATAAATTATCAGATATCATGTATTTCTAAGAAGAAAATAAAAAAGGCTAGGCTTTCTTTTGTTCTTATTCCATCTAAATATTATGTGTAGATGGCTTTTGAAAAAAGGCATGTGGGTAATAACCTCCTTGTGGTTAGACAGGAAAGCCCAGAAGAATTAATCACATCTGATGAAATCCTAAATAATTCCACTTGCAAAGCTGTATGTCTGGGAGAGACACACAAGTAAGTGTTGCATCAGATGTAGATAAAACCACAAAGTACCACATTTACCCAAAATTTTAAGAGCTCCAGTCTGCCAAGATTAGGTCTTTTGGCTTGTGGTACTCCTTGGAGACCCTTCAGTTATTGACTGTATTGCCATTTCCTCTTTCCAGGAGTTGTCCTTCAGAGTTGGCAGAAAATTTTCTGTGATAAACTAAAACAGAGTCTTTCCACCTTACTTTATTGCTGCTCTTGTTATACTCTCTTTGCATTTTCTCACACAGTCCTCTTCTGCTTATCACTACTACATATTTAAATTTCCTTTCATGATATCTTACTACACTGAAAGTGGAAGGACTGTGACACATTTGATGGTGAAGGAAGAGTGGCTGCTTATCCTTGCAACTTTCATAAACAATTGTCTTCAGTGGTGAACAACATGGATTATTTAGCAACATAACAATGGAAAAAGGGTCCTCTGGTTGAAGTGAAAATGCTGCAGTCTCTATTGTTACAATCGTGACAGATAAGATTGTTCTCAGTGAGTAAGCTCCTTGCAAGAAGATAGAAAGAATGATCTAGGTAAAATCTTGGCACTGATAAAGTAAAGATGAAAAATATTTCTCATCTCAGTACAGCCATCATATGGCCTTTTGAGAATCAGAGGGATCTGTTAAGACTTGGATTAGCCACTACTCAAATTGTTGAGTAATAAACTATCTGTCTGAGTTTCATTGATTTCATTTCATAAGGTTTCATAATGCAACCTTAATCTTATAAAATTTAGGTAGAAACAATCTGTTCTATTTTCTAAATACACAAAAAAGAAAAAAAAAGTCAAAGATAAAAAAAAATTCTGAAATTCAGAAATTCCATGACAAAATTTGTTATATGAAGACAAAATGCATTCTATTTCCCCTCAGGAAAAACAAAGCCATGCCCCATACCATATATATTCTTCTGTGCTGAAAGCAGTATGCTGGCATGTGGTGGGCAAAGGATAAATGGCGCACTTTACTTAAACACTACAATTAAGAGTGTGGCAGTACTGCCATATGGCTTAGCTGCTCTTGATAATGAGCATTAGTTTTGGTCTAGGAGTCCCAGGATGTTAGATAGCCTTCTAACAGTACTCAATTATTTGCATGGTTCTGTGCACCAGTGATAATTCATAGCAAATAGCAAAATACAGCACATATGGCATATATATAGATGTGTGTATATATATATATATATACATCTAGTCACTAAAACAGAATATTTATCTTTGCTTCAAATTAAATGAATATGAACAATAAAAGCCTATAGAAAGTGAAAATTAAGTGAGGATATTTGGGGGGAATGTAAGAGGAACCTAAACATATAATGACAAACCAGTATGGTATTCTCAAAATGAAATACAACATCTTAAATGAAAAGAAAGTATAACATTGGTTCTGTAAAACTGCTGGGATTCAGAAGACAACCAGAAGAAATGTTGGCTTACTACTTAACGAGAAATGAGAAAGATAGAAGACACTTAACATACCATATATCATAAGCATATAGTGCTTCTTTTTTTAACTACGTTCAAATGTCTCTAAAAGACTCAGTCATACTTACACTATCAGAATTAATATCAGAGAGTCATTAGATATATTAGATTGCTTAAAACCACCTGGATTTTAAATCTAGTCCTAGGGAACTTGAAGACTGTCTGAAACTCTCATCACAGTTTCCAATAATCTTTTAAAACCTTCAGGAATCAGTGAGGATCCAGAAATGGGAAACATGCTATTTATCCTTAAATTATGGGGAAAATAAAGGTAGTGAGAGAATGTTAGACTACTCAGCTTAACTTCCCAGAAAAAAAAATAATAAGGGAAACACAAACTTGGTATACATCATGAAGGAAATGTTTTACAAGCACTGGAAAAGAATGAAGAGATAAATCACAGCCAAGGCAAACCAGTTAAGATCCCTCCTAATTTTTTTTTCTGATGACTAAGAGACTCTTTTAGATTGGGAAAAAGCAAAGGAATTGTCTTTCTTGACTTGAGTAAGACTGTTGAGACTGATTCCAATGATGGTCTGGGATGGTCAGAATGGGACGGGAAACTGCCATCTGCCATCTTCATTTCCAGACAAGATACAGTCTAGTTACCAAAATGCTCCAGATACTATGATAAATCATACCAAATCTGACCTGGTTACAAGTCATGGTTTGGTCAAGCCTAGTATGAAAAATCGGACTAGAATGTGAGACCATAACAAACAAGAATAATATATCCAGGTAGCTGATATCAAAAGGCTAACAATTAACATGGAAGGCAGCATCAAGCCTTATGAAGCAGTCTGCCCTCTGGCTGTCTCTATAATTCAGTGACTTCAATTTTGACCTGGAGAATGAAACAGTGAAACTGTTTTTTGAATTTATAGTGAACATCAAGCTTAAAAGATGAAGTAGAACTCAATATGGTCTTAGTAATTTGGAGAAGCAGCATAAAAGTCAATTCAGTGGACTGAATTCAGTGGGTAATAGGGAGGGATTATCCACTTAAACATTAAGGAAAGCAAGCAACAGGTAGCAGAACACAAGATCCATGAGTCAAAAATGTCATTCTAAGAAAAGACCAGTTCCAGATGGAGGCATTTAAACAGATGTATATTCTGCCAAATACACAGAGTACTCTTCTTAAAAGTGCTAAGTCCTCAGCTGGAATACTGGTTCAATCACTTGCAGAGGGACCAGATGAAGGAAAAATCCAGAAGCCTACCATAATAAAGCAGTCTAATAAAGATGACTTGGAAGAAGTGCTTGAAAGACTCTGGGACTGTTAACTTAGATAATAAAAAAATTGTGGAAAACAAAATAATAGTCATATAGTGTCTATGACATTAATAAGAAAGTTAGTAGAAGAAGGAATGCCACGAGGAATATTTGAGAAGTTATGATGATAAAGCTTATAGTACTCAGCACTGTTAATCAATTGCCTTGGGAAGCTGTGATGCTATCATGGAAAGGCATTTGAGAACAGTTTAGACAACTATCTTTCATGAATGCCAAAAGCAGTCTGAACTGAATTACTTCTTCCCCTTTCCCTGCTCAGTGTATGCAGTTATCACTGCTAACATACATTCTCTATTAATGCTGGTAAGCTCCTACTTCTTGTCTCACTTGTAGCTTTTTCCATTCTCAACAAGGACACAAATATTCCACTATCCATGTTTCTATTTACATAATGTAAGCTGACTACTGTGTTTTATGCCTTCTACTCTGTGCCCTTTGAAGAAGAAATGTTCTTAAAGTGCATAATTCAATAATTCACTTGTCTGTTACCGAGTCAAGGAATTCAGAGAACTAGCTGATTGGCAAATCTCAGAGGGTGGTCATCAGCCACAGAGTCTGGTTGAAGGTGTGTAACTAGCGGTGTTCCCCAGCAGTCAGTGCTGGGTCTGATCTTGTTCAATATCTTCTCAATGACCTGGATAAAGGAATGGAGTCCACCCTCAGCAAGTTTGCTGATGATACAAAGCTGGGAGAAGTGGCTGACACACTAGAAAACATGATCTGAACAGTGTTGGTTTAACAAGAGAAAATGTAGAGTCTTGCACCTGGGAAGGAATAAAGACATGCATCAGTACAGGTTAGGGGTGGACCTGCTGGAGAGGAGCTTTGCAGAGAAGAACCTGGGGGACAATAGGTTGACCGCAAGCCAGCAGTGTGCCCTTGTGGACAAGACGACCAGTGGTATGCATTAGAAAGAGTGTGGTCAGGAAGTGTAGGTGGTTAGGAGGTCCGCATTTACTCTGCCCTGGTGAGGCCACATCAGGAATATCATGTCTAGTTCTGGGATCCCCAGTTCAAAAAAGACAAGGATGTTCTAGAAGGAGTCCAGAGGAGGGTCACAAAGATAATTAAGGGCCTGGAGCATCTCCTATATGAGGAACGGCTGAGTCCGTTCTGCTTGGAGAAAAGAAGATGGAGAGGGGATCTGATAAATGTTTATAAAAACTAAAGGGAGGTGGAAGGCAAATGGATAAGGTCAGGGTCTTCTTGATGGTGTGTAGTGATAGGACAAGGAGTAATGGCCTAAAACTTGAACATAGGAAGTTTTGTACTATTATGCTGAAGAGATGCTTTACAGTAAGGGTAACAAAGCACTGGAATAAGTTGCCCAGAGAGATTGTGGAGATTCCTTCTGTGGAGATATTTAAGACCTGGCTGGACATCTACCTGTGTGACCTACTTTACAGAACCTGTTTTTGCAGGGAGATTGGAGTCGATGATCTCTTGGCATCCCTTCTAACCCCTGCAATACTGTCATTCTGTGATTCAGTAAGATAACTTGCTGGTGTTTTGTACTCACTTGTCATATCTCTGTATCTCCACCTAGCCTGAACATAACCAGTGTCCACAGCATGAAAAACATTCACATTGTTGATTATCTTCATGAACGTTAAGAAGGAAATGGAATTAGAACTAAGGTCTCCTTTCAGTGTAGCACCACCACTGATACGGATGATGCTACTATGAGAACATTGTGACTGATGTACCAAGGACAACATAGTTCAATCTGTACCTAATACGCCAATGGCAAGAGTCTATCAGAGAAATCCTAGTATTTTGTTAGTTCAAAGTCCTTGGTTATAATATTTTCTAGTATTTTCTTGACAGACTGTCAGGGCTTGTGTGCATTGCCAGAACAGGAAGGCATTATCACTTGTAATGAAGAATTTTAAAGAAAAGGAGATAAAGAGTCCATGAAAGAGACTGAGTGGATGTCAGACTGTACCTTATATATTCAGTTATGTAGCTGGTTTGAATGCTGTGGAATGGAGACTTCACAAGGAGACTATATTAGAATAAGAACTGGAAAGGAACAAAATGCTCTATCAGTGAATAGTTAATTTCCTTAAAATTTTAATTTTACGTCTCCAAATGGGATGGAATAAAAAAATGGTTGTAGCCTGTGTTACAGGAGAGATCAAACAAAAACAAACAAAAAAAAACCATTACAAAATAGCCTGGTAAAACATCATTCTTATGAAGGAAAAGACTGAAAATATTACAAAGCTTAATTGTTCAACCAGCTTTTCCACAAAGATATTGGGAATTTGTTTGCATGGGAAGCTCACCAACAAAAGTTAATTTTGGCTAGGGATAAACCCACCTGGAGTAAATACACGTTATTGGATCATCTTCTATTTTTTGAATAGTCTGGACAGTAAGGTACATCTAGAAATTATTATGATGGCCTA
Organism: Meleagris gallopavo; assembly: GCF_905368555.1. NCBI lineage: Eukaryota > Metazoa > Chordata > Aves > Galliformes > Phasianidae > Meleagris > Meleagris gallopavo. Next base: position 14,086,940 of record NC_139435.1, on the reverse strand, counting down.
TTAACCTACTGTTATGAGAATGAGAGGATTTGTAAAAAAGGAAGAAAGAGGTTAAGTATGGGATAAACAGATGTCAAATAAATATTTTATTGTTCTTTTTCAGCTTGTTTTATTTTGACTACACTGGTTTGGTGCACTTTCTTGAATATGTGACAAGCTGTATCAAAATGGATACCCCTCACAGGAAGCTGAAAATGTCTGGAAGCTGAAAGAAGTATCTAGGATTTTTTTATATAGATCATATGTTAAAACATTTCTCCTTTACAAATTCTGGGTTTATAACAAATTGGAGAAAAAGACTAGGAATTTGAGACTGAGCATATAAATCTCTGGTTCCAATAGGCACTCAAGAACTTGATGCTGGGGATATAAAGTAATCCAGGCAGAAAAAAAATCTAGTCTTCTTTTTCAGTATAATGTAGTGGCAACTCAATATTCCTTTTCTTAGAGAAGGAATGAAGAAAAAGAATAAAGAAAAGTGCTGTTGAGCAAAACGAGCAAACAAAGGTAATAATTGTGACAGTTTAAAGGAGGTGACAGAACACAAGAAGGATTAAGAAATGAGTTCTGTAGAACTCTCAGAAGTAAAGTTGCTGATGACATATAAGTTCTTGCATCAAATAAAACAATTTGGAACTTGGCTTCACTAAGTACTGCATATGATGGTGCCACACATTAAGATATTCCAAATACTTACATTTTCTACTTATAAACAGAAATCTTCATGACTTTACACATTTTAGGAGTAGAGTGAAAATCAGTACTGCAGTTTTCGTTTGTATTCTGTACCAGAAGCATGAACATGAAATTTATAGCCAGGACCTCTTTCCATTTTGTTTTCTGCCTTTGTTTTCAGATTGGAAAGAAGTCAAGAGTCTAGCTTTGCAGAGCCTAACTAGAAGTCAGTAAGAGTGGGAGCAAACCCTACAAGCCCTAGAACACCAGCCAGAGTTACATCACAAACTAAATGCACTACTTGGATTATCTGTTGTTTAAAATAGATGTCTTTAGTATGCTATCTATGTGAATAAAAGCATAAACATTTCAGCTATCAACTCATCAGAACTGCTTGAGCAAGCATAAAATATCTTCTTGGCACCAGGTATTCACTCCATCCTCTTAACGCGATTTCTCTCTCAAACTTACTCTTCAGCCACATGCTAATGGGTTCATCCTAAGATAGTAAAGCGATGCATGTTTTTAATACCAGACTTCTCTTGCATTGGTGAGAGCTACAGTTTTTTGCTGACAAGACAGTTTTAGAACTACGTGAATGTTACATGTTTGTTTAGGGAAAAAAATGAGGTGAGTAAGAATTCGGAATTGCAAATGATGCTATGTGAAAGACTAAAACGTGTCACAGACCACTACACAAGTGCAAATGAAGTAAGGTGACTAAAACAAGAATCTAGTTATCCCTCAAACGTTTTTTAAAAGAGCCTTCACTCTTTGAAATATCATTTATGATTCCATGTTTATTTTCTGAATTTATTTTTTTGCCATGCTTTTTACTGAGTGAGATTACCTGAAGCAGATCACTTACGTTCTCTTGGTTTGTCTTATTTTTTATTTTCCCCTAAGGCTCTGGGCAATTTTATTTAACCAAGGAAGGCAATGGCCTTTACATTTTTAAATGTAAAGCCACAGGATATCCCTATCTGATTGATCACCGAGTCACAGAGTGGGCAAAGACTGAAGTACTTGCACGGTGAATACTGCTAGTACTTTCTGCTAGAAGAGGTATGTGATGACAAGCTAACCCAATGGAAAAAAGATATCTTCTCTTTTAATCTCTGAGACACATCAGCATTGGTTTTCTCTGCTCCCATATCCACTGGAAAATTTTCATCCATGATCATTCCCAGATCCTTTTACAGGCAAACATGTGTGATTTTCTGTCCACTCTTCCCAACAATATCACCCCTGCAGTGATGTTCAAATACATGCACTCTATTTCCCTTAGAGAGAAAATTGAAAATTAGAGGTAGGGACAGAAGGTTGCTCACAAAATCTTCCTTGCTGAAGGCAGCAAAAGAGCTTTATGAATACTTTGGCTGAGAGACACACATTCTCACTTCATCAAACTCTCCTTGCATCTAGAACATCAGTGCAGTTTTATTTTCAGCACAGGACCTCATCAGCAAAGGACTTCAGTCACTTCAGTCACCACAAGGAATAACTGACTTCTGTATTGCTCTGGGTGGCATGCCTAGGAGATTAGGGGGAAACACAGGAGAAATCCACTCCTGTCCTAGGTTACCTTGGTCATATAATTTCTTTCAGATTTACATCATATTCCATTTAATGCTATAAGTTTCTATGGTCTCCTTTCTTTCCCCTACCACAGAGATTCTCTCAGCTATCCCACTGACAAGTAAGCCTATTTCTGATGGTTGTAAGTGCCTGGTATCAGATAAGCGCTGGAATGAGTGACTGGGTTAGCTGGTAAAGTTGCTAATTAAAACCCTGTTTTCAACACTCCTGAAAGATTAACTGGGCCAAATTTAGAGCACATGGGAAGTTTTACTTCTAACAGTGTATACAACTGGCTGAATAAAAGGCTCTAAAAATTTAAAAGAAACTCATGCTTAGAACATGCAAAAACATTTCTCTCCACAGAGAGTTATACAAATGGTACAATTCTCTTTAAAGTTTTGTAAATTCGCAGGTTTCTTGTAAAAACTGAGGTTTAATCTCTAAAAATGCAGCAGCACTGAAAACACTATTAATTTATGGTCTCAAATATTCATTTTCAATTACATATTCATAACATTAAAAAATTAAAACTAATATTTTCTATCCTCTCTGATATAAAGTTAGATATCCAGTTACCAGAAGGACTGTGCAAATGAGATAATGTCATTTTAGGATGGCAGCGATGACGCAAATACTTTTACCAAAGTACTAAATGCATCCATTGGTAATGACTTGGCTCTGAGACTGAGCTGACTAGGGCTGATCTGAGTCCCTGCAGACTACGCTGCTGCTTGTAGTTCAGCTGTTGGTACAAGCACCAAACAATTCGTCATTGGTTGTATAAAATGCCACAGGAAATCTATCATAACCAGAAATACTGTTGAGGTTTTAAAATGTCTCAGATGCCCTATGTTTGTGCACACCTGTTTTGTTACTTGCTTTTAATATTCCTACATGGTATATGATGGAGATCTATTTTGAAATAGTGTAATGACCTGCACTACACTCTGATAATGAGCACAGAAAATTTTCAGCACGTTTGTCATTTAAGTGCTGCAACAGTAATTATTTACTGTGAGGGTAATGGAACAGATGGTGAACATTTAGCTGACAGATATCTACGGGTTGCACATGCAGCATATCAGAACTTTTGTTGGCACTGAGGCACTGAGGCACTGATTCTAAATTGCAGCTTTGTTGCTTGCTTTGCTTCGGAGAGCACTAAGAAATAGAATGGAAAATGGAAAATAATTACCACTTATATTATATGTATATATAAGGATTATACTTATGTCTTGTCTGCCTTGTGTTTGGTATGGTCACATTTCAAAAAGTAAACTAGATCAGGAAGATCATAATGAGAGTCCTCATTTGTAATATATACTAAGTTTAATTAAACATGGGTGATAAAACAAATCTGAGTGCAGATTTTTATCTGATCCCAAAATATATGGATGACTTGGAATTTTTTACCACGTTACAAAGACTTAATGGAGATGTCCAAAGTGGCCCCAGTGTTGCTATTAAGTTTCAAAGTTGCTTGGCTCCAAGCAAGTCATTGAAGAACAAGCTTTAATTTAGCAGCATTGTGATCTGTTACTCAAGAGACCAAAACTCACAAACCAAATTCACACTCTACATAATTAAATTTTCTTATTATGATAGAGTCACCATTCCTTTGTTAACTCTGCTTTCTGATTACATTTTCCATCAGGTAAAATCTCTCCTTCCTGCTATCCTGTAATAGTTAACTGAATATTTTGTGCCATGCCTTCAAATCCCATTGAGAGATGCATACTTTGGAGCTGTGGTGTATCTTGGCAATAACAATATTTTAGACAAAAATGAAGAGCCCATTTTTTTTTCCTACACCAATGAATGGTAAATTTGTTAAGACTGTTTTTGAGACCTAAAGATACTTTGAAACACAGTTATTGAATATTCTTCAAAAGGCCTCACTTGACTGCATGAAGGCTGGAATATCTTTTTTATGCATGGAACAGACAGAACAAGATCACAAAGACATTGTTCACTGACCTGGCATCACAAGTTCTATTCCCTAATCCTAGTCTTTGAACGGAGAGTGCCAGATGTGATTCTACCATAACCCTGCAACATTCTCTTTTGTATTCACAGCAATTTTAGATTTCAACAACCTGGACTGAACTTCAGCTGAGAGCTCAGTAATTATTGGAGGAATTACTTCTCTTTCCTTCAATTCTTTCTTTATGACTACTGTTCAACTTCCTCCCACCTGCTCCCTCTAGGAACTGAGTGTATCTTTGGGAATAGCCTACTACTGGCTAAGAATCATTATATTTTTCAATACTGCATTACTCTGCAAAAGTCAGAAGCAAAATTAGCTCTAAGAATTAAAAGCAATACATAGTGGAAAGTATGTTACAGAATCTTTCATACTAACAGGAACCTAAAACTTAACCAAGATACCATAAATACTGTCCAGTTCAAGATGTGTTTTAATTTGCTTCTCTTTTCAAATTATTTTTGATCTCTTCATTTTTTTTCCTTTCTTGTTCCACAATGATGTTCACATCTTTTCTCCTTTCAAACCTTGCCTATTGCTATGTTCTTAGGAATCCTATCATCCCAAACTGTCTTGTTTGATAAGTTTGCTTAAGATTTGAAAATGAATGTTCTGCAAAGACTTTTCTAAATGATTTTATAAAGAGAATGTGGAGCATAGATATCATCTTATGCAAGAGAAACAATTAAATCAGTAAAACAAAAGAAACTGTGGAAAATTACAGATGTGGAAAGATCATATAATATTGGTAGACTCCAAAGGAAAGATGGAGCTATAAAATGTGTACTTTTGCATAATGCGGAGAACAATGTACTCAGCAAACAAGTAAAAGAATGAAACATATAGTGAGGAATAACAAAAACTCCCTAAGAGTGCTTACAACAGCAGAACTAGAAAGAAGAAGGAAATTCACTGGCTTCCTTCCACCTACAAATAAATCAGTAATGACAATGATTGGGACTTAGGAATGGCAGAAAATAACCATGCAACATTTGTAGGCAATTTCTTTTGAGCGAGATCTTAAATTGGAAGTATTCAGCAAAATCTGTACGTTTCACTTCACATCTTTACTTGATAGCTTGTTCTTCAAAGGTGCAGGGAATTTTCAGGTCTAACAATCTCAGAGATGTAGAAGAGTTGTTCTATCAACTCTTTGCCCTTTCTGAAGAACACAGATACAGATGTCTGCATCTGAGTACAAGCTTGTACCTAGCTTGTGATACAACTGTCTCTTAAGCAAAATCTGTGCAAAAAAATTTCTTCTTCACTTACACTTTGCCTTTAATCTTGCTGGAACTCCCATAGACAACACTAGGAATTGGATTGAACAGTGCATGCACAAGTATTGGCAAAAGCCATTAGGAAGAAATGCCCTGCTGAAAACAGAACAGAAGTCTTGCCAAGCAGAGTTTTTTGGAACAAGAAAGCAAACCCTGGCAATATTTGAAAAAGATCAGATAAAGCACTTTGACTTTGAAGTCTCACATGCAGGCTCATAGATTACCTTCCAAGGGCAACTGCTCTCTTAACAGCAATTCTTAACCATGCAGGAATTAAACCATCATCTTTTGCAACCTCTCAATCTTCATCTCTTTATCAATATGCAGTTGCTCTGGTCCTGCTTATACTCAAGGCAAAGATATAAACAGTTTCCTACTAATACTATGCACTGTGGAATGTATTACAAATATGCAAACTATTGCAAACATTGAAAACTACCACTATTTTTATGATGATTTTTGAGAACTGGGCACATTAAAGGAGTAACTAAAATAATTTTATATTTAAATAAGTTAGCTTTTTCCTTTCCCTCATTTAATTGCTGTCTTTTGTTTGTTTCCAGTGAGGATCTTGCTTTTAAAAAAATATATATACATTCTCAGAACACTGTTTCTGAAAAGGATCTGTGAATAAAAGCCAGCTTTCACTGCCTTCTGAAGCATCATCCATGCTTTCTGACTCCACCAGATCTGTTTCACAGATGTCTTCCTGTGCAAGACATCAGTTTCATCTCCACTCCCCTGCACAGTGCTGCCATGGTTTGATGCTATCACTTATGCAAAGCTTCGACCTCCTATCTGGTGAACTAGAAGTATACACTTCATTTCAAACTGAAACAATAATCTTATGGGGGATTCTATACAACCAAATGCCAAGACAACTAGCTACATTTACTAATGAAATAATCCAGTTGTGCTTTCTAGTCAGAAATTGGGTCCAATTCTGTGTATCATAGCATTATATCTTCTAAATGTACCACACAAGCAGTCTGTGAACCTCTGGTTTACAGCTCTATACCCTCTACATACCCCACATAATACAGATTATACATAAGATAAAAAGAGTTCAGCTTCCAGGATAGCACTATTGCCTTCAGTGGGATAACTTCAGACATGAGTTTATAAAAGCAACAGAATGCACCCCGGATCAAACATCTCCTCATGTGCTTTGACAAGAGATACCTTGTCATGACAGTCTGGCTTTGGATTAGAGCCTGCAGAGAACACATTAGCCACTTTCCTTTTAGCAATAAGTAAACAGCCAGACTTTCAAGCATGGCCTCCAAAGGAAGTTCCTTTTCAGCCTTGTTTGTACTGACAGCTGCTATTTACATACCTTGGGGAATGACAAGTCTGACACTGTCTAGCTCTCCATATAAGTCAATAGGGTTGCAAGAGTTATAAATCATGAAATAATATTTCTTGCAAATAAGCCCAGAGTATTTAAAATAATCCAAAATAAGACTGCATGATTATTTCCCAAAATAGCAGTAGAGAGAATGGATTGCCTGGAAAGCTGGATTTCAGTTCATCCAGATGTGTGCAATGGAATCATTTTTGTTTTACAGCTATTAGAAAGTTATCCATCTTAGTTTTCACCATGGAAAATTACCAAACTCAGGGGCTAGCCATGAATGACACGAGAATCAATTTAATAGAGACAAAAATATGTCTGAGACAAAACTGATTTAGAGATAGGAATGATTTATTATACTCTTCCCCCTGGATTGGCTGTTATTTCCACTGCAGTCACTTTAATCTCAAATATCTGTAATGTGGCATGCAGCTAAAAGAAGATTCTACAGCTTGTTTGGAAAGATGAGGAGAAAAAAACTCTCAAGTATTCAGATAGAAAAATATGGCTAGCTCTCCAAATACGAAGTATTTTTTTTTCTTCTACCAGACATTACCAAAATGACGTGAGACTTTTCAGACAGGACAGTTCTCAAAAAATTCCTAGTTTCCCAGTTTCCTAGTTTTCTTAGTTTTAGGAGTTAAAAAATAAAAGATGGCAGAAGACTATTCGGATTTTTTATTATTATTTATTTATTTTTGTAGAAGTATGGTATCACTTACTTCTGCAAAATATTCCTCTAGGATGGCATAGTAGTGGGTAAAAATTAAATCAATACCAGGGGAAAATATGTTCACCTTTCACCCTCTCCATCACCTTCATCTGCATGAGCCCATGCCAGATTTCCATGAAAAATTTAATCCTCTATTTGCCAATTTTGCAACAGAGTTCTAAAACACTACTGAAAAATAACGTTTGGATCATCTCAGTAAATTACTCCCTTGGGAGTGTTTACTAGTAAAAACTGCAAGAACATTTAAGTGGTTTTTCTCCCCTCCTCTTACTGCAAGTGTTACACTATTTGAAAACAATGCCAGACTTAGCATTGAATAGAGCACTCCATTGAGTAGGGACAAAATCATGGAAGAGGTAACAAAAAAAATCAATCCCAGGATAAATTAAATCCTTGGCCTCTCTTCTCAAACAGTCAGCAAGGATCTTAGCTATAGCCAAATACAGTAGCAGTGATTTTCCCTGATGCAATTCATCTTCTCTATGATCTGGATTGAGAGACAATCTAGGAGATTTTCAGTCAGCTACTAAATGAACATCTTGAAAGAAATCAATGAGATGAAAAAAGTTAATAGAGAAAAAGATTACAATATGGTTACTGCAAATAGAAGCATAAGTTTTGGAGAGCATGAGAACCTCATCAGCTTCTGCATTGACTTGAAAAGCACTCAAACAGTGTGAGGTGGGCTAACAGTTGACATGCAGAGCTTATAAATACATGTGAAAGCTGTTAACGTGTGACTATTGATTTTATGGTGTGCCAAGGTTAAAATGGCTGAGTTGTGAGGACAAAGCTTCATGTTGTACCAGCATGTAATACTTTTCAGTGCAGTGTTCCATTTCTTACTGATTCAATGTACAGACAAGAACTGGTCTTCTGCACTTGGATCTGTTCACACCATGCCAGGAATTAGTCTTGCTTTGGGAAATGCCATTGTAACATTACTTTTATCGACATCCTTACTTTAGAGTGAACAACTGCACTTCAGGCTCACTCTTTCTTGAATAAAGACAGCACTTGTGCTGCTATATGGAGGTCTCAGGAGGGACTAACAGTGAAAGAGCAGTGAAGATCCATTGGTGTTTGATAATCTTTATCAGAAAAAGGAGTTTTCAGCCAGTAAGGTCACTGCTTTGACAAATTGTGAAAGGAAACCAGTGGAAGGTGGGGAGCACACGAAATAGACTGCTCCCAGTTGAAGTATGTGAACAAAAGGGTGATAGAGACCATGATAAAACTTGATTGCATGAGTAACAAGGCCAAACCACTACCACATGCCTGATGAAAAGGCAGGAAAGATGTTGTCCAAGCCAGGAATCCCAAGAGAGATGAGATCACACTAAGCGGGGGAGGAGGGTACATACAGGATGTTGTTTTGTAACTGTCTAGTGTTTTCCAGAGTAAAAGTGATTGTGGTTTGGCTGAGCACGAGTTCTTTGCCTGCCTCCTGCTTATCCCTAAAGACTAGAAACAAGAGCTCCACCAGCAGGTAGGTTCTCTGGAAATGCATCCAAACAACATGGTGTTGGAAATGCTTGTTGACAATGTCTCTCCAAGAGCCAACCTGTTCATACAGATGAAGTTGACTGACAAAGAATTGCAATATTGCCTCAGATTCCCGGGACATTGGTCTAGACAGTCCAGTACCCAAAATGAAGTAGTTAAAACTATTTGGTCACGTGGAATTTTAAAGGTCTTTGCCGTTGCAATCTGCTTCCAAGCCGAGATTTCTGTCAGAGTTTTCATTCGCTTTCTGTCTGAACATATGAGCTAACTTTTTGCCATCTTTTTTAAGATTCATGAGCTCTTTTACACAATATCTCATGTGATCCATACTTTGCCAGATTCCTTATTTGTGCAGAATTCCTTTCTTGCAAAGGCACAGATTTAGACAAGAGTTTAGCTATTTCTAATTTTTCTGGTAGTGAATTTATTCGGGTTGCTTTTACAAGCCTTTCTCCTTCCTCTTCTGACTTCATGTCTCTCATACACAATCCACTCTCTTTGAAATTCCATTATCTTAAACCCAGAATATTTGTTACATTTGCCAGTATTACCTTTCTTATCTTTTACACTCTCTGCTGCGTACCCATATCATTCCTCCTCCACATGTAATGTTTGATTTCATGGATGTACCTCCTCTTTGATCTGCTTTACTTTTCCTGGTTCTCTATGTTTTAGTTTTTGCAGAGCCAGCTCCCTTAAAGGACTGAGTCTCTGTTTACACTGGTATCAATGACTAGCTCTAGTCATTGTGTGCATCTTGTTCAGAGTATGAGGTGGAGCATGAATTTATAGTCATGCAAGTGTTGGTACAGATTATTCCTTCATTCTATATCTTTTGTTTATTTCTCCAAATATTATATTCCATTCTTCTCAGCTTTTCTTTCATACTATTAAACTTCTAGATGGCACAATGCCATACTCTTTATTTCTCCCATTTTTTCCCACTAATAACTTAATTACAAGTCCAGTTAAGTTTTGAAAACAAAGCACATTCATACTCTCTCTATCCATGGTTCTTCTTTACAGTGTTATATATGCTTCTTCAGAGAGAATAACAAATCACAAAAGCCAGTTGCTGACTAACTGAAACAAATTGTATATCAGTTGTTTTGTGATCAAACATATTGCCTTAGTGGATATCAAGAAAAATGTCTTCTGAAATTTCTCTATTCCCTTATTGTCTAAGTTCTTAGTACACATAAGTCTGACAACATAATGTATTAAAATCACTGCAGACTTTGTAATTAGAGCTTTTAAGTTTGCAAACTTTAATAAAGATTCCCTGCAAGATAAAGGACATCAACATTTGCCATCTGTATTTTCCGTCTCTGTAAAGCAAGAATGTGGTACGAAAAGTTATTTTTTTCTTAGAATTCTATTTCTTGCTCTCTTTCTTCTGACTTCTATCCATTTCTGTTGCTTTCATCTGTAAAGCTGCTCATCTGACTGTGCCTGAATGTTTACTTCCCTCTCTTTCATATAGATATTATTTTTGTAAATTATACCGTGAAAGGAAGGTATTGCTTTATTTCTGTTTATGAACTGGACTAGAGCAATAAAGAATCTGCCTGGAAAAAGAGATGTAATTTGGGGCAGAAACAATCTTACTCTTTTTTGTAGTTACTATACTGATGAGTATTATGCAAATTAGGTCAAATTGCTAAACTCCTCCAATTATAACAGCTCAAAGATTAATTGCTTGGGATAATAAGAGCTGTGAGAAAGCTATTCTGTTTTCTCATAACCCAGTCACAAAACAGCTTTTATGTCTAAAAGAATCTTCAATGTTTATTGGGAAGATCCATTCCTTAGGTTGCAAGGAAGGCCTCTGTGGCCCTCTATATGGTATACGTATGTCTCATTACAATTCCATTATCTATTGACCTAGGGCCCAGGCTAAGGACAAGAAGAAAACTGTGGGGTCCTGTGTCCAGCTCTAGTCGTTCCACACTGACTGGAAATGAAATGTCACTTGGCTGAGGCATCAAGTTCACTGAGGGGGCAGGAACATCAAGAAACACAAGATGTTTGTTGTCCAGCTGTCTTTCTCAGAGTATGGAGAAATGGACCAACTGTTTGCTAGTAAGACTGATATGAAGGCAGATGATCAAGACATATAGAGTGCACAGAGGACAGTCTATGTTGAAGAAAGGAGTACCTTACATATCAGTAGGGTCACACTGTGCATATAATCACCCAAAGAGATGGATGAAACAGCCCAAGAGTATCACATAGGTATTAACTAACCCATATTTTTTTTTCTGGTTGTGTCTGGACCTTTTGCATGCAACAAGAATCCAAAGTATACATTTGTCCAGTAGAAAATGTAAAAATCATCACAATTATCTACTGCTTTCCCACTCAGCTGAAGGTAACTTTATAGTGCCATTATAATCCTCTAGATTTATAGCTGAGTATGTTTACCAGATAATACATTTTGGGACAGTTAGAAGAGACAGCAAAGATGAAATATTTGATGAACATCAACACAACAGTGTAGAAGAAAGAACAGGCTGCAAAGCTCATAGTTATGCAGTGTAATAAGGCAAAGGCTTTCCACACACTCAACTCAAAGAAGAATGCAAATCCCTTGGGTAGTTAAAAGATATGTCCAGGCTGGGGGAGGGGCTGGGGCAGGGAAATGTGTTTTCAGTAACAGGAGTAAGCTTCCAATCCCATTATTAGCTGTAAGCTGTATTTTCAGATTTTTAGTTCTCACCGAGGTCACAGGGGAGAGCACAGCTGCTATTCATAGTCTTTTTGGTCCCTCTCTAGGGGAGAGGGAGAGAGAAGCATGGAGGGAGAGAAGGTATTCAGTATAAAGTAGATTCCTACCCATTGTTTGATTTTTCACAATTGACACATACAAACATGCTTTATTAATCATCATTTGAGTGATGCTTTATGCCTAATCAAAATAGAATTCAATTTTTTCAGTGTGGAGGAGACACTGCCAAGGCCCAAGAGCATGGGCTGAGTGGGGAAAGGGCAGGGTGCACTTAGACACACTGCACTGGAAAGTCACTTGCCACAGGCCACCAAACAGGAGTGGCACTGCTGGGGTTAAACCTGAGCATCCCAGCTTAGCTGGCTCTTTCCTACACCATAACATAACCCTGAATTAATGCAATGAAGCTTTTGTCAGTAGAGAGGGCATTTGAAAAGCAGAAAATATAGCCACATGGACAATACAATTTTATTGTAACAGATTTTTGGGAGACTAATTCAAAGATTAATGGTCTTATGCAGGCCTGTCTAACTCAGTGCGGCCCAACCCCTCCGCACCAACCAGGCTTGCGCTGTGAACCCCACATGGGCTAAAACCAGGTCATGGGTCACAGTGCAGTGCCAGTTCAAGTTATGGCAAGTACGTTTATAGAATTTAATACATTGGCTAAACACAGTCCTGTAAACAGTGAAAAATATGCAGCCATGCTTTCTGTTGTGATAAAGGAATTTGAGAACAGGTTTCAAGATTGCAAAAAAATCATCAGCTTTTTTGTATATTTGTGACTCCATTTCCAGTCAACATAAATACACAACCTGCAAATTTTCAAATGGAATGTACTGAGTTGCAATCAAATTTTTAACTCAAAAATCTGACCATGTCTCTTTCCCAGATTTTATAAGCCATCTCTTAATGCAGAAAAATACTCTTCAAGTCACAATCACGTCTTATTCATGTCATTGGTTTTGGCAGTACATACATTTGGGAGAAACTATTGTTCGGGATTAAGCACAGGATGAGTAAAATTTTATCAAAAATATGTGATGAACACCTTGAGAGCTCAGTAAGAATGGCTGCTACTGTCTCTGATTTTTAAGTAAAGAGAGATGATTTTTCAATGAGGCATCAGATGAAATTGTCTTAATTAAAGGACATGATTTGGAAGTAGAATAAACAAGGATTCCAAAGATTTTTGAATGATGGATTCAGTAATGTTCTGCACCAGCTGCTGGGAAGGGCTACAAAAAGTTTTCCACTGTTCAATGCACAGAAAACCAGCGGCTATCACTCAAAGAGAAATACAAGCAGTGCTGTACATTTACACAGCTCACAGACTACCCTAGTTTTCACACCAACTGCCTGCAGCTTCAGCGATAGCTACCAACAAGAGAAAAGATACCATAGCAACACTTGTTTTCAGCATGAGCTTGCACATGCTGAAGACATGATTTCTCCTGCTCTGAAAGAACTCCCTAGGAAGAAGCAAAGCCAGTTGTTATACTCTAAAAATCACATTATAACATAAAGCAGTAAATGCTGTCATAATTGATAGCAAATGATTTCCACAGATGTGAACAGCAATGTGAGCAAAGACAGAACTGCAGTTCTCAGTGACATTGTATCTTCACTAATCTACATTTACCTCCTATGGACACTGTCAGGTTTTCATCTACAGGACAGGTATTCTTTCATTCTACATGACCTCTTTAAGTTACACCTCTCCTGTGCATTTCTACTGCTTTGCTTGATAACAAGAGAGTTTGCAAACAAAAACTCTTTTTGGTCTTTTTTTTCAACACACTGTGCATTTTTCTCTTTCATTTCTGGATGTCTCTAAAGAAATTGAATGAGCATGGCAAAGAAAATCAGTAGAGCATAATATGGCCATTAGTATATCAACTGTAGTGTGTGGGTTTATGAACCTGTCACTCAGAGATTAGACTAGAAATGTTTCTCTCATCAAAGGCTTCAAAGTCAAGCTTTAATACTCAACTGACTTTTCCAATACGGGATTCTCCTACTCTCAAAACAAACATGTCTATGCTGGAGAACCCGCTCATATAATGCCACATCAAGTATAATTAGTTGCATTATTGAATCCAACTGCTCCAGCATCAAATTCTCTGTAAGTTCCAGTGTGGCTGACTTGCTGCTTTAATTTGCTGACAAAAGATATAAAGGCATCATTTCTGTATGCACTAGGACTGCATACAGTTCATTTACAGTTCCAGTGAACTGTAATCTAGTATGGACAAATGGCTTAGAGCATTAACTGGAACGCTGCATTGCCAGGTTGTTTACTATACCATTTTTGGCGAGTCAATTAACATTTTAAATAATCTTTCTTCTAAACTTAATTTTGTTTTATTGACTACACTAACCTCACAATCATCTTGTGAAGTTCAGTTAGTACTTGTTAGTTTTCTGGCTTAGATAACAAGTTATGTTGAAATGTAAATGACTATCACACCTATTGAAGCCCCTTCTGCATGATACAAAATCACCATAATGGAAATGTTTTAGCTACTTCTGCTATTCCATCAATAGAACATAGACTCCTTGCAAACAGTTAAAGTGCCAGCATGATGAACCTTCCTGAACACAGATTCCATATTTAAAAATGTGGCAACTATTATTTATTTTAGTTCACTGGTAATTAAGGACACAGAAAAACCTTTCATTAATTAGAATACAAATCAAATTTTGGTAGTAAGGTTCAAAATTTGTTTTTCTCCAACACAGAGGAATGTCAGTAAACAGTTTGGATCCTGCTTTGTATTTCTGGTTTTGTAGTCCTCTACAAAGTTAGAATGAAGGATGAAGTCAGTGGGTTATTTGTTATTACAAGGTGAATGTATGTGTAAGATGTTAAGTTTAGAGCAAAGGAAGGAAATTTTCACATCAGTTTCAACAGAAATAGGTGTACTTTAATGTCTGTGAGTGTAGATCCGTGCTTACTAACTTCTTGCTTCTTTGCTGGTCTAAAAGGGTAAGGAAACTCTGAGAACTCTGCAAATGTAGGTGTTTATTGGACCTAAGAATCCAAACGAAACCATATTTTTGTTCTGATCTGTTCACTTGTAGTGTTGTGAGTTCTAAGGATTTTACCAAGAATATTCCACTACATGATTTTTCTTGAAATCTCTCTTTATGAACAACCAACCACAGTTATCTATTTTTAGGCAGGAGTGTACAATACTTACCTGAAGCACTCAACTTGCATTGAAATCATAAACCTTAGGCAGACAGGATCTCCCTCCACAGGCCCCCAAAGACATTTTCTTTTACCCTTTGATGAGAAGGGGATCCTGGAGTAATGTCCTGATAGGGTTAAAATGAAGCCACAGGTTAGGTGGCCTGCATACCAAATGAAGTTTATGGTGGTTTAAGGATTCATATCCCTCGTGTCTAAAATGCAAGAGGCAAAAGTGTGGTACATTTTATGACTTGCCTCATCATGATTTTGAAACCAGACATTTTAAGTTTGATTGCTGAGTACCTGGAAGAACTACATATGCTCTCAAAAAAATATTCTGTCTCTCAAGTTCATCACATCATGTCTCTTTCTGCCTAAATGAAGCCCGAGCATCTTCCTTCTCTTGAAGGCATTAATGGAAAAGCTGCAAGAGGCTGTAATTTTGAGAACAGAAAGTGTTCCATGGAAGCATATATGCAAACTTTGGTCTTTTAAACTAAAGAGGGATTTTATGATCTTGAATGAGCTGTAGCTATTGATGTTTACAGCTTGTGCTGTGTGAAGAAGCAAACTGGGTTAAACACAGGATTTTTCTTTATAGCATCAGTGTTACTATGGTTTGTAGTGCTGCCATGTGGCCAAGTGAATGTTCTTTTTTACAAGTATGCACATACGCAAATAAATGCATGTGATGCTTTGGAAAAAATGAAAACAGTGATTTTACCTCCTTGTAAAAATGTCACTGAGCTCACAGGTGCATTCCAAGACCTTCTGAGATTGTTTCTGCCACTCAGTACCTTCTCAGTGCCAACAACTATGTGTACTACCTACCTTCGTTGTAAAGTCCTATACCAGAAAGGTCTGCAGTCTCCTCCTTCTGTGATGATAAAAATGCACTGTAGCCAAACCATCTGTCATTATCAAACAGAAAAACTGCAGAGACACACCGCCCTGGGGTGTACTGGAATCCTTCTTTGCTGAAATGCCATGCTGAGGGCTGCACCAGAGACAGAGAACTATGGCACAGGGAAAGGCACACAGTATGTTGCAACTTCATTATAAAATATTTTGTGACTAGTTCTTTTATTTTTGTGTTTATGAAAGCTTCTCACCAACATCACAGTGAATGGCAGGAATGGCAGTGTTTAGAAAAAAAAATCAGTGTGCTAGGAACCTTGAAAGGAATTTGGAACGTACTGTTTACTGGATGTTAGCAGCTACTTGAAATTGAACTTTTTCTGTGTGTATACATTACCATCCTCCAATCCCACAGGAATTATACACAAATATCCAGCTCCAGTGATGGAAAACATGACAGGCTGCATTTGGCGAGGATTTTTCATCCAGAACTGACATCTCTGCCAGGAGGTTTTGACGCTTACGTGGCATTGTTCATATGGCACCTACCCTTCTGCAAAACATCAGTGTGGCTTAAAAAGTTTCCTGATTACATCACTCCTTTTCACTTTGTTACCATCAAAGAAAAGCTCCCTCATAGAGGGAAAAAAGGTAGGATTGTTTGTCTCAGTCACATTAAATATGTGACACAGCCTCTAGTCCTAATTCTAACAGATTTATTAGCAAACCTTGTAACAGATTAAATGCTAGCAAGAATGGCCCAAAACAGTTATTTTGGGCTTCTTCTATTTCTGTATCTTCCACATTTCTGGAGAAGAGGTGGGCTTCCCGTATATCAAACATAAGAGGAGCAAAACCTTGATTTCATTGGTGTACCTCATGGATCCCTCATAGAAAACTGCTGTCTTAAATTGTTAAATCACAGAGCTTAGCCTGTGAAGCTTCTGTCTCTATGAAAGCAGCAAGCTGGTCCTCTGCTCATGATCTGGCCCAACATGCCTTTGCAGGTAGTTTTTTGCAAAATTTATCACAAGGTAAAGGAAAAAAATGCTTTCTTTTCAAAATGAGTTTTTACCTATATGGCAGTACTTCAGAGTACTTCATTCTGTAAACGTGCATGCACAGTGCGTGTATTACAGTTTGCATATAGTACTCATTTAAAAGAGATATTTTCAGCAGTGGAGAACTGGAGAGCAAAGGAATAGCTTTTCTGACAGGAATGTAAGAGCAGTGGTAGTAGAAGCACAACAGAAATGTTCACAGCAGAAAGAAATAAGCCCACAGGTGACCCACAGCAGGGTAGGAACCTTCCTGAAGGACAGCAGCCTGCCAGCAGGCCAGCAGCCCATCCCATGGAAGGGACACACCCTGTGAGGCTGTGGCCCACAGGTGAGCCAAACCTGAGCAGGGACACATGTGAGTGACTGCTGCCCACATTTATCAGAAGTTAATTGGATATAAAACACATACACATTCTCATAACAGAGCAGTTTTGCCTATGATGAATGCTTAGATGCTCTTGCCAATAGGATGTTCTTCCACAGAATGGCTCAGCGCAGCAACACCCTGATTTCTCCCTGTGGAATGGAAGTGTTTATTTGTATCAGGTAATACTTACCAGAACCTGCCATGACTGTCTGCCTTCAGATGCCTCAGCCAATGGTTTCCTTAACGATTGAAACACAAAACGTCATAAAGAGCTCATTGGTAGGTCAAGCCTAAAGCTACACAGGTACTGCAAAATATTCATTATTATGCAGGAATAGGAGTTATATTTGGTAGTAAAGAATTGCAGCCCAATATAAAAATAAATAAATAATTCAATAGGCATGGATATTATTATTAAACAGTTAGGTGATTGTGTTACAGGTGAGGCTCTAGCATTCCATTTTTCTTTCAGTACAGCTAGTAGTAAAACATGCTTTTACATCAGTAGAAGCTAAATGGAGCCATTAAGTGGAGTTGAACTGTTAGGCCATGTGGCTTGTCTCCATGTAGTTTTCTTCATGTTGCAGGTATTTGTTTCTGTTTTGTGTTTGTATTTACATTTTCTTGGCCCTTTTAGTGCCCTAAGGAGCCATTTATAAGTGGTCATAACACAGTAACCCACAAAATTACAGCCCTATAAATTATTCCCTCTGGCATTAAAAGCCTGGGAAAATACAAACACAGACAGACTTAGAACTTCTATTTAATAAAATTCAGGCCATATTGGTGGTAGGGGAAAAAAAAAGCTATAATTTCTAAAGCTGGGATACTGCTTTGAAATATAATTAATTTTTACCTACTTTTCTTATATAGACATCATTTGGGGAAAAGATACACCAATATAAGAGCCAACAAGGCCTTCACTATTATTTTATTTGCCCAAACTATTATTTTACTAAACTGGAAAAATGGCTTTTTTGCAAAAAAATGGTGAATATTGCTAATGACACTATACTTAGCTCACTACATCATTTACAAAGCAAAACACTCAAAAAACAGAAAATTAATAAAGGACATGTGAAACTTACACTTGCCACACAAATAAAAGGACAAAACACTGACATCTTTTTCAGTGCTATGCTAGAATATCACTCTCATTCATGTACTTGTTTTTCAGAGCTTCTCTGAGACAGACTTCCTATTTTTAATCAATGGAAAACGAAGGCATGAAGTAACAGATTGGGAAATAATTTTGCAGATCCAATGAAGGCACAGAATGACTCCAGATTTTATGCCAAAGTCTCTGAATGACATCAGTCTATATTTGCAGCCCACAGGAGCACAAGCAAGAGTTCTTAAGTTCTACATGCAGGTTTCTGGAGGCAGAATATGTGTAGCTCACCATAAGTAAACCACTATTACACAACAGTTCAGAAAAGTCACAGGCCCTATCCACATTCTTGCCATATAATCTTGGAATTCTCACAATCAGTTTACACAATGTCAACCATATTTTGATGCTGTAGTAAAAACAAAGGTAATATTGACCCAAAGCATTCTGCCACACCACTGAGCATAGGAAAAACTTTGTTGCCAAACTCAGACGTGTAGCTAGACACTCCCCGCTCATAATGAGAAACAAGCCACGAGGAAAACTGAGCGCAAGGCAGGAAAGCTATGACAAAACTGGCTGATAGCCTGCCAGTTGTTTTGACTGTAACTTCTCAGAAGTTTCCTAACGTGTTCTACCCTACATAGCTTGTGAGATTCGGAGAGATCCCCAAAAAAGGTGGTATGGCCCTAAAAGGACTCCATTTTAAGCTGTAGGCAAATTATATTAATTTCTTCACGAGAAGATTTGGACTAGAGATGTAATTGCAGAACAGTTCAAACTAATGTTTGCAAGAAGACAAATGTTTCCATGTTAATCCTAGAAACAATAACAACAAGAGAATGCCTTTGTCAGTTGTTTCCAAATGTTTTTTTGACCTCTTAGTCCTAGTGATTATGAATTTCAGATGGGTGTATTGGATGCCAAATATATTAACTCAAATAATCAGTGCACTGGGGACCCACCTCTCTGGGACACAGAATTCATAAGAATGTACTACAAGACCTGATTTTGGCATGCATTAGTATGAAATCAAGCCCATGGGAAAGAATCTTAGAATTCACCTTAGGTACATTTATGGACTAAATTCCTAGTTATACATTATTTTTCTGGATGCAGTACTGCTGTCATAGGATATCAGGAAGCTTTTCTTCCCTCTTTTCTCTGAAAAGAAACCACATTTTTCACTACAGTGAGCTACTGAAGATGTCTTGCATCTGCTGGAGAGGTATATGTTTGTCCACCTGCATTTACGGGAGCTCTCTGCTGGGTAATATGATGGGTTTAAGTGTCCGTTAACAGCTCCAACTTACATCTGTGGTGAAATAAGGCCCAGAAGAGTAAGGAAAAGATATATCATGATTTCTCAGAAAGGAGTCTTTGGGCTGATCAGGGAGAGAACAGGCTGCTACAGGCCAGCTGTCCACTGAACACATTTCTCTGCTAAAGCATTGTGCTCTTTTATCTGAGATATCATTTGGCTATTTTTCCAGCAAGTAGTGAGAAATTGTTCCTGCCAGAAGAAAGTATTCCTAATACAGAGAACCCTCAGGCAAATCCTTCTAGCTGTTTTAGTTATACTCACAGGGCCCAAGGCCAACAGGCCACATGCAGAGCACCTATGCAGCCCCTTCCCTTTTCACCCATGTAACAGAGTAGCAACAACTGGGACAAGCTCTCCTCCTTTGTCCCCTCAGAGAAAGTGTGTGTTGGTTTTGGCCACAGGCAGGGGCTATATAGATAATTTTACAGTGCCCAAGTCCTTTATCTTATTAATATAGCTATAGATACTTAGCACAACCTTGGAGCAAATGAAGGCAAAACAGACCATTTCAAAATACTGATGCTTATGAGGGCACTACTGTTCCATTTATAAGGAGGGAGATAAAATCACTCTATCCATCCTAGAAGGTAGGACCAAAAGACCAGGCTGTCTTTGAAATCCTTTTCTGAGTCCAAAGCAAAATTCTTTCCAGATCTTTTTTTTTTTTTTAACAGCAGAAGAAATTCACTATTTTAAAGCTCAAGTATTTACATACACTGAAGTGAAATGTTATGGGCATCGTAAATTTTACAACTTTACTACATAAAAACTTATTTTCATACTGAGTGCAGACTGTGCCCAAGTATCACGTATAAATTTTAATAAATATTTTTAGAAAATCAGTTGTTTCAGCAGATATAACATATTGGCATTTGAGATTTGTGAGTTAATTTTTATTTGCAAGTATGTGTTCAGTAAAATTCACAGAAATGAGATGTGCTTTACTGCAGATTATAGACTGACAGTTTTAAACACTGCTTTCATCACAGAGGTTCCATAAAGAAATAAGTCAACAGTTGTCTGAAATTTCAAAACTGCAGATTATTAATTTTTAACTTTTGCAGAAAAATTAAATGACACATAGGGAAAGTAATATATTTATATTTTAATTAAAATACTGACTTCAAAATTTCTTGAATAGACTCCTATTGATTGTTTTTGAAATGAAGTTATCAGTCAAGTACCAACAACCTATTTGGTGTTATGCAAGACCATTCAGAATATATAATTGTAGCCTTCCAGATTATTACATGTATAGTATTTCTCACTGACTACTTCTATGTTCTTTGACTTTTAATAGAAATCCTAAAAGCTATGTAAGTGTAATTTCCATTGATTATGAGGAGAGTTTTTGGGCTCACTACAACAGATATGAATTAAATCTTGCACCTGGATGTGGTCCTAGGCAACCAGCTGTAGGTATCCCTCAAGTAAGGGGTTGGACCATATTTTCACCAGAGATCCCTTCCAACCTCAACCATTCTATGATTCCGCTATTTGGTTTCTATTAAAAAAAACTTGAAAACAATTCACTCTCTGAGGAGACTTCGGTCAAAATACTGGATATTTTCATGCTACTCAGATTCCTACAGGGAACTAGATCACCCAAGCAGAAGGCAGCAAAATAGCAGGGCTTTGCTGAAAGAATGCATGCAAAAATAGTTGATTTATCTCCAGAAAGTGAGCTTCATTTAGGTTTTATAACAGCAGAGAGGCAATTTTAAACTTCTAACTTGAGCTTTCTGATTTTTAGCAGGATTTTCATTGGCAGCATGAACACGAGCTTCAGTTCTACGTCCAACCCAAACCTGTATGGCTCATCATTCTAGGACAGCTAAGGCAATCTACAGCTAACAGCACACATGGGAGAACTGTGTTTGCCTACCTTTGCTGTCAGTGTTGTTCAGACATTTGCACAATAATACTTGGCCTTTCATTCCTGTCCTTTGTAGAAAAACTAACTTCAGCCTTCCAACTTTTGGCAACCTACCTGAGGAATAAATTAAATGGTGTTCAAAAGAGATTCAGTTCAATACTCTTGACAGTAATATGGGCTCTCTGATAGTCTGCTGGAGCACTGTGTCAGCTGGCCACAGGAAAGAAGTAAGTATACAGACTACATGTGCTAGCTCTCTAGACCAGTACCAAGGCTTTAGACAAAATTACTCTTGAAGACTGTTCTTACAAAATGGTCTGTTTTAATTTAAAATTTATTACATCTGACCATATTAAATTAAACAATTGGTTCCTATGTCCACATATAAATTTAAAATATACTGTCTTTAATTCATAGCTGTAGTCTAAGACAGCAACTTTGTACAGAAACCTGAAACCAGTTATTGCCTAAATTTAATAAATATATAATTTAATTTGCTATTGAGAAGTTGTCAGTGCCAGGATACTAGCAATACAAAGAGTCCCAGTCTCTTCAAAACTCAGAGTTTTTTACATTTTTATATGTTGCATATATTTACATATCTTTTTTTTTTTTCTTTTCCTCTCACTTTTCCTTACCATTCTCTTTGTATTGTCTGTCCCATTCCTTCTCTGTTCTTCTCAGCTTAAGTAATCACAGATCATGCTGAGTTGAAAGTGATCTACAAGGATCAAGTCCAGCTCCTGACTCTACACAGGGCAAGGTAAGAGTTAAGTCATGTATTGAAAACCACTTTCCAGATGTTTCTTGAATGCAGAATTCAGATTTTGCACTGTATCTCAAGGCCCCTGGGAAGCTTGTTCTGGCGTTTGACCACCCTTCCAATGTAGAGGTTTTCTTAACATCCCGTCTGAACTTCTCTTAGAATAACAGAATCATAGAATTGCTCAGTTGGAAAAGACCTTAAAGATCATCAAGTCCATCCACAACCTAACCATACTACATAACTTAACAACCCTTCTCTAAATCATGTCCCTGAGCACCATATCCAAACAGTTTTTAAACACATTCAGGGATGGTGATTCAGCCACCTCCCTGGGGAGCCTATTCCAGTGCTTAACAGCCCTTTCTTTAAAGAAGCTTTTCCTGATATCCAACCTAAACCTCTCCTGGCTCAACTTGCAGCCATTTCCTGTCATCATGGCATCTGTCAAACACTGAAAAGAGACCAGCCCTCTTCTCACTGCAATTACTTTTCAGGTGTTTGAAGAGAGCAGTAAGGTCTAGGAGTTGCCCCAGTACTGAGCCCTGGCAGACACCGCTCATGACCGGCCGCCAGCTGGATTTAACTCCATTGACCACAGCTCTTTGGGCCTGGCCATCCAGCCAGTGTTTAATCCAGCAGAGCATATGCCCATTCAAATCATGGGCTGCCAGCATGGTCACCAGCATTACCACTGGACACCAGCATCTCCTCTCCCCTCGTATACATACATGCAGTATTACACCACCCCAAGTGCAGAATCTGATATTTGTTCTTGTTACATGACTTGTGAGTGCCCAGAGCACCAATCTATCAAGATCTCTCTGTAGGGCCTCTCTAAACCCAATGCAACTAACAGCTCCTCTTAATGTGGTATCATTGACAAACTTACTTATTTGCACTCAATGCCCGTGTACTCATCATTGATTTAGAAACAAAACAAAACAAAACAAAACAAAACAAAATAATAACTGAAGAGAACTGCCCTAAAATTGAGTCCTGGAGAGCAGCATTAGTGACTGGCTACATACCTGATGTTACCATATTTACCACAATTTGAATCCAACTCTTTAGTCATTTGTTTAGCCATTGCTTTATATTCACATTTACCTGTATTTTCGGCATTTTGTCCACAATGATACTGTGAGAGAAACCATCAAAAGTTTTGCCAAAGTCAAAAAAAACTCATGTCCGCTGCCTTCACTTCACTCAGTAGACAGGTAAATTGTATGACGTTATTTATTTAGTTAGGCTATTTCATTTAATGGTATTTTTAATGTTATGACTTCCTTCATGAAACAATATTGGCTTTGAGCAATGACTTCATTGTCTTTCAAGTGTTTTTCAATTACTTCCAGAATAATCTTCTCCATAATTTTATCATGCACCAAAGCGAGAAAAAAACAGTTGACTGTGAGAGAAAAAGTTAACATTTCTAGCTTACAGTCAACTGAGATATCTCCATATTAAAATAAAAAAAAAAAACAAAACACACACACAAAAAAAAAAAACTTGTTGATACATTAATGAGAGATATCTTGCAATAACACTGGGATGAACTCCATCAGCTTATGTGCATTCAGCTGCAGTAGTAAATTCCACAAGTCCAGTGTCAAATGTCAGCTTATCACTCACTCCATTACAGTCCTTTAGTCCAGGATTCTGATGGTTCTAGGGTCTGTCACTGCTTCTAAAGATAGAGACGAAAAGGACATTAATATCTCTGATTTATTTTCATCCATATTTGTGAGGTGACAAATCTCAGCATTCTCCTCTTGCTGTTAACATACTTGAAACAGATTTTTTTATTATCTAAATGGTCTAGTGATCATAGGACAAAGGGGAATGGCTTTAAACTTAAAGATGGGAAATTTAGATTAGATCTCAGAAACAAGTTCTTTACTCAGAGAGTAGTGAGGCACTGGAACAGGTTGCCCAAAAAAGTAGTGGATTTCCCATCCACAGAGTTGTTCAAGGCCATGTTGGATGAGATCCTGGGCAGCCCTGCCCATAGCAGGAGGGTCTCTTCTAACACATTTCTAACATTTTTACTTGGACTTGAGCAAGGCCTTCGACATGGTCCCTCACGACATCCTTATCTCCAAATTGGAGAGATGTGGATTTGATAGGAAGACCACTCGATGGATAAGAAACTGAAAGGCCACAGACAGAGGGTGGTGATCAATGGCTCTATGTCTAGGTGGAGGCCGGTAACAAGCGGCGTCCCCCAGGGGTCTGTCTTGGGACCGGTGCTCTTTAACATCTTTATCAATGACATTGATGATGGAATTGAGTGCACCCTCAGCAAGTTTGCTGATGACACCAAGCTGAGTGTGTAGTTGACACGGTGGAAGGAAGGGATGTCATTCAGAGGGACCTCAACAGGCTTGAAAGGTGGGCCCGGATGAATCTGAGGTTCAACACAGCAGAATGCAAAGTTTTGCGCTTGGGCCAGCAGAATCCCAGGCATCCATACAGACTGGAAGGAGCAGTCCTTGAGAGCAGCCCTGCGGAGAAGGACCTGGGGGTCTTGATAGATGAAGAACTTAACATGAGCCAGCAGTGTGCTCTTGCAGCTCAGAAAGCAAATGGTATCCTGGGCTCCATCAGAAGAGGGGTGGCCAGCAGGGACAGGGAGGTGATTGTCCCCCTCTACTCTGCTCTTGTGAGGCCCCATCTGCAGTACTGTGTCCGGGTCTGTAACCCCCAGTACAAGAAAGACAGAGAGCTGTTGGAGAAGGTCCAGAGGAGAGCCACAAAGATGATCAGGGGATTGGAGCACCTCCCCTCTGAAGACAGGCTGAGGGAGCTGGGCTTGTTCAGGCTGTGGGGTGACCTCATTGCAGCCTTTCAGTATCTAAAGGGAGCCTACAAACAGGAGGGGAATCAACTCTTTGAAAGGGTAGATAACAGCAGGACAAGGGGAAATGGTTTTAAGCTGAGGGAGGGAAGATTTAGGTGGATGTCAGAGGGAAGTTCTTTACAGAGAGAGTGGTGAGGTGCTGGAACAGGCTGCCCAGAGAGGTTGTGGATGCCCTGTCCCTGGAGGTGTTCAAGGCCAGATTGGATGGGGCCTTGGGCAGCCTGGTCTACTATCAAATGGGGAGGTTGGTGGCCCTGAATGTGGCAGGGGGTTTGAAGATTCATGTTCCTTAAGGTCCCTTCCAACCCTGGCCATTCTGTGATTCTGTGATTCTATAGCTCTTCCATAGTACTAGCCATCTGCAAGCACTGTGCAGTCCAGCACTTTGTTCATATTCAGCACTACCCTTTCACCTCATCTATCTCTCCTGCCTATCTCTCCTGAAGGTCTCTTAACTATCCATTACAACACACCAGTCATGAGGCTCTTCTCACCAAGTCTCTGTTATGTCAGTGATTCTATAGCTCTGATACTGAATCATAGCATCTCATTTCCCTTGTTTTCTCCTCATTCTGCATCTTTCATTATCATCCCCTACAACTGGAAAGGTAGAAGATAATACTACCTGCGCTTCTGATTCCTTTATATCCCCCAAGGACATGAAATATCTTCTGATCACCCTACAACTTCTCATCACTATTTCATCACTTATCACATGGAAAATCAAGAGCAGATAATAATCTGGGATCCATACCAGGCCAGAAATTTTCTGGTACTTAACCCAAGTGCCAAGGGATTTATAAAGTTCTCTAGAATGCAGGTTGGGTTAGCAGACCAGACCTTCTTTCTCCTCTTAGAAGGGAGTTACTTACAGCAATAACCTGCATTTTTTTTCTTCATTGAGGTGGTTATGATACTAAGGCTTAGCTAACCTGACCTTGGTAACTCCTTTTGCATAAATGGATCATCATGTACCTCATCATGTCCCTGTCCTTCTAATTCCAAAGCCTCATAGTTGTTGTGTAAGAGCAAGGTATGCAAGGAGAAGTATCTTCTTCTGCTGTCCTGAGCCTACTTACTTCCATTCATCCCTATTCTGGTGGAGAGGAGATCTCCCTTATCATCTGCTATAGCTAGCTGACATTTCTGTTCCAGTGCAGGCAGAGTATGGTTTCACAGTCAGTCTCCTTCTTGGATGTCTGATGCTCATCAACCTTTCCACTTCTCCCTGAGATCAGCCTCCAAATCAGCATTTCTTTGCCTGGCCACAGCCCTTCCTACTGCATCTCAGTGACTGGGTGGCCTGCATGTTCCCTTGAGAGTTCTATCAGGTCCCAGCAGGTGATAATGCAGCAGGGGATAGAGAGGACACAGCCTTCCTTTGAGTGGTCACCATTATCTGAGCTCACTGGGGGGCTCATGACCAAAACCGGAGGTACAAGGGTTTAGCACCGTCAGGCACCACCAGTATCTCACATGCCCCATGCTCTCCTCAGATGGCCTGCAATGCAGCTGGTACCAACTTCTGTTAGCTGGAACCTGCACTGGCACAGCTGGAACTGCCAGATGCCCACCCATCTCTCCCACACCACAGTGTTGCTGAGGCCCAGAAGCCCCTTCAGACACCTCTCAGCACCTCATCAGCCCAGAGCTGCTCTCCACACACAGAGCCCCTGCATGGATCAGGCTGGTTTTTGGGCTGCATTCCTGCTAGTAAGAGCATAAAGAGTCTCCTGCTTGTACTTCAAGGGAATGAGGTTAACTGTGCTCAAAATAGACAACATCCAGAACATGAGCTCACTGCTAGAGATGTTAGTTTAGTATCTGTGAGCTGAAGACTGTAGTACCAACCTCTTGCCATTGTACCACACCCATACAGGCTTAATCTTCTACTTTTGTAGCAAGATGCCTCTTGCTAATTATTGCATTTCCGTGCAAAACAAACCCATTTTATTATACACTTTTGAACTGCCCTTGAAAAGAATAATGCCACAAGAACCTGCAGTGAATCCTGGTAGTGCTTTCTCGGCAGAAATCACATCCAAACCTCCTACGTCAATACTTCAGACTTCAGCAATAGTCATCATCTGTGATGATAACGAAGTATTCAGGGCACTTAGCAGGCTGCACAATGTTCCACAAGAGAAGACACAGCTCCTGGCCCCCTTACCCTAGCCAGTCTGCTTTGTATCTACCTGACATCCTTTATTTGCATGCACTCTCCTTTATGCACTGTTTAAATATACAATAAGGTTGCTGCTTTTGCAGAAATGTAAATATACAACAGGAGAGTAGGTAATCTCAGCTTCAGCTCTTTATTCATTTGCACACACTGGATTACTTTAGGATTTCAGATCAGCAGGTGAGGGGGCATTTTACAAAGAACCTTTTAGTCTTGCATTTATGATGATTCATAAATGAAAGTAATGTCTTTCTTAGGGCTTCATTTTAAGCAGTCCCTTGAGATTTTAACTGAATACTTATACGAATCAGCGTGTAAAGTTTTACTCAGGGGGTGCTTTTCTATTGTTCCAGCTAAGTTTTGAGGGGTTCTTGGCTTTCTTCCACTGTCAGGAAGAGTTGTTTCCAAAATCACTTTTTATTAGAGCAGTAAGTCTTTAGAAGTTGTTTCCAAAATCACCTTTTATTAGAGCAGTAAGTCTTTAGAAAGTACAAATACAGGCAAAGAGGTGAATATCTCTTTGTCTTTTTAAAGGTCTTCTACAGAGTAAATGAAAGGTAACCCAGCCTCTGTCATCATGCCTGGATCTGCATCCCTTCCTGCAAGTAGACTTATTGATCTGCGTGTCATGACTCCCCGGAGAGCTGATGGTGTGCATGGAAACCCTCCTGTTATGTAACACACCATGACACCAGAATCATGGAGGGCAATGAATCGCGACAGTGTTATGCAATGTACAGTACCGTCCTTGAATCGGGGCTCCCTTATGATGGTCAGTGCTTCCCAGCATTTGGTTTTAGTGCCTGCTGTACTATCGGTCTGCTGGTAACTAAATATTTTAGAACAGTTTATACTGACTCCAAGGACAGCTGTTGAGGAGAAAATTCCGTATTTCAAGCCAAATATGGAGTTCATGGCTTAGCTCAGGCGTTGGACAGTACCCAAGAATTTGTTAGGTTTTTTCCCCTTCGCTCTGAATTGTCCAACATCCCCCCTGCCTCCTCCTCCACACAAAAAAGCCCTCAACAATAAAAAAAAATTAAAGCACATCCAGAGCACTTACTATATGCTGACATGCTCTTAAAGGGGCAGTGTCTGACTAACTTCGGTGTGCATTCTGGGTTTAATAAGGCTTTTTAAACAAAAAATAAATTTAATACAAATTTTAAGATGGTTTTAAACTTGGTGAAAAGAGCAGTTCATATGTTAAGAGGCCCCTAATGCTGTTGCACTTCTAAGAAAGGTCTCTCTCTATAAACGCTAATGATTGAAATCAAACAGATTCTTTCCTAGTCTGACACACTAGCCTGCTCTTATTGCCTTAGCAGAGAAAAATACGATGAAAAAAAACCCACCAGGATATCTTCCTAATTTTCACTTTTAACATTTTACATTAATCACTCAGTGCACAGTTATTAGTTTTTATTACAGCACATACAGCCAGTAATCAATATCCATTTAAATGGCAAAATACGTACTTCATCCTAACACTTAAGTTACAATTGGTAATGAAAACAATAGTATATCTTCCATTTCTACTAGCCAAAATCTATCTGCTTTTTCTATCACTATCCACAACAAATCCTTCAAGAGTATTTCAAAATAGGAAACATTAACTAAATTCTTCTCCTGTAAAATAAAAAGCTGAAATATGTTCATAAAATGACACTTTGTTACAGGAATGTTTCAATTTGATTTTATTAATCCCATATTATACAATTAATTTCAATCAGGTTGTATTTTGCTTCTAAAGCATAGGACAACATTTAAAAAAAGGTACAAATTCCACATGGTGTTTAGAAAAAGCAGTTCATCAGAATAACGATATGCTCTTCATACCTAACACCTAAACAAGTTTCTGCAAATTACATCTCACCTGTCACAAACATAATGTCAGAAAAAAAAAAGAAATGCCACCAGCCTTTTGTAAATGATTCATCATTCCCAATAGGAGAGGAACTTCTTTGCAACAAAAGATTTTTGAAAATAGGTTTTTAAATTAAAAGGTATTGTCAATAGTAAAAACCAATCTGTAGCTGATAACCTCCAAGGCAAGGGTGATTCAAAGCAAATAATGCTTAATCCCAGTGATATGGAAAGTATTTTAAAGATTTGCAATTGGGAGCAGTCTGTGCGGTTATGAATTTCAGTAATGCTGTTTTGTTTTATTGGGAATTCTTGGTGGAGACAATGCACCTGTGTGATGTTAGTCCAAAAATAACAGCTTGTGACAACTTGCCGGGGGCCAGGGTACATCTTTCTGAGAGGATGGGTTACAGAGGGCCCGAGGTACTTTCCTTGGTCATCTGCTGCCATCTCAGAATCTGCCTTCAGCACCTACTGCAGACAACCAAATTGGCAGGAAATGAACATTGGCCCTTTAGGTGACCAGCAGTGGTAAACAAACTCCCTGCCTGGAGCTCCGCACAGCAAGGTATTAAAAAAAGAGGGGTTGCAATGCTATAATGTCCTAGTGCAAAACACTCATGGAAGTTACAGCATGTGGAAGCCCTCTCCACTGCTGCACTACACCTGAGTTATCTTGGACAAATGGCTAAGGGTTAGATCTCCAAGGATTTTTATGTCACTGAATCCAGCCTACTACTGAATGGATTTATGCTTACAGGCATGTGCATGGCCGAAAAATATTCAAAAGTTGGACTCCTTCCAGATTGGCATATCTCCATTCAAGTTGCTTGAGAGGTTTCACTCTTTCTCACAGTTAGCATTATAGATGCTTTATGTTGTCAAATCAGTTTGGGAAATTTCCAGGTGCAGTTAACAGAAAGAATAAATGCCATTACATCACCATACTTACAAAAGGAGAAAATACGGTTCCTTCCTCTCAGCTCAGAGCATCCATCCCTTTTCTATAAGTCTATGTCAGTTAACACTTTAAGAATAGTTAAAAGCAAAACAAAAGTGTAAGAAGCTGTAGAGGGCCTGTATGATCTGAGAAGAAAGGCTCAGATTTCTATATCAAAAAAAGCAGCCTCTCATGAGATTAGACACTTACAGTGTTTTGGAGCAGTCAAGTATCTACTTTGCATGGACTTGGAGTTTGGTTCTCTGTTACTAGCTCTACACCTCTGAACAAGGGACAGCAAAAGAAAGACTCCAGACCAGATGTTGTGAAATACTTAGCAGTGCTTTTGGCCATTACAGCAGAGGATGATCCATAACCTTGAACACACTCCTACGTCCATGTTTTTCTGGTAACCCCCGGATATCCTGCCAAGCTATAAGAATTACTGAAGAGGCTTTATAAATCCTATTCAGAAGCTGAAGGATGTAGCGTTTTTGTCTGACTGATTGATTTTTTGCTCTGTTTTGGTTTTTCCATTGCAGAGGGTTTAAAGAAGATTATATTTAATGAATCCAGTGGTGGGTAGTAAGAGAATTCTTGGCACAGCAAGTGAGACTTGCTTTTAGTGCAGTATGCCTCTAAACACTGTTATATGGGTACCCAAAAGATTTTAAGACATTTCATTTCATGGACCTGCTGGTCCCACAATTACATCAGGCCTGAGCTCCTAATTCCTGTTCTCATCTCCTCTTCTAATACCAATGTGATAAAACTTTTCCTCTGACAAGACTTGCACTGCTCCTGTTTAGTCAAGTATTTTTCATAATGTCTATGGGTTATCACCTAATAGTGCTTTGGCTTGCGTAAGCACAGGACCATGATAAAAAGGTCACAGCTTGCATATGAGGGAAAAGAAAAACATGTAAGTGTTACTGCAGTTTTTCTAAAGTGAAGTTCTGGAAAAATTCATGTAAACTGTGCAGAGCTGCAATGTGAAAGGGGACATTTGTTTCTTCAGAAGGAATTATTATGGTGCAAGAATTGTCTTGGCAGATACACTGAACATATTTGCCCAGTGTGTAAATAACTTTTTCTTCTGTACAACTTCAAGTGAATAAGTAACTTTTTGAAAGGCAAGAAATCTATCTCTTTACCTTCTCTACTGATACACATACCCGTTCCTTTAAAAAAAAAAAATAGAGAGAGAGCAAGGGAGAAAAAGGGAGAAAAAGCAGCTTTTTAATTCTACCTTTTGACCTCAGTGGTTTTGTTTGGTTTACTGATCAGCACAAGTTTCAAATGTCAAACCAAACAGTATTGCTCATGAAAAGAAATCTGTTGGCAAAGGTGACTCCCCTATTGAGGTCACATTCTAGAGTTCGAAGTATGGGAAAATTGATAGTTTTTCCCCATTTTCCTAAGAGATTAGTCATATAAATATTTTCTAATTGCAGAAAACACTACACATGACTTTGTCCATTGAAATGTATTCGTTTGAGTGTCTATTGCGCAGTTTCTCTAGATGGAATGCCTTCGTTTCCCAAACTGCGTGCAAATGGATCCATCCTTATTGGCTGACCTAGGAAGGAATGAAACCTTTCCAAACCATTGCAGCTGACAGAAATTCCTCTTGAACTCAATACATGGGAGTTCTGTGCTCTTGGAGATGCTGCATGAAAATGTAGCATTATGTGCAGTTCAGCCGTGAACTTTTCATCTGTATGCAGTAGCATGCTGACCATGTTAACACTGAATGTTAATGCCAAGCTGAAGCTCTCAGATGGACCAGCTCTGTTGAGACGAGAGTCACTGTTTCCTCCTGGAAAGGGTTCTTTAAGACAAACTGCACATGGTGACTGTGCAATTCCCTTTTACAGTAAGCTATGGCTATGTCATCAGCCTTAATCATCACAAGATTCAGAGAGATGTTGCTCTGACTCTAGGTACAGATTTTTTCCAATTTAATGGTGAGTGTATCAGGACACGGAACCCAGAGCTTTAGCACAGAACATAAGTGTGCCCACTGTTACACCACAAGTCATTTTGTCACAACTCAGAGAAAAAGTCATGTCTTCTTGCTTATATTCTTTAGACTATCCACACTATTTCACCTAGATTTTTTTTTCTCTATTTACTTTTTGAGTTAGTTGCAAAACTTCATTATTTTCTGTACAAGAAAGGAAAAAAGATTTAAATCTTATACTTTAAATCTCATCAGGATTTAAAGTATACAGACACATGTTTTCAAAGGAATGAACAAAACAAAACAAAATGACTTTTTTCTCATTTCTCATCAAAATTCATTTTAAATGGATTTTAACATCCAGCATGTTGGAACTACTTAGTGTTTTTTCATGATTCCCAAGCAGGTCCATCATATACTTTAAAAGAATTAATGAATATATCATCCTGCAGAACACTAATGCATGCATTATTCATTCTGCTTCAGCTTGTTTGAAATGTTTGCTTGAAGAGGAACTCTAGTAGGTACTGTTTCATTTCATCACTTACAGTGCCTGCAACCAGACTGCAGTAAAATTTACAACACTGGGCTCTTGTATGATTAATATACTACTGCTCTAAGAGTCTGCTGTATGTTCAGTACCATTACACACATGGGTCTCTGTTGGATACCACTCTTCATGACTTCACATATCATGAATTTAAAGCTAGTAAATGTTTCCTTAAAGCATGTTTTTAATAGCATATATCAGACATAGGAGGCATTCTATGAGACAGTAGAAAAGCTCCTTTCGAAGAAACTGATAAAGCTCTAGCTAAGAAAGCAGCCAAAAATTAATCTGGTCATGTCAGCTCATCTGCAGTTTAGGCCTAGGTAAGCCCCCAGCACAAAAAGACCTAGAGGACTTCTTTGCCTCAGTCTGTACCAGCAAGACTGGCCTTCAGGAATCCCATGTTCCAGAGGCCAGGCTGAAAGGCTGGAGCAAGGAAGATGTATCAGGTCAGGGAATACTTGAGCAAACTGAACATTCTTAAGTCCATGGGCCCTGACAGGATGCACCCATGACCGCTGAGGAATCTGGCAGACATGATTGCAAAACCACTATCTTTTCTCAATCATGACAAGAGGGAGAAGTTTTCCAAGTCTGGAGGAAAGGAAATGACACACCTATCTTCGAGAAGGATAAGAAGGAAAACCCAGGGAGCTACAGGCCAGTAGTGCTCCAATCAACAGCTAGTTGTGAAAACTGTTTCCAGGCACATAAAGGGAAAATAGTCATCAGGCCTCATCATCATGAGTTCACCATGAAGGGGAAGCTATGCCTCATCAACATGATAGATTTCTATAGTGAAATAATCCACCTGACGGATGAACAGGGAGTAGTGGACATCGTCTTCCTAGACTTCAGTAAGGTTTTGACATTTCTTCCCATAAGATCCTCACAGGGAAGCTACTGAAGCATGAGTTAGATGAGTGGATAGTGAGATGGACTGAAAACTAGCTGAACAACGGCCCAGAGAATAGTGGTCAATAATACAAAGTCTGGTTGGAGGCCAGTACCACAGAGTACCCCAAGGGTCAAATTATTTCAGTGCTATTTTACATCTTCATTAATGATCTGGATGACGGGCTGAGTACACCCTCAGTAAATTCGTGGATGAGACACAATGGTGGGGAGTGGTTGACTCAGAAAGGGGCCATACTGCCATCCAGAGGAATGTGGATGTGGCCTGCTTTAGCAGGGTGGTTGGATTGGGTGACCTCCCAACATCCATTTCAACATCACCTGTCCTGTGACTGTCATTGCTAAACAAATAAATGGATCAAAACAGCCATTGAGGTCTCCATCACTTTGTCATCAGGCATAGCAATGGAGAAGTGGAATTTCTACAATGCCCTAACTCTGACATCTTGAGGAATAGAACACAGAATTAAAAATAAATAGATAGATAGATAGACAGATAAATAGATAGATAGATAAATAGATAAAAGCATGCTTGGCAGTTAGAATGGCTGTCTTGTGGTGGAATTTGGAATCTAAGCCCCTCGGAATAGAGAAGGCAAATAAGAAATCAGGATGTGAAACAATTATACATGCCACTGTCTAGCTGCAGCAGCCCTCTGCCCTTCTTCTCAAATATAAAATAAAACACATACCAAATACTAATAGAGTCATAATTGAAAGTGATGAATTGTGAATATGGCTTCCTCTGAAAATGGGATGGAGGTCTAGCATATGCACACTTATCTTCATGAACAGCCACAGGAAAATAGCAGTCACCTGCCTTCTACAAATTCCATTAGAATATTTGAAATTTCATGCTATGTCTCCTAGAAGAAAATTTTGCCAAGGGGTATAATAAGTTAATGGTGAATTCTTTATTTCTTTGTATTTTTCCATTCATCCTTTGTGTGATTACAAAAGCTGCATTCATATTTTTAATTAGAATATTCAGTACCAGAAAGCAGTTACACTTCACAAGACAAAATGTTTTAGTTCTTATAACCTGTAGCACAGACCTTTAGGGCATCATTTACCAAACTTTTCCAATATGTTTAACTATTAAAACAAAATTAGCAAAGGTATGTACCATACACTGTTTGAATTGTATGTAATTAAGCCTAAACAAGCTCAGTTGTCTCCTAGATATCTTATATTGTTTTATAATAATTAGATTGAGGCACCTTGTCCTGATTGAAAATTAATGCTATATACAGTAATTAAAGACTGGGACTGAAAACCTCACTATAGAGTTTTAAGATACAACAGCAACGAATATATGTACATATATATAAAAGATGTGATCAAAAAGCAGACACAAAATACTTGCATTGACTGAACACTGGAACAAGATGAGAAGAAGTCTGCAGATTTGATAAGTCAGCTGAGCAGATGCCTGACAATATATTATCCAGTGACTTCTACCTGAGTCTGAATAGAAAATGATACCAAATTGGGGGGGGGAAGGGGGAGAACTAGAAGGAAAAAATGTTATTTCATTTTTAAATCCACTAATGAGATATTATTGTAAAAGCGGGAAAAAAAATATAGAGCACTAAATAAATGTTAAAGATATTAATCACCCATAAATAAATGAAATATATGGACTTCACTAAGGCCTTTAGCATGGTCTCCCATAACATCCTTCTCTCCAAATTGGAAAGATATGGATTTGACTGGTGGACCATTCAAGGAATCAGGAATTTGCAAGATTCTATCCAGAGCATGATAGTCAATGGCTCAGTGTCTGGATGGAGATCAGTGATGAATGGTGTCCCTCAGGGGTCCGTACTGGGAATGATGTTCTTTAATGTCTTCATCAATTACATTGACTGTGGGGTTGAGTGCACCCTCAGCAAGTATGTGGATGACACGAAGCTGTGGCGTGCAGTCAGCACTCCCAAGGGATGGGATGCCATCCAAAGGGACCTAGACAGGCTTGAGCAGTGGGCCCAAGTGAATCTCATGAGGTTCAACAAATCAAGTGCAAGATCTTGCACCTGGGTTGTGGCAACCTCCACTATCAATAGAAGCTGGGGGATGTAAAAATGGAGCACAGCCCCGATGGAAAGGACTTGGGGTATCAGTGGATGGCAAGCTGGTCATGAGCCAGCAATGTGCCCTTATACCCCAGAAAGCCAAACATATCCTGGGCTGCATCAAAAGAAGCATGGCAGCAAGTCAAGGGGAGTGACCCTGCCCCTCTACTCTGCGCTGGTGAGACCTCATCTGGAGTACTGCATCCAGATGTGGAGTCCTCAGTACAGGAGAGACATAGACCTGTTGGAGCGTGTCCAGCGGAGAGCCAC
This sequence comes from Meleagris gallopavo, assembly GCF_905368555.1. Lineage (NCBI taxonomy): Eukaryota > Metazoa > Chordata > Aves > Galliformes > Phasianidae > Meleagris > Meleagris gallopavo. The sequence goes on along the minus strand of NC_139435.1, from coordinate 14,050,919 downwards.
AAAAATGATCCAAGGGATGGAACACCCTTCCTACGAGAGTGGGTTGAGAGCTGGGGCCTGGAGAAGAGAAGGCTCCTGTGAGTGGACCTGAGAGCATCTAAAGAGAGGCTCTAAGAAAGGAAGGGACAGACACTTTAGCAGGGTCTGCTGTGACAGGACAAAGGGAAATGGTTTCAAACTAAACTATGATAAATATCATTGCAATTCACAAACATATAAAAAATGTATTTACATACTTTGCACAGACTCCACAACTAAAGTCTTTATGTCATAAGTTCCAGGGAAATGATATGTAGATGCAAAACTAAAAATGCTGTTTGTTAGAGTGGACACATAAAAACTTCTGTTTTTCAGGATCAAGTACTGAGAATTTTGTGAGATACAGCAACATGTCTTTTTATTCTGAACAAGAACATTTGGTTGGAAATGAATTCAGTGTTCATTTTTGTAAAGGAAGACTTTCAATTTTTTTTTCCACGTGATCAGTGGAGATAATTCTGTTTTGTTTTGTTTTTGTCATTGTTGTTGCTTTTTCTTGATGCATACAGAAAAAAAAATTCTTTATGGATGGAAAAAATCTACTCAAAATGAATTCATTGAAAGAGGTACTACTCACTTCACCAAGACCAAGATGTTACTGTGCATCCTAAACACCAGCAAAATTTTAAAAGCAGACAACTACACCTAAACAGAAAATACTGCAGTTGAAGAGAACATTCTGATACTATAGGAAGCCTGTCTTACTAATATTGCAACTATAATAATAGTGATATTAAGATCATCAACTAGGAATACTTGATAAACGTGTATTGCTTATATTATGTGTTTATATAGTTACTATATATTATTCATAAATTTAGAAAAATAATTTTATTTTACTATTTTAGATATTTACCAGAAAGAATAGAAATTAGCCAGGAATGGAAAAGAACTGATGGGACATTTCTGTTAACTCAGACTTGTGGTGCAAGTCACTGCTAACATAACAGCAGGGATCAGCATGGCAGTGGCAGAAATGGGACCTTCCTATTGACTGTCTCATTACAGGAAAAGCCAACATCTACACCCTGCTTTAAGCATATAGGATACCCCAGGCAGTAGCCAGCTACAAGCATCTTGCACTCCAAGGTAACAAGACGCTATGCAAAAAAAAAAAAACTTCTCTTACTTCACAGATAAAAAAAGCACAAAGAAAATAGTAATAAAAAAAATATATATATGCAATTTGTGCTCACCTAGACAGCATTTCAGCAGGCACACACTATTTTCTTTGACATCAGAACTCCTTACATACGTATATGTGGAAGAAGTGACATCTAGTGGCTGCTACAGCCAATTACTATTCAGATCTCGAGCCTATATCTTTTCTGCCAGGTGTTCCATCACTTCAACATTTCTCTTTTCCTTCTTCTGTTCCCTGCTTAATCCAAGTGCCCATAGTAAGTCAACGAGCTTTTCTGTCTAAAGATGGTTCCTTCAGGACAAAAATCAGATGGGAGAATGATACAAGGATTAGGACTGTAGATGGGAAGCCCACATCTCACTTAACTGAGAAATTTGATACTTAGGCTTGCAATAGCATTTGGCCACAGAGCCATTTATGATAAAGTTTATCTTAATTTTCAGAAAAGCAAAATTAAATCTGACTTTCCAAAGGTATTCTAACTAAATTTTATAACTGACTTTGGTATACATTAAAATGCAAATGCTGTTTAGAGTACTCTCAAAAATCACAAATTGAAAGCTGCACGAAGTAGATATATTTATTTATTTTCCAACAAAGAATCCCAACAAGGCACTACTAGGGCTAAGAAAAGGAACACAGAAATGTTATATATTTTGCCTGGGGAAAAATCGTATAAATATCCAACGTCTTAAGGTATCCTTATATGTATAAACTGCTTTCAAATTCATTGTCATTAGCTCAAAAAGCAAGTATTTCCATACTAAATGGCTCTGCATAGATAATGTTACATAAGGACCTGGAAAATCTCCGCCTTAATCTGTTTGATTGAACATTTCTCAAAATTACATCACATGGGCAGAATGCATACACTGGGCAAGACTGAGCTGGGCACATCTCCAACCTGGAAACTCTGGAATGATCCCAGGAAAATGGGATTCTACAGCAGGCACAGGAATAAGGCTGGTCACAGGAACGGGGTCTTACCATACCTTGCTGCTCTCACAACTGATACCAGAATCGCTGGAAAAGAGCACAGCTCAGAAAAGAAGTGAAAGTCCCATCAGAAAGTATCTAGCCTGTGCCACGTGAAAGCACAAAATAGCATTCATTTTTAGATCACAAAAATACTTCGCCTTTCTTTTCTAACTTGAAATAACTTGTTTACAGTGCATGCACAACTTCCAACATTTCCTATGACTGATACTTAGAGGAGGTGCTTTCATTTTTGCTGCACTAATATTAGTATGCACTTCATTTTAAATTCTAATCTTGTAATGTTCAAGATTTTAGAATTAAAAATAGGAAAGTATTACATACTGATACCAGATAAAAATACGAACATGCAAGGTCATAAGTGCCAAAAAAGCATTCCATGAAACTATAATATCACATTAATATTTAATAATTTTAGAACCTGTGTCACTAAGAAATGTTAGAAAGTTTGCCTGAAAAGAAGTTTTATAAGAAGAAATAATGTAAGATACAGTTGGGATATAATACAGCAGGGAAAGAGCCAGACAGGCTTTCAGGCTGAAACACCATTCAAATCTCAGAAAAAGGCCACTTCAAACTAGAAGAAAATAAGAAAATAACCAACTCCCCAAGAAGGAAAGATCCTTTTGAGAAGACTATGTCATAGCTATCCCACTACACAGTCTGCGTAAGTATCATTTCTTAGTGGTAATGGGAACACATGCTAAGCCAGAGAGCTGACTTCAACATCTCTGGAAAAATCTTTCAAAAAAATCTCTAAACATGCAACCAGGAGGAAGGTGTACATACATATCATAATTGAGCAAAATGTGTTTGTAGAGATAATATTAGCTGAAGTCTACTATGTAACTCACATTTACACATTTACACATTTACACGCATGTACATGTTGCATCAAGGAACATTGATTGCATCAAGGAAGGTGATTCTGCCCCTCTAGTCTGCTCTCATGAGGTCCCACCTGAAGAACTGTATCCAGTTCTGGAGCCCCAAGCACGAGAAGGACATCAATCTGTTAAAGCAGGTCTAGAGGAGGGCTACAGAGATGATCAGAGGACTGGAACACTTCCTATATGAGGCAGGCTGAAAAAGCTGGCACTCTTCAGCCTGGAGAAGAATAGGCTCTGAGGAGATCTTATAGTGGCCCTCCAGTACTTGAGGGGGTCCCGCAGAAAAGCTGGAGAGGGACTTTTTATAAGGATGCATAGCAGCAGAATGAGGAGAAATGGCTTTAAAAGAAGAGGGTAGATTTAGACTTGAATTGGGAAGACATTCTTTATTGTGAAGGTGGTGAGACACTGGAACAGGTTGCCCAGTGAGGCTGTGGATGCCCCCTCCCTGCAGCTGTTCAAGGCCAGGCTGGATGGGGCTTTGAGCTGCCTGGTCTAGAGGGAGATGTCCCTTTCCATAGCAGGGGTTTGAAACTAGATGTTCTTAGAGGTCCCTTCCAGCCTAAACCATTCTATGATTCTACAAAACTGTCTTTGAGACTGTACAGGTCTCAGTAGTATTTAGTGCTGCAGGATTTTACTAAATGATGGCAAAACGTGAGCACTGAGGATGTGCATGTTTTGTGGCAACTCATATTACACATCCTTAACACACACGTAGCACTTGGGGTGTCAAAGATCCTAACTCTTCTTTCAAAGTGGAGATGTTATTTCACACAGCACTAATAAGGCAAATTAAGACTCTTCTCAAAGTATGAAAAGTCTAATTCTATGCTTTAATTGGAAAATTACAGAAATAAATAACACATTTACATTTCTTAAATTCCTCTATTTTGACAACTTGTGAATACTGACATTAATCACTAATAGTCCCTATCAGGAACATTGAAAATGGTGGATACAGCAACAGATGCAGGCAGCACTAAGTATTCTGTTGTGTCTTTATTTTGACAACACTAATATACAGAACAAAAGATTTTCATAAAAACAAGAGGAAAACATCTTTTAGATAGCCCATTCCTATTTTCATCTGTTCCCTTCCTATTTTCTTTGTGTTCTATACAATTACCTGTGTGTAAACCATGGTTTTTCATGTTTCCATTCCTGTTAATTTAGGCCACCTCTTCCAACACAAAACATGATTACAAAAATCACAGCATCACAGGACTGTAAGGGTTGGAAGGGACCTCTGGAGATCACTGAGTCCAAATCCCTCAAAAAGCAGGTTCCTACAGGACATTACACAGAAAAGCACCCAGGCATGTTGTGAATATCTCCAGAGAAGAAGACTCCACAACCTTTCTGTGCAAGTGCTCTGTCAACCTTCAAAGTAAAGAATTTTTTCCTCATGTTTGCATGGAGCTTCCTATGTCCCAGTTAGTGTCCATTGCCCCTTGTCTTGTGGCTGGGTACTACTTAAACGAGTCTGGTCCCATCCTCTTCACTCCCATCTATCAGATTTGTGTAAGCACTGATAAAATCCTCTCTCAGCCTTCTCTGCTCCAGGCAGAACAATCCCAGATCTCTAGGCTTTTCCTCACATGGGAGATATTCCAGGCTTTTCATATCTTTGTGGCCCTCTGCTGGGCTCTCTAGGAGATTCCTGTCGTTCTTGAAGTGAGGAGCCCAGAACTGGATACAGTACTTCAGATGTGGCCTCACTAGAGCAGAATGTAGGGGGAGGATCATCTCCCCCGACCAGCAATTATCCACAATAAAAAAGTTATACTGTAATTTCATCAGAATAATTCCCAAACCAACTTCAGATGTTCTTAAAAGAAAAAAAGAAAAAAAAAGAAAAAAAACATATGGGAAGTGATTTTTGGAGCTAAATAGTTGATAATATCTCAGTCTGGAAAATGAAAATATTAATGAATTTACACTCTGACAAAATGCTTTAGTATTTTCTGCAAAGAACGTAAGTCTTCAGGTATGGTAAATTTAATGTCCTAACTACTACTTCTTATCCTAATGTAATGAATTATTAGGTAAATCTGGCTGAGAAACATCTGTATATTTTGAAGATAATGATATTAATAATCATCATCATTACTATTATAACATATTGATTGGAAAATAAGACTCAAATACTGAATGTTGCATTAAAATGCTTTTTAGAGAAAAAAAAAAGTATTGCCTACAGAAACAATTTTAAGAAATCATCTTCTCAAAGACGTATTTTACAAATATTAGAGTTACTTCTGAATTAGGGACATGAGGTGGCTAAAATACTTTTAAACTACTTTTATAAAATACTTTTGTGGTCAGAAGTCATCTCATGTATTTATGGGAGGATTTGATGTGTGCTTATTGAAAATTAATAGTAGAAGACAGCTTAGTAAACACAAAGTTAGCATGGGAGAAGTCTGTGTTCCAGGTTCTGAGTTTTTTTTTTAAATTTAAGAATTTTAAAGGCAATTATTTTGGAAATAATATAATTGGATGCATAACATGTTGCTAAGTCTACTACCTAATATAACTTAAAAGATTGTTTGTTGTCTCTAAGTCACTGTACTGAGATAAAATGATGTAACACACAATCAAACAGAAATTTAACCAAAATATAGAATTTTAAGGCCAAAGCCACAGGGTTGGTCCCTCAGTCAAATAGAAGAGAATTTGCTGGTTAAAAAAGTTAAACTCACTCCTCTTGAAAACCTCCTCACTGTTCCTATCATCAGCTGAGAATCCAAAACTTCAGAATATAAAATTTCTTATCCAGAGGGGTCATTGCAATTCATATGGGAAATCAACTCAGCACATCTGCAGGACTATCAGTGTGTGTCTTCTTATCTCATATGTTATGCTATTTGTTACACTGAGCATTTTGAACTACATCTTGGTCTTCCCCATCACATCAGCTTCACCACAGTGTAATATTGTTCAGTCATTTAGTAAAATCTATTTAATAACTTGAGAAACTGCAGTATGTGTCTAAGACAAGGACTACAGAAATCCAAAGGTAATGAGAATATGAATGAAAAGTTTCTGAAGTTTCTTATTCTTATCACCTCCCAGTCAGTCACATTCACACATCTTTAATGATTTACAGCTGTATAAGGATTAAGTGAGCAATTTTATGATTGAAATGATATATTAGAAAGGGCAACATAGTTTAGAACCAAATGCAACAGGCAGCCTACACTCAAGGTGGGAATCTGCTTCTCCTTTCTAGTGTGGCAAAGGAGGACAGTAAGGTAAGTCTACATTATGGCTTCCTGTAGGATAAGCTCTGCAAAAAAAAATGCAATGGTGTCAACCTCCTGGATAACTGAAATTAGATACTTCTAAATGCTAATTCATGCAAATATCAAAGACCATAATGATTTCACACACAAAAGAAAAAGGAACAAGTATGTAAAAAAGTAACTGATCCCTATCTTTGCCACATTGCCCTGCAGTTCTGAGGTCTACAGAGAAAATTCAGCATCTTCATGGGCAATGTTAACACACTGTTCTCAAACATTTTTGGACAAGTAGGAGTGGTGTATGGTACTTCCGAAAGTCCAAAAATTAATGAAATTGATTTTACATTAAGGATTCATCCCCTGCCAGATTCATGAAGACCCAAAAAGCCTCTTCTCAAACTGAAACTGAACCCCATTCTACAATTACCAAAACTCTCAGAAGCAGAAAATGTAAAACAATGAAGCCAAATAAAATGCTTGGATAACTGTGCTATATGATCGCTATACTGCACCTCAGGGTTGACTCTCAGGGCCACAGTTGTATGGAACCTTATGAATAGCAAGCAGGACCAGCAGAGAAAAGGTCCTACTGAATGCAATTAAAGCCAGAAATTACTTCTTTGACGAAGGATAGACAAGCTCTGAATTCATGTAAAACTAATTTCAAGTCTAAGAAACAAAGATAAATTCCCACTGATGACCAAAATAACAGTGCAACATGAATACTAGAGCAATACTAACACATTGCACTGTGTAGATTACACACCTTTGGTTCCAAAATTCAGACATAACCAGATCCATTTACATCTTATGCTTTACCAAGTGGATCTATGCTTTATTCAGTAGATACCTTTGGAGACAGAACACTGATGACAAACAAGGCAAATAAACTGGTGGAGAGTTAACTTCCTGTGCCGTGCACACACATTAACAAACCCACCATAAAGCACTTAAAAACTTCAGCTCATTGTGCCATGGCCTGTGACAACAGTAAGCTCTGAGAATGTGCAATCAGAAAACCAAATGGTTCTTCCTATCCACATCTGTAATATTTTAATAGGGAGTAGGGGCAACTGCTAGTTATTACTGCATGAGACAGCTTCAACATCTGCTTGAGCTTTTTCATGTTCACTAGCTGTTATTTTCCATTCAGCTCAGGATTTTTTAAATTATGGTTAGAATGACCATGTAATAGAATAACTTAATTTCATGCTGTGCTAACATTCAACCACAATCTTCCTTTAGAAGACACTTCTTACTGGGTGTGAACCTCCTCACTCCTGTCCTCCAGCTCTGCTGTCGGTATCTTCCTTCAACAGGGAAAGGTTTGGAAATAACCCATTTCATAGGTTTTATCAGCAAGGAACAGTAAAAGAAAGTCAAGAGACACACGGAGCCTCTTTCTGGTCTGATTCCTAATTGCAAAACATCAGAATGGAAGCAACTGTCATAATCAGCACGTTTAACAAGTGTTTTGTGTATTTCTATTCAAGGCTGTTTTTAACATACGAAGAAAAGATCTGATCTTTGCAGCATGGTTACTCCTCTGACACAAAATTTATATCTATATTCTATACAGATACATATATTTATGTGTATATTCTCTGGGCAGCTACAAAGAAGGTGTACTATTTAAGTCATTATCATTTCTTATTTAAGAAGTTTTAAACAGACTTTTTTTTTAAAACCAGTCCACTGGTGATATTGGAAAAAAAACACATTGCAAGTCCCATTGAGTGAGCACCTAAATTGCACTTCGGTACAGAATAGACCTCCCAGTATTCAGACCTTTCCTTGTAAAATTTTTCTGCAGAACCTGGAAGTTTATGTTAAAGCATGCATGTGTTAGTGAACCAAAACACGACAGTGTTTTTGTTTTAATAAATATATTACAAATAATTAAACCCTGGAATTGAAGGAAGTGAATTAAGCCCCATATTTCTTTTATTACAGAATTGTAGAGTTTGGGATGGACCTCTAAAGACAACTGAATCCAACACCCTGCTAAAGCAGATTCCCTAGTGCAGATTACACAGGGAAGCATCCAGGTGGGTTTTGAATATTTACAGAGAAGTAGACTCCACAACTTCTTGGGGAGTCCAGTGCTCTGCATCCCTCGGAGAAAAGAAGTTATCTCTCATGTCTCAGTTTGTGCCCATTGCCTTTGTACTGCTGCTGGGCACCATTGAAAAGATCTTGGCCCCATCCATGTAACTTCTGCCTCTTAGATAAGCACCGATAATACCTCCTCTCAACCTTTTCCAGGCTGAACAGTCCCAGCTCTCTCAGCCCTTCCGCATATGGGAGATGCTCCAGGCCCCTCATTGTCTTTGTTGCCCTTTGCTGGACCTTCTCTAGGTTCTCTATGATCCCTGTCTTTCTTGAACTGGAATTGGACCCAGTATTCCAAATGTGGCCTCACCATGGCAGAGTACAGGGGTAGGATCAACTCCCACAAATTTTAGCAAACTGCTGGCAGTATGTTACACCAGACAGCATGACTGCCAGAGGGGCTTCAGGGGCTTGAAAAAACAGGTAGATAGGCATCTCATTAAGTGCAGTCAAATAGACAGTGCCCTTCATGCTCTCCTTCATTCTGCTGCACTGCTTTGCCATGATTGATCAGAACAGATTTTCATAGTTTGCTTGATGCAGGCTAGTGTAAAAAACTCTTAGTAATAAGCAGCAGCAGAAGGCAAAGGAAAATAGCTGAACTAGCAGTCAGATCCATAGAAAGCAAAGGCTTTGCTATTTGTCCACTGCAAATCTTTTATGTTGATACACGCTCCCCAAGGGACACTACTCAAAGCAAAGGGAGAGATTATTTCATGAATCAACACTAGGTTGCAGCTTCTAAAAGATACATCAAGCTGGAAGAAATCATGAAAGCTGCACATCAGACTTGTGCAACTATAAAACTAGATTATCAGATGGCTAACATGAGTCCACATTAAACTAATGAGGTTAAACAAGGCCAAGTGCAAGGTCCTGCACCTGAGTCGAGGCAATCCCAGATATGAGTACAAACTGGGAGAAGTCATCTTTGATCAATGAAAAGCTGGATGAGAGGCAGCAGTGTGTGCATTCAGCCCAAAAGGCCCAAAGTACTCCAGGCTGCTCAAAAGACAGGGCAGCCAGCTGGAAGAGGGAGGTGACTGTCTCCTCTGCTCTGCACTCATGATGGCCCACCTGGAGTACTATGAAAGATGTGGACTGTTGGGGAAGGTCCAGAGGAAGGATGGAGATGTTCAAAGGGCTGGAGCACCTCTCTTTTGAAAGTAAGCTGAAGAAGTCTCAGAGGTGACCTCATTCAGGTCTCCGAATACTTAAAGAGAGTTTATAAACAGGAGGAAAATGAACTTTTTTACGTGGGTAGATAGCGATAGGATAAGGGAGAATGGTTTAAAACAAATATGGGAGAAATAAAGACATCAGGGAAATTTTTCACTAAAAGGGTGATGTGGTCCTACAACATGTTGCCCAGAGAAGCTGTGGATGCCCCATACATGGAAGCATTCAAGGCCAGGCTGGATGGGGCCCTGGTTTCAGGGGTGGCACCCCTGCCTATGGCAAATAGAACTGAAGGACCCAAGCCATTCCATAATTCTATTAACATTATTCATTTATCATTCATTTCAAAGCTAGATACTGAAACCAGCACAACTACCTTGATCGCCTAGTTAAACTAACAACAGATACCAACTGCTGTAAGTTGTCTAAACTTCCTCATTTACTGGAATAGGTTAAAGACAAGTTTCTAAGGTCAAGTGATACCATTCATACCTCATATAAATATTTTAAGAATCATCCATATTTAAAGGGAAATATATGTATATATACATATACACACACACACTACACACACACACTACATTTTTGATCTTCCAACACTCAGGGAGAGACTCAGACTACCTACTTCAGGAAACACAATGGGACAGAAATGAAACAGTGATCGACAGAGAAAAATAACTGATTTTTTTATTAGTACTTCAACAACTACCTGACTTTTCATGTTAAAGCACAGTTTTAATGATTGGACTGGTACCTCTAATCCAACTGTACATTTTTGTCTTCAAATACAGAGGAAAATAGAATTCTCTCCATCTCCCCACTTTTTTGCTTTAATACAAAATCTGAGTCTTCTATTAAATAGTTATAAGCAAAGACATGTTGCATACTACAGTTAGATACCTGAAGTTTAGCAAGACAAAAATACTAATGCTTTAGGATGCCAAATCCCTTCAAATCCCTTTTTTGCTTAACTGTGAAAGAGAGAGGGGATCATTTCTTACTATTCCCCCCTTTCCTCATTTCACTTTTTTTTTTTTTTTTAACATACCTTAAAGGAAAGTTGAATATAATGATATTAAGAGATCACACTATAGATTCAAACAAAGCTGCTGCAATGTTTTAAGTTATAATTTAATTACAAGTACTTTTCTGCAGTGTACAACATGTTAATGCCTATGTGATAATTTTTATTTTCAAATTATACAAAAAAATTTTGCAAAAGGGTAGCTTTTACATACTGTTACATTTCTTCCTGCATTACCTGTTTAAAGTCTGTGTTTTAAGTGATCTTCACATAAAAATAGAGGTAGCTACGTGGAAATACTATTTTTTATATGAGGTCTCAATACATGGCATAATACAAAGATGTTTGTTCTGTCAGTACAGATGGACTAATTTCAAGACTTACTTGATCGTAAGTTATTATCCCCAAATAATAATGCTTTCTACACAAGTAAAACTATTTCTATTTAGCCTTTGTCGCCATGGACAGTTGCTACATCATTATGCAAACATGATAAATGCATTTTATTAAGCAAATATTTGAGTTCCACTCAAGTACACTTAGCATAATAAAAATAAAACAGCAATCTATGTCATAATTTAATTCTTTGCTGAATTTATTGTGGGAATTTAAACAGTGCTTTAAATTGGATTAAGGAGAAGTCAAATAATCAAAACACTGGATTTTAAGTTTGGTACATTTCTGTGCTGTCCAAACAATAGCTTATTAAAAAAAAAACATCTAATAAACTCCAGCATCTTAAATATGTTTAAAAGTGCCTTTTTGAGCATCACAAAAATGTTGATTAAGGAAGCATTACTAAATTTTAAAACAGTAAATCATTTAAATATCTAAGTGAATAAAAACTGAAACACTGAAGTCCAGATTCTGTTAACAGTCTAGATATGCAAAGTGTTTTGGCTGTACAGAACAGGACCATATATTCTCATAAGATTTAAAAAGGCAACAAGTGGAAAAGATGGAGAATCTAACAGCTGCTGCAAACAATTAAGCAGTGCAGGTGTATACTTCCTTGTCAGGATTAAAGATCACTTGGTAGGTCCCTGAAATCCGAGTTTTATTCTTCAAGAAGAGTAACTTTTCTATGCCCCTGATTCACAGCATCCGTACTATCCACAAAAGGAACAGTTCGTCTCTTTATAGCAAGTTAACATATTATTAAGATTGGAATCTCAAATTATGTAAGCATTTATTTGCATCTGCTCACATCTGGCTGTAATTTTACTTTATATTTTGATGAAATAAATCGCTATTTTTGTTCATACTGGCCAAAGGACAGCTTTAATGATAAGACAGAATAAATCTTGGCACAGTAATTTTTAGTGAATTTCCATGACAGAAGTATAGATAGCAGAAAGAAGCCAACAACCACTTAAGGATAACAAAAAGTAATTACCTCCTGCTTCCAACAGCTCAATGTTAACCTTAGAAAGCATATTTTCATTCAAATGCATTGTCTCATAGGAGACTTAGTTTGATGGGCTGATGTACTCGTCCTTTCATAAGGACCTGCATCTCTCACACAACTATATCTCCTAGGAGTCAATGCTGTCTTCTGCAAACACTGGCTGCATTACGACAGTAAGAGACACTTCCAGATCTTGTTTTCTGTGACTTCTGTGACAAAAATGTAGTCATTATTGTGAGCTGAACAGAAATTGGTATTTAGCTTTGATATGATTCCCTGGCTTTGGCCTGCAGGGCATCACAAGTCTTCTTAGCATCTCCCAACAACATGGCAGTATTCGGTTTGTAGAAGATTGGATTGTCCACAGCTGCATATCCAACTCCCAAAGATCTCTTCATTACAATGACCTGCATATAAGGAGATTATGTTTGACACAGCAAAAAACATCCATCACTCTCCCCTCAAATGCAGGAAACACAAAACCAATATACTTGATACAATGATCTCTGCTACTTTTCTAGAGTACTACTCTAGATTAATTTGTATATAGTTTTTTAAAAAGTTCTAAAAAAGTTTTAGCCATGAAATGTCAAATCAGTCAATCACTGCACCTTCAGGAAAAACAACGAACCTGTACCAATTTAACATTTACAGTTTAGGTCTCAAATTGCAACACATAGCCATGGACATTGTCTCTGACAATGAGTACTTTGACTTTCAAGAACATGTGAGGTCAGGTGAGGCTGGGCAAAATTGGTGAAGTAAATGTCACATCAATCTAAACAGACTAAGTTGTCTACTCAACCCAGCCATTCATATTTATGTATTTTAGCCTCAGTATTAAATTTCCTGTAAACTTAACAGAAACACTTCAAGGCTGCATATGTGAGCAGAATATCATTCATTCCAACCACATCTGTGGGCAGTACACTCAATGATCTTTCTGACTGAAGTCACAAAGAGTCTCACTAAAGCACTCACTGATCATCATAAAATCATGAGCACTGCATTGTAATTGCAGAATACTGACATTTGTTGGACAAAACCAACAAAAATTGCAGAAATCAGACCAGTAATACAATCTCGTTAGCTTCTCTTATAAACAATTTTTTTTTTTAATGAATCTATAGGTAGGAAAGTGCTGACATAACATGGTTAAATCTCACCTGTTTGGACTTCCAGACCTCAAGAACTGGCATTCCAGCTATGATGGAGTTTGGATCTTCCTGAGCTGCTGAATTAACTGTATCATTTGCACCAATTACAAGGACCAAGTCAGTGTCTGCAGTCAGAAAAAAAAAAAGTGAATAAAATTACCTGAAAGTTGAACACTGAGGCTGATGTACACCCTGAGAAACTGTATGACTTCATTGAGATTTTATTTTTAAAAAGCTTGTACAATGTAAAAACAAAATCAAATAAAAATTTGCAAGAATAAATGCAATCCACTAGAAACTTATAGCTTGCATACTAACCTGGGAAGTCTTCATTGATCTCATCCATTTCCAGAACAATATCATAGGGAACACCAGCTTCTGCTAGGAGTACATTCAGCTGTCCAGGCATACGGCCTGCCACAGGGTGAATGCCAAATCTAAAAGGAAAGTAAGCCCAGATCCATTTATAGGGATTGGCCACTCAGTTTTGTATAGTGAAATTATCACCTGTGACCTCAAAGTCCTCAAAGTCAAAGTGACCTCAAAAAATGAATCCTTAAAGTGTAAGCATATGTGAATAAATAGAAGGAAATGGTTAAAAACATTTCATCTCCCAGTGGAGCAGGGAACTGCGTGAGTGGGAAAAGGAACAAGGCCAACTGATCTGACTCTTCAGCTAGACAGCAGTTGCTCCTTTTCAGGAAACTTAGAAGCATGACTGACACAACAGTAGGCAAAGAAAAAAATTACACTGAATTTCCAGTAAAACTGAAGAGACTAGGAGAACATTTTTAATCTTTCCATCATAAGACTCTCTTAAAAATCCACCGCAGCTGCAAGAACAGTGGCTTTGGAGAGCCTGCCACAAAGCAACGGCACACACATTTCTAGAGACAACACAGAAGGAACCAGAGGCCACAAATATCAGGAAGCACTGCTGCAGAATGGAACAACAATTTAAGTTTTCCACCCAGCAGTAGCTTATAAAAAAACAAACTTGGTGGGTTTTCTTCAACTACTTTTAAAATAATAGGTCTACTTTATCATTTTTTTTCTGGCTACAGCCACCATCCTGAGCCACATCGCACACAGCAAGCGCTTGCATTCACCTATGAAGTGGTAACACATTTAAAATCTTGCATCTTTCATTCTTTATGAATAACACTGTTTGGGGCATAACCAGCCCCTCACATTAATGCACTTCACAGGTCCCTCACATCACTGAAAAGTGAACGTACTGCAAAGTGAACAGGCCACAATATAAACACCCTTCATGAAAAGGCTAAAAGACTGTAAGTCCTCCTGAAACAAAAGCACTGGGAATGGTAAACCCTTGGATTTCTGAAGAAACATTTCTGAGCAGAAATCTAAGAGAGTCAGGAATGCAGTAACACAGACAGAATTCTTCGGAAAAATATGACTGATAATCAGCTTCCCATGTCCGAAAGACTGACACACATTTTTGTTTTCAGCTTCACTGTGATTGAGGTGGATAATACATGGCTGAGGGTCCACAAATCACAGTACAAATATATCCTTAAAAGGACAACTGAGCGCTCCATCACAACATTAACACAGTGCAAAGACGAGACAATTAGAAACCCAGAAACAAAATTAAGGACATATGATTAATCCAAATAATGCTAAATACACTCAATTTTAAGCAGTCAAAGAGAAGGATAACAGCTAGATTAAAAGGAACACTTTATTTAAAGAAAGAGAGTAGACTGCCATTCAGTTGATAAACATTTTGAATCCTGATGCAAAGGATAATACCTAGAATCAGAAGAAGGAGAGCAAATACACTGGATAAGACACAATTAAAGCTTTGCACCAATCACTCAGTAATATAAGCCACATGTAGTTCTGCAGCCAGTCCTACACTAAAACAATTCAACCACTTGCAATACAGTAGAACTCTTAGTTTGAAGGAAACTCTAAAAAAAAAAAAAAAAAAAAAAAAAGCTATCACTTCTTTGGCAGTGCAAAGTGATTTTCCAACAAAATTCTCTTTTGTTTCTAATAAAATGATTTGAGCTTCTTTGTGAAGAAAACTGCTTTGGCAATACACTAAACAAAATATCCGTGAGGTTTCTATTAAGTACTATATACATATACAATCTTATTTCAAAGGCTGTAAAGCCAAAATTTAAGCTGCCAAGAGAATTAATTTCACCTTTGACTTCACCATTCCTGGCAAGAGGCAGAGAAAAAAAACAGAAAGGGACAAATGATCTTCATTCAGGAAGTTATGGCATGAACGATCAGCAGTTAAAGACTTTTGACAGACCCTGCTTAAAACCACACACTGTGTATTCACAAAGTTAGAGAAAGCCACTCATACAAATGCTTTTTGGACAAACATTGAAATTATTCCCAGAAGCCTGTTCTGAAGGCCTGCTAACCAAATATGACAGTAGTCTGCCAGTACTTCTTGAAACTGGACATGCAAGCGTGTCAAAGTGATTCATTAGAAATATATCCTTATCTTAGGGTTTTATAACATCAAAAGATAAGATATACACACACAGAGGAATAAAATTAGCCAGTCCCATCATAAATAGAATTTAGGATGGGAAAGAGAGCTAAAACTCCTAATGTGTTGCAGAACATCTAACAAAAGCTGCATATCTTGCTTCTGACTCACAGGATCAGCAGTTCTTCAAAGCTACATGCTCTACAGCAAAAACATTTTGTCACATATGCTCTTTTAGATGTTGAATATATGAACCTTATTGTATTTAAAAATTCAAAACATGAGTGACTTTACAAAAGAGGTACAACTGCACGGTAAAAAAATTTTAAAGTGAAAAATCACTGAATTTCTTTGGTCTGTTTTTATTATCGTGACACAGTAACTCCCTTAACTACTTTTTCTTTTCATCAAGAAGAAATGTTATATTCTTGACTTTCTGTTTATCTGACATTAAGTTTCAAGTCTAGATTTACTTTACCCAGAACAAAAATGCAAAATTCTGCTGTGTCTGACTTCAAATACTGTTCTGGTACCACACTGAAGCACAGATCCACTGTCAATTTTCAGTCTCAACTCTGACTAAGGGGTTTACTTACCACTCCCACTGTCATATAAACTGAAGTTAGCACACATATGCATGCTAGACTTCTTACCTAGCAATATGGATACCGAACAAGGATACACAGTCTTTTTTCAGTCTCTTTGAGAGTCTTCAGCTTCATAAAAACAACACATCACACTGAACACAAGTACATACTCTGAACCTTTTTTTATAACATTTCCTTTTACTTTAGACTAAAGACCTAAAACTTCTCACAAGCATGGCATATTTAGAATCACAGAATCATAGAATCACTCAGCTGAGAAAGGACCTTCAAGATCATCAAGTCCAACCACAACCTAGCCATACTACCCTAACTCTAACAACCCATCACTAAATGTCCCTGAACACCACATCCAAACGGTTTTTAAACACATCCAGAGATCGTGACTTAAGCGCTTCCCTGTGAAGCCTATTCCAGTGCTTAATAACCCTTTCTGTAAAGAAGTGTTTCCTAATATCCAACCTAAACGTCTGCTATGCAACTTGAGGCCATTTTCCCTCATCCTGTCACCTGTCACCAGTGAGAAGAGACCAACCCTGCTCTCACTGCAATCACCTTTCAGGTTTTGGAAGAGAGCAACAAGGTCTCCCCTCAGCCTACTTTTCCCCAGACCAAACAGCCCCAGTTCCTTCAGTCTCTCCTCGTAGGCCATATTCTCCAAGCACTTCACAGCCTTGCTGCCCTTCTCTGGACCTGCTCCAGTACCTCCATGTCCTTTCTGTACTGAGGTGCCCAGAACTGAACACAGTACTCAAGGTGAGGCCTCGCCAGTGCAGAGTACAGGGGCAGGATTACTTCCCTAGTCCTGCTCACCACACCATTCCTGATATAAACTCTTCCTAGCACAGAAAGCATTTCAAATCAAAACTACTGCATTCAAATTACTGAAAAACCTGAAGAGTAAAATACAATTTTCTACAGTGAAAGTGACCAGATAATATTATTGTAATCAATACTGAAAGGGCAAACGTACCTAAACCAATGCAGAAGTGTTTCAACTACGTGAAGTCAGGATTCCTGTCATTATCATTCAGATATTCCACAGTTTGAATCTTGACATATGTTACCATCTTCAGTGCAGAACGGGTTTTAAATACCAGGATATGATTCTCCCATCACACATCATAGATGACTATGTAGATTACTAGCATCAAAGTACATTACTAGCTCAAGTAAGTAAGGCTAATATGCCTCGGCTACGGGATATCCCCAGAAACAGTACTTGAGAATGGACAAAGCTCAGAGGCCCTGATGGAGTCAGGTTTGCTAAACAGAAGCTGTATTTAGCATACTTAAGGCTAGTACTAGCTTTGTATTTTCAGCCACTACTGCTGAAAGTTGTTTAACACAGCAAGGGCAAGATCCAAATACATGGCACAGACTTCCCTTAGTGAAACAGACCTGCCAAGAGCCCAACAGTAGGAAATAATGAATATATCTCAAAAAACCCTTACAGACTGACGTAGTAAAGTGACTTCAAGCTGAGCTGATCCATTGGCATACCTAAAATGTACATACAGAAGCATGCAGCTACAGCTGCATCCTTGCAGAAACAGATCATACAGCAAGGTTTGATGGTTCTCTCTAGCTACACAGATACATTACTTGTGATAACGGATGTACTAGACAGACTTTGTTTGTCCCTCCATCAGTATTAATAATTCAGAACCTGCTTGGTTAATATGTCTAAGATACAGACTGAGAACTGACACATAACCTACCCATTGTCTTCCTAATAAGACTACTTCTGCTTCCAAGAAACTTGAGTCAGCACACACTGTTCTTAAATTGCCATTCAGCACTGTGGAAACAGTTTCTATTTCATGTACACCAGTTATGCAATATGTGAAGACAGCATCTTCACTGCTCAGTCTTTACAATTCCATTTACAACCTAGTTTTTCTTGCAAAGGAACAAAAGAACGGCAACTCGAAATTAAATAATTTTAGTTTATCAGTTGAATGTTATACATAAAAATGTGTAAGTCGTACCCATCAACATTTTATTACTCAGAAACATACAGCACCATTGAGGAAAAATATGTATCTGACTAGTGATCAGCCACAGAGGTAACAATAAAAATTCAAAAATTCAAAGATCCAACACTAAATCCATCCTGACAAATTTTTGAATAAGTAAGAATTTTTAAATAAGTAAGAAGTGTTTCCATGTGTTTAAAAAAATTAGATTCTCCAGCATCACAGAACAGAAACTGAAGCCCAGCAAAACATCTACTTATAAAAAGGTTAAAAGAAAAAGAAAGGGAGGAAGGGAGGACAGCATTTTAACAGCTAGCCTGAAAGAGTGTTGAAGAAGTCATCTGCATGTCCCAACAACTAAAAAGAGAAATCTTATTTATGAATTACTCTTAGAAAGACCACACAAAACATAATTTTAAGAATTCTTTCACTGAAATTTGATTCTTTTCAGAAGCTCTGTATTCAGAAAATTAAAATACATTTATAGAAAAATTCTTAGGGATGCAATGCTGAGGAAAAAGTTAAGCTTTTTAGAATGTATACTTTTTTTTTTAATTTTTAAGTGTATTGCAACATTAAAAAAATTGAACAGTCTATGTAGGAATTTTTTATAGAATATAATTTATCTATATATTAATAACAAATTATTAAAAAAAAAAACAGAATTTCACAAGTAGGAACCTATACACATAGCCTAAGAAATAGTCAAAGAAATATGCTATGGTGGGAGCTTTCCACAATTAACGCTATTGCAACTTAGTGGAAACACAGAACTAGTTATAGAACAGGCATTTTCTCTCTAAGTCCAATGAACTTAGTCTATGAAAAGTTTTGTTGTTTTGCCCATCCCTAGCAAGGAAAACCTACACCAAAGGCTCACTGATTTTCAATGTGATCCTATGTATTAATGCATTAAAGATGTGATCTACTGCAAGATCATTTCAAGTAAGTGATGATATTACCTATGCAATGTAATGCCTAGAACCATCTGAGGTTTCCAAATTCTCCTGTATTTCTAAATTTAAACCCCAGTCGTAAAAGCGTTTGCATCATATTATATAATCTGCACTCTTCACCAAGTATGTTATGGCCATATGCATAGTAAATGAAAACAACAGTGTGTCTGGACCAATTGTGAGCCATGATGCAAAAAAAGACCATATGACAGATGCAGTTTTTCTTGGCACAGTACGGGCATTGCAAATTGATGACAATCTTATGTCCATGCTGGCACCTTTCCACAGCGGATATGTGAGAGTGTCACTACATCTGGATGGTGAGTGTATTGGGGTCCCGAGGCACTTCAACCCTACTGCAACCAGAGGGACGGCAGCTGCACTCAATGAACACCGTGGGAGCTCCACAAAGTGATGAAAGGCCTAAATTACCACAAACTGTAAATACAGATTTATTTCATTAAAATACTAGGTAACCACTACAGTGATCCCTTCCTGAAACTGACTCATTTCAAGTACAAGCTGGTTAATTCAAGGATTCATTCATGCTTCTCCCTTGCAAGGCCAACATGAGAAGGCAAAAATCAACAATCTTCTATATCACCAAGATTAATTTAAAAAAAAAAAGAAGAAAAAAAGAAAAGCTAGCCCACACAGAAGCTGAGAAAGGAAAGCCAAAAGCACATGACACCACCACTGCACTAGCCAAAAAGTTTTTCTAGGTTCTGTTTGTGCACAGTTTTTCTAGGTTCTGTTTGTGCACAGTTAACGCAGTTTGGACACGCAGATTTGCTAAACCTAGAAACATAAGGAATTAAGGTAACCCCTGTAAGAAGCAGACAGATCAGCATGAACCCTCACTTTTCATGAATGGATGTGTAAATACCTCTTTAAAGCTATGCTACATGCAGAACTGGATAAGCACCTACAGAATTGTTGCTAAACTCTACAATTGCTTTGTTCTTATTCGCCACAGTAAGTGCTGTAAAATATTGTGACAACCTATATAAATGTTTTCAATGAGCTTGGAAAAACAGTGAAAGAAAAAAAATCAAAGAACAAAAAAAATACTATTTACTCAAGTACTGATTCCAAAGGAGTCACCAGTTAATTGAAATTAACACATGCAAATCAGAGAATGAGTTTTTCTAACTACTATGCACCCAAATATATTGTTTCAAGTGAAAGCTGAGCTTTAACTAATTTAAAAATATTCAATTACTATAATTAAAGAATGTTACCAAACACATAGCAAGGGAGGCATAACACTTGCTTTCCTGTATTTTCAATACTCTAAGATGCTCTAATGCTCTAATAATACTCTAAAATCCACAAGCAATGAATACTTGGTTCAGAGGCTGGTGTCAAGCCGGAAATTTTGGGTTCTTTGATCATGGGGCAGTTTACTCAGCCCCTGGCCTGTTATCTGTCAGTGGAATCCACCCATCTCAAAGGGGGCAACAAATCCTAGTGCAGGAGGTAGTGGGGCTTATTGAACGAGCTTTAAACTAGTTACGAAGGGGGAAGGAGAGAAAACAGGCCTCTCAAGAGGTGAGCCTAGGGGAACGATGCCTGAGCTGGGGGTGAGGCAGATGATTTGACTGAAGTACATCTGCACCAATGCATGCAACATGAGGAACAAGCAGGAAGAGTTGGAAGTGACTGTGAGTCAGGCTAATTATGACCTTGTTGCTATCACCAAAACATGGTAGGACCACTCCCGTGACTGGTGTGCTGTGATGGATGGCTACAAGCTCTCCAGAAGGGATAGACAAGGCAAGAAGGGTGGTGGTGTGGCCCTTACATTAAGGACTTTTTCAATGCTGAAGAGCTTGGGGTTGGGAGTTAGAGAGTGGACTGTCTGTGGGTAAAGATCAGGGGGAAGGCCTGTAAGGGCGACATCTTGGTGGGGGTCTGTTATAGACTGCCTAATCAGGATGAAGAGTTGAATGAGGCATTCTATGAGCAGCTTGCGGAAGTTGCGCAATCGCCAGCAGTTGTTCTTGTGGGAGACTTTAACTTCCCTGATATATTTGGAAATATAATACAGCACAGAGGAAACAGTCTAGAAGGTTTCTAGACTGCGTGGAAGATAGCTTCCTTATGCAACTGGTAGGAGAGCCTACCAGGGGTGATGCCCTGCTAGACATGGTTTCCGCTAACAGAGAAGGATTGGTGGGAGAAGTGAAGGTTGGGGACCGTCTTGGGCAGAGCGATCACAGAATTATAGAATTCTCTATATGAGTCTATGTCCTCTGGAAGAAGGGGTAGGCTTCTTAGGGGAATTACAAGGGAGTAGCTAAGGTATGCAGGGAGGAAGTTAGGAAGGCAAAAGCTCAACTTGAACTCAGATTGGCCACTGCAGTAAAAGACAATAAAAAATCCTTTTATAAATATATCAACAGCAAAAGAAGAACCAAGAGTATTTCTCATCCTATACTTGATGCAGCAGAGAATGTGGCCACTGAGGACAAGGAGAAGGCTGAGGTCCTCAATACCTTCTTTACAACTGCCTTTAATAGCCAGACCAGTTATCCGCTGGGCATTTTATGCCCTGATCTGGAAGTCTGGGACCCTACTCAGAATATACCCCCAGCAATTCAGGTGGAGACAGTCAAAGATCTTCTCCTCCATCTGGACTGTCACAAGTCCATGGGACCGGATGGGCTACACCCTCGGGTGCTGAGGGAGCTGGCGGGGGTGATTGCCAAGCCCCTCTCGGCCATCTATCAGCACTCCTGGTTAACTGGAGAGGTCCCGGAGGATTGGAGGCTTGCTGATGTGACTCCCATCTTCAAGAAGAGCCGTAAGGAGGATCCGGGGAACTATAGGCCTGTTAGCCTGACCTTGATATCGGGGAATGTAGTGGAGCAAATCATCTTGGGTGAGATCGCACAGCACGTGCGTGTCATCCAGGGGATCAGCACGGGTTCATGAAAGGCAGGTTGTGCTTGACCAACTTCATCTCCTTCTATGACTGGGTGACCAGTCTGGTAGATGAGGAAAGGCTGCTGATGTAGTCTACCTAGACTCTCACAGGCTTCTGCTGGGGAAACTGCCTGGCTGGTCTGGACAGGTATACTCTTCTTTGGGTAAGGAACTGGCTAGAGGGCCATGCCCAACGGGTAGTGGTTAATGGAGTTAAGTCCAGCGGGCAACCCGTTACAAGTGGTGTCCCCCAGGTGTTGGTACTGGGGCCCATTTTGTTTAATATATCTACTGACGACCTAGATGAGGAGATTGAGTGTACCCTCAGTAAGTTTGCAGATGACACCAAGTTGGGAGGTAGTGTCAATCTGCCTGAGGGTAGGGAGGCTCTTCAGAGGGATCTAGATAAGCTGGATCACTGGGTTGAGGTGAATGGGATGAGGTTCAACAAGGCCAAGTGTCGGGTCCTGCACTTTGGCCACAACAACCCCATGCAGCACTATAGGCTTTGGGATGAGTGGCTGGATGATTGTGAAGAAGAAAGAGATCTGGGGGTGTTGGTTGATGCTGAACGTGAGCCGACAGTGTGCCCAGGTGGCCAAGAGGGTCAACGGCATCCTGGTCTGCATTAGAGACAGTGTGGCCAGCAGCAGCAGGGAGGTGATCATCCTCCTGTACTCAGCTCTGGTGAGGCCGCACCTCAAGTATTGTGTTCAGGTTTGGGCCCCTCACTACAGGAAAGATGTTGAGGCCCTGGAGCGTGTCCAGAGAAGGGCAACGAAACTGGTGAGGGGTCTGGAGCACAAGTCTTATGAGGAGCAGCTGAGGGAGCTGGGATTGTTTAGTCTGGAGAAGAGGAGGCTCAAGGGAGACCTCATTGCAATCTACAACTTCCTGAAGGGAGGTTGTGGTGAAGAGGGGTTTGGCCTCTTCTTCCAGGCATCAAACAGAACCCGGGGAAATGGCCGCAAGTTGTATCAGAGGAGGTTTAGGTTAGACATAAGGAAGAACTTTTTCTTTCAGAGAGTGGTCAGGCACTGCAATGGCTGCCCAGAGAGGTGGTGGAGTCCTGTCTCTGGCAGTGTTCAAGAGGCATCTGGATGAGGAGCTGCAAGATATGGTTTAGTGCTTGTGGTAGCAGTGGTAATGAGAAGACAGTTGGACTAGATGATCTTATAGGTCGTTTCCAACCTTGTGATTCTATGATTCTATGCATGAGAAGCAAAGAACTTGTGGCCAATACCATCACCTAAGAATGCTCTCTGCTTTTTGGAGCCACACATCAGCAGAATAAATAAATCCATGGCAATGGCCACAGCCACTTCAAAAATCCTTCCATGCAATAATCAAAGACTAATTAGTCTTATTTGCAATAGCAAAAACCCAGTAAAAATAAGTCTGAGATGCTTATGCATCTGAGATATTTGTCATGACAAAAAGGCTGAGCGAGATTGGATTCCTTAGCCTGGAGAAGAGAATGCTCTTGGGGGCATCACTTTAACACAGCAATTCTGTGAAGAATTACATTACATTAAAATAGTGATAGATGTTTACAGACATTTCTGTCTCCACAGGCTGCCTTCTAAACAAATTAGACTGTAGAAATCTCAGATGTGTGTGAAATTAGACACCGCAGCCCTAATGCTTGGAAAAAGTAAAGGTAAATCAAGCAGTACATCCTTTGGAAGTTCAGCTGCAAAAGTATGATCCTTCAGGATTCTGGAAGAACATAACAGGGTAGGTATCTACTTTTAACAGGGGGACTGTTTGCAACACATCTTACTCCAAACATAGGTGCCACTCTTGAGCATCTACATGACAGTTCTCATCAGTAATCACTGAGTCATTAGCTATTACAGAGCACAGAAAACTGCCAGTAGAAGAGAACAGAAGCAAGATAGATTGGATTTATTATTTTTTTTTTTATAAATCTCAGAAGGGAGTCTACATAAACGTTCCAAAATTGATTTTTTTTTTTTTTACATCCATGCAATTTACTATTGCTGCTCTGTAGTAGCAAGAATTGCAAATAAGTTATCCCAGGAAATAAAGTCCTACATTCTTGGTGCAAAGGCAGCTCGCTACCTGATACACTTTTCCACTTTACATGAGACTGGCTGAGGCAAACATTTTCTCCATATTGCAAACGGTCTGTATTTCCTCCCAAGGATCCCTTACCATCCCCATCACAGCCCTTCAACTAATCCCCAACAGCATAACAGTCAGAGGAGATAACTTCCTAAGGGAATTCAATCAGAGACTAGCTTAAGAATAACTGATGAAAGAAAAAATAAACCAACACATACACTTACAGATTATTTTGAAGGAATGAAAAGAACTTTTCTATATGAAAACTATTAAAGTACTTACCTAACATTCTTCCCTTGTTCTCTCAACATCTTCACTAGATCAGCTATGGGGTACTGAGCTTTTGCTGCACACAAACCATAGCCTGAAAGAATTCCAAAGTTCTAAGCTAATTTGTAATTTCAGCATAGAAAATTATAGTAAGTATACTTTCCACACAAAAATGGCAATCATCATTAAAATTTTACATATAATGTATATGAAAAAATATATACACACACACACACATACGTGTGTGTGTGTGTACAATACATTCTCAAGGAATTTTTCAGTCTAAGCACTACAATATCTCTCTTCTTTTTGGGGGTACTGACCATTAACAGCACAACAGCTAGGCCAGCCACATTATGTAATAAGTTGTTTCAGCTTCACAGAAACATTCCTTGCTCAAACAGAAAAGGAAGCATTTATTTCTAGCATTCTTCTCATTCCAGTGCTAAAATATAATTTAACACCATAGCTGTAGCCACTCAGCTAAAGAAAGCATGTCTTGAACTACTACTCACCTGACATCCCTGACAACTCCTAACAGGAAAAGTACCACTGAATCATATGAATCTATGGCCTACACAGGAGTTACATGGAACTCAGGCATTTTTTCTACTTTAATTCCAGTATTTATTGGATACAACTTAGATTTAGATGTTTGTTTTCAGGTTTTTCAACAATTGCAATACAGAATTGAGCAAGTAAAGCATAAAAAAATACTGTCAGTAACTTAAGTGATAGATACCTTAAAACACAAAAAAAAACCTGCTGTCTTGAAAATAAGTATTTGTTTTAACAATACACCTTCTGGTATGAATCAAGAAGGTCCTACCTGGAGTAATAATAATGCTGTTTGCTTCTTTTATCATTTCAATTGCATTGTCCACATTAATTTCTGTGTGGGTTCCAGTTATTTCCATAGGCTTTCCACCAGCTGTCGATGTGGTACCATAGCCCCCTAGAATCACATTTGCAAGGGAACGATTCATAGCCTGAAATACAAGAGGTTTTTGATCAGCTAAAGATGAAACCCAAAAACAAAGCAGAGAAGACATCCACAAAGGAATGTCTGGAAACATTAAAGCTTTCCTGACAATAGTCTTTATGTGCTGGTTTTGCCTGCTGACATCTCAAAACTGCTTAGAATAGGCTTCTTAAAATTGGCATCCAAATTAAACCAAAAGTAGCCAAATATCTGTTTTTAACATGTAATACTACACAGATAATGAAAGATAATCAGCATTTCACTATGGCAAAAAACAAAACAACACATGAAAAACAATGTTTCAGCAAATACTGGACTCTTTCTGTTCTTGAAGTTGATAGATATAAAAGGATATAGATTTATGACAGAAATTTTACACACATAGAGAAGTTCCTCTAAAAGTAATGCCTCCTGTATATTTGCATGGAAAATAAAACAGATTACAAAAAGCAATATTGATAAAAATCTCAGCCACAAAATACTATTTTTCAAAACAGTCACCTGCAATAGCTATGCATTTTCACCAGGGATGAACAAGAGCCTGCAGGCCATGCTCATAAAAGTCTGAACCAGGGGAGGTGACCACAATTTCATAGCTGTTATAATACCAGTGTTGCTAGGAATATATTGCCCATACGGTCAGTCCATGTTTCACCAGCCCAGACGGAAGTCCGAAGGCACCAAATCTGGACTCTACAGTAGATGTAGAAGGACAGTCCAGCCAAGACTGTCAGTTTGCTCCACAATCTTTAGAGCATATTGAGCCTGACAGCATCATCATGCAAAGGCCATCTTCTATGGCCTGACTCTAGAAGAGCGAGCCTTCAGGTTTGTATGAGTTGATGGTTTGTCCAGGTTTCAGAAAATCTATTACCACCTCTTTCCTATCCCTAAAGACAGCACACATCACTTTACTTGCTAATTGCTGCATCTTGAACTTTTTCTTCTACAGAGAATTTACATATTGCTACAGTGGACTGCTGTTTTGACTCCAGCTCATAGCAGTGACACCACATTGCATCAGTAACAATGGGATCCAGGAAACTGTCACTTTCTCATATCGATTCAATAGGTCCTGACAAACTTGCATACAGTATTCTTTCTATTTCTGTGCGAGCATTCATGGGATCCACTTGGCACAATTTATGTGACATTTCAACACATTCCACCATCACTTCCAGTGCACCGAAGCCAGTACCCAGCACCATACACAGCTCCCTGGTCATAATCCACTGATTTACATTGAAGGGTTGATCAAGATGCTCTTTCTTTAGTGGTGTGACAGCTGTGCAGGCAACCTGGAGCATGGGCTCTTTCACGTCACTGTCACCACTTTTGCTTTACATGCACTTCCATGTCAGACGCCATTTTGTCAAACTGCCCCTCTGCTGCCATCTATCACATAGCAACAAAATGTAAATGGAACACTGGTGGGAAGGTTCAGCTCCTACTGCCGTACCACCTATATCTGCCTCTCTAGTGTTGTGGGCCAACGTAACCAAACAGGAGGCATTACTTTTGGAGCAGCTCTCAGATATACACACACCACTTTTTTTTTTTTTTTTTTTTTTTTTTTTTGAGATATTTTTCTTAGTTCTTAAGCAATTCGAAGTGTAGGTACAGAATTCCATGTAAACCACATGACTCTTACAGGCAGTACAGAAGCAAAGCTCCTACAGAAATCACAACAGAACAGAACAAAGCTAAGTAGCCACACAAAATTAACCAAATGCTAACTCAAAACAAACTTTAATGAACTGAAGGGCCATTAAACTTACTCACAAAGCACCAAGGGGGGAACAAGAGATCTTAAACTAGGAGCTTTAAGAGAATACATCTCGAAAATTCATCTCTGAAGATACACAGCCAGGAAAAGACACTGGCTACATGGTCTCAATGGCAAAGTAATATCTGGAAATAGGCAAAACTTGTACCTACAGCAAGCAATAGTTTAGATGCAAGAATGGAACAGGCATAAATTGCTTCTTTAATTAAACATGCGTGTCGTACGCTTGCTGCACTAGCTCATAAACCACAACAAAATTTAAGAACAGATTTAGAGAGACGCACATACAAGCAAGATGAAAAACCTCGCACAAAAGTATGCTTCCACTGACAGACAAAAATCATGCAAACCCATGGATTTTTGCTATAGCCAGAGAAATGTTCAATTCTTTGAAATGCAGCATCCAGCAAATAAGCACAAGAAAGATGCTAGAAGAACTTTTGTTTGTCCTTACACATTCTCACTATTCCAGCTAGTGCAAGAATGATGCACAACAGGGCCCAAACACAGGCTTTGTGAAATCAGTGTTTTGTACTGGCTGCAGTTGGCAGCACTTCATATCCTTTAAGAACACCTTTGATGTGTATCACAATATTAAACCTTTAAGCAGGAAAACAGACTAGTGTACTACAGCAGTTCTAACTGGTAAGTCTGTTCAGGTGGAAGAATACACTTTTCAGATGTTGCACACCAAACTTACAAGAACAAAAGCACTTTCAATTCTTATCTAAACTAAAAGGCCACAGCAGTGCCAGTCCAGAGTAAAAAAAAAAAAAAAAAAGTTCAAACATTATTAGAAGTCTGAGAAATCACACAAAGCACGTATGAAATCAATGCACCCTTGCTTGGCTCTGAACCACAGAAGCCTTCAAAATGAGCCAAGACCTCATTAAGCAACAATTAACCAAAGCAGCAAAGAGCCACTCAGCACAGGAACAGCGTTTTAAGTCTTCAATAGCCTTATTCACACTCTTTACCACCACAGATCACACACATACAGTAATAAAGTGTAGGCTTCAACACTCCAGTTATTCACAGATAACAGAACTACCAGCAAAAAAAGACCAATGTTCTGCATACAAGCAGGTAATACAGCTTGGAGCTTTCCCACCAGGAAAAACCAAGCCCTTGATCTCTGAGAACTGCAAGTTCTTTCACAGCAAACTGCACCCATATAAAGAGCACAGCTGGAATGCATAAGGGTGCAGCACACAGCGTGTAAAATGAACACAGTCTGTCCCTTGTCTTGCTCTGTTTCAACCCCAACTAATGGCTCCTCTCCTACCCCTAAGCATACTGATCCTAATAACTACAGCTGTAAACACCAACTATTCACCACAAAAAAAACAGGGAGAAAGGTTAACTGAAACAACTGTTGTGAAAAAAGGCATGTTGCATTAGTGCTTTAAAAAGTGGTCAGAATCCACAAAAAGAGTGAGGAGCAAAGCCTTTGCTTTCTTATTTGAAAGATGAATTCTTTGTCTTTAGCTCATCCTAAATATATGTACAAAGGGGGGATGGCCAGAAAAATCGGTCAGTAAGATATAAATGCAAAGATTTTAAAGGATTATAGGAATAGATTTGGTGAGTTTTACCAACTCAGTCGTAAGAGATTATCTGGATAAGTTTGGGATTAATAAACTGCAATTTGGTTTTTCTTGTTTTTTTTTGTTTGCTTGTTTGTTTTTTGTTTGTTTTGTTTTTTTCCTTAAAAAAAAAAAAAAAAGGCAACTGGAAGAGTAATAGGAAGAAGCTTTCAGCTATTAAGATGTTTCTGCAAAAACCTTCTCATCTGCAGTAGGCGAGTCTCACTTCATTGCTTCATCAGCACAGCTTACAATAGCCTAAAGCACAAACCTTTATTGAAATTACTGGAATTCTGAAACCTATTTTCCTTCTGCTATACAGCTTACAGAAGGCAATATTACTGAATTCCTTGATTGTAACAATGCCTGTAAAAGTTATGACTTCCTTTAAAGGAAGCAGAACACAAAATAAAAATGCTGGGTGATAAACAAATTATTCTGTTTATTGTGCAGAGTTATACAAACTGATTTTAATTTTTACCAGCTAATCAACTTTGGTCGTCTAAGTCTGTGTGAAGCAGCACAAGACATCTAGAATATTATCTGAAAAACTAACTTTCCCAATGGTTGAGAACTACATAGAGGAAAAACCCTCTGTCACTGAAAAACTATTTTTTTTTTTTTTTTTAATTAAATCCCTGGGTTTCCTAGGGAAGTATGACAAAACTCTCTGCTAGCAATAAAAGACAAAAGTAAGAGAAAAGATATTAAGTTATACAATGACCATGCCTGGGGGAAAATACGTATCCAGTTTTCACCAGGACTTATAAGAATCTGATATTTACTTTAAAGAACATACTTTTCAAATCTGTGTTACCCTGTAAGCAATATCTTTCAATTGATATGATCTAAACTGCTGACTGAATGCAGGTATTTAAATTTAAACAGATGTTCCATGAGCCACATAATTTTATTTCCTTTTGATAAGTAGATACAAAACATTTAGGAAAGAACAAGCTTCTTTAAAACTCATATCTGGGACTGTCTACTTGATCTCCCCTCCATGAAGTTGCACAAATAATATTTTATAAGCTCTTCTGAAACTATTCCTCACTCCTAACACGATAACAGTATTGACTTACTGGAAGAGACAAGAGTAAAAGATGGCCAGGGCTGACCACAGGAAAGCTTTAAGACAGCACAACAGCAACAATTATCACACAAGAATACAAAAGAACTGAATCAAAAAATCACACAAAAGAGAATCAGAAGGCTGGTGGCTGCTGCAGTTTCCTTGCTCTTTCTGTTTTGAAAAACACAAGGGAAAAAAATACAGGTAGAGAAAAAGGATCTGTGTGTAAATTATCCAGAAAAAAAAAGTCTATTAATAATAATGTATCATGATTACACCAAAAATTGGAGTTCAAGTTTGCTCTGACACACATATTACTATTTAGAACAAATGAGTGTAAGCTTGCTGCCACCCAGTGCTACTTCAAAGTAACTGTCTTCTGAAGAAAGTGCGCTGTCCCACACTCCAGAAAACAAACTTCAAATTACTCTCTAACCGCTTTTTTTTTTTTTTTTTTAAAGGAAGGCACTATGCAAAATATCTTCTTGATAAATTTAGATTTAATTTTAACAAGACTGTAAAATGACACAACTACAAAGACAACAGAACATGTAATCATGCCTATATGAGTTTAGATTCAAACCCCAGATGCCCGAGTTAATTCAATGGCTTTCCTTTTTAGGATTTGAAGTAGGTCTTTCTCCAGACCAAAGAGGTATTACTTCTAAGTACTTAGCACCCCTCTCTTCCAGTTACTTATCTTTCTAGTGAACATTCTGAATTAGGTTTTTCACTACCTGGAAAAAAGCACAATTTCTGCTGACTTCTTACCACACACATGATGTAAGAGAGGATGGCCCCAGAAGATCCAATGAGTGCACCAACAATGGTCAGCAAGTTGTTGTTCAGAAGGAAGCCCTCAGCACACAAGGCCCATCCAGAATAACTGTTCAGAACCGTAATAACTACAGGCATGTCAGCACCTCCAATAGCTGCTGTTAAAGTGACACCCTGGAAAAGGAAAACATATGCTACGACTAAAGAGAACATGCAGAAAGGAGAGTCTGCCTGCAGCTTTCAAAAAAATAAATACGAAGTTACTTAATAATGAATTCATGTATTTTCAATATAGAAGACATCAAGCTCATGCTGGAGAACAAGAAAGAGCTCCACTGTCCTTATCTGTGTTTATTTACATATCTTTACTTGCAAAACCAATGTTTCAGTTCCATGGATTTTTAAAGATGAACATTCTGAAAGTATTCTGAAAGTTCTGTTTTACAGCTAGATTTCAGAAAGTCAGCTACTATTTACTACTGGAAGTTAACATACAGGCACTACATAAGATAATGGTGACTCAGGATGGTAAAATACAACCATTACATGGAAACCTGCAAAGCTAGAGAACAAACTGCTTGTTTTATCTGTTCTACTGTCTGTAATTCCCCAACTTACCATTATGGCTGAGAGAGCTGACACAGAACCGAGACAAGTAATCCCTGTAGTGTAGCTAGGATCAATCATGTATGGAATCATTCCGCCAAAGCTGGCAGCCAGTAACCCTGCATTCAATGCATGTCGACCAGGCAAGAGCAGAGGCGCAGAATTCAGGATACCTGCAATCAAATTAATGTGCAGAGATTAACATACATATGTGGGCAGTCTTGGGCAGTCTTGTCTCTTGCATCAGAGAAGACTGAACAGCTCAACAAAAGAAAAATAAGGGAGTGGAGAGTGCAGAGGAAGTGGAAAGATAAAGGGGAGGAAAGTAAAGCTGAAATTCAGACCCTGTCCTGACTCAGTACCACAACACATTCAGGTTTATTGTAGATTCTCAAATACTCCTGTTTAAACTCTTGTTGTGTTTCCTATTCTTTATTGTTTCAGAAGAAAAAAAACAATCTAAAGATATATTTTCCTCTCAAAAATACTTTATTTTGTGGTTTTGATCTCTTTCTAGCCCCAAGCCTGTGCATGCCATACATTACAGAGCTTCACAGGAAGCTCCTAGCTAAAATTTCTTACTACAAGTATTATCAGTCTCTCCAAAGCTGTGCGCTTACAAACGACTGCACACAATCCTGCTTTCAATTGCTTTAAACTCACCAGTATCCTCAACTACTGGACTTTCCACAGCTTCTCAAACTAACAGAGAATTGAAAGGAAAAAAGGCTGTGGTATTTCTGTGATTCAGTTCAAAATGACAAACATATCCATATTTTTACCATAGTTTGTGTTTTGTTTTTCAGTTGTTTTTTTAGCTGTTGTTTTTTGTGACTGTTTTTTTTTTTTCTTTTTTTAAAATACCTCAGCAAAGACTAAGAATAATGCAAGTCTGTCAGGTTTTAACACTCTGAAGCAACACTTGTTTCTAGACAAGATGAAGTGATGAAAGCTTATAAGATTTGGAAATTAATTAAGCTAATATGTCCATGCACTGAAGGGAAACCATTCATAAATAAAGCTGTAAACAAACAACAATAGAATTAAAAAGATAACAGCACATCCAATGAAGTAAACAAGCTTTCTTTCCAGTTACACACTGATCTATGCCAGAGCTAAATTCAGATGGAAAAAAAAAAACCTTTAACGAATACTTAGCTCTGAATGGACGGTCTCACCTTGCAGCTTTCCATAAGCAATAAGAGAGCCACTGAAAGTCACTCCTCCAATGTACGTTCCAAGGTACGCCACAATCTTGGTAAGGTTTGCAGCTGGATCCGTAGCAAAGTGAGGATACTCAATCATGTATTCTGCTACACAGGTGAGCACAGCAGCCAAACCAACCAAACTATGAAAAGCAGCTACCAGCTGAGGCAGATCTGTAATCTGGATGCGTTTCGCTATTGTCAAACCTATGGAGAGTTAAAGATATAAGGGAATTCTTAAGAACACAACCTGTGAAGTTAGAAGTTGATGCATCATTGCACTGTGTAATGAATACACAGTAAATACACATTTGTTATTGTGAAAAAACTATTGCTGAGTGTGACAGTTGAAAGCTGTACACGTTTACTCTGCACAGTAAATACACTGTAAACTAGGAAGACAATTAAATCACGTTCTAGATGCTTCATTAAGTATTGAGAAACTCAGTATTTTCTGAAAAAAGCAGAGTTTGAAAAAGGGAATTTAGCAGCATTCAGTCAGCAACTGATTGTTCACCCGCTACTGCATGTTCACATTCCCTAACACAAATGATGCTCTCTTGCTTTCCACCAGATTCACCATTCTTTATCATGTCTTGATGCATCAATAAATGCCCTGGGACTTGTAATTTTCCATTCACATACTTGCAAAATAACATGAGCAAGTAATAGATATAAAATAGTGAACTGGACTTATGTAGCGATGTTTAGCTAGCAGGGTTCTACAGGTGCAGGCTCTGTTGTGCTCTGCTCACAGCTGCCTCATGTCAGATCAGAGCCACAGAAACACAGGTGTTGGAAGAGACCTCCGAAGACCATGTACGTCCAATCCTGCTAAAGCAGGCTCCCCCCCACACTAGACAGAGCCAAGCCATAAGCAACACTGGGTTTGACCTTGGAGAACATCTATAACAAAGGGAAAAACTACTGTGTATCAGCAGCTGGGAGAAAAGCTGAGAGAAATAGCCCTACAGGCACCAAGGTCAGTGCAGAAGAAGGGCAGGAGGTATTCCAGGCACAGAGCAGAACTCCCCAGTAGCCCAAGAGAGGCCCCCAGTGGAGCAGCATAGCCCCATGCAGCCCACAGGCATCACATGGAGCATATCTCCACCTGCAGCCACAGTGCAGCAGCAGATGCAGCATGAAGGAGACCACAGCCCACGAAGAGCCCACAAAGGAGTAGCCCCAGGCCTGAGCTGCAGCTTGAGAGGAGCAGCTTGCAGCAGAGCAGGTGACTGGGGGAGCTACCACCTATGCATCACTGTGCTGGAGCACAGTGGATAAGACTAATGGATAAGCCCTATAATATGGAGCCATAATGGGGCAGTGCTCGGAAAGCTGCAGCCTGTGGGAAGCCCATGAGGTTCCAGATGGGTGACACCCAGTGGGAGGGAGACTGCGTGCAGTAGGAGCAAAGCGTGACCTTGGGGGAACAGCAGAGATGAAGTGTTAAGGGCTGACTGCAGCCCCCATTCCTTGTAGCACTCAGGAGGAGGTGGTAGGAAAGAGGGGGGACGACGGGAGTGTTTTTGTTTTAGTTCTCACTGCGCTGGTCTGCTAG
Organism: Meleagris gallopavo; assembly: GCF_905368555.1. NCBI lineage: Eukaryota > Metazoa > Chordata > Aves > Galliformes > Phasianidae > Meleagris > Meleagris gallopavo. The sequence continues at coordinate 14,016,845 of NC_139435.1, read as the reverse complement.
CAATAGGCAACAGATTACATTAATCTCTCTGTGCTGCATCTGTTTCGCCTGTGACAGTAACTGGTGAGTGATCTTTGTCCTTATCTCAGTGCTTGAGTCCTCCAGTGTATTTCCTTCTCCTGTTCTTTTGAGGAGACATAAGATAGCCCTGTGGTGGAGCTCAGCTGTCCACGCAAGTGAAACCACCACAAACAGTCAATTCACCTGACCTACACAAAATATGGTATATCTAGAGGTTACGTAAATGCAGGTACTGAATATATATTCATTAGTTTAAAGAATAACATACGTACCTATGGTGCCACCAAGTGCCATTGCACCTGACATCTGAGCCAACAATTCAGGTGAGGGCTTAAGGCCTCCTAGAGTTGCTGCTAAACCTCCTGCAACACCAATCATTCCCAAAGCATTTCCTAGACGAGCTGTTCCTTGGGTGGACAGACCAGCCAGGGCACCAACACAGCATAAGCCTGAGCCCAGATACATCATCTTTAAAATAAGAACATTGATATGCATGCATCACAAAGTGCATAACATTATCAGGAAGTTTCTCATTATTACACAGCACGGCATTTTTCTACAGAACATCAGATGGCTTGTGCCTAACTGAAAATCTTGACTGAAAATGTGTTGAAGAGATGTGATTTTGACCAATTAAAATGTGTTATTTATTAAAATTTTCTGTGTCTTACGAGCTGAGTTTATGTGCCCCTCTGCTTCCCTCATGAGGAAGCTGGAGGCCACCATGAGATCTCCACTCAATATGCTCTTCTCTGGGCTGAACAAACCAAGAGACCTCAGCCCCTCCTCTCACACCTTGCCCTCCAGATTCCTCACCATCTTCATATCCCTCCTTTGGTGCTCTTTAATAGTTTTATGTACTTGTAGTATACTGCTCAAAACTGTACTCAATGCTAGAGCACAAAGTAGGTTTCTACAGAGTAGGTTTCTATAGTTAATTTACAATTCAAGCTGTAAATTAAGAAGGCTGTCCAATGAATAACAAGTTACTTGCAGCTTCTGAGAAAATAATAAGCCTTTAAAATCAGTAGAATTACTAATTAAAAGTTAATCAACTGCAGATTGGCCTTCTGAAAATATGTAACTGGTGAAAAACTCTGATAGCTAATTTCCAATTTATATCTCTACAGCGTAAGTACCGAAGAAGATATCACATTGGGAATAGCGAGCTAAGTCTCGGGTAATCTTCTTACCTGTTCAATGCTATAGCCACCACTGAGAGCAGCTGCATAGCCTCCTACAAATACACCACCAGGAAGTAGGTACAAGTAGTTGTACTCAGGAGGATCTGTAGGACGTTTGAACATATCCAGCATTCTCTGTGTAACCAGAAACCCACCTAGCCAAAAAAGAAGTCAACAATTTAGAAAAAAAAAAAAATCTGACAATATGTGCCAAGCTATAAGAGAAGTACTTGGTTAAATCATACTACCACACAAAACTATTAATTTCAGAAAGTAAGTAAACTGAAAATAAAGGTGCAATCAGGGTTAGATGCTGTTGTCTTTTTTAATGTTTGGAAGAAATTCATAAGAAAAGGAGTCTGAAAGCTTGGAGGACTTGCTCTGGCTTCATATTCTATGCTGATGATAGCATACAGTCTAGCTTATGACTCCACCCTTCTCCCTGTCTACACTGGCAAAAAACAGTACTTCTAAGCCACATGACTTATTTTCACATTTATACTATTAAGCTGGGACTTTTGAAGATAAAGCATAACTTTGTTCCATGCCACTGGTACATTTCTCAAGTGGAATAAGGGATACGAGGTGAAATGCAGTACCATCTGGGGGTATAAAGGAAAATAGACTTCATATCAGTGATCACTCAAGTAATACTGTAAATGAAAAATGCACACTTAAATCCTTCCTTAAAAAAATAAGTTACCACAGGGAGTGAGAGCTAGACATATTAGCTACTGTTAAATTTGTTTTGTTTATTTTTCCCTTTAGCAGTAGATGCTATTAGATTCTATTGCCAGAATAGTAACTTCTCAAGTTTATCCATTTAAAGGTAAAAAGAAACAGAAGAATTACAGAAGTGCTGTAAGATATCCTTAAGAAAAAGACTATAATTCATACCTGCAATATTGACTGAAGAGATAAATGCTGAAAGAACTGCTAGACTTTGTGGAGCATTTTCAGGGAAATAGGTTCCTCCCATCAATACCAGCCCACCAACTGCAGTTAGTCCTGTTCAAAAGAGAAAAAATATATCTTTACTAAAATTTATAAGATTCTATACCTATAGAAAGCTTCCTTTCAGCTGTCATATACCAATGAACTGAAATTGTAACCCTTATTCTACATATTAGCATTTAAACAAAGACTCCCATGATCTTAAATTAACAGTGATCTTGTATTAATACAAACATATTTCTAAAAAAAATAATTAGCATGTGAATGTAATTTTGAGGTGCAGTGAGATGTGTACAGTCAGCTTTTGAGTACAGGTTCAATAAAGAAATTGCTTTCAGAGGTCAAAATAGATAGATCAGATTTGGGGTCTGTCACGAAGACACACACAGCTTCTCCCCCTCTCCTTATCTGAAATATTTATAATGTCACCAATCTTACAGATTCCCATTAGAAATTTTCACTTGGTTCTAAAGTACATATTTTGAGAAGAGGAAATGAAGAGAAGCAGGAAATAAGAAAGACAAGTTATTTTCAGGGCAACACTATGGATATAAAGAAGGAAAAGAAATGTTGCATGGAAGGGAAGATTGCAGCAGCCCAAGTAAAACAAATGGCTTAAGAATTAAAAGGTTGTTACAACAACAACAACAAAAAAGAAAGCACTAGAACACGACATTTGTCTTTCTTCTGAGAAAGAAAAAAAAAAGTATTCTTGGGAATAGTATTTTTCAGTCATCCTTGCAATTCATGAAAGGATTGAAAGGATGGAAAGCAGTACTACACCCTTTGGCATTCCAAAAGGCAAATCAACAGATTTCTGTCTGAAGTTTACAAAGGAGTTGTTCCTATTTCAAATCGAGAACAAGTAGCTGTATAACTGCTACTTACCTGAAATGGCATTAGTCACTGACATGAGTGGAGAGTGAAGAGCAGGAGTCACACCCCATACTGTATGGTATCCTACTATTCCAGCTAGGCCAAATGTTGTCACCATTTGAGTGAAGGCATTATTAGGAGAAACAATACCAAGTCCTAGCATGCTAGCTAGACCTAGAAGAGAAGCACGGTAAAACTTTTCAATAACTTTTAAGTGGTTTCCTACATTTAAACACTGCACAACAGGAGTCCAGCACTGTGCTTTTTAGCTAAATAAAGTTCTGTGCACAGACTTTATTCAGTATATGCTGGATTATCTATGACAAAACTCTTCAGGTTTCTTCTGAAACTAAAAATAACAAACATAACATGGATGTTTGTGTTGTGAATGCAGATGAGGATGCTGGGATATGGTTCTACCTTAACACTTACTCTTGTTTATCTATTGTTCCACACAAAAATAGTAATAATCATGCTGAGAGTATTACTACTCATTAAACACAAAACATGAAGAACAGAGCTAAGATTTAAGAATACTCAATTCATTAATTCCCTTGCGTAGAAATTCTAATGAGCACAAGATAAAGATACTTAATGACAGGAACACCTAGTATTTGCTTGTCAAGACAGTGTTATATACCCAATACTTAAAGAAAAACTGTAGATATTAAGACTTACACAGTACATTATAGACCAAAGAAAATAATGATACTAGGTTTATTCTGCTGAAAAAAAAAAAATACATATTTTAACCAAGCAAGAGTCCTTCAGAAATGTAACTGATATTTAAATAAGAAAGCAAATGCATACAGCGTGAGTCAGTGCTGTTTGAAGTGTTAATACTTTTGGTTAAGTTTCTAGAATTTTATTCTCTCAAAAAAGATAATCACACAGTACTAACTTTCCACTAGGATTCACCAGCCAACCAAATGCTCTCTGAGTCAATTATTAAATTCAATGAGTAAGGTGATGAGTCACTTAAAAATATTAGCCAAATCAGGAGTACTCTACAGTGATTCTCCAACTCTGGAAATTGCCTACCTGTTGTGTATACAGATGCACTAGTCATAGTTTTTCTAAAAGGTGTAATAGTAGCTGCTTTTTCTGCTTCCAGCTCCGCTACAGTCTTCGGCTTCACAGGGGCTCCTTGGGGAATGTTATTTGGTGGAGGTGCTGGAAAAATCACCTTGCCATCCTAATAACAGATATTTACTGTTAACTCTGACATACTAGCTGCTTTATAGATAGAAGAGTCTACTGTTCTTAATTCTGTAACTCTGTGAAGGCTGAACGACTCAGAGCCATGACACAGAAGTATTTTCCGTTTTCTACATTAGAAGTTTACAAAGCTGAAGGAGTAGCACATCCTGACTAAATTAACCACACTGGTTCAAATATTTTTTAACACCCTTTAGTAATGGCGTCCATGGACGCCAGATGGACGCAAAGCTTAGGTCTTGAAAGCAGTAACCAAAACAAAGTGGGAAAGCTCCTTAAATGGAAAACTCTTAACCAAAATAAAATGAAGTCTTGAAAACAGCAAATTCTGCTACAGATCAGGACTGTAATCACAGTCTCCCTAGAGCTCAGGAATGTCTCATACACACGTCTTACATTTCTTCCTGTTCTCAGGTCCTTGGAAGAGCAATTATTGAAGTTGTCAGATCTAAAAGCTGTATACATTCCCTCAGTGGTCTGACAATTGACAGCAACATAAGCTTCTTCTAAAGCAGATATTTATATACAAGGCAAAAATCTTGTAATCTTATCTAGAAAAACTCAACAGAAATGGATACCTCTTACCCACCTAACAGAGCTTAATGTGTTCTGCATACCATAAGTAGAGCCCATGTGCAGTTTTTACTATTTCCTAGTTGAGCTGAGAGTATCCTGAATATTCAAGTTCCTTTGGGTTTTTGGTTTATTGAGGTTTTTCCTGATACGTATTCTGTTTTTTTTGATTGTTTGTTTTAATTCTGAAGTTATATGAAGAAAATACATGTATTTAAGAAAAAAAGTTTTCTGGTCCTGTAGTAATGTTATAAAAATGTTTTAAATAATTATGTTTTTTAACCACACGAAAACAACACGCAAATTTAACAGTCTTCCTATTTTCCAACAGTAGATTAATTAGATATCTGCTTAAACAAGAAAAGAAGCAAAGAGGTTTCCCTTCACAAAAAAAGACAAGAGGAATATTCAACTGAATACAAATATGACTACCTATGCTGTCCAGCAAACCACCTCCGAGAGCTGTCAGTATGTATTATCTCTGAATGCATTCTAAGGAGACAGATAAACGCAAAAATACATATTCATAAGCTAAAATCGGAACGTTTACTGACTTACCTTCATTACTACAGTGCCTCTAATTACATGATCCAGAGTACCATAATCAAACTGATCTTTTGGATCAAAGTAGAAGTTCTCTTTGTCAGGACTAATAGCCTTTAGTAGTTTGATAATATTATTGGAATACAGAGTACTGGCCTGAGTAGCCATTCTGCTCGGTAAGTCTGTGTAGCCAATGTGTGTAACACCCTGAAAGAGATTCAAGTAAAATACCAAGGACTAGTTTAGTCTCTAAAGCAGCAGTATCTCTTCCAACACAGCCTTCTGGATATACATATCCACAGTTTCATTTCTTCTGCATTATTTACAGATCTAACATAATTAGTTTAACGAGAGTTACTTAGACAATTCAACGTGATTAAATCCAACACATTAAATGCTATAAGCAACAAGCCTTCAAAGAGAGGAGGACATATTGGTGGAAGAGCTTATCTTCTCCCTATTCCTACCATTCTTTGCTTCTTAAATCAACCTGATAACAGATTAATCCTACCCAACATTTGGCGTTATCTCAGTCCTTCTTGAAGGCACACATTGGAGGCAATTTTATAGCTAACAAAGAGGCAAAAGGAGCTCTCTTAGAGCTACTAAACTGTACAGGAAACATGCTTAAGGTTGCATTTATGTAAGTGCGCAGTGTATCCACAACTATTTAAGAGCAAAGCTGAGTATATTTGGCTGTCAGGCTCTTGAGCTTTTGGAAGATATGGAGAATGGAAGCTAGCATAAATCCCTCATGCTCAAGCAGATACATCTTAAAACACTGCTTGTACAAGCTACAGCTAAGATCCACACATACTTCCAAGAATACTAGCTACTCGATGCAATGCTCTGCACGTTGCTTGTAGTTCTGCACTGCTGCTCTTTTCCATAGCTCAGTGCTAGTGTACTATACTTCTGATTAAAAGTGCCCCATATAAATTCTTCATGCAAGTATCTGTTTATTTCTATCCTACACACTGCAAATTCACTTTTTAAGCAACAACTTCAAAAGTCATAGAAAATCAAAAGCTAATACAATGTGTTACTCATGTGATACCCATACAGGCCTGTACAGATATAGCACAACAGTAACAGTATTATGCCTTTATATTACCAAATAACAAACTTGGAAGTGTGCTATTTTCAACCTTAACACGCATATATTTGTAGATTTCTTGTATAAATTAAACAACAAAAAAGAAAAAAAACGTATGAATAGAAAACATGCACTCAGAGGGCAAAGAATATTGGAGCTAAACAAAAAAAAAAAGTAGTTAATTCAGTCTAGGTCAAAATTAATTTAATGCTACTTCTAGTTTGGGTAACAAGTGGTTCGGATACTCTAAGAGAGATACATTCAAGCTGGTGAGACTTCCTGAAGCTTAAATTACATTAAGCTAAGCCAGAGACTGCATTGTTATAAACACTGACATAGTCTGAATCTGTTTAGCTGTACCAGTTACAACCTTAGTTACAGAAAGTAATAAACAAGTCAAAGAAGCTATTGCCATTGCTCTAGGTAGATGAAGACAAAAGATAACTGACCACACTCTCAGATAAGCAGAGACAAATCACTGGTCTTGGAAAACTAACACTTCTTTACTTACCAGCCTAATTACTACTACACAACTGTATTTGTTTCTTTAAAAATCTTCAAATTATTAAAGAAATAGATGATTCACAATCAACTGCAAGCATAAAGGACTATTTAAGTCTAAACAGAAAAAGCAGCTACTCATTTTCAGCATACACTTCATCAAATAGGACAAATGTGAATTTACGCAACAGAGAATGATGTGCACGAGATGCTCACCTTATGAACATACAGTTCTCCAGGCTTTGTTGTCTCAATATTTCCCCCAGCTTCTGCAGCTAAATCCACAACAACTGAACCTTCTTTCATAGATTCAATCATATCTTTCTTAAACAAGACAGGAGCTTTTTTACCTGACGAGATGGCAAGTAAATAAAAAAAATACAGCTTTTATTTGTAAAGCTCAGGAGGCAGGTTCTCCTGTGCTATCTCTATAAACTTGAGTACCTAGGATGAAATGTCAGAAGATTTGTTTATATAAATATCTTGCTACCAAGCATATAAATAAAGTAAGTGTACATGGGCAGCATGACAATAAAGCTGCAAAGTCCAATTTTGTCCTCAGTGAACAGACAACATCCAATCCTACAATTCAAGTCAGAGGGTGGAAAGGGAGGGGAGGAAATAATACATCATAAGCTATTAAAAGACTGACATTACATAATGTAGAGCACTGAAACCTAAGCACTGTCTCACTGCATTTTAATCACAAAAGACACTGCTGCTTGAACTGAACTTGTTTCAGTGCACAGAAGCAGGTGAGATGTAGTAAACAAGAGAATATTTTCTCCTTACATTTTTACTATCTACTCCCTACGAATAAGAAAATACGGTGTTGAGTCAAAGAAGAGTAGGGAAAAAATAATTTCTTTAAACACAGATATTCATCAGAGAAAAGATACGTGTTCACACAGAGAATATATAACTCTTCCATACCTGGAATAAGTGCTGTAGTGATGATAATATCAACATCTTGGCACTGTTTGGCAAAGAGTTTCATTTCAGCTTCAATAAACTCTTTAGACATTTCTTTTGCATAACCACCCTGACCCTCTCCAGATTCCTTTATGTCTACTTCCAAGGGCTCAGCACCAAGAGACTTAAACTGTTCCAGAGCTGCAGCCCTAAGAAGAAAAAATTGAGAGGGAAGAGGAAAAAATATATATATATAATATATATATAACATAAAAACGGAAATGCATTTTTAGAAGTAGCTCAATCCACCGTGACTTTTCTGATCTGTTTCATATTAGAGTTCAGTCAAGAAATCTAAAGCTTATTTTAGGTCATTTGCATCAGTAAATTTAGAGCCCTAATGATGACTCTTGGATGAGGAATGAAGGCAGTCAAACAGGCAGGCTTTCTGTACTACCAGTAGAGTTCTCCAAAAATAGAATCAGAGCTGGGAACTTAACTGTTGACTGCATCTGTTCACTCATTTCTCTTGCCTCAATTGTACCAGCCTATAGCCCAAAGTTAGATGTGTAAGATAGGTGACATACATTCCATAGCTCGTGACTCTGTATTTAATCTGTGAAGGGGAAAATACCAGAAAGTCTGTTTTTCACAGGCAGAATTGTTTTCAAGAGTTATCCCATACACCTGTAATTTGCGTTACATTACATGATAGCCCTTATCATTTTCATAAAGCAACAATTTTTGATTCATAAGGTGATGAATGATTTAATGAGATCTTTGAAAGTTTTGCTTTTTGAGGGAATAAAAAGATTAAGAAACAATGTAGGAATAAAAAATGCTAGGAAAGGAATTCTGATTTAACACAGAACAAGTGCTTCCACTTAATACCGCTTCAAAATACTTTATCTTAGAATAATTTTAGATTACTATTACTATTCTCACACACTCACCTGGTATCAAAACCACGAACCACTGCACCCATTGATTTAGCTGCTCCTGCAGAAGCCAGGCCAGCAACTCCTCCTCCAATGATCAAGACCTAGAATGACAACATCATCCAGATTAAAGCAAAAGCTAGAAGTAGAGCTGGTTAGAAAAGTAGCAACAATATGCCACTTTCACAACAACAGATAAACTCTATTACACACAGTCATTCCAAGGATTTACCTTATGACATAGAACCAAGAACTGCTTCAGTAATGTTGCCCTGTAAATGTTAACACTTTAAAAGATTTAACACCTAGCTTCATCTATCTGGGAGCCAACTCATTTGTGGCTAATAATTCATGTAACTAGACACAGGTTTCCCCTCATCCCTCCTCTTTTTTAAGTTTTTTAATTTCGTGTATCTTCATCCCACAATCTACCTACAATTCCACTGAAACTGGAATTTGGGCAAAGACTTCAGCACACCAAAAATCTCAACATCTCTGATTTTTCCTAACTGCTTCCTTGCCTTTCCCAGTCTGTTAAAGAAAAAAAAAAAAGAAAACAACAACAACTACAACAACAAAAAAAACATGTACATCTAGTCTGAAGTTCAAAACTAAGCAAATGTGAATAAAATTTGAATTATTCTATCCTTTCCCCCCAAAAAACCACTATAATCAGTCAGCAAAAACTTATATGGAAATAGTAACACAGGCTTCTGAAGTTTCTACAGTTAGTCTCAAAGCAAGAAAAAAGCCTTTCACAATTTTCAGCAGTGGTTAACTGTGTTCACAAACTTACTTATTATTCTGGAGCAGCATCTGCACATACCTTGGCTGGAGGAACTTTACCAGCAGCTGTGATCTGACCCGTGAAAAACCGACCAAAGTGATTTGCTGCCAATACAACAGCTTTGTAACTGTTGAATAAGGAAGAACATATTTCAGTATTTTCTCAGGCTAACTACAATTCCATTCAAAACAGCCATCAAAAGGACATACATTTGCCTACAGCATGCACAGAATGAAGAAAGTTTACTACTTTGCAGAAAGCTCACTTAAGCAAGCAAGCACACATTCAGAAAAAAGATGATCTAACTCTTTGGATATACACGGCTTAGGGCAAAGTGCTTAACCTTGCTATTTCTTTCACCACATCTGCTTTTATAGCCGTCCTGGAATGGGTGACTGGACACCAAGTTAACATCAGCAGAGTTACCTGAAAATACACATCATTCTGCAATTATGTCTTCTATTAACAACAGTAACAACAACAACCAAAAAAAAACGTATCATACCCAGCAATATTCGCCATGGAGCTAAGTGCATCATATCCCTGAGCAATGGTGACCCGTGGAACTTGATCCATAGCCAAGACAGTAGTTCTTTTTTCTGCAAGTTTTTTCAGGAGGTCTGGATTTTGTGCTGGGTAGATAAAACTAATCAGGGTAGGTGCTGTCTTAAAAAGGTCTGCCTCGTGTACACCTAAGGCTGGATTATGCATAGGAGCCCTCACCTGAAAAAAGAGAGAAGTTTCCAAATTAATCAGTTGAAATACATCAGTGCACAATTCACTTCCTTTCTTCTAGCTTGCAGTTTGTTCATTCCTGTCCACAATGTACACAAGGAGGGAAGTATATCAAAGACTGTTTACACAACTAATCTGAGTAACTGTACTTATTAGCTGCAGTACATTTAGTGGGAACATGAGAATTTAATGAGGTTTGACAAGGCAATCCCAGATATGAGTAACAACTAGGAGAACTCATTGACAGCAACACTGCAGAGAAGGACTTGCTTGTCCTAACGAACTAAAAGCCGGACATGAGCCAGCACTGTGCTCTTCCAGGCATGGATACAGCAGGCCTTCTGGGCTGCATCAAAGGAGGAATGGTCAGCAGGGAGAGGAAAATGATTGCCCCCCTTCTGCTCTGTCCTTGTGAGGCTCCATCTGAAGTACTGCATCCAAGTCTCAGGCCCAAGTACAGGAACGACGCAGAGCAGTTAGAGTGGGTCTAGAAGGGGGCCATGAAGACGGCCAAATGGCTGGAGCATCTTTCCTACAAAGACAGGTTGATGGAGTTGCACATATTTAGCTTGGAGAAGAGAAGGTTCCAGGGAGACCTCACTGCAGCCTTCCAGCACTTGAGGGGAGCTTACAAGCAGGAGGGGACTGATTTTTCACACAGTCTGATAGTAACAGGACAATGAAAAATGGCTAAAAACTGAAAGAGGAGAGACTTAGGTTAGATGATGTTAGGAAGACATTTCTTACTCAGAGGGTGATGAGGTGCTAGAACTGGTTGCCCAGAGAAGCTGTGTGTGCCCCATGTCTGAAGGAGCTCAAGGCTAGGTTCGCTGCAGCTCTGGGCAACCTTATCCGGTGGGTGGCAGCCCTGCCTATGGCAGGGGGTTGGAACTAGATGACCTTGAAGATCCCCTCAATCTAAGCCATTCTGTGACTTATTAGAATTAGCTTCAGGCAAATGGATGATAGAGCAATAAAAGTCAGGACATACTTCCAAAAATCAATGCACCCATTGCTTCTAACCAGCAATTACACACAGCTGTTATAAAAACAGCCATTTTCAAACAAAATTTCTAAATATAGGTTTTAATTAAGCTCAACCGCTATTCTGAACTGGTCACTAACATATTTTGCAATGCATTATCGGATACAGGGAATCTCAAGCATGAAATCCAGCAGATAATTACCTTGATCTGTTTATATTTAATTACCACTTATGTTTAATTTACCACTTTTCTTTATAAACAAACCTACTGAGAAACACCGTATTCATCCCTGACAGTACAACCTCAAATACAACTTTAAAGGAAGCCTCAGTGTGATTAAGATCTATTTGTCCTCTCAGGACTCTGCAAAACCTAACACATCTGAAGCAACTTTACTTTCAGCAGTATTCCTTGACACTCTAATTGGAAATAATTATGAAATACACTGCTTCTGAGCGATTGTTGGACTTAGACACCTGCATCTTCAAAATTCTAAGCAACTCTCTTTGAAGAGTAACTTGGAATTGTAGGTTGCTAATCTTAAAGCAGAAGAACCTTAAAACATGTATCTTGTCTGATTAGCATCTTGAACTAGTTAGCCTTTCTCTATAAAACACAAATCCCCCAAGTTAAAGCTTGGTAAGAAATTTTTCAATGCTGCTGTTGACCAATTTTGTATCGTAACTGTATAAGCGAGATATAGGGGCAGAATTAAATTAGAACTTAGAATAAACAAATAAAAAGACTTAGAAGGAGTATATATACTGAGCTTTCAGAAGACCATTAGAAAAGTTTGACCTGTGAGTTTCACAATACAAATGCAAGAAATATATAAACAAAGCACTTACTTTTACAATCACATCAGAGGCCAAGACTTCCTTAGTGCCCTGGATTTTTGCTCCAACTTCTCTGTAATGATCATCAGAAAATTTGGAGGCTTCTCCAGCACCAGACTCCACGACAACATTGAAGCCCTGCTTAATCAAGGCTTGAACTCCAGCCGGTGATAGAGCCACTCTCTTCTCATTCTCAAAAATCTCCTTGGGTACACCTACAGTCAGTTGTTTGTAAGGGATTCCTTTGAGAGTGGATAGGATAAGATAAGATAGTGTCAGCTGCACAGAAGATAACCAAATTGCTATTAATGGCATTCTTCACTGTTGTACAGAAACATGCAGACACATCACATTTAGTCAATCACTTCAGGGATGGCAAAAAAAAATTACTTTTTCTAGTGTTGCAGTTTACATTTCCTCAAATGACTGACTTTCTAAACATCCTTTTTATTTCAGGTACCAGCAAGTAAGTACAATCCACCCAGTGCTAACAACAGTTTACTGTGGTTCAAAACCATCAGACTTCATACAGTTCTCCAATTACAGAACATGGGGTATCCTGGTGATAATTCATTCTAACCAGGCTAAGACAATGTGACTACAGAGGGTTTTAGAGGGTTTTTAACTTCACAGTGAAGAAGTAAACAAATGAGTTTAAGCTGAAATGCATTCTAATTAAACTTTTTTTAAACGTATACCAAAACCATCTTTCAGTTGTCTTTGGTCATTATTTACAAATGTGACAAGTATACCACAAACGATATTGAAAGGCTGATGTACAACTCTAAAAGTTGCTACAGAAAATTAAAAATGTGAATTTAGCAGTAGTTTAAGAACCATGGAATAACAGCCAACTGGTTTGTTCAACAGCATTTCTCTTCAATGTTATCTCCTTCTTTAAAGCTCTTGCAAGTTTTACTGAATATGATCAGAAAAGTGCAGAAGTTTCAATTTGCCGCTTTTAGCTTAAGGTTTCAAACTGCAAACATCTAACTTTGTTCATGAATAATCTGTACTCTCCCTCCCGACAGTTAAACTCCTCAGATCCCCATCAGTGGTTTATATACATTATTTATAAATACAGTCTCAGGCAGGATAATCAGATACCACACTGCATCATGTTTGTGTTAGATAGCATGCACCCAGGTCCTGCTATATAGCAGCTTTCACAAATATCTCAGAAGAATTTAAATCTAGATTCTGAGATTCATATAGAACAGGCCTACAGTGAATACACATTAATGAAAAGTAGCTTCAGCAACCTAAGCGGGCAGTCATACTAGAAGTCAAACATACAAGACTCAAATTACAAATACACTTTTAAATTGGCCACCAATACTCTGCATGTTATCACATCAATTGTACCAGACAAGTAAGTAACATGTTGCACATTTTAGTAATGCTTGCTTTTTGCTTTTTTGTTTGAGATTGAAACAATCAAAACAAAATCAAAACCACTTCATACTATGAGAACATTGAGGAAATTGATTATGTTTCTGATTCTAAACCTATCAGTGAAATATAACTAGGACTGCAAAACGCTTAAAGTTTAATCTAAAAATGTCAGTTGTTAAAAATTCTCAAAATAGTCTCAATTTGTAACATTTTGAAAATACTGAGTTATCTAAGCAAGAATTTTTAGCAATTATCTGTACTTCTCATCCATTAGGAAAAAAAAACTAACAACTGAATATAATCAATAAGATTACAACATGAAAGACAACCATATAGCAACCTGCTTTACTTCCTATTTTTATTTTTTTATTTTTCTCTATAAATTAAACTAATGGTAAATATCTAAATGACATGCGTTTTGATATTTAATATATTACCTATCTGTATTTTGGTGGAGAACAATTATTCAAATTACAAGGCAAACCGAATTGAAAGAATAAGCTTTAATGGAACATAAGTCATAGCAAGTGTGAGAACACACATTTCAAGCAACAGACCCAAAGTGATTGACAGCAATGCTGACATCTGAACGCCATCATGTAATAAGGGGCATCTCAATCACTGCCTCACTGGCCACTTGAAAGATAAAGTAACTGCTGCTGTGATTTATACAAATTACTCTTGCTCTCTGAAGAGACCTTTTCCCTCATCTCTTTTCCTCAGTATTCAACAGTTAAAAGCCTTGCTTATGATTTTCACTAAATCATCTTAACGAGTGAACTCTCGTCTTTTAAAAAGCAGAAATGAAACTACTGAAATTTGCTGAAATACCAGAAAAAAAAAATCATAATTTCAGAAAATAAATAGCTCCAGGACTGAAGGCAAAAAGCTTTTCAAGAAGCACCGAGAATATATGAACTAAAATGTTACCTTTCCTTTCACCTTTTTTAAGTTTTGCAGTGAACAAATACACATTAAGGAATAAATTAATAACAGCATACAGAGAACAGAAGGATGGTTATAAAATTTAAAGGCACACAGATATTTAATAAAAGCTTATACACTTCTCAAAAATGTGTATACATATTTCTTAGCTGCTAAGACCCAAGGCTGAATGAGAAGTTAAACTTACATTCTATTTTTGTTCACTTGTTTTTGTGTGGAATAGCAGAGCAGAAAAGCAAATGGCTCAGAAGGATGGGACACAAATAAGTACTCTGAGACAAATTTCTCATTTCCTCCTTTAACATTATATTGAGTTGCATCCAGTAAGCACAGGTAAAGATTTTTCACAGAGAGAACATTTGCACCCTCTCCATTAAGAACAATCACAGACCAGCACTGAGGACTACATCCTCCTCCAGTCCTTTCAGAGACAAACATCCAATAAGTGTCATTCTTCTGTCCCCTTTTCTACTCTGTCTCACTACCAAATATCTAGCAACCAGAACACGAGTGAAAAATGAACCAAACAGATGTCAGTTTGCTTTATCTACAGAAGGAATAGGATACTTTTCGAAAAGATTCCTCTGATCTACTACATCATTGAACAACAAAAACGAGCAGACGTCTACAAATGCAAAGCAAAGATCTGTTAAATCTTCAGGTGAAGAAATGATGAATAAAATATCTGAAGGAATCCCGACTATCAACACAAAACACAGATTTGAATTTAGCAGTTTCATTTAAGTCATTAGATCCAAAAGGCTGAAATCTGCAATTATAAACTTAGGATCTTGATTTAGTTTTCACCTCAAGAAATTACATCTGTTATCTTTGTCGGGGATTAAAGCTGAATGAACGAAGCTTCCAAGTTTCCAGGCCTCTACATGAGATAACCTTTTTAAGAGCCATTTTAAATATGTTTTAGTAACTTACTGCTTTATGACACCCATAACATTTTCCAAAGACAAATGGTGTTACACATTCCTTGACCAGTTTTTGAGTCGTATAAAAATTATGAATTTGTTGTTAACTGAGTAAGAGATGCACCGTACTTTTTCTGATACGAAGAATCTATGCAAAAATGATGTTGCCAATTTCAAAAGTAGAATCATTAACTTTCACAGGCCTTAGAAACTTAGTATCCCATATATGTATTAGAATTTAAGAAAATTAACAAGAATTAAGTAATTTTAAATAAGTCACTCATTATTATGCCTTCTCAACCTTTCAGTATAATCTCCACTGAGTAAAGAGAAGAGGTGCAAAGCATAGATTCAAACTTTGGGTAAATAAAATCTAGATCTCCAAGCTTCAAATGACAAACAATTAAGAAGAATTATAAAAGAACCTTCTCCACTTAGATTATTCCATATCCAAATCAAGTGTTAAAAGAACATCCCAAATTAAAACTATCAAGAAAGTTCAGAATATTTTATGAAGAAAACGAAAGAAAAATACTTTTTTTTTTTTTTTTTTTTTTTAAATCTCCATAACCTGATTTCAGGAAGTAGCATGTAGGAAAACAGGATCAACAAATATCAGAGACTGTCCCAGAGAAATGAGAAAGGAGAAATAAGCTACATTTTCTGAGAGAGTAAAATGGGATATGAAACCTGCCTAATTGGTACGTTTACTCCCCCATCAGCTTTAAACAAACCATCTCACCTGTTCTGAAGATGAGGACAAATTCCGAAGAACAGCAATATGATGTAGGCAAAAAAAAAAAAAAAAAGAATGATACAGAAGATTAAACAAACACTTGAGCCCTGTTCTTACACAAGTAACCAGACTTTAAAAAAAATGTTAGGAGAATGTATGTGGTTTACGAATAATGTGCACCTTATCTATAGAATTAATAATGAACTGTTGTGGGTTAAAAAGAGATATGCAAGATTTAGAAAAAATAGAAAATTTTAAGAAGGAAACATCAAAATAGAAAGGACATCAATAATCCCAAGATAGATAGGGTGAAAGTCACAGATTTGTGGACAAACCAATCTGGAAGTACAAGAAATCTCAGAGCCAATTACTCCATAAACACCTATTACCAGGGTTTGGAAAAGTTCTGCATCTGTTTCTGAAGCATCTGATGCTGGCAACTGGAATATTTGCTTACTCCTGCATTAAAATTCCTAGTTTCCAAGAAAGAAAGAAAATAGTAGCAAAGTAAATAACAATAAGAGACATATCCATTCTCCAAATCTACCATTCAACTGACTTCATATCCCTTCATTCCACATACAGCTGTTAACCCTGTATATAAGATATTCAGGACAAAATGAAAGCATAATTGAAAGACTGCAATGAATAGCTACAGGCTCAGTAAGAATTAGTGTGCTATTCTTTTACAAGAACATATCATACTTAATATTACATCAATTTTCCCAAGTGTCAGCTTAAGCAAACGTAATTTCTAAAACTAAGAAAAAAATGTAGTTATTTCATATGCTACTGGAGTTTGTTTCAAAAGCAAATAGAAGTTTACACAGGCTACATTATTGCTGGTCGTCTGTCATTCAATTACTGTTTTATCCTTGATTTGCCCTCTACTGAATGACGAATCTCATGTTACCAAAATGAAACATAAGGACAGCTTAATTATCAACCAGAAGACTTATCAACCCTCATAATTCTCAGCATTAAACAACTCCATTGAAATATTATAAACAGTACACAATGAAGGCTTCTACAAGAGGTCAAAAATGACAGCACTGAGTGTTTAAACATACTACACCATTAGATTTCTCACTCCATTTTATGAAATCAATTCCTAAAAACAAGAAAAAAACCCGTAGACACACTCAAAAAAACTGAAGAGATATTTCAATTTCACAACCAAATTTGTGGTCAAAGTCATCACAAAACAAGAGCCCTTTCCTGAGACATTTGAGAAAGAACTGTGAACCTCATTCCCTACATCCCAGGTTAATATGCTCAACGAAGGGACAATTTACAATCGTAAGATGGACAGACACATCTCACATTTAAATACTTAATTTGGGGTGGGGGGCGAGGGGAAAGAAGCATCACAAATTAATGGGATATAATCCTATGTTCTAATCAGTTTCGATAGATTCCAGATTGCTACACTGTCAGTCAGATGGAAAAAAAAAATTACCACACAACTTTAATAAAAAGGTATGCGATACTGACTATCAGGAGTTGACAGAATAAACAAACAATCTTCTCTCAACACATTTTTTTCAGAAGCCCCAAACACCATGTCACTGATTTAAAAGGACTCCAAAACACAATACCCACTGTCAGAATTGGTAGAAATCTGAGTTCTATGGTATGTTCTTACAGCCTTCGTTGTCAAAACAGAAAACATCTCTACTTTTCTATGCCTCCAGAAGACCTGCTAATGTAGCACCTATGGTGCACTGCATGCACAATCAGCCTAGCTCTCCACCTTATCTGTCTCAGACCGAGGACTCTGGACTAGCAATGAAGCAGGTTTCCTATTTTCTTTCAGGGATACATGACCTATACAAGATAATGGTCAAAAATACAATTAAAGCACTCTTACATAACCTCCAGTCTTCTGCCTGTCAGACTACATATAGTGTAGGACAGAAAAAAAAGAAGAAATAGATTTTCATACACCAGGCTCACATCAAAAACTAGAACCAAGGACTCCCCCTTCCTACCCTCCTTCTTCTTCTTTTCTGAAAACATCTGAACTTGTCCATTACCAATACTAAGTCATATTTATTTAATCTATTTAAACATACTAACAAACCCTAACCATAAAGATGCAGTCCAGAAATTCCTCAGGGTGCTGCAACATAAAACAGTTTCATGGAAAAAAAAAGACATTATTTTTCTTCAGATGTTATAACAACATCTGCATGCAGCTATGCTTTCAGGTGCCCCCTTTGTGAGGGATGTATTTCCCTCTACATTCACACAAAGAGCCACACTACCAAAACTCATGGGGAACTCAGGCTGGTAATAAAGAAATAATTTAATTGTGCTTGAGAGAAACATTGTGTCAGCAGAAGTTCTGACCACCTACCTCTTTGTATTTGAATCCACAGCACTCAAACTAAAGACAAACACCTTTGATATAAAGCCTTGTAAGCTAGCATAAAATTGAACTGCCAGCCACTGGCATGACTTAAATCTCCTTATTAAGGTTTTTCTATGCTAACATATCTGAACGAGTTTTAAGACAAGAGATTATTTGCAACAGCCATTTACCTGGCTTCGGGGCTGCCTGGGACCAGAGTCTCTGATGGGTTCCAAACATTCGCAAACATGGCATCTTTGTGGAGTGCACCTTGGGTGGCAGCACAGCACCGAGGACAGGCACGGAGCACCCAGTGACAGCAATACGCAGAAGGCTCGCCATGTCGCCCCGACCTCCCAGCTGACTCCTTGCCACTATGGAATCCCTGCCGCGCACGTGGAAACAAAGCGACAGTTAATAATGACAGGAGACCGAAGGTATGTAAACTCAGCAGCTGAAGTCTGGTTGACTGCCGCTCGCCATAAAGCAGTCATTTTTCTCTACCTTTTCTTGCCAGCTGGAACACAAAATCCACTTTTTCGAAGTGAGGTAACAGAGTAAAGCAGGGGAAGAGGAAGGAAGTAAAGCCATCGAGCTAAACAAGGACACGACAGAGCTGACCTTGCAGGCTGACCTACACGTTGGCACGCCGCGGCTCAGGACCGCATTCTCTTCAAACCATCGCTCTGAACAAGGAGTTCCGACCGCCCCCGGGGCCAGACCAAGCCGGGCCCAAGCCTGAGCCCCCGAAGGGCCGCAGCCCCCCGCGCAAGAGGCGCGCCCGACCCGGACAGGGCCGCGAACGGCGCTTCGCTCCCAGACCCACCGCGCGCCCTTAGGAAGGCAGCGAAGCACCGTCCTGCCGCCCCAGCGGCGCCTCCCGCCGACATTTATACCCTGCGGCCCCCGGCTGATCTCGGCCCAGCCGCTCGCTCCCCGCCGCGGTCTCGGCTCCCGCGCAGGGCGCACCCCCAAGCCCGCCAGTTGCCGCCTTCTCCCCGCGCCCGCCGCCCTTCCTCGGCTACGGAAGCGCACCGTCTCCCCCACCCCGCCCGCGTTCCTCGCGGGAACGAAGCGGAGCTCCCGCGGCGCCGCTCCCGGCCCCGGCTCCTCCCCTCCGCTCCGCACCCACCCGCCGTGCCGCCGGCGCCGGCCCCGCCGCGGCACTGACCGACCTTGGGGCGAGGCGGCGTGGCGGGCCCGGAGAAGGCGGAGCGGGGGCGGAGCGCGGATCGGTGGGACAACGCGGAAGGAGCGGGGGGAGCGCGGGAGCCGGTCACGCGGCGGCCCCAGCCTCGCGCGCGGACGGGGCGTGCGTCACGTGACCGCGCCGAAGTCGGGCGCGGGGTGGCAGTGAGGTGTTCCAGGGCGCGCGCACCGCCCCGCCCCGCCCCGCCCGGCTCTGAGGAGAAGCCCGCTGACGCGGAGGTGGCCCCGTGGCGGCCGTTGGCGCAGCCGTCGGGACGGCTGTTTTGAAACACGTTTCTGTGAAAAAATCCCTTCAGAGCTTATCTGACGTGCTGCTGCGCCCTCTGCGTCTTGGGCTCTGCTGACCGCGGCGGCAAGGTACCTCGCGGGCACTGTTTAAAGAGGCTGACGATTGCGGGGTAGTATTTGGGAATTAGAATTTTGGCTTTCGTTATTATTAGTTTTGGTTTGGTTTTTTGTGGTTTTTTTTTTTGTTGTTGTTTTGTTTTGTTTTTTAAGATTTCTGCTTTGGGAAGGAAAACTTGGATTCCCACTCATTCTGACGCAGATTTCGGTTGTGTGTCTGTAAAGGAAAGATGAGCCTGGGATCACATTCCGCTTTGCAGTGTAAGTAGCTGCCAAACGCTCCTCATAGTAAAGTGAAGGGAGTATCTGTTAAGAATCACGTTTGTTACCAAAGGTGAAAAGCTGTCTGACATAGTAACGATAACCCGAGGAATTAATTCCTCACTGATACATATCTTAATTCGTGAGATTTGCTTTACTGAAAGATTGGTGCATTGAACAGTGGTGGTGCCTGTACTATTATGTTTCTTAAAGCCTCTGCATTCTGAAACCAAAGATTGAGAGTCTCAACTTTCTCTTTTCGCATTAATGTAAGGTTTTATCTCTTCCCAATAGGACAGATTTCCAGCTGTGACCAGAGGTCACACACAGGCCTTAAAACCGGACTGAAAAACAAACAAATAACAACAATAACAAAAGCAAACAAAAAAAAACCCCGAAAGCACTGAATAAATGTAGTTGTTTTAGTAGCTAATTTCTGTAAGAGTTTGGCAATCCTGCTCATGTCTGTTTTTGTCAGTCATTTACGAAAATGAAGTCTAATGCTTTGAAAACTCATCAAAACTTCCAATGTTTGTTCTGGTTTCAGTCATTCAGTGTAAATTGATTTCTTTGTCAGACTTCGCTTTCAGCAGTAGTTGCATAGGATCAGTTTTCCCAAGTACCCAGTTAGTTCTAAATGTGTCACCTTTAGTATCTGGCCAAGTTTGTCTCAACAAAAATCAGTCCAACACATACCTTGGGGAAATAATACATCCTAACTGTGCTTTACACTCTATAACCTACATTTAAAATAGTAAGGTGTAACAATAAATAGGGACATCCTTCTGAGATGTCACAGTAATTGTATTTTGAATACAGGACAGTACTGTTTTGATTTCTTGCAGGTTTTCATACGGACTCGCAAGTTTTTCATCTTCATGAATCATCACCTGAGCTGGAACCAGCACGCGAACCTTTGGATTGCGCTTTGGAAACACCAGGTGGGAAGGTCAGGGTCGGGCTGTTCTGGGAGCCAAACTACAAACACTGTCAGCAGCAGCATATGCTGGACAGCCCAGTGCACAGTTCTCTCCCTGAGTGCAAAACTCAGAGCAAACAGAGCAGGACTCTGAACAAAAATAGGTGAATTAAGTTGTGAAGGGGTGTGTGAATTGAACCATTTGCAGTTAATGAGATAATATAAGAAAAATGCATTTCACAGCCTGTCTTGTAGAGTGAGTTCTTACTGGTATTGAAGGCTGTAAAACTAAACTTGTTTGTTGTCACATCTGATGTATAAATTATACACGAAAATTCACCATTCACCAACATGGTTTTATTGTCACACTGGAGGCCTAACTGTGTCGGCTAAATTTTACCTTCTAGTTCAGCCTGCAGCTTTTCCCCATGCCACAGTTTTTGAGGAAAACAGCCGTCTGTTCGGGTGGTGGTGTGACGTTTCAAATGAGGTGCTTGCAGGTGCAGTTTGCTGTCGTACTGCCTCACGCTGCGCCCGTAGGAATCGATAATTTCTGAATCGAGATTTCTGAAGCGCTGCCGGAGCGCTCCGTGCAGGCCGCTAGGACGGTAAACCCGCGCTTGTCGGCCGCCGGCGGTCAGCCTCGCGCTGGGCCGGGTGCCCGCCCAACGCCACAGAGCTGTGTCGGGCGAGGCGGCCGGCCGCCAAGCGGCGCCATTCTCGGCGCGCTGCCATCTGCTGCGGGGCGGCGCCGCGGCGGCGCCGGGGTCGCTATGGCGACGTGCGGCCTGCTGGCGGCCGGCAGGGGGCGTTGCGGGCGGGGTGAAACTGAAAGTGGAGGGCTTGGGCCGTGGCTAGGCGGGACCCGGCGCCGCGCCGCTCCGGCTCGCATCCCCCGCCCCATTCGAAGCGCTTGAGCCTTCCGGGCCGAGCATGGCTGAGAATTTTGACCGAGCTCCCGGTGCCGGTCGAGGTCGGGGCCGCGGAGGCGGCGTTCTCGCTGGCGCGTCGGAGAGCGGCGGCGGGGCCTGCCCCGGAGGCGGCGGTTCGCACGGCCCCTGCGCGGTCGATCAGCAGCAGAACAAAATGAGCGGCTTCCTCCCCCAGCAGGAGCCCCTGCGGCCTCCGAGGACGGCGCCGCTGGGCACTGGAAGCGCAGGTACCGGGCCGCCACGCGACGGGCCCCCGCCCCGGACCTCGGCGCCGCGGGTGCCGAGAGGGCCGCGCTCGCCCCTCTTCCCCGTCCTTCCCCGTCCCGCCGAGACCGGGGCTCGGCCGGGAGGACGGCGCGGCCTGACGGGATTGAGGGCCTGCGTTCCGCGGCCCGTGCTCCTGGCGGGTCCTGGCCGGGAGGGGGCCAGGTCCCTGTACCTCTCGCTCCTGTCGCGTTTCTGCGTTATGGGCCTGCACCCGGGGAAAGGCGTAATGCTGCATCGTAGCCTCAGCGCGATGCCCCTGCCCCCCTTTTGTGCGCGCACATCTGTGCGTGCGTGTTATCCGTCTATTAATCCGACCGCAGATGGTCTCATCCTTCCTTGCGTTGAAGAAGTCTTAACTCCGGCCTACAGGTTTGAGAAAACATAAACCCAAGGCAAATGCAGCCCGAGGCGTTGTTGATTGGTTAATTTTTAAGGTCCAGGTATCAGCTTCCCTTTTCAATAAATTTAGGAGCTACTCTAATTTGCAGATTTGGAAATATGCAAAAATACGGTTTTAAAAATATTATTTTGATACTTTAATGCTTGGGGGTTTTTTTTGTTTGTTTTTTCAAATTATATACAAGAAGGACATAATAGCTTTGAGGAATATGTTAAAAATTAGTGTTATCTGCTGTTTATTGATCTTTGAAATCTTTCTTTTGCATTTAAAATCTTTGAAAAATCCACAAAGAAAGCAGGCATACCAGAAGTAGATTTACTGGTTTCTCATTAGTCCTTAGAAAATGTGTTTGCGAGGGAGGGAGTTGTCCTTCTTTTTCTTTTCTCTTCTGTCCTTTTCTCTTCTGTCCTTTTCTCTTCTGTCCTTTTCTCTTCTGTCCTTTTCTGTCCTTTTTTTTGTCGCTGTCATGTGAAGTCAGAGTGTAATGTGGAAAGGCATCAGAATTTCCAAAATTGAAAACTTTACCTATATTTCAGAGAAGCAATAAAAATATCTAAATAAGATAGAGTACATACTTTCAAGCATACTTAAAGTAAAAGTGTATTTAAGGTCAAAAAAGTTGCATATTACATGAGAGCACATAGCAATCAAGCAATGTCTAAGAGAAGCTGTTAACAAAACCTTTCCAGAGCACCTGCAGCAGACAAGAATTCCATCTGGATCACGAATTTCACTTCCTACTGCTGGACCAGAAGTTGCAAAACCTCAGATGGCTGTGACTCCTGTGGTAATGTCAAAGTTGTCAGTTAAAGCACCTGAGTTTTATCCATCAGGATACAACCCAAACTTCAGTCAGAACTTTCCAGTAAGTGTTAATCTTCTGTTCTTAGCTTATTGCAATTTACTTCTATGCCTTCTTGAGATCTTCAAGGCTGTCTTCAATGTTTGCCTAAAAAATTCCTGAAATTCACATGATAACCTCCTGAGTCAAGGTAGTGATAATGATAGTGGGTGGGTATTATGGTGTACATGAGTTAGTGTGGGGTGTTTTTCTGAAGTTTGCAGTAGATAACCACATTCCTTGTTGATTACACCAGACATTGATTCCATAAACATCTGAATAAGCTATCTTTTCAGAGTCTGCCTGCGTTGCATTTATGTCTACAATGCTTTTTAAGAAAAAGTTTAGTTGTGCTTTTATGCAGATTTCTCAAGTTTTTGAAGCAAAGATGAAGGCTTAACTTAAACTTCAAAAATATACGAAAACAGTGATGTGATAATAAGCAACTACATTGAGATTAGATTTTGAATAATTAATAGAAAAAAAACTCAAGTTGGATACTAAACATAGAGGTGTTTTCAATTCTTTTTTTCTTATGAGCAAAATCACGTTGCTTGATATTACCTGCTTTGCCAGGTTACTGAATAAAGTGACTCTACTGGAGCTGATGGCCAATATACAACTGTTAGCAAAAAGCCAACGCAACACTCTTCAATTAATGGCTAAGACAGGAGAAAGAGTATTACTTTGCCCCAGTACATTACACGTTTTCTGTGAATACTACATTTCAGTTTCAAGATGCAGAACTGCCATTTAGATTGTCATGCATTTGCATGTGTATAATTGCTAACTCCTGGGGCCAGCAATGTTGCTTTTCAGCTATTCTGCAAAAGCATGTAAGCATGTGGGAGCTCCTCATTGCTATGTTGTAGGAATATATTATAAGTGATCCAGCTTTTAATAAAACCCTAATCAGTGTATACTGTGCATGGAATAGTGATCTTTCATACTGAATTAACTTCATAAACTCAGTTAATCTGCATTAACATGTAAGTTTAGAGTATCTTGTTTCTGCACAGGTTTTACTCGCACGTTTTAAAATCGGAATCAAAGTTTTGAGAAACTTTGATTTCTTTGACTTAGAATTAATGCAACTCAAATTACAAATCACCTTTGTAATGTTCCCAGGAGTTTCTAGACCAGAAAATTCACATTCCTCTTATAAAATACGCAGTGCTTTTGCTATTAAGCATTAACTTTCTTAAGAATAATCTGTTGGTTTATTGTGTTTTAGTAAATTATGGTAACAGCAATGTGTGTCTATATATAATTCAGCCATTTTGTTCATCTCCAGTTAGGCGATGCTTCTGTGCCCCTTCACCTCATACAAACAACTCAAATATGTGACCTTGTACATGCAACATTTCTTATACTTAATTTTTCACTAACTTTGTTGTAAGCTTGATATATGTATGTAATCTGAAGGAGAAAAGGCTTATTCCTAAAAAGTCTGAAGAGAAATCAAACTGATGATAAATTGTAAGTGTCTGAATGGAAATGTTGTGAGTACATGTTAGGTACGGGAAAATGGCATTTGGCCCAGTAATTGAAACAGCCTGAGAGCAGGTTTGGCTAATGGATCTTCCCTATAAACTTCCTGATTTTTAAATTTATGTAAATCAGAGGGTTATTTGCTGTCTGCCTTGCCTGTTCATTGTTAGTTCTTTAAGTTTATGAACTGACTCCTAGTAGAAGAGAGGCAAACTGCTGATTTTCGGATGAGTTGCACATCCTTTTTCATTGTGAATAATAACATAAAGAGAAGGAATTAGACTGAGAAATCACTGAAATTAATGGAAAGCTTCTATTTGACTTTCATGGCTTTGAATCATAAATTTGTAGCAAATGTGTAAATGTACAGCCTTCTGTTTGCCAGCTACTATTTAAAAATAGCCAAAAGGAATTTGCTTTATTTTCATTTAGTTGATATAGCGTGCTGTATTCCCTGTTAAACCTTAAAGTCTGCCAGTAAGAAATATGACTTAAATCTAGAAGTTACTGAACTAAATCTTCAGTTTTTAAAATATGCTATTACTAGTTAGTTACATTACAAAATACATTCTTCCTATACTATTGCTCTCATGTACTTGCACTGTAATCATCCCGTAACTGTATTAAAATGTTAAATTCATTTTTGAGTGAACAAAATTAGCAGTCTTCTGTTTCATCACTGAGAGCATAAACACTGGTTAAGTATTATTGTGCTTGCTCCTTCTTTCTTTAGGGAGCAGGTGTGTTTACTGTCTGCTTTTTAACTCAGTAACTGCAAATTAATGCAATACCACTTAAGAAGAAATTAAACAGAACTATTTATCTTTGATCCATTGCCAAAAAAATGCAGCTTCACTAGCTTTAGAAAATCAGTTTTCCTGGCCTAAGTTTATGCATAGGAATACTTTACTGCATTTATTATATTTCTGTATTTTCTCCCTCTCTTGCTTATTTTGGAGCACAGTGGCACTCTCTGTAAGTGCAAAATATTTTGTTTCCAATTTCCAGTTACTTTTCCTTCTACAGTTCATTTATCTGCAGCAGAGTATGCGTGCACAGGAAGAAAGGGTTTTGAGTCTCAATTAGGTAGTTCTATTTTTAGAAGGTATACTTACTCGTTAGCTTGTTGATCTTATATCCATTTTAGCAAACTGTGTAATTTGGTTGTTCTTTGTTTTGTGTTATTCTTTATTTCTTTTTTTAGTTTATTGGCATGCTTGTCTGAGAGACCCTAGTCTCTGTAAAAGCATGTTACTTAGTTCTTCTCATAGCACTACTGAAGTACTGATGTTTATGCTCTCTAAAAATATTTGTGAACCAGGTACTAAGAATTGTTACCCCGCATGCCAAGCATCAGGAGTTACTGGTAACTAAGGAGAGTATGGTTGCTTCTGAAGCTGGCAAGTGTAACAATTCTAGGTTCTTTTTAAATATTACATTTTTTCATTGCTATAGGATTCTTCCTTTGAAGATGGATATGGTGGCTATCTGACTTTGGCAGAATATGTACAAGGCTTCCTAAACCATCTCACTGAACACCCAGGTTGTTTTGAAACTGAAATAGAGCAGTTTGCTGAAACGCTGAATGGCTGGGTCATTACAGATGAAGCTTTGCAAGAGCTTGTTGATCTCATCTATCAGCAGGTAGCTTGTGTATTCTGTTTTATATCATGGATTGGATGCCTTTTGTTACTTAGTGTCCAAGATATGCATAAAAGTGTTATTTGTTATGTAATTGTATCTGTGTAGCATTTTAAAGATTTTGCTTGATACGCTGTAACGATAGCTCGAGTTATAATTAAACAACTGGAGCTGGAGCTCAGAAACATCTACATGGACACAGGCAGGTACTGAATGTTCTGGCCAAGGCTCTTCACACCCTCAGCAGCTGCAGCAGACTTCATTTCTTGCAGAAGACTCCTATTTTTTTTTGCTGTTGGAAAAGCTGATGCTTCAGGCAGCATGGATTTCCCTGGCTTGTGGCAGTAACATTTCCCTAATCATCACCAGACAGTTGTTGGTGGACTTGCCGTGCTTCTTCAATCTCCTCTTGCTTGCCAAGTCACTTGTGTCTGAAGCTCATTCATTAAGGTAGTGAGAGACTTTAGAAAATCTTGCTCTTGTCCTGTAGAAGCCACCCGTTAAAAGTATCTAAGCATTATGAAGAATATGAATTGTCCCCCTCTACTCTTGACTAATTGATAAGTTTACAATTTCTGAGTTGCCTTTATGGTGTATCCTTATCTTCTAGGTTACTTGCTAAATTGCAGTTGCAGTGCTTAATTAAAGGAGTCATCTTTGAGTTGCTGTAT
The DNA here is from genome assembly GCF_905368555.1 of Meleagris gallopavo. Classification (NCBI taxonomy): domain Eukaryota; kingdom Metazoa; phylum Chordata; class Aves; order Galliformes; family Phasianidae; genus Meleagris; species Meleagris gallopavo. The sequence continues at coordinate 13,989,356 of NC_139435.1, read as the reverse complement.
TTACATAGCAGGTATCAAAGTAAGTCTTAAGCCACGTCTGAGTAATATGTTTTGATTCTTTCCTACAGAATATATTCATAGAATTATAGAGTGCCCTGGGTCAAAAAGGACCACAAAGATCATTCAGCCCCCCTGCTATGTGCTAATGTGGGACACCAACCACCAGACCAGACTGCCAGAGCCACTTCCAGCCTGGCCTTGAATGCATCCAGGGATGGGGCATCCACAGCCTCCTTGGGCAACCTGTTCCAGTGTGTCACCACCATCTGAGTGAAAAATTTCCTCCTAATATCTAACCTACGTCTCCCATTTTAGTTTTAAACCATTCCCCCTTGTAGTATCAATGTCAACCCATGTAAACAGTTATTCCCTCTCCTGTTTACATGCTCCATTCAAGTATTGGAAGGCCACAATGAGATCTCCCTGGAGCCCTTCTTCTCCAAGCTAAATAAGCCCAGTTCCCTCAAGTTTTCCTCACAGGAGAGGTACTCCAGCCCTCTGATCATCTTAGTGGCCCTCCTCTGGACATGTTCCTAGACCTCCTCATCTTTCTTGTGCTTAGGGCCCCAGTCCTGGATGCAGTACTGCAGATGGGGCCTCACAAGAGCTGAGTAGAGGGGGACAATTAATATTCTTCATAATGCTTAGTTACTTTTAATTACTTGAAATCTTAAACAACTAACTAGTCACCTCTGTATATATCACCCTTCAGGAAATACACTTTTACTCACAGGCTTTGTTCACTGTTGGTCTAATAGTAACTAGGTCCAGTCCCATTAATGGCCATGGAAATGAGGACAGAGACCTTAAACTGAACTCTGCACTAATTGGGGAAGCCATTGGAGAGAACAGTTGAATCACTTGAATCCAAGCAAATGAACTGTTGTTCCTGTCATTTGGGCTTGCTACAGAGAATGTAGTCACACTGGGGCTTGCTATTAATTACACTGGGTGTCTCCCACTTCGCTGAGTTGATTGCTTTCAAACACTTGAAGAACATGAGCAACTCTTATATTCCTCATCTAAGTGCAGATACTTGCAGAATTTTTACTCTGAAATATTCTGGACTATGTAGAAGCTGCATGACTGGTTGGTTTTCATACAGGACTCAGTCTTGAGTTTTTTATTATCATACAGTTTTCTTATACAACTGCCAAATGAGTACTGTGTTTGGCAGTATCTTTTTCTCATCCTCTATTTGAGTACCTGGCTGACATTGAATAAACAACAAAAGTATTCAGTATAATTTTACTGAAAGAAAAAAAAAATTCATCTAAATAACAAACATTTGTATGCATTAAATAAACTGACTCACATTTAATGCAAACCTTTAATTTTGTCACCTCATCTCCTAGTTTAGAAGAGGTCTGGTATTGTGGTTGGCTGTTGCTTTGTCAACTGAAAATTGCTGAGTGTAACAATCTGAAACATAAGTTTATGTGGGAAGTGAAATTCATCCCAGTGTGTTTTTGTTTCATGTTTCGATACTAGTCCTAACTTATCGCAAAATTTTTATTACATTGCCAAAGTGCTTTTGTATGTATGTGCTTCAGTGATACTAATTAAATTCAGTTGAGAAGATCTGTAGATAGTAGATCTATTTAAGGAAAAGGCTAAAATGAAGGAAGAGGAAAGAAATCCTGTGCAGTTCTCCCTTCTTTTGAGGGTCAGGTATCTCAGGCAATCTATAAAGATTAATCATCTACTTCCCTCTGTTCTTCCTAATTCATTTACGTATATAACATTCCTTGTCATGTTGTACTCTTTCCCTAGGCATACTCTACTGCCAAATGTAGATTCTGGAACAGATAGCTCTGAAATTGCATTTGTGTGGGATTATTTTTGTTTAATCATTCCTTGCTCTTTGAAAAAGTGCATGTCCCTGAAGTAGTCTTAATGCCCTCTTTGGATTTATTTTACCTTTTTTTATAAACAGCTTGTAAGTAAGTTTTAGACACTTTCCGGAATAGGTTACAGTGGAAAACTAGAGTTGAATACTCATGGTGAAAAGCCACAGAATCATCTGTAGTGAATGTTTGTGTTCTGAAATGCACATAGCAAAGTGTTGAAAATTAATGCACCAAATAATAATAATTAATCTTCTCAGTGATCCAATCAACTGTTGTTAAACATCATTTTCTAAAATTATTTTAAAGGTATTTCCTAATAACCTAATCATTACCTGTACAAATAATTGTTTGTTCACTTTTATTTTGAAAGGCCACATCTGTTCCAAACTTTTCCTACACGGGAGCAAGGTTATGTAACTATTTGTCTCACTGTCTAACCATTAGTCCACAAAGTGGGAACTTCCGACAGTTGTTACTTAAAAGGTGAGTATCAGTGTGTCCTTTTAAGACCTATTACCTCCTGTGACTGAGTTATGTGTTGTCTTCTTTTGTATGTAATTCTTAAATTAGCATCCAAAGAAGTATGTATTTAAAATAGAAAGATTTTAAATTGAGAGCTATTGAGGCAGAGGTACATACTGGATATTGAATATATACACACTTTATTGTTTTAATACAAGAACAGGACTCAGTTCAGGTTCTCTTTTTTGAACTCAGTACCAAATTATAGAGTGAATTTGAAAGCTAGTCAACTTCAAAAGTATCCTAAAAATTTACGTAAGTATACCGACTTTCTTTGTCCTGTCCTTGTTCTTTGACTCTTACTGGGACTTGGTTTTTTTCCCTGAATTACTTAACTGGCTGAACTTGCTGTGTAAAGATTTTTCATTGATCATCTAAGTTGCTTTTGCTGTGTAAAGCTTGTTCATTGATCAGCTAGGTCACTTTACATACATTAAATAGATGCATAAAATGCAGAATGATCCGCAGTTTTCAGAAATCTGGGGGATTACAGTTCAATGATTAGACGTTGTAGATCACATGATGCAACATCTTTTAAGTGAATGTGTCTCCTTTAAAATCATAGTGTATGACATTTGAAGGATTAATACGTTTTACTTCAGGAGTGTTTAAAAATAATCCTTTTCTCTTTAAGGACTTCTGGCTTTTTAAGTATAAGGCTTAATTTAAAAGTTTCACTTAGTACATGGATATTTACAAGCAAAAGCATAGTAAGCTTTAAAGATCATCAAAATGAATTTCTTGAAATCGGGAGCAGTACCTTATGGAAAAGCTGAAAATACTTCGTTGTTGTCCTTGTTGCAAAGGAGATAACCTTTTCTTCCTGGTGACACTACAAATCATCATTTTTATCTTGTCTTAATTGAACAGTTTGAATTGTTTCTTAAATGAATAGTATAATGAAGGAAATCCCTGGTAATAGCGATTGTTGGTTTTAAAACCAACCCGGTGATAAAATTAGCACCCTAAAAATGCAAATTTGAGGTTGCTTATGCTTTTGCATCTACTATGGATGAAATTGGGATGGAGTGAGGATGAAAAGGCTAACTATATGAATACATATTCTCTTTCTCAGCCTAAATTTATACGTAAAATGTGATATCTCAACTCCTAAAATTGTTCAGTTTTCTCAAACATTTCCCAGTCCATTTCTTAATCTCAGTGCATAGGTATTGAGAATACATTGGAGGTTGTCATGTTTTCCTTTTATTCTGAACTGGTTTTAAGCTGCTGTGTAAACTAGTGCTATCCTTGACACGCTGATCAAAGACTAAAATATTGTGTCCTGCCGTATTACCTCTAGTTATAAATGCTATTAAATGTATTCAGCTTACACCAGCTATAACTAAGTTACGCATAGCTGTCATTTAAAATTGTGGCATAAAGAATTTATCAAGTAAGTGTAAAGGCATACATGGCAATGTGAGCACTACTAAAATGGCAAGAAGCATTTCAGTACCTCTTGTATTTCTGTTAACATTTAGATACCTGTGTTAAACTTGCATTCATATTGTATTAGGTGTATTTTTGTCTTCAATATCTCAGTGCTTGAAACCGCAATCACCTCATCATAGTTATTTACTGAGGACAAAAAAACCTTTTGCCTTTGTGAAGTCCTTTCATTTCCTTCAAAAATCATGCTTTCCAAGATTGAACATGGAACAGTTTTATCACAGTTCATAAGTTCTTACCACTTAGTACTAGATCAGTGGCACATTGTATGTGTTGGGGTGCTTACAGACAATAGTAATGTGATTTTGTTTAATGTTTTCAGGTGTCAAGCAGAGTTTGAAAACAGAGATGAAGCTGCAAAAGGAGATGAGGCTACTCAAAAACAATTTCATGCCTTTGTATTGTTCTTAGGTGAACTTTACCTTAACCTAGAGGTAGGAAGAAAGTTATTTTTCACATGGTTCTTCATTAATTTTTGTTGTGTTTAAGCAAATACTGAAATGAAAGGCATCGTTTGAAGTATTGTTTGTTGCTTTTTTATGTAGAAGTGAATAAGCCAAAAAATTTAGAACATTTTGTGTGACAAAGAAACAAGCAAAAATAGGCAGGATCATCGAAAGAAAAAAAGTGTATAAAGACACCTTTTTTAAAAAAAGCAAAAGAGTTCATTAAAAGAACCAACCATAGACTACCTTTCCTAAAACTTGTCTGATCTTACCCATTTTTTTGTTGGAAAATTTGGAATGAAGTTTTTTAATATTTTCTTTCCTTTTGCAAAGCCTTCAGATGTTAAAATCTATCAAAAGCAGATTCGGCCACTGGCTGGAGCTATTAAATGCTTGAAGAAGGGATGGGGATTTCAAAATGAGCAATTAGAAATGGAGAGCTTTATTGGGATTTCTTCTTAAGGTTTGAATCCTTGGCTTATCCATGAAGCACCTAGTCTTTTCTTTAGATCAGTTTTTTCTATCTGTAGTGCATACATTCATATTTTTTTGTACAAGAAAACCTTACTTGACTCTTACACCTGTGAGTTCAGCAAAGTCATCAGCTTCTGTAATATGCTTGACAGTTTTTTTGTTTTTTTTTTTTTTACTGGAGTATTTCAAAGATGATCTAATGAGATGCTATAAAAATGTTGTTCTATCACGAGGAAAGAAAACAATTCTTCAATTCTTCCATTTTTGTACACAAGTGGGCTTTGAAATATACTTCTTGCTTTCTGGAAGTAAAAAGGAATCTTTACAGGAAGTATGGGGGAAGAGGGAGCTGTCCAGTTTTGTGGAGTTACCCCCCCTTATTTTTAAACAATTTTCTATAATTTTAAAATACATGAAGAATGCCTTACAGAAGTAAGTTATTACAGCTGTAGGAAGAACCTGAGATTCCAAGAGTTTAGGATGATGCAGACTATTTGCCAAGCATCTTGCATTTTTTCTCATTAATTTAGTAACAAAAAAGAGAAAGCTAGAAATGCATTCTTATGCTTAGGTTAGATTTGTAAGAATATCTTTCAGTCTGTGTTCTAAAATAGTTGTGCTAGTTGGTGAATTCTTCCAACTGAAGAGTTAAACTACATTAATTACCAAGTAATTAACTGTGTTAATCACACAGCATTTAAGAGAGAAAATATAACTAATTTCTGAAACTTAAGTCTTTTAAATATTTTGTTAATGTCTTGCAGATTAAGGGAACAAGGGGACAGGTAACACGAGCCGAAATTCTTCAAGAAGGCCTTCGAGAATTACTAAATGCGCTTTTCTCTAATCCTGTGGACAGTAATTTGATATGTGCTGTGAAGCTGCTGAAGGTGAGAGTAGTTGTAAATGAAAAAAAAAAAAGAAATTTTGTAAGTAAGGACAAAATTCATCGGCACTGTTTCTTTATGTAATTGTGTATACATCATACTGTAGTTGAAATACAAATATTTGGATGCTTTGATTTTTCTTCATATGGGGTAAGTATATAGGGTGCATATAATGGGAAGTGAAGAGAACGACATCCGGTCATCTATGGTTCCTACTGTTGAATCCAAGTGGGGGGCTGGAATGGAGAGAGAGAGAAAGAGAGAGAGAGAGAGAGAGAGAGAGAGAGAGAAAATAGGAGAAAAAAAAAGCAGGGAAAGTGAAAGAAAAGTCAAGGGAAAACCTATGTCTTCATGCCAGAGGCCAGATGTATTCCTTGGTAACAGATTTGATATCTAGGCTAGCAGAGGTATCATATCACAATTCCTTTTACAGACCAGTGATGTGATATAGAGAGATTTACTATCATGGGTAAGTAGAAGTTCAGAATTGGTTGGGTGACAGGAGAGAGGTTAGTTTTCTATTCAGCATAAACATCAGTGGAGTTGAGTAACTGTCATTTTTGGGTATCTTCGATGTGATGTTTTTCTATGCCCTGTGAATGGTTGAGCTGAATACCTCAAAAGAGAAACGCATTGCATAAAGTCAGTGGATTGAGCTTCTGTAATGCATAGAGTGAATGCAGCATGTTTTATGGAATCCTTATCATCAGAAAGATGAGAATTTTTGCTTCCTTTTCTTTTTTTAAGTGCTTGACGGTTGGGAAGAGAAAATGGAGCGGTTTTGGATAAGTGGAAGAATATTACTTTTAAAATCCCTGATAGATAAGGAAATGTTTGCTTAAAGCATTTTATTTCTGAGATAATAGATGTATCTCAGCTTTGAGAGTGATGAGGGAAACCAAACTGCAATAGAGGAAATGTGTACGGGCTTTTATGCCTTACATTGTCAGTTACACAAAATGAGAGGAAATGTGTATGGGCTTTTATGGCTTACATTGTCAGTAACATGAAGCGTACTTTTTGATTAATAGCATTATGAACTTGAGCAAATTAAAAAAAAAGTTAAATACTAGTGAAAAGTATTAAAATGCAAGGCTGCAAACAAGGGCAATAGAATTGAAGCCAAAGAGTAAGCAATCCCCTCAGGTCTTTTGCCACTTTTGCTGTGGGAGAAAACAGTACTCAACTTGAATAAATTGTAGGGTTTGGGGCATGCTTTCTGTTTTGAAAAATACTGAGATCTACCACTTTTGTTTTCTTGGGGTTTTTTTTGTTTGTTTGTTTGTTTCAGCAAAATGTTCTATCATATATCAAATCCTACTTTATTATCTGAATGTTACAGAACCTATTATGTTGACAGTTTCTTAAAGTTTTCAGTAATTTGCTTTTTAAAAAGATGTACTCATCCCTTGTCTTTAGTTGACAGGCTCAGTTTTAGAAGATGCTTGGAAAGAAAAAGGAAAGGATGATATGACTGAAGTGATTCAGAGAATTGAAAATGTTGTATTGGATGCAAATTGTAGCAGGTGAAAAGATAAATTTGTTCCTTGTTTGGTTTGTTTTACTAAACAGAAAAGCTTGAAAATCCTCAAGAGTACTGAACATGTCCAAAACATGCCTTCACTAAAAAACTTTCGTTCACCAAAATTGAGGTCTTTTTGGGTAACTTTGTAACTAGTATGTAGTATTTTTCAACTGCTAGTCTTGGGATTTTTTTGTTTGTTTTTATTCTCTATCTTAATAGATGTGATTAATGACATTTATGTCTTGAAATCTCTCTTAAGTGCTTTAGGCTTTAAAAGCAAGTATCAGTGTAATGATGATGATACCTCCTCATTCATACTTTTAAACCAGAATTTAAGCCTTAAATATGGTATTTAAATCACTGTAATTGAAGGTATAAAATGGAATACAATTGTATAGGTTCTTTTTTTTTCCTTCTTGGACGTACGTTTTTTGCAAGGTCTTACTACAGGCTGCAGAAAGTAGAGGAAACAACTGAAGATACTTTTTTCCCCTCTCAGTAAGAACTCTTCTCCGTGAACTTTCTTCAAAGAAGAAAACAACTTCTCTTATTTTAGGGAAGTAAGGAGAGGTGATACTTAATATATTGGAGACCTTAATTTTGCCCCATTGAGTACAGAATTTCAGTTTGAAGTAGGGGGCTAAATTCAGAAGCCTAAACTAGATGTTTGATTATCGTTCACCCACCCTCCTCTCTGTTCTCCCCACTATATTATCCTTTTACAAGAAGATGTGTTACACTAGTTGTGTTGCAGATTTGTTATATTGAGAAAAACTATAGCAGTTTCTATTTAATATGGACTCCTACATCAACACAGAGGAAGTGGAGAGAGTGAGTACCTCTTAATTGACATACAGAGTATTTAGATTTGCTGGGGGGGGGTGGGAGCGGGGAGGGATGAGGGGCAGGGAATGGGGAGAAGACTCAAAATTACTTGTAGGTTGGAACAAATTTTTGGTTATTTTTGGAGCTTATTCTGTGAGGTATCCATCTAGTATTTGTAGGATAACAGATGCCCATTTCCTTGCTTAGCAAGAGAACATTCTAACTTCTATGGTGTTCCTGTTTGGTATTACCAGAGATGTGAAACATATGCTTCTGAAACTAGTAGAACTGCGATCAAGTAACTGGGGTAGAGTTCTTGGAACTTCTTCACATACAGAAGCTACTCCTGAAAATGATCCAAACTATTTTATGGTAAGAATGTACTTCAGTTCCTTAATTTAACAAGAATTTAATTTGATTCATAGACATCTATATTGCTAAAAACTTCAAACAACTGCTTCTTTGAATGTATGTGATTTTTTTCTGTAACTTTATCCGTAGAATGAGCCAACATTTTACACTTCTGATGGCATTCCTTTCACTGCAGCAGATCCAGGTACATCCTGTTTAATGTATACCTTCTTTAATAAGTTGTAATTAATTGTAGTCTTGCCTAAGTACACATGAAGTTCTTTGTAAAATATCTGAAACTCTTGAAATTTAAAAGGCAAAATTATGTATGAATTTCTGGCTTTGAATTGTACAAAACATCCCTTACTCAGGGTTTAGAAACTGAAGATATTTGAAATCAAGGATATGTATTTTAGTTCAAAGTATTCCTCAACACTTGGTCTCTTTTAAGGCCAGAAAACTTAGTTTTATACACTGTTAGAATCATGGAATCATTGCTGGATTGGAAAAGATCTTCTAGATCATCAGTTCACTAAATTATGTCCCTTACTGTCTAGCACTTGTTTTCTAACATCTGGATACAGCATAGTATGGTGTCATTTGAGATGAAGGTATCTGTGACTACCTTTACAGTTCTGTGGGATGATGGCTATTATTCTTTGTTTGGTTGATGTCCTGAAAAAACGCTGTACTAGATTTTTTTTTTCCCTACTGTTTCATTCCATTTATGGTTTCATTAAATAAGCTACTTTCAAACTGTGTAGATAATTGTTAATTTAAAGGACTAATCTCACTGTATATATCTCCATCTGGTTTTTTACTATGTCAGATTACCAAGAAGAATACCAAGAGCTGCTTGAAAGAGAGGATTGGTTCCCAGATTATGAAGAGAACGGAACAGATTTATCAGGAGCTGGAGATCTGTATGTTTACTTCTAGAAAACTTTCTTAAAGATAACTTTCTAGATACTAGTTGTTCTTACTGCAAACTTAATAATGCCATCTTGACAAAAATTAAATAATGACTATTGCTCAACCCTACAATAGAAGTTAAATATTTGTTATGGTATATGTTGGATTGTAATCACACAAGTTCAAAACAAATATTTATCCTTCTGAATATTGTAATGAAGTTTCAGTTATTTCTGAACAGGTGCAAACTTTGCTTGTGTTTTTTTCAGCATTAAAAAAAGGGAAGCAACTGAGCTTCAAGCATTGTGAGGCAGCCTGAGCTGACATACACTGAGTTGTGTATATGTCACAGCTAGAGATTATGACAATAGTCAGCCTTTCACAGAGGAGGTTGCTAAGTTTTTCTCTTAAGCATAAATTGTATTCCCCAGTCACATGGCTGTTAAGTATTTTTGTAAAACACAAAAAGCAACCTCATAGCAAAGGAGGAAGCAGTAAATGAGAATATAGTCTGATTTTCTGATATTGGTTTATAAGAACCTAATTGGAAGCCACTAGAAAGAATAGGGTCTAAAAGAAATTACTCTTGAGTTTTGTAGTCATCTTGTTGAAAGAAATTTGAATCTAAAAAGTGTTAGCTTCGTGTTTGATAAGAGTTCTGGCCTGGATCAATATTTTTCTTAGTAAATTAAAAGACTTGGATGGAAGCTAGCTGAGAATACTTGCAGAAATTGCGGGATGAACATAAATTAGAGATGCCATCAGGAATCAACAGGCTAATATTTGAAGTAAAAATACCTTTTTGAACTAATGTGCTTGTAAGACCAAATTAAATGCAAAATGAAGACAGCACTTTTTTTTTTTTTTTTAAAAAAAAGCGTATCTGAATGTGGAAGACTGTCTCAGCCTCTATGAGAACTGACTTCAGAACTATCTTTGCTGAAAGCTTAAGGAAAGCTTATGCAAGTGTATAGTATTGATCCTCTGACAGCTATTCCTTGCAGCTTTCATGAAGGAAACGGGGTATCTGTGCATCTACACTACTACAAGAGAAAGAGGACTGATTTTTTTTTTTTAAGGCACAGTGCTCAAGAAATTTTTTTTAATATATATTTCCCTGACAGTGATTTTGTGTGAAACCTAACATTTCTGGCTCCAGTACAGATAAGAGGCCAGGCTGGGATGTGGCTCTGGGCAGCCTGGTCTGGTGGTTGGCGACCCTGCACATAGCAGGGCGCTTGAAACTAGATGATCTTTGTGGTCCTTTTCAACCCAGGCCATTCTATGATTCTATGAAGATATGTGATTTCCTTCTTTGGAACTCATGCACAGAAGATGATAACTTCAAACAACTGCACACTTGCTGAGAGTCATTAGCTGCTGACTTTTTAAGAATTACATACCCATCCTATCATACACAGAATGGCTTGGGTCGGAAGGGACCTTAAAGATAAACTAGTCCAACTCCTCTGCCATAAGCAGGATTGCCATCCAGTACCTCCGGCTGCCCAGGGTCCCAACCAACCTGGCCTTGAACTCCTCCAGGGATGGAGCATCCAAAACTTCTCTGGGCAGCCTGTTCTTGTGCCTCACCACCCTCCAAGTAAAGAATTTTCTCATACTATCCGATGTAAATCTCTATCATTTTAGTTTAAAACCATTTCCTCTTGTTCTGTACTATCAAAGCATGTAAAAAGTTGGTCTTCCTCCTGTTTATAGCTCCCTCTTGAGCAATATGGTCTCCCTGAAGCTGCATCTCCTACAAGCTGAATAAGTCCACCTCCCTTAATTTTTTTCAAAGGACAGGTAGTCCAGGCATCTGATCATCTTTGTGGCCTCCTCTGGATGTGCTCCAACAGCTCCACATACTTCTTGTTCTGAGGGCCTTAGGCCTGAACACAGTACTGTGGGTGGGGCCTTACAAGGGCAGACTAGAAGGGAATAATCACCTCCCTCTGCTGAGCACCTCTCTTTTTGTAGAATCATTTTTATAGAACCACTGAGGTTGGAAAAGACCACTAAGATCATCTAGTCCAATAATCATCTCCTCACCATCATGCCCATTAAAGTATGTTCCTTAGTGGCAACAGCTACCTTGCTTTTGAAAACCTCCAGGGACAGCAGAAAGTTGGGAAGACTTCCTGGGAAGCCTGTTCTCCTTCCTGACCGCTCAGAAGAAGCTTTTCCAAATATCCAATTTGAGCTTCCCCAGGTGCAACTTAAGGCCATTACCTCTCATCCTGTTACGAGTTACTTGGGAGGAGATGCTGATCTCAACCCTGCTACAGTCAGCTTTCCATTGATAAGGTCTCCCCTGCACCTCCTCCAGACTAAACAATCCCAGATCCTTCAGCTGCTCCTCAGAAGACCCTTCACAGCGTTCATATCTTTCTCTGGACACGTTCCCAGGCCTTAATATCTTTCTTGTAGTTAGGAAACCAAAACTGAATGCAGGACTTCCTTCCAACTTGGTGTTATCTGCAAATTACCCGAGCGCTTACTCAAGCTCCTCAATGCAGCTTAGGATGCAGTTGGCCTTCCAGCCGCAAGCACGCAATGCTGGCTTGTATCCCTTTTTCTGTCCACTAGAACCCCCAAGCCTGTCTCTGCAGGGCCACTATCAGTTAGTTCTTCCAGGCTGTACATGTCTGGGATTGCCCTGACCCAAGTGCAACTCTTTGCATCGAATCCCACTTCTCAAGCTTGTCAAGGTCCTTTTGAGTGACAGCTCTTCCTTAAGGAACGTTTGGATTTTGTGTTGAGGGACATGGTTTAGTGAGAACTATTGGGGATAGGTGGATGGTTGCACTGGATGATCTTGTAGGTCTTTTCCAACCTTGCTCTTTCTGTGATTCTGTGATTCATGTGAAGACTTGCACAGAATCCCACTGTGTGTGTAACTGATCAAGATGCTGAAGAGCACCACTCCCAAAGCAGATTCCTGAGGGAGACCACTCATTACTGGCCTCCACCTGGAAAGCCATTGACCACAACCTTCTGGCTACGACCATCCCATCAGTTCGTTTTCCACTGGATAGCCTACCCTTCAAATCTATCTCTTTCCAATTTAGAGATAAGGGTATCTTGTGGGACCATATCAAATGCCTTGCAGAAGTCTAGGGGGAGGCAGTGTCAGTTGCCCTTGCTTTGTCTGCTGATGCCATGATTATAGAAGGCCACCACATTGATCAGGCGTGATCTGCCCTTGGTGAAGCTGTGATGGCTGTCTCAGATCACCTCCTCAGCTCACATGTAACTTCACATATCTTCCAGGAGACTGTGTTCCATGGTCTTCCTGCTAGCTGTGGGGAGAATGAAAGCTGTTAAGTGATCCCCATCAGTTTTCAGTGCTGTTTTGAAATTCTGTGTTAGTCTTCACTCTTTGCAATACTGATTATTATTAACGGAATCCAGTCTTTATGACAGGTCTTTCCTGGAGAAGAAAAAAAAAAGGGGGGCAGGATATGATTTAATAAAAGGTACTATAATACAAATGCAAAAGAGATGAATTAAGAGTGCCTTCTTATGTGTATCAGCAATTCGGAATATAGGTTGTCCATATAATAACTTTTTCCAGCTCACATCCAAACGTGATAGTTGATGTACTGTTTGAACTAGGACATTGACTAACTGAAGATGATGCTAATTAACCTTTTTTTCAAAAAGATTAGCACAAATTCATTGTGAAATTTTGGAAAAAAGTTGTTTTAAATTGTATTACCCACTTTTTCTGTCATCCAAGATACTTCTTTAACCTAGTAGGCAACATGATATGATCTAAAATGGTGTCAAACAATGTAATGATTTGTACCTGTCTGTGCTGCTTAGAGGCTTTTATTTACTCTCCATGCCATTGTTTTTTTTCCTCTTCATCCCCTTTTAATTAATGTTACAGTTAACAACTATTTGTAAAGGTCTGATTTATTCTTGACATCTATATAAATATTTCACCAACATACTGTTGCTGAAAATGTATACTTAAGCTTACTTTTGGTGTTGTGTTATTTTGTAGATATTTTGATGACATTGATGATGAGATGGATCCAGAAATTGAAGAAGCGTATGAAAAATTCTGTCTAGAATCAGAACATGGGAGAAAACAGTGAGAAGTTACACATAAATATTAAATATGTTTGTTAAAGCAGTTTAGGTATGGTTAGAGTGTAAGGGGATGCATAAATTGAAACATTTGTACCAAAATAAGAAAGTTGAGTTTCTCCAACAACTGAAGATACAGTTTCACTTTTGTTAAACAGAATCTGCCAAAAATTGTAATCATATGCCCTGTATCTTAAAATGTTCTGTATATATCATAGTTTATTTTATGTACAGGTATACGAACAATGTTTTGGCTGCAATAAAAATTCATCTTAAAAATATCGTAATGGAAATTAAATTTTAACTAAAGCGGAACTGTCCCATGAAATTTCTCTTGTGGGAGAAAGGAGAAGAGTTTGATCTTTTAATTGCTTGCTTCTAATATGCAGTAGAACTCTCCCATCTCTTTTATCATATGCAAGCTATCCTTTTTTTGTTGATTTTGTTTGTTTTGTTGCTTTTCTTTTTTTATTGCTAAGGAGAGTATGATCCAAATACAGATTATCTCTAGATCTCAATCATGGAATCATGAGAAGTAGTTTGTGAAGATCTTGTGTTTTGTGGGTTGTTTTGTGGGGATATCTATATATATATATACATATATATATATATACACCTTTTTTTCTTTGTTTCTTCCCTCTTTCCTCTACACTTTTGCGTGAAGTCTGGACACATTAACATGAAATATGGGGATATTGTGAAAAACTAAGCTGTATTTTATAAGTCAGGTGCTTTCAAGATCTGTGGTTCAGATAAGCTTATTTCTAACTTTTACAAGCAAAAACTATCCTTTAAATAATTTGCCGTGTTCTTCAAGACTACATGAATATAGTTATGGTTTAACCAGTGCTCCTCAAGAGTATGTGCAGTGCTCGATATATTTTTGAATGTATCTAACATGTCTAATCTTCTGGCAACACTTGTAATTTTCTCCATTCTTCTAATTATTTTATATAAGTTGTCTTAATTTTGTAGTTTGAGTATGTTCATGTATTTCATAAATGTTAACATTCTGAAACTGACTGCGCTTTTTTGACTTAATATAATCATGTTAGTCTATAATATTCCATTGTTGGTGTTGTTGCCAAACTCAGTTGTACTGTTTCTTGTTATCTGTTTCTGGTTAGACTAAGTAGAATCCCTTACTACACAAATACACACACATACACACACACACACGTACACACAAAAAAAAAGAAAAAAAAAAAGGAAATAGTTTCCAAAAAGTAGCTACTGTAAAGAACATGTTGTTGTAAATATGCATGTAAATAATTCTGTTAACATTTCACTGTAATACATTTGGTTAAATGACTTGTGCGTCTGCTAATACAGTGAGCACTGTTTTCTGGGTGTTTATTAAACATTCATTTAGGTTGGAGTTTTGGAAAATAAAATTTAACTAGCTTTGTTTCCTTTGTTATATTTTCACTGTTTTGCCTTTTTGCTTTTAAAAAAAAAAAAAATCTGTATTTTTCCTACCTGCAAAAGTCCTTTTTTTCTTTAAAGTAGCAGCTGCAGAGAGGACTGTCTTTTACAAATGAGACCCACAAAATTTATAGAAGGATAGTAGCGGTCAGGAGATCTGTATTAACATTTCAGAGTCTCTAGATGAAAACTCAAGAAGCAGAAATATGTAAATTAAATTATTTTCAGATGAAGATACTTAACACATGCATTCGCTGACATTAGATTGTGCATAATTTTCTTTAAAAATTTTCAATTCACATGTAGGTCAGTCTTCCTATGACTTTACAAGCAGATTTCTTGTGGAACATGTATTTCTGAAAATGGAAATTCTCAGTAGCATGACAAAGGAAGGAGGATTTGCAAAATTCATTTCAGTAAATTAAGAGCTTCTTCAGGGAACTCTGCCTTACATGTTTAAATCTGCACCTCTTGAGCAGCATGTTTTTATGAAAACTAGGATACATATACTATCTGCACAAGCTGACAGGATGTATGTCTCACATGTAATTATAAATAAGAAAATACACTAAGTCATCCTGTACAAAAATGTGAATTTGGAACTGTATATTTTAGGCAATCCACATCAATACTTACAAAATAGGCTTTTTCTGTTTTTCTAGGAACAATAGTGAGAGCTGAATATTGGGACTTTCATTCAAGGTAGTGGAGAATTCTACGTACACAGGTTTGTGAGAGCTTTAGAACAGCCTTACTACAATAAGGAAAAACTGGTTTTAAGTCTCTGTTACTTAGTAAGGAAGACAATATTGTGTTTACCATAAGAATAAAACAATCTTTCCTGCTTATCCTAACTCTCACAGGAGTCTAATACAAATTACTGACAATGGAATGAGATATAAGGGTGCAGAAGAAGGAAGCACGTTTTACATTGCAACAATTACCATTTACTGCTTATCTGACCACTTTTTAACAGCCAGTAGCTCTTCTGTGTATCACAGAGGTGAGTCTCCAGGAGTTTAAGGATGATTTTACCTATGCTTCAACGTTTACAAATTAATAGTGCACTGTGAAAAAGTGCTTTTTATCTATAAGCTTCTAAGCAGCACCTTGCAGGTGAACAATTCTTTAAAGAGATGCTTTCTTTGTGCACAGTACTAAGCCAGTGAAGTTAATGGTAGCATGGAAACTTGAAGAGAGAAGCAAAGCCAACTTCTTATGTACAGTTCCAACAAGGAACGTTCATGGAATTTGAATTGTTCTTGTGACCAACTGGTTAACTTCACACCACAGAAAGTATGCACAAGATCTGACATTCTTGACAAAGAGTCATTTTTGTGATTGAGTGAAAGAGTTTAATACTAGATCTCAAATTGCTTAAAGTCATTTAACGCAGGGCTGCAAGACGTACTGCTCTGCATGCCATTTGCTATTGAATAAGTTTCATATTCAGAAACGTTCTTAGTAATTTCTTTCTGCTAAGAACTTTTGCTACTTTTTTTTTTAATTAGGAAAATATGATCACTAAGTTTTTGAATTTTGCTTTTAAGTGTAATTGTAGCACTACAGAAATAAGTCTGGATCAAGTAGGACAGGTGTCAGTGATTATGCACAGTTAGGATTATTTTCAAATGACATCCATTGTGGCACTGAGCTTCACTGTCACTTGTTCTGTACTGTTAGTTATTTCATATTCCGCTGACTGTCCATCAGTACACCAAAGTCCCTTTCCAGCAGGCAGCTTTCCAGCCACTCCTCCCCAAGCCTGGGGTTGCCTGGGGTTGTTGTGACCAAATTGCAGGACCCAATACTTGGCCCTATTGAAACTCATACAGTTTCCCTTGGCCCATCAATCCAGTCTATCCAGGTCCCTCTGTAGTGCCTTTCTACCCTCAGGCACATCAACACTCCCTCCCAACTTGGTGTTGTCTGCAAACTTACTCAATCCTGTCATCAAGATCATTAATAAAGATGTTAAATAGAAGCGGCCCCAGTACCAAGCCCTGGGGGATACCACACATGACTGGCTGTCAGCTGGATTTAAATCCACTGACCAGAGCTCTTTGGGCCTGGCCATCCAGCCAGTGTTTCACCCAGCGGAGGGTACACAAACCATGGGCAGCCAGCTTCTCCACGAGAATGCTGTGGGAGACAGTGTCAAAGGCCTTACTGAAGTCCAGGCAGACCACACTGACAGTATTACCTTCATCTATTAAGCAGGTCACATTGTCATAGAATGCAATCAGGTTTGTCAAACAGGATCTACCATTCGTAAACCCATGCTGACTGGGCCTGATCTTCTGGTTGACCTTTAATTGGTCCATGATGGCTCCCAAGATTATCCATTCCATAACCTTCCCGGGCACCAATGTGAAATTAATAGGTCTAGCTACCAGGATCATCTTTATGGCCCTTTGTGGAGATGGATGTCACATTTGCCATTCTCTAGTCCGCCAGGACATGCCCAGTTAATAATAGACCAACAGCCTGTCCCCTTCTTTCCCGTAGCTCCCCTTTAGATACTGAAAGGCCGCTCTCAGGTCACTTCACAGCCTTCTCTTCTCTAGTCTGAACGGCCCCAGCTCTCAGTCCGTCCTTACAGGGGAGCTGTTCCATCCCTTGGATATTTCTGTGGCCCTCCTCCGTGCGCTCCAACAGGTCCATGACTCTCCTGTACTCCACATAAGTTGGACATCCATTTTTATTTTATGTATTTTAACCAGAAGCCACTGCTTTACACGGCAGTAACTTCCTTTTCAGGAGATATCTATTTTCATTCACACCTCTTCTGAGCACTTCTCACTCAAGTTTGAAGGAATCAGTACTTGGTGATGTTCCGTTCCTGCCCAGCCTGAGTGAAGACACGAGCAGGGAGACTGCAGCAGATGTGGCGCAGCATCAAATCGTGAGAAAATACGAACAAAAGTCACAACGACCTGTTTTACTCCGCACCACCGGAGCCGCCGCGGCAGCAGCCCGCCATGCGGCAGGGCGTGCCGGGAGAGGCGGGGAGGGAGCTGCTCGGTGGCCCGCCTCGCCGCCCGCCTCCGGCTCCCGCCGCGCAGCGCCGGGCCATGGCCGCGGAACAGCTGATGGTGCTTTACGAGGACGACTCCGTGGAGGTGCACTACGCGGACGGGGCCCGCCTGCTGCTGTCCCCCTGCGGCTCCGAGTACCTGTACGAAGAAGCGCTGCCCGCCACCGCCCACCCCCTGCAGCCGGCGGAGAGCACCCGCCAGCGGGTCCCCTTCGTCCTCAGTGCCTACAGGGTACGTGGCGGCTTGCGGCCCTCGGGGAGCGGTGGGCGGGTAAAAAAAAAGAGATCCGCCGGCGGCGGAGGCAGCGAGTGCCCGCCGAGGAGGCCACGGTCCTGCGCATTGCGCACGCTGCCGGCCCCGCGGGCGCCGATTCGAACTCTGTTCTGGAACAGTAGCGCCTGCGCCCCGCTGAACGGCTTTGGCTGCCTAGGAAAGCATGTGATGCTACAGTTTTATTTTTGTTTCCTTGTTTAACTAGGAGCAAATTCTGCGAGCTCTCGACTTCCGGAACACGTTTTCTTCTCGGCCGTATTTACCTTCTCGTATTATATCCCCAGAAAGAAAAAGAGTAAGTTCTACACACATAACGCCTACACACAGACCTTCCCCAGCTGTGACAAGCTGTGCCTGCCCGGCTCCGTATGCCCCTGTGGGTGCAGGCCTCCATGGCCTCGGAGTGCAGGCTGCTCCTTGCATTGCTAACTTGGTTGCAATAGTAACGTTTTAAGTTACAGCTGTAATTTTAGTTCATCCTTTGCCCATAGTCCTGCATATCTCTTACAGCTGAACAGCACAGATTTTATTTGCTCTAAAACCCCAAATATTTCACATCTGATAGAATGAACTATCTTATATACTGTTGCTTTCTTATAATGAAAAATTGTCCAAGTTAAATCCACTGAAATACCATTTTCTGAAGGGCTGTCAGCTGTACCATCCCATCACAATTCCCCATCAGTCCTTACCTCTCCTTCCAGATGTGCACCGTGCCCATACTGATGCTCCATGGTGTGAGCAATGGGTGACCTCCCACCCTCCCCAGGCTCAGCTTCTCATAGAAGATGGCTGACTTTCCACTCAGTTTCTAATTATTCCTACTTCAGGATGCAGAGGGTAGCTTCCCAGACCCACACTGGGAACACACTCTTGGTTTAGATTCTGCTGTTTTTCTTAAAGCAAGAGTAGTATTTTTGTAGTTCATGAGATGGCACCTCCTCAGTGACCACTGATTTATCATCAGTTATTGTTTTGTGGCCTGTTTTCAACCAGTGCATGTCTTCAAGGCCTTTGCTGTTTCGCACACTTGAGCTTTACAGAATAATGAGAGACAGCATTTACCAACTGCCATGTACTCACAGGAAAATCCCGTAACAAGGGATTACTGGCCTAAATCAGCCAGCTGAGGCCTTGTGAGAGTGAGCATGAAGTGTAGTTGGCTAAAGGCCTGTGGCTTTTATGGACAGTACTATTTTCACTAGGCTGCATCCACAGTTCCTTGTTTTACTTCACTGTTCTTAAATTCAAAACAGTATAGCTCTGCTAGGATGCTTTTGGCCACAATGACTATCCACATCTCTAGGAAGCTTGACAAAGGGTATCCTATCATTCATGAGGTTTGTTTAGAGTTGCACTTAATTATGAATATGCATATTAACCATACATTTACTCTAGTTTCTTTTGTAAAATTTCTAACATTCAGTATTCTGCTGTCAGAGAGTATGCTTCTGTGTAATTGTCAGTCACGACAGGAACACCTCATTCCCAGTCGAAATAGTCAGGTCAGAGGCCATGGTTTTATATGTAAAGTTAGGACTGCTTTCTCATTTATACTGCAGTACGCTTAGCTCCAAAGAATTTTGACCTGCAGCCTTATTGAGCAGTCACCTGATTTCTGAGGGCAAATCCTTTTGCAATTCTTTACAACCAGTTTTCATAATTAACGTCCACAATACCTTCAGCATACTTTCTCACCTTGCTAGTACGCTCATGTTGCCGTGTTTCATGTTTAATGGACTCTGTACTTTCCCAGTGCTGGGCTGATGTATGCTCCTGACATAATTTGAGTATTGAGGCTTAACCCTGCTGGAAGCTCAGCACCATGCAGACATTTACTGGCTGCTCTCCACGAGGGGATGAGGGAGGGGGAAAGGTAAAACTCACTGTTTGAGATAAAGACAGCTTGATAGGAAAGAAAACGGTTACAGGAAATTAAAAAATGCACAAAGAAAGTGGTGCATAATGCAGTTGATGGCTGCCTGCTGATTGATGCCCGCTAGCCCCCAAGCAGAGGACCGTCTCTGGCTCCCTCCCAACTCCTTCTGCAGCCCTAACCCTCGCTGGCCAGACAGTGTGAGAAGCTGAAACGTTCTTGGCTCTGTGTAAGTACTGCTCAACAGTAACACATTCAGGTGTGATCAGCTGTATTCTTATCCTAATCCAAAACACAACACGACACCAGCTACTGGGAAAAAAAGTTAGCTCTGTCCTAGCCAAAACTAGGATAGTGAAGTGAGGCAAAGCTAATTAAATTGGAATAAAACATATGATTAGGAGCATGAATATTCTTCCGCTGAAGTATTTTTCAGAATTTATTTGAGTGAGTCTCTGCTTCTTTTTTAGTTTAGGAGCCTGTAATTTAACAAATGAAAGCAGGCTAAATATTTTCTGTGCAGTGATCAGTTGTAGGGAACACAAATGAAAATGGGTCCTTTTAGGGTAGAGCTTGCATATGAAAAGCACTCTGGACAGAATTTTCTGTTTTCAGAATGTAATTACTGTATTTTCTAAGTTGTATCTAATTCTATCCCCTCCTTGAATAAAGCTGTTATCTGGGGATTGAAGTAGAGGCAGTATGTGCATGGAATCATTTTTGAGACTCATCTGCTTCATCTTTGTAAAAAGTATAGCACAAGGACATACACTGTAAAAATGTTTCACATTTATTTTGGACAAAACTACTAACTGAGGCAGCAAGCAGCACTAGGATATTACTGGAGTAAGATGAGGCTATTCTTTTGAGGCTTCTCAAATGCTGTATTGTAAGATTCTAGAACCTTCATTATATTTCAAATACTTCTTCAGAGGTACATCCTATCCACATCTCAGCAGTAACTGTGTAACTTAATTATTTCTGAAGAAGCAGTTTGAAATAGAAATACCTGCTGTCAGTGAGTATGTCAGTGAGTGCTGGTCAATTGATCATTAATCTTCATAGTTTGCATGAACAGATATTAAATTACAAGCTTTTGGTTAGATAGAATCCTGTTGAAACAGGAGGAAGATGATACGAAAGACAAATATTCTGAGTTCATGTATACAAATAAGTACGGAGTAAAATTTATTGCAAAACAACAGCTTACAGAAGGACTGAATAATTATCCCGCTGTAATTTCTGGCAATTAATGTCACTTTATCTTACAGCTCATTCCAATCCTTTATCTTAGATTATTTTCAGTGATATCTTAGAAGTTAGATGGCCTGACCCTGTTACTGCTGATCTGACAAGATGCATAAGGAATGGCAGTGTGAAGATCTCGTCAGTAGATGGTTATGCCCACCTTTATCTGTCAGAATTGCAGCAAGAATTTACTGTGGAGTTCTTATGTAAAGTCAGCCAACCATTTGCAGCATCCTCACCCTTCTCTCCAAAGAACAGCAACTATAAAACCAAAGATCAGTATGGAAAATCAAATAAAAATTATGTTCCAGAAATGTCATCAAAACAAATGAGACTTGATAATAGAAACAATGAAGATGGTCATGCTGGAGATAAACACAGGGAAGCAACCAAATCAAACAACCAGAGGGACAGAGATGGAGTTCCTTTATTTTATACAAATTGTTGTTCTGAATACACATGGGTTACACAGCGTTGGTCAGTTTCCTCGTGCCCAGAAGAATGGAAGTACCCTTTGTCACTGGCATTAATGTGCAACAGCTTACATACTGCTAAGAACGTACTGAAGACATGTGAGGAAAATAACCATGCATCTACAGGAGCAGATGTTTTACAAGACCCCAAAGCATACGAAGCAGTATCTCGTTTGCCTGCAGCTTTGCCGATCAGCTGCAGAGCACCACATTTACATAGGTAACTGTATAATCAACAAGAATACAGATGTATAATTGACAAGTATACAGAGAAGTTAGGCTGGTCTTTTAGAGAGCATATAGCTGGAAAGATTATCATGTTGGAAAGGGATAATCAGAAATGAATGGAAAAGCTTACCTGTCTCCTGGGCTCGCAGAAAAAGTCTTGAAGAGGAACAATCTCCAGAGAGAGATCCTTCCTCAGTGGTCAGTCCTTACATGGGGTCTAGGACGGATCCCTTCCGGTCACACAGCTGAATTGCCTTCACCTGTGCTTCTGTGGCTGACTCAGTGCTCACCTAAGGTGATCAATTAGAGGTTCAGGCCATGATTCAAGAGTTCCCACAAACTAACTTATACTGATTGTCTTAATTATATTACATATATACATCCGTTTCAAACTCTATAAGTATCGACTTGAACCTTTAGCAAAACAACTGATTTCTAGCTATAAGAAATAAAAAATACATCACTGTACTGTGTTTTTCTTAGGAACTTCTCAGAATATGACATCTGTCACACCAACATTCTTTTCCTTCAGTAATGACTAAAGAGTAACTAGTCCAGAGGGAAAAATACATTTTCTGACCTGATTTGTAAATGAAAATGAGAGTGCTGAAATCAGCACCATATTATGTTTGAGGTTTTTTGCTTGTTTGCCTTTTCTCATTTTTGAGAAGCTAATTCTTCTGAAGTGAGACAGTGAAATACATTGCCTGTCAGCACTGTTAAAAATAATTGAAAATTTCATAGTAGGCTCAAGAAATTGGATTCAGTAACTAACATGCATAACTAAGGAACTAGAAGGCATTTAAAGTATGTGGCCTATTTGCTTCTGAATAGATGTGCATATATCTGTTTTGATCTAGAAAAATGTTCCTATTTAGGATACAGAAATTATTACCAGAAGAAAAAAAAAGTTGAATTTTACTGCAGCTTTTACTGTATTTTCTACAGGTGGAGTTTCTGTGACTTCTTTCTACAAAACAATCAAGATTCTGGAAAGTATTCATACCCTCAACTAATTCAAATTGTATGGTGCAAGGGTGTTTTATATAGGTATGAAGGGAGTCCTTCTTTTCATCCTCATTTGTATGAGAATTAAACTTTAGGATGTCTTACTTCATTCCTTTGCAACTTTTTGATAAATGGTGTGCTGTCTTTATGTAAGGTTCTGTTCATTTCTGCTGTTTGTACACTGGGCTTCAAATTTGCTTCACATTTGCTAGTACAGTATAGTTCCAGGTCTGAAAGTAGGTATGCCTAAAACGTACAGTTTGAAGTAATGTTTGTGGCTTCTAAAGAAGTGATCTAATTTCTTAGAGGCTTAAATGAACAGCTGTAACTGCCACAGGCTTCAGTGGCAATTGCAGTGCTTGATTTCTTTGCAAATTACAGCACTCATCTCAAAGCTAAAATCTTCACATTTTATAAACGGTTGTTTTGGTGACCTATGCGACTCCCATGTTGCAGGGAGCTGAATTCTATTGAGTTCTACGTTTTCCTACAAATGAGTTTGTCGGTGTGGTTTTGATTTTGTTGTTTGTTTTTTAAACAAGAATTCTTGTAAAATAAGCTTTTTAAATCTGCGCTACAAACTTTGAAAGTGCTATAGTTACTATCAGAATTTAGAAGTCTTTAAAGCTTTAATCTTTCTCCCCATGCCCTTTTTTTCCCTCATTGTAATTCCTCAATTTCAATCTCATCAATAAAAAAGCTGTTCATCAGCTTTTTTAGTACGATAATTCATTTCCTTGTAAGTCTTACATCTCCCTTTAATACTTCCATTACTGGAATGCAGGCATCTGACCAAACTGTTGCACAGCTGAATCATCAAATGAGTTTTAAGGCTCCAGAATATCATATAATCACAGGAAAAAGACAGGTGATCTTAGTAAAAAAAATAGGTGCAATGTAAATGATGATTTCAGGCTGTCTGGAAAGCATTTGGTCACACACTTTTTCCTGCGTACACTACTTAGAGCATGTCCAACAGAAAGAACATTCTTTCTCTCTTCTGCATTGCTATATTTTTGGGCCAGTGGCATGGACACTGAACAACTTCTGTGAGATACCTCAACCCAAAAAGTTCTGTTAAGTTTTTTGAACACTAATCCTATACCAACCTCCAGCCCATGAAAATAGAGCCTGGTAATGCTCATCACCTGTCTAATATAATTGGTATACTTTAGTATTTGGGAAAGAATAGAAAAATGTTCATAATGTTTTTGAAGTTTATTAACCTATATCTTCTGCTGTTGGAGTATTTTAAGAACTTGTTAAAAACCTAGTTTTTCTCTCTTAGATTGATCCATGGCAAAAGAAACATCACAGAAGTTTATCCTGGTGATGAATCACTTTTCAAGTCAGAAGGAGATTTTTTGGGAAACTACTTTGTACATTATGCAATCCAGAAAGGAATGAAAAAGGTAGAAATAAAACTGTTCAACAGTATGTTCTGAATTCCTTTAATTTAGCGTCTTTGCTTTAAAATGTTTGGACGTAGTGAAAGCTCTACATTGTTGTTCAGATGATTACTGTAACAAATGAATCAAGCAATCTGTCATGAAAATAATTAGATTATTCCTTCTGTTGCAGAATGTATTTGCCATAGGTTGTAGGCAGAATAAGAAAAATATCTAACATTGTAATATTTATTTCACAAGCTCAAGTTAGTATTGTAATGAGATTCTATAAGATCCATTTTCACTAATATCAGTGAGTTTGCTTTTTAACCTAATATCGATTAGAGTTTAATCTTTTTAAAATTAAAATATTTTAAGCATTTTCTTTCTTGCAGTAGTGTACTTTTGGAGTCATAAACTTTGTGGTTCTGTTCAGTCCTTGCCAAAGACCAGCTGTTCCATATTGGAGAAATGGTTTTGCCTCTCTGTGGCTTGTCCTGATTGTTGTTAAGTTTTCCAGAGTAGGTACTCTGAGGTACTTATGCAGTTCTTAATGTAAATTTATTGCATGTAGCTGCAAAGATACACAGAAATGTAGTAAACTGCTGTTTTCACATTGGAATTCCTGTGCTGGAGAAAAATGGGTAGTACGTGAATCCTGTCAGCAGTTGAGATACTCTAATCAATGTTCGGGCAAATGAAGGAGTCTGTATGGTGAGCCTGTATCTTTATGAAGGCACAGATTTAACATTCTGAAATGTTATAATCCTGCAGTGTTAGATCTATTTGGATATATATATTTTAAGAGCAATATGCAAATCTGAGCATCATGAAAATAAGGGAGATCTGTGGCACTTCACTGAAGAAGATGCCTGTAAATCCGTCTACATGTGGTGGCATGTGGTCCTCTTTCCTAGTAGGGTCAGAAACATTTGAAAATTGGGAAGGAGATGCAACAATCCTTTAATCTCTTCTGATCCATAACATAATATCTGTTGTCCAGTAATAGCCATGCTTACTGGTATAGTCTTCTTAGATTAGGTGAAGAGGGAAACAGAAAAAAAAAAAAAGAAAAAAAAAAAATAGAAGGTTGATTAGTATGTTATGTATGACCAAAAATTTTCTATAAGCATAGTAGCAGAAATCGTTCATTGTTTTCAGTGATAAGTTTCTTTAGCATGGCTTTTATTCCACTTCTCTTTCTTAACTTTATCATTTTTTTCCTCTAATTATTAAATATAATCATGTTTAATGTTTAATTTTTTTTTCTTCTGTCTTTAGGCTTGGGTGTTTGTAGTTTTAAAGCAACATTAAAGATTAATGTTGAATTATTTGAAGCTAGCCTCTAACTTGTAGAAAAACTTAGTTACTTAGCAATTAATAGTAATTATAGTCTGCTTCTTCTCTGATAAAAGAAGTCCTTAGTCCTACTGAGTGCATGGAAACTGTGAATGTGTCTTTTTACAGAACTAGACTTAAAGGATTCTGCTGCTTTGTGGTCTTTTCTTATTTTTCAAGCTTATAAATACTCTTTCCATGCTACAGTGCCTCTATAAATAACTAATGTTCCTTCTGCTCTTTACTGCAGAGAGAAGAAAAGATGTACTGGGTAAATAGTCTACCTCCTGATATACCAGGAAGTCAGTACTCTGTATCTTCCATTATTACTGAAGCAACCAAGTAAGCTATTTTTCTCATTTATTTTTAATACATTAATTCATCTGACTTCGAGAGAGGAAAGTAATTGAAATTACATGTGTTATGTACTTAAGTGTAAAAATTAAATAAATTCATAGTAGCAAAGAAAACATCTGCAACTTACAGAATGTGGAGGACATACTACAGTAAGAACAAAATGCTTAATATTTTATGATTTTTTCTTCCTCAGAATGCTTCAGTACTGCTACAAGACTAAACTATCATTAATTCATAACTATCATCTCTGCTGCTGGAAAATGGTATGTAGCTGAAGATTTATAAATCTTTTTGTGTTACAAAGATAACTATATGGGGTACAGGACCTAGTCTAGAGGGAATGGTGGTGATCAGATCCTACAAAGAAAGTTGAAAAGATTTGGGAACCAGAAGCATGCAATGTTGATTTGTGTTGGTGAAGCAGAAAGCAATTAACTGATAAAGAGAGATACATGTTGTCTAGTAAAACATGAAAATCTCAGAAAGATACAAACAGCTTTAATGATGTAAGTGACCGTTCCTCATTATTTTTAATGTATTTGTTTGACTGGAGGTACCTGAGACAGATGGACGAGAAATGTTGCCAGTTTTGCTGGATGAGAAGGTTATTCCTGGCACAGGAAGACTTCTTGTATATTCAGACCATAAAGTCCATGCTGTTTTTTGGGATGGGATCTCCTTGAGTATGGTCTGGGATTTCAGCTCTTGCTATACAAAGATTCAGGTAACTCAAAGGATAGAGAAATAACTATTTTTAAAAATCTTCATTAAAAATGGTAATTACGAAACAAATGAGGAAAAAAGAAAAGAAAGAAAAAAGATGTGATGTCTTGCAATACAAGCTAGGATCTTTTCAGTGAGTCCTAATTCCACGCAGTTTTCTACTATGGCTTACTCTCAAGCTGGTATAGGAACTATGTGGAGATGCCACCATGCATTGTGAGTATTTTATTCAGAAACTGAGGAGGAAAAATATTTTAGGGCATGGCTCATACCTAAGAAATAAGTGAAACTTTATCCTTTTAAGAGGTTGCTCAAATGGGTGAAAGAAGGGAGTGGTATTTTTTTCCTTTGTTGTTGTTGTTCTTGTTATTTCAGATTATTTATGATTGCATAAATAGGTAGTGAAAAAATACTTTGTGGATATGAGTCTAAATATTTTTCCTTAAAATTTTAAATTTATTTAATATTGCAGTAAAAAGATAATGTTGACTTGTGCATTACAGAGTGGTGAAATACCAAATGGCACTACAGAGAAAACTATGTCACAGTAGAATTCAAAGTTGGCTGCTAAGACTTTTGGCTTCCATGTCTTTTCTTTTACTCTGAGATGATTAACCACAAAAAAAGATGTCAAAGTGCCTGAGGATATAAACAAAATAAATAGGATACTCAGCTTCCCAAAAGAGCAATAGCTGTATGATGTGATTGAGCTGAAGTCCTTACACTTAGTTGTGATGAAAGTAGGAAGAACTGAAAACAATACAGATCTGGAAACATTCCTGCAGACTTTTAGAAATAAATAATTCTAAAAAGCACAAAAAACAGTGTCAGATCATGGAAGGTTTTCTTCCACCCTCCCCTATGTTTGTGATAGCAGACTGTAAGAAATTCTATCCTTAGCAAAAAGCACAGTTCAAATGTTTAAGGTGTTCACATATAGTTTATTACAGCAAATGGTGATACTGTCCTTTAGTTCTTCAGACTGCAGCATAATAATTTTCTTTCCTAAGGTAAATGAAGATGTAGGCTGGTGTAAATTAACTACTCCTGATGGGGCACAGCAGCTAATCCAAATAAGGCATCCTGGAATCTATGAAAGGTATAAATAATTTAAACAATTTAAAGTGAAATATTAAAAAGTTTTAAGCAAACCCTTTTATATAAAGAAATGGTAGTTACTGGAAATACATGGGGGAAAAACATGCCCAAATATGTAGTGATAAATAACGCATACCTGGCAAAGATTTGAGACCTTTCTGACTCAGGATTACTGTATATGGTCATTCCAGTATAATTGCTATAGAAGTGTAATGTCTCTTAAAAAAAGAAGGACTCAAACTAGAGCTACAACTTGGCACTTAAATCATTGGGTAAGCAAAATTTAAAAATCTTTGTGCTGTATGAAGCTGGCATATACAGCTGAAGTAGTGCTTTATCCAATTTTTGCTTTATTACAGATACTGACCTCCACCTGCACAGTGCTTTTTCTAGTCCACTTGCTCTGTTCACAGCCTCATGGGAATCGTCAGAACCTTACTGCACTGCATTTTAGCAAGCTGATATCCACACACAAATTAACATTTGTATACTATTCATTACAAATCAGAAGGCTTTGTTATAATTTTCTCTAACTGCACAGATTTAGATGTTAAGGATATTCTTGAGGAAAAAAAAGGAAATTAAGAAAAAGCAAAGAATCAGAGAAAAAGCTAGATTTTCAGTCATGGCTTTTTCTTTCAAACGCAGGTTTATTTCTTAGTACTTTTTGTAGGGTGGGGGGATGTAGCTTGAATTAGAGTTTGCATTTGTCATCTAAATAACTACTTTTTGTCAAATTTCATGTAAACAGGTACATCAGAACAGTAATAGGATGGTGCAGAAGTTTGAATGAAAGCAAGGAGGCTCTTGAATTTACTACGCACACTGTAACTGAAGAAAATTGGTACTCATTTTTATGTTAAATAAATGACTATAAATAACACTAGGAATAAAACTCAACGAGACTGAATTTAATAGACTGCATTTCCTAAGAACCAGAAATGAAAACTGTGAATCCATTTGTTCTGTGTGGTTTCATATTTTTCATTCAATATTTAAAATGTACAGAAAATTGAGTTCTAGACAGAAGTAGATAGAGTTCCATGGTGTTTCTTCCTGCCTTACTTAAAAGTCAGAATGGTGATCGCTCTGCCAAAGGAAGAATTGTGTTACCAAAGTAATATCTTACAAAGTGAAAATGAGATTCTAGACTGAGAAGGGCAGTTCTTTTAACAGAACACCAAGCTGTCCAAAGTAATATGTAGAACTTTTATAAGACATCTGGATCTTTTGCAAACATATTTGTCCTTCATAATACATGCTAATGGCCAAAGGACTACTGGCATAATATACAACATATTCATGTAATTACAAATGTGATAACTGAAACTGATTACATTTGCACTTGTTATGCTTATTAGAGCAGAAAAAGTAGTTGATAAAACAAGTATGTATGTCAATATATATGTTTGTACATACATACAAGAAGGAGGCTGTTTATTGAGCTGAGCCCTGATTTTTGGAATCAATGATTAATATTAATGGTTGATAGGAATAAAAAAGTGCGGGGTTTTTTGGTTTGCTGTTTTTTTTTTCACTTGAAATTCTCTATTTTTTTCAATATTTCTGAGAAACTATTAAAATCTTATGTACAAAAACATGGTTGAGAAGCTTTTTAGATAATACTGTAAATAATAACCTTTCTTTTCTTGGACAGGTCTGCTGATGCTGAGCTTGAAAAAATACAGAGATTCAACTGTATCCTTTTGAAAGCTATGAACATTTTCATGTTCATACTCATATGAAGTTCATCTCTATAATCAGAGCTGTCTTTTTAGAGCATCAGAGGCTCTCTGTTCTGTTCTCACCTCCTTTTATTGCTTTACTTGCTTCCTAAAATAACCTTTTGAAGTCACATTTCTCATTTATCTTGTCCAATTTTGGTACAACAGCCCTGGAAACAAAAATAGTAACACAGTACAAAATGAAAGTAAAAGCTTGTTACCAAAAAGGCAGAAATCCAGTAATGGGTACTAAATCCATTTGGATAAAATCATCTGCTAATCTGTTCTTGAGGGAGGGATGATTGTTGGAAATATCCAAATAATTTTCTAGGATGGTATCTCTGATAAAGCAGATTTTATTCGTGATTGCAATGGCAGGCCTCCTGCAAGCAGGAGGGCAGCCAGAAAACAGTTCCATCTTTTATTCCTATTTCCCGATGCTTATCTCTTTCTCCCTTAGTTCTTCATTGGCTGAGTACTTTAGGTTCACAATCTTCTCAACGCTTCACTAAACATGGAAACACTGGACAAACATAAATTTTTGCTGCATCAGTGTAAATCTGTAGTTAATTAATTCGGATATCTGCTTGTTCTTCTTCCCACAGAGATAAGTTCGGGAGAAAGACAGGGGAGTATCTTGGTGCCTGCTTGTCATGTCCCAACCTTCTCACAAAGTGAGACAGTTCGGCCTTGTGGAGAGGCCCTAACTTCTTTGATGTTTGCTAAATCTGTTCTTTTGCTGGCACTTTCTTATCCTAACAGAACAACTCTACAATATGTTTTCTAATCCCTAGCACTGTACTCGCATTGTTTGGAACATTTAACAACTATTACAGTTTTGCAAGAAAGAATTAATCACATAATTCAATAATAATGTTTCTAAAACATGCCGCTAACATATACAGTATTTTACTTCTTAGATCAACTATTTCTAAGGATAAGTTACAGAATACAATTGTTTTATGTTCTACTTCTTCAAACCAATTGCTCTTGTTAATATCAAATGCAGAAACAACATTTCATTCGCACATGATGCATCTGCCTCTTGGTGTGTTGCAGTGAGATGTCATCCTGTTTATCAGACACCGGAGGATTGGCCAGCCAGCCCAAAAAAGCATGCAGTGGTTAATTTGCTGAAAGCTATTGTGTAGTTCTCTTTATGGCAGTGGTTTATTTTACTACTGTGAAAGTTAATGCTGTGAAACTCCATTCTGACATCAAAAGTTTTATTTTTAAAGTAACTCAGGTAAACTGAGGCCTTAGATAATGGCCTTCTCTAGAAGTGTTGTAGACATTTCAGTCTACTCGTTTTTTAGTTTTGTCTAACTACTGTGGTATAAAATGTGAGCCTCTGTAATGCAGAATGATGGTTAAAATGCAGAGAAGCATTTTTTATCAGTATTGGTGGAAGACTGTATTTTTCTTAACTAACTACTGCTAGTTTTATTGGATAATAGCAATGTTCTGGAAGGGACATCTGCTGCAAAAAGCAATCTATCTGTCAAAAAAACAGAAAGTGGGATTGATCCTGAGGAAATCAGCAAAGGACACGTTTTGGAGGCTCTGCAGAATACCTCTAGGGTAATTCAAGACATTGAATCTCTTCTTGCTAGTGCTGGGAAGTGAAGGCCTTCATTGTGCACGTACCCAGGCACTGTCCCAGCTGTCCCAGCCGCCTGGGTGTGTGAGAGGAAGGACGGGGCTGTGTCTGCTTAAAGTGTGGCCTGACCTGCTCTGTGTGATGTGGTGTGGATAGGTGAGAATGTGCCAAGTGATGGGGCACAGCAGATCTGGCAGGGCTGGTCTGGCAGTGCTAGTTCTAATTGTAGGAGTGTATTGAATGTCCACTGGAATGGTGTAACTTCATTGTGGGATGGATTTGTTTCCAGTTGTTCAAATGATGGCGGGCGAGGAAGGGCAGTTTTCACATAAAAGCATCCTTTTGTTCAGAAGTTGTACCAAGTAGTTAAGGATTGAATAGAGTAAAAAGCTGTCCAAACGGTTCCTATTTATTGTTTTCTAATAAAACACGTATTCAAAAAGCGCACAGCCCGTCTTTGTGCGCGGTCACTCAGCGGTGCGCGCCGTCCCAAATGATAAAGCATCAGCCATTCACTGTGGTTTTGTCCTGCGGAGTTGCGCCTAGTCTCAGTTGGAACTGGGAACACAACGCCGTCCGTCCCGGCTCCGCTCACCCCGCCGCCGCGCGGGGAAC
This sequence comes from Meleagris gallopavo, assembly GCF_905368555.1. Taxonomy (NCBI): domain Eukaryota; kingdom Metazoa; phylum Chordata; class Aves; order Galliformes; family Phasianidae; genus Meleagris; species Meleagris gallopavo. The sequence goes on along the minus strand of NC_139435.1, from coordinate 13,957,602 downwards.
ACGACCAAGAGGCGGAGAGCGGCCGCAGCCGAACCGCGCTCCCGGCGTGCTCCGCGGCCACGCATGCCTCCTCGCTCCGCGCCTCTTCGCGTGGCGGAGGCGAGCGGGGGCCAGGCGAGCCGCGGGCGGCCGCCGCTCCTCAGGTGGGTGCTGGGGACGGCCGGGACGGGGCTTCCCTCGCTGCGCGCGGAGCCGCGAGCCACGCCGGGCCGGCCGCCGGCTCCGCGGCACGCTGGGTTTCCCTCGCAGCCCACCGCGGGGCTGCGGCTCGCTGTGCCCCGTGCGGAAGGGGCCCCGCAGCCCGGTGTTGCGGATGCGGCGGCGGAGGGCGGGGCCGCGACCGTAGCGCTCGGACGGGAGCCGGGTGAGGGCCTGGTCCCGCCGGCGGGACTGCGTCTGAAGGCGGGAGCGCAGCGTTCCTCTTGGCGTCTGTGTCGCTCCGTCGTTGCCCGCCGGACGGCTGCATCCGTGCCTCTGGGCGGCGGAGGCGAGGCGCGGGGCGCGGTGCCGAAACGCGGAGTGCTGTTGTTAATTGGTGGTTTTAATTCACATGGTGTGCCTACGCTTTGTCCGCTTTTCTCTTTGGCCTCCCTCAGCCCTGGGAGCCCGGTGTGCGTGGGGGAGCGGACCGTGCGTTGTGCCGAGAGCCGTCACGGGTGGCCGGGTGCTCACAGCTGCTTCTGCGGGACACAGCACGGCCTCAGCTCGTGTCTCCAAGGGTAATTATATGTCGTGAAGCTTTTCATATAAATTAGCGTCAAGTCATGTTTTCAAGCAGACTGTAGTGTTATAAGAGATCCCCGTGGCCTTCTGACTTCTTGTATAAAAGAAACAGTAGTTTTATTCGTTCCTGACCTGTACCTGTCCATGTATCCAACAACTTCTTGCTAAACTGGAGCAGAAATTTTGGAGGGTGATAGTATTTCCAAATGCTGCTTTCGGCCATTGGATTATTTTGCTTTTATAGCATGAGCTGAAAGGCATCTTTGAGTCAGATTTTTCCCAAGATGCATCTTTTGCAGCTTTAATATGAATATCTACTTCTGTCAGTAACTTACGGCGATAGCACTGCATTTGTTATTTTCTTTTATAGTTTCCTTAAATGAAATTAAATTTACAGTCACTATCTCATTTTGGCTGTGCAGGCAGAGGTTATGTTAAATGCTTTATCGCCTGTAAGAATGTGATGAGAAGTGACAGGTCTGAAAAACATTGTGTAACAGCTGTGCATGGGCTTTATGCACACCCAGCCTGCTTCTGGCATGCTAACTGCTGAGCACCACCAGCCTTCAGCTGGGAAGTTAGCTTCCTAAGTATTCTGGTGATGGACCTCCATTTCCCACTTTCTGTTTTAAGAAGTGCGTACACTCCATAACTGTGCTTTCTGAGATTTACAGTACAGAAGATTTTTATTGCAGTGTTTTGTAAAGTCCAAAAACCATTTTGTCTTCAGACAAAAAAGATTTCTAGTTAAATATTAGATATATAATGTCAGAGATAATTTTGATTGAACAGAATTTTGCTTTTTCTGGTCAGATCTTGCTGCTGGCCTGCAGAATATTTATACTTCTGTACTTAGGATGTGGCTTGATTTTTTCCATGGAGAGCAGTCATTTTCATTTGTAAGAGGTGGCAGAAACTGTTATGAAAGGGCAGCTTTGCTATAGACATACTTGGCTATGGGTAATCTGAAGGGAAAGCTTTCTTTGTACTTTTGACTGTTGTTCTCTTAAAGAGTTTGCAATGCTTTGTGCAGCATTGATGCTTTCAGTGCCTGGTTTGTTTTACTTAGGCATGGAAGAAACTGGTTTTGGTCTTTCCTGCATTGGACCCAGCTGGATACAGCAACTCATCCCTACTGACTGCACAGACCACATTTTCTACTGGAAATAAACAACTGCAAAAATGTGTTCTCCTAGGCCCAGGGTGAGTCTGGTCCTCAATACTGACATGATTTCTATGGATATGTTGCTGCAACAGCTCTTCCCAAACTGGTTTCTTAGAGAAATTTCATGACAGTGTTTATCCAGTTTGACATGATGGCTATGTAGAATGAACATTTTTAGGCTATTGCTCTTTGTTTCTTCAAATGGAATTTATTCAGAAATGAACAGAATATTACAAATCTGCCTGCAAAAAATGGCAGTTCCAGTGTTTGAGGAAGTATTTTGTGTCTGCATGTTTATCCAGAAGATGCACAGCACAATTACGGTTAACAAGCTCTAAACTCCGCCTGCTTTTTTATATGTTATGCAAAGCTAATGTATTATTCATATGTTCTTTGCTTTTTTTAACCTTTTCCAAATAAATGGCGTGGTGTGCTTTTTTTCTATGAAGATCAATGTCAGTCATGCCTTGTGGATAATTCTACAATAAACAGGCATGTAAATAAGCCAGAAAAAAATGTTTTACATTTTCTGGGGCTTATGACTGATAATATGTTTAAAATCATAAAACACTATCTTTTAACATTGATAGAAGCATGCATTTTTAAATTTGTTTTTAAAGGAGGTCTCATGCATCCAGGAAAAGCCTTTTTAGAATAAAAATTTACCTGGTGTAGCAATGAGATGAGCAAGATTCCGTGTGTCTCTCAGAAATAGCAGCCTATTAGGATGTGTGCTTTGAAACTGTGCTCAGTCTCCAGGGCTGCCCAGAAATTCAGAAGAGCGTAATAGATGGTTAGAATTGATGCTGTGCTCTAAAATCTCCTTTCGCTGCCTTTTTAACACAACAAAGCTACAGAGTATATGTTTTATCAGAGGATATGTTTTTTTCCAAGTGCTTGCTTTTTTTAATATTCTCACAGAAATAAGTACTCTGTTTTTATAATCCAGGTATCTTATACTTGTGTCTTTGCAGGGTAGGGGTCTCTTGGACCTTGGAATCCCCTTCAAATTTCTTGTGAGGTGTCAAGCAGTTATTTAAGGGCAGGGACTTTGAGAAATCACCTTGTGCAATTCATAACAGGGTTTCATAAGAATTACAGAGCATAAATATTACTTAGGGACTTTTAAGTAATTATTAATACTACAAGCAGTGCCTGTATTTTCACATTAGAATGGTTAGCTTTTGAAAAATAACATTACTGAGATTAGTTTGCTTTTTCTTTTTTCTTTCTTTCAGAAAAGAGCTGATATAAAGTTAATGTAGGAAATAGTAGGTGAGGCCTGGAAGTAACAGTTGCTGTGAAAAGCATATGTAGCTTTCTTTTGTAAGAGGTCAATTCGGGTTGCCTCAGGTTGATTGAATAGTGCTGCCTTTGTGTTTATGATAGTATTTATTAGTTGTTGGTTTTTTTTAATGTTATTTTAGTTATTCTGGTTTTCTTAATGCTTTTTCTAATTGCCAGTGTCCAAGACAAACAAGAACTAGCTCAGAAAAGGGCATTGTGGTGATAACAAATATCTTTACAGAGTATATAAATGAAAACAGTGGATTAGGGTACTAGTTCAGAAAGTCAGTTTTAACACCTCTGGCATGGAGGGATTAGAGATTGTTGAGTATCAGTCCTAGCAATCCTGAAAACTAAATCTTTTTCTCTGTTGCTATAGTGGAAGGTATTCAATTTGATGAGTAACTTTGAATTTAAGAGCAGAAGGAATCTTGAAATATATTCATTGTCATATCATAGGCGTGACTCAAATTATTTTGTGAAACTGAAGATTTCAGAAAGCAGAGTTAGAGCTACCTATGTTACCAAGCTGCATGTTCTGAGTGGAACAGGACAAGCATTTTAATTTAGATCTGTCGCACATATTGAGTTAACTGGAACCAAAGGCTCTCTAGAAATGTTAAACATGAACATGACATTTGTTTTCTTATTCTCATTTTAGCTGTGATGACAAATGCCATGTGGATTTTTTTTTCTCTTTAATACTGTATTCTTTCTGACATTTACAGAACTGAAGACACATAGGACAATGCACAGTGTATACCCTGGTGACATTTTGCATGCTGTCACGTGGTTTTTGCCATGGCATCTGAGACTGAAAAGGCCCATGCTCTTCTCCAGACTTTCAGCGCAGCTTCAGTTATTTCTAGTCTAGGTTTGGGAATATTCTGCTTTGCAGCAGACAGACTTCTGCAGGTTTCCTTCGTTCAGCAGAATGACTGGCTCCGAGCCTTCTCTGACAGTGCAGTGCACGGCATACTGGGCATGTGGTCCTGGGCCATAGTGATTGGACTCAGGAAGAAAAGTGACTTCACTGAAGTTACAATGGCCGGCTTCCTTGCCTCTGTCATTGACGTGGACCACTTCTTACTTGCTGGCTCCCTGTCATTAAAGGTAAATGAGTGGCTTGGTGAATTCATATTTTCTTTATCGCTGTTACTTTATTGTTCTACTATATCCTGAACCAGAAAACCTTCAGTGATGATACAGCCTGGTAATCTTTTAAAAGATCTGTGGGAATTTTTACTTTTATGTAATTGATATAGATTTTAGAACAAAGAAGTGCTAAGTTCTGCCCTTCAAAAGCCTCTGAAAAAAAGAAGTTCTGAAAGCCTCTTTAAGACAACATCCTATTAGTATCACATAGGTGTTTTGTTACCCAAGTTAAGCAAGTAAGTGCTGCCATACATGCTTTGTGTGTAAAGTGGATTATTCCATTTCATTTTACAGTAAGAAGTAGAAATCTGGAAAGTAGATTGTCCATCTGCTAAGCTGTCCTTTACTAGCTGTGGAATAGGAGCTTCCAGTATGCATCTTGTTCTGAATCTTCTGGGAACTCCCTAAACAGAAAAAAATGTTTTTCAGTGAGGGTTGTGAAATGCTGGAACAGGTTGCCTAAAGAGGTGGTGAGTGCCCTGTCCTGGAGACATCCAAGGCCATTCAGGACACGGCTCTCAGCGAACCAGTCTAACTTTGGATGTCTCTGTTCATTGCAGAGGAGTTGGCCTAGATGACCTTTAAAAGTCCCTTCCAAAAATGATTCTATGGTTCTATGTTCTGTTTCATTCAACTAGTCATACTGAGAAGTGGTATATTTGGTTTTAGTAATCTCTAAACATTTTTCCCATCCCCAGCAGTACATGACCTGTTCATCTTCAAAAAGGCAGACTGAGTTTGGCCTTTAAATATAGTTGATTGTAAAAGAGAATCAAGCAAATGTCAAACGTGTTAATAAAAAGGAGAAAAATGAATTGATTCCTGCTAGTGAATATGAGTCACCTTCATCCACTTGCAGAACTACCTTTTAGGACACAGTTTCTCAGTAGAATTAGTATTCCCAGATGTGCATTACCAAATTTTCCAGTTGTTCTCCAGTCCTGTTCCCTAATCTTACATGCTTCAGGCATGTATTCCCAGCTCTTTGAGAAAACATCAGTCTGATCTGTATGTTCTCTGAGTGCTGGCACAGCCCAAGATCTCCAGCAGTGCCTGCTCTGACCACACCTCTCAGCACTGCCCTCATCTCCTAGCACAGCCAGACACTACTTGCCCACAGCAGGCTCGGAGTCCCTGTAGATGAAGCCATGCCACTCTGCTGCTTGTTACAAGGAATTAGTTGTGTCCTTATACCTTGAGCTGATGTTTCTAGCATGGATATTGGTACATGTTACTTTGCACAGGAGAGTAAACACTTTTCCGATCAGCCAGCAGGAAGGTTGTTTGACTGTCTTGCCTTCTTTTTTTTCTTCCTCTTAGCTTGGAGTAGAATTAAATTATTCTTATGGATGACAGAGGAAATAACACACAGCAAGTAGAGGCAGAAGAGGAAGGAAAGGGATGGAAGGAAGACTGCTGTTTTTTGCAATCCTTTAATTAGAGAACAAAAGTCTGAAATGGCTTACCTTTTCTTCTTTTTAATGTGCAGAAGACACATGTATGTAAGAAGCATTACTGGTTATAGTTGGGATGTAAAAACTAGAGTTCCACTGGAAAAACAGTGGGCTTTTTTTGTTTGCATGTAGTATCAGTATTTGTTTTAAGTAAAATACTTTTTCTTGTTGGTGAGTTTGGTAGATCTTTTAATGTGATCACTCTCCCTTTCTCTTTGACAAAGAAGGGGTTTCACAGAATTTCAGAATGACTGAGGTGGCAAGCTGCCCTTCGATCTGTGGCCACCTCTGAGTGGTTCCCTGCTCCATCAGGGCCATTCCAGATCAGGTTCCCAGGACAGTGTCCAGGTGGCTTTTGAAGATCTCCACGGAAGAGACTGCACAGCCTCTGGGCAATTTGTGTCAGTAGTGCGTCGCCAGCACAGCAAAGAAGTGCTTCCTGATACACTGATGGAACCTCCTGTCTTCCAGTTTGCACCTGTTGCTTCTTGTCCTGACACTGAGCACCACTGAAAAGACACTGGCTCCATCCTTCTTGTGTCCTTCTTTCAGATAGTTGCAGAACATGTTGAGATCTGCCTCCCATTAACCTCTTCTTCTCCAGACTGATCAGTCCCAGCTCTCTCAGCCTTTCCTCATGAGGGAGATTCTTCTTTTATTGCCCTTGTGGCCCTTCACAATCTCCTATAGCTCCTTCTTTCCCTTGTACCAGGGAGCCCAGAACTGGATACAGTAACTCCAAAGGTGGCCTTAGCAGTACTGAAGAGAGGGGAAGCATCACCTCCCTTGACTTGCTGGCAGTGCTCCTCCTTCTGCAGCCCAAGACACCATGAGCTTTCTTTGTGATGAGGACAAACTGCTTGCTGGTGTTCAGTGCAGCATCTGCAAGGACCCTAGGCTCTTTTCTGCACAGCTGCTGTCTGCTTTGTTGGCCCTCAGCATATACTGCTGTACGGTGTTGTTCTTTCTTAGGTAGTCACTGATTCTCCCCTTTTCTGTACTTTTTGTATATGGAAATACCACAAAATTTAAAAAACGTAAAGAAAAAAAAGGAAAGTTCATTTGATTAATGTGTCCTGTAATGTTTTATTGCAGCAATTAAATCTAATTATTCTGATGCATATTTCTTATTTTAAAGTCAATAATCAGTACTGTGTGATTTTAGACTAGTTATTAAGAAGTATTTTTTTAAATATTCATGCTGCTTTTTCTGGTACTTGAGATTAGCACTAATATTTTTTACTAATGACCACTAGGCGACACTCTCCACCAGTGATGGTTTAGAAAACGGGAATCACATCATGGAACAGAGAGGTAACCTGTTTTCTTACTGCCTTCAGTGAGGCGAGTGAAAATCTGTTCACACTTAATGTGATGGAGAATATTTGTGTCTCCCAAAGTAAATTACTGAGTAAATTAGGGTTAATTGAAAAAATACAGGAAGAAATTTCCAAACAGCTAGATTTTTTTTTTTTTTCCCTAATATTTAGCTTAAATTACAAACATTGGATGGTTAGATCTTGTTTTTTTTTACAGTCTTTCTGGGAAAGATGCCTGGTTGCTTTGCTCTTTCCAAATTTTTTTTTAAATTACAAATACAAGCACTGCGTGCAGAAGGATAGCCCTTGAGTAGCCACACTTGCATAGCTGAAAGTAAGAGGTAAGATGACCAAAGGCCTTGTCATAGTCACTTGCACACTTACCTCTTTCTTCCTGCATAGGTTAATTGGGCTAATAAAGGATGTTTTACCTATAAGCTGTACCCTGTCTAAGGTCTCCTTACAGTAACAGCGTTAATCTTACAGCTTGAAAAACATAGTTTTGCAACGGGTTTCTTAACTAACTCACAAAACAAAGCTAATGCACCTGGATTTTCTAAGCCTTCTGCCATTTATCTGGCCTCCTCTGAATTGCTGTCTGCCTAAATTATCTTTAAAGGATCCTATCCCAAACTATATACAGAATTTTGCAAAAACAGATTAGATTTGAGTCAAGTAGCCTAGATTAATCTCTTTTACTATCACTTGCAGTTCTGTCTTTTTAAAAATAAAAAATCTGTTTCAAGTTTTATGTCTTCTTGTACAGCCAGCAGTCTTTAGTTAGTGATCTAATGTCATCCTCATAAACTTTTCTGCCTGACCAGCTAAACTTGATTTTTTAATGTGTGATTTTTCCTTCTGCATCTTAATATCATACTGCTTTCTGTTTTGTGTCATAATTTCAGACTGCTGCCTGTACAGCTCATTACTTCATGGAACACCTTTTTACTATTTGTGCGTTAGTTCCAGTCCCACTCTCCCTCTTCATATTTCTGGATCGAGAGTAACTGATTTATGACACTACAGCATTTATTGCTTAAGCAACACATTACCAAGGAACTAATAAATTAAGAAATCTAGTTAAGTAACCACACCACTATTACTAATTTATAACAGCAATATCTTTCACATTGTTATACGCCATTTATTTTAAAGCTCTTAATCATCATAATTAAATCTGATGATTGGTTACTCTTTTTTAAGTAATTTTTGTAAGCAGCACAAGGCAGTATTACCGTCTGCTGTGAGTTGCTACCATCAGCTTCCTTCTCTTGTTTCTGCTGATGCTGCTTGTTGAGTGATCTATTTGGCTATTGTTTCATCATTTTTTCTGGAGTACCTAGTGTAAACAGTCACCTGTGTATTTATATGATTTATACTCAATATTTATACTAATAAATACTTGTGTACCAAGTAACATTTGTATGACCTTTTGCCCACGTTGTCTTTGGCAATAAGTGTGAAGCCTATAAAGACTTCCTAGAATTTGTACTCCAGCATATTCCAGGTAGTTTTCACTCTGTATAATTGCACACAAAGGTACAAAAGTCTGAGAATTACTGAACCTGCCATCATGTTCAGCTTTGCTGTTAAACTAGGGTGACATGATGGGTTAAATGTGATACAGGCATGACCATGACGTGCATGGAGAAGTCTCCACCAGTACTGTAGTTCAAATACTCATGTTGCAGAATAGATGTGTGGAAATTGCTAGCTTGCTAATTAAAAATTATCAGCTTGTGAAAGTATAGAAAATGCAGCTAGTGACACACAGGCTTTTGTACTGGCAAACATGCATAGCAGATGTTTATTAAGCCACTGCTGACTCAGTCCGGGCTGCAGTGGAGCATTTCTGGAGAATAAGCTTTGCACACACACAGTGAATTTAAGATTGAATTTACAAATACGGACTCAATACTAATGACCTCAGGCTTCTGAAGAATCACAGAATATGAGTGCTGAAGCCCATGTCATTAGATTAATTCATTGCTATCCTCACTGCATTAAAGTAGAGTTTCCATGGGCTGTTCCACATGTGCTTTGAGTCTCTTGTCTCCACCTCACTGTGGTTGTGAGAGAGGCTGGAGGAGCAGGACTTTAAGGAAGATTTTGCAACTAGTTGAATGTTAGGTATATAAAAAAGGTCATTTATGTTATGAATAGATCCTGTTTGCAACTGCAGCCCAGTCTCTCTCATGGTAGACAACTGCCTCAATCTGGCCAACTAAATTGACCGGTAGGAGAAAAAGTATAGTAGCTTATATTACCAAACAGAACGACATCTCTCTCTCTCCTGGGCCTAGCAAGTCAAGGATATTAATATAAAATCATAGAATCACAAAACAACATGGGTTGGGTTGGAAGGGACCTTAAAGAAAATCCAGTTTCCATGGGCATGGCTGCCACTTACCAGCTCACGCTGCCCAGGGCCCCATCCAACTTGGCTTTGAACAGCTCCAGAGTTGGGACGTCTTCTCTGGGCAGCCTGTGCCTCACCTCCTTCTGAGTAAAGTTTCCTCTTCACATCTAACCTCAATCTCTTTTAGTTTAAAAATGTTTCACCTTGTCCTATCACTATCTGCCTATGCAAAAAGTCAGTCTTCCTCCTGCCTTGAAGCTCCCTTTAAGTATTGGAGGGCTGCAGTGAGGTCACCCCAGGACCTTCTCCAAGCTGAATAAGCTCAGCTCCCTCAGCCTTTCTTCATAGGAGAAGAAGAAAGAAAGAGATAACAAACTATTCTTCTCTGAGAATTTCAGCTACTGCAAAATAGGGGTTTTTAGTCAGTAACAAAAATCTGACTGTCTTTATAGGATAGATGACAGTTTCCCCATCACAAGATTGTTGCACTTCAATCCCCTAACGGTCTGCTTGCATGAAACAAAAATAAATCTGTAGAAAATATACCCATTGTACCAACTTAAAGAATTTGGGCCTATAGCTTTATAATTAAAAGGTTGATATGTTTGTTGTTGTTCTGCTTTGTATTTGTGAAGTTTTTAGTCCTGTCATCAGTCTTTCAGTAAAATGCTATTATTTCCCTTGTACTTACACAAAGAATCAACTTCCTCATTTCTGAAATACAGAATTTTTGTTGTGTGTTCTTTGAGTTTGTGAAAGTGATTATAACTATTGCTAGTAAGTACATCCATATATTTTCTCAAGTACATTTTTAATTGATAACTATCATTTCTTAAATTTGATATCTTCTGTAGTGTGTTATCCCACTAGCTGGACATCATTTTACTTAAAACCCAAAATCAGGCTTTCACCTGAATTAACATTAAACAAATTGTTAATTAAAATCAGAAATGATTCACATAATAGGTTCTGATTGTATCATTTCTCTGCTCGTGAAGAATACTGTGTCAAGGTGAATGAAATACATATGACTTCAGTATTTTTTATTATACTGGAAACTATGTCTCTATTAGATATAGTCAAACTAGAACTTTACAGGTAGTAAATGAAATGTAATACAGGATGTGTTTTTGAAAATAAATACCAATAGATCACATTAAATATTTCAAGCAAATTGTATTCCTTTTTATTATCTTAAGTATATATAATCAGTACAGCCTACTGTATAGGTTCCAGTATGCCCTGTGACTAAATGATAGCATATTTTATACCTCTCCCTTCCTCTGTATCCATTAGTATACTGCTTAGCAGGATGTGTGATTCAGACAAAAGAGAAAAGTTTGTCCCAGCACCCTCAGCCCTGCTGCTTACCTGACTGTTCATGTTGTTTGATATTGATCAACCACAGTGGAAAGGAACGATACGTATTTCTTTGCACTTCCACTTAGCCAGAGGCATTACACATGTAAATGCACATGAAATCTTTCTTTCTTGTCATGATTGTAGCCACTGCAATTACGTTCTTCTTCTCTGCAGGCTGCTCTGAGTCTTCCCCGGAGACCACTCCTTCATTGTTCTACTGTGATTCCTGTTGTGGCTCTGACATTAAAGCTTATTATGCACCTTTTTAGGCTTAAGGACTCATGGTGCTTTCTTCCTTGGATGTTGTTTATATCCTGGACTTCTCATCACGTCCGTGATGGAATTCGTCACGGCCTCTGGATCTGTCCATTTGGAAAAACTCCGCCTTTGCCATACTGGCTCTATGTGGCAATTACAGCATCTTTACCTCATCTATGCTCATTTATTATGTATTTAACGGGAACTAGAGAATTAATGTCTATAAAACATGGAATCCACATTGATGTATAAGGATGATGTATCATAGTCTTCTGTAACGCACTTGAAGCCTAGTGCGTTACACTAGGCTGTGCTTGTCACTGGAATGGTTTACTTATGTTTCCTGCGAGTTCCATGTCAGGCATTTGAAGCCAGTAGAGCTCCAACGTCAGTTCCTTGTGATCACAGTAACTTGTTCCATAGATGGCATTAACATTTCATATCTGTACATTCCCCTTGTAAATTATCTAGTCTTCCGTTACTATTCATATATAGCTAGCTTTGAATGAAGTACTGATTAACAAAGTACTTAATATCACTGTAGTAATTACATTTTATTTTGCTGGTGCCATTCATTTGATCACCATACATTCTGGATTTGGAGTCTGCTACATTTCATCTAGATAGCATTTGTATAGCACTTTAAAAATGAGAAGTTATATATAGATGCTAAGTACTTGAATTTGGTAGTTTATCACACTTCTGAACAACACCAGTTAGGCTTTTGAAGTAAGTTATTTGTTTTCCTGCTGGGCTCTGGTATTCAGCAGTTCTAAAAGAAATGCTATTTGTATTTCAAAATATGAAGCTGTGGGTCTGCATCAGTTTGAACACTGTTACAATACAGTGTTTATAGTAAATTCTGTTCCACTGTAATCAATTGTTACTTGATATCCAGTTTGCAGACAGTTGCTGGCTGCTAATTATTAGAAAGGGAGAAGACAGTGGTTACATTATTATGTGTGTCAACTGATGTGCTTTATTTAAAATACATTAATTATGAATACTTAAATTGGAGGTAGGGAATTTAAATATTTAAGGTGTATGTAGGGGAAACTTGTTTATTATAGTAAAACATAAGCTTTAAGGGAGATTCTGGAAGTTGCAAGAAAATAAAAATTGCTTCAAATTTTGATTAAAGACCTTACTACTTTACTAATATAAAGCATTTTCTCTTAGGTGCAGTACCAACCTCACTGCAGAGTAAAATGCATTATTGTTATGGTGAAATAGAACTTTCCTCATAAATAAGTTTCTTAAAGAAAAATATGAATATGTTGCAGGTTGATAACAGTAGCTGTGATTATGCAGCAGGTTCATAAGTTGAGCTGTGAGCTATTCCAAGTAAAAGTGTCTTTTAACAGAATTTCTCAGAAAATGTCTCAAAGTAGAAAGTTGTTTGGAAGGAATTGGGAGTCCTGATGGATGAAAAGCTGGACATGAATCAGCAGTGTGTCCTTGCAGCGCAGAAGGCCAACAGTATTCTGGGCTGCATCAAAAGAGGGGTGGCCAGAAGGGACAGGAAGGTGATTTCCCCCCCCCTTTATCTGCTCTCAAGAGGCCTGGAGTACTTCATCTAGATCTGGGGCCTCCAGCACGAGAGATTTGGAGCTGTTGGAGCAGGTCCTGAGTAAAGTCACAAAGATGATCAGAGGACTGAAACACTTCCTATGAAGAAAGGCTGAGGGAGCTGTGCTTGTTTAGCTTGGAGAAGACAGGGCTCATGGAGGCCTCAATCATAGAAGTATAGAATGGCTTGGATTAGAAGGGACCTCAAAGATCGTGCAGTTCCAGTCCCTGCTATGGGGAGGGTTGCCACCCACCAGATCAAGCTGCTCAGCCCCCCATCCACCTTGGCCTTCCATGCCTCCAGGGTTGGGGTATCCGCAGCTTCTCTGTGCAGCCCGTGCCGGTGGTTCACCACCCACTGAGTAAAGAACTTTGCCCTAACGTCTAATCTAAATATACCTTATTTAGTTAAAACCATTCCCCCTTGGATCATTGTTATCTGCCTGTGTTAAAAGTCAATTTACCTCCTGTCTGTAGGATCCCTTTAAGTACTGGAAGGCCAGAAGGAGGTCTGTTCTTTGGTGTCACTGGTTTTGACTTGGGTCTTTGGTTGGACCAACTTTACAGGATTGTCCTTTTCCAGTTCTGAACCATCACCTCTCATCTTTCCATCCCAAAGCTTTGTTGCATAAGGGACAGCTGGGGGACAAAAGGGAGACAGTGACTCCTGCTCCCAGCAGAGAGGAGGTTCCAGTTTCCTTCCTCGTGCATGTTTTTGCTGTTCGTCTCCTCAGAGTTGGAAGCTAGCTTACCTTCCTCTTATAGGGACTTAAGACAGGGTTGTCTGTGCCACTGAACAATACCACACATCAGTCTCTCTCTGATTCACAGAAACTATGCTGCCTGGTGATTTCCTCACACAGCCTGGCCACCTGCTCAGAAAGTTCATCGAGCTGGGCACACTTGCAGCCATGATGTCTCCTTCACTCAGGCCCTAGAAGTTCTTCCGGATTCTGGAGTTTGCCACAACTGGAGGTCTGGGCAGCTCTGTCTTTCCTTGGAGCTCTGGGTGCATGCATCAGCCCATAACAGTTGTGGTCCTCCAGCCTGTGTTTCTTGGTTCTGAGCTCAACCACTGTGGTCACCACATTTGTTTCAGTGGAGTGCAGCTACCTGCTGCTCTCAAAAGAGAAAAGGAGTGGGCTGCCCGCTGCGCTGTGGCCACCCTTCCTGCGTGAACTGCCACACTATGCCCTCTGTGCCCCTTCTGGGAACTGCTGTCCTCACTGAGGTCTTCAGTACTTAAAGGGAGTACAGAAAAGTTGGGGGGAGACTTGCAGCGAGTATAGTGAAAGAACAAGGAATAATGGCTTTTAGCTGAAAGAAGGTAAATTTAGATTAGAAACAAGGAAGAAATCCTCTGCTATGTGAGTGCTGTGGTGCTGGCACTGCTGCCCAGCGAGCTGTGGGTGCCCCATCCCTGGAGGTGCTCAAGGCCGGGGTGCCTGGGGCCCTAGGGCAGCCTGAGCTGGTGGGGGGCAGCCCTGCTCCTGGCAGGGTTTGGAAATGGGTGGGCTTTAAGATCCTTTCCAACCCAAACTACTCTGTCTTTGTATGATTCCAGAAATGTCTACTAATAATGGGTTTGGTTTAGTTTGGTTTTCACTGAACTTCATTGCCCACTAAGGAGATGGGGCCTTAATTATCCTTGTTAGTGATTAACAGGTGGTGAAAGGGAATGTTTTTGTGGAAGAGCCCAGGTGGGCGAGCATGTGCTGGACTTACCAAAAGGTGCAGTGATCAGGTGATGTGTTTATGTTTAGCATTACTTAACTTATACAGTGTTTATATTAGGATAAAGTACTAAAAATTAAAATTAAAAAAAAGGAGAAGAAAGAACTGATGGCTAACTACCAGAGACCTTGTAAGACTACAAAGTTCTAAAGGCTCTCTGGAGCGCCTCAGCTTTGTATGGAAAGTGTTACATCATTTTAAAATGTGCCTTCCTTCAAGAAGAGCAGTTGCTGCCGTTTTTTCTTCTCGCTAGAAATCTATGCTTACAGAAACTTCTCTGACTGTACAGGGCCTGATTAGCCTCTGTTCTGCAATTAATAAAGATGGTGGGCTTTTTGTTTGTTTGTTGTTTGTTTGTTTCTTGGAAAGAAGAATGCAAAAGCAGGACAACCTTTAAGGGATTACTGTCACTGTGGATCTCTGTTTTGCATAGCGTGTGAAAGTTTCCCAGAAACAGCATCAGCAGTGTCTTGCATTACAGCTCTCAAAGCAGAAACTGAACATCTGTCCTTTATCCATAGGTGTGGTGATTTAGTGGAGGAGGAATGCTACATGTTCATTTACTTCTAAACTGCATTTTAAACTTCAGGCTGTGAAACACAAGTAATGGGTCTTTTCTGCCAGAAGTGATCACTTCAGTACTGTACAACAAACATCTTCTGTGTTCCTGATTCCTGGTCTCATTTGTATATTTTTGCGGTTTATCCATTTTCGCTGCAAAGTGAAATATATATAGGAATAAAGTAGAGAATTACACTTTCCCATTTCTAAATTACAGCTACACCGACTGGTGCTGTACTGTGCTCAATTCTCACTTGAAATGATTTATCATTCTTGCTACGCTGAAAGAGCTGATGGCATGTAGATCTTAAGTACATATTTTGCTTTTTTGTATTTCTAGCAGATTTTTTAACAATTATTTTCAGCTGCATTCCAAAACAGTTTTTCTAATCATGCTCTTACACTGTTTCAGCCGCACCAATATATGAGTGCCACGTAGACAAATGAGTTCAGGACAGTACTGAGCACTTGCCACGTGTGACGTCTTTCTGCTCTAAACAGACAAGTCAGTCTCCTGCCTTTATCTTAGGCCGTGGACAGCTTCTTAAGGTGAACTGACTTGTAGTTTGTGGGCAGCCAGATTTGAGCAGAAAAGAGAAGTTAAATATTTGTTTCAGTCCCTAGGGCACCTCCTTATTGCAAATGAAGTTCTGCAATTTCTTACGTAGTTTACATTTCAGCTGTACTGATTTCTCAACACCGATACCCACCAAATGGGGCAAAACTATGGCAAAAATGAACCAGCTCTAAGAATGTGTCTTAATGAATTTGTGTTTGACTGCATGCAGTACATATGAAGTACAAAAAGTATGTGAATTACATCAAAAACTTCTTATCAAACTCAAGGTAGTAATTTCACTTGCAATGTGCAATACATATCACTAAATTATTATTCATTTGTTTCACTAATCTGAACTATTTAACTATTTCCACATGTTATTAAGTTGTACTTTTAAAGTTAAATAAAGTAGTGGTGCTGATTTCTTTTCCTGCTCTACTGAGTATCTGTCAGAAAAAGTAGGTATGAACAAATGCCAGGTTTAAAATGTTTGAATGTTTCTTCTCCCCAGTGCCCCAGAAACAAGATGGCTCTTAATTTCCTAGTGGCCTTTTCAGACAAAATGAACATGTTTCTTATCAGACTGTGTTCTGGTTGACAATCTAATCTTTATTTACACATAACTGCTGATACAGTTTTTCTGCAGCAAAGTATGTTGTGTTAATGACCATGTACCTTCAATCAGTTACTGATAAGTGAATTCTTCATCATAGATGCCATGTTCCAAGGAATGCTTGAATTAAAATAATTTTATTTTTTTCAGCTATCCCTAATGGAATTTGGGGATGGCAAATAGAAAATGCAGATGGAAATAAAGGCCCAGAAAGAGACACGAAGGGAAAAGGGCTAAAATTCAATCTGAAGGAAATAACAGAATCACAGAATTGTTTGAGTTGAAAGGGAGCTTTAACGGTCATCTAGACTGACTGCAACGAACAGGGCATCTACAGCTAGATCAGAGTGCTCAGAGCTCTGTCTAGCTTGATCTTGAATGTCTCCAGGAATGGGGTGTCTACCATCGTGGGTAACCTGTTCCAGCACCTTACCACCCTTACTGAAATAAACCTCTTTCTTAGATCCAATTTAAACCCTCCGTCTTTTAGTTTGAAACCAGACCCCACTACAGAGTCTGTCCCCTTCCTTCTTCTACCCCACTCTTTAGATTCTGAAAGGCCACTCTCAGGTCATCTTGCAGCCTTCTCTTCTCCAGGCTGAGCAGCCCCAGCTCTCTCAGCCTGTCCTCGTAAGGGAAGGTCTTCCATCCCTTGGATCGTTTTTGTGGCCCTCCTCTGGACACCTTCCAAGAGGTCCATGTATCTCCTGTACTGAAGACTCCACATCTGGACACAGCATTCCAAAATATAGGCATGCTGTTAATTTTGAATGTATACGTGCATTTGCTACATCAGCTGCTGTCAAAATGGAACTAGGTGATAAAATACATTTGAAGAGTACATTTCATGTTAACTAGTTCAACTGATCTAAATTATGTCAGTTATGTAAATTTAGTCACAGTGAAAGAAATCTGGTACTGTGAATATATGTGATATTGTGACATAACACAGGCTTTGATCAGCAGTAATTCAAGCCCACAGGTTGAGTTTTGTTTTCTGCTGCAGGCAGACCTTGTGCTGGAACAAAGGAAGTACTGTGAGAGTAGTATTTATTACAAAAAGAAAAAGAAAAAAAGAAAAAAAAAACACAGGAGTAAGATTTTCCTCAAAATACTGAATTTGTAACTTTGGCTCTTATAATTCCTCAAATTCTGTGTTATCTACACTGAATTGTAAATTGGAATGTTGCACTGTAGAATTGTTTTATTTTGCTTATACCTTGTAACATTAAAGATGAGCAGTGCTTGCATCTGTATGTTATACTACTACTCAGCAAAAAGTTTAATGCAATTTTAATGAAATATTCAGAATATTGAGAACTAATTAAAAGAAAAGACACTATATTCCTTTCAACAAAAGTTTTAAATCCATATCTGTTTGCAAAAATAGGTATGTTTAACCAAAACCAACTGGCAGAAAACATCTGTAGCAGTAGATCTGCATAAGCAACCTACTTCTGTAAGTCAGACTATATGCTATGCTGCTATTTACACCACAGACACCATTTCTTTGCCCAATAAATGTTGTCAAGGGCATTCTTCATGTTGACAAGAGCTGGATCTTATTTCAGTTTTAGTCATTTTTCCCCTTAGGAATTGCAAAGCATTCAGCAAAGATTCCTGAACAGGTATGGTTCACAGGGTGGTTTCTCAGATCTCCTCTCTATTCCTTCACAACAAATCTCACAGAGAGCCCAAAAGGTTAGTGGCTGAGAGTTCTGGTACAGGAGCAGAGCAAAAGAAAACCAAGGCAGCAGAAATAACAAGGCCATCAGTTATGTACAGCATCCACGAAAGTCATGGTCACTCTGTCCTTTACTTCAGCAGAGTCTCACTCTGCCTATTCTCAAGGAGATGTATGCAGGCTGTGCAGCAGCTGTCACTGCACACACCCTGCACAGAAGGAGGAGCAGCACTAGTGAGGGGCAACTCTGGCTTTGGTACGTGGTGTGGGGTTATGTGCTTCAGCACTTCCTGAGTGCTAAAACTGTCATCTGCTATACAGAAAATCCTGTCCTTTGGAAAAAAGGAGAAGATTCCCTATGAGACATGATATCCCTGTGATTTTATCTCAGATAAGAAAACCAGTCTGACTCTGACTCAGTTTAAAGGAAATGAAACTCTCACTGCCTTATTTCAAGATTAATGTTGGCACATTTCTTTGGTTCCCTGTTGTCTGGGTTGGCAAAAAAATGCAGTGTCTTCGTAGTCATCAAGAACATTAGCATTCCCCCTCCTTGCAATGAACAAATGGCTGCAAAAAAGGTTGAACAACGTTTTTTTGTTTTTAGCAGTGTTTTACAAATGTCCTATCAGTTGTGTACAAAAGCTATTTTGTTGAAGGTGGAAAATGCCTCGAACTCAGCACCTACTGAGCATTCAGTGAGAATCTGCCCAAAGTGATTATGCAGAAGACCATAGGTGCATCTCTCATGGAAGACAGTGACGTGATAGAACAGGATATAAAAAAAAAAATCCAAAATATTGAGGACAGAGTCACCTTGCTGTATTTTTCTTATATCTGTCTGTTCTACCTCTCCGGCTTGCTGAGGACTGCCCTTTCAAGAGTGTTTGCATTGCCACATAGTGTACACATAATGCTCCCATGAAGGATGAAAGGTTTCAAGTGCATAGGTGAAGGTGAGTAAGGCAATGGTAGCAGAGTGCCCTGCTGGTGACCTGCTGCTGCTGCTGCTGCACCATGCAGCTGTGCAGGGACACATCTCAGAAGGAGCAGCACTGATTGAAGTAGGGAGTGCTGTTTCTCTGGCACTAAAGGAGTTTACTCGTGCAAGGACAGCATGCCAGTTTCCCTGGCAGAAGTGACCTTATTGATGAAGATGAAAGCTTAAGCTTTCAGTTCAGGTTTTAGCTGATCTGGCGCACTGACGTAATTACATCTGGAAAAGCAACAAATATAGATTTTCCCTGTGTAATTAGAACAGTTTCCAGTAAAATTTTCCATGTTTGTAGGTGCGTACAGGAGAAAATGCATTACCAATCTGTCTGCTGCCTGACAGCCACTTCTTTTGAGGCCATGAGGGACAGTGGCTCATGGTGTTAGTCAGGCCTCCTGCATTAGGTACTGCTTGCTCTCCAAATACAAACAGCTGAACAGAAGTGTCCTGGGACGTGCATTAAGAACATTTTAATGCTATCAAAAGTTATATACCTTCTTAATTTATCACAGTAAAACTGAGAGTAAAACTTCTTCCCGATACCTGCTCTTTTCTCTCATGATTCCTGTTTCCATGAGTCGTCTGCATTTAGCTCAGCCACCCTGATCTTCCAATGCTTTACAAGCATTAGTAATCTCAATAGGTGCTTACTTAATCTTCAAATAAATAAATAAGTAAATTTTTAAAAATTGAAAAATACATTAAAAGGTTTAGTATCATTAAAAAAAAAAAAAGAAACTGGGCCAGATAAGTGTTCTCAAGGATAAATTCTTCAAAGTGGAAGAAGTAGAGCTAGATGGGGAAAACTGGTATGAAATGCAGTTTTCTAAGAAAAAACATGGTTCTAGAAAAGAGCTAATTTCAAACTCGGTGTTTCCAAGCAGGGAATTGCATGGTTAAATGGTCAGTCACTCACTTCCTGCTAGCTGGCCCAAAATGATGAAACAGTCCAGGGCTTAAGAACTACAAAAAGAGAGCTGTTATTGCAAACAGTTTTCCAGAGCCAGGAAACAGGTAATGCCAGGAACTAAGGTAATAAATTCACTTGCCAAAGTAAATGTCCTTCCTGCCCGACGTTGGTAAATACAAATGTGCGATAGTGTTGTCCCATCCAGGTACCCAATGGACAGGAACCGCTGGATAATGCGAGGACAGGCAGTGACAGAAGCAATGACAGTGGGAGTGAGTGATGTCCTCTGGAAAGCAGTCACCTGCACATCCACCTGGGGGACATGTCAGGGTGCCCATGCCCAGCGGGCAAATTGCAGCAGTGTGTCCGAAGGAGGAAAGGATGGAACACAAACAAGGAATATGTAGTGATTGCATTCCTTTTAGTGAAATTTTATATATACATATATATACATAAATAAATAAAAACCAAACCCAGCAAACAAAACTCTTCCTGGTATCAGTGAATAAGAGCTGCAGAAGCAGGTGCATTATATTGTAGAGCAGGAAGATTTCAGTCACATGTGTGGGCTGTTGCGTAACAATTACAAATAACATAGCCCCTTACCAAGTGATCTCACCAACTACACAGTCTGTTCTACATGTGGTAGGTAATAAGTAACATGTCAACATCTTCATCACTGACATCGATAATGGCATCAAGTGCATCCTCAGCAAGTTTGCAGATGACATCAAGCTGAGTGGTGCAGTCAATACATTGGAAGGAAGGGAAGCCACACAGAGGGACCTGGACAGGCTGAAGAAGTGGGCCCATGAAAACCTAATGAGATTCAATTGGCTCTGGGCAGCCTGGTCTGGTGGTTGGCGACCCTGCACATAGCAGGGGGTTGAAACTAGATGATCTTTGTGATTGTTTTCAACCCAGGCCATTCTATGATCCTACAAAATTATTTATTTTATTTATGGTCTCGTTTAAGAAACAGGCCTACAGGACTTTTTTTCCCAAAAAAATTTTGGTAATTCCCATGCTTCTTGGACTTGTGAAACTCATGGAACTCAAGGAAGAAGCTGCCCAGGGAGGTGATGGAGTCACTGTCCCTGGAGGTGTCCAAGGCACTGAGTGACATGGTTAGTGGGCATGGTGGTGATGGGCTGACAGTTGGACTAGATGATCTTAGAGGTCTTTTCCAATCTTAATGATTCTATGATTCTTTAATTTTATCAGATGTTACAGAATGAGTTGCCAAAAATTGCCCCACGCAGATCATGGGGTTGTGGACAAGGATATCAAGCTCAGTACCTAGCTCATGCATCTTTTCGCTGTCCAGAATTTTGGTCTGTCTGCCTTCCATCATGTTGATGCAGTATTTATCTTTGTAAAAAGCTGTGTATGGTCTCCAGAGAGACCTAGGGAGGCTGAGCAGTGGGCCCAGGTGACCCTCATGATGTTCAGCAAAAGCTCCAGGCCTTGCTCCAGGGTCACAGCAACCCCCACTATAGGTAGAAGCTGAGGGACGTAAGAATCACAGAATCACTGAATTTAAGGAGTTGGAAGAGACCTCAGGAGATACTGAGTCCAAAGCTCCTGCTAAAACAGGTATCCTACAATATGTCACAGAGGTAGGTCCAGCTGGGTCTTCAATATCTCTATAAGAGACTCCACCTCTCTGGGCAACATTTGTCACCCTTACCGTAAAGCAGTTCTTCCACATGTCAGTACAGAACTTCCTATCTAAGTTCAAGTTTTAGGTTATTACTCCTTGTCCTATCTCTGTGCACTGCTTAGAAGAGCCTGGCCTCATCTATTTGCCTCCCACCTCCCTTTAGATATTTATAAACATTTATCAGATCCACAAAAATGATCCAAGGGATGAAGTAGTTCTCCTATGAGGACAGGCTGTTCAGCATGGAGGACGCTCCAGGGAGACCTGAGAGCAGCCTTTCAGTATTTAAAAAAGGTCTGTAAGAAGGAAGGGGACAGACTCTGTAGCAGGGTGTGCTGCGACAGGACAAAGAGAAATGGTTTCAAACTATAAGAAAGAAGATTTAGATTGGATATAAGAAAGAAGTTTATTACAATAAGGGTGATGAGGCATTGGAACAGGTTGCCAGAGATGCTGGATGCCCCATCCCTGGAAACATTAAAGGTCAGGCTGGACGGGGCTCTGAGCACCCTGAGCTATCTGTAGGTGTCCTTGTTCATTGCAGCTGGACTAGATAACCGTTAATGCTCCCTTCCAACTCAAACAATTCTGTGATTCTGTGATGCTATGATTCTGTGATTCTATTCCCAGTGAAGCAGACAGCTAATATCACAACACAAACCCAGCTACAATTCTGCCCATGCATTCGTGTGTAACACATAGTTGAGTTTCATCCTGAATTTCTTTTGTGTCCTTCTAGAAAAAAGGAATGGAAAGTCAGAAAGGTGTGGGGAGGATATGTTTTGGGTGAGCTCTCCTCAGAGAAAGGGGCTAGTGACCATGGGCACAAGTTCACCAAGGCAGCAGGAAGGTCCTAGTGCCAGCTGTATGCTAGAGAGGTAACACAGAGCACGATGATCATAGAATCATAGAAACATAGAATGGCTTGGGTTGAAAAGAACCACAAAGATCATCTAGTTTCAACCTCCTGCTATATGCAGGGTTGCCAAGCACCAGACCAGACTGCCCAGAGTCACATCCAGCCTGGCCTTGAATGCCTCCAGGGATGGGGCATCCACAACCTCCTTGGGCAATTTGTTCCAGTGCATCACCACCCTCTGTGTGAAAAACTTCCTCCTAATATCTAACCTAAACCTCCCCTGTCTCAGTTTAAGATCAATCCCCCTTGTCCTATCACTATCCACCCATGTAAACAGCCATTCCCCCTCCTGTTTATAAGCTCCCTTCAAGTACTGGAAGACCACAATGAGGTCTCCCTGGAGCCCTTCTTCTCCAAGCTAAACAAGCCCAGTTCCCTCAACCTTTCCTCACAGGAGAGGAGCTCCAGCACTCTGATCATCTTAGTGGCCCTCCTCTGGACGTGTTCCAAGACCTCCTCATCTTTCTTGTGCTTAGGGCCCCAGTCCTGGACACAGTACTGCAGATGGGGCCTCAAAAGAGCTGAGTAGAGGGGGACAATCACCTCCCTCTCCCTGCCGGCACCACTTTTTTAATGCAGCCAAGAGCACAGTTGGCCTTCCAGGCTGCAAGTGCACACTGCTGGCTCATGTCCAGCTTCTTGTCTACCAGGACGCCCAAGACCTTCTCCACAGGGCTGCTCTCAAGGAGATCAGTTTGTATAAATATCTGGGATTGCCCCAACCCAAGTGCAGCAGTCTGCACTTGGCCTTGTTGAACTCATTAGGTTTTCATGATGTACAAGGGAAAATTTAATTTCCCAGAACAAACAGTCTCTGCAAGAGATCAGGGTTCAACAGTTCATGGTCAGCAATGACTTCAGCAGCCACACCGACAGGCAGGGGGCTTGGTCAGGTGGGAGGGGGATCACAGTCTTTCCCACAGGCAGGTGCCCGGCACTGACGTGGACCTAGGATGAAAATGTACAAAAACAAAGCAAAGTCCAGTAGATGCACTTGCAGATATAGTGCCTAATAATGCCAGAGCCCCAGGTACCAGCTCACAGCAGAGGCCGGGACACCTCAGGCACAGAAAGGAGGACCAGGGTCAGGGCAGCATTATAATCTTGGGACATTCACCTGGAGCAGGAGATATGGCTGCTAGGTGAAAAAAGGGGTTGTCCCAGTCTGCACTGCATTGGTCTGGCCTCGTCTTGAGCACTGTGTGCAGGTTTGGGGAACGCAGAACAAAAAAAAGTTCCGAAGTTAGAGAGAAACCCACAGGATCTATCAGTAAGCCAAAAACAAAGGTTTGAATTACATCTTACTGAACATAGCCGTGGTCCAAAGTTGTTTTAACATGTTTTATCCCAATTTCACAAACTGAGTTACTGGCTTTACTCTTCATCAGGTATCAGCCCCTCTGCTGAGAGTTCAGGGGCAGACTGAAGGCTGCTGAGTCCTGTTTTCCCTCCACTGTTGCAGAGGGCTTTGGATTTGGAGTTGGGCTGTGCCAGTGGGGCAGGGCACGAGGTGCTGCTTCCTGTGCCACACCATCGCTGCTGTGATGGGAGGCTGTGGGGACAGAGAGTGGGCTAGAAGGGCAGACTGTTTGAGTGACTGGAGAAAGGTTTGAGACATTATGCTCCATTCATAAGTACAAGTTAGAACCTAAAAAGTGACCAAACCAAGAATTAGCTTTGTTTCTCAAGGCAGAAGAATAACTGCCTTCTGCCTCCAGGTTAGCACTTTCATTTCAGCTTTGAATTCAATCCAGGCCAATATGTCAATAAACCCCTCCACTTTACTTTAGCTATAATTACAGCTAATGCCACTGTCAACTACGTCAGTGCAATTCTGGGAAAAGAATTTCTGGCTAACCTGGTATTTATTTGTGTGCTGGATGGTTGCCTATGTAGTGTAGTCATAGCAAAATATTCGCTATTGTTTTCTGGTTTTATTATTATTTTGAATTTCCCAATGTCATAAAAGGAGTTGTTTCCTTAGTTTACCTTTTGCCTTTTTTCTATTAGGTTTCATCTTGTAAATTACTGGCACATAAAGTGGAAAGCATATTTGGGTCTCCTTAATCAATTTCCTTGCGGTACTTTCCCACTAAAGTAAGTAGGTATTTATTTTATTTTGGACCCTTACTGTGGACTCTGCAAGAACAAAAGTTGTAAAACATGAGCTAAAGTTATGTGATGAGACTGCAGAGGTAAGCTTTATTGAGGATGCTGCAGCTGGGCTTGTTCAGCCTGCAGAAGCCTCTGGGGAGATCTCATTGCAGGTGACAGGACACAGTGAAATGGCTTTAAACTAAAAAAGGGTAGATTTAGGTTAGATGTCAGGGAAATTTTTCACTGAAAGGGCAGTGAGGCACTGGCACTGCTGCCCAGAGAAGCTGTGGATGTCCCATCCCTGGAGATATTCAAGATCAGGCTGGATGGGGCCCTGGGCAGCCTGAGCTGACAGGTGGTAGTCCTGCCCAGAGCAGGGACTGGAACCAGGTTATCTCTGGGATCTTTCCAACCTAAGCAATTACATGATTCTAAGATTCTGTGAACCTGCACCAGGCTTTTAAAGCTGCATCTGGAGATCCCATGCAGAGCATGTGTCAGAGTGAATGCCTTGGTTGTCCTCAAGGATATGTACCCCAGTTCTGCAGCGCCAAGCAGCTGGAACACAGGAGCTAATAAGTACTGAATCAGACTGTTTATTTAACATATTGCCTCAGTAACACCTGTCTCATTGTGTTTCTTTTTATTCAGCTTGTTCCTCTTCGTGCTGCCTTGAAGTGCATTAATGCTGTTAACAGTCTCATCATTACCTAAGCTCAGGTTTATGAATGAACCGTGAGCTACTTTAGCTTCTGCAGTGGCAGTTGAGTTTTTTAACAGATTTTTCACTGTAATTAATTGCTGACAATGAGTCAGCCTGTTGATTTCAGCGCAAATGACTTCCTTGAAATTGTGCTCCAAGTGGCACATGTAATCTTCCCCTCTTAACGTAGCTGGCTCTCATCTGAATGCATAGTGCTCTGCAGGTGCCTTGCTCTCTTGCCCTCATAGATAAGAGCATCAAGAAGGAACCAAGAGCGACAAAGTTAAACCATGATAGCCCATCAGTTTGATTGCACCATATTAATTTATTATTAGGCTGAATTGTGAAACCGGTGTTGGGAAGTTTCAAGTGCAGATTAAAGTCTCTGAGGCTAGCAGTTCCTTACACCTTGTGATCTGGGATTTCGGAAGCTAAGAACCACTGCAGTAAGCACTGCTGTGGTGAGACAGAGCAAAGGTGAGCCTGGTCAGGAGCCTAGGGTTTTGCTGTTCAGCCCCAGGGAGTCCCAGAAGAACTGCATGGTAGCAGTGCAGTGTGGCTGCAGTTGTTACAGCCCCTGTTCGGAGGCTGCCCATAATCTCTGCAGGCACTGGAAGATTGGCACTTGTGAACTGTGTCAAGTGGAGCAGAACACTTTCCCTGACTTTCCCTCCCCCACCCCCGACTTTGCCTGTATGATCCAGGAAAAGTCTTTCTTGACACTGTTCACAGAAGCACTCTGGATAGCATCAGCCCCAAGACAGTGTTTTTATTTTTCCCCACAGAAGGCCATGCTTTTGGTCAGACTGAGGCACGGAAAATTACTGAAATGGGCTGCAGAGATAAGAATCGGGAAGGAATGGAGGATGCACACCAGATGCAGCTCCCTTCTTGCTGTCTTTCTCCAAATTACTACAGAGCCCCAGTGGGTCTGAAGGGCTAGGGCAGTGCAGCCCTGGGAATGCACACACTGAAGGCATAGCTGTCTAACTCAAGCCTGGCTCAAGGCTTCTCCAGGTTGCACCTCTTTGAATCATAGAATGGTTGTGTTGGAAGGGACCTTAAAGAACATCTATTTCCACCTCCCTGCCACAGGCAGGGCTGCCACCCACCAGCTCAGGCTACCCACATTCCCATCCAACCTGGCCTTGAATGCCTCCAGGGATCAGGCTTCTCTGTGCAGCCTGTGCACAGAGGGCCCTACCGTCCTGAGTAAAAAATTTACCCCTGACATCTAAACTGAATCTCCCTTCACTTTGTTTAAAACCATTCCCCCTTGTCCTATCATTATCAGACTGTGTAGAATGTTGACTTCCCTCGTGTTTATACACTCCCTTTAAGTGCTGGAAGGCCACCTTGGAGCCTTCTCTTCTCCAAGCTAAGCAAGCCCAACTCCCTCAACCTTCCTTCACAGGAGAAGTGTTCATGGTCTTTGAGTACCTCTGTGGCCTTCTCTGAACTTGATCTAATACCTCCATGTCTTTCTTCCTCTGGGGGCCCTGTACATAGTACTGCAGCTGGGGCCTCACAAGGGCAGAGCATAAGGGATGATCACCTGCCTCTCCCTGCTGGCCACCCCTCTTCTGCTCAGCCCAGGGTACAATTGGCCTTCCAGCCATAAGCACACTGCTGGCTCGATGTAACTCCAGCTTTTCATCCACCAGGACTCCAGAATCCTCTGCAGAGTTTCTCTCAATGGGTTCTCCCAGTCTGTACACATATCTGGGACTGTCCTGACCCAGGTGCAGCACCTTGCACTTGGCTGAGTTGAACCTCATCAGATACACATGGGCCCACCTTTTAAGCTTGTTTCTGCTGCAGCCAGTTGTCCACAGTGCTGCACACTCAGCTGTTATTACACAGACACAGTATTTAACAGCAAAGGCGCTTTCTTGATTTGTGTTGTCTTGTTTTGATTTGTTTTTTAGTTCTGCAAGTGTTTGTTTTGGGGACGTTTCCATCCTCTGCTGCTGAGGAGCAACGCTAGCAAGGAGAGTGTGGAGAGCCCAAGACAGGCATGGGGCTACAGACAGGAGGGATACCGGTAGTCGGTAGTACTGCTGCACAGCAGGGCCAGCATCGAGCTGCTGCAGGGAGGGGCCCTGGCAGCCACGCTCCCTGGCAGACAGGAGCCACAGGACATTTCCTGAAACACCTGCACCTGCCTGCAGTACACCCATGGCCCCGGGAGGAATGGATGTGAGCTTTGTCACTGCCCTGGCTGTGCTGGCGGCTGCAGTGAGCCTGACATCCCCAAGTAAGTAACACTGCACTTACCTACTTCTGTGATTTAATTTCCTAAAAGAGGACGAGGGTATTCCCAAGAGGTGTCTGCCTGGTGAGCTATGTCTGCTTCAGTCTTTGCAGCTCTGGATCAGAGCTGTTAGCTGTCAGGTCTGTGGCATGAGAAGTTCTAAAAGTGGAACTCAGCTCTCCCACCCACGGAGAGCCGCCAGTATTAGTTTCTTCTGAGTGTTTCCTTCATGTTTCCCTAAAGGTATGGGAACTCTGTGATTCTGTACAATGGCTTAACAAGGAAAAGCCATGTGGGTGATTTGTCACAGGGAATATAATCAGGAACGCTGCAGCTGAGAGCCTTAATTGCTGAAGGTGTAATACCTTGGAGCAGTAATTTCCAAGGGAACACTTAATAAAGATTTACTGTTTGTTTAAAAGGATCTCTCCTGTTCAGCTGCAATCCTCTCCAAACTTCTTGAGAGAGAATGGGTTACAAAAAAACTTGATCCTTTCTTTCTAAAGTTCAGTTGTCACAGATGACAAAGATCTCAATATGACAAACTCCATGTAACCTATTTCTCATACACAGACGAGGGTTTTCACAACTTTGCATTCACCGTGAGTCTTGAGGATTCATGAGATCTCATAATGCTTGCTTTTGTTTTCTTGTATTTCCATTGAAATACATTTCAAAACAGTTATGCAGTTTTGTGTTTGAATCCTTTTGTTTGTAATTTTCCGTGGTAAAATAAGGTATGTTGTTGGAGAAGATAACTCTGGAGGACTCAGTCTTTGCAGTGCACTTTTCTCAATTCCCACTGGCTGCAGTAGGAGCAGGAATTACTGAGTTCACGATGCATGGACAAAGTCTACCTTAATTTTTTAATCCTTTAAAATGGCCACAGTACCTGCTGGCCTGCACAGGCTGCATGAGTTTTTTCCATTCATTTTATGATCTGGCCACTGAGCCAGATCTTGCACAATAGCAATAGAGTGCACATACGCAGGTCAAAGGAAAGGTTTTCTTGGAGCACGTTCCTTCACACTGAGCTATCTGGCACAGGGAAAATTCCTTCATCCTCTAGTTTTCTGTATGCAAACATGTTCCATGCTTTACTGCAACATACAACAGCGAAATCTGCAATAAAAGTAGGCAGAGCTGCATGTGTATGGGCCCAGGCACACCCTTCTCACCTGGAGCTGGCAGATGGGTCAGGCTGCTGAAGCTGTTTCGCATGCATCTATTTATTTCAGTGGTGTGGTGCAGGTATACAAACACATTTTGGGTGATGTATACAGACCTGGAATAGTTGTCTTTGTTCATGGCTGTGCACTGATAGCTGTTGAACTGAGGCCAGGAAGGCCATCTGGAGGCCAAATCATACCTGCCATGGACAGGACCGTGGCCCTGCCAGGCAGTGCCAGAATGAGTGGAGATCCTGATCATTTTGTAGAATTGTGGCAGGAAATTTTTATTTTATTAATGTAATTTAATTACATTTTAAAGATTTTGCTTTCCCTCTTCCTTGTCTTGTTTTCAGTTGTATGAGTTATCTTTGTGCATTCCTGTGTTGTCAGAATAGAAGAAGGGTGTATTAAAGCATATTTCATCATGTGAGTACCCCTCTCACATCCAACTGTTAAGCAATCTCCACATTTTCACAGAGGACAACTGCACTACGTTTGCCAAGGGTTCTAGCATCCCGTCTTATTCATCTGTCAGCCAGGATCAGAGCCTCCTTCATAGCAAAGGAGGTACTGATGTGCTTTGGGTTAAGCAGAAAAGAACTTCTTTGAGGAATTGAACTCTTAAAACAGCTCAAAGTTTGCTTCAGATGAGAGAAATGTTTTCTGGTACCTGCAAACAAGCACTAAAAGATCTGCCTTATAGTGCTAAACCAGAGTGTAGGTGAGATAGCAGTCTTCTTTTGAGGATGTAGCCTATCTTCATAATTCAGCAACACTTGCCAAAGACCAGGTCCAAGTCAATGGCCAAATGGAAGCTGTTATTGTATTCCAGGTCCACCTGAAAGCCCAGCACTTTGGGGCCACCCTCCTCCTTACAGACAGACCACTGGCCAGATGAGCCTGATGGCTTTGAAGATGGACAAGGCATTGTCCAGGCAGATCTTCTGAGTTCCTTAAGCACCTTCCCTGTCATATTGGTCTGGAGCATCTCTTCAAACTCCATCTTAATCACCCTGTTCTTGATGAGAGCCATGTCCCCAAGCTCCTGGAAAAGAAAATGGAAGATGGCATTGAGGAAATGGCACAACTCATTGCTGGAGGTGGAATCCAGAGGGGATCTGACTGCTGTGGTAGCACAGTGCAGGGCTCCAGGCCCACCACGGGAACTGAGGCAGCCAGCACAGGTCCCAGGACCAGCTTTGCTGCCACCTTGCCACTTGCTGGCTTGGTGCCATGGAAATAGTACTGCAGTCTATGTCTGGATGTGATGTGGGTGTGAAAGAAGCTGTCATTAACTCTGGCCATGCAGGGGGTCTCCAGCATCTTCCTGCAGAAGCACAGGAGCTGGAGCAGGAGCATGAGGAAGCAGCCAGCCAGCACAGAGATCAGGATGGCATACATTAGTAGCCTCCTTGCCCTGAGTGCACCACTCTCACTGCCAGCCCTCATGCGTTAACGTTGAGATGCGCTCCTGCTTTAAGAGAGATCCTGTCATGCAGCCCAGTGCCATGCAGAAGAGCTCAAGGAGCTCTTGGGCTTCTCAGTAGTAGAAAGACTGACTAATATTCATACTTTGTTTTTAGGCACATGCTCGATAGGCATTCAGCTGTTGAACCAGGTGTCTTCTATCCCTTCTTTCAATTCTCCAGTTTTAGACAGATTTGTGGTTGTTAATCTGTTTCATAGAGTGTAATCACTACTGTTGCTTGTTGTCTTCCTGTGAAAGACCTTGTGTACAAGGCCAGGCTGAAGGAGGAGGTTGGGAGAAAGAAAGAAGTGGGGGAAGCAAACTATCACATGAGTAGTATCCCTGTGGCAGTGGTAAGGCGTCTGGAGTGTTCAGGAAATGTAGGTGTGGTACTTAGGGACATGGTTTAGTGGGCAACGGTTGATGGGTTGATGGTTGGATTGGATGATCTTATAAAGGTCTTTTCCAACCTTAATGATTATGCGAATTTATGAAGTAATCTACAGAAATGTCTTTACAGACACTAGAGCATTCTCATAGCTATCATGCTCTAAGCAAGGCTTTAATCCAGATAATCAGTGTAAGGTTTTTGGTTTGGTTTGGTTTGGTTTGTTTTTTTTTTGTGGATATATAAAGCCTACTTTGCAACCACAAAAAAATTCCTTTAGGATACACTAATGACTGCTACTAATAATTCCAGGAATTGTGCAATCAATGCAAAGCTACATCAATTCACAACAAATTTGAGGGATATTAGTAGCAGATTCAGCACAGATACAGAAAGTGCCCCAGGTTTATGGATTTCACCATGCAAGATAAGCTATCTGTCTGACCACATGGTATGCTCAAAGAATTCATGCTGCTTAATGTCTAAATGTATCTTTGCTGCACTCCTTTAGCCCGCATAGGTTTAAGAACTACCGACCTTCCATTTGGTTACAGAGGAGAATGTCTACAGATGGCTTCTCACTCAGCAGCCCATGGGTTAGTGCAGCTCACAATCAAGGGCTCTGCCAGCAGCAGTGGTGGGCTCATCCATGCTGCCAGCAGGATTCAGGACTGATGCCAAAATACTAACTGCTGGCATGAAACCTGCCAGGAGGAGAGTTGTAGAAGGTCTAACGTGGGTAGGTTGGACACAGAGACCAGAAATGATTTTCTTACTGTTCCCACCTACAGCCCATCATTTTCCTATTGTATTTGATTAAAGGAAGCAAAAGTGATACCAAGCAAATTTGTGACAAAGTGCAGGGGGGGGGGAATGTTCTCCATCACTCACTCTATTTCCACCTGGTTTCTTCTCCTTTTTTTTTTTTTTTCCTCCAGCTGATTCCCCTCAGCTAAAATATATGACAAATACATGCCCTGCTGTTTTCTGCAGGACAAGTCTATTTGAGACAATGGCTGCTGTGTTTCTCCTTCACAGTGTTTACACACACTGAAATATTAATCTATCTGCCTAAAAAAGCTGCCTACAGCCAGGGGCCAGCAGAATAACCATTCACTACCCCTACAGGATTCAGTAAGAGGGCTCTTCATCAGGCATTTTCCAAAAATGGGAGGAAGGAAGGGAGGGAAGAAAGGAAGGAAGGAAGCTTCAGCAAAGAGACTTGATACTGATGAACACAAGTGTAAAGGCAGATAAAACAAAGATCCTATTCCATCAAAGCCACTGTATTCTCTGTGGCTCATTCTCTAGCAATCAACAGCAGTTCAGTTAAAACCCAGTGGATATCACAGACTTTGAGGATCTCTTCCATTTAGGAGAAACAGTTCTCTAAAAGAACAGATGAAAGAAGTCATTTGTAGTTGCCAACTGCTTTTGATCCTTTCAGCCCTAAGAAAGTAACTATAGCTCTACCAAGTCTGATAGGCTTGAAAGAAAACAGACTACTGTGGAAAGCTGAAATTAAGTTCTCCTGCTGCATTCTCTGAAAAGCAAGGACATTTTCAAAGTAATTCAGAATTTCAGACATCTTCTCTCTTATTTTCTTTTTTTAAAGGAAAAATCAAGACTTTTTTTTTTCCCCCTTCTATTCAAAGGTGCTAAACACCTTATTTTCACTTGAAAGGCAAAGCTTTCCTTTCTTTCCACTTCATCTGAAATTGGAAAAGCTATATACAGCATACTGAATAAAGCCAGTATAATGAAAAGTAAGTGAGGTATGCCATAAGGTACAATGACAGAGTACCCGTCTGAAAAGGACATCATACCTAGGCATCTTCAAGACAGAAGTTCGGGTGAGTGAAGCTGTTTTCCAGTTACTTGTGCTTGCCATCAGTTGTGGTGCTTAACTCACTCCAATGGACATTTCTGCAAGATCAAAGTATTGAGATGCCACTGAAAATGGGAAACAAAATATTTAAAAAGCAGAGCGATCCCTGCACGGACCTGTCTAAGATTCATCACTAATCTTGGTCTTGCCATCCAGCAACACAGAAAGCTCCTTTAGATGTCTGAGTAAGAAGGCTCGATACCAGATAGTAGATCTAAACAGTTCTGGTAAGCAGCTGTGGATTTCTGATTGTGTTGCCGAGGCATAGAGACAAGTGAAATGGGCAGCATTGAAAAAATCTCTGTAGAGTTGGAAGGGCAAACAAAAGGCCAGGCCAGCTTCCAGGTGGAGAACTGCAGTTCTTTGCTTCTAACCACTGCCCACTTACAGGTTGAGAGCACAGTTATAGTAATAATGGACCAGGCAGTGGAGCTGTAGTGCAGCCAGCACTGCGGGAGAGGAGGTCCCTGCTTCTGGGGTGCAGGGGAATTCCCTGAGCAACTGCCCTGAGCATTCTTCCTGTTCAGCAGAAGATAAATGTACCCTTGTTCAAACTGACTCATTTTCAAAGTGATCATGTCTCTGCCAGCACGAGACTGCAGATGACGTTTACATGTTGTCTAATGGAAAAGCTCTGATAATGTGTATTTATCTGCAATTCAGAGATGGATATTTAGTGTCCATTTGCCATATTGTAACTGCGGATCATCCACAGAACAACAACAACAAATATATAAAATTTTATTTAAAAGTAAAGCTTATTTTTTAGTCAAAAAACAAGTTAGTGCAGATTGGAATTCCTCAAGGCAAGCACCCATACAAACCCTAAGCACATACCTCCACAGAAAGTAACTGACAGGTTCTTAGCCTCTGTGAGAGGTGGACATAAGCACTCCCTCATTCACATTTTAGGACAAAATTTCATTCTGCTTCCTGGTGATGTATTCATCAGCTTCACATGCAGTCTGTTGTATACTTTCAAATTTAAAGGCACAGGTTTTCTGCATAGTTGCATTAATTAGGAGGATTTAATGCTCCAGTTCAAAGATTGAGCATTGGATAATTGAGTTCATTCTAAAATTGCTACTCTGGTTACATAAGTGATTGTTAAAGATGCAATTACAAACACCTTTCTGCATTCCCAAGTGTCTTGCAAAAGGGCAATGTCATGGACAGTGAGATATTCACAAGTTCATCTGAAGACATTAAGAATTTTGCTTTAATTTTTCTCATACAAATTTACACAGGTATAAAATTAATACAATAAAACTAATATAAATTTAAATTACTATAAAAATAATTTATTAATTTTCAGTTACACAGTGTGCAAAGGCTGGTGCGATATAGTCCAGATCTGTGGAACAAAACAAGTGATACTTCTAAGTACAAAAAGTATACAGAGTGGATGTGGGCAAGAGATGATGACCATGAAGCAGAGAAAACAGCTAAGCATGAGGTCAGGAGATAGCTGGCTCACCCTCAGACCTTCTATAGTGCTCCATGACACTGTAAGCAGCTATCAGTGCTGGCCTTGCTAAGGGACTCAATGCCAGACCCCACAGAAGCTGAGGAATAGAGCTGAGTGTTCAGGATACAATTATCCTTTCCTGAGCTTTTTTCCTGTATAATCCTTCTGCGAGCACCGGCAAAACAAATGTTCATACCTCAATCACCCACAAAATGTTTAAATGTAGCAATGTTCTGTGAACTAAATTTCCATCTGCAAATACAAATTAATTGGCTACACAAACGGTGTGCTATTAAAGCAAGAAGAGAAAGGGACATCAGGGAAATAATACAGGTAACACAAAAAAATTTAATTCATCCTTCTGTACCACATGATTATGTATAGTCCTCCTTTCCAGGCTGCTGAAAAGGCAACTGCTTCACTCTCCTCTGTGACCCATGATGTCCCAGGGCTGTCATTCACCACACTGGGTACAAAACCTCCTGAAAGCTGTGGCAGATAGCATGGCTGATCTTTGGTGACTCCTGCTACAGTACTAGTTGCTCTAGCTCAGTGTTGCACCTCTGCTGGCATCTTCTGTTATCCCAGCTCTCGTCCAGAGTTCTCATAAGAACCAGTGCATGCAATCTTCTTCATTGCAAGAAATGTTTTGAGGAAATTTTTAATCTCCTGCTTACAGGAACCACTCAAAATAGATTTTCCTACTTATTCTTTTCTTGCTGCATGACTCTTGCACTCCAAGGATAAATGGTTACTTAAGGAATAGCATGATTTTCAGGCCAGGAAAAAAAAAATTCAGACTCCCCACTGCACCCACACTGATTCATTGACTGGGATAGAGAAGTCCTTGTGCTCACCTTGAAACATGGGTTTGATCACAAGACTATCACAATGTAGATAAATCCCTCAAAACTTGAACTGATGGAGGGAATCCCTTTCAGAAGATATATTTCTGCACTAGTGCAGAAGAAAAATCAAACACCAATATGTTCTATTTGTCACCAAAGATTCTTGAATTATGATCTGACTTTGAAATTATTTTCTTTTACAGTGGTATTTATCAAGCAGGAAAAAATCTGCAGATCACTCCCTAGCAGAGACACATTCAGTCATGAACCCATGAGCCATGGGGGGGCAGGGAAAGGGGGGGGGGGGAAATCAACAAAAAAACAGCAACAGCATTAATAATTTCTAAGACAAAAGATAATGGGGATGATTCAACCTTACAAGGCAGAGCTTTTAAGTTACACTCCTGAAAACTTCATGTGTCAGTGATCTTCCATTCCCAGAAGGTAGGCAGGAGGAGTTGCTCTTTCTGTGACAGAGCAGCACAGAGGTCTCTAGCTCTCTCTAAGAATAAATGCTAAGCCAACAGAGAGCGTATGGTTAGGATTAGTGGGAGGCCAACATTGGTGACACTGAGTGAATGCCTGTTGTAGACCTCCCAGTCAGCAAGAAGTAGATGAGGTCTTCTTCAAACAACTGGAAAAAGCCTCAGGTTCACAGGCCCTTTTCCAGATGGAAGACTTTAACCATCCCCGATACCTGCCGGAAAGACAAGACATGTGCTCAAGCAATCTATGAGACATCAGTGTAATCTGAGTGCATTGATGACAGTTTCCAAGGATCTCAGCTATATCAGGTATTTACAAAGAAGGAAGAACTCACCAAAGACAGAAAAACATGCACTGACCATGAGATGGTAAGGTTCAGAATCCTAGGAGGAAAGGAGGAGACCATAGAAGAAGGACCATACCCCAAGATTTCAGGAGATGAGATGTCTTCTTCTACAGAGACCTGCTTGAAAGAATCCCACAGAATATGATCTGAGAGAGAAAAGTAGTTGAGGTGAGCTGATTGATATTCAAGAGTCACCCCCTCCAGGGTGAAGGGGACCTCCTTAAAAGAAGGTCCATCCCAATAAACCAAAAGCCTTACTACAAGGATGAGCACAGTGGTCCTAACTGAACTCAGGTGTAAAAAGGAAGTGTACAAGGGGAAGAAGCAGAGGCAAATGATGAAGAAGGAGAAGAGTTGCAGGATTAGGGTCCAAAGGCAAGTGCTGGCCTGGGTCTGACTCTAACAAGGGTTATAAAATGCAACAAGAAGGAATTCTGCAAGTACTTAAATAGCAAAATGAAGATAAAGGAAAACATGGGCCTACTACTGAATGAGGGCAGAGCTATAGATGTTAAATGGAAAAGACTAAGATACCCAATACCTTCTTTTCCTCATTTTTTATGACTGAAACTGGTCTTCAGAAATCCAGACCTCTGCAACCAGAGGGAAACTCAGGAGTACTGAAGAGTTATCCTCAGTGGAGGAGTATCAGGCTATGGAACCCACTTAAAATAAATGGACGTCAGGCCTTGTGGACTGACAGGTTGCATCACTGGTGAGTGCTGATGGAGCTGGCTGATAGCAGTGCAAGGCCGCTCTCAATTATTTTTGAACAGTCATAATGAGTAGGAGAAGTTCTTGAAGACTGAAAGAGAGAAAATATCTTTCCTTTCTTCAAGAAGGTCAAGAATGATGATCCAAGGAATTACAGGCTAGCCAAACTCACCTCAGTCCCTGGGAAAAGAATGGAAAAAATCCTCCAGGAAAGTATTTCTGAAAGGGGAGATCTCAACAGTGTGCACAAATGCCTGATGAGAGGGAAAGAATGCAAAGGAGCCAAGTTTTTCCAAGTAGTGGCTACTGACAAAACAAGAGGCAATGGTTACAAATTAAAACACATGAAATTCAATCTGAACAAAATAAAGCATTTTTTTACTGTGAGAGTTGTTAAAGACTGGAACAGGTTTTCAGAGAGGCTGTGAAGTCTCCACCTGTGGAGATACTCAAAACTCAACTGGGTAATCTGCCCTACTTGTTGCTGCTTGAGCAGGGAAGTTGGGCTAGATGACCTCAAGAGATGCCTTACATCTTCAACTATTATGTGATACTGTAAAGTCAAGCTATGAGTTGTCCCTTCATATCTATGCAATTTCTAACTTTGTTATTCTTCCTAGCTTTATTTCCTGAGGCCTTTAACTGTTGCACGAAAATTTCAGAAGAAATTCCTAAAGGAATCCTCCGAAGAGTGGAGAGATTTGAAATCCAGAAACATGATGGCCTGTGTCACCTACATGCTGTTATGTAAGAGTTGCTTTGTGTGCTTCACTGTGAAAGGGATACTATGAAATTAAACTATTAGACTTCATCAAAATCAATAGAATCTTAGTCGGATAGCAAAAATTTAATGAAAAACAAGATTGTGAGTGGTTTAAGATTTGTCCTCCCTTGTGCTATTTGAACTCAAGACTGCTAACATTCAATTTCCATTTCAACAATAATATTACTATTCAGTCTGTAATAACTTTGATACTTGCTTTACTTTTAGAACTGAAAAAGAACTATGCATTTTCATTCTCCATTTTATTTTTCCAATTCTTGACTGTATTGATTACATAAGCTATTTATAATTAAATCACTTTTTTTTTTTTTTTGCTAGTACAGTATCATGTTTATGTAAAAATGATAAATTTGAAATAAATCCTGGAAATACTTATTTCTAGACATTTACATTTGCTGGATAATCATCGCTGTAGTAATAATAAAGTCTTCTACTTACTTTTTAGCAATCAAAATGTACTGGTTTGCACTGTGGTTCTCTTCAGAGCCACTGAAATAGGAACATTTTTTTTTCAGATTTTGGAAGATACTATAATTATGAAAACCTTAGATACCAACATTTACCATATCTGACACCAGACAAAACCAAACTGATGATATGATTAAGCATTTTAATGATGATTTTATATTTAAATGATAAGTATAATAGGTTTTTGTTGTTTTGTTTTGTTTACACTTTTCCTCTAACAACTGATTTTTGCTCAGTCTCCACATAGAAGGCAGAAAGTTCTGTGTAAGCCCACGGATTAAAAGACTTAAAAAATGGATGAAGAAGAATAAACACAAGATCCCCAGAAAAAAACATCATGGAAGAAAACAGAGAAGAACCAAAATATTGAAAAAAAAAAAAGAATAAACAATAACATGAAGCAAGCCCCATAATGAAGGTACCTGTGGCAATAAGAACTGTGAACAATGGTACAAGACTGCATCAAGGATGAATGATTATACAATTAAAATGACCTTTCAAATATCTATGTGCTAGACGAACCATCACCAGTACACAAGAATAATGTTGGGCCAACTACAAACAAAACAGCAAAATGGTGTTCCTGAAAGTGTAGCAAGTGTTCTGCTGTACCTCAAAATCTATGGATATACTTAAATTCTCCCCTCTCCAACTCTGTTTTCATTGTTACTCCCTGTGATTTTACTTGACATGCCAATATTCCTTCTCAGTGCTCCATTCATCAAAGTTCCTTTTTGTCCCTACTGGCACCTTTTTTCTTTTTTTTTCTGCAATACCTTTGTGCTGTTGCCTCTTTTGTTTCTACTCTTTCAGTCATTAATTATGATTTTTTTTCTTATCTAGTCTTACAGATACCTTTCCAGATACTACTCTATGTTGGCCTACACATTCTTTGCCTATTCCAAACACTTTCTGCTCTCAGCCATTGTTATCACTGGATGGAAACACCATCCAAAGCAATGCAGTAAAGATAATCCCTATTGCTTTTGTTCATTTCATTCCCTCTTTTTTACTACATTGATAAATTAGTTCCTCAGAGTTATCTCTAGTATTTGTTTTTTTCATTTTATGTCTAACTTCATACTGCAAACATGGTAGAATGGTTGGCAGATGACAGTAGATAGAAGAATCTGTAAATTCTCTAAATACAGTAACGATGAACATCTGTATCAAGGTTACTAGAGAATGAATAGCATATTCCCACAGATACATATCTGATGAAAGGAACTCTGTCTAAAACAGATAAGAGAAAACAAGAAGCATAATTATAATCTCTGATGAGCCAACAGTGCCCTGACAGATGATGCAACTCTTCTTCCAGTTTCTAGGGAATACTGTGTATTGGCACAGCTCCACCCTGCTGCCAGGAGTAGAAGAACATTCTGATCATACACAGGAGCTCTTTGTCCCCACTGCCTTGTGCTGCACGATGGGGTGGCCTGGCTGATACAAACTGAAATGACACTTGATTTAGCCATTTCATTTCTATCCTGATGCTGCACTAAGTGCATGTCATATGTACACAGCAAATGTGTAGTAGAATCCAAACCTAATGGGCCCAGGTCAGCAGAGTGTCATGAATACTAAATTGCTGCAAATATATTACACTGCTTTGTCAATTTCTTTTCTTCCTTGTGCTCTAATGATTCCAAATTTTATACCTTCATTCTTCTCTCTTGAGTAACAAATCCAGGAGGATTGATGGTGATGTCTCAGCTCCTCATATTCTTTCCATCAACACAACCAGTGGTTTTAGTGCATGTGGGCTTTACCTAAGTATGGAGTAAAGTACTGTCTGTACCCTAATTTCCACAACTGTTCTACCAGAGATATTCAGCATATGCAGAAAAACAGCAAATTGGGATGTAACTGTACTTCTGTAGTTTTTAATAATTGAAATTGCTGCAGTGCCACAGCCACAGATATTTTAAGACCCAGAGAGATATGCAACTTAAATGCAATTATAATATTTGCCTTTATTAAGCTACTTTAAAAGACAGGCTTTGATAGTTTTGTTTATATCTTTCAGTTCTTCAGAGTGTTCATTATCTCATATAAGGTTCTTTTGGATACGCTAGATCAAATAGAGAGATTATGAGAAGGTAGAAGTCATCTCCAGGCTGACAAGTGTATTGTGGTTGGGCTCCTTTGCATTCTTTTGGAAACTGAATTAGGAATAACATCTACAAATCATTCAATGTAAAAAGCTTTCCACAACATTGGTATGTAAAATATCAAGACAACACTTTAAAGATCCACTCACTGGTAGAGTGGATTTATTCCTGAACCCTGACACACAAATATGACAAAGAACTGTCCAGCTAGCAAACCTTCAGTTAGGAGATGTTGCACTCTCTGTACTTGAGTGTTATTTTTGACCTTTGCTATTTTGTACTTGGCAACAAAATAAAATCAATTTTTTTTTTTCAGTAAAGTCATCTCAATGTTGTGTTTTGCAGAATATGTCATTACAGCACATGACTTTGTCTTCCCAAAAATGCTGGTTTAAGCTATCTTTTCAATGAATTTAGGTACCCAAAGATGCAGCCAGATGCTTCTGAATACACTGAATATTTTAGTGACTTAGAAGTCTGGTTTCCATTTATTTCCATTCAAAATGGGCTTATGATTCATTTAATATTCTTGGAAATTCCAAGTTTTAAGAAACATCCTTAGTATCTGGCTGTTTCATTTATTTTAAGTAATTAAACTAACATAATAGGCTGTCTCTCTAGGAAGCTTAAGAAATAAAGCTACCACAGGAGTAACTAAGAATTACCAGAAGTAACAGAAGTAAAGAAGTTGTTGGGTCTATTGAGACAAAATCAGAACGCTAAATTTGATACACTGACTGAAAACCAGGAGGAGAACACACATGTTTCCTTCCTTAGGAGGTCCCACGTCTGCAAAGTGAGAAATGGTAAGAGAGACTTATCTCCAAACTTCTATCAAAATACACTCAAATGATGAATGGGAGGAAAAGGAAGCATTTGTCCTCTCCCTACCAACATCCTTGCATGTTGCTGCTACATGGTTCTGAGTTATTCTAGGTTTCTTTGGTAATAGCATCTTTGGCAAATCCTTGTTTGTTAGGTTTCCCATTCTGTGGCTACTATGACAAGGTACAGCATTTATTCTGGTGTGTTAGTCCGAACATACCAAAAGCAGTCTCTACTACAGTCTCTATTGAAAATATCACTGTTTCTTCAGTCATAAAAGGAGAATGACTTGCATTCTCACAAGCAGGGGTGCAAATGGTGGCAATCACATGTCCGGAGAATAAATTGGTAGAAGACTATAATTATAATTATAATTAATTACCTAAGAGATGTAGAACAAGATCCACCAACAACTTTAATATTCTTTCTGCAATCTCTGAGAAATTCATATAAAATGATTGTAGCCAATTCCATTGCAAGAGCAGATCCTTTCTTGCAGAGATAATAGCAATGTTTTATAAGAATTACCATACATACACCCAATGACTGGATAATCAGATCTGAAGCTTCTTAAAGCTGAAGAAAAAGAATAATACTATTGACGACAATTATAAGAGAAATTGTACTGATTAATTAGAAGTAGTAGTAAACCTTAGGCTATTAAATGCTACCAAAAGCTATTAAATTAGTCATCAAACCGGTCTGCAAGAGGAGGTCATCTGAATTTGATGTAAATTTAAATTTGCACTTGGATCCAGAAACATCCTTAGGAGACAAATACATTGCTTTTGCCAGTACAGATTAAACATGGTCCCTGCATTTAAGTTTTTAAAATTATTTTTAAAAGTACGACTGAATTACATCTTCAGATTCTGTTTTAAAATTCTGAAAATCTAGAAACTGGCTGTTAAATTTTACCTTTGAGCTTTCTTTCATCGTTTGTAGGGTGCAATCTTGAAATGTGCTTTTCTAAGTCACATTAGGAGAACATGGTTATAATTCTGTTGTTTTCAGGTGGCTGACTTTTTGTTGCAAGTACATTCTCTTAGATCAACAGTAATGATGTTGTGCATGTCTATGTCATACTATCTTCTACAGCATGGAAAGTAAATACAAAAGATGGTGGAAAGTCGTTCATAATCCTGCATCATGGAAAAGAAGGCAGTAATACGGATTATCTCACCAAACTACTTAGTCATTTTGGCACTTTTTCTTGATTAGATATGTAAAGATTTAATAAAATTCAGAAGATGGCTATTTATATCTGCATATGTTGTTAAATTAAAAACAATTTAAAAAAACACATTTTTTCCATTTCACAAGCATATACATTTATCAAATAAAAAATGACAATAAAAAAAAAAAAAAAACAAGCAACAACAAGCTTACAGGCAAGTACAGTTAAGCTGTCAGGAAGCAGTGGGGAAAGGCTGCCCTTAAAGGGCTGAAGGGCCAGGAGCTGAGAGTCAAGAAGAGTGGAGCAGTGGCTTTGCTGGCAAAGACACTCTCACAGCACCCAAACAAAAGAGCAGGGCAGAGCCAGTGGCAGCAGGTGGGTCAGCCAGGAGTCCAGATTTCCAGATCTGCTGTGGTGGGGAGGGTTTAAGGTCCAGCTCAGAAAGTCAAGCCAAGGGGTGAGGAGCAGTAGGGAATGTAGCAGCTCTGGAGTGAAGAGGAAAGGTGAGTAAGAAGGCTTCTCACAGCTCCCCACCACACGTCTTCTCTTGGCAGTCCCTTACAAGGGTACGAGCTGTTGAAGCCGGCCTTCCACAGACAGCTAAACTAAGGTGGTGGGGAAGGGTTTGCAAAGGCCCTGGGTGTGCTTGCAGTCCTGACATACAATCCTGCCAATTCAACACTATGTCTTGCTCCATGGCTCCAAAGTACCATGTGAGGAAACATTCTGCCGCTGAGGTACATGACAGGCTGGCACTAGCAACCCATTTCAAACAAGGAAACATTGAACTTTCAGACACGAATTCTGTTTGGTCTACGGGCATGGAAGGTACAGTGTGTTTATATGACATAATTACATCATGGCCCATCAAGTTTGCATTTTGTCACTGTGTTCTTTCAGGATTGCTGATGGTATGGACCAACTGACGTAAGTTTGTCAGAAGACTGCAGAGTAGCAAGTGCAAACAAAACCCTCAATTTCTCAATAGTATTTCTCAATTCTTACACTATGAAGATTTGTGACAAATCTCTGTTTCTACATGATGATTACAGAACAGTTACAAGACCAAATCTGATCAAAGAAACAAGACCCGCTAAGGCTCTCCATGAGATCTTTCCCCATGCTTTCACACTGTTTCCACCTGCCCCTGTGATGGCAGAAATCACCGGGCTGTGGCGATGCGACCTGTGAGGAGAGCCAGGTACAACCTTCTGCTTGCTGCAGCAATCATCAGCTGCCAAGGGAGTGTACTCCCTCTGTGTTTTACAACCAGCGCGTCCAGCTTTTAAAATCGGTATGCGACTTTTATCGATCTACTTCCCATTTGCAACACTTGTGCTCGCAGAACCATCAGGGAGGAGGCTGAGGGGACACTGTGGAACCTCCGCAGCGAAAGGCAGAAATAAAACCCCCGCGCTGCCCCCCCTGCGACCGCCGCCTCGGAGCCAGGGGTGGCTCGGCACTCTCCACGCTACCCGAGTCGGGGTGCGGGGTGCTGGCCTGGGGCCGCCCCTAGACCCAGCTTCGCTGCCTTCCTGTGCCTCCGGCCTCACGGGGCCAGGCCCAGGTGACACAGATGACACAGGTGACACACGCGACAAGCACGACACGATGCGACTCGAGCGGGCGAGCCGCTCCCGCCGGGCCTGGCGGGCCTCGCCCCGTCGCCAGGCAACAGGCTCCTCGCCTCGCCGGGGACCGGCAGCCGTCCT
The DNA here is from genome assembly GCF_905368555.1 of Meleagris gallopavo. NCBI lineage: Eukaryota > Metazoa > Chordata > Aves > Galliformes > Phasianidae > Meleagris > Meleagris gallopavo. Next base: position 13,914,402 of record NC_139435.1, on the reverse strand, counting down.
ACTCTCACCCGCGGTCGGCAGCGCGCTCTCATTGGCTGCCCGCGCGCTGCGCTCGGCTCCTATTGAGCGCCCGCTGCCTCAGCCGCGTTCTCATTGGCGCGCTGCCCTCTGGCCATGCCGCGTCACTTTCTCACACCATTCCCCCGCCTTCTCCCGCGGCCGCCGGCCGACCGGAGGGCGGGACCTGTGCGTCGGCAGACATGATTGGTCGGAGGAGCAGCCGCTCAGGTCGTGGGCGTGAGCCCGGGCGGCGGGGCGGTTTAAAGGCGCCGCGTATCGGCTGCCCGTGTCCGCTTGTCCTCTTGTCTGTGTGTGTGTGCAAGCGCGCCCAGCGGTAGCGGAGCCGGAGCCATCGCCTTGTGCAGGTGAGAACCGCTGGGCAGCGCGGCGGTCCGTCAGCGGGACCGGGCTGGGGTCAGCGTAGCTAGGGCGGGCGCTGTACGCCGGCTGCGGCGCGTCTAGGGCAGAGCCCGGGGCGGGGGAGAAGGAGAGGAGAGGGCTGCCAGGTGCGGGGCTGATGGGGAGCAGGCTTGCGTTTGGGTTTGATGACTTTCAGTCGAGCGTTTCCTGCCTTTTAAAAAGCTGTCAGGAAATGCTAGCGCCAAATTATAGGAAAAAATGCTACTAATAAAGACAATGAAAATCACTAACTGCAGTGGGAAGATGCGTTTCTGTATCTGGGTACACAAGCAGAAAGTTGTAGCTTTTCGTGCAGCTCGCTCCCTACGTAATCGTGATGGGATGTGAAACAAACCCAAACCGGCCTCGTTACTCCTTGTTTGTCTTAGGCTGAGCACGCCTTTTTTTCCCAGAGCGAGCGTACAAAGCCAGGCTTTTACACTGTGGTACGTGCTGGTAGCCCTTGGCGGTTGCTCTGTCGGGTGTGTTTGGTGAGCTGCTATAAGGAAACGGCAGCATTAGCCTCTTTTTTTCTCTTCTGCAAAAAGCCTTTGGATGAGAGAACTGCAGAAACTATACGGGATTAAATGCTGCTGCTTGTCTCCAGTGTCTGCAAAGGGCAAGCATAGGGGCGGTGTCATCTTCAGCCCCTACCGGTGATGTAAACTCTTCTGGTATATTGAACTTCTGAGGAACGTGTGCCTGGTTCACAGCCTGTTATACAGCTGTGACGTATCCAGTCCCTTACGTGCTGTTATCACCTTCTCTATCACTGTAACCCCGATTAAGATCTCCCTCGAAACCGAGGGCAGGATGGCACTGACACAGAGGTGCTGGGGAGCTCATGCTGGGCGTTGGGATCCATTTCTGTGCCGTGAGGTGGCCAGACCCTGTCACAGGCTGCTTGGGCAAGTGGTGATGTCCAATGCCCACCATACTCAAGAGGCATTTGGGCAGCGCCCTCAGGGGCATGCTGTGACCTGGGGTGAGCCCCGAGCTGGTCAAGCAGCTGGACACAACGATCTGAGAGGGTCCCATCTAGCTGAAAGGAAGCACGGAAGCACACAGGCTCCCGCTGGCTCTGGGGACGCGGCTCAGCCCGGCCTCACCCAGGCGGCACAGATCTCGTGTGCGCGGTGTCAGTTTGTTCGCGGCTTTTCACTGCCTGCGCCGATGTGGGTGCTGGAAGCAGACACTGGAGACAGCAGTCGCTGCGAACCGCAGCAGTTCGGCTCTCTGGCTGCGTTCCAGCCCGATAAATCCAACCTTCCGAAGGCTCCGTGCAGCTAGCGGTCCTGGGCTGCCACTGAGCATCCCCGGGCTCCGCTCACGGGGTGGGCCTGCACCGCCCTCGCAGCTCCGGCCGCAGCACGCGTATATCCGCCCTGCTCCTCCCGAGCAGCGCACGTTCGGACAGCTCCCGAGACGGCGGCTGAAAGCCGAGGGCGGCCCCGCCCTCGCTCCGGCTCCCAGGTGCCCCGCCGTGCCCGCGCGGCGCGCTCCCGGTCCACCGGAGGGGGCGCGCGGCCGGAGCTCCGCGCGTGCGCACATCTCCAGCTGGCCGGAGCCGCGCATGCGCCCGCGCTGGCAGCCGGCCATGGGCTTCCGCAGCGTGTAGGTACCGGGGCCGTGCGGCTCCGCGGGGAGCGCTCGGCTTGAGGGGAGCGGGGCGCGGCGCTGCGCGGCTCTGCGGGGCACGGCCCGAACGCGGGAAGAGCGGAGCGGGTGGGCGCGGCTACCTCCGCCCGGCGGCAGCCCCTGCCCGCGGCCGGGTCCCGGTAACCTTGAGGCCGCCGCGCCCGGACGGCTCCGGGCGGCGCGTCCCCACGGCGCTGTCTGCGGGCGGGAGCGCGCCTTCGGTGCTTTCCCTGCGGCGGTCGTTTCTGGGTGGAGGGGCCCCGTTCCGGTACGAGGTGAGCGCGGCGCTGGAAGGAGCGCGGTGAGCTCTCTGGGACGGTCGCCGCGCTCATCTGTTGCGTTAAGGGGAAGTGGCGGAGCCCGGCGCTGCGCGGGGTCAGCGCCGCTCGGGCCCAGCGGCTGCGGCGGCCCACGCTGCCGAGCGGCGCTGGGGAAAACAAAAGCAAAACCCGGCGGCCTGGCGCGTGAGCAAACGGATCGCTCTGCATGAAAATAAAGGCTGTTTGGAACCGTCTGTCCCGTCCCAAGGCTCGCCTCTCCTGCATGTGCTCGTTCTCGGTCAGCCACGCTTAAAAATAATAAATAATAATAATAATAAAAAAATCAGCGTAGCTTTTTTGTGTAAAAGTGAGAGCTGTGTACAGGAATAGAATAATGTGTCTGGAGACTGATGTTTCTGAAATGCTTCCATCATGTATTTCGCTCCGTGAAATGACAGTGGCAAGGTACATCAAGCTCTGGTGCTGATATTAACAAAAAAATTCTTCATATAAAATGTTATAAAATTTATAATGACATTTACAGTATGCTCAGACCAGAAATCTCTGAGGTTTGCAAACGAACTTGCAGAATACCTAAAACTTTACCTTAAAACTTTACATTTTCTGTAAACCTGAGGAAGGATGGAGTGTATGAAGTATGTTGCTGATGATGGATGTGGATAAATGAGCTGTTTGTCTGTTTGTTCTTTGCTTATAGATCTGCCACAATGCCTGGGTCTCTTCCAGTGAACACTGAATCCTGCTGGCCCAAAGATGTGGGTATTGTTGCACTGGAAATCTATTTTCCCTCTCAGTATGTTGACCAGACAGAGCTGGAGAAGTATGACGGTGTGGATGCAGGCAAATACACCATTGGGTTAGGCCAGTCAAAGATGGGCTTCTGCTCTGACCGAGAGGATATCAATTCCCTCTGTTTGACTGTGGTTCAGAAGCTTATGGAGAGGAACAGCCTTTCCTATGACTGCATTGGGAGACTGGAGGTTGGAACGGAGACAATAATTGATAAATCAAAATCGGTGAAGACGGTCCTGATGCAGCTGTTTGAAGAATCCGGTAATACAGATGTAGAAGGAATTGACACAACCAATGCGTGCTATGGAGGCACTGCTGCTCTTTTTAATGCTATTAATTGGATTGAATCCAGCTCTTGGGATGGTAAGTTCAGGGTACTTTCTTTAGAAGTTGCATCATTCTCTACCATTGAGTAGTCTGCCTATAATTACAGCATCCATTCTTAACCATATAAACCCAGAGGGCAAACTATTGGAGTCTTAAATGTTCTGGATGTTTGCCACTAGTTAATTACATACAAGAGATAACAACACGGATAATCACTAGATGATCATCTTTTCCTCTAAGTTTTCCTTCACATTTCCTGCCAATAAAATGAAAAGGAGGAAGGGATTCAACAGACCCTTAATCCTGGAGTCTTATTCTCTCTAATCAAAGGCTAAATCACTGTTGGATGTTAAAATATGAATTCATGGCTAATTCTCATTGTTATTTCTGTGTTTTTACAGGACGCTATGCACTTGTTGTTGCTGGAGACATTGCCGTGTATGCGACTGGAAATGCCAGGCCAACAGGTGGAGCTGGTGCTGTTGCTATGCTAGTCGGTCCAAATGCTCCTCTAATTTTTGAGAGAGGTTAGTCGTGTGAGAAAATAAGCACTTTTCCATCAGATACCAGATTCATTCTAAAGCTTGTCCTGTTTCTTTTGTTTGTTTTGTTTTTTTCTGGGGTACTTGAAGACTGGATTAACCTTTATTAATATCAGAAATTGCATTTTGTCTCCTCTTGGTTTTGCTGACTTGGCCAAGTCCTAACATAAGAAGCAGCAAAAACCTATTAAAGGTGCTTCTGTCTGTTTTTTAATTTGGGGATTCTCCAATTAAAATTGACAAAGAGTGGGCTAGAGCTGAGTAACAGAGCACCGTATTTTCAAGAAAAAATGATTTGTTACCTGTTTGTTACATTCAATTGTACTGTGCTTGAGTAGCAGGCAACTGAAATCTGTTTCTGAAATATTACCTAGAAGAGCCTGAAGTCCTGAGAAAACCTATTTGTTTAGAGTCAGATATTACTTGCTTTCCATGTTTGTTAAAGTACGTATTCAAACTGACTCAAAGGTTAATCAAGTAACTTTTGGCTTTGTCAAATTCTCTCTATCAGGATTGCGTGGAACTCACATGCAGCACGCTTATGACTTCTATAAACCAGATATGGTCTCTGAATATCCTGTAGTTGATGGCAAGCTGTCTATACAGTGCTACCTCAGTGCATTAGATCGCTGCTATAGTGTTTATCGCAACAAAATCCATGCCCAGTGGCAAAAAGGTATGTCACCTCTTGAAATGTTATTGCAATTATGTAGATAATGTCTTTGAGTCTTAGCATTCTGTTCTGACTAGTGTAGTCCCCTGTTTGTGTGTTCTGCAGTGGTTGAAATGCATGCTTTTCATACTTAAGAAATTGTTATTTCTCTTCTGATATGCTGGAGGACTTGGTAGTCAATAAAGAGTAGTCTCTGCAGGCTCTTGTTGTTGTAATACTTGCTTAAGAGCATGTTATTTTACCCAACCCTCTTAACATTTCTGATGCTATTATATACATATTAAATAATTATTGTTTTTATTCAAGTGCGTTTAGTAGTTGCTTCCCCCATACTAAGCAGCATAGGTTTGGGATTAGATAGATGCAGCAGAGTATTTCTTACTTTCAAAATGCTTGGTGGAAGTACTGAGTTTTTGTAAAGCTTGTAGCTGTTTCTTCTAAAAGGGCAAATGTTAGTTGGTGCTTGAGATCAATAAGAATTAGAATTTTAAGCAGAAGTTTTGGCAGCATTTTAAATGAACATGAACCTGCAAGCAGGAGTTAGACTTTTGCATTTTGTATGTTGACATATTGAGATGACTGGAACATGCCATCCAACTATTTTATTTTAATAGTTGAATACAAAAAATAGTTTCTAACACAAGTTTTCTGCCATTTCCAGAGGGGACAGACAGACGTTTCACCTTGAATGACTTTGGATTCATGATTTTTCATTCTCCCTACTGTAAACTGGTACAGAAATCTGTGGCAAGGCTATTGCTGAATGACTTTCTCAGTGACCAGAATGCAGAAACAGCAAATGGTGTTTTCAGTGGTTTGGAAGCTTTCAGGTGAGAATGGCTGCTGTCTTCTTTATTCAGATTGTATTAACTTGGTAAAATCAGAGATGGTTTTCCTTCCTTTTGTTTGTTTTAATAATGGTTTCTGACCACTTTTTTTTTTAATTTTTTTTTCCAAATAGGGATGTAAAGCTTGAAGATACGTATTTTGACAGGGATGTGGAAAAAGCTTTTATGAAAGCTAGTGCAGAGCTCTTCAATCAGAAAACCAAAGCTTCTTTACTTGTGTCCAATCAGAATGGAAACATGTACACACCTTCAGTCTACGGTTGCCTTGCTTCTCTTCTAGCCCAGTAAGCATAAAATTGGAAAATCAAAGTCATAGCTTTCTGTATGTAAGCATTTTTCTTTTGGAAAACTCTCTGTAAGAGTACATGTTTTAATACATGTTTGCCTATTAGACTGCCTTAATTAGCAAAACTGCGTTACAAAATTATTCTGCAGACGCAATTAGTTGAAGACAAGTATAGTCAAAATTTCTGTGTCAGAAGCCGATCAAAAGCACTACTTACTGCTTTTCAAAGCAGGATCTCAAATTTTAGTGTGGCATACCTTTTACTAGCCTTTCTTCCTACATTGCTCCAAACAACCCAGTACCATGTCATAGTTTTTTTGTTGTTGTTTTTAAATATCTAAAACTTAGTTTACATGCAGCATTATTTTCTAAACCAGTTATCTTGTATCCTCTTTTCTTTTTTGTTACTTTCCATTCCAAGGTGTGAATGTTCCTTTTAGGGTATTTGTCACTTGCAAACGAAAATTGGTTGCCTTCTAGATAAATGAGCATGTCTTTGCTCTTTTTGCTTAGGCAAATTTGAAAATCATTATGCTGAAATTCTCTTTCATTCACTTATGTAACACCCTGAATTTGGTATTGTAGTAGATAGAATCTGCTGGCTGCTTTTTCTAAGTCAACTGCACTTTCTGGTTATTTTAAAACTTGCACCTTAGCCTTACTCTCACTTTAACCAACTGTTGTTCGATCTACAGGTACTCTCCAGAGCACCTTGCAGGACAAAGAATTAGTGTGTTCTCATATGGCTCTGGTTTTGCTGCTACACTGTATTCCATCAGAGTTACACAGGATGCTACTCCTGGTGAGTGAAAGGAGATGTGAATTAACTCCTTTGAATAGCTTACCTCTGTCTGCTTTGTTGTATTACCCATCAGCTTAAGTAAATCTGTTGAACAGTGCTTAATGATAGTAATATAAAATATTCCTTAGAGCAGGATCACCTTTAAAGTATCTCCTTAGGCAAATGGATTGCATTTTCGGATGCTACAAGAGTTTTGCTCAAGTTGTTAGGAATATTTGTAACTAACTAGAAGTTCAGCTTCTATAATGCAGAATATCTTGAATGGTTGTGCAGTGCTAATGTGCGGTATTTAGCACTGGTGCTACCCTACATTATAAGCTTATGTTGTAGGTTCTGCACTGGACAAAATAACTGCCAGCCTTTCTGATCTTAAAGCAAGACTTGACTCAAGAAAATGCATTGCACCTGATGTCTTTGCTGAAAACATGAAGATTAGACAGGAGACACATCACTTGGGTAAGAACGTCGTAAATATAAAATGTTACTAATCCTACAGCAAAATACTTATTACAAAATTTGCATGGCTATCACTAAATGTTTTGGGTGTAGAATGAAGTTGATGTCCAACTTTTTCTACACCTGTATACCTTGTAAAGATATTTTCAGTGGTTTGTATTTATTGGACTGATGTAACTGCAGTGAAAAAGCAGACTTGGTTTTCCTGTTTGATTTTTTTTTTTTTTTTTTTTTTTTTTTTTTTTTTTTTTTTTTACTTCAAACTGCAGCACCTGATGGCCTCTGTTGTATAAAACGCTCAGCAGGAACCAGCTGGCAGTACATCATTTGGCTTTTTTTTCTTTGTTTACAGCCAACTATATTCCACAGTGTTCAGTAGAAGATCTCTTTGAGGGAACATGGTATCTTGTGCGTGTGGATGAGAAACACAGAAGAACATATGCACGACGCCCAGTTATGGTTGATGGACCCCTGGAGGCAGGAGTTGAAGTTGTCCACCCAGGCATTGTTCATGAGGTGAACACTGAGCGTTCTTTTAAAGTTTGATATAAATGGTTGATATATATGTTTTGTCACAGCATGTATACATGTGTTAAAAGAGGAAGGGGTTTTAAAAGTTCTTTCAAATGCTTTGTTAAAATATGTAACATAGAAGCCAGAAATATTAAAAAAAAAAAAAAAAAAAAAAAAAAGAACATGGGATTTTAAAAAGCACATTTCATCCTAACATGAATGAATGAAACTACACAAGAATGAAACAAGAAGAAACAGACTCTTTTCACACGTTCGTTTGCATGAGCCATGACCGATTTGAATGACTTAAGACCAAGCCATCCAGCATAGCATGAATGTTTTTCGGAAGTTGGACTAGCCATGAAGTATGAATGCATGTGAACTAGAAACCTGTATTTAATGCTTTTTTTCCCTTCTTCTTAGCACATCCCAAGCCCTGCTAAGAAAGTGCCAAGAATCCCTGCAACAACAGAATCTGAAGGCGTTACTGTTGCCATTTCCAATGGGGAGCATTAAGATACCTCTGTGAGGTGGGAAATGGAAAAAGGTGTGAGGGTAGGATGAAAGAGTGGAAAGATTACAGTAGTACTGGAGTTTCATTATACAGTAGTACTTAATTGGAGCATGAAAAAGCTGTTTAAACTCCTTGAAAGGATTTGTCGTAATACTGCGTGCTGATATTTATAGTATTTTCAGAACACTAAAATCATTAATATACTGGGGATAGAGCAACTTGCTAGGGGCTTTGTGGATTCCTTAACGTGTCTGAATTTTTTAATTGCTGGGTAGTAGTTGTAGTCTATTACAAGGTCTTTTTACATAGGAAAGGATGAATCTTCTGCTTGCTTTTCCCATGTCAAATGACTTGAAACCTACACTGTTAACTTCTACTTGTACTTGCAAAAGTCTGAGCTTTTAATGTTAGGGTTCTCAGTGCCTTGACAGTAACTAGTCAGTCTTCTGAATACTGCACTTCTCTTTCCCTTTATTACCTTCCCTTTCTTCTCCCAGTCTACCTCTCCTCACACTGTTGCTTTGGAAAAGGTGTAGAACCAAATAACATTACTGAAATAAAATTACTTTTCCCCCATCAGAATGACTGGTTCAAGAACACAAGGCTGATAGTTTCACCCTTAAGAAACTCTGTAACTGACAACGTTAGTTACTTCATAATTCCACCTTCTATCCATTTTGTGTGTTTTATGCCTGCATTATAAATCATAGAAGCCTGCAGGGAAAGAGGCATTACAAGGGAGACAGACAGTTGTTCTTCATAAGAAATTTCTTGAACTGACTGATACGGCACTTTTTCAGGATTATTAAACTGTAACAGAAACATTTAAGGAAGCAGACTTTTAAAATAAAGCTCCTAAGATATCATTAGAGCTGCTTTAATTGGTAATCTGAAAAAAAGATCATTTTGGATGACCCGAACTTGGAACTCTGACCTCTTGCTATTGTTTGTATAATACATTTCTAAGGGACAATTTCTAACTTTAAATTTGGCATTGTGCTTTGAAGTTCTTCTCTCTATTGGGGATGTCGTAGAAGTGGGGTCTTTTCTTTCTTTTTTTCCCAAACGTGCACGCTAGAAGCTATCTGTCTTGCAAGTGGTAGATACATATTACTTATGGGGATTATACTCTGGTAGCTTTTTAAAGCCCAGATTAGAAATAAACTATGACATGAGCCTTGTAAGCTTGTAATATATTTAATTGAGCTAATGTACAGAATGAAGTTTTGTTGAACTTTATTTCTTTGCTAATTCTACAGAGCTACGTATCTCATAAGGTAGCAAAAAATATTCATCTGTTTAAATCACAATCTTTTTTTGTGTAACAGAGTGTTTGTAATACCTGTCACTTACTAGGGTTTGGTAACTTGCTGTATTTGTACAGTCAAGCCTTGATAAAATTGATGTTTATAATTTGATGGATAATAATCTGTTTGTTCTGCTGAAAGTGATGGAGCAATGATGCATGAAAATAGTGTTTGCAAGTATTTTGGTTTAGTTTGCCCCCATGAAACTTGTCCTGTTACCAGAAAATAAAAATGCCATGGAACAAAAGTCCATTGCTGGCAGTGGACAAGCCAAGAATTGAGCTGCTACTGGCACAAAAAGTTAACCACAGGGACCTCACTGTGAGGCAGATCCTTTATTAAAATAAAGTTTGAGATATTTGAAACATGCTGGAGTAGTGCTGACTTGTTGGGTTTTCAGGATGCAATTTTTCTTTAACAGGCAAGAAAGAGGAAACTGGCCTTATGAAAACTTGAAGTTCTGGGTTCACAGTCTTTGTGGACCTCCTGGATCGTTCTCTTTAATATTTCATTACAAAAAAAAAAAAAAAAAGGAAAGAGTTGCTGAGGCTTGTGGAAAAGCATTACTTCAAGGCTTTGTTTCAAGATAACTTGTTTTCAGGTGGCATCTGTTCATAGTGGAGAAATTCATTCACAGCCTATGAAATAAAATTTATCTCATTACTGTATTTTGAAATGTAGTATTGTTTTATCTCCTTCTCACAAAAACTGTGAAAGGGAATTGGTTCTTGCTTTTTGCATAGCTGAGGCTGGTTGAACCTTGTTTCCCACAGGCGGTTTTTTCAAAGTCATCCTGTTGTTTATTTATATTACTCTTTTTAAGGTCAACAAAACATCTAATTAGTCCCTGTAATAGATTCTGCTTTTATATTCGAGAGCACTAGATGTACCTCTTTAAACCTTTCATTAATTTACTCACCTTAACTAAAATCATTCAGACTCTGCCTTACCGTGGGCATTTCAGTTGTGCCTATTCAGAGGAAAGCTACTGCACTTTTCTACTACTGCATTGGGCTGGTTGATGGAAGTATAAATTACCTGAAAGATGAAAGTAGAGTGGGACATGGCAACATCTTGGTGACACTCAGAAAAATTGGAATTGTCAGGGTATCCAACTTTTAACTTCTAGTGGTCAAGAATATAAAAATCAGTTTTGTACCAGCCTTCTTGCTCAGATAGTATGACAGAAGGCTAGTACAGCCTGTAACTAGATTTTGGTATTGACAACACTCAATTTACTTACAGATATCTAGTGCTAAAGCAAGAATTTCAGAGTTTAAGAGTATGCTTACATCTGTTTTTTATTGGAGTGCAGCTCTATTCCAAGCATTTAGAGACTGTGAGAATCATACAAATAGCGGAAGGTGTCAGAAGATTAATGGTTGGTAACCCAGCCAGTTAGGCACTAAAAACTGCAATCACACATGCAGGATTAAAGTAAGCATATCTGAATTTGCCTTTGGATTGTGGCAAATCGAGAACCGTGGTCAACAACAGCACTGTTCTTTCTGTAATTAAAATGCTTTTTTTTTTTTTTTCAATTTAGCAAGTTTAATTTGTTTAAAATGTTTTTAAGAATTTGCAGTCTGTATTTTGTTTGAACTTAGTTCTCTGCAAAAACTATCCTGTTTGCAGTGGTATAGTTGTGTCAAGCTAAGGTAAAACTTGTCAAGATTACGTGGCTGTACTGAGAGATGTCTGAAGTGTGTTAAATGCAGTACCATTTGATCTTTATTAAAAGATCACTTCTGCTGATAATTTCTTTCTGTTTTACTTGAATTATTGCACCAGTTATACCATGTTTCTGGAGCAAGGGGCAAACAAGTACATTAGAGCTCTGCATTTGAGCACTTCAAATGTGAGCTGAAAAATACAAAGGAGATGAGGCAATTTGGTTTATTTAAAAATTACAAAAAATACAACACCAAAACCTGTGAAAAGTGAATAAAACCCCTTGTTAAGTGCGCTGAGTATAAAGCCTGCAGTGTGGTTTACAAAATAGAACACAGCTTGGATGTGTGCTTTATACCGTTACAAGAGCTGATTCCTTTCTTTATGTCTTGTTCCTTGGGATCTGGATGGGACATTATAGGGACACATTCAAGGGCCCTTTTCTTTTGTACTTTGTGTAAAACAATTCTGTAGACTCCTGTTATTGAGCTGCGTGCATCTCTTCCCCGGTTATTTTGAATGTGTTCTTCTGTGATTCCCAGATCTCTCAGAGCATTTTTCACTTCTATTTCCTCCTCTTTGAGTGTATTGATCTCTGATAAATACTTAGGATCCAGTTTAAATGGCTGTAAAGGTTTTGGGTACTGTATCCCCTGCATCCACTCACTGTTCATAATAAGTTTGACAGAATATCGTTCTGTTGGTACTGGCTGAAGGACTCCTTTTATCAGTTTCTGGCAAGCTTCCGAGAGGCAGGGAGGCAAGCTGTATGTCCCTTCAAGAATGCACTTTTTCAGTTTGGCCACCGTATCTGCCCGAAATGGCATGATCCCCGTTATCATAAAGTATAACAATATTCCTAGTGCCCAGATATCTACATAAATGCCAACATAGTTTTCATCTCGGAAGAGTTCAGGGGCAGCATAAGGAGGAGACCCACAGAAAGTATTTAAAGTTTCATCTCTTTTACTGATTGTGCTGAATCCAAAGTCTCCCACCTTAACGCAGGTGTTACTGGTGTAGAATACATTTTCTGCTTTCAAGTCCCGATGAATGATATTATTCTCATGCTGTAGAAGAAGGAGAACATTGGGTATTAGCAAGTGCTTACGTGACTACTCTTCATCTTTTATTAATTACTACCTAGGAGAGGGAATTATTTATCTCAAACAAAGAAATAAGCTTTGCTATGAAACCAAAGATTGCAAGTCCATCTTAATTCTCTACTGGTAAGAAAATGACTGAGGAAGTGCGGAAATCTATCTCTATATATACATATACGTTTTGAAGGATAGCAACATCTTGTTAGCGTTTATTAATATTAGTTAGGAATTAGTATTTATATTAAGCAGATGTGATGGCATTATGGCTAATCCTACATGACTGTGTATCTTCCCGTACCAAGTATTTTGTATTTTTTCAGGATTCAGAGCACTTGTTTTTGAAATGACTACATTTCTACTGTACAGAAATTTTTTTTTTAAGTATGTAAAGCCATTTTTGTATTTGTTCTGAGCATACAGACTTCTGAACTGAAAGCTTCTAGTTCATTGATAACATTGTCTGAATGAGGAGCTGTGAGATATGCTTTAATAGCTTGTGGTAGCAGTGGTAGTGAGAAGATGGTTGGACTAGATGGTCTTATAGGTCTTTTCCAACCTTGTAATTCTATGATTCTGTGATTAAGTGAATATGGTACCAGATAAGAGAACTGTAGCAACTGTCCTAGTTTATGATCCATATCCTAATATCTAGTATTGGCAAGAGAAGAGGTGTGCACAAAGCTGCACCTGGTATTTTATATCCTTGCAGGACGTTCAGTATTGTCTTCTACTTTTAGAAATCTGAAGTGAATAGGCTGCAACATGTACCTTTTTTTTAACCTCAGAAATGAAGGTACTGATGTGCTCTGCTGAGTAGACATATAAACTATACTGATTAAGTAAGGGTTTAATTTCATCTTTGAAATGACTAGGAAAAATGAAAGAGTTTGAGCATTCTCTGCCCTTATCCTTGTAAGTAAGAGGATGCACATGGAGACACTAGAAAATCCTGTCATCAATAACAAGCAAGGATCTTCAGTCTGCATATGGGCTGACAACAGTGAGATGGGATATAAGTGGCCCGATTTCAATAGATTAGCAAAAATAAAATATTTTTGCAGGAAACGAGTTTATGAGTAAGGAGGTTGGTGAGCTTGGAGGTCTGGTCTTAATGCTAAGAAATACACATGATCTTGAAGATCCAGTAGATCCTGAATACTTGTCCTGTGGAAAAGATGTTGAAGCTAATTCATTTAAAGACATCTGATTGTTCTGTCAAAATACATTAACATGTTTTTCATGTACGTTGTTTGCAATGCATTTCTAGATATCTGACCTGGAAATACCCTTGCTTGCATCTTCCTGCCTGTTGGAGCTGGAGCCCATTACATGGCAGGAGAATGTGAGCCACCGGAGGGCACTCTGAGCCAACTTTAACAAATACTGGTGTTAAGTCAAACGCAGAGCAGACTTCTCATGGCTTTTGTAACGTTGTTCTAAGCAGTGTAGTTACTAAGCAAGATTCAGAGGAGGTTGTACTGGAAGTGGTTAATTACTCTTTTCTGCCTTTATAGAATGCTTTGGGTTCTACGAATTGCATCATTCTAAGTCTAGTTGCAGTAATGAAGACTAGAAAAGAGGAAATGACTTGCTAAGCAAGGAACAGGAATTAACTGTCTTAAGTACTAATCTCCCATATTTGTTAGTAAGTAAGCTGGATGTCTGCAATACACAACACACCTCTTCTTGGGACTCCTTTCTTGCAGAAAAGTGAGTGATGCTCTTTTGAAATAGCTGAGAGGTGAAATGAAGCTTTGCTACCTGATCCATACAAAAACAAGTGGTCAGGAGGAACACTGTAACTGAATGGATGGCTCCATCCACCACATGCTCTCAATTCAATCTCCTCCCCAAACATGTTAACCATGAGGCAGTAAGTTGAGATGGATGTGAAAACACTCTTGGGTATCTTTAAGACGGTATTTCTCAGGCTGGTTTCGCTCTTCAAAGATATGTGCCTCAAATCCTGATAACACTAAACTTATTAATTGGAAAAAAAAAATACATTCTCAAAATCAGCTGAAGCAGTGAGGAGCAATGCCCATGGTAGAGCCACTTACCATGTGCTTCACAGCAGAAACAATCTGGGAGAAGATTATTTTGCACTCTGTTTCTATTAGCTTTCCTTCTGTAGTGATTTTAGTGAAGAGTTCCCCTCCTCCTGCATACTCCATTACCAGGTGCAGTTTTGAGAGTGTTTCCACCACTTCATACAGCCTGATGATATTTGGGTGGTGGAGTTTTTCCATGCTTGATATCTCACGAGATAGCAAACGCTGAGTCTTCTGGTCTAGTTTTGTCTTGTCCAAAATCTTAATAGCTACTTTCTCTGAAAAGAAAATACTTTTCCATGTTAATTCAGTAAGTACAAACAGTAATACTATTTATGTACAATGCATAGTTACATAACTGCAATGATAAATATAAGATAAGCTAGAGAGGCCTACAAAGCCTTGTCATCTTTCACACCCTACTGTCTCCAGCATCCTCCTCACTGCTGATACAGCTAAGGGCTGGTAGAGTATTACAAGTGCTAATCAAATCAGGTAACATGTTCCTAGCCTGTCAAGCATGTCAGTACATATCTGATGGCAACAATTATCTATGCTAGGTATCTGACTTGGGCATTATAGCTTTCAAAACAGACATCTGGCCCCTGTCTGAGTGGAAGCTAGTGTTCCTGTTGTTGAGAAGGAAGTGGGCAAATGAGAGTCTCAGCATTACAAAATCTGGAGGCTGTGCTCCATTCTGAGGATACAGACTGTTCCTGCAAGGCCCCTAAGCCTGAGCTGCAGACCTTTCCCACTTTTCAACCTGACTGTGTGCTCAGATTTGTTAAAGGAAGTCTGTGCTAGCTCAGTGCTGTGAATTACATGCAATAGCCTGGTGCTTACTGACTAATGGAGGCTTGAATTTAGGCAGTTGGTTGCAGAGCAGGTGGACTAACGTGGAGGTAGTGCAAGGACTTTGAAAATAACCCTGCAGGCTTACAGCAGATGTGTTTACATGTATGTGACTTACAGAAATGTTGCCTAATGTCTTATCCCACATCCCCACAAATTCTCAGTTACCAAAATCAGTGTTGCAGAGGTTTGTCTTTCTCAGGATAGCTGTGCCAGTTTTTCCAACGTGTTCATGCATGAGTGGCTCTTGGTACTGCACGGAATACAGGAAAAGTACAATTTTATGTCTGCACCACAGTTGGCTGTGAATTCACACCACAGATTTTATACCAAGGAAGGAAATAAAACAGCGACATAGAATAAGTTGCAGGGATCATGTAAAACAACTAATCAGTCTTATACAGTCCTGGTAATGCAAAGCTGTGGTTAAGTTCTGCTTGGTTCTGTAGCATATTTACAAGCTAAGGGCCTTGAAATGCTAGTATACATATACAGCTTCACCGTATCAACAGGGTAGCTCAAAAAGCTCAGTGAGAATTGCTTTTATGGTTCTGTATGAAAATTGGTAGGTCATGGCATTTGTCTTGAATACAGCTGGTATTGGAGGGATTAGTCTGGTTAAAATAGGCTTACAGTGTCTTTGTATAACTTACTAAGACAGCAAAATTAAACTGGAACATGGTAGTTAAAACAACTGTTTATTCTTGGGAAAAAAAAATATATTTCTACAGATGTCCTAGCAATTAATCATTCTTACCGTTTTATTTCTAAGAAAAACTTCATGTTCTAGCAGACAAGGTTAAATTACTAAAAAATAAAAGCTGTTACTTTAAAAGAAGCATGACAATGCCATTATGGTTTTACATTTGGTAGAAAAACTTTCAAGGTGCTTCCATTTACACTATTATAAAGGTATTTACCTCAAATTTTGTGTTTCAGTACGCCTGAAATGTTATTGATATATATGCATTTATGTCTGTACAGATTAAGAAAACTCCATGTTTGGTATATTTATATTTCCTAGTAATATAAATGCATTAATTGATTTCCCTACTGCAGTGCAGCAGATACTCTGGGGAAGTGAGATTCTGAGAGCTGCTGACTTACCCCTTCCATGCTTCTGCTTTCAGACAAAGTCTGAACTGAGGAGAGAGCAGACTTCCCTGCTTTTTGCTGCCTACTGAGGCTGTTAGGAATGATTGCACCTACTGCACAGTGCAGACACCTGGCATGGTGAATCAGAAGGGAATGAGCTGTTTAATGGGAACAGCACGTGGCAGATCCTGGCAGAGCTCTGACTGCTAACCTAGAGGTGAAAGACTGTAAAACCCTTGTCACGTTGTAGTATATTGACCTCCTGAACCAAGAATAAAGAGTGCTGGCTTGGGGGAGATTTGCACAGCTAGATGTTTAGATGCTACAGAGAAAACAATTCTTGAAATCTTAGCTATGTAATTGCATTGTTACATCTTGATTGATAAAAAGTTGGGAGCATTTGGACTTTAAACAAGCAAAACAACAACAACAAAAAGCAACTTGTAGGAGAAATAGAGTCACAGCATGTCTTAGGCTGGAAGGGACCTTAAAGTTCATCTGTTCCCATCCCTCTGCTATGTCTACTTTCTCAATAAAATTTTAGAAGGAAAGTAAATAAACAAAAAAAAAGGGTTTAGAACTGAAAGGCCTGATCTTATTCACACAACATCATGTATCAGGAGCAAGCTCGTTAAAATCTGCATTTCTGCATTCTATGTTGTATGTGCATGCAGTGCATAGAAAACCAGCTGACCTATAATGTAAGAAAAGGCCTTTGTTTCCTTTCAAAACTGTTTCAGAAAAGGAAAAAAAAAAAAAAAGAGAGTCCCGTTTCTAAACGCTGTATTTCCCTTGTATGGCAGCAGTTCTAAACGGGAACATTTTCATCAGGAAATCTATTCACCAAAATACTGAAATTAATTATTAAAAAGATTTTGACTGACCATACGTTGAGATTTGAAAAGAGCTATGTGAAGTCGTAGTGAATAAGAGAAGTTAATAAATGGTTGAGAAATTATCTCAGAAAAAAATAGCATATGCTACATTGGCAAAAGGAAATAAAACCAAGCTGGGGCAGTGCGTCTGAATAACCTAATACACATCACACCACCAAAGATTTTCCTGCAACTGCTGAACAACCAAGGTTCTCTTTGTGAGAGAAGCAGGGTTCTTCATCCACTTTGATGCTATTGGTTTTTTTTGCCCTTACCAGCTTCTTGCAAACCTTTTTCAAGCATTCTGCTGCAACAGAGCATGAGGGCTACAGAACAGCACACACCTGATTACAGAATCGTTACAGAAACTGGTCATGGTGAAGAAAGAAATTGTTTCCTTCTTCAAGTAGGGTGAGATGTCAGCAGAAAGACAATGCTTAGAACCAACAACAACTGAAGAGATGAATATATGCAAGATATACACGTACCTTCCCTTGCCCCAAGGAAGGCCTTTTTATCTGCATCTCTGCCAAAAGGAGACTTTTACTCATTAGCACTGTGCAGACACATCAGTTCGTTAACAACACAGCAGTGAACATACACTGGAAGGAGACTCCTCTTTGGAATGGTGTGTGTATGTGTGCATGCTTATGTTGGGGAAGTACACCCACACTTGTTCCTCTCCTCCATCCCAACTGCATATTTTATGATGCCAGACAAAGTCACAAGAAGAAACAAGTAAGATGATGCTTTCCCCTCAGCCTTCCTTCTTCGTGACAGTTGCAAAATTAGCATCAGAAAATTACCCAGTGAAAATTTTA
Organism: Meleagris gallopavo; assembly: GCF_905368555.1. Taxonomy (NCBI): domain Eukaryota; kingdom Metazoa; phylum Chordata; class Aves; order Galliformes; family Phasianidae; genus Meleagris; species Meleagris gallopavo. The sequence continues at coordinate 13,896,556 of NC_139435.1, read as the reverse complement.
ACCCCCAATGACAAAAAAATAATTTTAGAGATTTTTGGTGAAAAAGAAGCTTTTAAAGGAAAAAAAAAGCCTGGTTTTGGTATTTAATTTGTTCAAATTTACTGTACTTGCCGAAGTCCAAAAGTGTTCAATCAATCAGCCCTATGCAAATGCAAAAGCAACCTGTCTCCTAGGGAAATTCAACAGGTAAAAGCTCATCTGGTTCAAGTTTATCTTCCCGTTAGCATTCGTCCTGTTGCCAGTATGGGAGCAGCATTTCTGCCAATGATAACAGAAGACAGTTTTCTCTGAAAGGAAAAATATCACTCAGCAGAAAAAGAAACAACTTGCTGTAGGCCAAGGAGAACAGGGTTTCCTGAAGCGAGGAAGCAGAAAAGATGAACCCAGATAGACAAACCCCGTCGGCTTAGACAGACATCAGTTTTGGGGGAAAAAAAAAACAGCACAAAAACACAAGAACAGACAATACCACCAATTCTTCACTTCCCAATGCAAAAACTGCACTGTAACTGGGCTCAACATGAGCTTTCAGACCTCTGTAGTCTGGTCTGAAGGAGGTGGTCAGCAAAAATAGCAGCAGATAGTAAAGAATAAAAGTTTTGGGGAGTACCTAGTCTTCTCAACTTTCAGATGGTGAAAGGAATGAGAATCGATTGAATTGTAAAGGAAAGATGGGAGAAAAACTGAAAATAGTAATGTACAAAGGCATGTGGAAAACTAGCTATCCCCAAGGGAAATCAAGCAGTTTCTGTTTTGGTCAAAGACAGCAGCAGAAACAGGGTAGACGAAAGCAAGTTCACAGTTACACCTGTAACCAAAGTGTTTGCTGCAGTTACCTAGCTTTTCTAGCTCTCCATACAAGCAGTATATGCAGTGTGTTTCTGTACTTACCCTCTACCCAGGTTTGGCTGTACCAATGCTTGTTTTCCAGCATTTGCTCAGCCTACACTTGTATTCCCTGCCCCAGCTTTTTACCTTAGTGAACCACCTGCATGACACAACATCAAATTTCTCACCAAAATTACTGAAATTAGCCATTAAACAAAGGAAGCCTTGCTCCCTACAGCTGTGGCAGGCCCATGCCAAGCTAGGCTGCCCTGGAAGCTTAGCACCCGCAAGCCTGCAGCCTCTGAGCTGGGCACGGGAGACAGCAGGCAGACTGCTTGCAGCACTATCTTTCAAAGTGCGGGGAGTCATGAGCTGCAGGGTAAGACGTGCCACCCAAATGAAGTGTTTCTGCCTGCTTGTCATGGATGAAGGCTACCTCTAACCTAAGCATTTATCTTTGTACTTGCTTACAGGTTCACACAACGAAAAAGGCACATACAACTGGTATGTGTATTGAAGGTTTTGGCAGCATTTTTCTTAACAAGGAGGTCAGTTTATGTATACACAAAACTAGGGCGATCAGAAACCAGGTGACCCACACAGCAGTGCCTACCTCTGGTAAGAGAATGAATTCCAAGTTTCACTTGCGAGAAATTCCCACTTCCTATTTCTCCTCTGACTCGATAGAAGCCAATTCTCTTTCCCAGGGTTAATTCTTTCACCACTTTTTCATTGTGGGACATATCCTGCATTAGTTTCTCAAATGGAGTCAGCCTCTGCTGCCTGCCCTCTTCATCTCCTCCACAGCACTCCTCACGCCCATAGTCTTCTCCACTGTCTTCACGATTCCACCTGGCATAGCGATGCTTTCCAAGACCTCCTCCATTTACAAATCCTGTTGTCATAGTCTGTAGGTAATCACTTCTCCATTGAACAAAATGTCCCAACAAGGAGTTTAATGAAGTGAAATATTCCTCTGCTCATATGCACGTAATCCTGCACGTAACAGACACCGTGCAAACAGCAACAAAACAGCTTACTGAAGAAGTCCAAATACCAGTTTGGAATTCACCTCAAAAGTTGTATTTACACATTGCAGTTCTGTCCTAATTTGGAGATGGAATTTGATTCTATTTTTGTCCATATCTCACTGACAGATTTAGTGTGTCAGGATGCTCATCTGCATGGTAAAAGAGGCTCTGCAGTTCAAACAGCAAGCTTTATGCAGAAAAACAGTGCGTTGCTCACATTCTATGTAGTACATTTGAAACAAATGCAGAATATTTGACACAAATTTTCAGCCTTTAGCTAGCTGCTTTGAAAACTAACTTGACAGAAAAAATTCAGACAAGTAGCTGATTATCTACTCTGCATAAATTCAGATGCTTCCAGTTCATTTTGAGTAGCTGACCTTAAGAACGTGGCTCCTGATTCTGGTACCAGTCCAAAAGCTGAACACAGGGTTTTTCTCTGATTCATTCCTCAGCCTGGGAGCTTGTCACTGTGCCTTGGAAGTGACCGCCTCGAAGCCTTGCTGTAAATAGTCTGTTGCCCCTCTGTTTCCTTCCCATTGCTGCTTTAACAAAGCAACTGATCCTGGAAGATGACAGGAACAGCATGATCTGTGCACCAGCCAAAAGAAACGCAGCGTCTCAGTATCACTGAAGTCACATGGCAGGACAATACAGGATTAAGTAACTGCAATGTCACTTTAACCCGCCTTTATTTAGATGAGCTTTCTTTAACGCCTTGAGCCTTCTCAAATTTTTGCCAGACGCATAGTGTTCCTAAGCAGACAGATGAAGAAAGTCATTAAAACCATTATGTAACAGCCAAGCACTTCACTTAGAGACAGCACACCAGGCATCATTTTACTAGTTTAGCTCAATTTGTTTGGCAGCATTGGAAAGAAGTCCTTTCTCTGAATGCATAACTAATGACTTATCATTGAAACAGCACATTGTGTGACAGCGGCCTCTAAAACCCAGCAACCCCACTAAGAGGAAGAGGAGAGCCTGAGGGCACCACAGCTGCTCCGCCAGCTCAGAGCTCATGCTGCAGGGTCACCATCCCCTCTGCTCTGCTCACCGGGCTGCCCATGGGCCATGCCTTCAACCCTGGCACTGCTGCAACTGCAGCCAGGCAGCAAATGCGTTTTCTGTAATGTGCCTTTGAACTCCTCTTACTCTCATTTGGAGATCTTACTCCTGTTTGAGCTCTGCTGTCACACAGCTGCACAGGAAGAGGCCGTTTTTGTGTCTGATAGAAAAGTGTACGATATAACCAAATCAATCTTGGATCTGGAATGCTGTCAAATCACGAGAAATAATGAATGAAAAGAAGTGGAAAGTAAACAACTTGTAAACACTGCCCAAACTTTAAGACAGAGTATTCAAATATGTTTCATTGTGTTCTGTGGATCCAAGAGTCAGCCCCCTGACAAACACTGCATGTTTGCAACCATCCCTGGCCAAAGCCTGAAACTGTAAGTGAAAGAAAGACTGACTGGAAACAGAGCAAAGCCTGCGGGATCTGCCTGTCAGCCTATCCTGAGGAGCACTGTATGCTGCCTCTGTCTCCATTTTTTGATACCAGGGAAGAAATACTTAGCAAAAATACAAGGTAAACAAACAAGCAAGATCCACCTAAACCCAAACTCCCAATCTATATTTGCTCTCCTCCATTTGTGGAAAGAACAATTTCTTGCAGGATTGCCCGAATTCTGGCCCATAGTTGTTTTCTAGTTTAACCTGTCTCACTTAATGATTTTAAGAATGTTTTAGGTAATAAAAAAAAATGTTACATGAACATCAACCATGTTGCACAGTTTTAATGGCAGACAACTCTGTCAGAGCAAGGCTTTGGAAATCTCTGGTCTAGTGAGTACTACAGCAACTGGAATGCTGAGAACAGCTGGAAAAGGGCACTTGAGGTAGCTGGGTCTCACAGATGTCAGCCTGTTCAGCATTAAAGCCACACAATAAAGACGACTTTTGTGCAAAAATAACCGGGACCTTGCAATTAAATGGTTGAAGTCTCAAGAAGGATTTCTATCAAACAGATCTCTACAGTTGCCTGCTGATTACATTTGGTAAGGGCAAAGAAAAGGCTGTCGTTCAGTACCACAGTGACAGAAACACCAGGTGGGAATGCCATGACCTTGCAAAGATGCTGTTGGGTCAAAGGCAAAACTGCATTAGGGCATTAGCACACAGCTCTTCCCGAATCTGCTCCTGCCAAATGCTTACTGGAGCCCAACTTCTCCTTTTAGAGCATTAGATTTTAAACCATTAATCTGCCAGCCAGGCTTCTCGCGACTTGTCAGCCTGGCAATCTGCTGGCCTGTGGCCAACTGGCTAGGTTTCCCCCATCTTTTAAGATGAACTATTTCAGTATTCTTAGCAGAAAATATACCATCTATTTCTGGCCTAAGTTCCTTCCTGTAACCTAGATCAGTAAAATCCACCCTGATAGCATCTAAAAGGGCACTGTCTGCAAAAGAAAGCAGTAATTCCAAAGGAGAAGGAAGAAAATATGAAATCAGGATTCATCCATATATGATGGAGGACAATATCCATATGTATCTATTTGTTTCCTGTATGGCTGACTATTGATATAAAAAACCTCAGGAGAATGTTTTGGCCACATTATTACTTCCTATAACAAAATAATCATGCAAAATAACTAACTAAATAAACACAACAAGAAGAAATATAAGACAGAGTGAACAGACATAAGACATTTAAGATACGTCCCAGCCCACCACTGCTCTTGTTTGACCTTGCTGTTCACGTATTTCCAGGTACTGATGTTCTAGTCCTATTCTAGGAAGTGCTAAGTGCCCTCAGTCTCACTTTAAAGATTCACTTTAAACCCTACATCACGAATCTCAGGAAATCTGTAACAAAAGGTAGAAGAAGGAAACAAACAACAGAAAAGCGATGGCTGGATATGTAGACTTTGGTTCCTGAAGTCCCTGCCTGGCAGGTAAATGAAAGTGGCCTGGTCTCAAGGACCTATGATAAAACATGGAAAAGGAAGAGCAGCTAGAATACAGCTACCAGCACAGTTCTTTGCATCTCATTCTCTTTTTCTAAGCCTGTCCCTTAGAGAAGTAACAAAAATTCTGTTTGCAGACCTAAACTGCTGCAGTTCCTGTTTGAATGAATATGAAAGAAATCACACAGTATAGTCTCCTGCTGCTCAAGTCTTCAGAGTATCAGTCTGTTCTTTATATATATATTGCAGTAAATTCAACAGGGCTCCCTTTTCAGCCCCACCACTGTGAGCTCTGAAGGGAGTGAGATGCTTCCTTAGGGCAGGGGATTATCTCGGTTTTGCTTGACTTCTCCTGAAGAACAGCTTGTCTCTATCCTGCTACATGTGATGCAAACCAATTCTGGAACTGAACAGGATTTAAAGTAGCAGGGCTTTTTTTAAATCAACAATATGAAAATATTGATCCCTCTGTACTAGAGCTTTGAAAGTTCAGTTATGTCAAGAAAATACCAGTAATCCACTACATTCCTATGTTTTGAAGACCTTTCATAAAAGAGGGAGAGCCCAGTAGGACAGTCAACAAGAGCTGTATCACAGACCCACCACCACGTAACAGGGCTCCTGTACAGCCAGACAGCATGTTCATTTGCACAAGGAATGTCATGGTCCAGTTCTGTGCTTTTGCTAAGTAATGTTTGGTCAGTGCATGGCTGTTGTGGCCAAAGGAAATCGAAGTTTGTTCAAGGCTTGTCCTAAGCACTTTTTTTTTTTTTTAATTTGAATAAGTAGCACTCTCAGAGTTACTTCTGTGAGTGCCAGAGAGCAGAGCTTCAGAACACGCAATACAGCACAGTTACACTCCGATTTGTACATTCCCAGCTCAGGTGGGAAGAAATACCAACAGTGCTCAGTGCTGACTGTGAAGAGCCTCCAGAAACAACTGGCTTTTTCTGCCTGGACTCACGTGCCATCAGTTTCAGTACATCCCAGAATTACTACTGCTCCTTCTGAACGCAGCACTGAGTTTGCCACTTATTGTTCAATCAAAACCAGACCAAGGCAGCTTATTTTTCAACCTTATGAACACATCTGCCTAAGGCTCTGCTGTTCTTCCAGGCTGGCAGATTCATGCACAGCAGCCCTGGGTAAGGCAATATAAAATAATTCTGTAAACATTTATAAAAATATGAGAGTATGTGCACGTGTGTTGCAACAAGCTGAAATAAGAGCAATTTATGTTAAAATGGGAGATACGTGCTTTGCAGCAGAATGTGCAGCTCTATTAACTTTTTTACTTCATGTGATATCTATACCAGAGTATTTTAAGATGATGACTGCAGTGTGAATTGCAGTGAGTTCCTTCCCTCATTTAGCATGTTCTAGGCTGTGAGAAGGCACAAACATACCAAGGACCAAATGACTACTTTGAAGCAGACCCTTCAGCAGTGTGGAGCAGCTCCAGCAGCTCCCAGGGCAGGCACACAGCACACAGCACACAGCACACAGAGCCGCCAGAGCCACCGCTGCAAAGTGCACTGCACATCAGCCACAACCTGCTGCCCTCTGTGCTCGTCTCAGACACAACACAGACACAAGACTACCTCCAAGATGGTAAAGGGAAAGGAAAATTAACAACGAATAAAAGACTGTGGATTATTATTTTTACCACTGCATACTGATGGATGAAACGGAACACTAACAACTTCAGTGTTCTTCCCAACAAAATGCAGCGCAGTGGCCATAGAACCAAGAGACCATGCAGGAAAGGGTAACAAAAGGTGGGACTGCACTGACTCCTTTGCCACAACAAAGTCCTCTTCAACATGGTGATACCAAACCAAGCAAATTAGAAGTCCTGCTGCCAAAAGGAAAAATTGAAAAAGTGCTCCTAGGAACACATCAACTCTACCCCACTAATTTTTGCCCACTAATTGTTACAAAGAGGAGAAGACAGTGCACTTTGCACTTAGGAAGTTAACAAACCTGAGCCCTACATACCTAAAGCAGGGTGCTTGGGGCTGGGGGATGCTGAGAGCCAACCCTTGTGCTACAGATGTGAGAGCAAGGGCATTACTTGGTATTTCTGCAAAAAGACAGAGTGGTGAAACCTAATTCGGTCAATATTGCTGTGCTCTGATCTGGCACTGCTGTACAGCTACAAACACTGCAAAACACTTTTGTCCAAGCAGCAAAAAGAATAAAAAACAACAAAAAAGGGATAGAAAAAGTACACCCAGGCGATAATTCTTTGGACATAGAAGCTCATTGGCAGAACAAAATTTGAAACTTTACAATTTTATCAGTGTCTTCAGTTATCATTTCCAAACACAGGACTCAGACCAACACTACCGCACATCCAGGACATGGGTGGCTGCCTCAACACGACCTCATGCAGAGCTGGAGGCCCTTGGGGGATTCAGACCACCCAGCATCAAAAAGGCATTGTGCAGTGCAGCCTGAGCAGTAAAACAGAGTCTTTCTGGTCCTCGTTACTAATGAGCACTGCTATGAAAAGATCATGGTGTGCCGGCCTCACTCAGAGGGGCTCTCAGCCCATGGAGGAAAACACAGCGTGTGTGGGAATGTGTGTCAAGGACGGCCAGCACTGCAGCAAAGAATTTCTGAGGAAGGAATCCTGGCTTTGTTTCTGACTGAGATACAGGATACACCAGTTGAGATACTGATACACCAGCTGTGGTGATGAGCAAGTATATCTTTTCAATTACCGTGAGGCTTGATTTTATGAAATGAAATGTTTCAGAACAACATCAACATTTGCTTTATACCATAATAAGTCTATTCCATACACACACCCAGTCATGCAGGCAGACATGCCCACAGGCCCTGTACACTCCATGGCCTCTCCTTCAGAGGAACCTCCCTTGTTCCCCCCATGCCCTCTCACCCTGTAGGCATACTGTGCTGGTCGGATGCCCCCTGAGCTCATCAGAAAGACTGAAAACCTCATCTTTTGGGTCCGCTCCACACGCCTGGGATGAACCCTGAAAGAAAAACAGATGTTTCCTTGGGAGAACCCGATCTCTCTCAAAGACCTTACTAACCAGCCTGCTTACAGACCCACCCAGAAGATCTCACCATGACCCCTACCCCCACTGGCTGTGCAGGAGTCCCACAGGTTGGCTGGCTGTGAGCCACTGAGCCGCTGCCATCAGGTGGGCCCTGCAGGACTGCACCCATGGCTGGATCTATGCTGTGTCTGCATTGCAGCGGCAGCAGAGCTCCATCATGGGGTGCTGCAGTACCGGGTGGTGCAGACTCACCTTTCCACCTTCCATGCATTACCATCATGGGCCAGAAAGAGTTCTCACAGCTGGATGATGAGGGAGGGAGCCCACAAATGTCCCCTGGTCCCAGCCACTGACTGCACCAAGCCCACAGCCCACTGGCTGCCTGCGCCACACTGAATAGAAAGCACATGCACAGCAATCGGCATCATACAAACTGCATCGAGCTAATTCAGTAAGACTTGTGAAGTAGAAAATAAAACATGAGGAAAAATCTCTTTTATCCCTTTGTTGCACTGCATCATAAAAGCCAGAGACAGAATTAATTAGTCTTTGAGTTGTGAATAAACTTGCATTAAAAGCAAAGACAAAAAGCAATGCATGTGTAGAACTCATTGATTTCCCAGGTCTTTGAAACACATGGGAAGAATTAATTTGAAATCTGACTGTACTTTGAAATAAAACTTAACTTGGTCAGACTCTTCTACTTCCCTTATGTACAATGCAAATTGGTTGACTGTCATGGAAATGTTCTTCCAAGAGAAAAGCAGATTCAATTAAGCATGCTCTCTGTGGCAACTGATTCAACAAAAGTCTTTATTCGGCTTATAAATTGCAGGGCAAGATTTGCATCTAATTCAATTACATTATTAAAAATGAATTTGATTCATAGGCTTTCAGTGAAAAAAATATATATTTGGAAAAAGAAAAGGATAGCGACACAAGCCAATTATTTGAGTGCCACTCAGATTACTGTGGAAATCAGCCTTTATTTATTTAAATAAAATAATGGTATATTCAAGCAGATAGACAGTGCTAAGCAGACAGCCTGAAATAGAGTTGCACTACAGCAAGTTGCAGAAGAAATACAGAATATGCTTCCATATGGAGGAAAACAGGTAATGCTCTATTTTGTGTTACCTACCATAGATTTCTTCCATGATGTCCTGTGCACACATCAGATGGCCTCTTTAAATATAAATAACTCTGACTTCTGGCTTTACTCTTCTAAAGTAATCAAGGTTACTTGCTTCAAGATATACCCACTTCTCAAAAGTACTGAGCAGAAGATTAGGCATTCAGAGGGTACATTATAAATGACTGGGCAGAAGATAGGTTCCATGGAATATTTGGACAGATACAAATTCTTTGCTGACAATTCCACATTTCAGAGTAGTGTCTGAGATAGTCACAGAATCACAGAATCACAGATTGGCTAGGGTTGGAAGGGACCTCAAGGTTCATCAACTTCCAACCCCCTGCCATATGCAGGTCCATCAACCTCCCCATTTAATACTAGACCAGGCTGCCCAGGGCCCCATCCAATCTGACCTTGAACACCTCCAGGGATGGGGCATCCACAACCTCTCTGGGCAGCCTGTTCCAGCACCTCACCACTCTGTAAAGAACTTCCCCCTGACATCCAACCTAAATCTTCCCTCCCTCAACTTAAAACCATTTCCCCTTGTCCTGCTGTTATCTACCCTTTCAAAGAGCTGACTCCCCTCCTGTTTGTAGGCTCCCTTTACACACTGGAAGGCTGCAATGAGGTCACCCCGTAGCCTTCTTTTCTCCAAACTGAACAAGCCCAGCTCCCTCAGCCTTCATAGGGGAGGTGCTCCATCCTCTGATCATCTTCGTGGGTCTCCTCTGCACCCTCTCCAACAGCTCTCTGTCTTTCTTGTACTGGGGTCTCCACACTTGGACGCTGTATTCCAGGTGGGGCCTCACAAGAGCACCTCCCTGTCCCTGCTGGCCACCCCTCTTCTGATGGAGCCCAGGATACCATCTGCTTTCCGAGCTGCAAGGACACACTTTGTCAGGAGATGTGTCTAAGCTGGCATTAGTAGGCCACTGCACTACTCAGCCCAACTGCAGGAAGATGTAGATGTACACATGCAGTACTCATACAGAAAGCAGAGTAGAAGCAGGTCTCTGTCATAAAGATTATTTGCTGTTTTATCAGTACTGAGGAACCTGAGAGTATCTTCACAACTACTCTGTCGCTGACAGTTTTAAATGTCTCAAAGTGACAGTAGGACTGAGAACACTTAGCAGATTTGGAGATAAAAGAAATCCATCAAAGAAGATGCATATTTGTACTTTTTGAATCATTAATGATGAGATTCAAAATTTTTAGAACTTCATTATGCACAAGCTCCAGCTAACTCCTGTAAACTGCTTAATGCATAATTGTACTTGCCCTGGTGAGGCCACACCAGTGAGTATGGTGCTTGTGAGGGGTCTGCAGCACAAGTCTTATGAGGAGCGGCTGAGGGAGCTGGGATTGTTCAATTTGGAGAAGAGGAAGCTCAGGGGAGACCTTATTCTCTCTATAACTACCTAAAGGGAGGCCAAGGCAAGGTGGCCTCTTCTCCCATGTAGCTAGCAATAGGACTAGAGGGAATGGTGTTTAGCTGAGCCAGAGGAGATCCAGGTTGGATGCTAGGAAAAAGAGAGTGGTAGAGTCACTGTCCCTGGAGGAGTTCAAGAAACATTTGCATTTGTTGTGCTGAGGGACATAGTTTAGTGGGGAAATGTTGGTGGTAGGTGGACTGCGGGACTGGATGATCTAGAAGGTCTTTTCCAACCATGGTGATTCCAAGCATTGGAGACTCAGCAAGAAGCTTAGCAGGATGTGGTTTGATCTTGTTTCAGGTCTTAGCTACTAACTTCTAAGCATCAAAAATAAAACACTGCCCATTAGAGATCCTCTTGTACAGAAGTGAAAATGGAATTGAAATCAGGGTGGGTGTTTTTAAACTGGGATCTAGAAGACCATTCTCAATCCAGTCATCAAAGCTCAAGAGCAGCCACCTCCAAGTGAACTGCTTTCTCAGCTCTAGCTGCCAAGACACACATTAAGAATCTTAGGTAAGGGATTGGATTGGAAAGGATCTCAAAGATCATCTAGTTCCAACCCCTTTGGATGGACCACAAGTCTAGATTTTATTATTTTGCAACCTCAGTTTCCGTGTTGCAACTAAATGCCTAGACATGTATGCATGCACACACTAAAATAAGATCTTTTGTCTTGGTTCTGCTTTTAAACTTGTCTAGTTTTTGAGTTCTGAAAAGTCTATATTGTCTCTTGAAGCAACATTACAAAAACCAGCAGTGCGTGCAGAGGAGTGTGTACCCACACCTTGTGGTACCTGCCCTGTCCTGCTGGGGGAGTGGGAGAGAAGCCGGGGCCTCAGGGCAGGCACACCTCCAGCCGAGAGGAGGCAGACAAGGATCTCCTCAGATGTCTTAGCAATCCACAGTTTCCCACTGAACCCGTCAGAGCTACGTGAAAAAGTTTCTACATCCCAAATCCCCAAGGCTGAGCTACATTTCACACATCATTTAAAAGAAAAAACTTTCCTGACTTGAATTAAATAACATTAATGTTAATAAACTTGGTTATATTTAATTTGATTATGTAATCTTATTGAGATTAGTTGCATATACTATGTTGTGACACAGATTATTATTATTTTTGTCAAAAGGAAGACTTACATAGAATTGGTTCACAGACAAGAAAAGGCAGCTGCCTGAGTGCAACCCAATGAAAGGGGACAAAAACCCTCTGGTTTTGTTTTGCATTGTAAAGGGAGAAAAACAACAGGAAAAAAAAAGCAGTGGAACTACCTACTAGTATTGTAAAAAAAAGAAGAAGAAAATACACAAATTCAAACTATTACAGGAGTCTGCTACTTCAACAGTGCTGACTGATTGAGCAGAACAGATTTTTTTTTCTTTTATCATTCTAATTAAACTAAGAAATAAATGAAGTCTATCAGATTTATCTATCATGAGTTTTGTAAAGACACTTAGGAATGAAAATGTTGTTTAAGTGATATGTACATATGCATGGAATTATATATTCACAGAATACACACGGAACAAAAAAAAACCCCTGAATTTAAAATATTAATAATACTTTGCAATAATAGCTGTATTTTCAGCCAACAGGGGACTGTGAGCTGGTTTCTAGGTCCAAGGATATAACTGGATCAAACATTGAGAGTACAAAACCCTTCAGGAAGCAGGAATTTTGGAATTCGGATCACACATCACCTACTGACTCTTCAAGGGATATATTGGGAGCACTTCTCCAGTGGGCTGCTTGGTGTATACAAAACACAAAGCTAATCTGCTTGACAGCATATGACATGTCAACAGTCAGCTCTGTCTTCAGTCAGAACTGCTTAATTTTTTCTTTGCTTGCTAGTGTAAACATCAACAACATATTTTGGCTGCCACAAAGTTTTGTCTTGGACTGAACCCTCATCAACAATACTCATTTTTCTGTCTCTCTAAGGCAGCAGTATTTCTCAGTGCCACAACACTACTGCAGAGAAAAGAAAACACACACCTCTTGCATCGTCTCATAAAATTAGCCCTTAAACCCGGCTAATCACACCACTTAATCTGGTGACCACATAGAGCTCAACAGAATGGCAAACAGATTATTCTCATAACCACTCAGTCACAGGCCAGGCATAAGCAAACATTTCTCACTGCTATTTACTGGTTCCAGAAATAACTTTGTTCATTTTTATCACAAATTCTTCAAACCTAGCAGTACCACTAAGGTAAAAGGCAAAGACATAGTCATTTATCACTGTCACCATGGCAGTACTGAACACCAGAGGGAACCACTGTGCTGAAAATCTGCTCCAGTTTCAGAGACAGCACAAAGCCCACAGCTTGTTCCCCTGTATTCTGCAAAGAGAGCTCCAGAATTTTGGTTGGATGTGCTACAGAATTAGATGCATACATATTTTCCAAACACTATTAAATACATAGTCACCAACCCTGGAGGTGTTCAAGAAATGTGCAGATGTGGTACTTACGGAGATGGTGTAGTGGGCAGCATTGGTAGTAGGAGGACAGCTGGACTGGACAAAAGTGGACAAACTTGGAGGTCTTTTCCAACCTTAATGATTTTGTGATTCTACAATTGGAAGTTCTGTAACACTATTAAAACAGACTCAAAACATTCATACCAGGACTTCTAACACGGTCAAATAAAGTTGAGTTCTTTTCCTTCAGCCTTCAAGTTCCAGCAGTTTTCTTTCAATGATCACTTTAGAGTGGCTTAGATTTTTTTCTTCTTGCTTATGGAATACCAATTGAAGGAAGACAGGAAAATAATGTAAATAGAGAGATGTTTTCATTCTTCCTCAAACAATGTCACCAGATCATCTAGTGTTCACGTATCAAGATTCAGATTAAATATACATTTATTTTGAGCACGTCCATACATTCTGTAATGAAGCATATTTGCCAGTCCCCAAATTAGCACAACATAATGTTTTACACGAAAGAAAGCTACAACAGCAGAGATAAAATTTACTACCAAATATAAACAGAATTGAGAGTTCATATCAGGTTTAAAATTCAGGAGGCTTTGGCAGACATCACATGTTCAAAGCACTGGAATCCCATATATACTCCATGTTTTATTCACTGATGAGAGGACAGCAGAGAGTGATGCTAAAAATGAGCTCCCAGTGCAAAAGCTGACCAACTCAGAGAGTCTTCATATAGGACTTGTGAAGGATCAAATTTCTGCAGAACTAATGTTGCATCTAATCATTCCATCAGTATTTATCCATTGAAGTTCAGTAGAAAATGACTATGATATGGTCAAGGAATTGGTCGTCATTTTCACAATGCAGCAGCCAGAAACCAGGCTCTTCTGTAGCACCATTCTGTGTGGATGGTTGCTGACAGATTGCCAGTCACACGGTCAGACAGACTGCCACTGAGCACAGATGCAGTCACAGAGTGCTTTCTGCAAATCTAGTAATGATTTTTTCAGCATTTCTCCTTACATTTGCAGATAGCTGCACTTTGTCTTTAATTGTGTCCTGAATGGTAACAGAAAAAGGACAGAAGAAAGCCTCTTCCGCTGCGTGGACAAACACATTAGAGAAATGCACGTTCCCCCCTGCGAAAACAGGCAACAGTGAAAAAAGCTATACAGGACAGCCACAAGTGTGGGGCATCAGGGGTTCTGGCTCAGTTTTCCCTCTTCCACAGCTTTGAATGCAGTGTTTCCATTTGACACTCCCTGACCCAAATCGTACCACACCTTGCAATAAAGCTGTCACGCTGACACTGGCAGCCATGAGTGCGTGAGTCCACAAGTCCAGGAAAGCTGCAGGAGAGCTGGGGCCTGCTGGCATTCCCCTTCCCAGCATGAAAACTGAGCATGAGGAGGTTCTCATGCTCAGTTTTGTGGCACAGGAGAATACTGTAACCACACAGCTAGGCACACCTTGAAAAATCTTAAGACTAATTAAAGGGAGTTTCTTTGTGTGTGTGGGATAGGGCGTGTTGTCACGCACTAATTGCAGTACAATCCCCATAGCACTTTTTTATGGGACAGATGTGCCAGTCTATCACTGTCTCCCATAAAGAAAAGTCAGAAATGTGTTTCTCAGAATCAGGCTCATGGGGATGGCTCTGCGCAAGATACCCAGTGAGACAATTGTTACAAATGACATCTCCGTTCCCATGTGTTTCTCTGACCACAGAGATTATAAAGTTTTGGTAACTTCAATCTATACTCTGACATATATTCAATATGTATCACTCAATGACTGCACTTTCATGTGAGATGTAAGGAGATATTCTGGGTATCTCCTGACTTCGGAGATTTCCTTTTCTTTCTGCCAAACTCATCCTCAGGAGGTCATCAAATCCTGGGTCACTGGAGAGCAAGAGCACTAAAGAGGATGATACAATCTGCACCTGGGAACCAGGCCAAACCCAGCTCACGCTGCTGCTCCAGCATTCTGATTCTGATGGGAACTTGCACCTCTTCTTTCCACTTAGCATGACATTACCTGTTTCCAGTGGCACTGAGTACCCAAAAGATGACTGGGACAGAGGAGAATAAGGGGATGGGGAGCAACAAAGAATAAGCAAGAAGGTTTTGGAAAAAAAAATAAATCATTACTGATGCTAGAAGTTTATTACAACTGAACTGCTGTCAAGAGAAACCTCCTCTTCCAAATGGAGCTGATCAATTACACTTCAAACTAAGATAAAAATCAGTCATTTGTATACTGCAGAAGGGTGGACCCTTTACATTAACACTACTTCTGAAGTGCTTTCCTTTGATTTTTTTATTTTTAAATATGATCCTGATAAAATCTGAGCATTTTTCAAGATGTCATGAACATCCCTGGCCTAAGGAGAACTCTCCATGTGTCCTCGTTGGCCTTTAGGTGACACGCTTAAATACTATTTCAGTGATAAATATGATTGCAAAGGCCTGAAGGCCAACAGTGCAGCTGTACCACAGCTGTACCCTCACCACAGCAGCACAGATAAAGGGAGCCATGGGTAATTTGGCTCCTCCCTAGCAGGAGAACACAATAAACAGCGACAAAGGTTTGCAGTGGTTGTGTTTAATGTGGTTGTGTAGCTGCGCAGTGCATCCATATGTAAACAAGATACCAACAATGAGTCAAACAGAACATTGTTGACCCTTACAGCTGTATCATCCGCCCAGGTGGAGACCGGAGACCAGCGGTGCTCCTCAGGGTCTGATATTGGGTCTGGCAATATTTAACATCATTGTCAGTGGCACAGACAGTGGGGCTGAGTGCACCTCAGCAAGTTTGCTGATGACATCAGGCTCAGTGGTGCAGTTGAAGGGACGCCCTCCAGAAGGACCTAGACAGATTTGAGAAGTGCATCTATTGAGGTGCTGCACTGGGGTCAGAACAATCCCACACATTAATGTAGGGTGAATAGAGAATGGATTGAGAGCAGTGATGTGGAGAAAGACTTGAGGGCTCTGGGGGACAAAAAGCTGGACATGAGGAGCTAGCAATGTGTGCTTGCAGCCTAAAGGCCAACTGTATCCTGAGCTGTATCAGAAGACATGGTAACCAGGAGGGTGAGGGAAGTGACTGTCTCCCTCTACTCTGCCCTCATGAGGTCTCACCTGCAGTACTGCGTCCAGGTCTGGGGCATCTAGCACAAGAAAGATGTGGAACTGCTGGAGCGGGTCCTGAGAAGGGCCATGAACAGGATCAGAGCAACTCTCCAATGAAGAAAGGCTGAGGGAGCTGGGCTTGTTCGGCCTGGAGAAGAGGGAAGCCCAGGGGAGACCTCATTGTGGCCTCCCAGTTAATGGCACTGCAGGAAAGATGAAGAGGGACTCTTTTTCGGGGAGTGTAGAGTGACAGGACAAGCACCAGGACAATAACTTCCTGCCAAACTCAGGAAATACCAACATTTTTTTAATGGTGCTGTACGGAAAACAGTGTTACACATGGACCTATTGTCAAGAGTTGCCATTTTACATAATTGCAGAGTCTGTCCCAAGCCACTGTGTGCACATGAGCTGTGCCTGGTTACCTGGCTTCATGGTAACTTACACAGACATTGGCAGGAGTCCACAAATATATCGCAGTGAACTGCTGCAAAAACTCTGGAGCTAATAATGCAGTAATTACAGAATAACAAATGAGACTAATGTAACTGAGGATCAATTCAAACTAGGAGTAACTCTGAACTCTTCAATGCCAGATCAGTTTCCAAGCATGTTCTTCTTGCTTTGCAGGGAATACGCAAGTTTTCTCATTTCCTTCAAAGTAAGTACTTTATTTTGCAACACAGAAATCATGATAGCATCAGCACTTGTTGCACAGTACAATAGCTGGTTTATCTTAATGAGGGACTAAAGACTTTTGATCCAATCTCTAAAACATAAGTGACATCTTGACTTAAGACAGAGAACAAATATTCTTTATAAACATCTGACATCTCAGGCTTAGGACAATAAGTCAACTCAGACACTTCTGTTGCAGCAACAAATTGCTCCCTGTCTTAAACTGCATCTTTCCTAGAAGACTGCATGTGCATCGCTTTGACTCTGGCCGTTTTGATAGAACGGAATGAAGACCGTGGGAACCAGCTGTTATCTATCTAGCAGCTCAGTACTGATGATCTAATTTGGAAACTGGATTAAATTTGATGGATTAGCATGCTGCTGTAGAGCTGCATGGATTTATGGTTGTCATGACAACCAACAGAAAATGTATTCTACTGATCCTCCCTGAGCAGATCTGTCTCCATGAACAGATTTATCACCATGGCAGACATACGTACAGTTATTTTATTGCAGAGATCCACACTGGTGTAATCTCTAACTCTCTACAGTTTAGAATACTAACTCACAACTATACTCAAAAGATATTGGGTCAGGTCACGAACAAATTCTGGAAGCACCGAAACATCCTTGGATGTTATCTGAAATTTCTCAAAAAAGTTAGTATTTTTCTATTCATTTCCAAGGGTATGGAGTATGCAAATAAGTGCTTATGTTATAGATGCAATAAAGTGAGTGTTATCCCATGCTTCCTACATTATGTAGACTCCTCTCATATTTTAAGCCTATCAAGAGACACACTGACCTATTTCAAAGTTATCTTCTCAGTAACTTGTTTTTCCTGATACAGTGAAAAAGATTTTTGGTTTCACGCTGCAGGAAAGAAAGCAAGGAGCTAAACAATACTTCCAATCCTACTGCTGCCTGCTTGCAGAATCATTCTGTGCAACTATAATAAAGTACAGAGAGTAGAAAATGGAAAATAAAAGCCATTTACCTATTTTAAGGAGGCTGCTCTAATTAACATTTGCCAAGAGTCCTAGAGGAACAGAGCACTACCTGTGGACGTCATGCTTTCCTAAACACACAGAGGAGCCCAGATGTGCAGTTCCTGCCCACTTCACAGCACAGCTGGCAGAGCAGCCAGCACTCCCAGCTCTGGGTGCTCTGGAATAACACTGGAGGCCAGCGCTACCCATGAGAGAGCTGCATTTCCCTCCAACCATAGGGAGATAATCCATTGCTTGTCAGCATGGTCCAAATTCATCTGCGCGCTTTCGTTATTTTCCCCACCTCTGTGTAACTTCACCTTCAAAAAACAAGAAGAAGAAGAAGAAGAACAAAGAAACCTAACTGAAATCCTTGCCAAAGAGCACATTTTGAATATATATGCAATGACTTGTCATTTGCACTTCCCATAGGCAAAGCACTACAGCTGCCCTGTATGTGATGCATCTGCTCATGTCAGCACTCTGTGTCTGAGGGGGAACTTGCACTGTGCCCACTCAAAAGAGCTTCTGATTCCTACAGTGATGAAGGACAGAAAATCCAAAACAGAAATTCCTTCAGGGCCCAAAGAAAAATCCTTTTAGCACAGGGCTAGCTGATCAGTTCATCATAATGTTGGAACAGTACAAAGAACAAACTCTTTTCCAACGCCTATTAATTGCTTGCAAAACAGAACAGTCAAAAATTATTATAATAAATTATAAATTATTATAATTAAATTATAATAAATTATGTTTACGTGCAGTAATGCGAGACCTGGTTAGAGATCTGCTGTGCGAGTTTACAGTGTAACTGAGTATTTTCACAGGACAGTGCAAATGACTTCATAAGTGGAGAATATTCATTGATATACATCAAAAGCTGCAATTTTTAAAGCAGTAATCTCAAAGGTAACTGTAAGAAGGGCAAAAATCAGCACATGTAGGATTATTTGGGGCACACGTGATACTACAGGTTAGAAAAGAGACATCAGATGAATTAAAAACACTTGAGGATGGATGATAACATTTAATGACAAGGAAAGGTAAATGGAACAAAACTATTCTCTCGCACTGACAGCAATGGGATTACTCTCCCTGTGAAACTGGAATTTTGATAGAATGATACTTGCTTTTATTGTTTTCTCTTTTATACATATATATATCTTCTCTCCCTGAAAACGAGATGTTTATGTCAGGTATTTTCCTCCTCAGCTGTGGAGGGGGCAATCCAGGCACACAGTCATATAATGTCAGCAGATCTGTTCCTCAGGAGCCAGCTTCAGCATCAGCCCACACCAGTTTTGGGACAGTGGGCAGGTCCCAAAACCACAGAAGATGCTCTGAAAGTAATGCCCCATTTCATAATGTCGGCCCACACCACTACAGGCAGATGTTGTTGGTACGGCTGTAGAGGCTAGGCCTTCCCACCAATATCCCCTTACATTTTGTTGTCGTGTGACAACAACAGAAGGGCACTGACAAAATGGCATCGGACACAGGGATATGCATGGAGCAAAGGTGTGCCGCTGTGGAAAGAATGGCACCCAGATGTTCACTGACACTCGATGAGCACAATCAGTGGATGTGAGGCAGCGTGTGGTGCATTTCAGCGGGTCAGCTCCGCTGCTGCAGGCTGTTACGAGCATGTCATGCAGCTCGTGTTCATTGCTGGTGAAAACACACAGCTCCTGGTGGTGACTGTTTAAAAAACAGTGTTACGTAGCTGAGAATTTGCTCTATCAAACAGCACTGTTGTGCTCTGTATATCTGTTGTAATTTCCATGGAAGTAAGCAGGAGGTGTAAGTTTCTGAGCAAACAGCCGTCACGGTCATCAGCGGGCCAGCCGCTCCGCCACAGTACGAGCGGACCGCACTGAGGAACGGGCATTACCCCCACCCGGCACACGCTGCCGCACATCCCATCATCTTCCAGGTAACGCGTCACGCGCTGACGTTCAACACAACGCGGGCTTGATTGGACCGAGAGCACCGCGGCTGCAGGTGCGATGAGCGCCGGCGCAGCACGGCTCGTCCGGCAGCTCCGCTCCCCGCTGGGTGCGGACAATGCGCGGCTGTACCGCGGGAGCCGGGCACCAGCGCGTGGCGCGGTAGCTGTGCACCCTCACAGGGCTGCCCCCGCGCCGGGGTCGCTGCGTGGCGGTCCCGAAAGCCCGCAGACACGAGCGCCGACCCCGGGCACCGCGCGCCCCCGCCGGGGACAGCCGCCATTTGCTCCTGTCAGGCGGCCCGCCATTTGCCCGCCTCCTGCCCGCCCCTTGCTGTGGGGCAGCCGCGGAGGTGGAAGGCACGCCTCCCGCCCCGGGCCCCCCTTTCGCGGCGCCGGAGAGCCGTAGAGCAGCCGGCAGCTTCAGCTTCAGTGGTACAAACCGCTTCCTCAGAGATGGCTTTGAGTCAGCCTTTGAAAGGACAGGAAAACACAGGCTCAAGCAGAAATATCTTATGGATGTCGAGGCTCCGGTTGGGGAAACCGAACAGAACAGAAAACCTGACAGGCAAAACGTAGCGGGGATCTGCACAAGAATCTCGCGGTGCGGGCAGAGCCCTCCTTACGATACGGGCACAGGCGGTCTCCATGTCGTGTCCCAGCCGTGGCTGCTGTGCCGCAGTCGGTGTGAAACGGCTGGGCCATCTCCTGCTACAACTGGTGACCGCCTGACAAAAACAACTGCTACAGAAAGCTGTAGTTCCAAAACTACAAATATTGGTACTTCACGAACAGGTTACTTTCATCTTAAAAACATTTGCAGCATACACTGGAGTTAATTTTAGTACAAACTTGTCAGAAACAACCGTGCAAAGTCCAACTGCCTGTTGTGTTTTCCTAAGAGTCTCTCTGGGGAGATGCTTCAGTCCTTAAACAATCAAATCAATCATTTTTTATAAATGCAATATCAAAAATTTGTCATAATAACAAAAAACAGAATCTCAGTTCCATACCCTCACAATTAGCTGTCTGGAAGTGCTGCTCAGGCAGGCAAACCAGAGCAGAGGCTGTAAAATGCTGCTCCAGTGACTGTTCTCCACAGAAATGACATCAGACTTTACCCCCATGACCCTGCCGATTACATTTTCTTCAGCTTGGGAAAACTGCTCTCCAAAACAGCAGCTAAACCTTTCCCATGGTGTCTGAATAATTCAGCAGCTCTCAAACTATCCATTTGTCCTTCTCCTCTCCCTGTCCTACTTTCACAAGTAGTTTTGGCTTTTAGTGGATGTTGCAAATAAATCCAGAATTCTACTCCTAACTCCAGCCTGTTTTCACATTCATACTGTAAAATCCAACAATGCCTCATGTGTTTCTGTTCGTTCCCTCTTTTCCAGACACTAATGCTTCGTTCTGATCAGTGTTATTTTGCATAAATTCGGCTGTTTACTCCACAAGCCAAGACAGAAATGCAAGTTACGTTAATCAAATTGTTGGGAATTTTAATTGAGATCCATGTTTGTTTTGCAACAGTTTCTCAATGGATAAGATAAAACACAACAATCATTCTGAATGACACTAAATAAAAGCACAAATTTCAGGAAATAATCCTGCCTTTGGAGGAGACAGAATTGAAAAGCTTGATTTTAACTAAGAGCTACAGGATTACTAAGTGCATTACAGAACTTCCTTTGAAAGCTCTTCACTTAAAGCTTTGCAAAGAAAGTTCTTCAGAAGCACAGAACTCTAGTCTCAAGGCAATAATTGAGAATTAGGAGTTCTTAACACAGCTAAACACAGATCTAGACAAATACTTTCTAAACAAACACAACTTTTAAAATTAAATTAAGAGCCCATTACTATAATGAGATTGATTGTTAACACTGAGATCTGACACCGTAATTGTCAGTCACTCCACTGTTCCTGCTTTAGCAGATGAGATAAATAGTGCAACATTTCATGGTTGGTATTGTTTTATTGTGTAATATTAAGTAAAATGCTTATACTTCTCCTTTTCAATCCCCAGTTTAGCACTCATACCTATGGCTTTTTATTTTTATTTTTAGCACAATGTCTTTGTGTCAAGTGTCAGAACTTCAATTTGAAAAAAACAAGCAACCAAGAATCCGATACCATATAGACAAGTCTTCTCTGTATTTGTTTAAACATATTCACTTTCAAAAATGAATATTTATAAAAGGAAAGTCTACTGATAGATTTCCTCCAGCTCATGTTTAACAGTCTCTAAAGAGCTTTTCCTGTTTTAATGTGTCCCTTTTAGAGTGTTCTATTATCCCCATGTTATTTGGTTCTTCCCCCAACACTCCTCATAGTAAGTTTAATGCAAAAAAATCAGTAGATGACAATTTCAAGCAAAAATATAAAGCGCTATAACATTACCTACATTGCCTTTTACTGAACTAGGTTCCTGAACACTTCAGGAGCTTTGTGGCAATTCCACCAGTCAGTGTTGAAAAGGCACAGAATTTTTGTGCTCTGAGATCTCAAGCAAAAATGGTTTTCGCCCAGAATGAAAGTTCAGAAGTTCCAGCTTGATATAAAGAAACTGCTGCTAGATTCAGCACTGCAGGTGGATGGCAAGCAGTCTGCCCAGAAAATTCACGGGTACCCGATGGATCGTTTATATGAGAAGCCACCAGATTTTACTAATTATTCTGTCACAGACACCCTG
This sequence comes from Meleagris gallopavo, assembly GCF_905368555.1. Taxonomy (NCBI): domain Eukaryota; kingdom Metazoa; phylum Chordata; class Aves; order Galliformes; family Phasianidae; genus Meleagris; species Meleagris gallopavo. The sequence continues at coordinate 13,874,238 of NC_139435.1, read as the reverse complement.
CAAATCTATAACAACAGTTTGTTTCTACGCCAATAAGAAAAGAAGTAAAGTTATTCCTACATATAACCAGCGATGGTATAACAGTAATACAAGCTATTCATATTAAAATTTTTGTAAAGCTGCCCATTTCTGTGGTAGTTTCTGTTCTGTGGTATTACGTGAATGACATTTATTTTTAATGTATGACAGAAATTCAGTTGTACATGAAGAAAGCTAACTTTGGTCCACTTGTTCAGCTTCCAAAGGACAGCATATTTAAAAGACGACCACTGACAGTTCAAAAATCAACATAAAAGTTAACAAAAAAAAAATTTGGTATTTTAATCCTAAACCTGCACAGTGTGATTAATTGTCCTAGTTGTCCACTTTTTCATTCTTTATATCCACTAACTGTTGAGTTTTTAAGTCTTCAGCCTGTTCATGAACTTCCTTACCTGCATCATCTATGCAAATAGGTTCCTTTTCTCCTGGATCTCCTCGGTTAACACTCTCATATTCTACTTGTTCAAGGTCAGTGCCACCAATAAGTTCTGCCTGTACTTCTTCCATCTGTATTTGATTAACATGCTCAACATGCAACTGCTCCACGTGAACTTCAGCACCTTGTTCAGTTTGAATGTGCTCCACTTCCAGGTAACTAATTTGTACCTGTTCTTGCAGTTCATCCATCTGTGTGCCTTTCACTTGATTGTCCTGTATGAGATCCTGATGCATCTGTTCCACAGTTACCTGTGCAGGATCCACTTGTACCTGAATTACTGGCAGGACATGAACTTGCTCCACTTGTTCTATTATAGTCATTGATGTTACTGGTTCACCTTCCATAGCTTCCACTGGAAGAACCTCTTCTGTCACTAGTCGTTCTGAAATATTATGCGTGTCTTTTAGATGCCTTCTCAGCTCACTGCCTTGCATAAACCACAAATCACATAAAGTACAGTGGTTGGGTTTGTCGCCAGTGTGGATTACCAAGTGATCTTTAAACTGATCCCAGCTGTTAAACACACTGTTACAAACCTGAAACAAAAGACAGAGTGAGTATAACGGTGCCAACAGGAATATGGCAAAGTATAATGCCTATTTCAGTCCATGGCGTCACACAGTGTAGCTTCTTGAGACATAGATTAAAAAAAAACCCAACACACATCAAAGGTAAAAGCTGAGAAGTTAGCTTCAGATTAACAGAGTAGCTATTATTAAGAAAAAGTGTGTCATTTTGACCTGCTACCAAATTTATTAGTCAGTACAGCACTTGGAATTTTGCTTATTTCAACTCTATGTGAAATTTAGATTAAGAAGCAAGTCCTACTAAGTGTCTTGTGATAGAATTACGGGCAGGAAGTCTTGTACAAGAAGTTCTAGATGCAGGACTTCTAGCTAATTCTGATCACAGCATTGTGAGGTTTAAGTAGCTAGATTAAACTTCTGATTTTTGTCATTTCAAAAAAACATCTCTGTAGATGAAAATCTCTTAAAACTACATCCATGTTAGTCCTGCCCTGCTAGAAGTATTGCTTAGATTGCAGACACATTATTTTGAGCACAATTCCTTCCCTTCAGCTGGTACAGAGATGAGTAGCCTGAAAATGATACAAAAAGACACTGCAGAAATGAGTATATCTATCTACAGTATTCATATTTCTTATAAGATATTATGGACTGTCATCATGAGATGGAATGACTTTACAGATAAAGTCAATATATTGAGTATCAAACAGAAGAATAATAAAACAGGAAATTAGATAGTACTTTGCATTTTGGACTTCAGTGAAGCATGCACACAGCAGAAAAAGGCTAGTTCAGTGCATCAAGAACCCTGAAAAGGTTGCAGAAATAATAATATTATGAAGTCCCGTATCAATAATGCTGCATTTTAAATGGAACTATCTAGATATCAGAATTTATCTCCATGTTGTGGTTGAATGTGATTCTTATATTTATTGTAATAAGAGCAGTCCTTGTTGACATAAGCCTACTCCCATTGCCTTCCCTGCTTAGTACGCCCACACTCCCAGTACAGGATGGAGGTGTCCAGCCTCATGCTCTGCAACCCTCATTACCCACCTGACATTCATACAGCTTCTTCCTTCCCTTTTTAGCTCCAGCTCCAGACTGACAGGCCGTCAAGTGACATTTGAGTGTGCTATTCCTAGCGAAACGTTCATGGCAGTTTGGACATTCAAATGGTTTTTCACCTATAAATACAGACACAAGGATTTGTAAGTGCATAAAAATAACCAGTCTCCTATCAGCTTTCCCTTCCTCTCCTCTCACTTTTGCAGAAGTTGATAAATATGCCATAAAGACTTGGCCAGCTAGACTATTCTAAGGAATAAGAGAAAGACATTCCGTGTAAACTTTACTCATGTAAATAAAATGGCAAAAGCCTAATGTAAAACTGTGAGTCTCATCTAGAAAAAGATAATTTAACATAATTGCTAGTGCTATTTGAAGCACATTTTAGGTTTGTATGAAAGACTGCTTTTCTATCAAAATATCTTAATGAAATAGCAGCTATTTCTGTCTTTTCACCAATATTTACAGGTGAAGACTCAACGTTAGAAATTATATAAAGCGACATACTAAAGGAATTATAAAAAAAGAAAAAGCACAAAATTTTATTTTCAAGAACAGTAACAGCTCATGCTGTGGAACCCCCAGAGATCAGTCATGAAGTAACAATGTATCAGTATTTAAAAAAAGGAAAAAAAAAGGCCAACAGAAGTCAGAAGGGGACATATAGGGGAACAAGCAAGAGAAAAAATTCCTTTGGTCACTTTGATTCCAACTTGGTATCAATAACCAGGAGCGTTTTGCACCCAGAAGCCAGCTGAAAGCAGCAGGGAAAGCTGCAAACAGGTCCAGTTTGCTCTTTTCCATCGAAAGTAGCATATCACTATGATTGTCATCAAGTAGTAACAAAGAACAAGTGCTGTCTGCTTACTAATTTTATCATGCACACACACAATGAAGTTCAAGAAAATGAACGCATTAAAAATTAGGAACAGTATGTTTCTTCTCAAAGTCTGTTAATTAAGCTGGCATCAAGATAACTACAGAAAAAAACTAGTTAATGAGCTGCAGCATTTCAGTGAACAATGTAAATATCTACGTTAGCTAAATTAAGTTTAAAAGTCTGCAGTTCCAGGAAGAGAGTCAACACTGACTGGGATGGAAAGCCAATAAATCTGTATCTTTGGAAATAAAGATCAATAGAAATCCACAAGTAGCCAATAATTCTATCTCACACAGCTGGGGCCACAGAAAATGTTAAAAGGTGTGAATATTCCCCGTATCCATTACAAAAGGCAATGTTTCCAGAGTGTATTGCATACATAATGCAGAGCATGCTGAACTGCCATCAGTCTGCCACATCAAAAATCACAGACTGTGCACTGGCAGTTACACACGGATAAGCCAGGATGACAGAACAGCATAAAACTCCCAGCACAGAATTACACTTGGTCTATGATCTGGCCACATTTAAATAGTTCCTTGTGGCAAGCCACTGACCAGCAGGGGCAGACTTATTCTACTCCTACTCAAATTCTGCAGTAATTTCCAAGACATTCTGACAAATGCACCCAAGAGTGACACCTTAGTGATAACAGTACCAATATCCAAGAGACAAAAGAAGGTGAGTGACTGCACAGTGTCAGTCAGCATCACAACCCAGGCTGCACAGCCACAGAGGGATGGTGGACAGAATGCACAACTCCTCCACTTCCATCTTCACTCAATAAACTCCATGAAAATTTAAAAAAAAAAAAAGCAAAAAAAAAAAAGCTATAAAAACCAAGTGCTTAACTTTGAGAAATATTCAGCAGACAGAATTCTCAGTAAAATCAGAGCAAATCAAAGCTCTTCCATCTCTTTTAGCTAGGGGATTTAAGCTTTGCAAAATACCAGGATTAGACAAGCACATTGAGAGAAGCAGCGTCCATCTAGGATTGACTTCTGTATGAAGAAATTGCTCTTCTTGTGAAAGTCAAATTACTGTTACTGACTTCAACTGATACGCACCATGTATGTGCATCTTTGCAGAATTTCTGTCCTGTGTTATTTCTGACTGGGAAGCGAAATATCATGAAATATCATTCATTTTCATGGAGGGAGGAAAAAGAGATAATCATTATGCCACACCAAAAAAATCTCTGTTTTATGAATTCTGGAGATGACTCTGTCAGTACTTCAAAAAGGCAGACTTTACAATAACAAAAGTCTACTGCAGTCAGTAGAAATGTTTTGCTGTTAATTAACAAATAAAATCTAATTGCAGATGACAAAAACAAGGACAATACTGTAATGGGAGGACATTTCACACTGACATGCTTGAAGTTCAGATACTGTTCGAGCGGAAGAATCAGTAGAATTGTAAAAATAGAAGTAGATACTCAGTTTAGTACTTTTAAAGAAGTAAACATGCCTCACAAAATCATGAATAACAGTTTTTAATACACACAAGGAGCTTCATTAGGTCTTTCTGCTTTAGGTGTGTATTTTTAATAATTAAAAAAATCTCAATTCCTCAGTGTATATCAACAGGAAAAAACCATCAGCACAGAATCATAAATAAAATTCTACAATTCTTCGATTACAGTGTTAACTAGAAGCCCAGTATTTCTAGCACTCACATCCCCTCTTCATCATATGCTCTGCTTCCTCAAAATATGCAAAAACCCAAAATGCCAGAGCTGAAGCCACAAGTACATGACTTCAGCAGTGCTCTTACCTGTGTGTTTCCGGAGGTGCTCTTTAAAATGCCCAAAGTGGTCAAATTGCTTATCACAGTACTGGCATATATGTATTTTTTTGCCAGGTCTTTGCTTCTTAGGGGCACCACCTTCATCAAGGTGGTAACAGGTGAGGTGCTGTTTCAGAGCATTCTCTCGTAGGTACCTTTTATTGCATATGTCACACTTGTAACTCTCAGTAGAGTGTGTTTTCATGTGTTCCTTAAAATGGTAAAACAATTTAAATGAACGGTTACATTTCTCACAGTGGAATAAATTGTTCATGTGTGACAGTTGAAGTTCCACAATTTCAATACCTTCTACCTGTTTGCATGAAGGATCAGCTGCACTGTCAACTTTTTCTTGGATCTGGCATTTTCGCTCTCCCTGACGATACTTGCTAGTGATATCTGCCAGAAGAGCCAAAGCAGATTCATCGGATGTACCCGTTGTCTGTATGTACTTTATGGACTGCTCTGCAGAAGCTACTTCCTCAAGTGTCTCAATGCTGTCTTCTTCCACTTCAATTGTTCCCTCAGCAATCTCAACTTCAATTTCAACAGGCTCTGATTCTGCAGATGGCAGTGATTCTGTGATAACATTAGATGTTTCGGCTATCTTCCTCTTTTTCAGTTTAGTTTTACCTTCTGTTTGATTTGATTCTAAGGCTGATGAATTTTCTTTGTTTCTGTAAAACAGATGCGTAAACATGGTTAAGAACTGCAAAACTTTTTCTCTCAGAGTGGTCAGGCACTGCAATGGCTGCCCAGGGAGGTGGTGGAGTCGCCATTCCTGGCAGTGTTCAAGAGGATGAGGAGCTACAAGATATGGTTTAACGCTTGTGATAGCAGTGGTAATGGGAGAACAGCTGGACTAGATGATCTTGTAGGTCCTTTCCAACCTTGTGATTCTATGATTCTATGAGCGCTTACTTAAAAGTTCCTGCCTGATACCAAGCTGCTGCATTAAACACTTTCTAGGTGCTTCTCAATGAAGCTGAATGATGAATGACCATGTAACAGCTATAACAATTTCCTGCTTACTCTGTATTCCTCAGAGCTGAAAAATAGAAGGTTAGTAAGGTTAGTGTTGTGGAGCCTTTTACATAAGGTTACTATAGTGTTTTACAGAGCTCTGCTTGAAAGCTACAAAACACATCAGTAAGAAAGACCAGTTAGCCTAACGGCATAAGTTATCAGAGAAACTTGTCAAATTTGAACTTTTTTCTACTCAGAAATAAGATTCAAGTGCCTTCTGTGTTATCAATGTTTTAAGCTCTGGAGAGTATGCTACTGCCTGTGGCACTTTAAAGTTAGAAAACACTAAAACTGTGACTCCACACAATGATTACTGTAAAATCTTGCACTTCAGGAAAGAACACAAGGTAACAGAAAAGGGAAAAGAAATGGAGAAGGCAGTGAGATGCAGAAAGAATATTCTATTTAATTTTCTGGGCTTAAACAAACTGCCCAGCTCTGTTCCCCTTGTCCTTGCATCACACACACACAGCGTTCTTTTTCCAAGATGTCAGGGACACTATCTCATGCCAACCTCAGGCAGAGCTGAGTGAGACTATTTCCAAGGCTGCCTCTGAAGATTACCCACAGTGCTGAAGCTTTACTTCCAGATTTTCAGATCTTAAAATGGTCAGATACTATCTCAAATCAGACTGATAAGATTAATCCAACACTTTTACCTTCCTTTGCAGTCTGATGAATCCTTTCATGAAATTCAGTCCCTATAGCTTTTAGCTTTTCTAGTAATAGATAAGGCTTTCTTCAGTATCTCTGCATGTCATGTGTCAGAAACACATGGCTAATAACATAAAGCAGGATACAGCTTATCAAATTATACCTTTAATATTCAGATAAAGGAATACAGAACACATAAACTTATAATCTATCATGGATTTCTGAAGCCTAGGAGGAGACAAGTTTTTTTGCATATGACTGCAAAGAGCTCCAGGATCATGAACCAAGAACTTATAGAGAGCAGCCCTGCAGAGGAGGACTTGGGATCCTGGTGGACAAAAAGCTGGACATGACCCAGCAGTGTGCACTTGCAGCCCAGAAAGCCAAATGTATCCTGGACTCCATTTTCTGAGGCAGTAAGCTCCAGTACAAGTGTATTCTGCAGTAGAGCAGGGAATCATGGTGTGAGAAGGGAGACCCTGAAATTGAGGAGACCCAAGGACAAGCAATAAGAAGCATGATACCAGAGTTGGCAAACAGGGCAAAGCAGTTTGCATGGCAGTTCACGCAGGAAGGGTGACAACAGCCCAGCAGGCAGCCCACTCCCTTTCTCTTCTGAGAGCAGCAGGTAGCTGCACTCCACTGAAACAAACGTGGTGACCACCTGCCACAGTGGTTGAGCTCAGGCAGAAACACAGGCTGGAGGGCCACAACTATTATGGGCTGATGCATGCACCCAGACAGAGCTCCAAGGAAAGACAGAGCTGCCCAGACCTCCAGTTGTGGCAAACTCCAGAATCCGGAAGAACTTCTATGGCCTGAGTGAAGGAGACATCATGGCTGCAAGTGTGCCCAGCTCGATGAACTTTCTGAGCAGGTGGCCAGGCTGTGTGAGGAAATCACCAGCCTGAGAATTATCCAGAAATCTGAGAGAGACCGATGTGTGGTATCATGCGTGACATGGGCAGACTAAGCAAAGCTACATATACAATTCTGACCCAATTATTGTAATAGAAGAGGTTGGGGCCCCACACAAGATTAGAAGGTTCCCTGATAAGGAACAGCACTTCAAAATACTAGCAGATGGCTCTAGTAAGAAGACTCTTAAGACTACATTTCAGTGTTTTTGTAAGAGAAAGAGGCTTACATATTTACCTGATTTCAAGAGCTTTAATTGCTTCTAACATCTGTAGATATTCAGCTGCTTTCCAAACATCATTTGCTTCTTCCTCACCTTGGACCATTAGTTTTGCTGTATAGGTGAATTCTATTAGGTGACGAAATGCCATGTTACTTACACCTGTTGAGAAAAGAGAAAAACAAACTACCAAAGCCTCTATCTCATGAATCTTGCATGCTTGCCTGCTCAGAATTTTGCTCACAATACATAAGATGTCAGTTTCATAAGGTGACACCCTTAAAAGGCTCATGTTGGAATAACAAGTCTGATACAGAAACATGGAAATTTGAAACAACTACAGAATAGTGCCATGACAAAGATAAGAGTATGGGAAAAAATGATGTGAACAAAGAGCTCTTTATACAGAGCAATGAAATGTATACATTTATACAGAAAAATATAACCTTGGTCTCAGAAGACTTCTGATCAGCAAGTTACTAAAAATATATTGACAGCTCCATGAAATCACTCCCCATCTAAGAGGGAAGTATTGCTCCACGTTTGTCCTGTTCTTGCACACCAGCTGCAGCACCTGCCACTAGCCATCACTGGGAGCCTTTTCTGCATGAACAAAATGGCTTTTATCAAGGAAAAGGTCACACTGCTACTCCTAAAAAATTACAAGGACTGAGATCTCATGAGGCACATACTGGAAAAAAAACATTCAACAACTCAGAATCTCTCACTCTCCCATCCAAAATATTTAATTTGTTACTGTTCATTATTTTCATAATTATATTTCAAGGGAAGTTTCTTCCAGTGGCAAAAGCTACTTCAGAACAACTCATGAGCTGAGATGTTAAAAATTAAATGGTATCATCAGGCGTGCATGTCAGCCTGTATTAAGGATACTACATTCATTTCCAGCTCCAGTACACAATGCTGAAAGCTTTTATCTACATGAATCAGGTTACCTTCAATTTCCACCAAGGGCTCCTGAGTGAAATCTTGGAAGAATCTGTAGAAGAACTGGCTACAGGCAGCAAGAACAGCCTTGTGAGCTTTGAAATGGTGGCCTGCCAAGAGAGACAAAAATTTAAGTTTAAGATAACACCTTCCTAATTTATACTGTAGAGTAAGTGCAGACGAACAAAAGAAAACAGGTGTAAAACCTATTTTACAAATCTGCCCTAGCAACATACAGCCATCTGCATCAGCAGTCAAGGGAAGGCCTTTGACACAGTCACCCTTAACATTCTTCTCCTGAAATTGCAAAGATATGGATTTGATGGGTGGACTGTTCAATGAACAAAGAACTAGCTGCAGCAGAGATGGCTAGCACTACCAGAGAGTAGTGGTCATTGGTTCAATGTCTGGATGGAGATCGGTGACAAGTAGTGCTCCTCAGAGGTCAATATGGGACTGATGTTTTTAAATATCTTCATCAATAGTGAGAATGAGTGCACTCCCAGTAAGTTTGCTGATGACAACAAGCTATGGGGTGCAGTAGATATGCCTGACAAATGGGATGCTATCCAGAGGGACCTAGACAGGCTGAGCAGTGTACCTAGGTGAGTCTCATGAGGTTCAGTAAATCTAAGTGCAAGGTCTTGCACCTGGGTCATGGCAACTTCCTCTATAAATACAAGCTGGGGAATGGAACACAGCCCTGTTGAAAAGGATCTTGGGATACCAGTAAATGGGAAGATGGACATGAGCCAGCAATGTGCCCTTGCAGCCCAGAAGCCAACCGTAAATTGGTCTGCATCAAAAGAAGTGTGGTCAGCAGGTTGAGGACAGTGATCCTGCCTCTCTGCTTTACACTGGTGATTCCTCACCTGGAGTACTGTGTCCAGATACAGAATTCTCAGTATAGGAGAGATGTGGAGCTGATAAGAGTGCGTCCAGAGGAAGGCCACAAAAATGCCCGTGCCTTGGACGGGTGTACACTCCTTTGGGTAAGAAACTGGCTAGAGGGCCATGCCCAACGGGTAGTTGTTAATGGAGCTAAGTCCAGCTGGCAACCTGTTTCAAGTGGTGTTGCTACTGGAGCCCATCTTGTTTAATACCTTTATTGATGACCTAGATGAGGGGATTGAGCGTACCCTCAGTAAGTTTGCAGATGACACCAAGTTGGGAGGTGGTGTCAATCTGCCTGAGGGTAGGGAGGCTCTTCAGAGGGATCTAAATAAGCTGGATCGCTGGGCTGAGGTGAATGGGATGAGGTTCAACAAGGCCAAGTGTCGGGTCCTGCACTTTGGCCACAACAACCCCATGCAGCACTATAGGCTTGGGGACGAGTCGCTGGATGACTGTGAAGAGGAAAGGGACCTGGGGGTGTTGGTTGATGCTCGGCTGAATGTGAGCCGATAGTGTGCCCAGGTGGCCAAGAGGGCCAATGGCATCTTGGCCTGCATTAGAAATAGTGTGGCCAGCAGGAGCAGGGAGGTGATCATCCCCCTGTACTCAGCTCTGGTGAGGCTGCACCTCAAGTATTGTGTTCAGTTTACGTCTCTCACTACAAGAAAGACATTAAGGCCCTGGAACGTGTCCAGAAAAGGGCAACAAGACTGGTGAGGGGTCTGGAGCACAAGTCTTATGAGGAGCGGCTGAGGGAGCTGGGATTGTTTAGTCTGGAGAAGAGGAGGCTCAAGGGAGACCTCATTGCAATCTACAACTTCCTGAAGGGAGGCTGTGATGAGGAGGGGTTTGGCCTCTTCTCCCACGCAACAAACAGGACCCAGGGAAATGGCCGCAAGTTGTAGCAGAGAAGATTTAGGTTAGACATGAGGAAAAACTTTTTCTCTCAGAGAGTGGTCAGGCACTGCAATGGCTGCCCAGGGAGGTGGTGGAGTCACTGTCCCTGGCAGTGTTCAAGAGGCATCTGGATGAGGAGCTGCAAGATATGGTTTAGTGCTTGTGGTAGCAGTGGTAATGAGATGGTTGGACTAGATGATCTTATAGGTCGTTTCCAACCTTGTGATTCTATGATTCTATGGTTCTATGAATGATCCAAAAGATGAAACACCTCTGCTATGAGGACTGGCTGAGAGAGCTGGAGCTGTGCAACCGGGGGAAGAGAAGGCTCCAGGGGGATAGGAGAGTGGCTTTTCAGTATCTAAAGAGGGGCTATTATGTAGGAAAGGGTGCAGACCCATTAGCAAGGTCTGCTGTGACAGGACAAGAGATAATGGATACAAAAAGAAGGGAGATTTAGATTGGAAATGAGGAAGAAGGTTATTACAGTAAGAGTGACGATGCATTGGAACAGGTTGCCAGAGAGGTGGAAGTCCTTGGAGACATTCAAGGTCAGCCTCCATGGGGCTTGGAGCAACCTGATCTAGCTGTGGATGATCCTGTTTATTGCTGGGGAGTGGGACTAGATGACCTTTAAGGGTCCCTTCCAACTCAAAAGATTCTGTGGTTCTAAGATTTAATGTGTCTCCTTGTAACATGGGATACTACTGCAGTTGGCCTCTCTTATTTCATTCACGTGCTTGCTGACTTCACTGGACTGGCTTTGCTAAAGTTCTGCAATTCAATCATCTGGAGTACTTTTTTACTCCAGAGTTTCTATTTTCAAATATTTATGGCAAATCCCCGTGAAAACTTTTTTTTCATGTATGTCTTGGGCTCAGCTATCAGACTTTATCCAAGTTTGCTGTGCTTTTTTACCACTCTTACACACTGATCTAATTTTATCACCACTTCAGCTAGCATGAACCCAGCTTCTCCCCTGCTGGGTGAAATATTTGTTGCCAACCTTTTGAAAGAGGTTGTAATCCTATGGCGCTTCCTCCCTTGCTGATACAATAATTGTATCTGGGGGTGGAAGGAAGGTTCTTAAGCTAGCACTCCAGCTGAAGAGCAGAAGGAGTTCTGCTCTGTTTTCCATGCTGTGTACTTCCCATTACTGTATCATGATGGCCAGGCACAAACACTTATAATGCTCAATGGGACAGAGATAAGAAATGCAGTGTAGATTAGAACTACACATATGTACAAGAAAATGGTTTTGAACCCAATATACAGGACTTTTATAAGACTAGAGAACAAACAAACATTTTTGCTAAGTTTTGTGCAAGTACTGGCAGTGAAACTCTGGCAACTGCAGAAGAGTAATCTTTTATTCTTCTGTTTTTTTTTTTTTCTAAGGCAGGTTTTATATGACCCTTTTCCTCCAAGTGAGCTATGGCTACCCTCTTAAGGATCAGGCAGTATTTCTTTAGCTGAGGCTGTCCTGGTGCATATTGGCTTTCTTCCTTGAAGTACTCATCCATTATAAGAAATGTTTAGTGTAAAAAGAAATCTCAGGCTGTCTACTGGACACCACTGCTTCCAATGGGATAATAAGCACTTATATCTCCATCCTTCCCTTTAGACTAATACTTATGTCTCTAGGACACACAAAAAATGGAAAGTGAGTTCTTCCACCTTATTTTAGCTACATTTTAAAAACAGTACTCAGATACTATAGAAGCAAGGAAGCAATCTTACTTCAAGCTGTTTTTAAACAGTATTTGTACAAGTTCTCCGCATGCAAACAGTCAGCTTAAGCTAGAGAAAAATATTTTTAGGATATTTTAGAAATACTTAAATAACATTAAATACAGTATAGCAGTTACAAAGTGGAATTCTATCTAAAAATATTCAGCCACTTATTTGGAAAAGCAGAAGCACAATTACTAATGACTGTTGTTGGAGACTCTATTCACCCTACGACTTTAAAAGAATATCTGCAAGCAACTTGCAGCCCATTACAGTAGCAAGAATTTGTTAGCAGCCCGTTTGACAGATGACCCATGACAAACAAGAGAGCATTACAGCAGCTATCAGAGTTCTCTGTATGCCAACTGGTCCACATGCCCATACATACCATCCACAATTAGAGTGATGTCTGTGAACTGGTCCTGCTCACGTTGTTCATTCAGTCTATCCAAAATAACTTTATAGTGCTCTGGGAATTCCTGGATGCATTCCATTTTTTCCTCAGCTTCCATGGCAGAAGGACTACCCTGCGAAATACACATTAACAGAGTAAGAATACCTTGCCATTCAGTCAGTGCAGCTTAGCTTACAAACATGAACCAACTGATACTTTTCAGGGACTACAAAACCAAGAGATACAACAAACTGCCATGAGAACAGGTTTCCCACATTTTAATTAGCAGGTAGGAAATATTAGAGTTAATTTAGGCCTTATTTATATATATCAAACAGCAGTCAAACTGCATTTCTTTCTTCTCCAATTCAGTGAGGACTCGTCTCTTTCAAAGCAAATAATGTAGGGATACAACATGTCTAAAGCTAAATACTTAACAACAACTCATCACTACAGTGACAGGATCTTCTTGCAGTTCTATCGATTTTTTAGGTGGAAGAACAGTTGCTAACAATCCCTTACTTAAGGTACATTCTATATCTAGTGAATACAATATGTTTACTTTGTTTAAGCATGAAAGTCCTAAGACAGCACTTCTCAACTTCTAAGAATGTTGGAATTGCCAGGGATTTAAAGAGTTTCTACACTCAGGGACAAGAAGGCTCTCATTCACACAGCTTCTCCCCTGCTGAGTGAAATATTTGTTGCCAACCTCTTGAAAGAGGTTGTAATCCTATGGCGCTTCCTCCCTTGCTGATACAATAATTGTATCTGGGGGGGAAGGAAGGTTCTCAGACCTGAGGAGGTTTAGCAGAACTGCCTGTGGAGACACACAGCAGAGACACCTCTGCTGCTTATGCAAAAGAAACTTTGGAGAGTCCAAGCACTGCAAGGAAAGCATTTCATAAACTAACTGCAGAAAAAATGACTTGAGATTTATGCAGCAGCACACATCTTCAGCACCCACACTCAGCATGTCCTCATGCTGAGAATGCTTCAGAAAAAAACGAAGACATTTCAAAGTCACATTAGCACAGAAACTTCAGTTCGTTTTCACAGTCTAACTTACTTTGAACAACATGTGGCTTCTGAGAGAAGACAGTGAGTTGGTTTGAAGGAGACTCAAAGGAATTTAAGAAATATCCTTTTCTATACTGCTACACTCAGTATAGACCAAAGGAAGAAAGCAGAGCAGTTAGTATTACTAAATATAGAAATGGAATTCTTTAGTGCAGCAAAGAAACTTGCTTTCAGGATCTTAAAAGAAACTATATGAGAGGTGGTCCGTCTCTCCCAGTGCAGATTTTTTTTGTGTTATTGGAACTGGAAAGCACAGAGTGAAAACCTGTCTTGTGTGTACTCACTGCACCTGCGTTGCTGTCAGCATGCATTCCAGCTCCCTCGTGTGGCTGCAAAAGTTCTATTTTACTCCCAACAAGCGCATATACCAGTATAAGGGGTTTGACAGAAAAAGAGAGGAAAAGAATTACCTAATAAATACGAAATCAAAAGTTATTTTCTTACTACTAACATATCAAAGAAAGGAAAATGTCAAATTTGTATTTTAATCACAAAATATGCTCTTCCTTGCATCTCAGAGAAACTGTCCCTTGGAGAAGGCGGAAGAGGAAAAGGGACAAAAATAATTGCTAAGAGTTCTGCTCGTTCTGCCTGCTACCAATGCTTTGCCAAACGGGCTCTGAAAAGCATATCAGACTCTTAAAGGGGAGGAGGAGATCAGCCTGTGGGAGGCAGTGAGGGAAGGAATGGATGCTGATGCCTTCACTCATCTATTCCAATGAGCCTCAGACAGACTGCTGCGGTCATCTGGGCTTCCACATGAAGTGTCATGTGGGAACTTGTCAGCCATTTACTTCACTGCTTAATTCCTCCTGCTTTTTTTTTTTTTTTTTTGGAAAATCATATATGGATAGATGATGTGAAGTTAAAAACATCACGGAGTCACAGGGTTGGAAGGGACCTCAAGAATCCAGCCTCTCTGCTAAAGCAGGTACCCTATAGTATGTCACATAGGTAAGTGTCCAGCCAGGTCTTGAATACTTTCACAGAAGGAGACTCCACAACCTCTCTGGGCAGCCTATTCCAGTGCTTCATCATCCTTACCACAGATAAGTTCTTTTGCACGTTAGTATGGGACTTCCTGTGTTCAAGTTTTAGGCCATTACTCTTTGTCCTACCGCTACACAGCATGGAGAAGGGACTGGCCTCAACCCTTTGCCTCCCATCTCTCTGTGGATATTTACAAACATTAATCAGATCCTTTCTCAGCCTACTTTTCCCCAAGCTGAACAGACCCAGGTCACTCAGCCTTTCCTCATACAGGAGATACTCCAGCCCCTATGTCATCTTTACAGCCCTCTGCTGGACTCCTATGAGAACAGCAGAGCCCAGAGCTGGACACAAAATAATATCCTAAAAGTAAAGCCAAGCCAACTTCTAGCCCTCAAATACCACGATTTCCACCCACCCAAATGTAATTTGAAATTAAATTGCATGTTCATAGATATATGTTAAAAAAAAACACAAAACACCCCAAACTGACCTCAAAAAAATAACCAACAGCTCCCTACCAAACTGATTTCTTCTTTTTTTCAAAGTTTCAGTCTTTGTCAAAGACTTAAAAAGGAAAAAGAAAAAAAAAGGGAGAGCACACAGGACTGCACAGTTTATGGGTAACTCACAGCCCTGTGAGTGCAAAGCTCAGCAAGCCTTTATACTGAGAACATCACTGCTCCGAAGCAGGAAGGGAGGAAGCACCACAAACGTTGCACGTGGGCCCTCATTCCAGCGCTGGAAGCCCGACCGTTTGTTTTTATCCCTAGCTCTTCCGGAAGAGCTCAGCCACAGGCTGTATTTCTTACTTCTTTGTGAAATTGCTTGTGGAACGAGGTGCAACAACACGCAGATCTGCCCCTACAGATCTACCGCAGCGAAGCCGTTACTTAGGCGCGGGAGGCGCGCCGCCCGAGGCCCATTCGAACGACAGCCGCGCACGCGGCCCAACTCTTCTCAGCAACAACAATGGCGCCGGGCAGCGCGCACCCCGCCTCAGGCACGGATGCGCCTCAGGCCGCAGCGCGCCTCTCAGCGGCAGCCAACACCGCTCCCGGGCTGCAACCCGCGCTCCGGGAGCGCATCTAACGCCCTCCTATTGGCGGGAGCCGCTGCCAGTCACCGCGAGTCTCCGCCAATAGTAGTGCGACGGTGAGGCCCGCCTCTCAAGAGGGAGCCAATCAGCGCCCGCCTAGTCCCCGGAGCGGTAGAAGCCGGAAGGCCTAGCCGGGGCCCAGGGCCTGCCGGGCACGGGCGCCCCGGGAGGGTCGCGGGCGGTCGCGGATGGCGCGAGTGTCCCGCGGGCGCGCCCACGGTGGGGCCCGAGCCGGTGTCGGGCCGAGCGGCACGCCCGGCGGCGCCGCCACCTCGTTAGTCCTTATTACGTCATCAAAGCGCGCATTAAATCGATCTTTTTTCGGATCGCGGGCGGGCCGCGGCCCGGCGCCGCGCGCGCTCCGCGGGACGAGATGAAGGTTCCTCCCGGTACTCACCGCCAGGAGCCCTCCGCCCCGCCGCGCTCGCGCTGTTCTCGCTTCCTGCTGCCCGGCACGCTGCAAAGCGGGGCGGGCGCCGGCCAATCGCGACTCGCATTCCCGGCCTACCGCGCGCGGCGGAAGTGAGAGCTGCGTCACCTTTCGCACAGCGGCGCGGGCGGCGGGCGGCGGGCGGCGGGCGGAGGCGGTGGGAGCGGGGCAGCCCGGGGCGTGCCGGGAGCTGTAGTGTGGGCAGTGCCGCTCTGGGGCGTCGCGGCGTGTCGCGGCCTGGCCGCCAGGGCTCGCGGTCGCCAGCCCGCGTGTGAATGGCGGGGCCGGAAGCGCGGGCGGCCCGAGCTGCACGGACCCGGCGCGATCCGCGCCCGGTGCCACATGGCACCGCCCCAAACCGGTCTGAGCGTGTTGTACAAACTCTGCGTGCCCCGGGCGGCTGTTCTGTACCAAACGCTACTGGCGGAGAGCCTTTCCCTGCACTCCTCCCGGCCCTCACCTCCGCTGCCGTACATGACGGCGCCGGCGAAGAGCCACCCGCCGTGGCAACCACTCGCCCCGCCGCTTCGCACCCGGCCCGGCGGTCAGTGTGACACTAGGAAGGGCCCACTGCACGGATGTTCTGCATCCGTGCTCCAAACACACGCTGCTGAGCCGCGACAGGCCTGGCGTCCTCCCCAGCGCGCGTAGCGGCCGGGTTGGCTCTGCTGCCGCGGGGCGGCAGGCAGCCCTTTCCTCTGTGCACAGCAGCGTAAGAACCCCACTCCTCAGAGCAGACGCAGCGTTCGGCCTTCCGACTGCCTTTGAGTCTGTCAGAACTGCAATAGCTACATGCTCCGACAAGCCTGCCCACAGGACAGACTTGCTTTACTGACGTCTCCAGCTCTTTTCCATAGTGCCAAATCCACGTGATTTGCTTTACAGTGTTCCTCCTCCACCAAAAGTTACCACAGCACTCGGCATAGAAATGCTGCACTCAAACAAAACGTTAGCAGCGGCCAACTAATTCAACACAGCCTTTTTTAGTACATGAAGTCCCAGGCATCTGCACTGTGTCAGCTTTATCGATATGGATTGTTTGTGAAGTAAAAAACATTGAGGTTAAATGTATGTACCTTTTATTTCCTTATTACCTACTGGCTTTGCAAATATCATTATATATACATTCTCAGTCAGCCTGTTCAGACCACTGTCTTCATCTAGAAGAAATTTCATTCTATCAGAAAGCCACAGCCTATCTTTTCAGGTGTGTTTGGCTGAATATGAGCCAGCAGGTGGCCAAGAAGGCCAATGGCATCCTGGCTTGTATCAGGAATGGTGTGGTGAGCAGGACTAGGGAAGTAATCCTGCCCCTGTACTCGGCACTGGTGAGGCCTCACCTCAAGTACTGTGTTCAGTTTTGGGCACCTCAGTACAGAAAGGACATGGAGGTGCTGGAGCAGGTCCAAAGAAGGCAACAGCGCTTGTGAAGGACTTGGAGAATATGCCCTACGAGGAGAGACTGGAGAAACTGGGGCTTTTTAGTCTGGGGAAAAGGAGGCTGAGGGGAGACATTATTGCTCTCTTCCAGTATCTGAAAGGTGATTGCAGCAAGAGTGGGGTTGGTCTTCTCACTGGTGACAGGACGAGGGGAAATGGCCTCAAGTTGCGCGAGGGTAAGTTTAGGTTGGATATCTGGAAAAACTTCTTTACAGAAAGGGTTGTTTCTGGAATAGGCTCCCCAGGGAGGTGGTTGAGTCACCATCCCTGGATCTGTTTAAAAACCATTTGGATGTGGTGCTCAGGGACATGATTTAGCAGAGGGTTGTTGGTTAGGGCACTATGGTTAGGCTGTGGTTGGGCTCATTGATTTTTAAGGTCTTTTCCAACCTGAGTGATTCTGTGATTCTGTGATTATATCAGGAATGTTGATGTCTCCTGCATTCAAATTTTGACTTTAAAGCATTTTAAACTTACTTTTGGTGGCAGCACTGTACCTCCATAGCTTGTGGTTGAAATAAAAATACTACTGAAGTTACCAGTGTAGGACCAAAATACTATGAATTATTATTATTATTTTTTTAGCACAAACACATTCTGCTTATCGCAGCAAGGAGGTGGTTTGTACTTTTCTTATTTTTCTTATTTTTCATTAATCTATGGTGTTAAATGAACAATTTGTAATTTGTCCTAATACCTTTTAAAATATAAAATTGGACTTACTGAGCTGTAACTCAGCTCTTTTTCACTTGTAGATAATCCTTTAGGATTTTGGAGTGTTATGCTACGGAACAATGTAATTTAGCTTTGTGACCAGTACCCCCTGCTCCTGACCTCGAAAGTGTGGGTGCCCTAACCAACAATGGGGTGAATATCCTTCATGTGTGAGTGGATGTAAATGTATCCCCTGCCCAGGTGCTGAGATTCCAGTAGATGGTGACACCTGTCCTGCAACAAGGAAGCTCAACAGCACAGGGTGCTGCTGTTAGCTATCTGTTAATCAGGCAGCAACAATACCTAAGGCGGACTTAGAATGGAAAAGCTGTTGGATGATAAAACAGGGTGAACTCCATTGGCCAGTGACATCTCCATGATCATCTTCCTCTCAGGACTGAATGAGTGACTTGTGCTCTTTTATGTGGAGCCTCAGTCTAAGTTATGACTGTATTGTGTGCTGACTGGTAAAAATTTAACCTGATCTGCAGAGGGTTTAACCAGGTGACCAAAATGCCGTTGTAAATGAGAATTCTAGGAATTCTATGCAACTATGAACAATAGTGCAAAAAATGTAGATAATAAACTGCACTCGTTGTTAATTCCTTCTAACTTAATAGCAAATCTCTGTTTCTTACCACAACCATGCAGCCAGTTCTCATTCTGCCAAGAACCTGCCTGTCCTCTGTGGTGCTGGGTGACAAGATAAGTTTTAGGCACAAAATAATCTCATTTAGAGTATATTTTACTTAGATGAGGAAAAACATGCCAAGCAAACATGAAAGTGATCTTTATCCCTATCTCTATGCAATCCATATTAGCCATTTCTACATGTAAAAATTCTCTGTGCTTTTTTTTTTTTTTTTTTTTTTTTTTTTTTTCTAGAAGCACCTCATTGACAGTCAGGAAAGGTCTGTGTTTATTAAGATGACCTGATGAGCCTTCTGGTCACAATATTTGGCTGAGTTTAGGAATGATACTGACCCTCCTGCTCTGTGCTTTTCGTGGCAATGCTGAAGAAGGCAGAGAACATTCAGCCAATTCAGGAGTGCTGGCAGCTTTCCCTAGGGAGACCTGTAAAGCATCAAACAGAGAAAAATGGACACTAAATTAATTATGGGAAAATTTGAATCATTTTTTTTCTTTCTTTAAGGGAAAAGTGCAAATCATAGAGTTCCTTCGTTTAACTAAAAAACTCTCTTGTCTGAAGAAATGAAGGAATTAATAAACTGCAGATGTGAAACCAAGAATTCAGCATATGTGCTGATGGCATGATTGAGTAAATAATTGTTTTTGAAGGAGGTTAATTCGGATTATAA
Organism: Meleagris gallopavo; assembly: GCF_905368555.1. Lineage (NCBI taxonomy): Eukaryota > Metazoa > Chordata > Aves > Galliformes > Phasianidae > Meleagris > Meleagris gallopavo. The sequence goes on along the minus strand of NC_139435.1, from coordinate 13,854,740 downwards.
ATGAAAGCCAAAAGGGACCATCAAATCATGTAGTCCAAAGCTATCCCCCATGCATCTTGCTCCCCAGGTGGTTTTGAAAGCTGTGTAGTGTACTCATACACTCTCTGATATCCCACCACATAGTCTGAAATCATGACCAAATGATTCATCTGGGGAGAGATAGCTGTGGTGTGGCTTTTTTCTGGCCTCATACATACAAAAGTCTTATGAAATAACTGCTTATTCCTGTAACAATAGGAATCATCTGTAAGAAATCTTTTCTTTAGTGTGTGTCCATTATACAGTGAGTTATTCTGTGCATGAAAAGGCTTTGCTGTCCTGCCTACAGCAAGCCAGATGTATACCGTTACGCAAGAGAAGAACATTTCTGTAGAAACCTTTGACAGGTATGCATAATGAAATAAAATCTGTGACTGTTTATATTTTGTAAAGGAAAATAAATATGGGCTTTGTCACCGATAGCATGATAAAGAGCTCTTCTCTTGGTTCTCACTCCATTACAATCTCAAGAAAGAAGGGAAAATGTAAGGAGTTAACTGAAGTTAAAATGATAGCAATAAACATATAATACAATACTTAAAAACTGTAACGATAAATTGTAAACTGATACTAAAAATACTTGGACTATACATCTGTGACATGAATATATCATCTTGTTCCTTTGTTATCTTCATGTTTTCAGAGGAAATGCACTGTCAGCACTGGATGTGCATTTATGTCCACTCAGTACTCCCTGCTGCTTTATAACCTCCATGCTACGCCTGGTCTACTGTGTTCAAGTTCATGTTTTTGTAAGCTTGCAAAAACCAGCTGACTAGTGAAGTTAGGGAGATCACTGTAGTTTGAACGCTGTAGGAAAGAGGTTTTGAATTTTTTTAACCAAATATTTTCTTTTACATTATTTAGAATTTTGGGAAGAAGGAACCAGTTTTAAGAAATTGTGTGATTATCAGCTTTAAAAACCACAGTGACTTGAGTTCTGGAGAACTGTGAGAATCATTCCTTACAGGACTGGATAGTGTCTTAGTGTTTAATTAACAGTCAACATCACATTTTTTGCTTTTATCACAGCATAAAAGTACAGCAGACATTGGTTAGGTCAGTATTTGACTGGAAAACCTCTAATTTTTATATGGCTATGCAATGTGCATTATGAGTAGAAATAAAACGCATACATTTGTTATACACTGTATATATATTACATCTTCAGATATAGAAATTTTCACAAGGATAGCTTCTATAATCTGATTTGCAATTTTTTTTTTTCTTTTAATAAGCCACAATGAACCTCATGCATTAGAACATGAAATTTGATGATTTTTCTAGTCTTTTTCGTAATTTCTGGAAATCTACAGTCTGGAAAGCATAGAAGCTGAAGTGGTGGGAGTATTTACCTATTTCACTATCAGTTCATATAATTTGAGATTACTTCTACTTTAAAACCATGTAATCTTCCTATAAACCTGCACACTTATGGAATATATTACTGCTGAAGAAAGATAACATCTGACCGATATGTTCATAAAATGTTAACCATAGATGAAAATACACTTCAAAATCTGGAAGCAAGGGGGGAAACATCCCACATGTAAGACAGGTAACACTGACATCACTATAAGATGAGAAAGCAAACAACCTGGACATAATTCTGCTCAGTATTTAGGGAACATTTCTTCCTTCAGTGACGGTCTTTTTCCTGGCACAGCCTTCCATCCATGCATGCAAGACCATGTGCAATACATAGCACACTTTAACTGTATTGATTACAGTGGTTTAACTACCACTCCCTTTGCAGACACTTAGATGGAGACTTCACCAAAGCATATGTGCTGCTGAAAGAACATCCAGCCTCTTCTTATGCATGATCCACACTTCAAGCCTCAGACAGGTTCCTGAGCTGCCAAGAGATCAATGATTTGCCTGAAAGATGGAGATTGAATCCCTATATGAGATTTCTGGGGAACTAGATATTTGAAATCCTGCAGGATCTTTTAGTTATAAATTCTGTAAGTCTTTCTCTTAACTGAAGCACATGTCTGTGTTAAACAGTCAATAGAAATGTTATCATTAACTCAAAATGTTTACAAGCAAGTCATCACGAACTCTGCAATGGAAAGGACAAACAATTGGCAATTACATATTGTTAATTATTACTATTTTTGCAGTCATGGGATCACTCAGTCATTTAGCTTTCTGATTTGCCTGTCTTTCTGAATGCCTGGTAGCAGTAGTGGAGAGAAAATTCTTCAGCTTTTTGGCCATGAATTTTAGAGGGTTGTAAGCTTTTTTTCATCTCACTTTCAGATTCTGCTTCCTCTTTGTAAGTTTGTACAGGAAATCTGGCAAAGACTCATGCAAGATCAGCACAAATTTGTTTTCTTCTTCTTCTTCTTTTTGCTGACAAACAAAATTTCAGAGGAATGTAGTGTACAATTTAGACGTCTGGATAGAACTCTGTTGGTCAAAGATAGTTCTGGGAGCTGCTGAGCTGTTCCATCACGAGACATTGGCTCAGGACTCTGTTAGGGATAATGTCACCTTCCTACTCCAGACTCTATAATATAACAAATGAGGCTGATAAATATCTGATATAATAAGTAATAATTAGAACATAATATTAGGGGTATATGAGTAGTATTCTAGAACCATTTTTGATGTCAGGAGACAGACAGAAAAAAAAGAAAAAAAAAGAAAGAAAGAAGGGAAGGAAAATAAAAGGGAAAGGGAAAGGGAAAGGGAAAAGGAAGAAGGAAAGGAAGAAAGAAAGGGAAAAGGAGGGGAGGGGAGGGGAAGGAGGGGAGAAGGGGATGGGGAAGGGGAGGGAATAGGAAGGGGGAGGGGGAGGGGAAGGGGGAGGGGTAAGGAAGGGAAGGGGGAGGGGAAAGGAAGGGGGATGGGAAAGGAAGGGAAGGGGGGGAAGGGAAGGGAAGGGAGGGGAAGGGAGGGGAAGGGAGGGGAAGGGGGGAAAGGAAGGGAAGGGAAGGGAGGGGAAGGGAGGGGAAGGGAGGGGAAGGGGGGGGAAGAGGGGGAAAGGAAGGGAAGGGAAGGGAAAGGGGAGGGGAGGGGAGGGGAAGGGAGGGGAAAGGAAGGGAAGGGAAGGGAAGGGAAGGGAAGGGAAGGGAAGGGAAGGGAAGGGAAGGGAAGGGAAGGGAAGGGAAGGGAAGGGAAGGGAAGGGAAGGGAAGGGAAGGGAAGGGAAGGGAAGGGGGGGGAAGGGAAGGGAAGGGAAGGGAGGGAAGGGAAGGGAAGGGAAGGGAAGGGAAGGGAAGGGAAGGGAAGGGAAGGAAGGGAAGGGAAGGGAAGGGAAGGGAAGGGAAGGGAAGGGAAGGGAAGGGAAGGGAAGGGAAGGGAAGGGGGGGAAGGGAAGGGAAGGGAAGGGAAGGGAGGGGAAGGGAGGGGAAGGGGGGGAAAGGAAGGGAAGGGAAGGGAGGGGAAGGGAGGGGAAGGGGGGGGAAGGGGGGGAAAGGAAGGGAAGGGAAGGGAAAGGGGAGGGGAGGGGAGGGGAAGGGAGGGGAAAGGAAGGGAAGGGAAGGGAAGGGAAGGGAAGGGAAGGGAAGGGAAGGGAAGGGAAGGGAAGGGAAGGGAAGGGAAGGGAAGGGAAGGGAAGGGAAGGGAAGGGAAGGGAAGGGAAGGGAAGGGAAGGAGAGGGGAGGGGAGGGGAGGGGAGGGGAGGGGAGGGGGAGGGGAGGGGAGGGGAGGGGAGGGGAGGGGAGGGAAGGGGAGGAAGGGAAGGGAAGGGAAGGGAAGGGAAGGGAGAGGGAAGGGAAGGGAAGGGAAGGGAAGGGAAGGGAAGGGAAGGGAAGGGAAGGGAAGGGAAGGGAAGGGAAGGGGGGGGAAGGGAAGGGGGGGAAGGGAAGGGAGGGGAAGGGAGGGGAAGGGGGGGGGAAGGGGGGGAAAGGAAGGGAAGGGAAGGGAGGGGAAGGGAGGGGAAGGGAGGGGAAGGGGGGGGAAGGGGGGGAAAGGAAGGGAAGGGAAGGGAAAGGGGAGGGGAGGGGGGGGAGGGGAGGGGAAGGGAGGGGAAAGGAAGGGAAGGGAAGGGAAGGGAAGGGAAGGGAAGGGAAGGGAAGGGGAAAGGGAAGGGAAGGGAAGGGAAGGGAAGGGAAGGGAAGGGAAGGGAAGGGAAGGGAAGAAAAAAGGAAAGGAAAGGAAAGGAAAGGAAAGGAAAGGAAAGGAAAGGAAAGGAAAGGAAAGGAAAGGAAAGGAAAGGAAAGGAAAAGGAAAGGAAAGGAAAGGAAAGGAAAGGAAAGGAAAGGAAAGGAAAGGAAAGGAAAGGAAAGGAAAGGAAAGGAAAGGAAAGGAAAGGAAAGAAAAGAAAAGAAAAGAAAAGAAAAGAAAAGAAAAGAAAAGAAAAGAAAAGGAAGAAAGGAATCTGGAGGTCAGCTAGTTCAGCTAGAGATAAGGACTTATCAAAGTATAATGCCAGCCTGGGAACCATGTCTCCTTTTAGTGGTACAGAGTCCTAACAGATACGGAAAGACAGATGAACGGCTATGCAAACTACTGACTGGGGAAATCTTGAGGTTTGCTGAGGAGACTATTTCTTGTCAGGGCAAGGGACTGAGTTACTTTTCAAGTTCCACAAGCTAAGTCAGTGATTTGGAACTGGACAGTGAGGAGGTTCAAAAGTGAGAATTGGTGTTATTGCCTGTAGGTAGATAATAAGATATGAAGCCTGTTTAGTGTGAATTCTTAGACAAGTCAAGAGTTTCATCCAAGCTCATGTGAACAGGTAATTTCATAAAAGCAACCACGAGTGTTGTTAATGACTACTTCAGGGAAGATTTTTTCACATCTTTGCTCTATGGAGTGACGTGGAGTCTTGCTTTTCTTTCTTTTAAACACCATGTTGTTTCCTCCATTCTGTGTACTGTGACCTTTATGCTGGAAAATCTTGACAATTCTTTTTTTTTCTCCCTCCTTAACTCCTTCCCTCCTTCCCTCCCTCCCTCCCTCTTTCTCTCTTTCTTCCCTACAATCTAAAATCTTGGAGACCCCTAAGCCATAGAAAAAATACTAATATTGGTAATATCAACTTAGGGATAAAACATTTTAAAGATACAGTGATCTCCCAGTCCTTGCTGGCCCATTGCCAATATACCAAAGAAATAAAATTCTACAGAAAAAAAAAAAATTACTTTGCTTTCACAATTACCTTCAAGAACTGCATCTATGGAAAGTAAATTTCAGGACTGTAACATCAGATGTTTGGGGACTTCTGTTATATACATATTTCATCCAAAATATACACAAATGAATATATGTTAATTATATTTATCAGCACAGATGTGATCTCTTCAGGACACTGTTTATGGGCACCCCACCCTGGAAGCTCTCATTGTTGGTTTGTATGGAACTCTGGGCAGCCTGATCTAGTGAGTGGCAGCCCTGCCCATGGCATGGGTGTGAACTGGATGGGCCTTCCAACCTAAGCCATTCCATGATTCTGTGGTCATTCCATATCTTATAGGAGGGTTAAGTGCTTATTTATTTAATAGACTGGAATATCTTTAGTACTGGAGTATATAATATATTTTCATAAATTTATACTAAATGGTGGAAAACAAAACATACAAAGATCATCACTTTCTTAAGAATTGCAAGTATTTCTTGTTATCACAGAATCACAGAACAGTTTGTGTTGGAAGAGATCTTAAAGACCATCTGACTCCAACCTCTCCCTGTGAGCAGGGTCACCTTTTTCTACACAGTATATTCAGTACATTCTAAGTGGGTTGCAGATAACAAATAGCTACATATCAGTAAACAGCGCTGTAGCTGCTGAAGTTTGTATAAACTAATGCTTGCTGAAGGCAAAACTTTAAGTCAGCATAGCTTTGTTACGAGAAACAAAATACGGGTGGGGGCTGTCTCTATTGCTTTCTCTTTAAACAATTACACTGACAACACCTGAAAGGTTGTTACTCTAAGATGGGTGATACAAGTCCTTCTGTCATATCAAACGTCAGTTGATCAAAGTAAGGTGAAGACCTGAGCCTTCTAGACTTCCATCAACTACCAAAAAACAAAGAGAGGTTAGTTTGTTCAGAATCTGATTGTTGCAAGTGTATGCACTCAGCACAACTTTTCCTCTTCATTCATATGGAACACATTTCTTTGACAGTTCAATTCTCACTAGCTCATTATGGTACTAGGAGCAACCCTCTCCCCCCCCTCCCCTTTTTTTTTTTTTTTTTGTGAAACTAATTTTTGCTCATGGTGGAAGTAGATGGCTGTCAATCTAAGCATCCTGTGTGCCAGAGAACTAAAACATACTCTATTAAGTGAAGACCAACACTTGGATCTCTCTGGTTTTGCATTTTATCTGCAAAGTGTTTCAGCAGTTCAAGTGAAGGGTTGATTTAGGCAACTACACGTTCATTACTTGTGCTGATGACACACTTGCATACTCTTGCCCTGAGGACACACATGAATATTTTACAGTTCAGCATTCCACGTCTGTGCTAGCAGAAAAGTATTATCACCAGCAATCAATCTGCAAAGGCATATACTTGAAGTCATAACCATATTAGCTTGCTAACTCTATTTCATGTAAAATGATTATATTGTACTCAGCCATCTGAATCTATCCCTAAACTCTCTTAACATCTGTTGCAGACCAGGCTGTTGGCAGTCACTACTGTATTTCAGGAAAATAAGACATCATAGATGCATTAAAAGAAATTTGACTAAAAATATGTCATCAGTTTTTCATCACAACTCAACAATACTTGAAAAAGAACTCTTGCATTCAAGATCCCTCTCATTCATTGGCTGGACTCACTTTCCAATTCAGTTTTCATGTATTTCACAACTGATAGGCAAAAACAGCCTTAAATTACCTGTAAGCTTAACAGTGTGTTATCACTGAATCTCATGCATTGTGCTGTCATAATTTCCATTCTCTGGCTAGAGTTCAGTGCACTGAACTACGCTTGGATGACCTGTTACAAATCATTAACAAAAACTTGTTTTTACAGGTAATTCCAGTGAGAGACCATTACTGTCATCTGCAATGTCTCACTGTGGGTTTAGCAAATGAATCATTTTCCTCCACGTCTGAAGTATAAAGTCTGTAACAGGACATAGAAGTATTACCAATTATACTTCGAAAGCTATGACTGCAGTTACACCCTCTTTAAGACCTGATCTTTTCAGATGAAGAGAACTATCTAAATACAGCAAAATCAAGAAGTTTGTTTATCTTTCTTCATATTCATTGGTCAGTACTGTTAATTGCTTTAGTTAAGCACAGAATCAGTATTGGAAAGCCTAAAGCTGCTTGTGGTGTCCCAGGTGGGCAATAGCCAGGCCCAGAAAGTGGTGGTGAATGAGTTAAATCCAGCTAGTGACTGATCACTAGTGGTGTTCCTCGGAGATCAGTACTAAGGCCAGCTCTGTTCAATATCTTTACTGTTGGCCTGGATGAGGGCACTGAGTGCATCTTCAGGAAGTTTGCAAATGACACCAAGATGGGAGGAAGTGTTGATGTGCCTGTGGGTAGGAAGGCCCTACAGAGGGATCTGGACAGGCTGGACTAAGGCCAATGGGATGAAGTGCAATGAGAACAAGTGCTGTGTCCTGCACTTTGACCACAACACCCCCAGGCAATACTACAGGCTTGGGGCAGAGTGTCTGGAAGACTGTGTGGAGGAAAAGGACCTGGAAGTGCTCAGCTAAACACAAGCCACCAGTTAACCCAGGTGGCCAAGAAGGCCAATGGCATCCTGGCTTGTGTTAGAAATAGTGAAGACAGCAGGAGTGAGGAGGTGATAATCTCTCTGTAGTGCCGGTGAGTCTGCATCTTGAGTACTGTGTTCAGTTTTGGGCCACTCACTACAAGAAAGACATGTCCTGGTCATGTCCAGAGAAGAGCAGCTGTGAGGGCTCTGGAGCACAAGCCTTAGGAGGAGTGGCTGAAGGACTAATCTGGAGAAAAGGAGGCTCAGGGGAGACCTTATTGTTCCCTACAACTGCCTGAAGGGAGATTGTGACGAGGTGGGAGTTGGCCTCTTCTCCCATGAAGCTAGCAATAGGACTGAAGAGCCAGGGGAGATTGAGATTGGATAGGAAAAATTTATTTGAAAGAGTGGTCAGGTGTTGGAATGGGCTGTGCAGTGGTGGAGTCAATGTCCCTAAAGGTGTTCAAGAAACATTTATATGTTGTATTAAGGGTCACAGCTTAGTGGGGAAATATTGGTGGTAGGTGGATGATTGGACTGGATGATCTTAGAGGTCTTTCCCAACCTTAATGATTCTGTAACTCTGTAATATGATCTGAAAACCACTGAGATGACATCTGGAACTTGTAGGCTGATAGAATTATTTCAAATTGTAGAAAGGAAACAGAGCCAATAAGAATATACACAGATATTCAGCAACTAGTGTCAGTTTACATTTGTAATCTCTGCAGTAGATATAACTGAAAACATGTCTGATGGAAAATATTTTCCCTGTTAATTGCAATGTGATACAAAGTGGTTAAAGAAGAGAAAGATACTGCATTGTTGTAATGGAATTTCCAAGCAGAAAAGCAAAACATCTATCTAAAAATCAGAGTTTTTTTCTGTCTAATTTTGTTTTTAAATAGTCAATTGTCTTTATCAGCTGTTCCCTAGTTCACTGAAGCAAACTCCAGGTCTATATCAGAGGATGTCAGCTTTTGTAGCTTCCTTTGAATTCTGACATGTATGCATTTTGTTATCTAACACTGCTCTGGTGCAAGACACTTATTGCACTGCTATAACTTTTTCTGGAGTTACTTTAACTAACGAACTTGTAATTCCAACTATTTTCCTCAATCTACTTTACTGTAAAATATATTCTTTGTTTTCACTTTCACTGACCTTTACTTAGAGAATTTAACCAAGTCTCATAAACAAATCAAATTTAGTTTATATAAGCATTAAGTCAACCTCTATGACTTATTTTTGTTTCAAATTATTCCTCTATAAAGGATGACTAATGCCATTTGTTACACTGCTATAAAATGAGAATCACAAGAGAAAAATCAGCAGAGACTTAAAACCTGCAAGTGGACTTTGAGTTTCTTGCTTGTGACATCCTTCAGTCCCAGCAGCAAAACAGCAGTCTTGAGATCTTGTGATAGAATTCATGCTGGATCCATGTTCTGCTTCCATCCTGCTCTATGTTGCAAGTCACTGTTGCAGACTTTATCAGAGGATGATTACCAACAGCCTTACAATTTCAAGTCCATTTAGAATTTTTTTCAGAAATGTATGTATTACCAATCTGGATTGAAGAAATGTATATCAGTTAATTACAATAGTAGCTGCTGTCCACTGGCATTTCTATGCTGCAATGCTTTGAAAAGTTTGATACAAATAAAAAAGAAGGATATTTATGCTCAATGAGAAGGAAAGAGAGCTCTTATTTCCATCAGTACCATTATTCCACCCTGCTAAGAAAGAGAGTGAGTAGACATTGGGTGATAATTATGATTACTGTTGAAAATGAAGACTTCACCAAATTAGAATTAATAACAGCTTCCTGCAGGGAGACTGGGTCTTACTCAACAACTATAACACTTGCAGTGGGAAGTGAAGTGAAATTAAAATGTAGGCCTCATTTCTTTAGAAGCTATGGACAAAGGGCTCCAGGAGCCTGCTGATTCAAGGGGGATGGTAAAAGAAACAGAATGGTTGAGTTTTTATGCTGTAAATTTAACAACTATTAACATCCTCATCCTATTTATAAAAAAATATGGAAATGATAAATTTTCCATGCAGTAAGGGCAACATGTCAGACGGAAGGTTAAACATATTTAGGAAATCATACATTTCCAAAACAGCTGAATCCATCTACATCCAGAGCCAACACTGTAACATTCCTTACCACTTGATGGAGGAACTGTCTTCCTCAATGAATCTCAAGTCAGAACAATGATTTTTGGTAGGGTGAGTGCTTACAGGATGCAACTATAAATGTAGTTAAGGCCTCTGTCTTAATAATTGTTTTAATACATGTCACACAGTGTAGTAGTAGTATAATAAATGGTAGTTACTAGCACAGTGGCAGTTGCTAACAGAACAGCTGACAGTTGCTCCAGAATTGCTGCTTCTCTATGAAAAGCATCTATATATTACCTGGGAGCAAATATACTTCTCATCAGTGACCACTGCACAGTTCCATCCTCAGAATGCTTTCCATAGCAAGTCACCTGTTTTATAAGCTGGCTGCTTTGTTTACTTTGTATGGTCCCTATATTCTTCTGTACACGTGAGCTGTGAGTTTTATCATGCTTGGTGTATGGTATTATTTCCAACTATTTGCAATAACTTGTAAAAGACAAATTTTCAGTATCTTACTGAGCTGTATTTTATTCCCCTCCTTGCTAGTAGAGCTGTACCTATTTCTTTTTGGCTGTGATTAGGAATCGACAGACCTAACACACCGAATACTTCCAGCACACCTGACAGGGCTCCGTCTTTGCTAAAAATCAGTAACTTGACCCCAGGCAGGATGCTCAGCAAATAACCTCTCATTTGGAATGGTACAGGATACCATCACAGAAATGAGGGCTTGATCCAGCAGAAAAGAGTTTGACTCACTAACCACATAATCAAGGTGAGGATATCCCATCTTGAAATATATATCAATCCCTATCAGACATCTGTCCGTGCTTTCTGCTTTATGTCCTCAGAGACTGCTGAGTAAAACCTCAGGTCTTGGCCCCCTTCCTGTTGACCTGAGCACAGCATTTCTGGATACCAGCTCTGTTCCTCACATCCAAGATGCAGCCAGGAGCACGGCGGTCATCTTGGCAGGAGATGGGATCGGGGCACAGAGCACAAGTACGTCTCACCACCAGGGACTCTGTGAGCACACTTTATTTGTAGACGCTTATTTCTACATAAACATACATAAGTCATACATAGAAGGAAATCATGCAAATTGCCAAAACAAAGCACATGAGCAAACCCTTCTTTGAGGAAGGAGGAAGAAAACAGCATAACGTGAATGTTCTCAGATACCTCAGTGATGAAGATGGAAAGAAAGCCTAACAGCATAACAAGGCTACGTGCTGCTGGCAATAGGTAAAGCCTCACGCATTCCACGAACCGACAGTATTCTGAGGGCTTTAACGCATAACAAACACGTTGGTGAACGGGCGCGGTCCCCTCGGTGTCAGCGCAGCTGGTGTAACCAGGAGCAGCCGCGCACCAGGAGCTCCGCGGTGCACACGGGCTGCGCTGCCGCGAGCCATTCCCTACGCAGGGCCAAGCACGAGACAAGTCACTGCCAGCTCAGCACTTTTACAAATGGAGAAGTGCTTCTCCCCAGCCGCGGCCACCAGCGTGCCCCGTAGCCCCCGGCCCCCCCGCCTGCCAGCACCACTGCTCGGCTCGACGGGGTGGCCCAGAAGCGCACGGCCCCGCGTTCAGAGCCGCTGCACGAAAAACACCTCTCTAGTCTGCGTGACAAATGGTTTCTACTTGCAGTGAGTTAACCGAGAGCAATTTTGGAAACTTCTGCCGGAGGAGTTTGCTTTGCTTGCAAGGTCGCGCAGAACGAGCTCCCTGAACTTTGCCCCGCGCTGCCCCGCGACGTAAACAAGGGCCCTATAAAGAGCGGCGCCGCGCTGCGGCCGCGTCTTTCTGGCAGCGGAGCGGGGGGAGAGGAGCGGAGCAGAGCGGCGCGGCGCGGCCCGGTCCGGCCGCTGCGGGGTGAGGGGAGCGGCCGCTGGAGGGCAGCGGGAAGGTTGGGAGGCGCGGGGGGAACGGAGCTCCCGCCGGTGCGAGGCGTGTTAGTGCGGCACGGGGTCTTGCCGGCTTCGTGCGGTGGTTACAGACCTCGGAGCGGCCGGCCGCTTCTCGGGTGTGAGCGGGGCAGTTTCAGCGTACTGTGTCCCAGGTGACTGCGGTAGAACTGCAGGAAGGCAGCACGGGGACAGCTGGAGTTGTCAGCTGTGCCGGCTTTGCAGCATTTGTCTCTTGCCTGGGAAGATCAGTGTTCTTCATTTATGTATTTATCTTAATAGATTGTGATTTTCGTCAGTGTTGCTGTGTGTCAGAACTCGCTGTTTGCATCATGTTCTGTATTTACCCTCTGATGTGAGTGCTGGAACTGCACCGTTCCACAGCCTAGGGTGTGTTAGGAACAGTGTTAACGTTTTATTTCTCAATAATGAATTGTCTGAATGTATTAAGCCAAAGTTTCTATGCTGTTGGAGTGAAAGGATAATTACAGAATTTCTTGAATGCTTTGATTCTCGTGAGCATTAAAGGAACCTGATGTGGGCAGTGGATTTTATTGGATATGGCAAATCCTGGAACTTGAATTTTCATTTCCTGTTTTTGCAAACTTGTTTCTACTGCCTGCCTTAGGATTTTTCTCAATGACATCCAAGTGCTACAAACTGACTTGTAAAAATCTTTGTCTTTTTTTTTTTTTTTTCCTTTATATTATTTTCTGTAATGCTTGCTGCTTTGAGCATACTGCTGGTGCAGTTTCTGTGAAGTCAGTGGTTGGATTTGCACCTAGATTCTTAAACTGATGTAAACTGATTCAGCACCACTGTTTTCACTGCAGAAGAAATGGATCTGGTTAGCGGCATTTTAAAAAATCCAGCTTTTTTGAACTATTTAAAAGAAAATATTATAGAGGAACTCTGCTACTAAATGAGATAAACATGATCAGGCAGCAAATACAATGTATCAAATGTATTTTTGCTGTTTTCTTTTTAACTGAACGGAGCCAGTATCCTTCTGTGTTTTGCATGGGAATTTCAGCATCTGGACTTCGTTCAGGCATTGATCTAATTTTGTTTATCTTCTTTCTTTTCAGATAGGCCCAGCCATGTGGGCAGGGCTGGGACTGGTCCTGGTTCTCTGCCTCCTCCCAGGAGGGTGGGCAGAGAGCCAAAGGTGCCAGGAGCCCCCAGAATGGCGCATTGGGGAGGAGAGCCCAATGCTGAACTCCAGGGGGTCGGTGGCAGTGGTCGCTCTCCTCCAAGCTAGCTGATACTTGTGCCTGCTGCAGGCTTCCAGGTGAGCACCAGTCTTCTTTCCATCTTTTGCTAAAACATGAATGCCACTTCATAAAGCCAACTGAGGATAATACACACAATCAACTATGGGTGCACTGAACAAGGAATAGCTTCCTCAGATTACCACCGCTGTAAGTGACCTTGTCCTACTGACTTGGCCATTTCCCAGCAGTTCCAGTTCTTCAGCTCTCGCCTTTGCCCTGGCTGAAAGATCTTCTGTTCACATTGTATTTACAACATAAACTACAATTAGCTTAATGTTAATGAAACACAAAACGCACTAGAAACACACAGGAACAGTTCAAGACAGATGCTTTGGTTAGTGGCAAATAATTAATGTAGGGAAGTACTGAAGCCAAGAAACATAGTTCTCTAGTATGACTTGAACACTTGAAATAGACAGACTCATAATCATTCCTTTTTATGTAAAAAAAAAATAATAATAATAATTTAAAAAATGAAAAGAACAAAGCAGAATGTGCACCTGTCATGTGCCTCTGTTCAATGGGTTCTGGATACAGAAAATTCAGAAGGTGCAGAAAAGACTAACCTTGCAAAAAATTGATAAAACATTTAATGGAATCATCACTGTTACATTTTCATACGTGACCTAGGACATCAGTGCTCCAGTTTCTGGAATGTACCTTGTCATAAATAATTAGATAGTATGATAGTAACAGCAGCAGGAAAATAATTTTGAGCTGGCCTAAACATGTATTGCCTGCAGTGCTTATCTTTGGTTCAGTGGTTGTGAAATCAATTTGGCATGAAATTTCATACTGCTGGTTCCACAACTTGATTAGGATCAGTATAATAACATGTTTGTTTCACTCTCCAGACTGCAAAACTTCATGTTACAATAGTCTTAGCAAGTTTTTCAGGAGCTGGATTTTTGAAATAGCAGTGGCAAAGTTCTGGCTTTGTGGCTGACTTTCAAAGTAGTTGGATTTGATTCCATGCATTTTTAAAAGGCTGTATTCTTTGAAGTTCTAGACTACATCCTGAAAGTGAAAAAACGAAAATATTTTTATTTCTAGAGCAACCCTGTACAAATTATGCTGAGGCCAACTAGGTCATGAAGACATTCTGTAGCCGTTCTTTTGACTCACCTGCCATCCCTCTTATGTAATGTCCTTTTCTGGCTATTGCAGAAAATAGACAAGTCAAAATGAAAGGGAGAGTGTTGGCCTTGTGCTGTAGGTTTACTTTCTTTGTTGTTCAACTTCCTGATGTATTCACTCTGCATTCTTTAACAAACTATGTGACCCCAAACTCGGCATTTAAGTAAAAACGTTACATAACGTCTGTTTGTTAGACCATGAAGAGTGTGAAAGAACTGACATAGAAATAACACTGAATTCAGTCTGATAATAGATGTCTGCTTTACTTAGTACTGTATTCTTGGTACGAGGATGGGAACTGAGGCATGCAGACTTTTGTAGGGTCTGACTTGATGGCAAAACAGTCATACATTCCTTTATGTTGAAAAAGAACTTCAACATTTTCAGTTGTGACAGAGCTGATATTTATGGTAAAGAGCAAGAATGTTTTAGTAGTACTAGACTGTTGCTTAGAGGAGAAAACACTCACCGTAAGGTAAGCAATATGGAGCACTTTAACTTTTGATGATGGCAAATAACTTATTTTCATATTGCAAAGGAGGAAAAACTTCCTATGATTGCCTGTTGATTTATGGTCGTCTTTTTTCACATTCCCCTCTAGATTGGAGGACCTGCGAGTGAAGTTAGAGAACGAAGGACTGGTCAATATCTCATATGTGGTTGTCAACCATCAGAGTCCTCATTCCCAAAAGAAATTTCACCTACTACAGGAAAGTGTTTCAGACCATATTACTGTCTACCAACAAGATGATCACCAAGCTGATGTCTGGACTACTTTAAATGGAAACAAAGATGATTTTCTCATCTATGACAGGTTTGTGTTTAAGGGGAAAGACTGGAAAATGTTTACATGTATTTAGAATAGTGACTTGTAGATCTCTGTATTAATTCATTAAAATAACCTCACAATAAAGTCATCAAGCTGCACATGCACTTTTACTGGGAAATGGAAGCTACAAAAGAAAAGTCTGCTTTTGCTTAAGTAAGTTTGGGATAAGTGCATGCAATCTTTATAAGTAATTATGATGGCTTTTGGACTGTTGAGTTTGGTATCATGGTTATGATCTTTGTTTTTATTCTCTAACAACTTTGTTATGTCCATGCATTTGAAAGAAGAATCAAGCCTGGAAAGCTACCTGACTTCTCATTAGAACATTTTGACTGAAATTGCTGAAAGTGTCTTATAGCTGAATGAAAAACTTAGAACAATAGAAAAAATTAGCTTTTTGATAACAGGATTCTGGGACAAGAATCTTTTGGTAGAGACAGTAATGACTGTTTAGTTGGAATCCTGTGTTTTTGTTTTTGATGTGATGAAAATTATTTGAGAACTTGCACTTCTAAAATGCCCATCTTGATTAGTATTATGTTACTGTAGAGAGTGTTCTGTCTTTGTACTAAAGCATAATGAAATGTAATGAAGAATTAGAAAGTTATTTAGCTTTTTTTTTTTTTTTTGCAATATGATGAAATTAGACAAATTAGCTATATTAGGCAGTAAATATACCTAAATTGGAAAGTTGCTGCTGTATGACAGACAAAAAGATCAGGACTGTATGTAGTCCATGGAGTAGCTGCAAAGCTGCCAGCTGGCCCACAGCATTTGAAAGGTTGAAGAGTTCTGCACTGTTGACCCATTGGGTATGCGTACACCTACACTACTAATTGGTTTGGCAACAGTTGTGCTATAATCCGTTATGACTGTAGGAATTTATGTCCTACTCATTGCTGGTCCTAGATATTTATGGCAAATGTTTAAAGGTAGGGCTGAAGGATGTTCTGATGACATTGCAGATACCTGCTTATCAAAGTGCATGCAGCTTCCACATTTATACCAGCTGCTTTTAGTGTACCATTTGTACAGTTGAGAACATACCAGAATATTGAAGTGCAGGCACGATGCAACTTTGTATCATAAAATCCCCCTCCCAGTGCACACTAAATTACTCATGTAGATGGTTCATAATGTACATTCCAATCAAAAATCACATTAGGCTGCATTCAGACATTCCTTCTCTCAGACTGGAGATTGGGGAAAGGCTCTTCAACAGAGGGGTGGTTGGATATAGAACAGGCTTCCCAGGGCACTGGTCATTACCCTGAGCTGCCAGAATTTAATAATCATTTGGACAGTGTTCTCAGATGTAGGGTTTGAAATTTGGGTGTTCCTGTGTGGAGCCAGCAGTTGGCCTTAATGATCCTTGTTGGTCCCTCCTATCTTGGGATATTCTGTGGTTCTGTGATTCTTTGAATACAAAGACCATGCAGTGATTTGCATCCTATGCACCTATGCAAACTGCCCTCCTCATTAGCTATTATATACAGTTGCGATTGTATACCTTTGGGAATCTAAGTAAGTGCAGACAAACAAGAAGTTTCTGCCAGCAGAGTGTTTGCATCCATTAGAAAGCAGACTTTGCATGTACTAAAACAGCTGAGCAGACAGATGTTTTTGAGATGGAGATTGCTTGTTACTATGAGCTCTTTGGAGAAAAACGCTATCCATGGGACTGCACAGCACTGGTGGACTTGCATAAGTAAAATAAAGTATACTAAGATGAGGTGTTAAATTTTATGTATATGTAACCTTGAAGTTATTTCTCTCCTAGATGTGGTCGTCTAGTATATCACCTGGGTCTTCCCTATTCCTTCCTGTCTTTCCGATATGTAGAAGAAGCCATTAAGATTGCATACTGTGAAAACAAGTGTGGAAATTGCTCTTACACGGTATTTTCTTGTTTCATTCTTTATATACTGGGGAAAAAAAAAAACAACCTGATACTAAGAATCTTTGTTTGCATGATTAATCAAAAAAGACAACTTTGAATATATGCTTTTCATAGGTCGTGACAGAATACGTAAGCATTTTTTGAAAGCTTACGTAATTTAGAATAGACTGTTTAAATTCCTGCAAAACATTTTCTGAAATCTAAATGTGATTGTGAATGCTAATTCTGTTTGTGGAATTACATATAGTTACATATAGTTAGTGAGAATTTAGCTACTTCGGTTTTTGTTTATTTCTTGGAGAGAGGTAGGCACTTTTTTTTTTTTTTTTTTTTTTTTTTTTTTAACTCTGGAGATGAATCTGACCTGTTTAAGTTACAGTTCCTCTTAGTTTATGTTTACAAGCACTATAAAAAAAGTTAATTTAAAAATTGGTAAGGAGATGATTGTTACCACAAAAAAAGGAGCTGTATTTAACATGTAAGTAGACATCAGAACTACTTTCAAGATTACCCTAGTTAGTTCTCACAGTCACAAAAAAAAAATAAAAAAAAATAAAAAAAATTAAGAAGTCATTTTAAATGGCCTTTTGGTGACTGTGAGGACTAACCAGGGTAATCTTTGCTATTTTCAATTTTTTTTATTATTCTTATTTTCTTTTTTATTCTTTCTCTCTTTCTCTTTCTCTCTTTCTCTCTTTCTCTCTTTCTCTCTTTCTCTCTTTCTCTCTTTCTCTCTTTCTCTCTTTCTCTCTTTCTCTCTTTCTCTCTTTCTCTCTTTCTCTCTTTCTCTCTTTTCTCTTCTTTTCTCTCTTTTCTCTCTTTCTCTCTTTCTCTCTTTCTCTCTTTCTCTCTTTCTCTCTTCTCTCTTTCTCTTTCTCTCTTCTCTCTTTCTCTCTTTCTCTCTTTCTTCCTCTCTTTCTCTCTTTTCTTCTCTCTTTCTCTCTTTCTCTCTTTCTCTCTTTCTCTCTTTCAAATTAAACTTTTGGCATTAAGAATTTTGGCATTAAGAAACTGAGTATGCATTGCTGACTGCTTTATCTACCTTTACTGAAGAATCTTCAGAAATCTGCTGATAAGCTTATCTGTGTCTCGAGCACAACCAAGAAAAGTGACAGTTAAGATGGGGACCTGGGGGTTATGGAGGACTGTTGTCCCTCAAAGACAAACTTTGGAAGCAGATGTTTCTTTCCATGTTTTCTTTTATAATTGCATGACCTTTCAGAGGGTGCTGTAGATTCCCTTCCGGGAGCCAACATTTTTGGCTTTCCACTCCCTGCCAATTCCAGGACACAGAAATTACAGAAAGAGATTTTTGGATGGTCTGTGTCTTGACTTTCTTGGAAACTAGAATGCTAAATGCTTTATTATTTTCAGGACAGAAATACAGACAGTAGCTCACATTCTGCAGCACTCCATTAGTTTATCAAAAATATTTATAAACAAGAATTTTAGGTATCTAATTGTATGGGTTTTCTAACTACTGCAAAAATATGCAGTTAATTAATATTTTACAAGTAGTTTAATTAAATAAGATGTTTCTGTTTTGCAGGAACCTGATGTTGATTATATATGTGAGAACATCACCAAAAAAGAAGATGAGAATCTAGCGGGGATAGAACCTGAATCTGAACCAAGTGGTCAGCATTCACATCATCACCACCAAGTGCCCAGGCACAGACACCACCACCACCACCACCATCGTGAGGGTGGGCGTCATTCCAAAAATCAGAACCATCAGGCCCCTTCTGAATCTCAAAGACGTCACCCTCACAATGGTCGACGTCAGAGAGTTTTTAACCATAACAGACATGATCAAATAGGTAGCCATGATCAGATAGAAACTCTTCCTCCGGGAGAAGGTGTGGAAATTCTTCCACATGTTACAAAACTATGAAAAAAGGGGAAAACCATCTGTAAAAACCAGTTAACTTGAAACTGGCAGACAGCATCAGACTCAACAACCAGTAGCTGATGCTGTCATTGTCGACACCTTTTGTTTGAAGAGCTAGGAAATTCTGTCACTTGACAGTGTCATGGAACACTTCCAAGTTCGTGCAGGTGACATGGCCAGCTGTTAGCAGAGGACATCACTGAATCCTGACAGTGACGTCTGCTCACTGCTGCCTGAGAGTCAGCAGCAGCAGGAGGAAGTGAAACTAGTGACGCCTGACAGTGACAGGAAAAGGCAGGAAACTGAGCATGAAAAACAAACTAAACACTTAAAAAAGGCAGGGGACTCATATGACCTACATATACTTAATTGCAAGACTGGAAAAGCTATCAGATTAGGTATTTCTATTGCTCCCAAATAAAAATTAGACTAAGATGACAGTGTAGAGCTAAAATTTTGCAAAGAGCAGTGCTCTTGGTATTAGACAAGACCTGTCAAACTCCATCAGTGAAAATTTCTTGCTATAAAGGAATTGGATTAACCCATAGTTTGTTTTTCAATTACACTGGAAAGGTGTCTGCTTGGTTGATTAATTTGTCTGTCTTGTTTATCTTCTAACGTTCTGCTTGCATTTGTGAGGACAGGAGCATAAACTATGACCTAGGGGCTCCTGTTTGATATTTTGCAATCAAGAACAGGAGATAAGCAAAAGAGATATTTTAATATATATATATATATTTTTTTTAATTAAGAGGGGATATATTCAAAAAAATTTTTTTTTTTTTCTGAAGTAGGTATACAAATTATATACAAGCAAAGTTCATCGCTAAATAGCGGACCAAAATAACTTTTTATCTCAAGGGTAAGATACAACTGTAACTGCATTGTTTTAAAGTAACAGATCATATACTTAACTTTTGAGGGTTAAATATAGTACAAGTTTCACTGATGCACACTATTACAGTTCGTCAAATCCCACTGAATCAGTAAATTCATGCTGAAGTGAGAAGCAATATTAACAACTCTTTGTGCAGATTCAGTGCCTCTATTAAGAAAGAGACAGGACAAATTCAGTCTTGGTTTAATGCTTTTCTTTGCTTATGAGAGTATGGAATTTGTTATCTGTATTGATTCGTAAGGCAATATACCACTGACATTTTTGTAATTTCTTTGTATGTAGCTTAACATTTTCTAATTTTGATTAACCATGTTGAAATAAAAATTCTTTTGTTCAAAGGATTCCTGGATGAGCAGAGTATTCAAGAAAGGAAAGCAGCTTTGAAAGCATACACCACAATTAATGATGATTGAATAGGAAAATTATTACCCCTATGAAAACTGAATCTTTTTGTGGTGAATGCTGATTAGCAAGAAAAATAGTACTGAACATAAACAAAATGCATGCCTTCGGGATACTTGACAAGAGACTTTTCAATAAAAGATATTCAGCATTTCTTGGCATTTTGTTTTTACTCTTAAGTGCACAGTTCAAAATACACTGTTTCTTGTATATTCTACTGAAATGCTTCATGCTATTCACTCAAAACCGCCTCCGTTTCAAGTGCAAATCTTGGCCTTTATTAAGACGTTGCTCTAAATCTCTTATGGTGTTTCGGAGGATCTCAATTTCCTTGTTTTTCTCCTCCTGCAGGTGCTGTAATTTCTGTAAAAGTGCAAGTAAAGGTTTTGTTCATAATTATCAGGTGGGATTATACACTAATACAATATGCTATTCCTAACAAGCAATATTTTAATAAGAATGTTTTTTTTTTTCTTGGTATCTTTTATCATGGTGCTAAAAGAAATGATATCCCCTCAAATCCTTTTCCTGTGACATTACAAAGTCCCCAGTCCACAAAGCTATTAATGCATGCAAAATTTGTCATTAATGTTATTTCTGTCTCAAATTTCAAAGTTAACAATTCTGTACTAGAATCACTTCACATGTGGTCTTGTGCTGTTATTCATGTCAAAGGTGCTAAGCTGAACGTTATCAGTACCAAGTGCAGAAGGACACGGAATAGGTAATCTAGAGGTGGGAGAGAAGTGTTGAAGGGACACATTGACTAGATCCTGTGGGTTACAGAACTTCTTTTCCAGAGTAAATTTTTCTTGCAAACAAAACACAGTAACAGCCAAAAACCCCCTGCTGTTTAGAATGGGCTGTAACAATACTCGAGTCTTTGCAGATTAGGAGTTATTGGAGCACGTACCCTTCGATAGATACTTTGTGGCAAAACAGAAGCATCTGAATATGATTTTGTTGTTTTGTTCTGAACTCTTGCCAATTTAGTATTGAACTGAAAGAAACAGGGAAGAGAAAATATTAACAATCCAGTAAAAGAGGGAAAAAAAAGTATGTTAAGCAATACAAACAGAGGTTTATTTTCTTTTTTTCTTTTCTTTAACGGATGTTGTATCTGAAAATTGTTGCAAGATTATCTAGTGTTTAGTTCTAGGACAATGAAGTTTATCAGAAATGAAGATAATTGCAGATTATATTTCTTAATAATGCTTCAAAATATTAAAAAAGAAAATAGTACAAATATTCTGATCCCACTACGTTACACATAAATATTTCTGAAATACTAGATAAAAACACTATGAAAATGAAAAGTTGAAAGTACTTTGGCAGCACAGTCTTGTGTATGCAGCAGAAGAAATGGAAAGGATGCTAAAAGTCTCTTCAACCTTCCCTCACATACTACAGATATCTCAGCCCAAACACCTTGTTTCTATTAAGAAACAGCTTGTTTCTTATTGAGTATGGGAAAGATTTGAACTATTTCCTTCACTTTTCTGTAGTGAGGACTGAGCTGTGAAAGGTGTGTTGAGTTCCATGTCTGAAACCTCTCGGAAGTTTATAGAAAGGTAGTATTAAAAAATAAAAATCTTTAAGCATTCAGAAACAATTATAAAACAAACAATTATAAAAGAATAAAAATAAATAGAAAACACTGTCTTAATTTCTTTGTAGGTCAAAAGTTACCAACACTTTCAAAATAAATTAAAGGAAGACTACAAAGCTTCCATACACAGTAGATAGAAGTGTAGGTTTCTGTGCAGAAGCTACTTAAATCCCATACTGAAAGAGAGAGCAATGCCACTGACCCTTCTAAAGATCACTTTTTAATATGCTTGGGTTCCACCACATTGTTATGCACTAATTACAGCATTTTTCACTAGTCTTCTAAGTTTCCTCATTGCCTAATTGAGGTTTAATTCAGAGAACACATACCTCTATCTGCAGTTTAATTATTTCATTCTGCTTCTCTTCATCTAGAGTTTTCAGCTGTTTAGTTAGCTCTAATATTTCCAGTTCCTTTTTCTCTATCTGTTCCTTATACTCCATCTCTTTTGCTTCAGCTAGTATCACAGTAACACCAAATACATCGATTAAATTAATTACACAATATGGTTAAATGGAAAAACAAAACAAAAACAGAGCATTTCCCAAATAGCAGAGCTTTCTTCAGCAACAGGTTGGAACCATTTCTGTCAAACAAAAAAATCTATCTATCTGGAACCATAGTGATGAGATTGAGCTTCATTAAAGCAGTATCACATTTTATAGAGACTTCATTTTGCTTTTTTACAACTATGTGAATAACTAAAAAAATCCTACTTCTTAAACCTCTGTCAATGATGAAAGGTAATCAATACTACAATCAGGTGTTTCCTTTTGCAGCATTATTTATTTGCACGAAGTCCTGCTCTTCTCAGGTATAACTGAAACACCATCCTAGGGGCCTACCTAAATCAATTTTCAGCAAGTTCAAAGCATTTCTCCAGTTAGCACTTAAAGCAAAATTTAACTCTTTCAGATTTTTATGTATGAGTTCCCAGTGCCTGTTATACTTGATTTGGAACTTCTGCTTATCCGATGTTGCTGTAATAATACCTCACTGCCATTGTCTATTTAGTTAAGATAACATTCAGTTTGACAATATCCCCTTCTAGCTTTCATGTGTGTTCTGTCAGTACTACACCTGGACTCTAAGTAAAAACTGTTTTCCAGTCATGTTTCCATGAGCAAGTTGAACTTTTTTTTGCATTTATGCTAATGAAATACAGCTCTTACAGGCTATGACATGGTATCCAGCTGTATAGCATTCAGGCTTCAGAAAACTTACTTTTTTTTCTCATGCTGCTGTTCAACTGTGCTATTTCTAATTTGTGGTCTTCCTCTTTGTTGTGAATTTCAATTGTGAGTTTCTCAATCTGATCTTTATATTCCTGTGAACATAGAAATTCTTCATAAAAATCTTCAGGTTTCTGTACTTAGAAAGCACATTGTTCATGTCAAAATATATATAATAATTCAGTTCTTTATAATTCTGTAATTCTGTGGTTTTTTAAAGTTGCATCTATTCAACACTAAAATGTTCAGCTACATCTTACTTAACCCAATGAAAATCTACACATAAAAGATACAGCAGATTTCATCTATGTGTTAAAATAAAATTATAAACTGCTTGCATTAGGAGAAGGGGCAAATGAAGAGGTAGTATTCTTTTCCTCAGTTCAGGATTTGGTTTGATTCTACAGTTGGTTAAATCACAGAATCACAGAATCACAGAATTGTAGGGGTTGGAAGGGACCTCTAGAGATCATGGAGACCAACCCCCCTGCCAAAGCAGGTTCCCTACACCAGGTCGCACAGGTAGGCGTCCAGGCGAGACTTGAATATCTCCAGAGAAGGAGACTCCACAACCCCCCTGGGCAGCCTGTTCCAGTGCTCCGTCACCCTCACCGTGAAGAAGTTCTTACGCACATTCGTGCAAAACTTCCTATGCTGCAGCTTATGTCCGTTTCCCCTCGTCCTGTCTCCACGTACCACTGAAAAGAGACTGGCCTCACCGCTATGGCCGCCACACCTCAGATATTTATAAACCTGGATCAGGCCCCCTCTCGGTCGTCTTTTCTCAAGGCTAAACAGACCCAGTTCACTCAGCCTTTCTTCATAGGGGAGATGCTCCAGGCCCTTCACCATCTTTGCGGCCCTCCGCTGGACTCTTTCCAAGAGATCCCTGTCTTTTTTGTACTGGGGAGCCCAGAACTGGACACAGTACTCCAGATGAGGCCTTACCAGGACACAATAGAGGGGGAGGATCACCTCCCTCGACCTGCTGGACACGCTCTTCTTAATGCACCCCAGAATGCCATTGGCCTTTTTGGTCACAAGGGCACACTGCTGGCTCATGGCCAACCTGTCGTCCACCAGGACGCCCAGGTCCCTCTCTGCAGAGCTCCTCTCCAGCAGCTCATCCCCCAGCCTGTATTGGTGCATGCAATTATTCCTCCCTAGGTGTAAGACCCTACACTTGCTTTTGTTGAACCTCATCCGGTTTCTTACTGCCCAGCTCTCCAGCCTGTCCAGGTCTCGCTGAATGGCAGCACAGCCTTCAGGCGTGTCAGCCAATCCTCCCAACTTCGTATCATCAGCAAACTTGCTGAGGGTGGCCACTATCCCCTCCTCAAGGTCATTGATGAAGATGTTGAACAAGACCGGACCCAGCACAGACCCCTGGGGGACACCACTGGTTACAGGTCTCCAGCCAGACTCTGCACCACCAACGACGACCCTCTGCGCTCTGCCAGTCAGCCAGTTCTCAACCCACCTCACTGTCCACTCGTCTATCCCACATTTCCTCAGCTTTGTTATAAGGATGTCGTGGGAGAAAATAACTACAGTTTTTCTTGTATAAATTTTTGATTGTAGAATTGTGCAACAAGAAGTTGGATTTAAAGTATCTCAGATTGCTAATATTGCTTATACCAAGGATTCCACAACTTTACACTGGCAGCAGTGGAAACATCAATGGTGTAAGTGCTAGTGGCCTAGACATTCAAGTTAGTAATTTGAGCATACTTATTTTAAATTTACGTCAACGAGAAATACTCCAGAACTATCAAGTAATCTGCTGTAAATGCCAGTACAGAGGTAGTTAGTCCCAAGATCTCATCAGAACCTTCTGGTGTAGATAGACATGAACTAGAGCAATGCTCAGAGGCATTACAAAGGCAGTTACTATCTGGTGGTAAGAGCACGTGCAGATAATCAGAACATCACTAGGAAGATTCAGTATATGTATATGTATACACACACACACACACACACACGTGAATAAGAACATATTACTTATTCTCGATCTGTCAAGATAACGTTCTATTATTATTGAAGTTTAATATTGACTCTTTGGTACTATAAACATAGGCAAATAAAATAGACAGTTAAATTCCTAATCCTATATAGGTAGCAGATGTGCAGTCAAAGCACAGAGAACTGACACAACTTGTGGCTAGTGCTGTCGATGTTACCTCCTTTCCAAGAATAATACGATAGATAAAAAGTACAGGGACAGCAATGGAATTTATTTTGAGATACATGGACCTATCCTCTTTACAGCATTTACTCCCAAGGAAACTAAAGAGATAATTCAGATGACATCTGATTTCCTGGCAGTAGAGTTGGTATCTTGACTATTAAAAAAATTATGTGTAAGTAGATTCTAAAACTAAATATTGTTAAAAAATAAGCATATCTCAGATTGAGCCACGGTTCTCAGCATTGTATAATTTTGACCTTTTAGTTCCTGTAAAACTCTCTCATCTATCATTAGAATGACTTTCCTCTTTTTACACAGGATGAACTTTAGGAAAAGTGAAATACTAGTATGATTGGCAGCAAACTCAAGAATAAAAGGGTATAAGAACTGCTTCGACAAAGACATGGCTGTTATTATTCCTCCTATTAAAGAATGGTCATTCTGACAAACCTGTTCAGAAGCCCTTAATTTATCTTCCAAGACATGGATGTTTGCCTTCAGTCTGTCATTTTCATCTAAACAACAATAGCAGAAAAGAACAATAGACTAAAAGGTAAAAGTTGTTACATGGAAGCATGAAAGAAAATTATTTACATTTTTTTAAAATTGTCTGGACTCTGAAGAGACCTGACATTTTCTAGATGTGATAATCTTAACTTACAGAGATACACAATGTCTATACAATTTCTTTGAAGAAGAAAATTCATTGTATAGTTGTAATATATATATGGTATTACTACACTGACCTGCTTTAAGCAATCTTTAGCAATTGTTTACTGCTGCATTCAAGAAAACCTAGATTCAAAGTTAACTTGCTAAGAAAATGAAAGATTATTTTCATATCAATAATAATTTCAAATTAAGAGATGTAACTTTTTAAGTACTTGTTTCCCAAAATGAGAGCTTACTCAATTTGTGTGGGCTCTTTTACAGCTTGTTTATAGTGGTTGCAAATATACAAATCAAAAAGAGAATTTAGGAAAAGCAGATAATGCTTTCTTGATTAACAAAATTAATTCTGATTATTAAAAGCAGCTATCTACTTCCAATTTTTAGAGTTTTATTAACTCTTATGCTAAGGTACCTTGAATACAGAATGGGTATATATAATTAAATATGATAACTAGACTGCAGGATAAAAATATGTTGTTAGATGATATGAATAAAAATTAAGTACTTTTACTTTTTAATTACAATAACAATGAGCAATTATCAAGATTTTATGGATAACAGCCAAGTTTCAGCCTCCTTGAGATGAGGGTTAACACTCCAGTTTTACAAAGCACTTTAGCAAAGACTGTGTATAAATGCTTTAAGAAAATACAGCTCAGTGGTTGGGTAATACTTTCCCACTTTTTCTTAAGTTTCCTTTGGTATGCTGAAATAGGTTTTAAATCTAACTATTAACTAAAAATCTTGCTAGAACAGGAATTCCTTTATGAGTGGATTCTAGGCAGAATAACAGTAATAGACATTTACTAAGACTATAGAAAACCAAAATCTGCACAGGATTGATTTTAGATATACTTTGTTTCATTTCAGTCTGGATGCTAGTGAGCTTCTCTCTAAAAAACACAGTGAACGGAAAGAAAAAATTAAAAACCCTGTTCATACAATATTACTGTACAGTACATGTAAGAACATTTTTCTTTTACCTTTTATGTTACACTGGTTTTCAAGAGTTTGTATAAGACCCGTTATCACATTCCGTAGAGCAGTACATTCTAGAAGTGAAAAATTCGCTGTTTGAAAATATTTTCTTCACCACTTTAATTTAATATGGCAATTGAAAAAAATAATGAACATCACATTTAAACAGTACTTTTTTAACATTATAAAAATGTCTGAAAATAATATACCTTTTTGAGTAATAGAATTGCAAGCATAATTCTTCTTTATTGTCTTTCAAAAATGTTCAACATGTTTTTTTAAGAGTGGGAAAAATACAATGCTTTGCTTACTGTAAGACCGATTGATAGTCTTTAAGAACTGGAAATCTCTTTCTCCCTGGGAGTTAACCTTATTTAATTCATCACACGACTTCAGAGAAGGACATCTTTTGCAAGAAAGACTTACTGACCATACATATCTAAATCTCAATTGCACTGTATAAATCAGCCTAAAGATTCACAGCCTTTTAACAGCAGACTACAAGAATTCAGAAAAAGTCTCTTCACCCAGTGGTGATAAAAGGTGCTTTAGTATTATGAAAAAAAGCCTGAGACTTGGAAAGTAGATGTGGAAGAAATCGAGATGTAGAGTGAGGGGCAAAACACAGCAGAACTAGACTACTTTCGAGGTAGATGACAGAACTGTGAGTCATGCAGCAGTCACCAATGAAGAGAAATGCCAGATGCCAATTGAAAAGGGACAGAGGTGGTAAGATGACAGTCACACTGTGCAACAAAGAAAGGCAGGCTAAAGGCAGGACATAGAAAACCACGCTTTAAGAACACTGCGAGTTCAACCATTCAAGTCAAACTTTCTTAATTCTATTGTATTTGAATTATGATGCTCATTATCATAATTGGTATTGAATACATGTGTAGGCATATAGTTCTCCCCAGAACAAGAAGGTGAAGAGAACAAGGAATGGTATCATGATTTGGAAATAAAACCCCACCATGATCTTGTTAGTTATAGAAAGTGAGAATTTTCTTTTGAACGAGATAAGATGCTTCTGATCGGCAGATTTTAATCCTAAAGTTGTCTGTGCCACTGTTAACCAGTTAAGTCAATGGCGAGCAGCTTATCATGCCTGCAGGCCTCTTTCCAGGTCAGGAGACAGCTTTAGTATGCCACTGTTTTTTTCTATGTCACAGGACATACTGAACAACAGTGTGCACATCCATGAGAGCACAACTCTGCATGCATGTGGAAAGAAGATGTACTCCTCATTTTACAGATACCCACTCTGAGATTCGAGCTTCCAGGTAATGAAAATGTGTATCTATATATAAATGAAAGTTATTTGTATAACTGTAAATAAGTAGAAAAAAAAAAAGAAAAGGGTACGGTACCTCGACAAATTAGGCTTCCTATGTTTTAAAGTAAGCATCTAAATTTGGACATTTTGAATACTGATAATTCATTATAATCCACATCTGAAACACTGAAATAATTTCTGTCACATCTGAATGCAAAAACTGCAAAATTTGTAACACAAAAGACTTCAATGATCCATATCCTTTAAACATACTTTGCTGTCCTTTTTATTTTGTTTACAAATGTGTCTAAAATGTTTTGTAACTACCTTGGTTAAACATAAACCTAAATCTTCTTACTGGCTACACAGATAACAGCTTACTAATATACTATTACTGCTTATTTTTAGCTTTTATCTTGATTACAGACTAAACTCAAATTTAACAAGCAGTACAATTTTATGATTTTTTTTTTTTCCTAGCCATCAAATAAGGATGCCATCATATTCTTGGCAGTAATTAAATTTTCCATATCAAAATACCAACGATTTTATGTAATTAAGGTTAGGTTTACTTCTTCACTAACAGCATTTTTGCCAAGAATGCTTTTAATAAGACCAACACAGAATAGTGGTGTGTGCATATATATGCAGCTTGTTGCTATCCTACATATTTATATTCCATAATTTTATTTTTTGTACTTGAAGACCATATGGTGTACCTATAATAGAACATTTTGTTCTCATTAAAAACTTTTTCATATTGCTTCTTTTCCTTGTAATTCTAACAGTTAAGCTACAAAACATTCAAAGACACGGAATACTGGGGACATTAAAACTAAGGTTGTTCCTCTTAAGCCTTTTCTTCTTGTTTTCATAGTACCACTTCATGTCTGAAATGGCTTTTAATATCTGCAACAGATAAAGTATGCTAAATAACACTGCTCTTTGTAAGATGAAAGTTTTGTTGAGACCAGTAGATCCTGTAATTGAAGTCTACATAAACAAATTCTGAAGTCACAATGGTGAATTATGATTCCAATATTTGGTTTTCTACTCAAACTTTTTGAACTTTAACCTATTCTTCCTTCAAGTCTGCCTTTCACAAAGCTGTGTGCCAGCCACCGTCATTCCCTTGCTCCATTCTTCTAAAAAAGCAGTAGGGGGAGCGCGAAGGGCATAAGAACAGTGAGTGTCAGCTCCTACACCATGTAGTACATCACATCAACAGCATTCGTGGAATAATCCTGTGCAAAATTTGAAGCGTTAGGTCACTGTGTCTATTTATACTGACAAGTTCTGTTACAATTTTTCATTCTTTTGAAGAAGTAGGAAATAAATTATAGGAAGTCATACACACATTGTAAATACATCTATGCATTTGGTAAACAGTTTGACAATAGATAGTCTTACAACGAATCACAGGTATTTAGATGCAAACTCCTTTTTTTGTCCAATTCCAAGAATATTTCATTATCTTTATTATCATAAATATATATATATGTAAAAGCAATTTTCTCATGTTGAATTATAGTTTTGACTGGAAGAAAGTGCTGAGCTCACAGTTTTTCTTGCCTACACTAATGAAGAGAAAACACAGTTTTGCTAAATGGTCACAGTTTTGCAGGTCATTGGCATTAGTGTGGCTCCTTCTCTATAAAAAATACACCTTCCACACAGAAAGACTGAACAGCCAATCAATATTATCCCACATTTAGTATTCATAATTCACTGCAGATCCTTCCATCACTTTTATAACAGAAAATATTTCCTTTTTTTTTTTTTTTTTTTCTTTCTTTAACAACTTCAAAACACTAGACAACAAATACATAATACTGGGGATGCTATATGGAATTGTATCATTCGATATGCCAGTCTCATCTTAGTTACTTGGAAGCAAAATCCAGGGCTGCAGTATCTTCTGCTGCAAGAAATATTTGAAGAAAGTGAAATAATTATCGGTCAAACAAAAACAAATCCACTCATTAAGACAAAATAGATCCACCTTCAGTTTTCAGAAGAAATAGTGCGATTGCTTTCTTTTAAAAACTATGGTAAATTTTGTTCAAAACTGTAGTCTGCACCACAGTTGTCCACTTAGTCAGTATAGAAAACAAGAATACCAGACCTGTCCATCTCAAGTCGATCACAGTGATTTACATTAAACAAAAACTGTGGTCCTGAATCTCACCTTGGTTCAATAAAGAAAGTATTAAAACAATGCAAAGCTCATTTAGTATCTTTCAGAACGTGTATACAGTTGCCATGTTGCCCATCTTTTTCTGTTATTTTTGGTTAAAGAGTTTCACACTTCTTTCCCCACTGAGTTTTATAAATTTTCTTTCTCCCTTTTCATATCCCTCAGAACTCCTGCTCTTCGTTTACCTTGCACAGTTCCAAAAGACTTCTGGCAATCAAGGACATCAAGAAGCTGTCAGGTTCTCACTTACATTTTCTGGAATTCTGTTGGGATGTGAAATGCTATTCTCATTTCAGTTTCTCATAATAACATAGGGTTTTTCAGCCAGAATAAAATTCCACTTCCTTCACCCCCAGCAGCCAAAAGTCCTTCGGGATAAGTGGAACAACAGCCTTTCCTTCCACAGTGCTTTTGCTCTCTTCCCCATTGCTGAAAGAAGCATGTTTATTTGGAATCATACGTGAACCATTCGCCAGCATGTGGTCTCTTATGTTTTTCCTTAGCTGTTCTGTGAATTGCCTTGTGGTCTACTGCTAAGGCTTAGTTGTTTATCTATCCTATAAACTCACTTGCTCTTGTGTTAAATTTGCAATAAGATGAACTTTAGAATCTTGTTTGACTTGAGAACCTACATACATTAAGAATGCATGTTGACATTGTTCATAAAAAATTTGACACAGCCATTCAGGTGCAGAAATTTCAGTTGCTTTTGGATCAGTTCTTCTACTGATACTCTTGGGAAATGTGACTGAGCTGGACTTTGGGAAGTGGCTTGGGGCATGAGCATAGAAGAAATCTCTTTTCCAAGCCACAGTTGGCCCTATCATTATATAAAACCTACTCTCACATGTAGAGTCTGTTAGGATAACTCTTGCCAGAACAAGAATAGAAGAATCAATGATACAGTGTTCCCAAACATCTTCTCCAGTTCCATGCAGGATGCCTCTATATCCCCATGAGAAGTAAGAAGTGTTTTTCACTGCTGCGTTGCTTTGACTATCAAGCACTGATACAAAGATCCAAACTACCTGACACAACACTTCCAGTGCTCTGAGTCTGAGTGTACTGTGTTATAACTTCAACTAGTCTTATCAATTTTAAAAATAAAAGGCAAAATGCTTTGAAAATATTTTATAATTACTGTAATTTGTAATTACCTAATAACCCGTAATGTTCTTTTGAAGTATTTTTAACATTACAATTACTGCTGATGCTCAGCAACATAGTAACTCATGTTTACCTGAAAATTTCTCTGACAACATCCGCTGCAAATTATGGCAATGCACTGAACAAAATGGTTTGAGAAACTACTGTTTGATTACCTTTAATGAATGTCATTCAAAAATGTTATTTACGTAAACACTTTGAAATATGTGGTGTGCTAGTATTCTATTGGAGTACTCTACTGGTACACATTTTAACCTAAGAGAATATAGCCACATTAATCAGCTTATTTTCTAAATAGATTCTATGCCCTTGGCATCTCTTATTTATCTCATTACCAAGCAGATTTCAAAAACGCCTCTTGGAAATCTTATTATGTTTCAAGTTACCTCTTTTTACTTTGTCCTTTACTGCTGTTAACATGTTGGCAGTCTCTCAATCTCAGACCACAATTATCAGCTTCCAAAAATTCTGCCTCCTATCTATGTTCTTACTAATTTGTAAATTACTCCATCTTAAATATTGTTGAGATTTTTATTTTTTTATTTTTTTTTCCTGCTGCTGAACTTCATTTCATATTTCATGCTGATTACTCTGGCATTTTTACTTGGACTTCTGCCATCCACATTTTTTTTTCATCATGTGTTTCAAAGCAGCTCCAGAGATTGTTCTCCCCGGTTTTGTCAGCATAACTATCTCCTCAAGTCATTTCACTCTTATCTCCTTTAAGTGAGGCAATTTACATAGCCCAAACCTCGCTTCTGACTTCCATCTGTTTTTAGTCTGTTCTGCTTATGGTGTCCCAGCTGCTCCAACTTACTGCATTGTCTCTTTCATATTCATTATCTTTTATCCCATGGGTTTTATGATAAGAATAATTTCTTCTTTTTGTCAACATTTTTCTTTTTGTCTTTAAAATCTACTTCATATAAAAAACCTCCTCTTTGTTTTCATCAATAATGGAGCATCTTGCTCTGTTTCTGAATCACTGTCCTTCATTGTCTTTTGTGTTCAATAGAGAAACAAATGTTTCTAATGAGTTAAACCACAGTTCCTCTCAGTTTGCTGTCCGGCGCCATAATGCTCAGTAGAAGATACTTCAGGAAAGAGTAAAGATACAGAAACAGATACTGCCACAATGCAATCTCTCATCTTCAAAAACCACAAATAGGGGATACCTGAACGAGCAGTACTGTCTTTGTGTTTAAGACTTCAGAATTTCAGGGAGGTTGCTGTTATAAGCTAGCCAATATATGCACATCTACCAGAAGAGCATGAAAGAAGACACTGAAAACTACAGGCCTGTCAGTCTAACCTCAGTCCCTAAAAAAGTTATGGAGAAGATTATCGTGGGTGCCACTGAAAGAGTGAAGAACAAAGCTATTTTCAGGCAAAGTCAGTGTGTTCCAGAAGAGAAAGCTCTGCCTTAAAGATTTGATCTCTTTCTGTTATATCCACCTCGTTGGTGGATAGGCTGGTAGAAGGGTAGATTCCATTACATGCCACATAATAAGCATCACTACATTTAACACAGTATCTAACATTCTTACTACTTTATATGGCTGAAAATAATAGAAGTATTTCTCAGAACTTCCTGAATACAAGCAAAAAGCATTCTTTTGTGTTTTTTTTTCTTCTTTTTTTTTTTCTTTTTTAGGAAAAATCCAAGACCTTACCTTCTTTTACTGATTCCTCCCTTGATTGGCTTAATGTTAGCAACCTATTCGATTTTTCCAGCTGAAGAGCTAATAGTTTGTTTGCTTCATTAATTTCTGAAATTTTCTAGGAGATGGGGAAAAAAAAAAAAAAGAAACCAACTAATTTTATATGAATAGCTTTCAATTTAAGTTTTATATTTTGTGTTTTAAATTTATATAAAATTAACATTTAACAGGACCGCAGTCACAAGCTTATATTATTTGACTTCCTCGAACTTCTATCATAGAAAAGATGAATCATAGAATGTCCTGGGTTTGGAATGGATCTTTGAAGTTCACCCAGTCCGACTCCCTTGCTATGAGCAGGGACATCTTCTCCTGTTTTGAAACTCTTCCCAGGTGTTTCAAAACTCTGTCCAACCTTGGGCCACTTCCAATAGCCAAGCATCCACAAATTCTTAGGACAACTGGTTCCTGTGTCTTATGACTCCCATTCCGAAAAATTCCTTCCTTATATCAGATTTAATTCTATCCTCTACCAGTTTAAAACATTTTAAAACTGTTCCCCTTATCTTGTTACTGGTAAAAGGCCTCTCCACCTTTCTCATAAGCTTGTTTTATATATTGGAAGATTATAATGAGGTCTCCCCAGAACCTTCTCTTCTTCTGGCTGAACAAGTCCAGCTTTTTCAGCCAGTTTTCGTATGAGAGGTGCTCCAGACCTATGACTATTCTCATGGCCTCCTCTGGACAAGCTCCAACAGATCCAAATCTTTCTTATGCTGGGATCCCCAAGCCTGCACGCAATACTGCAGGTAGGACCTCACGAGGGCAGAGAAAAGGGGTATAATCACCTCTCCTTATGAAGCCCAGGATACAATTGGCCTTCTGGATTGCAAGTGCATACTACTGGCTTACAATTAGTTTTTCATCCCCAAGTTCTTCTTAGCATGACTTCTCCCAGTCACTTTCTCACCCAGTTTGGTCAAAATCTGGGGATTGCCCCAGTCCAGGTACAGAACCTTGCATTTGACCTTGTTGATCTTCATGCAGTTCATGTGTCAGATTTGAAAGCCTATGCATTTGATAGATTACGCTGCAGAACTAAGAAGTAGCTACAATCTGTATCCTTCTGAATTCTACAGTGTATGGTCAAGATCGATCCTCACAAAGTTCTTTTTACTGCTTTGCATAAGAAGCTGTGAATGCCATCATTGGTAATCAGCATGAGTAATCTGTATGAACAGAAATTGGTATGATTCTGCTTCTCTATTACCTCTAGTGTGGATATACTGAATGGGATCAACTACCAAAGAGGTGGCCTCTCACTCTAACAAGGAATCCAGTACCAGCTTTCTTCAGTCTTTAAGAAATTACATATAGGGAGTTCGGTGCATATATATGAACCCCCCCCCCCCCAAAAAAAAAAACAAACCAAAAAACAAAAGAAAGAACAAACAGACTTTCATCTTTCATTCTATACTAATAACAATTTCTAGAACAAGGAACAATTTCTGAAGCAAAAGTCTAGCAGAGCTTTGTAATACTGGTATTAACAGTGGAAGTGTCTGTTAGAAAGAGATATTCCAATCTTTTCTTGAGAAGCCAAAATTGTCCTCAGCACCATTAAAATTCTAGCAAAGAAACAAATGCTTCTCAGACTTCACAGATCTTACATAGAAATTGTGACAGATTGGAAGGCTGAGCAATCACCAGTCACATGAAGTTCAGCACGAACAAGTGCCAGGTTCTGCAGCTGGGACAGAGCATCTCTGGCTGTACATACAGACCTGGGGGATGAGAGGAGGCAGAGCAGTTCTGCCAAAAATGTTCTGGAGGTTCTGGCTGATGGTGAATAGACTCTGAGTCAGCAGTGTGCCCTGGCTGCCCAAAGAGACCAGCGCACTCGGGGATGCCTCAGGGCCTGCACTGCCAGGTGGGTGAGGGAAGGACTGTCCTGCTCTACTCTGAGCTGCGCAGCCTCACCTTGAACACTGGGTACAGATTGGGCACCACAGTTTCAGAAGGAAATAGAAATATTAGCATTCAAATGAGATCTATGAAGGTGGAGGAGATTCCAGAGGGTATAGTATGTGAAGCACTGCTGGAGTCCCTTGGTGTGCTGGGCCCAGAGTAGAGGAGCTGAGGGGAGGCCTGATGGTGACTGCAGCTCCTTACTGGGAGTGGAGGGCAGTGCTGTTCTGTGTGACAGCGACAGGGCCTGAGGGAATGGCATGGAGCTGTGCCAGGGGAGGGCTGATGCCTTAGGAAAGGGTCTGCACCAGAGGGCAGAACACGGGATTTAACATTTGGGTGTTTCTGTATAAAGCCACATACATCTGTGTGTTACGAAGGAGCTGGACTTGGTGATACCGGTGGGGCCCTTCCAACACAGGAGACTGCATGATTCCGTGATTTTCTTAAATTACTAGTATCACTTTGAGAAAAAACCAATATAGAAAGCTCTGAAACAGCATTGGTATTACAAGGTATATTAATCAGAATTAGCTGACAATAATTGAAAAGCTTACCACAATATAAAAAAAATATTTATAGATAGCAATTTCAACTCTCTTTTAAGACTTTTTTTCACTTACCTTTTCTATATCTGAGAAGTTATCTAAAAGTTTATCAAGATTCACCGCATTGATTTTCTTCATGGCTGTGATTCATTTATTTCTGGAACATTTCATCCAGTGACAATTGCATATATAAAAAATAAATCTATTAATTTTCAGAAGATTTCCTATGCACAAATGTAAGCAGAGCACTTCACACTTTTGAAAAAATTATAATTATTTTTGCCTATTAATCTAAACTTCAGCCAACCTAAAACCTAATATTTTTAAGAAATAAAATTAATGTCAAACTGTTAGATGATGTGAAAAATTGTTGCAATTCAAAAAATATCTGAATCCACTTCCATAGACACAATGACACAATTTTAGCTAAAACCACATTTGATGCTTTTAAAACACATGAGATACTTCTTTCTAAATGTATTACTGAAACATATTGTCTTTCCTATCCCCACTTTTAAAAACAAGAAATGGAATGGATTTGAAATACTCATTCACCACTGTGCATCTTTTAGAGACAACGAGTGAATCTCTGTTAGGTTTGATTAACTTAAAACATAATACATAAACAAAGAAGCTTTTACAAGGTACATATTAATGCAGAATATACATCTTTTAACTGTCTACGTGCTCTAACACTTTATTCAGACTTAAAGCCACATACGTATTTTCTTATAAACAATCCACATTAATATCAGTGATGAGACACTGCTGAACATAAACCTCACCATATTAGTAAAGATCAATATTTTGAAGCACACCCATATACTTTCAGATTAGTAACACAATTCCTGTTTTTAATGGGAGTCCTACTTACAGAATCTTCAACATGCAATTGCAAGATGGATCTGAAAGAAAATATATGAATGTTTCTAAAAATATTTCAAGTGTCTTAGAAAATGAGGCTTCATCAAACAATAATTCCAATGCAGATAAAGCATATATTCTGGACCAAATCACCAGTTCTGCATAGAAATGTATAAACTATCTTAGTTACATAGAATAAATAAAGATGAAATGAGGGAGCTGATCCAGAAGATAGAATGTGTGTGTGCTACCCAGAAACTGAAGACGTTTCCACATGTACGTACTTATAATGAAGTTATGCTGAAATATACATGTAAACGATCATCTGAGCAAGAACCAAACTGAATATTTCCAGGTCTTTATGTATGTGCAACATCTTTAGAAAAGCAGTAAGGTAATAGAAATCGTTCTGTGTGTTTAATAGAGTTTTCTCGTGTCCACTATTTCCTCTAATTAGCATTAGAGGGACTAATGTGAATTCATTACATAACACTAAAAACTATTAAAAAAAAAAAAAACAGTCATTTTTAAGAATCAATACTTCTAAGATAATTTGGTAACTTTCTTCAAAGCTGGTAATCTTAATGACCTGTATTTTTTATTGCAATGTAATGAATTATTCAAATTGAGTTTCAAACAGTTTTTTAGGACATTCAATTTTGTAAAATAATTACATATTTTATTTGATAATCTAAATGTACAATGTGAATGCTAATCTGTGATCCTTCCAGTCCTTATCATGGACACTATTTTATCCATTTCTCTGTCACTGTTCCATGCCATGCTTATGAAATTATTTCAACATCTGAATATTGACTGAGGATGGAAGACGGAAGCTCAG
Source organism: Meleagris gallopavo (assembly GCF_905368555.1). Lineage (NCBI taxonomy): Eukaryota > Metazoa > Chordata > Aves > Galliformes > Phasianidae > Meleagris > Meleagris gallopavo. The sequence continues at coordinate 13,817,493 of NC_139435.1, read as the reverse complement.
GGAGCTGCCATGCTGCATGCTGTTTTATTTGTGTTTTCATATTCCATGGCATCATTTGTTTATGTAGGAGACAGGATGTGCTAAGCATTTGGCAACATTAGGCAACAATGCCACTGGGAATATAACTCCTGCTGAACAGAAAGAATAAATTAAAAGTAATATGCTGTATTTTAATGTTGTATTTTTCCAGCAGGAAAACTCATCACTTTTTGTGTAATTATTTTTATATATTATGTTCTTCAAAGGCAGTTTTCTTAAGCCTCCCGCTCCTATTCTGAACTATATTTATTTCATTTGGAGGTAGGCTAAAGATTTAACATGTGTTTTCAGCTGCCACAAAACTGACGCCATTATTTACTCTCCACCTCCTCATCTCTTACAATCATTTTCTAAGTGTTGTTTATGATGATCTTATTTTGGAATTTAAGGTTTCTTTTTTGATTCGTATAACACTAAAAACTTTATATAATAAAAAATGCCCAAGAGGCTCTGCTGATTTTTTAACAGCACATCTGAACTGAATACAGTGATTACTCTGTAACAGGCACTTCAAATAATCTCACTGTTTTTCTGAGCTCCACCCATCTTGAGGACAAGCGCCAACACTGGTGCTGACCTTACTTCATCGCTCACTCTTGGAAGACCCTCTGACATTTAAAACACTTGATTTTGCAAAGGTCTCACCACAACACAAGAAGACGGCAGTACCAACTGCTGCAATCCCAGCCAATGGTGTCCACCAGCTTGCAGTGGCCGTTTGCCACTACTAATAGCCAGTGCCTGTGTCGAAGTGAGATCCTCTCACAGGCTCCGGAGTGCAGCACGCTCAAGGCAAGGCCTTTTGCTTGGCAGAAGCACAGAGTGAAGGCAGGTGCTGCAGGTACCTGTGAAGGGCCCTGCCTTGCCCCACCCCGGGCACCCCTGGCCCTCAGTGGGCTGAGAAGGAGCAGCACACGCCCTCAAAGGCGGGAAAACCTTCTGGTGGTGGAGCGCTCTGCTGCTGACCTCGGGAGTCCCTTCAGCACCCTTTAATTGCGAGGTGCTGGGGGAAATGTTGGCAGGAGTGTGCCGCACATCCTAATGTTCCCTTGACATCAGCCTGAAGGCAGTGCCTTTGCTTAGCACCTCACAAAATGAACAAAACAGAACATGAACACCTCAGTAGTGCACCTGTCAAGGACCTGATTTTATTCTCTTTGTGATATTTGAATTATTTTTTCATATGTCTCCTCACACTGGCATTAACATTAGCTGAGCAGGAAATTCATGTGTAAATATTCCTTTGAATAAAGGCAAATTGACTTCTGATGAAGTCAGCACAGCACCTCTGTGAGTGACGGAGAGACCAATTGGTTCCCATTATCTCCATTTCTGAGTATTGATGATGTGCCTATAACTCTGTCTACCAAGCGGTGATATTCTCTGTATCACTCCTTTTTCTGTGGGAAATTACCACAAGGAATTTCTGAGAAAGCTGTCCGAGATACGCATATAAGTGTGGTAGCGTGCAGTGAAGCCTGCAAAGCAGACAATTATAATGTCGTTGAATAACATTCCAGAAATACAGAAACCAAGCCCTCTTCCCAGGGGAAGCTAAACAACTCCTCCTCCAACTCCTTACCTCATCAGGTAAAAATTACTTGTTTTCCAGGCTAACGCTAAAGTGATGATCAGGACATATCAATGTTTCTTTAATCCTGCTTGTTAGGGCCATGTATGTATTCTGCTTGATATTCTACCTTACCATGGAAACAAACTGCGGAGGCAGGAGGTTCATATCAGTAAATGAAACTGTTGTTATAATAAGGTAATTAGCTAGAGACCTTTACTGAAAGCTTCGCAGCAAAACATTAACTATTTTGTCACTAAAATGATCATAACAGGGCTTCAGGGTTAGTAATGCTGAGTGAAGGAATATTTGCTAAGCTTCACATAATAATTTTGTTTGGAAGGGACTTCCAGATCTTACCGAGTTCAGACCCCTTCTCCAAGCAGGGCCAACTTCAAAGCCAGACTGAGTTGCTCATAATTTGCCAAATTCAGTTCAGAATATCTTTAATTCAAGATTATATCATGGCTGGAACTGGATATTTTTAAAACAGTTTTATTTAGACAGAAACAACTCAACCACATCTGCATGCCAGAATAAGTGGACTTGCTTTCAGGAATGCTAATTATGTCACAGCATGCTTAGATAGTGTGACTTCATTTATGATAGAGAGGAAAGATTAACATCTTCAGTGCTTGTTGATACTGTCCTCAAAATTACTTCTGCCTGCCTCATAGATAGAAGCCATGGGACCATGCAGGGCCCTTCAGGTCTGAGCACGTCCAGAGAAATAACAATTTACCAGTCATGGTAACAACTGCTGTCTGTAAGGAACAATGTGATCAGAATGTCTGAGGATCACTGTCCACTGGAATATAGACATAGTCAAAGTGATGAAAATATTTTTTGTGCACAGAAGATCTGCAGCTGAGATAGGTGCAAGTGGAGAAACTACTGTGCTCTCATAGTCGTGGATTACACTTGGGATTCCAGGTGTGTCATCATGGCAGGTATTGATGGGGAAAGGGTAACTCCTGTCATCTCCCAGTGAACTCAGAGCTGCTTGTACTTTCCAGTACACCTCTGCTTCACATATCAATTTTCATGAAATTTATTATTCACTTTCTATTGTTCTTGCACAATCATGACTACCACAAAGATTAAAAAAAAAAAAAAAAAGCAGTCCTGAGTAGTGAGATTTTAAAACACAGTAAATTACACAGTATTGTACAGCTTGTTTTTAATGTTAATTATTTAGTAGCTGTTTTACTTTATAGATTACATTCACAGGAAGACAGGCAAAGAAGAATGAAATCCAAAAATTTAACTCTGTAGACGTCTCTTATATTTGCAATAAGGTGATGCTGAATATCCATCTGTAAATACATCACAGAATTGTAGAGCAGACTATCTCAAGTTGGAAGAGATCCACAAGGATCATCAAGGTCAAATCCTGTTTCCACACAAGACCACACAAAATCCAAACGCTATATCTGGCTATGACCAAGTGCTATGCCTGATGTATGTCCAAATGCTTCTTGAGTGGCTTGGTGCTGTGATCTCTGCCCTGGGGAGCCTGGCCCAGTGCCCACCATCCACTGGTGCAGAACCTTTTCCTAACACTCAGCTCGACCCTCCCCTGATACAGCTCTGTGCTTTCCCTCAAGTTCCATTATAACTGGTAAATAGGAATTGAAAATTTCTAAAGTGTATACCATTCCGTGTCTCTGTAATTGCCTTGATTTAGGTGCCTGCAGAAGGACTCATAAGGGTCAGATGTAAAAATACAGATACATGCTAGTGTTAGTGGTACCACACGCTTGACTTAAGAATGTCTTTATTCTGCCTTCTAAAGTAACTTTCTAACTGACTGTGACTGTTGATGGAAATCCAACTCACTGTATCATGCTGTCTGCTAATCTTAGTCTGGAATAGCCCGTGTTTGTTTGCAGCATTACGTTTAATAAAATATTTAGCCATATGGTATTGAAGGTAGACAACACGTTCCAGCATTTACTGCATAGACAGGCTGTTACGTGCTGTTTCCAAGAGAAAAAAAAGTCCCTTATATGTCATTAGAGCCTAAGAGACCTAAGAGACAGTTATTTAGCTTGTCAGAACAATATTTTTGTTTTAAAAGTCTCGAACATTAACCAAGCAGGCCTGAAAACATTGATTTATACCATGGCCTTCTTGGTTTTTTTTAAGCTTATTAAACTAATTAACAGGAAGAAACTACACAGTTGTTATTTACACTATAGGAGCAACAGATGTTTTACCCCTAGAGCTTTTCATAAAATAGGTCACTCTCTGGCTGGTCTCTTGGAGTCTGACAACAACTACACTTCAGAAAAATGTTGCATTTTTAAGTACTCTGTGATAACAAATCTAATTGCAGTTAACACAGAATACTTCTCTAGAGCTTCACATTTTTTCATTAGAACATATTTGGCTCAGGCAATTTCACTGAGAAGCTTTCATGGCATTTCAAGGCACTAGCTAATCTTCCTGATTCCATAAATAACAGAACAAAACAAAACAAAAAAGTCACAAGAGATTTCCAAAACATAGGCAAAAACTTAGCTTATGGAATCCCACATTGCTAGACTACGGATGGAGGTTGGGATGCTGATAACAATACTGACAATTCTGGGTAGCAAACATTCGTCACTCAGACTGTATATGAAGGGCTGGACCCAGTCTTTGGGTAACACACTTTTTACAAGGAATCATGCTATCTTTGGTAATTTTCCAGACTTGTGCCTTACTCTTCCAAGGAAAGTACATTTAGTTGGCTCACAGAATCAGTTCCTGAAGAATTTTTCCATTTGGAAGGGCAAAGTTGCTATTTCTTTTGTTTGTAACTCAAGATTGCAGCACTGTACATGCTACAGGAACAGCTGCTATGAAATAGATGAGAAATTCTAACTTCTTAGTATGGGAAAGTTACCAAACTCCGTATGGTTCTATACTTCATGTCTTTCTGATATAATATTGTAAAGCTTCAGGAAGGAGCACAGCTAGCACCCAGCAGGCAGTCCTCTCTTTCTCCCTTCTGAGAGCAGCACGAAGATGCACTCTGTTGAAACAAAAATGGTGACCACCTGCCGCAATTGTCAGACTGTGGTGGAAACCCAGGCTGGGGAGCCTCAACTCTTCTGGGCTGATGCATGTACTCTGAGAGAGCTCCTGATGAGCAACTGAGCTGCCCAGGCCTTTATTTTTGGGGAACTCCAGAAACTGGAAGTCCTTCAAGGGCCTGAGGGCAGAGGGAGGTGCCATGGGTGCAAATGTGCCCAGCTTGATGAACTTTTTGATCAGGTGACCATGTTGTGTGAGGAAAACACCAGGCAGTGTAATATTTAGATAACAGACAGAGAAACTGATATGTGATCTTGGACAGTGACATGGGCAGCCTCACAGCTCTGTCTCGAGTTCCTGAAAGGGAAGAAGCTAAGCTAGCTTCCAATCTTGAGGAGACACAATACTGTGGTCAATGGTTCTATATCCAGATGGAGATTGGTGATGAACAGTATCCCCAGAGGGTCTATCTTCGAAGCAGTGCTATTCAACATCTTCATCAGAGACTTGGATATGAGACTGACTGCCCCCTCAGAAAGTTTTCTAATGGCATTAAGCTGAGTGGTGTAGTTGATATAACAGAAAGAAAGTATTCCATGGAAAGGGACCTGGACAAACGTGAAAAGTGGGCCCATGAGAACCTAATGAGATGCAACAAGGCCACATGCAGTGTTTAGCACTTGGGTTGAAGAATCCCAAGTATGTATAGAGGCTGGGAACTCACTGATTTGCAACTCTGAGGAAAAGCACTTGGGGTTCTCATGGGTGAAAAGCTCGAAGGAAGCCAGCCATGTGTGCTGGCAGCCCAGATCTATCCTTCACTGCATTAATGGAGGGGTGGCCAAAGGGAGATGGAGGTGACTGTAGTACTTCATCCAAGTCTGGGGCTCCCAGCACAAGATTTGGAGCTTTTGGAGAAGGTCTAGAGTGGAGCCACAAGGATGATCAGAGGGCTAGAGCGCCTCTACTATTAAGACAAGTTGAGAGAGATGGGCTTCTTCAGCCATTAGAAGAAAAAGCTCTGTGGAGTCCTCATTACAGCGTTCCAGTACTTGCTGAGAGCTTATAAGCAGGATGGAGACCCACTTATTACAAATTCTGATAGTAAAAGGACATGAGGGAAAGACTTAAAACTAAAAGAGGGGAGATTTAGGTCAGACATTAGGAGGAAATTTTTTACTTGGAGAGTGGTGCAGCACTGGCACAGGCTTCCTTGCCCCAAGGAAAAGGTGAAAGTAAATTCATAGGCTGCTATGCAAGTGCCTTGTACCTTAATAACAGGTGACTGTGTTCCATATGAAAACAGCAAATTGTCAGTACAAAACACAGAGTTCATAGGCAGCTGCAGGACTTTGGACTTGTCTTCAGAACAAGTGCACTGTACACACAACCTACAGTCGTTAGTTAGTAGACTTGAGCTGCTGATGGAAGCAGGAAGGAGCTTAAGATAGATCTCCGTAGCCCTCATAGACTGATGGATGGTAGCTACCACCAAGAGAGGTTGTTACACTACCTCCATGCAAACACACCTACCTTCAGCTGTGCATCCCTCCTGAATCTTGCCCACAAGGATGAGCTTCTCAAGGAAACTGTTTTGATCAAAAATATTCCTGTAGGAAAATCACTGTAGCTCCTTCCTCCTTTGCTCTTGGCCATGTGGTCCTGTGTTTCTTCTCTGGTGTTCACCCAGAATTTTGTTTAACTCACTAATTAACAGAATATAGCTTCTAATATTCTGCTTCCATGAATATACTCAGGTTTCATGAAGTTGGGTCAAATAATTTAAAAGCAATTGCTGAAAGCACTGAAAATGTCATGGGTAAGAACAATGGGAACTGGACTTCCCCTGATGGCAGCAGAGAACTACTGTGCTCATTGCCATTTCTTACTTCAAGATTCCCCAACTGTGAATCCCCAGACTCCCACTGGAGCTTAAGCAATTTTAGAGCCTTAAGAAAGGCATAACCCTTCTGAAGGTTAATTCTTCAAGAAGATGTAAGCAAGCACATTCATTCATAAGGACAGTTAATTTGTACTGAGTTCTGTAATCAAAGTTTATACAAACAGCACAAATCCTAAGAGAATAGCAATAGCTTTCTTTTCCCTTCTCATCAAAGGGTTCAGGTGAGATGAAATTCAGCTCAGCATTAAGACACTTCAATTAACTAATATAATTTTGTTTCTGAATGTGAGCAAAACGTCCATGCTCCTACTCTCGTCTGAAGAGTCCCAGCCAACTCACCTAAAGCAGATGCCAAATCTGACCAGATAGGTAGCTCTTTAGACTGCTGGCCATAGTGGTAACTTGCACACACCCGACACAAATGTTTACATTCCTTAACCTGTTCTCTTCCACTAAGGATCAATTCAGCTGCCAAATCTATCATCAGTCAGGCTTTCAGATGAGGCAAAATCTACATTAGCTCAGTTGCTGTTTTTTCCAGAGACCCAGAAGTGGTGGTGAACTTCTATGTACTGGGAATTGAATCATACCCTGACTCCTTGGGGAGGCAAGGATTTAGTCGTGTCCAGCTGGATTCCAAAAGCTCCCTCTCTATCCTTGTATAGAGAATACAGGCAATAATAAATGACCAAGGTGCACACTAGGAAACATTTGAGGTATGACATTTTTTATAGAGACAGACTAGATTGTATTTCTGACATTTCAGAGTTCATTTACCAATAGGTTTAAAGTATAATTATAAGCAAGTACTGAGGACTGTCAGAATCTGATTTGTGGATTGAACTGTAGGTGTGAATCTCAAACTAATGCGGTTTATTTATCTGCAATCACAGGCTGTGTCAACCAAAGGTCTGCTAAATTAGTAACACAGTCTGGGCCAGTGCTGGGCACAGTATGTCCTATCTCCTTCTACAAATTTAGGTATGTAGTTCTATTTTTAACTAAATAAACATCAATAAGTGAAAACACCAATGCCAGCAGGTATTGCTTGTGTTCAAAGGAAAGCTGTATTCTTCTTGAGTCAGTAAGAAATACTTGATTTCTCCTTGCAAAATCTCTGTTTTCCACGAACACTGAATTATCTGCAATAAAACACATTCTGTCAGGACAGATCAAAGACAATATATTTATTAAACTTTGAGGAAAACAAACAAAACACTGACATAAGGAAAGTTAAATAGAAACTGAAAGACACATCTTCTGACCGGCGAATAATGGCTTGTGTGACCAGTAAAGTACCAAAATGACATTCTGAGTTTGATTGAGGTATTTAACTATTTTTGGCAATAGAAACAGAGTAAGAAACTTCTTCCAAACACACATAGGCTTTACTTGCATTAGTGTCTATCATCTATGAAATTTTATATGAAACTAAATAATGTAGCTGTTAGAAAAATATAGCAGCAAATTAGCAGAATACCTAATGCACATTTACCATAAAGTACGTTCTAAACGTAAAAATCCCACCCAATAGTTGGGCTCAGTTCTGTAGCCCTTGGTCACAAAGAGAGCATCAGTGAGTTCAGTGGGAGACATCATGAGCAAGATCTGCATTCACGGCACGTCATACACTTCTGTTCATGTCAGAGAAAGGCAATGAACATCCCCATTTGCTTTATCAGAAGAACCCTGCTATGATGGAGCTATAGTCTAGTAAGGTAACTTCTGAAGCAATAAAAACTCATTGCAAAGCTCTGTCAAGTTCTTTACATATTTAAGAATAAGAGAACTTCCCCACTTGGTTTTGGTTTTCTCACACCCTTTCTTTCTTACGTCTGCCTAGCGCAGTCAGAGGAGAGTCAGAGGAAAAATCCTTTTTAACAACACTGTATTCAATTCCTGTGTTCCACTGACGACTTTAAATCTATTTATAGCTTAAAAAATCAACTGCTGGCCAAATCCTGAAGTCCTTATTTTCTTAATCAATACTTCATGTGTCACAGTCTAATAACTGTGTGGTAGCTTTGTCCATCGGAGGGCTTCAGAAGTTGGTCAAATACGAAAAGATTATGCTGCTAAATCACCAGAGCTTATTCATGTGTTTTCAAAAATTTTCAGTGAAAGTGTACTTCCATACTCCTTAATACTGTGGTCATTGAAATCTTGCTTTAAAAAAGTATATTATCATTAACCAGAATTTGATGAATAACAGAAATTTTTGTCCAAATATTTTGTATAGTTTAAAGTTTTCTACAAAACTTTAAATTTCATGTCTATTTCTACACTAGTTACCATAAGAAAGCAATAGGATCAATTACTCTAAGTTCCTAAAATATTTCAAAATTTCTCAACAGATTTCTTTGGAGGTATAAAATGGCTCTGCAAAATCTATTTTTAACTTTTGCTGCAAACAAAGCTCTTATAAAACAGAAAACTCGTTTTCAAGACTGCAGCACTTACATTCCTTGGATGGGCCATCATAATTAAACTACATCATGTAGTGTAATATAAAACATCTACACTTTTGTGACTAAAATATTAAAATACATTTTATTAATTTATGTAGATCAAAATAGATGCTTTATTCAAACTACTTCTGTGGATTTTTTCACCTCATGCTCAGTTCCCAATTATTATAGAAAGATCTCTGTCAACTGCATGATTTTACTAAATTCTCAGATTTTAGACCACCTGATTTTTAGCTTTACAAAAAGCATGATTTACTGTACATTAAACATAGTCACTTCAATGTTTAGCATCACAAAAATCAACACCCACAAGAACAAGACAGTCACGGCAGTTAAGCAGTCTCAAGACAAATTCATAGATAATATTTACAGAACAAGAGGAATATTATGATGAATATTTTATGTTTCAACATTTGAGATAAACTTATAAGAACCACGACAAATGTTTAGACTTCATTTCGGTTTCAGCACACAAGCCGAAGCTGACTCTCTGCTGTGAAATACTGCACACATCTAGTCAAAGAATTGCTACGGCATGATTTTGTTCAGCTGGTCTGTGCTCACATAGCCACAAGACATATTAAATTCTTTCTCTGGCACAGGCAGTGCAGTTGCATTGAGCACAAGGCCTTGTGGAGAGTGAACTATGTGAATAGAAGTGTAGTCTGGGACAGGCATTTCCATACTTGGGGTTTCTGCCATTGAAGCTCCAAGACTGATACCAGTAGTGGTAAGGCTTTCTGTGGTGAAGTAAGTGTCCTCATTACAGCTTTGCTCCTGAACACGCGGCTCATCCTCTTCCTGGGAAATCACAGCAATGTATTTTTTCACATCTGCCTCGCAGAAATAGGCATTGTCCATGGTGAAGTTTTGTTCCATGCAGCCTTCACACTGTGCTCTCCACACCTGGGCTTTCTGCCCTGGAGAAAGTACAACACTTCCAGCTGGAGTAATATCACTCACTTGAGCATAGAAGTCAGTGTTTATCAGAGAATTCTGGTTACTTAGCTGAGTTTGGACTGATGGACTAGCTGAGTCAGTGCTCTCTGCAAAAGGAGGCCATGACTCTCTGCTTTCAGACCAAGTACTAGTACGTGGCTGTTGGGTATCTGTGTTGGCAAGACTTCGAAGTGCCTCATCATCATCTTTCCTATGAAGGCACAAGAGATCCCCTTCTTTTTCAGTTACCTTCTTGAACTGATCAATATCAGAGATGGCATCACATGTGTCGCTTGCACTGAAGTCTGTCTCTGGAATATCTGGTTCACAACAACTGGCACGTCCAGAATCATCATCCTTTGCTCCCAAACAACTGTGTGACTTCAGACGATCATCACTCAGGAGCCTGTCAGTATCTGAGACTCTGTTCTTTTCATCGGAGTCATCTATGTCCAATTCAATAAACTCAACCCACAAGTCACCATTGTATAGCTGTGTCTTGTAGTTGTCATGGCTGGCTAAGATGGAGTTCACTTCATCTAGCTTTCCTTTCTATAAAACAAGAAAAAACAAATGTTGTATAGGAAAAAAAAAAAAAATTGTGCTTCTAATGATGCAAACTTAAGGAAAGGTAACTGGAGCTGATATAATAATTACAAGAAGGTTTTTTTTGTTGCTTTCATATTTTATGAAAAGTTGTTCTATTGCATCTCCCCACATATTGCTAGACGATGTAATTTTTTTTTCCTAGAGAATTGTTCTGTCTTTGATAGAAATTGTAACCTGCTGCTACTACAGTGATTCCTGCCACAGATATCAGAATGCAACATTACCTTCAAGAGATCTGGGTCAATCCCTTTAATCTTTGGAACTGGCACAGGCGGAAAAATCAGCATTTTTAACCTGGAAAAAAATAAATGATAGTTTTTAATTTACAGCAGTCCTTTTTGAGGAGGCTAGAAAAAGCTTTATGTCGCATTTAGACTTCTTTGCTTCAAAATTGAAATGTTTCAAGATTCAGTTTAAAATCATGCTAAGGAAAAGAATATTTTTTTCTTACATTCTAAACTAAAGCAAAACAAAACAAACCCTAGGTTTTTGTAGCCTGCCTTGTTGGAATCACATAAATTTATGCTGAACTCCACTCTGACTCCATTCAGTTATTTAAATGCTTTATATAAGGAGAATAATTTCCTAGAGCATTGCCAATTGTTTCCCTTTTTATCTTTTCCCAAAGGCTTTTTTTTTTTTTTTTTTTTTTTTGATGGATAGAGTAGTTCTTGCATGAGTCCAATTAATTTAAACAGGGGAACAGAAAAAGAAAGTTGGCTAGGCCAATATTTTGTTGTCTGCAAGACAGCTTTGATGCAAGAATTAATATACAGTAACAAGAAGGTTTTATTATTGTTGAAAAAAAAACTTGCTTATGTGTGTTCATGCTGCCGAGACATTATTTTAATCCTTCATAAAATGAATTTAAAGTTCCCTGAGAAAATAACTAATAATTAGCTACGGTCATGCGTATCCTCTTCCATTTTACCTCTCTGTTTCTTTTTGCAAACACATAAATTGTAATCCCAAAAGGAAAATTCAACATTTTCTTTATACTGGATTATTTCTGTATTTTAGAAGGTAAATCTGAGTCCACAAATCAGATATTCTGACAGGATTGGGAACTAATCCATCTAATGACACAGTCCAAGGATTTAACCACTCACTGACTCAAGAAACAGTTCAGGAAGCTCCTTTATTAGCTTCAGATAACTGTAACCTGTGTGTCTCAAGGCTCGATCCTATGGCATCTGTTCTAAGGAGCGTGGTTCAGAATTTTTGGGAAACAAAAGTTGAAACAGAAATGAATTGGGATCTTTTCAGATACAGGAAAAAATGGATCCTGGATATTTTGCATTACTGGAAACCTAAGAAGTCCATTTCCCTGCAAGAGTTGCTATCACTCCTACCTCCACATGTACCACTTTGAAGGGTGGAGGCCCATAGGTCCAGAAATACATGACAGATATATGGCTGTCGCTGGAGAAAAGCCTCCTTCAGCAATCATTATGAGCACTGAATGAGCTGTGATTAGAGACATTCTTCAGCCCTTTTTGGGATTTTTTGAGAATAAGTTGCTCCTTGCTCAGTGTGCTGAACAGTAAGCTCCTGGTCCCACACATGACCCATCTGACACACAGAGCTTCTTCTATTGCAGAGAGTGGCCTTTGGGAAGTTAAGCATTACTAAAATGCAGTGTTGCCTGCCTAACCTATTTTTTTAGTGGCAGCTCCCGCTGTACCATCTTGTTTTTATTTCAGTGACTTGTACTTACCTGGTATGTACAAAATATCTCAGTGATCACTGTCAATGTGTATATATAAGCTTACTGAGAATATGTATATGTGCACTGGGCTTAGACCATAGTGCTGTTCTACAGTGGATTAATTCTGTCAAAATCTGTCCCTGAACACATATTTCAGGGAATGAATTCGCTGTGAGACCACTATCTCTTTCTTATAAATGTGTCATTGTGTCATTTATAAAAATGACAGAACCCTGAGTTTTGTTTTATTTCATCCCTGTTATTTATAGGAGGCACAGTCTATCCACAGATACCAAATGCCACCCCATAATTCAAGTTCTTTCCTGTGGCTCAGTGAGGTAGTCAGAGATTACTGGAATAGCCTTAGAACAAAGCCAAATATATAGCCATATGTTTGAGTGAAACTTTTGAGCAGAAGTGTGTAAAAAATACTGTTTACAAAATTTGAATGGACTAAAAATACACCAATTGCCTTCAAAGTCTACATAAACTAAGTAAATTCCATATTATAAATTGTTCTGCAATCCAAACAGAACTGGAGTTGCCAGCAAAATCAGACTCCTGCTCAAAGCCCACTATGCACATGTGCCAGCATTCATGTAGCTTGAGGAGGTGGACAGTGATCATCAAAATAGTTTCTAGCCTCCCAGATGAGATGAAGTTGAAGCATCCTTTTCTTAAACTACAAATAAATGAAATATGACAGATAAAGGTCTCTACCTTGGCTGTTTAGACAGCAGGATTAAGATCACTGTTATGGCCAGCCCACACACTCCAAAGACGACAACTAAGAACCAGGGAAACTCGATTTCTGGAAACAGAGAACAGAAACATTAGCAAGAATCTGCATCCCTGTTGCATCTTCAACTTACACCTTTTCTGCAGCCACCTGCGAATTCCAAAGTCAGAAAAACTGATAGGAACATTTTTTGTTAGATAAACGTGAAAGTTCTGTAGCAAGAAGAAATAAAAACAATCTGATATCAATAGTTTCCATGCTGCATTTGTGAGTCCACTGAGACTGCTTGCAAAAAGAGTCTGAACTTTTTGACACGAGCAAGATCATAGCACAGACAATATATATAGCAAAAGCAGACTGGAGGAAAATTCTGTCAGCTGGGAGCATGCTACCAAGTAGACCCCTTTGTAGTCATGTTACTGCTTCTGTTAGCCCGAGCACAGAGAACCTTACTAACGGCGTGTACCTGTGCTAAATCATGGGCACCATAGTGGCATCAGAAACGATGATACCACTTTTTCTGAAGGCAGAATATTAATTATGTTGTGAGCTGTGCCAATTGCAAAAAAAAAAAAAAAGTTTTTTACCTTGCAGACAGCTATATAGAGAGAATTTCAGGCCACTGATAAAAGTGATTTGGCAGAGATGAAGAACAATGCTGATAAATGAAATGTTTTATCTTTTAAATAATGTCAGCTGCTTACTGTAATGATAACCGTGAACTGTAAATTCAATTGTATTTAAGCTGACACTGCAGAGTACAAACTATAGAAAAATTTATTCTGGCTGTAGACAAGATTTTTCTCACTTCTTCCCAATTTTAGATTTTATATTCAAACTTCACTTTTAGGGTCAAAAAATACTGGGCAGGAAGCTTTAGAATTCTATACCATGTATAGTGGCCTATACATGAACATATGGCCTTCTAGGAAAGAGAAATATTCAGTTTCAGACATCTGCTCCCAGCTTAAGTCGTTAACTTCATATTTTCAAACATGACTATTTGAAGTTCTATATAGTTATTTCTTTGTTAGACAGGACTCAGTTCTAATATAGAACCAGTAACTTCTAACATCAGTGAGACCAGAGTCCAGCTGCTTAAAAAAATTAGAATACTACATATGAATTTACTACATGTGAATTTAAGTACTTAATACAGAAAATGTCAAATATGAATTCCTACAGGCGAAACACAAAACAAGGAACATAACATTTTGTCATTCTATACTTCCTCAGTTTTCCTCTGTGAACTTCCAGCTTGTGTCATAATGTAGCAATTCCGTAGATGAAGGAGAACTGACCTTCAAATAAGATTGTTGCTGCTGTATGACAAGCACAGATATGAATCCACTTGCAGAACGTGGATTGCAGTGAATGAAGCAAACTGCTAGGCCTTAGATTCTCATAGTATTTTTTGTTCATATGCAAACACACACAATGCAGACCAATTTGTGTTAACAAAACCATATGGACAGAACACTAGCTAAACTAGGTAAGCTGCTAAAAAGGGGATTCTGGCAAGACTGTGAAAGATTACAGGTTTGCTGTATTTCCATTGATACTTCAGAAAATGAAGTTAAGCAGTTTGTTAAAATAATTTACTGCAGAGTTCATCTTGTGAAAAGTTTAGAAAAAGGCACTGTCTCATTCTTCTGATAGAAAAAAATGCAGTGCTGCTTTTAACAGCAGTTTTGAAACAAGTACAAGCACAAAAGAAAGAAATAGAAAAATACTGTCCTTGACAGTATCAGGCAGATCAGGAAAGCACAGCATTCTGATAAAAGACTTAGAAAACAGTGTAACAATGTGATAGAAACCACAATTCCCCCTTCATCGCTGGAATGCTCTCCTTACAAAATGGAGGTTGAGGTTTATCTGTCTTCATTTTAGGCTGTATAGCACGTGTAGGAGCAGATACTATTTCTGATCCTCAAAGCTACCTCAGAGCTGGGAAACAGTTGCTGAATTTACTTCTGAACCTGCATGTAACTTCCACGCTCTTAATCTCACCAAATGACTTGCATGTGGTAGGCTCAATTATCAACCCATTCAAGCATACAACATCAAAAGTACGGAGAAAAAAAGCAAAAAGATGGCAATGGTTATAAGAACACTTTGATGCATTTCTCTCATTTACCTTCGGCACAATGAACAAATTCAGTGCCTGCTTGAGTAAAGGAAACATAGAGGATTTCACTGAAATCTCCAAACTTTTCGGAGGTACGCTGTCTTGATCGGACTCGGACCTCATAATCTCGTCCCATCTTCAGAGAATACAGTGGGACCACCGTTGAGAGCCTGGGTTCTAACTGCAAAGACAGAAAGGCTGTGATACATTTGAGTGAGTTGTACCTGCAATTTTACACTGCTTCTTGGTTTCAGAAATTAACACTCAAAGGTATTTTTTCTGCTTGGAACATTAAGGATACAGTGAGAAGAGTTCAGAGAGAAGTCACACCGTTTACTTCAGACTTACTAGCTAGACACTGGACTTCCAGGAGACGAAAAGCTAAGAATCAAAGCTCCCTAAATACTCTGTGAAGAAAGGCAGCTGTGACTAACTCCACTGGTTTTACCAAACTGTAAATTCTTCTTACAGTTAAGATACAACCTCACTGACATCACAATGCTAAAAAATTTGCTAAAATAACATGGGAGCCTTAAAATAACTGCGATTCCCTCCCTCTGAAGAATTAATTTTACAAAGAAAAATGATTTACAGGCTTAAAAAACAAATTTATTGCACCTAACAAATCTAATTATTTTGCAAAGGTTGCATAGTTCTCAAAATCTTCAAGGATATATAAAATGAGAAAATGCAAAAAGAGTCTAGTAGAGCTGGCATCACATTCTAGGTCTTGAGATGTCTATATTACTTGCAACATTCTTGCTGCTGTGTATCAAACTATGTAGGAAATCATATTGGAGGTCTTAATACACAATATCACTCTTTACTCCTCCTCCTCATATAAGAATATGTATTTTAGCTCTGACTATATTGTAGGAGTATACACAATCGAGTAGAATAAGCAAAATGTACACAAAATAGAAATCCACATGGCAGGTATTATATTCTATGTTAACTTCAGTAAATTTACCTCCATGGGGATAAGAATTAAAACTACCTGAAAAACAATAGCCACTGAAAACTTCAAAGAAGCATCATCAATACCTTCCAATTATCACCACTGCTGCACGATCTACACTCAAAACACGTTCTGTTGTTAGACATGATCTGTGGAGTACTTGTCATCCTTGACGCCTCTAGATGCAAGTGTTCCCACAGGTGACCATTCAGATTTTGGATGAGGAAGTGATGACCACAGACAGATTACTTTTTTTCTGCTGATAATGGAAGCCAACCCAACTGGAAAGCTTGGAGAAGGGAATACAATCTATACTACTCTACTTTACTAATTTTCTGCAATAAAAGCCATAAAAAATAGCACACTCATTTTTACTGTAGATAAATTATTTTTTTCTGGAACACTTAATGCAGATTCTTCAGAAAGGGATGCTGGCCACACTCAACTTTATGTACCCCAGATAATAGCAGCAGCTGGAAAAGGCAGCATGCAAGCCAACACAGAGAGCTGAAGAACATCAAGTAGAGTTACTGTAGCTGAGTAACTGAAGTGACCTGAAATTGCAAGACAGTTAAATGAAAAATTGAATGATGTACGTGAAAAATCAAACAGGTTAATCCCAAAACCTATACAAAAATTGCAAGGCTCAGCAAAGAGAATTTAATAGAATTTAAGTACGGAGAATTCTTTTCTATGTTACTTTTTTGTATCAGAGTTATCCACCATTATGATGTATCTGTGCGCTCTGAGATTATTTTCTGTGTACAAATTAAATTAATTACTAATTAATTAATAATTTAATCAAAGCATAAGAGGACATCCCTTCCTTTACTGCTTCTACACTCATTTTAGAAGGTATTTGTAGGAAAGAATGCACAGGGAGAAACTGCTACTCCCCTACTATCAGTAGGGATTTTGCTATTCACGTCAAGATTTTGTTCAGAAATTTGGCTTTTGTATTCTAATTAACAGGGGCTCAATGCCATGTTTGTGGTTTTAAAATGAAAGGTGCAGTAACACACAATACGTACAGCTCCAGTACAACATAAATACTTTTTTCTTGAGGCAAATACAGTATTCAGGAATATCAGTTTTCTGCAAGAAGAAATACTGAACTTCAAGTTTTGCTGTCCTGGGGAGAATCAATCCCAAGGCATATTGGAATTAATAATGGTACTGGAGCAAGAACAAAGGTTTGGAAGGGGGCTTATATGATTGATACCTTAAGGATTATAAAAAAAATAGAAACTGTATTTTTAAAGAGGTATCTATATTGTCATTTTTGTAAATCTTTTAAGAAGTCAGCAGATTTTCATGTTAAGGATTTATGGCAAAAGTTAGTCATTTAAAATGTGGAGATAATACAGAAAATACAGCATAGACAAATATAGAAATAAATTCAGGCAAGTATTTGAAAAAAGTTACAGACAATATAGGGCCTGTTAGTCTTGACTCTTACCAACAAGAGGAGACTGAAAAACATAATATTAAAAAGGATCAGAGGAAAGAAGGAGTCCAAGGTCTGTCTTAGCTATGTTTCAGCTGGTAAACCTGCCTTTTGGAGATTAAGACAAATTCTCAGCAGTATTACCTGCTTTCCTTCTGCCGTTTACCTCAATTCATTCTAGTAAGAAAATAAAGGAAGAGTTGTGGTCTGAGAAGACATTACATCGGTCAGGTATTCAGAAAAAAGTCTATATATGCAAATATTCTACAACATCCTGACCGTAAGTCTCTATATACATTCAGGTAAGGTGGGTAGAATAATTTCCCCCATAACAGGAAGACTCCATGAAAAGTTAGTGATTTTTAGAATAAAATGGAAAAGATTCAAGAATTAAACACCTCATGCTTTCATGGACTACCTATACATTCACAAATTATACATTTCTGTCTTGTTTGAAATTTATGTGTTTTACCAATGCCTTGAATTCATTAGCTTATTGATCCAATTTTAGAACATAATTCAATCTTTTAAAAAATTCATTAGAACAATATTTAAAACTATTAGAACACTGAAGAATCTGGACAGACATAGTGACATTTTACAAATGTAAGATTCCTGTTCCATATACTAAAAATACTGTGTACTTTTTCAAATAGCTGAGGCTTAGGAAAAACAACAGAGAAGCATTTTATCCTTGAAAACCTTTATGTATCTGATTACTGCTACACTTTGCAATATAACACAGGGATTTCAGGATCTCATAATCATACTTGTATACCAGCTATCTTGATATATAAAGTTAAAATGTCTGCCAGAAAATTTCAGAAGAATATGTGTTTATTGTTTAAAATTTAAGGTATCATGTAATTAGCATTCACAATACTGTAGCTTTTCAAAATGGGACAAATGGGGGAGGGACAGACCAAGCCTGCACTGGACTATGACTACTGCATAATAAACATTTCCTCCATACCTCCTTCCATTTTGTCTCATTAACTTCTTTGTACTGCAATTCATACTCCAGAGTAATCCATCCTTTCTGAACATCTGCTGTTGGTGGTGGATCCCATCGTACTTGAATATCCCCATGGATCCCAGTCTGACTAGTATTTAGCAGAGTCCAGTTAAGATGCACAGGGGGATCAGGTAGTACTGTTTAAACAGAGTATTTGGAATAAAACAACCAGTTTTCAAATCAAAATGACCATTCTTACTATAAGAGCTACATTATTTCAAGACTAAAAAAAGCATATTGACCACACATTTGCTGATTAAAATCTAAACCTATGAACATCAATGACAAAATCACTAGATGTCTGGTAACA
Organism: Meleagris gallopavo; assembly: GCF_905368555.1. Classification (NCBI taxonomy): domain Eukaryota; kingdom Metazoa; phylum Chordata; class Aves; order Galliformes; family Phasianidae; genus Meleagris; species Meleagris gallopavo. The sequence goes on along the minus strand of NC_139435.1, from coordinate 13,798,639 downwards.
AGAAGGTAGCTAGCCACCAACAGCAGACGTGCTCTGCATAAATCTCAGCTGAATAGTTAATAAAGAAGACTAAGAATATACTACCTATTTAATTATGATTTCCAAAAGTGGCTTATAAAACACTGAGACATAAACAACTCTCCATCAGAATTTATAGTGAGTTCTCTTGACAAGTAATTGAAGTCACACAGAATACAAATATCTGGTAACAACCTCAGAAATAATGCAGAAATACACTGAAAATCAGTATCTGAAAAGTAATTCTGATGTTGCTCAGCTGAACAAAAGGGCACAGTGGGTACATTCTAGTCACTTGTAGGAATACAGTCTTAACTGCATGTGCATACACCATTGATAATGACCAGCAAAGATGTCTGGAAATCCCAGTCACAATTCATACTACACTAAATATAACATCTAACCCAGAAATGCTAAACATCCTGACTCTGCAGACGTTTTGATTCAGGAACAAAAGTCTATTTGGTTCAGGAACAAAAATCTGTGGGGCTCCAGAATCTTGCAGAATCAAGACTTTAGCACCATTCTTGATCACAGTGACCAAGGGTACATAAGCATTCCCTAGAAAGGAATCAGTGACAGCAAAGATAAACACTGACGCACACACTTGAGAGCACTGGTACTCATAAAGTAAAATGACATATTTGCTTTCACCCTTTTAGATTGCTCTCAACAGTGGCAATATTATCTAGATGTAGATCACATTATATATTTTATAAATTCAAATTGCCTCCTATATGTATTATTTTATAGAAACTGTTCTCAGGGGGAGAATTCAAATAAAGTATGAAAGCTTACAGAATCACACCTACTGCACTAAAAAACTATAGAGATAAAATGCATAATGGAAGGGTACCTATTTCATCAACACTGAAACATTTTTCATCAAATACTTCGTCTTTATTGGCAAGCTTAACACAATACGGTATCCAAATCGAGGTGTAGGATGTGTTGAAGTAACAGCTATTTTCTCCTGCAGTGATATAATCAGGACATTCTTTCCAGTCTTCATCATTCCTAGAAGGACAACAAAAACATGAGATATGTGAGAGGGAGATTTATGGATTTTACAAAGTACAAACTATAGATGTTAGAAGACATGCTGTTGATAAGTCGTATCTTCTATAGAAGTAAGAAAATGTGTCAGTATTTCCTGTGATTTACAACGGAATGAAACTACTATTCAACCAACCTCCATAAATATTTCATGTACTGCTAGTGGCATTTCTATGCCTTGGATGGCATTTCTGAAAGAACAGTCAGAGAGTCATTTAACATGCCTTTAAGTAACTGCTCTTCAGGCAAAATTAATCGCAATAAGGCACCTATCTGTATGATGAGATCCAAAACTTGAAAGCCAGACTGCAAGGCAGATCAGCGCTGCACCACTTGCAAAACTATGGGCAGTGGACTTCCACTGGTGAAAATGATGGGAATGTAGGCAATGGGACACTTAATACTCACATGGGAAAGTGCCTGAGGGCAAATGCTGACACAAAACAACCCATATCAGCAAGATGTGAAAGAAAAGAGAAGAAATACAGAGAAAAAGCTATCTTACTTGGGATAAAGAACTTCTAAAACACTGGAAGTACTAGCAATAAAACCACCTTTTTCCACTCCTATTCTGTTCAAACATTTATGAGTGCTCTTTGTAAATACAAGAACTGTAATAGGAAATGTCACTTTTGTATGTTTCATTTTATCTCTTAAAAAGAAGAGAAACTAGCAAATTTGAAGAGTGACGTGAATTCTTGGACTAAGAGTTGTTATGGATTTTGTAGGGTCATTCTCATAAGACCAAGCTGAAATGAACCAGAAGGTCAAAACAATAGAAATCCTTCAGTTAAAGCAAAATGGGAACAACTAGTTTACTAGAAATATTCTACAAGAAAAGTAAAAGATTTTTATGCATTGTTTCTGAAATATCTCAGAATGAACAGATGCCATTCCTGATCTTTCTCTCAATACTATCTCTCAGCCCAAATATAGACTGAATAGGGAACTTTTCAGCAATTACAGTCTCAGTTTGCTAAAGATATAATGTTAATGCTCTTCCTTACTAAGAGTTGCTCATACTGTACAGGAGGATTAGGCTTAAACAATTATTCCAATTGCATCCTTCAATGCTGGAGTGGGTCTTTAAGACATAAAAAAGACAGATGCTACATAAGTGAAAGGGAAGCGTTTGTGTCACTAGGCAAGAGTCTTGTGCTTATCTGATGAGACCAGACACTTCTCTAAAGGAAATGCTGTAGCTCTGTCAAAGCCAGGACTTGATAAAGGTCAGACACTTCAGATGCTATGGCTCATGTTAAACAAGAGACTGAGTTACTTGATATAGTTGAATCCTGAGCTTTAAATACTGCTTGCCCCTTGAAACAGAAATACTTCTAACATGATTTTTCAGTTCACATCTTTTACTGTAGCATACTAATTTTTGAGGCAAAGATGAAATACATGATCTTTTCAACATATGTGGAACTGAGCTTAATTTTTTAAAGTTTGTACCATCTTTGTGGATGCCACTGATGTTGTCAGCTCAACATTTACACTTTAACAGTGTTTTTGCTTTGGGTCCCTGTATTTCTAGGTCTTAGAAAGGTAACGAAGAAAACAAGCTTTGTTGTGAAGCTTTTTCCTGAGCAAATTTATTATCACCTGCAGGAAGTTTCTGTAAATCAGAAAGGTTGAAAGCCAGTACATTAGATGGAAGAGAAACACACATCCTTCTCCTATTGCTCTGAGTAAAAAGGCTTCTGTTTCCCAATTAGCCATTACTGCTAGTGGGTATGTCCTCTTTCTGGCTAATCATTTTACAAGCAGAAATTTACAAAAACTGCAGTGGAACGTAAATCTGAACTACACAGAACTCTGTGAAACATAATCCCCAGTCTCAGAGTATGGTTTTTACCTAGATCTGCACATTCAGACTTATTAGCAATAATTTAGCAGTTGACCAATGAGTGTTTTATACAACTTTAATAAAAACTGAAAAGGGCTTGTATACAAATTCTTCTTCAGTACACAGACATATTGAATATCACAGCTACATGTTAAATTGTTAGGAAGCAAACTGAGGTTCCCTATTAGAAATTCCTTTCCCAACCCATACAGAGTTCAATTTCAGATTCTGAAGCCAAGATCTACATTTGGTAAGAATGTTTTCTTACTGAATTCCCATGTAAAGTTCATGATTGCAAAGTTTGATAATTAACAAATAAATTCAAAAATATGCACTTAAAACACAGTTTTGTGCCCTTCAATACATTATTGTTTGTATTATAGTGAAAAATTAACAACAATGAGTTAACAGGTATATATGAATGCTGCAATGAAAGTAATACCTCATTATGTTGGCCCATGACACCAGGGCCAGATGTTGGGGTATGGCATAGGGCAGAGGGTGAACCTTCCCACTAGTATCCCACTACATTTTGTTGCTGTGTGACAAATGGCAGCAGAGGGGCAGTCTGACACAATGGCATCTGACACGGAAGAGTGTATGAAGCAAAAGGGTGACACTGAATTCCTCCCCTAGCAAAAAATGGCACCCACTGACATTCATTGATGCTTGCTGAATGTTGGTATAGAACCAAACATGGATGTGAGCGCAGTGAGGTGGTGGGCAGTTTGTTTCAGCAGTGGCAAAAGCATCAGTGGTTCTTCTAGGCTGGTGCAGATGTTTATGAGTGCAGTATACATGTTCTTGCTCACTGCTTGCAAAATTGCAGAGCTAACAGTGGTGACTATGTTGAAAAGGACTGTTGTGTAGCTGCAAATTTGCTTTATCAAACAGCATTATTGCACTTTCTGTAGCTGCTGTAGTTTCCAGGGAAATAAGTAGGAGGCATTACTTTTGGAGCAATCTACGTATAGTAGGTTAGAATAAGAATGAATTCCCATCCTTTTCCTCCCTCTTCTACTGCTTTCATATACAACATATACCTTTTCGTACCTTTTCATATACAACAGTTGTATTGTTCCTGAAGTAGTGAGGTTTCCATCAGTCCAATAACACGAAAATGTCTCCAGCTCAGGTGATCTGCATTTGCTGATTTGTGGCCACTGCAGAAGATCTATCAAGAAAAATGGCAGAAGACAGAATCGGATAAATCAAAAGAATACATAAACTGGACCAATATGCTGTTAAAATGAAGCACAGGACTTCTTATACATAATTAACTTTCCTTCCAATTGCTTACGAGCAATGAGGCAAGATATAAATTCTTCTTACATGCATATATCTAGATGTCTACATCTGTAAAAGGCCGAATTTCAAAGATGGATCCAGCTTTCTTTTGTGAGAATGGAGATGTTAGTGCCATGGTCTGGTACCCAGAATGGAGGTATGCCAATGCTAGAGCTGTAGTTCAGTACAGATATACCTGAATTACTCCCGCCTTTCTAAAGAAAAGCTCTGTTTTAAGGGAAGTATGGTACTGCAGAGCTCAGCGCTAGACTAACCAAAGCACTAGATTTACTCACCTGAACAGTTTAGCAGTGTGACGGAGCCTGTATTGCTATCATTAGAGTTGCTACCTTGAACTGAGTTCAGATTTGTGTATTTTTCATTGTGCAGATATAGTCTTACTCTGACAGAGATGAGGACAGCTCAAAAGCATGTGCCTGTTCTGCCACATGCTACTTCAATATTCATAATTTCCATTATTTTTCAAAGCTGAAATTATGCAGATCCATGAAATGACTGGTACAATTGCTCAGCCTTGTCAGCCTTGTGAGAAAAATAAAAACAAAAGCTGTGCATATGATTCACTGCTTTCAAAGTAAGCTTGTAACTTCTTCCTAATTTTTAAAGGTCTAATCAAGCAGTCATTCCAAAATGCCATAATTTCCTACTTGGCCTAGGAAGCTTTCCAGAAGGAATCACAGCAAATGGAAGTGCTTATCTATCTTCACTATCTGTGAGATACAATCATCTGTCAAAGAAAATTTCTCCACAACGCACTCAAAATATTATCAGGTGTTTATGACTGATGAAATGATCCCTGGCCATGAACAACACACCACCACTGGATTCCGCCTGCAAAGCCTTTCACAAATATTTTTGCAGCACTGCAACTGAAAATTTTTGGTACAACTTATTTAAACTCAAATTTGGAAAAAGTATTAAGGTACAGATAACCACATGCATCAGACGTTTCCTCCTACACATGCTGACTGCTTTATTTACAGTCCAGACAGAAATGCTTACGGAATACCAATGCAATTTGTATTTCTTTGGCTTATTGGTTCAAGTTGTGTCCTCTACATTCTGCAGTGACAAGCATCGACATAAGCAGTAACTAATTCATGAATATTAGATGTTTCTGATTTGCTCACTACGCAGTATTGCCTCATTTTACACTTTGGACATTGAACAAGGACTGAACACCTTTATGTAAATTAGAGGTTTGATAAACTTTGTGGCCTATGCCCCCACCAAATATTTTAAATTCTTCTTACCAGCCTCAGATAACAGCTTTTTTAATGACTAAGATTTAAACAGCACATTCCATTTTTCTGAACTTCAAAGAAATTTCATTTTTAAATTGAAACACATTTTCAAACGAAATGTTGCAGCAGAAGGAAAAAAGTCAAACTGTTCTTTTTCAAAAAATACTGAAATGAAACATTTTGGCTACGGCAGTCGGTTTTGTTATGGTATTCAGTATATGATGGCTTCTGCCTAGATCTCAACACGGTTTTGGTTGACCTTGACCTGAATTTATAGAAAACTTTGCATCATTCACCAAACAACTTTCATCTGGCAGAAATCATCATTAACACATGACTGTGACATTGTAAACTATTGTAACAGATTGAAAACAAAATAGAATAAAAGATTCAAGAGTATTATATACATATTTTTTTTTCTATATATCACAGTTTCACCTTTCAAGCTTTCTTTTAATTTAATGAAAACTCATTTAATTATTTAAAAACAAAGCGAAGAAAAACAAAATTTTGTGCCTCTACTTCAGAGACATGAGCAAAATTGCCTCATTCGCAGAATACCTATAATCAGCACGACTCAGGTCTCTCCCTTCTTCTATAAACAAGTGTGGTAATGAAGAAAATGTTATAGTTTTTCCTGTTTCTATCCTGAGCTATGTGAATCAAGAACAAATATAGCTAGTTTCACTCAAGCAGGTGTAAGAATATAAGAAAATGATATATTGGAAAACCCTCGTAAGTTAGGATATTTCTGTTGATGCCTGCACTGTATTTAAGGCTGGGACACACCATATTTAAAGCTCGCACAGACCATGTCCTCATCTCCAGGGGTAGAAGTCACACATTCACTTCTTAAACGGCCAAAGGAATTGAATGGAATAAAACTTCACCACTTTATATGGAAACTAAATTAAGGACTATCAGACATACAAACTGTTCTAGAAAAACTGATAAGAATGCAGCCAGAAGCGCAATCAGTTACGATAGAGAGATCAGCAATGCACACAGAATGCTGATTAAGACGTGTTGTCTTACACTCCAGCTTGAGAGGAATTCCTAAGACCCCATTTTCTTCTCTTCTCCCTTGTGACAGGACTCAGTATTTCATCACACAGGTGTTCCTTTAACACGCACAAGATTTTCTCTGCATGGAACAGATTTATCTGGGATTCATATACTCTTGGTTTTTACTGATTTGCAATTCATATTTTTACTTTTTTAACAACTAGCTCAATTTCTAGCAAAAATTGTTATCTAATCAGTTGCTTCCAGATTCTGTGTCAAGCTTCCAGCCTCCAAAACCACAGGCTTTTGTGTCTGACTGGAGGAAACTTGTCACACTGACTTGTAGAATGCTTGGCACTCTTGGGGTGCATCTTCTCAACTTCTTTTTTGCTACAGGAGGCAATTATCAACATTGTACAGGACCCTGTGTGAGCTCCATCACCCGGACAAACCGTACCAGACTCTGATAAATGAATACAATAGCTCAGTTGAATGCATTTAGGCACAACGGTAATAAATGAATAAAACCACTCATCTCATCCCAGATAATGGTTTGGCTAAGGATGCAGATTCAGCAGCAGGAAACATGGAAAAAAACTAGCAAATCTGTGGTTTCCACCATGCTGGTTCTGGTAGAGGAGTTCTAGTCCTGCCCAGCCAAAATGTTCAGCCGCCACAACTGTGCTGTAAATGAGTAGGATCTCTTTGTGTTTTGCTTTCCTTCTGCTGCGGCCACAGATTAGCCATAGCATAAACTGGCCCAGTCAGAAGTTGTTCTGCCAAAACAGTAGCTGAAACAATGGTGTGGTTTGCAGAAAGAATCAGGAATGCAGACGTGCCATCCCTCTGCTTACATTTGTTTGAGGTCACAGTTTTCCATTTAGGGTAGTTTCAATGCTACATACTCTTTTATGATTTGAAAAGGAATATAATACCATAACAGATCACTGAAAGTTACATGTGGATGGGCTTCAAAACAGAGGAAGTCTTAAAGACAATCTGTCAGAGGGCTAAATCGTTTGGAGATTAAGTTCTCCAGTGTTGTTGTTTTCTTTTTGTTTGCTTATTTAAAAGTCTCTTTAAATAAAACTGTAAAGGGAGCTGGCCTCGAGTATGAACAGCAGTCACTGATGCTGTTAGGTAATCAGTTAGTAAGTGGGGTATAGCAGAGCAGGTCACCCTCACCTCAGAGACAGTCCTACTGCCACCAGAGCTCCGGCAGTTCTGCAGGGACACTGGCAGAACATTGTGTAAGACATACAGAAACCTATGCAGTTAGGTAGGGGAAATACTCATGAGGATATAACTGATACAAAAATAACCAAGCTAACTAAGCAGTACATGAAACAGGAAGATGTACTTTGGGGGACTAAGGCAAAGTATCTATCATGGTAATTTTAAAAGGTTCATGCGAAATTATTGGGTATCAGAACTTAGAGCAAACTTAAACTTCCAGAAGAATAACGTGCTCCAACGTGCAAATCCATGACAGATCAAACCGTATGCAACAGTATACTTACTTCATATTATTCACTCTCAAAGCACACATCCTGTGTCATTGCTAAATCATAACAAAAAGATGGACATGCAAACAGAGAAATTAAATATATTTAAAATTGCAAACAATTATGAAGACCTGGAGTGTTATTTACTGTAGCTCAGATTTGTACACTGAAAATGAGTACTCTATCAATTAAGTTCTGCTTCTGAAACTACCACTTTTAGCAACTGTCGGGCAATGTACTTTATTGAGGGCAGGGTGATTTCTCTAGTACCATGAAATTCTGCTTCTTTCAAATTGCAAGGTGAAATGAACAACGTTTGCTGTCTGTGGATGATATTTTAAACAGTCTAGTACTAATAATTTAACATACATCACATAAAGGAAAGTAGGACGCAGCCAGCAGAAAAGAGTGTCAGTTCCTAATCATGTTTCTTGCCAGACTGACTCAGCCCTTGCTCTAGGTACCACCTGTCCACAAAGTGCCAGCAGCAAAGTTCTGGAAAAATGCTGTTGGGGAAAGGAAGGTAACTTCTTTTCTGTCAGTATCAAATGAGATCATATTGCATGAAGTACTTAGCAGAAAGAAAGATGAGTTTAACAGCTGTAAAAGGAACAAAATATTTCAGTGAAAAATAAAGGAAAATAATGCACTAGAGAGTATTCTGCCCATGAATTCTAAATATTGCAATAGTTCCTGAAAAATACAGATGTTCTGCTGAGGACCAAGGAACACAGAAGGCTAATTTGGTGACCAGTTTTGATCAACAGTACGTAGGCATTCCTGCTAACAGATGGGAGGCATGCACAGTGCTATGGAAAATGCCAGGACGAACTTTTAGCAAGTTTGCAGCAGAGTCAACAATCAAAAAAATCTGAAGATCAATATCGGAGCTTGAAAGCACTGAATGAAGAGGCAATGGTCAGCTATTCCCTTTCAGGAGCAAACTCCCTCCCTCTTGTCAAGTGAGACAGATATAGTTAAAAGAATGATTGCCTTGCAGAAGCAGAGATTTTCTTCAGCATCACAGTGCAGTGACTGTGATGGTTTCCCACGCTCTCTGTGCTACTGAACCTCCACAGAACAGGAGCTGACGTGGCTCACAGATGTGGTGTCCATATTGTGCTCCTCGGGTACACAAGAAAATCAAGTAAATAAAGCTGAGAACTGTGGGAAAAACAATCCTGCAGCATTACTCAGTACTGTTGCCCATGAGACAGTCTGTACAGGGATGAGCAAGGATGTGGATGTGTGCCATGTTTCATGTGTTTTGGTGTGTGCTTTCCAAATCATGCCCTCCTATGCACAGTGGTGGAATTATGTGGTTTCTGCTACAGGCAAGACACATCGGCTTCCCAGCCTACATACGTAACGTAGACATGCAAGCAGTGACAGAGGGCATAGTAAAGGAAAGGCAGTTAACACAACAAAACCCATTTCCAATGATCTCATAGTTGTAACTCAAAGTTACTTTTTTCAAAAAAATATCCATAAGAATAATAATTAACAATGCTTTTATCTGTTCTTGCTGCTGCTGAAGATGTCCAAAATTGCTTAACATTATGTGGTAAGGCATATGAGGAAAGCTGTGTGCTCCCTGCTGCACCAACAAACAATATGAGAAGTAAACAAATATTGCAAGAGGTTTTCTTTGCCCTTCTGAGAGCAAGCTATTTCTACATAGCTGACAAATACCTCCAGCATGCTTTCCTCTCCTGCTCTGCACCAGCTGACACCTTTCAGGTACAAAGGGTGCTCAGAACCAGAACATCATGACGGTCCTGGCTAAATCTGACAAATTACTTTCCTCTTTTAAACATCAGCTCACTTCCTATGAAGAAGAAGGGGGAGCTCGGGTGGAAGCAGATGACCGGACTGACTCGGGGCAGCCCCCAGCAGCCCAGAACATGTGATGCCCGCATCACTGCGAGAGGTGGCAGCAAGCGGCTGCAGGAGGAGCGAGCAACGCTGGTGCCAATGGGAGAGACGGGAGTGTGCTCACAGAGCTTACAGAGCTTACAGCACAGCTCACGTCTGCAGCAGAGTGGATTGTGAAAGAAAAACGGAGGATGCAGGAGAAAAAAGGACAAAGCAAGAGGAGGAAAAAACGGATGGGAAAAGAAGATGCATTTGGAAAAAAAAGCTGAAGAAGAGGAAATAATATGGATAAACTGTAAAGGAAATGTGTCAAGCGACACAAAAATGTGATTGCTGCCTCTCAGTCTGAGAAGTGAAGATGACAATGTCTCTCGGACTAGCATGTATACGGCCTGATATGCAGAGAAAATGTAATGTATATTGGTGACCACTCAGAATCTTAGAAGAGTTACTTACTAAGGTAAGCACACAGTTACATGGACAGTGTGGACTGCAAGGCTGAGGAAATAAGAAAGGAATGACACAGCACACCACTGTTAGATCTGCAGAATAAGGACAACTTGCCAGAATCACAGAAGTGACTTCTCATGAATCTAAGAAGATCTAAGAATTAGACTCACTACAATGAGAGCTTCAGAAAAGCAGGGTCACAAGTTGGCCAAGTTTCATAAGACACATAGCTGTGTATTACCCATTATCAATGATACTATGTCCTAAACTCTGTATTTTGCCACTGAAGCAATACTGGTATGTACAAATTCATCCTGATATCTCTTGTTATTTACTCCCTTTCCATATCTTTGTTAAATGCAAGTGAAGTAACTCGGAACATAGTGGCTCTCAGTTCACCCTTGTTCTTGACATTTGCTCCCTTTAATTCACACTCCTTTTCAAAGGCCAGAATCAAGTTGTAAATTCTTGAACTTGTCACTGTTGAGCTCCCGAGCTACTTCTGCCTTCTGTAGATTTTAACCATTTCAAAATACTGACTGACTAATTTATGTGGAATAGCACTTGCATACACTAGAAAAATGCTTCATTGTATGCTGCAGAGATTCTCATGGGGTGCAAATTAACAATCTTCATTTCATTGAATTTGAAGTGGCAGAATTTGGTGAGGTTGTTAGTCTAGCGAAGAAAAGGATGGAAAAATGCTGTTAGTATCCACAGGATGACCAGATGAATGCCTTTGAAGGAAACTCCCAGAACTCTTGTTCTTCAGTTAGGGGAAAGTTCCCTGTTACAATCCATATATATTAATATAAAAACTAAGGAGCCAAAAAGTTTTCAGAGGCTTTATTACTGTGAAGATCATTTTTACCTTCCACATCTGGAGTGAAGATCCAAGGGAGATTACTGAGTTGTCATACAGCAATTCCTCTCAGAAGCCCTGCTACAAGACCTGTCTGACACATGGGCACGTGCAACAAAGGGAAGATGAGGTCTCCAAGTAGTCTGAGGAGTTTCTTCTCATCCTCTGATCACTGACAACCAAATACTACTTGTTGCATTGAATATCTGGAGACTGAAAATCATGCTGATTTTTCACAATTTTTCATGATAGAAACCACTCAATTTCACCTTTACAGACAATAGGAAGAACAGAGAAGTTTTATGGGATATTCTTACTCTTTTTGCACATCTGGATCATAACACATTTTTCTTGGGCAACAAAGATTACTGAATCAATATGGGTATTTTAAAACCTCCTGGCATGCAATATAACGCCTGTGCTTTTTGGATGTCCTGTTTTATTACTGCAGCCAGGATGTTTACTTGCTCAGTAATTCAGAACTTTATTATTGCAATGAATCATGAACTATGAGTTACTAACTTCAAAGAAGATCCAGTGAAATTTTAAAAACAACCTAGAGAAGAATAAAAGTATTTTCTACTCAATTTGTTCTGTAACTTAGTAAGAACCTGAGTCTTTGCAGTTTTGCAATTTTCTTGTACATGCATCCTTTTCAGTAGAGTTCAAAAGGAAAATGTCTGTAACAACAATTTTGTCCCTTGTTAAAATGCAGTTCTTATTGACAGACTAGCAGTGTCCTTTTAAAGGTATTTATAAAACAACTATTTCCATTCTTAATTAAGCCAATATGTTAGGTATATAATTCTCATAAATTAACAAAGTAGTTTTCTTTAAAAAAGTATAATAAAGCAAGAGTATCAAGCAGTTCTCAATGCCATGACCAAATCTCAGATGGACTCTTGCATATGAAAGGAAATATATGTGACACATCTGAATTTATAAATACAGAGTATCTTGTTCTTCCCCAAATGGTAAAGTTGCTGAGCTGGGTACTTTTGAGCTGGTTACTTTTTAGCTTTGAAATTCAGAGGGATGGAAACACCAAAGGAGTGAGAAACCATGCCGATAATATTGGATTGATATAATCAAATTAACAGTGGAAAAAAAAAAAAAAAATTCCCAAAGTATTGAAGATGCAACACTAAGATGAACAATGCACAAACAAGGAGCATTCATGACTCAGAAGGGAACTGTCCTTAACAGAATAGTACATTTTTTTCCTTCAGCTTTCATTTCTGTGATATGGCTATGAGCCTAAGAGAGTCTTCTGATCATCTGCGCAGCGTTGAGAGGTCTGAAGTAAGCCTCCAGATTCATCCTGATTTTACTATTGCATTTAGTGATTCATGTGCAGAATGGATTTGGATAAAACAATCACATTCAAAAGCACAGTGGAGAGATTTATAGAGGAAATCTCATTTTTTTCTTCTGACAGACTGCCAAAAATGATTAGATTTTATGTATCCTCTGCTGAACTTCCCTCTAATACTTACTGCTTTGTGAGGACCCATCACTGTCACTCCTATGTTTCAGAGCTTAGTTGGGTACGAATCACAGAAATAGTTGCTGGGGCTTTTCCTCTCGCTACTTGAACTACAGACTCCAGAGATATACCTGAGTTCAAGGAGTTAAAGACTAGTGGATTTACAAGAAATGAGGACTGATTGCTATTAAAAAATTGGCTGTTCTCACTTGGCTTGTTCCTCATGTGCCTTCAACATCTTTTCATAGAACAGCCATTTCAAAGAAATGCAGCAGGAAGATTAATAGACATAAATAATGAGTCTTTAAAACAATCAAAGAGAACAAAGTCAGTGAAAAAAACTCTTATGTATCATCAACAAAGGTACTCACTACTCTTCCAGTGGCTTTCCAACATGTACTTTTGGTCAGCAGGTTCTGAACACTTAACACACAGTATGTTAAGTGCTTTGGGTGTTATTGCCTCATTCGAACAATAGCACATTATCCCTCTAAAATGATTGTGACATAGGTATTTCTCTGCTCTTTGCTAGAAGAAAACAAGGGATTAAGAGAGGTTTGATACCTGAACCCCAAGTAAACCTAAAAAGTAGGATAGAGGAATTGGCAGTCAAAGACAAAAATATTACTCAGAAGATCCTTACAGCACGAACTTGCTCAAATGTGTCAGACACTGCATTGACAGTTCAGACAATGCTTACATGTAGATTTCTAAATGCATGCAGGAGACACTGATATATGTGCTAGGTAACACTATAACAGACACCTTTCCTGCTCTGGAAGCCCTGCAACTGCACAGCTCAGCTCCAATAGTGATCACCTGTCACCTGCTTGCTAGCCCAGCTTTTCTCATTGTCTTCATTTTTTATTCCATTATGCCTCTCTTATTTTAAAGGTATCAAAATAAGAATGGATAAGAAACTGGTTGAAAGGCTGCAGACAGAGGGTGGTGATCAATGGCTCTATGTCCAGGTGGAGGCCGGTAACGAGCAGCATCCCCCAGGGGTCTGTCTTGGAACCAGTGCTCTTTAACATCTTTATCAATGACATCGATGATGGAATTGAGTGCACTCTCAGCAGGTTTGCTGATGACACCAAGATGAGTGTGTAGTTGACATGGTGGAAGGAAGGGATGGCATCCAGAGGGACCTCAACAGGCTTGAAAGGTGGGCCCAGGTGAACCTAATGAGGTTCAACAGCAGAGTGCAAGGTTTTGCACTTGGGCCGGAGGAATCCCAGGCATCCATACAGACTGGAAGGAGCAGTCCTTGAGAGCAGCCCTGCAGAGAAGGACCTGGGAGACCTGATGGATGAAAAACTTAACATGAGCCAGCAGTGTGCTCTTGCAGCTCAGAAAGCAAATGATATCCTGGGCTCCATCAGAAGAGGGGTGGCCAGCAGGGACAGGGAGGTGATTGTCCCCCTCTACTCTGCTCTTGTGAGGCCCCATCTGCAGTACTATGTCCAGGTCTGGAGCCCCCAGTACAAGAAAGACAGAGAGCTGTTGGAGAGGGTCCAGAGGAGAACCACAAAGATGATCAGAGGATGGAGCACCTCCCCTATGAAGGCTGAGGGAGCTGGGCTTGTTCAGCTTGGAGAAAAGAAGGCTACGGGGTGACCTCATTGCAGCCTTTCAATACCTAAAGGGAGCCTACAAACAGGAGGGGAATCAACTCTTTGAAAGAGTAGATAACAGCAGGACAAGGGGAAATGGTTTGAAGTTGAGGGAGGGAAGATTTAGGTTGGATGTCAGGGGGAAGTTCTTTACAGAGAGAGTGGTGAGGTGCTGGATCAGGCTGCCCAGAGAGGTTGTGGATGCCCCGTCCCTGGAGGTGTTCAAGGCGAGATTGGATGGGGCCCTGGGCAGCCTGGTCTAGTATTAAATGGGGAGGTTGATGGTCCTGCATGTGACAGGGGGTTGGAGATTCATGATTCTTGAGGTCCCTTCCAACCCTGGTCATTCTGTGATTCATTCCGTGCCTGCTTACAGTGAAAAAAATGCAACATTTAAGCCAGCAACTGCTCTGCTGATTTCACTGCAGTGCTTTGGCAATGGAAAACTGAGATTAAGAGTCCGCAGATCACTTGCTTGCATTTAGCCAGATGTATGTATCTTGACTGTGGCCTTAGTATATACTCCAGCACAAAAGGAGAGGGAGTCTTCTACTCAGACAGGTCTCAAGAATAATGTTACATCATTTTCTAAGCAACAACCACAAGCTATAATCACACAAAAAAGCGCCAAAACATTCATGCATACTAAATCACATGGCGTTTTGTGATTCATTCACCTCCTCTACAGGTGAGCAGAAAAACAAGCTCAGTGCAGAGTGCAGAGGTCTAGTCTTTAGAAGTACTTTCTTAATAACAAATAAAAATAATAATGAGAATACAAATTAATGTGAGAACATCCCTGAGTCACACACTAAGTTCTACCTCAGTACATCATTCCACTTCAGTGAAAAACTCATCTCTTACTGATCTTTTCTTCACTGCTGCTGAACCGGTTTGCACAGGCAAGTAATATTTAAGAGTTTCAGACAGGTGGAAATTTAAGAGAAAAACAAAATCAAGCCAAGATACACTTTAGCTTTGGACAGAACATTCTTCTGTAATTTTCCTGTATACATTTAATTTTGAAAGCTTTATTTCACATTCCGCATAGTCTATCATTTGGCTGAAAATATTTAAATTTATCTGGGAAATTGCCCAGGAATGCGCCTTTAAGAATATCTCATAGAAGTTCCTGTGATGTCACATATCCACAGGTCTTACTGGTAGGTTTAAATGCATTGCACCTCCATAAAGAAGGATGACACCTTCAGCAAAAACTTCATAGTGATATTTTCCTGTTTTTCTAAGGTGCAACATTTTAGGAATCTACAGTAAGCTGATGGTCATTTTTATCATGCCACTTATGAAGGATCTTTGGATATCTTAAAATTACAAGTAAATAGGATTATGACAGCAAAAGAGACAATCATAGCACACTATTAGTCTGACCATTTAATTTCTGCCTACTGATAGAACAGACACATTAACAGTCTCTTCAGACATATTCTGTGATTATATGCTAATTTTCTCTTGAACACTAAGGTTATTTGGAAATCTAAACTCCTGAATGGTGTATTGCAGGCTTTTATCATCATAACAAATGTGGACTTTCCCAAAGTACATATTTTCATATCCTAATACCTATAGAGAGCCATCAACTGTGAATTTTTCTGTTGCTCACAAAGATCCGAGACAGTTCCAGTGGTAATATATAGAAAGACTTCATGAGATCCTGCTAATTGTTTTTTTTTCTCTCTTTTTTTTTTTTTTTTGTGTGTGTGTAAAATATGTTGAGAGTTCTCTTAAATTTGAAACATCATAGCTAATATTTTCTTAGTCATGAGAATGAGACTGTATGATAAGACTAGAATTAGAAAATATTAGGGCATAAAATATATAAATGCAAACATCTGATTTAAAACAGATGATACTTAGCATCCATATCTGAAAGAAGATTCTAGGAAAACTAACCAGCTCAGTGTCAGAAACGTAGTTAATCAAATTTGATGAATCAAAAGACAAATTACTTCTTTGATCAGATTTCAATGACAAACTAATGTCTGTAGAGAGAAAAACTAATATTTATTACAACTACTCTAGCATATTTCCCAAAGTATACCACATTTCTTGATTACTGTTCTAATTGGGTTCAAAAAGTCTTCTTAATTATTTCCATTCTTTTGCAGTACAGACAGTTGCTTTTGTTACAGAAACAATAGTGACCTTGTGAAATGTCACCCTTTTACTTCGAACTAATTTTTGATTATACACTAAATCATGTTGTCTCATTTTATTTAAGTGAATACTAAATCTTGACAGCCCTTCAGCACCAGTGAGAATTTGGAAAAGTGAGATGAATACTAGATGATGATCCATGTTTCAACAGAATTTTTCAGACAGAGTTTCAAAATCTCCACATTAAGATCTACAGTGCTGAACCTTGTATCTAATCTTTACATACGCCAATATTTTCAGCCCATTAATACGCTAGGCTGACCTACAAGTAGCCCAGAATAAGTAGGTGGAGATGAGAAAAAAAAAAACAACAAACCAAACTAAAACAACCAACCAACCAAACAGAAACAGAACAAGGAAAAAAAAGGTATCAAGAAAACAAAAAACGCTTAAGTTGCAACCTATAAATTTGAATGACAGTTGAAGCTGCTGCTTCTTTTTAAATTCATGCTATAGAAAGCATCTACTAAAATTGAATGTATGTTTTTTGATCCTTTGTATACCACAGAGCTCTATTTATGATGAGAGGTTGACAGACCTGACTGTAAATAGCAAATGGAGAATGGACAGCAGTAACTCAATGGAGACAGAAGACAATTTGAGCTAAACTGGGGAGATAGATATAGATTTGCTGCGTGGACCAATTTCTAGATAAGGAATTCTTTGGATCACTGCATTCGGAAAGTCAGAGCGCAATGTCCAGCTGGAGACCAGTGACAGGTGGTGTCCTTCAAAGGTCTGTACTGGGACCAGTACTGTTCAACATTTTTGTCAGTGACTTGGACAGTGGGACTGAATGCACTCTCATCAAGTTTATAGATGACACCAGGTTGAGTGACATCGTTGACATGCTGGAGGGAAGGGATGCCACCCAAAGGAACTTGGACAAGGTAGAGAGGTAGGCCCACGACAACCTCATGAGATTTAACAAGGCAACATGCAAGATGCTGCACCTGGGTCAAAGAAATCCCCAAAATACATCAGGCTGGCCGAAGAATGGATAGAGGGTAGCCCGGTAGAGGACTTGAAGGTTTTGGCTGACAAAAAACTGAACACAGCCCAGAAGGCCAACTGCAACAAAACAGGGGTGGTCACAAGGGAGTGGGAGGTGATTGTCCCCATCTGCTCTGCCCTTGTGAGGCCCCACACCTGCAGCACTGTGTCCAGGTCCTCAGCACAAGAAAGATGTGGAACTGTCAGAGAAGGTCCAGGGGAGGCAATGAGGATGATCAAAGTGCTGGAGTACCTCTTTTATGAAGAAAAGTTGAGGTAGCTGGGCTTGATCAGTCTGGAGAAAGCTCTATTTTCCAGGACAAACAGGTTTGATCTGTATCTTCTGTATCTGAATGCCTCCCCTTGTTCACTTTTAATGATGTCTGGACTGGTGCCATCTGTTTCTGAACCAAGACTTGCGTTCCATACCCAAAACAGGTTGAGGGGCCACTGCACTGTCCATCAATTCTTCAGACAGGCACTACTGTCCCATGCTCCACTCAAGCTATGGCAATGGGAAACACCTCACATAAACTTTTTGGAATGTTTTTTTATTGTCTCATACCAAACAAAGAAGCAGAGCAAGACTGGGAGCTGTTTCCAAGGCAGTGAGGAATCACTGTTCAATGCCAAGCTGATCTCAAGTGTTGGAGATTCAGAGTTGCTTCCAAGTCAGGACAGCAAGAGACAGTTTCACAGCTCACACCAGAGTTTGCACACAAAATAAACGGACCAGAGATGCCATCTGCTCACAATACCTTACTTGGTGAAATGAGCACTTGACTGATCATTTCAGAAGCCAGAAGCTAGAGCACAAGTTTGACCAAATATTTCTAAGTAAAAGGTAAGTTTTCAGCAATATATACCTGACTGTGAACTGAAAAACAGGCACAAACATACACATGCACTTATTCAGCTGAAATATGCTACATAAATCCTTTTGTATTATAGCCACATGTAACATCCTGGTTTCAAATAACACAGAAAGCAAAATGTATGCAAATTGGCATTTGCCTTAAGAACCAGCCTAAGCTCACGCACCAGCTGTGAATAACACAAAAAAAATTAATCTGAAACAAATGCTGGTTCTTTCAGAAGATTCTCTCATTATGATTCTGGGTAGCTACAAAATTATTTATTAATGAAAACAGATAAAGAACTTTTTTTTCTCCTGTGGAAGCCTGACATTCAAGAAACACAACAGAAAAGCAAAAGCTGAAATAAAACATGTCAGTAAGCTCAGGACAGAGAAAAAGGCTGGTTGTGAAAAGCCAACAAACAATATGTAGAGCATGTTGCAACATTTCAGATTTGCACTCACTGGAATGCCTAAGAAGTGAATTCATCAATAAAAGCCCTAGTATTTGCTTTTTGTCATTGATTTCAAGACCAGAACTATTCTCAACAGCCGGGCAGGTTTACACCAACTGCTAAAGTTTAACCTTGCAGATTGTAAAACACGTGGCTTGCTCTCCTACAATGTTTGCAGTAAAAAGTCTACCAAAACAACGTTATTTCCACTAAAAAACACTTCCTCAGCAGACAGCCATTAGCCCTGAATACTGGTAACAGCATTGGACTGACTTCAGGATATCTGAAAGCTTAGCTCAGCACTTCAAGCTTGGATACTTGTTTGCATCTCTAGAGACAAATTTTTCTTCAACTTGCATCATGTTGGCTTTAGCAAGGCAAATAAGGTACTGTGAAGAACAGAATATGACCCATGGCCTGCAAATCTGAGTGGAAAGTCTCTCAGCATGCCCTCTACTGTGACTTGAAGCACCCTCCTTTTATAGCCAAGCTTTTTTTTTTAGGTTTTTGCTTAAAATTAAAAGGGCAAATCTGATGAGTATTCTATTGTATCCTGTGGCTTCTGCAGGAGGAAAGACATAATTAATCCCAGGGTGCCATTCAGAAAGTGAGAGAATCTAGATGGCTTTTATGGCAGGGATGAGAGATCCACCTCTCCGTAATCTGCCCAAGGTTTATTTGATGGTCACCACCTTCCAGCAAGTCCCGACAAGTGTAGGCCGTTTAGATTTTTCTTGCAGCTCTTACCATGTTTGAGTCAGCACATAAGCTGTGTCATCTTAGAGAGTGACAGTTTGATTAACTCATGTAAGACAAGTAGACAGCAAGATCCATATGGCTGAAAGCAGAAGGACTGATGGTTGTAAAGTGCCATGTTACCTATTGCACTTTTGCTGGGCTTTGGAAGAAATAATGCCTAGCGAGGCTGTTGTGCTTGCTTCCAACTAACTCCGAAATACTCAGCAAAGTGTGCATTACCACACATATGAAGATTGATTTACAGAGGCAAACTGTGACAGGAGTCATCTAATGCCCAAGACAACATCAAAATCTTTGGCAAAGTGTGGTGCTTATGGCAAACTTCAGTGTCTCTGCCACCTTGTTTAGGTCATTGTCCAAGAACACATTATGTAGAATGACACAAACCATCATACTCTCAAGACTGCTGTAGAAATAAATGCAAATAACTTCCTCCTTGTCTGCACAGGATATGGCATTAGGATAGACATATGATTACCTCGTAGGTATATACCTAACAGAGCACAGTCAAGCCCAAGACAATAAAAATTCAAACAATACGGACCATTTTTTCTTCAAAACAGTAAAATGGATAGTGATTTCAGAAATGTGAAAATATTCTTTGCAGATGCTTCCAGAACTGCTTATTTTTTTTTTTTTTTAATATGTCGGCAAAACATGAATCCCAGGTGACAGTGACTAGGCAATCAGAAAGCTCTTTTTATCTTCCTAGAAACAACAAAGAGGTGAAATACATACCAGCTTAGTTAAAAAAAAAAAAAAAAAAAAAAAAATTAAAATTATATATATAACACTGAATATATACATCCGGTAGTGATCCTGGTTACACAATGTAATATTTAAGCTCATACTTCCTCACAAAGACAGAAAAGTCATATAACAAACATGAGTGACTGCTGCAAAGTCAAAGGATATGCTGCTGACACAGAAATTTCCTCTGTATATTACTTCTCTCCATGTGTCCTGTCTTATCAGTCAGCCAAAAAATGCTATGACTTATGGACTTGGAGGAAGAAGACAGACTCTATATGCTTTGTCTTGGTAAAAGTCTCTAAATTATACAGTGAAAGATAAATGGGAACAATTGTGAAAAGAGAGGATGCCCAGCTGACTCATACTGTGAAGTATCTTGCATTCAGTTCCCAGTGCAGCAGCATACTGTGGTGAGGAATGGCTCTGCAATGGCTCTCACCACACACTGCTGCTCTCAGGCAATGCAAACACAAACTCAATGATGCAAGCACAACCCACAGCTTGCAAAGCCCTCTTAACACTTAAGGCTCCAGCAGTGAATTTTGATACAGCTACCTGATACAGTTCTATTGTCTGCCAGGCTCCCAAGAACACAATTTACACTGACCTTATTCAAGAGTTTGATCACTTTGTTGCCCATGAAGGATGCACTCAGAGAATCAGAGAATGGTTTGGGTTGGAAGAGACCTTAATGATCATCTAGTTTCAACACTACCACAGACCTCAGATTTCCTTGAATACGTCAAGATATAGGTAAGAAACCTAGACAGCAAACTAAGCCATGTACTAAAATAATACATTTGCATTAAACAGTAGCTACAAGTTAGATAATCTCTTTGTGGATTCTCTTCTAATACCAGAACAAGGAAGTGCAGGAAATCTTTTCTTGCTGTGGTCTGTTTCGTCTCATCTCTGCAAACAAACCTGGCATACGTTCTTCAACAATCCCAACACGGTGCTGTCAAAACTCCGCCCAGCAAATGTTCCCCAGACTGTTAAGGACACAGGCCTCACTGCCTCAAAGGCTTCCTTGTTCAGGGTGGGCTTTTCCACTTTTCTTTTCCTAGGGCTCCTTGGCATGCTTTATGGGCACAAAGACATGGATTCTTGCCTTCTAACTTGGAGAGCTTAATGGATGCCTCTAGGGAAGTAGTGAAGGTGCACTGAGCTGCATTCTGGAGATACCCATCTCTCAATGACTGCAGTTCCAGGAATTCCTTTGGCAGATGTAACCAGCAGTGCTGCCTAGAAAAAGCAGGCTCCCAGAACGCTTGCTCCCTCCTGCTCCAGGAGCCTGTATGATGGTGCAGCACACTGGACAAGACAAGGGAGGCCAGTTGAAAGCTGACACTGGGGGAAAAAAGAGATCAGCTCCCCAAAACAGCTTCCTGTATGACTGCAAGGAGGTTTGTGCCAGCCTATGTGAGAAACAGTGAAAGTTTGGGAACCAGCAAGAGGCATGGATGAAACTCTTTCTTTCAGTGATAATGAAGTCCTCATCTCAGAAAAAAAACTCCCACCTTTCCCTCAGGTTTGAAATCAAGTGCCAGTGATTCCATACAGCATAAAAATGATGTGCAGGCAGGTAGCATGAAGTAAGAGGCTCAAGTAAATCCTGACTCAGTTTCTCATCATGACATAGAATCACAGAATCACGCTAAATTATGGAATCACAGGGGTTAGAAGCGTCCTCTGGAGATGATCTAGTCCAGCTCTCTACTACAGCAGGTTCCCTACAGTAGGCTGCACAGGAAAGTGTCCAGATAGGTTCTGAATACCTCCAGAGAAGGAGACTCCACAGCCTCTCTGAGCAGCCTGACATGTAATGTGAGTCTTGCAGCAGGAATGAAGATCAAAGACAAATTAGCTTCTAAATTCAGCACTTGTCGTACCTGGATTTATGAAGAGGAATTTCTATGATAAGAAGAAGCTGAAATTTTGGATAACATCTGTGCTGACAATATAACTGGCTCAAACAATTGTGAGATAGACACTCATTGATAAGGAGCAAACAAACAGTTTTAGGAAATAAGAATATACAAGCCTTCTATCTAGCTTTGCTTTAAGTTTGAAAAACTGAAGGTATTTTTTTTAACACTCATATTTTATATATTTTTTCTCTAACCTTTTTAGTTCTACTAGCAAGAAGAAGCAGAAATGAAAAATTATCATTAAAAAGATGAGTTTCAAAATATATTGTTCCAAAAAATAGTAACCAAGGAATTTATGAAACACCACTGTACAACTTGCAAGATTTCCATGTTCATTTCTGTATGGTTAAGTCTGAGTTCATCATCCAACTCAAATCACCACATGTGAAAGAAAAAGGATAAAAAATTACAGTTTTAAGTGGAAAACCAAGCTCAAAAACCTCCACAGTTTCTTTGACATTATCTTAGCATAAGAGAGAAAAGCTGTTGGAATATGGAAAGAATAGTGAGGGTGGGTACTCAATGTTTGCATGACAGAACAGAGACATAAGAAACCAGAAACGTCATGATAAACTGTACATCAATGGTAGGACTAACAACGCCATCTGTGAAGTCTTCCCTTACACAGCCCACTAGAAAATCTGGCATTCATTTTCATGCTGCTTTGCTATAATTCACTCATTTCAGGTGAATACTTCTGAGTTAGGTGCCTGCCTGTTATGGAAAGCAGCAGTCAAAACAGTTCAGCTTTTCAAAGCAGCTTAGAGAAAACAGTTCACTCATGCTACAGACACTGGTATTCTTCATTTCAAAAATAGCTTTTTGATTACAAACACGCCATTTTCTGCTGGACATCTGCCTTAACTCCATAATGCATCATACTGAACACAAATTTCTGCCTAAAGCTGCACTAGTTTCTTGCACGGGGCACATTTTTATTACACGATGTGCAGATTTACCTATCACTTTTGTTAAAATGACTGCTTATTTCATGCTGTATGTCAGTGTAGATCTCAGTCTTCTGGCAAATGTTCATGCTGTTACCTGAGCTGGAAACCAAAACCAGGAATCAACTCTTTCATGTACAGGCACATAACGTGGTGGCACATGTTGGAAATTCCTATGACAGTGGCAAAATGCTGATAGATTAATCTACACCTGGCCCAGAAAGTGTCTGCTACGTCTCAGCAAATGATAAATCAAACATGTTTTTTCAAGTTTTCTTCTTTTAGAAATCACTCAGCAAATATTTTGAGCTCAAATTGGGATCATTTTTCTCATAAAAGTGCCAAGCCCTTTTCAAACTGGTGTTAACTGAGAGCAGATTAAAGTATCAGTTGCTTCTGACATACGGGAACTTCAAAGTGCTTAAAGGAAGAGAGCAGTATTTCAAATGCTACCTTGCAGAGGATAAGCCACAGAGTCACTAGCCATTATCAGTGCAGAAAGCCTGGAACTGTTTTCAAGCAGCTGTTGTCACAATTGGCAGCATCAGAGTTGCTCTGCCCTTGCTGAGTGGCACTGTGTGGATCCTGCAGTGGAGCTGACCTCCAAGGCTGGAACCACTGAAGTGCACAAGGCAAGAGCCTATGTAGACATCATGGACACAGGTATAAGATAGAACCTTCCACCCAGGCCTAAATACCCACATCTTTGGAGGAAGGCAAAATAGTCAGTGCTTGCTCTGTTTCTTTGCAATTCACTGCATATTTGGTAGACAATTATTTAAGATGCAGGAGATAGGTTACAAAGTTGAAAGAATTTTAGATCTTTCTTGGCAAAGCTGTTACTGTTTGGAAAAGAAGCCTGCAAGCAAGATAGACATGATTATCAAAAAACTGTATTTTAAAATAATTTTTCTGCTACAAATTAAATAACACTTAACTCAGTTTTGCCACCCCAGGTCAATAAGTGACATACTCAAAATTCCCAAGTCTTGCTATGTAACACAAATATGATACAAGTTTCCTCTTCTAACTTTTAATCAAAGGACACTTGGTGAGCTCAAGCCAGATCACAGCTCTGAGCCAGTAATTGCTATTCTAGGTATGTTGCTCCAAAAGTAATGCCTCACTGTGCTGACATCCACAGTTTGGTCTCCATAAATGTTCAGCTAGCATTGATGAATGTCAGTGAGTGCCACTTTTTCCACATGGAGGAATTTGATGATGTACCTCTGCTACACGCACACTTCCATATCAGACGCTGTTCTGTCAGACTGCCCCTCTGCTGCCATCAGTCACGTGGCTACAACATGCAATGAAATATTGGTGGGAATGTTGATCCCCTACTGCCTTTCCACTGACATTTGCCTCTAACAACATGGGCCAGCATAATAAAATAGGAGGCACTACTTTTGGAACAGCCTTTGTATTTTAACGCTGCAAGGAAACCTGAGTTATCTGTTTTATATATATATACGAAAAGTTAGAAAGAAGAGCATAGCAAGAATAGCATTAAATTTATAGTTTAGAAAGCTGCAAAGTTCTGCCCTTTTCCTTGAACATAACCCTAGGCCTTCTGACTATAAATGACATCCTCTCAGGCTCACCTGCACTACGCTATGTAAACACCACTTTGGGAGCATTGCCAAGCATGGGATAGTCTAAATCACATCAACTGTTTCTTTTTGAAGAGAAGGGCTGAATGCCATAGGGGGAGATACACCAAACTGGTAAAGTTTAGGCAACTTAATTATGTACTCATCTACTACCAAGAGAACAGATACACATAATCTTGCACACAGAACTCTATTTATTTCTCAGTTACCAAAAGATATACATCATTTATGATGGCTTTTAGCTTGCTTCCCAGGTGTAGCTGAGAAAGGCAACAGTGCCTTGAAGAACTGAAAGGACAGAATATTCTTGAACTTATGCCATGTACTTTGCTGCTGAGATCGTAGCCTGGGACAGGCAGAAAAAGATTTATTTGTTGAGAGACCTCCTGCTGCGACCTGCATGTTACAGTCTTTTTTTCCTCCCTTGTAAATTTCATGGAGCAGTTCATGCAGCATTAACTCTCTGTGTGACTTCTACACCACGCAAAAGTATGACAGATAGTGCATACACTGTTGGAATGAGTCACTAAAAGCACGATCGGTTTGCAAGCAGAATGGCAGTGATCAGCAAACGGCAATGGTGACCCTTGTACATCTGTAAGCTATGAGAAGAGCCAAAGGCACCTCTCATTTCAAACCCTGAGAAATCAAATACATGGTATCCTGCAGCCAGTGTGATGAGTAGAATAATCGATTCCAAGAGCATAATCAACTTTCATACACAGCAATGCAATCACAGCACACTTAGTGCTAGATGCCTAGGAAAGAAAAAGTCAAACAAGAAGAAGATAAAAAAAAAAGAAAAAAGGTACTGTTAGGATTTTAAAGTGTAGTTTGCAAAAAGAGAATGCAAGTTTTGGCAAGAGCAGAGAACAAATTCCCTTTCGTGTTTCATCAGAGCACTTGAAGATCACAGATTTTATTACTGAAACTAGTGACAGAAGTCCTTCTGCATCCGGTATTTCCTTCTTTTTTTGCCCTTTCATGTCCCCTCTTTCCCTTTCTTTGCTACCACTGATGAGTTAGTTTCCTGCCTACATTTCTCCTTTCCGAAGGCGCCTTCCCTCTGCACGTATTTTTTTTCCTTCTCCCTTTGTCGTCCCACCCTTCTTTGTGGCAGTTCCAAGTTGTGCTGTTCTGAGCTGCTTTGCTCCTGTGGGGTGAAGGCAGGATGCGAAACAGGGTACTGAGCAGTGCAGAGGCAGCTCCAAACACAGCACAGTGACATGACTTTATTTTCTGTTTGAGACACAAGGTCCCAGCTAACCTTTGTGTGATAAGAGGAGAGAAACTGTTTCCTATAGTTCAATAAATAACTAAATAAATATAACTAAATAAATACATAAAAATAAAATGATTTGCTATGGGATCTACAGAGGCATCCTGAAGTAGAATAAATTAGGGCTCACCTGACGATTGTACTGCCTGTTCCATAGGGAACACTGAGCTTTTGCTATTGACACAACAGAATCTGATCACCTAACATGTCAGAAAGAACATTCTAGTAAATATTTATGTGAATTCTGCTGAAGTCCAAAAGGGCTTGTAAGAATTACAGCTTCATTATTGACCTTGAGCACTACCGAAGCATGTTATGAGACTGCAACAGTAACATATCAAACACACTCTACGAGTCTTACCAATGACAAGTATTAAGTCCCAAAACTACAACAGAGCTCCCATCAAACTGCTGCCATGACTGCTTGTCATCTTTTCTAAAAGCTTTGTATAATGCATTAGCCATCTGTTACAGTTTATAAATGGATTTACTTTTTGTCACAGGCATCCTGCTGAGAAACCTTTTGTTGACACAGACAATGGCAATTTTTTCTATGAAAATCATGTTTTAAGTTCACATCAAAGATATACTGAATAGACAGTAACATTTCAACAGCTTTTTAGAAAACTGGGATATGAATTAAAAATGTCAAAATCACAGAGTCTCCGAAGCAAAAAAATTTAAGTCCTATCACTTGCACTGAAAAGATACAACTTCATTATGAAACTAACAGAGGGTGGGACTGGCTCTACCACACTTACTCATGCTGGACAGGGTGTACCTAGCTAAGGCACCCATGGGATCTCTTTGCAATATGTAGTACTGGCCCTTTCAGATTAAACTGAGAAAAGAAAAGAAATAAAACATTCCTTTTCTACTGTCTTAAAATGCTGATTTGCTGCATCTCATGGTGTACTTCTTGTACAGTTCCTAGATGAATCTCAGTCAAGATTCCTGTTTTCTTTCTGCAGCTCTAGTGCCCAGTAAAAAAAGGATGTATGTATAGAGGAAGAAAATATGTAATAAATATGAGCCAACCTGACTGAATGCCAGCTCCAGCAATACTGCTGGGTGGGAAAGGCCTATTTGCTGGCACTCAATAGCTGGTTTGGTCACGCACTTTGCCAGTGAGATCTGCATCTATCCAGTACGAAGCAGCAGGCCTCCTTTGGAGGAAAGCAGGCTGCAGAGCTTATATGGAGCTTTTCTTTGCTATAGTGAACCTTTGTGTCTCAGCATTACAAACCTAGCCTTATTTGCTTTTATCTTTTTGTCCTTACCAAGGGATCACATTCAGAGGATCTGAGCAGTTCTACTTATGCCATTCAGAGAATATTCCTCTTTTCTTTCCTTGCTTCAGTTTCTTTCTCTTCCATTCAGTCTAAACCAGTCTGACAGAGTTCCTTGGAGACTGCATTTACATCACCCCTGGGCCCTGCACCGCAGCATGTCCCTGGATGAAAGGCTGCAAGTCTCTTGGCATCAGCTGGACATGAGCTCCGGACCTATCTTATCTACCCTGGTGTTATGCAATGTCAGGCCACCTTTAGGCAACATTTGCACAATGTTACCAGAACAGGCAGAGGCTCTGCAGAGAGCTGGATCCCATTCCACAGCAGGTCAGTAGTGCAGATAGGCATCTACTGGGCCACCGAGATAATTTCAGGTCTAGCATACACAACAGCACGAATTTAACAATTCAACCCTTGCCCATATCCCTTTTCCCCAGTTCAGCTCCTGTCCCCACTAAACCTGAACCTATTCCCTTCTCCAGGCAGTCTTGGCACCAGCATGGGTGTCAGTGAATGCGCACAAGTGGCAGGCTTCCTGCTCCCAGCTCCAGGCCTTGGCCCCCTGCCAGCCCACAGCAGCTGGCTGTAGCAGCTGAGAGAAACTTGGCTTCACCTCTGCAGCCCTGGGACAAAGTGTGCTCAGACATGCCTTGTGGGCAACATGAGCAGGTCTGTCAGTGCTCGGTGCTAGGAGAGCCTAAGCAAAGTGTGATGTCAGAGGCTTTGGAAATTTTAGTTCCCAAGTGCAAACACATTTCTACTTAGCACACACACACATAAAGTTGAGAATTCTCACAGGAGTATCAAAGTCTGAGCATGCTGTCACAGACACAGTGAAATACAACTCCCTGGTGAATCAGAACCAACTGAGAACATTTAAGCAGAAAGAGTTAGGGAAATTCAATCCACCGTTCTTATAGTCATTCTATCACTGGGAAGCTTGGAAATGTGGAGAAGCACACAACAGCGGCCCTCTGGTGCAACAAATCCTGCAGCCACTCCCTTGCTCTTTTGCATATACCTCTGAGAAGAAACAGGTGTGTCCATAAAAGCTCCTGTAGATAATGGAAAACAGACCCAATTATCTCCAGCTCTTACTTACATACTGCGTGCTCCCACCCTCCAACCAGCACAGCGACCCCCTCCACTCTGGGACTGCCTCCAGGTTGTCAGTGATATCTGTGTAAGTATAAAGCTCTCTAGATTGCACAATCCCACAAGAAAACACCAACTTAACAACAGTAGAATAAATTTGTGAAACATTTTACTGATTCTTCATTATTCATTTAGGATGACTGCTGGTAAGGCAATAGTTATGGGCAGTAATTTCAGCAGGGTACAAGGCAGATTCTGCAGCCATGTTTTGCAATGAGGTTAAAAATTAAAGCCTATATAGAAATATAAATATTAGACAGAAAATATCCTAAGGAATTTGATAACACTGAAAAAAAAAAAGAAATATCTGAAAGCATGTTTGGTGAAAGTACACATTACAAGTTATCAGATGAAGTTCCTTTCTGTTATAAAATTCCACTTAACAACAAAGCCACATTTTTCTCTGAACTGAGGTCATTTCACTGAGCTTCTGAGAAGTATTTTGGGCGGAAAAAAAACCAAAAAAACCTCATTAATCACCTTCTTGTGATCAAATGCTGATCAGTTTGTTTCAGCTAGTGTCTACAGACGAGCATTCTGACTTACCCAAAAGCTCCCTTGAGAAACAGTGCTGAAGAGAACTCTGCCAGCACAGTGAGGGCTGCTATGTTTTCCTATGGCATTATTTTGAAACCCTCGCAGAGGGTTCTGTGGATTTTCTAGGCCACAGCTGAGTTTTCCTTGCCCTGGTGAAGTCCTTCTCCTCTCTGTTGATTATGCAGAAAAACAATGGGGAAAGTAGGGCCCATATGGCAACAGTTACGATCTTCCCAAAGGAAAAGAGAACTGATGTGTTTCTGACAATGCTTGCCACTGCAAGTAGCAGAGCTGCCAACTTCATTCCTACATTCCTAACAACAAGAATTGTGTCAGTGGTTTTGGGGAAATGCAACGCTAGGTTTCCTGGAAGCATCCTTCCTGCACAGAGCATTTCAGAATGGGATAAGCAGAAGAACTGTGTCAGGAAGTGTGCTATGAAGAGAGAAACATTGCTGGAGCACAGTACTAACTTGCTAACAGGAAATACAGAAAGCTCTGCTACAGCACTGCTCTGGTAGGTAACCCTGAGAGGAGAAACTTCCACATTGTATGTAGGAGACAGTAAAACCAGACACATAAACAGAAAATAAGGCAATGCAGGATTTTTCATAACACTTCAGTACTGCTTGATGCTACTTATCCATACAATCACCTCTGTACTCACTTGGTCATGCTGTTGTGGCCCAGCCAAGTGTCTGCACTACCATGTTCACCCATGATCCACAAAAACTTTTAATCTCACTTTAAGATAGTAAAATTAAAATATTTTGGAGTAGAAATGCAATGAAAGCTTCAGCATTTCTAAATCCCAATCTATCAGGTAGATAAAAAATTCAAGTAGCAGTGTAGAGTAAGATCGACAGAAACTTTGCAATGTAGCATGAAATATTTATCAGTGGTATAAAATTATTTTTTAAAAAAAGGCTTTTGAGATTTAACACTATGATGCATTTGAAATTTATAGGATAAGAATGTTGAGACTCATGCTAGTATATTTAGGTGTTCAACAAGTTCAATTTACATTTAAACATATACCATTACTGTATTTTAATATAATTACAAGTGATAAAAATAATGCAGTAGCAGTATTGCTAAAAGCAGTGATAGAAAAAATATTTTTGTTTTATATCTGCCATTTTTTACATTCTTTGCTGGAGGCAGTTTTGCTGACTGTCCTGGTATTCAGTCAATTATTATCTTTCACAGTTGATATGGCCCCTTTACACAGCAATGTGATAACAAAACGAAAAAACAGAAAATGGAAATGTGCACATTACACTACTGAAAGGCTGATGGATTTGGGGAGACAAGGAAGAATATGTAAATGTTCTAAACAGATTTTTGATGATCAGTTTTAACTCCTTTGCAGTTCTGACACATGTGAATAATAGATGAAGACCTCTGCTGAAGAGAGACAGGGGTCATGTGCTTGATTTGCAGTCTTACCTAAAAATTAGTAACAGCTGTCCCCTTTGCCTTGCTATCTTCACAAAACAACTGTTGAACTCTCCTAACAACTCCCCACTTCAGCTTACATGTTTCTTTCCTATCTGGCACCATACCTTCTGCTATGATTTCCAAATGTCCTCTTGACACACGCTTGTGCACGTACTGTTGCATCTGCTACTAATTAGAGAGGGATATTTAGCCTGGTTTGAGAATGAGGCTT
The DNA here is from genome assembly GCF_905368555.1 of Meleagris gallopavo. Classification (NCBI taxonomy): domain Eukaryota; kingdom Metazoa; phylum Chordata; class Aves; order Galliformes; family Phasianidae; genus Meleagris; species Meleagris gallopavo. The sequence goes on along the minus strand of NC_139435.1, from coordinate 13,767,951 downwards.
TTCAGCAGGGAAAGGAAGGCTGCAAGTTAAAAAGACCTTCTCACTCCACTTCTATTAATTTGTATACACACTAAAACAGAGAGAAAAAAAACTCTGAGTCTTCTCCAGAATGAGAGCATATCTTTGCAAACGTATTCAGTTCTCTTTCCAAGACTCTGGAAAGTGATTTCTTTTGCTTTCCTTTGATCTCTGAGTCAGATTGGCTTTTTTCCACATACCTGTGCATAACAGATATTTTCTACCAAGTTGTTAAAACTGCCTAGGCTTGCATAGACTGAACAACAAATTCATGCTACCTAACACAGCCAAATACTGTAGTAGGTCACCATGGAACAAAAAAAGCAGATCAAGTTATCAACTTGCCAGTAAACGTGCACAACAAATGAGAAAACTTTATGCTAAATAAAAAAAACCTTGCAAACACTGTGGAGCAAATGAGTAGGATATTTAATTATAATGCACTAGGAACCACATAGAATAGTTGCTTAACTGCTAACTAAGCAGGCTGTGATTTTTCAGTTTAATGATATGGGGTACAGAAATTCAACTTTGTATGAAACAACAGAATTTGGAAATGTAGTGAGAATTTATGAGGCTTTTCAAAAGCAAGGTTTCATCATAGAAAATGACAGGACATTCAAAATCCCAAGATGACTTCCTCTTTGTTGCTGCAAAGGAACAGAAAATGGTAACATCTGACAACACCAAATTATTTTTTAAAAAAATGCAAACACATTTCTGTAGGTTTCGCCTAATACACCAGCACTATGCTGTTTTTCTATTTCCAGGCATTTTTAAAGCTTCCATAAGTTTGTTTTCTTTGTGTTGGTATTCTTATCTTTCTCCTTTATATTTCAGGTCTCTGTTAAGCATTTTTAATCTACTCCAACCACACTCTGCTGTCCAGTTTATTCTCAACTCCAACCTTAATACTAAAAATTATTTTATTTGCTCTCCCTATACTCATGTGCAAATAAAATTACTCAGGTGAACATGAACCTATAGTTTACATGTATGTACACACACTTGTTTCTGTTTCTATCTGGTGGCCAATGTTCATTTCTTCTTAATCTCCTTCCGTACACTAAAGCATGGGTGTGCAAGCTTTAGGTTTGCTTGGGCCTCAGTGAGTGAAGAGGAATTGTCTTGGGTTGATGTTTGGGTCATTGCTGAGTGATAGGCGTGTGTCTATAAGGCCGAGCTGTTGGCGGGGAAGAGCCATGAGGATGTGGGGTAGGAGGCAGGGCTAACTACTAGCTGTTCTGGGCTGCATGTAGTCCACTGTCCGCAGGACGGACGTGTCTGCACTAAAGTATGTGAAGTCTTATTCCAAAGAGTTTCACACAGTTCAAAATGAAGCTAAAAGATAGTTATTTAAAGAACAATGTATGAAATTCTGCTGATTCACTGCAGGTCTGTCACCATAATAACATTTGGAAAGAGGCTTCTTGAACACTTGGCAGCAAGACTAAGAAAATGATAGTTCCGCATCTCTAAACCCACCAAGAGCGTTTCCAACAATAAATCTTAAGGTCTCCCTGGAAGCTCTTACTAGTGTTCACAAAAGAAAACAAATCTGAAAAACATTATTTTAAACTCTAGTACTTCTGACAGCAAGAAACGGTCCCACTCATTAAGAAGGAAAGGCCATAATTGTGAGAACTCTAAGTCCTGTTAACATATGGAACAGTTTAACACATCCAGGATGAATGTCAATAAATCAACAATTAGTTATGACAGGCAGAGATTTAGCGCTCATTAATCTGACACAGAAACAAACATCTCAAATTTCCATGACAATACTGTACGTAGGTTCCAGTTGTGTTCATAAGATCCTATCAAGAGCCTGATGGACATAGGCAATGAATTGTTTTCAGAGTGGCATTTATCTACTTTTTAGAGAGTCATCTTGATAAAGATCCTGTTTGAAATATAAACAAGGCTGTCCAGCTTGCAGAAGCTGACATATCTGCTGCTGTGTACCAGATAAAAAGGTCAGATCACATTCAGCCTGCTGAGAAACTTAACAACACCTATACGTGAACCACATTTGCTTGTTTATGGAGCCAATCTAACTCAAAGCATAAATACATTTTAGAAGCATGGGAAAGGGTTTCTATTGAGTTCTGTAGATGATAGTGGTATGTATTGGGCTCACACACACAACTTTGGATCTTTATCAACTATAGGTATTATCTGCCTTGTCATGTTGTTTCATGAAAAAAAGTATCTAGTTGTTAGAAATCTTATTTATCTCCATAAAAGAAAAACCTAAAATGCATTTTGCCAGCACCTATTTTGCATGCATATTCACATAAAAGTATTGGTCTCTTTCATTCATTCTCTTCCAGAAAATTTCATACTCAGTTCACTTTAAAAAATTTTTCTTGTATTCCCATATCTTTATCTTTTGCATTTCCAGGTTTTGCTCAGTGGCCAGTCACTGCCATGGATCTGGCAGAAACGGCATCCTTCAGCACAGCCTCCCTCATCAATAAACAATTCTGGCAAATTTCCCCCAAAAGGGGTGAAATAAATCCAGGAAGAACCTTTAATTTCAAGTGTTGCTGGGTACAATGAGTTCTCAGCTCCTTATAGAAGAAATAACGGCCTAACAGCCACATTTAGTCCTATGAAATCTGAATGTTTTGACAGAGATTAATAAATTATCTTTATAGGGCTATAAACTCCAATACTGAACACTTCTGAAACTTTGCTCCCAGCAGTATTTAAATACTAATGGAACAAGAATCAGTAAACTCTGCATGTTTTTCATTCAGAAATTGGACATGCTGTTCCTGCTTTTGAATTTAATAAGAATTAGGTGATGTAATTTTAATTAACCCTTACCAAAAGAGTATTGCAACATGTGTGGACCTATCTATATACAACTCCCTCTATGGAAGGAAAAAAATTCAGGTGTCTGCATACGTACCTTTCACTACCCACGATCTCCACCCAACTGGCATCACAGAATCATGAAATAATTTAAACTAGAAGCCTTTCTGGCAGTTTAGATAACTTCAAAGAAGTTCGGCTTCAAAGCAAGGCGAGCTGCAAAGGCCAATGTCAAAGCTAACACAGGCTGCCAAGGCCCTTGTCCAGTCCATGGGGACTGACTCTAAAGACAGAGATTTTGCAGCATCTATAGCAAAACCTACCCCAGTGAAAAGGGAAAATCTTCTCCTTATATCCTAGTGGATGATTGTTTTGGCAGCTTGTGATAACTTACTCTGCCCTTTTATATCTACCTCCGAGAAGAAACTGGCTCCATTTGACACACAACACCCTTGCTGTACTAATGATTGTAGGAAACTGAAATCACGCACCCCTTCTTCAGGTTAAGCAAGCTCCATTTCTTTAGCTTCTTGCATGCCCAGTGTGCAACCCTGCATCCACTGGATTGTGGTCTGTCAACAGCTTTCTGCAGCAAAATCCCACACAGTACACAAGATACCACTGCTGAACAGACAGAAATAATCTCACCCCTTGACCTGCTTGCTATGCTCTTTAAACATGGTCCACCATGTGCTTAAGCCTTAATCTCATCCAACGCCATCCAGCTTTCTTCTCCACTTCCATGCAGCATTGAACAGTTTTTCAAAAGAGACCTCTGTGAAGGGGATATGTGATGGAGCACAGTTTTATAAACTCCGTGATGTTATGGGATGTACCATAACACTGCTTCTTTTGCATGCTGTTATATAAACACATCTCTCAGTTTCAGAAAAGCTGAAGTATTCTTGCAAATTATAAATGGTAGGTAAGTGAAACTGCCAAGATGTTACTCAACAGGAATTTTTAATCTCTGCAGACTCAGAGCTCATAAAATCTGAATAGTTATACAGGCCCTACAAAGAAAATCTCTACACTTCACGCTTTCAGAGAGATGAATAGCACTTGAAGTTAAAAAAAAACCCAACAGATATTTTCATCCATTCCTTTCCCAAAGATCAGTTTTGACTTGAATACTAAAATACACAGGAGTTTATTAATATTCCATCCTAATAATCAAAAAATCAAGTTTGTGTTTTGTATCACTGAATCATAATCTATCAGAGCACCTCAGTACTTAATAAATATCACCTTTATTACTACTGTAAGAAAATGTGCAAACCAGTAAAATAAGAAACCTGACCCTTTATTAGGATTTAAGTAACTAACTGCAAAACTTTGCTAAATGAAAAAAAGAATTGGAAAATAAACCAAACATAGGAAAGAGTATAAAACAAAGACTGAAAATTGATTTCAGTGACTGAATTTTTTCCACACAATTCAAAAAGGCAGACAAAGAACACTGATTTCACAAGTGAAAGCAGATTTAACAAACTTCACTATGTCCTTTATTATTTTTGTGGTCAAACTGTCCAGCTGCTGATTTTTGTGAGGAAAGTAAAAAAAAAAATAAAAAAAAAATTGCCAAACCCTCCAATTCTCTAATCACCCAAAATAACTAAGAATTAACAACACTAACAACATTAACAACATTAGATAACTATTGCTTAAATGTTTTAGGTCTGAAGCCTTTTCCCTCAGAACAGTTATTTTCAGTTCTCTAGCTACACCAGACAGCAGCAGGTTGTTGCCAAGAGCATGTGTTCTCGGACATAGCTGTGGGTCCTGGGGAGGGATAAAATCTCCTCAGCTGAAGAAATCTGACTGCAGAAGGCACTTCCAGGAGACTGCAAGTGCTGCCCATCCTTCTTCTGAAATATTCTTCTTTTTTTTTTTTTTTCCCTGCTGTTTTTCCCCTGTAATTGGAATGACACTTCATACCAAAAGCAGAAAAGAAGCCAAGAGCTCCCTGAACCTGACTAGCGACTTTATTATTTACAACAATTTCTGAGGATGCAGCACAACTAGAGGATGAAGAGGACATACCAATGCTGCAACTGCCTGGATTCTGCACTGTTTCCAATTCACCTGCTCAGTAACACAACGTACCCTCAGACACAGTGTCTTTGAACTCTTCCGTAAATTGGCAGAAAAAGGAAACCTCTGTGAAAAATCAAATGGACTTGAGATCCTTACTCCTGAACCACCTTTATCATAGAATGACAGAATGGTTTGAGTAGGAAAGGGTCTTAAGGACTATGTGGATCAACCAGGCTGCCCTGGGCTGCATCCAGCCTGGCCTTGAGCACCTTGAAAGATGTGGCATCCGTAGCTTTGCTGGGCAGCCTGATGCGCTTTAAATATTGGCTGTGTAGTATTTATCTCAATAACTTATTTTCTGTTACTCCAAAAGCAGTAACAGATGCAATAATTAGCATTAGAAGTAGAAATGTAAGTAGACTAGACCCAACCAACGTTAATTCTGTTATCATACACATAGTGGAAAACCATGAAATTAGCTATACCTGCAGGCTTCTTCCTTCTGGGTTTAGCTCTCCTGTCACCTGTCCTTTAACACTAGATGATACTGCACCCATCATCCCGCTGCCATCTGCATGAAAAGACTTAAAGCTTGTTCCAACCCCTTGCTGCAGTCAGAGCTGCCATCCTCCAGATCAGGCTGCCCTGGGCCCCACTCAATTGAATCTAATCTCCCTTCTGTTTAGTTTAAAACCATTCCCCTTTGTCCTATTACTACAAGACCATGTAAAAAGTTGGCCTCCCTCCTGTTTATAAGCTCCCTTCAAATTCTGGAAGACTGCAATGAGGTCTCCCCGGAGCCTTCTCTCCTCTAGAGTGAACATGCCCACTTTTTCACAGGAGGTGAGAATCTGAATTCAGTTTAGTGAAATGGCTGTGATCAAACCCTGTTCTAGAAGCATGTTAGAACTGTGGGAAGTTAAAGATGTCCTTTAATTTCCCACAGCATTTCATTTTTAAAGACAAAAGGATTTCTGTTTTCACAGTCTTCAACGATCAACATTTCAAGAACATCAACAATAATTTAAAATAAAAATTGAAATATCCAGATGGAAAAAAATTAGACCATTCCTGTAAGAAACCTCCCACAGCACAAAACTGAAACCCCCAGTATATATTTCTGCCTCTTCTCAAGAGATTTCATTTGGTCTATTTTACTGTGATTTATGAACAGCAAACTATTTTAAGCATTTAAATTGTGACATGATTCACACTGATGATAAAATCCACATTTGAACTTTGAACACCGTCTCCTTTTGTTTTTAATGGTTTAGAACTGTCCTAATGTATTTACACAGGTTAAGTATCCTAAAAAGCTGGAACACAGGAAACCTTTGGGCTAAGCACAGCATGAGGAAAATTCAGAGTAATGGTTAAAAAAAAAAAAAAAGACAACAAGAGAATAAAGAAATTTGAAACAAGTTTTGCAACCCTTTTAAATAGAAGAATTTTTTGTAGAAAACACAAATAAGTGTAACTTTCTCTAAGTTATTTAAATAGACTTTTTATTACAGATTTTCTTCATGTGTCAAATTTGGCAAAGAGATTTAATATGACACCTAGAATATTTTCGCATGTACTACACTGTATGTTTTGAAGTGCAAGCATTCTCCTAGGAAACTATCTTCTTCAGTAAGGTATTTTACAAAGTGAAAGAAAAATGCAGTCAATTAGAGACTCCCATTGTGCCCATGGCTCAACAATCACAACTCTAAAATGATAAACATCTGGATACTCACATATAATTTCATGGAATTTAAGCCAGCAATTTATCTAAGAGATCTATGAAAAGAAAAATGTTTTACATGGCCTATATAGCACTTACAAGATACTAAGTTAATGTCAAAAATACAAATAAACAGATAGACAAACTTTTTTTTTTTTCTTCTGAGGGATGAAACACATCAAAATATTCTTTTAAATTTGATATATTGATGTTTCATTTACAAAGATAATCTCTAAGATCATTAATGTCTTTGTAGCTTGAACTATCTTCCGCCTGCATTCAGGCAATTTGGCTTAGCTAATTCTTAATTTTATTTAAGAATAAAGGAGTAAAACTTTTATAAAATAGTTCTTACACTCACATTCTTTTAGTAATATCCTTTATCCGTTAGTAAATTACTCAGACCTGGAAAGCTAGGTAGTGCACATTAGTCAGACTCTTGAGATATTTAATTTGCTGTTTTCACTTTCAACATTAGTGGTTAATGTCATAACAACTGATAAAACACTTTAGTTTGATATAAGAACTGTCTGTTTAAGCTGTAATTTAAGGAAATACAAGAAAACAAACAGCAAAGCAATTAGAGGAATGTCACTTCTCCAATTCCCATTAATACTCCATCTGTCTATAGCGATCTCATCCTTGAAATTCTATGGCTATATCAGTGCATCCATCATAATTTAATTAGATCAATAATAGGTACAATCTTCATCATTTCAGATTAGAAAAGTTCCAAAAACAAAAAAAGAGAGGAATCAAGCTGATAAATGACAAAAGGCTTCACACTTAAAAGATCAGTAAGATCCATCCATGCTTACGTGACACAAGGAGCTCAGTCCTTGATTTACGATAGGCCATGCTGGTGCTAAAGGTGCTCACACACAACACAGAGATGTCAGACAGGAACAAGTGTTTGCTTGCTGTCCTAAACAGTGTTATAATTGACATTTATATTAATCTAGTCAGTATTTTTTACATGCAAGAATTTGGCAGATTAGGCTGTTTTGAAGACAAGAAGGAAGCCAAGCATTGTACTCTACTGCTGGTGCTTCTCTTGCCTGAGAAGACAGTGCCAAATTCACAATCCAAAGCAAATGTGCAGCTCAGCCAGTGACAGTGCAGCTTTTCCCATAACATTTCATCAATACGTTTTAACCTGTGTCACAGAGATTTTCTCTAAAAGGTCTGTAGTGCAGTTACACTTACAGAAGTTCTTTGTCTGCTCTGTTGACAAACAGAAACAATTATGCCTCTTGACCCTAACGATTTTTTGATGCAGCTTGTTAGCAAGCAGCCTGACTTCAACAGCACATCTAAAAGCTATGAAAAAGCAGGCAGCTTGAAAAAGGTCAAATGTAACACATTAAAGATTTAATACATGTACAAGCATCTTCTTCAGGCAGCTGCTGGTTAGTAGAAACCACATGCAGCAGCATCCCCTTCTCATATCCCAGCAGAGACTCTGTAGTCACTGCCTGCCACCGTGGTGCCTGTGTCACTTACAACTTCTCCACACTTTACTCATCTGAGTGGAAATATTCTAAATTTGGTGTTCGTCTCCACGTCTCTGTTCGTCTCTTCACTGAAAAAGTGTTTTAGAAAACTTCAGACAGGACAATGCAGCCTTTTCAGTGTATAAGTGAAGGGGGAAAATAGGTTCATTATTTGAAACAAAATGCTGTCTTCTTTGGAAAGCTCCATTTCCATTTTTATTTTTGGATCACATTATTCAGCAGGGGGAAAGGTTGGAGGGTCACTGTGTAACAGCTGAAGTTTGGAAAGGGAAAATTTCACACAACTGGTTGTGTCTATGCTCTGAGCACATCAGTGAATAGAAGAAACATCAAGTGGCACCCAGGGAATCCCTGCAACTTTAGCAACCCCACAAAGTGTTCCAGGTGTTGTTGATGTTGTCAAAATCTTTAAAATCAAAGTTTTTTTTATTCCAACTTGACCGCATTGGGCAAAATATATATATATATGCTGTGTACACAAAGATTGACGAACACGTATGAACATAAGCTCTATTCAGAAATAAGTGTGTGGGTGGCCATTTCATAGTTTCCCATGGTAACAATTAGTTATGGACTCACGTTGGTACAAATCCTTGCTTGTAGGAAGAAAAGTAGCGTTTCTCCAAGTACACAGATTTATGCAGAAATCAAGAATGTGCTGGGGGTAATGTCAGTGCTTTCTCTGCTAGCTAGTGCTATCTTCTACCTGCTGATAAACACACAGCTGCCTTCTCTTGCCTTGAACAAGGAGACAGCCTGCCTGCTTCAATGGTGTTGGCAGAATACATACATTTTTGTACCGTTTTCCTCTGCACAATAAATGCAGTGCTGTTGACAGGCAATACTGCATAACTTCAGCAGTTTCATCACCATAACATCTGATCAACTTGAACCAATTAAGGAATTTATTCTCAAAGTGTCTTCTTACTTTATAGTTGGGAAACTGATGTTAACTAGGATATATATATTAACTGATATATTCTCTTATCAACAAAAGAATTTCTGTGGTGCAGATAGATGTTGAAAGCTTGCTCAGACCAATGCCTCTCTTACAGAACTATTACTCTTCCTAGAGTTTCAGGATTTTGTCTGCTATTGGACAAACAAGTGTATCTGGAAGCTCATCTTTCTCTGTAAACGTGCTCCCGCTTCATCTGAAGGGCTGAGGTTTTTGTGGCTTATCTTTCAGACATAGCAGGTATGTCTGATAGAGACAACTCTGGTAATTGAAGCACATTTCCTCCAGAAAACAGCAACAAAAAAGGTTAATTTCAGATGAGCCACCTAACTAATAAAACAACAATGAAACAATAAATAGGCTTAATTAATAAAACAAATTTCACTCGCACTTTAGCACTGAACTAAATGCCATTAATAAATAAAAATGAGTGAAATACAGCTTTGGCAGCCTGCACAGTGTTCTGCAAGGATTTGATTAGGCCAGCTCTGTTCCTCCAACTGACACATATGTGCTGCAGACATCCCAAAAATGGAGTTACGTATTTTAATACTTATCTATGATCTAAGCTTTGTTCTGATTTAAAAGAAGGAGAAATTCTTCATGTGCATTTTTCCAAAATTCTCATCTTTCTATCCTACGTAATCAAAATCTATGCTAACACGGAGGAAATGCTGTGCGATTTCCCCACCCTTTTAAAAAGTCAGGGCAAGTTAACTATAGTAAAAGAGAAATATCTGCAGCTCTTACAAATGTTATCTGTTAGATGATTATAGTGGCTTTTCATAAATGTAATTGACTACACAACGGGATTTCTGTAGGCAACTAGAACAACAGAGCCTATCTCTGCTTAAATCTACAAGCAATATCCATGTAAGCTATTCTTTTTTTTTTTTTTTTTGGTTCTTGCTTCTTTTATTAAAGGAGGTTAAGAACCACATCCTAAGTCTAATACTCGTTTCTTAAAGGGATAGGTATGACTAGGAAAAACAATGTTTCTATAAAGTCATTATCTATACACAGGTATCTTAGGATTACTGGAGATTTTAATTATATTTCACACATTTTTGCAAGTTGCTGAGATGTACAACCCAAGGAAGAGGAAACTTTTTTCATGGTTCTAATTTGTGTTCCTTAAGGAATTTCCAAGGTACATAATGTAATTAAGTAGCAAGACATTAACTGTGGGTACTTCTCCAAGCAAAAACAACAACAAAAAAAACAAACAAAAAAAACAGAGCCTAAAGAAAAATTGAAATTTTGACTAAATAAACGGAAAGAAAAAAACGTTTAATTTCAACAGTAACAAGATCTCATAACTGTAAAACAGAGTTTAACAATAACTTACAATAAGCCTTCTGTTACAAAGTTGAAAAACACAGAACAAACATGAAAGATATAATCCCTACACAGTTTTTTCTGTAACTGGAACTTGAACTGCTCTTTAAGTTTACCATCATGATAAAACGATGCAGCCAGCTGTAAAGCTGCTGTTCTGTTAGAATAAGATAATAGGTCAGGTTGAGGCTTCTGTAAGGAAGATACAGTTATTTTGAGGTGGTCAGCATGTTTGGAAAGAATCCCTCACCTCCTGCAGAACACTAACTGGAAGCTGTCAAGCACTTATCTCAACAAAACATTCACAAGATTGCACCATGGGCAAATATGACCAGGAGGCCAAATTCTGTAAAGCGTGCTCCTCATGATAAAAAAACACATACTTCTTGACTGGTGGAGCAAACAAAGAGCAACTCAGAGAAAAACCTGCATCAAACAACTAGCAGTATACATGGACTGGCAACAGTAGATAGAAAAAGAGCAGCTAGATATTTGGGATAAGCACATTAAATTCCAGCAGTTTGATATTTGCTATCTGTCTTAATGTGAAGTCTCATTCTGGAAGGTTCTGCAATATTATTAAAGTATTTCTGTAGAAATATATATAACTCTACTTAATTAATTACCTTTCACAGAAACAGGAAGATGAACAGCTCCAGCTGTGAGAGCCAAAGAATCCCCCAGGACCCACATAATCACAGCATATCCCAAGTTGGAAGGGACTCAAAAGGATTACCAAGCCCAACGTCTGGCTCTGCACAGGACCACTCAAAAATCAAACCCTATGTCTAAGAATGCTGTCCAAACATTTACTGAATTCCATCAGCACAAGGCTGTGATCAATGCCCAGGGCAGCCTGTTCCATGCTCACTACTCTCTGATGAAGAACTTTTTCCTGCCCCCCTTCCACACTCCCCTGGCACAGCTCCATGCCATTCCCTCAGGCCCTGTCACTGTCTCAGAGAGCAGAACTCAGCGCTGCCCTCCACTCCCTGTGAGGAGCTGCAGCTGCCATCAGGCCTCCTCTCAGCTCTTCTGCTCTGGGCCCAACAAACTCAGGGACCTCAGCTGCTTGTGTCTTCCCCTCTAGACACTCCACCATCTTTGCAGCCCTCCTTTGGACACACTCTACTAGCTGTACGTCCATGTTGGTTGGGCCATCTGGCTGGTAGGGGACACTTCTGATTTGAGTTTACCTTGATGTCAGCCAAGATCACTTTCCACAGGGCTGCTCTCCATCCTCTCATCCTCTGATCTATACAAATATCCAGGCTTGCCACATCCCGAGAGCAAGATCTGGCACATGATTTTGCCGAACTTCATATGGTTCGTAATTGTCCAGCCCTCCAATTTGTCAGGATTTCTCTGCAAGGCCTCTCTAATCTCGAAAGACTCAACAGCTACTTCTAATTTAATCCTATCTACAAACTTCATTGTTATACCTCCAACCCTAATATTTAGATAATTTATGAAAACAGTGAAGAGAACTAGCCCTAAAATGTAGCCTTCAGAACCCCCTCTAGTGGCTGGCTGCAGCCCCATTTACCAATCATTGAGCACAACCCATTAGTCAAGTGTTCACCCATCACATTATGTTCTTGTCTACCTGCTTGTTGGACATTTTGCCCAGAAGGATAATGTGAATAGTGATATTAAAAGCTTTGCTCAAATCCAAAAAGATTACATCAACAGGCTTTCCTTAGTCAACTATATGAGTAAGCCGTATCATAAAAGGAGATAAAGTTTATTAAACAGGACTTTCCTCTTGTGAACCTGAGTTGGCAATGACCAATGACTGCATTTTCAGGTATTTTTCAATAAGAACTGAAAAGTCTGCTTTTCTATCTCTGCAAAGCGTGACATAATCCAGCCAAGACATCAATTTAATTTTGCAAGGCCCTAGATGTGTGCCATGGGCAACACAGGATAGTTGGGGCTTTTCTGATTAATGTCTACAGCATCATGTTGTGCAAATGCTAAGGATTCAGAAAAAAAAAGATAGTAAGATATTGACCTTGCATCGATTTCATCACTTGAGGATTGTACCAGATGTAAGCATTTTTTCTGTGAAGTGGCTTAATAGATCTTCAAAGCAAGAAGGGATGAGCTTTGAAGCCAAGTGGAGGCAGCCTTGGTTAAGAGGGTTATTTTTGCCTAAAACAGATAAGGCATTTACACTCGAAAATAATTACACTAGTTAGCAAGAACAACCAGCCACTACAAGCCCACTGAAGAATAAAACAGAGAATGAAACAGCTTGCTAGAAAATAATTTATGTGTCTATATATACACCAGCATATTTTTACTCTTCACCAGTGTCATATAATTTACTTTAATACATTAATCATATTTCCTTTACCTTATGAAATAAATTGAATGAAGTGGTGCAGAACAGTCAGATCAGTGACTTCCACCTCCAAACACCTTATCAAATCAATCCCAAAATATCAACACGTAGTCTATGACAGGTAGCTCTTGTGTGTTATATTCTGCCGGCAACCATTTTTGTTGCAGAAGTCCCTGAAAATGGACACTAAGAATGTGAAAAAAAAATATTTCCTTGCCAAGCCCTGAGCCACTAATAATTTCCATTCCCTTAATAACCATTTCTATATTCCAGAAAAACACTTCACTGCAAGCAAAGATCAACTCAGGATATATACACGTAGATTAAAACATATGGTTTGAATTAAATCTTCCACAACAGCAACTGTAGTTGTCATAAGTGTTTTTATTGAAATAGTTATGAGTATTAACTATTTGATCATTACCAGCAAATAATGGAGTGTTAGCATTTACAATTATTACCCACATTCACTTCCCTATGCTTGCAATTTCCTATTCAAAGTGAAACTGTTATGCTAGACTTTGTCTTGTGCTTCAGTTCTTTAGAGGAAAAAAAAAATATCGAAGAGTTTAATGATATTTTACTTTGTTAAGTGTTGTTTAAAATTTATAATTTAGTAAATGTCAACATAGTTTTTTCTGTTTCATTGTAGGCACAGGTGGCAAACAGTAAGTGCCTTTTAAAAGAAACATGATACACACAGGGTTTGCCAGCCAGGCAAGTTACTGTTGTGGTTATTTTGTCTTTACAAAGAAATAAACAGCATATATGGATTCAAATATGAACTCTTGATCCAAGTGAGTTCACACTTGCTTGTAAATTTCCTGTGTCAGCCTTGTCTCTAAAGCCAAGACCGCACATTGCTAGAGGAATAATAAACAAACAAAATCCCAAACCAAAGAAAGAATATATTTATTTCCTTTCAGTATGTTTCCCTGAATATATTCTGGATATGAGTTAGGGAAAGCCCACAAAGGACACACTTTCCAGGCTTGGTGGATCTTTTTGCCTTTCCTCTATCCAACTGCCCTCCATCATCACAGCAGTGCAGCACTGGAGAGTTTGCATGGAGATGAGAAGGAATCCAGGAGGCCCTGGATGCCTATTACATGCTCACACTCTTCTCTTTCACTCTCTTGACACCACTCAAGATTGCACAGAGTTCCGTCACATCTGAACATGGAACTTGCCAAGCAGAAAAGCTCTTCTCTATTTATTTTTTTTATGGACTGTATAAGGGAAATATCCTTAGACGTTTCTCCTGTGGGAATTGATCATTTACCAATTTACATATATTTTCAATTTTATTTCAATTTCCCTTGCTTAAAAAGTGTTTCCTTGAGCCTTTTTTAAAAATCGGTGTAAATTCTGCTACATGCCGTTTCTTTAGTTTCAAGGCTGATGTAAAAGATAAATTCCCAGTCATTATTTCCTACTGCATTCTTTGAAACTCCAAGGTAAGTCTCCTTGACCAACTTAATAAGACTGTAATACAGGAGTGAACAGAAATAATGGCTCTTCCTATGAAATATCAATACTATAAGCCTATCTTACAACCGTACGGTGTTCCTTACCATGGAATTACTTTGTAAAACATTTTTCATAATTTTTTAAAACACATATTGTGCTTCAAGAAAAAAAATGATTATCACTGCATAAGCAAGGATTCAAAATACCCAGCAGGGTGACAGTTTTCTCAAGCTCTGCTGCAAATTAATCACTGTTGTTACTGTTTAACAGATGCAGAACATTTCTGTAATGAGCAAGGAGAAAGTAAGGCAGAAACACTGTCCTGTTTAACATCAAAACTTCCTCCAGATTCAGAAGCTAAAGAGGCCCTGTTTATAGTCTGTGTTCTACCACGTGTAGCATCATTCTTAGGCTACTGTTATACAGTTAATTCTTAGCACTTCTCTAGTAACAGTGAAAGGAAATAACCTAGACCAGAATTTTTGGGGAACTTGCTGTGGAGGCCCAGTCAGCTACCAAGCTCCCAAGCATTATCCCTTTCCCCTTTCCGTCATCGCTGGAAGTGAGTGATCACTAATGTATCTGCACACTGCTATGGAGAATAACTAGGAAGATTAGAGGAACAGCTAACATCTGAAACAAACAAACTGTCAGCATTGTCACAGTCAATTTCATCAAGAATTCTGCTAGGTTGGACCAAACCATACTAAAAATGGCAGCTCTAGTTGCCAAAGTACCTAGCTACGCAGAAAGTGCTACTGCAGCCCTGAAAATTATCTGTTTCTGTTGAGGGTGGTTACCAGTACAAAGCTTTATGACAGACACTCTGTGCAACTCAAGGATGGCGCCCTGCGATTTCTGCTCTGAAATGCTTCTCCGTTGCTTCTGGTCCTTTGGAATGGTTGAAGAGAGCAATGATGTGCAAAGTAGTGCTGAAGTGTCAAACAACACTTTCTCATGTATAGTGGTACAAACCAGATCTGTTCTCTGATCGTTCTCCATTTTACTGTCATGCTTTTATTCTATTTCAGATCAGATCCTATTACTTTTAAAGACCATAGCATGGAAATAAAAGGTGCAACACTGCAGACAGTCTCTTGGTTCTGTAAGTCCCTCATACATTAAATTTGGCAGTGCAAATTACTGCACAATGATAACTGTACCATTGGATGAATTCCTGAAAAATATTTACTGTTTGTTTCCCATAGTCATTTCATAATACGCTATGAATGTGCAGTAACAGTTTATTTTTCCAGTTGCAGTTGATAATACTCAAATCATTTGTTCTCCATTTACCTCTGTACAGAATGATTCATTATAGCTCATGCAATACACTTTTTTAATACGAGTATTTATGTGCTTGGGCTACTTTTCCTTTTCTTGATGCAATGCCAGTTTATTAACTGAGGTTCATTTGGTTAGCGCATTACAAACATTTCATATAATTCATACAAAAAATACAATTACATTTGTAACACCAAAATGAAAGCTCAAGTAAAAGCTAATTAAGAATTTTCTCAATTATTATCTTCCTCACCGTAACAAATTGTTTTCTTACTGTCTCCATTATCTGAACTTCCTCCTTAAATACATGAACTCAGAAGCATATTATGGGCAAAAGCTGTTTCAAACTAGCCTCACTGATTCTCCCGAACTAAGTCACAAGTGATCACTCTGAGCAAGCAGTATTTGGTGCAGCTCATCTCTGGTAAAAGAAGGGCAGCCATGGTTCACAGGAGGACCAGAGTGTGCATTGGTGGCTTGGCTGCTTGGGAAAGAGAAGACATACACTGGTATTACAAGCCCTGAAGCAGACATATAGAATGACTGACTTTCCTTCTCGCTACACTTGCTACTAACTACAGATGTTCTAATTTTTGCAAATGACCCCACAAAAAACAGCAGAGGACAAGAAATTGATGATTTTTTATTTAAAAGAGAAGAAAATACAATGGCAGCTAAGAAGCAATGAAGAAAATCTACACAAGAGCAGAAATGTTACAGATATCTGAGATAACTAGTCAGGAAAATTGGCATGTACGTTATTTTGCAGGGTGTCTGTCTGAAGCTGATTGATCACAAAGTGGTCTTTTGGCGTATTTGTGAGTGAAGATAAGCAAGAGCTCAAAACTCTTCACTAAATGCTGGAGTCACAGATGTGGTTTAGAGGAAAGGACAAAAAGCACAAGTATTTTGCAATGTATATCAGATTTCAACTACTGGATATACTCAGTTACAAACCTAAGTATGGATTTTGATGGGCATAATTTAAGGCTACTATAACTGAAAATTTCAGGACTATGTTTTTCTTTTCTGTGTTCTCTTATAAAAGATAGTCTTGTCTACAATTCATTTCCAGAATGTACTTTCCACACTTACAAATCCCAAATCCCTTCTTGTTAATCATGTATGTTATTCACACAGAAGAAAGATAAGATGAAATCTTTTCTTCTCCATGTGAGAGTTAGATACTGTCACATTGGCCGAAATAAAATACTTATCTGTTATACAAACTGACTGAGAAGTAAGAGCAGTGAAAGCAACTCAGAAACACACCAATTCAAGGCCTTCCCTCAAAATTTTCAGACAGTTATCAAAGCCATGCCTAATCACAGAGGAAAGTGATGATGGAAATACTACTTAGTTCTCTGCCAAAATGAGTGTTCTTTCCAGCAGGAATAGCTTAGCAGTATCAGAGCAGTATAAATTATGTTTACCTGTGCCAAGCTTCCTGATCTCGGCTCCTACAATGGCTTCCTGATCTCGGCTCCTGGAATGGCTTCTGTGGCAATTTCTACTACATAATGAAGTACTTTTCCTGCTCAGAAATATTTCTGAAAATAAGGTGAGTATTCTAAATACTTTGCCCATTTAAAATCTGTTTCAAGACTTGTTATTTTTAAATATGAACTCTCAACAATTCTCCTGCTGTTCCTGTAGAAGAGGATTCACCAAGGTGACAGCAATGTTAAACTTTTTTTAACCACCAACTCTGCTCTGGTTTGTATTCCATAACTATTACTTATATAATATTACTTATTATAAAATATTACTTATATAATTATCAGTTAGAAGAATTAAGGAAGAGAAAACAAACGCAATGACTGCCAACTATATTATGATACTATTATTATCCTCTCCTACTCCAAACAAGATTAGAATAGTTACATATAGAAATTTATAACTTTTCCTGATCACCAAAAAAAAAAATCATTTAAAAAATAAATGTTCATGTATGACAAATGGTTTGTCACTTCATTGACTGCAATGTGAGTTTGCCTAAATCACAAAATGTGTTCAGCCAAAACCCCACAGAGTCACTGATATTTACTGAGAATTTCAAACCAGATAACGAAGTTCTTGCTATCTCCCAGGTCCAGGAACAAATAGAAAGTTCCCTTTCTCAGCCAAAAACATGCTTCAATTCAACTGCACCTTACTGCTTAGATTAAGAATTCCTCTGTGCATCACAAAAGTAAAATCAATGCCTTTAGACAACTTCAGTCTTCAACTTAGCTTCATGGTGACATTAAGAAGACATCAGTTATCCCTTCAATCCATTAAGAAGACTCCTCACCTTGGCTGGCAATAGAAGACCTACAGCATATGGCTGAGCAGCTACACAATTTCACAGTAGAATGTATGCAGAATTATATAGACCCATATAGAGAAGGCACTGGATCCACTGATCCTTGTAGGTCCTTTCCAACTAGGAATATTCTAAGGCAGACGTGAGCATGAGACTCTGTTCAAAATGCAGACACCCAGACACCTATATATATATTTCTATTTATTCAAGTTAGGCCAGAATCCAGTAGGCTAGACATCTGTAACTGTCTCAGACTGTCTGCTTTCCAGCATCTGCTTCAAAAGACACAGGTCTTCTGTAGGTTTTATAGGCTGTCTGCAAGTCTCATGCAGGTATTTTAGATACCTAGAGGTTCTCCATATGATTCATATATGTATGAGTGTCATCCTTAGGTATCCAACCTCCCATAGAATCAGTGCAGAGAGAATCAATACTGTCCCTAGAAAAAAGAACAGCTGATGGAATTGATTTAGTTGCCTGAAAGCATAAAGTTCAGGGGCACTGGAGATGCCTGGGCTTAAGCTTTTTATAAAGCTCAATAAGCTTCTGGGTATTCCAGGACAATACCCTGTCTCTGTGGGTCCCATACAGATGTCTGAGGTGCCCAGAGTGTCTTTAATGACAATAAAGCCTATGCATGGACTGTGGATTAGATCCCTAGTTCTATAATTGGTAGCTCTGACACCTAGAGCACACCTAAACTTAGTTCAGTTTGGACATGGAATACATACAAAGCACTCAAGCACAGTAGCAGGGCACAGTAAGAGGGCAGACAGTAGCATATCAGAAAGACATTTTCAGGGAAGTAAAGTCTGGATTTCAGTGTCTCAGAAGGGTAACTAACTGATCATGCTTCTGCAAAAAAAAAACAAACAAGGAAAATAGAGCATTTGAGCATAACAGTTTCACGCACTAACTGAAAAAAAAAAAAAAAAAGTGATGCAAAACATTAAACTCATTTCTGAAGTCAGTCTAGACAAAAGGCACAGTAAATTCAGGCTCGCAGTTCCTAAAATCATTGTTGAACAAAAACAGTTTACTCAAAAATATTTTCACAGTTCTATCAGAAAACACAAACATTTCATTAAATCTCCAGAGAATGAATTAGCATAGCTGTAATAGTGTAGAATAAACTTTGATTTAGTATAAAGAAATGATATAAGGCATTTCCTACTTCTTTCACTGAGAAGAAACTAGTTTTGGAACTATGAGCTTATGTATTGTTTTATTAACTGGGATTAATTCCAGGTTTGTCCTCTCTGTCCTTACGTGACCTGCTCCGATCAGTTGTAGAGAAGAAACAAACAGACAAAACTTATTTTACTTCCTAAACATTTTGTAACTTCTGCCTGTGGCAATTCGGCCCCTTTCGATGTCAGCTGTTATACTGAGCCAAAACACTTAAGTGTATGCTTAGATACATATTTGAAACACCATAGTTACATTAATCTCAAAGACAAATAGCTGGTGCATACTTGTATACAAACTTGTAGTTTTCCTTGAAGCAGGACTACTATTGCACAGAGGTCAGCAAAACATCCATGAATCACTCCTGTCTCTTGTTCACATGCCTTGTTACCCAAAAACAAAGCTCTGCAATTTTCAAAAGTATGTAATCCCACAGCTTCAAAACAACCTAAATTCTCAGGAATTGTAGTTCTGCTGACTTTACAAACATGTCTTCAGAGATGTGAAAATGGGCCTTTTGCTTTAATTACACACATTAAAAATTACCTTCTCACTATTGTGACCTTAACACTTTTTCTCTGCCTGTGCTGTGCCATTACTGTTGCACGCATCTCCAGAACACGGGCTGTGTGTGGCTCAGCGTCCAGCTGGCAGGAGACTGCAAATCTCCAAACTGCCCAACTCTGACCCACACTTGAAGCTCTGATGTAGCAGATGTATTTGGCCACATTTAGCATCTCCATCTCGGTGATGGTGGGCACCCTGTGACTCTGCTCTAGCCATAGCCTCCGTTTAAGCAGCTGGCAAGCCAGGCTCTTGGCAGAAGGAGAACATGAAAACTAAATCAATGGAAAGCCTCCAGCAGACATAGCAGAAAGCAAACATGTTACTAAAAGTCCAAGATCTGGTCCTGAATGCCATGCAGTTCTCCTGCCAACCGCTGGCCTCACAGCAGTTTTCCTGCCAGGAGGAAACACGTATGGGATTTAAGTGTGTGCCAAGGGTGGATCTGACCCCACTGCAAAATCCAGCTTGAAGCACAGGCACTTGTACAGCTGAATATAAGCTTTACTTTCAAGACACAAAAGTATGCAGTTCTTTCCTTCCATGTGTCAGTGTACACTGTGTCAGTAACGTGCTTTGGTATAAGATTTGCTAATATTATATCATGCTGCCATAAAAACAAACAATTTCTGAAGTGAACTTCTTCAGTAAATCTGTCACTGCAGATCCAACCAGTCTCAGTGGCAACATATCCAGTATGTAGTACATCAAAATAAGCTTATAGGAAGGTCTCAGCAAGTCTGTGCTGGGCAAAGCTTTGTGAGATTGTCAGGGTTCATCACCTAGAAATGAGCTGGGAGAGTGGCTGGAAGCTGTTTGCAGAAACAGGCACACCCATATGGAAAAAGAAAAAGAAAAAAAAGGATAAAGGAGAAGAGGAAAGGGGAAAAGGGGAAAAGGGGAAAGGGGGAAAAGGGGAAAGTGGAAAAGGGGGAAAAAGGGGAAAAGGGGGAAAAGGGGGAAAAGGGGGAAGGGGAGAAAGGGGGAAAAGGGGGAAGGGGAAAAAGGAGAAAAAGGGGGAAAAGGGGGAAGGGAAAAAAGGAGAAAAAGGGGGAAAAGGTGGAAAACAGGAAAAGGGGGAAAAGGAGAAAAAGGGGAAAAGGGGGAAAAGGGGGAAAAGGAGAAAAAGGGAAAAAAGGGGGGGGGAAGGGGAAAAAGGGGGAAGGGGGGGAAAAGGGGGAAAAGGGGGAAAAGGGGGAAAAGGAGAAAAAGGGGAAAAGGGGGAAAAGGGGGAAAAGGAGAAAAAGGGGAAAAAGGGGGGGGAAAGGGAAAAAGGGGAAAGGGGAGGAAAGGGGGAAAAGGGGGAAGGGGGGAAAAGGGGGAAGGGGGGAAAAGGAGGAAAAGGGGGAAAAGGGGGAAGGGGAAAGGGGAAAAGGGGAAAAGGGGGAAAAGAGGAAAAGGGGGAAAAGGGGGGGAAGACGGAAAAGGGGGAAAAGGGGAAAGGGAAAACTCTACTGGCAAAAAACCAACCTCATCTACATCATGCAAGAATGACACACGGGTGTTCTCCATGCTTTTATCTCCCATATTCCTGTTCAAGTTAAACTTCCTTGTCTGACTTTTTCAGCAAACCATCTGCCACACACTCAGCACAGAAGTGCTAGGACCTCAGGAGTAGCTTACTGTTAAAAATTTATTTTCAGGATGACAAAGTGCTGTCACTTCACACACAGTTTCATAGCATTACTGCAAATCAGGACACATGAAGTTAGCATGTATCCTAGATTTAAGCACAGGAACACAATTAAAATGTTTCTGATTCTGGAGGTAAGCTCACAGAAATTACTATTTAATCAAGTTACTATAGACAAAGCTGCCAGATAAAAGGTGACACTGTGGTTGAGTTTTATTCATAACGTGAAGGTATTTACCTAGGACATTTGAACCACACCTCACCTGGAAAGGATTTAAAAGCCCATGTGTGCTTTTATATATTGTGAGAGCAATCAATTGGTTCACTAAACTACATCCAAGCAGAGCCTATTTTTGCCCACTTAATGAAGGTACTGCAACATACAGAAACAGTGGAGAAAGGATCAAGTCAGGACACATTCATTTTTGTTCTACTGGCTGTACGACTTTCATTCTGAAAGACAGTGAATAGAAGCTGGTACATGTCTCATATTTCACTTAGAAATACCAACTTTCCACATTTTAGCAGAACTAAGGAGGAATTTGCAAATTTTATTTCACTTCACACACCTAACTAAAGGAGTGCTATGCAACAGGAAAAAAAAAAAAAAAAAAAGTATAGAGCTTTATTCAGCAAATTCCTATCATAAACTTCCTCTTTTAAAAAATCTGAAGACAGAAAAGGATACAGAATAAAGTAAATAAAGGCTTAACGTTGTTATAGACCAATCCTAATACAAAAACAAACACTTCATTAAACACACTTCCTTATACACTTCTTAAATAGGCACTCTCATTTCCATTGGGACATGCAGGTAGCAGAATGAAAGTACTGCTTTAAGAAGGAAATGAAAATAGAGAACAAAAGAGAAAACTTGATCCATTCATTGCCTTCAGCAGCCAGCTACATTTGGGATTCAAATTAAATTTGGTAGATGTTACAGAAAATGCCTTAACTAGCAGTAGAAAAGATATTTTTATAAATGATCTGATGCCTACTAAGACTGAGGACAAGAATCTGAGCCATAAACATGGAAGTTAATACAGACACTTGTTTTTTTCCAATCTGAGCTCTTATTGATAAATGATCTTTAAAGAAGAACTCTCTGAAAATTGATCAACTGAGTTCTAATTATATCTTATTGCAGTCTAATGTCCCCATTAACAATAAAGTAATACCCCTTATATTTCTCCAATAGTTCTGCAAATACAAGTAATTAGAAATGCTAAGTATGTTACTCCAAAATAATGCAAAACTATATCAGGGAGAAAAAAGATTATTACACATTTAACCAGTTATGATTATAGGCAACTATTACACAGCCCTTTCATTTCATATCATATTCCAAAAATAACACCAGAAGGACTAACAAAGCATGACTAGCAACTCTATCTTAATTTCCATTCGGTAACATTTAAGCGGGATTGGAACTAACGAGCAAAGAAAAAGGAAATAAACTGAGGGATATGAGAAATTTTCATTGAGTATTTTATCAGTCTGTTTACAGCTTGCTCTGGAAGCTGCTTCCACTCCACTTTTTCCAAATTACTCATCAAGCTGCCCTGACTTTCTCTGCTAGCACTGGATTCAGCAACAAGATAAGGAGGGGTACTCCACTAGTTCTGCAGCTCTGCAGTTTTGGGAGAAGCAGCAACACGTTTGTGTAAGATTAGTAATTATGGAAAACAGAGTGTTTTCCCCAAAGGCCAGAACAAGACAGTGCAGATTCAGTTCTGTATTTGTTTACAGGAGTAGTCATAATCGGTGCTAGCAGATCAGTCTGATTACAACAACAAAGTTCCCACTTTGTTAACAGGAAATTCTTGTCCCGAATGAGTAAAAAAAGATCAGTCCACAAAGGACAAACCAGGTTCAAGGCAGGCCTCTAGGTGATACAGAAATGGCTACAGAGCGTTGCTGGTTGCAAGAGGTCAAAGCATCAGAGAAAGCTCAGCTGGAAGGATTAATTTCCTGCCCTACATTAAATCCAAAAGATGGATGAGTTAAGGTGAATACGTTTGGGAAAGAGAATGACTGAGGAAAGTCAGAGGTGGATGTGAATCCAAGGCAATCTGTTGAATTGTGAACAGAGCTTCACCTGGATAAAAAGGTTTCTTCTAGCTACCCTCAGCCATCTGACTGTCTGAGTTTACACGTTCATTCCAAATCCGTTTCCTAACCTCTACTTAAAAATTTCTAAGTGTATTTCTTATGCAACTTGTTCATATTGGCCTCAGATCAAATACGCCCAGCCTTAAAGTACTTCTGTACTTTCAAATAGTTCTGCTTTTATCAGGGAAATATACTAAATATGCTTGTTAAGAAAAGAAAAAGTTTCAATTAAAAAATTAACACCACACAATTCTTACATAATTTCAGCACATGAACAAAGAAAACCTTAAGATCTAACATCATCATTGATTCAGACTGCTTGCATTCCACACATCTGGTGTTGTCTATGAACTTCTCTTTCATTTTCCAACCTGTTGTCTCCGTTTTACCCACCATCTTTACAATAAGACTGACATATTTTTTAGATTTTGCATCCAGGTAACACAATCAAGAGACTTGCACAGTCCTGGTACATAAAATACAAAATCAGTCTGTATTTGAAGTTCTACATACACAAAGGCACAGAATGATATCATAAAACTTACCATCACTTGCAGAAAGTGAGTCATTTGCACAGATCAGTGCCAAAGTAAACAGCAGATGCCGAAGATCCATACCTCTAATTCTGTATTAACAAAGAACAACAAGAATTTCTTTATTAACTAATACTATTATGGATACATGACACTTCAATTATTATCTATTTCCATTGAATTTCTGATTGAATCTAAACTAGAAGCATATTTAGTTTACAGCATATTTAGTAACAGTATCTTCTAATCTTGAATTAGGAGATAGATAGTAAAAGGTCTTATTAAAAGAAGATTTGCTCATGGGTCACTAGTTCATTTAATAAAGAAGAAAAAAAATCAGTATTGTCAATTTTTAGCTTGCTTCCAGGCTGCAACCAAAGAAACCACACTCCATACAGAGCAGCCTGAGGGGAACGGATCCCAACAACTAGCCTAGGTTAAACGTTAAAGTAGGAAAGAACAATCTCTCTCAGGGAACAAAGACTTCAAGCTCATGCTCTCCTGATCTGTTTGTCTTTGCAGGACATATATAATATTTCCTGAGTCTAGATCTGCATGAAGTGAAAAACCAGTTCTGAGGGGACAGAGAAATAGCACTTTTATATTTGTTCATAAAGTAGTACAACAAACTTTGATTATATGCTGAAGTATTTTCAGCAAGACATTCTCCTTTTCCATCTGACGTAACAGATCAGCAGAATAAATTGAACTATTGAGTCCACTATGGAGCAACGTTTTAACTGGGTGCTACTGAATAAAACAACTGGTGCTAGCAAACTTGGCTGTTAAAATAGTCCTACCAGAGTAAGCAAAGTTTGAATTTAATCAACTGTAAGACACAAGCATGCTGAGCATGGAAAACTATGTTCACACTGAACTTAAAACAAAATTTGCTTTACTTAATTTTCTCACCCCAAGAGAACAGATTACTCACACTGCAGGAAAAAAAAGCAATTATTACTAATGCCAGATTTCTCATTCATGCTGTTTAGAACAAAACTGGAAAATCAGAATGTATTTCTCACACCCTCATTAGCAAAACTACTCAATAATTCTCCAGTTTCAAGCCCAGCATGGGGAAAATTTATTCCAACTACACTGCAAAGCCTAACCTACAACTGCAAAGACAAACTGGAAGGTGTTTCCTTTTGTGCTGGGGATGCTACAGGAATGCCCAGCTGCAGTGCTCGTCCCTTTCCCACCAGGCACAGTTCTGTCCAAAGGGGCAGAAGTCTTAGAGCTTGGAGGGATGCAGGCTTGTGAGGTGTGAGAGCTGATGTGAGAGCCTGTGGAGCAAAACTGAGGAGTGGTGGAAGGCAATTGCTGCTGGAAAGCACAGGATTGGGTAAAAGTTTAGAGAGCAACTACAAACTAACTCTCCTACCTGCAGAGTTGGTACAGCATGAGGTTCATCCCAGCACAGCTACATTTTTATCTAGCTCTTCCAGTCCCCACTCTATCCATATTCATGACTAAAGGATTCTTGTTGTCTCTTATTAACAAATCTTCTACAGAAATGCTTCACTGCATTTGTCAGTTTCTCCCCTCTTAGAACATTTCCACTCTAACGAACAGTCCATCCCCACAGCCCTTCCACTTTCTCCCTGAAGCTTTGCTCCCTCTTTTGCAGATGTGTGCACAGCGTGACTTTATTTACAACTCTGCTCTTCTACTATAACAGCCAGACATCCCACACTGCCTTTATTTACACTCCCCTGTTCTTCTGTCTCCACCAACATCTACTAATTTTCCTAACACTCTTCTCCAAACTCTCCTACTTCTTCCTGCTTAACAACAGATACAAAAAAACCTACAACCCACATATAAAAAAACCTACAACCCAACCAACTCCAAACAAAATCATCAACACTGTTGGTCATTCAGACAACATCTGCAAGTAGAATTTTGGTTTCTGTAACCACATCATACCAAGGAACTCTGTGATGAGAAGGGGATTGGTTCCCATAGGCTTGTCTGTGCCCTGGAACTAGGAGCTATCTCAGCTTCCTCCAAGGAGAAGTGGTCTGACAGCTAGAGCACTAACCCAGGAGTCTGGACATATCCCAGAGGTCAGATATTATGTTAAACTTCACTAAGGTCTCACTGCTGCAGATAGACACAATCCCACTTCAATACTGCTCTTCGTCTTATGCTGGCATTCTTGTTTACGTAGCTGCATGTAGTGATATCATCAGGAAACTGCTTCAGCAAAAATGAATCCATAAATATTTTTAACAAAGAACTGTTATAAATTGTAATAGAAAAAGCAAACAGGTTTATTCTGAACATGTCCAGTACAGACAGGATCGAGCTCAAAAATAGTGACTGCTCTCATCTGAAAACATGGAAAGTCCTCTATGCTCCATACAGGCCCTGGAAAAAGGAAACTCCACTTCCTTGCCAGAGCCTGTGTGATAGGTCTCATGCCCAAGATCTTCCCCAGCCAAAAGGAGCATTGCAAGGGATGTGAAGCACTAGGGTCTGTATCCTCTCTGCACCCAGTATGTAAACAGAAAGCATTGCTGATAGGCAGTAAGTCTTCTACTTCAGAATTTCTGGAGGTCAAGGCACAGCTGTACCACCATGCCTACAGGATTATGGGAGAAAATCTGTTGCGAAGCAGCTGCCCCATCATGATACTGCCTTTGGTGGTACAGAACAAGATTTTGCAGAGAAGATTCCATTGAAGCACCATCTGCTACACCATTAGACAACTTTCTTGTTGAAAGTTCTCAGATATCTGTTTTGAAACAACCCGCTGTTGTTCCTCTAAAACACTTGTGCAAACTCACAAGAGCAGTATTGTTCAGAGGCTGCAACATTAACCTAGTGAGAGTCAGCTCTTCTCTTCTGATCAGCTCTAGGACAAACTCAACCTTTTATAATCTCCTAACATCAACCTCCCGAAAATTATGTCTGTACATGTATGGAAGACAAGTACCACAAATAAACTGCTTGTTACAGAGCAGATCAAGAAATTTCAGTGCCTGTAACACATGCTATTCTAAAGCATATATTCTAATAATCTGTATCTTACCTAACTCCTGCAGTTTGAAAGAACGAAGAGAGCTAAAACCAGAAAAATAATTACAACAGCTGACTGTCCTCAAGGCAGCTGAAATTTGACCACAGGAACATTTGGCTAGAGGTCAGCTAAGGCTAATTGCTGCAGTAGAGAAAGAGAGCCAGGAGTTATAAAAAGGACAGAAAAATTCCTGGCCCTTTTCTATAGCTGTGTTGGAGTAAGGTCAATCACAAGTGAATTTAAACACAACTCTGCAGTGGGATGTGAACACAGTCAGCACAGACTGGGGAAGCTAGACTAAGAAAATCCCCGAGAAAATAAATTGTTTAGTTAGAGCATACTGAATAGTTTATAATCTACTCTGGACAGATAACAATATCGATATTTGGAGCAAATCATAAGGAGTTCTACTTATATACAAAACTGTTCTTTGAAGTGGAATGTTTAGATAGCTCCTGAATCTGAAAGGACCTGAAGAGAAAAATATTACACTTCATTAAATTGTGCCTAAGAAGGAATTTCTGCTTTTGCCATCTCCGTTAACTCACTGTACTCCAAGCACTCCAAATATGAGATTTTTTTTCCTCTATAACCTCCTTCAGTTTCACTTGGCTTGCCGAACAACACATGTGCAACTATTCCAGAACCAAAGGTGGCTTCTCTGCTGCAAACCAAACAACATAACTGAATGAAGGACTAACCCGAGAAGATTTACATTTTTGTACGTTGCCATTTTGTATGTTACCATTTCATTAAATCTCAAACAGGCAAGCACGCAAGAGGTCACGGTGCCTGTGGACGCGAGAAGAAGCAAATGCAAATTCAGGCTCTCAAATTCTGTGCCACTCTAAAGCATATATATTCAAATACCAAATATATGTGCATACCCTTGCTGAATTTTTGGGAGGAAATACCTTTATACCTTATTTTTGGGAGTGCATACATTCCTTACAAGCTATCTCATGGCAAGATCAGCGACAGGAAAAGAAAATCCTCTTTCCCTGCTTATATTACAAAATTCATCCAGGTTTCGCTCAATACGCATAGCTGAAATCACATTGCCTGCTCACTCTCACTTCACTAAATGCCAACAGTACAGAGTCATCCGCAGATGAAATGAATTAAAGACTTTCAAAGCAATACAATCTAAAGCTGCCACAGACCTAAAGACTTCTCTGCTTGCGTGCTGATATTACAGCTTGACTGAGTCACCATCAACGCCTGGATGATTGCCTGCTTTTATTGAGTCCTTGTCGGTGCCATATACTTGACTATCTTAAGAAACATAAATAATGGATTGCCTCAGTTGGGATGAATAGCACAACATTCACCTAGGGTCTGTGGTAATCCAGGATATGAAAAGAACAAGACATAATACCACAGAAATAGAAGTTATGCGTCGCAAATAAACAAATATCTCAAATAGGGCGCATTTCTCAAAACAAAACAAAACAAAACAACCCAACAAACTCAAAAAACAACAGACAGCACAGCTGGGAAAGAATGAAGGTCTGGCACAAGGCTGCAGTTATTACACATGGCTTGATGCAAATCTGGGTGTTATTAAGAAGTATATCTTCACAATAAACTGAAAGTATGGAATAGAGACAATTTTATGCTCTTAATTAGAGCTCTACGTTAGTTAAAGCATTTATAACAGATGTAAGTATTCCAGTTGGAAACAGAATCTATAAAAACAATTATTTTTTTTTAAATAAAAAACTATTCATTTTGGAATACAGAGTATACGAAAGCTCCATTTAAAGATAAAACTTGACAGTTTTCAACAAAATTTATTTTTTTTTATTTAATTTATTTATATCTCTACTGTAATAGACATCTTTAACACCTTGACCAGAATTGATTTCTTTTTCCCCTTGATAGCTGTGTCATATAATTACTCTTACTTAAACCGAACTTAGACTGGTAACAGATCAAATGGTTATAGATTCTTGCATATTATTTAATGAATCCAGACTTTGGACACTATGCTGAGCTTTTACTAAAAGCTCTTCTAGGTTAATTCAGCTGTAAGAATTGCAGAATACTACAAGAACATGGCACTATAATTCTCACCCTCTAAATGCCAGAATTTACATCTCGCAAATTAGCAAGTGTACTAGCAAGCACGTGGGCAACTATAGCCAATCAGGCTCCAGGACTCTTATTATAAAGAAATCAGCATCTCAGCTTTTCTAGGCAGAGATTGCTGCCACTCAAGTGATAATAAATAATTAAGTTTCTGCTGACCACAGGTAAATCCAGGTTTGGTTACAGTCAAGCAGTTTTCCTCAGTTTCTTGTAATCACCTTGAACTTAAGCTTGCCCTGCAGATCTCAGAGTACACTTGTCAGGAGGCAGGAAGTTCATTTTTAATTGTACATATACAAAGCTTTTCCCTTCCACGGAAGATATCTTCAAAAAGCTGCAAAACTCAGGTTAAAGACTCTTGTGTTTATCCTAGACTAATGGAATTACTTAACAGTTCATTAAGATGGGACAAATTAATTACATGGTTCAACTGAATGTTGCATTATTCATGTGCCGCTAATCAGACTAAAGACTACATAACAAAGCCTGTAAGACATTAAGGAACTTCTTGACTTAAATACTGAATTAAATGAAAGTTTGTAAGTGAAGAAGTACCAGAACAAATTTCTAGATGGCCATTTTTGACTCGAAGTGCTCACATATTCACATTGGTTATCTGCAGAAAGCAGCAGGAAAGCTTCCACATTTTACATGCTGCCAATTGCTTGGTCAACAAATAATGACTAACTAGTTTAATAGAGGCTATGTCTGCAAAAAGTGCATTTAAATCAGTGCAGCTTTGCGTGTCCTGAAATTCATACCAGTTTTAAGATACGATTTATACTGATTTCACTTACAGCCAAGTGATCAAGTAAATATCAAGTACAATTATCTTTCTAAGAAGTTCTCTTCTGCAACATGATACCAGCGTAGTTTCCTGGCTCTATTCCCCATAGATTTGGTGCTTTAGGTCCATGTAAGTCTGAATAGATAAACTGTGTGCATTTACCAAAAGTAGCTCACTGCTTTCAACAACTGCACACTTTAAAAGTGTTTACATAACCTCACAAAAAATCCTGAGCTCCATTCTTAATTGTCTAAGTAAACGCAAACTTGAGAGAGATCATATGACACTATTATGGGGAAAAAAAGTTATATTTTTACATGCAGCATTGTAAAAGTACATCTTCATAAGGCAGCAAATAACACACTGAAGACTGCTATCCAAAGATTTAAAAAGTCAGTTAACTTCTTCCTCTACTTTCATTGGTAAGATCTGGTAATTAGAATATCCAAATACAGAGTTTGAAGAAAGCTTCGATAAAGTATCTCACATTAAAAGAAGTTGATTATATCCATCACAAGTAGTCTAAAAACACACCAGCATTTTTATTTACCATCCAAACAAGATGTCTAGAGCCTCTGTGCTTAAATTAAACACATTCTTGTGATGCAGCTATCAACATCTTTTATGCCAATAGCCATTGGACATAAGCTGCTAAGCTGCTCTTTTTCCAAGGCTAATATGTCCAGCATTTCCAAACAGAAAAAGAGAAAACAGCTCATTTCATTACTGGAATTAATTCAAATGTAATGTATTTACTGATTCTAGTACTTTATCTTCTATGGACTCAATACAACTTTTCTCCTAGATCACATTTTCAGTGATATCGCTGCCATTATTCGAGCCATCTCAATTAGTACTAGTCCTGAAAAAATTCTTCACAAAGAAGTGCTTTTCTTCTTTTTAATTTGTGTGCATGTGCTTACAGTCCCTAGACATAGCGACTTATTTAACAGTCACTAGTTCAGTGAAGATTAAAATCATGTAGTTAATCTTCTAAGTAGGCACCAAGGAAGTCTGTTTTGGAGTAAGAAAGATAGCAGCTGGTGATTGCAGATGTCAATCAAAACTGTATCTGAAACTGAAAGAGCTCACTGAGACCCATGCCCCTCTAACATTAATGAAAAATTTAAGACCATCCTGTCAAATAAACAATAAACGATAGAAATGAGATTACCAATTTTAATGCTAATTTTTCAAATCTAATTATAAAGAGATCTTTTAATGTTTTCTGACAGTGTTTTCCATACAATCTACAGTGGGCTCAGTGCCTTCATCCATCTTCACACAAAGAAAGGAAGCAGCTTGCCTACATTTACACCACTGCCCCGCAGTAGAGTAACAAGTAGAGAGCTGCTGTAGCTAGTGATTTATCTGCCTCAGTGTGTTAACAAGAACAGTGAATTTATTGCCAGCCATCTCAAAATATAGCTGTAGCGGATCAAAAAAAAACCTCAACAAGCCACAACACAGCTAATCATTTGCATTAAGAGATTAAGAATTGTAACCATTAGAAAGACTAACTCTTCTGAAACTCTCAAGTAATTAGCAAAACTTTCTTAATAAATATATAGCTCTATCTTGTAAACAGAAATAATATACAACAGTCTTTAGCTATAGTAACTACTAGAGTATAGCGGATGTAAATCTCTCCCCTCCGTGTTAAGGGATTAATACAGACGCAGTTCTGCAAGCACACTACATTCAGAAGAGCTCAGCATAAACCAGGTTGCCTGCATGTGGCAGTACATCTCTTTCCAAGAATGTGATAAATCCCTCCCTGCAGGAAGCCTATCATCAAGTGAAACTTTAGAGCAAATTCAACATTTTTTGTAATGAAAGCAGACAAATGCATTCACATTTCTCCATTCCTATCATTGCTACTTTACACAAGAGCACAAGGAAATGGATGCCTACAAATAAACTTGACAAGTAACCTGCCATAAGGGGCAGCTAAGAGTCTCATCCTTCATCTTTCCACTTCCACCAGAACTGTTGCTCATACTCTTGCCAATTTCAAGAAGGCTATTCAACAAAACACTATACCACGCTAGATCTCATAACTCACATTAGATGCACACACTATGCTAAAAATGAGTTGACTAAGGCTGAGAACATTGCACTGTAGCCACAGAAAAATTTGTACAACCTTACCAGGATCTTTTCTAGTATAAGACTACCATTAGCTCTTCTGGGCAGCCTTGCAGCCCCACTGCATCCCCTTCCATAATGAAGGAAGTGGCAATGCTACCTTCACAAAGCCTGTAAGCAGAAGCCCTAACAACTGGTCCTTTCAATTTTAATCAGTGTATCAGTAACCTTCCCACTCACTGCTTGGCCCTGCAGATTAAACTATAGCTTTCAGTTTCACTACCATGATCATGCTCAGAAACCGTCTATATGAATGAGAACAAAGAGCTACACAAAAGTCCCCTTTACCCTGAGCAAATTTTGTGTCACAAGTATCTCTGAAATGTACAAGGCTTCTTCCATTTCTAGAAAGACCTTGCCATGTAACTTCAAAGATGATTTTTTGTTTGTACAAAAGATCCTAATGATCACAGAATCATTGAGTGGCGCAGGCTGGAAGGGATCTTAAAGACAACTGAGCTCCAACACCCTGCTGTGGGCAGGGCTGTCACTCATCAAATTAGGCTGTCCATCGTCCCATCCAACCTGGCCTAGAAAACCTCCAGGGATGGAGCAATCACAGCTTCTCTGGGCAGCCTGTGCCAGTGCCTGACAACCTTCTCAGCAGCAGAATTTCTTCCTATCTAATCTAAATTTCCTCTCTTTTAGTTTAAAGCTGTTTCCCCTTGCCCTACAGTTATTAGACTGTGTAAATAATCACTCTAGTTCCTGTTTATAAGCTCTTCTCAAGTACTGGAAGGCCACAATGAGGCATCACCAGAGCCTTTGCTACTTCAAGCTCAACAAGTCCAACTCCTTCAGCCTTTCTTCATAGGAAAGATGCTCCAGGTCTCCGATAA
Organism: Meleagris gallopavo; assembly: GCF_905368555.1. Taxonomy (NCBI): domain Eukaryota; kingdom Metazoa; phylum Chordata; class Aves; order Galliformes; family Phasianidae; genus Meleagris; species Meleagris gallopavo. The sequence goes on along the minus strand of NC_139435.1, from coordinate 13,735,214 downwards.
TCTTCGTGGCCCTCCTCTGGACCCACTCCAACAGTTACACATCCTTCTTGTAGCACCTTCTACCATGATGATACATACCATCTCTTCCCAAAAATGTGTAGAACACAAAGCAATCACACTTGAATAGTGTGTAAACAGCATTCACAATGAAGACAGTGGGTCTGACTGTTCCTAAGTCCTACTATACACCGCAGTGCAACCTTAGATAAATCATTATCTCCGTAGTTCATTTTCCCAACACTACTTATACCACAGAATATCATAATAGACAGAGTCATCAGTTTTAAATTTCTGTGGTGTGTAAATTAGTCCTTATTTATAGTTCATTTATTGCATGCAAATATCTGCACTGCAATCAAACTTGATAACAGGTGACTGGACTCACATGCTAGAAAGAATAATGACTCAATAAAATTACTTGAAGATATTCTGTTGCTGCTTTCACAGATTATATAAGTGATCGCCTGCAAAGATTAGGGAGCTTATCAGTCATGTTCTCAGCTAGCTCTGAATATAAATTGATACACGGGGCTTTAACTACATGTAAAAAAAGCCCCATCCTCCTTCAAAAGTTTAGAGAATAAATCCAAATGTTAGCTGTTCTATGGGTTGCAGAGAACAATTAATGCAGAATTACAGTGGTCTATAAATTATTTTGTTGGTAAGAAAGGTCTGGTTTGGGCTGGCTTGTAATCACAAACAAGCAGGCTTTCCTCCAGTCTCAGATGCTCTCTATAGTACACAGAGAATTCACAAAAAAGCACAGACTGTAGGTCAGCCTGGTTTCTCCCAAATAGCTCAGACGGTAGGTATACAACAGTTGTGCCCTTACAGAATAGGAATGTCCTCAAAATGTAGCATTTACAAAACACTTACAGTTGTATTTTAATTTTTCTGTGTCTTTTTCTTTCCCGTCACATTAAAGGGTTTTATTAGATTTTAAGTCTTAATAATTAAAACATGTACAGAGCTCAGTACCTGTGATGCAGATAATTGTTCTAGATTTCACTATAGATAGTGCCAGGCATGCTTGTGCATATGCTTGAATAAGAAGGAAGAATCCGTAGAAGAATTTGAGATTTGAAATGCTGAAGTATTATACCACTGGTAAGTAGGAAGCTTGCATAATATAGTATGTGATTTTTTTTAGCAAACAGCTTATTTGAAACAACCTGAAAGATACTTTTTCCCCAAGAAGAATTTGTCCTGATGGAAAAAATACATTTACTTTACTGGTGTGACTGGAAGTCATGTGATATGTTAACAAGCAGCTGCTACTAGGAGCTGATGCATAAACTAATGGAGATGATGGTAGAACTTCAAAGAGAAGCATATGAAACTGAAGACAAGCTTACTTTAAGAATGGGATTCTTTAAGTAGTTTTTTGGTTTCTTTGATTTTTATGGCATGTAGTTAATAAAGCAGATCTTGCCCATGAAAATATGCTCTTCAGCTTGTGCCACCTCTATCTGGAAGAGAAGAAATCCATGAAACCTGCATGAATCCTTCCTTCCTCATTATGTCCTGCCTCCCACAGCCCAAGTAGAGAACGCTTCTTCCTGCTGCTATCAGTGAAGGGAGATATAGGGAGCTGCTGCTTTTTTAGGAGCAGCACTTGCTTCCCTTTGTTCCTTTTTCCTATTTCCTGGACTCTGCCAGTAATTCAAGCAGAAGAGCAAGTGTGTGCCTTCAAGAGGAAAAAAGATGAAAAGAGCGTGATGAGAGAGAATAGCTGCTTCCACTGCAAGATATGCAAAGAGTGTGGATGGGGTAAAAAGCCTGTTGCTCAGCTAACAGTGAGTCAAACGCAGCAAAGCCGGAATACCGAGATCAGCATTTCCAAAATTCAGATTTACATCTCACATACTTCTGCAAAGACCAAACCATACTGACATATTTTTGCTAGTCACACATAATAAACTCTAGAGTGGCACCTATAGAGTAAGACTTGATTTGTTGCTACGTACTTTTTGAAACATAAAACCACATATGTGAATCTAGACTTTCATAGATTTATCTGACTTTTTTCACTAGCTCAGTGTATTATATTTAGCCTGGAAAAACTGTTTTCCACAAATAATTCTCAAACAGTGAATTTATGAGTTGTCGTGTACCCAGAATTCTATCTTATGAGTAAGGAGCCAGAACAGAAGTGGCTACACCAAGGAGTACAGAGTATTTTACTAAAAAAAAGTAAATATTTTTTGTGGTATACTTTTATGCTTACATTCTTAGTTTCTTTTCTATTTTAGGCATGATAGTTAATAAAACTGCCTTCAGACTTTCGCCAGGACATAATACCTGTCTTTGCCAGACTTGTTCAAACTGAATCTTAACTTTGATTTCAAGTCTGCAGTACCATATGACTCAACAGCAGTAGAATTTAACTCTGTTTATTTAACAGTAAATTACATTGTTCTACTGATGACTATATCATTAACTGGTAAAAAGCAAACACTTCAAATTATATGATGAACTGATAAAACAAAGGCATGAAGAACGACTATAAAGCTAAAAAATAAGAGTGTTTTTCTTTTTTATAATTAAGTACATATTGGTCTACTAGTAACACTTTTGACTGAGGATCTGGATCTGATCCCAGTCACAAACAAGGGGACATGACACAAACGGTCATGTAGCTTAACATCACTAAACAAGTGGCCTGACCAGAAAAGTATTACAGCATTTTGGTATCAAACTGATGGATACATTCACTGTCAATACAGCATCTACACAGTGACATTTTCATTTTAGGCAATGTCTTCCCTGAAGTTAAAAGGCCAAAAGAGAGAAGCCCTGTATGCCTGTAAGTTTTTCCAGACTGTGGAATAACAGAGCCAATTTTATTTCCATACCCTTAGCTTTTCTCAGGCACTCATAGCACCATGAATGGTTTCCATATTCTGTGTGCTGTATGCAAAAAACTTAGCACAGCTTATTTAAAAGACAGAGAGGTGTGCTGACCTGGTATATGGTGAGTGTTAAAAGCTAAAGAAATGCCACTTACTGGAATATTTTACGGCAGTTATTTTACAAACATCTCTGCTACTCCTGGCACATATTAATTTTTTTTCCAGCATATTCAGCAGAACTACCAGCACTCTCAAAATCTAATTCAAGTTCTGCCTTGTGTTATCTTCCACTGGACTTTAAATGTCAGTGAAGAACAAATTACTCTTGCCATATCTATGGGGCACTTTCAATATCAATAACAAGGTATCTGTTTAATTTTTAAGGAAAGAATACAATACATTCATTTAGGATAAACAAAATCCTTATTCAGAGCAGAATACTTTGTTAATATCAATCTAGAAAGTGTGCAGAGGTACATTTCCCATCATGCATTGAGCATTACAAGTTTCAATTTCACTGATGAGCAAAGCTGTAAACTTGCCTCCATACAACTGAGTCAAGGGTTAGCAGAACCAGGACTATATCAAGAAGTAAATATAGAAGGGCTCAGCTTTTATTTAATCTGCATGAGAACAGTTATCACATTTCCAATTCTTAACCCAAAACTAGATTAACATAAATAGTATAAATTATGGGTATGTGATTTGCAAGTTACCTGGCCAGAATTATCTCCCTTCTTTTATCGTTGAAGTAATCACAGAATCACAAAATGGCTTACGTTGGAGCGGACCTTAAAAGATCATCAGTTCCAACCCTCCTGCCACAGGCAGGGCTGCCACCCACTAGATCAGGCTGCCCAGGAAAGGAGAAGCGCTCCAGCCCTCTAATCATCTTTGTGGCCCTTCTCTGGACCCACTCCAATAGCTCTTCAATTTTGCAGACCCCAGGTCTGGACATAGTACTCCATATGGGGCCTCATAAAAGCAGGGTAGAAAGGGATGATCACCTCCCTCTCTCTGCTGGCCACCCATCTTTGGATGCAGCTCAGGCTTTCTGGGCTGCAAGAGTATAGCAGTGGCTCAGTTTTTCATCCATCAGGATGCCCAAGTACATCTCTGCAGGATTCTCTCTCTGAGTTCTACCAGTCTGTACTTGTATGTAGGACTGCCTTGACCCAAGTGCAACACTTTACACTTGGCCCTGCTAAACCTCATTAGATTACTGTGTTCCCACTTCTTAAGCGTGTCCAGGTCCCTCCAGATGGTGTCCCTCCCTTCCATTGTTCCAACTGCACAACTCTGCTTCATGTCATCAGCAAACTTGCTGAGGGTACATTAAATCCCACAGTCTATGTGATTGATAAAGATGTTGAAGAGTAAGACAGACAGTCCTGGGGGTCTCACAAGCCTGTATTTCCCCAGGTCTTCCTTTCTTTTTTCTTTTCTTGAAAGGGGAGTGCTGTTTCCCATTTTTCCAGTTCCTGGGGACTTCACCTGACAGCTACAATTTTTCAAATATGATGGAGAGCGGCTTGGCAACCACATCAGCTTGTTCCTTCAGAAACCTGGGATGCATGCCATTTGGCCCCATAGACTTGTACACATTCAGCCTCATGAGGTGGTCTAAGACACACTTCACTTTACTGGGAGGGATTTTGCTCTCTGACCCTCACTTCAAAATTCAAGGACAGGACAGTCATGAGAAGCCAGACTGGCTATGAAGATTGAGGCACTGTTCCCTCTGTCAAAACGTTTTCTGTCAAGTTAGTCTAGACTAGTTAGTGAAAAATACCAAGCAAGAGAGCACCACAGAAATTTATACCTTAAAATCATAAAATCCTTAGAGTTACAAGGGACCTCTCAAGGCTATCTAGGCTAACTTCCCTGCAATGAACAAGGACACCACACCTAGATCAGGTCACCTAGGGCCTTATCCAGCCTCATCTTGAAAGTTTCCAAGGACAAGGCATCCACCCTATCACTAGGCAACCTGTTCCACCCTCACTGTAAAAGATAATTCTTTGTATGTAACCTATATCTGCCCTCTTTGAGTTTGAAGCCATTTTCCCTTATTCTATCACCACAGACCCTGCTCAAGAGTCTGTATCCTTCTTTCCTGTAGCTCCCCTTTAGATATTGAAAGGCCACTCTCAGACCTCCCCAGAGCATTCTCCTGTCTGGGCTGAACAGCCCCAGCTCTCTCAGTCTGTCCTCATAGGAGTGGTGTTCCATTCCACAGATCATTTTTGTGGACACGCTCCAACAGGTCTATGTAAGGACTCCACATCTGGATGCAGTACTCCAGGTAGGGCCTCACCAGTGCAGAGCAGAGGGGCAGGATCACCTCCTTTGATCTGCTGGCCATACTTCTTTTGATGCAGCCCAGAATGCAGTGGGCCTTCTGGGCTGTGACGGCACATTGCTGGCTCACGTCCAGCTTCTCATCCACTAAAGCCTCCAGGCCTTTTTCGACAGGGCGGTGCTCAATCCTTTCATCCCCCAGCTTGTATTGGTAATTGTATTGGTCGATGGTTGCCTCGACCCAGATGCAAGACCTTGCACTTCGATTTGTTAAACCTCATCAGATTCACCTGGGCCCGCTGCTCAAGCTTGTCTAAGTTCCTCTGGATGGCATCCCATCTCTCTGGTGTGTCAATCACACCCCACAGGTTGGTGTGATCTGCAAACTTGCTGAGGGTGCACTTGACTCCACTTGTCAATGTCACCAGCGAAGACATTAAAGAGTATCAACCCCAGTACCAACCCCTGGGGGACATCACTCATCACTGATCTCCATTTAGACATGGAGCCATTGACCACCACTCTCTGAACGTGGACCTGCAGCCAATTCTTTATCCACTGAACAGTCCACTCATCAAATGCATATCTTTCCAATTTAGAGAGGATTTGTGGGGTACTGTGTCAAAGGTCTTGCTGAATTTGAGACAGATGACATCAGTGGCTCTTCCCTTGTCCATTGATACAGTGATACCATCACAGAAGGCCACTAGGCTAGTTAAGCAGGATTCACCCTTGGTGAAGCCATGCTGGTTCTCCCTTATCAATTCTTGCCTTCCATCTGCCTTAGCATAGCTTTCAGGAGGATCTTTTCTATGAAATTCCCTGGCATGGAGGTGACACTGACAAGTTAGTAGTTCCTGGGCACATCTTTTATACCCTTTCAAAAAATGGGTGTGGTGTTGCCTTTTTTCAGGGACTTCACCTGACTGCTATAATTTCTCAAATATTATTGAGAGTGGTTTGGCAACTATGTCAGCCAGCTCCCTCCAGATTTAGGGAAAAATCTCATTGAGACCCATAGACTTGTGGATGTTTGGGTTCCTCAGGCAGCCACAAGCCTGATCTTTGTTTACAGTGAGAGGGATGCTGTTTCCTCAATCCCATCCTACCAAACCAAATGTTTGAGGGCTGTGTGGTGAGCAGTTATCAGGGAAGACAGAGGCATAAAAGTTGTTAAGTACTTCAGCCTTCTCTTTGTCTGTTATTACCAGCTTGTCTGTGTCACTCACTGAGGGGAGTATATCCTCCTTGGCTTTCCTTTTCTGGTTGAGGTACCTGTAGCCTTTCTTGTTCTTCTTATCAGCCCTAGCCAAGTTCAGTTCAGGCTGGGTTTTGGCTTTCTTGACCCCATCCCTACACAGTCTATCTAAGGAACACAGTCCATCTGCTTCCTTATATTCTCCCCACAATACCTGTCCCTGTTTCTTCTGCCTGTGCATTCTCTTCTTGCTCTTCAGTTTGACCAGCAATTACTGGTTCAGCCACACCAGTCTCTTCCTTTCCTTTCCTGACTTGCTACACCTGCAGATGGAGAGTCCTTGCACCCTGAAGAACGCCTTCTTAAAGATCTGCCAGATTTGCTCTGCACCCTTGCCCATGAGGACAGTTTCCCATGGTGTTTGGTTGAGTAAATCACTGAAGAGCTGGAATTTAGCCTTTCTAAAGTTTAGCTTCCTAATTTTACTCTTCACCTGTCTCATATCCCTCCAGAGCATGAACTGAAACACAGCATCATCATTACAGCTCAGGTAGTCTCCAATATTGACACAACCAATTAGTTCATTTAAGTTCGTGAGCAACAGATCCAGTATTACATTTTCCTCAGTGGGGCCATCAATTACTTGACTCAGGAAGTCATTACCTGGGAACCCACTATAACTTTTAATGCAGAGTCATACTCAAACGCAACAGGTTTGAACTGCCTTTTGGTAAGGCACATTTGCTATGTGAGTACCAGCATTTCCCAAGGATCAGACTGCTTTCGTCTTTTCTGGAAGTTAAAACTTACTAGCCTTCACTTACAAGCAGCAAACTAAAACACAACATAGTAAAACAAGGTGGCAAGACCACAGAGTGTACCAGTGGTGGTGCTCAGAAGCCGGTCCAGACTCTCTTTTCAAGTTGGGCACTTCAAAAGTGAAACATTTCTTTCACTGATGTTTGTAGAGGAATGGAGACCAGGCAGCTTAGCCAGAGCATGACTAGCTTACTCAGTGCAAAAAGCAAGAAAAAGAATTCACAGAAGCAGCTTTCTGCATGGCTGTATTGCCGTAATTCAGCTATAAGATGAGAGAAGTCATCCATAAATTCGTTTTTAAGGGTGTTTAACTTATTAGGAGAAAGTATGGTAGCCACAACAAAAAAGATTTTGGTTGACAGTAGGTTATGCACACTTTTTTTTTTTTTTTTTTTTTACAAGCAATTTTTCGCTCTTTTGACCTTTTTATTTTCTTAGTGGAATTGATATTTCCTTATAAAAGTCTCTTGAGTGTAGATTCATAGTATAGTGAATACATTCAGAGTTCAACCATTTGATTTCAGAAACGGACATAGAGTGTTCTACCTGTTATATCAGAATCTCTTTAATTTCTCTTTTATTTAATAATGTATTTGTGTACATTTATATATATGCAGTCAATTAAGCAAAATCATAACAATCATAAAATTGTTACTGTATATAGATAGCAGCTGTAAATCATTTACATAATCATTTAAAGCTAGATAACAGCTTTTCAGATCCACAACATAAGCAATCATACATCTGCAAATCTTGCATCACAGTGTATTTCTATGATGTGTTTTATTAAAATTTTACCCCTATAGTAAATTGATTAAGTCTGTGGAAATGCACTCCAGATATGAATCAGAATCACCATATTAGTTCATACTAGATGCCATTTAAGTGTCATCTAAACAGAGATTTTCTATCTACCTTATTCTAGAACAGATTTCCAAGTTCTCTCCCCTAGAATAATAAGGAATGTTTTCCCACTTGTTTTAATATTGTGCATTCAAAAAAATTAGGCAATTAATAGTTCAAATAACTCCATAAATGAAAAGTGTCCCATTGACACACAGTAAAATAGTTTTTCTCTGACAAGAAAAAAACAGCTTTCAAACACTTGTATCAATTATTAAGTCACTTGACACCAGCTTAGATCAGGATGGAATTGAATAGCCTTAATTCAAATACTTCTGTTTGTTTTTGTGTTGTTTTTTTTTTTTTTCCTGGGAGGAGGAAGAGTATAGCGTAGGAAACTAAGTTAAGGATTGTAGTCTCAATCAAAATTCCATATACTACATACTACCATTACGGTCTTCCGCAGGAATGAATTGCAGGATTTGTAAGGATTACATGCAGAGCACTACAGGGCTCTACTCATCATATCCTTAGATAACATCAATCATTAAGTAACTTGCAGGTAAGAAAAAAGTTAAAACACTACCTCAAATGTCAGCAGGGGATGGATGATGCTTCACACGTCCCTCAGTTCAACTGCAAAATGTGGCCTTCTCCAGCCATCCCAGCACCTACACAAAATCAGGGGGAAAAAAGACAACAGATGAGCTCTAGAACATAATGGTGGTGGAATGATGACAGAACAAAATCCTAGTGGAGTCCTGTCACTGTCCTTCTATGGGAAAGGCATCTTGGGAAAGGCCCCCAGCTGGGCAGCCTCTATAATGGACCAAGAGGTGCACCTGGGCTTCTCACTCAAAAACTAGCAGCTGCCTGCAATCCCTTTGTCACTGGGGGCTTGCCAAGCAGCAGTACTCAACACTAACTTTGACATTAAAATGTACCAACACAGATTTAAATGGCAAAGACAAGTCAGAAAGGCCTATCAACAATCATTATCAATGTGTCTACAGCATAAATAAGGCGTATTGGAAAGAAAAAGCAGAATTATCATGAAGAGGATATGGATGAGTATATCACATTCCTAATGTTTTAGACAGTAAACTATAGTATAGAAACTTATGAATAGCTAATTTTAAGAAAGCAACACTGTGTTTTTCATTTAAAGGACAGTATGAAGCATTCTAAGCATTTGCTTTGTCCAGAATTGCTAAACACATTACCACTGCCGCAGCATTTGGCAAAGCAGCAGCATCTAAAATGGTCTTGAACCATTTCTATATTTAAATAAAAATAATTATTAATTCAATATGAAGGTTTATTTCTTCCCAAGGAAGAAGTCATTAGTGACATAGTTTAATGGTAGACTTGGTAGTGTTAGGTTCATGGTTTGGACTTGATCATCTTAAGGGTAATTTTCAACTTACATGATTCTAAGTCAGCATTCTTTACTGTTTTGAAAAGTTGGCAATGGTGCCCACATTTATTGATTATTTCATAACAATTTGGTTGTTAGTGGGTGGAAACTCCTCAAGACCAGAGTTCACAGTGTCAGGCACTTTAAATACCCAGAAAAAGGAAGCAGCTTGTGAAAAAACCTTGAAATAAGTGCATGCATTCAGACTGTACACATGGGGCCACACTGCACTAGCCTTAATAAGTTAGTATGTCACATAAGAGTTTTCCTTGTCTGAGGGCTAGCTGTTCTTCAGAAAGAACAGCAGAAATTCTGATCCACGTTCACAGAATTTCCAACTTTTTAAGTATTTCTTTAAATGTATGTGTTTTAGATAATGAAGATTTGAATGCAAAATGAGACAGACTGAATGAAAATGTTGTATTAGTCAGATACTCTTTAGTGCAATTTGTAAAACGCTAAGTGACAACTCTGTAATTATGTTAAAAAAATGACAACAAATAACTACCAGATGGGAAAATCTTTGAATTGATCATAGAACAAGATTAAAGAAATATTTGGTAACATGAGAAGGAATCTTCCATTAAAAAAAAAAAATCAAGAATAATATGTAATAGCTATCAAAGTGAAAATAAGTCATGCTGTGTATCTTGCTGAAGTGAAATCTGCAATCATGGTTCTCCACATATACAGGCCGTGGAACAAGATAATTAGACATGATATGCCTTTACTTATTACCTCTTACACCTTTTGTAATAAGCACAACTAATACTGCACCTCACAGAAAGAGTCCACTCACATTTTATAAGGTCGAGGATCTTACTGTCCCATTTTAAATTCATCCCATAAGGAGTCTTAAAACCATTTGTAAATTTTGGAAAGATCTCTTAATCTCACTGAGAACAATTGATCCATGAGCCACAACCCTCATTTTCTATAATAAAGAACAGATCAGGCTGAACAAAACTGTAAAGACTAAGGCAGCTGTTGACTGAAGCGGGTTAGTTAGGAGTACTGACAAATTCCTGTTTCAAAACACTTGGTACAGTATTAGCAAGTGGAAATGATCTCCATGTGACAAAATCAGAACCTTACTACAAAGGCAAAGGCAAAGGCAAAATTCTTCCAGCAGCCTTTCCAAAATATTTTGAAATCTTGCTCAATAACAGAGAAGATCTTAGCTGCTTTATAGGCAACGAAAAGGACAAGCCCTAATATCTGCTTAACTAACTGTACTCTGAATATTTTGTTTCACTCTTGGTAGCTAGTGGAGATAGCACGGGGATTCCATGCAACAACACTGCTAATTTGCAATGTTGCAGTTTAGAACAACCCAAACAAGCGTGAAGACAATCACATGTGCACTAGATTCTTACTATCATGTGTGAAAAAGAGGTAGTATTGCACATAAGATAATGACCAGCCATGTTTTCAATGATTCTCAGAAAAAACTGCAACTTCAGCAAAAGGAAAACACGGATTAACAGGAAGAAACTGTAAAGGTAATGATTTTTTCATACTTTTTTTTCAGTAAAAGTTATTTATTCTAACCTATGTGGCAAACAAAAGGATTGGAATTGAGAGTCAAAATGGGACCCATCCAGGATTCCTTTGCCTCCTAACTGAAAACATGCAATTCTTTATTGGGATGTCAGGATCTGTGTCCATTCCATCTCCTCAGCACCTAACCTGAGAGAATAATAAGCCTGAGAATGTGAGATGGACACAAACATGTTAGAAGATTTTTCAGTCTTCAAAACAGTATTCAAACAATTCCATGTTTGTAAAACCAATCAGGGTTTTCAAATAGCATTCTGTGGTTGGTCTCAAGGCAGGCAGAATGAGGTGCTTCACTGGGTATGAAGGTAGGAAGGAACCTGTTGCCTACAGAGGGAGCTAACTCTTCAAGCTCTGGCTTGAAGGGAAAGCCTATGCAACGCATTGCCTCCCAGCAGGTTTCAGCCATACCAGAGAGGTAGACTCTTACTGTGTGTACAGCCAACTACTTCCCTTCATCAAATGAGCTGCTCCAATACAATGCTTCTCAGAGAGCACTAACTCTGCATTACGGCTTGGATGTCATCGGAATAAAGGGAAATGTTGTGGCCTCACTACCAGCTCAAGTTTTCCCATTTCACTTGTTAATTTTATAAAAGCTGTTTCATCCTCAGATTGAAGAGATAAGGTAACTACAGGTACAAATCAGCACATAAGTTCTATGTTCTGCTGTTGCCTTTCTTCACTTTAGAGTGTGTATACCTCAATATAAGAAATGGGAGGGACAATGCCCTAAGACTAGAGAGGCTAAGTGCTGTCACTTCATTTATATGTGCTTCCAACCACAAGGCAATGTGCCTGCTTTTTATAGTTACGTGTATATGCGCACATTTATACAGCCATGCTGACACTATATTACAGTATTTATTTCAATTGATCTTGAACAAAATAAGGCTACAACTTATGTAGACAATTTGACCCATGCACCAAATCTGAATCTAAAAACTAAGATGAATGGTCTAGGCTTATGGCTGAAAATGCACAGTTAGCATGACTCGAAAGCCCAGCATTAACTTGTGGTCACTTGCATTGTCCAGAGAACTTGCAAAGTATTCTCAGTCTGGTTTACATACTACACTCTTACATAAGCATGTAAACAAAAGTGTTCAAAATCAAAACCAGCTTCATGCTTAGATTCAGAATTACAGAATCACAGAAACACCAAGGTTGGAAAAGACCTACAAGATCATCCAGTCCAACCATCCATCTATCACCAATAGTTCTCACTAAACCGCATCCCTCAACACAACGTCCAAACGCTCCTTGAACACCTCCAAGGTTGGTGAATCCACCATCTCCCTGGGCAGCCCATTCCACTGCCTGACTACTCCTTCACAGAATTAAGAGGAGGCAAGTGTATATGTGTTTGATCTTTAGCTATAAAAAATACAACAGAATGCTTGTAATAAGCCACATGCATATATATGCCCATGGGATTTGAAGCAATGCACATGAAAGTGCTGAGGAAGCTGGTCAATGTCACTGCATGCAAGGCCACCCTCAATGACACCTGAAAGGTCAGGGCAGTGTGGAGAGGTCCCTGAGGATAGGATGCATATCACTCCAATTTCAAGAAAGGAAAGATGCAGAATATTGCGAATGAAGGACTAGCAATTATTACTTCTGATCCCTAGGGCTCTCATCTTGATCTCCTGAGAAGTAATGGAGAAAATAATCCTGGAAAATACTTTGAAATATACAAAGTACTAGAAGCAATTGTGAATAGTCATTATGAATTTATGAAGGAAAAATAAAATCTGACAGCCTTCTACAGTGAAATAATTCGTTTGCTGGATAAGGGGAAAACAGTGGATGTTATCTCGAGTTCAGCAAGATTTCCAACAACCTTCTTCTCTGAAATTTTCACTAACAAAACAAAGAAGTACTGCACAGGGAAGCAGATCACGAAATGATCTGAAAACTGGTTAGCATACCAGGATCAAACGTGTAATCAATGGGAAAAATTCAGCAGAAGGTCAGTCAGTGGTAGAGTCAATATTCAATACTGACCAAGAGTTAAGTCTTTGCTGCAAGACTTCCAAAGCAAATCAGAGAATCATAGAATGGCTTAGGTAAGAAGGGACCATGAAAATCATCTAGTTCCAACTCGCCTTGCCACTGGAAGTGTTGCCAGTCACTAGATCAGACTGCCCAAGCACTCATCCAACCTGGTCTTGAATGCTTCCAGAGATTGAGTACCCACAATCACTCTGGACAACTTGTTCCAGTACCTCATCATTCTCTGAGTAAAAGATTTCTTCAGAACGTCTAACCTAAATCTTCCCTCTTTTAGATTAAAGACATTCCTCCTTGTTCTGTCACTGTCAGACCATGTAGAATTCAGTCACCCTCCTGCTTGTAAGCTCCCTTCAAGCACTGGAAGGCTGCAAAGACATGACCCTGGAGCCCTCTCTTCTCTAAGGTAAACAAGCCTGAATCCCTCAACCTTTCTTCATAGGAGAGGTATTCCAGCCCTTCAATCATCTTGGCTCTCTTTTGGATCCACTCCAACAGCTCTGCAGCCTTTCTGTTACTGTGAGCCTGAGGCCTGGATGCCACTGTTCCAGATGGGGCCTCACGAGGGCAGAATAGCAGGGCACAATCATCTCCCTCTCTCTGCTGGCCATCCCTCTGATGCATCCCAGGATGCAGGCTCATGTCGTTTTTCACTGATTGGGATGCCCAAGTACTTCTCTACAGGGCTGCCTCAGTGAGTTTTTCTCCCAGTCTGTGCTTGTATCTTGTATCAGTGTGCTTTTGCACTTGGCCTTGCTAAACCTCACTAGGTTCTTGCATTCCCATTTTTTGAGCATTTCTATGTCCCGCTGGATGGCAGTCCCCCTTCTATTTTGTCAACTGCACCACTCAGCTTTGTGTCATCAGCAAATTTACTGAGGGTACACACAGTTCCAGTATGTTGCTGATGCTGAAAAGCACTGGTCTAAAGACAGACCTCTGTGGGACATCACTTGTGACTGGCCTCCACCTTGATAAAGAGCCGTTGGCAACAACCTTCTGTAACCTTTCAACAAATTCTTTATCCACCTAATACTCCAGCCTTCAAATCCATACCTCTCCAATTTAGAGATAGGGATGTGGTGCAGGATTCTGTTGCCTTTCCTTTGTCCACCACCAATACTGTCATTCCATCAGAGAAGGCCACCAGACTGGTCAGGCACATTCTGCTACTGGTGAAGCCATGCTGGCTGTCTCAGACCACCTTTTCATCTCATATGTGCCTTAACATCTCTTCCAGGAGGATCTGCTCTATGATATTTTCAGGTAGAGAGATGAGTCTCACTGGACTGTAGTTCTCCAGGTCTTCATTTCTCCCTTTCTTGAACATGGAAGCAATCTTTTCCTTCTTCCAGTTGCTGTGGACTTCTTTTGACAGCCACTTTTTCAAACAGTGGAAATTTTCAAGTATTTTCAAATATTCTCTTTGAAGAAACTACTAAGCCCTTCCACCCTTCTTAAGTTCAAACTTCTTACTGCTTCAAATTATTTCTGTAACAAAGTAACTCATACCCACAGATGAACAATTTTATTTGCCACTGGGAGGTGATTCCCTGAATTCGCTAATGAACTTTTTCTCTGCAAGGGGAGTTTTTCAAGGAAACACTAACAAAATGCAACAGAACCTTCTAATCTCTTTGCCTTTTTCGTTCTTTCTTTTTTTTCCCTCCCTCTCTCTATCCAGATTGTCTTTTTTTTTTTTTCTTCCTTTAAATCTTTTTTTTCCTCTTCTTCTACCCTTCCACTTACCTTACCATCATTCCCTGATCATTCCTTTTTCCCAGTCAGAGCCATTTTTCTTCCCCTCAATCCCTTCATATTCCTAGGGGTCTAACAATAAATCTTGCCCTTTGTATTTTCAATACTTCATGGAACCACCTTTCTGTTCAGAGAGTTTTGGCAGTCTTTGCCTTCTTGATATCACAATAACTGGAACATCTTAGCAGCACCAAGCTAAGGAACAACTTGTATTTGTTTTGGCACTCACAGTAGGGATGAAAAGTGAATTTATATTTTATACTGTATTATGCATACACAAGTATAGCTTTGTGGACAGAAGATCTCAGGAGTTTAGCAAGAGCCAAAACCAGAAAATACTACACCTTTTTGGGTTGTACAACGAGCCATCAGCACTGTTAAGGTTATAAACAGACAAGTAGTCCAAACTTCATAGGTAAGTTTAACACTTCATTTGACATACAATGTGGATGCTGTGCTTTGCCTTATCAAAGCAGAATTCAGGCTGCCTTGCATGAGCAAAGCGCGTCATATTCTCATCCACAGTTGTTTATGTTCTTGAATTGAAGGGATGTTAAGAAAAACATGCAAAGTATCTGGAGATCTGGGCAATTGGAAATCCGGAACTGTACTAGTAGAAACTGTTGCTGACTTATCAGTAACTTAAAAGGGAAACTTTTACATTAAATTAACAGGGACGTACCAATTACTAGCTGAGAAGAAAGCTGTATTCCTGGATCATTGTAGCCAGTTTTCATGTGCACCCTTAAGAGACTAACAGACTTGAGAAAAACAGAAATATAGAAAAAATCTTATACTATGCTTGAAATGAAGTAAAGATCAGTTATTTACTAGAAGCTGAATGAACAAAACCTACATCCAACTTGCTTTTCAAACACGGTATCACAGAATCAGGGAATAGTTTAGGTTGGAAGTGACCTTAAAAGTTTCAACTTCCCTGCTGTTACCATCCTCTAGATTAGGTTGCCTAGGATCCTATCCAGGCTGCCATTGAACACCTCCAGGGATAAGGCATCAATTGCTTATCGAGGCAGTCTCATAGTAAAGAATTTCTTCCTAATGTCTAATCTTCTTGATTCTCAACTCTAGCTACTGGATTTCACAAAAGATTGACAAAGACACACATTTTTCACGAGATTTTCAAAGATCTGGTAACATCCCCAGGAAATCTAACCCAGTGCATGACTATCTGTGCCACTAAGAAAGTTATTTGAATATAGGTCCCAAGTCCTTCTTTATGTAAATCAATCCCTCTATTATTTTTTTTTCTGTCTGTATGTGTGAATGTGTATCTGTCTGTACATTCCTTACTTTTTTTATCATAGTCCTTTACTTATGCAAGGACCACTGTACTTCACTTTCTTTCAATCAATCAAGCCTTACAGACTGCTGGTAATTTTCAGTTAGCCCAGATCTTGCATAGCAGTCTGAGGTTTTACCAAAGCTAAACTGAAGATTCCTTCGTGTAGTTTTCTTTTAGCTTTGTCTCTCCAACTTTATCTGTATTTTTTCTATCAGAATGACATTGTTGACTCATTATCAGCGAGTTCCAGATAATTTTGTGAAAACTGAAATGCCAGGCCTTTGAATAATAGTTTCCCTTTCTCCCATCATCACCCACCCCTTCTTGATTAAACATTTAAAAATTACATATTAAAAATAGGGGGAAAAGCTGTTAATTTTAACTAAACAATAAAACGAATGCAAGGATAAAAACTACGATTCAGGAACTGCAGGACTGTAAGAAGGTAGAAAGAAATATTTTTCTTACATATTAAGAAAATCACCTATTAAATGCGTGATGCCAAAGTTATCACTGCTTTACAAAAAAACACATAGCATATGTCAGTATTTGGCAAACGGTTAATACAGAAACAAAGTTTACTGGATCAAAACCACTCATGACTAACCAGCACAGTGCGTGAACAGTTTAGAACTCAAAACTACAGAACTTAAAATGGAGAAATACAAAATTTACTTTAAGCTAATTTGTATCTCAGTATATAACATGGTCAAAATTAAAATCTCTGTGGCTCCTGTTCCCTCTCTATTCTGAGAAATGGGGTAAATCCACACCTCAGGAGAGTGTTTTTGAGCACAAAGAAGGGAGATTTGGTAAATTTGTTTGCACAAATTAAACTGAATATAATTCAACCTACATTTTAATGTAATTTGGTCATTAAGTAGTGCAGCTGCTATTCTAAGCATTATTATGCATCTTTGATTTTAAATGACTGGCTTTATGAGTTCCTCAAGTAGCTCAAATGGCTTCAAATGATGTACTATCTTTGAACTAAGCAGTGGCCACATTGTTCAGCCTTCTCATGATTCAATAACAAACCCAAGAAGTTCAGTCACTCCATTTTCTGCCGCAAAGAAAAGCTAACTCTGGTCATTATGTAGACTACTTTCAGCTCCATGTCTTAGGTTTCCCCAATACAAGAAGAAAACAGAACTGTTGATGAGTGCTCAAAGTTATATAGCAAGAAACTATATATGCATACTTTGTTTATTTTCATACTCTAAATGTACTTCTGCTGTAATTCTCCTCTGTAACTTCTAATTTTAAAAAAAAAAAAAAAAAAAGACTAAATTTTGAAGAGATGTCTGTCTAGGAACTCCATGGGAGCTCTAAGCAGACTCTTAACAATGTTATTCCTAACTCTGTAGATTATTCAAGAAATGCTGCTTGTTGATTTTAGTCTTACTTTTGTACATTTTGAAAAGCTTCTCAGAGTTGAATGGGAAGCAAGATTCAACCAGCAATCACATCTCCTTCTAAAGTTCGCAGTGAAGGCACTCAGCATTTTATCTCAGAATCAAGTATTGCATTTGGGAAGATTTCAAATTCACCTCATTCTCTCAGTAACAATTAAACACAGAATCACTGGTCTCTAACTCTCATGGTGACAGAGAACCAGAAGAAATTTCTTGTGTCTCAGACTTTGGCACCTGTGCAGCAACAACACTGTATATTTTTATTCAGCTCAATTTTAAAAGCAGTACTTATTTGCTTTTAACTAATATTAATAGAAGAATACATCTCTAGAATACTCCTCTACAAATCAATCACAGTGAGACATCTTTTGAGAGAATGTATGGGTATAGGTATGGATATGGGTATACACATGTACATATTTATATCACACATCATGACTTCTCATCACAGATGCTACCCTTAAAAGTTTACTCTGAGTTCTGCATTCAATTTTCATGCGTATTCTGCAATATTGAGTCTCAATAAATGTCCTGACTGGTAAACCACAGAGGTCATATAACAAACTCCCCATCAGTGATCAGTAGATTACAGAAACTACCTATTTGACCAAAATACACTGAATTTTCATTGCTTTATGATACTGTGCCTTTCCCTGCCTTTAGAAACGTAATTTAGTAAAAAACACAAAGCACACCTGCATCTCGGATAGTCCAGTTTAGTGTGGATTTACTAGCCACCCCTGTAAGATCTCCACACTGCATCTTTTGTTTTGAAGGCAACATGCTGCCTATCTGATGCAGAGTCCCACTCCAAGAGCACAGCTATCAAAAACTAAGGTTTATTTACACATGGATAACTAGGGAACAGGAAGCATCCAGCAAGATAGTTTATGAGCATGTGTGACAATTAACACAGGAGACTGCTGTGAAGAACTCCTTCATAGCATGTTTTCTCTGAGGTGCTAAGTGAGACCATGAATATTGCGCAATTCACATTTTCAGTCAATTATTTCTGCACTAACTTAGGCTTGTTTTCTCTTCTAAAAATATTAAATCAACAATCTTAAATCAGACTCAGGAATTTAAAGCAGCCAATTTAAGGGGTTGGCAGGAGACCATTGATGGCAATATTCAGACAGATTCCTACTTGTAGCCAATATGAGACTATATTAGGAATATAAATTGACTTAGGTATTTACATATATATACATGTGTAATATAACATAGGCACGTTTCAGCAGTTCTCTCAGGTTTGTCTATACGCTATATGACATAAATGCTAAGTAATAGCAAAAATTAATAAAATTCACTTAATACTTTCAACAACAAGAAATGGAAAGTGCTTCCTTTTCCCATTTCAGTAGACATATACCACAAGGAATTCCTGAAGGCACTACTGTATGCCAAATCAGATAATCTTTAATAACTTCCTCATGAAACACTTATAACTTGTCAGTAAATTATATCATTAAAACATTAATAAAAGTTGCTGTTTTCTTGCACTTCTAGGGTATGTCTTCTGATGTGTTTTTTATCTTAATCACCTCTGTATTAAGGAGAACTTCATGTTATCAAAACTTCCAAACTGAAATTAATGCTTCCTATTTATTTCCATAGAAACTACAATAAAGCTCAATCACGCTATTTGATAGAGCAAATTTTTGGCTACAAAACACTGTTTTTCAAACCAGTCACCACCACTAGTTATGCATTTTCACCAGCCATTAACAAGTGCCTGCATGCTGAGCACATCCACTGGGCTCACATCCACTCTGCAGTCTCTATAAACATTCACCAATCAATGATGAATGTCAGTGGGCACCATTTTTTCCTGCATGGAGGAATTCAGTGATGCATCCTGCTTCATCCACACTTCCATGTCAGACGCCATTTTGTCAGGCTGCCCCTCTGCTTCCACATATTGTCACGTGGCAACAACATGTAAGAGGATGTTGGTGGAAGGGTTCAACCTATACTGCCATACCACCAACATTCACCTCTGATGTCATGGGCCACTATCATAAAATAGGAGGCATTACTTTTGGAGCAGCCCTTGTACAGAAAAAGTCTGTTTGTTTTTTTTTTTCTTTCATTTCTTTTTAATCTCAGATCATTTCAGAAGTTTTCATAATAATGGAATAATTGATGCTGAAAGTAGCTAAGTGGGAGATGTTACAGAGAATGCTCCTGGGCATAATAATTACTGTCTCCCCATAGAAAGAATGTGCATTTATACAAATACAATTTATGATTCATTGTTCTTCAATTTAATGGTAACTTTAATATAGAGTTCATTTATACTGTATCCATTTTTCTAAGCTTTTCCTCTGAATCCTCTTTAATTACCAAATCATTAATTTAATGAAGCTCTAATTTATCTTGTCAGTGTTTAAGAAGCTAGACTAAAGGATGAAGAGTTATACTATTAGTTATACTATAAGTGTCTGAAAAGATTAATGAAAAGTAGTTATTTCTGTAAGCAGTTCTATACTGAGCATCAAGAAAAGCACTTTTCTTGAAATAAAACCCAAGCACAATTTAAAAAAATAAAATACCAAACTCAAAGAAACAACAAATGATCTATACAGAAAAACAAAAAATACATCATATTGTAAAGAAATCATTAAAAAAAATTCAAATAAATTTCAACTGAATGTTTTCTCCTTAGCTCTGGTGCATGACATTTTCCTTTGACAAAAATAATGAATCAGAACAGCAAACAGCAGCTAGTTTGACAGAGCAGCATGTGTTATATACATCCTATATCACCTTCAGTTTGAAAAATGATGGCGACGACTACATAAATGAGACAAGAATAATTTTAGTATTTGGTCACAAACCTGAAAAGCCCCTCTAGGGAAGATTTATGCAATCCGCTTAAAGCTCTGCTTCCTTCTAAAGCCAATTAACACTAAGTCCTCAGACCACATGGTGATGTCAGATTGTTTTGACAATTTCATGATCTGTAAGTTTTGAGCTTCTCTGAGTGTTCCGTGGTCCGGCCCTTTTTAAAAATACTTCTTACTTTGGTTGCTGATTAGTCAGAGACCTAAAAAAAGAAACTGTTACAAATGCCTCGGGTTGCAATAGAGATGTGAGAAACAGCGCTTCTCATTGTACTAAGTGGTTTTCTCCAAACAGCTCATACATTTTGTATGAAAAGGAGCACAGAGAGTCAGACTCAACCGAAGCAAGCTGTAGTAACCATGACATGAATCTGCAGTATCTCTCCTGTACTAGCGTTCCTTGATAGAAGCAATCTGTTCCCATAATCTCAGCTTAACTGAGGACCATTGGGAGAAATCAGAAATGTTTCAACCAGCAAAGAATTGAATTCCTTTCATAATTTACATAGGCAAGTGATTTTCTAGCACCTGGCTAAAAGCACATCATCTTTTTACAGAAGAACACACTGACACCATACTTCAAACTGCCTTAGCTGCCCACAACGATTATCTGATATGGCAGCGTGACAGCTGAATATCACGACCTTCAGTGCGATCTTAAAGGGGTGTTCATACTCTTGACGAACTGCTCCTAGTCATCTTTCAGATGTAGGATGAAGATGACTTTGCAGACTGTGACGGACAGCGTGTTTCCAAGAAATACACCTGCTGTTAAGAAAGTGGTGCATTTAAAGGGACAAACCTGACTGTGGATATACGGACTTGTGACAGTGCAATAAAGAGCTCAGCTGACATTATGCTTTAGATAAATTGAAAATGGGTGTCTAAAACAGCCCAGAAAGAGGCTGAAATGAAACCTATCCAGAGAAATTAGGAGTTTTAAAGACAAGAACACCTTACAGTAAGGGCAAGAGGGAAGACAAGAAAGAATTGTTAGGGTAGAAATGATGCTGAGAAGGCTTTATGTCAGCTACCTAAATCTCCACATCTAATTCACCATGAGCTAGGAGATAGCCTGAGGCAAACATTTCATACTAACAAGGAATGATCCAATGTTCCAAGACCCAGTGATGAGCAAGTATGTTCCACGGACAGCACACTCTATACTAACTTGCCTGCCTCCACACCTACCAACAGCTCGATGGAAGCAATGACTGAAGTGTCATTCAGAATGAATGGGAAGTGTCGCTTTGCCAAAATGTATGGAAATCTCATTTGCAAGGCCAGCTTGCAAGAGGTCCAACTGCTTTTCCAGGTATCTGAAATGCTCTTTGGTGGAATTAGCCGGAGCACACTAAGAGAACTGAATGAACTTTGTTTCCACTTTTATGACTGAACATTCAAGTTATTTTGAAGTATGAATCCAGAAAAGAGATAATTACAAGGATTATTGTGTGATTTTTTTCCAATTTGCTTACTTTTGTTTTTTTAAGACCGAAGGGAACGCACTAACTGCTGAAACAGCTTTAGACTGCTTTTCTTCTTTTCTATTCTGACACCTTCATATCATTCCTTTTGCACTCTGTTCTGCTGCTCCCCTCTCCCTCTCCTTCAAGCTTTCCTCTAACCTTTTATCTATTCCCATTCTACATACCTGCTCAGTATTTCTCTTCTTAAAAAACTCTCTGCTAGCTTAACCTAGAACTATTTCTTTTTTTTTTCCTTTTTTGGCCTCAAACTCATCAAATACAGTGCTTTCAGTCACTATCAGGAGGCCTCATTCTCCATTTCTAAAGTCCAGATCTTTTACACTTTACCAAATTTTCTAAAAATCTGTTCCTGAACAAAACTCAGAATGTGATACCATCACCAGTCTTGTTCACTTATTCTTTTGGCTATACTCCCAAAATCTTACAGTCTTTTTTTATTCACTGCTTCCACAGAGGTTCTTATTTTTCTATTCCTAGTGTTCTCATTTCTTCTGTATCTTGAGGAAATCTCAAATCAAAACAACAACTTAACTGGTATAAAAAATCCTCTTGCTGAAAATACTGCTCCTAAATTTTGCTCCAAATTCATTTACCTTGTCCCAGTGAAAAATATGAGTTGGAATAATTCAGAAACAACTGTAAATTAAAAGTCAATTTCACAGAAATGAGATGCAAAAATGTGAAAATCATTTCTTTCATTAAGTCTGCACTCAACTGAATGCTATACATGAAAAAAATGTTTTGTTTAAAGATGATTTTATCTTTAAGTTTGACCTAAATCTAATTATAAAAGGTGAAAGGCTCAAAAAAAAAGTCTGATGAGGCAACATCAAAAGATCAAGAAAATATTAATCAAAATTCCTTTTTTTTTTTTTGCACTTGCTTCAAGAAATTCAGTTTTTTTTGTTTTGTTTTGTTTTTTGTTTTTAATTCTCACTAGCCTGATAAATAAATTACTCAAACAGCTCTTGGAAGCTCTACAAAGCAGAAAAGTGCGAGCTCATAAGTCACTGATGAGATTTTAGCAAAAGCTTTCATATGTTTGAAACAAATTTTTTTTAAGGTGCCATGCCAACACAACTAAGGAAAATTTGGCTGGCATCCTAATAGAGATGCTACCAATTGGAAAGATCGCTATCTTAAATAAAGGACTTTGTATTTAAAGTATTATTTGAAACTTTTATTTGATGCCAAAATAATATTAAATAAAAGCAATTGGAAGTGCACCACTACTTCCCTTTGACTGAGCACAAACACCCAATGCTGTTAAGTAAGAAAATGACCACATTGGTTTCTGATTAATTAAACTATTGTTTTGTTCTGCTTACTAAGTTGAGTTATAGCTTCTTCGAAAACAATTTCCAAAATATACAATTATGAATAAAATCACAATGGTCATGTTTTACTAATAATTCACATTTACTCTAAGAATAACTACTATAGTTTCTTCTCTGATAACATATTTGCATACTCTATTATTAGACATCAGTTTCTTTAGACTACCATTTCAAGCTGGTACAATAATGATTGTGGCACAAAGAGTCAGCGTAATGTGGTAGGCAGAAACAAGAGAGTAGGAACTCAGAAACATTTCACGTATTTGTATCAGATGTGGACACTAGCATCTCAGGAACACTAGCTCTCATACATGTAAATCACGGCCATACGATATGCTCTGATAGTATAAATGTCACAGGAAGGATCAGGGTAGAGTCAGATGTTAGATACGTGTCTTAACCGGCAAGAGCACTAACCCAAATACCATGCACTCTTGCCACAGGAATAGTGATTTTGTAATTTCTGTGGTAAGCTTCTCTCATATTTGCACAAGGAAAACAATATAGTAGGGCTGTAAGTTTAGGCAGCAAAAGAGTCATTAAACAACAAAAACTCTTTCCTTTTCTTAGCTCATAACTCATTAATCAAGAAGTAGTTATCTTCTAGTGCCACTCTGTTAAACATCATGGGAACAACTGAGACTTGAAAGGCAGCATGAACCTCCAGCGTCACTGCAGAGCAAGAACAGAATATCCACAGCAGCACTAAGACTTGGAGTGCAGAACCTGAATCCTGCTTCCATAGATAACAACAAATCACTCTGAAAATATAAAATTGAAGGTATTAAAACTTCACTTCTAAATTAACACCTCTCTGCCTAGATGTACTTAGTAAAGGGTACAGAATACCCTTGAAGTACAGTGGAATTGGATTCTGCTTTTTACGTGTAAAAAGAAGAAACCCTCATAAAGCTGAGAGAAGCACACGCAAAATACATCTTATTTCTGATGCTGACTAACTAACTTTATGCTAAAAAATGCCAGAAGCAACACATGCCCTTTATAACATTTTAACTATGTTTACTCTAGTAAACTGAAAAGAACCAGGGAATTGGCCCAATTATTGGCATCCATCATCCTTACACAACATTCAATTGCCTGCACAGCTCCAGCTTTGACCATTTAGCCCTGTCCCAGCCACCCGTGCCCTGGCACAGAGCTCCACAGCTGCTCTCCATTGAGGGTGCAAACGCGGCCACTACAGGGCACAGGGAAGCAAGCTGTGCCTCACCACTTTGTCCTCTGCCAACACAACAGCACCCGATCTATTTTAGCCTAGATGCCTCTTCTGAGCCTTGGGAAATCTACTTTGTTAGTGTTAGAAAGGGTGAAGAAGGCTTAAGTAGGGAAAAGATAAGGCTGAAACGCATCTTACACAGTAGATATTCTTCAAGCTTCAGCAGGACACGAGGCCATCAGCAGTGGCAATTTGGATTTATAATCTAGATTGGTCCGGTCAAATTATCATCCATGTTGAAAACAACAAAGGCCCAATGATAACAAGATGAATATTGTAATCTGAGAAAATAGTGGCAACGGCAGCCAATTTGTATCAGTCTGCCTCTTCTGCTGGCTTAACCTCAAAATGAAAGGCTAAGAAGCTTCCTGGTCCAAATTCTTTTATCAAACTAAGTACTTTCTCTTTCTTTATCCTTTCTTTACCCTTTCAGCCTCTGGTAGTCATCAAGTATCTTAAATGACGTTAGGTAAGACTGAGCACCGCTTCTTCCAGCATTAATACAGACTTGGCACAACTGTTTCTTTTGTAACATGTATGAACTATTCAGCTATCTGTTGTTACAAGCTTTTGAAAAACAGGCCAGCTAAAGGAACTGTCCATGACAGCTTTTACATTTGCCAGGCATATTTTTCACAGTCTCAGATAACCACATTATTACTTATAATTTGCAACATATGCACATTTCCTAGAAGTTCCTATTCATTCCACACAGTTTCTGTATTGTGCACGTGAAACACACGCGCACACACACACGCACACACACACACACACACACACACAATCCTTACCATGGAAGCCTGCCAGGGTCCCCTTGTGTAGCAGTTATACATATAGACTCAGTTCTCTGCTATAGCAAGAAGCACTGTGATCCTCAGGAAACTACACTGTTCACTCATGTTGCCCCTTCCTACTCTCATTCCCCTGGAGCACTGGGAGTAATGGTCTGTAAACCACCACCGCAGTCTATTAGACAGACGGCTGTGCGCTTTTCTCCTTTAGATCACTGGACAGAAAATGAGGGTTTGTAATGAAAAGCTGAAAGCTCTATTTCCCACAATCCTCTTGTATGATTTACAACAGTCATGGTAATTTAATGCTGGCAACCGCAGGCCAGAATGCTTCACTACTATTGTTTTAGTAACACAATCAAATTACTGATTCTGAGCTTTTACAATCATCTTGTTACGTGCATATGTTATCACTTCATAAGTAGTAATATTACCAGATGGAATAATTCAGCAGGGAATTATAACAGAAACAGTATTCTGAATGTAACTCCCATATCTGACCATTAGTGAGAAGTCCTTTATCATAATACATGTTTAATGCAGAAACAGAATTTTAGAAACTTTTATAACAATCCATTCTTTCCTTTTTCAGTTTTGGAATTTAAATGAAGGAAAGTCGTTCTTTAAAAGCAACTACTGAAAATTCCTAAACACTATAGTAATTGCGTGGGTGTTTAAGTAATCCCTAAGGCTCTTATAACTTCAATTAATGCCCTAAGCTACAAAAACACCTACTGCAGAAATTAGTAAAAGCTATGTTCTTCTTTCCTACATTAGGCTTGCCAATTACAGCAGGAGTCCTTTGCATGCATGTGTGACAAATGAGACAGATCTAGAAAAGAGCTCTTACATTCACTTTTGTGGAGCGATTTGTCACATTACTAAGTTAATTCCACATATGACTAGCATGCAGCTGTGAAGTATACAGAACATCACGATAAACACCACTTGACTTCTATGCACTGTTATTACAGCAAAAGGGATGAGGAGGAAAGCTTTCTTTATATATAAACTCAAGATAAAAGATGAATCACACCAAGTGGGCAGTCTAGTTGCATTTACTGTGTAAAGTAAACACAGAAAAGAAAAGAAAAAACACAAGATTTTGTGGCATTTTTACTAAGAAATTTGGACACTACTGGGCAGTAGTTTAGTGAAATCGTATCTATGCAAGGAGAATCCTAAAATGAAATGACAACACCAGGAGATATTAGATGTGTTCACATTATGTTCTTGCACTTCTTTGGATGGAAAATGAGCTGGATGGTATATCTAGATCCTCCCTCACTGCTCAAGTCTTAGAACTTGATCATAGAATCATAGAATCACCAAGGTTGGAAAAGACCTAAAAGATCATCCAGTCCAACTGTTCACCTATTACCAATAGCTCCCACTAAACCATGTCACACATGGTAAACTGGATGTTAACTGGTTACTGGATGTAAACACAACATCCAGTCTTTCCTTGAACACCTCCAGGGTCGGCGACTCCACCGCCTCCCTGGGCAGCCCATTCCAGTGCCTGACCACCCTTTCTGAAAAGTAATACCTCCTAATGTCCAGCTTGAATCTCCCCGGCCGTAGCTTGAAACCATTCCCTCTGGTCCTATCACTAATGACACAAGAGAAGAGGCCGACCCCCAGCTCACTACAACCTCCTTTCAGGAAGTTACAGAGAGCAATGAGGTCTCCCCTGAGCCTCCTCTTCTCCAGACTGAACATTCCCAGCTCCGTCAGCCTCTCCTCATATGGCCTGTGCTCCAGACCCCTCACCAGCTTCGTTGCCCTCCTTTGAACACGTTCCAGGGCCTCAATGTCTTTCTTGCAGTGTGGGGCCCAAAACTGGACACAGTACTCCAGGTGCAGCCTCACCAGAGCTGAGTACAGGGGAACAATCACCTCTCCTGCTGGCAACACTGTTTCTGATGCAAGCCGGGATGCCACTGGCCTTCTTGGCCACCTGGGCACACTGTCGGCTCATGTTCAGCCGAGCATCAATCAATACCCCCAGGTCCATTTCCTCTACGCAGTCCTCCAGCTACACCGCCCCAAGCCTGTAGCGTCGCCTGTTAGTCCTACTACCATTCTGACCTTGGAGAGAGACCAGCTCCTCAAAGGAACACTTGCTTCTTGTTTACTATTTCATCCTGCCATTTGTGAGGCTTGCTCTTGTTAATCTCATATTAAGTCTGCCTAGAGTGTTAAGGTAACAGTGCAAGGACACTAATCCATACAAAACCGCAGTTGCAGATGTATGACTTGCAGTAAATCTGGGATTTTG
The DNA here is from genome assembly GCF_905368555.1 of Meleagris gallopavo. Lineage (NCBI taxonomy): Eukaryota > Metazoa > Chordata > Aves > Galliformes > Phasianidae > Meleagris > Meleagris gallopavo. Next base: position 13,707,753 of record NC_139435.1, on the reverse strand, counting down.
GAAGTGGTATCACTATTAGCTACCACTTAAATGCAGTTGCAATTATAATTCTTAAAAAATTCCCCTCTAATTAGAAGGCTCTAAGCGCAGAAGGCCAGTCTGGAGCCACTGATGGCCTTGCAGCCATAGGACAGTACTAACATGCCTCCCCAGAGATAATGGCAGTGTGAAAACAGAAAGAACAGCATTCTAGTGATGTGGAGTGATACCTGCCATTGCTTGTACTCATGTCTGCCATATACAAAAGCAGAGGAACTGAACAGAAAACAGAAAAGAAGCTAATTTAAAGAGCCAATAAAATAATCACATATGTTAGTGAGGTATACGTGAGGCCTAATGCATCTGTAGCTCAATGACAAGAACAGGAACAAGATTATATATTAGGTTAAGGACAATACTGATAGCAGACAGGAACTCAACAGGCTGAACCAAGAGCTACAGTAAATAATAAAACTATTTCAAATACACTCAGAAGAGAGGTCAGGTCAGGAAATGAAATAATACTGTTTCTAAGCAATGAGCAGGTGATTTATTAACAAATGAGATGTTTGACAGAGATAAGGCTCTTTCTTTCCAGACTGTTAAAAGATGGCAAGAAAAGGTCCCAAAAAATGATAAGATATGGTACAAAGAAATTAAAGTTTGTAACGAATTTAAAGTTCAGCCACAAAGCCCTGCGAGCTAATGCCAGCATCCTGACAGCGCTCACAGTGCTTCCTGACCCTCTTCAACAACCCAGGGCTCCCACCCACCCTGTCCAGGCCCCCGCGTCAGCCCTGCGGCTGTCAGCCTCAGTGAGGCCACAGCAGGAGGGTCTGGCTCCAGCTCCCCACAGCTCAGCCCTGCCGGGCTATGGCCCAATGGGTTGAGCCTGTGTCCCATCATGTCCCCAGGGAGGTTCCCAAGGCACAGGGCTGAGCAGTGGTGGGACAGCTCTTCAGGATTATTCCTAACAGTTTTATGACTCCTTTATCCTTCCCATTGATAATGTGGGGCCTCATTCAAACCTCCCAAAAGAGAAAGTCAGCAAAAAGGCTTCACAGATAATCAGTGGCTCCAGACTGGATACTAACAAAAAAATTCCTACTGCTTATTCCAGATAATCCAACAGTTTGTCATTAACACATGTCAAAAGACATAGAATATTTATAAACCAATGAATGCTAAAGGCCAGCTATGTTTTTCTACAATAAAAGAATCCATTAATCTGAAGAGAATATGAACTTCAACAGCACTTAAAAAACACTAACCTGTGAGGACAATAAAGACAAGAGAAACCTTTCCTCCTCCCTCCAACTACCATATAAAGGTCAGCTCACCCTTGTGCAATACTATGCTTCTTTGCCATTGGAAAAATCCCAACTGATAGTTAAACAAGCTATAGTTTGTACGCGCTAATGTTTTTAGCATCTAACGTTTCACTAATAGGAACATCCTTGAATTGTACTTCAGACTACCCCTTAGTTTGTCTTTGTTCATAGGGACTGCCACAATACATCAGATCATGTGAATCCTGTTATAGCGCGGATCCTGTAAGACACATAGAAGAGTGTCCTGCTCATCAACAAATAAACAATAGTGAAAAAGAAACAAAACAGAATAAACAACCCCAACTTTAAATGAGTACATCTGATGTAAAGCAATGTCCCAGACTTCAAAAGCTATTTCTGGAGATGGCCTTCCCAAATCATCCTAACTCCATGTGTGTAGTTTTAAGTGCACACAAAATAATTTCAACAGTACAATGCACAAGCACAGTGTTTATACAAAATTACAAACTCAACGCAAAGACCCTGAGATTAAGTTTCTATAAACTGCGCTTCCTAAACTTTGCTTTGAAGGTGGTCAGAGTGTACTGTTGTAATTCCAGATTAAAATCAATCAATCAATCAATCAATCAGCATGGCCACAAGAAACATCCCTAGTATAAAGTGCTATTAATTCAAACTCTTCTGCACAGGAACTTCTGGGACTTGTCAGCAGAGACACAAATGGAACACTCTGCACTGGAAGCAAATCATGTAATGAATGAGTACAAATTTTACATTATGTTTCTGCATTAATAGATGTTTAAGCAATCCTATCATTGCAACGAACCTTCAGTGACATTGAGATAATGCTATCCTATTGTTGAAGATCACTGTCCCCTTATCTAGAAAGTGGAGTTTTTCTATTAATGAAAGAAGTGGAAGCCTGAAGTCAAAGAGGCTTAAGATAAAGGAAAGGTCTAAATTTCCACTTAAAAGGCTTAAAAGAAACAGCATCAGGCTGTAATGTGTGTGAGCTGAATTGGTCTTTTCTAATTTTTGTAAATCAGTATTATTTTTATTTAAATATGACTGAAGGTTTCAGGGATCCAAAATTATCTTAGGACAATGTTTAACTAAAAGTGAGAGTATGTAGTATTGAGGAGAATGTCTCAATATTGTTACACATTGTACTTTTCACTCCTCAAAGTCATAGCCAGAAAACACCATATTTAGGGCTCTGGAGGCTCAGGTTTCATGTTCACAGAACAACTAGTGGTTTTCTAAAACGATTCTTAAAATTATTGATTTGCTATTTCTAGCTCAAATCTTGAAAAACATCCTGCTATTTATTCTTTACAGAGATTATATTTTTCACGTACCTTAAAAGCATATGAAAGGAGTTACGCAGATGCATAAATGATTATCTTCTGGTTTAATATCAGCCACAGTTACCTGCCTATATTCTGCTCCTTGAAAAAACTCTTAGTATTTCAGGATTATTTTTAGCAATTCTGGTATTTTACTTTAATCCTGTATTATGCTAACATAAATGTTTATTTTATTTAGATAATCCATTTAATGTAGGCCATCCTTATCTGAAAGTGAATTACTTGCCAGTTGCCAGTTTGCTTACAGCAAATTACCCATTTATTTACATTTCAAAAGAGCTAACCAAAAAGAAAAGCCCTTTCTCTTAAAACCGAGGATTGTTCTTTGAGAATGAGTCTTCAACGTGGATATATTCAAGGCCCTCATGTCTCCTGTTTATCTTTTGTAAAACCTGAAATTGCCTAGCAAAAGCTAGGGAGTTATCATCATACTACAGATGGTGGTCTTGCGAAGCTGAGCAAGAAGTACACAGTTCCTTATTGCTCCAACCTTCAAATCACTTAGGATCAAAATTCGGTAGCTGTACAGACTGCAACAGGATACAGTGATCCTTCTTCCCTCAAGGACAGCACCTGCATCATGTGCCAGAGAGGACATCAAGAATATATCAGCTTTCATAGCAGTGGCCTACATACACTGGATAATAAGGTGTCCTAGTAAATTTTCTTCCTAGTTCCTCCCAGAACTTGTTTCCAACCATTTTCCCTCTGTAAACTCAAGTTTGCAGAATACAACTCATTTAAGGCAGCTCATACATTTTAAGGAGCATCCTGTTAAGTTCAGTGTAAATAAAAGTTTCTAAATAAATGCTACCCAAGTCTCTTCTATTATTATTAACTGGTTCATACACATATAAGCAACTACAGACCCAATAGCTCACATATGGGATTCCTGGAACATTAAAGCCAAACACAGAAATTTTATCTGCAATTTTGATTTTTAAAATAGCTATTTTATCCTTAATGAATGTTGGACCGCCACAAATCTACAGAAGTTGCAATGATATTTACAAGCTTTTGGGTCCAGCTATGTTCTGTAATTCTACATATAAATATCACCCAATGACACAGTGCTGATAAATCAAAATTGAAATGATTTAAGAATTAAGCATTCCAATCTGAACACATTACTGCACTGAGTGTCAAAACTATAAAACATCACCAAAGCAAGTACACAATTCAAAGGAGTATTCTTGTTGTTAAATATGAAGTTGAATAATAAAAGCACACCTTGATAAATGTGAATTGTAGCATTTAGGGATTAATTATATTACTAAGACATATTTTCTAGTGGTTTGGTACTTCCAGAAGCCAATTATGCAATATAATAAAGATAAGAAACGAAAAAAAGCCTTGGCTGATGTCTCTATTGGAAAGCCATTAGAAACAGTAGATTAGCATAATTATGAAATTGTTGTCTAACATTACAAAACTTCAGGTAATCATTAAAGTTTCTAAGTTACTTCTACTAAATAAAGGAAACTTCTTGGATCATAATTACACTCTTTACAAGCCCTTTGCAAATGCCTTTAAAAAAATACTTTTTACTTAAAAAATATTTTTGGTATTACAGAAAAACACGTTTGGGCTATAGGACACCAGTGACTAACACAGGAATCTGGGCAGGATTTTACTAACTTAGAATTTTTAACTTTATCAACAGTAACAGCATAGTTGAGATCAAGGGCAATGCCCCTGAACTGCAAAAATGATACGAAATTTGTTATTAGGTGAAAATGCCCAGGTGACCCCTAGATGCAATAACAGAAGCCAAGTACTTTGTTTTTAATTAAATAATCCCCTCATTAATCTAACTGTAATACTAAGCACATGAGAACCAGGTACATCAGTCACCCAGATGATGTTGTAGCAGATCCTACTCGGCACTGATCAGCTACAGCCAACCCTCAGGGCCGGGTTAGTGCAAAACACTTGAGAAGCCAAATTATAAGTCATGGAATTAGAAAAAAAAAGAAAATAAAAAAAATCTTGAAGACAAATTCAACAATTTTGTAGGATCCAGGTGTCACATGGATTAAGTTCTCAGAGCAAGCCTTCGAAAATCACTGCAAAAGAAACCATGAACAGAGGCAGAGCTACACACAGGATTAGTGAGAGCATTACGCCAACTGTACTCCAGTTACTCAGCTGCTAAATTTAGGCCCCTGTTTCAATACTTGGACATTGCTAATCTGGTGAGAACAGCAGGTACACATCAGCATTGCCATTGCCACCTGTCTCCTCCCAGATTCCCCCCAGAAAATCAAATCACAGGTGATAAACAATTCAGAAAAGTTTTAGAGAGAAAAAAAATCTCAGCATTAAATTCAGTATGCACTGAAATGAAGAGCTGGCGTTCAGAGAAGGTACTTGTTGGATATACTCCTGTCCAGTTGCGATGTGGATTTGCACTAGGGGAGTGCATGGCTGGCCCTGCTAAACGTCACAATCATACGCCGTTGTCAAGAGGGGATCTTAATGAAGTGAGGCAGTATGGAAATGACAATAATCATTTTTAACATCCCAAGAATGCAGGTTTCTATATCAGTTTTTAAAACTGTTCATCACACTTGTAACTGGCTCCTTTCAAGCAAAGATAAAGTCTCAAATGGACACTGTTTACCAGGATCAAAACCATAGAGGTCCATAATAGGATAGAAGCCATGAGAATCTGGAGAACTCAACATTCTGAGAATGACAAAGAAAACCACAGGCTTTTTAAGGGTTTATAAAAATCTGTAAGTTCTCTAATCATTAACATGCTATAGGTTGAAATTTGTACAAAACATTTTTCATTTTGTATTACATTTGAAATAATTTTCCCAAAATGGTGTTTATTTTTTTTTCATTAGCTATACTTCTCACCAAATGCTGGGACTAATAAAATACTCTGTAACAATAAAAAAGCAATTAATGATTAATATTCAATACTATTTGCAGACTTATGGCAAAACAACAGAGTTGTGTAATTTGTTCCATTTGTTTTATGACTGCCTACACCAGGACACAGCTTCTATACTTTACTGCACTAATGCTTAGCTCTTGATGTATCTGCTGCAGGCTGAACTGCTTCATTGGATTCCTTGTCCCCTAGAACATTTTCAATTGCATCCTCTTTCTACTTTTTGGATTGGTCACTAGCAAAGTATATGCTGAGCTTTACATTTCGAACCACTCTAACCGTTTCCTTTTAAGATCAAGGACTGGAGACTGTTCCAACTCCTTCACAAAAACCTGTAACAAAAGGTTTAGAGTACAACGGTCATGTCAAAATTAAGCAGGGATGCAGAGGGTGAATAAGGGCACGAACAATTCACATCTAAAGGAACACAAGTAAAATCAGGATGTAGTTCACTAAAACTGCTGATTAAACTTTGTTTCATAAATATCCCAAATAAAATCTTCCATTCAATTTTGGAGCTGTTCTATTTTTCCATAGTGTATTTTTCTTCTGTTTTGCAGAGAAAACACTGCCATGCATAATAAAAGTGACACTAAAGTGCAAACAGAAGCATAAAGCAAATAACACTAGACAATAAAGAAAGAATAATAATTACTTTGTAACTAAATCTTTACTAAGAATCAACAATCAATTATTTTTCAGTCACGTACAAAATGAAAATAAGAAGAGGTTTCCCTCTGAAAGCTTTTTACTTTGCAGTAGATAAGTCATACAGTATTCAGAATCAAACAGTAACAATGTATGAGAGAGAGAGAGAGAACAAGAAAACATGAGATGGATATAAGTCAAACATTAACCATAAACGTCTCATAATGACAGTCAAATCAGTATTCTGACTCTCAACAGAATTCCACAGGCAGGAAGGGTCAAAGCATGACTGCCATTGCTTCTGTACACAGCAGCAGATAAGTGCCGTGGAGGTAGGACTCATGACTCTATCTCCATACAGCACCCTGCAAAGTACTAGCGACTCTTACAGTAAGAGGGAAATGTTCCACTTTACTGCATTAACATATTCTCTTTTGGAGAGAGAAATCTCAGCTTTGCAACTAGGCCCTATTAGTGGTACAGGCAGATAACCAAGAATTAATTTTTAAAGAACTGACAATCTGGAGAGTTCAGCAAGTCCTACCTCTCTGTTTCTGGTCAATCATTGGTCAACTCTGACAGAAAATTACATTTATTTAATAACCAAAACAGTAATTCCTGGGGCAATAATCACATGTAAAATGAAATTTACGAAATACTTTACAAACAAAAAGGTAGGCCTCTGAGACCTTCATATCACTCATCATCAATAAAAGCAAAAAAATATCAGAAAATGGAAGCCAAATTAATGGTTGTTTGTTGTTTTTTTGGGAGGGGACTAAACTGATTGCAGCAATCAATAAATAAGTTTCAAAGAACTCTTTTAGCAAAAGCCTGGCCTAGACAGCAAGTATTACATTAACTGTCACTATCAATTAGGACTCTCTGTGAACAGACTTTATTTACAAAGCAAGAGTTCTGGGAATTCACTTGCGTGTTAAAAGAATCTCTGTACTGCTCCAGCACGACGTTAGCAAAGCTAAGTGCTGCTTCATTAGATGTAGTACTGCACATTTCTTAATGGAGAACAACTCTAGTATTTCCAGGGACTTCACTGTCATCATCTAAAGTGGGACATATGCATTCAGGCTAACACTTTCGGAAATGAGATAAAATACTACTTGTTCATTTTATTCTTTTTTCCTCAAAAAAAGGAGTATATCAAAAATGAAGCATTAGCATAAACTAGGCAAACAGTCTCCTCAGTTATTAAACATGGCTAGCTTTTAGTATGTTAAAGTTGGCAACCAGTAATGGGGAAAAAGAAGGAAGTTAAAAATCACAAAATATTTTGGCTTCTAAGAACACTATCATATCCTCAGCCCTACAGGCATCGATCAGTTGACAAGGGAAATAATCAAACAGGAAAGAGGATGGGTATTTCTGATAAGTCAGTAACTTTTTTTTCTGCTTGCAGTAGGATACAAACATAAACTTCCTAGGTCAGCTGTACTTTTTGAAAGGCTTCTCTTGATTATAAAACCTACAAGTTACACAAATACAAAAACATTATCACTGGAGGGATATTCAACTCAAACCCATAAAGGGACCTTATTAGCTACCAATGCTGCCATTTTCTGCACATTATATTTTAGGTAATAAAGACACAATGGATTTGTTTGGAGGTGCAATAACATGAGTCATACATGACAAGGAGATAAACAGTACCACTCCGTTACATCCGTTAGATGAGACAGCTTTGGAGTGTTGTCACTATTTGCACTCAGACACAAAAAAGCTTGTAAATGAAGATATCAATCTCTTTAAGTAGAAAAACAGCTTAGGTACTAAAATTAAAAAGCAACAGTAACTCTACTACAATCAATTAAACATAATTGTATTTATTTTTTAACAGAGGCAATTTATTTCTACCCTGAAGGTGTCTACATACTATAAAGGACAAAACTGCTTTCCAGCTCAGTATCCACATGTGTCCCAACCGTAAGTGGCCTTGAGAGTTGGATGATTTAATTGTTGCTTAAAGAAACCTTGAAACAGAGTACAAGATGATTTCTTCACTTGTAAAAGCAGCTTAACTCTGAAATTTCTGTACTTTAGTAAGGTTTGAGCAAACTTTCTTCTGAAACAACAGTTGAACTGAGAAAATTCCAGAAAGCAAATAAAATCAATGCTTATTTTAACAAAACTGTTTTTTTTTTAATATATAAACAAGTATGACTCAGTCCTATACAGCAGTTTTACTACCAAGAACTTCCTGTCCCTTCCCTGCACTTGAATCATTCCTGACAGCATGCTCAAATATGCCTTGCAGCTTTCCTTCATTATTACTGCCTAGACATTAAATGAACCCTGTTTAGAGAGATGAATGTGTTCTCAAACCACACTAAAGGGACTGACTGTGGATTATGCATAGAACTGCAGTAGCCCCCATAGCACTCACGTATAGAAAGTAACTAATATAGACTTCAGTATCTGTAAATCACTTTGCTCTCAGGTAGAAAATCAAGACAAAGAGAAAGATACCATTTTTACTTTCTGTTTAAGTATCCAAGGCCTTCATACACCAAATATAATGAATGGGATTGCTTTAGAAAGTTATTGGATTTGCCAGGCAAACCACAGGCATTCAAAATTCATGAGGTTGGTTTAACACTGTGTTTAAAAATGATCTTTCTTATTTTTTATGGGTCCTCAACCCTTAGGATTTGTGAAATCCTGTAGGCAGTAATTCTGCATTAGAAGTAAGATACAGGCTTGCTGCGACTCTTCAGACATGAAATGCTTTCAAGCATATTATAGAACCATGCGTAAGGAGCTAAATAGAATACAGAGGGTAGAATACAGAGGAAGAATACAGAGGGTAAAACAGAGTGAGCCTTACCACATCTCTTTTCATCTCTTCTCAGCTCCCCTTCTGAACTATCAAGCAGGACCACTCAAGAAAAGGGGGGCTATTCCCACAGTAAGGTATCTTTAACATTATTGAATTTCACAATATGCAAGTAGACAGTGTCTATTTTTAAAAAGCAGCCCTGTTACTGCGGTCAGTTGACTACAGCAGAAGCTCATAATTATCCATCAAAAAGACACCAGGCTTCCCCTGATTAGCTTGCACATAAAGGGTAAAATCACTTTTGTGTACATTCTCAACTCCTGCCTGGTTTGCAAATGTTTAGTGAAATATAAATAGCATTAACTTTCTCTCTGTGATTCATTTAGGAGGGTAAAAAGTTCAACTGAACATACAGTGCTCATCAAAGTAGCCCGTGGCATGGAGTAATTGTCTCTGAGCTGTTACAGTGAAAATGGAATGCAAATTGATTCCCATTGTACAAACAAAGCGTTATTCCTGAAGACAGCACAGCTCCACCTTTACAGTCTCCATAAAACACCCCTTATAATCTGGCACTGCCTTCTGACCTTCCCATCACCACAAAGTCAAGAAAATAACAATTGAAAAAGATAAACTAATCCAGCACCTGGACTGGGAATTCAGCCAAAACAAAGAACCAGGCTGCTCAATATGAGTTCACCTTTCAGCACATGCACATTCAAGGCTACCTTTAAGGGATGAAAGAAGAGGTGATGTCCAGCAGGAGACAGGCTGGAGGGCACAAGAGTAAGTTGCGCCAAGGGGAACAGGGAAGGTCAGAAGTTCAACACTAGCAAGTACACTGATACTAAACCTCTCCCAACCACCACCCCTTTCCACTTGCCCTACAGGAAGAAATTCCTTGCTAAACCCCATTACTACTCCTACTCCAGTCTCCCTCTCTAGGTAAGCACCCCATGCACTTTTTTTTGATAACTTGCACTTATCCTTTTTGATAACCCAAATATTCCCATCTGCATCGCTAAAAAGAAGAAGAAAACAGTAACATGGAAGATGTCTACAATCCATCTCATCAAGCAAAAGCAAACGATCACCCTCAGCACAGTTTAGAAACTGCTCACACTGGGATTTCCAGGAAGGAGCCCTCTGACAGAAAGGGGATAAACAAGAAAATGTGTACAGGGATCATCCGGAAGTTTAAGGGCAAAACTGTGCTGAGTGAGAGCAATGGCCCTATGTACCCGAAAGTCAACAACTGGATTCCAAGTACTTTAGGATATGAACTCAATATTTCTTTGGTTAACAAAGTTTACAAACCTGAAGTCACGCCAGAGACAAAGAGAACATTTTCATTTTGCAATAAACCTCAGGGAGAGCAAAAACTCTTAGAAAATCTCAATACAGCTGAAGAAAACTGACTGCCAGTTCAGTAGTATAGTATTTGAAAAGCTTTGTAAAAGTTAAGGCTGGAGGAGAATCTATACTGTCAGAAGATGTCTGGCCATAAGTTATCACCTTAAACTATGACCAAAAAAAAAAAAAAAAAAAAAAGTGACAAAAAGGAAAAAAAGCAGTATTTGGGTCTTTACTGACCACAAAGCAAACAGGACTTTGCTCTGATACAGGACAGTGGCAGAGGCAGAACTCCAGTGTTGTGCTAATGCAGCAGGTGAAACCTGTCTGGATGCTCAACAAAATCTGTTCTGACCACCCTTTCGTGAAAATAACGAGATAGAATTTGTGTTCTTGACTACATCATTTTACATGCTGAAGCTTGTTCTAAAACAATTTGTTTGGGGGCATGGAAAGGAAAGAAAAAAACGAAAAAGGGTAAGAGGCCTTAAATCACAGGAGTGTAAGTGATTATATCTGGGGAATTCCCATAATTCAAGACAGTTTTCATGACTGTTTTACTACAAGATTAAATGTTAGCATGTAGCATGCTACCACTAACCAATGCTTAAAAAAAAAAGAAAAAAGTGTCCTACTGTGGAAGAGGAGTTTAGATTAAAACACAGACTGTGAGCCAACAATCTGGTCTTATCTCAGAGGCACCCGTAACCCCATAATACATTAATGGGAGCAGCATACGTGCGACGGGAGACTGATTGTTCCACTGTTGGGCGCTACGAACACCAAGTTGCCTCTGGGCAGCTGCTCCTTGCAGAAGTGACTAGAAAACCAAGGAGTGCAGAAAATTACAGCCACCAAGTTCAGAAAACCTGACCAACAGAAAAAGGTGTAAAGATTGGTACTTAGTTCGTGAGAAAAGTGAGACATAAGGGGGGGATTGGAGGAATCACAGAATCACAGAATTGGTAAGGCTGGAAAAGACCACAAAGATCAAAGACCACCCCCACCATGCCCACTAACCACAGAATCATAGAATCATCAAAGTTGGAAAAGACTTACAAGATCATCCAGTTCAACCACTCACCTTTCACCAACAGTCCTCACTAGAGCATGTCCCTCAACACAACATCTAAATGTTCCTTGAACACAAAGAGAAAGAATGGAGGAAGAAAGAGAAACAGAGTGTCACTCAGTGCCTACCAGTTCATTAACAGCACTGTTACAGTCACCACAATCTTTTCTTTGACATTACTATTTTGCATAGTAAGAATCTGGCATTGGTAAATTTCATTTAATCTTACCATTTTCATGTGCACCATAAAAACACTGGCCTTTCTATAAAAGAGAACTGGCAGCAGTCAGCACAGCAGCAAAAACACTTCAACAAAGATCCTTTTGGCATGATGAAAAAACTCAGCTACCTCAGTTCAAAAGAAATTAATTTAATAGACAATTGATTTTTTTTTATTTCTACTTAATTGTAACATTTTATGAAAAACAAAATAAAATGCATTTTGCATTTGTTTGAATACATGTGAAAATATTACATAAGCCTACTAGAAATTACTTCTGTTTAAATGTTTATTTCTGTTTTTTTCATTAAGCTCTATTAAAAAAAACATTGCAGACTGCAAATGTTATTTAAAATGATTGAGCTACTTTTAAGAAATGAAGCTATTAGCCTAATCCAACTTAAAATAATAAAATGTTTTGATTTCTTGGAATCTCTGTTTTTCCAGAATTACTTCTTTATTTCATTCAGTCAGTGGTAAGTTTGTAATGAAAAGCTTCTATACTTCACTGCACTGAAAAGACTAATTATTTTCACTCTCAGTTCAATATTCAACGATTCCTTTCATGGTCCATTCTGTCACCAACCTCAGCAGGCTGCATTCAAAACTTCCTTAAAATCTGACATATCAGGAAAATATTTTCCTTCAGCTACTTTAGCAAAGCACAAACAAGCAGTCAGGGAGTATCATATTTCAGCAGACAAACATGTATTAAGATCACAAGTAAGAAGCGAGTAGAGCAGTCACATGTGACTACATCAGTTTTGCTGTGCTTTGTAAATTACCCTGCTGACACAGAGTGCAATCAAAAAGGCAGCCCACCAGTCTCTCAGGCAGGTAGCTTTATATTTCTCTGGCACAGATCAGTGAACTGCTAGCTCTGGCAATGAACTGTATTAGTGACAAATTACTATCACTCGATGCAAGAATCTTTGCTCCTGTTTATCTTAGCAGATAGCACACACCAGGGAAATTCTGCAGGTACTACTGGTATATTAAGCTCACGTGGCTGAATCTTAGAGCTATCAAAGTAGGTTGGTAGCTTCAGAGAAGGTTAATATTTCAGTTATTTAGTGAAGATACTAAATATTTGACCACATGAGCAAACTTCAGCAACTAAAGTCTTGGCCTAATGATGCTTAACATTTTGAGAAAACATATGGATATGTTTGGATATCTGTGGATATTCATATCAGACCAATCAGATATCCAATATGCATTAACTTGCCTAACTGAAGAAACTGAGTTGTAAAACAATTAACTGTATTAAATAACCTCCATGTGTTTCCATTACTCCTAAAAAGGATTAACATAAAAATCATAAAAATTACAGAATCTTTCGAGTTGGAAGGTCCGTTAGAGGTCATCTAGTCCAACTCCTCTGCAACAAACAGGGACATTCACAGCTAGATCAGGGTGCTCAGAGCCCCATCCAGACTAATCATGAATGTCTCCAGGGATGTGGCATCCACCGCATTCCTGGGCAACCTGTTCCAATGCCTCACCACCACCACTGTAAAAATCTTCTTTACATCCAATTTAAATCACCTCTCTTCTAGTTTGAAACCGTTTTCGCTTACCCTATCACAAAAGACCCTGCAAAAGAGTCTGTCCCCTTCTTTCTTACACACCCCTCTTTAGATACTGAAAGATCACTCTCAGGTCTCTCCAGAGCCCCAGCTCTTTCAGCCTGTCCTCGCAGGGGAGGCATTCCATCCTTTGGATCATTTTTGTGGCCCTCCTCCGGATGCACTCTAACAGGTCAATACCTCTCCTGTACTAAGGACTCCACATCTGAATGCAGTACTCCAGCTGAGGTCTCAGCAGAGCAGAGAGAGAGGGGGCAGGATCACCTCCTCCTCCTTCAGCCTGCTGATCACATTTATTTTGACGCAGTCCAGGATACGGTTGGCCTTCTGGGCTCCAAAGGCGCACTGTTGGCTCATGTCCAGCTTCCACCAGTACTGCCAGGACTTTTTTGGCAGGGCTGTGCTCCATCCTTACATCCCCCAGCTTGTACTGACAGCAGAAGTTGTCACAATACAGGTGCAAGGCCTTACACTTTGATTTATTGAACTTTACAAGCTTCATCTGTGCCCACTGCTCAGCCTGCCTCGGTCCTTTTGGATGGCATCCCATCCCTCATATGTGTCAAATGAACCACACAGCTTTGGCATCATCTGCAAACTTGCTGTGGATGCACTCAATCCCACTGTCGATGTCAATTATATTGAAGAGTACCAGTTCCAGGTTCCAGTACTGACCCCTGAAGGACACCACTCATCACTGATCTCTATCTGGACATTCAGCCGCTGACAACTCTCTGGTTACAGTCCCAGGACCAATTCCTCCTCCACTGAACAGTCCACCCATAAAGTCCATATCTTTCCAATCTAGAGAGAAGGATGCTATGGGGATCCATGTCAAAGGCCTTACTGAAGTTCAAGTTGATGACATCAGTGGCTCTTCCTTGTCTACTGCTGCAGTTACACCACCATAAAAAGCGACAAGGTTGGTCAGACAGGATCTGCCCTTAGTGAAGCTATGCTGGTTATTCCTCATCACTTCTCTCTTCTGTATGGCTTAACATAGCTTCCAGAAGGATTTGTAAAGGGAGCTTAGCCTTTCTGGAGCCTCAAGAAGGGCAAGATCTTCTGCTTCAAGGGAGCAAGATCTGAAAGATGCTGCTCCCTTGGCTGCTAACCCTTAAAATGAGAGTGAGGATGGGTGGACACTGGGTCCACACCTTCCAGTCAGTCAGGTGCACTGCTTACAGCTGTACTCCCTGGGTTAGCTACACCTTGGTGCTCAATCACTGGTTCAGGCCATGACGTACCAGTTCCCATACAGGACCCATAGACTTATAGACATTCAGGCTTCTCAGATCTTCACTTACAGCAGGAGGAGCATTACTCCCTGGTTCTCACCTTCTGAACCATCCTCTCAAAGGCTGTGTATAGAGCAGTTGCTAGTGAAGACTGAGGCTAAAAAGTTATTGAATACCTTAGCCTCCTCGTTATCCATTGTTACTAGCCTGCCTGTGTTGCTCACTAGGGAGAGTATGACCTTCTGGACTTTCCTCTTCCAGTTGACTTATCTATAGAAGCCTCCAAAGCACAGCACTTTAAGCATGTGAAATATGCTTACAGTTTCCCTTCTCTTCTCCTGTGAACTAAGCTGTATCTGGCAAGTTGCAATCACAGGAGGAACCAAATTTACTTATATTAAAAAAGCTAACTGTAAATAATCTTCACTCTTCACTGTAGTTCAGCTATTTTTCTGTATTCATAGGAATGCAAACCGCTGCAGTGCTAAAATTCTGGAGATGTGTAACAATATTCGGGATTAAATAGAAACCTTGATCTCTTAATTAAAAACATACATCAAAGTACAAAAATAACAAGCTTATGATGCCACTCAAACACACCAGGCACTATGGGGTCTTATTTCCTAATTGCTGCAGCATCTGTCCATCCCTGCTTGACTAAAATTTGTCTCCGATGGCAATACGCTACTTGTAGAGCTTGTGGATACACAAGCTTTTGGGTCACCGAATGGCTGCAGGTATGAGCTGGGCTACGTTGCAGGTTCCTACAACAGCTGCTGGGAAAGTAGATTGCAGTGTACCCCTTTGACCAGAGCATATGGCCCAAATCACAGAATGCTTCAAGCTGCCTCAGACCATGGCCCTGCAGCAACACTGGTGGCACCTGGTGTGTGGGGCTGCCGAAAACAACTTCATGCCCTATCAAAATGAACTGACCAGCTCCTCCTGATGATGAGGTGGACCACTACCACAGATTCCCAACACCTGCCGATATCAGAGAGTTGAGGGGCAAGTTACCATTAGCTCAACAATCGGGATGAAACAGGTTGTGGTTGCTGTCCCTTTATTTCCTTAGATGAGTTGCTTGATTCAAAATACAAATTGATTCACCTTACATTCACAAAATGATTTGCACTGACATTGGCAAGGAGTGGGAACCAGGAACCTGTGTGGAAAGGAGCACAGCCACATTTTCCAGGGCTGTAACAGATCTGGCTTGGCTTAGCTTGGCTTGACCAGGCATTCTCAAGTAGGAGAGCAGCTCTGGCACTCTGACCTGTAACACACATTGCTGTCTCCACTTATGCTCCAGTCTTTGTATTTCATTTCTGAAACTATCCTGAGCAGAAATAAACTCAACAAAGCTGTGTCTGTCTTAACTGGTGACTGTGGAGAGGATCAGATTCAGAAATTGCAACTTTCTTGAGAATTAATAAGCTTCTGCAGCAAATCATCAGGATAGTCTAGTGTCAGCTAACAGACAAGAAAGAGAATAAAATCCCATGAAGCAAAGGGAAGCCCAGCTGGGAAACTATATTTTTCACTGATGTAGTTTCTATTTACCACTAGCTTCAGGAGAGTTACTACAGCTTGCTAACCATACATCCAGAGTCAAAACTGTTAATCTGCTTCTGCGTACACACACCATTTAAGAATTTGTGTGTTTATAAATGGAATATGCAGATCACATTTTCCTTTCATAGAGCAAGCTACAGTGTAAACAAATACCTGCAGGGAAAAATGATCCAGCCTTTAAGTGCTGCAACCTTAATGGCTATACTGCCACTCAACAAGACAAACTGGAGAGTTGGTCAGGGAGGAACCTGGTGAGGCTTAACAAGAGTAAGTGTACAGCCTTGTACCTGAGGAGGAATAGACCACATGCATCAGTACAGATTAGGGGCTGACCTGCAGGAAGGAGCTCTCCAGAGAAGAACTTGAGTGCTCTGGTGGATAACAAGTTGGTCATGAGCCAGCCGTGTGCCTTTGTGGCGAAAAAGGGCATGTTGTATGTATGTATACTGAGGTGCATAAGAAGGAGTGTGGTCAGCAGGTCAAGGGAAGTGATCCTCCGCCTCTACTATGCCCTGGTGAGGCCACATATAGAATACTGTGTCCAATTCTCGCTTCCCCGTTAAAAAAAGGCAAGGATCTCCAAGGAGTCCAGAGGATGGCCACAAAGATGATTAAGGGCCTGGAGCAAATCCTATATGTGGAAACACTGAGTAACCTGGTTCTGCTCAGCCTGGTGAAGAGAAGACTCAGGGGATCTGATTAAGACTTATAAATACCTAAATGGAGGTAGGAGGCAAACTCTCCAGTTTGTCTTGTTGAGTGGCAGTATAGCCATTAAGGTTGCAGCACTTAAAGGCTGGATCATTTTTCCCTGCAGGTATTTGTTTACACTGTAGCTTGGTCTATGAAAGGAATAATGAGGTCAGGCTCTTCTCGGTGGTGTGTAGAACATGTGAACAGGTGGAAGAACATCTTTAAGGCAAGGGTGATGAACCACTGAAACAGGCTGCCCAGAGAGGTTGACGAGTCTCCTTCTGTGGAGATATTCAAGACCTGTCTGGACATCTACCTGTGTGACCTACTATAGAGTATCTGCTTTAGCAGGGGGGTTAGATGATGATCTCTCGAGGTCCCTTCCAATCCCTGCAATTCTGTGATTCTGAGAAAAAAGGTTCTGAAAATAACCAAATATGCTTGATGACTAATTGCCAGTTATGAAATTTAACAGTCTCTTTCTTTCAAAACAAAGCAGCTACTGATAATAAGAGATAAAGCAAAGAACAAAATAATATGTTTGTGCTTATTTCTTTCAATAGTTTTCCACCTCATAGAGCCCACAGAATAATTTTCTTTTAGTCTGCAGTAATGAAAGCATTTCAGCTGTGTTTTTTTAAAAAAATCAAATATATTTTCCTGTCTACAGAATACCCAAGAACATGCCAGAAAGTAATTAGGAATGACAGACATATAATGACATGTGAGCTGAAAGTATTCAACTTTTAGTCTGGAAAATGAAACACTTAACAATGGTATGGAATGCATTTGCTCTAGCTCCTTTATGCATAGCTGACTTGACTAATTTGAAAAATAAGAGAACCTGTGCCAATCTGCTTCTCAGGAAGAGTTCAAATGATGGAGGAACTTAAACAGGAAAAGAAAGAGGACCAGAACAACCATACAAAATGCTTACATTAATTTTGCAGAAGAAGAACTAGCATCTCCAAGGCCCTGTGGGTAATTCTCCACAAAAACACCAGTCTGCACTTGGGGCCTGCCAGATTCCTGTCTTTACCAAGGAGATAATTCTAGCCTTTCCGAGAGTGGTGAAGAAATGATCACTTTGTGCAGATAAATCACCATCTGGCAGAGATCACAGATATAAATAATTTTTATATGCAGGTATCTGCTAGCATCATTCAGTTAGATTTTTCTGGATTTATAAAAATCACTGCTTAATAAAAACTTGATATCATAATCTAAATTTTTGGATGGTATGCTGGATTTTGAGCAAATGCCATGTACCATGAAAAATTTAGATTTGTTTAGTGAGCAATAGGCCATGTCTGTTAACACCCCAACTAGAAATTTTCTCCTGAATCTTACCAGAAGTGGAGTTACTAAAGTTCAACTTACTGATGAACAATGCAGGAAAGTTTTATAATGGAGAAAAAATTTCTTCTTATCATGCAACTTGGCAGCAATAGGTTATCCAATACATATCTGTCCCAAACAATACTGTCAGCGTACTTCAATTACTGAGCAAAGTAGCTGTGAAGGATATTATTGTCCTGTGCCTCGCAAGGAAGGCTTGCTGCCAACTGGGTCATACAGTAATCAGCAAACCAGGCTTCAGAAAGGATGCTACATTCCTCCTAGCTGCACCTACTACTGAAACAAATATATTTTCTCTGTATAGTGCTGAAATTTCACTTCTTTATTAACAAACTTTAACAGCCTGACTTCTTTGCCATGCATCCTTAACTCACGTAAACCTTTCAGCCAGAGAATGGCTTGGACAAAAGGAATAGTCTGTTTATAGACTCTCTGGAATCTTGGGTTGCATACATTATCCTTGAAATGAAAGAAGAACCCGGATTATTACAGTCACAGGTCTGCACAAAACTGAGAGCACAACACTTTCAAAACAACACTGAAAGACTTAACAGGTAATCTCTTATTCTAGAGAACGAAAACAAAAAACAACAGAACTGCTGCAGTGGTTCTGCCATGATTTGGAAACCAGCACATGAACACAGCGCTCTGAAAGTTCTCATCTGACAGAGGTCTTTCTGAGCTTGCTGCTGAGCCTCCTATACAAGCACGGCCAGGAACATGGCTGTGTTCCTAGCCACAAGAAGCATATTGCTTCCAGGGGCTACTGCTGGGGAAACGCAGGCCAAGGCTTTCACTCCAATCCTACAGTCTATTCCACAGCTCTTTCTTCACAGCTACATTAAATTCCCCAGCAAAATACAGTGTATGGATTCCCATAACTAATAGGATAGATGAGAAATGCCTTATTCATAAGCATCTTTTCTGTCTGCTGACTTGTCACCCAAACCATAGGGTATTCTGCAAAGTATTAATAAACTCCTAGAACAACTGGACTGGTACTGACTTTGAGTAATTTTAGAAAATGCATCTTCCAGTGGTGGCTGCTGTTCTCTCTCAATCAGCATAAACATCTGGCAACAAGCAATTCCACTGAGTAATCTTGGCAAAAATTGTTTTGAATTTTCTTCATAATCTCTCAGAGCCTGACTATACTCATAACTGAAGACCAAACAGCCTGTTGTGGGTCCTTCCGGCCCCATGATAATTATTCTAATGGTCTTCATGGTTGTTTTGTTTTTTTACTTTTTCAACATTTTCTTAAATTTACTGCAATTAACGTCACTCTTCTGTTCAGTCCCTTGCTGGTAATGAGGCAAAGAAGAGCAACCAACATTAAGCATAAACATGTCTTTTAGGCAAATAATAGCCAGAAATACTAATATCATATAAAACACACCCTAAGTTTGCAATGGTACCTGCAGAAATTTCCCTACCATTAACCCAGTAAGGTCCTGCTTTGCTCTACAGAAAGGAGCTGCCAGGACAGTTTTGAAACCATTATCCTTCATTTAACAGGTAAAACCAGTTTTGAAGAAAAAGTCAAAAGAACATAAGCAATTCTGCTTGTTTTCACTATTTTGAGTGACAAAACAGTGTAATAAAAGGCATCAGGCCTCTTCTGTATTCAATGAAGGACTCTGCTAAGGTTGTATGGTAAGAGTACTAGAGGTCAAAAGCAAAGGACCAAAGCCAAAGCTGCCAAAAAGCAACGTTTTATAGTAATAGAGCATCAAAAAATGTCTGTGCGGTTCACTCAGAAGTACACACTCCATCCTTGATCAATTGTGTTAGAAGTGCTTTCTACTCTTCACATCTCAGTCTCTTGATGTATCCCAAACAGTTTATGCAACTTGAATCAATGTTAGCCTGGAAGAACCATTATGACTCAATGTGCTTGTGGTGCTTTTTTTTTTTTTTTTTTCTGTTGCTTTTCAAACGTCTGAATTCCTCTATTATTAATTTCTTGTGTTATTATAGCACCTACAAATGGTTGCTGGCTAGCTATGCTACAAACTGCACAAACAGAACAAAATGCCCAACATTCATCTTTCCTCAAAAGACGCCTTAATTCTGTCCAGTAATTGCTATAATGAATACAGTTGCTTGTTCTGGCTTCCTGCTATTCTCTCTGAGCTAGTTTCCACATCTATCAGTGCCACACCTACACCACTTTCTGCAGCTTTACTCTCTTTGGGTCCCTTAACATATAGGCTTTATCATGTGCTGCTTCTCCTATACTGGCATCATAGGATACCAACTACTGAATTCATATACATTTGCATGTACTCCAAGACAGATTTCTGTCAATTTCAATTTCTGCTCAGCAAGACAGAGAAAGAGAGTAGCAGGAAAGAAGCACAAGGCAGCTATGCTTATGTTGTGCTGAATGGGCAATTGAAGCCACGGCTGCCTCTTCCTTCTGCTGTGCATAGCTCAGCACTTTCCCAGAACTGGCTTCTCTATATACTGTCTGGAATCACTCCACAAGCCACAGCTTGCAAACAACTGCATGGCTTCTGCCCCAGAATTTTAATAACATTTTTTAAAAGTACCTATTTGTATTGTTAAGATACAGAGTAATCAAAGCATCTAGTATTTGGAAAATGCCAATCCATTAAAATATTAAGCAACATCCTGAATGTAGCATTTTGTCACTGTCCTCCAGAGCCATCCATTCAAAATATAACTGTGTGACAAGAACTAGAGATTACTCATTTGTCCTCTGAAGGAGCCTCCTCTTGGTCTTCCACACATTCTGTCACGTAATTCAGAAAACCATACCCAATCCTTAAAGTCTGCTGTCAGTCAGATGAGCTAGAATAAACCAAAGGAAGTGACTTAGCTTTGTATGCTAAATATAACCAAACATCCTGCTCAGTGTGGATTGTATACAATAAGAAAATACACAGTTCAACAACCTGGATGCATTTTTCTTCTTTATGGATTGTTCTGTTAAAAACATACCGAAATTTGACTTCTTGTTCAATAAACTGAAGATCACCAATCTGGTATTTGCCTTTGTCAACTACTTAATATAACTGCTTAAAAACAATCAGTAGAAGATAAAATCACCAATGGAAGCCTCTGCAAGTAATCTGTCTTCCTCCTCATGGTCAATACTGACACTGACACAGGAGAATTTGAATGTGTTTCTTCCTCCCTTCATGGCATGCTCCTCTTTTCCCTTGCTGTCAGATCAGCTGATGGCAGTTTTTCAACTGCAGAACATTCAGTGGGCTTAATGAATTTCACCCTTAGTAGGCTATACAGGCTTTCAACCTACAGAAACTATGAAAATCACAGAATCATAAAATCATAGAATCACAAGGTTGGAAATGACCTGGAAGATCATCTAGTCCAACCATTCTCCCATTACCACTGCTATCACAAACTAAACCATATCTCGTAGCTCCTCATCCAGACGCCTCTTGAACACTGCCAGGGACGGTGACTCTACCACCTCCCTGGGCAGCCATTCCAGTGCAAATATGTTTGTATATACTGCATTATTAATGTAAAAACTTTATAAGACCTTTATTAATCCCGGCTAGATTAAGGGTTCTAAATTAAATTTAAAAATTACTTGTTTAAGCATATTCAGCACTCAGTATCAGATGACCAAAGGTTGTGGACTGTGGTTCCAGGGGCAAAGGAGCCTGGCCACTATTAATAGAGCAAGGAAAAATGCAGGAACAGAAGGCTGTCTGACTTACAGATCCAGAAGCCAAAGCCAAGGACATGTGAATGGGACTGCATGTACTTCTCGTGGTAATTTTCAAGATACCAGGTCAGTGTAGATGTTTGAGATATAGGGGCTGGTTATGCCTGTAAGGGTACACTTCTGCTTCATTTGAATAGCATTACGTCATAGCCTCTCAACAGACAGAACTGCTTGGCAAGAGCATTCTAAATTCAGTTGAAAAAAAAACCCACCATACAGTAGTAACTAACTGGTGAGAGATATCTGTTTCAGTCTTAAAAACAAGTAATGGCAGTCATTTGTTTTTATTGACACCTAAGGAAATAAATGAAAATTGCAATATAAACAAACAGTATCAATTGCTCACAAATAAAGGGAGTTGGTGAAAGACAACACTTGTTTGATGCAAACATTTTTCAGTACCTTGTGTTTTGTTACAGTGCTGCAAAAGACAGCAACCGATATGACAGTTCTAAAGCACAGCAGTGCAAGCCTCTGGCAAAACAAACATTTTACTCATCCCACAGATTTACCAGGAAAGTGGAATCTTTGTAATAGGAAAAAATCAAAATGGAAATATACTTCTGGGTGTAATTCAAATTACATTTGAGCTTTTAGATAACCTTGATGTGTTTTACTTTTTTGCTGTTTTCAGACATCTCAAATACTCTTT
Organism: Meleagris gallopavo; assembly: GCF_905368555.1. NCBI lineage: Eukaryota > Metazoa > Chordata > Aves > Galliformes > Phasianidae > Meleagris > Meleagris gallopavo. Next base: position 13,685,296 of record NC_139435.1, on the reverse strand, counting down.
AACAAAATGTTACACACGATCTCAAACATGCCTTTGTGATTACTGGTCATGTCCAGTTTTTACCTTAAGGCAGTACAACAAGAGAGCACAGACTCTGTAACTTCAGTTCTTCCAGCACCATACAACAGTTACTCAAGCTTCCATGTCCTGATCTTTCTACTTAAACATTTTCTCCTTTGTTTCAGAAAGTATCCACAAGCTATATGCAGCACTTGTGTTTTGATCCTTCATCCCATGCAACTGCTTCTCATTCTCTGTACGTTTTCACAAATTAAAACACATGCAAGACATGTTCACCCACTATGGAAAACTTCTGTCTTCTACTCCAAGATCTCTCCTGGTTAAACAGGTACTTGTGTTCCTGAAATAACAAACAGTAGGGCAGAATTCTTTACTATTTGAATTATATCCAAAATTCAAACCTTTGTATACAAAAGTGTAACTACTGAAGCATCTGTACAAAAGTTCTTGTTCTGTTGATCAGTGTTAAAGGGAAAGTTTAATTTAAGTCATGACAAGAATCTTTCTTCTTAAATCCTGTATTCATTCTTCCCAATTAACTTTTTATTTTTGTTGGATCCATAAAGCTTCCATGGGCTCTTACAGAGAAAGCCCTCAGTATACAGGAGTAGAAAAACAGAGGAAAAGGGACCTGAGATGATTTTCACAAATACTTTTGTTACTTTAGTAAAATATTAATTTATTTGTAATACGAAAAAAAAGTAATACAAGTTACAATAAATGCACACACTCAACAATAAACAACATTACCTCTTCCATAATGCCACTACATGCATTCACCTATGTCACAGGTTGATTCAAAGATACAAGCACAGAATGTATTTCTTATTTCCCTTGTACATCCACACGACAGCTGTGGCTTACAGTTACAGACACTAAGCCTGAAACGTCAGTGGTGTACAAAAGTTCCTCATGTATATACTGCTGTCCTCTTGGCTATGACACAAGTTATGCAGGTTTTAAGCATCACTTAAACAGGTAGATGCCACTTTCCTTAATGTCATTGAGTTGCACACCTGCAGTCAGCCAAAGCCTTAAGAGCAATCAAGCAGTACTCTCTGTAGCTTACAAATCTGTGCATACCTTGTGGTGGGCACATATCACTGCAGAAGAGTGCCTGAACCCAGCAGAATAAAGAACACTCACTCTCTTAAAGCCATCTATTATGCCGAGGAAAGTGGTTATCCAAGAAAAATACTTCAACTAAGAAGCAGCAGAAAGGAGGCACAGGCTGCTTCTTAGGAAAGTGAATGCTTTTTTGAAATGGCACTAAACTGATGTGGCCAGGTGCATTAAATGCACCCTGGTGCTGGACAACAGAGGAGCTCAGCACATGGTCCCACTAAAATGGCCCTCCTCCCAGACTGCTCCCGGTTTGGGGCTGCAGCTGCTCCATGCAGCACAGGCTGTCCTGCACTGCGAGCTGGCAGTGACCCCATCACATAACCAGCACAGCGCTGCCAACACCAGCACCCTGAGACTCAGTGCCACTGCCCTGAGCTCAGATATGTTGTGAAATTCGCTCAATCTCTCCCCATTCCTTTTGCAGTAACAGTGCAGCCACGAGCACAGACAGTCCATCTGTGCATCCTGGACGAGCAGGTTAGCATTCACTGCCTAGTTCAAGCACAAGTCAAGTCTCTAAGTTTTGGCTGTATGTGTTTCAGTTACATGTGCAGATGAGACAAGAACTTCTGCACAAGAATTCAGGAATGAAAGGCAGCATTCCCTACAGCACACCACACATCAGTCCTTATGGTGGCTTAACTCGCTGTGCAAGGATGGAGCTGCAACATGCCCTACGATTGTTAGGAATCAACTTGGATGGCTAAAGCCCCACAGAAATGGGAGCTCACAAGGCTTGACTTGTGCACACTCAAAAGTACAGACTGCTGTGCAGAGCTGCAGAGCCCTGACCATGCTCTGTTCTGTACTGCTTACTTAACATTTGACTCAGTCCTTAGAGCTGCTCTATGCTTGAGTTCACACTGTCGTAGTCATTTCAAAAGCCACAGGGTCAAGAGTTTCTTTAAAAGCAGAAATTTCATAGCATTCCTTGGACCTATCTTTTGTTCATACTGAGATACTGATGGATTCCTTCTCTTATGAAGACAATCAGCAATCAAATGCGGAGATAGAAGTGATGAACCAGCCTAATTGCTTTCCTCCTCTTGATTGTTATCATAGAAGATTTTCCTTATCCTGAGCACTTCTGGTAAAGCTTGGATTCATATGACACCATGCTCAGGCTTCTTCAATCTGTGCAATGCAATGACAAGGACTATGATCTAGAAGGAATCCTGTGTTTTTATCTCTTCACATCTCTTTTACAGGGTCACATAAAGCAACAAGCAATCTCCTGAACAATCAAAACAGCAGCCAGTTTGAGTTCTTCTGGATGAAAACAGTATATCAGACATCACTCAAAATAATTACAAGTGATAAAGTAGGTTCACAACATTCTTTGTGAGCAAACACAATTTAACAAGCATTCAGTAGCAAATTCAAACAATACTTGCAGTCATGCGATAAAGAAAGCCCAATGCACCAATCCACACTGAAGAATTCCTATGTGTGTGTGAGAAACACAGGCAAATAAAGGAAAAAGGAACATGAAATATAGCAGAAATCTGGCTGCTACCTGAACATTTCAAAGCAGCTGGGAACTCTGATAAGGCATGCAGTTTTGAAGTGAAGCAAAAGCTGACAGGCATGCTCATTTAACTGAGACAGCTAAAAAAAAAATTGTCAGTCCTGTTGGTCTGTTTCTTCCAGTCTAAAAAGTCTACAGTTAGATCCTCTTCATCCAATCCCCGCAGCCCAATAGGCACAGAAGGAATTGTCTGGATGTATCAGTAAGATTGAGCAAAGCACTGAATAAAACACAAAACTGTTAGATCCTGGACAGTCATGTAGACATCTGTTCACAGAACTGAGTAACATTCGTATGATTTCTATTTACAAGTTACCAACAATGCATTCTGAGCTGAATGGGAAATAGGGAGCCAGTCTGCATGGACTTCACCCCATGGTATTTCAGAAGTGCAGCCAATTTTCAAGGCTAGAAACAGCTGTTGGATGTTTCCACCTATGTAAGACAAAGTAAAAAACACTTCTATCCTCCCCAGATTCTAGGCTGGCCAGACCTAAATCGCTGTTGCTACAAAGCTGGGACAGTGAGTACATATATCAGGCTTCCCAGGGCTGCAGAGCCACAATAACCTGGGTACAAACAGATCAACCCTTAGCACTGTGCTGGAACACCCTCTGACAATAGGTCAGGATTTGTTTTTTCTCCTACTGAAGGGTCAAGTTTTACCAATCTCATTTTCTCCCAAGGCACTAAATCTTCAAGTACAATTTAAGCACTCGAATGATGCAACACGATGGCGAGGAGACCAAGCTGTTATTAATAACCTAACGCTTTCCAACTAACCCACAGAGTTATGTGTTAGCTGCTGACAAACTGATATTGCATAAAATCATCTTGTGGAGCATAGGAAATACGGCTTTATGTTTAGACTGACTGCCTCTAAACTGAGTCTGAAGACTGCAACGGACTTCCAGCTTTTCAGTTCTACACTTTAATTATCTCCATATTATTGATCAATGTAAACAAATGATACCCAAAAGTAACTGATTTTCATACTTGTGTCATTTCTGCTCTAGGATTTCATGCATGATCTTCTTAAGCGATCAGAGACAGAAACAATTTGCCTTAATGAGTGTAAAGCCGATGAAGCATCTTCACTTCATACACTATAAGCTTCATTTCCCACGTCCTACACTACATGGCCATCTGTTCTTGATCCTCAGGCTTAACAGGTCTAGCACTGCCATACCCTAACTGTGCATCTCTGTATGACTACAGAAAAGGTGAGAAAGGAAAGTGTAACTCCTTCCTCACTGGAGGAATAGTGTCTATTTTCTTAATGCACAGGTTGGCATTTTATCCTAAATTTACCAAACCTCCACCCCTTCCCATCCACACTCCCCATACAGAATTTGTTCGTCACTGTATTTCCAGAGCTCTCCATACAGATCCGTTCTCCATCCTCTGCCCATACCACCACATTCCCACACCATGCATTCTTTCTGTAAAGGAACAGAGGCCATCCTGTAGAGTGCAGTGCTATACAGGGAAAAGCAACATGCCTGAAGAACACAGAGTCACACGGCTGAGCATGTTTTAGAAGATACAGATATCTACATCACGGTAGGTATGACTAGCTAAACTTCTGGAGCTTTAAAACTCATAAATGAAGACTGCTTGATTACTGCCACAAGCATTTACTTACTGGCTATACTGATAACAAAGGAAACAGACCGCTTTCCACCTGAAAAGTTACCCCTATCTGCAGTCACACGTCTCAGGACAAGTATCTCACACATCAGCAATCATCAGTACTCAAAGCACAACACTAGGCAAGGATGCCTTCTCACAGCCACTTCTTCACAACACTGTGCCTCTGAAATGCTCAGAACTCCACTTTAGATAAGATATTAAGTCCCATCCTACTCCAAAACACTCTGAAGTGCTTCTGAACGTTGTATTAGTTTGTTATCAAAAAAAGCTTCTGGTGATGACTTTCCAGCTAGATATGTCATGCTTAAGTGTATTTTCATTTCATACCTGCAGCACACGTGACGTAGCAAACAACTGTATTTCTGGAAACAGCCCTTGCAGTTTATTAGGAAAATTTATGACTCATACACCAAGAACCAGCTCCTGGGTAAGACAACACTCATTACATCCCCCATGAATTAAAATGATACGTAAAATAAACATCCACCTCACAAGAACTCATCTCAGGATTTGTATGCAGAAAAGAAAAATTTCCCTTGTGATAAACTGTAGGAGCACGAAGTGCTCTTTCAAGTCATGACATAAATCTGATTTCTCCTTATGTTAGCTTCTTGCCTTTGCCACTGTTGCAGTGCAGCCTCACCACCTCACCACCTTTCTGCTGTCTTTCTGATGCTGCATGCTTCCTGCAATTACCACCCAGCTCACATGGGACAAAACTCATCTTGCCATCAGATCAATACATGGCGAAAGAACCAGCACGATCCTCTCCGTTCCAAGGAAAGGAGCCCTTCAGCAAGGGACTCCTCTGTGGAGCTGTTATTGCACTGCTGTTATCCCTGCCTTGCCTTTCCCCACCACCTTCTTAATAATACTGTTTTTATTTATTCGCAATGCTTTTAAATTGTTTTGATGCTTGTCTTAAGACAGAGATGGCTTCACCTGGATTGTCACATCTGACAAAACTATTTATAGTCTTCAATTACAAATAAGGAAGCCTAAGCTTATTTGCTCATCTTGTTTTCGGCCAGTATTACTGGCTTTTATTTTGTCTGTGAAAAGATGGCATTTCAAATAAGATACACAAAATTTTATTTATTCAGCCTGATGCCCCCATTAGCAGCACAAAATCAACATTAATTTTGATTAAAAAAAGAACAACAAAAAACAATTTCTGAAGCAAAAGAGAGCTTCCTTTGAAAGAAGCAAGGACAATCTTTACACACAATCAAGGGAAAAGTACCCTTTTAGTTATAAAAGCTAAATGGGCAGACAATGGAAAAGAAGAGCACCAACCCAGAGCAAGTGAATGACCGAAAAAATCTGTTTCAGCCTTCTCTGCTGGACATGGGCACAGGAGGCAGCAATGCAGGCTCAGGGCAGCAGGACAGGATAGGGCAGAGCAGAGCCCCCGCACCCACAGCACACCCAGCACGGTGCAGACAGCCAGGAGCTGCACCCTGGGCTGTGGGGCTGCAGATTCACACACCCACACGGCACTGATGTGTGCTGCACCCATGTACCAACAAAACATGCCTGGGGTACCTATGGCTTCCCAATACAGCACAATAAATTTCAGTGGTTATTTTCATTAATTTAATAAAAGTATCACTGAGGCTTATTGGCAGTTTTAAAGATGATTCCTCAGGGAAGCCATGCAAACTGTGTTGTCTGTAAACCTCTTATAATTACTAAAGCACACTGACGTCCTGAATTAGCACAGCAAGCAGCAGTTCTAGTAATGCCAGACAGAGATGTGGTGGAGATGAAAGGCACTGCATTCCTATTTAAACACTTCAAGCTGTCTGAATAACTTTCAGTAATACTCATTTTTATCACTTAGAGCCACAGAACATTTCAATTGCAACCTAATCTCAATATTAAAAGCAGAATCTTTTACACAGATTTGAAACAAAACTTACCAAACCTCCTTACACTGATTGTTCCCAACTGTATCTTCAGCACCAGCGTGAATGAACAAGTGTATGAACAACCAAACGTGCACCACAGCTGGGAGAGTTTCAGATTTACTACCTACTTGGTGAGCAATTTTGCTTCTCCCCATTGCTTAAAGGTTCACTGGATTCCTAAAATGAGATCCAACTCAAGCAGCGGACCACAGCCTTTTCACTGCTCTGCTCTTACATCTTACTTAACCACAAGCGGAGATGCGGCCAGGGGTGCATCATCTGTGGTTGTGGCATAAGGAGAGAACGAAAGCCCCGACTGAATACGGTCCGTTAATGTGCTGCATTCTGAATAGTGTACCGCTGTTAAAGAATGAGCAGCCACACACCTGATGGCTGCCACCACTCCCGAGAGTTTGCAGCGACAGTATTGCTGTGAGAAAGCACCGGCTGTGCCTCCAGCAATGCCTCCTGTGTGTTTATGGCAGAGCGGATGCAGCATTTGTCCTTAAAAACACACTCTTCAAGTTTTCCTGTGCAACACTTACAGTGGACCACACACTAAGAAGCAAGATCAGATATATCTGGGCACGAAACGGTTGGGATTTTTTCCCTCACCTCCCCTCCCCCCCAAAAAAAAGGGAGAAAGAGAGGAAGAGAGAAAAAGAGAGGAAAAAAGAAAAAGAGAAGAAGAGAGAAAAAGAGAGGAAGAGAGAAAAAGAGAGGAAGAGAGAAAAAGAGAGAAAGAGAGAAAAGAGAGAAAAGAGAGAAAAGAGAGAAAGAGAGAAAGAGAGAAAAGAGAGAAAAGAGAGAAAAGAGAGAAAAGAGAGAAAAGAGAGAAAAGAGAGAAAAGAGAGAAAGAGAGAAAGAAAAGAGAGAAGACTGCCCAAACACAGAGCAGAGCAGACCCTCGGGGCAGGACGTCAGGACGCGGGCAGCACCCACCGCCCCGAGTCCGCTCTTCACACCCGCACAGAGCGCAGTTCCCCGCAGCGCCCGCGCCCCCCGGCCCTTCCCCAGGACGCGCACCGCGGCCCGGCTCCACGCTCGCGGAGCCGGGCCGCGCCCGCAGCCCGAGGGGTGACGGAGCCCGCGCCACACGGCACGCACGGAGAGCGGCGGCCGCCACCTGGCCGCCAGCAGAGGCGCGAAGCTGCCGCCCGCTACTCACCGCCCGGCTCAGAACTTCCCCCAACTTGCCCGACGCTCCCCGCCGCGGCCCCGGCACCATCGGGGCGCCTCGGGCTGCAGCGGCCGCCGTCCGCCCGGCAGCCGCGGCGGCGCCGCTGGGCACGCGGCGGGCGCGGCGTCGCGCGGGCCGGGCCGGTCGCAACTTGCGAGGAGGTGAGGGTCGCCCGCGGCCGCGCCCGCAGCGCCCTCCCCTCGCGGGCGGGGAGCGCCCGCCGCCCCCGCCGCCCCCTCCGCCGCCGGGCCGCGACTCACTTCGCTCGCGGGAGCCGGCAGCCCCCTCCGCGCTGCCCCTGCGGGCCGGGGCGCGGGGCTCAGCGGCCGCCGCCTCCGCCGCCTCCTCCCATGGCCGCCGCGCCCCGCTCGGCAGCTCGCTGGCTGTCAGCCGCGGGAAGGAGGGGATGAGGGAGCGGGGCCGGCGGCGCGCCGGGGGAACATGTCTGTCGGGAGGGGCCGGCGGCCGCCTCTGCTCGGGGGAGGGAGTGAGGGAGGGAAGGAGGGACGGAGGGAGGGAAGGAGGGAGGGAGGGAGGGAGCCGGGCGGGGCGGGAGCGGTGCGCGGGGGGCTGGCGGCGGGGCTCGGCGCATTCCTGGGAGCGCGGCTGGCCGCCCGCCGCCCGACCGGGGAGCGCTGCGCCCGGCGGCTCCGTCTAGGGGAGGAGTTGGGCTACTGCAGCGCATCCCGCAGGCCGCGGGCTGAGCCCGGCGCCCCGCGCTGTCCGCTGCCCCTGCCCCGAGGCCGTGCCCCCTTCATGCCGCGGCTGTGCGATTCGCGGAGAGGCGGCTGTGGGCTGAGGGAAGCGTTGTCTCATGGGTGCTCGGCACCGTGCTGCAGCTCTCGGGTAGGCAACGGCTGTAGGCAGAGTGCCTCGTAGGGCTCCTCCTGAAGTCAGACTGGTTTCTCTTTCGACACTTTTATAAAAGAAATTACCCCAAATGAGCATATCCCACATATTTTACCACCACATCCCATATTTTACTTGGGTATCACACTGCTGAAGTACACGTGTGCAAAAGTGACCTTGGCAGCGACGTGCTGATCTGTGAGGCCGTGCTGCAGCTTCCCTGTGCTGTGCAGCGTCTTGCGCCTCATACCACAGGGGGAACAAGGGCCACACAACACTGAAGTGTTGCAACGTTTCACAGTCACTGGGTGAAATGACTGGATAAGCCGTGATGGAAATCATGTTCTGAAATTCACCCAGAATAAAAGGGAATCACAGCTTCCCTTGTGGTAGGACAAGAGTTCAAACTGAAACAAGAGACTTAGACCAGGTATAAGAAAGAAGTTTTTTACAATCAAGGTGGTGAGTCATTGGAACCACTTGCCCTGAGAGGCAGAGGATACACCATTCCTGGAAACATTCAAGATCAGGCTGGACCAGGCTCTGAGCAATCTGATCTAGATGTAAGCGTCCCTGTTCACTGCAGGAGAGTTGAACTAGATGACCTGGAAAGGTCCCTTCCAACTAAAATGATTCTATGACTCTTCCCCAAGATCCCTGCTGTGGTTTGATGTACACAAACATGTGGGTTGCAGTGGCTGGGAGCAGCAGCCCACGCTGCTCGAGTCTGTGCTGCCTGGCTTCAGGGAGCTCATGTGTCTTGCAAGCAGCCCTCGCGCACAAAGTGAGCGGCCCTCAGGCGGCTGTTCCTCCAGGCTGGCTCTCTGCCTGCTGGCATGAGAGCCAGACCAAGAGAGGGGGCAAAAATATGCAGCTGGGGAAAGACAGGCAGTGAGATGTGACCTCACTAATTTGGGACTGGCTTAAAGGAATTGCAGTCTAACATGGCATGTTAGCCAGGAGTCTCGCAGAGGTTTTAATCTAAGTGCCTCTTATGGCACATGGACACATCTACCTTATTCTTACACCAGAACTATCTCCTTCCTTTTCCCCACTTCTGGAATCATGGAAACAATGTTGAGCATAGCTTTTCCGTTAATACATATGCACGTGTAATGGATGTACGGTTCAATTCTCACAAGCAGTTAGGGGTCTCACCCTATCCCCATCTCCTGGGAGATGCCTGTGCTGCCAAACCTGTGGTTATTCCTGAGGCCTTTCATTCTGACTTCCTGCTTCTGAATCCATGGGAGAGTATAATTAGCAACTCATGAGGTTAGAAACTGCAACCACAGACCCGATCTGGACTGTCTCATTCTGTGGCTGGAGCACTCTGCTGGAAGAGACAGACATGTGCTCCAGCCCTTATGTTTATGGTGGTATTCAGTACAACGTTCCTGTAACACAACAGGAATATATCTCAGATTATTACCAACTATTTTATATAGGCACAGTGGCAGAGGCAGTTGAATATTAGTATCACCAGACAGACGAAAATAGTGTTCCCTCCTTATATGTACAAATCAGCAGAGATATTTATAAGTCAGTAGATTTAACATATGCTCCTGATTTATTCTTCCCTGTGTTTACTGTATCCTAGATAGTGATTTTTTTAAAAAATTTCTTTTTGTGGCATGTGGTTTAATTTCACAGGGATTAATGTCAAATACAGTTCCAACCAGATTTAGGCAAAAGTAACCCATTTTGGGGGTAATAATGAGGATTTTGCCTCTAAATTAGACTAAATTAGACCTCGAGTCTCCGCACTGGGTACTAGTCTAGAAGCTGGAAAAGCAAAAGCGCAGTGCTCTGTGTGTTATCTGTCTGTAGGGAATTGCTTCAGTACAGGTAAATAGTGTAACACACAGTCAGTTGAAAAAAGTCTTTTTTTTTTTTTTAATATAATCAATATATTCAGCTTCAGTGAAGGATTTGGGGGGATTATGTGATTCCTTTATTCTGTTCTGCTAACATGTGATTGTGTTTTAATGATCACCAGAAATTAATTTCAGAATATCTGAGCATGAGTCTTAAGATTAACTCAGCCACATAATGGGAATTGATTATGTTCTTTATACATCCATTAAGAAACATCTACCTTTTTACTTTCATGCATGCCTATATACTCCACTATCTTTTTTTTTTTTTTTTTCATTTACACTGCATTCTTACTCTTCTAGATTCCTTCAATCATCCTTGGAAAGCCTGGAAAAGCAAGTTTGACTAGAATACATTCAATGAAGACCTGAATTCTGACCTCTATCCTGAAATTTTGCTTTTCTGCAAAATATCCAATAATACCAGCATCAGCTAGTGTGAGTATTCTCTTAGTATCCACTTTGATTGATTCGGAAGAGTAGTATTAAACATCATCTCCATTCCAAGCGTGATGCTATGGAACTGGGCACAGCGGACAAAACCTGCTTTGCTTTCTATTTATATTATTGTGTAATGCGATGTTTATCAATAGGATGTCAGACAGCATTCTAACAGCTTTGTTCACAGTAGTTCTTCATCTGGAAGATGTTACTTCACTGTTGAGTGACTACAGCTAGTAGACATTGTATTATGATTGGCAGAATTATTGCAAGACTAGCTGTGAATGCCTCTTGTAAGCACTGGCTTAAGTCTGTGCTTGTATGTCATAAGAGTACTTTTGTCAGTAAAATCTGTCCTAGGTGGAGTTACACTGGTACACTGATCAAACTGGTTGCATGGTTTAGTGGTTGATAATTTCCTCCAACAAGACAAAACCAAATTAATATGTATGTTTTTAGATCAGCATAACAGGGTCCATATGCAGAGTCTATATACTAGGAAAAAAAAGGTTTACTTAACTGTGTGGTTTGTACTGGAAGAAAATGAAGTGACTTTTTTTGCTGCTGAACATTTTTGCCAATACAATATTATAAAATGCACTCTTACTTGATATTTTTCTACCTGCTGAGCTTTTAGGTGAGGCCTGAGACTGAGAGGGCTCATCTGAGTAGTTCAAAATACCATAATGCACACAGTTTAAATGACTAACTACTTACTTATATTAAATTAGACAAACAGTTTTTACTTTTTGAAACTACATTAAAAACTGCAGTAAACTGAAGTTAAATCAAGACATTTTCCATATTCTATATTCTTACCTACAGCTGTTTTAATCTGTTTTCGTTCCTTTGTTTTTAACATAGAATCATGGAATCACAGGCAAAATAATGTTGGAAGGCTCCCAGGAAGTCCCGTGTCCCATCTGTTCAGTGAAGAGGTCAGATGTCGTTGTTCAGGGCTTTACCCTGTTGGGCTCCAAGGATGGAGAATTCTCAGTGTTTTGAAGCAACCTGCTCCACTGCTGCTCAGTCCTATTTTAACTTTACTTATTTCTGCTTATGTGCACAATCTCTTTTTCTGCTGTCTAGTACAGCTGTGGAGAGCCTGACTTCATCTTCTCAGAGACCTGCTTGTTGGTAGGGGTAAGCTGCTCTGAGGTGCTCCCAAAATGGGCTGAAGCAGTCCTGCCCCTCAAGCTCCCTAGTATAGCAGGTGCTTCAGCCCATGAGCATTCTGGTATCCCTGCTCCCCATGCTTCCAATCCTCAGCTTGTATCAGTGCTGTATGGTGTTCTTTCTTACCAGGGTAGGATTTTTGCTTTTGAGCTGGGAGAATTTCACATAGTTCCCATCAGTCCCTTCAGGAAAGACCAGCTTAGGTCTTCCAACTGAAAGACAGTCCTGCCCATGAATCTGTGGTCTCTCCAGTTTGGTGTTTTCTGCAGAGTTGATATAGATATTAAACAGGAAAGGTACCATAGATCCTTTGATCTCCCTGGCTCCTGGACTCCAGGCATAAGGACTATGAATCTAAATTTTTTTCACTGAAATAACATCTTTCTGCACTTAATTTCCATTGATCTAATTTAGATGCTAAGGAAAGATCTTGGTACTATGGAATAAGATTAAGAGTAGTTCACATGAATGTTTAGTGAATCACTCATTATATTACAACTGTCAAATACTTAAAGAAATGGAAAAGTTTACTTGTGCTGGGTGAAACTTAACTGATAACCTCAATAGGAAGAAAATAAATCCTTTATGCACATATTGTGTGTTCCAATGACATTTCTGTTCATAGGGTAGGAGCAAGTCAAAATTCTGTTTAGAAGGTAGGTTACCACCGCCTCTTTTCTCATTTCACCTTCTTAATATTCTCTGTTATCCAAGATATTAGAACAACTGAAAGAAGTGAAGCATTCTTTAAATTTCCATCCTAAATGGAATTGCAGCACAAGTTTTGTTACAATGCACTACCATTTGCCACAAGAGGAAGCCACACTAATAACAGGCATATTCCAGCCATGATCAGACTGCTATCAAAAGCTGTACCAGACATACAGTGCTAGCTATATGCAAAAATAAAATCAATATTTAATAGCAGCTCTACTCTCAGCCTCTGGATTTATGGAAAATTTTAGCTTGTGGATTGTCTGGGTTACTTCCCTTAAAGCTACAGAGCAAAGGTCCCCCAGTACTTTGTATTAAAGCATAATTGCGTAATTAAAGCATATTGCATAATCAATAAATATCTGTGGAAACACAGAATTTTCGTTAAGGAAATAATCTCCAAGAAATCATTAGGAACATGCACACAGGAGAAGAAGGCACAGTCAGAAAGGAAAACTGAAAGAGTACAGTGGTGCAGTAAGAAGTCTCCCTCTCTCTCTCTCTCTCTCTTTCTAAGGCATCTATCATGCTGTTACCCACAGTTAATATAAACTGAAGACTTATTGGAGTCTGTAATGAACACATTGACTTTCTGGTACTCTGTAAAAAGAAAAGTAACAATATAAGTATTTAGCCTGTTTTGTTTGTGAAGAAGGGAGACAGAAGAGAACAGAAGTGAAGGCCATGCTCCTGCCAGTGTACTCGGTGCCCTTTTTCTTAGGCAAGGACTTTCAAGTCCAGTCCTTAGTCTCCTTTTAGCTCTAACAGTTTGCCCTGTACCCTACATGTACAATAGCCAGAAGAATTGCTACAAATGAACAGTGACAAAGATTATTTTAAACGTAAATAACCTGTATGTATTGCACTGTGGATCTTAGATCAAATGTTCAGAAAATTTGTGTGTTTTCAAGGCCTCAATGATATTGGAGCAGGCTCTAGGATGTTGTTCTGGAGCCTGTTCCAATATCATTGTGGCCTAATCTTCTGGTAGCCACAGCCTTTTTTTTTTAAAACACATTTTTTCTTTACTGGACACACAGGACCAACTGCTTTAGGTGTCTCTTCTAGAAAACCTAAAATCACAAATGTGCAGACACGTATGCTTCAGAAAATGCTGGATCCAGAGACATCTTTATGTTCAGTTTTGGTAAACAAAATGTATTTTGGAGTTGTCTGTGCTTCTCAATTTACTGTGCAGGACCTCGAGTCCTCACCTTGCTTGCCCAAGGCATGTATTTACTAAAGTGCTAAAGGTGATGTGATATTTTCAGTCTGAGGGACTATCTCATATCTGCTGTCACCCTGTATATATCTGACATAATCTGTGGTATCTAAAATAGCCCTAAATGCCTATTGCAGGTACCTGATCCTTAGTCTTTTCAGTGCTTACTGAGTGTTGTGACCAGGCAGATATGCAAAACTGGAATCCAGAGTCTAACAACTCCTTACACCAGTGTGTTTACGTTGGCTTCCATTTCCTTCTACTAATAGCACAAGTTTAGGCATCCAATAACACTTCTGCCTAAAATACTAGTCTCTGAAGTGTCTCAGAAGTTTAAGCATTAAGATTGACTTGGATTGTTTCCTGTACGTAGATTCCTAAATTCTGGCATGATAGAATCCTGATACACTTTTCAAAGTATTTTACATTTTATATCTCAGAGTATGCTCTCTTTATCTAGCCTGATTTTATGAGCATTTTTCTGCAATTTCTGTCACGTATTCCAATCCCTCCCTTTAAGTTCTTTTGTCAGATTTAGGTGGAAAGGAGATTACAGAATCTACAGCAGAGACTATTTGATTTTGAAGATACTCAAATTCACTTTGAGTTGAAATGTAGTGTTACCATGCAAAAGGCTTCAGACAATGATTTAACCAAGGCCACAGTATATAAAGCAAGAGTTTTAAATTGAGAGATGTAGTTGAAGAATGAGAAAGAAGCCACGGAGTCACATTGTTTTCATAAAGCTGCTAGTTCCAGGAAGAGTAGCATCCTTCAATTTATAATCCAGGTTAAAATCTATTTCTATTAATCTACAGCTCTTAAGTGTATGTGATAGCAAGGGATTAAAGTCAGACTGAGAATGTGTATTACTGTGTTTTGTACATAACTGATAGGCTTACTGTTGACGATGACATAAACCTTTCCCTGAATGGCTTGGTTATTTTAAATTGAGGGACTGTTTTGAGAAAAATGCATCATTAGAAAAAGAAACTCTTCTCAACATTATTTTTTAGAGCATTTAAATGCTCTGTTAAGAAGAAGTTTCAAAGCATAATCTTATTACATACACAGAAGTTCACGATATGATGTGAGATAGCCCTTTGACTCTCCCAAAAAGCCATGATAATTCACATAATACAAGCACTTTCTTGTATTATGAACTTCATCCTCTAATCAGGTGTAAAAATCAGATCCACTGGTCCTCTATAGAGCCATTTTTCACAAATGGGATTATACTGATCTCTTGTCAGAAGTCTTAATTGAGCAATATCTTTTTTGCAATCAAAATGTAGATATGTAGACCCTGCTTTGCTTGCTTGACAAATCTTTCCCTAATACTGTGCCAGGGTTCTCGCATGTACTTTTCATTCTACTTATAAAAATTGGTTTGGCTGTTCAGGCACAGGGCCTAACATCCTTTGGTGTTCAACCTCTGCCTGAATGAAATTACTACATAAAATTCTTTTGTTTCATCCTATATACCTGTATTTGATGATTCTCAGCACACATAACAGTATTGAAGGGCAGCGAGGGCAAAAGTCAGCTGACCCCAGGAGTCTTCTGGTCCAGAGATTGTCCATTCTTTCAGATTAACTATCCCTAGCTAAGTTCTGACTCTTACTTGACTGAATTTTCAACCAAGACTTGGTGGTACCCCTACCTATCAAAGCCACCTGCATCAGACCTTCCCAGATTTATTATTAGAATGTTTTTCTTTGTGCCTAAATATTCTTCAGAAGAGTTCCAGGATTTTTCTATCCACAGTAGAAGTTATGGTCAGATTATTCTCTTCTCTGTTTGATAAACTGCCATATACCCTTCAGTTTTCCCTCTTTCTTACATCAAGCAATCTCTGGTTTTAAGTTGATCTTCATAGATCATGTTTTGTTTACTTTTAATCACATGCTATATGAGGCTTTTTCTGGTTGGGCCATATGTTTTGTGATGTAAAACGCTCCAAAGGGACCAAGTCTTCCATCTGAGTCTCAGTACTGAGACAAGGAAAGCTTGAGGGCTGTATGGCTATTTATAGATTATGGGGTATTTCTTGCCCCTTGCATTTGCAAGAGATTGTTGGCTTTGATAGATACTCAGTTTGTGACCTGTTCTCTCTCGGCACTTTTCTAAAAATTAGTTTTTAAATAGTCATTCCCTGGCTTGAATTTCTGTATTTGACTTTTCCCACCTAAATTCATTTCATTTCTTTTTCATTCTATTTTACTTTTTTTTTTTTTCTTTCACCATTTTCAGTTCAATCTGCAGTTTTTCAAAATAATTCTGATAGTTCTGAGTTGTGTCTTCCAACACATTTATGATTGAACTTCTTTCCAAATTTCTCTCATCTGCAAGTTTAATAAGACTGTTACTGAGATTAGAATAAAGTCATAACTAAGACAGTTTCCTCTAGAAGTCTAAATTTGTGACAGGATAGTATGACAAATAAAATAAACAAGTATAAACAAATACATATTAACAAATTAGTTTTTATGCTATTAATTTTTTTTACTAACTTTGAAGTGTTTACAAATAATTGATTCTAGAATATATCTTTTACAAGTTGAAGTTAGATCAGTTACTTTATTATTTCCAGGCCCTCATTCCTCTTGTCCTCCTTTTTTTTTTTTTTTGGGGGGGGGGGGAGGAGGGATGAAGGGAGGTTGGGGGGGAAGGAAGGCAGGGAGAGGACAAAGAGGAAGCACCTATTTTTGTCCTTTTGTTCTTTCCTGATCTTCTATACTTTCTCCATCTGTCATGAATTCTCAAGTAATAGCTAATCTGACTACTTAATCTAATTGTTAAAATGTCCCATGTCACAGCCTATGAAGACAACTTTGTAACACTTTCCTATCCTCTTTTTCCCCTGGTTGAGTTCTAAACCCTTTGTAATGAATGCTGTTATGCTAGTCATGTGCATGTAGCTGGCATCCAAAGAAGGTTTTAAATACTCTGATCTTCATTGGAAAATCAATTTATATGTCATCACCTTCTCCTCTTCCCCTAGACAGACAGGAAAAGCAACCAATGTTTTCCTTGCTATTCCTTTTTATTAGCAGGCATTCTCTTTGGAAGTCTTTTGTACTTGCATGTAGGTTGCTCTGAAAGTATTGCCTCTTATTTATTTCCATGGATACAACACATACAAAGAGCACAGTAGCACTATTGCATAAAGTAAATTCTCCGCTATTTTTCAACACAGTCACCACTAGCTATGCATTTGCTCCAGTGATTAACTAGAAATTGCACACCACACTTGTAAAAATTTGCACCAGTAGATGTGACCCATTGTTTTGCAGTTGCTACACTGGTATAATTGCTAGGAAAATGTTGCCCACCTCATAGGCTCAAAATCAGAAGGCACCAAATTTGGACTATACGGTGGCAGTGGTAGTTCAGTCAAGCCAAGACAGGCAATGTTCTCCACAGTCTTCAAACTGTATGAAGCCTGGTGTTATCATGTTGTAAGGAGAAGGTTATATTCTTCTCTGGTGTGACTCTGAAAGTTTGAGCCTTCAGCTTAGTCAGTGTTATGATGTAGTCATCATAGTTGATAGCTTGTCCATGTTCCAGGAAATCCAGTATCATCTCATTCCTATTCCAAAAGACAATCTACATCTCTTAACCAGCTGGAAGCTGTGCCTTGAACTTTTCTTTGATGAGGAACTCACATCACTCCACTCCATGGACTGCTGTTTAGACATTGTCTCATTGTGGTGACACCACATCTTGTCACCAGAAATGATGGGATCCGAGAAATTGTCACTTTGAGCCTTCTGTTATTTCAGTAGGTCCTGACAAACTTGCACACAGTGTTCTTTCTGTTTCTGTGCGAGCATCTGTGGGATCCACCTGGCACAAACTTTGTGACATTCCAGTGTTGCCACCATCACTTCCAGCACATCAAGACTGATATTCTGCTCTAGGCACAGTTCCCTGATCATAATCCGCTGATTCACACAGATGAGCTGATTGAGATGCTTTTCGTTTCATGGTGTGACAGCTGTACATGGCTGTTCAGAACATGACTTGTCTTTCACATTGTCACCACTGTGAAACCCACTACCCACTGCCTCACTGTGCTCACATCCACTGTTGGGTCTTCATCAAAATTCAGTGAGTCTCAATGAATGCCAATGGGCACCGCTTTTACTGCATGGAGGAATTCAGTGGCACATCTTTACTTTATTCCTACTCCCATGTCAGGTGCCATTCTACCAGACAGCCCCAATGGGATGTTGGTAAAGTTCAGCTTTTACAGCCATATGACCAAAATGTGCCTCTGACATTATGGTCCAACATTAAAATCAGAGGCATTGCTTTCAGAGCAGCCCTCATATACTGGTATTGTGCTCTATTTTTCTGATTTTTTTTTTACATGTACTGTTATTTGCTTTAGAATTTGATCTGATTGCTACTTTTTGGAGCTTTGTGGAGCTTTGTGAACTTGAACCAATTATAAACTTCTTGCTTACGCAGATTAATCTCTCTTGTTTTTTTTTTTGATGGAAATACCTTGTGGTTTTTGTCATCGCAACCTACTTACGTTTTCCTTTCACTTTCTCACTGACTTGAGCTGATGGAAGTTTGCCTGCTTCAAGTCCATGATTTTCGTGTTTTCCATGTTGTCTTTCTTAGGACCATGAACTCTGTAATTTCATAGTTGTAGTCTCGAAGCTGTCTTTCATCATCATATTCTTAAAACAATTACAGTTCATTGATTAGAACAACGTCTAGAAGAGCTTCTCCTCTTGCCTGTATTTTCTCCTGCACCAGAAGTGGTTACCATTGCTTTTCCATTTAGAGCTTGCTAATCAATCTCTGTCCCAGTGTTTTCCTTTTCTAACAGTCATAGTTTAACTTAGCAGGCAACTCAGCACAACCAGTGCTCACTCCCTCCTCACCCAACCCAAATGGACAGAGGAAAGAAGAAGAAAGGAGAGAGAAAAAATAAAAACTGTGTGCTGAGATAGACAGCTTAATAGGTCAGAAAAGGCAGAGTATAATTAGAATAAATGAAACAAGTGATGCAACTCCTCAACTGCTGTTGACCAATGTGTAGCCAGTCTCTGAGCAATGGAACCCTCAGCCAGCTCACCCAGCTTTACTGTTCAGCGTGATGCCATGTCATATGGGACATCTCTTTGGGCAGTTCATGTTAGCTGTCCCAGTACTGTATGCTGCCAGCTCCTTTTACAACCCCAGCCTGTCTCTGGCTGGATAGCGTGAGAGGCTGAAATGTCCTTGGCTCTGTGTATGCACTGCTCAGCCACAATACATCATGGTGAGATCAACTGTGTTCTCATCCTAAATCCAAGACATGGTTCCATACCAGCTACTAGGAAGTAAGTAAAAGTAAACTCTGTCCCAGTCAAAACCAGACAGACAGACTCTTCAGCTCTGATGGTTTGTCATACTGTTGATAAAATCAGCTTCCACAGCAGACGACAGTTCAAGTGGTTTGGTCCAACAGTTATAGTGCTTCTGTCCTTTTGTTCTTCACCGTTACCCAGAGACTTTCATTGAGCCTGACTTCCTCTTTCCCTTGGAATTCAGCACCAGTACAAAACCATACCCTTTAATAGTAAAAAGCCCTATTATGTAAATTACTGTGCTAATAACTCTATGTTTTGCCAACAAGGTCATTTTTGTGGTTATGGTTTAGGTTTTCCTATTTCTCTTGTCATTTCCTCCATTTCCTTGTACTTTTACTTGGCTTGTCAAAAATCCTCCTACCCCCATGCATTATTATTTTTTTTAATAAAATATTTTCAAATAATGCCTTATGCAGTTGAAATGATCTCATACATGTCAAGTAATATAGAGGAGCAGATACAGAGTAATATGTATTTAAAATTTAATCTGATAGTGGAGCGTTTTTTTTTCCTGTTCTTTCTCCAGTTTGTATGTTCTTGACCAAATATGCAGAAAGAATAAAAACCAAACAGGGAAAGCAAGTCATAATTATAATTCTTTGCCAGCTGCATTTCCGTTCTCTGTGGTGATGATGTTCTCAAATTGTACTTTTATTTATCATTATTGACTTGAGAAAAAGCACTTCAGATTCTAGCTCTGAATTCATTTGCAAAACAATTTAAATGTCTTCAGCACAATGGCAGTGACATTTACCTAGTGTGATTGTTACTATTGTTGTTGTTATTATTATTATTATTATTATTTAAAACAGTTCTAGCCACAGTGAAGCATCAGCAGATGTGTCCCTCCCAGTTCCCTTTAACTGCACTTGATAACACTGCATCAATCCTGACACTTGTAAACAAATGCTCAGATATCCAGCCAGCGAAACTTCTGACACAAGGCACATCCAGAAATAGGTGCCCAGAAATAATCCCATAAGGCATGTGGCTTAGCCAAGAGCGGGGCCCTGTAATGCTAAGGGACGTGTGCTACTTGTTTACACGCTAAGTAAGAACACCTACTTCCAACTCAGTGATCACACTCATGACTTCATGTGTGCTGTATTATACTCTCACTGCGTGGCATGATTACATGCACTTCCCTTTCTAAGAAACTGTCACAGAACTGCTGTTTCCTATTTTCATAAATTAAATCTTTTCCTTTTAGTACCTGGAAGCGTTTTTCGGCTGTCATCCCCCCAGCAGATATAGTCCCAACGTGGGGAAGAGGCCGCAATCTCCATCACATGCCAGGGGCTCAGGGTTAAAGTTTTGTTTCTCACTGCTTTGCCTCCCACAGCAATCCATGCCTGGCTAAAGCATCAGTACAGAAGTGCTCCTAGAGCATTTCTCTTGGCTTCTTGAAGCTTAATTTAAAATATGAAAGAAGCCATTAACTTTTGCAAAGGCAGGGAACTGTAGGGGAAGTTTGCAATTTTGGAAACTTATCAAATGAGCAATATTTCATAGCCGAAAGGACCAGGACTTCCAGACTTCCAAATACAAACAGACTACTTCTTCTTGTATTTGTTGTAAAGAAAGCCAGAGAAACATACAGCTGGGTAGGATGGTTGGGGCAGGCAGGACAAGAATTTCTTCAGTAAGGTCACTGTTTTTTAGTATGTACGTATTTCAGTAGTCCAGCAAAATATTGTTGTGGTTGTAAATCTACCCATGTGTTTTGACTTATATTTATTTTTCCCCAGATGTACCAATTTTAATGAAGCTTACAGGGACAGCAAAACCAGAGATGGAAGGAAAATTTTGAATGACTGCTTGAAAGTGAAACCCATCAAGTGAGGTGTATAACCTAGATACACTCCGATAGCTGGGTGGCATGAGACACCATTGACTCCCAGCTGCTTGGTTACATGGGAAGAGTGGGTTGGATGCAGTTAAGAAGCAGGGGCTGGTCCACTTATTTCCAGCTACTGTGTCATCTCAACAAATTGAAAATTCTCACACTCCATCTTAAGCAACACAGAGTTGAGATTTAGGTCATTAGAATTAAGCTGCCCTAATGCTTAGGCATATTCTCCTCATTTCAATTTAAAGTTATTCATGGCCTGCAAAAATCCACTTCTTTGTGTGACAACATCGTCTTTAACCAAAATTACTCACCATCTTCCTAACAAATTTATTAATTCCTTAGATTTCTTAATACTTACATTATTGTCCTTGTTCTCATCTTTCACTTTGCTTTTATCAAACTTCTTCGTTCCCTCTGAGGGAAGAGGCTGTTACAATAGCTGATTGTAGTAGGAGACTCCCCTACTTTGGCTTTGGACTTTGTTTTCCTATTAATCCTATTTCTGAGCTGGCCAAAAGGGAGAATTTCAGTTCACTGGAAATACTTGTGGTGGGTTTTTTTTTCTTGTTTTGTATTGGTAGATTTTTTGTTTGTATGTTTGCTTGCTTTTTACTCCTTTTTGTTTTCTTTGTTTTGCTTTAGACCAAAATACAAACATTCTGAATTTGTTTTAGAATTCTTTAAATTTCAAGAATTTTATTCAAAAACTGCCTATGTGAACATCTGTTGTCAGCTTAGTTTTGCTGCCAAGATCCCAAGCCTAAATATTCAGTGAGCAGGGGAGGAAATGTTGTTGCTTTGCTCCCATATATTGGATCTGGCTGCCCTGGAATCATGAAATCTGAAATCCCAGTTGCAGAGTGTGAGCTCCTCTTGTGGTCTGTCTGATGAGCCTGCTGCAGTCAAAGCGCCCACCTTTCTGGGAGTCTCTCAGCTATTCAGCTCAATTCTGCTGAAGATCCACAGAGCCTATGAATTTCACATCAAACATTTCAGGGCTGAGTGAATTGTCATTTTTCCCCTATTGGAGAAAGGCCACTACATGAAGGTGTAACACTGCACGCTTAATTAACACTTAATTAATGATTTAAATATTTACAAGACTTTCGGCTTGGCAACATTTTCCATTTCTACAGTCTGGGTTCTGTTCCAAGCATCAGCTCTAATACCGTACCCAGTGTCTGAAAATCAAAGTAGGAGAAAGAGCTGTGACAAACAATGAAATCACATGGCTTTGGGTCTAAGGCAAAAAGAAAAAAGTTTTTGAGCTAGTTTTGTTCACTTAATAATGGTCAAGTCTCCCCAGTCGATTTGATCATCAGAAGAGCTAGGTTTATATATGTACTGCCATATTGCATACAGTTGACTTTAATCCCTATCTGTTCCCATTGGATGATAGTCATCATAATCCTTTTTCCCTCAGAGTCATGACTATGGTTGTTATTACACAAATGAAAGCTGATCTTAGTGGAAACATTTGTCATTAAGTGAAACACAAAATAAATAAAGATTGCTGTTAAACAGTGCTTTGATTAATAGCAAAATAGGCTAATGAGTATTATTATTTACAGTTTCACTCTTGTTTCCTCTTGCTATTTTATTCATAGACCTCGTGTTTTTGCTAAAAAGGGAATGATAAACAGCTGCAGAGTGTCCTGGGTCACAAACTGAAATGGCCTCTTTCAAGGCATGTGAAGCTGATAAAACTGCAGAACCAAGTCTAAATCAAAATCCAATGCTGGCAGCCTGAGCCTTGAAGTATACTCACTTGCTCATTTTTTACCTAATTACATTTGATTAGAACAGATGAGAATGATTTGTTTTTTAGTGATAGCAGTAGAGCAGATGCACTGAATCACTTAGTCCTTTCCCCTGCTATAATAACCTTGATCATCTTCGTGTTGCTTAGAGAAGAGAGTTAATTTGCCTCTCAATAATGACGACCACTTATCCTCCCTATGTATTTCCTAGACCCTCAGCAGCATTCAAATGTGTGCACTCGTTCTTTATATTCTAAGTGTTGTATCACTACACTCCAAAGTACAAATGTGGTGCAATCCTTATATTTTTTCCCCATGTCTTTAGGCAAGCCTTCTGTTTCTTCTGTCCCCGAATCTTGCTAATTCAGTTCATGCTTACTCTTCTACTACCTTCCAGCTAATAGGTATCTGTGGCTGTTTTGGAAGTCCCTCTAGTCATTAGGCTTGAAAGTTTGCTATGCTGATGTAATTCTTATTGATTTTTAACTCTTTTAAAGTGTCCATCTTTCTTTCTCTCCATCCCTAAACTACCTCCCATGCTTCTTTATTACTGAAAAAAGATGTTTCCTCCAAATTCCCAACACATTTCTTAATGCCTTGAACTTTTCAGAGAGGTGTTTTTCTTATTTGTGCAAATATTGGCTATTTATTTAGCAATGTCACAGCCATTTGTAGGCAGCCAAAGAGAGCAGAATAGCATACTTCCCTCTATTAATGTAGAGCTTTTATCTTTTTCCAAAGAAAATCTACATCCTTAAGAAGGATGAAGCATATCTCTTTTGTTTCAAAGACAGAACTCAAGAAGTCTGGATTGAAAATGAAATGTGGCTCAGAAGAATAGAAATGAAATGCTTGTTCTTTTTTCTACTTTATTTCGTAAGCGATAGAAGTTGACCTGACATCTAGGTCTAAGCAAACCAAGCTCTCATAATTTGTTAAACAACAAGAACTTCAAAGCAATTATACACCTATAAGTTTTGGAAGCAGGGAGTAGGAAGACTTGGTAAAATTATGTCATTATCTGAGAATTCTTCTTGCAGGGACAAAAGGAATGTTGGTCCTTTTCTAATAATGTGCTATCCCATAACATTATGTTTATTTCATAATAAGCTAATGAGCCTCATCTGTTGCAACTTTATCCCAGAGCTACTTAATTCATCGACCTGGCAAGTATACTGTTTGCTGGAATAACAAATACCAGCACAGCTCCAAATTCAGCAGAGTTCATGGCATGACCTCTGATTATGTTCAGAGCAGAGACTGGGAATAGCATGAGGGCATCTCTGCCAGACTCTGTCTTGTGACCAAGACAACTGAAGGTCATATAAATTAGGACTTTTTCTCTCCTGATAGCCATTTGTTGATTATCTCCCTATTTTTCCCTACCAGAAGGTATTGCATGTAATGGATATACAGCATTTCTGGTAGTTACTGTGAGGGAATGGCAAAGAATACAACGATTTGCTCTGGCAAAGCAGAAAGCCTCAGAAAAGTTCTCTTTAATGTTAACATATGTAATCTTTGGATTTGGATCTATCAGTTTCAGTGATTCAACTCATTCTTCTTCCTTGCCCAACAGATGGGTGATCAGAGAGGTTTGTGGTGGAGTCACTGACATTGACGATGGTCAAGGAACGGTTAGACATTCTGTTGAGGGACATGGTTTAGTGAGAACTATTGGTGATAGGCAGATGATCTTGTAGGTCTTTTCCAACATTGGTGATTCTATGATTCATGCCCCACATGGCTACTAACAGCATTTCTCTGTGGCCAGTTATAGTTTCTCAGCATCTGAACTCTAGGAGAATTATGGGGTTTCACTGTAAGACACTGCTATTAGAGCCCCATTGCTATTACAGAATAAGTTTCCCTCCTCCATGGTAAAATTGATCTCTGAAGCCTCCATAGGGAGGAGAAACCCTGGATCAAGATTCAGGACCTGAAGCAGAATGAGCAATGGAAATTAATACAGGAATCTATAGTAGAAATCCTATCATCAACTTGAAGAAAAAAAAAAAAAAAAAAAGAAGAATCAGAAACAAATACCACAATCCATAAAAAAGACTATACAAGTGTGAAAATGAGACATAAAATGGCTTTCTAATTATAGTTTTGGTGTAAGATCACTTGTCACTAACAAATATACAGAAATCCCTTATATCGATAGGGCAAAGATATCATGATGTACAAAGCACGTGGGGGTGGGAGTGGGGTTAATGGGTGACATGCTTTGATGAAGTCAGCCTGTGAGCTTTGAGTACTTATTTCTTAGGCAATCTTCAATGACGACATTCCCTCCAGATTAAGAGTACACTTTGCTGTCAGGTTGTTATGCTGGAATGTGCTTGTCTTCCTAGGGAAGAGCTGTTGTTCACTCTACAGTAATGCTTACTTCCTACTCAGCACATTCATTGTTCATTGTTGTAACCCCTCATTAGCGCTTAAGATCAGCTGGCGCCTCTATTTGCTTTCTTTTTAGTTTTGAGCAGTACTCTAAAAGAAGAATGAATTCATTTCTAAGAAGAAATATGACCTCAGTTCTTCTCTAATTGGAGTTCTTCCAGCCATATCTTCATCATCATATCTTCCATATCTTCAGTCATCACAAATGCTTAAGGAATTGTTAGAAGCAAAGGCCAAGCCAGACTCCATTTTCTATCACACAGTTACCCTGACACAGTAAATTTTCTGACCATTTTTATTGCGAAGTCTCCATGTGGTCTGTCTTCAAAACTGGCACAGCTGTAGTGTCAAAGTGCAAATGCCTTACATTCTTCAATGCATTTAACCTCAGAATATATTTCTGATACAGCAAAGTGCAGTTTGTGGATGGTGAACTGAAGATTCTGGAGGGTAAGTTTTAAAAGGTTTCACCTTCTAGACATGTTTATCTCTCCCCAGTGCCTGTGGTGAGACCCTTGATAACAGCAGAAACTAGAACATCTAAATATAAGTTAGATTCTAGCCCAAGTTTCTCACTGAGGGTCGCAGAGGAAGTAGTTAGCAATTCAGGCAATTGAAGTCCAAGGTATCACTAAAGATGTTGGATAATTTTTCCTGTTATTGTTTGCACCTTCTTGTTAAAGGGAGAAAGAACCCTTTCCAAAAGTACTTGGTCTCAAGAGGGAGTTGACATACTTTTAAATCCAAAGAAAGTCTTCCATGTTTTTGCTGAAGGCCAAAAGTGCAACTAGCTCCAAAAGACAAGGGACAGTCAATGTATCATCTGAGAAGGGAGGACTGTAATTTTGCTAGATTGCTTTCTTTTCACTTGGTTAGGCTTCAGGAAAACAATAAGCACATGGTAGTGGCAGGCACTTACTCCCATTGCGCTGCCATTATAAAATCAATGACTAGCTGGAAATGGATAAATAAACACAAAGACAAAATTTGTAAAGACGGACTGACCTTATAACTGCAGGCAGGGTGTTCAGGTTAAAAATCACAGGCATCCTCTACAGCACCATTAGAAGAGATCACTTATCATCAATATACAGTGTTTGCCATTCAGATTGTATCAAACTGTAAATGGAAACTAGACCATAAGCCATTTAGTAATTTTCAAGATTTAACAGTTTTTTTCCTCTTTCTGAGATGGATCTTGACAGGGCAGAGGAAAAGAGATATTCCTGGGCTCCAGCCTAAGGATTTGGCATAGGAATATGAATCTCATGATGCCACATTGCACGTGAAAATAAGGCTGCGATCACATCACTCTCATGACTGGACTAACGTCCTCATTCCTGCTTAAAACGGAGTTAGCAAAACAGATATAATTCTGACCATAAGATCCAGACAGGGCAAGCTGATTTTTTGTCAGTTGTCAGGGATTCTAGTAATTTTCACTGCAAATGCTATCAATCCAAAATACAGATATCGCTTCTACAAATGCCCATGTTGTACGCTTCCTGCTCAGATGAACCATTGAGTTCAGAGCACAAAACATAACTACCATCATTCAGTACCTTCAGTAAATAAAACTGAAAGTTTTTGGTTGGAGCAGACAGAAAACACTTGCAATGTTTGGTATTTGGGATTTTTTATTGGTTGGTACATAAATGAAAGATCTCTATAATCAGTTAAAAAACATAAGTTTGTTTAGCCTATTTTAAGACATCAATCCCAAGAGCCCTTTACAGAAAGGAAAAAAAATACCCATGCTATTGAGAGAAGTTAAGAGTTCACATTTTGATTCAGACTCAGAAGTCATGTATACTAACTCTGCAGGAAAAACATGTGTTGACTGTACTTTTTAAACTGAAACTTCTAAAGTTTTGTGTCTTACCTTCCAGTCAGTGCAGTACATCTTCAGTAATCAACTACCAGATTAACAACAGTGGTTTCATTACTTAACTTCCCCCCCCACACACACATTATTCGAAGGTCTTTTACCAGAAAGTATTCTGCTTGCAACTTGTTGCTAGGGAGATTCTATCCAAAGATGATCCTTTATATATATTTAAAGAGTTTCCTTTTTTTTTTTTTTTTTTTTTTTTTTTTGCAGAGGAATGCCAGCAGGCATATCGGTTTTGCCGTCTATGAGGTACTTGAACAGTACTTGAAAAGTGTAATGCATGAAAAGTTCATGCAGTCTTGCTCTTTAATGTCCCACTCAGTCAGAATTCTCTACAAGGCTGTCAAAAGGGTCATTAAGAGCAGATGGGAAAAGCCCTCAAGAAACAAAAATTTCTTTGTCAGTTAATGCTTGCTTCACCTAACTGAAAAGACCCAAGAAGTACCATTTTTGGTTTTGGGGATATTATTTTTTTTAATTTAATTATGTGTTCTTGTGGTGGGTAGAGGGATTATCTGGCCTCTAGTTGATGAAGAAAACCCTTGAGCCACCAGAGGGTCTGATGGAAAACACTTGGTGCTTTCCCGGTTATGTTGCTGCAGGATTGGGCTCCATGGCACTGCGGGGGCTCCTAACTGCAGCTTTCTCAACAAGCTGCATGGCGATAGGTCTACACATCTTTCTCCAGCTGCCACATCACATTCCCACCTGTTCTCAAAAGCACCAAACAAACAAAGTCTCACAAAACAAACTTAATCCTAAGGCACCCTTGACCATTGGAGCAGGGACTGATGATCTCACAAGTAGTGCGGTGGCTTCCTCCTGTTGACATAGGACTCATATGAAGAGTGTGCCTGCACCATTCCCTTTGTGCTGTCTTAACTGCAGCTGTGCAAGTCTTGCAATGCTCTGAGTAAAACTATAATAAATGAAGCATCTGTGCTGCTACTCAGAAGGAACAGATGCCAGGAGCATATAGCAAGGATGAAGCACACCTTTCAAGTGAAGAAAACCTGACAGGGGATAAGTGTTTCACTGGGAAAGATGACAGAGAATATGAGTAACACTTTCTCCTGATAGTACTTCAGTGAAAGGTATGGTAAGAGAAAACACTCACTCCTGTATCATTCTTTCATCCTTGCTTCAACCTGTCTATGCATCTTGTAATACATATCCACCAATTAGCCTACAACTTTTTACCAACTATCCCTCTTCACCCTGGCTCTTAGTGTTTCTATCCATCCCTGTGCCTTCTCCCACCAACACTGTTCCCTCCATATCTCCCATCTTTTGTCAACCTGGTTCCTACCACCCCCAGCTCTCTCCCTTGTTCATATAGCCTCATTATTCCTTGAAATTTCATCATCTACAGCTGAAACTAGATTTCCAGGCCCCGGGTTCCTGGCATTCCTAGGTTCAATTTTAGAATGTGTCTTCTGCCTCCGAAGATGAACACAGCATTTCAAAACCAGAATTTTTTTCCTGTTTTGGGGACTGCAGGCAGTGAGCCATCTCATACTCATCTCACCTGTAATTTTAGATCTAGCTGCTCCTGAAACTGAAAAAGCATGTGCTTGAAATTTGAAATGCATTCATAGATGTTCCCATTCAGTTACTTATCTCCCCTTATACTGATGTAGATGTGGATAACTGAGTGGAAGTCAACTGCTGCAGAAAGCATGTACAGACAGATCTATTCCTATCACCATATCAACAAGCTGTAAGGCAACAACCCCCTTCCTTAATCCTGAGCTAAAGTAGATTTTATCCTAAGGGATTTTCCCTTGCCTCTATCATCACTGCTGGAGTAGGGGAATAAGCTACATATTGCAGCAAGGATGTAAATAGCAAAGATTTACAGCAAATTAAGAAATTAAGTCATGTTCCTGATGTCTTTTGATATCTTCACGTATGCTCCCCAGTGAATGCTCACTAAACACATTGCTCATTTAAATCACTGCTAATCTTCACCAACATTACTACTGCCCCCATATTGTTTTCTTCAGAGCTTCATTCTGTCTTCTCCAGTATGCTGCTGTACCTTCCTCATTGGGTATCCAAGCTAGGCACATTTGCCATCCAAGTTGCCCTTAGTATTCTGTATCTGTTTGTGTAAGTAATGGTCAAGTGAACAAGGAAAACTTGTAGAGAGGTAAAAAAAAATTCCTGTGTAAAGCCATAAAGTAGTATTGAAAAAAGACTAACCGTTTCATCAGAAAGAAACTTATTTCCCTGTCAGATTAATCCAGCTATGTGTTAGGTTAGTAGGCATTATGCAGTTATTTCAAATTACCTGTAAATTTTTCATATATTTTTGACTACCTGGTTTCCAAAATGCAAGGTAAGATCAAGCTCCCACTAGTCATAAAATCTTTGTACTGATTTCAGTGATGCTGGATTCAGCCACAGAATCACACAGCCAGGAAAGCACTCACCAATGCAGGGGTAAGTACTGCGTCATCAAATACAGCTCAGGGTAACACTGCTGTAGCCACACAGATCTTCTCTAAGACCAAGTGCAAGGAGAGGAACATTCTGTGCAAGACTTTAGTAAGAGTTCCTAAAAATGCAGAGTAATAATTCAGCACAAAAGGTGTTGTACTGCTCATGCAGTTAGTTCTGATTTAGATCTCATTATGAGAGATAATGACAACTGGAAGTTTTTGGTTGCCTAGGCAGTAGCAATCATAACTTGATTATGCTCACTAGCGCTGAAAAGGAAGTCAGTACAAGCACTAGCAGTTTATTTTGAAAGCTTAAAAACACCTGTGCTTTAAACCTCCCTGTCTGAAACCTGGGAAATGAAAGCATAAGGCATGAGGAGTACCTCCAGAGGTCAAAGAGGCCTGAATGAATGTGAGTTTAAGAAGAAGGCAGCGAGACGATATTAAAGAGTAAACCACTGAAATAAGTAATAAATCTACATAAAGACTTTGGAGAAGGAAAATTTACTAACTTTCTTATAAGTCCAAGGAATGTGTCCAAACATAGACTTAGCAAATCTAAGAAAAACAAGGCACTTTTCTTTGCTTTACTGCTTCTCAGCTTCACTGCCACTCTTGCTACTCCCCTGTGTATGGCTATCATCATTAGCTCTGCATTTCCCCAGCTGATCTTCAACATATGAGTTCTTTTAGGCCTTCCAGTAGGTTACTTCAGTGCTTTACTATTACCAAGAATACAAACATACTGTCTTAATTCAAAAAGAGACAGTAATGTCTATGACTTTTTCTTGTCTCTGGATCTTTCAGTGTTTGGCCGTAGGAGCATTTGTCAAAGCTTTCATTTCTGTAAATTTCCAGACATTAGTTGCAGCCCCACAGCCACTTCAACTTTGTCATTTACTTATTCTCTAATAACAGTATCGTAAGGTACTGCACACTAGCAATGTAACCTGTGGTGCAGCCATTCACTTCTCTTTGTTACCAGATGCTGTAAGAGAACTTTTCTCTGACGTCCCTGTCCATATGAAACACTTTGGTAGCTCTGAAATAATTCTCTCTTTACTTATTTTGAACTGAATTAAAACTCCAGAAAGGAGAACAGTAAGCCAGAAATCAAATTTCTTTCAACAATTCATTTTTTCCCAACATTAATGGCTTGGAGCTCTGTCAGGTGAGGGTCAGGTTGGGTATTAGAGAAAGTTTCTCCACTGTAAGTTGGTGGGCACAAACAGGCCATCCAGGGCAGCAGTCATGGCCATGAGGTGCCATAGTTCAGAGAGCATTTGGACATAGGATTTAAATTTGGGGTGGTCCTGTGTGGAGCCAGGAGTTGGGCTCAATGATCCTTGTGGGTCCTTTCCAACTCAGGATGTTTTGTGATAATTGTTTCTTGAAGTAATTTTCTGGGTAATAGAATAATAAGTCATAGCTGTGATTCAATCTCCATTCTTCTGGGCATCTATTTTCAACCAGTTTGATTGCTTGATACATAATGCCTTCATTCAAGAGCCTAAATTCTCTGTAAGAGCTTGCAGAGAAATGTAGGTATCTTAAGATGGATAACACTACCTAAATTAGATAACTAAAATCAGATTATGAAGCCACACCTTCTATAAAGCAATCTACAGATCAAAGAGAAAGGGGTGCAGGCATGCCCTGCATGAAGGGAGTATAGCTGCTCAGAGAAAATATAGAGCAAAGAAAAACCAGTGTCTTTGCCAGGAAACAAATAGGCTTTATGAACTCCAGTTTACTAGCAGTTGTCCTCATCTGGCTCACATGAACCACTACCAATGCTTCTCTGTGCTTTCCCAGTGCTCTGTGTGGGGTTGTTGCCTCTGGCATAGCACCACATAAAGCAAATGGAAGACCTAGTATGGGCCCAAGGGATGCATTCAAAGAAGCTCTTCCTCGTAGCAAACCCAAAGACTCAGGTAGAATAAATAGGCTTATGTAATGAGTCTTCAAAAGAAAAAGGACATGGAAGCTGATGTTCTTGGCAGGAGTCAGTCCTACCCCTTAGTATCAGCTTCAGCACAGCCTAAGACATGCCTGGGTTGCAACCCAACAAAGTGCACTTGTAGCTTCCCAGAGTCACTGTGTTCAACATAGTACTGGGCACAGACAGGTTAGGCATTCATATGAGCTTTCATCAAACCTAATTTCTGGGACATAGGAGGGCTT
The DNA here is from genome assembly GCF_905368555.1 of Meleagris gallopavo. NCBI lineage: Eukaryota > Metazoa > Chordata > Aves > Galliformes > Phasianidae > Meleagris > Meleagris gallopavo. Next base: position 13,653,694 of record NC_139435.1, on the reverse strand, counting down.
GGCAGGGAGGGGGGAGGTGGGAAATATTTCTGCACAATACTCTAGCTCTCCTGAACTCCAAAATGAGACCATCCAGAAACCAGATTGTATCTCCCAGGCACTCAAGTATTTGTTGCATGATGGTGAAAAAGGAAAAGAAAAAAAGACATGAAAGTTAATGTTCATTACCTGTCAGTCATGTCCTGTGAGAAAAGTTCCATTTACAATCAAGCATTTATAATCTCTAATCAAATGTCTTTTTATGGAAGTACTATATTCTGCATCGTAGAATATTATTCTAGTATTCCTCAAAGGCAAAATCCAAATATTTTTGATTGGTTTAAATGTAAATGCAAAGCTGATCTTTCTTAAAATATATTTGTTGATTTTTATTTGCACAGTATGAAAACAAATGTCAATCAGGGGAATTCTCTGGAGTTTTTGGAACCTTCTTGATGTTATACATGTGAAGACTGTCATACTGACATTTACTGCACATATGTAAGAATTCAGCTTGACTGGCACACCCTGTCTTTTGAAAGGGATTGCACTACTATTTTCACCATGCAGCTTGTGTATATATAAAGGAAAGAATGACATGCATTGTTTCAAAGGATGAGGTTAGCAGTAAGAATTTAAACAGATAGCTATAAACTTAGCAAAGTCAGGATCGGTGCAGTCTGTGGTAGAAGTTGATTCCAGACTGAAACTTTGTGGATTTTTGTTTTATACTAAGAAAGCAATCACAATGGGCTACTAATAATATATTCCTTGTTTTCTGGGCTCCCAGCCTCATACAGCCAGGTCTCTTTTCATAGATGATAATTAGTCAGTACAGCTGAAGCCAGATGAAGTCACAAGTGTCTGGTAGTTGTAAGACTTGAGCATCTCAGATGAAGTACTTAGATAATTAAGACTAAATTTAGGAGTGGCTTCTCTAAATACTGAGCTAAATAATTATGAAGTTTGCAAAATATTGTCTTAGGCAGCTGAGAAGGCAAACTCATCTGTGACTGTAGGCTACACTGACACTGTGGTAGCAAGCATCATTGAGAAACATAGGATAAAATGATTCATTTCATTGCAGATACAAGGTTCAGATGGCTTCCATTTCATCTATTCTGCACTCCTATTTACAGCACAGAAGGACCTTTTCTAAGGGAACAGATACTTTTCTTTTTATCACAGAAGGAGAAGATTGAAGTGCGTTCCTCTAAGCATCCAAGCAAATTGCTTAGCTGAACAACAAAGTGCTTGTGCTGTCCCGGATCTGTTGTATATCACTGTACTGCCAACATCAGGCAGCAGAAAGGTTGTAAATCATTTCACTTTGGAATTTCTGCTATTTATTAAATTCTAATTTTAGAGTAGTAAACTCAGAGCAGATAATTAATATTATTAGCAAATAAGTGAATCACACAGAATAACAGAATGGCCCGGGTTGGAAGGGATTTCAAGGATCATGAATCTCCAACCCCCTGCCATATGCAGGTCCATCAACCTCCCCATTTGATACTAGACCAGGCTGCCCAGGGCCCCATCCAATCTGGCCTTGAACACCTCCAGGGACGGGGCATCCACAACCTCTCTGGGCAGCCTGTTCCAGCACCTCACCACTCTCTCTGTAAAGAACTTCCCCCTGACATCCAACCTAAATCTTCCCTCCCTCAACTTCAAACCATTTCCCCATGTCCTGCTGTTATCTACCCTTTCAAAGAGTTGATTCCCCTCCTGTTTGTGGGCTCCCTTTAGGTACTGAAAGGCTGCAATGAGGTCACCCAGCAGCCTTCTTTTCTCCAGGCTGAACAAGCCCAGCTCCCTCAGCCTGTCTTTGTAGGGCAGGTGCTCCAGCCCCAAGTGAGCTGGAGCCATACGTGCATTATCCAAAAAATGCTGCACTGATAACTGCCTAATCCTACTATTAATTATATAGAGCAATTTCAATTAATTTTAAATATATTCCTATGTAATTTATAGAGCATGTGTAATATGCACTATATTTCGTAGAAAACATTCAAAATTATTTTTATTGAAACATTGGTATTGAGTTATAATGGTGTATAAAATATTCATATGTATGTTCTTATTTACTTAAACACATGTTCCTTCTGGAACTGACAGTCTACACGAGTGTAGAGTTTTATGTTTGATTCACCTCACTGTTCTGCTTACACTCAAGGGCATTAAAAGGATCTTCACTGAAAGACAGAAAAAAGTATCCATGTAGTTATTAGTGAGAAAAAGAAAAAATGGGACAAAGAAAAAAGCTCATGCTGTGAGATTTGAATGATGCATGTAACTATTGAAAGAAAAGTGATAGTGTTACAGAGGCCAAAAAGTAGATAGATCAAGTCTGTATAACGACTTTAAGCCATTTCTGTGTACAGTTGATATATTAAAATCATGTGTTCTCTACACTACTGTGTTATTCTAGTGATAGTCTTTTACTGGGGCCAGGGACAAAAAATGTTTGTGGTTTCTTTTCAGATGTCTAGTGCCTCTAGTAAGGAAATTGAAAGCTCTGCTGCTTCTCAAGTCTTCCAGTTCCCATGCATACATTTCTAAAGCCATTTAAGGGAAGGCATGCAGGTAACTTTTTTACTAATTATCACACTAATTTGGTATAGCAGATTTATTTCCAGATGTGATCAAGCACAGGCTAGCCTAGATTTTCATCTTCTCTGAAACATATCAAAATTATAACTGTGAATGACTTGAAGTCTTCTCCTTAATTGTTCTTGTCCCATGTTTAATTGTAACCTAGCAGTTAGGAACATTGAAATCTGTCTTCATCTGGAAATGTATTTGTATCATGTTTGTTTTTTTTCTGGTTGATTGGTGGTATTTTCTTTCTTTTTTTCTTTTTCTTTTTTTTTTTTTTTTTTTTGAAAGCTTTAATTTTTACTAAAAATGAAACCAATCACTTATTTTTCATCAGTAAAATTGCTTTTATCTGCATTTTTCAAAATAAAGGTGAAGATTTCTTTGGAAGAAAAATATGCCAAAAATAACATTTATTAAGAAAGGCCTTCCTCACCATTCCATGCACAGTGAGAAGCTGCAGGAGTGGAAGTTTGTTTCCATATTTGTCAGTTTTCCTAGTACGAATGTTCATTCTCAGGTACCAGATAGGATACAAATAAAAAAGAAGTTTCCCGTGTATTCACTGACATAAATCCAGAGAACAGTTATTGATGTCATTAAAACTATTTCAGGTTTGAATTACATTTTCAGTCTAATTCGGCAGTTTTATACTTGGTCATTCTGTTAGTCTGAACCATTACTGTCCTTTTACAGCTAAACCATAAATTGTGCTCAAACTGTGCAATCTATGTGATGAAGCTGAATGTGGGCCTTGCAATGTCCGAATGAGTTCTTATTTGAGTATGTGACTACTGTGTCTGTAGCCATGGAAAATACTAGCCCTCAAATCTAACTGTGAAAGTGCAGTATTTCTGAAGAATGTACAGTGAAGATAGAAAAACAGAAGAGAGAATTTCAAGAAAAACATTAGTTAAAAAAGCAAACAAAACAGCTTCAAAGAAAGATTTTTAGTTTTTTTTTTCAAATTATACAAAATGTAAAGGGAATTCACTGCATGTATGCCGACTATATTACTGTCAGAGTTATCAAGATATTGATTATGATGTGAGATAGGAATTTTTCTGTTCCTTCTTTCATTTTTCTTTTTTCTTCCTCCAGTTTATCAGAAGGGTCTCATACTTATTTCATCTAAAAACTATTTTGCAGCCACTTCAGAGACAATGTGCTGGCAGATCAGTGGCACTGAACTGTGGCCTCCAGATGGCTGGGATTTTTTGAGTACATTTTTCTCACAAGAGTTTTCTTGAGCAGAAGTGGTACTCATATTTGTGTAACAAAAGCAGTGCAAGATCAGCCATGGCATGTCTCCTTCTCCAATACAAATGCTTTCAATTCAATTACAGCAGTAAATACTGCCATAACAATTCTCAAGACAGTAGAAGAACTGCAGTGTTAATTAAAAGAGGACTCCTGAAAGGTTCTGGCAATCAATAGAAATGATTGCTACAGTTTGTTATTTAAACTCACACTTGTCAGTCTTTTGGCTCTACTCCTACTACATGGCAAAACATTTGATTCCTGACAGATTAATATTTTGACATATCATTGGAGGAAGGAAAATTTCAATCTGATAGCAAGGCTCGGGACTTAGGGTATTGCCAGACAATGGTATCACTAGGATTTTATATATATGTCATAACTTGCTGCTTGGCATCTCTTGTCTCAGTGACAGCAATATTATTCTTTGTGTCTAGCAGCTTAAATGACCACAAACTACAAAACAAGACCTGGTGAAAAGGATGGTTCTGTGAGCTTTAATGGCTCAGGAAATACACTGGTGCTATATTGTTGGAAGTCCTTTCTTGTGGCACACGGACCTCCTTCTAGAAAGTAGAGGAACTGAGCCTGTGGCCATGAAAACCAATGGAGGCAATTTCACTGCTTAGCTAAAGGGAATAGAAATCCATGTTTAGACTCCTGAAGAAGAGCCTTGTTCATCTTGTAATCAGCACTACAAAATGAGCACCAACCTATTTAAGAAAACAACTCTTTCAGGAGCAATAAGCGACAAAGAAACTGCAGAATTAAATGCAATTCTCTGTAACTGTGCTGTTTTAAAAATTCATCTCAAGATACTTCACAGATACTGAAGATCCACTTTGCACATCTAAAAGGCTTTTTTTTGTAAGTGCTTAAGATAATGTATTGTCTGGATTTATTCTGAAGCTGTCTTGAACTCTTTCCGAACACTATGAGCTTCAAATTGCATATTTGTACCTTTCTGAAAGTTGAGAACTGTAAGGTATGGGTTTTTTTTACAAATTTATGTTCCTTTCTGTATTCGTTAGAAATAAAGTACAGTGATTTTTTTGAAGTTATTTCACGGAGAGTAATTTTCTTTTACCATCTATACTGCTTGAATCTTTCATATTATTTTCTGCTTGTGCTTATGTAAGGAGAACATGCATGCCTGATTGTCTTTTTTCCCCCTATATATGCCTTCTCAGCTAAACAACCACACCAGAGCCAATTACTCATGTTATCTCAGGTAATAAGACTGAATTTACATATACATAGCTTTGGAAAGAAGGGGAAGTCAAAAGGATGAAAATGTTGCTTATTATGGCAACAGTCATCATCTAAATTTGTGACAGAATTGCACACATATAAGTGAATTCTCTCTGGGCAGCCTGTTCCAGCACCTCACCACTCTCTCTGTACAGAACTTCCCCCTGACATCCAACCTAAATCTTCCCTCCCTCAACTTAAAACTATTTCCCCTTGTCCTGCTGTTATCTACCCTTTCAAAGAGTTGATTCCCCTCCTGTTTGTAGGCTCCCTTTAGGTATTGGAAGGCTGCAATGAGGTCACCCCGCAGCCTTCTTTTCTTCAGGCTGAACAAGCCCAGCTCCCTCAGCCTGTCTTCATAAGGGAGGTGCTCCAGTCCCCTGATCATCTTTGTGGCTCTCCTCTGGACCCTCTCCAACAGCTCTTTGTCTTTCCTGTACTGGGGCTCCAGACCTGGACACAGTACTGCAGATCGGGCCTCACAAGAGCAGAATAGAGGGGGACAATCACCTCCCTGTCCCTGCTGGCCACCCCTCTTCTGATGGAGCCCAGGATGCTATTTGCTTTCTGAGCTGCAAGGGCACATTTGGCTCATGTTAAGCTTTTCATCCCTCAAGACCCCCAGGTCCTTCTCTGCAGGGCTGCTCTCAAGGACTGCTCCTTCCAGTCTGTATGGATGCCTGGGATTCCTCCGGCCCAAGTGCAAAACCTTGCACTCTGCTGTTGAACCTCATTAGGTTCACCTGGGCCCACCTTTCAAGCCTGTTGAGGTCCCTCTGAATGGCATCCCTTCCTTCCACCGTGTCAACTGCACCACTCAGCTTGGTGTCATCAGCAAACTTGCTGAGGGTGCACTCAATTCCATCATCAATGTATTGATAAAGATGTTAAAGAGCACTGGTCCCAAGACAGACCCCTGGGGGACGCTGCTCGTTACCGGCCTCCACCTGGACATAGAGCCATTGATGACCACCCTCTGTCTGCAGCCTTTCAATCAATTTCTTATCCATCGAGTGGTCCACCCATCAAATCCACATCCCTCCCATTTGGAGATAAGGATGTGGTGAGGGACCATGTTGAAGGCCTTGCTCAAGTCCAGGTTAATGACATCGCTCGCCTTTCCCTTGTCCACAAATGCCATCACTCCATCATAGAAGGCCACCAGATTGGTCAAGCAAGAACTTCCCTTGGTGAAGCCATGCTGGTTGTCTCAGATCACACACTCATTCCTCATGTGATCAAGCATGTCATCCAGGAGGATCTTTCCATGATCTTCCCAGGTGCAGAGGTGAGACAAGCTGGAGAAGCTGCTGGGAAGGAGGAGCTGAGGGCAAACAGCACCCTAACTTCTTCAGCCATAAATACCACTTCCAGCTGTGCTTGAGCAGGAGCAAGGTAGCAGCAAAGCAAGGGAGGTACAATAGGAGAAACTTCTACCAGGTGTGTTTTATAGGCATTTGTCTCCAAGCAACAGAGAGGGCCTTATAAACAGTAATCAACTTATTACTGTAAAAGCTCAAAACCAGATTGTGCCTGTCTATAGGATTAACAAAACAGTAGAGAAATACATTAGAACGGTAACAAAATGCTAGAGTTGCATGCACATTAATGAGCAGAGCCCAGGACCTTTGATGAGCTTGCCTTCTGACTCACACAGGTCATCATAAAATGGAAATCAGATTGGTACCTGCTGAGGCACACAAAGGGATATCAGAGAGTCACTTAATGCTGTGCTCTGTGCTCAGGAGGGGTGTCTGGCGATCTAATAAGAAGTGCTTTGCTGGTAGTAATGCAGTGGTTGCTAAATGCACTCATTGAAGCCTACTAGCTATGTTCACATGTAATGGTAAGGCACATTATATAGATAAGTAGTGAAGAATTACTAATAAAAGGAATCAGAGACTGTCCATTTTAAGCAGTGTAAATCACCCTTAGAGAACTTTTCTACCTCTAAAAATGTATTTCACATTGTAGTTTTGTAAATAAAAGTAACAAGCTCTGGGATTAGAGTACAAGGGGGGAGGGCCCTGAAACCAGCACTGCATTGGGTAGGACCCTCATTTCCACCTAACATGGCTGTTCTACTTTCTTCCACAAAGAAGCTCACAGAAGCTCACAAGCTGCCAGGTTCCTTGAAATTTTGAAACCAAGCTTGCATTACCACAAAGGACCAAGGCAAATCACCAGGGGGAAGGCATGGACTGAGGCTGCTCCCTGTGGCTACTTAAACCCATATGCTAGGCATGTTGAATTGGCACAATCGTGTCCCATTGGCTGGAAACCTTGCTGAGAAACCATCACTATAAAGGAGCTGGGGGGTGATGCTTGCCATGGGCAGCCCCACATGGCCTAGAAGATGCTGAAAGGGACTATGCCCCTCAGGGTGGCTCCCACATTTCTCAGTGGCTCGGCTGTCAGCCTGCAGGTACCTCAGTCCTTCTGAAGCAGGATCTGAGAAAGAAAATATTCGTGCAACACATTCAAGAAGCAGCTTTCGGGAGATGCTCAGCGTTGCACGGACTATCTTGCTGGCTGTAACAAGTCATTAATAAGCTATTGGTCCATGATTGCATGCTAATACACTGTCACAAGCATAAAATTTCTGGGGAAAAGGATGTATATTCATGTAGATTTCTTCAATGGAAAATAAACATTTTCAAGTATTTTAAAGTTACCAAGACAGTACATACTGTAAATGAGAAAATTCCAGATCTTCCTTCATTTGTATTAAAGAAAAGTACATTTTAACCAGTTCCAAATGTATTTTTTCTTTCAGAGAACTTTTCAGACTACGTTCAAAGAAAGTATTTTTATCTCTCTCAAAATGCTCACATATCTGCACTGTCAAATTTATATACGTGTACATATTTGGACAAGTCACTCAAGAAAGCGTCATCAAGATTCTGCCTACTGTTTTCACCAAAGCACACTATTTGTAGGTACAAGAACACGTATCTTCAGGACAAAGTGACCAATTTCCTAGTGGGCCATGCACACTGTAAAGAGTAGTATACATATGTTGAAAGCCATAAATGCTACAAATAATTTGATTATATTGATAATGAAAGATACTGCTACCAATTTTATTGTTTCCAAGACTAAGCACAGGCTGGTATACCCCAATTTCCTAAGTATTTAGGGAATTTTATAAGATGAATTCTGCTATTATATCTTCCAAAATCAGGAAGGAAGTATATTTAAGTTGGGTTGACTAAGTGATAAAATTGTGATTTCATAGGAAAATCTAACCAATCATGTAGCATGTGTCTTTGTCTGACAGGCATCGATGGCAGATCATTGTAAAAACATGAAATATGCAGTAAAAACCCTTCATTTTTTGCATAAGGCTAATACTTAATCTTTGACATATTCTACCACACTTTTGTTTCGGTTTATTATTCTTTTGTTTTTAACTTGAACACTGCAAGCAATCAGAAATGTGCTTGTATAAAAATGTCATGAACCTCTATTTCTCTGTTCAGATTGTTCCTCATTTTTCTATAATTCTCTCATTGCATTATTCCTGGATTCTTTCTCATGTCTTGATTCACTGTAACTAGAGTAGCATACTTGCAGATCCTTGGGGTCCACTTCACAAGTCTTGAAGTTATTGTAACATTCTTAATGTTTTGTTTTTAGCAATGTAATAAATTGCTAAATGCAGCTTTACAGTAGCAGAATACTACACAGAGACCAACAGCTACATGGTTCAAAAGAAACTTATGTGTTCATTCTGATATTGCATATGAAAAGAGAGAGAATAGTATCAGATACCGAAATCTCATGACACAAATTTGTGCTGAAAAATGGTTTAGTAATCTGGGACACAAAAACACCAGTTCTTCCTCTGTGGTAAAATAATATATAAGGTTCGTGTAATATCTCCCTTCTTCCAAATGGAAGCAAATATTCAGTGTTGGTTTAGAATCAACAGTCCATACCTTGCTGAAGTCACTAATCTGATCTGTCTGACCACATTCTTTTGCATAGACTCATTTTTTTAAAGATATCTCAGTTTATGTCAAACGGCTAAAAAGTTTAACACAAGAGTGAACAACATGGTCTTTCTGTTCCGCTTGTACTCTTGTTACAGAAATAACAAATGAAAAGAAAAAAAGGTGAACAGGTCAAATGAGAAACCAGAGATATGCACAAAGAAAACAAATAAGGAGAGAGGAGAGGAGAGGAGAGGAGAGGAGAGGAGAGGAGAGGAGAGGAGAGGAGAGGAGAGGAGAGGAGAGGAGAGGAGAGGAGAGGAGAGGAGAGGAGAGGAGAGGAGAGGAGAGGAGAGGAGAGGAGAGGAGAGGAGAGGAGAGGGAGAGGGAAGGGGGGAGGGAAGCAAAGGGGAGGGTAGGGAGAGGAGACGGGAGAGGGAACGGGAGGGGAGGGGAGGGGAGGGGAGGGGAGGGGAGGGGAGGAGAGGGGAGGAGAGGGGAGGAGAGGGGAGGAGAGGGGAGGGGAGGGGAGGGGAAGAGGGGGGAGGGGACGGGAGGGGAGGGGAGGGGAGAGAAGGGGAGAGGGGAGGGGAAGGGAGGGGACGGGGGGGAGGGGAAAGGAGGGGGGAGGAGACGGGGGGGGGAATGGGACGGGGGGGGGGGGCGGGATGGGGGGGGAGGGAAAGGAGGGAAGGGGAGAGGGGAAGGGAGAGGGGAGGGGAAGGGAGCGGAGGGGAGGGGAGGGGGGAGAGGGGGGGAGAGGGGGAGAGGAGAGGAGAGAAGGGGAGGGGAAGGGAAGGGAGCAGAGGGGAGGGGAGGGGAAGGGACGGGAGGGGAGGGAAGGGGAGATTACGTAGGGCATTAGAATGAGCAGAAAAACCACAACACTGCCATGAAACACATAATGCTGTTCTTAATGCGTGGAGATACTGCATACTGTATACTTAAGGTGAACTGTAATTGCGCTATCAGTGTTTCTAGTTATAGAGTAATGCAAACAGAGTTTTACACAGAGCTGTTGGTTTGTCCAAACAGAGAAACGTGTAGCATTCCTAAACAGAGGTCATGTTTCAATGCTGACCCTTCCTGGATGCACTGGGTTCACCTACATCAAACAAATCACATCTGCTCAACTCCACCCTGGATTTTAACACAGGCTGCAAGATTTCCAATGGATTAGTTCAAAATTAGCTTAGTCTTGGAAAGAACACTAATAGGAAATTGATTTAGAGACAATTATTTTTTACCGTGATGTGATTTGCAGATAAAATGCTCATCATCAACACATATCAACATCTTCACACCATCTAATTAACCACAGTTTACTGGAAAGCAAAGTGCAGTTATGAGATAACTAGGAAGTAGGTAATGTTGTTTATCTAGCAGGCTAATGCTGTCTTAACTACCATACATTTATTTATTTTTCTTTCCCAATATCATTCACATCACGTTAGTGTTTACATTTTTTTGCTGTTGATCTGTTGTGCAGAAAAATAAATCTAAAGTGATTTTCCCAAAATGAATTTTTCAGTAAAAAAAGAGAAAATTGAGATTCAAAAATAAATGTGGGCATATCATAGAATTGCCATAGAAAAGAATTCAGAGGCCTGCTTTGTCAGCTTCCTACATTCTTTGGGGACTTCTGAAAACAGTATATTTTGATGATTCTTCGTGTTTCCTAGCTCTGTTAAAGCTTCTTCCCCCCGGCCCTACTCCTCTCACTGACTGCAGTGTAGAAGAGAAAGAAAAAGAGAATTTGAGGACGGAAAAAAGGCAGACAGCCCTAGCAGACACTAGGAGCAAATCATAGCTGTTTAGATGCCTTGTGACCAGTACTACAAGGAATGGGTGTCCCCCCTATGGTCCAAGCCCCAAAAATGAAGTTCTCTAATGGGTCCACAGCCCTAAAATCTTCAGATTCACACCTTCTCCTGCAGCTTTCAGGGTTGGGCTCAGGGGCTGCAGCCTGACCTGTGCAGAAAGCTCTGTCCTCTTGCCTCATTGATCTCACCCAGGATTCAAGGGCAGCCTACCTCCAGCAGTGGCTGCAAAGCCAGATGTCTACCCTGTGCCTCACTGGGGGAAGCTGGCTCCTCTTCAGAGGCGGCATGGCAACGCCAGAGCTGTTGAACCTGAGCTAAAAGTCTCGATAAACACAAAGTATGTCACTTGGGCTTGATGGCATGATTGTGGCATGTGTAGGCCTCCTGTCCCAAGCTGGTCTGTGCTGGCTTGCTGGAGGGGGTGAATAGCCTGTCTGCATACACCTATGTCAACAGGTCTGGCCCTGGTGAAGAGATCAGCTCTGTAGTGTATAACACAAGACTTGGAGTTCATCTATGAAGGTGCTTCTTTTGACTGTTTCTATTTGTTTTGAGGGGCTGGGACAAGATATTTTTTTTCTCCCAGAGCTTTTAGTCCCAGTCAGCTTTGTAATCAGTGTTTGAGTACTCTCTCAACAACAACAGATTTTTATCTCTCAAAAGCAGAGGTGTTGTCAATGCAAGAACTGGCCCACAAGCTTTATCCAAAAAAAAAAAAAAAAAAAAAAAGGTTATTAGGGAAGCGCTCTTAATTGAAAGAAACTATTTGCTTTAGTTAGTTTTTCCACTCTAGATAAAACCTTCAGTGCTCTGCTGAGATTTGGTCCCACCAAGTTTGTATTTCCACACCCCTGAAATGTGGTGACTGCTGGTGAAGTAAATGGCTTGTTTGAGCCCATACAGATGCAGATCTCCAGCTCCAGGAAGGTACACTGGCCTGAAGGTCCAGTTTTTACAATTTGTAAAATTTGAAAAATTTGTAAATTTTTCACTATGTTGTCTTCTACTTTTCATCACCTGCTGTGTCGCTTGGAGACAAAATACAGCTGTTTAGAGTCTAAATTCTTCTTCCACATCTTTAGTGCATGTCAAAACACTGGAAAAATCCATTTGAATTACATGGTAAATGGGCATATTAAACATTTGTTCTGTCAAATGAAGGCTCATTCTTTGATCAAAGTACAATAATTTAATACACTAATTTTATATACAAAAGGTGACTATTTTAAAAAGAAGTAAGAGATACTTCCACTATCTAAAGGGGAACTACAAGAAAGAAGGTGATGGACTCTGTAGCAGGATCTGTTTTGTTAGGGCAAGAGGCATAGTTTCAAACTAAACCAGGGGAAATTTAGATTGAATATTTGAAAGAAGATTTTTATGATAAGGGTAGTGAGCCATTGGAACAGGTTGCTCAGAGAAGTGGTGGACACCCTGTTCCTGGAGATAATCAAGGCCGGGATGGACCAGGCTCTGAGCAACTTGATCCAGCTGTAGATGTCCTTGTACACTGCAGGGGCTGTCTTGGGTGACCTTTTAAGTGTTCCTTTGAACTCAAGTGATTCTGTGATTCTATGATTCTGTGTGTCTCCCTAAATGCTGGAGTAGTAAAAAAGAGAAAGGCTGAAGCAAAGTACATTGGGCAGGAAATATTCTAAAAGGTATATTTTCTTGAGTTCTTACCAAGCAGGAGCAAAAGATTCAGGTTGTGCAAATTGTTATGAAGCCATACATTTGTGGATGGCACCTGGGGTTTGGATCCTGTCATTTGATCCAATGGTATAATTCACATTAGTGAATTATTTAATAGTATAAGAATATTGGATCCAAAATCCAATGCTATAATTCTTTTGAGCAATGAATAAAGAAGCAGAAGACTGTTAAAAATTTAATGTAGAATATCAGGGTATCGGAAGGAATTTTTCATATTCCTTGTTCCTTGGCTTTATTTCTTTTAATAAGTTGATTGAATTTTGCTCTTGATGCCAAAATGTTAAAAGTGTACCTGCTTTCAGAAATTGATTGAACTTTGAGGGAGAAATATATCTGAGTATGTCTGAAATGACATATCTTAAACAGAAAAAAAAAGTATTTTTCTTCTTTTAGTTGATAGTTCTTATAGATAAACATTCAGTACAGAGGTACATCACAGGACTCTTACCTGGGAGAGATCTAGGGGGTTGAAAGACAGCTTTCTTGACAGGACAGACAATTTACATGTATAATAATGACAACAGAAATATTTTAAAGCAAGGGATTTTTTAGGCTTCTGCATTATTTTCTTTTTAATGAACAATGTCAGAGCTGAGCTATACCCAGATTGTTGAAAACAAAACAGAACAACCCCATGATTCATTTTTTCCACCTAAAGAAGCAAGGTTTTTCAGCATATACATTTTTCCATGAAGGGAAAAATGTGAAGCATAACCATTCATTGAAAATATTCTCTCGTATTATTTATTACTCTGTTTGGGCATGGCCTTCACTGAACATTACTGTGCTGTTGCTAAGAGACACTGATATATGATACCCAATTATACTATTGACATTGAATTTTTCCTCCTTATCAAGTTATAGCTTGCTTGAAAACAACTACAATTATGCGATGAAAGCAGCCTCTCTTCGCTACCTTTCGTATTTTAGTCACAGAATGAAGTCCATATCTTCTTGCTATGACTGTAACAGTTCTACACTATTACAGCAATAGTATGTGATATTGATGGTCTGCACCTTCATCTGTACCTTGCTGCCTTTACAATATACAAATGTTTTCTTTAATTTTTTTAGCCAATGTATGCCAAATTGCAGGAAAAACCAGTGACGGCTTTCTTTATTTTCCATCTTAATGTGACAACCCATTTTGAGCTGGCAGGTAATAAAACACTCAAAAAAAAGCACTCAAACTGATAGCTAATATTTTGGAAACACTTCATATTTCTCTTATTTTGACATAAACAATTGATCAGTTGAAAGTTAAAATGAAAGATATTCTTTATTAAATATTTTTGTACCTTGGTTTTGTATGGCTTAAGTAATTTTTTTCAAAATAATCACTTATCCAACAGTTGATGTACCTCAAGTATAGGCAACTGCCACCACAAAAAAAATATATATGTATGTGTATGTATATATGTAAGTGTGTATACATACATACATATATATATATGCAAAACTAATTGTTTGATCATATTATTTACTATACATCATCAGCGTCCAGGAACCACATAACCACGACCAGGATTTTAATGAAACTTGTACTCTCCAGCATCCGAGACACAGACTCATGTGTGTACGATCCAAATCATTTATTACAGGTTCTAACATACCTTATATACATTCACAGGTTTTCTCCTTTAACTTTCTCACCTGCCTTTACACATCAACAAAACGTTCCACAAACACTTAACTGTGCACACCAGCACTTATCCAATCAGAGCCATGAGTCGTTCCTGGCCACATGTTCTTCCTCTAATCAGCGTCACCACCACGTGGCCATCATGCAGCTTACTTGATTTTGCTTTTCTCTTCTTCTGGAGAAGTCTTTGGTTCTCAGCATTGCTTTCTTATGCTGTTTATCTTGCTCCACAGTAGCTGCTCTGAATGTTCTTTCTTGTATTCCCACAGTACTCCAGGCTTCAACTATACCATATCCAGATGTGGAGTCCTCAGTACATGAGAGATGTGGGCCTCTTGGACTGCATCTAAAGGAGGGCCACAAAAATGATTCAAGTCATGGAACACCTCTCCTACAAGGACAGGCTGAAAGAAATGGGGCTATTCAGCCCAGAGAAGAGAAGGCTCTGGGGAGACCTGAGAATGGCCTTTCTATATCTAAAGAAGGGCTATAAAAAAAAACTCTTTTGCAGGCTCTGCTGATATGGGGCAACGAGATATGGCTCCATTCTAAAAGTGGGGAGATTTATACTGATTATAAGGGAAGAAGATTTTTACAGTGTGGGAAGTGAGGCACTGGAGCAGGCTGCCTAGAGAGTGGTGGATGCCCCATCCCTGGAGACATTCAAGACTAGGCTGGACCAGGTTCTCTGCACCCTAACTTCACTGTAGGCATCACTCATTGATACAGGGCAATTGGACCATATGACTTTTAAATGTCCCTTCCAACCCAAACAACTCTATGCTATTATGATTCTTTTTTCCAGGAATACAAAATTGGAGAGAGTACTTCTTCCTCACAGAGTTTGCACTCCAAATAGTCAAAGTAGACCTGATAATACAAAGTAAAGGTAGATGCATAAATATTTTGCAGTAGGACATAGTGCCTTAAACATCCTTGTATACATGTTTTTCCTAAGCAACTTGCACATTATATTTGTACCAGTCAGTTCCAGAAATGGAGACAAAATTTTAGGGTAGAAATTGTGACAAAATACCTGATACAATTAGAATAACTTAGAAAAAAAGAGAAGTAATGCAACCTCAGGGAGAAACAGTTAGGATATCAAGACCTCTCTCCCTCTATATGCTTATCAAGAGCCTAGGTCTGTAAGGCATTTATGTTCCATAAAACAATCTAAATATCACAGCACATAAATTTCATCTTGAAATAAATGAAATAAATAGGGAAAATTTACCACATCACTCTGTTGGAAAAAAAAAAAAAAAGAAATTATTCTGCTGAACAGAAAAGACCTGAGATGTACACACTGAAAACTCAACATCTATGATCAACTCAATAAATGGCGGGACATGTCAGGTGGCAAACGGGAGGCTAAAAATATGCTTCTTTGGCCACATGATGAGGATCATAAGCAAAAGGAGCAGTTCCACAAGTTCCGTGGGAGGGATCAGGGAAACACTTTCCTGAGCAGAGAATAAAACACAAGAAATTTAACTCATCCATTGTCAGTTTCTGGAAATTTCTCTGGAAGTTGACAGCAGGAGCAATTCTATTTGCAATCATAGAACAAATAAAGCCAGAGTACACTAATGAACCAAAGGGTGGATCAACATAGAGCCCAAATACCATTATCAGATCACATGCCACACATTGAATTGCTTCTGGGCTGTAAAGTAACATATCATTCTATTTCCATTCCCAAATAAGCAATAATATCCCTCACCTTCCCCTTCTTGTGATCGTGTTTCCTTACCTTCTTCTGCTTCCCATTGCAAAATTCCCTACGTAACACAATGTCTCCCATCACCCAGCTTTTTAGTCTGAGTGCTGAAAGGCAGTGCAAACTGTTTAGCCTTCAACAAAAGCTAAAATATCCTGCATTTCTTTAACTGGCTAATGAGAATATACACATCTTTGGGTTTTGTAAGATCATCAAGGAATTCCATATGTGCCTTCTGGCAAGGAGTTGCTAGTGTTATGGTTGGCATCTACTCTGTTGGGAGGCAAGAGCCTTCTGAGGCTTATGGCATTTGTTATGGCTAGAAAATTACTAAAGAAAGGTATTAGGATAATCTGGAATGATGTACTCCAGTCATTTATTGTCCCCATTTTTAATTACTTCACTGACATGGATTACTCATTTTTAAAATTTGCTTCTAAAGCATAATAAAAAGTCAGTCTCGCAAGTAGATATAATTTTTCTTCTTCCTTAGATATAAGAGCAATATATTTCATACAAATAATATTGCCTTGATTTTTATGTATTTTTAAAGACCTCCTGCTGTTGACAGTATCAGTATAAGCTTGCTATTGAAACTGAAGAAAAATCCAAATATTGTTTATAATTCTCTTTCTTTTTTATTTGAGGAATGTTTCCATGTAAAAATGTGTTGCCAAGCTTCAGATTCTTGCAGAGAAAATTATTACCTGCAAATACACATCTACAGCTGTTACTTGAGGTGTCATGTTTTATTTCCATACTTATTCTCAGAAGTATATGTCTATAATTTTATCTTGTAAATGGATAGGAAGATTTCTGCCTGATTTGCACCTATCCTGAGAAATCCTGAATTGGAGCTAGCTTTAATACTATTTAACTGTTTCTGTAGATTTGTTCTTAGTTTGTACAAAAAACAGTGTTTGCCTGGAAGTTTCTTTCCTTCTAAGAAAAACAGAAGCTGTGTTCAGTCAAAAATGCAATCTTGGTCATTTGTATAATTAAGTACTGTTCAACTGCAATTCCAGCTATATGTCTGCTTGTTAGTCCTAGATGTCTTTTCTGTTGAAATACAAAGAAAATGTCTAATATTAGCACTGCATAATTTGTCAGAGAAAAAGCTGTGAATTGATAACTATTACGTATATATTTGCTATGGCATATCATTTGGCAAAAGAATAAGCTCATTAACTGCATTTTTCATAAATAATATTCTTTGGATTCCTCCTTGTTTGCCGACAATATCAACTCATTATTTCTCTTCCAGTAATATGAATATCACTACTTGTTTTAATATCCAGTCCTACAGCAGGTCTTGGAAGTTCTGAGTATTTCTCTTAAATTTTATTTTCTACATTATTTTCTTCCGTGATATAGTCTTCTTATAACAAGTGTATGGAACTAATCATTAGCCTTGCTTGGGATGAAATCCAAGATTTCTTCAAGTTAATGGCAAAACTGTTATTAACTTTAAGGAATTTCACCCGTGTTCTTTATAGCTTAAAACATATATGGGCAGCTGTTAAGGTGTCAGACATTGCTAGCTAGCTATAAGGAGAGAGGAAAACGCTTCACGACTCCTTTGATTCTGCAGTGCATTATGGATTTCCTTTGAAAAATCTGTAGATATTCAGTACTTTAGAAATTTAGATTACCTACTGATAGGCTTCAGTATTGTTTTGGTATTCTGTGTGTAAACACTACTGGATATTTATACATGGAACTACATGGTTAGTGCTTCTTGAGTTTGTAAAAAAAAACAAAAAAACAATGGTATTTGTATTGTACTAGTCTCAGATTTCTCAAATCTGCACATATGACTAAACACCAGAAAAAATAAACATGAAGTAACATTTCCACAGATCAGAAACTAGGAATCCTTGGCGTTGTTTCCAGTTCTAAAAAATCTGTCTATTAAAAGTGGATGAAAACGTCAGCTGGAAATAAATTATATGAAATTTAACCAAGCAAAAGCACAGTGTAGTAATAGAGAAATAGGAGCAAGATAACTGATATTATTTTATCAGAGAGAGTGGAACAGATGTTATGAGACCACTGCAGAGATTTCAATAATGTTTACATTAACTTTAAATAAAATATAGGTGTATATATATTTTTTTTCTCTTACTCCTGACATTAAATTTCTACTGCTGATGTGAATCAGTGTTTTGCAGTTTAGAAGGACATTGCAGTAATAAGTCTGAGGGAGAAAGAAACTATTCAGTTTATCTCTTGGTATTTACTTTTGCCGTTTGGAAGCAATGGAAATTACTGTCCTTGCAATCTCTACAAAACATGGTACAAGAGACAGTATGATCAGAAAACACTTCTCATCTTAGCCAGTGTCTCAGTTAATGTGAAGCTAACAAGAATTCTACTCAGAACATGTCTCTAAATGCCTCATTTTCAGTTCATGGGCTTAATTTTTTTCCCCGGAATTAATCCTAGCTATGATTCTTTAGAGAGAGATTTCTGCACTGTGGTTTTCCTGAGGCTTGTTAGAATGTGCCTGTCAGAGTGGGTGCCTGGCACGTTGTGGCTAAAGAAATATGAGGCCTTTTCACTTGGCTTAAAGTTCAGACAAAGATCCAGAAGGAAGGAGAATTAGATTCTTTTTCTCCTCATATCCTAAATCCTGAAAGAACATCCCATCTTTCAGGTGAGGAATGGATGACCATTCTGTCCTCCTAGAACTATTTGACTTAGTGTGGTGTTACTTACTGGAATTCATAAGGCTTTTCATGACTTTATCATCTAACAGTTAGAGCACTTTCTTGAGAGAAGGGAGAGCTGAAGTCCTATTTTTGTTCTAATTAATATTTTATTATTTCTGTTAAATCCTCAGTAGTGTACAGACAGGCAAGACTACTCTCCAGTTTCAAGAAGGAAACCAAATGACTCTCAAACCTAATCTCTAATCCAATGAACTCAAATAGGGATTTAAGTCCAGAAACAGAAGCATAGCGGTAGTTTGCCTGTAATCTGGACAAAAAAGCATTGCAATCACTCAGTTTTGAGAAGAAAGGACTGTATCTTCCTCACTTACAAAAGAGTAGCTGTAGGAACAAGGAACATCAACTGGAGAAAGGCTAGTGCTCTGAACACCTGGTGGACAGAAGCCTCTCCATGCAGATCAAAGCGAGTATATATGTCTCAGAAGGTATAAAACTTAATAAAAAGTTTTTAAAATTTTAAAAAGAAATAGAATTATTAGGTGAATACACATCCCATGTACACGTTCTTTTTGATCTCCTTTGCAATCCTTTTAGTCTGTTGACATGTTGTTTACAGATACTGAAAGCCCAACATAGAGATATGGAGTGCTCTTGTGTGATTAGGTACCTGCAATATTCTGCACTGTAGTGACTGAATACTTTTTTGACTGTATGCCTTAAGTAAATCACAGGTAGTTGAAAAGAGAGCAGCAGTCTTTAGCAGTGAAAAACCTGAGCATGGTATCTCAATTTAATTCCAAGCTTTTCCTAGGTTGTTTTTGGTTATATAAGAAAAACAGGTTATATTTTTAAGAAATAAAAAGAGAAAGGAAAAATGCAAAGAGGTGTGTGGATGTTTCTGCAGAAGTAAAACACTGAAGCACCACATGTGTATAAGATTTGCAAATGAAACCAACACCTTGTATGGCGAATACCAGACATGCTGGGA
This sequence comes from Meleagris gallopavo, assembly GCF_905368555.1. NCBI lineage: Eukaryota > Metazoa > Chordata > Aves > Galliformes > Phasianidae > Meleagris > Meleagris gallopavo. The sequence continues at coordinate 13,634,107 of NC_139435.1, read as the reverse complement.
TGGTACAATACACATGGAAACTTGCTTGGAGTTGTAAGGATAATGTTGCATCATTTTGTTGATTGTGTGGAAGTTTTAATCTCATTAGGCTTTCCGTGTGTGTCTGGTTTGAAAAAACATGAATGAATCACTCTCAGCTAATACCTTGTTCTCATCCATTTATTTGCGTTTATGAACAGTTTCAATGCTTGCTTATTGTTTTTACTTCTTATGTCCTAGTTGCCTCATCTAAAGGTGTGGGTTTTTATTTATTTTTGCTGTTCTTGTTTTCCATTTATCAGTAGGCCTCATGACTTTTATTCTGAATACTCTGACAACAGATGGTAAAGAGAAGAACAATGATGCATATTTAATGTTTTCCTGTACAATTACCAAAAGAAGGTGGTGCTTCTCAGTCACGAAGACACTTTTTATCTCTCTGAGTGTGAGCAGGTGTTGGATTTTCCCCGTAAAATCCAAACTGTTATGGTTCCTTAACCTAAGTACAAAGCAATCTTCTTCAATCCACATTCTCACAAGCATGAGCACACAAAGCTTATTAGAAGCTTTTTCTAGATCACTGTGTCCATCATATATATCCAATTCCTGTCACAGGAAAAGATAATTAAACTGGAGACTGCAGAGAGTTCTTTCTTGTATTACTTATATGCTAGCAGAAGATGTTTGCGTAAGATGTAGTGAAATGGCATGAAAGCAGCCAAAAAAAGAAAACGTTATTTATTTTAAAGTTGTACTATGTGAACAGTTTCTAAATGTGGCAGAGCAGAGTAGTAAAGAAGCCTGATCTACTGGGCTGCTGTGTCTATAATTGAGCTGTGGCTCTGTGAGATGCCCCTGCGACTTACTCAGCTGGAGATTCAGTTGCCCCTGGCTTTGATCTGGTCAGTACAAAGCTGTGGTTTGATCCTCAGGAACCACCAGCTCTCTGGCTACTAGCTAGGAAAGGAGGGGAAGGAAGGGGAGGGGAGGGGAGAGTGGGGAGGGCTTCCTCTCAGCTAATCTTGAAGCTGTTTTATTACCAAAATCACCTGTTGGCATGTTTTGCAAGTCTTTTTATTTCTGACATTTCATCTCAATGCAGAAAAATGAATTCCAGAAAGGGTATTTCAGAGGCAACATCTTGCTGGGAGATTCGCCGTTGTCCTCTCAAGAAGCGTTCTGCCTTTCAACGCCTTAGCTGATTCCAAATTAGAGAATGGCTCAGAGTAAGCAGCTTGCATTCAAATACTCTAAAAGCCACATTTTCAATAATCTGATATTTAAAACCAGGCCTCTTCACTAAATGAACTCAGTTTCCCTTCATAAATCTCCAAAAACAGAAAGCTATGAGAGAACTCAGCATCCTGGATGTCACCAAGGAAACATTATTCTGCTTATGGGGTAAATTACTGCACAAAGTTATGTCATAAAGCTGCAAAGTCAGTATCAGTGCTTTTGAAGTCTGAGCCTATAGCAACTATAAAGTAGGCTGGTCTTGATCTTTTAAAACATAATAGCACTATGCGCAAACACTGAAAAAGCTCATTATTCCAGTTAAAAATATGTGGATGAAGAAGTTCTGGCTTATTCCACACTTGGAGCTTTGGAGCAGTCAAAAAAAAAAAAAAAAAAAAAAAAGTAGTATGGTGTTTCCTACATTTTAGAACAGGTTAAGTGGATTTAAATGTTTCGGAATGTTAAAGCAACACATGAAAGTGTCTATGCTCAGAATAGGTCTGAGGAAGGTACAACATCATAGCATCTGTATAGAAATTGCACATAATGGAAGCAGTGAGTTTTCATCATATATGACAGAGTAATGCTGCTGCAAAAGGAAATTCTGCAATCTGAGAGCATTTAGAAATGAGAACTCTAGAGATGAGAATCATCCCCATTTTTTCGAAGTGAAGATTTATCATGAAAGATTATGCATCTGAATATCAGAGAAGCACAAAAGTCTACAGACTCCCAGGTTTCTCCCACTGAATCAAGAAAATACCTAGAATTTTCAGCTGTGCAGCTCAGTTGATATCAGCTATTGAGCCCTGCTGGAATCTACAGGTGAGTGTCCGATTCCAGCCTCTGCATAGGGACTCAGCCCAGACCCCTGCCTCAGGCTCTGACTATATATTTTATTGAATAACTCTTCTTACACAAACTATACAAATTCTAAATTGTATATGGAGACTTTTCCTGTCTCTGCCAGCTCAAAATGTACCTGTGAGGGAGAAAGACATGCTGATATCCCACCTGTTTTTTGTTTCCTCGTCAATTGTTTTGGATATTTTCCAGAAAGAGGAAAAGCTTTGAGAGGAAAACTATGTAATTCTCTTTTGTTTGGGGGATAGAATAATTTCTAGAGCTGTATAGCCCACACTATAAGAATAATACAGAACAAAATATCTGATTATTCCTATCATAATAGCCTGTTCATAATTTCCCTTGAGAAATTATTACCCTATCTTAATGAAAACCTGAATATGTGCTTCTTCAAAAACCTCATATAAAAAAGCTTGTGATTTTTTTATATTAAAACAGCTACTGACTATTTTTATTAATGTTAGAAGGCTAAAATTTTCTTAGAGTCCTTGCTACAGAGTTATATTATCTGGTTGAATCTGAATACAACAATTTTTTTTTCAGATAAACTTTTCTGCAGTTTTAAGTTCTGTAAGTTCAAAGTCACCCAAAAGAGTCAGCAGGAGGCGGCAAGAGAAAGCAGCCATAGCCTTGCAGAAGCCAATTAATGATTATGATACTGACTGTATTCTTACTCAACAAATATGGTAAGTCATCAGAAAAATTCTGTCTTCATTCACTAGGTCATGAGTGTCCAAACTTTTGACTTGTCCAAGTGGCACTGAGTGAAGAGAAATAGCCTTGGGCCACATATATACAGGTTACTCTGAAAGTAATGTCTCCGATTTATTTCCATGGAAACTCCAACAGATACAGTGACATTTGACAGGGTAAATTCTCAGCTATTAAACACTGGTTTTCAGCATAGTCGCAACTATTAGCTATGCACTGCTGTCAGCAATAAAACAAGAGCCTGCATGCTTTGCTCATAAAAACGTATATCAGCAGAGGAGACCCACAGTTGCTGTTGCCACTGTTGGGATGCATCACCCATCTCTTTACTGTGCTCACCTCCACTGTTTGGTATCTATAAATGTTTAGCAAGTGTGGGTGCTAGTTTTTATATAAAGGAATGACACTCCTTTGCTTTATACACTCTTCAATGTCACATGCCATTTTGTCAGATTGCCCCTTTTTGCCATCTATCACATGGTAACAGGATGTAATGAAATACTGTTGTGAAGGTTCAGACTACTTCCATAACACCAATAATACTGCCTCTGCCATTGTAGGCCAACATAAAAAAATAGGAGGCATACTTTTGGAGTAGCCCTCATAAAAGTATAGTTAATGTATACAAGTGACAAAACATTCTAATTTTTAATTTTTTTTAATTAAAGCATAAAAAAGAACAACAAAAATTTAAAACTAGTGGGATATGTGGCCTTGTTTTTGTCACACAGCACATATCTAGCTGGTTCAAAGGCAGTGATTGCCATTCTTACTGAGCTCTCAAGGTTTTCGTCAGAGATTTTTGATAAAATTTTACTCTTCCTGTGCTTTGTCCTCAGTAGTAGTTGTTCACAAATGTATGTACTGCCAAAAGGAATTACACGAATAGATGTGACTGTTAAGTGAGAGTTATTTCTCTCTGCTAAGAGAGGATTTATAAAAATCTGACAAAGATTTTTGAGTTGAATGTCTGAATGCAACTCAGGACATTCCATTTGAATATTTGCAGGTTGTGTATTTATCTGGGCAAAAATGGAGTTGCAAATAAACAAAAAAAAAATTGATGAATCTTTTAGCAATCCTGAAACGCATTCTCAAATTTCTTTGCTAAAATGGAAAGCACAGCTGCTTTTATTATTTATTTATTTATTTATTTTCTTGCTATTTACAGGACTGTGTTTAGCCAATGTATCAAACTTCATAAACTCATTTGCCATAACCTGAGCTGGCACTGCACTGCACCCAATGCCCTGGTTTCAGCCCAGATGGGTTCATAGCACACTGCTGTTTGGTTGGAGCTGAGAGTCCAGGCCAGGCTGCCCTGTGGGAAGAGCTGCTGCATGATGGTGTGGGGCAGCGGGTGGTTGCAGTGCGAGCTGTGCTGGGCTGCATGCAGCCTGCAGGTCACGGGTTGGACATGCCTTTCTTCACAGGGGAGATGCTGCAGGCCCTTTATAATCTTTCTAGTCTCTGCTGGACTCTCTCTAGCAGTTCCCTGTCTTTCCTGAACTGAGAAGCCCAGAATTGGATGGAATACTCTAGATGCGGTCTCATCATGGCACAGTAGATGGGAAGGAGAACCTCCCGCAACTTATTGGCCTCACTTTTATAATGCAGCCCAGAATAACAATGTCCTTCTTGGCCACAAGGCACAATGCTGCCTCATGGCCAACCTGTCAACCACCAGGACATGCAGGACCTTTTCTGCAGAGATCCTCTCCAGCAGGTCAGCCTCTAACCTATACTGATGTTTGTGGTTTTTCCTGCACTTACCCTTGCTAAACCTCATCAGGTTCCTCTCCTCTCAACTTTCCACCCTGTCCAGGTCTTGTTGAAGGGCAGTACATTCTTCTGGTTTATCAGCCACTCTTCCCAGCTTTTTATCATCAACAAAGTTGCTGAGGTTGCACTCTATCCCTTCATTCAGGTCACTGATGAAAATGTTGAAAAGACTGGACTCAGAACTGATCCTTGGGGATCACTGCTAGCTATAGGTCTCCAGCTAGGCTCCATGCCACTGATCACAGCCCTTTGAGCCCTGCTACCCAGTCAGTTCTCAGCTCACATCACTGTCTACTCATCTGTTCCACACTTCCTAAGCTTCATTACAAGAATGTGGGAGACAGTGCCAAAAGCCATGCTGACGTCAAGGTATACAACATATTGCTCTCCCTCAGCCCTTTCATTTTCAGTCCTGCTTGTAATGAATGTGCCACAAAAAGTTCCAAATCAGTTACATTCTGGGGTCTTCTCACCAGTTCAACTCATGTATTCATTGTGATCTTTTGTATTTGTCCATCAAGCCTCAACTGATTCTGCTCCTGGACTCAGTCTGACAACCAGTGCTCTCCTGCTTCATCCACAGGCCCTGGAGTCCTGCCCCTCACCACCCTGACCCTGGGACAAGCACAGAAGGGCACAGAACAGTTTTGTTGATCTCTAAACTGTATATGAACATCACATATTATATTTTATGAAGTGAAAATCCAATAGTTTTTGTGTTATTAAATTTATAAAATATATGATAATATTAAGTTTAAAAAAATTATGATAATAGAGAAAAGCATAACAATCAGACACAAAGGCATCAGAAGGCAAACAAAATGAATCCCATCTGCAGTAAACGTCTGAAGATTTTCCGAGGTTCAACAGATGACTTTTTAAGCTCTTAGTATTGGCAGTATTGGATGCATATGGCTGGCTGGAATTTTTTTTTCTTTTTTTTTAGTGATATGTTTTCATTGGAAATGTTGACTCATCTGAACCAAAATATTATGTGGGAAAAGATAATTTTCAAAAAGCTTCTTGAACATTTTTAGATGTTTTTTGTCAACACTTTCAATCTCAAACATTTTCTTTTCTGATCAAAAAAACTGTTAGAAGCAGAAAAAAACATGCAGAATGTGTTGATGTATAGTCAGACAGACAAGAATTCAATTCATCTGGGGGAAATTATGACCAAATTATACCCTACAAAAAGTATTTTTTCCAAGGCACTTCATCAGACTGGACAATTTTCCAGGCTTTGCTTAACAAGTATTTCTTCACTTTTTTCTTTTTTTTCTTTTCTTTTTTTCTTTTCTCTTTTTTAAAGGTTAAATAAAACCAATTTCCCTCGTACACAAATGTAATTTCCTTGCCATACACAGGGTCATCTCTCTATCAGTGGCCAGAGCCTGTAAAAATGAGATGTGGGGAAGATGAAATGAGAAAGACCTAGAATTTCTTAATACTGTAGCCAGAAAGAAAGGATTTCCATTATTAGATAATACTGAAGTCAACTCCTTACCCCGACTTCCCACCATTTTCTAAATATCTCTAAAGAAGAATTACAAACAATGAAATATTAGCAGATACAAGCAGTAAGGTAAATGAAGATGGCTTAATCTCTGCAATTGTTAGCATTTGGAGTACATTTGCATTTCAATAATTCAATTTCTATCAGTTATTTAGCAATTCACATTATTTTTGATGACAAACAAAAGGGCTAGAAGTGTCCCTCTGAGTACAGTAATGAACTAGTGGTGGTATTGATCAAGAAAACTTTGGGAGAAAATTTCAAGTTTTATTATTTCCCTTGTACTGCAAACATATATTTCTATGATGTAATTTGAAAAAATGAAGAGCTGAAGCAAAACAGAAAAAGACTGAAAATGCTTATATGTATACTACTTAGATATAAAGCCTTTTTAGGGGAGCAGAGAGAGATAATATTTGGGTGATATTCCCTGAATACCTTTTAAAAAACTCTTTAGAGGTAATATTTCAGAAGTAACACATAATCAGTTCCCTGCTCCTATGTATATGTTTCTTGCCTCTTGATCACTGCTTCTTTGAAAAGCAGCATTATGAGGTAGAAGTTCTGATGTTATTCTTCCTGATCTCTGCTAAAGCTCAATGTGATCTTAGAAGAGAAACTGTATGTTCCAGTAAAATATAGAATGTAGAAAATCATTTTTTTTTTGTAATGAAGATGTCTATTTGTTCTAATATGTGGAATTAGAACAGTCACAAACACATAAATTTCATGAGATGTGTGTTGACAAATATTGCTTAAATAGCTAATGTTTCCCATAGCAGAAGTCTGTTAACCATTCAGTGAGTAAAAGCTGAATATATAGGAATAAGCTTTTCCCTAAAGGAAAAGAATCATAGAATTGTTTGAGTTGTAAGGGACCCTTAAAGGCCATCTAGATCATCTTTCCTGCAACTGAACAAGGACAACCGCAGCTAGATAAGGGTGCTCAGAGCCCCATCCAGTTTAATCTTGAATGTCTCCAGGGATGGGGCATACATTACATCTCTGGACAATCTGTTCCAGTGCCTCACAAACCTCGTTGTAAAAATCTTCCTTATATCCAGTCTACATCTCCCCACTTTTAGTTTGAAACCATTTTCTCTTGTCCTGTCACAGCAGACCCTGCTAAAGAGAATGTCCTTTCTTATTTCCCACATTTAAACACTGCAAGGCCTCCCATAGGTCTCCCCTGAGCCTTCTCTTCTCCAGGCTGAACAGCCCCAGCTCTCTCAGCCTGTCTTGGCAGGGGAAGTGTTCCATCCCTTCGATCATTCTTATGGACCTCCTCTGGACATACTCCAACAGGTGCACGTGTCTCCTGTACTGAAGACACGTACTAACACATGAGAACCTTGTCCCTTTAACTTAGCTGTGCTATCCCTCAGCTTGTTGTAGGCTGGCTCGCTATCATTCCCTTCCCCTTTCAAACCTAGTTTAAAGCTCTGTCAATGAGCCTAGACAGCTCCTGGGCCAGAACTCTTCCCCCCATTGACCCACGTAGACCCCATTGGCAGCCATCAGGCCAGGTGCCAAGTGAACTGCCCCAGAGTCTAAATGTTAGCAGCAATAGTGGAATCAGATTTTAAACAGATTCTGAACTTTCCTTTTGTTGAGTAAAATGGTGGTAGTGACAAGCCAGCCAAAAACAAAAAGAGAGTGGAAGAATGTTGGAGGTGGTAAAAGTTTAGCTTCCAGAACACTCTTCAAACCAATGCATTTTAACCTACCAACTCTCCCCTGTCTGCCAACCTGCCCAACCTTCATTCCTGGAATAATTTATACACGATTGTATCGGGATAGTGCAAATTACCTATGATATCTTCTCTGCCACCCAAGTTGGGGTATTTCCAAGTTACTAGAAGCTGCATTTTTCAGAGATGGATTTCCCCAAGAAGGAGCAAACACTGGAAGCAGAATCCCAAAGAACTACTGGGATGAATAAAGATGACAACAAAGTGCTATCTTAAATAATTGCATAGGAACAGAGTGAGATGTTATGTTGCACTGCCAGCTCATGTTGGAATTCTTAAGTGTTATGTAAATGTCAAGCAGGAGCTTTGGATGAAAATAATCTCACAGCTGTGGCCAGACATAACCAGACTAGTTGTTAATAAGGTGATCTGGTGCTTTAGCAGTGAATCCGTGGCAAGGTTAAGTTTAGCACCCCCCGAATTCAAACATTTGCCTCTATTTTGGGACTGTATGTTCTGTTACTGCAGGTATTCAACCATGTTGCCTCAGCTATGCTTCTTCCATTGTCCTAGCTGTGAATTCTAAGGGTAGTTCAAATATACCTTAATAAAAATTAAACAAATAAGATCTAACAAAGAAAGGTTTGGTCAGAACAGAGGAATAAAGAACAGGATTTATTGTCTCTGCTTTGGTTTCTTCCACAGCTACACAACTTCTGACTACCTTCTACAATTTTTTTTTTTAAGACTAGATTTCAGAAAGCAAAGGTTCAATGTGTGAAGGAAGGAACACTGCTCTAGTGTTTTCATAGCATGATCTCAACTCACAGCTTATCCTAACTGACACCCATCTGCTCCCTCCTACCCAAACATTAATCTTCACACAGCACAACACTCTCCTTCCAGCTTTTTTTTTTTTAATTCCTCTGCTCTCTTCAGTCATAATCCTATGAAAGTATTGAGGCAAATATGAATTTCAGAATTCTTTTATTAGATGTTTCCCACCTACACATTTCAGACATGAATACTTCTTTTCCAATTGCATGACTTTGCTTTTCTATTTGTTTTCTTCCTCCAAGGCTTTCCCTTGGAGATATATACCAGATTTCAAAGGCTGGTTATCATTCACACAGAACATCTTGTCCTATCGGAGTCTTTCTTCTCCGTAGCAGATGCCCCATCAATGTTGCTTATTAGTAGTTTCAGATTCTTTAAAGAAGTGAGGTGTGGCAACACAAATTTCCCACATAGCAAAACATAATAGTGGTGCTTTCCTTTCTGGATTTCACATTCTAATCTTTTTTTACTACCTGCCAGAAAAGCTGAAGAGAAATTATCAGAAAAAATGTCTTATTCTGTATCAGAACCAGAAAGTATGCAATAAATGGTTCTTGGTATAAAAAATATGTTACAGCTGTAGTGGACTTGTAGCATGAGTAAGACAGTGTTTGTGAGGAGAGAGAGCATCTCACTAGGCTATTTGATAAAGGAGGTTAAAAAAAAAAAATTAGAGCATACAAGTTGGCTTACATATTAAGCTCCAGCTGCTGTACCTAAGGAAGGTCCGGTAACCCAAATGTACTTTAAGTTCTATGTATATGTCAACTGCCTGGGCAAATAAGATTTCTTTGGCTTTATTTCTCTCCTGTGTGTGCAAACTGCATGTGACTTATCTTCACATTGCAGGAGATGGGAAAATCTTAGTATAAATTCAGCATATGAGAAAGCAAATTACGTATACTTACAGTAAGACTCCTAGCTAGTTTCTTAAAGTGTTATTTTTACAAGCTTCCCTGAGTTTCTTGCCTCTGGTTTCACGTATTCTTTTTTCTTTTCTCTCTTTCTGTAATTGCTTTCTATTTTAATTTAGAAATCAAATGACAACACATCTACTATTCCACAGTCTATATCTAAATGGCATTCTCCGTTAACTTTTAATGACAACCTTAAGGAGTGCAGCAGTAGTGCACTGACTCTTATTTAGAAGGGTATGAAACAGAATATATATGCCATGATAAAATATGGTTACATTACTGCCTACAAAAGGCATTCTAAATAGTTTCAGGGAAATATCATCTTAAGTTTGTGAAACAGAAGTTAAGAATAAAGTAAAAGCAGGGAGTCCAGAAAAAAAAAGGAGGGACACCTGGAACCCAGGGCCATGTCCAGGCAGCTTTCGGAGATCTCCCAGGAGAAAAGTCCACAGCCTCTGTGCAACTTGTGCCAGTGCTCAGCCACCTGCAGTGCACAGAAGTGCTTCTTGCTGGTCAAACAGAACCTTTTGTGTTCCAGTTTGCACTCACTGCCTTATGTCCAGGCACTGGATGCCACTGAAAAGAGCTTGGCTCTGCCTTCTTTGCACTCTTCCTTCAGGTATTTACAGTCATTGATGAGATTCTCCTGAGACTCCTCTTCTCCAGACTGCACAGATCCAGCTCTCTCAGCCTCCGTTCACAGGAATTTCTCAAAGGGTGTTGCTAAGGTGTTACACATAAGATTTCAACACACAAGCAAATTAGTTGTGATGAATTACTCTACTTCATTTCTCATGAAAATATTAAGTATCTGGAGGCAGTTTTACCCTTAATTAGAAAAGCTGCCAAGAAGTTGGAGAACACACCCTCATATCTGCCTTGCATCAGGGTTCACAGGATAATATTTTTTTCATGCAGATATATGTTCATGAGTCCAAATCCTGAGAGCTGGGAAGGGGATGGTGATTTCTCTATCTTCTGGGCTGCATCATCAGAAACAGGGTTGGGTGAGAAGGTGTAGTAGCATGTTCAAACACCTTTCTACAGTTGTTGTCACTCTGAATGGTGCTCAAATGAAACGAGCCTCCATATAAATTCCTTATTATTGTTATTGCACAGAGTAAAGCCATCTCTGAGAGCAAAGATGATATTAGGAAGCTGAGGTCTGATATCCAGTTTACAACCTCCTCGTGCCACCAGCAACTAACAATAACAATTTATGTAAAAGCTGTCCCAGTTATAGCAGTCATTGTTCAATGCGTTATTGAAATACCTTTTACTGGTGCCTTGGAAACTGCCAGAATTATTTCTCCTACAATTTAGCTCTTTTTAGAACAATAGAGAAAAGCTTAAGTTTTACTCTGCGCTTTTCTACAGCTTACAACTTGATATCTTTGTGAGCTTTGGAAGTGAAAAAAAAACACACAAGTAACTGCTACTTCCTACTACTGAAACTACGTAGAAGATTTTCTCTGTCTGTAGATTTTGTTTTCTACTCAAATACTGTGGATCTGTCTGTAACTCAGACATTACTATTTACTAGCACAGTGTGTTCCTCTGCTTCAGCTACTGTGGTCGAGATATATGGCATTGATTTAATGCCTTAGCAAACAAAAGAGTAAAAGAATAATCAGGTGGTAGAAAGACTGCCAGTTAGAGTAGACTCTGACCTTTACAATACTTTGCTAATATCAGTTCATTTATGGTTACTTGTTCAAAATTCAGAATTCAATAGACTAAAAGAATCACTTTCGTTGTGACTGCCATTTCTGTACATTAAAACTACTGTCCTAGCTTGGCCCCATTAAATATGAAAATAAACTCATGGAGACCTGCGACTGCAAGGGCTTCCTTTTGACAGTGACTGACTCTTCTGAGCTACAGATACCACCCAAGTTGCCCTTAATCAGTGCTGAATCCTGATCTTGCTACAGAGTTACTACTGGCCTCAGATGTCCCTAGCCTGAAACACTACCAGACAAGATTTTGGATCTTTTAAGTTAATCAGTAGCAATTGGATATAGGCCCAACAAAAGAAATTTGGTAAAATATAAACTTAATTGAGGCTTGCGTGCTCCTGGTGAGTCAGTCAAGAAACTTCAACTGAAATATTTCTGTGCCATGAAATGCTGAGAAAAACACCAATTCATCCGAACAAAAGCACAAAAACAGCAGTAAAAATATTCTTTGAGGGATTTCTCAGTCTCACCAGTAGAGACAGAAACATTCATTGAGCCAAAGAGAAATAAGAAAGGCTCCTTAGAACACTCCAGATAATAATATGGCTGTCCAGAACAAGATCAGAAGAAAGACACACTGAAAGACAAGTATCGTAGCTACTATTATGGCTAGAAAGAACGGTTCCCAACAGGATCACAAAGCAGACTCTAGCAAGGAGGTGATAAGACCAGAGCAAGCAATACAGCTTCAAGGCAGAGAGGGGAATGGGTCATACATCTCAAATATGAAAACTGAGGCAATAGCAGTATTGTGGCTAAAGTGAGGATGATAAAAGGAGTAACTGAGACAGAGAAGAAATCAGGTGCTGGAGTTTGTGAGGCTTGCCTACATCCAAAGACATCCTGAGCAGGAAAAGCAATCCCATTGGATACTCCATATTTGCAAGAAATCCCTGCAGCAGCCTGCAGCTGGTTACACAATGGTGTGATAACGGGCTGTGGACAGGTATGGGAGTGACACACTTGGCAAAACTAAGTAGACTTCCAGCAATCAAAAGACTGGTTATAAACCACATCATAATATTTCAGAGGTTCATTTTTTTCCTCTCCACATCCTCAAAACCATTCATGGAGAAGGAGATCCAGGCTCTTCCAAGAAGCAGGCAAAGCATGTGCTGTGAAGAACCTGGGTTTCCAAGGAAGCGTGTAACCACAGGATCAGAGGGAGGACTAAAACGTCAGATTTCCATGGAAATATTCTGATCTAATTAGAAAGAAATCTGTAAAACTAGAAGTAAGTTGTTATATGCTGATCCAGAAGCACAAAGTATTTTGGAAAGATATCCAATTAATTTTATGAAATTCTGTATCACAGAAGACCCTTGGTATATTGAACTATTAATGAATACTTCCTTTAACACTGCTGTTTACAGTCCCTTGGTTCAGAGTTAGATACAAAACTAAGGAAAACATAAATGTTTTATAGAATCATGTACATTAGAAAAATCATAGGTGGTGTCCCAGGCATTGTGAAGTTCCAGTGTATTTAATTGAGAATAAAGGGATGAGATGCATAATTCTCTGAAGAAATACTGGAGCTTACTGATTTCCAGATCACAGTGAAAATCTCAGATGTCAGCAACTTTATTAGCATCTAAAACACAATTTTAAAGTGAGTGGCAGAAAGGAAGGTCAGAGTTGTTCTGTCTACTGAGCAGAAGTCTAAGCTTCATGTTAAAATACACTGACTTTTACAGAAATGTGTAGACTTTCCAGCCTTTAACAGAGCATAAATGAACAGGCATATAGACATATGCAGATTTTATGCTCCATTGCATTTTTCAAATTATTTAAAATATTTATACCAACTTAACATTGTAGTTGTTGAGGCACAATTTCTCAAGGATTGGTATTTATCTTTCGGTAAGTGAAAAGTTTGTATTTCAGAAGTTCACATAATCCTGTATATACTCATCTGGCTATCTGGAGAGTTTCTACTGTTTCTCAGAAGGTATTTATAGTCTCCACCTCTTTGTACTGCCACCATCTAACTCTCTCTAAGATGTGGTTTGGATAAAGGTTATTCCATCTTTATCAGGTCATCCTACTTCATACAGGAGACACACTGTGCCTGCTGTTACTGACAGATACAATAGCATTTCAGATGATCACTATGATTTTCCAGACTCTTTAGTCTGCATTTTGGTAGCATAAGATGTAAGTAATAGGTTGTATTCATAAACAGGAATGCATCTGAGCTGTAATTCTTACTGGCTTATTGATTTACTGCGGTTTGTCATTTTTTCTTTCATTTTCCCTTCTCCATCAGTTTTTCATCCTCGTGTTGGCAGATTCACAGAGTTCTTTCTATTTTTTTTCTAGCAAATGATGACATTTTCATAAGCACTACATTCATCATTTCATTAAGAATAGTAGTTGTTTGGGTTTTTTTAGGAAATGAAGTTTGAAACAAAATTGCTGCATAACATGGAGATACTTGAGCTAGCTCTGAATGATTTGAAAATAGTATGAGAACGTGGAAGAACTTTCTGCCTGAGTAATACTGCTTCCTCTACATGGCACTGCACATGACCTTAACGTTTGATTTACTTTTAGATTCAGGCATTCTGTCCATCTCTGGCAAGTCCTTGTAGACAGTACTTGAACACCTGATGGTTGTGGGTGGAATAGTACTCTTCCTAGAAGCTCATATGATGTCATGTTTTGGATTTTTGATGAAAATGGATGACATGAATGTGTTAGCTGTTGCTGAGCAGTTTGCATAGAGCCAAGGAAATTTCAGCTTCTAACACTGCCTGGCGAGTGAGGAGCTGGTGGTACACAAGAAGCTGGGAGGGGAGAGAACCAGGACAGCTGGCCTAAACTAAGAGATATCCCATACTACATGGTGAATAACAAAGCTGGGATAAATAAGGGAGAAGGAGGGATATTTGGAGGGATGTGTTTGCCTTCCCAACAAACCTCTACATATGCCAAGCCTTGCTGTTCTGGCAGTGACTGATGGGAGACAGCCAATGAGGTCTTCAGGTGCTTTATTTCAGTTCAGGGCTTCTGCTTTACCTGGTGAACTGTCTTTATCTCAGCCCAGGGATTCTTGCATCTTTCTGTTTCTGTCCTTCATAAAATTAGAGAATAATTGAGGTTGGAAAAAACAGTAAGATCATCTAGTCTGATGTCAGCCTATGTCTGTGACTGCTCTAGACCATGTCCGTCAGTGCAACAGCTACCCTTTTCTTGAACATCTTCAGGGCTGGTGCCTCCATCACTTCCCTGGGCAACCTGTTCCAATACCTCACCACACTCTCTGATAAGAAATTTTTTGTAATATCCAACCTGAACCTCCCCTGGCAGAACTTAAGGTCATTCCCTCTGATTCTGTCACTAGTTACCTGGGAGAACAGGCCTACCCCCACCTTGCTACAACCTCCTTTCAGGCAGTTGTACCAAGCAATAGTGTCTCCCCTGAACCTACACTTCTCCAGACTAAACAGTCCCAGTTCCCTCTGAGCTGCTCCTCATAAGACTTCTGTTCCTTCACAGCTTTGCTGCCTTTCTCCAGACATGCTCCAGGGCCTCTATCTTGTAGTGACATCTCCAAAATTAGCACAGTACTTAAGCTGTGGCCTCACCAGTGCTGAGTACAAAGGGATGATCTCTTCCCTGCTCCTGCTGGCAACACTATTTCTAATCCAAGCCAGGATGTTATTAGCCTTCTTGGCAACCTGGGCACACTGTCACAGCTGTCAGCTAACACCCTCAGATCCTCTCCACCATGCATCTTTGCAGCCACTCTACCCCAGGCCTGTAGAAATGCATGGGGTTTTTGTAACTGAAATGCAGGACCTGGCACTTGGTCACGTTGAACTTCCTCCCACTGCCCTCAGCGCAATGACCCAGCCTCCGGATCCCTTTTTAGGGCCTTCCTACCAGATGGGGACAGTGAGTGAATGGCTGCATGATGCCGAGCTGCTTGCCAGTGTTACACTGCAACAGCAGTTTATTAAGAGCTTCCTGAAATATATTAACTAATTTGAATTTAATAAATTGGAATGCAAACACATTGCTGCAAGTAAAAAATTAAAAATATCATGGAAATTAAGGAGAAAATTTGGAAAATATGACCATATAAAACTTCAGCAACCTCTTTCTAAAGTAGCTTGACAGAGTCTTTTAAATAGTATCCCTGACACGACCTGAGCATTTAGTATAATTGAAGGATACTATTAATGTAAATGTTATTTGTACATCCGTGATCCAAAAAATACAAAAATTGACAGCTGCAGAATGTAACAGAATTTGTTCTTCCTGTCTGAAAGCATAGCTATCATCAAAGCAATTTTTCAGATATTTATGAGGCCAAGCCTGAAGCCTCTGCTGTGGAAGAAATACACCAGAAAATAAAAAATCTTTTAATAGCTTGAACAAATCTCATGAAGCCAGTATAAAATAATAATAATAATAATAAACAGAAACAATACTTCCCCCAGGAGTTACACAGATATGGACCTCTCAGTTTCTGACTCTTGAGCTGGGTAGGCGCTGAAAATTACAAACCTTCAAAAAGCACTACAGCACACATTTACAATTACTCAAGAAGGCTCAAATTCACCTTTCATTCTAAGAGCAATGTCTCAAAAATCAATCCTTTGTGTCTTGTCTCATCCAGTACACAGCACTACGACCCAATATATTCATTTGATGCACATGCAATTAAATTTATGTACCAAAATAATACTGAAAATAGCTTTTTCCTTCTATGGAAGAGAGAGAATGCGAACACCTGTGCAAGAATGGAGAATACCAATGTATATAGAATCTCACTGCAAGAATCGCTAAGGTAGATAGCCCAGCATCTGAAAAAAGCTGGGTGCTAACCTGGTATGGCAGTTTCTGTTTTGCTGGAACAAAATCGCAATGCTGAACTATTCATTTTTCTAGTTCAAAATTTTTGAGAAATCTTATTAAAGCAACACTCTAAACACAATGAGTGTGTTTTGTCTACAACTGTTTTGCAGAGGAGCACACATCACACATTTACATACTACTGCAACTTTTAATATTCATTTTTTCCCCTATGATACTACAGGGAAAACCCTTGCAAAAACTGAGGTAACAGATACAGAGATTATAATTACACATTATCTAAACAGCTGTGGATTCAGCTCTATATTTTGTAATGTTCAAGCAGTTGATCTCTAGAAAACATGGAATATTACTCAGAATTAGTAAAATGGACTACTTCATCAGCTACTTTGTGGCAATACCTAATACAGCAACAAAATGACTGAAAAAAATAATAAAATAATACTCAGGGAAAAAAACAAAAACAAAAACAGGAGGTAAAAAGATGTCATTACCAATGTCATTTACCTCTATTTGAGCAAGGTCTTTGACATGGTCCCCCACCACATCCTTATCTCCAAATTGGAGGGATGTGGATTTTATGGGTGGACCACTCGATGGATAAGAAACTGGTTGAAAGGCCGTAGACCGAGGGTGGTCATCAATGGCTCTATGTCCTGTTGGAGAGGATCCAGAGGAGAGCCATGAAGATGATTGGGGGACTGGAGCACCTTCCCTAGGAAGACAGGCTGAGGAAGCTGGGCTTGTTCAGCCTGGAGAAAAGAAGGCTGTGGGGTGACCTCATTGCAGCCTTCCAGTGTGTAAAGGGAGCCTACAAACAGGAGGGGAATCAACTCTTTGAAAGGGTAGATAACAGCAGGACATGGGGAAATGGTTTGAAGTTGAGAGAGGGAAGATTTAGGTTGGATATCAAGGGGAAGTTCTTTACAGAGAGAGTGGTGAGGTGCTGGAACAAGCTGCCCAGAGAGGTTGTGGATGCCCCGTCCCTGGAGGTGTTCAAGGCCAGATTGGATGGGGCCCTGGGCAGCTTGGTCTAGTATTAAATGGGGAGGTTGGTGGCCCTCCTGTGGCAGGGGGTTTGGAGATTCACAATCCTTGAGGCCCCTTCCAACCCTGACCATTCTGTGATTCTGTGATTCTGTGATTCTGTGATTCTGTGATGCTGTGATTCTGTGAAAGATGAGTTACAAAAGTTCAACACAAACTAACCATTTTCCTTTTTCCTCCTGATGTACGTAAGGACCCAAGGAAAAATATATTTCACCACAGAATGTTCAGAAATGATCTCGGCAGAGGGCTAAATTAAGATAATGCCCTGAGTAACTTCTTGGAAAGGCTTCTGAAGAGCTAATGTGAATGACAAATTGCAGCAAATACTTCTCTGGCTTTAGAAAGAGTAAATACCATTAGCAACAGCACTGTGGATTTTAAGCTTTAATTTCTAAATCCAATTCCCCTATTTTCAGGGAAATTACAGAATGACAAACTTCCAAATACTAAAGAAATCTTCTTTTTTTTTTTTCTTATTAACCTGGAGAATGTTATATACTTTTTCCATCTCAGCCCACATTTACTCTATGCCTCCATTTTGATATTCACCAGTATACCCTTTTAATTTAAATACTATTTCTTTTTCTTTCTCACAAAGGTTTTAAAAATATTCATGTATTGTTTGTGTCAATATCTGCCTCATACTTGTTACTTATTTTGTTCCCTAATGGATAGTCAAAGGCTTCCAACAGATTGAAGGAGCAGACTATCCAAGAAAATGGTGGTTTATATGCAAGTGCTATGAACTGATCACTACAAAAGCCTTTATAGTTTTTTGACATACCTTTTCATTTGCAAAGATAAAAAAGGACCTACAAAAGCACATGCAGGAACACACGAAGTTGTAATTTTCTTACTGATTCGCCCAGCAAAAGCAACCAATCAGTTTCCTCTTCAGATGGCAAGTTTTCCACACAGTTTTGTTAAAAAATATTTTACTTTCTTCTCTTTTCTCCTGTTATATTACATAACACATAACTATTAGATAGTATCAGTAGCAAACAGTGCTTTCTTTTTTTTTTTCTCTTCAAATTGATACTACTGGTTTACAGCTTTGAAACACAAGTTCCGAGTGTGTGACTAAATATCAACTCAAATACATCTGCAGCTAGAAAAAATGAAATATCAGCAAGCAGCAACTCAACTACACAGTGATATTACACCTTTTAACAGCACACTACTTTGCAAAAGGTTCTGACACTGAAGCCTAGAGAACCTGTTGCCTTCTGACAACCAATGTTAATTCAAAACAAGTGCTTACAAGAACCTTGCCAATACTCCAGCAGCACCTATGGATCAGTCAATCCATGCATCTTTAAAAAGTTAAATATTTATTTGTTTTTCCACAGTGTGTTATGGATAAATTGCTCAAAATAACAGATAAAATACAGAAAAAAAATCTCTCCAAGCATGGCAGAATTTTTTCAAAAACATTTCTAATCTCATTTTATATTTCTTATTTTACTAGCACCAGGCTTTGACTCAGGACCTTGTTAGCACTAAAAATAATATCTCAGTACAATTTTGGCTAATGCTTGAAATAAATTTTTGCTAAGTTTATTTAATGCAAACTCCTTGATCTACCATTGCAGCAGCAGTCTCCTGAACTGTCTGCTGAATATGCACACCTGGAACTCCACACATTGCTATAGTTACAGCTTTGTCACATGAAAAGTCAGCTTTACTCTTTCAGTATTTCTGTAGAGCATTAATGCAGGTAATCTATTTACAAATGGAGCCCTGTTTAGTTTGGACTGCAAACAGCTGGCATCCATCTGCCAGCCCTGGACCATGTGGATGTGGCATTGCAACCTGTAGGGTTATGTAGGGAATTACAGCTGACTTTTCCCTATCATTTACGCCTGATTTTCCTGTGCTAATGATATCCATAGACTATCTGTTTTTTCACAGACAAAAATAACTCTGATTTCTGTCTTGTCACAAAATAGACAAAAGCATTTCCCAGGACTGTGTGCATTACTAACAGTCACTGTCACTTTCTGCAGCTTGGCTCTCGAGCAAAAATGTAATTCTTTCACTTCATTGCATTCCATCTGGAAATGTATTCAGAAGCAGAAATCACACTGTGAAAAGTTAACAGAAGAAACAGGAAAAGAAAGAGAATTGCTCTATCTGGAAACCTTTATAGTTCTGCAACCGGAGTAAACCTGGGGAAGATACTCTGCAGTACCCTGAGTGGTAAGGTAAGATCTCTGCTTAGTCACAACTGAAACCATGGTATTGACAATCATGTTACCGTTTCCATTTATTTTGAAGTCTGACACTGTGAAATCATAAAAACAATAAAAATAGGCTTCACAGAAATCTCTTAAATAAACTTTTATGTACTAGGAAACTTATCTAGGAAGATATCAATATCTTCTTTCCAAGTTACGCTAAATTAAGTGGATTTGAGTGGGGGGCTGAAGTACATAAATATGTCAGGAAACAGATCTGCATTAAGCAACTGAGTTAGAGACCATGAATAAATGAGGGGTAAAACTCATTAATAGCCTATAAGTAATGAAATAACTTTTGAATTCATGAAAAAAAAAGGTAGAAGAAAAATGCATTAATTAAAAATGCTGAGGAGTAGAAATGCAGAGACTGCACATCCTCTTGGAATTGAGTGTTATTAGTGAGGCAACAGAAACCCCATGCAGTTCCATGAATACACATCACATATTAGAATACTAGCATATATGTCAAGCTAAATTTCTAAATGACATGCTGCAGTATTGGCTGGACTTTCTCCCAAGTTTAAAAACAGAGGATCACAAAAACATCCTTCAAAGCAAATACCTAAATTAAATTGAATTCCCCACATCTTGGTTGACTAAACTGTATGACTATTTCTTCTTCAGCACAGGCTCTTTGTATGTAACACATTCTCAGATAGAAGGAAATACCTTGTTCTAATAGAGAAAGAATGTTTCATTGACCTCACTGTGCTTTGGAACAGGCTAAATAAAAACAATGATTCCCTGAAGGCAAATCTGTTTTCTTTCTCTGGTGTGGAAAGGGCAGTAGCTGGGAAGTTCAATATCCTATATGCAGCATGGGTCACTAGAGGAATACAGTGGCGATAAGATTTTACAGTCAGATCTGGAAAAAATAACTTTGAAATGGGCACTCCAGAAATGAAAGCTAAAGTTTATGCCTAGGAAAATGAGCAAAAAATTTTGATGGTATTCAAAGAAGCAGCAGCATTATATTCTTCCTTCATTTCAATTTCTTGTCATGACTCTACCACTGTTTCTACAGTAGCAATCAGTTCTGCTCTTGTTTTGTTGATGTCTCTGAAAGAAATCTCAATTATCAGTGCTTTGCTGTATTTCATCCATTGTAATAGCTATTAACTTTTACTCAGCAAGAAAATTATGCAGAAAGAAGGAAAAGAATTCTTAGAACACAAAATAGTGATCTTACAAGTTACTGTATTCCTGCCTTTCGGTGCTTCACTGCCTCTATTTCTCTATACCCCAAAAAAGAAAGCCTACAAGAAAAAAACAGGCAGGATATGCCTGATATCCCAGAGAGACCTTCTGCATTCGATCTTATGCACAGCCTGTTAGGACATTGCTCCCAGATGGGCCAGTTTCAGTGTCCATCCCACCACACCATAAACATTACTGTGACTGCTTTCTGTACAAGTTCTGCCTGGGAACAGAACTGTTGATGCTGCTGATCTCTCTATTTAGCTGAAACTAGCAAATAAAATGGGCTCTCAAGGTTTTTAGTTTCCTCCTTATTAAGGCTGAGAATTTGGATTGTTCCAGATATACCCTGTGGCAGAAAACCAACCAAATAAGATTTCAGGAGGAGAAAGCACTCTGCACAATTGTGACAGTTTAGGACTGAGTGGGTAATGATTTGTTGCTAGCATATGGCTTAATTAAATAAAGCCTTATCTTAAAAGGTTACTCTACGTACAGCTGTTAATATGTATGCATTCAGTACTAATTGTAGATAAAAGCTCCAAGGCAATTTATTCATTTAAACATCAAAATATAGGCACTGAAAGAAAAACCTGGAATTAATCTTTTGATTTTATTCTTCCAGTTGAAGGCAGCTGCCTGGGCAGCAGATCTAGGGGCTAGAAAATCCACAGATCAGATCACATGCTCAGACCCACATTCAAGAGCAGATGGAAGCAGAGTATGAGAAGTTATTTCTACACAACAAGAAAAACCTGAGTCTGCCAAAGATAACTGCAGTTGCTGTTGTACTACTGCCAGCAGTGCATATGTTTCTTATGGGCAACTGAATGCTTTCCATTCAGTGTGTAAGAATTCTGTTTTCTTGAACTATATTAATGGAAACACTCTAAAGTTTTCTGAATCCAGAGCCACACAGAAACCTCTCGGAAATCATTATTCCCTATTCCATAAAATGTCTGAAGTATTTTACCCATGTATCTATGGTCTAGTGCTCCCAGTATCCCAGCGAGGAGATTCACTTAAAATTCACAGAAAACAACCAAATAAAAGTAATCCCAAATATGTCTAGGTTACATCTTAAGCAGGCTTTTTGGCAAGCTCAGATAATCCAGATGAGGTGTACTGTGGGAACACTCTGGCCTACGTGCCTAGACTCTCCCCTTAGAAACAGAGCATACGTTTGCATGTGTGTACAAACGGAAAATGGCACTGGTAGATTTTGTAGTACAGGGAGTCAACATGCTCAGGGCAAGTGTCCAGGTCTGGAAACTGGGACTGTTTCCCAGATCCCAAAGTACAGACATAACCACAGAGAGCCAGCAGCTGGCTCCTCGGTCCTCTGGTTTTCATGCTCCAACTGTGCAAGATGGTCAGAAAACAGGTCTAAAAGAGTTGGCCATCATTTGATTTTTTCAGAAGATCTCTGAAAAATGTGAATGTTGACACTAAAGGCTTCAGTTCCCAGCTCTCAAACTCTCATGGAACTGTCTATTGAAAGAAATGAGGTAAATAAAGTGTGAGACTGAGGCAGAAGAGAAAATCTCCAGCAGTAAGGTTTAGTGCTTGAGAGCTCAGTTTTCTGAGGAAATTCTGCATTAAAGCTCTTGAACAAGATCCGGTGAGCAGAAAAATGTAGCCTCCCAGCTGCTCTTTCTGTAGGCTTAGGGAAGAGAACATTCAAAAATAAAAACACATCCAAATAGGGCACCAATACTGTGGAAAGTCCACATCTTTGTTGGAAACCTATAGCCACTGTGCTTGCTCTGTGCTTCCTCCTGCCCAATGGATTTGTGAACCGCATGGCTTACAAAAAGAATTCCAATTCTTATAAATCATTATTTCTGATTTTCATAGGATTTCTGAGCACTTTACACAACAAATATTAAACCAGACCAAAAATCAAACATATCAGCCTCTGATCTAACAAAAGCATAGAAGTAATGCATAAAAGTAATGACTACCGTATCTCTCTGAAACACTGGGGAGAAGACTGTTTTAGAGACTTTTCCACACAAAACACTGGCTTACTTGGCTTATTCTCTGGATCAGAAAACAAAACAATAGGTGAAATTGATATAGTACTACAACACAGTACTCTCCCATTTTCTCAACAGCATATAATGCACATATCTTAAAAAAAATAATTAGATCAGACAAGTTATACTCAAAGTGATAGCAATCTAATCCCCCCACTATGTTGCATTTTTCTCTCTGTACTTCTGACAATCCAAAGATGTTTAATGTAGATGATAGAAATAGAAACCTGTGTTGATCCCCTTTGGGCTACTAGCAACTTCATTTTCTTTGGTATCAGTTGCCAAGGGAACCAACAAATTGAGTCAGTGATAAATAGGGTAATCAATTTTAGTTATTTTCATCTGCCTTGCTGTACTAAGCCAAAATGTCCTTTCATCTCAGCATTGGTTTGGTATTTCATTGCTCTCCTCATGCTTTTTCAATTAATACATCTCATAAAAAAATAGTAATCTAGCTGCATTACCACAGCTTGACAGCTGGATAGACTGAAAACTTGCCACATTCACAAATGCCAGTTCCACAAATTCACACATCTGAATAATTGATTGTTAAGAAATGCCTCACCCTCAAAAGGCAGATGGGCTGTGTGAACTTTTCTACATGTATGCTGGGGCTAATCAGACCTTCATTTTTGACCCACAGCCAGCTAATCAACTGAGCAACAACAGGACTCAAACCAGAAGAAAATAAATTGTGGACTTAGATGAGCTATGGCTGAAATTATCAGAAAAGTAAGTCTAAGATTAGAGGAGAGTGGATGAGGTGTTAAGACTAGAAAAGCAATTCTGAAGCAAGATTTTAGCCTAAGAAAACTCTTGCTGTTTTTCACATGCTTATATAGCAATGCAGCTGACATTTGGAGTTCTTATAAGAAGCAAAGGGAGATTATGATAGTCACTGGAGAACACAGTGAAGAAAAATAAAACTGATGCTCCTCTGTCAGTGTGTAGTGGGAGTGGATCAGAAGTGTACTTCTGAGAGAGGCATGCAGCCTTTCACCTGACTACTCCTGATCAAAGTGTGCTGAATTCCATGGGAGTTTTTATCATTAGCTTCAATCAATTTTGCATTAGGTATCACTGTTCAAATCTGTGATGGAATATACTGGCAATTAAGATTGTATTTAGGAGTAAGAATGGAAAAATAACAGCAGTACAAAAATTATGAGATGTACTTAGGAAAAAACAATACATGGCATATAGTTCAACCAAATCACTGCTAACTTTTTAAAGTAAAAACAAAAAAACAAAAAAGCTTTAACTTACATGAGAAAAAGAGAAAAAGGATCAGAAAATGGAAGTAAAATTATTCAGGACTAACAGTGAAATAAGAAGTTACCAGTATTGCAGAGAAGCTCTTTTTTTTTTTAACATAAAATCTCATTTTTCTGGATTTCTACCACCCTTTCGTCCCAACTATGAATTAATATACTGCAAAATTACAGGAAATATATCTGTCCAGTAAATTACAAAAACACTCTGGAATAGTTTTGAAGTAGCATATATAAATGAATTTGAAATCTAGGTAATCTCTACTGGTTTGAAAGAGCCAGTTATGTCTTTTTTATTTATAGAAAACAGATTCATTATGCTGTATTAAAATGTGAAATGCTCTAGTGAAAGAACTCTTCTCTGAGAAGGCTTATTTAGCAATTTTGCAGTCAAACTTTTGTGAGGTCCTGGGTGTTCTCACGTAAGAGTGCCTCAGATGAGATGGCAGTGGGTCTCCACAGTGCTGCACTGGGGTCATACTAGACAACACTGATTTTTTTTACAGATGAGTCATATTTATATTGAGATTCCAACTGGGCTAGAAGATGTGCTCACCATCAAACACATTGAGAGAGAGATGCTATTTTGGTTGGAACAGATCACCCACGGAAGAAGAAAGCAATGGCAAAGTTCCAAGTCAGTAACAGCAGGGTTTTATCTTCCAGATGTAAAGAGGAAAAAACACTGACGTGCACAGCATCTGGTTCTCCCACATCTTCTGTGTGGAGCTTTGCTCCAATTTGTGCTTCTCCTTCTTGCAGCACAAGCACATGGTAAAGTGTCGTCTCTTGATTTTGCTCCCTGAAAGCATGTCTTCAACTCTGTCATCATTGCAAGCTCCTTCCTTTATTTTACTTGAATTCACTTGATAGGCAGCCATACAGATTCCCTTATAATTTTACTTAATAACTGATAATGAACTTCACTGTTAGAAACCTGTTCTCAAAACTTTGAAAGGAGTGAACATTTTGCTTATTGCAAATAATTTTCACTTCTTTGCTAAAATACACTTATTTAAAATTTCTAACCTTTGCAGTACATATGATGTCATCACCTGAATGGCCTTAATGTTCCCACTCCTCCTCACTTGCTGGTGCTGTCAGTCTGGAAGGGCTGTTCAGAAACTCATGCCAGTGAGGAAAATTGGCTAGGTTGTTTAATTTATTACAGCTAGATGTAAAGGCAGTGCTGAGTAGCTAGCTAGGTTATGTGCATCCATATCTCCTCAGAGTGCTTGACTTCTGAATCAGACTTAATAATAAAGGCTGCATGGATTCCTTTTTATACACACAATTAGTACCTAGAAGTATGGTGAGTAATTAATGAAAAACCAGGAGTCCAAAACTATCTTGTCAGATCTGTACCTGTAAATGCTGATACACACTAATTCTGCCTTAAAAAAAAAAAAAAAAAAAAAATATTCCCTGAATGTGTTATATGCTCAATAATATACCAGATAAAGACATAATAAGACTCTGAAAATGTTGATCCAAAATTTGCCCTGGATGAATATGTAGTGGAAAGAATTAGATCTGGAAGATCACAACCTACTGGTTCTGGCTTGTTGCACTCACACTTTTGCCAAGATCTTGCTACAGAGAGTGGCTTTGAACAGTCCTCCTACCTCTTCCCGCAATATCTCTGCCAACTTCTGCCAGATAGGATATCACATCACTAAGACCAAAGAGCTGGAAAGTATTTAGTGATTTGCTTAGAGCCCAAAGCACTCTGTCACATCACAGGAAAATAAATAAATAAATAAATAAAATAACAACAAAAAAACCAATGACTCTCCAGTGTTGAAAATTGAAATAATTTAGTGATTTGTATTAAATTATTCCCCTGATATTCAAAAATGAAAGGACTGCTTAGATGCTGCATCTCTAGATTACCTTTTTTAACATTTGAGCTGGCTCTTACCCATTAATTCAGGTACTACCACAAGCCTTCACACCTTCCTGTTGACTGCAGCTCTGCAGGTTCTAGCCAGTAATAAGTTTTACTTGTTATTTGTCATAGTAATATATATATGTATATATATAATTCTGTTTGTTACAAGCCACAAGACATGAGATCACCTTCCAGTAAGAGTGCAGGAATTCATTACTCTATTTCTGCTACAATTTTTGTGCACATCTGATTCTGATCTCTGTTTTTTAAGAGAGGGAAATAATCTGTAAAGTTATAGTCTGCTTATAGTGTTATTTTTAAAGCATCATAATGTTAACTTAGCATGCAGTGGTGCTCTCAGTTACTTTTAAAATATTTCTTAATCAGTAACAAAAAATTCAATAGAACAAAGCCATAAATATTTAATTATAACCCTTTTATTTAGCACTCCAATTAATCTACTGTTGTGATGATGACAAAAGAAAAAATACTAATCTATAAATATAATTTCTCTCTTTTATTTATTTATTTATTTATTTATTTATTTATTTATGTTGTAGTAATTGTCAGGGTTAGATGACAGGTCCAGTAGATAGCCCAAGCTTTTATTACTCAGAATGCTTGATTAAACTTTAGTCGTAAAAGACATACCCAGGATAAATTAAAATATATGATGTGCTGTATTTTACCTCTTTCTCCTGGATATGTTATGAGTTGATTCTCTGGGTGGTAATCACAGCCCATTGCTGCAATTCTCTATTGGTTTTGGTGTGTTGTTTTTTTTTTCCACCTGATGGCAAATTGTGCATAAGTATACTACTGCAGAGCACCTAACTGGATGAACTGAGGAAGTTTAGATGCTGAGTGCTCTGGCATGAAGTTCAGTGCGCCCAGGTGGCCAAGAAGGCCAATGGCATCCTGGCTTGCATCAGAAACAGTGTTGCCAGCAGGAACAGGGAAGTGATTGTCCCCCTTACTCAGCTCTGGTCAGGCCACACCTCGAATGCTGTGTGCACTTTTGGGGGCCTCACTCACAACAGGACATTGAGGCCCTGGAGCAGGTTCAAAGAAGAGTGACAAAGCTGGTGAGGGTTTTGGAGCACAGGCCTTATGAGGAGCTCCTGAAGGAGCTGGGATTGTTCAGTCTGGAGAAGAGGAGGCTCAGGAGAGACCTTACTGCTCTCTGTAACTACCTGAAGGGAGGTTGTAGTGAGCTGGGGGTCGGCCTCTTCTCTCGTGTAACTGGTGGTAGAACTAGAGGGAATGGCTTCAAGCTGCGCCAGGGGAGACTCAGGCTGGATGTTAGGAAATACTACCTGTCTGAAAGAGTGGTCAGGCACTGGAATGGGCTGCCCAGGGAGGTGGAGGAGTCACTGACCCTGGAGGTGTTCAAGGAACTTTTGGATTTTGTGTTGAGAGATATGGTTTAGTGAGAACTATTGGTGATAGGTGGATGGCTGGACTGGGTGATCCTGTGGGTCTTTTCCAACCTTGGAGCTTCTATGATTCTATGATTCAGAATGACAGAAATCTGAGTTCTTCAGTGGTTTCTGAACAGTACATCAAGCAGGGTATCAACTATAGGCATCACATGGCCATCAAGAGAATTATCTGCAATAAATCATTTTACTTTGGTTTCAGAGATATTCCAGCTGCTGATAGGTATTCTGGACAACTGGGAAAAGAACAGTTTGCCTGAAAAATGCATATGGCAGGTATTAATCCCACTATGGAGATCCTTTGTTCTCCTCTTCTACTATGCTATTTGCTAATACAAGCAGCACCAGCTGAAGCATCTTTTGAGTCTTGTACTTCTTCCCTGAGTAGAACAGGTTCCTGAATTGTTGACCTACCCCAAAATTCAGAGAGATTCATGTTTGAGACAAGGCTTGAATTTGCTAATTTGCTTTCAGGTTATAACCCTCCTTTCTTGAAGGAGCTGCTGCAACTCCAAAAGGGGATGGGAGGACCATGACAGAAAGCCTGCTGAACATACCAAAGAGAAAGTTCCGCAAAAATGGAAGCAAGAGAAAACACAAAACTGGGAAGGATATTAACTCATGGAAATTCTTTTTTTAATTGGTTGAGGACAATGCAGATTCATTTCATCCTTTGCTTTTGGGTATAATGCTTCTCCCCACTTTCCCTCAAAAACTCAACATATTCTCTCTACTCTTTCTTCTAATTTCTGTTATTCATGAGGAGGCATTGGTCCTTGCAGAGGCTGCTATCTCATCTTACCTATCTCAGCTTGCAAAGTGGAATAAATGGGTATCAATCCTTAGGAAGAGGTCTACACCAAAATCTTGAGTCCAGGCTTGAGACTTTTTTTAATAGCATTTAAAGATTGACATATTGAGCATATGTGTTGCACCTTCTATGTACCCAAAACTGGACTGGTGTGACCAGTTTTTTAAAAAGATACTTTTATGTAGGTTGCTCCAAAAGTAATACCTCCATTTTTTTCCCCCAGAAATGACAACAGATTCACAAAGCACAATAATACTATTTGATAAAGCAAATTATCATCTACAGAATACTCTTTTTTAACATATTCACTATGCATTTTCACCAGCTATGAACAAGAGCCCGCATACTGCATTTGTACAAATCTGCACAAGCAGAGATGACACACTATCATTGTTGCCACTGCTGAAATGCACCAGCCAGTCTGCTAACATCCACTGCTGAGTCTCCATAAACATTCAGCAAGCATCAGTGAATGCCAATGAATGCCATTTTTTCTGCATGCAGGAATTTTCAATTACACATCTTTACTTCCTATGCACTTCCACATCAGATGCCATTCTGTCTGATTGCCTCTCTGCTGCCATCTGTCATAAGGCAATAGTGTGTAATGGAATAGTGGTGGGAAGGTTCAACCTCTACTGCCATACCACCAACATCTGCCTCTGATGTGGGCTAACATAACAAAAAAGCAGGCATTACTTTTGGAGCAGGCTTCATATTTCATTCCTTATTTTGCTTTCTCTCTTTTAAGTGACATTGTATGTAGCTAAACTGGAATCAAAGACTGAAGTACAGAGAACTGCCAGTAACAGCAACATTCTTAAATGCAGCAGATGTGCTTGTTCTTACTTCACTGTGTATGAGACTGAAAATCTATTTATATGAATTATGATTTTATGAACTCTAGTGAGACTTTAAATTTTTTATCTTCCCATAACAAATAAACAATTTAAGCTATTTAACTTAAATTATTTATGGTGTAGTTAGTGACTCAGTTTTTCCCAGATCCATACATCTGTGCTCCCTTCAAGGGTGTCCGAGTTATTATTAATGAGATCTTCAAATGACAGAGTTAGTTGTTTTTTAAGCAATAGAAGGCCTAGAACACCATGTTGATGGTGCAGGCAGCACGCTAGAGGGAAGGATGTTATCCAGATGGATTTGACAGGCTTGAGATGTGGGCCCATGCCAACCTCATGAAGTTCAACAAGGCCAAGTGCAAGGTTCTGCACCTGGGTTGGGCAATCTCAAGTACAGATACTGTTTGGGCAGAGAATGGCTTGAGCGCAGCACTTGAGAAGGAGTATTTGGGGGTCCTGGTTGAAAGATTGGATGAAAGATTGAACATGAGCCAGCAATGTGTATTTGCAGCCCAGAAAACCAACTGCATCCTGGGTTGCATCAAGAGAAGAGTGATCTGCAGACTGAGAGAGGTGATTCTGCCCCTCTACGCTGCTGTCCTGAGAACCCACCTGGATCCACATCCAGTTCTGGGTTCCTCAACACAAGAACAACATTGAGCTGTTGGAGCAGGTCCAGAGGAGGGCCATGAAGTTGATCAGGGGGCCTTCAGGAAAGCTGGGGAAGGGTTTTTTATAAGGGCATATAGCGACATGATGAGGGAAAATGATTTTAATCTGGAAGAGGGTAAATTCAGACTAGGTCTTAGGAAGAAATTCTTTACTGTGAGGGTGGTGACAGACTGGAACAGGTTGCCCAGTGAGGCTGTGGATGCCCTTTCCCTGGAAGCATTCAAGGCCAGGCTGGATGGGGCTTTGAGCAACTTAGTCTAGAGGGAGATGTCCTTGCCTATAGCAGGGGGGTAGGAACTAAACAGTCTTAAATGTCAAACCATTCATGAAAATAATATCACCAAAAATCATGACTGATGTATTTATTTCAGATGAGTACTAGCCCTTGAAGTTATAGATTGCAGGCATGCTTTTCAGAAGAGTTTACTAGGCTGTAATTTTGCTGTGTGCATCACTTTCTATTTTTCATATATATATATACATAGGTATATCTGTATACATTTATAAGATGGAATTGGGAGTCAACACTGGGCAAGATAACATTTATATCTAGAGTGGGTTAGTATTGGCACTCTGATTTGCAGCAGTTGTAGCAATTAATATGTGTAGTATTAGATTAAACGTTTCTATCATTTCAGACCAGCAAAACTTAAAAAAGTGAGTACTTAGAACTCACATTGATTATGATGAGATTAGTCATGTGCTAAAATGTTTATTAGGATCGGGTTTGACATCAATTTAAGACTACGATGAAGCAAAGATAATTCTTACAAGCTGTCCATAGCATCATAGCAATTATTCATAAAGCAGTAGTACTTAATGTGCAAAAACTGAGCAGTCTAGCCTTATCTAATTGCCATTTCACTCCAATATGAAAGTACCAGAAGTGATTAAAAAACACATTATTTCTTAATCCATTTTCTGTCCGTATACACTGACACATTCTAGGATGTGATGTGAATAGCTTCTTTTCTAGATAAATTAATGATAACTTACAGCATTCAAAGGGAGGAGATGTTGGAGAAAACAGTGAAACAGAAAAAGAGAATAAAAAGAAGGTAATTGCCATATTTTAAATTTAACCATTTAGTCTCAATTGTTCAGTGTAATCTGTAGCAATAAAGTGTGGGAGAAATGCTACCTCCCCTTAAGATTTAGTTGGTATACTCTATTGTTAAGTTTCTGTTTTAGGATTCAAGTTAATCTTTTAAAATAACTCCTACAGGCAAATAGTTTGCAACAGTCTGGTGAGAGACAGTGAGCTCATTTGCATGTGAGGTTTAGCTGAGGCTTGCGACAATTTTACAACATTGTGTCTGACAGCTTGCAAAATAAAGCAGTCTCTGCAGCTTTTTGAGAATGGTAATTACATAGTTCCATATCATTTATTTAGGATGCACAGACACAGTAATCTTTAAATGATTGAAATTGCCTCTGACTGAAAAATAGCTCCAGTCTACTCCATTTGTGATTCACTTGGTTGAAATAATTTTGAATCTCATACCTCAGTGTCATCCTTTCCTGTAAATAAGTGATCTGAATGAGACCAAATAATATAATCTCAAAAAGAAACAAATTTTAAACGTTGAGGTTCCCTCTACTGGGAAGGCTCTTCTTTGTGTTAATTCTTGATAGAATTCACTTACTGAATGACAACCAAACATGATAAACAGATTACTACTGATGGTAGCTGTCAGTCTACATGGCATGAAGGTTGACAGTCTCCCTACAACAGAGAAAATCTTCCTCCTCTCAGTACACAAAACCCATTTGGGAAGCACTGCTTCACCTGCACTGACAACAACTCCCACTCAGTGAACTTCCACCGCAGCAAGCTTAAGGAAAGTCTTGTCAAGTTACTCAATTTTGTTCTTCAGTTATTAGTTAATGACATTAATTATCTGTGATGATTTTTGCCCGGGTTGTTCCAGAGAACCACCTGTGTGCCAGCACTTCTTCACAGAGCAGTGGGGTGGAGAACCACAGGAGCTGAGCAAATTCATCTTGGTCTTGATTGATACACCTGCAAGTGCAAAAAACCTAGCACATCTTCTGTTGTTACAGTGAAATATGAAAATGGGGAAATCATTCTGAAAGAATAAAATTCAGAATATGTAGAGACAACTGGGAACTCACTGTGCACTTACTTCTCCAGGTCATTAATGAAAATGTTGACCCTAAGCCTTGCCTGTTCTATTTTCACTCCATTTATTTTCTCCTGCTAAAATAATAGAGCATGGAAGCTGCTGGTTACTACATAAAAAGGCGCTACTAAACTTCTAGATTATTCTTAAAAAACACACAAACATACCACAGAAAAAAAAAAATCTTCCTAACAGAGGTACCCTGGATGACAGGATTGAGTTATTTTCCCCTATAGGCTCTTCCATAGATGGCATTTATAAAATACCTACATAAATATAGTAGGAAAGCACCCAGAAGTATTCCTCAGGGAATAATTGCGGCTCTCTACTCAGCTGTATTCTGTATATTTACCTATAAAATGATTGATTATTGGATTAGTTAATAGTATTTGGCTTCCAAAAGAAAACCTCAAACAAAATAGTTGTGGAATCAGGTGAAACCAATATATGGTAGAACCTGGCTACCAGAGAAGGCAAAAGGAAACCCCTTAAGACTGGCAATTCTTGTTGGAAAATGGTGTTTGAAGGGTCCTGGACATATAGGACATAGCGAACCCAAAGTTAATCAGAAATATGACTTTAAAAATCTGCTGTCATTTTGAAAATATTTTCTTCTTCAAATGCTGTATATGTTTCCCCTCGTAAGTTTTAATTCTTTTGCAAGGCTGAGTTTGAATAATTCTTCACATTGAGTGTGAATAACTGTAAAGTAAAGCACAAAATTACTTCACTTGAAGACTCGAATGATCTTTTAGATATATTCAGAGTTGTGAAGGGAATCTTTGTCAGAAAAGTATTATAAAAGACTGAAAGCTTGTATTTTACATAAAATACATTTCATTGTGTTGTAGCAATTCAAGCCTGTCATGTTCTTTTCCTGTTTACACTACCCAAAGACTGCAGATCAAACACAATTCTTTAAATGAGACTTGTTTGAAAAGAAGTTAAGAATGCAATGTGGCATTGCAGAGATTAATTGAACTACCATGTTCCAAGGTAGCGTGTAATGAAATTGCTAAACACTGCTCTAGAGTTTTCACTAGCACTAATACATTTGTGTTTAAGACAGAAATGATTGTGTTTTTCTCCATACAGCATAACATGATTAGGAAAGAAATTTGATTACTCTTCTAATCTCCCTGCCTACTAGTGATTTGAAAACTATATCTGATATATTCGACATATTTTCCTCACTGAGAAGCGCAGCATGACTAGCATGGCCCTGGTTAGGGGAAGTAAGTTTTGAGTTGTGGAAACTCAGCACTCATCCTGATCCATTCCTGAATTTCACCTAGATGAAATGAAGTTGTCTGTAAGTCTGTACATGAGGAGATTTCAGTTACCAGACTTAAAGGGCATTACAGAATTCAACATTTATCATCAGATACTAAATGGCATGATTGACATAATAAACCTGCGTAAAGATTCTTGTTTACTGAGCTTTCTAAAGTCACTCATTAGGTAATCATCTTACTAAGCTTTTGCTTATAATCATTTATTTTACAGCAAGTCAAGTTGTTGCAATGTCAAAGTTCTTTGCTCGGAGCTCCTTTTGTAGGAGCAAAGATCTTTGCTCCTACAATCTGTGACTATATTCTTTTTAAAGGAGAATGTCACCTACTACAAATGCCTACTTTCAGCATTCCAGGTGACTTTGAAAATACAATTTTTTTTCCCTAGACATTCTGATGAAAAAAACTTGACACTATAAGTGATTCTCAGTGACATGTAAGATGAATAAGAAAGCTTAAAAAGAGTGAGACTGATCCTTAAAGAGAAGAGTCTACCTATTTTTTTGTAGTTCTTTTGACCCACAGTACTTTGCAAAGATTTATGGCATGATTATCATAATTCTGGAAAGGTTTGGAAGTAATCAATTAAATAGCTTGTCAAGAGCTGTGTAGGAAAGCTTTAGAAAGGAGCCCAGTCCCAAGCTGTGAACAAAGGATCGCAGTATCTCTTCAGAAGTATTACAGACCTGTATGAACTATTGAAAAAGATCTTTTAAAATCTCTGAGATCAATGTGGAATTATTGGACTCTTTTGCTTTAACCCGGCAGGTGGCTAAGTGCTTCATAGACATTCATTTCACATCCAGTGGAACTGAGAAGAGAACTGGGGGAAAAAACAAAGAAATTGAGGGTTGAGATAAAACTATTTACTAAGATAGAGAAAAGGAAAACAGTTATGACAAGATTTATATATGTATGTAACAAGTGATGCACAAACAATTGCTCACCTCACTCTGCCCAATGCTCAACTAGTGCTGCTGAGCAGTGGAACAGTGAGAGGGACTCCCACCCCCTTCAAAACTCCTTCCTCACAAGTCATATGGTATGGAAAAGCCTTTTGGCCAGTTTAAGTCAGCTGCCCTAATTCTGTTCCCTCCCAGCTCCTTGGGGCCTTCACCAGGAATGGTACTGGCTCTGTACAACATAGCTTTGCAAAAACTTTGAGCACTGATGTTTTATCAACATTGTTTTTCTCCTAAAACCAAAACATTGCATCATACCAGACACTCTGAAGAAAACGATTCCATCCCAACTGTAACTAAGACATGGATTATTAGCTCAAAAGTATGATTGTAAACCCCATAAACGTCCAGCTCTAAAGTGATAAGCACAGGACCAACACAGACTGGAAAATGAACATTAAACTAAGAAATAAAATGAGTCTTAAATAGAGGTATTGCCCTTACATCAGAGTTTTTCTTCTTGTTATTGTCATCAAGACAATCAAGATAGACAACAAATTTTTGGAATGACACTTTGTCACAAAAAATTTGATTTAGAACAGCTGAACTTTAAAACAGAATTCAAATGAGTTCCACTTGTGATACCCAGGCAATAATATAGCATAAGACAGACAGACCTCTTCAATTATAGACTCTATAGTAAACTATTTCAAACAGGGAATGAGCTTACCATAGTGGGCTCACTAATATGTTGCAATAAATAACAAGACAGACAAATAAAAATTTAATGACATAGGGTTCCTGTATCCAAATTAAAGGGATAAAAGACATTCCAGTTTATGTGCCAGAGCTGGAGCAGAAACAGGGCTACCATGCACAGATCCTAGAGGAGCAATCACTGGAACTCCTGAAACATTCAACAATGCATGACAGACCACTGTCATTAAGGAGATTAAATAAAGGGGCTGTTTCAACTTTCACCCTTGTGTAAGGAACTACTGAACGAGATTTCCTGGGAAGAAGTCCTTAGAGACAAAGAAATGGAGCAAAGCTGGCTACTCCTTAAGGATGCCTTTCTGAGAACACCAAACTCTGCATTGTTCAGGATAAGAAAGTAGGCAGAGGAGGCAGGAAAACAGAATGGCTTGGCAAGGACCTGCAGGTCAGGCTGAAGGAAAAGAAGGGTGAGTACAGGCAGTGGAAGCAAGGGCATGTCACCCAGGAAGAATATAGTGATGTTGCCCAGACTTGAAGAGATGGAATTAAGAAAGCCAAAGCATAGATGCAACTGTATGTGGTGAGGGATGTTAAAAACAAGGGATTCTACAGGTACATAAGTCAGAAGAGACAGGCCAGAGAGAGAATATCTCCTCTGTTAAATGGGAAAGGAAAACTGGCTATAACAGATACAGAGAAGGCTGAGGTACTCAGTGAGTTCTTTGCCTCAGACTTCATTGGCAGCCAAGATTCTCACATCTGAGAACCTCACAACTCTGAAACTCTTGATCAGAACAGTAGGAGCAAGCTCCCCAGCCCTGTAAGGATGAAGCAAGTCTAACAGGAAATCATGACACTGAACGTGTACAAGATCATGGGGCTGAATAACATGCATCCCAAGGACCTATGGGAACTGGCTGATGTGGTTGCAAAGCTACTCTCCACCATATTTGAAAAGTCATGGCTGTCAAGTGAAGTTCCTGAAGACTGGAAAAAGGGAAACGTCACTCCCATTAACAAGAAAGGGAGGAAGGAGGAGATTCACCTCTGTGCCTTGGAAGACCATGGAATAGATCATACTGGAAGGCAAGTTAAGACACATGTGAGACAAAGAGGTTATCTGAGACAGCCTGTGCAGCCTCGCCATGGGCAGAACATGCCTGACCAATCTGGTGGCCTTCTATAATAGACAGTATCAATAAACAAAGAGTGGGCAACTGATGTCCTCTACCTGAATTTGTGCAAGGTCTTTGACATGGTTCACTACCACATCCTTATCTCTAAATTGGAGAGATATGGATTTGAAATAGGGAGCCTACAAACAGGAGGGGAATCAACTCTTTGAAATGGTTGATAAATGCAGGACAAGGGGAAATGGTTTTAAGTTGAGGGAGGGAAGATTTTGGTTGGATGTCAGGGGAAAATTCTTTACAGCAAGAGTAGTGAGGTGCTGGAACAGGCTGCCCAGAGAGGTTGTGGATGCCCCGTCCCTGGTGGTGTTCAAGGCCAGATTGGATAGGGCCCTGGGCAGCCTGGTCTAGTATTAAGTGTGGAGGTTGGTGGCCCCGCCTGTGGCAGGGGGTTGGAGATCCATGATCCTTGAAGTCCCTTCCAACCCTGGCCATTCTGTGATTCTGTGAAATTGGTTGGAAGGTTGCAGCTAGGGGGTTATTGTCCATGACTCTATGCCCAGGTTGAAGCAAGTAACACAATGTGTCCCCCAGAGGTCTATCTTGGGACTGGAACTCTTTAACATCTTTATCAGTGACACAGATGATGGGATAGACTGCAGCCTCAGCAAGTTTGCTGATGACACCAAGCTGAGCAGTGTGGGTTGATACAGAAGAAAGAAGGGATGCCATCCAGAGGGACCTCGATAAATTCAAAATGTGAACCTAATTGAACCTAATGAGATTCAACAAAGTAAAGTGCATGGTTTTGCACCTGGGCCGAGGTAATTCCAGATATATATAAACTGGGAGAAGAGCTCTGTGAGATCAGCCCTGCTGAAAAGAACTTAAGGGTTCTGGGCGATGAAAAACTTAACATGAGCCAGCAGTGTGCCTTTGCAGCCTGGAAGGACAATGGTATCCTGGGTTTCTTCAAAAGAAGAGTGACCAGCAGTTTGAGGGATGTGATTGTACCCCTCCGCACTGCCCCTGTGGGGTCCTACATGGAGTACTGCATCCAGGTCTGGGGCCCCCAACACAGGCAAGATGTGGAGCTTTTGGAGAGGATCCAGAGGAGGTTCACTGAGGTGATACAGGAAATGAGTGCCTCTCTTGTGAAGGCAGACTGAAGGAACAGAGCTCTATCAGCCTGGAAAAGAGAAACCTTTGGGGAGATCTCATAATATCTGAAAGAAGTTTATAAACATGAGGGAAATTAACTTCTAACACAAGTAGATAGTGATAGGACAAGGGGAAAAGGTTTTAAACTAATGGAAGGAAGATTTGCGCTAGATGCCAGGGGTAATTTCTTTACTGACAGAGCGATGAAGTGCTGGAACAGATTGCTGGAACAGAGGTTGTGGATGCCCTCGCTCTGGAATAGTTAAAGGCTAGGTTAGATGGGGCCCTGGGCAATCTGACTTAGTTTTTGATCTACTGGCTGCCAACCCTGCCTCTGGCAGGGGGTTGGAACTTGATGATCTTTGAGGTCCCTTCCAACTCAAGCCATTTTATGATTCTACGATACTTCAAAAGTATAAAGACAAGACCTTCAGTAGTTTTGTCTAATTGTTTTATTTATTATTATAGAACGAGCATGATGACCATTTTTGACACACTAGAGGAAAGAGATACTATCCAGAGGGACTTGGACAGGCATGAGATGTGGCCCCATGCCAACCTCTTGAAGTTCAACAAGGCCAAGTGCAATGTCCTAGACTTGGATCGGGGCAATCTCAAGCACAGATACAGGTTGGGCAGAGAATGGCTTGAGAGCAGCCCTGAGGAGAAGGATTTGGGAATGTTGACTAATGAGGTTGTGGATGCCCTCTCCTTGGAAGCATTCAAGGCCAGGCTGGACGAGGCTTTGAGCAACCAGACCTAAAAGGAGATGTCCCTGCCTATAGCAGGGTGTTGGAACTAGTTGTCTTAAAGGTCCATTCCAACCCAAACCATTTTGTGATTCCATGATTCTATAACTATAACAGTAAAAATTGTCTTTGTTTTCAGCATTGTATGTAATTCAATGTGATCAACATTTCTTGATCCTTTTTTTTTTTTTTTTTTTTGGTTACGTATAAGATCTTAATGGCTTCTTGTGACTATGAGAATTGTTACAATTCATCAGGAATTTTAGAGTTGATTTACTGATGCTAAATTCCAGTGAATATATCTTAGCTTTCTCAGGGAAGGAAAAACTCTTTACCATGGGTGCAAGTGGAGAATCGTTCTCAATCAATCAAGAGCATCAATCAGGATCTAGCAGTTAACTTTGAAGGAACAGAACAGAATTTACTGAATTTTTGTAGAACTCGGTTTCTGTCTCTATTCCACTCCCTCATGTTGTTTTTTCAGTTATTTCATAATACATTTTCTTAAAAAATAAAAGGAAAATATTACTTTAATATATTCAAAGGTTTTTAATTAGGATATATTGAAAACTACTTGAATGCCAAGAAACTATTAATCAGATTAATAAGTGTTCTGAAAAAAAAAATCCACTGCTCAAATTGTTTTCTAAGTGATTATTGTTTTAAGGCTAAGAAGTAATTCCCTAAAAAAGATTGTTTGATTCCAATTTAGACTGATGCTGTCATCTACCAAGAACTGTGTTGACTCAGTGCAAGCTAAGCATAAGATCTTTAGCTTGGGTTTGGTCTGGGTGATCTCCAGACATCCCTTCCAATCCCTACAATTCTGTGCTTCATTGGTTCTGTGATCTCACTGCAAAGCAGAATAAGCCCCAAGGTAGCATACCATATAATTTATTAGACGTATTAGTCAAATTTAAAACCAAAAAAATAAGAGTTTGTTGTTGTTGTTGTTGTTTTTTTTTTTTTTTTTAGTGCAACAATTGCATTCACTCCTAGCTATGAAAGCAAAACTAGGTACAAAACAATAATGAAACAGCTCATACTATTAGAGGCACTCCCAGAGATAGCACAACACTAATAATGTAGATTTCATTCACGTTAAGTGGCTATGAAGCAATCAAACAGCAAAATCAACATGGACAAGTATGTGGACAAGACTAAATAGGTTTTGCTTAAAGTTTTTAACATGTTTTAGAAGACAATACTTCTAAAATGTATAATGTGTTTACCCGTATGTGTTGCAACATATTTGTGTTGCAGTTGAAACCATACTGATTGGTTTTAAATTTTAGAAATATCTGAAAAATATCTGAAAAAATATATGAAATATGTTTTAACATACTTAAGATATTTTAACAGCTGAAATTATTTAGAAAATCATTAAGTTCTCTAGGCTTTCTCCTTTGTGCTTGAGCACATGGCCTTCGGGAGAGAAATCATGTAGATCAAATTGGAAGGAAAAGTCACCTCACAATATCCCAGGTAAGGCATTCAGGCAGAAATGTACCAGATGATGGCGAAGCCTCAGAGATCTGCTACTGTTGAACACGTGAGTTAAGATATGCACCCACATCCTTTCTAGTAAAATGTTGAGAGCAAGCTGTTTGTTTATAAATGTCACAGTACATAAAAATGAATGTTTCAAATCTATTATGTGAACACAAGCTTGTCACTGTGAGAATTATGACATATATCACTCCACTTCATACATCTTTTTGTGCTATATTTAGCAGATAGACAAGCACCATTTGTTTTAACTGCATCGCAAGAATAAGGCTTGGCTCCCCAGTACAGATGGTATTGCTGTTTTGAGACATTCTCAAAACTCTCAAAGTGTTGGACATGACTCTGTAAAGTACAACACTTCCAGAAATTGCTGATACTCTCTGGTGTTTTAGATGGCATTGAATTCTCAACTTCAGGCAACTAAATAATGATTTAACTTCCTGTCTTATTCAGAGAACCATTCCTACAAGTGAACACTCCCAAACATTTTGGAGATAATTTCTCAGATGTTCAGACAATTTCCTGTATGCTGGAGAAGCTGGTTTGAGACATTTGTTTAAGCTCTAAGTCAAGAACATCTTCCAAAACTCTCTTTTAATAATATAGATGGATATTACAATACTCAAAAAATCACTGCTCTATTTAAATACGCCTTCCTATTTAGTCATAAATCTGTTTTGAATTACATTTCTGTTAGGAAATCAGAATCTAAAGTACAACTGAAAGTAGAACGCTCAAGATTATTCACTGGCAATCGGGAATATTCATTATCAGAGCTACATCAGACATTCTTCTAAACATTGTGTCAAATTGTGGAATCATAGAATGGCTTGGGTTGGCAGGAACCTTAAACATCACCCATTTCCAACTCCTTCTGTGGGCATGTTGCCATCTGTCAGCTCAGGCTGCCTATCTAACTTGGCCTTGAACACCTCCAGGAATGGGGCACCTGCAGCTTCTCCGGGCAGCCTGTGCCTTGCCTCAGCACCTCCTGTGTAAAGAATTCCATCAAAACATTTGATAAAAATATTGCATACATTAGTTTAAAAGCATTCCTCCTTTTCTGGTCCCTCTTGTTTGTAAGCTCCATCCAACCACTGGAATGCTACAATGAGATCTCCCCAGAGCCTTCTCTTCTCTAGGCTGAACAAGCCTTTCTTCATAGGAGAGATTCTCCAGTTCTCTAAGCATCTTCATGGCCTCCTCAGGACCTCCTCCAACAGCTCCACATCTTTCTCGTGCTG
The DNA here is from genome assembly GCF_905368555.1 of Meleagris gallopavo. NCBI lineage: Eukaryota > Metazoa > Chordata > Aves > Galliformes > Phasianidae > Meleagris > Meleagris gallopavo. The sequence goes on along the minus strand of NC_139435.1, from coordinate 13,593,693 downwards.
GGGTCCCCAGGTCTGGATGCAGTAGTGCAGTTGTGGCCTCTTGAGGTCAGAGCAGAGAGGACAGTCATCTCCCTCTCCATGCTGGCCACCACTCTTTCAATTCAGTCCAGTATACTATTGGCTTTCAGTGCTGCAAGAGCATGCTACTTGCTTGCATCAGTCTTCTCACTCACCAGAACTCCCAAGTCCTTCTCCACAATGATACTGACAATGACTTCTTCTCTTAAATATCAGATTTTCCTGACCTAAATGCATCACATTGCACTTGGCCTTGTTGAATCTCCTTATGTTCATGTAGGCCAAATTTTCATGCTTGTGCAGGTCCATGTCTCTGGATGGCAATTCTTCCTTATCTTGTACCACCTGCACCTCTCAGCTTGGTGTCATCAGCCAGGACATAGAGCCATTGAACACAATCCTCTGGTTGTGACCATGCAACCAATTCTTTACCCATTGAGTAGTCCACACTTCAAATCTGTATCCATACATTTCCAATTTAAAGATAAATGAAAATGATTTTATTATAAAAATCTGATTTTTTTAAGAAATGCATATGTTCTTATTTTTACTGATCAATTTTCTCTTCAAATGAGAACAGAAATATGAAAAAGATCAGAAAGAAATGCATGGAGTGAAAAACTATGGACAGCTATTTAACCAGAAGTTAAATAACAAATCAGGATTTCGGTATATTTGAAGGCTGACTGCAAATAACATCATGCTGCAAATCCATACAGAGAGTTTAAAAATTATGAGTATGTAAGTAATTTTTCCAAAGTCAGGTGAAAGTATTGAGCTGTGCTTTTCAGTTGTTATCAACACAAAAATGAACCTGTGGCTTTTGAGAATCTTTACTGGTAATTCCTGAATTCAGCCCAAACCTATTGCCTATGCTCTCCTGGAGCAGCAGAACATTCACCACTCACCACCAAATACCAAATTTTAAATTGTATTAATATGCCCATTGTTGGTTTCAAATTATAACACTATTATGCTGGTGATGGTCTAGTTAAAATCCGCCTTGTTAAAAAAAAATCAGGAGGGACACAGTTGAAGGTTCAGAATTATTTTTTACTTATAAACATGAGTTGTCAGGTTTTGTGGATGAGACGAGATAACTCCATCATGGAAAATTTATACTGAATTTAGTGGAAGGATTCCATGGAAGCACATTCGTGTAAGAAATGTGGATCTGTAAATCTTCATTATTCTTGATTACTTCTGGGAAAGCTACAGAAATGCTGATTTTTAAAATACTGTCAGCAAATTGAGTGTGCTACCTATATAAGATATTTCCATTCGCTGCCATATTTTGAGGAATTTCTAATGTCTTGGTTTTATTTTTATTATATGAATGGAGAAAAGTCAGCAAAATTATTTCTAGCTAAGATAACAAGTTCCGTATCTGCTAGAGTTCAGTACTACATATTTATTTGTTTGTTTGTTCATAAAATTACCAAAAAAAGAAAAAAGAAACAACAAAGTAATGGAGAGATCTTGTTTTACACACACACACACACATACACACACACACACACAAAATATATATATTGGGACTTGTGTGCTGTCTTTCTTTGAAAGCAAAGTGAATATAAAGTTGGGGTGGGATGGAGTTCTTGAGGCACAGGCAGCTGGTATGATAGTAGATGCCCTAGGGCTCTCTGCCCAGGATCCACATGGAGCTCCTGAAGGGCTCTGGTGTCCTGCAATTGCTCTGGGATACCTTCAAGTCCTAGGCCAGTACCTCGTGTTCTGGCATTTCCATATCTTCCCTCCACTCTCAATGACTGTTCCTTAATTTCTGGCTCCATCCTCTATTCTCTTCACTTCTCTGGGTGACCTCTGGCACCCTCTGAGTGACATTTCCTCTTCTTTATGCCTAGTCTCCATCTTTCATGCTGTACTTTGTGGTTGTGTATATCTCTCCTTCTGCTTACCACAACCAAGTAAAGCTCCATTATCTGAGAAACCACCCTCCAAGCATATATGTCAACCCATCAGCCTTCTTGTGACCTGCAGCCAAGGCAGAATTAAACTCACCATAGTCTTCCAAGCCATACATCTGTGACTGGACTTGCAATTTCTCAAGCAGACTCACAAAAATAAGGTCAAATATATTACAAGTTATGTTTTTGCTACCCTTTTTAAAAAAATCTTTGAATAAAAACATGCTTTAAAATAAATATATATGTGCTCTGCTGGGTGAAACATTGGCTGAATGGCCAGGCCCAAAGAGCTGTTGTCAATGGAGTTAAATCCAGCTGGTGGCCAGTCACGAGCGGTATCCCCCAGGGCTCAGTACTGGGGCTGCTTCTATTTAAAATCTTTATTAATGATCTTGATGAGGGGATTGAGTGCTCCCTCAGTAAGTTTGCAGATGACACCAAGTTGGGAGGGAGTATTGATGTGCCTGAGAAAAGCACTACAGAGAGACCTGGATAGACTGGATCGATGGGCCAAGGTAAACTGTATGAGTTTCAATAGGACCAAGTATTGGGTCCTGCAATTTGGTCACAACAACCCCAGGCAACCCCACAGGCTTGGGGAGGAGTGGCTGGAAAGCTGCCTGATGGAAAGGGACCTTGGTGTACTGATGGACTGTCAGCTGAATATGAGCCAGCAGTGTGCCCAGGTGGCGAAGGCCAGTGGCATCCTGGCTTGTATCAGGAATGGTGTGGTGAGCAGGAGTAGGGAAGTCATCCTGCCCCTGGCCTTAGGTTGTGCCAGGGTAAGTTTAGGTTGGATATCAAGAAACACTTCTTTACAGAAAGAGTTGTTAAGAACTGGAATAGGCTCCCCAGGGAGGTGGTTGGGATGGAGTTACCATCCCTGGATGTGTTTAAAAACCGTTTGGATGTGGTGCTCAGGGACATGACTTAGTGGACGGCTGTTAGTTAGGGTAGTACGGTTAGGTCATGGTTGGACTCGATGATCTTGAAGGTCTTTTCCAACCTGAGCAATTCTATGATTCTCTATGATTCTATACATCAAACATACAATACATTTTATATGAAAATCTCTACCACTTAACACAGCATTCTGAGACCCACACAACAGGGAACATCAAAGTTTTATTGTTTTGTTTTACTTCATTTAATTTTTTTAAGTCTAGCTCAAATGCTGACAACAGCTGCTTTTTCACAGTGAAAAAGAGTGCTTCTTCCATCTATAAAAACTACTTCTTCTTTACTATTCTAGGCAAAAGGACACAAATATCACAACACCTGTGTAAAAAGTTAAACTTTAAATCAGAAGAAAAAGAAAATAAATTTCCTTTTTTTTAATGTGCTGCTTTTTCCATAGTTCTGAAAAAAAAATAATAATAGGCTGAATGAAGCATCTTCCTCCCTGATGTAAGTGCAGATTTCTTCAGCAACCTTGACTTTTGCAGTAACAGGTCTTTCATTAGACAGGTTTATCAGGAGATCAGATATTAGCAATAACATCTGCTGCCTTCCTGTGCTAGGTGAAATTGAAATTAATGTAGCCCCAATTCCATTTCCAATAGAATTTTTTTTTAAATGGCACATTTCTATGAATGTTTGAAAAATCCAAAACTCATATGACTCATACATCCTTATGAGGATCTTATCTTCCTGTCAAAACAAATTAATAGACCTGTTTATCCAAACAGCACATGTAGCACCAGCAGTAGATAGGCTTTCCGACGCAAAACAAACAGTGAAATGTGACACCAGGACCTAAATGCACCACAGTCATTAGACTCCCACTGACCTTTTGAATTTATTATTTCGGGAGAAAAACACAGAAATGTCTGTGCTAAAAGATGCTGGTCTCCCACAGAAATAGTTAGCTAGTCTTCAAATTGTTCATTCTCCTACCAGGTCCAGGTGGTAAGGGTCAGACGACTGAGATAAAGTCTTGCTGCCCTCTGAAAGATGAGTAGCACGTTTTAGCCTATGCAGCAGATCCCAAGCATCTGTAGAAATACAAAGAAAAAGCCTCTCGAGCTTCTGTAACTCATTTTGGTCTTTAGGAATAGTGATTTGACTTGGGTACATCACCAAGACTTTGGAGGGTCCCTAATCCTTTAGTGGAGTGGAAACCAACACTCTTCATTTGAAAAGGACAGTATCTGTTCCACTGTGTAGCAATGTCATACAATTCTGCCAACAGGACAACATTCTGAATTCCATATCAAAACAGAGATAGCAAAATAATACCCGCCTAAAGTAAAAGCACACAGAAGAAAGCTGCAAGAAAGATGTGCCAAGAAAGTATGCACAGATCTCTGGTTATACTGGACTTTCAAATCCAAGATATGTAAATGTGAAAGAACCAAGTTTTGCAACACCTATCTTATTTTTGGGACCTAGCTACAAATTTAAAATCTTCACTAATCCATTCTATAAAAGTGATCGCGAGGTTATCCCTAGATATAAGCCCGTAAGAGGGGGGCATAGGCCCCGGGAAAAAGGGAAAAAAAGGAAGGGTATGCCGGAACGGTTTGCCGTGACCCGGCTGGCCTCGGGCCGCGGGCGCTCCAGGAGAGGGGGAAGGGCAGAGAGCTAGCCGACAGTTTTAACAAAGAGAAAGCACAGTGGCAACGATCTGAGGAGAAAGGGTAATTTACTGAATTTAACCAAGTCAAACAAAACGAGAGAGACAAGAGTATCCAAAATGCGAGTCAAACCACGACAGTGCGAGGAAAAACATGTGCTTTTCTCCGCGGCGAGCTGAGACGGCTGAGCCGGGGCCGGAAGGAGAGGGCGGGGTCCTCCACAGCTCCACCTCACCTCCTCTTCGCACCAGCTGTCTCCTTCTTTCTTATATCCTCCTTCAGATACCGGAGATGTTCAACAGCATCCACAGGCCTTTTTCAGCAGAGCTGTTTCCATCTGCATAGCCCCCAGCACTTACTGGTGCAGGTGGTTGTTCCTCCCCACATACAGAACTTGAAGATCTTGTTGAACTTTCATTTAGATCCCATCAGGCCATTTCTCCCCCTAGGTCCCTCTAGATGGCAGCACAGCCCTCTGACTTTCACAGAATCACAGAATCACAGAATGGCCAGGGTTGGGAGGGATCTCCAACCCCACCGCCACATGCAGGGCCACCAAGCTCCCCATTTAATACTAGACCAGGCTGCCCAGAGCCCCATCCAACCTGGCCTTGAACACCTCCAGGGACAGGGCATCCACAACCTCTCTGGGCAGCCTCTTCCAGCACCTTACCACTCCCTCTGTGAGACTTTGACACTACTCCCGGTTTTGCGCCATCAAACTTGCAAAAGGATCATCACCTAACCACCCAGGTCATTAGTGACCATGTTAAACTGGACTCAGTATTGACTCCTGAGGTACATCACTAGCTACAAACTTAACGCCACTGATCACCAACCCCTAGGCCCAGTCATTCTACCAGTTTTCAGTCAACCTCACTGACTGCTCATCCAGCTAATGCTTCAGCAACTTAGCTATGAATATCTTACAGAGGACAGTGCCAAATGCATTTCCAAAGCCCAAGAAGATAATATCCACTGCTCTCTCCTCATTCATCACGTTGAGGATTTCACAATGTATTGTATAATGTATCTTATAAATTATATATTACACATTGCATATTATATACATCATACATTATATATTAATTCCATTATGCATAATATCTTAAATATTTGTTATATGTTATACATTAAATATTATATATTTATATATATAAGGAGGGGGACTGACATTTTACATCATCTAATAGTAATAAGACAAGGGGAACAACTTTAAACTAAAAAGGGAATATTAGCCTAGTGTTAGGAAGAAATTCTTTACTAGAACTGGTTGCTCAGAGAGTCTGTGGATGCCCCACTTCTGGAAGCATTCAAAGTCAGTTTGGATGGGGGCCTGGGCAGCCTGACATGGGTGGCAGCCCTGCCTGTGGCAGCGCGTTGGAACTCAATGATCTTTAAGGTCTCTTCCAATCTAAACCATTCTGTGATTCTATGATATATGTTTTATATATCAGATATGGCAATGTAAACTCAAAGAGGAGGCTGAAGAAGAGAAGGCAACAGAAGAAATGAAGAGATTTAAAATGAAGAAGAAAGATTAGGGGGAGGAGGGAGGAACGAGTAGAAAAAAATTCTGAGAAGAGAAAAAATGAGAAGGTTCATAAAGATCCATGGAAAGCAGAGAAGGTCAAAGAGGATCAGAGAGGTTCAAAAGAGGTCAGAATGTACCAGAGAAGGGCAGAAGCTCTTGAAAGCTCAGAAAATGTTAAAGAAGGTCAGACACCATGAAGAGAAGACTAGACACGGAAATACAAACTCACAGAAGAGGAGACAGGGAAGAGAAGGCTACAAAAGAGTTGAGGAGATTAAAAATGAATAGAGGTAATCAGAGAAGAGGAGACAAGGTCGGAGAGGGGAAGAGACTGGAAGAGGTCAGAAAACAAACAAGGTCAGAGAGGAAAGAAGAGAAGGTCAGAGAATAATGTCAGAAAACATACATCACCATCTTTTCAGTGTGGATCTTTCGGAAGATGGGCCTTACTGAAAGTCCAGCTTGAAAGAAGATCAAAGAAGATCAAAGGCCATCACAGTAGGGCACATTTTCCATACTGTACCTTTTGTCATTAATAAACTTACGCAGGCTCTTCTTTTCCTTGATATTCCAGTCCAGGCTCAATTCCATTTGGGCTTTATTTTTCCTAACTTCAACGCCTCATATTTGAGTAATATCTCTGTACAACTTGCAGGATAGATATTCTTCCTTCCACTCTCTCTATGCTTCCTTCTTTTGTTAGAGACCATCCAGAAACTTCTTGCTCATCCAGACCTCCTGGCATTTTTGCCAGGCATCTCTGCTGGGATGAACTTCTCTTTAAGAGGGAAGATGTGATCCTTGAATATTTATTAGCTTTCCTGGGTGCCTTTTATCTCCAGAACCCTACCCCACAGGACTCATCTAAATAACTGTTTGAAGAGGCCATTCCTGAAATCCAAGGCTGTCATCTTGCTTTTCACTCTCCTTCCTGCCCTCAGGATCCCGACCTCTTAATAGTTACTGCAGACAAGGTTGTCTTTGACATTAATTTTCCCAACAAGCCCCCTTCTGTGCAGTGTCAACCAAAAGCCTGTCAACAACACCAGATCTGGAGCCCATTATTGACCTGCATTATTAATACACTCTTCACATCCTGTGAGGTGGAGGGGAGGAGGACTCAACTTTGCTTTGTTTGTGAAATAAATTACTCCATAGAAAATTCAACACATTTTAGATGTGGCTACTCTTCTTGGGACAGATTTGGCCAGGAGCTGAAGTATTTCTTTGTCATTATCCTTATTAAGAACAAAGACACTGCATTTACACATGCATAAGATTAAAATACTGCATAATTGTGATGTAGCTCAGAGCAGAGCCTGGCATCTGCAGTATTTTCTGTTCTCAGCAACCTGGAAATACATCTTCCACAGTGGAGAATAATAATTTTCTGGAGGTAGAACACACGTTCTGCCTTAATATGTCCTGCTGCACTGGTGTAGTACATGCGTTAGAAACTGAATGGACAACAGCAGTTTAGTAGGAGGTGAGGACGGGACAAAAGTCCCACATACCACTACTTAAAGCCATGGGAACCTAGACAAAGAATGCATCCCAAGTCCCAGACTGCAATCCAAACTCCAGGGCTGTTGGTGGCTGTAGGCAGTCAGCTCCATTATAGAAGCAGTGCTCCTCAGAGCTTGCAGGTCCCCCTGTTCTGCAGAAAATACCCATGTTTTATGTAAACCATGTGTACCATTTAACAAGGTAAAAGAGTTCCATGTTCATTTCTAAGTATGTTGCAGGTATTACCACAGAAAAGAATTTGCTTAAGTGACTTAAGCAACTACTACTATGTGGAAAGAAATACAATTTAAAATGGGGAATGATAAAAAGTCTGCTGAAGTTATCATCTGCTACATACTCTTTGAAAAGCAATCAAGTTGATTTATGTTTAGTTCAGAGGTTTACAGTAGTTGTAGCTGCTGAAGTGGTACTGCTCATAACTACAGCCCACTCACCTCCCTTCAAAGGAAGAGGTCTGAATGTCCAAATGAGTGTTTAATCACTATTAGCAAAAGAAAACAGTAGAGCATAACGCCTTGCTGACTGCATAGATTTTATAAATTATAAGGTAAGATTCAAACATTGCTTGTATTGATACCCTCACTATTCTATTAGTTTTCTAATTTTTACCATTTTTCCTCTTCTGTATGGTACAAAATGGCCTATGGTCACATCTCTAACTGCAGTATTTTATTATGCTCAGCATTTTCTTTATTCATTCAATATTTCCAAATGCATGTAAGTTAATGGGAAACATGCATTGAAATTTCAGATTTATTTTAGTGGATGGGTCTACTTCCTTTCACAACCTGTGCAATGTAAAAACCCATTTGCAGGTAAATATGTAAAAAAAAAAATAAAATAAATAGAGGTCATCATTAACCAGAAGCCAAATTGCCTTAGGTAAGTTCTCCCAGTACCACAAGACCACAAAAGACAATACAAGATAAAAAAAGAACTTTGTGTTCTCAAATAACTTTTTCTCAACAATCTTAAGAAATAGAGTGCAAGAAAATTTACCAATGCATCAGCTGAGAGCCACTCAATTAATAAAATTAGAAGGGAGGAAGAGCTCGAAAATCCAAGGAATAGTACAATCCCTAGCCATCCCATCTAGGAGGCTCTTGTAGTTGGTCTTGTAGACCACTGGAACTAGATGTGGCAGAAATGAAGGAGCACAAAACAATTGGTTAGTCTGGGAAATACAAAGAAGTACTGGTGCACTTAAATGCAGTGGGCCAGTAATAGACCAGAAGAAAATGTACCAAGAATTTTCCTTGAAAATTAAAAGCTGTTCTAAAAAATGGGAAGGAAAAGTTAAAACATTTGCAGCTATATGGATAGAAATTGTACATATGCATTATTCTTTTGCAACAGTGAGCCAGAGCTAAAGGACAGTAAATGATTATCTGCTCAGCAAGACAACATGAGCAAGAACCAGGCTCTACAAGAAGTGTATTTATTAAGATTTGCCTTAATCCTGGTTACTCAGTGGCTAAGACAATACCTTTAGGACTTGACTTTGCTGCTTGATTTCCTCACAAAAGCTCTGAAAATTTCTTAATTGAGGGGGACACAACAGAGGTCATTTAAAATAGTGCACTTGCTATGGGAATGATTTAAATAAAATAATGAGGCTTTTCTCTGATCAGGGTATTTGGGATGAAAGGCAGTTCTGTAGCCTCATTAATTTAATTTGATTGATGGAACTCAACCACCACCACAACCTACTGAGGAGGCCAGATGGATTGGAGCAATTGAAGCAAATAGACTAACATTCACGTAACTTCCAGCTCAGATACTGCCTGACCCACAGCTTGTGGGAATTGGGATGCACTGTGAGGAAAGCGCAGCCAAGACTTTTCTTATTCTCTTAGAACTTACCACTGATGGAGAATACATTTGCCTGACTCAGTATAGCTGCGCTTGAACTGGCAGAGTGGAAATTACATATGTATGAAAGCCTTCAACAGAACACCATGCAAAAAGTAGAACTTCAGCACAGAACAAACTTTCTGACTGCTAGCTCTTCTCTCATTCAGCATAATAGTTTTCTTGAGGCTTACTTGAAGTTTATTGTCATTTTCCAATTCATATACTTGGACTGAGAGAACAAGACAAGAAAACTGTCTATAAACTAAAACTGGATATTTTCTTTCAATGGTGAGGATTTAGAACTATAAAGTAGGACCTGACCGGCTACATTTTAAAGTGAAAACAATGCAAGTTGGTTAAGTACTAAAGAGAAGTCTTTTTTAACTTGGCTTTTCTTGAGTTAATATCCTACATGTCCTTTGAGCTTCTCCTCTTGGGACTGAGCCAAGGTCCAATTTTGATCTAATTTTGCAATGGCCACAGCTTGGCTGCAGAAGCACATTCCAACCCAAATATACAAAGGTTGTATTTTCATTTTTGCAGCTTGATTACAAGATAAACCATTTCAATATGTTCAATATGTGGGTGCTTCAGCCTTTTGAAACATAGTTAATATTGGCTACAGTAGTTAGGATTGAGTACAGCCTGTTATTTCTAGAACTATATTATGATATAAAGTACTCTACTACTAACCTCTCTTCAATAGAAAAGCAAAATAATTGTCAAATTGTATTATTTAATTATTTCTGAAAGAGGTGACCCAAATAACCTTGAATTGGTATATTAAGCTAGATTAAGCTGGATAATCATTCAGGAATTCCCATCCTGAGTTTGTAAAGAAACACACTTGAAATGTAACATTTCCATAACTTGCTTTTTCTTTTTTTCTTTTTCTTTTTTTTTTTTAAGGTGCTGTAATATATGTGTTGTTCTTTCATGCATATTTTTCAGCAAAACAATTTTTAATGTTGCTATGAAGCCGCTATTAATCTTTGAAGAGCTCTAGAGGTAGAGAAGGTTCACAGTGACTGAGAAAAAAAACTGCAACAAGATACAGCTGACCTAAAAAAATTCCAGAAAAGATGGCTTGAGGCACTGCAGTTAAGTCAGTCTCACCATAATCCTTTGGAAAATTATGGATTAAGCCTTCACAGAAACCATTTACAGGTACATGCAGGACAAGAAGGTGATTGGTCATGTGTGTTTTTCCTATGATAAATTCATGCTAGCTGATACCAGTCTGATTACTTTCTGAGAAGAGATGACTGACCTTGTACATGAGCAGATAGCAAGATAAATTTCCTTTGACTTTTGCAAGCTCACACTCTTTACCACATTGCATTCTTGATGCCTAACTGATGAGGAGATAAGAAATGTGTACTGAAGTTCCAGGTGGGTAAAAACCTTTCCCCTAGAATAAAAGTGTAATCTTCAAATGTTGAGGTCCAATCATCAGCCTGAAATGAGTGACCCCAGGGCTGATACTAGTAACAATACTATTTATTAACCTTATCACTGACAAGAATTAAATATGTCATGTTGTCCCTTATGTTTGGAGAAGACACCAAATTCTGGTGAGTGATTAAAACACTGAATAGCACAGCTGCCAGTCATTCAGATCTTGGCAGGCTCAAGGAGTGGGATAGCAGAAATCTCATGAAATTAGGATGATAGATATTAAACCTTTTGAATAATAACCTTGTGCAACTTGGGGAGCAGCTCTGCAGCAAAGAACCTGAGTCCCAGCACTAGTGAAGAAGGTATCCTTCAGCTGCATTAGCAAGAGTGCAGCCAGCAGACTGAGAGAAGCAATTATTCTCCTTTCTTTTGAGATTGACTAGAGTCTGAAGCCAGTATTGGGCTGTGAAAAAGACATTGACAAGCTGGAGCAAATACAGCAAAAGACTGCCAGGATGGTTAATGGGATGAAGAATACGATGTATGAGAATAGAGGCTGCAGGACCTGAGCTTGATCATCCTAGAGAAAAGAAAGCTAGAGAGGATGTAACCACTGTCTTCACCCTCTGTAACTGGTTTTAGTGAAGACCAAAGACAGACAAATTTGTAAATGAAATTCTAAAGATTTTTAATAGCTTAGTTAACTGGAAAAAAACCCACAACACTATTAAAATGTCATAGAATTTGACCTGTAGCAATCCTGTGATACTTCCTTAGGAGCATTACACTCATCACCGTAAGATCATTTGCTGGGAACCTTTGCAGAGCAAAAGAAAGAAACGCTATATTCTTCAGTATTTCACTAGCAAAAACATCAAAGAACAAAATCTAGAAGAAAATTTTTAAAACATTATCAAGTATATTTCAGTATTGCTCTGGTTTGATAAGAAAGGAAATGCCTCAGCTTCAACATGGGTATGCTAATTACCTCAGTGGAAAGCTAGATCCAATAAAGGAATTATTTTCCTATATGATGCATTACCAGTTCTCCTCTAGTCCATGGTCTCAGTGCACTTCCACACTCAAATGATAAATGAAAGTGGATACTCAGACTCCTTGTTCAGATCTATGCCATCACTGCAGATACTTCACTCATTTCCTAGCTTGCCCTTTAGCTTCAGCTTTTTACTCATCTTCACATGCAAATAACGAGATTTGCTTTCAGAACTGTGTTAAATATGTAAGTCTCAGTGTAAAACTTCTTTCTATAGCTGTTCGAGGACACCAATACTTTTAAAATTCATTTTTGTAGCTCTAGTAATAAAATCTCCATAAAAATGTGGCCATTGGGAACTTCTGAAAATGTTAACAAATACATTGAATCCTTAAGAAAAGAGTCACATGTCCTGCATTTATTAATTCTGTAAATGTGTTACAATTGGTACACATGCAGTTATGCTTTCAGAAAACATGTTGCTCATCCTTCTTGCTATGGTATCCTGATAATGTGCACCTTATTTATTTATTTATTTATTTATTTTGGTTCTTGAATAAATGCTCAAGTGATAAAATGGTTGCAGAATTCTTTTTCTTTCCAGACATTTAATGTCATCTTCATAGTCATTCATAGTTGCTAGGCTATGAAAATATTTAAAGAGCTTTTCTTAAAAAAAATCTTTAGAAACTGACATGCTGCTTGCATGCAGCATTAAAAATATCTAAACAGATTAAAACATATTTTTAAAATTTGTACTGGTGCTTGTGCTAGCCTTGAAATTGAACTTAATAATACTTTTCTCCTTGCAATTATCTTCATCTGGAAATATTTTTCCATTGGTATGTAAAGAATTTTGGCAATTGAGACTTGCAGATATAAAGCAGTAAATCTACAGTCATTTGCACAAACATGCACATATGTACATACACAGATTCATGGAAAACAAGGAACCAGAAAACCAAGAATGAAAGAGAAGCATTACAGCGGCTCAGAAAACCAGGAATGAGAGGAGCATAACAGTGATATCCTGGGAAAGCTACTTATATAGTTTTGAATTGTGCAGTAGATAAAACCCATCACTCAGATACTACAACCTATTCCGTCTGTGTTCTTGGAGCCATCATCATGTGTACTGTTAATTTTAGGGAGTCATATGGCAATAAGATAACTTGGGCCCTCCGAAGTTCCGTGCAGATCCTAGAAAGTGGGAGACCCTCAGGCTGACAGGAACATTAGATTCGAAATGATGAGCAAAAGGCTATAACTGATGAACGCAGGCTTATCCCTAACAAAATGTCCCCAACACGTTTAAGAAAATAACTTTTGAGAAAATGAGAAGTACATGGGCTATTTCCAATAGGTTGTCAATATTACCATTTATATTTAATCTTAGCAAACATAGTTGCAAGTATGAATTTCTTAAATACAGTTGGCCCAGAAGGCCAACTGTATTCTGGGTTGCATCAAGAGAAGCGTGACCAGCAGGTTGAGAGAGGCGATTCTGCTCCTCTACTCTGCTCTCATGAGACCTCATCTGGAGAACTGCGTCCAGTTCTGGGGCCCTCAATACAAGAAGGACATGCAGCTGTTGGAGCAGGTCCAGAGGAGGGCTACAAAGATGATCAGAGGGCTGGAGCACCTACTCTATGAAGACAGGCTGATAGAGTTGGAGCTCTTCAGCCTGGAGAAGAGAAGGCTCCAAGGGGATGTTATAGTGGCCTTCCAGTACCTGAAGGAGGCCTACAGGAAAGCTGGGGAGGGACTTTTTATGAGGGCATGTAGTGACAGGACAAGGGGAAATGCTTTTAAACAGGAAGACAGTAGATTTTGACTAGATATTAGGAAGAAATTATTTACTGTGAGTGTGGTGAGACACTGGAACAGGTTGCCCAGTGAGGCTGTGGATGCCCCCTCCCTGGAAGCATTCAAGGGCAGGCTGGATGGGGCTTTGAGCAACCTGGTCTAGAGGGAGATGTCCCTGCTTATAGCAGGGGCTTGGAATGAGATGATCTTAAATCCAAACCATTTTATGATTCTATTATTCTATTTTCCTCACTGTTTTTCACTTGCAATCAACAGAATGTAGTTAATACTTTCAAGTTCAGGTTTTTAACAGGTTATCTAGACTGCTTTATCTCCACTGGAAATAACGTCTGCTAAGTTCAGGTGACACTAGTTGCACACAGAAGTCAAATATTTAAAGCAACTGGAGTGAATACTCTTGATATTCCAGTATTTTTATTTACTTTGTGTATTGAACACTCCGTACTTTTGCAATCTCAGCTGGGTCATAGACAGGTGGAGGTGTTCTCAGCTGATAGCAGTGACCGTGTCAGCTGTGCAACCCTCTATTGCAGTACTGACCTCTCAGCACCTTGCTACATGAATACATGGCAGAAGGTAGCATCTGCAGAACTGTGGAGTTTAACCTGGCAGGCAGCTCAGCACCACAGCCATTTACTCACTCCCCCTCAGTAGGACAGGAGAAAAAATAAAAAAAAAAAAAGGTGGAAGGCTGACAACTCGTTGGTTAAGGACAGTTGGATAAGGATTATAAAAAGTGATGCATATTGTAATTGCTCACCACCTGTCCAGACACTCACCTAGCAGTGGTGGTCTTTTCCCCAATTTTATAGTTCAGCATCATGCCATGTGGTATGCGACACCCCTTGGGCCAATTTGGGTCAGCTGTTCTGATTCTGTCTCCTCTCCACTCTTTGTGCATCCCCACCCCCTCCCTGGCAGGGCAGTTTGAGAAGCTGAAATGTCCTTGACTTGCTGTAAGCACCACTCAGCAACAATTACAACATTGATGTGTAATCCACATTTTTGTCCCAGCACCATACCAGCTATTATGAAGAAAATATATTATATTCTGGCTGAAACCAGGACATAAACCCACAAAAGCCTCCAGACTCACCATTCTGCATTTGATGTCCAAAAGAAAAGCAAATGAACTGAATACCACAAAAGAAAGCGTACCTAGGCTCCGAAGCAGCACATATCAGCATATACAGTTCTTTCATGTTCTGTATGGTATCCCAAGTTGCTATAATTTTCAGAAAAAAGTGCCTGAAGAAATATGAGGTTTTCATAACTTGTCAGAGTTTTCATAAAAGGCAGCTGAGGGTATATGCTGAATACCTGTGAGTATGGCACAAGAATAATGTACTCCAGCGTAATCCTTATATCTTTAGACAGTGATAGTGTTGAAAAGCAAGGTACTATTTCCATACTACCTACTGAGCATGGTCATGACACATGCTTCTCTAGCCATGCTTGGACCACTTGTCATCAGCTAATGAAGGGACAGGCAAGCTAAAAACTATTTGGTGCAGCCATAACCCTAGGCTGATTTGTTAAAAGCAATATGATCCATTGATGACCCAGTGCTCATTTTTCCTCCTTGACCATTTTGTTTAGCAATATAAATAATCAATACGTATGCTGAGATAAACATAGCAGAACACTGCCTTTATGAGTAAAGTAAATTATTATGTACTTATTTACTGCCATGGAGGTTTGCTGCTTCTGTAAAGAGGCCAGTGTCCTAGTTATTCTCTTTCCAGACCGGACCTCCAGGGCTGGGAACACAGTAACCATGTGCTAGGTTCAGTATCTCAGTTTCTTTGAACCTTTGACTCACATGTTGGCAAATGCACAAAGTTACACCCCTCATTTATCAGAAGTCAAATAACACTGCTTGTAATCACCAAACATCAAAGACACAGCAGGCTATGTAGTATTCGTAATATGCCAGACTGCACATGTTCACCCTAAGCAGATTCATCAGTAGATGAATTTTGCAGTTTATGAGACTAATGGATTAAAATTCAGATTTTCATCTCAGGTTATTTTGATTGGATCACCAGCATCCATATCAGCTTTTATGCTTATGGCGTGTACTTCTTTCTATGGTCATATACTTGTATGTATCTATTTCATATGAACTAGCTTATTTGATATGAGTCATTTAAAGGTAAATAAGCAACCTCTAAATTTTCTTTTCTGTGTGGACAATCCTGGTTAATATTTACAGTCTGAAAATCTATGACATTTAACTTTTAAAAGTAATTGCACTTCTGTGTTTATTTTCAACTTAGTATTATTCTGAGACACTTTGAAAATATATTCTCTGTGATGGGTGAAAGATTGTAAAAGAAAACAGTGCATGAAAAATGTCGATTTACCCAAAGGTTCTATGTTAGAAGTAACTCATCAAGGCAATAAATCAGTTAGTAGTGCATGTGCAAAATGACTCAGCAGAAGACATTAAAATCTTCTGAACAAACGCTTGAAGGATCTGAATAGGTGTAAGACAAAGACACAGGTGTAAGACATACAAATACCCTTCCCAGAATGTTTCTCACAAACATTTCAGTATTTTGAATATACATGTCAAAGGGAATGTGTCTGGCTTAATTATGGTTCACCACTTAGTCAAAGTTTCCTGAATATTCTGACAGAGCATCTATGGAAACTTTACGTATCTCCCAATAGATAGCTCCAATTAATGGAATTCATATTTTGTTGATAAATTTGGAAGTTTTACTAAAATCACGAAGCTTGATTAGCTGTGAAGACTTATGTTTGTGATTTTTTTCCTAATGGAAAAAAAAAACCAAACGCTATCCAAACGACAAAAATACAAATGACATTTTAGAACAGCTTTTAGAAGTAAAGACACTTTGGTCATAATCCTCTGGTGTTAGTTTGCAAATATTCAGGAAAAGAAGACAAAGGCAAAAACCTTAATTTTCTCACTTACTGTCAACTGTTAAATGTGACTATATCTTTGACAGAAAGCCACCAGAATATACTCTGCTGCTAAGATAACACTGTCAGAAGAACTTTAACATTCAGCTCTTTCAAAATGTTCTCAGTTTGTTTTTTTCAATCTTTTCACTCCTATTGTGAGTGGTCCGCAATATTTCCACATGACTGCATGCTTCACAGGCAATGTTTATACAAATCAGTTATTCAAAAGGTCTGAATGTTTCTGTAAACGTAAGCATCAGAATTGTTCTTGGCATACAGTGTAGGCAAATAACTCTGGTGTGCCTTCCTCAGTTATACCTGCTCATTTGTCAGCATTTTTGATATCCAAAAATTCCACTTCAATTCCATGCTATGTGACAGCATTTGACACAGATATTCCTGCATGCCACAGCACTATGTACAGTAAGGATAGTAGAAGACCCTTGAATTCTCATATAGGACCTTATAGAATCATAGAATCATAAAATGGTTTGGATTGGAGGGAGCCTTTAAGATCATCTCATTCCAAGCCCCTGCTATAAGCAGGGACATCTCCCTCTAGACCAGGTTGCTCAAAGCCCCATCCAGCCTGCCCTTGAATGCTTCCAGGGAGGGGGCATCCACAGCCTCACTGGGCAACCTATTCCAGTGTCTCACCACACTCACAGTAAATAATTTCTTCCTAATATCTAGTCAAAATCTACTGTCTTCCTGTTTAAAAGCATTTCCCCTTGTCCTGTCACTACATGCCCTCATAAAAAGTCCCTCCCCAGCTTTCCTGTAGGCCTCCTTCAGGTACTGGAAGGCCACTATAACATCCCCTTGGAGCCTTCTCTTCTCCAGGCTGAAGAGCTCCAACTCTATCAGCTGTCCCCACAGAGGAGGTGCTCCAGCCCTCTGACCATCTTTATGGCCTTCCTCTGGACCTGCTCCAACAGCTGCATGTCCTTCTTGTGTTGAGGGCCCCAGAACTGGACGCAGTTCTCCAGATGAAGTCTCACGAGAGTAGAGTAGAGGAGCAGAATCACTTCTCTCAACCTGCTGGTCACGCTTCTCTTGATGCAACCCAGAATACAGTTGGCCTTCTGGGCTTTAAGTGCACTCATATTGAATCTTTCATTAACTGACAATCCCAAATCCTTCTTAGGGCTGCTCTCAAGCCATTCTCTGCCCAAATAGTATCTGTGCTTGAGATTGCCCTGGCCCAAGTGCAGGACCTTGCACTTGGCCTTGTTGTACTTCAAGAGGTTGGCATGAGCCCACTTCTCAAGCCTGTCCAGTTCTCTCTCGATTGCATCCCTTCCCTGTAGAGTGTCAACTGCACAACTCAGATTGGTGTCATCTGCAAACTTGTTGCAGGTACACTTGATTCCCTATCCATGTCACCTAAAAAGATATTAAATAACACTAGTCCCAACACTAATCCATGAGGAGCGCCATTCATCATTGGCTTCCACATGGACATTGAGCTATTGACCGCAACTCTCTGAGTGTGATCATCCAGCCAATTTCTTATCCAGTGATTGGTCCACCCATCAAATCCATTTTTCTCCAATTTGGTGACCAAGATGTCATGCAGGACAGTGTCAAATGCTTTGCATAAGTCCAGGTAGGTGATGTCAGTTGCTTTTTCTTTATCCACTGATACTGTAAATCCACCATAAAATGCCACCAAGTTTGTCAGGCATGACTTGCCCTTGGTGAAGCCATGTTGATTACCAACAATCACTTTGTCTTTGTTTTCCATGTTAGGGATTTCAGAAGGATCTCCTCCAAGGTCTTACTGGGCACAGAGGTGAGACTGATAGTATGTAGTTCCCTGAATCCTCTTTTTTTCCTCTTCTTGAAAATGGGGGTTATGTTTTTCCTTTTCCAATCAGTGGGAACTTCACCAGACTGCCATGACCTTTCAAATATGATGAGTAGTGGTTTGGCAGCTTCATCTGCCAGTTCCCTCAGAATCCGTGGATGGATGTCATTTGGTCCTGTGGACTTGTGCACCTTCAGGTTCTTTTGATGGTCTCAAACCTGATCTTCAGTTACAGCAGGTAGATCTACCTTCTCCACATTCTTATTATTTCTACCTGCAACTTGGGTGGTGTGGCTAGAGCCCTTGCTGGTGAAAACAGAGCAAAGAAGTCACTGAGCACCTCAGCCTTCCCCACACCCCTCATGACTAGTCCTCCAGTTACCTTCCAGAGAGGGCCTATATCCTCCCTGACCTTCCGTTTATCACTGATATACCTGTAGAATTTCTTCTTGTTCCCCCTTATGTTGCTGGCTAGATTTAATGCTGTCTGGGATTTAGCTTTCCTAACCTGATCTCTGACTGCTCAGACTACAAGTTCTTTGTAGTCTGCCCGGGTAACCTGTTCCTGCTTCCACTCCCTACAGACTTTCTTTTTGAGCTTAATGAAGTCCAGGAGCAAATTTTTGATCCACAAAGGCTTCCTGGCATTCTTGCCTGACTTCTCAAAATTATCTGTTAAACTACAAATACATTTCATCATTCTTTATCTGGAATAAACTGATTTGTTTTACCAGTTGTTAACACATTGCTGTTGTGATCAGTAGGATATAACTTCTTTTGATGCAAAAGACATTCAAATAATAGCTAGGCAGATACTACAAATGTTTGGAATTACTGTAAAGAACCACCGCCATCTCAAAGTGCTACCAGCTGTTCTCCAGCAGCCTCAAAACAGGTCTTTTTTTAGGATCTCCTTTGTTGAGAGAGTATGGAGATAAGGAACCAGCACAATGTACCAGAGCTTGGATATACCTAACATTGGGTCCAGTTTGCAATGTTATTTATAAACATTAATAGTTAAGGACTACCCTTTCTTATTCAGTGCTTAATTTCCTGCATGCTTTCCCCATCTTATTTTTCAGGAAGACTATTCCCTTTAGTCTCAATATAATTGTCATTTTAATGCACAACTTGGCTGTGCAAATACCAAGTTCTCTATGCATCATATGAAACAAGAAATTTGAGTATTTATTCAGATATAAACCTACTTACTAACAGCGTGACAAAAAGTAGTGAATGCTATCTGTATTTATATGTAGACAAGACAATGAAAACAAAATTGTTTTATATTTTTAACTCCTTATATTACAAGATATGTTAGAGTGATGATCATACTTTCATTTTATATCACAATCATTTTAACACTGATGAGTTGGAAAAAACAGGGCAAAGGTTTATTTGCTTCATCTAAATGGTACATTAAATAAACTAGAGCAGACAAAACAAATAGTCTGGCAAAATGTTTACCATAGGTCTAGAAGTAACTACAATTGCAAACAGGGGCAGTTTTTGTTTCTGGTGAATCACTAATAAAAATAAGATTTAGTTAATGATAGAAGGAAGATTTGTTTGGAGACTAGTGAAAACTGATCTCACACAGAATGTTGAGCAAATTTTTAGCTACAGAGTGCCTCCTATCTCCCAAAGCAGCATTACACCTCTGCCTATATATATATAAATATAAATTTTTAAAAGCCACCAAAAAAAACCCAAAACAAACAAACAAAAACAAAGAACTCAAGTAAGTGAAATTCTCAATAAAATGCTCTTAACAAACCTTAACAAAGAGATTTAAATACCTCCAAATTAAAGAATTAAGAAACGACATCCCTGGAGGAAATCAAAGGGATATAATATGAGCCTTTTCTATATCAGATTCTAACCCAGTAAATTCTTTAACATTCTGTCCAGTCATTCAAGAGACAACATTTCCCAGAAAAAAATTACAATGGAAACCTAAATGAGGTGCCATGAATTGGGTCCAGAGGCTGAGTTTCTCTGTTTGATGACAGAAGAAGCTCTTGTAAAATGAGGACAATAAAAGACCTTAATCTGATGAATGTGTGTGAAAAAGGAGAAAGGAAATGGGAGAATTTATAATAGGAGGTAATAAAATAGACCAGTGAATTAATTTGTTAACTGAGAAAATCGAATTTTGTGCCCTCAGCACCAACTAGAGAATCAGATGAGGCATAGATGAGAATTCAAAATACATCTGTATGTTCAAAAACATTGAAATTATTTTTGAATAAATTCCCCCAGAATCTATTTATAACCTCACAGATTCATGACTTGCGTAGCAGAGCTGCTCATGAAGTTCACAGCTACCTCAAATCCTTTAATTGGTCAGCCTTAATTCATGTATGATAAGCAGCTGGTAAAGTAATCTAAATTGTCATTCCTCAGATGTTGCTAATGCTCATATGATTTCACTGAGGAAAAACATAGTAAGTTGGAATTTGTCTAAAATATACAGTAGCTAGTTTACAGATCCTGCTGAGGACGTAAGTGCTGAGAAAACTGCTGGTTACTCAACATTTTATTGCCTTCTGTGAATTAGCTCTCATATTTATCCTCCTAAAAGGGGTATCCCTAAGTAGCAGCCCAGAAGTTTTCCAAATATTATTCCTCTGCGCTTAATATCTGCAACCCTGCAAAGATGTGGAGTTTTTGGAACTGATCCAGAGGAGGGCACAAAGTTAATCAGAGGGTCAGAGCACCTCTTCTTTCCTTCAGGTAGGCTGAGGGAATCATAGAATGGCCCAGGTTGAAAAGGACCTCAAAAATCATCTAGTTTCAACCCCCTGCTATGTGCAGGGTCACCAACCAGCAGACCAGGCTGTCCAGAGCCACATCTAGCCTGGCCTTGAATGCCTCCAGGGATGAGGCATCCACAACCTCCTTGGGCAACCTGTTCCAGTGTGTCACCACCCTCTGTGTGAAAAACTTCCTCCTAATATCTAACCTAAACCTCTGCTGTCTCAGTTTAAAACCATTCCCCCTTGTTCTATCACTATCCTCCCATGTGAACAGTCGTTCCTCCTCCTGTTTATAAGCTCCTTCAAGTACTGGAAGGCTGCAATGAGGTATCCCCAGAGCCTTCTCCAAGCTAAACAAGCCCAGTTCTCTCAACCTTTCCTCATAGGAGAGGTGCTCCAACCCTCTGATCATTTAGTGGCCCTCCTCTGGATCCACTCCAAGAGCTCCACGTCCTTCCTGTGCTGGGAGCCCCAGTCTTGGACGCAGTACTGCAGATGGGGCCTCACAAGAGCTGAGTAGAGGGGGACAATCACCTCCCTCTTCCTGCTGCCCACTCCTCTGTTAATGCAGACCAGAACACAGTTAGCCTTCCGGGCTGCAAGCGCACACTGCTGGCTCATGTCCAGCTTCTCCAATCCAATCTCCAATCTCCAGCTTGTTCAATCTGGAGATAAGAAAGATCTGAGGAGACCTCACTGTGGCCTTCCAGTACTTAAAGTCAGATTATAAAATGGAGATAAATCAATTTTTTTACATGGGCATATAATGATAGGATAGGGGGAACATTTTTAAACTAAAAGAGGGTAGTTTTAGGATAGATATCTGGGAAATTTTTCACTGAGGGGATGGTGATGCATTGGCACAGGCTGCCTAGAGAAGCTGTGGATGTCTCATCCCTGGAGGTGTCCAAAATCAGGTCGGATGGGACCCTGGGCAACCCGTTCAAGCGTCTGATTTTGAGGTTGGCAACCCTGTCCATGGCAGGGGGTTGGAATCTTTGAGGTCCCTTCCAACCTAAGCCATTACATGATTCTATGATTAGAACTCTAAATCATTTCCCTGAGCAAATTTAAGGGAAAGCCCAACACTGAAATAATTTACACTCTGTAAAATGTTCCCCAAGTGCAGATGAACCACAAGAGAATAAGCGAGAGTAAAGCAAAATTATAACTGCAGTTTCCCAGACAATTTTTCAGAATATTCCTCACATGCACTGGTTCTACCCCAGACCTGTGTTTATAAGAAAATCTTATAAAGAATTATTCAGTGGTAAACTCTTATGCTTTGTGGTTTTTTTCAGTTGCAGAAAAGGAACTAGACACAAAGTGCTGCTATCTAACAGCCACTGCCCAAGACAATTTCCTGGAAGAAATATTCACTTATAACACAGCAAGAATATTTTAGGATCACAAGGGATAAGGCAAAGAAGACTAAATACTGCAGTATGTTTGTTTATTAGAGAACAATATGAACTCCAACTCAGTCAGATGATTACTACTATGATTACTATTTAAGCTCTCCTCTCTTACTTCCTCCTCCCAAATTTTAAGCTCAGATTTAACTAATTCCAGGGTGGGACCTGTTCCTATTCTCTTAGGAAAAATGAACTGTTACCTTACAGGGCAGTACCCTACCAAGCAGCTGACAAAATACTCAAGGAAATGGAACCCTCAACAATTTCTGAACTGCTTAGAACTTTTCTGTATGCAAAACACATTAAGTGATCTAAAATCCAATCCTATGCTGTGTATGTCATTAGCTCGTCAGAAGATCTTGATGTAACTTGGCCTTGTACTCTTGCATTTTCCCAGTCCTGAACTTCATTTGGATTACCATATAGGAAAAACTTCCAAATATCTGGGGAGTGCCTAGCCAAACACAGGAGAGAACAGCAAAATGCAATAAATGGGCAAAAATATCACCACAATATGTGTTGCACAGTAAAGCCATGTCCCACTGTCTTGATCATTACTGCAGAAGAACAGAGGAGCATAGTGAGATACAAGGAGCATGCATTATCCATGACTGAATTTTCACACTATTTATAACAAAACACCTGTCACAAGCAGCAACACAAAAACCTAATCCAGGCAGTGCATCAAAGAACCATCTATGAACTATCCAGACAAACTGGTAAAAAAATCTAGAAAATTATCTAGAAAATGAATAGCTAATGATGAGCTCGTCTTCATTAAAAAGTTATAGATGAAACATTCCTCAATATTTGACTTTGTTCCTTTTCTGAACTACACATTACCCTAAACATTGGCACAGCCACATGGTATGAATGCTGCAGCAGACAGCATCGTTAGATGAAGATAGCTAAACTGGTGTCATAGTCTACTTCCATGGTGATTCTATCCGTTACCCGTGATCTACATGTGCCACTGACCAGCACTGCCTAATATAAGAGTGTCTTGTCTGTAACACTAGATTCAGTATTTCTTCACCTGTTCACTAAATGTCAAACTGAAATGAGAACAAGAAAAATTCACAAGAGTCCACAGCAAACTGCCACAAATCAATGACAATTTGGTAAGGTCTTATTCTTCCAATATCCTATAAAACATCATATTCCCTTCAACGGTTGTGGACATGCAGTAGCATTCAACTCTGGCAGTGTTTAGGAACACTTCATCTTATAAAATTAGCTAACATAACTATTGTGACCTCCCTCCATCTCAAAAGCCTCAAAATGTTAGAGAACACCCTTGACATTCTACACAGGCATCTTCAATCACATAAACTTAACTATCATTGATACAGTCTTCCTAATCTAAAGCATGTCAGAGCAGCTGCAGTCGTGTTCTCAAGAAAAATGAATTCCCATTGCTAATCTTATCAACTGTTTTTGAAGGCCTTTTTTTTCTTTCTTTCTTTTTTTTTTTTTTAAATGTTGCACCACTACAGCCTATTCATCAAGGTCACTGAATTGGCTGCATTGTGACCACAGGCAGACTCTCCAGATGGGGTACGTGTAATGAGGATATGGTTAAGTGACAGTGCATACTGCAGGGCAGTGCCCTCTTGTTCTGTTTGATGTTAAATGTCAAATGCTGTTGACGTTCAATATTTAATCTTGTTTGATTTGCCAAGACATAGATTCATTAGATAATCTCTCCTGTTTATATTGTTTTGTAAGTAATTAAACTCTTACTGGCACATGATACATAATATAGATGTACTGTGTCCTTCATGTCTAACCAGAAGCTCAGTTCTATTCCATTGTTTGGAACAACAAATATTTAAGAATTTTACTAAAATCATATTATCTTCACCAAGGCATACAAAGACCTGTATTTAGTAACCTGATAGTTGAAACTGATAAACAGATGAAAGGAACTTCTGACTGTGTTCCTTTATTACATGGATGGCTTCATTATTGATGTGATTTCTTAAGAGTTATAACACTACTGACATTAGCATTAGTGCCAGGGAAAAAATTGATTCCAGATGAAATAGTTTGGCCAAAAAGCACAAAATAGTTCAAATTATATCTGGTAAACAATACTGGCTGAATATTTAATCCAAATATACAAAAGATTTGAGCCATGAAAGGGAATAAATCCTGAGGTTGAATATTCTCCTTAAGTCAACCAATTTCAAAAATCAATTACATCCAAATATTGTGAGAACTTTTTCTTCTGATTGATTTTATGTTCTTATCAGCGTGTC
This sequence comes from Meleagris gallopavo, assembly GCF_905368555.1. NCBI lineage: Eukaryota > Metazoa > Chordata > Aves > Galliformes > Phasianidae > Meleagris > Meleagris gallopavo. The sequence continues at coordinate 13,568,858 of NC_139435.1, read as the reverse complement.
AATGACACCAGCATGCCTTGCCTCTCCCAGGGCCTCCTCACTCCTGGCTGTGGCCTAGGAGTCCCTTTCATCCATTCCTTTCTTACAGCTACAGTCCACACTCCTGCATGGTTGTGGAACTCTCTAATTATGACCCTCACCTGTGTGCTGATGTTCCAGCCCAATGTCAGCCCAACCCTGTACCCAGGAAAGTGCCTGAGGCTGGGGCTGTCTCCACAGCTACCCAGTTCCCTGGCTCAATAGAGTTGCCTGCCTGCATAGTGCCCTAACAGTACAATGCAAAGAAGTATCTGATTCCCAGGCAAAGGATCCTCTGAATAATTTAAAATACAGTAGCACAGAATGAAAATTGAAAAACAACAACAACAAAACTTACAGGATTATTTTTTCACATCGCTGAAATAACTATCACACTTGTGCACAATTTACATCTTTATAAATGCATGACTAAAGAGGTATCTGAACCACAGATGCAAATAATGAATGATGAAGTATCAGAGACCCAAAATAAATCTGATATGCTCAGAACAGAATTATATAGTTCAGGCTTTTCCCTCCCTCCTTTTAGTTGTACCTCTGATATCTGAGAGTTTACCGCATTCTTTCTACTCAGTGGCACGTCTTTATCTAATGGATAATTCACATCAAAGACTTCAGATTCATCCAGTTACCTTTCCATTTATTGCCATTCAGCCAGAAAGCAGTTCTATAAAGATCAAGGCCAAGTGGCATCAAAAATTTGAAAACTGTCATTCAAATCACCTTACACTTACACATGTATGAAAAAGTAGTGAACCTGACTAACTCAGACGTGATATAATTGATAACTGATAGGTAAGTAGAAAGCATGAATATTATCCGAAAGGGGATAAGTGGATATCCGGTCAGCTGCTGAAAGCGGATGGGTAGGGTTTTTGAGGTAATAAGTGAATCAGGCTGCAAAGCCTTGGTTAATCACAGCAGAACACCTTTGATCTGGCTCACAGCAGCAATGGAAATGCTCAACAAGGACAGAGACCAGAAAAGATTTTAATGTAACATTTACCACAGACAAAATAAGTGACACTAATGATGACCATGCATGCTTAGCATGTGAATAGACTTACTAACTAATTAGGTGATCTATTATACAGGTGCAGGAGTGAAGGCTGGTAAACAAGCCTTAGAGAGTAGGAAAAAAATGAGCTACAGTTTCTTCTCCACAGTGACTGGACTACAGCTGCTGCAGATCGATCTGCTTGATCCTTGATACATTAGATCATAAAGCAGTCTGAATGATGAATCTAAAAGCAAATATTATGTCTGGGCAAAGTAAAGTAAGTGGTTTCTGAAAGAGGTGCAATTAGCAGCCAATCGTAAGCTATGGGAAGAAAGAGTGAAGGTTGCCAGTATTGAGCCAGTCTGTCAAGTCCTACACTCAACCTTTAGTTGAAGCCAAAACCAAATGATTAGAAGTTAATACAAAAGCAGATAGTGATTTAGTTCCAAAAAATGTTCTCCTGGACTCCAACATTTTGCAGCCTAGGAATCCTTGAGACAAATACACTTTTGAATTCTCAAAGGATTTCTCTACCATTATCATGTGCATGCCCCAACTTTTCTGGCACTTAGCTTCCTGAAGTAAGGAGTCCTCGCATCACCAACATGGTGTATGAGGAGCCTGATGATCATATCTTTCGAACAAGGCTCCCAACAGTTTGAGAATTTAGGCTCTTGTATATGAAGCAATCTTAGCAATCAGCTATTTTCCATCTTCCAAAAGCTACTCTCAGCTAACACATCTATCATATCACCTGTAAACACTCTCTATTCCAGGCTGTCTTCAATTCAATCAGAAATTCCTGGAATTATAGCCATCTCATACCTCTTATCAGCCTTATCCTACTCTTCCCTGTTTTTGAGAATTATACTAGATTGTTTTCTTATTAATTTTTTTTTTATAAGATGAGGAGGGGAAGACAGCCATTTATGCAAGTGCTACTGATAATTCTCATCTAGCTTCTTTTTTCTCTGTTTATCTTTGAATAAACATTTTTTTTTAATTCAATGGTAATTTCTTTGGGAGTCTGCTGTAACAGTTTGTGTGGCGCCTCTTCAAAGCCCAAGTAGACAGAGCATGCATCTCTGCCCCTATGGATCAGGATTCTTAATGTCTTCCACAAAATCACTGCTCTCCATGCTTAACAAGCATCCAGAAATCATTCTTTACTACAGTTTCCTACTAACTTTCTATATGTAGTGGGATTACCAAGTTTTAGTTTCCCTAGATCTTTCATGCAGCTCTTTCTAAAATTTTCTCAATTGGTATCTTTAAGACCTGAAATGCAAGAGATTTTTAAACTAGTTACTTCTTCAGAGATTTCATCCTTGAGGTGAACATTTATAGTCCTATGTAAATATAGGTTTGTTCATGGCCATCTGCTACAGCTCAGTTTATCTGTTCATTCCACAATTTCTGCTAATACTTCACTGAAACAAATATTCTGATGACTCACCTCCTTAAAAGAATCCCAACGCACAACCCTCTTTAAGTTCATATGAGTGGAGTGAGATGACCTTATTTAGTTTTTCTGATAGAGGTTTAAACTTCTCTGAGAACTCCTTTCCCGTAGTCGTATCTATAGGCTGAACTTAACTGCCTTAAAAGACTCACTTCTCCTGCTGTCTTTGAAAAATGATTTTGACATTTGGATTTGGGTTTTGGGTTCTAGCTTTTGCTAGTTATTCCTCCTGCATTCTTGACTGCCTTAGAGCTTTATGTTTAACTAGCAAATATTTCAAATGTTGCTTGTTGTATGCTTGCTTTTAATAAAAACCTCTCCCCTTATGCTGATGTTCAGTCACACCACCATTCTTCTGCTTTTTCTCACGTTCTTTATTTATTTACTGGGAAAATGATCTGCATTTACGTTCAATTCTGCTACTATTCCCTTAAATATCAGTCAGCCAGAAACTTGCAAAACTGTACAGTTGGCCACCCAAGAGCTGCAAAATTAATTCTTCGTTCTGTCACTCTGTTCATTCTCCCAAAATCAAGAGGAAGAAAATGCACAGGCAGTGGAAACAGGGACAGGTACCATGGGAATAGCATAAGGAAGTTGCTAGACTATGTAGAGATGGGGTCAGGAAAGGCAAGGCACAGCTTGAACTAAACATGGCAAGGAATGCCAAGAACAACAAGAAAGGCTTCTACAGGTATTTCAGCCAGAAAAGGAAAGCACAAGAGGGCATACTCCTAGCGAGTGGCACAGACAAGCTGGTAACAACAGAAATGGAGAAGGATGAAGTACTTAAACTTTTTGCCTCAGTCTTCTCCAATAACTCCTCATCGCACAGCCCTTAAATGGTTGGTTTGGTAGGAGGGGACTGGGGAAGCAATGTCCCTCCCACTGTAAGCAAAGATCAGGTTCATCACCACCTGATGGACTATGGGTCCCAATGAGATGTATCTCTAATCCTCCATGTTCATATCTTAGAGCACACTGTACTGAACCTGCATTGTGCCTTGTAAATTGAGGTGTTTCCTAACAGGTGGAAACACACGACATGTACTAAAGATCTGTCACTAGGCACAGCCTTTACTCCCAAGCTCAAGCTATATTCTGCACATACAAATGCCCCAACAGTAGTCTAGAATATATATCGTACATAATAGCATGTTCATTTAATCTCAAATTCAAATTGGAGTTAAGAGCTAGGCAAGAATGCAGTATTGAGAAGCAGAAATACAGCCATTTGAATTTAAATCAAGGAAGTTTTCAGTCTCAGATTTACTCTCAGAAGTTAGAATTCTACATGGATAATGTTTTCCAGTACATCAGGTATAATTCTGCCTCTTGTTGCCTGAGGAACAACAGTATAAAATACAATTATATAAACTGTTTTTTAAATAAATTATATAAAAAAATACTATTTATACAAAATAAAATCATGTTGTTTTCCCCAAGGTAACAAAAAATTCAAATTGAATATTGGAACTGAGCAGCAAGACATATTTTATCTAAGAAACCGCAAAAGAAAATTTTTCAGAGGAAATCTGAAACCCAGCATTGATATCTCACGGTAAATCAAGACTTACCAAAATTTAAAGTTGACGTGAGCATGAATTTATCTGACACCAATTAATGAGTTTCTCCTCACCTAGACATTCTAACAGTCAAATAAATGTATACCTCCATGTTATTCTACTCAGACATCTTGTAACTTGCTGTTAAAAACTTCCAGTAAAAGATACCGAGAAGAATTTGCACATAATATCACATTTGGTGGTAAGTGAATGGTTGTACATGATGTCTTAGAACTCTTTTCCAACCTTAATGATTCTATGATTCTTAATTTCCAAACAAAATTGTTGATACATTACTACAGCTTCTAGTAGTACAATGTATTTAAATACTTTCCCTTTACAGTATTTTATCTTTTTAACCATTCACCTCACAGAGACTCTTGAGAGATAAATAATATTTGTTTGGGCTGGTATTATACTCCCTGAGATTTTCTACTTACCTAATACGAAATGTGTATCCTATCAAAATTAACAGCAAAACACCTATTCATTTGTAGCTAAAATTTAATCTACCTTTAGCTTACTTTAAGGCTAAATTTTAAAAGCTAGAGATAATACTATCCAACTAATTCAGAGACACCTGAGCACCAAGGCTCAGTGGTTTGCCCTGAAATTTTACAGCTGATGGCCCAAGAGTAATTAAGATGTTTTGGTTCCACGCCTAAACCTATTTCCATGTACTCCACGCTACTGCAACCTCTCCTCCATTAATGAGGGCAGGACTGGGCATTACAATACATGAAGGTGATAAAACTATTAGAGAGCATCCAAAGGAGGACTGCAAAGATGGTAAAGGGTCCAGAGGGGAAGATGTATGAGAAGACTCGGGTGTGCTGGGCCCAGAGTAGAGGAGCTGAGGGGAGGCCTGATGGCAGGTGCAGCTCCTCACCACGAGCAGAGGGCAGCGCTGAGCTCTGCTCTGTGTGACAGCGACAGGGCCCGGGGGAACTGCTGGGGAGGGCCGGAAAGGTGTCAGGAAACAGGAAAAGTCTCTGCACCAGAGGGCAGTGGCCATGAAACAGGCTGCCCAGAGCTGCGGGCACAGACCCGTGCTGCCAGAGTTCAAGGGGTGTTTGGACAATGCTCTCAGAAATAGGGTTTGATTTTAGGGTGGTCCTATGTGGAGCGAGGAGATGGACCCTGGTGGGTTCCTTCCAACTCAGAATATTCTTCCATTCTACGCTGTTCTTATGCAAGCAGTTTGGGATCTGAAGAGCCCAGATTTCACGTATCAGTTTGAGTGAGTTATTTGCTTCAACTGCTGTCTTTTCCAGTATTGTGATAAAAAATGGATGGAACACTTCAGGTATAACTTAGCTATGCCTTATCTAAGAAAGCCTTTTCTCATAGTTGTCTGCTGTATTTTTCATGTACCACCCCAGAAATTCAGATGAAAATATAAATTCCTCAATTCGAAAGTTATCCTTTTTCTCTCCACTTATTGTCTTTCATATTCTCATCACAATTCTAACAGTCACAAAAAGGTAAAGAAAGTAAAGTTGGCTGTAAAAGTGGAGCATAAAAGGTAAACAGAAAATATAATATGCACATCATAACAAGAAGGATGCTACAAAAAAAAAAAGTGGCCATATGATAGATAAAATGCAATGAAACTTAAAAAAAAAAAAAAAAGCAAAACAATTTATGAGCAAAGAAGTTGTGCAATGTTTCTGATGTTTCTTTGTAGAAAAATCCATTTGAAGTCTTTGTTCAGCAGAGCTTAGGTTTTATATGATCTTTATTTAAAATCTACATAAATAACAGCTTTAAATCATGTCCAGGTTTATATGTGATTTCCATGCTGAAATTGTGATTTTTCAAACAGATGCTTAGGTCTTTTCTCAAACGTTCCATCTCAAATTTAAAACTGTGATTTTTTTTTTTTTACATGTACAACCTTCCATTATTTCCTTTACCGTCTAAGAACATAAAATAATAATTAAAAAAAAGAAACATTAAAAAAAAATGAGATACTTTCTGCAATTTAGCTATTTAGTAATATTAATGGAAAGATCAAAAGGAAAGAGAAGTCATACACTTAAGTTTTTCCTAAAAACAAAGAAACAAACAACAACAAAACCCCAACAACTCAAAAGAAACCCAACTAAAATTCAAAAGAAGTCCAACTTTTAAAATACAGTATCTGATCTGAGGATATCCCCTACTTGACCTCTGTCCCAAGCTGGTTTTGTTTTCTCTTTTCAAATCTCACTCAGATCAGTTTGTGTTCCTAATGTTGCTAACATTCATTATTGAAACTAAGTGCTTTCTATTGAAAACTGTGCTTCCTGTTCCTACAGGCTTTCTCCTTAAGTAAGGAGGAGAGGCTTAACAAGGTTTTTTTTCTACGTTAATTCCAATAATAAATGCATGAACAGGAAAAAATATGAGAGTCTACTGATGGCCTGTTTTCAAGGTCTTCTTTTCAAAACAGCGTGTACTCTTTAGAGTTATCATATGTTGTGGCCCCATGAAAAGCTAATGTGTTTTGGACTTCAGAATTGAAAACAAACTCTAATTAGATCCTAGTTCTGTAGGCAGTAGCTGAACTGCAATCTCATTTGAAGTTATGGGTGTAAGCATAGAATGCAATCATAGAATGTCATTCGGTTCCACCCCAGTTTCACTGGGTAGCCTGTGCCAGTGCTTCATCATACTCTGAGTAAAATATTTCCCATCTTTTTCTTTAAAACAATCCCCTCTTGTCCTAGATTGTGTAAAAATTTGGCCTCCATCTTTTTCAGAAGATCCTTTCAAGTTCTGGAAGGAGGCAGTGAGGTCTCCCTGGAACTTTCTCTTCTAGAGGCTGAAAAAGCCCAGCTCCCACAGGCTTTATTCATAGGAGCCCTCTGATCATCCTTGTGACTCTCCTTGGGGACTACTCCATTCATTCCTCATGCTGGGGGCCCCAGACCTGGACACATTACTGAGGATGAAATCAGAAGGGCAGAGCAGATGGGGCAATCACCTCCATCTCCCTGCCGGTCAACCCTCCATTTATGCTGACCTTCCAGACTGCAAGAGCATACTGCAAGCTCATGTCCAGCTTTTTTGCAGAACCCCCAAGTCCTTCCCCACAGAGTTGCTCTCAACAAGTTCTTCTCCCAGTCTATAGTCACGTCTGGAATTGCCCTGACCCTGGCAGCAAAAGAAACAAGGGACAAGTCCCTTACGTCCAGAAGGGTAACACTGACACAGGTCAGTCAGTTCCTGGTCAGGCTGGAAAACAAAATGAGGCATTCAGCTGTCACTTATGATAAAGGTGTGAAGGAAAGAAGTAGCAGTCATTATTGATATCCTCATCAATCCTCAGTGAATATCCTTCTGCAAGGGAGAAAAAGAACTGAAAGTTCTGCAGAAGAAAACAAGAAAAATATCCTACAGAAGTCAAATGCCAATCGCGGTCAGTTAATAATATTTGAAGACAGTCTTTTTCATTGTATTTTCAGATGAAAGGGAAAAAGGTAAGATACTATGTATGCTAATCAATGTTATCTCCCATCTCACCACCATGAGGCACAGAAAAGTAGAGAAATTCAGACAAAGCAAGTCAAGACCAACTCTTCTGTTCTGCAATAGTTTTATGACTATGAAAGATGCAACATCTTCTGCATGGATAGTTTAGAATGTACATGGCTAAAATCGCCTCCACAGATTCCTTCTAGCCTAAACCATTGCATGTTTTTGTGAGAAAATAGATTCTGCATCTTTCACTGATTCCTTACTACATTTATCAGCATTACTGGACAGCAAGTGTCAAATTTCCCGGAGAACAAATGAAGTTGATTTTCTAATGTCCTTTGTTTAAATATGGAGAACAGGAAAGTTATATTGTGTAATGCACTGAGGTTTGTGCTGTACCCCAGAGACAATTTTAATCTGTTTTAATGAAAATTAAGGTATCTGACAAGATGTTTGCTCTCTTCCAAAGGAAACAAAACAAAAATATTTCATATCTAATTTGACAAGTTAAAGCCATGGAGACAATCCAAGGTATCCCAAGAAGATTCCAAAACCCTGCTGACAACAAAATGCTGAAGAGCTAATACAGTGAGAAATAAACAGAAGAATAGCAAGTTACGGGGATGAGCAGAGGCTAGAGGTGAAAAGTGAAAAGAGGTGAAGGTGAAATAGATATTCTGTAAATTGCTTCAAGTCTTAGAAGAACTTTCCTACTATTCTGATACTTTTAAAAGTTCCCTTTTTTTTAGTATGCCACCTAGAGGTAAGATAAAGTTTGTAACTAAAAACAGATCAGCAACAATTCAAATAAGCAGACAGTTGCTTATTAGTTTGCTTAAGTACACAGTTTTTTCAGATGGACAATGCAATAGATACAGGTAAGTGCACTTGTAACCAGCTGCCAGAGATGTGACTGACACATCTTCACCTTTGATGTCGAAATCATCTATAATGGTGAGCTCTTATAGCTGACCACTACAATTCCAATGCCTTTAGCTTTTTATCCCTACAATGAACAGATTTCTTCTTGATCCGTGTGTCTCACTTCTACCAATCTGTGACAATTATCTGAGAACAGGGACTATGGCTACAGGAAAACTGTAAAGAAACAGAAATTCAGTTTGGAATACTTGTGCTTTTATAGACATTACATTTTGAGGAAATTACCTGCACATATCCCATGCAACAAATCTTTCCCTAAACCAGCCCAGAAGGCTGCAAATATTGATAGTGTCTGAAAACAAAGTGGCATAAGTTACTCTTCAAAAGCATGCTTAGAATTCTAGTTAAAATAGCCAGACCTCACCAGCTGTAAAGAGTTGCCACTCTCATCTGCTCCTCATCTAGCTATCCCTGTCCTAAGATACAAAAAACTTCTATCAGATTGCCTCAGTCCTTACAGGCTACGTTAGCACATTCTCCAAGCAATTCCCTCTGCCCCACAGAGTCTGATCTCAGTGCATTTTGGATTTGGAATACCCAGAACACTGCACTTTTCCTTTCCTCTGGAGAATCCTGCATTTTTCCCTGGAGAATCCCTGGAGGATTCTCCGAGGCTCTCGCAGATCCTGGAGCTGGGGGTAGGAAGGTGCTCAAGTGCATCCCTCAAGTGCTTCCCTCAAGCCTTGTGCTCAGCAGAATTGAAGTGTTCTAGGACTTCAGCAGCACCAGCAGAAAGCATATTTGTCTAAAAGCGAACATTTCTCTAGGCATTTACCAGCAAAGAGTACTTTCGAGTACCCTATTTTCAGATTAAATATTCAGGTTCTTCTCATCAGAAACAGCATCATTTCTTTTCCGTGAATAAACAAACCTCTTCACATACTCTATTTTTCTGGTTAAATTAAATACTTGCTTGCACAGAGCTAAATGTAAGTTTAAGCCAAACAAGCAATCTCAGGAACATTTTGTTCTTCCTGACAATGCAGGATTGCCACAGCATTCAAAAGAAAAGTAACAATGTCAATCAGTACATTATTTCTCCAATTAATTTCATTATGAAAGTTGATTCTGTTGGCATGATCACCAGATTTTTAACATCTTACATATGCTTTCTTTGTTCTCCTTCAAGCAATACATGTCTGATCAACAAATTTTAGCGAGGGTACAATACATGCAGTTATTTATTCTCCCCCCAAAAAACATCGTGGCAGCACTGAGTTACTGTCTTAGTCATACCTGGGCTCTTTGACTTCAGATTGCAACTCTGGGTCTCAGGACATAGTACTGTCACATAGTCACATAGTACTGTTATCAATTCAGCCATTTTAAGTCCTAGATTTTTAGAACTGAAAGAAATTATTTGAGGGCTTCCAGTTACTGCTTATTTTGTCCCTGTGCTCATTGCCTGATCTCCAGAACTTCAGTTTGAGACAGATTCTGTAAAGACTCCTCTTACAGAAGATATGCTAGCAATACAGAATGGAATTTTATGTATTTATTTTTATGTATTTATTGCTGTAATATTACATTTTTCAAGTCTTCCATTATCCTGAGGAAAAAGTAATACTGAGCTCTAAGTTATAGCCCCTAGCTTCTGAAGACGAAAAAGCTCAAATAGGTGATATATATATATATATAATCCTAATAAAGGTAAAATGACTTGTCTAAGCTCAATATTAAGATCTTATTTTTAACATCTCAGTTTTTAATAGTTTTGGTTTTCTTTATGTGCAATTATTTAACAAATTAGCTAAATACAGAGAACCAACATGGCAGTTTTTGTTTTTTCTTCTTAATGGAGATTATTGAAGTTAGGACTTCAATTTTCATCATTCAAGAAAGCTATTATTTAGGATATAAAATCTACTTCAACTGAATCTCTGACAGCCTTTGAGGCCTTTGCCCCAAATATCCAGAGAAAATATTCAGGAGTATTCTGCTTGTTTCAGATTTACTTTTGTTCATATTCTTGTTGTGTGATTATTATTCTTAATATATGAAAATAGATTGGCATACCTAAATACTACTGCAGTTTGTTTCAGTGGTGGATAAAGTTTTCACTGTACTTACAGAGGTAGTCTTCCAAAATAAGATGACCTGTGTTGAATTAGCATGCAAAAAAACAGTTGTTTTATGCAGAACATAACATTTAATTTTCTCCTGAAAATTCAACTTCCTACAATCACAAAATGTTGTGGACTTTCTGCATCAATTAGCAATAAAATAAATAAATAAAAACAACAAAGAAAACAGCCATGCCCAGTCCTGAAACACAAATCATTAGACTTTATATTACTGTCTGAGATTGTCTGTGTCAGAACTGAGACTCTGAGATTCAACTGAAAGAAACATACAAAATTGTTGCTCTGTGAAACACAGTGGCAAAATCTCTAAAACAGGTAAGGTCAGCATTTCACTGACATTGAAAAGATGAACAGTAATATCAATATGAAGAAATGTTTGGAAAAGTTCTGCTGTGATTATTTACAAGACAAAGAAGCACCTGCTGTTTTTTAAATGAAGTTCCTATTTTAGCCACAAGATATTTCTGCTGCCTCTTCAGTGTTCCTCAGTGTAAGATTAAGAAATCTGTTACTGCAAATACATTAACCATTCACACTCATTTAAATGGAACTAAGCAAGAAAGGAAAAGCATAACAGTTACTGAAAAGCAACCCCATTGCTTTTGCATTCATAACATACAAACAGTGAAATCCAAAGCCATTGAAATGAAAAATAGGTGATGTCTTGAATCTGAGCATCTGATCTGCAAACAGAATCCTTTGAATTAATCAAAGATTTAAAACAAAACATAAATACCTATCCTTTTAACTTGACAGCAGGGTGCTCTCTGTTCCATTACGCACATCTAATTGCAATCCAGGGTGGTACAGGCTCCTACATCAGTTTATACTTTGTTTTTCAAAGCGTTCTGAAAAGACTGAGAATGAATCAGAAAAGAACAAGAGGCATGCTGTCAGATCCACAGAGAAATGCTTTTTCAACACTTACTGAAAAAAGCAGAGTTCAAAGGCAAATGCTGTGCAGTAAAAGCTTCCTTCCTTGCTTTTTTTTTCTTCCCCCTAGAGAATTACCTTACATTCTGATCCATCTCTAAACAGTGCCAGTAAAAATAAAGAGGTGCTTGTAAACAAGATTGAACTGGATGCTTAAAGGATTTTCTGCATTGTTTGGGAATGTTTAATTTCAAAGAATAACAAAAGAATCTTTCACCTTTAAGAGGAAAAGTATGGCAATTTCAGACTCCAACTGACAGACATACAGAGAAGAGGAAAGGGTGAGATAAAGTTACAATAGTTACAGTATTAACCTTTCCTTTAATGACATCAACTCAAAGCATGAGTTTTCAAAGTTCCTTCTTGACTTCAAGAATCTCTTCTTTCACTGGTAATAAAGTCAGCCTTTTGAAGGTGAAGAATTTGCAGCTCCAACTGTTTCGTAAAAAAAAAATTCCCTTAGAGCTGTATATTTATTTTTACCACCCTGGCTATGAATCTAGGTCTAGGTAACTGGCTGCATCTATACTACAGCTAAAGCTCTGACCGTGGGACAATAGAGAAATTCCTAATCTGACTCTAAATTAGTTGTTTCTGATACTGATCTAACCATAAGGACTGATGTAGTCAAACTGGTATGTCTCATGTACACCCTGAATTTGTATACACCTTCAATCTTCTTAAAGCAAGAAAGATATTTTTGCATTTTGAACTTGTCACTCAGGAACTGATCTAAACATCTGATTTGATTTTTGCCAATAGCAGCAGAAAACACCATCCAAAACACTAGAAAAACAATTAAGTTGAGAAAGAAATATAACCTATTTCCTTCTCATTCTGGAATGTGGAACCTGATATATCTCCTGACATTCACCTCTAGTCACAGTTATAGTAGGGAAATCTTTCCTTCAGTAAATATTCAATTATTTTAAGCAAGATTATATTGGACAATACAGTACTCACAATCTAAATGACTTCTTGTGGTAATCAGCATAGTTCATAAGAATGATAAAAATTCAAACATTAGGAAAACAATTAACATAGCAAATAAATTATACAGAGAAAAGATAATGGTTCACCAGGGCCCCCTGGAAATTTAACAGAGATTTAAATATCTGACTGAGAGTATTTAGGCAAAATTAGAGAATTCAAAGGACCTAGGTTTTCATCAGGGGTTGCATTACATACAGCATGGGAAATCCCACAGAGGTTGTATACTGTGAGCAGGATTTCAAAGGCAAGACTAAATGTACTGGCTTAAATGTGATCATTTGTAGATGCACCTGTGTACAAAATCAGTTGCAGGTTTTTTTAAATTGCATCTGAAAGTGGTAAGGATGTAGACCAGGTTCTGAAATTGTGAAGCAGTGAAATCTTTGTTGGTTAGATATATGCCCATTCCTAAACCTGAGATCAAGGATTAGATGTGTTGCTGAATCAAATACTTAATTGCTTAAAATAATTGCTTCCAATTTTACTGCTATTTTCATTTCTACAGACTTTCACCTATTAAAAGGAATTACAGGCAAATTCTTCCCTCCTACACAAACTGAAAGTAAATTTTTATATACATTTTATATAACTATTTTATATAGTTACATAAAACTATAATTTCCCTCTTTGTTAGCAGCAATTAAACTCCAGATCTTACTGCAAGAGGTTTTCAATTAATTTATTCTTATAATCTGTAAATACATAATCAGGACAAAAAAATCAGTCTGTTTTACATATGGCTTCTAAGGATTAGATTATCTTGTAGTGCTTTCTCTTTTACACTGAATTCCACTGAATTTTTTTTAGCATGTTCAAATACTTTCTTCAGTAACAATAAAAGTGTTTTTCTTTTCCTGAGTTGTAATTTGAAGTGATATCTCCTGAAGGTGTGCTAAGTATAATGATTACTAGCTCTTTAGTCCCAGCTCTTTATACATCCCAAAAATGCCTACAGTCACATACACATTCAAAGGATTTAAATGGTTGGCAAGCACACTTAGACCATTTCATTTGTAAGGTTTCCATTTGTCTAGAAGTTAGATTTGCTAATCTGCGACCAGAAGCTTTCTCTGTTTATGAAAGACAAACCTATCTTTCATAAGACAGAATTTACTTCCTGTATCTCCAATCTTCTTTATTAAAAAAGGCAGGGGAGGGGGGGGATAAGAGGGGGTTGAAAGCTGTGAAATAATAAGCACAGAAAACCTGACGAATCGTAGCAATCCCTAACAGGTTCTAAAAATATTTTAAAGATATTTATCTATATCAGTGCAATGCAACACTGTCTCAGTATTTTTCAGTAATTTGTAATGTAAAATGTGCTAGAAAAAGCTATTCCATAAAGATTGCCCATTTTCTATGAAGTTATCAAGTGAACTTGAAATTTTCCAGAACTACTAGCCAGCTTGTGCTCTAAGTGATAATAAGAGGTGAAGAGTAGGGTGGGTATGTCCAGATTTTGATGCTGAAATGTGTGGGATTATAATGCAGACAACATACATCTGGAGCTAGAATATAAATATGCATAGATACATCCACAGGAAATAAATTCTTTCAATTACAGGAAAAATAAAAAAAGACAATAAACCAGCACCTTTATTACCTCACGGAAAACATAACAAGACCTTTAATAATAATAAAATATTGTTAGTTCATTGAAACTGAGGTGTATTACTTTGATATCTTCATAGCTTCATAAGCTTTTTCTTTCTCTCCTCCAATAGAAGCTAATATTGAATTTTAGGAGTCAAAGAAAAGAATCAGTTACCCAAGTAGTTAAAAATAATGAACAGTTATGCTGACATATCTACAAATTTGTTCAAAAAGGAATGTTAAACACAGAACACTAAATGCTTTAGAATATACTAGTATAGGCATACAATTTACTGAAATGAATGGTTTATATTACTTTCTGTTTCACTTCAGAAAATGAAAAATGTATTGCTTTGTGTAGAGGAATAATTCAGTCTGTAGTGACATGAACACCAGATGAAATGCTATACCCAGCTACTATGACAGAAACTCTCCCACTGACTTTTTTCAGCTATGGTAATAGTGCACATGGAGGATCGCAGCCTAAGACACTATAGCTCTGTTTGCCTGAGGAAACACTTTCCTATGACCTCGTTCATCAGCAATAATCTAACCAGCCATATATGTTAATATATTTTTAAGATTACTTCTTTCCTCAGGGTATCTTCGTTAGCTCAGATAACAAGGGACTTAATCCAATGTTTGATCCCCAATGGATATTTCAGAGATAGTGTGACACTGAAAATAAATAATAAGAAGAAACAAGAGAACAACAGATTTTGTTTATTAATACACCATACAATAACTCACCCACTCTGCAGAAAATAACAAAAGTCTCCCCCCAGCCCAGAATACATACATTTGTCAGAGAGCAGCATACCTTTGGCTACTCTGCTCCCACTCTGCTTGTCAGCTGTTTTCTGTTTCTAATCTCAGACACCTGCACTGATGCAAATTTGCACTTCATGGGAGCCCTCTAGTTTTCCAACACCTCTGTGGTCTGACAGGTACTCCAGCATAAAAGGAGAGTTGAAGCACTATGTTATCCTCTTTTTTTCTGTCCTGTATAGCTTCATAATTGATTTAAGGTAAGAGATGTGGTATTTGGCTTAGCATGGGGAATGTATATCCTACCACACAGACCTCACTGCAGGAAGAAAGAAGAAAACATTAAATTGGAATGGTTAGAGGGGTTGCTAAGACATGTTTCACAACAGTGAAAGTAATTTATATACCCTCTCCTCCTGCTTTGTAACAGCTAAATGCAGAGATACAGAGCAGCCTTGCAACCAAAATTATGGCTTTAAGTTAGTAAAATATCTATGATGTGTTCATTTTAAACAGACTCCGGTAATAGGGCCCATGCTTTTTACATTATATTATAAGGGCTTCATAAGTGTAGGCCCTCATTGTCCTTTAAGCCACTCAACATCTCTTTGATATATTCTCTTCAGTTTGTCCTCATCTCTGGGCTGGCCCAGGGTCCTGAAACCGGACATAGTCCTCCAAATGGGGCACTTCAAATGCAGCACAGGAGGGTCTGACCACTTCTCTCACCTTGCAGGTTCTGTCTTGCTGATGCTGCCCAGTACACAGCCAGCCTGAGTTGACGGGCTGTCTTCCAAATTCTATCATCCAACGTAAGTTATGCATGCAGTGAGAAGCTCCAGAACCTCACTGTTGTGAAGACTGATACTACCAGCAGTGAGCCTCACATTACACTCACATGGCTCCTTTCCTCAGCATTAGGTCTGTAGTGTGAGGAGGCTGTGGGGAAGCACCATTGCCAGCTCATTGCTCCCCAAAGTAAACAGTAGAACTGCAGGCTCTCTGGAGTGCACTGTAGAGCTGTGCTCTCATGTAAACACTGTCTAGGCTCAATTAAAATGGGCCTGTAGTAAGCAGGCTGTAGTGGAAATGCTAAGTCACAGCTTGAAACAGTGATTGAGTACTTGGTAGGAAGGCAGGGCCAACCCAGGGAAGATCAGCTGCATGCAACCCCTCAAGTCAGACCTCATTTAAAGGTTGGTGGAGGCAAGGGTCTCTCTCTTGAGATTCTTACATACTTGAGGTCTTTTGAAGATAAGGAGCTTCTCTCCTGTATTTCTGTGTCCACTGCTGTTGCGTTGGAGTGAATCCTTACTTGCTGTCTTTGTTGTGCTTTCCATCACATTACACAGGCATAAACTCATACACTCTGTAGTGTGACAACACTACAGTTCCAGATGGATTGTCCAGCATCTGTGGTGTGAAGGTTGTAAAGGTCCTATCAATCTTCAGAGTACATACCTGTGCATGTTTAGCTATTAGTAGGCAAAAAGGAATTTGTTACCATTTCCCCCCTGTATTTACCTCTTTCTAACTCTTTAGACTTTGTAGCCTAACATACAAGTCAAATGAGGATCACACAGCCTACAGCAACCTGATGTAGTGGGTGGCAGCCCTGCCCATGACAGAGAAATTGGAACTACCTGATCTTTAAGTTCTCTTCTGATGCAAACAATTCTACAATTACTAGTCATTCTGCCAGTTAAGCTATAAGAACTGCAAAGCATGGAAAGAGTGCTGTGGGCTTTAGCTCTTGCAAGCAGGGCAGTACAGGCTCTGCCCTTTTGTTGTTGTTGTTGTTATTACTGCTTTGGGATTTTGTTTATCTCTTATTTCAGGCAGTGACAATCTCAATACAATGCTATTGCCTTTGAAATTGTTTAAAGGAATTACTTCAAGCTGTTCACACGTGTCTGTCCCTTCACATGGCTGGCACCAACTTCTACTTTCTGCTGCATCTCATGGACCTTCAGTTTCTCCACTCCTCCTCCCAGGAATTACAAAAGAGGGGTTAAGGTACTTTGTTAATGAAATGATTTCTCTTGCATCATCTTCATAGTACGGCATTTCACTTTTTGGCTAAGGTAGTGACACAGGCGAGGACATGAAAAAAGGTTTTGGAGTTTAATTAGTGTGGTTAGAAAATTGGATAGAAAAGCAATTTAGGATGTGTCTGTGAAGGGAAAAGAAAAGTTGATGACAGCAGAGAATTGGATTCATAATGTACTATTCACATATAACTAATCTCCCTAACTGACGAAGACGGTTTTTCAGTAATTTGAACATCAGCTGGCTTCAGCTTTTGGAATAATATGAAAACTTGTAATGTAATTCTTATTGTGTCTGTTCATATCTTCATTGCAGCTAAGGAAAGTTTCATTATGTGTTGATAGCAACTTTATCAACAGGGAAGAAGTCCGAAGTGTCCTTCATATTGTACTTCATAGAATCATAGAACGGTTTGGGTTGGAAGGGACCTTAAAGGCCATTTAATTCCATGCACAGGAACATCTCCCACTTGACCAAGTTGCTTAAAGCCCCATCCAGCCTCGCCTTGAATGCCTCTGGGAAAGCTCATCCACAGATTCTCTGCACAACCTGTTCCTATCACCATCTGCATAGCAAAGAATTTCTTCCAAATTTCTAATCTAAATCTGCCCTCTTACTTTAAAGCCACAAGCCCTGTCCTACCACTGCACTCTCTGATAAAGAATCTATGCCCATCTTTCCTGTAGGCTCTTCTAGGTACTAGTAAGCTGCTATAAGGTCTCCCTGGAGCCTTCTCTTTGCCAGGCTGAACAAGCTCAAATCTCTCAGCCTGTCTTCATAGGAGACCTCTGATCATCACTGTGCTCTTTTATGAACTCACTTGTGTCTTTGAGTTGGGTTCCCAGACCTGGAAGCAGTACTGCATGTGGGGACTCAGGCGAGTGGAGCTGATGGACAGTCACCTTCCTCTCCCTGCTGGTCATGCGTCTTTTGATGCAGTTCAGAATACAATTGAGCTTCTGGGCTGCATACAAGCATACATTTGCAGCATATGTTGAGTTTCTAAATCATCCACATCCCTAAGACGCAAGATGACTTTCTATCCACTCATTGACAAGCCTGTATTTGTACTTGGAAATGCCCAGACCCTGGTGAAGGACCTTGCACTTAACCTTGTTGAACTTGATGAGTTTTGCACCAGCACAGCTCTCAACTCTATCAAGTTCTCTCTGCATGACATCTCTTCCCTCCAGACCATCAGCTGCACTGCTCCAGTTGGTGTCATCTGCAAACTTGCTGAAAAGGCACTCCATCACATTGTCCACATCACCAAAGAAAATTATCACCGCCGGTACCAGTACTGACCCCAGAGGATTGTCACATACCGCTGGTTTCATACTTGAAATGCTGTGTCCAGCTGATCAATGAGATACCCCAAGTAGCAACCAAATATTTAAAATGACCACTGAACTTTTTAGTGTTGTTTCAATTCATTGCTCATCTACAGACTTTCTATGCTGCTAAAAGAAATCTTAGACCATGTTTAGTGGTCACTTCATAAGAGATGTGGATTAATTACTCTCAAGCATGAAATAATTGCCAAAGTTCCCTAAAAACCATTTTCTCAAAGTTCTCCTGCTGTTCAAATACTTTACCAACATCCCTTTCATGCCATCAGATCAAGCCATCTTCAAATACTAACGTTTGAAAGAGTTCACTTAAAATGAGACAGGAAACTGACAGCGCCTTTCTGTGATTCTATGTGGATAAATGAACTCTTGAAGTTCAATATTCTCACTACGTGGCAAAATCAGATTTTCTCTCTGTTACCCTATTTTTGGTGCCATGAGTCTTCCATTCCTTTTACAATGGATTAGCTTTGCAGGAAGTTGTCCTACCTCGGGCTATTTTGTTGCTATAAAGCTGGAGGAATGGGCTGAACTTGTAGGCTGATGAGGATCAACAGCATGCTTTCTCATTTCATGATGTGTCATAACCACAAAAATATTGAATTAAGTATTTTTTTTTTTCTGCAAGCACTCTCATATTCTGGGTCCCAAAATATGAACCAGAGCAGCTGAACACTCAGACCTGAGCATGAATTCCCATCTTCCAGACCACAACTTGAGGTTAGGAGTATCCATATAAAATTACAGAATCATTAAAGTTGGAAAAGATCTCTAAGATCACCCAGTCCAACCATCTATCTACCACCAATATTTCCCACTAAACCATGTCCCTCAGTACAACATCTAAATGTTTCTTGAACACCTCTAGGGGCGGTGACTCCACACCTCCCTGGACAGCCCATTCCAGTGTCTGACCACTCTCTCAAACAAGAAGTTTTTCCTAGCATCCAACTTGAATCTCCTCTGGAGCAACTTCAGGCCATTCCCTCTAGATCTATTGCTAGTTACATGGGAGAAGAGACTGCCTGCCACCTCAGCACAGCCTCTCTTCGGGTACTTTTAGAGAGTGATAAGGTCACCTGTAAGCCTCCTCTTCTCCAGAATAAACAATTCCAGCTCCATCAGATGCCTTTCATAAGACTTATGCTCCAGACCCTTCATCAGCTATGTTGCCCTTCTCTGAACCCGTTCCAGGGCCTCCATGTCTTTCTTGCAGCGAGGGGCCCAAAACTGCACACAGAACCCGAAGTGCTACCTCACCAGAGCTCAGTACAGGGGGATGATCACTTCCCTGCTCCTGCTGGCAACACAGTTTCTGATACAAGTCAGGATGCCATTGGCCTTCTTGGCCACCTGGGAATATTGCTGAGCGCTGACCAGCACCCCAGCTCCTTTTTCTCCACACAGCCATTCTGCCCCAAGCCTGCAGCGTTGCCTGGGGTTGTTGTGGCCAGAGCGCAGGACCCGGCACTCATTTTTGTTGAACTTGATCCCATTGGCCTCAGCCCAGCTATCCAGCCTGTCCAGATCTCTCTGTGGGCCCTTCCTACCCCAGGTAGATCGACGCTTCCTCCCATCTTGGTGTCATCTGCAAACTTATTGAGAGTGAATTCAATCCCCTCATCCAGGTCACCAATGAAGACGTTAAACAGGACAGGCCCCAGATTTAACTCCATTCACCACCACTCTCTGGACCTGGTCACGCAGCCATTTCTGTACCCGGCGAAGAGTGCATCTGTCCAAGCCACAGGCTGCCAGCTTCTCCAGGAGAACACTATTGGAGACAGTGCCAAAGGCTGTGCTGAAGAAAAATATAGAATATGTTAACAGCTTTTCCATCATCCTTCAGGTGGGATCAGGTTAGTCAAGCAGGACCTGCTTTTCATGAACCCATACTGGCTAGACGTGATCTCTCGTATGTTCCACACATGCTGTATTATATCCCTTAAGATGATATCTGGAACTGAGGTCAGGCTGACAAGCTTGTAGTTCCCTGAATCTCCCTTTTGACCATTCTTGCAGATGGGAGTCATTTTGGCAAGCCTCTAGTCCTTTGGGACCTCTCCAGCTGATCAGGAATGCTGATAGATGGCAGAAAATGCTTAGCAGTCACCTCTGTCAACTCCATCAACACCCTCAGATGGATCCCATCTGGCCTTATGGACTTGTCACAATCCATGTGGAGTACTACGTCTCTAACTGTTTCCACCTGAATTGTGGGGGGTTTATTCTGCTTCTTATCCAAGACTCCCAAGTCATGGGGCATGAGAATGACTGGGCTGACTTGTATCACAGAATCACAGAATGGCCAGGGTTGGAAGGGACCTCAAGGATCATGAATCTCCAACCCCCCTGCTATATGCAGGGCCACCAACCTCCACATTTGATACTAGACCAGGCTGCCCAGGGCCCCATCCAAACTTGAACACCTCTACGGACAGGGTATCCACAGCATCTCTGGGCAGCCTGTTCCAGCACCTCACTACTCTCATCTTCCTCCTGACATCCAACCTAAATCTTCCCTCCCTTAACTTAAAACAATTTCCCCTTGTCCTGCTGTTATCTACCCTTTCAAAGAGTTGAAAAGAGATAGACGTTAAGATGGCATTGAGATCCTCAGCCTTTTCCTTATCTTCAGTGGTCATGTCTAATAAAGGATGGAAAATCTCTTTAATCCTCCTTTTAATTTTATTACACTTTTACAATTTTTTTTGTTCTTTTATACTCCAATGGCCAAGTCGAGTTCAAACTGGGCTTTTGCCTTTTTAACTTTCTTCTTGCACATCCTAATAACCTTGTACTCTCTCACCAAGCTGCCTATCCCTTCTTCCATAGGAAGTAAGTGGCAAGTGCCATTTTATTATAGCAGTGCCTCTGCCCTCTTAGTCATCAAGTACTTAATTTTTGTATTTTCCATTATCTTTCAGTCCCTCTTAGCCTTTTCTGTTGGAAACTATTTCACTGCCTTTTCAGAATTGCTGTGTATTACTGCATATGCTGGTGATATACTGGAAATACCTTATTTCATGCAAGTGCAGATTTTTCTGTTGTTTTGGTAGACCCACTGTGAATATTACAGTTTGTTTGGAGAAATCTATGTCATGCTGCTGGACAAGTACAGTAAGACAAACTGTGCTTTCTTTTTTAGTATTTTTTAAACATAATTTATTTGGCAACCACTTTGTCAGTCTCAGGCAGTGAATAGTATTTGCCAAAGCAGAAAACGAAGGAGAAATTTCAAGGATGGCAAAACAATTTATTTCAGATTTTCATAATAGAATGTTTCAAATGTTTGGGCAGTAACTAATGAAGTGTAGGTGAGAAAGAGGTAAATGCATCAGTGACACAGCTGCACTTAACATTATAGTACTTAAGCCAAGAAGTTTATCTAGTATTGAAAAGAAACCTGAATTCTAGCTCCTTCTCTGCCTGACTGAATTCCTGGGTTGAGCTGAGAACAGCTCAAAGTTCTCATTAAAAAAACTTATGTGTGGTTCAACCCTCTAATCAAGACTCATAAATTCTTATCATATAGCATGTCTTGCAGTCCTCAGTCCATCTTACTATTAGGTCAACACTGTCCTCTTGAGTCATACCCTCATAACCCAGCAATCACATTCTATCCCCTGACAGTCTGAAACATGTCTTTGTGCAACGTTTAAAAAAAATAGAGACAAATTAGTTCTGAGAGCAGAATTTAACTATATGGATTTCTGTTCTTGAATAAAGATATCTAGTAACCGTCTTATTTTCTGAAGATTTTTTTACTGGTAATATTTAATTTTTCAAATGAATTAGAAAATATACCTAGAAGGCACTGCAAATTTGTGACCTCACCCTTCTAAAAGCTAAATACACTTTTCAAATAATCTCTTCCTTTCTTATTCTACCAATAATGAAGATCTCCAGAAATAAAGATGATTATTTGTTGAGTTTATACTGTTCAGATTCGTTTGGTCCAATTTGCCTTAAGGTACTGTATGCAGTCAAGTAGCCTGTCTACAATGTTGGTACTAAATTAAAGCCAGTTGTTGCAGTGTTCCTTTTTAATGTGCTTTATTGGCACGCCATGAACATGCAGGCTGAACTTAGAGCAGATATGATTTATTTTAAACAGAATCAGACCAAACCATAGGGACTGAAAGGAACCTCTGGAGATCACTGAGTTCAACCCTCTGCTAAAGCAGGTTCTCTACAGTACATTGCACAGGAATGTGTTTGGGCATGTTTTGAATATTTCTAGGGAAGGTGACTCCACCACTCTGAGCAGCCTGTTCCAATGTTCTGTCACCCTCAAAGCAAAGAAGTTATTTCTTTTGTTTGTGTGGAACTTACTATGCTCTACTTAGTGTCCATTGGTCCTTTCCTGTTGCTGGGTACCACTGAAAAGAGCCTGGCACCATCCTCTTGACTCCCATGTGTTAGATATTTATAAGCTTTGATAAGATCCCCCCTCAGCCTTCTTTTTCCCAGACTGAAAAGCCCCAGGTCTCTCAGCCTTTCCTTATATGGGAGATTCTCCATGTCCCCATCATCTCTGTAGCCCTGCACTGGACTGAGTGTTCCCTAAAAGTCCTTCTAAAAGTTCCCTGCCTTTCTTGAACTGGGGACCCCAGAACTGGACACAGTACTCCACATGTGGCCTCACCAGAGCAGAGTAGAGTGGGAGAATCACCTCCCTCGAGGAGGAGAACTTACCTTGACCACACTCTATTTAATGCACCCCAAGACTAAAAACTTCCACCAAAACATCAGGTATGAAATATATAGAGAACTTTCTAATAGCGTACAAGAGATCAGTAACAATTTTTGGTATACTGAGTTTTACCATTCAGTTAACAAATTTCAGAGTAAACCCTGAGACATAGAATCATAAGAGCTTCTATCACCATTCTGCTTGCCTCATGCTGTATGCATCTTCCTTGCAATCAGCAGTGCTGCATGGCACCTCCACACCTAAGAGCCAGGAACAAAATAACAGAATGATAACAGCCAAACCAACCAGTGTGCTAGAGCTAGGATAGTCTTTCCGTTCTTCCTCTGCTGTGAGGAAAAAGAAAAAGAAAATCTTATTTTATTTTTTTGTCTTTGTCTATTTATTTGTATCCTTCACAGTTCCCTAAACAGCACTGTTGCAAATAGGAAGCAACACACCACCTGACACATCTGACTGTGTGGGAGCAAGGGGAAAACCAGTGGAAAAAAATCTCTTTATTTGTTTGGAACTGTGTAGTAAGTTTTACTCAAAACTAATGCTAGTGTCTAATAATACTCATGGTGTAATGGAATAAGGGCACCAGTAGTCCAGATGAAGCAGTAAATATTCATAGAGCAGTTAAATCTATTTTTTTTTTTATGGTAAATCCTGCCACTAGCCATATGAGAGCAGCTGTACTTCAGTTAAAAAGCGCATATTGGTCCCACAATGCTTCACTCTTTGCTGTTGTATGTTCAGTAATAAGCACACCAATTTCAAACCATTTAGGTTTCTTTTTCAGTTCTGTGTTAATGAAATCTCTATAATCAGTATGAGCAGTGCAGAACCAATGCTGAATTACCAATTATCACACTGTTAACGATTTCTCTCAAGTTCTGCTGGTTTTTGCAGTACCCTGTGAAATACAGTCTTCCCTTCTCCAGACTGCACTGCATGGGCTCATTAGTATTCCCTTCCCAACACGACTCTGTGTCAGTATGGAGACAGCTTTGTGGTTAGGCACTTTCTGCCATTTTCTCAGCGACAAGAACATCCACTGTCATTTCTGAAGCAGAGAACTAGTAAGGCAGCAGTGATATTCTCCCTCATTGTCACAGAGAGAGGAATACTGACAAGTTTTTTGGAGCATCATACTGTTAGAAAAATAAAGCTTTGAATTTTCAGATTTCTGGCTTTTGACTCTCACTTTGAAATATGCTGTTTGATATTACAGATTGTCTCAATATTTCCGTGCACCTTTCAGTATAGAAAACACATATTCTTTCCCTCACAATGTCTGCAGACAGTGGAGAGTTTGCTACCACATATCTATCACACATTTTCCAGGATTTTCTAGATCCTTTTTCTATTTGGTTATCTTCAGGGAAAATGAGCACAATCAAAAACAATCTGTCGGTTCCAGGATTCAGCAAAATAAATGGAAAAAATAATTCAAAAGACCATGTTCACATGTTCTTGCTTTAAAAAATGCATTTGTACCTTTTTTTACCAATTAGCTTTTGAGAGTAGTTCTACAGATATTTTTAACAGTACCAAGTATTTTTCTTGCATTCAAGAGAAAAGATGCATATTTTCATATGTAGCTTATATGAAAGCAGCATGTTAAAAATAACTCACAGACTCTTCTAGAAATGAGAATTGATAACTTGGCTTTTTACAAATGGATCAAACAGAAAATAAAGTACTGTCAGTCTGATCATTTTGTGAAAGCTGATAATAAAAGAGAGGCCTGCTAAGACATCCATTAGAATATCTGACATTGAAATGTCTCCCTTTACCTTTTAAATTCTAAGAATTCAGTGGGACTAAGAGCAGTACCCCCAAAAATACACACCTAGATTATCCTGTTTTTCTCCCAGCCTCAAACTCATACTTACAGTTTCGATTTCAGTTTCGGCTTTTATTATTTCCTGCTTGCCAGCAAATTTTGGCATGGCCTAGAGACTCGTGTGCTCTTCTTAAGGGCAATATATGAAAATGTTCTCCTCATGAAGTGTAGAAAAGTGGAAAGGGATTTTGGCATTAGTAAAGGGGCTATTCAGATAGAACATTTCTAATGATGTTCTTCAGTTAGCAAACAAGCATGACCTTTTCTGGGTAACAGTTTTTTCAGCTTCTTTTCCCTATCCAGGACTTAGTACTTCCGAAGTAACTCAGATCCCTTCATACACTGACAATATCTCTTTTTCAGTTGGAGGGTAGCAGGCCTCCCAAACCTTTGAGGTTGACCTCAAGCCACTCCTGGAGCTTTCTGCCAGAGGCTCCAGGTGGAACCATTCTTTCCAGTTGCAGTGCAGAGCACTTTTTTACATCTTGTCCTGTTTGGATTCTCATAAAGGCTACTGCATGAACATCCTGTTTAATTTGCTCAAAGTCTTGTCATTGCTCAGGGGCTTCAATTGTTCTTCTTCTGAGTCACTTGATAGAGAGGGTTTACAGTCAGACTGTAATCTGAAATATGCCTTTTCCAGAAACCCACAACACCTAAGAAAGCTTGTGTTTCCTTTTTTGCTAGTTGGTAGAAACATAGCAGTTATTTTATTGATCATATCCTTGGGGATCTGGCAACATCCATCTTACTATTTTATTCTTAAGAACCTGCTGTGCACATGCCGTGACCATACTTCACTTTATGCTGAAACCAATTTTGAGGTGGACTTGAATTATTTTCTTCCCTTTCTCAAAAACTTCTGCTGTGTTTTCTCATGCTGTGATGTTGTCAATGAAATGCAAGTGTTCAGGAGCTTTCCCCTGTTCCAGTGCAGTGCCGACAAGCCATGACAGGGCTGTGTTTCCACTCTTGAGGCAGGTATAATTCCAGGTATACTGGATGCTTCTCCTGAAGGTATTGAGAAAAACACATTGGCACTATCAGTTCTTGCAAACTACTTGTCTGTCTTCGACTCCAGTTGATACTGAAGTTCTAGCATGTCTATAGAAATACATGCAATAGAATCAGAACAATCTGATATCTGTCAAACAGCATTTGGCTCTTGAGTCAAACTACATAGGCCGTATTGACTTCTGTAGACTTTTGCCAACTGGTCTCAATTGGTGTTTGTCTTACTGACAGAAAATTTCAATTATGAAAATGAATTCTTTTTGCTACCCTTGATAAGAGACATTCTTCACCGTGCTCAAGACTGAGTTATGACAGTAACCTACAAAGCACAGGCTTGCAGCATGCTGCTGAAGGAGGGAAAATCACTGCAGCAACCACGAAGCAGGCAAAGGGTGAATCTTGCCTTGTTCACAGGGGAATTAGGAAGCACTGTGTTAGATAAATTGCAGTCCTTGGGTTCTGACAATAGAATGAGCCAGAGAACCCGTACAACTAAATAAACTGAGAGTTTTAAAATCTATCTGATTAGAATATTTGAACACAATATGCAGAATTAAAGAAGTACTGTATCTGCATTTACAAATTCTTTATCTTTTCCAAAGGAAAAGTAAGACACTTCTTTTGTCAAAACTCACACGCTGAATTTCAGGAATGTGAGTACTATTTTCATTTATGACCTTTGTAATTTCTGTGGTTCTTGAAGAATCCAAGTCTGTAGTCAGATTCTCAAGCATATTAAGCATATGAAAGGAGTAACAGCACTGACCCCACTATATTTATGTCAGAAATGTACTCTGATGTCCTAGACATTTAAATAAATATAGTCCGTACAGGAAGTTCTTACTATTCTCCAAACAATCAAGCAGTTTCCTGGAGGGAACAACACTGTGACCTCTGTGAGATTGATATTAAGGAGCAAGACATAATTTTGTCAGCGTCCAGATAAAAGCAGATTATGGGCTGAGAGTGGCTTCAGCACTTTTTCATCCAAGACTGCAAACTCCCCCGAAGAGATAGAATAAAAGGAATTAAATGGCATAAAACAAATTATTTAGGTGCTGTTATATTTCACTGTGCTAAAGTAAAACAGAAGCTCTGAAATGTTCTCTGGGATTGCATCTTTCCAGCTCTTCCCCACTCAGGAGTTTGGATATTAACTTTGGAAACTCTCAACTACTGTTGAGATAGGAAGTTAAATGCTGATAAAATAGGAGCATGATGAAAACCTATATTTAGAAATCCTGGTGATAATTAATTAGCAGCTCTAATTAATGATTCCTTCATTTAGAGCAGTGAGTTATATGATCCCAACCTCACCTTAACCTTAGTAAGTGAAAACCTATTTTGGTGGACTTTGGCTACCTTTGTTCTTCGATTAGATTGTTTTTGTTCTTGAAAGTAGCTCTTATATGTTCACATTTGTGGAACATGTCTCACCTGACACCAAGATTGGGAACTGCCTTTGTGATTCAAAATACAAAATAATAATAAAAAAAAATTATCTATTTATCAACAAATCTCTATTGACAGAGAAATAGAGGCCCTAATCCCCTTCAACCTGACTCAGTTCCTTGACTGTCATTCCTGAGACCAAATAGAAAAGTTTGTTTTCTTGCCATCTCTATTAAATGGTTTAATGAATTTAGACGATGTACACGCATTGTTGTCAACCTCATTTCACAAGATTTTTTAGAGCTTGCAGAAATGTACTCCTGGGACAGTGTACTACTCACAACTGGTGTTTCCCACTAGTGATCAGTTTACCACACAATGGAGGAATTTATTTTGAGGCTCTGAGACTCACAGAGTTCAACTTCTTCAGCAGAGCAGATGGCTTGATTGATTACAGCCTTCAGGAGAAGGCTGAATGCCTTTGATTTTTCTTGCCCATCAGATAACTGTTTCTGTGTGCTGTCATATGCAGAGCATACACATCCAGAGATACTAGGCTCCTGGTGCCAGGACAACCAGAATTTATTGCAAGTGTGCATGCAGTAGGTCAGTAGGTTCTTCACGTACCTGCAGATGTGGAGCAAAGATGAACGTAAAATACTGCATCTGGAAGGGAACATTGAAGGTCGGGGACTGACTCACTTGGGAAGTTGTGGGTCTGAATCTGAAACACAGTGTTCAGTTTGGAGTCTGCAATACCACAGAGATTATACACAAGTGAGAGTCCACAAAGTATACAAAAGGGGTTAAAACATTGGCATGAAAGCTGAGGACACCCAGGGACCTCAGCCAGCAATGCCCAAGACTGGTAACTGTGTGCAACTGCACAGCACACACTAACAGGACTTTCTGCCTGACTCTGGGCCAGATATTACCTCCACTGGGAAGTGCAGACATTGAACAAAATGCCTGTGGAGGAGTGACCTAGAGAGGGAGATAACCTGGTCCCACCGGTTCTTAAATAGATCCCTGTATACAGAGCCACCAAGTTTTGGTCTTTGCTCTGCCTCACTCATTGAGCACCTCTGCTGTACAATTTATAGTACTCATTTG
Source organism: Meleagris gallopavo (assembly GCF_905368555.1). Taxonomy (NCBI): domain Eukaryota; kingdom Metazoa; phylum Chordata; class Aves; order Galliformes; family Phasianidae; genus Meleagris; species Meleagris gallopavo. The sequence goes on along the minus strand of NC_139435.1, from coordinate 13,540,555 downwards.
TAATTTCATCCTCCCAAAGGAACTGAAAGCAGCCTGGGTGTAAAAATGTTCTCATTTGAGACTGAAGCACAAGCTTGGGCTCTAGCATCGCGTTCTGTAATTGGCCCAAAAAATATAATTTCTTTACTCTTCTATATAAGAAAGGCGTGTTCAACCAGCAGCCCATTGGCTGGAGACCCAGCTCAGCTGGTGCTGCAAGTGCCCTCCGCCTGCACCATCATGATGGTGGCTCTGCCCCATCAAGTGGCCTTGTCCAGCCCCAGGTGCACATCCGTTGCTCACCATAACCACACATCAGTGTGTGATCAACACTGGCTAGGCTGAAACTGGGACATGGGAAGCAAGCTGTGTAGTCCCAACTCAAGTTATGGCAAATAAGTTTATGGATTTTGATACATTGCCTAAACAAAATCCCATGAATAGCAGAAAATGTGCAGCCTTGCTTTCCAATTTGATAAGGGAATTTATAAATGGGTTTCAAGATTTCAAAGCGTCGCCATTTTTTTGTATATTTGCAACTCCATTTTCAATCAACATAAATATATTACCGCCAAATTTCAAAGGGTATATACTGACTTGCAGTCAGATATGTAACTCAAAGAAAAATCTAATCGTGTCTTTTTACCAGACTTTTATCAGACCTCTCTTACCAGAGTAAAATATCCCTCACTTCACAATCATGCCTTATCTATGTCATGACTTTTCATAGAACCATTGAATAATAGAATGGCTCAGGTTTGAAAGGACGTCATGGTCACAGGCAGGGTTACCAGCTGCTAGATCAAGTACTAGATCAGAATTCTCAGGGCCCCATCCAACCTGGCCTTTAACACATCTAGGGATGGTGCATCCACAGCTTCTTTGGGAAATGTGCCAGGACCTCACCACTCTGTCAGTAAAAAAATTCTCCCTGGCATCTAATCTAAATCTCCCTTGTGTTAGTTTAAAATCATTCCCCCTAGTCCGATCACTATCTACCCATGTACCCATCTACCCAAAGTTTATTTCCCTCATGTTTATAAACTCCATTTAAATACTGGAAGGCTGCAATGAGATCTCTACAGAGTCATCTTTTTTGCAGGCTGATGGAGCCCTTTCCTTCAGCCTGTCTTTGTAGGAGACATGCTCATCTCATGGATCACCTTCATGGCCCTCCTCTGGACCCTCTCCAAAAGCTCCATGTCATGCCTGTTTTGGAGGGCCCAGACCTGGATGCAGTACTTTTGGCAGTATGTAGATCAGTGAAAACTATTTTCAAGGATGAAGTACAGAAAGAAGAAAAGATCATCAGAAATCCCTGATGTACACTTCAAGAGCTCACTAAGAATGGCAACCACTGTCATTGAATCAGACTGATGCATTTGTTGCACAAAAACAAAGTGAAATATCCCACTAGTTTTGTGTTGTTGTTTCTCTCTCCTTTTTTATGTTTTAATAAAAATAAAAGAAGCTTTCTTGCTTACATACACTAACCATATTGTACATTTTATATGTTGCCTAAGACAATATCTCCTCATTCAGTATAGGCCAGGCAAGCCAGTAGGTTGGAAACCCTCTGACATAAGGAGATTATCTTATCAAGAACCACTCACAATAAAATGTCACAAAACAAAAATTAAATCACGTACTAAATTTTCAACCATCTTGCAATAGTCCAACTATTATTTCCATACATTCTGCTGACAGTGACTCCAGATACTCTTTTTAGTGGTAACACTTCCATAAAAATTGATATTAATATTCACTAGATTTTCAGTACCCATTGCTCCACGTCCAGGTGGGGGCTGGTGAGGAGTACCAGTACCAGCTAGTGAGGGGGACCAGTGCTCTTCAACGTATTTATCAGTGACATAGTGGGACTGAGTGTATCCTCACCAATTTTGCTGATACACCAAGCTGAGCAGTGCAGTTGATACAACAGAAGGAAGGTATGCGATCCAAAGGGATCTGGACAAGCTTAAAAAATGGGACCATGAGAACCTAATGAGGTTCAGCAAGGCCAAGTGCAAGGTGCTGCACTTAGGTCAGGAAAATCCCAGATACGTGTACTGGGAGAAGAACCTACAGAGAGCAGCCCTGTGTAGATGGACTTGGGGATACTGTTGGCCAAAATGCTCAGCATGGTCTGGCACTGTGTACTTGCAGACTGGTAGGCCAACAGAACCTGGGCTGCACCAAAAGAGGTGTGGCCATCAGGGAGATGAAGATGATTTTTCCCATCTGTTCTCCCCTTGTGAGGCGCCACTTGCAGTACTGCACCCAGGCCTGGGGGCCCCAGCAGAAGAAAGATGTGGAACTGTTGGACCAGATCCACAGGAGAGCTGGAGCACCTCTCCTGTGAAAAAAGGCTGAGGGAGCTGGGCTTGTTCAGCCTGAAGAGCAGAAGGCTCTGGGGAGACCTTATTGTGGCATTTCAGTACTCAAAGGGAGTTTACAACAAGAGAGAGACAAACTTTTCAAGTTGTTTGACAGTTATAGGACAAGAAGGAGTTGTTTTAATCTGAAGGAGAGGAGGTTTCAATTATTTGTTTTGAGGAAATTCTTTAGAGGGTGATGAGGCACAGGCACAGGTTGCCCGGAAGCGTTCAAGGCCAGTTAGATGAGGCTCTGTGCAACCTGAACTGATGGGTGGTAACACAGCCCATGGCAGGGGATTGCGGTTGGGTAGTCCTTGAAGTCCCTTCCAACACGAGCCATTCTGTGATTTTATGATTAGTATGGACGAAAAAAAGAAGAGTGACATCATATGCTCTCTCTATAATCTTTTGGAAAACTTTGGGTGTTTTTTGTTTTTGTTTTTGTGATTTTTTTGGGAGTTGTTTTTCTCGTATGCTTTTCTATAACCGCCTGCTTCTGTGTGAGAAAAGCAAAACCCGTGACTTGAAACTGCTTTGTCAGTTGCGCCTGGAGCTCGCCAGTAGCTGCTGTACATCAGTAATGCCATCTACAGGGATGCGACGAGGTTGCAGGGAGCTTAAGGGTCCGCGCTTGCCCGCTCTGCGACCGCAAAGGGCCACTCCAGCAGGAGCCGCAGACACTAGCCGCTTACTGACAGCGTCCTCGGTGTCCCACCTCCTTTGTCCTGTGGCTGTGCCAACTTTCTTCACCAGCTACTTTGGAGTGCGCAGCAGGCATTCTTCTTACTCTAAGTTTCAAAGACTAGGAAAATTAGCATCCCCATAGCCACTTATTTTTTGGTGTGGAAGATGTGCAGGAACTGAGCTCTATTATAGCTATGTTTTCATTTTATACTTTTGTTTTTATTTTGTGAACTTTTTCTAAACAAACAGTGAGTAGGAAAATGAGCTTCTAACATTGTTAGAATCCTTCTAAAAGATAGCAAGATTTCTAGGGAAAAAAAGGTTCACAAATCCATCACTGTCATTCATCAATAAAAACGTAAACAACATAATATTATTTATAAATAATATATAATGTATTACAAATAAATATAAAACATATTTTTGAGACATGCCAGTATTCAAATTGTAACTACTTTTGAAATTTAAGTCCTAAACTTCAGCACAGCCTTTGGCACTGTCTTCCATAGTATTCTCCTGGAGAAGCTGGCAGCCTGTGGCTTGGACAGATGCACTCTTCGCCGGGTAAAGAAATGGCTGCGTGACCAGGTCCAGAGAGTGGTGGTGAATGGAGTTAAATCCAGCCAGTGAACAGTCACAAGTGGTGCTCCCCAGGGGTCAGAACTGGGGCCTGTCCTGTTTAACGTCTTCATTGGTGACCTGGATGAGGGGATTGAATTCACTCTCAGTAAGTTTGCAGATGACACCAAGATGGGAGGAAGCGTCGATCTACCTGGGGTAGGAAGGGCCCACAGAGAGATCTGGACAGGCTGGATAGCTGGGCTGAGGCCAATGGGATCAAGTTCAACAAGAATGAGTGCCGGGTTCTGCGCTCTGGCCACAACAACCCCAGGCAACGCTGCAGGCTTGGGGCAGAATGGCTGTGTGGAGAAAAAGGAGCTGGGGTGCTGGTCAGCGCTCAGCAATATTCCCAGGTGGCCAAGAAGGCCAATGGCATCCTGACTTGTATCAGAAACTGTGTTGCCAGCAGGAGTAGGGAAGTGATCATCCCCCTGTACTGAGCTCTGGTGAGGTAGCACCTCGGGTTCTGTGTGCAGTTTTGGGCCCCTCGCCACAAGAAAGACATGGAGGCCCTGGAACGGGTTCAGAGAAGGGCAACATAGCTGATGAAGGGTCTGGAGCATAAGTCTTATGAAAGGCATCTGATGGAGCTGGAATTATTTATTCTGGAGAAGAGGAGGCTTACAGGTGACCTTATCACTCTTCACAACCTGAAGAGAGGTTGTGCTGAGGTGGCAGGCAGTCTCTTCTCCCATATATCTAGCTATGAGAGATTACTCCTTTTGCACCTTTGTCTCAAAGCTTGCTGAGGAACACAAGTGGACAAGTCCAGGAAAGTTCTGGTCAAAATTGGAGAAATCTTTTTTCTGAAGATTTGGAGGCCAGAGGCAAGGAGAGAGAGATAGGTAGCAGCTTACGGGCTGGAAACCAGTCTTTTGTGTGGGCTCATCTTGAGGGATATGGTCATCTCAGAGGTGCTGCGTGTAACTCTTACCAAAGTGCGCAGGAATGCCATGTTGGCAGAAGAAGGAAGATAGAAAAGGGACCTACAACCAAGAGGTTTTGTGTCTGACATCAGATGCCTCACAACATGACACCTCCCTGCTGACAACTCTCCTGTTCTGTCTGTACCTGCTTCCTTCCTAAGGCCGGCCACTCTGTTTGGCTCTCCCCTGCACTTCTGCTCCTGTGTCGGCCTTGGACCATCAGAACAGCATGTAAAGCTGCTGGATCTTGGTGGTGACTATCCCTGCTTTATGTAATTCTTGCTTCTTTCCTCTTTCCTATCTCCCAATTTCCCTTCCCCATCACCCTAATTCATAGTAGACACCGCCTATAATTCCTCTTAGTGACCAGTGACCAGTGTAATAAACTGGTTGGACCAACGTTTCAACCGTTGTTGCTTAATCTCAGATTGGGTATACATAATATCAAAGAATCTCCTCTTGCTTTGATAATCTGAGCGAGATGCTAGCAATAGGACTAGAGGGAACGGCCTGAAGTTGTACCGGATGAGATTCAGGTTGGATGTTAGGAAAAAATTCTTCTTTGAGGGACACTGGAATGGGCTGACCAGGGAAATGGTGGAATCACCAGCCCTTGCGGTGCTCAAGAAACATTTAAATGTTGTACTGAGGAACATGAGGTAGTGGGAAATATTGATGGTAGGTGGATAGTTGAACTGGGTGATCTCAGAGGTCTTTTCCAACCTTGGTGGTTATATGATTCTATGAAACTTATGTGCATTATTACACTTCTAAGCTCACCAAAGTCCAGAGTTTACATAGTAATTGTTCTGTGTGAAATCTTAAAAAACTAGATCTAAACAAAATCTACAGCTCTTCTGTGCAATAATCATTTGCCATGTGGCTTCTTAACTCATTCCATGGTTTTTATCTCTCTGCATCTGAGCTGTTCATATGCAAAGCGCACACTCTTATCCACATTTTCCACAGCTGTATCATAGAATGATAGAGTTGGAAGGGACTCACAAGGATCACTAAGTTCAACTCCTGACTCCACAGATGTCCACTCAAAATTCAAACCCTATTTCTGAGAGCGTTACCTAAATGCCCCATGAACTGCAGCAGCTCAAGGCCATGCCCATTGCTCCAGGCAGGCTGTTCCATGCCCACCACCCTGTGGTGCAGAGCCTTTCCCTAACCCCAGCACTCCCCTAGCACAACTCCATGCATTCCCTCGGGCCCTGCCGCTGTCACACAGAGCAGAGCTCAGCGCTGCCCTCCGCTCCCTGTGAGGAGCTGCAGCTGCCATCAGGCCTCCCCTTGGCTCCTCTGCTCTGGACCCAGCACACACAGGGCCCTCAGCCACTCCACATGCACCTTGCCTCCCAGACCCTCCCCCATCTTTGTAGCCCTTCTTTGGACACACACTAAGATTTTTGTGTCCTTTCTGTACTTTGGGACCCAAACCCACACCCGTTGCTGGAGGATAGGCCTCACAGTGTAGAGCAGAGCAGGACACCGCCCTCCCTGGCATGGTCGCAGTGCTGGGCCTGCAGCACCCCAGGGTACAGTCCTGTTCCACTACAGCCATACAGGCTGTCCCACCAGCTCTGAAATTCCACTGATGCAGCTCCACAGACTTCCAATTTCCACTGTCTATCTTTGAGGCAGCACCTTTAAAAACGCTTAATTAAGTTACTCTAAATTAATTTAACCCAAGTCCTTTAGGTTAAGGAGAATTTTGTTTTCACATTATCTTGACCTTTTAAAACGATAATGAATAAGTACCTGTTAATTAAATAATATTGTTCAATAATATTGTTTTCATTAATGGTTAACTTTACAATGACAGCTTCTTACCTGTTACAGCAGCATGGCTGTAAACATTTGTGCATGTGCAGGTATGGGGAGGAGCGTAATATAAAAGGAAAGAAGAATAGAAATGCCATTTATAAAAAAATAATTTATTCTTTAGAAAGTAGAAGGAAGATCAGACAGAAACAAATATTTGTAGTATCTAACACAGAATCAGGATGCTGCATTCAAGTAGACAGATCACTACAGAATTATTGTGACTAGCAGGAAGTTCACATGCACCCAATGTGTGGAAATTTTTCTCCAGTTATCCATGTTTTGCATCCTACTTCAGAGGACAAAGTACACATACTCTATCAAAGCAGAGTTAGTTGCAGAATTAGCATAGTATGGCTTCCCATAGATTTTCATTCCAAACATGCCCTGATACGAAGTCAGGGAAAAAGTCCAGAAAACTGAGTTAATACAGGATAAGTATGCGAAAAAATAAGACAACACTTCCCATCTCTATACTACTTCATTAAGAGAGAGAGAGAGAGAAAGAGAATTCCTAAATGGAATGTTCCTGAAATAGCTGTGTTTAGCACAAACACATACCAGAGAAAGGTAGTTATAGCTGTACTTGCACCATGTAGCCATTTATTTATCTAGGCACTAAGAAAAAGTTTTTCAAGACGACTGCATTTCTATGGAGAAAGGTAAGGAAAATAAACTACAAACAAAACAGAACAAATACATTCATATGCAAAAAAAAGCTAAGGGAAGTCTCTAAACATTCATTCAACAATTAAAAATTGTTTAAAAGGTGGAAGACCAGGAGCAGAACTATCTCAAAAGACAACAATACAAAAAAACACCATTCCAGATCTGAAGTGCTGTTTCCCTTTTTACAAAAATATTTGCAACTGTGTTGAAAATTTCAAGTCAGATATTTCACATTTGCAAATGGCAGCAATTATTTGAGTAACTGACAGGTCCTTAAGCACTGAAAGATTAATCATTCCATTTAATATTCATTCATGGCAACATGTATGTCAGTTTAAACTAATCTATCTGCAGCAGAAAGTTGAAGATGCTTACGTGTTTTGTGGTGGACTGGCAAATAAGATGACAAACAAGAAACACGTGATTGACACAAGGGATTTTGCCTGTCCGTTTCCACAAATTCTTGTAATTCTCCCCCAAGCACTACTTCTTATCCCAGAGTTGCTTCAGGGGAAGGAAAAAAAAAGGGGAGAAATATATTATTCTGAAAAATATACTATTTATCTGTTAACCTACAAAAGATGAGCCAAGAGCAATATACAGTGTAGTGTATTTTCTTTGGTCAGACAACTGTCACTGCTGAGCTCTCTCTGAATTTGTATTAACTAAATAAAATCACTAAATGTATGATGTGTGCAATGTGACTACACTGATAAATTAACCTGGTGTTTGGTATATTTACAGAAAAGATTAGATTATCAGATATTCTTAGGAAACATTGCAGTCTGAAGGCCCCAGATTTAAAGAAGAAACTAACACAAAGCAAGCAAGCAAACAAACAAATAAAAAACACAAAAAAAACACCCAGATACCTTTATGAAGTAAATTCTTCATCAGCTGCAGGAACCCAAGAAACCTTACTTGTCCTTCTAATTAACAATGTTAATTATTTATGTGCACTGAAATATATGCTAGATTTTCTTTTAAACCTCCTTTTTGATATTTCTGAGTCAAGATGAGATTCCCGTTTCATGTGAATTCTAAAACACAGAAATCTTTATACAGTAAAACAAAATAAATTCAACTATTGTGCATTTTTACAGTCCGCTTCCTCCAAGAGCCACTCAATTCCACTTAGCAATCCACTTAAAGTTGCGGCTACAGTGTCCTGCACCTGTAAAAATAATAATATTTTAAAAATCTTACATATTACAGTTAACAGGCAATGTAATTATATTTTAGCTGCACTCCATGTTTATCTTTAGTCAGAAATCTATCAAATTTACATTTTTACACTCACTTCCAGACCCCTTAGAACAATTTTCCTGAAAGCAAGGTGCAAAATGAAAATGTTATTTACGGAATTAATTATGAGATTCATTAGAAAAGCCCTGCATTCTTGATATTCTGGTGAATTTAATTTCAATTACTTCAATTGCTACTTGAGAACATTTTTTTTACTTTGGAGATGAGAAGCTACTGAAAAATTCCGCTGAAAAAATGCCAACACCTTTACAATTCGAGACATATTATTTCTTTTCAGATTTTGTAATGTATTATAAAGTGCCTATTACAAATGTTACACTGAAAAGAAAAAGCTTCTAAAGATTTTTCTTAAAGAAAGCAAAGGAAATAAATAGGGATTTCTTTTCCTGATTCTTTGGCTACACAACATTATCAAAAACAAGTTACACGTAACTGAGCCATAATGATAAATACTGCACTTGGCAAGCATGAAAGAATGGGTCTAGCACTTCAGGTAAAAAAAAAAAAAAAAAGTAAATTGATTGGTCAAGAACTCAAGGTTCAACAGAAGGACCAGTTCTGTTCAACATTTTTATCAGTGATTTAGATGCAAAAGTGAAATGCATTCTCAGTAAGTTTGCTGTAATACCAGGAGGTGCTTTGACCCTCTGGAGGCCTTGGAAAGAGATACAGATACCTTGAACCTCCAGACAATAATCAACAGTGTGAAGTTCAACAAAAGAAATGCAGGGAACTGCTCTTGGGAGAGAGCAATGCCAGACATAGGCACACATGGGAGTGGCTGGAAAGCGGGTCAGCAGGAAAGGATCTGGGTGTGCTGGTGACAGCAGATCGGCATGAGCCAGCAGAGTGCCTAGACAGCCAAATGGGCAAATCACACTGCTGTGGACACTGAACAGCATTGCCAGCCAGAAGTGATTCTCCTGCTTCAGTGTTGGTGTGGCCTCACCTTGAATATTGTGTGCAGTTGAAATCCACAATAAAGGAAGGATATTAAGGTACTTCATTATGACAGGGCTGGAAGGTATGTCCTGTGAGAAATTGCTGAAGACACCTGGGTTGACCAGACTGGAGAAGAGGAGGCCAAGAGGTGACCTCATTGTAGTCTGTAACTTCAGAGGAGGGGAAGTGGAGAGGGAAGTGCTGGACTCTGCTTCTGGGATGATAGGCTGGAAAGGGCACAGATCTGTGCCAGATGAGGTTGACTGGGCATTAGGAAATGTTTATTCACCATGAGGATGCACTGGAACAGGGCTCTGGGATGGGTGCCCGATGCCCTGTGCCTGTCAGTGTTTAAGAGGCATTTGGATAATGCCCTCACTAATATATTTTAACTTTTGGTTAGCCCTGAAGAGATAAGACAGTTGGACTAGATGGTTTCTAAAGACTAAACTGACCGACCAAACTAGACTAAACTATTACATTCTCTCAATACATCATGCCAAACAAGTGATAATTAAGAGTCTCATGAAAAAAGTCAGAAAAATCCACCTTACAGTTAAGGCTTTGGATTGTGATTCAGGAAATTTAAATTTAAATTAACTGAATCTTCCTTAATTCCTTCAAGACTAGCACTTCACACTTCTTTCCCTTTTGGGTCCATCTGAAGTTTCTTGTGTGGACACCTGGCCAAACCATCTTTATGGTCAGCTTGGCTAATGTTTATCTTACAGGACCAGATACACTAAATTCTTCATTTAGATGGAGTGCTAATATATTATTGTTGAAAGCTGTACACTTTCTTATATAGGTACAGTTCAGGAACTATAATAATCTTACATTACATTTAAGCCATCTAGAAACAGAGGATAAAGATTTAAAAGCAAGTACCATCCAGGGTCGAGGTAGCAGATTTAGTTGCAGCTGATGTGCCATATAAACACAAGGAATCCTTTCCACACCAAAATGAGAGACACAAGACAGAACTAGCAGAGGTCTGTTAGGAGGCCCAAGGGCTGGATCAATCATAGCCAAAATATGAGCCAGTTCCTCGTCACGATCATGCTCTAGGAAACAATTTTTAATAAATACATGAGTATTAAATACACGTAAACCTCAAGGAGAACATTCATACATATTAATTTTCAATTGTTTTTAATTTTATTTATATATTTTTTCAAGTATGTAAAATATAATTTCCATATATATAAAATATAATTTTCAAATATATATTAATTTTCAGATATATGACGTCTCAGAGTTGAGGAAACAGGACTGGAAGAAAGACAAATTATCTAGTTCTGCTACTCTCAAGGCTAGATCATGTCTTTATATCATACTTAACTGTTATTTAAAGAGCTCTATAAATTACACATACAGCTTAATCAAGTCCTTAATATCACAGTGTTTTCCAGATACTCCGCAGAGTCCAAGACTACAACAAGCAACTGAGAAATACTGACACACTATACAGTCTGCAGCCTCAGTATACCTCTTATTTCCTGAATTAACCCTTTTTATCTATTTAAAACTGATGTACATAAACACATGATACTTGTTTGGACTCTTCTTAATATATGACTGTCCTGATCTGGGTTAATTGCATCTTACACTGCAGTTTTTCTGCAGGCTCTGTTTCCAGGCTGTTCCACCACTACTATAATTCCAGGTTTTCTTCCTTCCTAACCCCCAAGGTTTTTTTTCTCTTTAGTTTATATGTGTGTATGTATATGTATGTGTGTATATATATAATGTGTGTATATATATATATAAATTTAGTAAATTCAAATCATTTACTAGATCTAGCCTAAATAGCAGCCTTACCAGTGTTAATCATAACCAAATCCAGGGGACATAACCCCTCACAGGAAAATAATGTAAAGTATTTAGGATAGGTAAGACCTGAAGAAACAGCACTAAAGAAGTGAAGCAGTCCGAACACGGATTTTCATGTATTTCATTCTTTTCACAAATCTTTACGACATTCCAACTATCCATAAATTCCATTCACAAAATATGAATTAAAAAAGGAGAGAAATTCCTTACTTTTATGAGCTTCTGCATTAGCAACATAAATGAATCCATCAACTACTTCGCACACCTTTTTAACTTCAGCTATTACATTGTACTGCACAGCTTGCTGATTTCCTACAATGCTGTTCTCTAGGTAGAACATCTTATTCACAACAGCAGCTTGCTCTTCTCTCGCTCTCTTTCTTTCCACACTGCAAGATATTAAAATATTTCATAGTCAGATTAATTAAGTAGAGAATGCAAAAACAAAATCTAGGCAGCATAGTAAAGTGGAAGGAAAGTATTCTAAGCCACCAAAAATTTTCATTCCCTACCCATTTTTTCTACTGTTTGTTTATAGATGATAAGCAATTTGAGAGATACATATGGAAATATACCTGAAAACACAAACTAGTATATGTTTATTGTCTTTTAAGGTATCAAGAGGGACAGGAGGACCTGTTATGCCTAACAAATATGCATGATAAATATATAAAATTAGGAAAATAAAGTTTATTTCTTCCATATGAAAATTTAGCAGTTGAAGAAGGGAAGAGAAGGAGTGAAGATATGTATTGAAGTTTCAGTTTATAAGGAGTCACATTAAAAAACAAAACAAACAAGAGAAGTATGAAATAACTGAGAAATTGTGCTTTTTTTCTGGAGAAATAGTCTAACCTGGTGGTTGAGTACAATGTCACAATGTTGAATTTTTGATTATTATTCATCTGAAAACTGACTCCTGATCCAATTCCTACAGGAAAAAAAAAAGAGCATAAAAAATTACAAACACTTTGTCATTTAATACAATCAAGTTCCAGGTTGAAAAATCCAGTGGTGCAGTAAAATGGATACATACAAACATGCTGCTGCTAGGGGTAGTGTATACATTATTTCCTGATGAAATTTTACACCTGCTCTAAATTGGCCACACAGACAGTTAATTTAACTAAAATAAGCAGCATTAGAAGAAAACAAGAAGGTATTTCCATACATTTAACATTTAGTGTAGAACCTAGAAAGCTAAGAGAGGAGTTAAACTTGTCTGTCACCCTAAACTAGCACAGAAAAGTTTCTGGACTATTTACAACAAATTGAATTGAAAAGGAGAGAAAAAAGATAACTAGGAAGTTCTATTTTCACACTTCTCACAGTGATAATATAATAATTCCAACTATGCTGTGTTTAAATAAAGGAAATAAAGTTTTTGTGAGATCTGGACGTAAGTGAAATTACAGATGTTAAAAACAAAGTTTTTAAACTTTGACAAAATTCCTTTTCATGGTCCTACAACTCTGAAATTTACTCTGTTTGACACTGGATGACTGAATCAGATACACAATCAGTCTTGAATTCCCGCATAAAAAACACAAATGCAATTTTTTAACCACATAACTGCAAACAAGATCTAAAGGAAAATTTCTATTACCACAGCAATTCTGACATGGAATTTAGGATCAAAATAAAAAAATAACAAAATCTTGATACCTTTGATTTTTTTTTTTAAATTAAATCATTAAATTCACTGCAGCAACAGAACATTATTCCAATGTCTATTTATCCTTTTGAATAAATACATGCAGAGAGGTTTTTTTTTTTTTTTTTTTTTTACCAGTTTGCTTTTCATTCTCAAGGAGAGCATTAAAAAAATCTTTTTCCATTTCTCCCCTAGTGCTTTTTGTTATATCTGTTCATAAAATTAAAATTAATACAAACAATAACCATCATTATCATTACCATGAATTCGTCTTTGAGGTAAGCCAGCCACTAGCAGGATTTCTGGGCATGTCATCATCTTTCGTACTAAAGAGTCATCCAGCTCTTCCAAACCGGGTCCAAACATAGCAAAGCGAGGTTCTGACTGCGTGACCAGTGATTGCAAAAAGGAAGTGACAGCACCATACCGAGGGCGGCTTGATTTCAAACTTCTTCTGGTCTGGGGACAGCTTTTTTTATATCTGTGTTAAAATAGATGCAACTAGAAATTAAACACAAAATACAAAAGTGGCATTAACCAATAAACATTTATTTAGGTCCCACGCTTCTCATGCTTTGTTACTGCTATAACTCAAGCAAGGGGTGAAAATGCACTACTGAAAGTTCCAAACTGATGATTTCAGACATCACCATAAAAAAGGTAAAAGCATCAGTTCATCCAAATTCCAAACACCGACTTTTCAAACCTTTAATATAAATCTTATTATTAAAAAAAAAGTAAAATTAGAAACTCCAACACTGCACTGTTAGGATAAGAGGTTGCATGGGGGTCTGCATGGGCAGCCTAATCTAGTGGGTGGCAACACTGCCCACTGTTGGAGGTTGAAGCTAGATTGTTTTAAAGGTTCTTTACCCAACCCATTCTGTGACACAATGGCAACCAGACAGATGGTTTCAAATATATGATGTTCTTAAGTAGTCAGACCTAAGAATATTTAAATCCTATGTTTGAAATCAGAAATATGTTTTACTTCACATTCAGAATACCTCTTTCCCAGCTGAAAAGTGAGGATGTAGGGCAAAAAGACTGTAGAGTCTTAGTGCACTTCTTCATGAACCGAGTTTCATGAAATCATCTTGGGAAAATGTAACTACAAATGAAAAACTTTTACTACAAAGTAACGAAGGGCACTGAAGTTTAAAAAACCACAACTGAATAATCAGCTGTCACGGAGTTTTTGTTCAGTTATCCAAACACACTATAGAGGTTTCTGTGATTTTAAACTACACTACTTCTAATCACAGACTTTATCTTCTAGCCAGTAATCAACAGAACTAAAACAGTACTACTTGTTATTCCATTCACTCTCAATATTTACTTTTTTTTTTTTTTCCTCCTAAGTCTTGAAAATAAAATATAAAAAGCATAAGAATCTAGAATGGCTTGAATTAGAAGAGACCTAAAGGACCAACCAGTTCTAACCCTGCCACCATAGGAAGGATCATCATCCATTAGATCAAGTTGCTCAGAGCCCCACCTAATCCTGCCTTGAACACCTCCAGGGATGGGACATCCGCAGCTTCTCTGTTCAACCCATGCCTCACCACCCTCTAGTGTAATCCTCCCCTCTTGTAAGCTCTCTTCAAGTACTGCCACAATAAGGTCTCCCCAGAGCCTTCTCCTCTTCAGGCTGAACAAGCCCAGCTCCCTCAGCCTTTTTTCACAGGAGAGGTGCTCCAGCTCTCCTGTCATCTTCCCAGCTCTCCTGTGGATCTCACCCAACAGTTCCACATCTTTCTTCTGCTGGGTGCAGTAATGCAAGTGGGGTCTTACAAGGGGAGAACAGAGGGGGACAATCATCTCCCTCTTCCTTCTGACCACACCTCTTCTGTTGCAGCGCAGGATTCTGTTGGCCTACTGGGCCACAAGTGCACAGTGCTGCCTCGTGTTCAGCTTTCCATCCACCAGAACCCAAAGACCTTGTCCACAAGAGTGCTCTCAATGAGTTCCATTTCCAGCTTGTGGAGAGACATATATCTGGGACTGCCCTAACCAAAACGCAGTACTACACGCTTGACCTCGTTGAACCTCATTAGGTTCTCATGGTCGCACTTTTCAAGCTTGTTCAGGTCCCTTTGGATAGCATCCCTCCCTTTCGACTGTATCAACTGCACTGCTCAGCTTGGTGTCATCATCAAACTTGCTGAGAGTACACTCAGTCCCACTGTCTGTGTCACTGATAAAGATGTTGAACAGCACTGGTCCCAAAACGGACTCATGGGGGGCAGCACTTGTGACCAGCCTTTATAGTCATGACCACAACATGCTGGCTGTGACCTTCCAAACAATTATCCACAGAATAGTCCAATCTCTGGCTTAGAGAGATCCATTCTCTCTAATTCAGAGATAAGGAATAATCATTCATTTTGCTGTATTTGAAATACTTTTTAGTACTTTTATTAAAACAAGAAATTAATTTTCATTGTACTTAACATTTTCATCAACATCACCAGGATTTGCAGCTTCTCCTGTTTTCCTGTGGCATAGTTGGTACAGTTTACAAAATGCTCTGCTTTCTCAAAGCATCTTACATTCATGCTGAATTCCAAACTGACCAAACTGTCATACAACCGGAAATCAGATTTCCAAAACAGGCAATGGGTTTAAGAACCATCAACATTTATTCAGCATCATCGTACCACACAATCTTTCTATCGTAAATATAAAACCTGTCTGTGGGCTACCGTGCAGGGCTTGTAAATTGTATCAGAGAACAGAGAAATACTTACGCTGCCATATAATCATATAGGGCTTCATCGTTGACTTGTGAAAAGGCTTTATTAAAAATTTCTGCGTCTGGGAGAGATTTCCAATCAACAGATGTCCAAATCGGGAGATCCCGCAGGAGAAAATTCCTCCACAGCAGGGGGTCCTGCACAGCCACCCTCCAGTAACAACTCGTGCACCCCAAGCGGCACAGGTCTTGGGGCGAGAGGAAGGACATGATGTACAGCTGCACGTCGATCTGCAAACAATCACAGCAGGGGGTTAGCGCTCCGGGAGCCCGACAAACCGAGAGGCGCAGAGGGAGAGTAGGATACGGGTGGCGCGCATCACGGTGCGTTATCCCTGCTGCCCGATGCGGAAGGCCTAGGAACCGCGGAGTCCCTCCCTTGCTGCAGCGGGGAATTTGGGTTATTCACTGCATACCGCGCCCTTACGCGGTCCCGCGCAGTGCCGGAGAAGAAGGAGGGTCTCGCTCACCGGCAGCGCCTGCAGGGCGCTCACTTCCTCCGCCGCTTCCTCGGTGCCGACTGCTGAGCCCAGCTCGGCGGCCGCCGCGCCCCGCTCCCGGCTGCCCCACGCCCAGCGCTCCCGCAGCTCGCGCAGGCGGCCGCGCACCGCCGCCTCCAGCCCGCCGCGCCCCGCCGCGCCGCCAGCCGCCATACCGCCGCGCTCCGCTGCCAGCCGCTCCGCGGCCGAAGGCGGCGCCCGGCCCGGCCCGGCCCGCCCGGGGCACGGAGGAGGACACGCCGCCGCGGCCAGCGTGGAGTTTGCGCCGTCAGCAGCGCCCGTGTGGAACGTCACCCGCGATTCGATGGAGCTCTTGAATGGCCACGCGTTCCAGAAGCACTACCGCACAGCACTTTGGACCGCCGTTCCGCGCGTTCTTTGAACTCATGCTTTAATGCAACTGAGCATACATTGTGTACGAGCAGGCAGGCTCGAGGCACAGCAGGTCTCAGCCTAGTGCAGACAGTCATCCTATAAGTTCTCATCACACAGTGAGCAGCTTCCGAGAGCAATAGCAAAAAATCTAGCTGTGGGTTTTCCTGAGGTAACATAGCATCTGGTTTGCACTTGTTGTGTTCCATCCTTGGTCTTTTAAAGGCCCCTCACACACAGCAATGTACTTCGTTAACATGGTTTTGCCCAGCTCTCGGAAATCCACCAGTGCACCCTGTGATCTGCAGCCCAGCTCACTGCCGGACACCGAGTCCATCATCCTGAGGTTCTCCTGCTTTCCCTCTCTACAGTATTTCAGTCCCCAGTAGCACATTTCTCCACTGTACATCATGGCCAGTAAGTGGGTGTCACTAAATATACCTGCAAAACACAATTTAGATCAGGTATTTTATTCTTCTCTTGTGAACAAATATACAGTTTGTTACTTTTTTCCTAGTTAACGCAGTAAACAATGTTGACAAAGGCAACATAAGCCTATTTGAGAGATAGACTAAAGCACACATTTCTACAATTATATGACTGAAGCTCCCCAGAAGAGAATGTGGATTAAGGTCTTGCTCATTACTTCACCCACTTTGCCATTTCATAATATCTATATATTTAAGATGGGCATATAAATATTCTGCTAATTGTGTTTGCCTATTTATTCTAGAGAAGTACCGCATTTCTTTGAATGCTGGTATAGTGATGTATATTCATACTAGAGTACCTATGTGCCTTCCAAAAGTCCAACAAGATGCTATTTGAGCATTAACATTTGAACATTTTAAGCAGTAGCAGCATTACTGCTTACTTCTCTCATATCTGTTTTGTTTTGTTTTTTTTTTTTTGTTTCACAGAATCACAGAATTGTAGTGGTTGGAAGGGACCTCTAGAGATCATCGAGACCAACCCCCCTGCCAAAGCAGGTTCCCTACACCAGGTCGCACAGGTAGGCGTCCAGGCGAGACTTGAATATCTCCAGAGAAGGAGACTCCACAACCTCCCTGGGCAGCCTGTTCCAGCGCTCCGTCACCCTCACCGTGAAGAAGTTCTTACGCACATTCGTGCGAAACTTCCTATGCTGCAGCTGATGTCCGTTTCCCCTCGTCCTGTCTCCACGTACCACTGAAAAGAGACTGGCCTCACCACTATGGCCGCCACACCTCAGATATTTATAAACCTGGATCAGGTCCCCTCTCGGTCGTCTTTTCTCAAGGCTAAACAGACCCAGTTCACTCAGCCTTTCTTCATAGGGGAGATGCTCCAGGCCCTTCACCATCTTTGCGGCCCTCCGCTGGACTCTTTCCAAGAGATCCCTGTCTTTTTTGTACTGGGGAGCCCAGAACTGGACACAGTACTCCAGATGAGGCCTTACCAGGGCAGAGTAGAGGGGGAGGATCACCTCCCTCGACCTGCTGGACACGCTCTTCTTAATGCACCCCAGAATGCCATTGGCCTTTTTGGCCACGAGGGCACACTGCTGGCTCATGGCCAACCTGTCGTCCACCAGGACGCCCAGGTCCCTCTCTGCAGAGCTCCTCTCCAGCAGCTCATCCCCCAGCCTGTATTGGTGCATGCAATTATTCCTCCCTAAAGTTTGTTTGCCGTTTTTGTTCTAAAAAATGACAGTCTTTGAATGCAAATGAAATTAAAAAAAAAATATAATAAAGATTTCATAAAGTGGAGCAGTTACTGGTGCGTGCTGTACTTTTTTTTTTTTTTTTTTTTTTTTTTTTTTTTTACCTTCACTGAGTAGCCTAGCCGTGTCTTTATCTTGAAGCGAGACATCTCCATCTAAATGAAGAGGGCATCTAAAGCTAAGCATCTTCAACAGGTAATGAACTCCATCATTAAGACACTGAATACAGTTTAAAAGAAAAGGAAAAAAATTAGATAAATTCTCATTAATTTAATGATAGCCAAAAATACTTGAAGGTACGAATTTCCCCAGTCTTATTTAAAAGGGGGTGGGGGGGGAGGAAGGAAGACAAGTTTTAAAAGAGAAAAATCATGCTTTCAACTGTACTTACATGCACTCATACCCTCAGAGCACTTCACGAAATCTCCTTTACCTTTTTAAATAAAGCAATGTTTCCTCTCATCCATTCGCTCCTTTCTTTTGCTGTATGGCAATACATATAAAGTAGGGCTCCTTTTCTCCAGTAAAGACATTCTACCAAATCTGTACTAAGGATGTTGACAGGCTGAAATAAAATCCAGCAAACTGTAAGCCAAAAAATAAGCCATCCGAGGTATCACATACACACTCATGCATGCATACATATTAAACTTCCATCTTTAAAGGCTGTGCTTAACAACAGTGCTCAGTCATATGTCCAGTACTTTGCATTTATGTTGTCAAAAGCATCCGGAATCTGGAAATGTTAGTAAGGAAAATTCTGGGCACACAAGTTACTTGAAAAATTATTTTCAGGAATCATTATTTAAATACAGCTAAAATGTATTTGTGTTGGGCAAAATTTAAAATCATTGGGGAAAAAAAATACAAGTGCTACTACCGCAAATCAGATTTTTGACTTTTAAGTAATAAATAATTAATTCTCTGGATGAATAATGTTAATACTCACTTCTTCATTTATGCTGCATTCCCTCACTAAGTCTTCTGGGTCTGAAAGAATACAGATAAGTTCTTTAACTTTTTGCAATGAAGATTCCCCTGCAAAATCTTCATCCACAAGCTGGCTTTCCTCGAAATAGGTAATGTCTAAGACAGCCTATGGAAGCAAGAAGATAGACAATGTGAAAATACCACCAGCAAAATAATCAGATGATGGTGTGCAGTAACAAGTGCACACTTGTTACAGTTTATAAAGGATTACAATTTTAAAGTAATTCTTAATTTTACAAAGTAACAAGTTGAAAGTATGGTTGTTTACAGTTGACCTAACTCTTCATGTCCTACAGTAACAGAATACTTAGTGTCAACTCTCAACTCATTTCCTAACCCAAATAAAAGCAGACCCCTATTTCATGTGTGTTCTGTGCTACCACCCATGCTCAGTGATGCAGATCAGTTCCTGCTCTAACCTACCGTTCTCCCACACACCAAAAGCGGGCAGTTAAGGTGCTTTGTATGCACTACCTGTGTATAAAGCTGTAGAATCGTGGAATGTTGTGCTTTCTCTTTCCCTTCTTTACAGAGGTCCTTTAGTTTCTCCAGAGCAGCAGAGCCCTTTGCTAAGAAGACACCTGAAGAAGAACACAGTGCTCCCTTAGCAGGGTCAGCCCTCGTGATGCGCGCAGCGGCAAATAACGGCGCAGCCCTCACGCAAGCTCTGCGCTGCCTGCCCTGCAGCCACGACCGGAGGGCCTTGCGGGCAACGCCGCACACCGCACGGGCACAGCGGTGCCACACAGGGGCGGGCTTCAGCCTCACCACCCGCTCCACAGAGCAGCCTCAACGTTCCGCGGATCCGCGGTCTCACCCCGGGCCCCGACTCTTTATTGGCGGGAGGACGGGCGGTACCCGGGGACGAGGGAAATGGCCTCCCTCTCCACTCCCTACGGCCGTCCCTCACCATCGCCGCCCGCTCCCCTCGGCGCCGCCAGCCGCCGGCCCAGCGCCTCCAGCCGCTGCCCCAGCGCGGACATCGCGCTCCCCGCCTCGGCCATCGCCCGCCGCCCGTACACGTCACCGCGCTCGGCACCGCGAGACGCTAAAGCTACAGAGCGCCGCCATAAGCGCAGCGGCAGCGCCGTGCGCACGCGCGGCAGCTCCGGCGGACCGCGCCTTCTCTCGGGGGCTGTGGGGGACGGAGACACGGGGTGGCGCTACACCCTTTCCCGCCGTTACGTACGTTAAGGCGGCGCATCCTTTCTGCCTGGCAATCTCCTTCCAAGCTGCGTGACGCTCGTGCCGATAGTTCTTATCTCCCACTGCTGTACCTCCAAAGCGTGGCTGCACTTCACTGCCGTGTCTGTAACAGGTAGAGCACCGCTGTTTGCGTACAGGCATGGATGCTTTTGCTGTTGCCTGCGTTATATGCCATACTGAAGTGCTGTCAAACAGATCAAACACAATGCAAAAGTAAAACCAAAAGGAAAAAAAAAATTAAAAAAATTGAGATGAAATGTCTTAGTGTTTTTCTGTATCCTGTTATTTACTCTTGCACAGTCCATACCCAAATACATATTTTCATCTAAAGAACATCTGCCTTAACACTGAAAGTACTGAGGTAAATAACTGCATTAGAGGAGATAGGGCTTCATGCTTTAAATGAAATGCAGTAGTTTCCACACTGTCAGTTTTGGGACTGAGAAATGGCTTTGTGTTGGTAAGTTACCTTCAGGTTCTTCAGATTACTTCTTGCTTAGTCCTGCTATAATTCTCATTTCAACATCCAGCTATGACTTACGTTGCTCTCTTATTGACTTTCTTTGTTGGCAAATGAGCCTTTAATAGGGAAGGAGATGTCATCTAATCTTTCAAGATATCACTTTTGGAGAAGCAAACAAACAAATGGCTGTGTGTTGACTTAATTGACAAAGGAAGTAGTATTGTTCCTCTGCCTGTACTCAGGCACTGCAGCTTATTTTACAAGTATCTGTTCCAAAACTAAAGGTATATGATTTTGTCCAGAAACTGTTATCCACCGTTTCTTTAAATATGCTGTGAAATCTGTTTTTGTCCTTTCTTACCAGTGGCTTGACTGAAAAAGATGTGTTTCTGTTAAATAGCAATCTGGCAAAACAGAAACTGCTACAAACTGAGAGAAGAAAAAATGCCTTCTCCAAACTTTATTCCCTATGGCAGGACACCCCCAAGCTGTGTGTTGAAGCTCATAGAGCTATGGTGCTAGTATTCCCCATGCACCTTGCAGAGCACTTTGTTCAAAAGACGGATAAAAGAATAGATGTCTGATTATTTGAGAGACAATTATCTCAATTTGCTTTATGTTTTGGTTTTGCCTAGAACTTTAGATAAAAGCCCTGACAAATACTGGCAATCTTTGAAGACAGTGTCTTGATTTGGGGTTTTCTACTTCTTCCCCTTCTTTTCAGGGTTGGAAAATAGTAAAATTTAGTTTCTCCAAGTTTTCCACAAAGTAAGTTGCATCCTTTCATTTTTTTTTCTCTATATTCAAGAAAAATATTATTTCTAGGTGGCTCCCAACATAAATCTTATTGAAGCAAAAAGCCTTTTCTCTATAGAGTTGTTTTAGAGAATTGTTATAGTGTGGTAAAAGAAGTTTCAAGTAAATGGGTTTATTTATGTAGTATTTGTGATAATTTGCTTCCTAGTGCTTCCTAATTTGGAAGATGCTGTTACTAATAAGATGCTGGCTATTTAAAAACTGGCTCTGTTCTTACACTGGTGGAAGCACAACAGGAAAAGCTTCACAGTATGTAAGCAGTTGTGGCTGATGCCACATACATAAGTAATAATTACAGCTATCATTTTTGTCTCAGAAATTTGTAGTTCCAAAATATTCAGTAGGCTCTGTTTTCATTGGGCATGCATTTTTTCTCATATTTATCTGCTACAAATTCTACTGCTTTTTTTTTCCTTCCAAACCAGTACTAATACTCTTTAGTCCTTCTGAAATTTGTAAATGCGCATGCTGTTAGAGAAACAGACTGGTTGTAACTGATTACCAGTAAAGAATTATTTTTGTCCTGTTGTTTTCTGGTAATATTGGTTAACTATCCTGATAAACATAACCGGGAAAGTGGGCTAGCCTGAGATCTTTGAATACCTGAAATCTATGAATATATCAGAAAAACTATTGTCTTGAATGTGTGTAATCTATGTTGCTTTAGAAGTGGTGACCTCTTTTATTTCTGAAAGCTAAAGAAATTAGAGATAAGTATGTGATTCCTCTGTATACTTAGTATTACCCTCACTAATTTTTAAAAAGAGGGACTGGAAAACCATGTAGTAAGAAAATATTTCTTTTCATTTAAAAGTACAAAAGTGTCCAGGTAAAATAATTTGCACAGCAATGAATTTTACACTTTTATCATTACAAGCAGTCTCAAGAACTTTGAAGTTTTCCAGGCTGTGCAAATTTTCTTGAGCTATGACAGACTGGGTGATAAAGAAGTCATATTGATTTTTGGTGAAAATATGTGTACTTTGATTGTATATTTTAATAGTAGCTAGTGATGCCACTGAATGGTCTGTTTTGGTCAAAAACTGACTCTTCATCAAAATATACTAAACATTATCCTTTATCAGCAATTCCTAACAGTTTAAAAGTCCATGGTCAAAATTTGGCTTTGAAATGAACAGCAAATACATTAAAACATATATACTGATTTCAGTTTAGAGCAGCATGCTTTGAGTTCTGTAGTATCTCGGAAAGTTTGTAGTGCAGTAGCTTGTAAGTATCTAGGAGTGACAGTAAATTACTATGATTTCCATGAGTAGTACGCATTCATGTGCCTATCCAAAATCAATATATTTCAGATCCATTGAAATAAACACCCAGTTTTACTACAAATAATACGCCAGATTTTTGTAATACTTGTAAGGTAGTTTGTAAGCTGTCTCTGATTTAAATATAATAACAATAACTGAGAAAAATATGAGTTGATTTAGTAAAGGCTGGATAGGCTATGAGCTTCTATTAGACTTAAACTGTATTTGATTTCTGATGAATTACTAAAGTTCGGTGTATATTTGTAAAGTGTTGGGTAGGAATGGCTAAGTTTCATGAGGAAATCAGTGAGAAATGACTCACCTTTGGGCTTTAATTACTTAATTAATTAATTTCAATTAAAAAGATTGCACACTTCTAAAATGTGCAAAACTGTAATGACCTAAATTAGAGGCAAATACAATTTCACTGTTGTTAGTGTGAGTTCAGAATTTGTGTGTGAACCTGCTATTAGGCTAGTTTATCTGCCTTCTGAAGGACAATGTTCTCGTAAGTTGTATCTCTAAGAATTGATATGGGTTTAAATAGTAAAAGTTTGCTCTAAATACGTTACTTTAGTTCAGTCTTGGATTGTTTTGCACCATCTGACAATGTTTAGAGAGTAAAGAGGCAAGTGGATGTGTCAGTTTCTCAATCTGTTTTTTGGCTCACATAGACAAAGCTGCCTCGGTAAAGATTGTATTGTTGCAGTCTAGCTTACATGTCGGAATTCCAGCTCTGCTAGCTGAAGGTGTATACATTTTGCTTACATAAATTGTTGAGAGAAATTGATTTTATGGAAGTGCACTGTATGCATAGAATATGTGGTCCTTTGCATGTCTTTCATCCCTGTATTTGAAAAAAATAGTTATACACTTTAAAATAAGCAAAAGTATTTTGCATTATGCACAGAAACTATTATGTGTATTTATAGTATGTGAGCTTCATGACTTTGCTGTATCTAATAATATCTGTAAGAAAGATGGTCAGTATCATGGTATCACTTTTCAGATGCCTCTCTGAATAACAGAGAGACATGCTCTTCCTCATTAGAATTACTGCAGAAGGGTGCAAAACTGGAATTCAATCCGAACTGTGCTAAGAAAATAGAGCTTTCCTTCACCTTGTGGAATTAAGTTCTGTGAAAATGATCTCTTGAGTTCAGCATCACAGTGTCACAATGTCATGTCATCTATTAAGGAAGCATTAAATTAAGTTGTTCAACTTAATAAGGCTATGTGTTCATTCTAAAATACATTTAAGTCAGCATATTTGATATTTATAATGCCAAATGTGAAATTGTTCAACAGATGCAAAATAATAATTCTGGAGATGCATGTGAACTCTAGGTGGCTATGTTTTTGTTTCTCCAACCTTGCTTGACTGTTTTCTGTTTTACTTGCTTCTAGTATGTTCATATTTCAGATAGTGTTTTGATGAAATAAAGCCCATCTTCACTGTTTTAACAAGGTCATCTGTATGTGGGACAACGTGGTACCTGACTGGTATTTATGCAAGTTCAGAAAATATGATTTAGCAGTGATTATTGGTTATTAGGAAGTGGCATGCTGAACTTTGAAGTTGGAACTGCTTTATGACTATAAAGAGGAAAGGAACCTGGAGGTGTTGGTTGATGCTTGGCTGAACATGAGCCAACAGGGCCAACGGCATCCTGGCCTATATTAGAAATAGTGTGGCCAGCAGGAGCAGGGAGGTAGTCATCCCTCTGGGCTCAGCACTGGTGAGGCCGCACCTCAAGTACTGTGTTCAGTTTTGGGCCCTTCTCTACAAGAAAGATGTTGAGGCCCTGGAACGTGTCCAGAGAAGGGCAATGAAACTGAAATCTTGTGAGGGGCAGCTGAGGGAGCTGGGATTGTTTAGTCTGGAGAAGAGGAGGCTCAGAGAAGACCTCATTGCATTCTGTGACTTCCTGAAGGGAAGTTGTGATAAGGAGGGGTTTGGCCTCTTCTCCCAGGCTACAAACTGGACCCAAGGAAATGGTCACAAATTGTACCAGAGGAGATTTAGGTTAGACATGAGGAAAAACTTTTTCTCTGAGAGTGGTCAGGCACTGCAATGGCTGCCCAAGGAGGTGGTGGAGTCGCCGTCCCTGGCAGTGTTCAAGAGGCGTCTGGATGAGGAGCTGCGAGATATGGTTTAGTGCTTGTGGTAGCAGTGGAAATGAGAAGATGGTCGGACTACATGATCTTATAGGTAGTTTCCAACCTCGTGATTCTATGATTCTATGGTTTTTCTAAAATCATCTTCCTGGAAATAGGGTATATTAAAGCCTGACATAGCGATGCTGCTGAAGAGTTTAAGTAGATTTTTAAACAGCAAATGTGAAGTGTACAATAATCTATAATGCAGTGAAACAGTTTTCTGTCAACAGGCAAAGAAACCTGGATTTTTCTATTTTATGGTTAATGGTCAAGAACTTTGTGTACTGTGAACAGCTTTGTCACTCTTCTGCCTGGCACATGTAATTTATGGGTTCCTGTGTGTTAGTCTGGGAGAACTTGCTTATAGTAAACATCACCTGAGTCTCCAAATGTTACAGATTACTGTGTTTGTAATTTCGTATATTATTTCACAGTTGACTTTTAGTCATTTGATTAGAAAAAGACCTTAACTGCACATTCCCACAACTCAATTGCATTAATTTCAGAATTGCAAAATTGTTTGGTGTATGACGTTGGCTTGTTTATCTGACTGAATACTGCCTTTTCTTTTTACGCTGACCGAGCATCTAGCTGATCTGGGTGACCATAAGCTGCATGGCAATCTAGACAATTTTTCCCCAGTTTGAAACAGTAAGTTCTTGAGACTGTAATGTGTAACTTACCATAGAGAACTTTCATCTAATTTGTAGTAAGGTTTTTTTTACATTATAAAGAGTTTTATGTTGCTAATTTCCTTGGATCAAAGCAAATTAATTCTACTAAGGGGATTTTGTGTTTATCTGTGTGGCAGTATAATAGCTGAGAGTCAAGAGAATTAGTTTATGGAATTTGGGAATATGAGAATCTGAGACACTTTTGCCATTAGTAATTAGTCCAAATGCAGTCCATGAGGTTACTATAGTTACTTAAATACCTCTGTACTAAATTTGCTGCAGATGTAGTTCCTAATTAAGGCCTGCTAGTTTTAAGTGAGGATGTCCATGATATCTGGAGGAATATAAATGTCAAGCTGTGTGCCCTATCTGAGAGTTCAGCGGGATGTAAGGCATCTCTACAGTGCTCAATCTACTCTGGGACTTAACTGGGCATGTTTCATGGTATACCAATGATCTTAAATGACTGTATTTGCTAAAGCTGCACAAAGCTCCCAAAACAGAGTCTGTGAACTGTTAGAATATGTTTTCAAACTGGCTGCTGGGAAAAAATAATAATAATAATAATAATTCTGGATCTTTGAAGAGCTGTTTGGAGCTGGTGAAATTGTGAATAAGAGGCCCAAGAGCTTCACAACAAATAGATGTATGTTCATTAATGCAGGGAACTCAATTGCAATGTAGGCTTACCAGCCATCTAGCATCTTTTATGTGTGCATTTGTAGAGCCAGATCAAAAATATTGTATTTTACCAAAATCAAGAGAGCTAAAAGAAATCTTCAAATTCTAAGAGTAACCAGTCCTTCTAAAAATTGGATAAATGAATATTTCTTAATAAAAAATTCAGATTTTGTCCTATATCTTATGTGAAAGCTTAGTTATCTGCATAAGTAATTCTTCTGTTCATTTGATTGATACTGAGAAATGAAATGTGAAACAAAATGACTCTTGCATTTTCCTAATATACATGTAGGGTTCAGATCTTGCTTCCAGTTCAGAATACTGACCCAGTATTGGTGGACAGGCCCACTGCAGAAGGAAGTTCTGAACTCAAGACAGTTTTTTCTCCAGCAGCTGAACTGAGCAAAGCAATTCAGATAAGAATTGATTGGCACCCAAATTTGTTAGAGCATGCAGGAAACTGGCTCCCTACAGACTAGATGATCAAATAATCACATGGATTTGTGTTTCATGTGTGGATCTGCATGCCAGACTCTTGTCACCAAGAACTAAGCACCACACCCATGAAATAGATGGCAAAGTCCAAGTTTCACCTGTAACTCATTTCCTCCTTGAAACTGGTAGACAAGGCTCATGTTTTTCTTCGTTTCCAGCTCCAATATCTGTCCTATAGTCTCATTGTGCAGAACTAGCTGCAGTGAGTTATGGGACGTATGATTTGTTTACTGCATACAATTTCTGCAGAAGTGGCTCTGTGTTACCGTGTTAATGTTTTGTATTTCTTTCTGTCAGTTACATTTCAAATACAAGGAACAAGATTTCTTCACTAGTAGTTTTTTTAAAGGCTGCCTGGAGCCTGCTTTAAACTAAGTTGTGTGTTCTGATGAGGTTTGTTTGAACATACCGCGTGTAATGTTACATTGCAGAATCTGGAAAAGCCTGTTACAGCAGTGCTAACCAACATGAACTGACATGCAGTGTGACAGATGCGCAGGATTCCTGTTTCCAGTTTGTTTCTGCAGCCCCTTGTGTTATGTTTATGTTTAATCTTCAACAATGGTAGATTGTAAAATAACCTCATTCTTGCAAAAGAAATCCTGACAAAAAGAAGGAGTAAGAGATTAGTAATATTACTGAATTAGAATTTAAACCAGCTTCCAATATACTAACATACATCATCTCCACAGCTAATGTCTGCAAATATCTGCTGAATGGGCTTTTTTTTTTTTTTTTTCCTTCTCATTCCTCCAGTAAAGGAAAGATAAATCACTTATCTCTTTTCCAGAGCTAGTAGGTATGCTATCTGTCACAGCTGAAGATTATTACACTTAACTAATCTAGACAGTA
Organism: Meleagris gallopavo; assembly: GCF_905368555.1. Taxonomy (NCBI): domain Eukaryota; kingdom Metazoa; phylum Chordata; class Aves; order Galliformes; family Phasianidae; genus Meleagris; species Meleagris gallopavo. The sequence goes on along the minus strand of NC_139435.1, from coordinate 13,512,839 downwards.
TTGATAACAGTTACTAAATATGTGTTATTATAACATGAATAGAGGTGCCAAGAATCATGTTGAATAAAATACTTTTGTGATCTTTTTTTAAAATAAAAATTACTTAATCTAAGTACTGTATAATTATAACTTTATAAATACTCTGGTTTTGAATGGAGTCTAGCATCTACAGTAGTCAGAAAGTTTGAAGTTTTTGTTTTTAAGAACTGCCCAACATTACAGCATGGAGCTGTGTCAGAGGAGGATCAGGTCGGGGATTGAGAAAATATTCTTCACCACAGTGTTTCTGGAACAGACTCCCCAGGGCAGTGGTCATGGCCCCAAGCTGCTGTAGTTCAAGGAGCATTTGCATAATGCTCCTAGTCATACGGTTTGGATTTTTGGTGGTCCTGTGTGGTTGGGAGTTGGACTCGATCTTTGTGAGTCCCTTCCAACTTGAGATATTCTGTGATTCTATGACATGATGCATGATGCATACTGGGTCTGTTTAGCCTTGAGAAAAGAAGACTGAGAGGGGACCTGATCCAGGTTTATAAAATCTGAGGTGTGGCGGCCATAGTGGTGAGGCCAGTCTCTTTTCAGTGGTACGTGGAGACAGGACGAGGGGAAACGGACATAAGCTGCAGCACAGGAAGTTTTGCACAAATGTGCGTAAGAACTTCTTCACGGTGAGGGTGACGGAGCGCTGGAACAGGCTGCCCAGGGGGGTTGTGGAGTCTCCTTCTCTGGAGATATTCAAGTCTCGCCTGGACGCCTACCTGTGCGACCTGGTGTAGGGAACCTGCTTTGGCAGGGGGGTTGGTCTCGATGATCTCTAGAGGTCCCTTCTAACCCCTACAGTTCTGTGATTGTATGACATAGACACTGTACCGTTCTGTATCAGAAAGTAGGGCATCCTGCCTAAAGTATGAGTGTTACAATGGAAAATGGAGTAGTATGAAACAAACAAAGCCAACAGATCATCTGGGTTTTTTTTTTCTTTTTTTGTTTTTTTTTTCTTTTCCCATTTAGGTGAGGTTCTACTAAGTTTCTCATTGTAATAAAAATACTTATTGTCTTTCCATGGGCTGCTCTAGAAGTTATTCAGGGATAAATAACTGCTCTTGCCAAGCAGTTGTTGATTCTTTTTCATTATGCAGCTTCAGGATCCCTTCATACACTAATGTTCCTGTTTATATCCTAGGCTTTCATCCCTCAAGAGAAATTGTTACCAAAGTCAGTTGGCAGAAGGACTCCTCATCAGATCAATAAATTTTTCTTCAGAAATCTTGATGCTGTGATTCTGACATTTGCTTTAATTTCTGAAATCACTAGAATGTGGCTTTTTTGTTTTCCAGTTGAATTTTGCCTTTGGTATTTATGTTATGTATGAACTTTCATTTGCCAACTCCCTGCTGATTTTTAATGTTAGTTTTCACTAAATCTGAAAATACCCTTTTTTTTTTTGTAAAGAATGTTTTTTTCTTTGTAGTAACGTCCTTTCACTTGAACTTTGTGAATAAGTTGAACATTTATGTTCACATAGTTTACTGAGGTGTTCAGTCATTCATGCAAGTGGTAGCCTTTCTGTCTTCCTCTAGGTAAATATATCTCCTGTAAATGCTATGAGAGAAGCTGAAAATTTTGGAATAGCATTGCACATGATCTTGTAATTATTTTCTTATTATCTAGGTCAGCTATAAGTAAATGTTACAAATGTTCTTTGCGTAGAAATGAAGTTGTTCATCTCAGTTCTGATTTTTCCTTATGCACAGACAAATGAAACAAAACAGTTGGCCTGTTTGCCAACATTACTGACATAGAGCAAACAGGGACACTTCACTGCTGTCTGTGAAGTTTGTGTGTTAGCTGAACTGTAGCTGTATTGGTGTTGCTGCAAGGATGGACCAGCACTGACCAAATGAGATGGATGTGCACAAACACTTCTGAGGGAGACCAGAAGCACTCTCAGAAGCTTGGCTTCTTTGTTGTAAATTACCCTGCCATAATTGTGTTCATATGACAAAAGCCGAGTACAGCAAGGCTGGTTAGCTGTATGATGAGAACAGCAATGCAGGGAATGTAACTTAATGTAATATCTGCTCTGGGGGGTTTTCTCTTTTCCTGCATCTGTACTGCTTCTTGCATTTTCCTGTGAATCTTTGTTTCATTTGACATCTTATGATATGAACTGTTCACTTAGGAGTATTTATAGAAGGTGTAAATAATGGTGAAGGCATGCTTTGAATTTTCCTCTTAGCAGATACAGGAGTGCTGGCACTAAAACGTTCACATCATGTGACTGCTTAAACAAGTATACATCTATTCCAGTAACATTTTCCACCCAAACACACCATCTAACTGCCTGGGAGAGACCATGTGCTGCCTGGGACTGGCTAACCTTGAGGGCTCTGAATCTAGAACTTAACCATTGAAAGCCCACATCTCTAAGTTTTATGCTTGTGCTTTCAATTATTGATCAGCTGACAGGACAGAATGTTAGGCGGGTAGATCTCCTTCTGTGGATGTGCAAGAAAAGACGGATCTACAAATAAACTTAGCACACATGTGAGATCCTGAAAGAAAACTTTACAAGGATACGTTTGTTGGAGCAAGTTGTCTTGCTGCACAGTAGGGCACCACCAGTGAAGCAGAGAACACACACATCACCACAGTGATGATCTGTAACGTTAATTAGCGCTCCACGTTGGTCGATGCACGTTTGCCATCAGTCGGTGCATTTTTAAGAACCGAACTGCTGGCCATGTTCGTTCTTCAGCGTGCGGGGCGCAGGGTCGGGGATACCGGGCAGGGCCGACTCGCTGCCGCCGAGGGCCGAGCCCCGGGGGACGCGCAGGTTCTGGGGGCCGCCCGGGCCGCCCAAGCGGGGGCTGGGCGCGGATCGGATCGCTCGCCGCGTCAGGTCGCCCAGCGCCGGCTCCCTCAGGCCGCGGCCCCTCGTTGCGCCGCCGCGCCTCCGCCAGCCCCGCCTCGGGCGCAGCCGACGTCAGTGGGCGTCGGTGCCGAGCCCCTCACCCTCCTTCGGCACACGTGACCCCGAGCCGCCGTCCTCAGCGTACTTGGATCTTCCGCCCGCCGTTGGACTGCCACCGCGTCCTGCTCGCCTCTGCCCGCAGCCCCTCCGCTCCTTCTCCGGGAGTCGCGCAGCGCGAAGATGGCGGCGTACAAATTCCTGCTGCCGCCTCTCGGCCGCCGCATCCTCCTTCCCGCCGCGCGGGCGCGGGGCGCTGAGGTAAAGCGCGACGAAGCGGGCTCGTTCCCGCGGCGGGGCTGCCGTGACCTTGGCGGGATCCCCGCGGCGAGGTGAGGGGCCGGGGACCGCCCTGCCGCCCAGCGCCTCCAGGGGCGGCCTCGCCCGTGCGCGTCAGCGAAGCGATGCTTTTCACTGGTTTTTAATTATATATATATTTGCCATTAATAGGACGTTTCCGGCCCTAGGGAGCCGGGCGGGCAGCCGCACTGGTAGCGAGATGAGGGGCGGTGACGTTGGGCCGGGCTGCGGGTTCGGTTCTCTTGCTGCTCGGCCGCAGGACGAGGCTTTGCGTCCCGGCGCTCCCTGCCCGGGCGGCGCTCCGCACGCGCTGCAGGTGCAGAGCTATGCTGCCAGGCGCGGTGTCGGACCGCGGCCCTGCGCTGCCTGCCGGCTCGCCCCGCTTTCCGGGGAGAAGGCTGCGCCAGACCTCGCCGCTCTGGTGCTTTCCAGCCTGTGTGGGGCCAGAGCTAATTAATTTTTTTCCCCAGGTGGCTGTGCTCATGGCTTTTCTTAGTGCATCAGTTGAAAAAACAAATTTGTTTGCTTTCCAGTGCTCATAATTGCTCCACATCATGTTTTTACGAACAAATGATCTTTTTTGGTCTTTATTATGCTAAATTATACTTCTGCTTTTCTGTGAATTTTGCCTTTTTCTTTCTTCCTGTCTTGGTGTTTTCTGCAAAGCTTCTTTCCCATCAGTTGACCGTTCTGGTCAACTCCTCTATTCCCAGTTATCCTAGTTTTGGCTTGGGTAGAGTTTTCCATAGTGTCTGGCTGACATGGTGCTGTGTGTTGGACTTTGGGGTGTGATCAACTGTATTCTCAACCTATGTGTTAGCACTTGTTGAGTGGTGCTTATGCAGAGCCAAGGATGTTTCAGCTTATCGCGCTGCCTTGCCAGCCAGGGGCTGGGAGGGAACAGAACTGGGACAGCTGACCCAAACTGGCCAAAGTGATGTCCTGCTGTATGTGGTGTTATGCTGAACAATAGAGCTGGGGGGGTTGCCTGGGAGCTTCTGATGGTCAGAGACTGGCTAAGCATTGGTCATCAACAGGTGAACAGTTGTGTTGTGCATCACTCACCTTAGGTTTTCCTTTTTATTATTCCTCCTTCCTCTACTTCCTGATCTATTAAACCATTTGTCTCAACCCACTGGTTTTACTTTGTTTCCCCCAGTTCCCTCCACCATCTCACTACAAAGGATAGTGAGCTGCCTGCTGAGTTAAACCAAAACTCTCCTACGCATCTTGGCTGCCAGAGTTGCAAGCCTGTCCAGAGGCTTCAGCTTCCTCCTCCAGCTCAGTGCAGTCACAGACTGTTGCTTTCAAATGGTACAGAGAATGAGGAAGGGGCTGAGAAAAACATACTTAGTGTAGTAGTATGGGAACTCTCATTGGAGACACACAGCCTGCTAGCATGCTGGATACATGTGCTGTTCCTTTGTTCTCTGCTGTTATGAGCAGCTAGGAAGATTTACCACGTGGTTGCTTAAGAACATTCTTATCCATATGAGTTGAGTGTGGTTATGCAGCAGTATCCAGCCTTCCTTCAGCCCAGTTGCTTTGTTCAGCTGCCATACTGTGCCTGCCTGCAGCCTGGTTGTACTGAAATGCCTGGTGCTGCTAGCTCTGCTCCTTTTATCATGCCCTTGCCAAATGGGGCCGGAAGGTGTGTGCTTTGCAGTCTGACTGCAGTTCTGAAAAAATATTTCTGAAAGAAATAGCTGTGGTACAGCAGAGAACGTATAACAATTCCCACTTAGAAATACTTTTCTGAGCTCATCAAAGTGGGTGACTATTAATGGTCCCAGTGGGAAGGAAATAAGCATTCGTTCAGAAAGCTTTTCTTAATATGCAGTGTAAACCCTTCTAGCCTTAATTTTATGAGGGAAGCACTTTCTATAATCTTGAAACTGAGCCAAACCCTGGTTATAAATGAATCTTAAGACAACTCTGTAGAGAAGAATTATGCCATTCTCTTTAAATTGTGTGTAGATAAGCTTGTTTGTTATTTACTTGCTCATTCTTCTTTCTCTAAGATTTCCCACTTACGCTGTAAAAGTAGGAGAGGAAACACCAATACTAACTAACTTCCAAATACCCTCAATTTTTTGAGATTGTGGTGACTTAATCAATTGCTACTGGAGCACTGGCTCTGGCCAGTATTTATCCATGATGATAATAGTGGGAAATAATAAAAGAAAAAAAAAAAGAAAAAAAAAAAAAAGGGATTTAGGATCACTGCAATCTAAGAATACATTAGAGAAATTGTGATGATTTTGGTGTCGCAGCTGTGCCACAAAGTGTAGATTTCACATTTACCCTCTCTTTTTCATGTATTTGTATCAGCCTCCCTGATTCTAGGTTCTCTATCACTAAGACAACTTGAGACTGCATTAGGAGGCTGGGGAAGGTTCATGTCATGAAAGGACATCTGGTTACTACAGTGCTGTTCCGATCTGTAGTTGTTCTTTGGTCTCTCTGTTCTGAGTTTGTATTGATGTTGGCTCTCTACTTGTGCATCTCGTATGCTCAGTGAGAATGTACCTTTGAATCTACAAGTAATAATATATGAATGAGAGCAGTCTCTTGATTGCTGTAATTTGTGTTGAGGAGCATAAACATGATACAAGGAGTAATGGCCTAAAACTTGTACACAGGAAGTTCCATACTAACATGCTCAAGAATTTCTTTATGGTAAGGGCAACGGAGCACTGGAGCAGGTTGGCAGGTAGGTTGTGGGGTCTCCTTCTATGGAAATATTCAAGACTCATTTGGATGCCTACCTGTGCAACCTATTGTAAGGAGCTTGGTTTAGCCGGGGATTGGACTTCATGACCTCTTGAGGTCCCTTTCAATCCCAAAAAATGTGATTCTGTAATTGAATTTGTGAATATGTTTAAAAAAAAAAAAAAAAAAAAAAAAAAAAAAAAAGTAAGTAGAACTTTTTCAGCAGTTGTGGATGAAACTCCAGAATTTTAAATCTCTTTGGATATTGTCCACTTGATGCAGACTTAGTTAGCCAGGGACATGGTCATAATTATGGAACTACCATACATTGCTTTTTATTCATTCACTTCTTTTACTATTGTTCCAGGCTTTTGGATGCTATTTTTCTACCAGCTGTCATCGCAACACCAAATTTTATACTGATCCTGTTGAAGCTGTAAAAGATATACCCAATGGGGCAACTATACTTGTTGGTGGTAAATACTTCAATTCTTTATGAGCACAAACTCTTATTCTATAGATGAGATACATTTGTTTTGGTTCTTCTAATGTTAACTAATTTGATAATGTGTATAATTGTTTGGTTACTTTAAATAAGTAATTTTCAACTCTGCTAATCAAGGGGCAGACCTGATCAGTAAGCATTTCCCCATTTCTTAGGTGAGGGAAAAGCTTCAGAAAAACCTTAAATGCTTTTCTACGGTGTTAAAGCATTAGACTTTAATTGTGCCAGTTTGAACACTGAAACTAAACTCAGTCTTTTGGATTAACATTATTATTTCAAACAGTGAAGAAGTGAATTTTGATTAGTCTATGTTTATGGTAGTGTTCTCTATCTGTACCTCTTTTCACTGTTTCTCTGAGCTTTTGAATTTTCACAATTTCTTGTTCAGGCTACTCAAAGACTATCCCTTTATTTAGCTTGATACAACTGATTTTTAGTACTGGAGAAGAGTAATGAATGTAATGTTTAAAACACGGGAAACATCATTGTAATAATGCAGAATTAGAAATAGAAAGAGGGGTTTGGGTTGTTTTTTTTTGTTGTTGCTGTTTATAGGGACAAATGAAGATCTGAGATCTAGTTGCAAACAAAATGCTAATAATCGTAGTAACAGAGCCTGGCCTTGGACTTAGACATATCAAATGTACCATTTTCTTTCATTTTAGGTGTATGAGATTTTTGCATAATGAGCTGGGGTATAAGGTACCTCAGCCTGGGTGGAGATCTGGATTGTCTTGCTTCCAATTTACAGGACTTAGACAGTTAAGGTTCCCAGATTTTTATCACCTAATTATAGGTTATGCTGCATGGGAGAAATCTTTGCTCTTTCTGTTTGAAATTGTGCTGTGCAGTGAAGAATTGAAGGTTAGTTGGGCAGGAAGAGGAGGACTAATGAGTGTAAGGGCACAGTGAGCAGTTAAGACCTGCATCAGGAGATCCACAATCTTGAAGCTCTGCTTCAAAGGCCAATTGCAAATGAGCAGACATCTCATGGTAAACTGCTTTCATCCAAACTGGAAGCATCTAGTTGACTGGAAGATTTCAGTACTGGGTTGCAACTCTTTCCAGAAGTGTTACTTCTTTTTTTTTTTTGATCAGTTAATGTGATTTTTTTTCTGTTCAGAAAATAGCTTTAATAAACCAGTGCACATTCTCACTTCAGTTTAAGCTGTTTTTTCAAACACTTGTTATGTTTTCAATTTTCTTTCATTTTGCATAGGTTTTGGACTGTGTGGGATTCCTGAAAATCTCATTGGGGGTTTACTGAAGACTGGAGTAAAGGGTATTACAGCAGTGAGTAACAATGCAGGGTAGGTATACATGTGTCTGTGGCTTAGTAAGTACAGCCTGAATGTTCTGTTCCTGTGAGAATGCTGATATGTGTGAAAAAGTATTACTTCTCAGTGTAAGCGTTTTCATGTTTACGGATGTAGCTGTTTTTGGAAGTGTTACTTTTGGAATGAGCCAAGAATACAGTTCTCTATGTATATCCAGATTTGTCAGGGAAGAATTGTAAATGTTGTAGAACACAGGCATTATGTATATTTCTGTGTATTTAACTGGTTGATTTTAACTGAAAATACCAGTAGTTTGTATGTCTTTAAGGTAGGAAATTTTCTTTGACTGCACTTAGTGTTTTCTGACATTTTATTGTAGATATGCTACTTTAAAAAGAAAAGAAAAAACTTTGTAACAACAGTAGAGACTATATATGATGGAGAGCCTCTTTGGAGTATCTTGGATTTATTTATTATTTTAAATGTTTGCCCTTGAAGAAATTCATGTGAAATTGCCAGTGAATCCCTACGTCACATAGAAAAATAACTACAGCCACTTCTGAGTGCATTATTACAGAAATGAAATTAAATAAAAATACTGACATACAGAATATAGTGACATACTTGAAATTGGTCTGCTCAGTAAGATTGGTGTTCGTCTCCTTGCATTGTGTTGTTCACTAGCATCTGCAGGAAGCCCCAGATTTTGTTCTGTGACTTACCCGATTAAATGTCAACTACAGCAACAGAATAATTCTGATGTCATTTGGTTTGCTGTAGATTTGAATAATGTGGACTGATGTCTCCTAGTAGCATTGCACATTCTTAGCAATAGTTTTTATTGGGGTGCTCATTCTAAACTCTTGTCTTGTGAAATATGAACATTTTCACTGCTAGATACACTAGAGTTACACAGCGCTGACAATAAGGAAACCAGTGTGGAACAATTATTGTGGTTTTTTTTTTTTTTAATGATGCCTATTTTCAGTTAATGGTAATTCCCGTGTTATTACATTTTACTTTTGATTGATGCATTTGAGATGAAATCATAACGAGGAATTTAAAGGATGAGGGAACTGTTTTTTTTTTTTTTTTTTTTTCTGTGCTTTCATTAAATAAGATGTATGAGTGTGTGAGGCAGAAAGAGGGTATACAGAACTTGATTCTTTATGTGAAATAAAAATAGATGTCAAACCCTGCTTCATCAGTTCCACCAGCCTTGATAAAGAAGTGAATTAAGTTGGAGTGTATCCCAGTCGGTTTTGGTTTTAATCAGACTGATGTTAACATGACTTAAAACTGGAATATCTTACAAAAAATGCAGCTACAGCAGTTAATGATGAAAAACAACAAAAGAAGCTGCATTAAAAGTCATTATCCTTTCTCACGTAAACCATCACAAAAAGGGAACTCCAAAAATCTGGCTATGGTCTTATGTACTACCCTTCCAAGTGAACATTTAATAATTTGCAAGATCAATTTCTGACTTCTGTTAGCTGTTATTGATACTGTTGCCTGGATAATAAGTTAATAGCAACACCTAAATTGAAATTAGTAGTAGCAGTATAGGGAAAAGTGTTGTAAAATGTTATTCTGTAAGTTTCCACATCATAAAAAATGTACTTGATCAAAGGCAATATTTTTCCTCAGAGATACAATCTCTGATACAGAGATACAAGCCAAATTAATTCCAGCCTACAAAATCACCAACTACATATATACTGAGAGAGAGAATACAACACAAAATGGCAGCTGCTCCGTTGTATCCTACATTGCTTCTCTTCACTTTTAAACCTCTGTCTGCCCCCTAAAAGCATTCACTCACTCATACAATTTACATATACGTATATCATTCTGAAATCAAAGTGTTAGCAAGAGTGACTGATCTCATCTATGTCACTAGTCTTTCCTCTCATAACACTAACAATTTCCAACTCTCCCATTTTTAACATCCAAGAGACTGAGGGGCTTGAGTTAGTCTATGTGCTAATAAAAATTACAGGAAGCAATGAAAAAAAATATTCAGGTTAATGCATAGCGAACTTCAGCCTCAGATGTCTGTTTTTCATGCATATAGAAACAACATACATATATATTGGAGCAAAGTCTAAAATAATAATAAAAAGAAAAAAGCCACAGCTATCTTTCTATAAGAATAAATATAAAAATAAAATAGGTAGTTTATTTCTAAGGCGGCCAAAGAATTCAAACAGGACAGAATAATAGTGAGAACCCTAACAGAACTAAGCATAAGAATCTCATGTACTTTTATCTAGGAGTCAAACTGTAGCTAAGTGACCTTCTATTGAACATCTGACATTTCGTAATGCAGCTTCAAGGTGACATACTGACGCAATTTGATTTGATGTACCAACTCAAATACTCCAGAATTGTCAAGATTGCTTTAAATAATATTCCAAAATTAATAAGATTGTATCTCTGTATCTCTGTTAGTGTTATGAGAGGAAAGACTAGTGACATAGTTGAGATCAGTCACTCTTGCTAACACTTTGATTTCAGAATGATATACGTATATGTAAATTGTATGAGTGAGTGAATGCTTTTAGGGGGCAGACAGAGGTTTAAAAGTGAAGAGAAGCAATGTAGGATACAACGGAGCAGCTGCCATTTTGTGTTGTATTCTCTCTCTCAGTATATATGTAGTTGGTGATTTTGTAGGCTGGAATTAATTTGGCTTGAAAGAGTTTCCCTGAGAAATCTTGTGTCTCTGTGGCTGTAGATCTGACTACAAAAAGCTTGGTTGTTGCTGTGAAAGTATTGCTTAATTCTTTTCACTTGAAACTAGTTTTCCATGAATATTCACTGAAATCTGATCAGCTCCTTAGAGAAAAGTGTGATGGTCTGTGCCTCCTTTTAGGCATAGTTGGCAGTCAAGTCTGTCTCCAGTGCAAGCCTCCACACCATCAGATTTAAAAAGTGCTTTACACCTGCATCCTTCTTCTGTTTTGTACAGATGCTAGTGCCTGTTACCTTCAGGGACTGCTGGAGCAGCAGTAGTGCTGGGCTTTACTAGGAGGAGATAGCATATATGGTGATGTGAAACTGCTTGAGAATGCTTGGAGTTTTCATGAAGTCTAGTTTTTAATCTTGTGTTGAACAACATCACTTATTTTGAAATTAACTTAAATTTAACTGAATAGAACTCCTGTTGTTTTTATTTATTGTCTTTCTATTATATGGAATTTAGTCTGCTGTAAATTGTCAGGGTTTGGAATCCAGATTAAATCACAGATTTGTCATTAATAAAATTGAAATCCCCATCACAGTGAATAATATCATTTAATCATCTTAGAATCCTCTTGCAGTGGAGAGGAGGAGGAAGGTTCAGCCAAGTTTAGAAATACTTGGCAGTGTATGGAAACAGCTAAAAAGGGAGTGGTATGTACACAAGATCTTACATTACTGTGCGATACTGAAGTGAAATAGGGAGGAGAGGATGTCTCCAAGACCTTCCTAAATTCAGGTAAAGCCTTTTTTTTTTTTTTTTTTGACCTGTGAAAGACTTTCCAAGGATGAGATGTATAGTGATGTATGAAGCACTTTTGTGCACCTTAGTTAGAAAGTTGATACTGCTTTACATACTGCCTGCTGCTGTGCACTGCCATAGTGTGTAAACTCTGCACTAGCCAGTGAAAGAATAGTTACTCTTTCGCCAAGCCAAACAAGGCAAAGTGTTTGAAAGGGAAGCAGTACAAATATCCAGTATCTCTGCTATTTACACAGCTTGCTGCAAGGGAAGCTGGAACTTGTGAATTGGAGAGATAGTGAAAGATATTACGGTGGGTAGGTGTGCTTTAATAACACAAACCCTCACACCTTTCTTATAACTTGCTTCAACGTTGTTATTCATATTTTAAATTTTCCTTTATGATATTTGACTTTGTCCTTTAATTTAGAGGATTCTGTCTCAGTAAATTTCTAGAATCCATTTTATTTCGTCTTTGCTTTGTTGCTGTTTAAATTTGATTAATTACACTCAGTACATCCTTGTTTTAAAATTTGATTCAGTAAATTCCCAGCACAGTCATGATTAACACATAATACCTTCTTGCACGTGTCTGCCTTCTGAATTCATAACATCTCTTGCATACTGACTTCAGTAGACCTGAGTGTTTCAGACCAGTTTTTGCATGGTTACCATAGTGCAGTCTTTCAGGATCTGTGTCACAACAACAACAAAAAAAAACATTCTTGTTGGTAACAGTCAACAGAGCCAAATATTTTAAATGACAGCTTAAGAAATTAGTTTCAAATTACTGTTTTAAATTACTTGTACTTACAAAACAGTCAACTACTTCTTGGTATAATCTAGTTCTGATATCAACACTTTGATTCTCTCTGTCTCATCTCAATAGACTGAGTTTGTGCTATGAAAAAATGAAGTCCATTACTTGCACTGGCTGTACGTGTGGTCTGACTTGCATACTTCCCTTTGGATTTTGTCTGGTTTTGGGACTTACGTATGCATTATTTTTGAACATTAGGGTTTTACTTACAGTAAAAAGTAGAGAAGTTGCAGCTAGTATATCTTAATATGTAATCATCTGAGTGATCATTTTAAAGATTGGCAGTATGCTGTCAGATTATCACAAATACAAGCTGTTTGCTTAGAAGGCATTACCAACCTTTTTGAACCTTTCGTCTTGTGCTCTTTTTGTAAAAGTTATTTTTTATATTACAATGTTATTCTTTAATAAGGAGAAAATAGCTTTGTGTTAAACATTTAGTCCTATGCCTAAGTTCACTAAGTTACACAGATCCATTGAATCTAAGGCCCAATTTTGGTAATGGACAGTTGTGGAGTCCCAAGAAAAGGAGCTACTCAGTGTCAGTTTTTTGATGCATAGTTTAGATAATAAATTTACTGCATCACTTGGGTACCCCACATTGTAAAGCATGAATGGTATTTTTCTGTTCTTAGCAATTTTTTTTTCTATATTTAATTTTTTATTCTATATTTAAGACAGGACTAATAACACAGAATGTTAAGACTCATCTCAGTTGACAATAATTGCTCTGAATTGAATGTTTCTGTTAAAACTAAAATATCTGCTAACTTTGCCACAGCCTTCCTAACAGTTTCTGTGTATGTAATTCCCGTGTCCTAATTTGTTCCATAAGTCAGTACATCTGTTCCTTCCTTTTAAATTAAAAATACCAACAACAAACAAACAAAGCCGTCCAGAACAGGTTTTGCTCCAAATTCACAGAACATTGAGATGTGTTTCCACATAGTATATCAGTGGGGTGTCAAGGCATGAAAGTGATGATAACTTGTTTTGGAGCTAAAAATATAACTGAAAAAGTCTATTGGAGAGCATGAAGAAAAGCTGGTGTGTACACAGAGATACAGTCAAGATGATATTTAGAATATCTTATGCTACTTGTGTCGTTTCTTTCTGTACATTAAAAAAAATTCTTTAAACATCCAAAATTAAACATATTTTCAAAAGTGAACTGTGTGGTAACCAATGACTCTCTCCCTGCTTATGACACGTTGTCAAAGTAATGGGAAAGCTCTGTAAAACATTTCCAGTGTTAGATTGAGTATCTGGGGCAATTTTCTTCCCTCCCTCCCCCCTTTCTTCCCTCCATAAACTTACATTCTTCATAAATATTCTAATCAGATGCTTTATTACAGCTGTTAGATTGTTGACCTGGTATCAACTTTAAATCTGTCTAGATCTGAGCAGGTCATCTTGCTAATTTTAGTTTGGAAGTTATTTAGGGTTTTAGCAGGGCAGACTGCCCTAAAGTACTAAACTTTGCAATGGAAATATTGAGAAATCAGTTCAGTAGACGACTTGTTCGTTCTAATTACAAACAAGAAAAAATAGGTAAAGGACTCACCACAGTTGAAAAACTGTGTCAGCTGAGTGTTTAGGAAAGACAAAAGTTGACTGAAGTTTCAGGCAGGAGGCTTTTGAAGTATGATGCATATGTGGTGAAATCCAAATATTCAACAGATGAAGTCTGTTCTATTTAACTTAATGGTGAAGGAAAAATTAGATAAATTTTTAAAAGTTCTGAACTGAGTATGTGTGTGTGTGTGTGTGTGTGTGTGTGTGTGTGTGTGTGTATGTGTGTGTGTGTACATGTGTACATATATACATATATTTTTGTTATGATGCAGTATCTAACTTCATAACACAAGAAGATGAGGAGACCTTGCAGCTAATTTAAGTTTAGAATATACAGCACATGTCTTCCTCAGAAATTATCTGTCTTCACAACTTCTTGATGGACTTGGCATCAATGTCTGCACTTGTCATTTTTACATCACTGATATGCTGTTTTGTTGTTTTTTTGTTTGTTTGTTTGGGTTTCCTTTGTGGGTAGGGGGAGGGCTTTTGAGGAGGATGACAGTTGAAGAATACTATTATTGAAGTCACTGGAATAGGGAAGACAGTTTCCCTAAGAAGGCTTTGGTAGTGGAGGGAGAAGTGTGCAGTGCAAATACTGTGGACAAGGAGCAGAGGGGATTTAATGCTCAGTCACGGTGACAACTTGCAGGCAGTCCTTTAAGCCTCCCACTAGCCATAGACTCCTTTTTCTTCCTCCCCTCAGGATGGGTTGTTCCAGCTGAAAGTCTTTCAGATCATTGTTTCTTTTGTCACTTGCCAGGGTTTCTGGGGGCTGTGATCTCCTACCATGCTTTCTTTCTACCTCGTACTGCCTCAACACACAGAAGCTCCAGTGCTTCTCTCTTCCTGCTGCTAAGTTGCCCCCTCTGGCAGAGCTTCTGCCTCTCTTTTTCTGCCTTTGTTAACCGCTTTTCATTAGGACAGGTGATAAATACCCTGGGGAAAAGGCTGATTATAGTTTTCCTCTCATTGCTAACTCTCATTGCTCATCTTCCCCTCATTCTCTATGTAATTTTTGGGAGTTCAAGATAGAAAAGAAAAGCAGAAACAGATCCTGCAAAGGATCACATTCTGATAATGGCATGATTACATGATTTTTTTTTTTGTGCGTGTGTGTGTGGGGCGGGAGGGAATCAGATGTCTGTCTGATTTCTTCAGTAATGTACTTTTTCACATTGGTCAAGTTTTATGCCAATGTTAGGGTGGCCCTGTGAGCCTGAATCAATAAGGCTGCGTTTCAAAGAGCTGTCAAACGTAGTTAGTGGTCCACCTCTTTTTAGCTGGGTTGTCTGTCTGGACTTGCTCTGGAAGTGTGAACGTAGCTTGAGACAAAATGGTATGCAACTTCCAGCAGGTTCTATTGAAAACTGAAAAGCTGAAGTTACAAAGTAAAAGAATCAAGGTGAAGCCCCTTTTAAGTGGACAGAAAAGGAAGAAAGTGTTTCTCTCCCACTCCTGTCGTCTTGCCAGGATGCTTCTTAGCATTGGAGCAGGTCTGTGCATTATCAAGTTTCGTGCGTAGCTGTGCAGCACTCTGACCTACTAAATGCCTAGAGAGAAACTGTTCATGTATCTCCAGCAACTGACTGGTGGTTTCATGTAAAACATTCTTTAGAAGTAGATTAACGTAAATTTGCCTTTTTCTTTCTTCCTCCCTTCCTTCCCTTCCTTCCCTTCCTTCCCTTCCTTCCCTTCCTTCCCTTCCTTCCCTTCCTTCCCTTCCTTCCCTTCCTTCCCTTCCTTCCCTTCCTTCCCTTCCTTCCCTTCCTTCCCTTCCTTCCCTTCCTTCCCTTCCTTCCCTTCCTTCCCTTCCTTCCCTTCCTTCCCTTCCTTCCCTTCCTTCCCTTCCTTCCCTTCCTTCCCTTCCTTCCCTCCTTCCCTCCTTCCCTCCTTCCCTCCTTCCCCTCTTCCCTCCTTCCCCTCTTCCTTCCTTCCTCTCTTCCTCTCTTCCTCTCTTCCTCTCTTCCTCTCTTCCTCTCTTCCTCTCTTCCTCTCTTTCTCTTCTTCCAGCAAGTTTCAGGAAAACTTAGCTTTTGCCTGCGCTGGGCCTTGCCCAACTATTCTTAATATGTGCTTTTCTTTCTCGATCCATGGACTCTGGGGTGATGTAATTGCCTTCTCATCCTTCTGATCCCCAGACTGTTGAAGGAGGAAAGTCAGGTATGTCAACACATCAGCTTTTAGACCAATGTCTTTTGATACAACAAAACCCAAATATATATGTTAACCTTTTGTGACCAGAGACTTGTAGCCTTGGTGTGATCTCCTAGAAATATCTACCTCAGATCCTGGAGAATCCTTGGACAGCAAGTATATAGAAAGACTTGTTTTTGAGAGACATGGAAAATTGATGCTTCTCACTAGTATTTTGAAATGTTCCCAGTAAGGAAACTGGCCGTTTATATGTAGACATCTACTTTTCTTGCACTTTATAGACGTATATACAAATGCAGGGAGGAGAGTTACCTTTATTTACTCAAAGGGATTATGGGTCATTTGCCAGAGTAGTTTGATATCCCAAGTCTCAGTTTTGTTTTACTTTTTTCATCATCAGTTTTCTATTTCTACTTCATTAGTCTGTGTGGGGCTTCTTGGTGTGTGAAGTTTGGAAACTTGATATAATCATCTTCCCTGTGATGCTGCATAATGTATTTTGCTTGAGAGTCCAAAGTCATAAAGGTCTGAGAACTACCAAATACCTGAAAGTTACTTGGACTGCAACACTGGCATGTAGTTTTGTCTGCTTGTAGGTATGCTTGAAATCTGTGGGCTATATCCAGCTGAGAGTCTTCTTTGGTTAATTTTTTAATTAAAAGAGCTGGCAGTAGTTTTTGACAGGAAGATGTCAATGATCTGGGAGGGATGAAACAATAGAAAGTAATGTGTTGGTAAACAAGAGGCACTTGATTGCTATTCCATTTTCTGGTCACTGTTGGTAGAATAGAGAAATGAACTTGGGTTACTTACATTCTTGATGAGTGCCATTTTAGATCTCTTATTCTGTTTTTGTTTTGTGTATTCTGTAGATTCAGATTTTATCCTAATATAGAATAGGAATCTTCTACAAATCTTGGCAGTTTTGAGGATAAATCATTCTGTAGAGCACTGATATGCACTTTCCTTCTTCATAAAAGCTTGGACAACTTCCTTCCTCTTCAGGGCAACACATTTTTTATTATGCTCACCTTTGTTTCATTTTTTTAAGTGACTGAACTCAGATTCATGTATACAGGATGCACTCTTTCCACTTACTCAGTATAGGATATTTTTCTCTTATTTGATAGGAGGGACATTACCTGCGAGCCATTTAGTTATAACGTTTTCGCGCAAAGCTGTAAAGTTCAAAGATACTTTTATGCTCCAAAGAAAAAGATCAAGAAAGCAACACAATATGGAAAAGGAAAGCTAACAATCACTATTGAGAAAAAAGAAAAAGAAGAAAAAAAAGGAAAACAACCTTATGTTGAAAGAAACTTCTCTAAATCAGTAGTTGTTTTAAATTTTATTCCAGGATAGAGATGTCTGGTAAAGGGCGAAGTGTGGGGAGAATAGAAACAACAGCAGCTTTCAGACAGTTGTGTGAAATGTTATTTTCTTCAGATATTCAGAAAGGAAGAAAAAAATACAGGAAACATAAATAAGAATGAAATGTTCAAAATGAAGTTTTGGAGGGAAATGAAAGAAAAACTAATGTGAATGAAAAATTGAGGAGTTATTTCAGATGGGCACCTGAATGCAAATTTAGTCTTTAGAAAAGGTAGATATCGTAATACTTATTTTCAGAAACTGCCACACAAAATAAACATATAAGTAAAAGCGATTGAGTTTTGCAGTGCTGCTTTGAAGATGAAATTCCCCTGGTAATGGAATTAATTTTGTATTTGGAAAATAAGGCTGCATGGCCTATGTGCTTAGTGGCTGATCCTCAATGCAATTTCATTTTTTAAAAAATGGACCTCCTCTGATGTACAGAAAAAAGATTTACTTAAGAAATGAGAAGCAGCTTTGGATGAGTGTGAGAACTTTTATCCAACTCTATTTAATTTCTTATAGACATCTTTATAGCTGCAGAGTTTTCATTGAGAGGGTACTTTCGTGCAGCAGATGAGAGAATCAAGCGTATCTCCATGGGATCTGGCATGAAGATTTGCAAAATCCTGCTAAAGATAATATGCTACAGTAACTGCTGCTTCGACTGTGGAAGCAAACAATATAAATCTAGGTGAAAAGAGGCAGAAATTTCTTCAGTAATTACAACTGTCTGTTGCCATCCCTTTCTCATGGTATGTGCAATCAGAATATGCTCTGTGTGCAGTGTAAACTTTGTGAAGGTGCATAGGAGTGTATGGTTTATGGACAGTTTAAAATACTGCTCAACCATAAAAGTCTGCAGACTGTTATTTAACTTCTTCTGCTGTGCTGTACTCTACTTACACAACTCCATTCAACTGCTCTCAAATATTAGCTGATCTGTTGTATTTGCTCATTATTTTTTAATAAAGAGAAGTTAGAGTTTGATGGTTTTATTAGGAGTTCTCTTGGTTTGAGTGACACTCACATAGTTGTGCTTATTTTTATTTTTATTTTTATTTTTCTCCCTCTCTTTGCCCCCAAGACTCCTCATTCTACTTTGCTTTCTTTTTTTTTTTTTTTTTTTTTTTTTTTTTTTTTTTTTTTCAGTTTCAAAGTTGCTGGAAGATTTTCCTGAAGGGATTTAGAAATATAGGTTGTTTCTAAGCGACACACATTTCTTAAGGCTTTGGCAGTGGGACAGTAGCAGTGGTATTGCATCAGAGCTAGATTTCTTTTATAGGGCAGAGTTGGGGAGTGGAGAAAGCTTTTCGAATGTTTTTACATCTAGAATACATAAAATAAATTTAGAAGATTATACCAGAAAGTGGTGCTTTACTTCCTCGTGTAGTTTCCAAATTGCTTGAGTGTGCACAGAAGTAGGTTGCCAAATCTTAAAACAGTCATTGTTATTGATGCAGTTGAGAAGCCTGACTTTGTATCTTACTCTTTGTAGTAGTTTGGGGTATTGTGATAGGAAAGGAATAGCTGGTGCTGGTACTGCTCTCTCTGCTCAGCCCCTTTTTCTTCTCATGCAAAACTGTAACCAGTAGTGCAATGCTGGCAGGCAGGAAGAGTGTTGTGCTGTTTTATCAGAGTGTGAGATGGGCTGGGTGCATCCTGGAAAGGAGGGACAGTGTGATCTCGTTCGTGACTTTGGATTAATGACCTTCAGAAGCATCCTCCTGGTCACCTGATTCTCCTTAAACTTAAGGAAATAAGCTTCTCATGTACTGAGGTGCTGAAAGTCTGTGTGAAGTAAGCTTATGCTCTTTGTTGATCCATTTGTGTTTGTGGAGCTTTCTGAAATGTGAAATGCTATTTATTATGTACCACAACTGAGATACTGCAGTTTTCTAAGTTAATCAATCAGTATTGAACTTTGGGATAGAAATTAAATACGGCTTTTCTAGAAAAAAAGGTGTGTATGGTAACTTTGAATTTGGCCTTTTGAAAGGATGCCAGGAGATTGCAGCTGAAATTTTTAAAATCACTCCTAAATTGATGGAGTATTAATGTGTTTTAAATGAGGTTTGAGTATTTCCTAGCAGGTTCTTTCCTTTGATCTGCACATATGTATTGTACAAAACAAATACTAGCTGGCTTACTCAGCATCATGACTGGATTTTTAAGATGATATTTATTTAATTATTTTTATGGGGAATATAGGGTTGTGTTGTTGTTGTTATTGTTGTTGTTTTTAATATTACTTTTACGTACCTCATTTGTACTTATTCTTTCCTTCTTTCTTTTCCCCCCATTGCTGTAGTATGTAACACCATTGTTAGGAGTTATCCCTAAAAATAGTTGGATTAGTGCATGAAGAATAGAAGTCTAAGGCATAACTTTCTTCTGTGTCCCTAGTGGTAAGAATTCATTTCTGACTATTTAGAATAGTAGAACAGTGTCTTGTAGGCGAAGAATACCAAGAGGACAAAATTAATATTGAGAAGGGATATATTTTATTAAAGCAATTAATAAAATTTTTTATTACAGGTGTTTTCTGTAGAGTGTTTATAATGCAAACACTGAATTTGGTTTCTTTTAGGACTCTTAATATTTTTCACTATTTCTTATTCTGAAATGTGAAGCCAGTTGTGAATAATTGTCTTACTGGGTTGAGACAATTGATGGCAAATACACATTACTTTTGTGAGGTGATTCTAGGTTATGGCATCTCTTCTATAGTGAGAGTGGAGGACCAGAGTTCTCCACTCATTTGTTAGAGACCAACAGAAAAGTAGAAGAGCTTGTACCAGTCTGCCAATATCCTGCAAATTGTATTAGAAATGCAAAAGAAATGCTTGTAATATGGTCTCTGTTTATTTCTGCTTTTATATCTTAACGTAATGGTTTATCAAATTAAAGTAGCTTTTTTTTGCAGATTCCTTTTATCACAAAAACTTCATGTTCTTGTCCTATCTGTGTGCACAACAGAATGACAAAAGTTTTAACAGTGCTCAAGACTGTCTATCTTGAGAAGATTTGAATTTAGAAACATCTACAGGAATTGGAACTAGAAGAGATTTGTTATGTTTGGCATTCAGATTAAACTGGCATTGTTAAAGACAGCCATATGTGATAAAATCATGTAATGGTTTGTATTGAAGGAGACCACAAATATCACCTAGTTCCATCCCCAGTGTCGCCAAAAGGGTTGCCAACTACTAAATCAGGCACTAGATCAGGTTGCCCAGGGCCCAATGTAACCTGGCCTTGTACCCTTCCAGGACTGGAACATCCACAGCCTCTCCAGGCAGTCTGTTCTAGCACCTCACCACTCTCTGTGAAAAGTTTCACCTGGGCATGTAATAATAAATCTCCCCTCTTTTAATTTCAAACCATTCCCCCTTGCTCTATTGCTCTCTATCCGTGCAAAAGTTGATATCCCTGGAGGTTAGACCAGGTTGGCTGGGGCCCTCTGCAACTTGATGAATAACAACCATGTCCATGGCAGGAGATGGAAACTGAATGGGCTTTAAGGTACTTTCCAACCCAAACCGTTATGTAATTCTATAATTTTCTTGATTACATTGTTAATGTCTCTTGCTACAGTAAGCGATTTCTTAATAAGAAAGTGAAATATTTATTGTTACAATATAAATATTCTTTTGCTTTTGGTACAGTCCAGCACTATAAATGTATCTTTCTTCTTGAGCTGCTAAACAATCATTTTAACTGGTAATTTTATGTAGGAAGAGTCTAAACAAAAATTCAGTATTGTTTACTAAGAGCCAGTTTGTATCTTGTGTGACTCTGTATTAGGTAGCAAGGCTTTTTAAAGGAGCTTTTGTGTAACATGTCCTCAGTTGTAAAGATGGTGTTTATAGCGGTTACATGTGGAATTTCTTCCTGAGAAGAGATGAGGTTTGAGAAATGAATTCCTGAGTATCAGTATATTGTTTTGTGTGTGTGTCCAATTCCTCATGTCATAAATCCGTGAAGATAGCTCTACCCTTTCTGTTTAAGTCATTAAACTTTATCAAATGCTTTATATACAACAGAACTATTATAATCACCCAGTATTGTCTTGTGTTTTTCTATACAGCGTTGACAATTTTGGACTTGGTCTTCTGCTTCAGACTAAGCAGATAAAACGCATGGTATCGTCATATGTTGGAGAGAATGCTGAATTTGAACGCCAGTATTTATCTGGTGAGCTTGAAGTTGAACTTACACCTCAGGTAAGTAGTCTGTCTAGACTGGTGGTATGTTTTTATTGAAAATACGATTAGAATGTTCCTTAACTGCTTTTTAAAATTAATGTGCAGTCTTAATGTTTTCTATGTAAAAACAGATGGCATTTGCTGTTCATAAGTTATAGGCTGCAACTGCGAGATTAAGAACTGATTGGTTAATTTTTGTGATTTATGGCATGGTATGCCTTACACTCATCTGAAGTAAATATATATACTTATCTATGTTTTAGCACAGTGTTTGTTTTTCATAGTTCCTTCTGGATGGTAGATAAACAGGCAAAATATGTCTGCTGTGGCCCATACAGGGGCAATAAAGATAGAAAATCCCTGTTTTACCAAGTGATGG
Organism: Meleagris gallopavo; assembly: GCF_905368555.1. Classification (NCBI taxonomy): domain Eukaryota; kingdom Metazoa; phylum Chordata; class Aves; order Galliformes; family Phasianidae; genus Meleagris; species Meleagris gallopavo. The sequence continues at coordinate 13,491,074 of NC_139435.1, read as the reverse complement.
TAGCTTCGTGCGCTTTTGGGGAAAGTGAGCAGTATCTGCCATCTAGTGGGTAGAATTTGAAAGAACAGACTTCAAGTTCAGAACACTAAGTTTTTGTGCTTGTTAGTTAAATCCTCTGTTAAATCTCGGTATGATCCAATATTTACAATTTCAATTTATAGCACCATAGCTTTAAGTCATGGATGTCCAAGCTTTCAGCTTTCCTGGGCCACATTGAGTGAACAGGAATTGTTTTGCACCATGTACACAAGGGCTGCTCCAAAGTAATGCCTCCTGTGTTTCCATGGAACTACAACTAATACAAAGAGCCTAATAACAGTATTTGATAGAGCAAAATCTCAGCTACGAAACACTATTTTTCAACAGTCACCACCATTAGCTGTGCATTTTCAGCAGCAGTCAACAAGAGCCTGCATGCTGTGCAACTCTGTGTATTCCATTTGAAAATTCTTAGGTAATGTGGCTATGTCAACTGAAAATGGAGTTGCAAATAAAAAATCTTGAAACCTGTTTTCAAGTTCCTTTATCAAAACGGAAAGCACGGCTATGTATTTTCTGCTGTTCACAGTACTGTGTTCAGCCAATGAATCAAAACACACACAGCTCTTTGGTGTGAGTTGAGCACCCTTCCTGCACCCTGGTGCAGCTCAGGCAGCACTCACTATGCACTGATGTTTGTCTGTTGCAGAGTGGTACATGTGTTTGGGTGTAGTGTCACAGTGTGTAGTGTGTGCTGCCTGAGCTGCACCAGGGCGCAGGGAGGGTGCTCAACTCACAGTGGTGGGGGCAGATGATGGCACAGAGCAGGGGCCGGGCTGCAGTGCCAGCTGGGGTGGGCTGCATTTAGGCCACAGGTTGAACATGCTTGCTTTCAGTATTTTAGCACTGCCAAGGTACTTGCATAGCTAGAATACAATACAATCTAAAATTCTAAGTATCAGTCATATTCTGTTTAGATCTAATTCTACAGCATGTTAGTGAGGCAAAGCCTTTGAACTTCAAACAGCTATTCATTTAAACCATTGGGAAAAGCAACAGTAGTAAAGTTTTATGAAGAAGCCCTTGGGCTACATTTCTTTGGTCTGTCTCTAAGAAGCATAGAGATGGACAGGAAATCTCTATACTCTGTCAGCTGGCATGGAAATAAGCAAGTACTTCTCATCTTTCAAAAGTCACACTTTTCACCACTGTGTTACTTCAGAATTCATCTTTTACGTCGTCCTACTTCGTGTTTGGTAATTCCATCCAAAAGATTTTGTGCTCCTTAGGATTGTGATTTGCTTTGTGGACTGCACTCACAAGCTGAGTAGATCCTGAATAACAGTTGTGGGTCTGAAGTGCACACTGGTGAACAGTGAATGTCAGTAATGTATTAAGAGATGCGGGGATTTGATATGTTTTTGTTAAGATGAAATAGCCTTTTGGAAAATGCTGTTCAGATTTTTTTATGACTTTAGACAAAACTGGAGAGCACTATGTCCTTGTTTTCCAGTGAGGGAGAGCTCACGGTGAGATCTAGAATTGCCAGGGCTGCTTGAAACTCAGAGTTTAGTATCATTGTATGGTTTATGACTGTTTTTTGTTTTTTTTTTTCCACCGCTTTGCAACCTATGAGAATTCACTGTGTTTCTTCCAGTAATCACCCATATTTTGGAGGTAGTCATGCTTGATAATTGACTGTGATGATCGTTACTTGCATCAAATCCAGGAAAAATTTTTGGGAAAGGATATCAGTGAAAAGCAGGCAGATACGACTTTGACCTTCAGTCTGCAATGAACATTAGCAAACAATTTGAGTTGTTAATATCTATGTAGTGGATGAACATAGAATACAGTACAGATGGGGCATTCAAATACATTCAAATAAAATAGTTCTATCAAGTTTTGGGCATTCTTTGCAGAGGGTATCTAGACCACTCTTCCTTTTTCAGTCTGTTAAGTGTGGCTCTTTCAACTTGAAAAAAGGAATTTGTTTAATTATTCAACATCTTAAGAAGAAGTTAACATACTGAACTGATGGTAAAAATTAAAAATTCTTACCATAGATACCCATGTAGGAAAAAGAGCTCTATACTCTTCTAAAGAAGAGTAATGGATTGGGAAATAAGTTAAAGGAGAGGAGTTGCAAAGACCACAGCATAATCCTGGTAGTTGACATTAAGTTGAGTTACAGTGTGGTCTTAAACATTTGATGGCCAGAAGTGAAGCATTTATTGCAATATGCAGTACCAGTTCCACAAAGGAGAGTTAAAGTGGGAAGAGGTAGTTCATGCGATGGTCTGCTTAGTTCAAAAGTCAAAGTTACAAATAAAATAATATAAAAGTAATCCAATCAAATCATTCATCTGAATTCGATCTGTTATTTCTAAATGACTAGCTCTTCAATGTGTTTTTGTTTTCACAGGGTACACTTGCTGAACGTATTAGAGCAGGAGGAGCAGGAATCCCAGCGTTTTACACTAGTACAGGTTATGGGACACTGGTGCAGGAAGGGGGGGCACCTATCAAATACAATTCAGATGGCACCATTGCTATTGCTAGCCAACCAAGAGAGGTAAGATGTCAATTTGTTCCTAGCACGTTTGCTTTTGAAAATGAATTTCTTACAGAATTCCGAGATAAGTGGCTGTTTTTTTCTGGCCAAGTTTAATTTTATTATGTTGGATTAATGGTGTGGCTTGGTACTAGTTACGTTAATTGTCCTCCTTCTGCTCATTCCTGTCCCTGCAGTGTATTACAGTTCTTGGAGCTTTGAGTAACTTAACAACAAGAAACTGATTCAGGTGAAAAACTTTCTTGATTCACTTTACTCAATTCTCTGGCCATACCTGCAGCTGTACCTAAAGCCTTCATGTTAGAAGAGACTGGGCATTTTCTTGTTAAACCACAAAAAACTCAGTTGACACATGTAGGAAACATTTGACAAAAGTTGCAATGCTATTTAGTGTTAGTGTTTAAAATTACAAAAAAATCTCTCATCTCCAACAGAGAAACATGAACTTGAAATTAGGTGGAAATTTTGAAGAAGGGAATAGGTTTCAAGTACTATGACTGTATTTGAAGAAATGGATGAGGTTAGTGCTCTGAGTTCTCATTTATGCTGCAACAGGTGTAATCTCATCTCAAGAACATCTCACAAGTAAAGGTAACTTTCGTTTTTATCATAGAATTATAGAATGGCCTGGATCGAAAAGGACCACAAAGATCATCTCATTTAAACCTCCCTGCTATGTGCAGGGTTACCAACCACCAGACCAGGCTGTCCAGAGCCACATCCAGCCTGGCCTTGAATGCCTCCAGGGATGGGGAATTCACAACCTCCTGGGGCAACCTGTTCCAGTGTGTCACCACCTCCTGTATAAAAAACTTCCTCCTCTAACCTAAAACCTCCCCTGTCTCAGTTTAAAACCATTCCCCTTGTCTTATCGCTATCAACCCATTTGAAGAGTCGTTCTCCCTCCTGTTTATAAGCTCCCTTCGAGTACTGGAAGGCCACAATGAGGTCTCCCTGGAGCCTTCTCTTCTCCAAGCTAAACAAGCCCAGTTCTCTCAAACTTTCTTCATAGGAGAGTTGCTCCAGCCCTCTGATCATCTTAGTGGTCCTCCTCTGGATGTGTTCCAAGACCTCCTCATCTTTCTTGTGCTTAGGGCCCCAGTCCTGGATGCAGTACTGCAGATGGGGCCTCACAAGAGCTGAATAGAGGGGGACAGTCACCTCCCTCTCCCTGCTGCCCACTCCTCTGTTAATGCAGCCCAGAAACACAGTTAGCCTTCCGGGCTGCAAGCACACACTGCTGGCTCATGTCCAGCTTCTCATCCACCAGAACCCCCAAGTCCTTCTCCACAGGGCTGCTCTCAAGGAGATCTTTCTCCTTTCTATATAAATACCTGGGATTGCCCTAGCCCAAGTACAGCACCTTGGTCTTCTCGAACCTCATTAGGTTCACATGGGCCCACTTAGCCAGCCTGTCCAGGTCCCTCTAGATGGCATTGATTTTTTTTTTTTTTTTTTTTTTCACTGATATTTTCATTATCGAATCATTACAATGGTTGTTTTTCCTTGGATTTCTTATTATGGCATTATGATATTTTACTATTTGAAGAATCTTGTTTGTTGAAATACATCATGAATTTGATAAGAATTTTTTTTAACCTTTAATATTTGTGAAAAATATCTCGTCTCAGTCTTTTGCAAAGCCAGTAACATCCCTTATTTGACTTGATTGAATCAGTTTAAAGTGCAAATTGCATTTTATAAATCTCAAATCTACCTCCAAAGGCCCACAAAACTAACTTTTGATATGCTTTTACTGTATTTTCTCCCCTCTGATAAGTTTTAAATTATGCTATAGCAGTACTGTGTGTACTCTAACATTCTGTACTGTTTGAATAAATGCTGTTCAGTGTTTCTGTGTATGATTTGTGTCTTGTCTACTTGACAGCAATCACCAAATATTCACCACCATCTTTTCTAGGACAGTAAATTGTTGTTTTCTTTGTTGTTGTTGTTGTTTCATTTCTGCTATGATCCAATGCTATACCTAATAATGGAAATGCCTAATGAAGAGATTAGGTATTGATTTTCCTGGATATATCTGTGCTGTTTGGAACTGAAGTCTTGGATGTGAATCCAGTAGATTTAGGTAGCTCTCATTCAAAGCCAGATGAAGAAGAACAACGTTCTTGAAGAAGCCACAGTGTGGCTGGAGGATCCTCAGTAATTTCAGGCTCCTTAACAGAGAACTTGTGAGGGGAGAGACAGTTCATCTAACTTGCCTTTGGTAGATTGAACTCCCTCCATGAAAGTATGACAATGTCCTATTTTAATTGTTTAGCAAAGTCTTGTTGTACATCAGTAAACTAATGGATGCAAAAATGAGTTTACCCCGTTGAATATTCCAATTTGAATTCAATTCTGATTCTTTAAAGTGGTTTAGTAATGAGCTTCACTTGTGACTGTGAAGAAAATGTAATTATGTTTAAAATAATCTAGTGATAAGTCTACTAGAATACTATTTTCTTAGACTTAATTTTCTACATGGAATGTAATTCATGCCATGTTTTGGTTCCCAACCCCAATTGTTATGAGAAATTGTGTTTCTCTGTCTCTAGTCAATCAGGAGAATTTTTGCTTTGGAAAGAAGTTTTGTATTTATTCTTGAAAAATGCATTTCATTTTACAAAGCTGCTAGCATAGTACCTGTTCATCTGTTACATGTTCTGTTTCTGCACACTATTGTTACAAGTATTGAATGTAAAGATAGTGAAAACCAAATGAGATTCAGCCTGTCAGATGATCTGGATTGTGTACTCAGCCTCAGATTTTCTTTATTTAGATTTGGGGCTTCTGCTGATGGGCAGTAATTACAAAGCTTTTCAATACTTCTGCTTTAGCAATTTGTTTTTTAATTATCTGCAAAGAGCATGTCTAATTCCAGCTGATGGAGCGATGGGGATATGTATTTTGTTCTGTTCTGTGTATGATTCTTATGGTATTTTGCTAAACAGACACCCTAGGATGAACCGGAGGTTTACAACCTCTTTGTGCTTTTCTGTGGCATACACTTGACCTACCTTTTTTCAGGTAGAATTGCATATAGTGCAAAAAGTCTAAATAACATAGTTTATAAATTATCCCTGCAAAATAAATACTACATGAGAGATCTGTTTGAAGAAACCTACATCTCAATATTGTACTTTTTCTCTGTAGGTGCGAGAGTTTGATGGTCGTCACTTTATTCTGGAAAAGTCCATTACAGGAGATTTTGCTCTCGTGAAGGCATGGAAGGCTGATCGTGCAGGAAACATCATTTTCAGGTATGACTTGCTTACTACTTGGAAAACCTTTTTTTAATTATTTAGATAATGAAAGACAAGAAGAAGCCTCGTCTCCTGTGTGATGGCAAAATCAGTCTTACTGATTTCAATTTCATTCATGTTATCTTTCTTTACTGTCAAATTGTACTGCTATTAAAAAAAATGCTTATTCTAAAGATGTTTGAGAAGTCAAATGCAGCTATTAAATAAAACATTAATAGTTATGACTTTGGTCTGCTATGCCATATTCATAATGTTGACTGCGGAGAAAGGTAGAGATGTTGCTTCTTTCCATTTTTTGTAGTAATTTGGGCCATTTTTATTGTGCAGCTGAAGGGTGCTACGAGAGGTGTAGGATCATGTATATCAGAACAGAAGGAAGTTGAGTCAGTTTTCTGACCAGAAAGTGTTGTGAATGCTAGATTCTGTCCTCAGAGAAGTGCATTTAAAGTTTGTTTGTTCTCAGTTGTGCAGGAGGAGGCATCATATGAATTTAAACATCTTTTTTGTGAAGAGCAAAGACACTGCACTAGAGATAACATAATTTATTTGGGCTGTTACATTTGTCCTCTGTTTTTTCCTGAACTGTAGCAGGAGAGATTTGCATATGTTTAATGCCTGGTTTTTATTCATTTGTTTTATGGCTCTCAGATGATTAGGTAAGTGTTACAGCAATTAGTTGCAGTTTACTACATGAAGGTGCTGAATAATGCAGTTAGTTGTTGTATATATATTGAGAGCAACAAGGTGTAAGTGAAAAAAAAATCTGTATAAAAGATAGGGGTTAGAGTACTGTTTTATAGATGTATTCAAGTATATACATACGCATGTATTTACATAATTGCATTTTTTCTATACATTATATAGTTAATATAATATTAAAATACTTGGAAAATGAAGAGAGCTTAATTGACCTAACTCTTAACACAGAATCATAGAATGGCTTGGCTTGGAAGGAACACAAAGATTATGTAGTTCAGCCCCACTGCTTTGGACATGGTTGCTGACTGCTAGATCAAGCGTTAGATCAGATTCCCCAGGGTCCCATCCAGCCTAGCCTTGAACAGTTCCAAGGATGAGGCTTCCGCAGCCTCTCTGGGCAGCCTCTTCCAGCACCTCACCACTCTCTCAGTGAAAAATTTCACCCTGACATCTAATATATCTCCTCTCTTATAATTTCAAATAATTCCCCCTTGCCCTATAATTCTCTATGCATGTAAAAAGTTTCCCTCCTGTTTATATACTGGAAGGCTGCAATGAGGTCTCCCTTTAACCTTCTCCTCTCCAAGCTGAACAAGCTCTCCAGCTCCCTCATTCTTTCCTCACAGGAGAAGTGCTCCGGTCTGTGGGTCATCATTTTGGCCCTCCTCTGGACCTTCTCCGAAAGCTCCCTATCTTTCTTATGCTGTGTGCACACTGCTTAGTCATGACCACCTTTTTTGTCCACCAAAATCTCCTATTCCTTCTTTACGGGGTTGCTGTCTAGTTCTTCTCCCATGTATGTAGTATATATCTGGGATTGCCATGACCCAAGTGCAGTATCTTTCACTTAGCCTTTGTTGAGCCTCATTATGTCATATGGGCCCACCTTTCAAGATTGTTTAGGTCCCTCTAGGTAGCATCACTTCCTTCTGTCGTGTCAGCTGCACCACTCAGCTTAGTGGTCATCAGTAGGTCATCAGTAAACTTGCTGTGAGCGCACTTGTTCCTATTGTCTCTGTAATTGATTACAGTATTGAAGAGCAATGGTTCCAAGATGCATTCCTGGAGTCACTACTCATCACTGGCCTCCCTCTGGGCATAGATGATTGAACAATTCACAGAATCACAGAATTGTAGGAGCTTTAAGGGACCTCCAGAGATCACTGAGTCCAAAGCAGGACTCGATCATCCCCATATCAAAGCAGCCACCATAGACCAGGTTGCACAAGTAGGTGTGCAGGTGGGTCTTGAATGTCTCCAGACAAGGAGACTCCAAAACCCACCTGGGCAGCCTGTTCCAATGCTCTGTCACCCTCACTGTGAAGAAATTCTCATGCACACTTGTGTGGAACTTCCTATGCTTCAGTTTGTGGCCACTTCCCCTTGTCCTATCACCACACATTGCTGAAAAGAATCTGGCCTTGTCCCTTTGCCTCCCACACCTCACAGTATTTATAGACATTGATCAGATCCCCTCTCAGTATTCTTTGGAGGGTTGCGATCAATGGTTCTGTGTCAGGATAGAGGCTGATCACAAGTGGCACAAGCGGCTGGTCACAAGGGATCGGTCTTAGGACCAGGGCTCTTCAACATCTTTATCGACATAGACGATGGCATCGAGTGCACCCTCAGCAAGTTTGCAGATGACACCAAGCTCAGCTGTGTAGTCAAGACACCGGAGGGAAGGGAAGCCTGTCTAAAGGACGGGTTGGAGAAGTGGGCCCATGTGAACCTAATGAGGTTCGAGAAGGCCAAGTGCAAAGTGCTGCACTTGGGCTAGGGCAATCCCAGGTATTTATATAGAATGGAGAAAGATCTCCTTGAGAGCAGCCCTGTGGAGAAGGACTTGGGGGTTCTGGTGGATGAGAAGCTGGACATGAGCCAGCAGTGTGTGCTTGCAGCCCGGAAGGCTAACTGTGTTTCTGGGCTGCATTAACAGAGGAGTGGGCAGCAGGGAGAGGGAGGTGATTGTCCCCCTCTATTCAGCTCTTGTGAGGCCCCATCTGCAGTACTGCGTCCAGGACTGGGGCCCTAAGCACAAGAAAGATGAGGAGGTCTTGGAACACGTCCAGAGGAGGACCACTAAGATGATCAGAGGGCTGGAGCAACTCTCCTATGAAGAAAGTTTGAGAGAACTGGGCTTGTTTAGCTTGGAGAAGAGAAGGCTCCAGGGAGACCTCATTGTGGCCTTCCAGTACTCGAAGGGAGCTTATAAACAGGAGGGAGAACGACTCTTCAAATGGGTTGATAGCGATAAGACAAGGGGAATGGTTTTAAACTGAGACAGGAGAGGTTTAGGTTAGATATTAGGAGGAAGTTTCTTATACAGGAGGTGGTGACACACTGGAACAGGTTGCTCAAGGAGGTTTTGAATTCCCCATCCCTGGAGGCATTCAAGGCCAGACTGGATGTGGCTCTGGACAGCCTGGTCTGGTGGTTGGTGATCCGGCACATAGCAGGGGGGTTGAAACTAGATGATCACTGTGGTCCTTTTCAACCCAGGCCATTCTATGACTCTTTTCTCAAGGCTGAACAGACCCAGGTCTTACAGCCTTTCCCTAGGCCCTTTATCATCTATGTGGCCCTCTGCTGGGCTCTTTTCAGGAGATCCCTGCCTTTTTTTTTTGTACTGGGGAGCCCAGAACTGGACACAATACTCCAGGTGAGGCCTGAGCAGGGCAGAGTAGAGGGGGAGGATCACTTCCCTTGACCTGCTGGCTGCCCTCTCTTTAATGCATCCTAGGTACCACCGGCCTTCTTGTCCATCAGGGCACACTGCTGGCTCATTGCGAACCTGTTTGTCTCCCAGGCCACCCAGGTCCCTCTCTGCAGATTTCCTCTCCAGTAGATCATCCCCCATCTTGTACTGGTGCATGCAGTTAGTCCTCCCCAGGTGCAAGACTCTACACTTGCAACTCTGTGCACTATACATTCCTCATTCACTTAATAGTCCAGCTTTCAAATACATCTCTATCCAGCTTAGAAATAGAGATGTGATGTGGGACCATGTCAAAGGTCTTGCACAAATCCAGGTAGATGGCATCAGTTGCCCACCCTTTGTCTGCTGATACTGTCACTCTGTTGTAGAAGGCCACCAGATTGGTCAGGCATGATCTGTCCCCTGGTGAAGCTATACAGGCTGTCTCGGATAACCTCTTTCTCACATGTGCCTTAACTTGTCTTCCAGTAGGGTCTGTTCCATCATCTTCATGGGTACATATGTGAGGGTTGCCAGCCTGTAGTTTCCCAGATTTTCCTTTCTGCCCTCCTTAAAAATGGAAATGACGTTTCTCTTTTTCCAGTCACAGCCATGACTTTTCAAATATGATGGAGAGAGCTCTTCAGGAGTAAAACCTTTTCTTTTATAGAAGACAACTGCTTCTGAAACAATTTTCTTAAATCTAAAACAAGTTCCTCTCATTCAGACTGTGTAAAATATCGATCTTCCTCCTTATTATGAGCTCCTTAAGTATTCAAGGCTGCAGGAGGTTTTTTCAGAGCCTTCTTTTCTCCAGCCTGAACAACCCCAGGTCCCTCAGCCTTACTTGAGACAATTGGTGGCCGTAAATAAACATTTTGAACAAAGTTCCAATCTACCCCATTATCTCTTCTCATTTCCATGCTGAAATGTTTCTTCTAGTAACTTTTTGCCTCTATTTAACAATAATATTATGTTAATTTCTTTTACTGGCAGATTATCTAGTACAATCTTGAAAGCATCTTTTGCTCAGAAAAGTATTCACTTGGGATGACACACTGAATTCTTTATTTTTGTCTACCTTCTCCCATCTAAATTCCCTTGCTATTTTAATTCAATTTTGAAACTTTATTTCCTTTTTATTTTCTATTCTGCCTGGTTGAAGGTTTTATTTCCCATAATCACTACTGCTAAGGCTGTGTATGAGAACTAAGTAAAAGATATAAACTCAAAATCTTTTCTTTCGTACTTTTGTATTCCTACATTTGTTAGTTTTAAGACAGCCACAGACTGTACCTTCTGAAGCATTTGTTAAAGAATTCACAGATTATATGTATTGCCAATAAAAGAGAATTTCTCAAGATATGTGTTTTGGGGCATATCTTCCTTTTTATGGGTATCTGCAGTAGGAATTAGTGTAAAAATGCATGGCACGTTGGGATTTGGTCGTTTTTGTTCCCTACCCCTCCTGAAGCCACGAGGTGGCAGCAGCATCTCAAAGTTCAGCATGGATATACTACTAGGCATAGTCATTAGATTAAGGGGTGCAAAAATGAGGAAAAGGTATTGGGAAACAAGAATGGTCTGGAAAAAAACTGTCCCTATGGAAAGGGGGAGAAAAAGGAGATAATGAATTATTTGGTGTCTTGTTTTCATGCATTTTGAAGAAAAATAAAACCAACAAAAGCAGAATTCCACCTTTAAAGAGACTGGAACCCCATCAAAATACATACAATTTTTTCTTAAATTGTTTTGCCCCACAATTTTATTTCCTTTCTGGAAAGTACAGAAGGGCTGAAATGGATCACTTGTTTATTCCTTTGTCTAGGATGTTGGTGCATATCTCAGCATGGTAAAAGCATGTCTTGCTTTTACTCCCTAGAGATTCTTTTCCTTGTTATAGAAGTCCTAAGTGGAAATACTTAGGATGAATGCCAGAGTCTTGCATTGGGTGCCAAAACTGGAACAGCTGTTTCAATCAAGAGAATTTAATTAAGTTTTCTACTGTGCAAAATGCTGGTCTAAGTCCATGTAGCTGCTTAGTCTAAATTATGAAGGCATATGTAGGATTTGGGATGGTGTGCTTGCTTCCCCATGGAGATGAATTTTATTCTTTGTGCAGAAAAGTAATACGACGATACTGTACACAGCCCAGCTTGCTGCTGCTCTTGCATCTGATAAATGATATCAGTAGCATTCCCAATTTCCATTGGACAATGTGTTGATTAAAAGTCAAAAGAGCTGTAAATATTCTCTGATGTAGAAAAACGTAATTTTATTTTTTATGTATTTTAGACATTTTGGCATATTTTTTGCTCCTTTTTTTTATTAGACTTTTAGATACTCAACAGTAATATTTGTGATATTCACATTACAGAGATTCTTGTATCAACTTGGTTCTGAAATGTCTTTACTTTTAAAGTTTTACAAATTATAATTTTACTTTTATTTATTTATTTATATTTCAGGAAAACTGCTAGAAACTTCAATCAACCAATGTGCAAAGCTGCCAAGACAACTGTGGTGGAGGTAAGGAGATGAAACACAGTAAGCTCTACATCCCTTTGGCTTGCATGCCATTCTGGGGACAGAGTTCTCTTTTTTTAAATTAATTGGTGAATTTCTTATACAGAACTGTAGTCTAATCTGTCTTCTTTGACTAGCTCCTACTGACTTTGTGTTCAGTTTTAGTGATCAGTTTATCACTTTTCATCTAATTATGGCTTGGACTTTGTTTGCTGTACTGAGCCCTTGAAAAGTTTTATATTTATTAAATAAACAAAATATGTGGATTAAAGGACAAATAGTAGACTTAGCCTGTGCTTGCGAGAATTCAAAAGAGGCCTCAAGGAAATAAATAATGAAGATTATTTATTTAATACCTGATAATAAACACATAACAACATATATTGAGCATATTGTGGCTTTATCATAGACAAGGTCTCTAAAAAGAAATGATAACAATATCAATCAAGTAAATGCAGGCATTTGGTTATGCCTTGAGAAGGAAGTTGGACTAGCTTACCTATAATTTTCTTCCAGTCTTTCAGTCTTTTATCCTTGTTGTCTAAAACTATATGGAGCACCCTACATTGGAGGTGACATGAAAGTTGTTGGAACTTAGTAATATTGGTAGACTGCTTTGTTAGCTTTTTCTCATCCACTGGGAAGGAGAAGAGCAAGCAAACAAATGTGCGGTACTTAGCCACCTCCTGGGTCATACCACTGGTATAACTCCGTGGTAAATTTTTTATACGTTTAATAAAGCCAAATATGATTGACAGTAAAATGAAAAGTAACTCCTCTAATGCACTTTCAGTAAATTCTGAGTTAGAAGAGTCCCTTCTTAGTTCATGTTCTTGTTTGTTTGTTTTTGTAAACCTCCGGAATAAGATATTTGGTACATAAACATCCCCAGATAACACATTTAGTGAGTTACTTCTTTATGTGGTATAGTGCTATAGCAAAATATACCATAGAATTTGTTAAATGACTTCTACTGACTTGTAAAAGCTTCATGAATTTTCAGTTGTTTTTTTAGAAAGGCTTAAAATTATTTTTCCTTTTGAAAGTGAAATGAAACATCTTTCTTCTTCCCTTCATTCTAGCTGCTCACTTTTCATACTTAAGTCTGGTGCGTAGAGAATCTAAGTAGATCAAAGTCTTCCACCTGCGTGCCATTTCATTCTCCCTCTCTACTCTTCTATCCATATGTAATAGTGTAGAATTTTTTTGACAGGGAACAACAATTATGTGACATTTTTTCTTGGCATAGTTCCATGTAATCTTTGGAAGATCTGCCTTCAAGTTTGTCCATCTTTGATCTTGGTGCAGCTATATACTGCTATAACTGACATGGTTTTGCAAGATAATTAATATTACTGTACAGCTCTGTACAACTAATTAATGGGCAAAGAAGCATTAGCAGAGATTTAAGAGAAATTGCTAGCTAAATACAATGCCTCAAGCTGACTTCTAAGTATCTTTCTTCTGAAATGGAATTCAGAATGCTGTGTTCAGGATTTAGGAGTTCAAATTCATGGTGTTGAATAGAGATGTCTCAGTTCTGCATCTGGGGTATCTGAAGTACTGAGGGTTATCAGTCTGCAGCTGTCTAGGGCTAATCTCAAGATAGCTGAGGTGACTGCATAAAAGTTCATTGGGCTTCTTAGCTGCATTGTTTGAGGCTGAAGGGTGAAATTCTCAATCTCACAGAGAAAAAAAATAGGAAAAAAAAAGATTCAGTAGGGTAGTAATTCAGATGCTCCCTTTACAGCAGGGATTTCTGGTATCTGTTCCCAGCTTTGTTGTTTTTTTTTTTTCTTTTGTTTGTTTGTGGGTTGGTTTGTTTGTTTGTTTTTTCCCATCCAGAGACCATTTAACTTAATGTAAACAGACAGGAGTGGAGATTTCAAGCCATCCCTGGCACTGTGAGCTACAGGTCAGACCTATCTTCAGAGTAATGCAGTAATAGCGTGGGATATGCAGGACTGCAGTTTCTCAATCTGACGTTCCCTTTCTGAGTTTGAACTTGGAGCTTTATTCTTGTACAACCAGACTCATGATGGCAACATCTGCTTGTCTAGCACAAAGCACCAAGCTGAGGCAGGTAACTAGGTAGCAGAAATAAAAAGCACATTCTTCTGTGTTTTTAGTTTTGAGCTGAAGTTTTCCCTTTAAAGTGAATGCTGTAAATATACAACAACACGATTTGTTAATTCTGGTAGCTACTCTGCTGGGTTGCTTGTTTCCCTTCTCTGCTTGTTTGTGTACTTCCAGTTTTATTCAGTCTTTTGGAAGCAGTCTCTTTCTCAGAAGTAGAGCTTTGTCAAGCGTTAAATTGGAAGGATGGATACTGGGCTATTCACCATCCCTGAATGTGTTGAAAAAGCGTTTGGATGTGGTGCTCTGGGACATGATTTAGTGGAGTGTTGCTAGAGGTAAGGTAGTATGGTTTGTCTGCATTTGGACTTGATGATCTTTAAGGTCTTTTCCAACATGAGCAATTCTATGATTCTATGAGTATGTCTCTGTTCGGTTCTCTTAAGTACAGTGAAACAGAATAACTTGAATTTTGGAAGGTAGTTTTGATCAAAAAGTGTATCCTGCCGTGATATGAACAAAGTAGAAGATGGAAAACCTATAATTCTATTTGGGTTTGTTCCAGTGGTTAATCACTCTCACTGGTATAAATGTCTTTTTAGTCTTTTTACTGTAATTAGATTCCATCCAGTGCTTTTGTTCTCTTCTGCTAGATTAAAAACCTTTCTGAAGCTGGCATTTGCTTACCATGGGATAACTTCTCAGTTCTGCTGATATGATAAACAGATCGAGGTCTTAATGATTCTAACTGTAAAATATTTTCAGACCTACCCCTTTTATATCCTTCTCTCTCTGTTGTTTTCTGAAGCTTCACAAATGTGACCAACAGAAGTGTCTTCAGTACTGATAATAGCACTGTCAGCTACAAAGGTAGAGTTATTTTTCTGCCCAGTTCTGCTGCATTCCTGCTTGTGCACCCCAGGCTCTTTGCTGATCATTTCATGTGGGTTGCCTAGACAGTTAGCTGCTTACATCTCGTTAATAATTTTCTGACATACTTTAAGAAAGGTATAATTAATGATCTCCAGCATGAATTCTTTAAGTATGAAAGGTATTTCTTGTTAACAGATGTAGTTTGCTTTAGAATTATCTTGTGTTCTACAGTACTGCTGTTTCTGTCTTAGGATTTATTATTCCACCAGTCTTTCCCCAGATCTGTTTCAGTGGAATGACACTAGGCTTAGTAAGATCTGTAATTCCAAGGGGATATAAGTACTGGAGATCCAGTCTCAAAGTGCAGGGGGAATCAGTTGCATTGGTTAACCTGTTGTAAGATATCTTGTTGAGCTCTGAGATCTTTTGACATGCATGCACAGTAGTAGAAAATGTGTTTTTCTTTAATGTATTAAATATGCTTGAGTTCAGATCAATATGGCATTTTACTCTGTTCAAGAATGGGAAACATTATTTTTTGTGAGAATTTGGAAGATAACTTGGCAGCGCTTCCTGATGTGGAGGATAAGAGTGGAGCCACATGTTTGTGGCTCACAGACTGGTAGCTGTTGCTTACTTGAAAATACTGTTTGCCTTAAACAAAGCTGCCTGTGTTTAGAGAGGGCAGTGAAAGAGGAGGAAGAAGTAAGGCTCTGCTGTTACCAGTTAACGTCTGTTGCTCACAGATGAGGATTATGGATTTTAAAATTTGCCTTGAACAAATTTCTGATTGAGAAATCTGAGCTTCAGCTTTGTTCTGACCAGTCAAGTACTCAGAAGTAGCTGAGTACTTTGCTAACAGTACTCAGAAGTACTGTCAGACAGAAGTAGTTCTGAACCAAATGCAGTAGCCTTCCCAGAGTCATAAATATATTGATCATAAACTTCTAATGAAATGCAGAGTTGTTCACTTAATTAAGTATTTAGGACTGTTACATGCATTTCTTTTGTTTTTCGAGGTAAGAGGAAGTAGAACCTGATAAAATGCCTGATAGCAAGGATGATTACTGAAACATGGGGAATCATCTGTAACAGATCCCACTATAGTAGCTCTGGTGAATTTTCTACTTTAAAAATGACCAGTATTAAGGTTCAGAAAGGAGTTCAAGCAGAATTGGCTGATTCGTATTATTTCATAGAATCACAGAATTGCTCAGGTTGGAAAAGCCTTAATGATCATTGAGTCCAGCCACAACCTAACCAAACTTACAACCCTTCGCTAAATCATGTCCCTGAGCACCACATCTGACTGTTCAGTGGATTAAGAATCAGTTGGCTGGTTGTAGCCAAAGGGTTGTGATCAGTGGTTCTGTGTCTGGGTGGAGGCCATTCACAATCGGTGTCCCCCAAGGGTCTATCTTGGGACCAGGGCTCTTCAACATCTTTATCAATTACATAGATGATGGAATCAAGTGCATCCTCAGCAAGTTTGCAGATGACACCAAGCTGAGGAGTGCAGTCAATACACTGTAGGGAAGGGAAGCCTGTCTCCAGAGGACAGGCTGGAGAAGTGGGCCCATGTGAATCTAATGAGTTTCAGCAAAGCCAAGTGTAAGATGCTGCACTTGGGCTAGGGCAATCCCAGGTATTTATATAGAATGGAGAAAGATCTCCTTGAGAGCAGCCCTGTGGAGAAGGACTTGGGGTTTCTGGTGGATGAGAAGCTGGACATGAGCCAGCAGTGCGCGCTTGCAGCATGGAAGGCCAACTGTGTTTCTGGGCTGCATTAAAAAAGGGGTGGCCAGCAGGAAAAGGGGAGTGATTGTTCCCCTCTACTCAGCTCTTGTGAGTGGTTGGAAACCCTGCCCATGGCAGGGGGGTTGAAACTTGATGATGATTGAGGTACTTTTCAGCCTAGGCCATTCTATGATTCTATGGCATAACAACAGTGCTGGAGAGATGAGGGATGATTTTAGGCATAAGTTTTTACTCTCTGTCCTGGACAAGTATACAGACATCTGTAACAGCTCCACACATTCTTAAGCTGCATCTGTTCCCTGCTGTTGTTCCCTGTTGTGAGATCTCCTGAATGCTCAACTCTGGCATAGCAGTTTGAGATCTCAGCCATGGCCATGATGAGTCTGTGAGTGGCAATATTCAGTATATTTAGACATACTTATTCACTGTTCGAATATCCAGTTCAAATTATTTTCTTTATCAAATTGCAAAAGTATGGTTAAATATATCTGCCTGTGTAAACAGCGTTTCCACCTCAAATAACATCAGAAGAGGAAAAAAGAGAATGTACTTTCTCATGAAAATACATTAAATAAAAATCATTAAACCCTGTATTTTATCTCTGGTTGCCTGGTAACAACAATGCCACGTCAGTGAGCGTCATTATCTCAGGTACAATGGACTGTGCTGCACTGAGGGACAGAAGCAGGCTGAAATAAGCAATTTGTATCCTGTTGTCTGTACTAAATAACAGCATTGCATTTTATTGAGGAAACTGAAAAATTAACTTTTGTTGTTGTCTGCTCCTCCAAATGTTTTAACATCAGCAAAACTCTCCTTGTTCTGCATAGCCTTGTTCTGAGGAATTCTGCAAGGCTTTTACACAGTGACAATTTATCGTGAAATGCCTTTACGTACTATTTTAAGGTGGAAAAGTAATCTCTTTCACTTTGAACACAATTGACACTATCTCAAATGCAGAAAAGAAAAATGACAGGAAGTGAGAACAAGGTCAGATATCTGAGGCAAAATGTTATGAGGGGAAAAAAAAGAGTGTTACCAAACAAGAAAACATGTATTCATTGAAGCAAACTCAAAAAAATTCAGCCCAGTGCAAATTAAAGAAAATGTGAAGGTAACAGGAAATCATTAGGAATACATACATAGTGGGCTGACCAGAGAGACTGATATTTGAACTGTTCAATCAAGAAAGTAACAAGTAACAATACAGCATACAGAGAAAGCTGATCAGTCTAAAGCTCTTTCTGCCTCAGTTTTCAGTAATACTAAAATGCATTTTGGCTGTTGTGTACAGAAGGTTAAAGAACAAGTCTGAGTAGGGATGGAGTTGAATTGCAGGGATTATGTCTTGGAGAAGCAACTCATGGGAATGTTTGCACACCATTGTTGGAGTAATTTTAGTTTGTTACAAGGAAGCCCACTGTCAGACTTCAGTGCTTTTTTGTTGATTTTATTGCCCTTCATGGTATTTGATTCCTTCCTTTTATCTGTGTATATACTAATCATAGAATCATAGAACAGCTAGGATTGGAAGGGACTTCAAAGATCATCTCGTTCCAACCCCTGCCATGGGAAGGGTTGCCAACTACTACATTAGGCATTAGATTCAGTTGCCCAGGGCCCCTTCCATCCAACCTGGCTGTGAATACTTCCAAGAATGGGGCAACCTCTTTAGGCAGCCTGTGCCAGTGACTCACCATCTCAGTGAAAAATTTCCCCCAGCATCTAATCTAAATCTCCCCTCTTTTAGTTTAAAACCTTTCCCCCTTGCCCTATCACTGTATTCCCTCCTGCTTAAGAACTTCCTTTAAATACTGGAAGGCTACAACGAGGTCTTCCCAGAGCCTTCTCTTCTCCAGACTGGACAAACCCATCTCCCTCAGCCTGTCTTTGTAAGAGTGGGGCATCCTTGTGGCCCTCTTCTGGACCCCCTCCAATGGCTCTGCATCATTCCTGGGTTGGGGGCCCCAGGTCTGCACATGGCACTTCAGATGGGCCTCATGAGTGCAGAGAACAGAGGGAGACGATTCCCTTTCTCACCCAGCTGCCACCCATCTGTTGGTGCAGCCCAGGATACTGCTGGCCTTCTGGGCTGCAAGCACATAGTGCTGTCTCATATTCAGTTTTTCATCTACCAAAACTCAAAAGTCCTTCTCACAGGGCTGCTCTCAGTGAGTTCTTCTCACAGTCTGTAAGTACAGTTGAGATTGCCCTGACCTAGGTGCAATATTCTGCACTTCGCCCTATTAAACCTCATTTAATAGGTTCATGTGGGTTCACTTTTCAAGCCTGTGCAAAGGAGAATGAGACAGCAAAACATTTTTACAGCTATTGTGCAGATCATCTCGAGATGTTTTGAGAAGCATTGAAGTAAACTGGACAAGATAAGATGTGCTTCAGATGTGTAATTGTAGTGCATAGCATATTTGGTTATCTATCAATTGTGGGAAAAGAAAAAAGAAACCAACCTACAAAGCCACCCTTAATTTAGCTTTAGGATCTGGCATAGGCTTTCTATCAGTTTCATCAGTGCACTGTCTTCTGGGCAAATGTTATTATCTGCTGATCAACTACAGACTTGCTTTAGCATATTCTTTTTGAATGTTGCATTTGTTCTTAACATAAGTGACAAGTATAAAAGGATGTTTTTCACTGAATATTACATTCATCACATCAGCAATGATTTTCTGAAGCTGACTGCTAAGTAAGATCATGATATTAACTCAAGAAGGTATCAATTTAAAAAGGAAAAAAAAAAAGAACTAGATAAAGAAAAACAAATGCAAAGCTTTCAGCACAATGTTATAAAGGTAGGTAAAACTGTCTGAGTAGCAGTCAGTAACAATCTAATCTGCTATGAATTTTAACCACTTAGCATTCAGTATTCCAGCAATGAAGTGCCAAATCTGAACCCACATAGTTAGAAGTTTATTCTCTTGAAAATCAGAAGCATGTAAGAAAGGTAGCTTTGTAGGTTGGTTTCTTTTTCTTGTTTTCCATAATAATTTGTGGAAAACCAAATGTGCAGTGCATTACAATTACACATTTGAAATACATTTCATTATCAGTGCTCACATTCTGTGTCATGAGGATTTGAAAATGAATAGGTTTTAAATACACCTTAGATTGAACTTCTCATTGTAATAATATGTACAGTGAATCTGTGCTAATTCTTATGTCCTGTCATGTTTAGAATGTGTTGATCAGTGAACAATTTCTGTCTTTGTTTGAAATCACATTTCACATGATTATTTTGCTAAAAAATGCTGCAGTGAGAGTTTTAGGCATGATTCAAGGAATTTATTTGCGTGTATGTTTCTACTTATATCTTAAAGCTTGTATTTTTTTGATTGTGCTTTTAATAACTTTTTGTCATTTCTAATAGAGATTCCTAGGAAAAAAAAAAAAAAGAGAAAAAGTTGACATTCAAACTGAAAATATTAGAAAAAGGTAGTTCACAGTGTGAGTAATGCCTACTGGCATGAAACATGCATTTTATCAGGTGGCCAAAATACTGAGTTTTAAAGAGCTGCAGTCTAGTAACTATTAATGCAGTGAGAATTTTGGAGCAATCATTTGAATCAGTGGAACAGATTTTAATATTTTCTTGCTGCACTCTTCCCTGCAAGTGCTTTAAAACCAAACTACTCAGCAAAGGTGATGATGGCTTTCTAGAACTTGAAGGGGGCCTACAGGAAAGCTGGAGAGGGACTTTTTGTAAGGACGTGTAGCAACAGGACAAGGGGAAATGGCTTTTAACTGGAAGAGGGTAGATTTAGGCTAAATATTAGGAAGAAATTCTTTACTGTGACGGTTGTGAAACAGTGGAACAGATTGCCCAGTGAGGTTGTGAATGCTCCCTCCTTGGAAGCATTCAAGGCCAAAGATGGGGCTTTGAGCAACCTGATCTAGAGGGAGAAGTCCCTGCTATAGCAGGGGGTTGGAATGAGATGGTCCCTTCTAGCCCAAACCAGTCTATGATTCTGTGATTTAAAGCTGAGTGAAGAACTGAGATATCAAGACTGTTTTGACTTCATGGAATGATGATTTTTCTTTTCAGATGTAGCTATTTAATGTTGTTCTTGCAAGATGCAAAATACGGTGGCCCACAATGGATGCAGAGAAAGTAGCCTTTTATTTCCATCTCCCAAACAGGCTTGATGCTATTGTGCTCATTTGAAAGCAGACTAATTTTCCATATTTTCCTAGGTTATGTTAAATTGTTTCAAATGAACTTGCACTGATAAATTTCAGTATGTGGAAATGCACTTTCTTTTCACTGATATTCTTTTGAATTATGTGTTGACTTTTTTACCACTTGTGATTAAGCCAGAGAAAGCAATAGCTAAATGTTTTTGTTTTTTTTTTAATAACTTCATGTTTAAACTTTTTTTTTTAAGATTATAGAAAAAATATGCACATTTCACTTTTTTTTGGTAAATCTTTGGAATAAATTGGAGGTGTATTTTTTTATTTCTTCTTCTCATTGAATAAAGCACTGACAAGCAGTGAGGAGAGCTGGGATATATTCCTGATCATAACAGGAGAGATATGTAGACAGTATTTTGTGTAAGCATGCAGTTGGTGCTGCACTACCTTCTGGCCTAATTATACATATGGATTTTGGAAAGAATGTTTGATCCAAATTGCAATTTCAAATGTGGAGTTCTACATTTAAGACTAGAGGAGCTGATTTTTTCAAACACTGAGGGTCAAGAGCTGCAAATGAATTGACTAACACATATATTATTTTTTTTTAAATAAACAATTTCTCAGTAGAAATATTTTTGAGTACTGATTTTTTCCTACATGACCTTTGAGTTAGAAACTTGCATTTTTAATTGTAATTTTTTTTACCTGTTTGAATTCCAGGCTAATGGAAAGCATACTGATATCTTATGGTTCACCTTGTATCTTTTAAGTGAATTAGACAAGCTCTTATGCACCTTCTTTTCCATTCATTTGCTCTACTGCTTTGATATGTTTTGTTGTTTGTGTGTTTTTTGTTCTTATTTTCTATGTATTTGTGTCTGAGGTGTCTTACAGCTTTTGTAGCATCTTGTGATAATGCCATGTAAAAAGCAGGCTTCTTAGCTCGCACAGCAGCACATTCTTGATGCTGTGATACTTGGTCAAATTTTGTAAGGCATTTTGGAGAGGTTTTGTGCTTTGTGTCTATGCCACCAGCCACCAGAAAAGGACCAGAAATTGACCACCTCTTGGTTTCCTGAGCTGAGTACACAGACATTCAATTTCTCCTGGCATTCATGTATTGAGAAAAGCAATTTTTACATATGTTTTTCCCTTGTATTATACAGATATATGATGGTAGATGTAAAGTGTTGAATTTATTCAAAATTATATCTAATCTGGGATCTAAAGAAGGACTGGATTTAAGGGAATTCTGCCATCATACAAATAGAAATGTGCTGTTTGTGGTTGAATATGTTAAACAACTGTGTCCAAGTTAGACGTTTACTGAGAAGTTTATGGGAAAGGGGGAACCAGAGGAGTTAGCCACTCCAACACCCACTTCAAAACAACGACTGAACTTTCAGTCACAAGAAAAATGGCTAAATGAATGCATAGGTTTCTGGGAGTGCTGAAATTTTCAGATATAGATACAGGAAAGATACCTGCAATTAACGTATTTTTATTTTGAGGTCACTGAAGAGGGGAAGGTTACTGAAAACAAGGTGAAAAATAGTTCAAGTTATGTAAGAGTTGGGAATCTAAAGCCAGTCAGTATTACCTTGATCTGCTTCAGTAATTATTCCCTGTGATTAATAAATGAAGAGAGAACAGAAACTTAGTATGACCAGGAGATTAGAGGTTGTACTTGCTATGACTTATTCTCAGATGTGCTAAAGACAATTCTGCACTGTTGCTAGCAGGAATGAAATAATTTTCTTGTTGGATACAAGAAACAAAACTACTTTATGTATTCTTATAATATGAAATATTGAATTTACATGTTTATGTCAGTTTGAGCTTCAGATAATATTTTTGATTCTGTGAAGCACTTCGTTATTATTATTCTTTACTCCCATGCATGTCTAGTGATCTTCTTCCTGGGCAGCATTTAGGAAGGATATTGTTTAAATGCAAGAGAAGTTTTATTTTTTGTAAAAGTTTTTGCTTAAAATCTTGATGTCCAAATTTCTCTGGTTTCTCATGAAATTGTGGAAATTCTCTGAACCCAGTTGTTTGCTTTCTTCCTGCCTCTTCCTTGAAAAATACTGATTTCCTTTCTCCTCAACATTGCAGAAAAATTGTGTTGGTCTTGAATATTTTGGGTTTTGGTGGTTGTTTGTTTGTTTTTGGATAGCTGCTGTGATTTTGAAGATGAAATGTATCTCTGTGATCCACCTTTGAGAAAAAGAAAATAGTAGCATGTACTGGAATTTTGAGAAATCTTGTAAATTACAGCTGTTTATAAGGAGTTTCTGAAATAAGGAGAATAACTAATATGTGTGTGGAAAGTGCCATTTCAAGATGAAGTGTTTTTTGTCATCATTGAAATTGCAGTTGTTATTTTTGCTTTTGTTTATTTTCTTGCCAGAGAGAGCCACCAACACGATCTGTTAGAAAACAGCTACTACTGCATTATTTCACCCTACCTTCCTGTATATCTCAAGCTTAGCATGCTCTACTCTGATTCTTATTTAAGATGTTTTCGTTGGACTTTGGAGTGGTTTAGGAGGACTCGCATAAACTGTGAAACACAAAGAATTCCTTCTTAGATGCTGCAGATGAATCTTCTGTTTTTGTTTTAAATTTTTCACTTCCTCCTTCTGTACTTTAATTACTCTTAATTCATTTTTAATAGTCAAGCTCAATTTATCTCCTGACATTTAAGTTACATTTCTTCAGTTGTGTAGGAGATTTGAGATCTCTTTCAGTCTCATTTGTCATTTCTTTGATATGAGTAAGAAAATACAATCTTTTGTAGAGATTAAAGCTGACATTTTTGGGGTTTCAATTCTTCCCTGTGATATATGAACAACTTTAATTAAAAAAGAAAGTCAGTTACTTATTTTTAACTTGTAATCAACTCGATGATCTAGTGTATTTTGAAAATAAGCAGTGAAATACAGGAATAATTTGTTCAGAGTTTATATTGTTAACAGTGTACTGTTCAGGATGGAAAGATTTGGAGTATGATCAGTAATGTTATTCAGCAATCATAGCCATTACAGATTAAGCAGATTCTTTGGTCATTAGGTAGCCCTTAACAGATGAAGAATCTCACTGATGGTGATATTTTTTCACAAGTTCTTTATTTCCCATTACTTTAGTAATTTGAAAGCTGCATAATGCAATCTAAAAAATGACTTTCCAAAGTTGCCTTTTCCAGTTTGATGGAGTAACATCAGCAATAAGTAAAAGTTGGCAGGCAGTGCTTTTTTTTTTTTTTTTCTTTATCTACTGCACAAACATCTTCAGGAAAAATCTACGAGGTTCAGTTTATACATACAGGGTCATTTTTATGGTACATGTTTATTGGTGGGTCTAATGCCAGACATTTACTGTGAAAATTGCTACTCTTTCACAAATGTACCTACTGGATAAAACTCTCCATTTATAAGAGAAAAAAAAGTCTTCCTACAAGAAATTGGTGTATTTACTAATTTTGCTTATGATCTTTAAACTTAAGAATATTGTGTATTGGTTGTGCTAAAATTTGACTGACATCTAAATGTTTGGAAAAGTATAACTGTGTGGTAGAGCTTCTTCAGAGATTGGCAGCTAATTTTCTTCAGATTATTTCATTCATGCATACATGCACATAGCTTTACAGATAGATGTATTTTATAGATAATGAAGTATACTTTCTATTTTTCTTTTAGTTACTACCCCAAAACTGCTATGTGTGAGTACCAAGAGCAGGTAGTGTATACAGTGCAGCCCGTGTTTTCTTTGCTGTCAAACTGCAGTATGGAGGAAAACATTAAACACATGAAATGAGAAGTGGACATTTCAGGAAACAGAGGTAGCAGGTGCAGGAAATGTGAAAGAACTGACTTAGTAAGACAGAGGCAACTAAAAATGGAATTGATTCTAAAGACTTATTGAAAAGAAAGGTGAAAGGAATATAATGTAGCTGGGGATTCTAAATTATGAGAATATGTAGCTATGAGGGGACAATCCTTACAAGGTTCATGTCAGTTTTGCTTTGTAATGATCAGAACTGAAATACTGGCAACATGTCTCACTGTTCTTCTCTGCAGTGTTCAGAGACGGTAACAGTCCACTAGAAAGCAGAAAGGCATTAAGGTACATAGATTCTTCATTGATACAGAATAGACAAAGAACCTGCTATTCCTGTATTGCAAGAAAAGGAAGCACCCAGTGAAAATTAAAAGACATGATGAAAAATACTTTTGCACAAGAAATGTAGTGGTACAAAATGTTTTGGGTGCCAAGGAAACTTTGACAAGTTCAGAGTTCATCGGAAGCTATGATGCAAGGTGGTCTATGCCAAGCCTTTGACCACAGAGATTCCTAAACTGCATGTTGACAAGAAACCAGGATAGAATAACCAAAAGTAGTTCCTTAAGCTTTCGTTCTTTACCAAGAAAGAGGGGTACTGGACTAAAAGGTCTTTCAGTGTGAATCATATCAGTCCCATTAGCCTCAGTGTGAAGCTGAACTGAACTTCAGATTTCTGCTGTTCCCCTGCACCTCCTCCCTATGCTTATTAAAAAGTTTACTCTAAGTCTGGCAACTTCATTCATTCTAAGACCTGCTTTTATCGGATGGCTTAGCATTTGCTTGCTTTTCAGTATTTGAAAGTGTGCCTCAGGAATTTTTATTGACTGATGGCTGTTTCATTACAATGAAAGCTTGGCAGGAATTGAAATTTAGTGGTGTGGCTGATCTTAGATCTAGGAAAGCACAGAACAGAATTCAGAACATCTCTTCTACCTCCCTGCATTTAGACAGAAATGAGTGAATATTAACCTACTTTGCTCTTTCCTCTATCCCTCTGGCAGTTTTCAGAATATATTCCGTTGTTTTACAGTGCTAAAGTTTTTTATGGAAGTTCAGTCCCAATAATTAAAATAATTAAGATAGACTTTTTTTCTTGTTTGTCATTAGCCATGGGGAATGTTTGATCACAGTTTCTGACTACCTTTTTTGAGACTTTTCTTCAGTAGACCAGACAGACATGACTTTTCCTCTTAGCTGCTGCTGTTGTTGTTGTTGTTGTTTTTTAACTTCTAATGATTTTATAAATGTTGGAATGAATTTTGCAGAGACATATTGACTCTTCCAGCAGTAAACTGAAGAATTATTAAAATAATCTTCTATCTGGCATCTAAGGGGGTAAATTTATTTCTTTTATTGTTTGTTGACATTTTATTCTAGTTCCATTCTACTGAGTATTTTTATTATTTCAGTTTGAACTGATGAGTACTGTGATAATGAAGATAATTTCTTAAGGATTTAATAAAGCTGCTTTAAAAATAAGCAATTTAGAAATGCATACGTTTGCTAATTTTTCCATCCCACTCCTCATGCTCAGCCATTCTCCTTCTTTCCACCTGTTCTGTTTTTGACTATATTTTTTTCCCCCTGTTATAAAGAATTATATATTCTTGTCTGGCTATAGGTCAGTTTTATTAAAACATATTTAAAACTAAAACAGCTGAAAACTTTTCACATATCATAAAGCATGTAATTAGGCAGCAGAAACTGGTTAAAAAGTGAGTACTCTAAAGTCTTACTAGGTACAAGCATTTTGACATGAATAGTTGTATAATTACAACTACTTTTCCAGTGTTTGATCAAGAATGCTGTTCGTTATCTTAATTACTGGAAGTTTATAACCTTCAAGGTTCCCATTCTTCCTCTAGAAGCCTTTAGAAACTCTGAGTTAAAACTTCAGAGTACTAGCTGAATTTCCTTAAGTAAAAGTAAACCAAATTACTTTAAAAAGGGAAAAGTGGATGTAAATTACAGAAGGAAGTGATATTTTTAAACAAGTGACCATTCATTCTATGAGTGCTGATACCAAAATGAGTGACAGAACGCTCTTGTGAATCATAGCAGAGAACGACTTTTATGTTGTACTTGCAGATAAACTACTATTCAGAAATGTTTGAATTTATTCATTCTACTTCCATGTGACTTTAATGACTTTCACTGGCAACAATCAGGCAAGATTTGCAAGGACATATACACAGGAAGGAAACTGAAAATGTGAAGCTCTTGAAACAATGAAAGAATGTTTGAGTCATGAATCAGAGCTTACTAGAAGAGGTCTTGAAGTTACTCTTTCATTTTGCTGATGCAAGAAAGCTGTACAAACTTTCTACCTTCTATCACTTTGAGGTTAAGATTGAAAGTGAGCAAGGGATCAAGGCAGTCAAAATAGTACCAAAATATTTTAACAATTAAAAAAAGTACAGGAGGTAATCTGCCTTGATTAGTTATCTTTAAATGTTTTGCTACATTTTGTATCTCTTTGGTAAGATGTTGTATGATGATTTTAGATGTGTACAGGAATTTGTCTGTATGTGGCAAAAGAAAGGTAAGGTAAATTTAGTATGTGGGAGAAATAGTAGGAGGATAAATAAAACGGAGAGTAAAACATAATAATAAAAATATTTAAAAAAAATTCACACACAACCCTCTGATCATTAGTACAAATGTTCTCCTTTGTATCTGTGAGTGACTGAGGATTGGACTATAGATGTGATACAAAAAAGACTTATAGGGGAATATGCAGTATTAAAGAGAACTGAATACAACCAGCTATAGAGCTATATATTTTTAGATTATCGTTCTTATCTAGAAAGATATTTGGGTTTTGTCTTGCTGTGACTTACTGAGTCACAGTAGTGCTTATTAGAAAGTGAAGATGCTGGTTCCCACAGCCATCAGATTTTCCATTTCACTTTTGTAGGCCTAGCTTCATCTCCAGTAGCAGTGTAGGCAACACTAAAAGAGGTAGGCTGCCAGCAATCTTCATTGTTTCATTTAGATCATCTAGTTCTTATGTGAGCAGAGTTGGGAGAGAGAGTTAGAACAATAAAATCACTGCTCTCCCTTTCAGAGTTCTTACTTTTTCACATAGACATCCTGATCTATTTCACCTGGAGAACAGAATGATCTTGCAGGCATTACACACAAACTTATAATCCCTTCTCAGAGTTGCATTATATTTCTATGTAAACATTTTGACATACTTAATTTTAATTACAATTGATGTCTCCTAGATATTTCTGAGATCCCATCTAAGTCTTCTCTTCTCCAGGCTGAACAGATCCAGGTCCCTCAGCTTTCCTCAGAAGTGAGATGCTCCAGGCACCTGTCATCTTTATGACATCCAGCAGTTTTCTGTCTTTTTTGAACTGGGGAGACGAGAACTGGACAGAGTGCTTCAGATCTTGCCTCAAAAGGGCAGAGTACGGGGGAAGAATCACCTCCTTTGGCTTGCTGTCTGCACTCTTTTTATTGTACTCTATTTTTTTAATTTTTTCTTCTCCCTCTGCTGCTTTTATGGTGGATTTCTTTGTTTATTATCATAGAACAAAACACAGTAGGGAGGTAATTATCTTTCAGAAATACTATATAGATTCTAATGTTGATCACATTGTGCAGTAACAATTGGATGTCAAAACGAATTTTAAATTCTTTAATGTTCCTTCATTGGTGATGGCTGCCAAGTCATGTATCCCTACTGATATGTCATGCTCAGGGTCTTGTTTGGGGATTTTTAGACTTCTTCCAGAGATTCCTGAAAGTTTAATTAGTTTCTGATGATGAAGCAGCTTGGAAGCTGTTTAATTTCCTTATGAGTAGATTGTTTCAGACATTCTTCAATCTATGACTTTAGCGTTATAGTAATAATACATTTTCTCTGTGATTGGATGCAGTGTGAGTTTTATGAGGTTTATTCTGTTAGGGTGAGATGTGTTCTCTGTTCTTGAGGTTTTGAGCACCAGGTAAGACTGAGGCACCCTACTGCAGGCATGAGGCCGTATCACAATCCCCACCTAGAGTATTCTGAATTCAGAGTCAGAAGGAAAATGCAATGTCAGTGGTGCTCCAGTTAGGTCACATTTTAAATGTACTGTGTGTAGGTACCATTTGAGTTGAATTAGCTTCACTAACTGTAGAAGCTTCTAGATCTTTGCAACTAGTTGCTACAGTTCAAAAGTCTTAATTTTGTTTTGAATGTCTTGCAAAGAAACTTTAAGGCAGCTTTTCAGTTTGTAACCTTTAAATTCATACTTCTGCTTTGTACTACAACTTCTTTTACTAGTTTATCATTTCTTCCTTTTTGGTTGTAAACTGTAAGTGCAATCAACTGGGATATTACTTGGTATATTTCTGTATGGTGATTGTACAAATTGAGCTGTTAAAATATCAATTTATACTTTCAGTATAAATGTAAAATATCCTTCTAAGGTAATGTGCTGTTTTCTGTATGAAAAAAGAGGAAAGATAACCATGAGAAGTAGCCTATTTTAAAGGGATTATCATCTGTTTTGTCCTGTTCGTTGGTTTTCCTCAGTGTCCACTGTAGTTGAGTCCACTTAACTGCTAATACTCATTAACTACTCACTCTTTTTATATTGTTTGTAAATATTTGTTTTCTTTTTTACTTTTGTAGGTGGAAGAAATTGTTGATATTGGAGCATTTGCGCCAGAAGATATTCATGTTCCCAAAATCTATGTTGATCGCCTGATACAGGGAGAGAAGTTTGAAAAGAGAATTGAAGTAAGTAGCCCATCTTATTGGTCACATTTCAGGGTCAGTTGTATTTTAGGATTTTTACAGGATTCTTACTCTAGCCATTAAGTGTTAACAATCAAAGCTTGCCAGGTTTTGCTAAGTACTGGGGCTTTAGGTATTTACTTAAGGACTTGGTGGAGTATTGAGAACTGAACTTTGTGTTTTATGCCTCAGACTCTCTTATTCAATCCCTCAATGAGCTAGAACAACTTTCTGCGGTCCTCAATCACTTTACTGCATTGAAAATCTGATGATGAAAAATCCTTCTTCTTTCTTCTCCCAGATCACTTCCTGTAGACACAAGGGAAATACTTGTACTAAGAGCTGACTTTAACATTAATGTTTCTTTTTTTTTCTACTGGGAAGCTTTTTTACATGGA
This sequence comes from Meleagris gallopavo, assembly GCF_905368555.1. NCBI lineage: Eukaryota > Metazoa > Chordata > Aves > Galliformes > Phasianidae > Meleagris > Meleagris gallopavo. The sequence continues at coordinate 13,461,496 of NC_139435.1, read as the reverse complement.
CAGGTAGAACTAGTTGCAGCCTCTTCTGTGCCTTATAATGGATTACATTACATTTGTGGAGATTCTGGAACCTTTCTTTCCTTTTCATTAAATGTGAAATCTTTTACACAGTGACATTTGTGGTCTGAATAAAATATGCCAATACTTAATAAAAGTTGAGGTAATAATATTAAAACACTGAAAACTGCTAAGGAAATCATCATGTACTGTTTTTTTTTTTTTTTGTTTCCATGGCTCTATCTCACTCAAGCTTTGTCCCTCTTTTTTATTTTGTTGCTGTGACAAAGCCCTAAATTGTAATTAAAAATTCCATATTTCTCTGATGTGTCCGTAATCTTGAGGTGGGAATTATTCAAAATGTTATATGAGCTGGTGGAGGAGGAGACACATAATACAAAGAAGAAACACCTTGGTAGAAAGAAAAAGTTGAACAAAGGGAATGTAATTATTTTATTTTTAAATTATTTTATTCTTAAATTTATATTAAGTAGTCCTACAAAGACTTACTTTGATCTAAGTAAGATGATATAGGTTAATGTATGAAGGGATGTTGTTATTATTGTATCTGTTATTGTAACTGTTATTGTAAGTGCTCATTCTGCAAAAGCGCATGATTGAGGATCTGACTAGAAACAGATATTAAGCCTTTTATAAAATTTTTCTTTGGACATATTTTGTTAGAATGCCCCGCTTCTTCCTTTTGAAATATCTTAGTTTAAAAGCTTTTGACTTTCATGGAAGAAATCCATTTTGTGTTTAATAAACTTGTGTTTTTATTGGACTTTGGCAGTGGGTAAAGTGGTGATTCTTTGTATAAAGAATACAGTTACAAAAAGTACATGAGCTGCTTGATTTTCTTTGTCTAGCCTGGATAAGGGTACGGGTACGTGAATAGTCACCTGCCCCCTCCCCTATATTCTTAAAAAAAAAACAAAGTGAGAAGGAAAAATGCTGCTGTAAACTATACAACAAAGTTGTAACAGAGATTAATTTTGTTAATGCTTTTATTCATACTTTTCTATCATAGAAGTTTATAAATGAAGGCTATTCCAAAAGCATTGTCTCCGATTTTGTTATATTTGCTCATGGAGATGGATGTTGGAGGTATGGCAGTAGAGGCTGAACCTTCCCGCCAGTATCCCTTTCCATTTTGTTTGTGTGTGACAGACAGCAGCAGAGGGGCAGCCTGACAGAATGGTGCCTGAAATGAAAGTGTGTATGAAGAAAAGCTGTATCACTGACACAGATGCAGATAAAAAGTCACCCATTGACATTCATCAATGCTTGATGAATGTTTCTGGAGACCAAACAGTGGATGTAGGCACAGTGAGGTGGGGGTCACCTCCACTAACGTAGTTTGTATGAGTGCAGTATGCAGGCTCTTGTTAATGGCTGATGAAAATGCATAGCTTACGGTGGTGACTGTGTTGAAAAACAGTTTTGTAGCTGAGAATTTGCTCTGTCATGTAGTGTTATTGAACTCTTGGTGGTTGTTACAGTTTCCAGGAAATAAATAGGAAGCATTACTTTTGGAGTAACCTACATGGGTTGGAAATGTCTGCCCATATGAAAGCATTGATTAGGATGAATGTTAATGGAGAGAAAAGGAATGAAGAGAACCTAGTCTGTCATAATTCATACTGACTTTAAATAGCAGTTCATGCCTAATTGGACTCAAACATGGTCCCTCTCGTCATATTTTTGTCATACTTTCTATCCTTTGCTACACAGAAATCCTCTGTGATTGTTCTTAATTTTTCCAAAATGCACAAGTGAAGCAATTCTAGGAAAAATATGTCAGACATAAAAAGAAAGTTATTAGGAAGTGTAGGAGAGCTGATAATGACTGATCCTGACTGCTGAAAAGGAGACAGACTTCTAACATAGGGGAAAAAGAAAGTGCAAAATTTCTTTTGTGTTCCTTAAAAGGAATAGAGGATAATTTTGCCAGATCTCTTTTTTATGTCTTAGAGATATGTAAAGAGAAAATATGAGTGAGTACAACAGAGGACGTTGTTTAGAGCAGCATTATACACTTGGGAGAAATGCATGGAGAAAACCATTTATGTGAAAGAAAATTCACAGAAAAGGTCTTACGAACTTCTTGAATACTGTGGTATTTTTATGTGTGTGTGATTTAGGGAGCATCAGTTAAAGGCCAGTAAGTCTCTGGAAGACATACCAAACAGATTTATGCGAGCTTATGTAGACTTATTGTGAAAATGCAGTTGCCTAGCTCCTCTTTTTTTTTTTGTATAACTGGCATTTGTTCATCTCGTACATGTAAGTCTAGAATGTCATCACTGAATTGAATGATTACAGGGAGAGAGCAGTATTTGAATTTTAGGCTGACATTTAAAAAATCTGTTTGGATATCTCTGGAGTAATGATACTCAAACTTGCTAGTATTTGCACTAATGCTTGTTGCTTTCTTTCCCTCTTTTTCTTCTTAACCAGTTATGTCTATATGTCTATCAGATACTCTCTCAGACTTGACAATGTAAACGAATCAAATTTAGTGATAGCTATAGAACAATCTTGATTATTCCACTGGCTTAGGTGAGATTGAACTGCTAGAATAAAAGGTCATTCTTTCTAAGAGATGGATAAATAATGTTATTCTTAGATGAAGTATCTCACCAATCACAAATCAGGATGCTGCATCTTGAGATGCAAGAATCTGGATGCTAATTTCTGATTATGATTGCCTCCTGTTTTGCAGCGCTTATCAATCCGAAAGCCTGAAGACTCAAAAGCCAAACAAAAGGCAGGAGACAATGTGAGGGAGAGGATCATCAGACGGGCTGCTTTAGAGTTTGAGGACGGCATGTATGGTATCCTCCAGATGTACTATAGGTTAAAGTGAGTCTTGCTAGACTGGTAGCTGCAGCTACTTATGTTTAATGGAAATTAATTATCACGCTCATTGTTTATCTTTCACAGTGCCTCTCTCTTCTCAATAACACCTGATTGAAACAGATGGGATGCATGTCTGAAGTTCCTGTTCAGTCATATATAGAGTTTATTTGTGCTTGAATGTTTGACAAGAATTTATTTAAAAAGTGAAGTGCAATAGAAATGTAGCTTACTTGAACTGTTTTGATTTTTTTTTTAAGCAGAATAAATATTTGACAGAATGCAATTAGCCAGTCCAAGTAGGAAAGTAATTCAAGCACAAGTGTGAGACATCCAGCTAAAAATGGGAGTGTTTGTGGACAACAGTTCTTATGACAGTACAGTGATAACTTTTAAAATTTGTTTGCACTGTGTGTTCCTATTTGTGCCTTGACCAATTTTCTTCAGCTAATCTGGGTATTGGAATCCCTCTGTTGGCCAGTAACTTCATCAGTCCAGACATAACTGTTCACCTACAGAGTGAAAATGGAGTCCTAGGTTTGGTAAGAATATATCGTGGTCACTTAATAGCAATATGCTTACCATATTGTACTGCTAGGTTTTATTCCTCCCTGTTGCCCCTAAGCTGATTATAATTATGGTAGAAATCATATTCAAGCTTATGCAGTAGTGCATGATCATAAAATTTTGTGTGTGCAAGAAAGTCTTTTTGGAAATGCTCATTTCAGCATTATAGTGCTACTTAAAGTATGTTCCTAAATAATTGTTTTATGGAAAGGAGTCAGAACCTGGACACCAAGTCTTGTGCTTGGTTTACAAGACCACGCCTTTTAGGATACCTTATGAAGCATAATTTTTGGAGAAAAAAATTAAATTGAATAATGTTTTTGCTATAGTAAAGCTTTATTATATTACACTTGCAAACCTTTTTTTTTTTTTCTTTTTTTTTTTTTCCCCTGACAAATGTATGACACTTTAGTTAGGAAAAAAATGCAAAAACAAGTACCTCCGCTCTCTGGTTATTTAGTAATTCTAGCAGCCTCTGGGCAATATCTATCAGTCTTGATATATTAGTTGATGTAAATTTTGTCTTGTATCAAGAATTGTGTTGTGCAGAAGAGAAAAAAAATATGTGAATGCAAGTTCGTGTTGATTTGTTTTCAGTAATAAGCGTGAGAAGTAATAAAGCAGTAAGAAATTGTACATCAAGTGATTCATAATTTAAATAAATTATTAAATAATATGTCTGTGTTATTGTCAGGGTCCCTATCCACTTGAAAGTGAAGTTGATCCAGATCTGATTAATGCAGGTAAAATCTTCTAAATGAATTTAATTTTTTGTAGGTGACTTTTCTTTGTTGATATAAAAATTTTATTTTGATTCGGTATTTAAGCTCCTCGTTTATTTATGTATATATTAATGTATTTCACTTCTTATAGTCTTTTAAGTGAAGATTGGCTTTGATCAATAGAGGGATTACATATTCTAGCTAGAGAGCTTATGCTTTTGTTCATTGTAGTAGCTACTGAAGGGAGCTCTTTTCCTGTCCAAGTGATAAAGATTATAATTTTCCTTTCCAGAAGTGGGCTTGCTTGTTGGAGCTGTTACATGAATGTACATCTTTCTTTTCCTGCTACTTTTCATGTCAAGTCTTCAAGAAAACGGTTCTCAATGATTTATCTGTGGGACTTGCTTGTAAAGGTTCTTCACATAGTAGCCTGGATTCCTCCTGCCTAGTGAGTTGTGTAGATGATACCCAGTTGTGTGTTTCAAGAGGCAGCCGTAGCCTGCTTGCCAGGTGCTAGTCATATGATGAGGTGGATGGCTGCTTTCCCTATTCTGAGGAGAAGACACAGTCCCAGGTGCTATAGTAAAAGCAGGGATGGGGAGGTCCACAAAGGAGCAGCTCTGTCTGGAAGAACTTTCCCTTCCTGCCACACCGCCTGCTACGGCTCCCCTGCATTTCTCTGGCTGAATTTCTCTCTACTTTCTGCTGTTTTGGGGCATTACAGAGGCAGCCATTAATCTTGCTGTGGCTTATTGCATCGGAATGTGGTCTGATTTCTGTTTTCTTAATGGAAAGTTGTGCTTGCATCCGTTCTGTTTCCACGTAAAATTGGACCTCTATATTGCACTGTGATAAGCTGAAGAAGCAGCCAAGGAAGTCTGTGTGGAAGAAATGGTCCTGGTGTTATTAGTCAGCACTCAGCTAAATATGAGCCAGCAGTGTGCCTAGGTGGCCAAGAAGCCCAGGGGCATCCTGATTAAAATAGCATTGGCAGCTGGAGGAGGGAGGTGACTGTCCCTTTGTACTCAGTGCTGGTGAGGCTGCACCTCAAGTGCTGCACTCAGATTTGGGCCCCTTACTACAGAAAATACATTGAGGCCCTGGAATGAAGATGGTGAGCAGCCTGGAACATAAGTCTTACGAAGAGCAGCTGAGGGAGCTGGGGTTGTTTAGTCTGAAGAAGAGGAAGCTGAGGGGAGACTTTATTGCTTTTGTAGAACCACCTGAAAGGAGGTTGTGGCGAGGTGGAGATCAGCCTCTTATCCCATATAACTAGCAGTAGGACTGGAGGGAATGGCCCTGAGCTGCATTGGGGGAGATTCAGGTTGGATATTAGGAAATACTGCTTCTCCAAAAGAGCTGTCAGGCACTGGAATAGGCTGCCCAGGAGGTGGTAGAGTTACTGTCCCTGAAAGTGTTCAAGGAATGTTCAGATGTTGTACACGGTTTAGTGGGGGAAGTATTAGAAAGTGGACAGTTGTTGTAAATGATCATGGAGGTTTTTTCCAGCCTTGGTGATTCTATGAAAGGCCTTACCTATTCTTATATGTGATACTTTCTAAGTTCTTGTCATTGCTAATGGTATAAAATATAAACCTATGCCTGACAAGCTTAGGCTTATTTCATTAATAACTCTCTACCCTCCCACCCCTGTGTATATATGTGTATGTTTGTAGAAAGTACCTTTCTATCTCTTTTAGCTAGTACAATTAAACTCTTTAATAGCCAAGTGAGATAAATCATTGACATCGAACAAGCTTTTAATTTACTATCATAGTGCAGTCCAGCAACTTGTCCACTGACTTGAAACATTTGCTACCTGGCTTAACTAATTGATCCTGTCATCATACTGCTATGTTATTTCACCATTCAGTATTATGTTTTAAATAAGAAGTTATCTAAGGCATTCTTCTGATCTGAAATTAGAAATTAAGGAATTGAGTCCAGTGTTTCAACAGTAGGTAGGTAACTATTGAGATACTTTGTATAAAGGAAAAATCAGACACATGGGAGCTGAGTTAATGATTTAACTGAGTTTGAGAGTTTAAAGGAAGGTGTCATTGGAAGGAAAAAAATGTTAAAAGCAAAAAGTATTTATCATAGAAGGTAAAACAATATGCACTCTTATTAGAGCTTAATGATAAGTTCTAGTATTGATATATTTGTAATGAACATACTAATAGAGTGACAAAGGAAAACATAACCAAGAACTTGATAAAGACTGAAAAAAATATTGTGTTTTTATATGGATGTCAGGATGGTCTGGCTTATTGTGTGGGTGTCAAGATGATCTTGACTTACTGTTTGGTTGATAAATATTTTTGAGGCGAAAATGTTGTAGCTAATGTAAGATAGTAGAATGTAACATGGAAGTCAGATTAATCTAGTACTGGTAATTCAATGTTAAGCACCTTAGCATCTTTCTATGAAGGTGCAATAGACAGAACACAAGATTAGATGAGTCTGCTCACCAAAATATTAGTGATATCGTTGCTGAAATATGCAGAAGCTGACAAGTCTCACTGATACTTTGTTGGATTAAGACTGCTCTCGATGCTTTTCAACCAAGTTTATAAAAGCATTTGAAAAAAATAGAAGCTAAATGGCAAAGGAATAGGACTTCTGTTCACATTCATAGCCTAGCCTGTAATGGTACAGTATCAGCCCTCAAAGTGCACATTTTCAAAATAAGTTTAGGCTCTTGCAAATTTTTATCTGCAAATAGAAGTACATTTTTCTGAAGTACCTACTTTGTTGTTTGTTCCATTTCTTGAATGTCTCAATTCAAGATAGGTTATGTTCACTGTAATTTCAAGGTAGGCATTTGCCTTACAGTAATTCTACATACAGGTACAGACTTTATGAGAGCATTTTCAAGAACTGTTAATATGGCATTCTTGTTAAACTATTGTTTGGCCCTCACTCTGTGTCCTATTCTTCTCAGCACTGCCGTAGGTTGCCTATTTCTTGTGGGGTTCTTTTTCCATGTTACAGCTTACAGACTTCATCATTGCTCCCACTCACTGGGAGCCTGATAGGTGAACATTTCAATCATTCTCAGAACTGGTCTGGGTGAATTCTTTGCTTGCTGAATTCTCTGTGATTTGAGTGCAGGACCTTAATTGTATACTATTTTGTGTATCAACTTTAATTTCCTCACAAAATCTTGGTGGTATAATAAACATAAAGTCAATTTTGTAAATTACAACAGATAACTTAGTTGTCAGTTTTAATTTTCCTTTTTTTTTTTCTCTTTTACTTTTCTCAGCCTCTTTGTTTCCTTATTGTCTTCTTTTTCCCTGTTTTCTGGAAAATGTTTAATGATGTCTAATGTCTGTTTCCTGCTGTTGTTACTTTATCTTCTCAGTGTCATCTTGTGCTGAAGTCTGTTTTATTCTCTAAATTTTCTCATGCTTGGTAATAATTCTACCCACAGCTGTGTTTCTTGTGACTTTCCACAGGCACTCTATATACATGGTTTATTTCTCAGTCTGATTCAAAGTGCTGGCAGTAGAAGAGAGTTCTGGACAGAATCAAAGGAAAACATTTCCATGCTAGCTTCCTTGCTTGACCTAAGAACTTTACATCATAGAGAAGAGCATTATTGTCTGTTCTTTAAGAAAGCAAAATTAGGATCTGCCATTTATTCTTCTGTTTTCTAAATCATTATTACCGTAGGTTGTGTTGAATTTGATCTGCTTATTCTTCCTTGCAATCTTGCGTCTTCTGAAGATGTTCTTTCTCTCTTTCAGAAGAGAATTACCTTAGTGCAGAAAGCTGAAGTCAATAGAGATTTTTTAACCTTTGGTTCAGTGCTATCTTGCTTGGTACTGCTGGTGGTCAAACAGGAGGAAGACACAAACTGCTTCCTAGTTCATTATGGTTGATTTGGCTTATGTGTGATTTCATAATTGTAATTGGGTCCATATTAATACAGAATTAAAAAAAAAAAAAAGATACATAAAAAACCTTTCTTCTTCATTAATAGTTTTGGTTTATTTTACCAGAGACAAAATATGTAGAAACAGTAACTTATTTCTTTTACAGGAAAGGAGACAGTCACTGTTCTTCCTGGTTCTTCTTATTTCTCTAGTGATGAATCATTTGCGATGATAAGAGGGTATGTAACAAGACATAAGAAGAATAAACTCAGTGGTTGAAGTCATTAGTAATTCTTCAAAATGTGGTTAACGTTTAACAGCTTGCAAAATGATCATGGACTTAATGAGTGATGATTTACAGAATATTAGGTCTAGCAATTGGAAATTGAAAAACACTGTAACCAGCAGATACCATAGTGATGCTTGTGTCTCCCACCACCTGGCCATGTATAAACATATTTATAACTAGGTTTTAACAATTACTTTTTGGTCATTTCCAAGTATCTAATCTGTACTTGCACGCAGTGTATTATCTTTCTTCAACTTGGAACTGTGATCCTCATTCCACCTCCCTAATGGAAATTCACCATCTGCACCTGTTTTTTGTTTGTTTTTCGGGAAGGAGTTTGGATGCAAACAAACACTAAATCGTAATGGCTCTGAAAAGATAATGGGTGTATGTAAATATGTAAAGGAGTGCACTTAAAAGTATGAGTTCAGAGCTGATTGTCTATGCATGCAATTAACCAAACCCAGACAAAAATAATAGCATTTTTGAGGCTCAGTAGGCAGACAGGAAGATCATCAGCAGTGCATTTAGAGGAAGAGAAAAATCTGTGAGTGACAAAATTGTTGTTACCTCTGTGGTATGCAGTTTTTAAATTGTTGTAATGAGAATGCGATTAAAAACTCGTAAAGGTTTGTGGGCTGTTACTTGAACATAATCTGCTAATTACACACTGTGTTTCTCTTGTCAGAGGCCATGTTGATTTGACAATGCTTGGAGCTATGCAGGTGTCAAAGTATGGTGACCTGGCCAACTGGATGATTCCTGTAAGTTGGCCTTTTTATTATTGAGAGTATACTGTATTTAGAATAATATTTGTAGCTGATTATGAGGGGAAAAAAAAGATAAAGGACTCAAAGCATAAGGGGTCTTGAAAAGCTAATCAAGTTAACATAGAGAATGTGTAACAGTTTTCCTGGGCTCTGCTGGCACCAAGGTGTCAGAATCCAGCCATCTGAAATCACTTATTATGTTAAGTGTTCTGAAAAAACTAAACATGATTTATGTAAACCTTTCTTCTTTATCTTGGATTCACATGTCAGGCTTTTGAGATGAGGACTGATTCTTTATCTTTAGGGAGCAGCAGCTCTTGTGTAGTTGTAACTGGAGCAAAGTCTTTGAAAAAAGATGTGAAATATTATTGAGCTCATCATCAAATGGAAAACAAATGAGCAAACAAAAAACATTGCCCGCATTATTTTTCTCAGTGCTGATCACTCAAAATACCAATGTTGATTGGTATTTTGAGTACACCTAGGGGAAAATAACTGTTTTATTTTATTTACCTGAATAGTCCTGCAGGTTTCAAGCAGGTTTAAAAATATAAACCAAACTCAGTGTTATTAAAGACGTAGATGACCTAAAGCCATTCACTGGACACATTTTATGGTTTAAAATTAGACAGTAATTTTTCAAATCATTTACAAGTTAGATATTTTCAGTGATTTTGAATATTGCTTGTATCAGAATTACATGGAAAACAAGCATTACTAGCCTGCCCTAAGGTATTTTGAAGTATTCTTGCAAACAGAGTTCAGTATGGTTTTAATCTATCTATGTATCTGATTAAATTGTCAGGTAATTTTTTTCTTTTGTTTAGTTGGTTTGCCACAGTCTGACATTCCCTTTATGCTTTTGCAAACTGTAAGTCACAATATTAACAACTCCCTATACTTTTATATTGAAGATAATACTTAAGTCTTGAGATTTTCTTTTTTTCCAGACCTTTGGCTCTGCAAAAGCTATCATAAATGTTCCTTTATCTAGTAAAGCCTTCTGATTGGAAAAGTTGTTTCTGAAAGGCTTATAAGAAAGTGGAAGTGAGAGGATTAAATTCTCAGTAGTAGGATTGGTTGGGGTTTTTTATTTGTTTGTTTCTTGTTTTGTGGTTTTTTTTTTCTTTCTAGATTGAAGCATTGCTCAAAATATTCAAGTGAACAACTAATAAAGATCCTCACTCTATACTATTCCTAAACCAATGTAGAAAAATGTAGATACGATAGTTCACAAGTTGAAATGTTTAAAAAAAGCCCTCCTGGTTCATCAGTGTATAGGTTTTGATGACAAATAAAAAGTGCTTCTAAATTCAACAGGATATTAAATTTCATGCAGTTGCATTTGTGCTGAGTCTAAAAGCTATTAACTAGTGTTCGTTCTTGAAAAGCAGTCTCATGAACAGGGGCAATTCATTACTTGCTTTGTTGATTGGTTTCATTTTACGTTTTTTTGCCCTAGTTTTTCAAAAAAAAAAGACCCAACTGTGCTATGTCTTTATTTTTATTTTTATGTCCACCTCCATTAATTATTGCTAGGCCTTTCCTGCCATCTTCCAAAACTGTGTAGTAAGGAGTATTCTGGGTTGTTACTGATTGCACTGTTTCAATGCACTTGTAGGACTCTTTTGTTGAAAAAAAACTTGCAGCTCAAATCAATGTGTAGTTCAGTTTTTTTTTCATGCTAATTTTTGCTGTTTTTTCCGTTCTGCAAAATTAGTCACTCCTGCTTTTAGTAAATGTGATAATCTACATCTATTTATAGTACAGCAAAATAGGTTTTGATATTACTTAAATACTGAATTAAACATTAACTTTTTGCGTAGGGCAGAAAGGCCTATCAAAATAAAGCTTTTTTTTTTTCCCCCCACAAATATTTTACTATTGTACTTAGCTTAGTGTGCAGAGCTTGTTTGATTCCTATCAGCATCGGTTGCTAAAGATAAGTCAAAAATGGAAGCTATCAGAATTGTTTCAGTCTTATTTCTGGCTTTGTACTAACACCTGTGTTGAACTGAAGTGTTGAACAGTCTGAACTTCTAAAAGCTAAATTTAGGTTTTTTTTCCTAAACTTTTGAAACTGAGCAAAATGTACAGTGTTCAGAGATACAGCACTTACAAATAACACATGTTGTAGTAGTAGTAAAATGCAACGCTTTCTGCAACTAAATAGTGTTAATTGTTCCGGTAACTCTGTGTGCTTTTTGCTTCTTTGTCATATACAGGTATTTTTTCTGGTTGTGATGTTGAAATTTCTTCACTGATAGCATTTTGGAACTTATTTTTCAAGATCTGAGCTATCAAAAGAGATGAAGCCAACATTTTGCAGTAGAAGAGATTGTTTTACAGACGTGTTTCTCTAAGCGTTTTAATCTTAGATTGTACTTTCAGTTTTTCTCAAAAGATTGTAGACTTGCATATTCCTTCCTTATATGCTTGATATTCTCTTGACCATGCTGATTTTAGTTTTGAATCAGTGATGAGAGCATTATTTTCTATATCTTCTGTTGCTTATGTATCTTCATGCTGTTCAGTTAGGCTTCCCCCACATTTGGGAATGACATATATGCTGTCAGAGTTGGAAAGTATAAAAAACAAACAAATCCCAAACTTTGAGTAACTTTCATTTGTTCTTTTTATTACCTTTAAGGTGCACCTTTTTACCAGCATTCATGTATGTGACTAAAGAAGACTATTTTAGTATTTTAAACATGTTTAGTAAACTGTGCTGTTAGCTTGCGTATGCTGAAGTTAATCCCTCAACATTGGCATTCATTGCATTAAACACAACTTATGGATTCTTGTCTTCCTCCCTTTAACTTGTCAAGCTAATGACAGGTGGTTTCTGGGGAGGGAAAGAAGGAGGTGGCAAATTTTATGAGGAGCTCCTGGTAACAGAGTGCAGCTGGGAGGGGGAGGCCAAGAGAGATGGATAGGAATGCTGAGGATGTGGCTGTGGGGTACAGCAGACTGGTGGGAGTAAATAGGAGCCATGACTACTGGAAGCTGTTGAATGGAACTGTATTTCACTTCACAAGTGAAGGACAGAGACCTATACATGACATGTATGTTTCTCTTAAACTACTGTTAAAAATTTCTGCTAGCAGAAATTACTGCATCCTTACAGAGCAGCAGTATGGACTTGCAGCAGCCCTCGCTCCTGTGACAGTTAGTCTCACTAAAGATTAAAAAGTCTTGGAGTTCTCCCTGAGACTTTATGGGACACTAATAGAAGGATTATTATGGGACTAATAGAAGGATTTTATGGAAAGCCGTCAGGAAGGTGTGTGGCTCCAGCAGCCACTGTAGCATGTATTAGAGGCTAGGCATAGGCCACTAGAACTCCTGAAATGTCCCACTATGACACCAGAGACTCTTATTTCTGTTAGCTATTAATTATGAATATTAATATGCATTTCTGAATGTCCCCATGCCATTTCACAGCATTAATAATATAGTTAGTGATACTGCTGACAGAGTTTACCAGCAGAAAACCATTGAGCTCATAGTGGAGAAGCCCTGCAAGGAGACCGATGAATATGAAAAGAGTAAAATGAATATAATTTCTGTGACATCGCATTTCATGAGGTGGAAACTTAATACAGATAAAAAGGAGGAGTGTTATTATGAAGCATGTCATAATGAGCGGGTAACATAGAATGAAAGACATAGAAAAGGCTGAAGTATTCAACATCTTTGCCTTAGACTTCATTGGCATGGTTTCTGTGGCTAGTGGTAGAATTCAGGGAAGTGAGGATGTTACTCACTGTAGAAGACGACTAGTCAAATAAAGTAAACAACTACAAGTCCACAGCACTGAATGGAATATATCTGGTGTTGCCAGGAAAGCTGTCTTTTTTCCAAACCATGAGGCTGAAATCAACAGGCTGATTGAACAGGCATTTCAGGAGTAGTCAGCATAGATTCACGAAGAGAAAATCATGCTTGATCAATCTGGTAGCCTTCTATGATGTCGTGGTAGGTAAGGGTAGATAAAGAGAGAGTGGTGGATGTTGTCTATTTTGACTTCAGCAAAGTTTTTGATGCCCCTCCCGTGACATCCTCATAGGTAAGCTTAGAAGTGTGAGATAGATGAGTGAAAGTGATGAGAGAACTGGGCGTCTGGTAGAGCTCAGAGAGTTGTGATCAGTGCCACAGAGTCCTGCTGGAAGCCTGTAGCTAGAAAGTTCCTGTGCAATCCTCATCCACTGACCTGGGTGAAGGGATAGAGTGCACCCTCAGCAAGTTTGCTGATTATACAAAACTGGAAGGAGCCGATGACACACCAGCAGGCTGTGCTGCCATTCAACAAGGCTGAACAGGCTGGAGATTTGGGCATTGAGCAACCTGTTGAGGTTTAGCAAGGGCAGTTGCAGAGTCCTACACCTAAGGTGGAATAACCCTAATCAGTACAGATTAGGGGCTGACCTGCTGGAGAGGAGCTCTGCAGAGAAGGGCCTGGTGTCCTGGTAGACAACATGTTGGCTGTGATCCAGCAGTGTGCCCGTATGATCAGGAAGACTAGTGGTGTCTTGAGGTGCATAAAAAATGTGGCCAACAAGTTGAAAAGTTTTTGATACTGTCTCCCATGACATCCTGATAACAAAGCTGAGAAGGCATGGGATAGATAAGTGGATGGTGAGGTGGGTTGAGAACTGGCTGACTGCCTGAGCTCAAAGGGTTGTGATTGGCAGCACAGAGTCTTGTTGGAGACCTGGGACTAGTGGTGTTCCACAGGGGTAGGTGCTGGGTGCAATCTTGTTGAATATTTTCATCAGTGACCTTAATGAGGGGATAGCATCCATCCTCAGCAAGTATGCCTATGAAACAGAGCTGGGAGGAGTAGCTGACATACCTGAAGGCTGTGCTGCAAGACCTGGAAAGCTGGGCAGCTAGAAACCAGATGAGGTTTAAAAAAAAGCAAGTGTGGAGTCTTGCATCTGAGAAGGAATAACTGCAGTTATCAGTGCAGGTTAGGACATGATCTGCTAGAGGGGAGCTCTGTGGAGAAGGACCTGGGTGTCCTTGTGGACAGCAAGTTAGCCATGAGCCAGCAGTGTGCCCTGGTGTCCAAGAATGCCAGGGGCATCCAGGGATGCATTAAAAGGAGGGTGGCCAGCAGGTCAAGAGAGGTGATCCTCCCCACCTACTCTGCCCTTACCTGGAGTACTGTGTCCAGTTCTGGGCTCCCCAGTACAAAAAAAGACAGGGATCTCCTGGAAAGAGTCCAGAGGAGGGACACAAAAATGATAAAGGGCCTGGAGCATCTCTTCTGTGAGGAAAGGCTGAGTGACCTGGGTCTGTTCAGTCTTGAGAAAAGAAGATTCGGAGGTCATCTTTTAAATATCTTAAGCGTGAGAGTCAAAGGGATGTGGCCAACCTCTTTTCAGTAGTCTCTGGGGAGGGACAGGGGGAACTGGCCATAAACTGGAGTGTGGAACTTCTTTACATGAGGGTAACGCAGCACTGGAACAGGCTGCCCGGGGAGGTTGTGGATTCTCCTTCTCTGGAGATATTTAAGACCTGCCTGAATGCTTTCGTATGCAACATCCTGTAGGTAATCTGCTTTAGTAGGAGGTTGAATTCAATGACCTCCAGAGTTTTCTTCCAACCCCTGCAATTCTGTGATTTTATTATTCTGCTAGCAATGGCAGCTTTGGAGATGATGTTGGGACTGGTACTATTAGCATCTCTGTTCCTTACAAGCAGTATAAACCAAATCAAATGTTGATTAAGAAAGTTAATTCTAACTTTCCATAGTATTATTGTTTTGATTACTGAGATAATGCAGTTAGGGGCTGAGCAAGAGTGTGATACAATTTGTACAGGGTGGCTGAGTTTGGCTGCATAAACATGGATTGTTTTTGGAAAAAAAAAATAAATCATCTTTTAATTAGAAGCAGCAACCTTAATTTTAATGCTCAGCCGTAATTTTAATGCTCAGCCTTGCAGTAGCCAAATTTAAAGGATTTAGGAGTTGATAATGAAATAAGTCAAAAGGGAAGACAAATTTCGCAAAGATATTAAGCTTTATTGGAGAAGATTATCTGTCTGAAAAGATGAGGAAGCAATTAAAATTTAGTAATAAATCTTCTAAATTGCTATCTGTAGAGGTCAGTATAACCTCAGACAGTCAGAATGTAGTTTTATACATTATTAGTTGCCCTTTTGCATTTATTTTACAGGACCTCAAAGTTCATATTTTGCAAGTTTTTGACTTTGTGCTTAAGGGAAACTGCAGTTTCATTGGTAAAGAAAAGGAAAATAAACTGGCAGAAGTTATCCGAGTCTGTGATTGCAGGAGTGAGAATTTTTTTAAAATTACTATTTGTAGGACCTAACCTAAAAGCAGAAGGCTCCACAAGAAGCATGTTTCTGACTTGAAATGTCTTATTGTTAATGTTGGGAGAAAGGACATGCATCCTTCAATACCTGAAAGTATTGCATGTTCTTCTCAAACAAGCCCAATTTAAGACTTACCTATTTGCCTAAGTAGATGAATTGCTAAACAAACCTTATCTTCCTTTTTAATGCAGACACACTGTCTTGTAACTGTTGCACAGAGTGCATCAAGCTGTCAGCATTCTGTTTCAAGTTGTACAGAATGTTGGTGTAAGAAATATTTCTAGTAGTGTTTCTTTCAATTTTTTGTTTTAAACTGAATAAATGCTACAAATTATATAAATTGTATATAAGCATACAGATTAATTACTTTTAATAATTGTGACTATTTCCATCTCCTTATAATGACTTCATTTAATGATTATTTATGACATGACGTGAGTAGAGCATATATGACGGCAGTTTAACAAAGAGGAAGAATGAAACTTGCAGTTACCTAGGTACCTGTAATCTAAGTTTCAGTGGGATATTATTTTAATATGAAATTTGTTTTCATAGAATCACCAAAAGAAAAGATCAACCTACAAGATCATCTAGTCCAACCGTCCACCAATCACCAATAGTTTTCACTAAACTAGGTCCCTCAACACAATGTCTAAATGTTCCTTGAACACCTCCAGGCTTGGTGACTCCGCCACCTCCTTGGGCAGCCCGGTCCTGCGCTTGACCACTCTTTTGGAAGAGCAATTTCCTAACATTTTAGATGTTAGTTTTTCAGGGACAGTTGTTTTGGATCAAAGATTGCAGTAATATATCAAGTAACTGTTCCTATCCCAGTAGTAGAAGCCCTGCAAAGTGGTGGAAGCCCTTTGCCTAGAAGCCCTGCAACCCTTGTAGCATGAAATTACTACTGTTGGAAAAGTTGTGGAGCCTTAAAGGATAAAGGAAGAGTTTTGTGTTGGCTGTAGCTCTCCTAACTTTTTGAAGTCTTTTTCTATGCAATTTGTATTCATTCTTCTTTGGCAGTCTGCATAATGGAGGGAATGTAGGAACTCACTTTTCGTATTTTGTTCATATTCTCTCTTAAATTTTTGTTGTGGAAAGTGGCAGGTATGCATTAGGCATCTGTGTAATGAGAGCAGCTGATGAAATTCTGTTTGGCCCCAAAATACTAGCAAATGCCAAAAGACTCCTGATCTGTGGGTTAGTGGTAACAATAGTGACCACTGTATGCAGCCAATATTCAGTTATTGCGCAATGTGCTGTGTGTTTGGGGAATGTTATACAAAGGAAAATGGAAGGCAGTACTTCTACATTACACTGAAATAATAATATTCATTATTATGAAGTCCATCAACGTCAATGAAGCATGTCACAATCTGTTTTGAGATGCTTTTGAGATACGGTTTCTCAGTGCATTCATTAGAATTTCTCTCAGTCATTTGAAACTGTTGCCAGCATGTACTTCAGGTTAGTTTTATAGGAAGTAAATAAAATTTGACTAATGTTCTTTGCATTTACATTGTGCTGTCTTCATTTTCTGTTCATAGAAAGTAACAATATAAATACATAGGCGAATAATGAGTGGTGTCCCCCAGGAGTCCATCTTGGGACGGGCACCCTTTAGTATTTTTATCAGTGACATGTTCTGAATGTTGCTGAGAGAATGTACTCTCAGCAAATTTGCTGATGACGCCAAGCTGAGAGGTATGGTTCCTACAGCAGAAGGAACGGGTGCCATCCAGAAGGACTTTGATAAACTTGAAAGTAAGCCCTTGTGAATCTAATGAGCTTCAACATAGTGCAAGGGTTTGCACTTGGGTTGAGATAATCCTGTATATATATACAAAGGAGGAAAAGAACTCCTTGAGAGCAGGCCAGCTGAGAAGGTCTTAGGGGATCTGGTTGATGAAAAACTTTACATGAGCCAGCAGTGTGCGCTTGCAGCCTGGAAGACCGATGGTATTCTGGGCTGCATCAGAAGAGGGCTGTCCAGCAGAATAAGGAATGTAATTGTCTCACTCTACTCTAACCTCATGAGGCCCCAGCCAGAGTACTGCATCAAGGTCTAGATCCCCCAACACATGAAAGATGTGGAGCTTTTGATGTGGGTCCAGAAGGGGGCCTTGAAGGTGATCCAAGTGCTGGAGCTGAAGGAATTGGGCTTGTTCAGCCTGGAAAAGAGAAGGCTGGGGGACGATCTTGTTGCAGTCTTCCGGAATTTAAAGGGAGTAGATAAACATGAGGAAAATCAGCTTTTTACATGGGTAGATAGTGATAGGGAGAGAGAATGGTTTTAAATGAAAGAAGAGGTTATTTAGATTAGATGTGAAGAGATAAGATTTTTGCTGAGAGAGTGGTGAGGTACTGGAGGTGTTTTAGGCCAGAGTCGATGAAGCCTTGGGCAGTCTGGTCTAGTGTTTCACTTAGTGGTTGGCAGCCCTACCTTTGACAGGGATTGGAACTTGGTGATCCTTGAGGTCCCTTTCAATCCAAGCCATAGTTAGTGCACTTATTTGTGCATACTACATTTTAATGAAAATGTATTAATAAATTTTGCCAAGAATTATTGGTCATTTGAGAACTTGCATTCCATCTTCTCCAAGATTTTACTGAATTTTTAATTTTAATTTCTATTGTGTATGACAGGAAATACCTGGTCAGCATTCTTGAAAATCAGGTAATTCTCTGCATGGCTAAGCCATGGAACTAAGATATTATTTTAAACATTCTTTAAAAAAAAAAAACAACCAAAGAACTTCAGCATGTTATGTATATGTGCATAACAGTGCTGGACTCAAACAGTTGCATTCAGTCAGTGTTGAATGTTTGTGTTCCATTGCTCACTCTGCTGATTCAAAACTCTTAATAGTTTCCTGGTGTTTCTTACTAATGTTTATTCAGTTGTACTCAGTAGAATCTAATCTAGCAGTCATAGCTGATAATAAAATTACACTAATTCTGTAATTGTGCAACACAAAGTCATAAAAATCAGAAGAGAAAAAAGGACAACCCAAGTATATTTCAAAACATTTCAACATTCTTCAACTTTATCCAGTTTTCTTGATTGTCTTCATGCAATCTTTTTTGCAGAAGAAATGGAAAGTGAAATAGCAGAGGTAGCTTTCATTTTGGAGTCAACTATAAGCTTACTTTTCTTTTAAACAGAGCACACAGCTATCAGCAATGGACAAAGGATTGTGGTCTACATTTCTATTCATTTAGAGTGGATTTATGCATAAGTATATTTTTGATGTTACCTTCTGATTGACATCTTTATTTGTATAATGCTAAGATCAATGGTAGTATAAAAAATGTCATGTATGAAACTTCTGCTGGTTAATTGCATGTGATTCTGATTATCTCTTTTGTTGCGGTGTATATCACTGTTTCTTGAATGCATTGTTAGTGTCTGCTTTGCTGCTCAGTTTATGTGCTGTTTGTTTCCAAAGATTATGTTCTTTTAACTTTGCCAGACCAGTTGAGATGCATTTTATCCTATGATGTTGAGAGTAGCTATAAATATCAGCTATGGAGGAGAAGTTCTGGCCTTCAGGAGAAGTAGGAAGCATGCAGAACAAGAGGATGGATTCAAGACTCAGTGTTTGAAGGCTTCCTCTTTTCTCTCAGGCACTTCTCTTTACTCTGTTTGAAAGTTCCATATGCATAGTAACCATCTTGCTATACAGAATCTTTATGACTTGCTGTATCATTTTGGGAAAAACTTTATTCTCTTAAAAATATGTTGTGTCTTGACTATCTTATCCTCTAAGGTACTTATACCTTAGAGTACTCACAAACTTTTGTTTGAATGCTGTAGGTTGTCATTGGTACTCCTATCAGACCTACAGAAAGGCTGCTGTTTAGGAATCACTATTAAACAAAATGGCTTACTCATACTTTTTAATGTTGTATTTTGACCACCCAAATGGTGTTCAGATGTGAAGATGTCAGATGAGAAAAAAATGTACTTTCACCTGCATTTATTTCTTCAGATGTTTCCTAGCTGCTGTAGCCCTTTAGGTATTAGAACTAAAAGGCCTGGTACAACCAGCTAATGACATTGCCAGGGTGTACTGATAGCATAATCCTGAGTGCAAACATATTCTTGAGTTACTAGGGAGATAATGTGTCATCTTCAGTTACTTGTCAGTGAGTCTTTGGCAGGCTGACAAGAGGTCACTGCAGTTTCTGTGAGAGCTCTGTATTTCAGAGTAGGTTGGAGAATGATAGGAGCAGTGCCAGGAAGTTAAGTACAGAGAAATCCTCTCATTGCTGTTATGTATTTGCAAAAGAGTAGTTAGTAGTAATGTTAATTAATGTGATTAATATTACTCTGATACATGAAATTTTGAAGGGGTTGTTTATAGATCCTGGAAGACATGATTTATTCTTCACTGTGAAAAACAATTTTTTTAATATATATTGCCTTTGGTTTGATGAAGAGGCTTTCATAAAATTGCTGTCTTGACAACTTAATGAGACAAATCTCTTCCATATGCTCTGTAGCCATAGCTAGTAAGGTACTGAACCACATGCCTAATAAGTGGAAGCACAAAAGAAAAACTTTACAGTAGGAAGTTCCATATTGCTTAATCATAGACTTTTAGATTTCATATATATTTCTGTCCACGATTTATTTTAAGGAAAGATAGGAAGTGTGAAAACAGAGGAAATACAAAGCATTTGGGACAAAAATTTTGTCCCAAAATTTATTTTGATCTCCAAAATTCCTTTCCTCGTGCTTCTTCTAACCTTCACTGTCATACAGGTCCTCTCTCAAGCAACTCAGGAGTGTTGTGAGGTCATTGCATTCTGTTTTCTTGGGATGTCTGGCATTGTTGTCTAAAATTAACTGCTCTCCTCATACTAACAGAATGTTGTGCTTACGGGTGTTGCACATCAGAAGTTTGCCAAGCCTGAACTGCTTACCTTCCAAGATCATATGTGTTCAGTTTAAGATGGTGGAAGCAGGCAGGGACTGAATGCCATAGCATGATAAAAAGCAGAATTAGACATATCTGTACACCATAATACAGCTGCTGTTACAACAGGTGCAGTTTTGACACTCCTTAAAAGAAGAATGAGTCTCAGAGGCAAAATGCATTGCTTGGTCTGAGGGACTAACAGGAGTGAATAATGATCCAAACTAATTTATTTGTCTGTGATCTGAAATGACATCCAAATACATCTGCAATGGAATAAAAGGAGTGGTTTGTGATGATATAGTGTTACAAGCAGTGTCCTTCTAAACTTCAAGGTAAAGAGTGCTAAGATGTCCTTGTTGCTACGTTTAAATGCAAAGATTTCCTTTTGAGGCAATAATGACATTTCTATAATTGTTGGAACGAATGCTTCATTTTAAGTGATAGACCTGCTATAACAAGATTCACTGTTTCTGGGTGTCAGGGCTCCCATGAAGTCACTGGCACTACTCAGATATAAGTTACACTGGGACATTGCAGGTGACTGTGAGCCCTTGTTCCACTTATTATTCTTCTGTTTGCATCACATGCAGACCCCAGAATGAGAAAAACAGTAGCTTTTTAATACAGTGTGGTGAGATAATGTGCGTTTTCTGCACAGAAGAAAGCTGAATATCTTGTCCTGCCGTTGCAACCTACGTATTGTTTTTGCTGTGTCCTTTTGTGTTTTTTTTTTTGTGGGCTTTTTTTTTTTTTTTTGGTCTCCTTTTTAGTATAAATGTTACATTTCTATTAAAATTTCAATTTCAGGGTAAAATGGTGAAGGGAATGGGAGGTGCCATGGACCTGGTATCTAGTGCCCAGACAAAAGTGGTTGTCACCATGGAGCACTCAGCCAAGGTAAGGCTGTGTCTTCTATGTGACTCACTCGTGCTAGAAAAACAAAACAAACTTTTTACATTAATTCTGCCACTTTGTGAGGATTTTACAGATTTTTTACTAGTTACAATTGTACTTCCTGGCCTCATGTAAGTTAATTGTTTACCGTGGAAAAAATTAAATATTAATTTGATATTTAAAAGCTGCATATATTTTTCGTTGCTTTGTGCAAACTTAATGAGAGTTACAATTGGCAGAGCTACAGTAGATGCGACCCTGAAGATTCTACTCTTCACGTCAGAATAATTTGAGAAATGAGGTTCCCAGTGGCTAAATATTTGTTGTGTTGGGAAAATATTTACATTTGAAGCTATCAGTCAAATTGATACTGACAGCTTGATAAAACAGATTTTTTTGGCATGATACTATGCAGGCTGCCTTACTTGTTGTACTGTTACAGATAGAGGTTAAGCTAGAGAGCTTGTTGTAGAGATAGGTTTGTAGGTATAGGCAGTGTTCCACAGAAGATCATAGAAAGCTTGTCATTTGAAACTTAAAAAAAAATTGTACAGTCTTAGCTATGAGAAAAGCTGTTTGAAGGACAGCATCTTTAGTCTCAAGGAACTATAACAAATGCTTAAAAATGACTTTTTATTTCATTTTTTTTGTTTCTGTTATTCTGTTATTCATAATTTGTTGGTGTAGACACCAAAGCCTCCTGTAAATCAATGCAAGTCAAGAAGTTATTAGTTCTGTATGTTCAAGATTAATATCTCTGCCAGTATACACTGGAGTAAGCATAAGGAATTTGCCTGGCAGTAAATATGAAAGATAAATATATTAACAGTTGTAGAGTTCTTTTAAATGTGATTTAAGGAATGAATCTTCAATTTCTATATTTTTCAACAGGTTGAGATTTTGTTGTTTTTTGGTTTGGTTTTTATAGAAGCTGTGATTTCTAGTAGTGCATTGTAAGTAACAGAACTGAGACTGACCTAGTAGTTCTTGTATGCATATGTGTAAATAAATAATCAAAAATGCAAAGCAAATTTGTCTGACTTGCAACCCTATCACAGCCCCACAACAGCTTGGTGTCTGAGTATCCCTTCACTTATGCATGTATTTCAGATAGGTAGGCCAAGCATAGCTTTTATAGCTTTTTTTTTTTTTTTTGACATGCATTTGTATAACTTGGATTCTTATATATATCAGGTTCCTGGTGTGCACTTCTGGAAAGCCTGTTTCAGGCTTTACAGGCTTCATAACTTACTTATTCTACTAAGAATATACTGCAAAGTGAATCCAAGTATGTGGGTTTTTTTATTTATTTTCATTTTACAATGGAGGGCTCTTTCATCCTAACTACACAACTACACCCTTTTGGGGCTGCTGCTGCTTTGCCCAAAAGTGAAGAAGGTAAAGTATAGAAGTTGAATGTGAAAAATAAAAGCAAAACCAAGCTTCTGTTACATGTTCTAGATGGTTTTTGTTTGTTTCTTTGTTTCTTTTTAAGTAGGTATTAGATTAGAGAAAATGTGGAAGAGTGATGCCCTTGCAATTATACGACCTATAATGCTATTTGGGGTGACGACTTCTTACAGAGCTGATTTTTTTTTTTTTTTTCTTTAGCATGAAGATTTTCGCACAAATTGCAATTTTAACCATACCTAAGGTTAGAGGAGCCCTCTTTCCTCTTTCCAAGAGTCAGGTGGGCTACTGAGCAAAAGAAATGTATGCCTGTACTGTTGGAATCTGTTTTATCTGCAGGCTTCTTAGAATAGGGACATTGTTATCATCTTACTCTCCAAATAAATAATAAGAAATCTGTCATTAGACACAAAAGCCTTCAGTAAAATAAATGTGAGTCAAGGTCTGATGGACTGAAATACAGTGGAAAGCTACAGGATATATGCAACAATAAATAGTTGTAGTAGTTAGTTTTGTTTGGTTGCTGTCATCTTGTAACGGATCTTTTAATCCTTTTCAAGTGTTGTTTTTTCTCTTTTTGTATTTTTTTTTTTTGTTTTTTATATAATAGTGACAGCTTGTTAAACATTTTAATAGATTTGCTCAGAGTAAATCCTGAGTATGCATGTTGCAATTTTCAAAGTTAGCAATAGGCTGAATCCAGTGCAGACAAAATACAATTTACACTAAATTATGAGGGTGAAATTATCTGTCTTCACACTCAAGGAACCACCCAAAGAATTTATTCTGATATGCAATATATTAAAAATAATAATGAACATCCTTTGCTCCCAAGTATTTTAATTTTTGATAACTTAATACTTACATTTCATGAAAGCTGAAAGATACAGAAGGAAAATGACAGGACTTAAATGACTTATGTAGAAAAATTCAGAGTAAGAAATATCAGTGAGACAGAGTAGAAATATGAGGGATAATGAAGGTACAGATGCAGAATGGCTAGTTACTGCCTTACTGAAAAAAAAAAAAAAGGGGTAGCCAACTGAAACCACAGAAACTAGCAACCAGCAGGTTTGAAACAAGAAGTATTTTTCACAGTCAGCTAATGAAATTGTGGATCTTTAGCAGAATGTTATAGGAGCTCAAAGGATTACGCCCATATGAAAGGGATTAAACTGTTTTATGAGTTTGTCAGTGACAATTAAATAGCATTGCCCAGAAGCAGTCTCTAGCCTAGAAAGCCTAACCATCACAGCATGTCATGAACCAGGAGGGAATACCTGATGAAGGGTAGCTCAATTTTTCCTCCATATGTTTAGGCCACTGCAAGACACCTGGATGATGGATTCAGTTTAATTCACTATGATAGCTCTTCCTGTATTTTTTGTGAAATTGATTTTTGGTTAACTGCAAGGACCAGAATATAGTGCTGTTATTTAATCTTTGAACAGTCACTGTGCACCTTTGCCCAGTCTGGTAAATACTGCCTAGAAGATACAGAAGTCCTTACATCCACGCTGTTATCGATGTACTTTGCAAAATAGCATAAAGTGAGGCTGGTCACTTTCAGATGGCATAATGACTTGACTACACAACCAAAACAATATAATGGAAACTATTTTTAAGCATGTGCTTTGGTCATGACTGAAACATGGGGCACTGAATTTCCATCATTCTGATTAGTTTTTGTTTTGATATGTTGTACAAAACTATGGCACTTTTTGTCCACAAAAGTGTCTATTAAAAATGCAGTAGAATTTTTGAGGACTGCTCCAAAATTAATGCCTCCTATTTTATTATGTTGGCACACAACATCAGAGCTGGATGATGGCAGTAAAGATCGAACCTTCCCACCAATATCCCATTCCATTTTGTTGCTGTGTGACAAATGGGAGCAGAGAGGCAGTCTGACAGAATGGCATCTGACATGGAAGTGTGTATGAAGCAAAGGTGTGTCACTGAATTCCTCCATGCAGAAAAAATGGCACCACCAACATTCATCAACATTTGCTGAATATTTCTGGAGACCAAACAGTGGATGTGAGCACAGTGAGGCAGTGGCTGATATGTTTCAGCAGTGATGTGAAAGACAAGCCATGTTCTGTATGGCCATACTGATTTTTAGAATGTGGCATGCAGGTTCTTGTTCATCATCCAGTGAAAATGCATAGCTAATGATGGTGACTATGATGAAGTGTGTTTTGTAGCTATTCTTTGTATCTGTTGTAGTTACCATGGAAATAAATAGGAGACATTACTTTCCGAGCAACCTACATATTTAAAGCAGAATGAAACAGCCTAAGGTTGTGGATATCTACACAAAAGACTTTTCTTCCTTTATCTGAACAAATACTGTATAAATTCAGATAGTAAAAATTTTTGCAATTCCACTTGGATTCCCATTCTGATAATGCTCTGACGGATGAGTTCTGAAAGCCACTTTTCATGCTACAATAATGTTCATCTCAAATGTTAAGAAGCTGGAATTTATCACTTTTAAGGGTCACAGAAGCCACTCAAGCTGTCATCTCTGCAAGTCCATTTCATTTTTACTGAGGAATAAAACTAAGATATATTAATATACTAAGCCTTAAGGCAAATTGACGATTGCATATTTAAAAATATTGCATTCATATAGTTAAATGAGACATGCAATATTGTGAGAGTTTTGAAAGGCATAACTGGAAATTGATAGAGGAAAAACAAACAAACAAAAGATCTCAGACCTAAACACCTAAGCCTTATAGATCCAGCTTTCTGTCAGAAGCTATGCCTTTTCAGTAGGCAGTATTTTATCCAGTATCTAAAGTAGGTGCCATTTGATATCCTAGGAAGGGAAGATTTTAAAGCAAATCCTGATTTCTTTATATACATTACTTTGTACTGTATTTGTAGGCTGATTTGTACTGGCAAAAGTAAAGGCAGTGTAGCTTCTCTTGTAGTACTTGAAGATGAGCGTATCTCACTCATCTCCTAGTCTGCTTTTGTGCTTTTCTAGAGTGACAGAGGAAAAGGAAATGGAATGTGGGTAAAGAAACTGGCTTTACTATTTTCAAAGCGTGAGTATGCACATGAGCCATAGGGATTTGAAATGCCTATGTGTATGGCTGATCCTCCACATACTGCTTATAATAAATGAGACAGAGTAATGTTATGTTCACAGTGTCATTCTCTAACCTTTATATGTCATCAGTAAGGTCTCATGTGTGTCTTATCCTCACATTGCAGTAGAAGAGGAAATTATTGAACTTCTAAACTCAGGAGCCCGCTCAGTGGTACACTGAGACTCTTATTAGACATCTCATTATAGCTGGGGCTTTATTTAGAACTGTCCCAAATTGTCAGAATTGTAATCTGCCATGAAAGTGAATTCAGATAATGTTCTGAGTGCAGTGAATGTTTCAATAACTCTGAATGTTTGCAGCTGTGATTTTCCTTTTTAATGTACATACTTGAATTCAGAGAAAGTTGCACTGTTTTTTAAAATTAACATTTGTTTGTATACTGTTAAACACAGGGCAATGTCCATAAAATCTTGGAAAAATGCAGCTTACCACTTACTGGGAAGCAATGTGTAAACCGCATCATTACAGAGAAGGTAAAGTTCTTTTCTTGAATTCTTTATAATTCTTTTCTCCTCTCAGTGACACTAAGTGAAAGCAGTAAAAAGTGTCGTAAAAGTAAAGAATATATTCAGTATCTGTTGCTTGTGAAGGACAAAGACTCCAGAGACGTGTTGGCTCATATTTTCCGTTTAGATCTTTCACTGTTGACATCATGCATGCTGGATGATTATCCCAGTGATCATCAGAACAGAGATGCTATTCATGAGAAATATGCAAAGAACATGTTTGATTATTTTTTCCAAAGTAAAAAATACCTGGAAATTTGACTCATGAGATGCAAATCGTGAAATGCACATTTTCCTCATATGTTCAAGTCAGGTAATTGGAGTCTTTCTTGGTGTATATTACAAATTTAGAGAGACACATAACCTGTCCTGTTGCTATCTTTTGCTTTCACTTGATTGCATTTGTGAAGCAATTTACTGTCCAGTGCAAGTCCGTGTGATATTGCTAGTGTTCAAAGTGCATTAGTGGATCTTTTCAGCAGTGTAAGTGACTTAGGATTTCTCTGTAATCATGCTCCTTTTATTATCAATGTGTACATTTTTAAAGGCTTTGAGTAGTCCCTCTGTGAGCCATCTGTCACACTAAGTAGAATGCTTCAAAAGTGCTGATGCAGAGTTTGTTTTCTCTCAGTGGTATATTGCTACTGTCATTTAAAGTTTTCCTCTACAAACAAAGGGAAAAGAAATGAAAATGTGGATGTTTTTCTGTAGAACTGGCATTGAACAAGGACTGACACATAAAAAATGTGTAGAAAATTTCTGAGACTCAGCGCTCATCAGGTCTCGCTGTTTTAATAAAAGATGACACAAATGGACAACACTATTTAGATTGTACTATAGACTGTTTCGATGCTAGCTTCCTACTGTCTATTTTTCTTAAATTCAGCTTCTTTTTTAAGACTCAGAAGTACAATTTCAGTCCCATGGAAGTCATGAAATCCTTTGAATTAGAAGGGAACCTTAAAGACCACCTGGTTCTAACCCTCTTGCCATGAACAGGGATACCTTCCATTGGAATAAGCTGCAGAAAGCCCCATCCAACATGAGAATTTTGTCATAATATCTAATCTAAATCTACCTTTTTGTTAGTTTAATGACACTAAACCTTGTACTATCACTCCACTCTCCGATAGCCCTTTTATGTAATGGAAGACTGCTATAATGTTCTTAGGTTTGGTGCTCCCACCTGCTGACCATCCTCATGGACCTCCAATGGACTTGCTCCTATCACCCCATGTCTTTCTTGTGCCAGACCTAAATGCAGTACTGCGGGTGGGGCCTCATAAGCCAGAGCAGAGGGTCACAATCATCTCCTTTGCCTTGCTGGTCACACTTCTTTTGATAAACCCAAGATACAACTGGTTTTCTGGGCAGCGAGTGTGTACTTCAGGCTCACGCTGTTTTTCATCTAGTAGAAGCCGTGAAGCTCATCTCTGTAGGGCAGCTGTCTATCCACTCATCACCCTGCCAGTATTCATGTTTGAGTTTGCCCCAACCCAGGTGCAAGACCTTGTTGAATCTTATTAGGTTCATATGGGCCCACCTGCATGCTTGTCAAGTTCCTCTGTGCAGCATTCCTTTCCTGCAGCATGTCAACTGCACTACTTACCTTGGTGTCAACTGAAAACTTGCTAAGGGTGCACTCAATCCCGCTGTCCATTCCACTGTCAATGGTATTAAATAACTCCATTCCTAATAATGACCCCTACTAATGACCCTGAGGAACACCACACAATGGTTCCACTTTCCTTCCAAGTTCGATCTTCACTGGGCTTTTGCTACTGGCTTTTTAAAATTTTATTTTAGGAAAGTGAATGTAGACTTGGTTGTTTTTGTGGCAGCTAGCTTGCAACCTGTGTATTCTCCTGGCACCATTATAGTGTGTGTTGTTCTACAGATGTTCTTATATGCTTGAGAGACTTCAAAGTGGAAAGCTTGTCTTAGGAAGGCATCAAGGAAAATGCTCCTTCAGCTGCATCACCTGAGGCTTTATTTTAAAAATAGAAAAAGAAAATTATTCTTTCTTAGCTGGCTTCAAAAATACTAAAATTTGTAATGTTTAATAGCCGTTGGAGAAGCTGATCATCTGATAAGTTCATCAGTCACTCTTTACCTCTCTATAGTCCTAAAAGCAAAACAAAAGAGTGAGAAAGAGGATGGCTTTCCCTGTTTTCTTTCATTACCTCTTGGTGGACATTGTCTTGTAGCAAAGACTGTCTCAGCCCTTTCCCTTGCATCTTGCAATTCTCACCACTTCAGAGCAGGAGACACTGTCCTTATTTCATGCAGTGAAGAGCAGTTGCCCATTTTTTCCCACAAAATCAACGCATCTTACACTTCAGATTCTTTCAGGTATGAATAAATCTCTACTAGTCGGTCTGAAACGTGAAACCAGTTGATAATAGTATCATTTGTTACTGAAGAAATTCATTTCAGCAAACTAATTTGTACAATATCACTACTTGGATCTTCATTTTTTTTAAAAATAAAAATTAATTTGGTGCTATTTTAACCTGACAGGCTGTGTTTGATGTGGACAAGAAAAAGGGACTCACCCTTGTGGAAATCTGGGAAGGACTGTCAGTGGATGATATCAAGAAAAGCACTGGCTGTGACTTCACAGTAAGTCATTTTACAAACAAATACAGTTGTTCCTTTTACATTGCATTGTCATTAATCCATAAAGCCACTGATTTTTTTACCTTTACATTCTTTCTTAAATATCATTTAATGTTAACACAAAACTGACTTATTAGTGGAAAGTACACTGGAACATAACTGATTCCATATGTGTGGCCAGTAACAAATGTAGTTTCTTCATGGCTTCATGCATTCATATAATAAAGCTTTTACTTATGTATTGTAAAGCGGGGGGAGAGGCCAGCTTTTTTTTTTTTTTTTTTTTTTTTTTTTGTGAGGACTATGAATTTGACAGTGTACACTGTATCCTGTGAAGGTAATTGGGAGATACTTGGTAATGAAAAGTACCACTCTTCCTCCTTTTCAGATTTTCCAGACCTAGAGCACGTGATCATAAGATTGCAGAACAGTTATTGTGTGAAAGAGTTGGTTATTGAGGCTTTGAACATGCTCTTAGCAGCAAGAAGAATGTTCTGAGCAAGGAACATGTAGAATTTCATTCATTCCCTCGTTTCAATAGCAGAGCATTTTTAACACCCAAATATGATAGTATATGTTTTTCTTGTGGTATTTTAAATAATTGAAATAAAGAGCCTTTATTTCTGAGAAAATATTCATTTATCTG
Source organism: Meleagris gallopavo (assembly GCF_905368555.1). Lineage (NCBI taxonomy): Eukaryota > Metazoa > Chordata > Aves > Galliformes > Phasianidae > Meleagris > Meleagris gallopavo. The sequence continues at coordinate 13,431,941 of NC_139435.1, read as the reverse complement.
GAAAAAAAAAGACTTAATAAATAGGAGTGATGTACAACTGTAGATTGCAGGAAATTGCTACAAAATCCTTTACTACATTATTCATTTTTTATGTAACATTTTATGGTAATCTTTATTATTTCTTACTTTACAGTAGAAACGGCCTCCATTCTTAGCAATTCTATATGCAAAAGAGGTTATTTATTTAGCTTCTTCCTGTGATGAGGAAACAAAAATAAATTCTTCAAAACTTCAGTAATCTGAGAGCTTCTTTTTCTTTGTTGGCTGAGATTCTTAAACAGCTAGTACTCAAAAACTAAAACATAAAAATGACTTTATTGTTTTGGATCTGTGGTAATAGGCCACTTTTTGTTTTTGTTGTTATTCTGATGTATTTAATTTGAGGATTAACTTTAGGTTGAATTTGAAGACTGCTGTGTTTAGTAACCATATACATAGAATGAAACTGTGGAGAATGACTGTTGTAAGGAGATACCAGTTCTTACATGTCTTGAACCTGTTTTTTGGAAGGAGTAGGTTTCTTTTTGATTCAGAGGATCTCTCCCTCTATATATGTATGTGTGTATATGGGAGTTGGTATTACCCGAAGTAATTTCCAGCCTGTCCTGGAGGCAACTGAAGCAGAAGGAACCAGAGTATTCAGAGAAAGAAATGAATAGCTCAAAATGATGGGCTAGCAGACAAAAGCTTTGCAGTAGCATGGTGGATATGATACAGCAAGACTATTAGGGCTATTAAGAAAGAATTAGCACCACCTCACTGTACCATTAGCACTTCCCTGTAAATGTTACAAATAAATGGTATAAATTTTGAATTTTAAGGATGGCCTGAAGTTAGCAATTGATGAGCAGTCTGTCTTTGATGAGTAGTTCTGTATTTGTTCTGAAATGCGTCTCAGCAGGCTCTAGAGGGGTCACTTCACAGCTGCCCGTTTTCTGTTTCATGAAGACAATCTCCAGTGCAGTCTGCTTTGTGCAGCTGCCTTGGTCATGATGAAATCATGAACTGCACTAAAGGAGAGTTATGGGCATGAAAAATATAGATGCTCCTTGGTTTGTGCACTTTTCTATGTTTATCTGAAAGCAAGCAGCTTCCATAAATGCTTGCAAAGCATGTTCTGTGCTGACCTCTGCCAGAATATGTGCGTGGGTCAGCATTACCTACCGGGTAATAGTTCCTTAAAAATGCCTGAAATTTCTGTAGCTCTGCAAACAAAAAGAGTGAACCAGAATGATTTGTCAACTAACGCAGTGGCGTGGAAGAACACTAGCTCTTCCTTTGTCCCACTTTTTTTTCTTCCTTTCCCTCCTAAAGGATGTTTCCAGGTCACAGTGGCCCTGTCCTTCTGTCATTGAAATCCTCACCAAAACTGCTGTTGTATTGGCATTGGCGGCGGCAAGACTAGGTCACCATTGCATAATGTTAGACTGAGGACTTGATTTTCATACAGTGAACAGGTGCAGATTGCTTGCTTAATTTTCAAGTTGAGAAAACAGCAGTTTGAGCACTGTGGTAGACAGTTGTTCGGAAAATAGTATCCTTAGTCTTTTTTCCACATTTCAGGACTTTGCCTCAGGGTCCCTTGCAAGAGCAACAGTTGTGCTTGTGATTATTTATGTTCCCTGAATGAGACATCTTGTTCTCATTTATACTGGGGACAGAAACTTCACTGATACTGTATTACTGCAGTAAATGCAGAGATTTTTTGCTTCGTATGTTTTGCCAGTTTGAAACAGAACTAATGGGTAAAAAATAAGGAGCTGACTCTTTCCTGACAGCTTTTCTCAGTGGATGCAGAGTCATCTAAACTAAAATAAGCATCTATCTACGTTCGTTACATAGGTATAACTATGGGATTGACTAAGGGATGACTATACCTTCATATATTATTATATCTCCCTATGCAGCTACTTCTTTTTAGAGAGCTTTGTAGTCCTTATGGCTTTTTGAGACACATTTTGCTGTATGTTTCCATTTAAAAAAAGAAAGGATTTAGAGTCAAGAGTCTTGATTGTAGGCTGCTATAAAATAAAAAATTCACCCTGAATTCTACTGTGCTATGAAGGCAACACATTGGCTTATCTTGTATATTTAGATGAGATTTGTTGCTCCCTAGGAAATAGACTGCCTTAACAGATAAATGTATTTGGCTGGTACTTGTTTATACCTTTGGTGAGACCATAAGAGCAGAGACTGAGAAAGCATAATTTGCAGATTTTTTTTTTATTTTTATTTTTTGTAATAATGAATGCTCAGCTTTACAGAAAGTTCTTAAAGGGTAATGTCTTGCTTTTTTACTCCTTGTAAGAACACTGGAAGTTATTAGGACTCAGCACCATTCAGAATCAGGCCTTGAAAGACTTGCTTGGTTTACAGAAACATAATGAAATAACCATGGACATGTTTGTGTGTTGGAATTCTGGAAGTCAGTGAGCTTGAGTTGTTGGAAGTATTGGGAGTACCTGAGGCCATGAGTCCTCAGCTAGAGTCTTCCTCTTACCAATCTGAGGCAAATCAGACCACAAAGGCAAACTGCTGCCCATTCATCTGCTTATTCAACATCAGCAAAGCATGTTGAAACATCCAAGGTGAGCTGTAATTCCTATAAGTGAAATAATACTAAGAGTGTGCTGCCTAGGATGTACTGTAAGAAAGTAATAAACACGCATCTCTGCGCTCTAAAATAGCCATTGTTAAGCACGTTCAATCTTTATCAAATTCTGTGCTGATAGCATGGGGTGCTGCTGGATTGGCTGATTCTGCTTTAAAGCAGAATACTGATTTAAAAGAATACTGATTTAAGCAGCATACTCAGAGGGCTTTCTGCATTTGAGACTTGATTATTCCTTGTTTTCCAAGCTCAAACCATTTCTTTCTTATGTTACCATTTTTTGTTTTTTTTTGGTTGGTTGGTTGGTTGTGGGTTGTTTTTTTTGTTTGTTTTTTTTTTTTTTTTTTTGCTTATTTAACCAGATTTATTTAAAGCAAACAAGTCTGTTTGCATCCAGTTCCCAGTGGTGCATGGTCTCTCATTACCTCTGTTATGTTCAGCAGACACTGTGGCACTTCACTCTCCTGGGGATGAGACATTTTCAGAGGTGAATAGTGGTGCGCAAAAATGACAGCTGTTAGCATCAAATGTGCAGACAGTACTATTAATATAATATGCTCGTTGAGATGTAAAACACTAGAGGTTTTGATGGTACCAACTCTGTGACGGGAGAAAAGCAATAACCTACTCCAATAATTGTCTTTTGCCATTGCAGTATATAAGTTTTAATGGTGCTGTCTTCATCCTCTAGCAGTGATGTTTTCCTCACTGTCACTGTTCTTAGGTGAGGCCCAAATTAAGTGAGGCACGTACCTGCTTTGAGTTGGAAATGTTGAAATATTTCTGGAACTGTCTGGGAATGTTTATGCACTCAGGGAATTTTTCCAGCTCCTCTACACTTGTAGCTGCTACATCTGTTTATTATCCTAGTTCACAGAGAACTTTGTAAAATCAATAAACAGTTTCCATCCACTGAAAATATTTCATTAGCATTTGATACTGTAAACACATTCTTCATGAACTAAGCTTTTCTTGATGACTATTCTCATAAGAATTATGTGATGACATTTTGTGGCTGGAGGAAGGATAACTTAGAAATTGAATTCACACTGGAAATACAGCCTTCCTATGCTTGGAAAAGGCCTCTATATATCGTTCTTTAGTGTTGAATTGTTCAGTACCATTAAGTGAAAAATACGGGATAAGGAGGCAGGAGTACAGTATATTGCGTTTCAGTGGGACAAACTAACCAACTAGAAGCCCACTACCTGTGGAATTCTCTGTCATCCTGAACCAGTAAGATTACATGAATTGATTTGGATCTCATCCTGGGGCACCTATATAAATAAGGCTGGAAACAGAATGTATTTAATGAGGCTTTGATTGTCTGTGGAGAGGTTTTCCTCAAGGAGTAGTGCAGACCTGCAGTCATGTTAAACAGTGAAGCTCAAAGTCTGTTCTGTATTGCTTCCATTTACACCTTCTTTCTCCATCCTCTTTCCTATTTAAGCTTGCCGTGTTTTATTTATTTTTCATTGGCAGGAGACCTTACAATACAACAAATTGATTTTGCAGCTGCATAGAATTACAACAATAGAATTGTACAATCATAGAATCGTTTGAGTTGGAAGGGACCCTTAAAAGACATCTAGTCCAGCTCACCTTCAATGAATAGGGAGATCTGGCCTTTGGATATCTCCAGGGACAGGGCATCAACTACATTACTGGGCAACCTATTCCAGTGTCTCACCACCCTCTCTATAGAAGACTTTTTCATGGAACCAATCTAAATCTCCCCTCTTTCAGTTTGAAACCATTTCCCCTTGTCCTCACAGATCCTGTGAAAGAATCTGTCTTTAGGTACTGAAAGGCTGCTATCAGGTCTCACTGGAGCCTTCTCTTCTCCAGGCTGAACAGCCCTAACTCTTTCAGCCTGTTCTCATACTGAAGGTGTTACTTTCCTTGGACCTTCCTATTTTTTTTTATGGATGCACTCCAACAGCTTCATATCTCTCCTGTGCTGAGGACTCCACATCAGGATGCAGTACCCCAGGTGAAGTCTCTAGCACAGAGTAGAGAGATAGAATCACCTCCCTTGACCTGCTGACCACACCTCATTTGATGCAGCCCAGGATATGGTTGGCTTTCTGGGCTGCGAGAGCACATTGCTGGCTCATGTCCAGCCTGCCATCTACCAGTACTCCCAAGTCCTTTCAGCAGGGCTGCGCTCCATCCTGGTGTCCCCCAGCTTGTACTGATAGCAGGGGTTGCCATGACCCTGGTGCAAAACCTTGCCCTTGGAAAAATGGCGCCCAGTGACATTCATCAATACTTGCTGAACGTTTCTTGGAGACCAAACAGTGGATGTGAGCACAGTGAAGTTGTGGGAGTATGTTTAAGCAGTGGTGACAGCAGATCCCCCCTGAGTTTTCTCTTCACCAGGCTGAACACACCCAGCTTACACAGCCTTTTCTCACGCAGGAGATGCTCTAGGCCCTTAATCATCCCTGTGGCCCTCCACTGGATTCCTAGGAAATCCCTGTTGTTTTTTTTTTAAGGGTTCTGGGGAGCCCAGAACTGGACACAAGATCCTGCATTTGGATTTGTTGAACTTCACAAGGTTCACTTGGGCCCACTGCTCAGCATATCTAGATCTCTTTGTATGGCATCCCATCCCTTGGGTGTGCCTGCTGTAAAGCATGGTGTCATCTGCAAGCTTGGTGAGGATGCACTTCACCCCACTGTCAGTGTCACTGATGAAGATCTTAAAGAGTGCTGTTGCCAGTAGTGACTGCTGGCGGACATCACCTTGTCACGGATCTCCATCGGGATATTGAGACATCAGGCACCACTCTCTGGGTATGATCTCATAACCAGTTCCTCGTCTGTCATACAGTCCACCCATCAAATCCACATCTTTCCAATTTGGAGAGAAGGGATCTTATGGGGACCGTGTCAGAGGCCTTACTAAAGTCCAGATATATAACATCAGTGGCTCTTCCCTTGTCCACTGATGCAGTTATGCCCATATTGAAAGTGGCAAGGTTGATCAGTCAGGACCTGCCCTTGGCAAAGACATGGTGGTTATCATGTATCACCTTCCTCTTTTTCAAGTACCTCAGCATAGCTTTCATGAGGATCTGCTCCATGATCCTCCATCCACTGAGGTGAGGCTGAAAGGTCTGTAGTGCTGAGTCATTCTTTCTACTCTTTTAAAAATGCATATCGAGTGGCCTTTTTCCCACTCACCAGGGACTTCACCTGCCACTGTGACTTTTCAGTTGTCATTGAGAGTGGCTTGGTGACCACATCAGCCAATTCTCTCAGAACCCTCAGGTGTATCTCATCAGGACCCATAGAGTTATGTACATTCAGGTTCCTCAGGTGGTCATGAACCTGATCTTCACTTACAGTGGGAGGGGCATCACTCTCTCAGTTCCCACTTTTTGAACCAATGAAAGGAAGAAGGCAACTTTAAAGCAAAAAAATTAAAATTAGTAAACATATACATTTGATTATATATTGCCTAATAATATGCACATTCCACAAGTTGTTTAACTCCTTCTGAGCAGACCTATCATTGATAGACAGCATCCTCTCTCTAGGTGTGTCAGGATGAAAACCACAATGAACTTGGCTACTGAGTAAAAAAGTGTAATTGTTATTATAGTATTCCTTGATGTGCTTTACACTTCTGTGATAATTCAGTCATGTACTGGATATCACCTATTTGCCCCTGCATTGTTCAATGTGTTGGTACCTTATTGCAGGTGGATTAGGAGATTATTGTTGAAACAATTGTGCCTCTCAAGATACCTGTCTGATTGCTGTTCATGGCAAGCATTGTACGCAGACTATAACCACTTATGGGCCAATATATTAGCTATTTTTTTTATATGCTCATACACCATCTTCTACATTGTGTAATTGAGTAACTGCTTCACTTGACTTGAGCTATACCTTCTTGGAAGCCCTACGAGAAGGCCACACAGTTAGCAGAGTCAAGTACAGGTTCATCTGTCCAGATTTAATTTACTTGAATTCTTAAATCAGGAAGCCAACTCAAAATAAAGTTTAAAGGCTGGATACTAGCATGATGAATGTCCCATATTTATACATCAGAAGGTTTAGTGGTGAGAGTGTACCTCAAGTATATGGGTTTAAGTCTCTATTCTTCAGTAGCATATAGTTAGAGGTGGAAGTGAATGATGGGTTGCACTGTTGTATTTGTATGCCAACTGTTTGTTTTTTTTCTCTCCTTCTTGCTAGGTTTCACCAAAACTGATACCAATGAGGCAGATTTAAACCTGCAGCAGAGTCTGGGCTTGATTTGCCAGAAGGTTTGTTTCGAGATGGAAGCTCAGTGAAGAGGAATCGATGACTGTTTTGCAGTTTTAACTTTTTCTTTCTTTCTTTCTTTCTTTTCTTTTTTTTTTTTTAAAGAGCTTTGTAGGTAGTTTCCAGATAGTTAAGCTCAGGCTGTGATCATCAGCCTAAGTGGAATTTTTCTTCCATAGCATTACCAATTTTAATGGAATTGTGTGTATATTCCCAAGATTTCAAATAATGTTATACTAAAAAGTTAGTGAACATTGTCAGAAAAAAATGCCTTGTAGTCTCACTGCCCAATTGTACATTTTTTACAGAGATTCACAAAATGATCATGCAATTTTAAAATTGCCTCTGCTTTTGCTGATATCATTGAACTTACAGATCACCCCGTCATTCTGTAACTACAGCACTTACTATGTTCTTTCTCTTCTAAAGGTGTGGGTTTTCTTGTGGAGTGGCGTATAGCAAATATATGCAGCTAAAGAAAGACATCATTAATGTGGACTTCTCTTTTCCTGAACCTTTGAATAAGTCTTTGACAAAACTTTTTGTATCAATGGAAACATTTGGGTCCTTAGCCCTGAATGTATCTGCTGTTTCCACTGTGTCTGTTGTCATTAAGACACCTCCCAGAGTCCAACTCTGACCCTTCTGTTTAAACTGTACAAGCTAGAATGGGGATAGTTTGCAGGAGGAAAATGTCTCTGTCCCCCTGCAGACAATTGATTAGCTGTACAGCTATTCCATATGAACCCACTCTTGATGCAGTTAGAATCCTTCTTCCAACCTCCATTCAAAGGCAAATTAAGACTGTTTCTGGAGTGAGGTTTGTTCTTCTAGTGTTACACAGAGATACAGGGGCAAGAATGTTGTGGGCATCTAGGGGATTTCTTCAGAAGGGAATACAGTTGATTAAAAGCAAAAGCAATAACTTTGCACCACTTGCTGATCAGAGAATCAGCTACAGAGTTTGGAACCCAAACTCATGATAACTAGAAGGCATACCATGAGACAATCAAAATATAAGTCAGGTTCTGCTATTTGATTCAGATCTTATTTTCTCTGTTCTTAATTATGGGCAACCATTTCTGCAAATCAGTAACATAGTTATGACTGCACTAGACCTCACCCCTTATTAGCAAAATGGATCTTCCTTATACAGAGCATGAATCGACTGGAAATATACACCTGCTAAAATAGTGTTATTTGCAGGTAGGATGATTTCTGTCATTCACCTAAATAGGAACACTTAAAGCCCTTCAGTGAAAATAATTCCTGACGTATGTTTTATGTCAAAACAGGAACAGATTAAGTGACTAAAAATATGTAAACAGTATGCACAAAGAAATATACCTTTCATACATGCAATAAGCAGTGTTGGGATATGATCATAGAATCGTGGAAAGTTTTGGATTGGAAGAGACCTTTAAGATCATCTAATTCCAATCCCTGCTATAGGCAGGGACACCTCCCTCTAGAGCAAATTGCTCAAAGCCCCATCCAGCCTGGCCTTGAATGCTTCCAGGGAGGGAACATTCACAATCTCACTGGGCAACCTGTTCCAGTGTCTCACTACCCTCACGGTAAAGAATTTCTTCATAATGTCTAAATCTACTGTCTTCCTGTTTAAAACCATTTCCCCTTGTCCTGTTGCTACATGCCCTTTTAAAAAGTCCCTCCCAGCTTTCCTGTAGGGCCCCCTTCAGGTACTGGAAGGCTGCTATAAGGTCCCCCTGAAGCCTTCTCTTCTCCAGGCTGAAAAGCCCCAGTTCTTTCATCCTGTACTTGTAGGGGAGGTACTCCAGCCCTCATATCATCTGATCATGACGTAGAAGGACATTTTAATACTGTGTGGACAAGGCTTTCAGTGCATGTGTGGAAGGCATATAATAATTTTTAGGGAACAAGATATGAAATTCCTGCAATATCTAGCTCTAGTACAAGCCTTTGGACTGTACTAGTAACCTTGCACTGGAAAAATGTGCTGCACTTCTCCATTCTAAAATGATAAATACTACTTTTCCATGGAATAGTTAAAAATTAGACTTGAACCATACATGGATTTTATAGCAGTTAAACTGTTTTGATTTGAGAGATTACTTTTGTTTAGTTGTATTTATGCTAAGCACTTCTTTGATAATCTCTTGTTAATACCAAAATATGTTCTTGTTCTTCACACAAAGGAATAAACAAAATACCTTTGTTACCACCTTCATGCTATTACAAAAATAATCCCATAATAACTAAATTATATGATGTGATCTAACATGTACTAGTGGGTAGTAGGCCATTGAATAGGTTGAATGTGTAGGCAAGGCCATAATGCTGAGCCCATGAAAAGAAATGTCTTTTACATAGACTAGATATGTTCCACAGTTTACAATTGATTTCTTTAATAGCTAATTTGTACGCAAGACATGAGACTGCATTGATCAAAGTGTTCCAGAATACCTTAATCCAGGATTAGCATGCATTTTTACCTAACTTTAGTTTTTGTATTTTCTCTGTTTACTCTCTGTGTCATTCCCTCAGTCTAGTAATTTTCTTAAAGTTTGTCCATTTCTACTTCTGTGGAACAATCTAAGATGCAGACTGAATTTCTGTTCACAGAGGTTTTGCAGATTAAGTTCTCTGTGTAACAAAGGGTGATTTTCAGCTCTATGAAACAGTGTTGGTTTCAGATAGAGCAGCATAGAGACCTCTGCCACACTCCAGAAAAACAGGTCAGTGACAGTTCTGACGCTTGTGGTGCTTTACACAGCAAAAGATGCCTAACATTGCCTTCAGGCCAAAGAGTTGGGTGGATGTGATCTCTGAAGATTTCTTTTTCCTTGTCATTTAAAGCTTTTGTGGGGAGCACCCTGAACGGATGCTGTTTTTGAAGGGCATGTATGAACTGTGTACAGGAGAGGGGAGTTAATAGTAGTTTACCCGGAAAAAATGTATTTACATAGTGGGAGGAGTCTAAAGAAATCCAGAAAATAAGTGTTGTTCTGTTGCAATTATCTCTGTTATGCTAGTCATAGAACTGATTAGGTAATTACAGCATGTAATTATTGGAATATATGGTGTATGGGAAAAACGTCTGAGAGCAGCATCACGTTTATGCTGCTTCTTCCATAGAACTATGCTTTGCTGGCATACGCACAGAAGCCATTATTATCTTTAATATATGGCTTATAAAAAGACTAATGATTGATAATGTCTGGGACTGCAGGACGTTGGTTTCTGACTCAAAGAATTAGGAGCCAACAACTGCATTTCAGCTTTTCCAGTTCTCCACATATTGCCTTGAGAATTGTCATCTGTGCTCTTGTTTCCTGGAAAAGGGGATGTTTTTCTTCCTCCCTAACAGGAAGAATAATTAGCTAAGATCTGTGAAACACGTTATGTTTTCAGCTTGGAGGTCACCCTCGATGAGCAGCTTTTTTACTTGGTGAATATTTGATTGCTGTTTCTTATTTGTATCGGTGTGATGCAAAAAAGCAAAGATCGATACGGTGCTGAAGGCTGGGGAAGCGAGGAGAACAGGCACTCTCAGTAAACACCAGTGGTGCACATATCTGCATGTCACACTTGAACTTTTTATCTCGAGGACATTGTTTTGCGTGGAATACTGGAATTGTGAAAATGCTTGCATTTGCACAAGCTAATTACAACAAGCTGTGACTCCAGTTTTTTTAGCTGAGATCTGTAAAGCAGGATTAGAAATTAAAACACTCTTAAGTGATTTAATTCTCTGTGGACCCAAGTATGGCTCATAGCTATACTCTTGAGCAGTAGTTGTGATGATCGTATTAGACAGATGGCAGATCCTCATTTCTCTTCCATGGCTGTAAGAGAGCTGATATGCAAGAACATTTATTGAGGCATCACTAAGGTTATCTGTGCTTCACAGCATTCTCGAGACAAGGACAGATGATGCTTTTGTTCTGAAGAAGATGGTGATTCTATTGTTACCCATGTTAGACTTACTTTGTTTTTATTGACTTTATCCCTGAAAAAGCAAAAAATGAATGATGTAAAATGTTTTACTGTAAGCTCTGCAAGCTGTACATCAAAGTCCTTCTATGTATTTGCAAAACAATCAATAAAATGAAGATTAAAAAATCCCAGGTTACATCTGTCATTACTGTTTTTCATGGTGTTCTGTTCTGCCATTATGAGCATTAAAAGATTAGCTTGTGTTCACACCAGCATGTCAGACCTGAGCACATATAAAAAACCCTCAGCTTCTTGGCCGGAGGTGGAAGGATCTGTTAAATAGAAATAATAAAGTTTGAAACTCAGCCAATGGCTGCATGCTTCACGTTGCTCTTCTCATCAGTTTCTCAAACATAATTATCACATTCATTTGTGTAATGACTTGTTTTTCCATCAAGTCAAATAATGGACTGCATATATAGTCCTTAGAGAAGTGCTTTTTACCTTTTTACTTTCTACCATAGAAATGATGGCATTTGAGATGTTTATTATTGACATTAGTGTGTGGCTGAGCTCTGAAAATAGTACTGGGTGACAAATGAAAGCAAATTCCATTATCCACCTAGTGAATGATAAATTGGATGATTGCAAAGAGATGAAAATGCTTGTCTGTGGCGAATGAGGTCACCGTTTCAAACAGAAGATATGTGTATGTGTGTCATACTATTTTATCTCCCATATCATAGGAAAGCAAGCCGATAAGTGAAGAAAAATGTTTGGTCTCAGAAAAAAACCTTGATGACTTGCTCTGGAATGAGATTCTTCAGTAATTTATGTGTGTGGTCAAAACTCAGCATTCTCTCATCCCTCGGAACACAGTCTAAGGTGAATGATAGCACCACCAAGAGAGTACTTGTGGTTCTGAAATACACTCATGTGAATGCAGAAGGTGAAGTTTCCTTCTGTGCCCTTCAGAGTATAGGTCTAAAAGGAGGAAAACAAAACCACTGAATTACAGATATATCTGAGCAGTTCTGTGGCATCTTGCATGTCTTCTCTTGTTGCCTGTTTTGCAGTATCTCTTTGTTTCCGATGCAGTGCAGTCCTCTGCCTATGCTCATCTACTGCTGTAGAGTAGGGGTTTTAGCTTTGAAGATTCCTGCACCACAGCATATGATGCAGTCATATGGTGCAACTTCAGGAGACAGCTGTGGGTGGAAGGAAGTTTCACCTAAACCTACTTATATCAGATTTTGAGAGTAAAATCAAAAAACAGCACCGATAAGGGGTAGCTATTCTGTTTGCATTCCAGAACATATTTAGATATACATTGAAAACTGAGGACTCAAAAGAAGCTTTTCCCTTCAGTGGCAATGGAATCCCAGTGTGACTCCCATGATACTCACCTTTTTATTTTATTCGAAACCAACTGAGGGAGACTGACTTTTTATACAGTCTGATTGTTTGGGGACAATGGGGAATGATTTTAAACTAATGGGAAATTTAGGTTACATGTTAGGAAGAAATTCTTTACTCAGTGCTGTGGTGCTGGCACTGCTGCCCAGAGAGCTGTGGATGCCCCATCCTTGGAGGTGCTCAAGGCTGGGGTGCACGGGGCCCTGGGCAGCCTGAGCTGGTGAGGGGCAGCCCTGCTCACAGCAGGGGTTGGAAATGGGTGGGTTTTAAAGTATTTTCCAAGCCAAGTCAGTCTATAATTCTGTGATTTTATTTTTGTAATATCTGGCAGAAGCAAGTAGAACCATCACCAGTAGAAATCTAGGACTAGAATTTCTGTGCTCTGAAAGGTGTCCCCTGCGCAAGCACTCCACAGAGAAACTGTTAAATTCCTGTACAGCTGTGGTAGGCATTTAGACTGCAGCTGCTGCAAAGCAAAGCACTGTATTTGTCCCAGCTTTATGGCTGTACAAAATTCTCAAACTGGATGTCCATCGGCCTGACTGCAGGAGGTTCTCACCAGGTAGGTAGGTTTGTGTGAATTTCAACATTAAGTGGCACAACCACAACCTCATTAAAAATGGATATCGTGCTTCTTTCTCCATGTGAAACCAATGAGGAGAGAGTCATGGTTTGATTCCTAACTCTTCTCAGGAAGATTCAAAGCACATGAAGCTTGTCCCAGAATAGCAAACACAGAAGAGATCCTGAAGATACTAACAGACTTAGTAGTCCAAGTAGTGCGGTGCTTTGGCATCTCAACACAGTTCAGTGTGAGGCTTTCTCTTTTCCAATGAAGTTGCTTATGTTAAGCAAATCCTACTGAGTGTCTGCACAGAGAACTTTTTTTCTTCACCTTTTCTCCTTTCCCTCCCCTCCCCCTGCCCTTCTTTTTCTTCTTTTCCTTTTTTTTTCTTCTTTGCCTTTCTCTTCTTTTTCTCTTTTTTCTTTTTTTTCTTTTGTAAAATCCTAAATGTTCCCTTTGGACCTATTAGCTGGAAAGTACACACGATGTGGGTAGAAAATGGAAGTGAAAACTTTTATAAATGCAGGGAAACATGTTACAAAAAGCAGTGTAGATCTGCAGCCAGAAGAAGAATTAGAATATTTGCATAAATATAGCAAAAGCAATATGAAAAGCAGAATTAAAGGTTACCTAAAAAAAATAAAGGCAAGCTGCAGAAGGAGGACTTTGGTACCACCTACATGAAGTATACATTATTTCTAGGACAAATTCTATCTCATTTGTTTAGGTGGTGAGTGAATGAAGACTAGAAATTATTTCTGATGCCTATATCTGGGAAGGCAGTCCTTCCTCCACCCCTGTGGTAATGGGGAAATCTGCCAGTATGAGCAATTAACACTTTCTCATATCTGCCTGTGAGTAAAACAAGCTATGCGGGACGAGAGAAGAAAAAGTTGTCTAATACGTTTCCCTAAAAATACAAAATTCAAAGCTATAATCAGAAACACTGTCTTGCCAGTCATTTCTGTCTACCCATCTTATGTTTGTTGCAATAAATCATACCTCTCTTCCCACCATCAGCTCCATGTGGTATCCTCCTGAAGGGGCAGTTCCCATTGCCGGGATGCTGCTGGGGCTGCTCCACTCCAGCAGCCTGCCTGATGGCTTGGCCTTCTCCTACGGAGCAGACAGAAAGGTGGAAGTGTGTCCGTATGTCCACAACCAGAAGAGCAGAGCTGGTCTGCTGTCCAGTTGCAGAACCCCAGAATTGCTGAGGCTAGCACAAACTCTGCTCCAGCCCTGCTCCAGCAGGGACACCCAGAGCAGGGTGCCCAGGTCTGTGTCTAGGCTGCTTTTGGAGATCTCCAAGGCGAGTGTACAGCCTTTGGCAACATGCTACCAGTTCTCCATCAACTGCAAATGTGCCACACACTTCCATTGTGTTGCACAGCGACAGGACAGGACTGTCTCACATCCCTCTACCTTGGCTGTGCATAGCCCAGAACTTCTTCAGAGTAAAAGGCTGAGGCCCCGGGTGCACTGGCACAAAACCACTTCTTCATCCTGCTGTTGATTCTATGAAGAGCTTATGCTGTTATCTCCTTGCTCTTCCAGCTTACAGGCTGCTGCTTGCTGACTCTGCTGCTGTATCGATTCATATGGACATTTTCAGTTCTTTTCTTCCTAAGGCAACCAACAGCTTGGAAAAAAAAATAATATATATATAAAAAAAAACCTGCATAAATCTGCTAGCTGTAAAACTGAAATATGGTGAAATTAGTCTGCAAAGCAAAAGCACACCCATTTTCTCATTAAGAGCAAGCCAACATTTTTAGGATATGTTAACTGCCGCAGTGAGGAAAAGAGACTGCAGATCAATAGAAAATAAACCACTGCCTTGCAAAGCCCCATTTATAATTTGCACAGACTGCTTTGGGCGTAGAGCTGCAGAAGTGCTGCAATCTGAAAATAATCTCTGTCAAAGAGGACAAAAATCTAGCAGCAATCTCTATTGTCACAGGGGAACCAGAGAATGGTGAGAATCACTGATAGCCTCGCTGTGGAGGGCAGAGAGGTGGCAATGGGTAATTGCCTGTATCACTGCCTCTGTCAGCCTCTGCCTGCCCAGCTGTTTGACCCTTGAAAAACAAACCCTTTGAGAATGTACCCATGCCAAAGCCTGTTCCTACGAGGGTTTTACCTGTGATGCAGATAAAGCAGCTGAGCTCTCCCTGACCAACAGCATTGGTGTGTTGGTGGTCGGAAGGAGACCCCTATCCAGTCCTAGGGACAGCAGGTTGAGCTGACGACCAGAACCCCCAGATCTCTTTCCCTAACCCTGACCCTAACAACTAAATATAATTTGAGATGTTCTGTAAAAAGCTAGTAAAGAATGAGGGCAGAAGAGGGACTTGCGTGGGAATTCCTTGCTGCCCAACACTTCAAGCCTCATCTGTTCTCACAGTGTTTCACAACTCAGTAGGACTTGGGAAAATCATACCGCAGCAGTCGTTCACCTGTGTAATTACACAGGGGTAACACATACCAGGAAAGAAGGTCCAGTTCCACCATACTCCTTTGCAGATGAAGCAACCAATGGTAAAAATGAATGCAGCTCAATCCTGGTTAGTGTTATTGAACCTTTAATTTGGAAAATGAAAAAAAAAAAAAGATAACTTAGTTTGCTGAACACATCATCAGCATCAGCTTTGCTGTTCATCTTCTCTGCTGAGGGGTCTACTTGTTATTGCTGTTTGTTACCCTGGTGAGATCCATTCCATATGCAACCTTGCATATGAGTGATGGGCACAGCCAAAGCTGGAGACAAAGTGCACAGCACCTGGGTCTGCACCCGTGGATATGTAATGTCTGAACAGGCTGAAAAAGACAGAAGGAAAGGTAAATTCTTGACTGGCTCTTGCCACAAAGGCCCAGGACATCAGAGAAAGCAAGTTGCTGTGTCCAAGAGGTGAATTAAATTGGAGGGCTCTGATGCACACTCCTCTGTTGTGGCATAGTTCAAAATAAGATTTCAGGGATATTTGCTAATCCCAATAAATGAAAAATCCCTTCAGCTGAGAGCCATCTCTAAGAGAGTGCAGACAGAGAAGTGTCTCCCTGCACCTTACCCCATGGCTTCCCTCCCTACCTGCCATGTGCAGACACACCAACTTCTTTCACATTTCGCACCGCATGCAAACATATATATACATTGATTTTAGATTCTCACTTGGAACAAGAAAGAGTTTGTATTTGTATGTTTTCTTCCATAAATTATACCAGCACAGTCTCAGGCAAATGCAGAAGTTTAAATTAATGGCAAAGAAGAAGAAGACAGATACCTTATAATGATGGTAAGTGGCACAGGGCTAGAAATGCTACATTTAAAAAAAATTAAAAATCTCTTCAGCTAAAAATCTCTTATGTGGAAGAGGAACTGTGCACCATATTATGAACAGTAGTGCCTGAAAATCCACAGTTTGGTGTTGAAGCCACTCAAAAAGATAGCATGGTGAGAGCACATGGGGCAGTGGGCTGAGAATAACAGAATCCTAGAATTGTTTGAGCTGGAAAGGACTCTTAAAGGTCATCTAGCCCAACTCCCCTGCAATAAACAGGGAAACCTACAGTTGCTCAGAGCCTGAGCCACCCTGGACTTGAATGTTTCCAGGGATGGGTGTCAATGGTTTACGGGCTGGTTTGGCCGATTCCATGACTAAAGGGGCAGAGGGGGACACACAGACCCACACCCCAGGAAAGGAAAAAGGGGAAAAGTGGAAAAGGACAGGGAGATGGGCCTAAAAACAAAACAGTGACACTGATCTGAGGAGAAACAAAACTAACTTACTAAATAGGATATTTAATGCAAGATAACACGCTATAATACAATATAGTACAATATAATTAGAATTGAAGCTAGTAAAATAAATAAAATGAGAGAAAGCGTCCAAAAGCTGAAGGCCTTACTCAAATGCTGAGACAAGACAATCTAGTGAGCTCACACGCTGCCGAGATCTGCAGAAGGGGAAAGAGGAAATGTCTCATGATATTAGAACAGGTTTATCTTTCCCTCTGAATGGAAAACGGAATCAGAACAGTAGTATGTAGTTCTCTTCTGAGAACCATACCCAGAACTACTAAGGGGTGCTGGTACACAGTACAAAACAAAGGAAAAGGAGGGACTTTTTATAAGGGCGTGTAGCGACAGGATGAGGGGAAATGGTTTTAAACTGGAAGAGGGAGGGTTTAGACTAGATATTAGGAAGAAATTCTTTACTGTGAGGGTGCTGAGACACTGGAACAGGTCGCCCAGCAAGGCTGTGAATGCTCTCTTCCTGGAAATGCTCAAGGCCAAGCTGGATGGGGCTGTGAGTAACCTGTTCTAGTGGGAGATGTCCCTGCCTATAGCAGGGGATTGGAACGAGATGGTCTCAAAGGTCCCTTCCATCCCAAAGCATTCCATGATTCTATGAAAATGTGAGAATATTTGGGTGAACCACTTCATTTTACAATTCAAATAGTTTCAGAGAGGAAGTGGTTTCCAAGGCCAAGAGAGTGCTTTGGTGTTTGTCCATGTCTGGAAGAAGCCATGTGGGACTTGTTTTAAAGGAAGCTGGTGGCAAACTCTTGCTGGTTTTCCTGGTGCCAGAAGATTTATTATGCTTCCTCCCATCTGACAGGATCATTAAAACTTCCTCCTTTCATTTAGCCTTTGCTTCAGTTTTTACTGAGTGTGGGGTAGATTTGGCTATGTATATTTTCCCTTGTGATATGTCCTTTACATAATAAATTATCCAGTTAAATCTCCAAGGGGTAGCAAGTTGGGCTGATATCCTTTTTTTCCACTGCAGATCATTCTTTGGGGGAACGAACCTGCTCCATGAGAGAAGCAATGAGGCAGGACAAAAGGCTCATTTCTCTGACCTTCTTGCTGTTCATAGCATCATAGAATCACCAAGATTGGAAAAGGCCTTTAAGATCATCTAGTCCAAACATTCGCCTACCACCAACGTTTCCTCGCTAAACCACGTCCCTCAGCACAACATCTAAACATTTCTTGAACAGCTCCAGGGACAGTGACTCCACCAGCCTCTGCACAGCTCATTCCTGCACAGCTCTGACCACTCTTTCTTTATACTGAAGATCCAGACTATTTCCAAGACTGCTCATAATGGAAGCCACCTCAAGCCATCGTTACAAAGAGGGGAATATTACAGGACTATTTCTTGGAATTCCTCACACTGCAGCACCGATTTGGGTGAGATTTTAGGCTGTGAGTGCCTTTAGAGAGTATCACTGGCTGAGCATCCTCCCGCCGGCTTTCAGAGCAGCTGGGCAGGACTGCCTCTAGTATCCTTCATAGAGTTCACTTTTACCGTCATCCACAAAGGGGCCATATTCAATTTTCAGCAGCATTTCATGAAATTGTATTATTTATAGTCCTGTGTCCATTCACATCATCTTTACTCTCTGAAAATAAACTTAACAGTGCCTTTGCAAGCTTTTGTTATTTGCTGAGTGCTGTGGGATGTTGTGTTTCTGAGCTAACAAGCACTTTGAAGAGGCTATGATTTGTCTCCTGGGTATGTTATCTTGCTATTAGCTGTAAATAGGGATGTAGATAATGTTTTACATCTGTACCATTAAGAAACAACAAATTAGACTCTTCCCCAGGCTCTTACCCTTCTTCACAAATCTTTGTTAATTCCAGGAGAAATGGAATGAAAAATCACTGTTTGTAGATATGGATGAAATCCTCAATTCATATGCTTGTGAATGCAACAGCTGAAATTTTTTAACAAGAGCTTGTTGAAATTCAATATCCCTTTTCCTGGGAAAGCCCCAGAATGTCTCTGTTTTCACAGCAAAGTGAAAAGAGAGCCCAAAGCATCAAAATTTCCTTTATAAAATGAGATAAAAAGCAATTAATTTCAAATTGATTTAAATTCAAACATTTTGTTTCAGTGAAATAGATTTTCTATTTTTAATAAAGTGTAATGCAAAGTAAAACACTTCAGAAGTGAAAGCCACTTGAGAATATGAAATATCAAAATGCTCCTCCTCAGTGCAGCTGAAGCGTTTGTTTTCAATGTATTTGTAAACTAAAACAAGCAACTTCCAGATATTCTCTGGGTAGTTCTGCTTCTACAGCTGTTTGAGCTTTCTTCTCCCCAGACAAACTCCTGGTGCTTTCCTGGGGGCTTCTTCCATGGGGAAATTGGTGGGTAAAGACAGGCAGCAAAAGCGCTTGCAGATGCTCAAGCAAAATGTGCAGAAGCTGTCCTTGCCTGTGCCCTGCTTTGCCAGTGGAGCTGAGCTCATGAGCTGTCTGTCCTCCTTCAGATGCACTGGAGAGATTGTGAACATTCCTCACCACCCGCCCTGAGATGCCAATGCTTTGCTCAGCCTTTGCTGATGTGGAGTCTGTTGCATCGTTTTCATAACTGATGTGTGCAAAGGTGCAGGATCTTGACTCAGCACTCCAAAATGTGGTTTAAACACCATACATAGATTTTGGAAACACAAAGGGATCCCACTTGCTCAAAGTCCCCAGAGCTATAACCAGGCAGCAACCTTCACAGAGACTGCCTCAGTCCTGCTTGGTTTCTGCTCCAACACATCACAGTTGACACAGAAGCAATGCTTAACAAGATTTCTTCTTACGTACTCACTATACTGTCAAGATTTCTTGTGAGACTACACTGAACATCAGTTCTCTACCACAAACCATCTGACTGTGGAAATGGCCAACAATATTGTGTGTGGCCATGTGGATGCCAACACTGAGTGCCTCCTCAATGTCTGGAGCTGTTCCATGGTCAGAGGACAGGGCAGAGAGAATGGGCAATCCTGAAATGTGGGGTTACAGCAAGCCTTAGTGCAGATTTTGTGCTTCATTTAATCAAATCTAGTGTGCCACCAAATATGTAGGATGCTCCAAAAATAATGCCTCCTATTTGTTTCCATGGAAACTTCAACAGATACAAAGAACAGAAGAACACTGTTAGTGCAAATTCTCAGCTACAACATACTATTTTTCAACAGTCAACACCATTATCTATGCATTTCCACCAGTCGTGAAAAAAGCCTGCATGCTGTACTTGTAAAAGTCTGCACCACTGGAGGTAAACTGCTGTCATCACTGCTTAAACATACTCCCACAATTTCACTGTGCTCACATCCACTGTTTGGTCTCCAAGAAACGTTCAGCAAGTATTGATGAATGTCACTGGGTGCCATTTTTCCAAGGGCAAGGTTTTGCACCAGGGTCATGGCAACCCCTGCTATCAGTACAAGCTGGGGGACACCAGGATGGAGCACAGCCCTGCTGAAAGGACTTGGGAGATGGTGGTGGTAGATGGCAGGCTGGACATGAGCCAGCAATGTGCTCCCGCAGCCCAGAAAGCCAACCATATCCTGGGCTGCATCAAATGAGGTGTGGTCAGCAGGTCAAGGGAGGTGATTCTATCCCTCTACTCTGTGCTGGTGAGACCTCACCTGGAGTACTGCATCCTGATGTGGAGTCCTCAGGACAGGAGGGGTGTGAAGCTGCTACAGTGCATCCAGAGGACGGCCAAAAAATGGTCCAACGGGTTGAACAGCTTCACAGCAAGGACAAGCTGAGAGAACTGGGGCTGCTTAGCTTGCCGAAGAAAAGGCTCCAGGCTGACCTGAGAATGGCCTTGCAGTATCTACGGGAGTATAAGAAGGAAAAAGACAGACTCTTTCACAGGGTCTGTGGTGAACAAGGGGAAAATGTATCAAATTAAAAGAGAAGTGAATTAGATTGGATACAAGGAAGAAGTCTTTTTCAGTGAGGGCAGTGAGGCACAGGAAGAAGATGCCCAGAGATGTGGCAGATGCCCAGACCCTGGAGGCATTTAATGTCAGCCTGGACCAGGCTCTGCACAGCCTGTTCTTGCTGTAGGTTTCCTTGTTCACTGCAGAGGAATTGGACTAGATGATCTTTAAGAGTCCCTTCCAACTCAAAGGCGTCCAGGATTTTTTCTGCATAGAGGAATTCATTGACACACCTTTGCCTCATCTGCACTTCCATTTCGGATGTCAGACTGCTCCTCTGCTGCCTTCTGTCACATGGCAACAACATGTAACAGGACACTGGTGGGAAGGTTCAGACTCTACTGCCATACCACCAACATCCACCTCTAAAATTTTGGGCCAATATAATAAAATAGGAGGCAGTATTTTCAGAGCAGCCCTCATAGTCTGAGAAGCTTGGCTGTTTCTCTCTTTTCCCATAAGAAAAAGCCAGATTCTCATGCCCTCCCTCATAGGTTGGTGGTCTGGCAGGAGGGATGTGGCTGAAGTTAGGCACCACAGTGATGGGGAAGGAAACCTGGTGGCTAGAAGTCTGACAGATTCAGTCTGTGCTGGTGCCAAGCATCCTGTGCAAAGGTAGAAGGTCAGCAGAGCTTGTCAGCTCCTGGTGGTGGTGGGAATCATCCTGCGGAGATGTGCACCACAGCAAAATTGCAGTCTGAACTAATAGCTCCCAGTAGGGTGTCATATGGTATCTGCTGTAGCAGTGACTGATGGAAGCAAATTAAACTGCTTTGTAATATTCATAGCTTTTTTAATTGCTGCCTTCCTACCACAACGTGATTCACCTTTCCTCCCACAACTTACCACTCCTTGATATACTGGGCTAATTTTCTCATGTTAGTTTCACTCTCTTCCAGTTTTCTACACTGAATTTATCCTGCTTCTTCTGCAGCCTCTACATGGGCCCCTTTTTATTTTCTGAGATCATCTGTTTAAATGAACAGATCTTCTGAACAATGTTGTTCTGAACAACTGGCGGAGCAACTCATCACTGGATTTTAAGGAGCATTTTCTCTCTACATAAAGCTGGTGAAATTAGCAATTACCATGAAATTTTTATGGCATAATGATAGATTTCTTAAGAGAAAATAGGAAATGCCAGGGAAAAGCAACACAAAAATTTTTTTGCTCACAGTTAGTAAAATGTGCCAACTTTTTTGTTGACTGGATGTTTTTTTCTGTTCTTGTTTGTGTGTTTTTTTTTTTGTTTTGTTTTCAAATTCTGTTAAGAATCTTTCCAGAAACCATGCACATCTGTAGATAAACTTACAATATGCTCTGTGGAACATGAATTTCCTTTAGTTAGTGCTACTGTGGCTGCAACAGAAAGAGAAAAGAGTGGTGTCATGGAAATGGGTTAAAAATTCAGTGAGATTTAGTTATCAGTGTGGCTTTGAGAGAACGTATTTTATTGGCTGAGCTAAAAATGTGAATGAAACAGTAAGGAATGCATGGAACAGTTTTAAGACAGAAAATATATTTTTATCGAATGTTAATTCAGGTTAAAAATGACATGCAATTTTAACAGGGGTAGATTTCCTCAATCTCTTGTTTATGTGGCCTAAGTCCACATATTTTCAAACAATGCTCATATTTTGGATGGGCAAAGGAGGTGGCTGTGATGGGGCCTGCACAGATGCAGAAGGGAGCACCTGAGCTGGGAGCACAGCATGGCCTCCAGGACAGTGGGAGCTGCTGCGGCTCTGTGCCTCAGTTCAAAGAGTCTTTGGACAATGCCCTTAGACATAAGGTCTACATTTTAGGTTGATCCATGTGGCCCAGGAGTTGTACTCAGTCATCTTTCCTTGTGGTTCTTTTCTAACTCAAGGTATTCTATGGTGATTTGATTCTAGGTGATGCAACTACAGCCCCTCATCATTAAATCTTACCCTTGCCCTTCTTTATTGGGATAACTGGTTATTCCTGGTGTTTGGGTTTTGACTCAAAAGACTGAGGGCTTCACATTCCTGGAGATGTTTTGGGAGGAAAGAAGTCAAGCCTTCAGCACATCTGCACGCAGAAAGAAAAATCCCATTTTCTTCACAGAGCTACCTTATCCATAATGTGATGTACTACACTGTATGTGAACATTGTGCCATGGAGCTTGTAAGCATGGAAACTGAAATTTTACTTTTTGGATCCTGGGGGAGCTCAAACACAGCTGTTGATGTCAGCCTGCAATGACTGCACGTGTTAGAGCAGAGGAATCGGGCAGATGCTCATGGCTTTTTAATGGGTCCAAACAGACTTCTTCAAAGTGTTGCCACTGAGCACCTCAGGGAAGCAGGAGGCAGGAACATGAGTAACTCCAGGCTCGGATAAGCCTTGTTCAAACCAGAAGGCACTGGTGTGATTCTTTTTTGCATTTTATTTGCTTTTCTGTCCTTGTAGAAATACTGAATGATAAGGTCCCTGAAATAAATCCCAGTAACTTGAATTCAGTGACTCAGTAGTCACTTTCTCCTGCATATTCATCAAATGTGGCAAGGGTGGGCACTGAAGCACGGAAGGTTGCACTCCAATGTTTGTGTAGAGATACATTTAGATAGGGTTTTTAGTAGATTACGTGTGTGGAAAAAGCAATTGTTAACAGCTCAGGGTACGACTAGCTGCATTATGTTATCAAATCATAGAATTGCTCAGGTTGGAAAAGACCTTAAAGATCATCGATTCCAGCCATGACCCAACCATACTACCCTAACTAACAACCCTCCACTAAATCGTGTCCCTGAGCACCACATCCAAACGGATTTTAAACACATCCAGGGATGGTGACTCAACCACCTCCCTGTGGAGCCTATTCCAGTGCTTAATAACCCTTTCTGTAAAGAAGTGTTTCTTGATATCCAACCTAAACTTACCCTGGCACAACTTGAGGCCATTTCCCCTCTTCCTGTCATCTGTCACCTGTGAGAAGAGACCAACCCTGCTCTCACTCCAATCACCTTTCAGGTGTTTCTTTCCGGTATTGGAAGAGAGCAATAAGGTCTCCCCTCAGCCTCCTTTTCCCCAAACTAAGTGGCCCCAGTTCCTTCAGTCTCTCCTCATAGCTCATATCCTCCAAGCCCTTCACAAGCTTTGTTGCCCTTCTTTGGACTTATGTACAGGTAATGGCAACATTGCTTGGAGGTGTGGTCAGAGTTTGAGTCTTCTTGTAAGCTACCTCACTGAGAACAGAGGACTTAATCTCTGAAGGGCAAATCTGAGCAAAAGGCAAGATTCTGCATGTGTTCATGGTCTTCTTGTGTTAAAAAGACAAGTGTAGGATCTCAACATGTCATAGAACTATAGAATCATAGAATGGCCTGGGTTGAAAAGGACCACAAAGATGATCTAGTTTCAACCCCCTGCTATGTGCAGGGTCGCCAAGCACCAGACCAGGCTGCCCAGAGCCACATCCAGCCTGGCCTTGAATGCCTCCAGGATGGGGCATCCACAACCTCCTTGGGCAACCTGTTCCAGTGTGTTCCAGTGTGTCACCACCTTCTGTGTGAAAAACTTCCTCCTAATATCTAACCTAAATCTCCTCTGTCTCAGTTTAAAACTATTCCCCTTTGTCCTAACACATCAACCCATGTGAACAGTCGTCCTGTCAGCGTGACTAGGCATTGCAGAAACTGTCATGCAAAGGACGGTGTGAGCAGAGCAGGCTGCTCGCCCAGCAACAGGCAGAAGGGAAATGGCTATGGGACAAAAATATCCTCATGTAAGAGGAGCTATGGTTTATATACAAAAGCAGGGCCTCTACAGGTCTGTGCATGTATTTCTCTGCATCTCTGGACTTCATTTAGTGGAAAATGGATTTGATTGGATGCATTGAAATGTTGATGAAATCTGATTTCTGTGGTGAAATACGGGAAGTTCCCAAGCATGGTGTAGTGACTACTTTTGCATGGTCATACACTAGAGAAAGCTGAAACTAAAATGTTTATGATGCATAAGCAGGCAGCTCAGAGGATATGTAGCCTCCATTCTAGGAAGGCCCAAAACCAGGCTGACCTGACTTGCATGAGCAGAGTTTGGGCAGGATGATCTGTAGAGCTGCCTTCCCACCTAAATCGCTCCAGGATATCACAAATGACAAGTTTTAAAACGTCTGTGTTTCTTTTTATTTCTATGTGCCTTTCATATTGCCTCTGGGGAAATGTTCAGAGGTATCTCTGTCCAGCCTCAGCTCCAAGGGCAGCCAAGGCATCTCTCTCTCCTCATGGTGTCCTTATGAGGATACCAAAGTCCAGAGCTAGAGCAACAAATTCTGAAATTGAAGAAAAATACAATACTCAGTCAGCACAGAGAGTAGAATTTAAAAATACATATCCCTATTTCTCTCCTGCATCCTGCAAACTGGTCCTTTCTCCCAGGAATTGCTCAGCCTTTAGTGGTTTCCCACAGCTTCTTGCATTCCTGAGCAGTAGTGACCAGGTGGCTGACATGTGGCCCTCCTTTGTCTTGGATGAAGCATGGTCAGCCCAACAAACCTGATGTGGCTGGGGATGGGCCAGGTCTGCCTGCAGATAAGCTCAGGTGGTTGGAAGTGGGGAAAACTGGAGCTGCCTTCCTTCTTCCTTCTCCAGCCATGTGTGCATTTGCACACAAACAGCAGTGAAACTGTTCACCAAACATCTTGTTGCATTTTATTGCACTTGTAGCTGATAGGCAAACTCACATAAAGGCAAAGCCAGACAGCACTGTGGCCTCTGCACAAGACCTTCAGAGACTGAGGAAGGGGTATAGAAAGTAATTCTCTTTTGGAACAGTCATAGCTGCAAAAATAGGACTATACTATCTAAAGGATTATTTGATTAAAAAAAAATCTTAAGGAAATAAATGCATTAGAGACTGCAATGATGACAGTAAGGAAGATTGACCTCTGGTCCTTTACAGGAAAGGAATTTAACTGTTTGGCTCTGTCTTGTTTTAATGTTTCTGTTAAATCAGTTACCTTAAAAATAAGCACATTGTGTTGTGGATTACTCACAGTATGGAGCACTGCTGGAAAAATGTGCTGTAATCCTGGTGGGCAGCTCAGCACTACACAGCTGCTTGCTCACTGTCCCCAGGTGGGATGAAGGACAGAATCAAGGAGGTAACCGTGCAAGAACCCCTGTGCAGAGATAAAGACAGTTCACAAGGTAAAGCAGAAGCCCTGAGAGCAAACAAAACACTGCAAGGAATTTGTTGGCTGCTTCTCATCAATAAGCAGGTGTTCAGCCACTGCCAGGACAGCAGGGCTCAGCATGTGTAGCATTTTCTTAGGAAGACAAATGTCATCGCTCCAAACATCCCTCCTTTCTCCTTTACCCCAGCTTTGCTGTTCTGCACAATCTAGTATGGGATGCAGAATTGGGAAGTATGGATCAGCTGTTTTGGTTCTGTTCTCTTCCAGCTCCTTCAGCATCCCCAGCCCCTCACCAGCCAGGCAATGTGAGAAGCTGAAATGTCCTTGAGTGTAAGTACCACTCAGCAACAACACATCACTGTGGAACCAACTGTATTCTCATCCAAAAGCCAAAGCATTTCACTGTACATCTATGAAGAAAATTAACTCTGCCACATCCAAAACCGTGATAAACATTTTGTTAAAGGAATGAAAGTCATTAATGCGTAGTAAAAAAGATAAAGTTTGACTGTTTTTCCAAGAGTCTGTTTTAACACAGTGTTTTCCAGTCCAATCTGTCATTTCTTAAAAGAAAACCATCAACTGATGTTTTCAGTCATTCACTTATTGCTTAAACAGGCTGCTCAAGAAAACTCTGCTTTTCACAGCAATTGGCTCTGAATGATGTATGTTTGTGGTCTGTTTTACTTAAGTTAAATCTCAATGGTTTTTTTAGTATCATCAAGAGGATTTTGTTCCATTGCGGCACTACTCAATGAATCCATTCATACCTGAAGAAAAGGCAGAAATCTTTCTTTCTCTCTCTCTTCCCACCCCAGAGTGTTCCCCGCGGGGATTCAGTAGCTGTATAAAACTGCAAGACCTTCCAAAAGATCTTGAAGAGCTCTGGACTGCTGCCATTGCTGCAGAGAGCCAAAAGGCTGTGCAGGGCCATGACCACTGAGTTCAGCAGTCAGACCTGTGTGCGCTGATGGAATCGGGGCCTGCATAAGAAGCTCTGAAATGGAAAGTATCATTCAATGCCAACAGTAAATAAAATGAGGCTAAAAGAAAAAAGGAGTTGCTGACTGTAAACGCATTCTTTGTTCTTCATTTCTTAGTTCATCA